>NC_088101.1:77382391-80141558 GCF_036370855.1 Dromaius novaehollandiae | reverse complement strand
TTTGGCATCCTCCCAGCAACTCTCCACACTCAATTTTTTTAAATTACTTATTGTCATTGATGTATTTAATATTTTCTAAGACCTCTGCCCATCCCCATCTGTAGGTAGCTTTTAATAAGGTGCGTGCTTCCAAACTGCTTAACTTTCCAGACAGCCTCAGCCACCATTGTGTGAGCGGAAGCTTATTTCTCAAGAAGTTCCTCTCAGTTGGTGTTATCAGTGTGGTATTTTTCTGCATCACTGAATTGATTTACATTTTAAGTAGCTGTTCTAGGTTAGACTACATTCATTCAGGCTGGAGTAATTAAATCAATGAGACCTGGGCACAATACAGCCTCACTGGTGTGACAGGGCCCACACTATAAAGAAATGACACCGTGCCAGCTAATAGGAATTAAAAACACTAGAATAACAACAATGTAGTCTCTGCAGGCAGGCAGTGCTCTTTAAACAAAGAGCACTAATGACATTCACTCTATTGCATTTGGGGAGGGGTGGAAGGAGTTAGACTTTATTTTTAGCCTTTTTGAGAAAATTATTTTTGAAGTATACATGTAGTAGTTAAAGTTTTTTTCCCCAGGTTTAGGAAAGCTGTTCAGAAAAAATATAAAGTGCAGAGAAGGGGCTTTTGTATTCGAATGTGAATTTCTCTGAGGCTTGAAGGTATTTGAGCAGGAACCTTCTCCAAATCTGACACCCTTGGAAGAGTCCTACCAAATGATATTCTGCCCAGCTTTGCTTCCCAGTGCTTTCCCACTTTTCTGTTGTAAACACAGCTCCAGTTATAGGCCTTGCACAGATTCAAAGCTTACTGATTTCCTTCTAGTGGACTTTGAATTAGGGTTTATGTACTTGTCTGCAGCAGCCAGTTATGCAGCTGGTCTGTCTGGTCATCTGAGGGCATGGTCTGCATGTGTTGCCCTATGTATAGTCTTCCTCCCTGCTGCCTGGTTCTACCCTCCTGCAATGGGGTTTCATTTTCAACTGCTCCAGATGCACTGGGAGTCTCCAAGGCTTTTCAGAAATCTTTGCATGCAGCACTTCAGTATATTGCTGGACAAACCATTGCTGCTGATTCAGAGAAATGCATGGCATTTGGGAATTAAGCACTGAGAAGGAACAGCTGTATTTAGAAGCAATGCTTATGCAGAAGTGTGCATGCCTAGGACATGCTGCAGAGGGAGGTGGGCTGGAGAAAGGAGAGTTGATATGCAAGGAGTCTTCCTCTTGTGTGTGAAAGTACCTGGATAGTCCCACTACTTGTGTGCTTTCCATTTGTGTTTTTTCTTTAACCCACTGCAGACACTGGTGCTGTCATGCTGCCAGGGATCAGATTATGAATGGGGAAATGGAGTTGTACAGGAACATGGATTCAGCCCCAGATACTGATTAATCAGGTGCACTGGGTAGGAACAGTGGCAAAATACCAGTGCCTGTCTGGGAAAGTTTCAGGAGGCTCCTATAATTGCAAAAGACAGGTTCAGCCAGCATGGAAGTGCTCAGTTGGCATGTCTTGGGCTGTTGCTGTCAGTGCTAGCTTTCCAGGAGCTGGTCATGGGTGGATAGTGTCTCCCTCATAACTGTGAGGGGGAGTGCGGAGCCAGCAATAACCGAGGGAGTATAGATTAATACAGAAAATTGCTAGTTAACTACTGCTGAGTGTCAGGGAATTGTGCCTTGTCTAACTGCCCCTGGGGGCATTTCCACTCCTCTTCTACGAGCATAGGTGTGATGGTGTCAAAATGTTTTCCAAGTAGGGCTGTTCAAGGGCAGAGGTGAGCCACTGCAAGTATTAAGGCAACCTTTAAGCAAAAAATGAGAGGCTGAGAAGCATGATTCTGCCAGAGAAGTAGGACTGGCTCTGTCTGTAGTCTTGGACAAGCTGTTTAGAGCCTTGTTTTCAGCCAGAATATATACACGCAGATGCATATGTGAAATATGTATATATCTGATTGCTCCGCTTCAGACAGGCCAGTCTCATGAGGTGGAGAAGATAATTGCTGCTCACTTGACTTTCAGGGCCTTGTGAGATTGAACGAGTCAATGCCCATAAAATTGCATAAGCATCATTACTGATGACTCCAAACAGTAACCAAAGTATTTAAACTTTTGTACTGGCCAGCAAAAGCTACACTTTGCTGCTCTAATCAGTGTTTTAATGTCCCTGGCATTGAGGAACACCAGCAACCAGTGACTTGCCATGTCTAGTAGTTGCAAAAATTCAGGCCTTTTCTATCTGGGAGTTTAACTGGAGATTGAGTAACCCCCTTTTTACAGTTTTGAGGAAAAAAATAATTAAAGGAAGCACAACATAATGTCTCTCTCTTTTTTTTTAAATGAGACATTATGCTCTGCTCAGGAAAATCTACCCTACAGGTTGTGAGATTGAGCAGCTGGTCTGCACTTCTAGCAGTATCTGGAGGATATGTTACTTGGCAAGGGAAGAAATGTGATGACAGCAATCACAGCTGTATTATTATTACCTGTGGCTCATCCCTGCTGTAACTACCACAACACATTCCCTGTGTGAAACACAAGCTCTTGAGCTCTAGAGTAACACTGAGTTTTCGTGTGCAGTCAGTGTGTGCTTGAGTCCCAGATTTAGCTCTGCCTACTAATGGGCTGTGGCTCCTGGTCAGCATTACGCTAGATTTTTTTGACAGAGGAGAACTCAAACAGGCCTTTTGTCCAGAAGGAGTCAGGAAACAGTGTCTGCTCCCCTGGATGTAGCGCCACATCCTTTGCTGAGGAAATAGGTAGGAAAACTGGGTGACTTGTCCCCACTAAGTATCCCAGTATTCCTGCAAATAGGGATGCCCTTGAATACACCCAGTTCATATGCCTTTAGCACAGATGAGCTGATTCATTGTTTTATTTGTTTATTGTCACCTCCTGTTATTGCTTCGTTACTGCAGTCCCTGAGTGTGTCCAATAACACATGACTAACTTCTGTCGTGTGTCGGTTTTCCTTTTTCCCATCTTTTTGTTGCACAGCTGTGTGCACAGTATTTGGTTTTGGTGGAATTTTGTTTTTGTTCCTGTTATTTGTGCTTCCTGTAATGGGAAGTTTATGTGATAGTATTAGGGCTTCTGCCTTCAGAGCCCTGATTAACATGCAGTGTTACTGTAAGCAGAAGTCAACCTGAGACCTCCTTGGCTGCCTTTGGCCGTCACAGTCACAGCCAGCTTTAGAGATCAGGAAATCACTCCCTGTGCAACGCTCTCTCTTCTGGTCCCACAGACCGTTTTCTTTGCTCTCAGTAGCTCTTCCTACTGGCATTTTCCAGCAAATTGCTTTAAATTCGTCACTGTGTTCGTTGCACTGTGCCAGTTCATTAAAGAGCGTAAACCCCAGAACCACAGTGCTGGAAAGTGTTTGCTCGGTCAACACCTGGGGACTGGTTACATGATCTTATTTTACCATTGGCGCTTAATCTAGTGTTTGGAATGATGCTAAAAGGCTAATTTCATCAGCCACCTTTTACTAAATTATGTGACAGAGACCAGACCACAGGGGATTACTGCTTTAGTGTTATTTGTATTTACTTACACAATGTTAATTTTGGTTTGCCACAATCTTGACACTACTTTTATTTTCACACAGTATGACTTCATTCAGTGTGATAGGGGATAATGTCAAGTACAGATGTGGAAGAAATACAACACTGTTAAATCTCTAAAGCAATTGTAAAAACAGCTTTAACCCAGTAAATCAATAATTTGATAATTGCTGTGAGCTAGCTGACCTCTGTTTAAAATACAAGAATAGCAGGGAACATGCCCCTAATAGCAATGAATTCAATAGTGTGCCATAGTTTGTATTTACCCAATGTGTGATGTGAACAGCTCCAAATGGGATGCGATGGCAAGCAAAAATTTGGCACTGTCGACAAAACCAAGGTGAAAAGTTCAAAAAATTCCCCTTCCATTTTCTTTAGCTTTATGGTTTGTTTGGTCAATAAAAATGCAAATCTTCTCCAAGCTTTCATAATTCTACAGCATTATGGTTGTTGCTGTAATAACAAAGGTAGCTCTGGCCAGGATGTTATTTCGAAAAAAGATGATTCTGGGAAAGCCTGTGATACAAATACACTTCTGATCAAATTTAATACAGAAGCCTGGGAGCCACGACCAGATTTCATAAACTTTTACGCAGTAATGGTAGTGTCATCTCCACGTTTTCGCAGTGCTGTTCCCAACCAAAGTTTTTGTATATCTGTTGAAAACTTGTTTTTCTCATTTTAGCTGACCAAAATATTTATAGGGTCTTTGCACCAGAAAGCTCACCACTTTCAACTTGTTTATTTTTAAGATCAGTAAGGGCAACAGTAAATTATTTAATTCTATGTCATAAACAGAATATTTTATGGCTTTCTGAAAATCAGTGAGATGTTATATCATTTAAATCATCATGCTTAACTCTCCATTTTCACAGAAAAGGGACTGGGACTTTATTGTGCCAGACTCTGTACAAATACACATATGACATACTTTTGTCCTGAACAACTTGCCTGTCACCACCAGTGCTGCACAATTAGGAAGTACAATAGAAATGTAGGGAGATACTGGCATCAAGGCAGCTCAGACTGAGAACTGAAAGTGAGCCCAGAGAGCCATCCCATAAAGAAACAGTAGTGTTAATAAACAGTAAAGAAACAATAAACATCAGCTATTTCTGAAAGCAGCTAGTCATCACTGGGCGGTTGATTCCCTGAAAATCTTGCGGCATAGCTACATCCCAGGAAATGCGTGGATGATATAATGGGGGCCTTACAGATTAGTTCCTGACAGTGTTTCACTCGTAAGAGGCAGCACAGAAGAAGATGCAGAGGTGTTTTTTAGAATAAACGTGGATGGAGCAGCATGGGACAGAGGTTTCTGATGCAGTAAACAATTAGGAAAATAGGTGGGACCTCACTGTTGAGAAGGTCAGAAAGGTTAAATTTGACTCAGTAGTAAATGAAAGTCACTAGAGATATTTATGGACTGAGCAACCTTTTCAAAGATTCTGGCAGAAATCTTATCAGTGGTTTGTTGTTGTTCCTTTCATCTGTATTTCTAACATTATATAATTCCCTAAAATGTTCTTAATCATCTGCAGAAAACTGTTTCTTCCCTACCTCCCACATCAGACACCTGACTCAGCATAGCCACAGGCACAGCATTCCCGGCACTGCGGTAGGGAGTCTGATTTTCCATTCTTCTGCGATTTGGATAGTCATCTATATTGAGATTGAGATGCCTAAGTACAGGTGTGCAGTGCCATTTAGGTGCCCGAGGGCATTTGAGACACCCATTTGGGGCAAATAAATAGGACGGTGATCCAATGGGAGACCCCTTCCCCTCTGGAATTGCAGCTGGAGGTGAGGCTTGACATCCTGAGGTGTCTAAAATAGCACTGAACATCTATGTTGAAGCACCAGTTTTGCTTTCTTGCAGCCTAGAGTAACTACTGTGTGGTTATAAAATATTTCTATTCTCAAATGCTTTCATTTTTCCTTGAACTCATTTTACACTGGTAAATGTGCAAGGCAATACAAAATCAGGTAGATTCCTATTTGCCAGTGTCTTTGAGATCCTCCAGCTGAAGGGTGGTACGTACCCAGGGGTGTTTTGGTAAATGAAAAAAGCATTTTAAGCAAAAGCTTCCATAAGAGAGGATGCAAAATATGTTATTTCCTCCTTTTCGTGCACTCAGGCCTGTTTTAAATATCCTTTGATCACCCAGAATATTTTTTTGCATTGCCAAATGTCAGATTTGAACGTATAAAAAAGGTGCACAAAATGTGTCAAACTTTCCAGAAACTAGGCTTGAAAACATTCATTTTCCTTTTGTAACACTGTCTATAAAGTCTGCATGATTTTATTTTACGCAAACACATGATCTGTCAGAGGATCAAGTACGGAACGAGAGAAAAACAAAAGCAAATTCTGAAAGAAACTCAGATCTTTTGCCCTTAAAGTCTATTTTTAAGTATGAAAAATTGCAGCAGCTAGATTTTTCTGGAATCTACTGTGTCCCCTGTATTTGATGCCTTTTCTCTGCATAGTAATGTGTCTTTAAAAAAACCCACTGATATATGTTACAAGGAGTGTATCTCTTTCACTGAGACAGAACATTTTAATTTCCCGACACCTTTTAGTGATTGCTTCAATTTCCGAAGATTTTGATAAAATCATGTGGTTTTAGAGTATCAGGATTGAATACCCTGCTCCGGCAGCAATTTAATGAAATGCTGTAGTTTCACAGCATTTCATTTGACATAACCTAGCTCAGAGGTCTAATAAATGCAGTGTGATAAATGTTGGAGCTACGATTGTAAAAATATACTTGTAATTGGGTTAATATGCCTTAAAATACTACCCATCAGTTATCTTTCTTCTTGCCATTATATGACTTGCACCGTAAAGACTAAGCAATGCAGTTTACCCTTTTCCCCCACTATCTCCTTTTCTTTCCTGCTTTTGTAAGATTTCCTTTTTTTTTTTAAGCATTTTGTTACAGCAAGCTGTACATATTCTCCAATACTATATATTCTTCTTCATACCCTGGAACCTTTTTCTAAATTCTTCATATGCTTCCCATAGCCATCCGGAAGATATTTAAAAATGTAAGATAGACCCTTTAAAATGAAAGACAAATATAAATAAACATGCAGAACACAACACAAGCTGGAAAGGTTTTGACAACTGTTATCTTCCGGTAGTAACTCAGATGTGTTTCAGAAATAAATAACAGAGGTATCACAGTTAGGAGATTAGAAGCAGCAATATGTTATGAGCTTCTAATTACCAGCAGTGTGAGTGTGTGTGTGTGTGTGTGTGTGTATTTTTGTGCATGCAGACTCACTCGTGTTGTATCACAGCAGTGGCATGGCACAAGAACGCTTCTGCTATAAACTGGCACTTTTGCATATTATGCTTTAGGAGGGAGCATCATAACTTCTCTCCAACTAAATTTTGATGTTTGTGTGTTTCCCCAGACTGGAAACATTCCTGTTGATTTTCAACACAAACTAAATTAAAATTTCAAAGACAGCTAATTAATGTACAATAATTATTTGAAGCAATGGGCTAGCATGCCTACCTCCTGCTGGAGTCTGAAATCTCTTGTTAGAATTTGAAGACGGGTATCTGAAAATATATAGTCATCGCTGAAATATGAATCACATGAAACTCATGTCTCTGAGTGTGTGCATGCAGTGTTGCTCACAACGCTGCAGAAATGCTATGAATACTACTGTATTTATGAATTTGCAGTGTACACATGGCACATATCTGCGTGTGCACATCCAATATGTTGTGTAAAGAGTGCACAAGACAGGGTGGATACACAGGAGTATGTGGTTCTTTCCATAGCATCCGATTTGGAGGCAAGAATTAAGATGAGGGGACAGAGCCATGACTGAGGTGTTATCCACGGCAGTATACGGGATAAGAGAGACGAGGGAAAGGAGAGACTTCTGAGGCCATGAGAACACAGTGAGGAGCCATTTGACAAGCTGAACATGGGCAACTGGGCTCTGACAAGGGGAGAAGCTGATCGACCTGCTTCCTACATACCCTGGGGGTAGCCAAGATATTGCTCCTGTCTAATGGGCAGAGATTGAAGAACCATGCAATAGCTGCAAGCATCAGGTTCAGTCCCTCTGTTCAAGCAGTGCAAGTTTGCAGATGAATTTCCGCTGCTATCCTAGGGGAATCTCAGTGGTCAGTGCCTCTCAAGGCATAAAACTGAGTAGGAAAGATAGCTCACTGGGGGATCCGCAGCTGAAATTCTTGGTGGCCACCCTTGAGAACAGCTGTGTAAATCCAGCTTTCCCCAGACTTACACAGTTTCCCTACACAAGGGGCAGGAGATGTTTTTTAAATTCCCTGGCAATAAATGTTTCATTCTGTTCTTCCACACACATGTGGAAATCTGCTACCATAGTCATACAAAAAAGAGCAAGATTCAGTCTTGGGCATAGGACGGGTGCTCAGTGTGTACATAACGTAGGATTACACTTTCAAGTGCAGGTGCATACAAGATTTGTCGTTGAGAATTTCTTTCCCAACTGTCTCTCTGCGTGAGTGAGAAAAAACCTTTTTCTTCCCTTAAAGCTGATTTTAAAAGCAGCATACAGCACTACTGCTATTTGCTCCATCGTGAGTTTGCCTCTGGACGTTTGCACTGATGTAGTTAAATTACTGCAAAGTCCAGACAAAGTGGTTCTTCAGCTCGAAGGACAGGCCCAGAGCTGGCCAGGAATGGTAGGCAATCTCTGTGAGAGAAGAGCTCATCCGTGGCCACGGAGTTATGCCTGATGCTTGTCTAATAAGAATGACAGAAATGACACACTTGAGTGCTTAAAATTAGTCTTCTAATTTACACTGTGTCACATCTATCTTAGGGGAGGGTTTTTCCTCATTTAACTCTAGCTATTTGACTGAGCCTCTACTCTTTGCTTGGCAGCCAAACTCCCTCTATAGTCACCGGAAAGGTCTGCACCTCCAGAAGGCAACTCACGCTGTCCCAGCAGAGCTTTAAGACTGGCTGCGTGAATCACAGCATTGACTAACAAGGGGGCCCAGAGACCCAACTTTTAGAAAGGAAAAATTAGGTGAAACGAACCTAATCATGCTTTGTCCGAGTAGTTTTACTGATATTCCTTACTAACAAAGTGCTCCTTTCAGAGACACAGTGTTTCATCAACGAAGGGGTTTTTTTTGCTCACCTTATTGAGGTTCCTTGGGTCAAGGAGGCTCTTAGGGTATCCCTGCATTAGGTAGTTGCAGCAGGGATTTTTTCTGGGATAGCTATGTGGGTCATTCAAAACTGCTGCATGTTTAACCATTTCAGCAAGAGTTTGTAAGTTGTTCATGTGAAACACTGCATACCTGTGTGATGGGGTAAGCCAGCTCGGATGGGAAGAGGCAGGCCTCAGTCCATCGTAGCTATAGGTAAGGGATAAACTAGGAAATGGGGCGAATGTGAAATGAAATTGAAAGGACAGACTGTTAGACCCTAAAACGTTCTCCCTTTGGGGAATGGTAGCACACCCACCTCTTGAGGCTTCGGTAGCAGATGCAAGGCAGGTAGGAAGCCCCACTGGCAGCCAGGCTAGAGAAGACCTACGAGGCCTATTCCAGCTCTGATTCTCTCCATGCTTTCTCTGAGCTTTGTAACCACTGCCCTGCCTTGCAGTGGCTGTCACAGAGCCTGGGAGCACATTTACATTTTCTGAATAGGGCAATTAGTGCTCACTCCTTTCCCCATGTCACTCACACCTGGTCTCTGACATTCGTGCCTCATCAGCACTAATGGCCCAGCCATTAGTGGTGATTACTGGTCATTGTTTCTATTTCACTGACCCCCCTGATTGGCAGAGGTGCCCCCCTGCCTTCCCCCAGCACACTCTGACGTTTAATAGCCCAGTTTAATACCAGAACCTCTGAGTACATAAATAAAACCAGACAGGCCCTACCTCTATTTTATATGGCTAGAAAGAGATGAATACATGTTTCTTTGATTATGATTAATGTTGCTGTGTATTATTTTTATTGCAGTCGTGCTAGCAGGTTCAAATATCGTTGTTCTATCTCGGTGCGGTACAAGTGCGTCAGAAAAAGATGGTTTCTGTGTCAGGTGGCTGATACCCCTGACCATTGGAGCAGTAAGGATCTGGAGCAGTTTTCTTCTTGCAGATGTAAGTAGCAAGAAAACCTAAGGACTTTTAAGAGGAAGTTTATGAGATTGTACAATTGATATCTATAATGACTTAGTTATGGTGACTTCGGAGGTCACTTTTAGTTCTGTGCATTTGTGTTCTTTGGGGCTGCGACCACCTTATTTTTTGCATGTCATGCAACAAAACTCTGGTGTCATGCAGGACTCTAAAAGCTCCTGTGTGAAAGATCATAAATAACTTTAATACTATGCCTCTTTTACCTGCTGCAGTGGGATAATGAGATTTCTGGAGGTTTAAGGTCCAGGCCCACATGAGTACATGTCCATATGATGAACTCACCATCATTTTGCACAATCATCTATTTTGGCATATATGAGAACAAAGAATAATCTGCAAGCTTTCTTTCAGCCTCTGTCCAATTGTGAAACAAATCTTCAGTCAAGTTCAGTTGAAAACAGTTGTGTTGTTTTTGGTTGTGTTTGAGCTGCCTTATTCCAGTCACATACCCAAGTCCGGGAAACTTGCTCCTAGTTAGCCTGCTCTTCCTATGCTGTTGCAGCCTGATTGGTCCTGTGGGACAGTAAGAGGATTCCAGCCCTATAAGAATATTAAGATAATACACATGAAGTTGGTTAAGCAGCTAATTTCCACAATGCCTTTCTGGAGGGAACCTGTCTTGTATGAAATTCATGCCAGCGTCAATGTAAATTATCTACCAGTGGTCAGCTGGGGTCCAGCTTGCTGCTCCACCTGCTGCTTCAGATATAATTAAGCCCTATGTTAAGGACTTGTGTAAGACTTTCCTGTAAAATTTGTCATAGGATTTGTGCATGGTCCCTACGTTTATTTGGATTTTACCTTGAATGAATAATGTTATCTGTATTGTAGCTGTCACAGATGAAAAAACAACTTCTACAGATGAGTGAATCCATTTGTCGGTTTATGGATCTCAGATCCTCCAGGGCAACAAATCCATCTGTCATTGCTGAATGCTTCTGTTTTATTTGGTGCTGTGAGTCAGCTGACAGGTATTAGACTGCACATGGAAGTGGACAGCTTTTTGCTGACTTCCCAGCAGAGGAGGCCCATGGGTGTTTTTATTCCAGCACATGCAATGAAATAACATGAAGTCAGGAAATCCATTTCTCGGGGATAATACAGATTGTCTGAGCTAGTAAGACATCAATATTTGGGCCATAAGTCTTTGACCTATCCATCTGCCTAGGTCATCCTAGCCTGCAGTTTGCTTCCTTTTCCTTACCATTTTTTCTTTGCAGCTAGATGTGCCTGAGGAAAGCTGCACTCTCTGGGCCAGCATGTGTCTCTTCTATTCATCTCTTCCTTCCTTCTGCTCTTGGTCTTCATCTTTTCTCCACTGTTCTCCCATCTGTGGTTAAGCCAACATACCGCAGGAAGAGCCAAATTAAAAGTTACTGATAAAAAGTAACGGGGTGAAAAAGCTGTTTTAGCCCAGCAGTGAATTCCTTTCTCCATGGTGTTTTGAACTGCGGGAAGCCCCGGTCCTAGACATCTGTTCAGCTTTCTTGGATAAACACTTTCTTAGATAAAAAGACTTGATTTGGCAATTAAGGTTCAAACCTAAAAGGCACTGATTAGTGCCATCCAAGATGCCCCAGAGACGTGCAGAACATGTCACTGGCCAACTGAATTGTATCCCTTGACTGAGGGGAAGCAATGCTCCTACCACAGGGCTTTAGGTATCTGTCTTAATTGGTTGCTCTTCCAACTCTTACTAGGATCTCTCCAGGTGGTAAGCCAAAGCAATTTAATTTGGTACTTTCTCTGAATCACTCCCAGAGAAGCTTCTCTTTCTGCATTGGCTAAGAAGGAAATCCAGTTAACGAAATGAAGTATCTAAAGTTGGTGTGAATAATCCCTGATTTGGCCACATATCATCTAACCTTGCTTGCACTGTCTAGAGTAAAAGCAAACAGATGTTCTGTCTCTGTGCTAGCTCAGATGACACAGTTAAAAGCCCAATGTGGATAGAGCTTGAGGGTTTAAAAAGAAAAAAGACGAATTATTTTTATAGAGCTCCACTGAATCTTGTCCACTCTGGCATTAGCCCTGGTTTGGCCATCAGTGGTCAGCACCCAGGGTCCTGCAGAACCAAGTGTAAGAATTATTCTGTTTTAGCTCAGAGAGCCCAACCCACAGTCAGGCAGGGAGAGCATATGCCCCTAAGAAATCTAATTGCTGCAAAGTCTGTACTTTTCAGGCTTTGTACTTGGGCAACTTTACCAGTCACTGTTCTTCACAGTCTGAATTTTGAGTATGAGTAAGGCCCAAATGACCCGTTCAGAGATTTGCCCTTCTTTGCTGACCTTTCAACTCAAACAAGATGCCCCTAGATGAAAAACAAAGGTTCTCTCTCCTTTTGTAGAATCCATCTCATCCCAACAATCCCTGCATTTACAGCTTCTTTATTACTGCTGGTTATTGTTTAAATAAAGCATGCATTCTGGTAAATAGCAATTGCTCAAACATAAGCAGCTTTAAAGGCAAGAAGTGGCCCTTCCAGCCTCTAGATGAAGGATGATTTGAAATGAATTGATGTGTTCTGACTGGTGAGTCAAAATAATTCAGTTTTTTTTTCCCCCTAGTGTTAAACCAAGTCAATTTTTTCAAACCATATTTGATATCTTATTGTTTATTTTCGGTCAGCAGACAGCAATTTTCAAGAACTGCTCTTGATATACAGCTCAGATATCTTACAGGTCACATGTCATTCAAGAAAGGTCAACGATTCATTTAAAGTTTCATCATTCTTCACATAAACAGGCAAATACCATTTCATTCACAGTGGAGGCTTTTCGGGGGGTGATAGGCCTCTGTAGTAACAAAGTCTATGTAATCTTATTCCCTGCCTAAGAAAGAATGAATTGACATTATTATCATTACGTTATCATATATCTAGGATGTGCTTCCGGTAAAAATATATGCACCTAAACAGAATTTCATTTAGAGTCAATTCTAAGGAGTTTTGTAGATCTGTTTCTTGCGCTGATTTTTTTTTTTTTTCATCATTCGCAAAAACTGAAAATAGTGTTATACCATTATACCTTCCTGGCTTTTTTTCGTCAGAATAACTAGACTCAGATATTACAATTGAGCAATAATGACATATATGTCATTGGCAACTGACTTGTGACTGTTTGCTAAAATTAAATCAAGATTTTTTACTGTTGTTGTTTTCTTTAGAAACAACACCTTTAGTTGAATGCACATTTTTAAAACAACTTTTTTATATCCAAGCAATAATCCCTGATTTAATTAAACCTGAAAGACTTTTAAGAAATAACATGCAGTTTTCATAGGGTGAGTGGCTTATTTTCTTTCTGCACTGTCTTCAGTGTAGCCTTTCAAGCTATTAATTTCACTGAGTACCCTCTACAAACTAACATAATAATGCAAAATTCTCAGTCTGGATCCAAACTAACCTGTCTAACCATTATCTTAAACCCTTTTCACTGGTATTTTAGAAATAAGTTTATTATCAGTAGTGGAAGGGCAGATCTAAAAAAAATTATGTAATAACCTTTTTCTATAAAATTGAAAGTAGCCTTTTTTAGTTGGTGACCACTGACCTCCTTCTGCTCCCATTGAAGATCTGCAGATGCAGAGCTGGAAGGAGGCATTTGGTTGCTTTACCTGGGGCTTAGGGTCAGTTAGGCATCAAATGGGACTTTTGAGTATGTCTGTGTGCCTGACTCCTGCACATGAACATTTTGGTAGGCACCTGCTTGATCTTTTGGAGTCTAAATACTTTTCCACATACATCCCTTCTTTCTCCATGTCATCTGTGCTCCTTTGCACAGATGCAATGGTGTAAAGGGAAGTCAGGCACTCAGAACATCGTGAAAACTCCACCCAATGCCTTCTGCCTCATGAGCTGTTAAAGGTCTTAAGGAATCTGGATCTTGGTCTCTACAAGTCAGTGGTGGGACTACCCTCAGCTGAAGAAGAGGTTTGCAGTGTGTTCTGCACCAGTCAATTATAAATGCAAAAATATGAACTTCAGAAGTAACAGAGGTATTCAGTTAAAGTCCCCATCCTTATAATAATTCACTCTTGCACAGAACATAAGATGGATAGTGAGTGGTAAAAGTAAAAATTTTCAAAGGTACTCAGCAAGCAAAATATTCAGTGAAGTTAAGGAGCTCAGCTCACTGACACATGTTGAAACTTTCAGCCTGTGATGCAAAACCAGGAGTTAATATTTCTATTCTTGCTTCTGTTTCCACTATGCAATTAAGAAAAACTTTTATTGCTTGAAACTCTCTGCATCTCAGTTCATCAGGCAATACAGGGGATGAAATAATAGAATATAATGAAACTGCTGCTTTAATACTGGTTCTTTCACCTAGCTAGAAGCCAGAAGCTACAGTTCTGCTAAGGGTATTGGTACCCTTTAATTTTTACCACCATACTCAAGGAACTTTAGTTTCACTAGAAATGCATGTGTGTTCATGGGAATGCAAATGCAGAAACTCATGCTTAGAGCTTGCCCCTGGAAGTATTCCGAGTTAGCTGCAAATATCCAGAGGGGACTAATGCAGTGTTACCTACTCATGAAATCGTACAAGCGCTGCTTGATGTTTTCTTCCATACCTTAATCACTGAATCAAGTAACTGTAGAAATATTTCAGTTCTCTTAAAAAAAAAAATTAAATGTGGAATTATCTAATTCTCATAATTGCCAAGATAAACTTGAGAACTGATTATGGTGCAGAAGGGTTGGAGAACTGAATGCTTAGCGAAGCCTGCTTTGTGATCTCTTACACTATGTGCATGCTTCACAAAAATTCTTGCTGTTTGGAAACTGCTGGAGTTTTCTAAATGGAATGTGCTAAAAAGGTCAATATTTCACATATTATAGAAACCTTTGCTCTTCCCATTCACATTGTTAGGAGCTGCCAAATCTGGTAGCCTGTTAAAGCGGAGGCTGCCTCAGCTGCATGCCCCCCAGGTCCAGCCAGTGGCGAGGCTGAGCATGAGTTCCCAATAGGCACATACAAACACACGTATGCAACATATATACACATGGCCAGCCACACAGATCAGCACAGGCAGAAGCGCTCAGCACGCACACAAACACAAACAGCACCAGTGGCCTCATCTGCTCCCTTCTCTGACTGATCAGGATGAAGTCCCATTAGAGGGATACATGTACGTATATTGAATGTGGATGTCTCCGGTAGCTGGGCTTAGGCATGCTATCTGTCCAGTAACTGCCCCTGGATGCTCCGTCTCCCCAGTGCTGGCACCCCAGACACACGGGCCCCTACGAACTGTGGTCCCACCTCAGTTCCTGCACTTTGACCTCCATACACACAGAATAGAGCCCCTCACCCAGGAAAACAGAAATGGAGTTTAATAAGAAGATAGGAGAGAAATGTATTGATCAGGGGCAGGGCATGACCAGACAAGCATATGGACCAGACCCTGTTTACATGCATCCGGCCCCTTTTAACCCCTTAGCTGTCTGTTTTCCCATGCTGTTCCTCCCCAGACCTCCCTTTCCCCACCTTTGGTTCCTCCCCTAAATATCCCGTAATAAGTTTTGTGCAATGCCAAAATGCTGTTCTTTGCATGCCATAATAAATCCCATACCCCCTCGATAGGCATTAATCCCCCTCCTCAGCCTGCAAGGTGACTGGGGAGCCTTTCCTGTGACTCACGGTGATGGGCTCACCCCGAGCCCATGGGGCTGATCTCTACCCTGTGACAGCCCTGGGAGGAGCCGGTCAGGGTGCTTGTTTCTCTGATTATGTTATTAGGGTTCCCCAACTTGTCATTGTTTGTCTGTGCTCTTTTGTGCGTGTGTGGAGACCGAGCATTTTATCACATAACCTAACACACGTGACTTCTGTGGGGTTCTTGCAATGAAGGTAACATTTACTTCTCTGCATATAGCCTATAGATTGTTTAATTCGGGAAAAATTCAAGAAGAAGCTTACTTACGCTTTGGCCCTTATCTGACTCTCAGCCAATGTGTGATTTTCATTCATGGAGGAATGAACTTCTCCATTCACATGAGAAGTGTTGGCAGGATAGGCCCTTCGGTGAGAGAGGGAGAACTGTTCCCATTTTGCAACCCGACAGTGGAAATGGTTTTGCTAACTAGGAGCAGAATGAGTTTGATAAATTGAACATAACGTAGCAAAACATTTTCACTTCATGAAATCCTTAAGATGCGTTGGAACAGTGCTGCTCTTTCTCAGTGGTTTATTTTAATTTTAGAAGCCAAAGGCAGTTTCCTATGACACTCCTATTACTTGGGAAGGAAGGTGGCTTGATGGGAGGTCGCGTGAGGCAGAAAGCCTCCTCCTGCACTTGTACTAGCTCTTCGCGAGATCTCCCTGTGCACCGCTTAGGCAATGTTTTCTGACTGAGCAGACGTGGTGATATGTGCATGTGTGATTTACAACTAATTCTGCAAAATTTTATTGTTGACACTTTTTCCACTCTTCAGTTTACAGCAGTATTAAGGATGTACTACAGACACTGTATTAAGGAGGCTATTAACTAGCAGAGCGTGGAAATACAAGGAACTTTTGACAGACAGAAAACAAACAAAACAACTCTCTCCTTTGCCAGAAAACAAAGAACAAAACAGAGAAAAAAGTCCAAGTACTGCCAGGGACTTTCACATAGGAAAAAGTTTTCTCAGCACTGGATTACTTCAGATCATCTGAGATCTTAGTAATGTTCCTGAACAGAGTGACTTTGACTTTGCTGCTCCTGCTTTTGTAGAGCTCATAAGTGAGTGTTGCTGAGCAGGTCCTAAGGGATGCCACATGCTAACCACTCCTACAAACGTCAGAGAGGAACAAGGGCATTCACCTGCTTTCGGAAAGGAGCATGGGGACTCACCAGAGCTGTTCCTACCTGTGCAGAAAAATGAAGCATAACATTGGCTCACGGCCCCTCTGAAGGAGTTGCCCTCAGCATCACAGAGGTGTTCCCTCTCTGCTCTGAATACAGGTTTACCTTATTTTTAATGTTTACAGCTATTGATAAGGAACAGAATACAAACCTAAAGCAGTTTTGGCTTTTTTCCCCAAGCTTGACCATTCCTAGGAGGTCTCTGTAGGAATCTGTTCCTCCTTCTGCTGCCTCAGCAAGACAAGCAAACTCCAAGTGAAGTTAAAATATCCCTTGCCAGGATTATTTCTTTGTAAGTCTCCTCAGAAATCAAGATAAATAGAGCCCAAAAGCCAGGATTCTTAAACTTGCCTCCTTATTATAGCACTCTTTCCGTAACATTTGACCTCTTTTTACTTTTATATGGCCTATAATCCAGAAGACCCAGGGACCAAACTAAAAATGTACCAAAATTAGTGAAGCCAGGGAACATTTACTGCCAACTGCAGCTATTGTCTGTGATGAAAAAAATGTTTGAAACTGCCTTGCGTTTGGAGAAGGATCTCATAGTACTTTCTCTATCAAAGCTTGCCACTTATGCCAATAGTGATTGCCAGAAATAACAGCTGCGGAACTGAGCGCTCAGGTCGTGAAGTTGCCTGGCAGAATTCCCCTATTAGTCCTGGACTAATTATAGGGTGAGGAAGAGTGTGATATTCTGTCAATTTACCTTTGGTTCTTCTGTGTCTGGAGAGTACCAAAGTTCCCTCCATTGCTAAATATTACCACCCCCTATTACACTGAGCAATAGCTTACTCTGTAAGCAGTGCTCTGAGCTACTCTAAGGTAAAAATTTGATCACCTTTCTGGAAGTAGAGAGAGAATAACTGCTGCCCATCAGAAGCTCTTCCTCCTTCCCTGTGCTCTCCACCTGCTGACCTCCTGCATGTGGAGGTAGGGAAAGTGCTCAGCTCCATAGCTGCAACATCAGAGTGACCAAGGGTATCATCCAGCCTAACAAAACAGTCGCAGCAAACAGGAGAGAAGTCAGATAGGGCATCAGCATCTGACCCTCAGCATTCAGAGGGTGGATTTATCGCTCCCACAAAATTTTAATAAAGCAATAAATCACAGCTCTTGTAGATTAGCACTTAGAGCCTGGATTTGAAATGACAATACAGGATTGAAGAGTTTTGGGGGCCTTACTATTGATCTGTGTGCTGGCCAGTCAGTTAAGAAACATTTTCAGGATCTGGTTCATTAAGCTTTAAATTAGCATGTGCACACTGAATACGTGTGTGCAGTTAGTGCACAAGTTGGATGAGTGTGCAAATGGCTATATAGAGCACTGAAAAAAACCTTTAATATGCTTTTAAAATAATTCAAGTGTTTACTTGTAATTTTGCACTACGTAAGTAGCACTTTGCACAGAACATGTGCCTATCATGCACCTTTATTAGAAGGATGCACTTGATTACTGAGAAATTTCAATTAAATTGGTGTTTCACACAGCAGACAACAATTAATGAAGCCTACAAACAACACACAAAGGGTTGCATATGTTTTAGCAAACTCTTCCTGACTTTTGCTGAGGAGCTATTTGGAACATGCTGCTAGTACAGTTTCATTTGTTGTTATTGCTAATCTGGCTTCTCTTTTGCCATTTGGATTCAATGGAAAGCATGAGTATCTTTCTTCTTCTTCTTCTTTTTTTTTTTTTTGTTGCCCTCAATCTGCAGTGAGGTGGGAGAAAACAGAAGGGGCTCTCTGCTGGAACTGGTGTCATGAAAGATTTTATTAACTTTGGTCTATGTTGTTTTCATTGTAGGGTCCAGTAGTAGCAGCAAGTATTTCCTTTTCTCACCTATGCTGTTCCTCTAAGAAAGGGGTTTTAGTGCAACAGCCCAAATCACTGGGTAGCGGCATGTGTGATTTAAGATTGCTGCTCCATTAAATTATACTTGCAATTAGCAGAGCTCCTTATGATTAGTGCTGATGTAAACGAGAGCAGAATTTGGTCCATAATGGGTCAAATGAGTCCCCTCTCTGCACAGATCAGTAAGTGTGAGGTTTGGCTTCCTTGTCAGATCCTTGTTTTAGATCAGATAAAATCAAGAGCTCTGTACTTGTATCAGCATATTTATGGTATGTGTAACTGTAGGCAGCACAAATATGGAATAGCAACTGTAATTAACTTTCCTGGCACTAAGATTCCCTGAAAGTTCTTATTACAAGACTTTGCTTTAAATTGCTTATATGTTTTTTTTGAATTTGAACTGGTCTGGTTATTTTCCATACTAGGTATTTCTCCTGGCTACATATTTTTGGGAATATTTTGGCTAAAATAGCTGAAATATTTCTGAGCATGAAATTATGGGAAAACACACTGTTTTGCACATAAGAAAAACCTCTTTTTTAGTAATTCAGCGGGGGGATGTACTTGCATCATGATTTAAAGTACAGGAGTAAAAATTAAGAGACAGCTGCTCTGCCATCACCAGGAAAAACATCTTAAATATGGCTATATTATAAGTATTTGCAAGAGCCGGTAGAAACTTCCTGGACTAGGATAGCCAGTGACTTCCGCTGTACTACGCATGCTCCATCCTGAAGCTGCGGCATATGAGCAAAAGTTTGCTAGCAATTGGCAAGCTTTGATAGAGAAAGCACTATGAGATCCTTCTCCAAACACAAGGCATTTTTAAACATTTTTTCATCACAGACAAGAGCTGCAGTTGGCAGTAAATGTTCCCTGGCTTCACTAATTTTGGTAAATTGTTCCAGCTGTGCTGGAACACGATCTGGTGAGATTTATTCTCCAGCATGAGACATGGGAAAGACGCATCGTTTAAGCTGAGCACAGTGAGGGAGAAAAAGTGGGTGGCTTGGAATAGCCAGCCTGCAAGAAAAGCTGAAATTTGGTGAGGGGGGAGTTTGTTTGGCTGGGCAAAAACTGGGAATAGAGCAAGAAGGCAGATGAGGGATCAGGAAAGGAGTTGAGAGCTGGAAGAAGAAGAATAACCAGGCAAAGAGGTGAGATTGAGGACAATGGTGCACAGCAGGGAGGACCGTCTTTCTGTCCGAAGTTAGATGGTTAGTGTGTCAGTAGAAAGTTCACAGGAGTCAGGAAGGCTGTTTCTCAATGAGGGAAGATGTCTGCCATTATGTCACTGAAGGTATTTTGCATTCATGTACAGGGAAAACTCCTGGCTACTGCTGAGCTTGGCCAACATCTCACGGATGCCTCTTCTGAGACCCTGCAGCTGCCAGCCCAGTGACGTGCTCCTGAAAAGCTCTCTGCATGCCATCTCTACCTGCGCCTGTATGGAAGCATCTCAAACTGAAGCCTGTATTTCTAGATCTACCAACAGAGGAGCTCTCAGCAAGTATCCAGGAAGCTGTGAGGTAAAAAGCACCTCCCAGCCCGAACAACTGCTGAAACTTGCTTTGGCCATCATTTACTATAGTCAGCACAAGCAACCAAGATTGTGCTCGAGGTCTGAAGTCCTCATCTCACTCATGGCATTTGCATGACATAGTCATTTCTTGTGATATAATTCCGTCTTTAAAAGAAAAACATTGGAAATTGCATGGCATACAAACTCTGTTGTATGTTAAAAAATATTAAGGTTGAAAAGCCAAAAGCTAACAGAGAAGGAAATGTCAGCATTAGTTTTATCCCCTATTATGTTACCATTGATAATTATATTGACATCCACAGGGGTATCTCCCTTATTTAATGCCCAGCAATGCTTGGGGTGAAGTGGATCCACTGCTATCACTAAGAGCCTGTCTGATGATTTTTCTCCATAGAAGTTGGAAGGCCCACGCTGAGTGAGGTTAGAAGGGTACCATGACATGCCAAGCTGGAGAGCTCTCTCTTTGCCTTGGGACTGCATGTCTGCGTGATGCTGTTCATGTCACTGGAACCAGCCGTGCCCCTGATGTGACAGTGAATGGGTGGCAACTTGAGGCTGGGTGAGGCAATGGCTTCCAGATCCTCATCAACAGAGCCAGCAGGAACTGCTATCCCTGCCAGGATGGACTACTATCCATCTTCTTCCTACACAAGATAGTTGTTCCTGTGGAGTTCCTATGTTAACGGCAGGAACCATCAATTGCACAGGCAAGTTACCTCCAATCAGCTGCTCAGTGACATCTTGTCTCTGTGCCAGGCAGCAAAATACCTATACAAAGTATGGCAGCAATCACGTATGCTTCACAGCACCTAAAGGATCTTCATGTGTCTCAGGACCTCTGCCGTCTGATGGAGAACCTGTTTTGATGCCAGGCTAGAGCAAAGAGAGGTAAGGAAAAAATGACTGGGAAGGTAAGTGTGAGGGTAACAGAAACCCTCAAGCTGAGCCTTGGTTTAGGCAGGTGGAGATGGCATATGGGCATAGGAAAGCTGGGTGGGACAAGACACTCTTCTACATTATATTCTAGATCTAATTCCCCTTTAACTTCCTCTGCACTAGCTGGAAAAGTCACAGGTCTCCTTATATTCAAAATACCCTAAATTTGGGTAAGCAAGCAGATAATTCATTCTGAAGGGTAGGATGAAGATAATATATTGTAAACAAATCATGGGGACACCCACTGAACAACAACAATAAAACACAATGTTGACCAGTTGCTCATTGTGCCCTACGTGCTGAACAAGGCAGGGCTACGAGGGAAAAACTGAACTATTACTAAAGACTGTATCATGATGTGCTAATGACCAGAGATCACTAGCATCTGGCATTTCCAAATCTTCCAGTATGGCTTTTCAGTCTCTGAGATCTTTTGATGTCATGGTATATACAGGTAGACACATTTCCTGTAGGTATGTGTGTCTACCTACAGAAGCACCCATACCACAGGGTTAATATTAATTGTGGGCATACAGATAAGATTTTACTCATATCACCACTATGCCCCAGTCAAAGGCCAGTTCTATTAATAATGTCAGGGTTTTGGCTATAGGTTTAAATATACAATATTTTGTGTTACTTATAGTGAAATCTTGACACTGATAATAATCACACAAAGAAATACGCATTTATGTAACGTATTTATCTCAGTGCTTCCAAACATGATACAATTAAAGGCACGTTTGTATTGGAGCCATCTCCATCTCTCTTAGCTGAGCTTCTGATCATAAAGTTACATTTTGGATGCTTGCACAGTTCCACTTGCTTAGAGTTTTTTATTGTTGTGGCTGAAGGGTTAAAGACAATTAGTCTATCATTGTTGTTCCCATCAGGGAGAGGTAGGTCAACAGATTTTGTTCCTGAGCTCTATATTTTCTCCTGATGATTATGCAAA
The DNA here is from genome assembly GCF_036370855.1 of Dromaius novaehollandiae. Lineage (NCBI taxonomy): Eukaryota > Metazoa > Chordata > Aves > Casuariiformes > Dromaiidae > Dromaius > Dromaius novaehollandiae. The sequence continues at coordinate 80,119,689 of NC_088101.1, read as the reverse complement.
GCTGAATGCAGTTCATCAGGAACAGAGAGGGGAGACTAACCGAAAAGGATGAATTTATTAAATATATTAAAAAGCCACTATATCCCCAATTTATAAAGATGTTATTCTTGAGATAAAATTTGCTTTGAAATGAATAATTAAGCTCATTAAAACAGCCTCTTTCTTGTTTTACTTCTGAGTTTGCATGAGCTCTTCACTATATATTTATATGGCAGCCTACATATATACCTACATATGCACTCAGAGGGAAAGTTTTCAACAGTGTATTACACACAAGAGCAAGCAGCAGATTGCTTAAGATTACCCCGACATCCTGGACCAGTCTTGGAGCAGTAATATCTTCATGTTTGCTGTCAAGGCCCGTCACCCCGGCTGACCAGCAGGGACGCCAAGGCAACCCACATTACTCAATCAACCTTAAGTGTTATAAATACTGAGGTCCATAAAAAAGTACAATGTAATGATGACTTAAACAAACCCAATTCATCATCCCAGCTGCACACATATCATTTCCCTCAGGGTGACCAACCAACCAGCAGTGAACGTAACCTAGGCCAGATTCAGATTCCATTTCTCTTCATCAATTTGACTTTTGCTTTTACCCCCCTCCAAAGGAAAAGAAAAAATATCCCCTTAAAAATGAATAAAAATCTCACAAATCAAATACAGCTCAGCTACCCGAGTCCCCTTTTTGTTGTTGTTGTACTCATGTCCATGCATTTTGCCTCTAGTGATATAAAGGGAAACCCTTCAATTTAAAGGTCAAATGGGGGCCGTTTGTTTTAACCCAGTGAACCATGGCAATGGTATTCACATATATTATCTTTTGTCCTTCAACAGTTGTTAGACTTGTAGCCAGAGGGGAGGCTTGCCAGATTTGCTTGCACTGATTTTTTAAGATATAAAAATACTAAATTTCTGCAGTTGAGTGTGCTTGATTGAGTAATATTCTGAAAATCAAATCGATACCAAATCTGATTTTCAGTCAATGATAAGGCACATTCACCAGTACCATTAAGGTTTATTGGTTTTATTTGTTTAAAGAGGAAAATAAGTAAGGATCTACAATTCAGTGTGGTCAGTTCCCCTTTCTGAACCTTCAATCCCCCCTCGATTTTACTGTCCCCCCCTTTGCTAGTCATGGGAATGCGACATAAGAATGGAGCCAATCATTGTTCCACCTTTCAACTCCCATGCCCTCATCTGAGATTTCCTCTCCTTTACATTAAGGAATTACAGTCAAAGGATGAGGAACTCACCAGGGCTAGATTAAAGAGACCAGGTTCTTGCAACCCTCCACACCCTAGAGAGAGAGAAACCTTCAGCATGTAATAACCAGACACAGAGGGTGCCCCTGGTGTGCCCGAGGCAGCGCAGGGCCTGTGTGGGATGCGGAGGGGTTTGGGAACCGGTGGAGCTGCCACGTGAGGGCACACAGAGTTTGCCTCCCCTGCCCTGGTTTCCCAGCACCTGGCGGGATCGCTGGTGGGAGACAGGCTCTTGCATGGCGCAACACGTGTGCGAGGTGCAAATGCAGTTTCGGAGGAGTGCAAGGCGTGAGGCAGTTGTGTGAGCCTCACAGCAGCCCAGGAGACTGGATGGGTTTGAATTTCTGCTATTGATTACAGCACTAAGAGTATCTAATTCTCATTTGGGCAATTAGTCTACTTAGGTTTCTTTAAAAAAAAAAAAAGTAAATTCTGCTTGGATAAAACTGGCCAGCTGTTTCCACTACTCTGATAACTCAAAGCAACTCTAAAACTAGCATAATGGGCTAGTGAAAGCAAGATTTCAGATACTTTTCATTTGCACACAACTGAGGGAGCAAGCCAATTTGTATAGACTGTAAATAGTCATGTCTTGTCCTGGACTTCCATGCATGCTTTTTTCTGCTGTTGAAGTGGTGCCGCTTTCCTCCCCGCTGGTGGCTGCATTTCAAAACGGAGGCTTTCTGCAGTAGGCGCTGGAGCACAGATTGCAGAGTCCTGTTGAAATTAGATGAAAGCAATATGGTAATCGGTGGGACTGGAAATATATAATTGGCATCAAAATCTGGCTTTGGATTTTGCTTATGTCTGTGACAACACAAAACTGGTTGGGATGCTTTGGTACTAAGCACGGTGCAATAGCTGTTTGTCCTGGAAGTTGCCGCATTTTTCCTCTCTTTCTCTTGAACCACACAGATGCCAAAAAAAGCACTTGCCAGCAGATCTCTGGCTACCATGTGGATTTAAAAGCTATTACTCTGATCAACTTTTAATTGATTCAACATGGAGAAGATAGTCCTTTCAGACAGAGGTTGCATCAATGCTTTGGAGTGGCTGTGAAGGCCTGAGTTGCCCCCAAGCACAGCAATGGTCTTTCTCCATCCCAGCAAAATACCAAGCACAAACTTCCCCAAGCAGCGCAGAGTGCCAAGTCCCTGGTGTGCCCTACAGAGCTGCCCCGGAGTGCCCGAGGGAGCAGAGACAGCGGTGCCTGCCTGCTGGCCCTTCACCATCAGGAAGGCTGATCAGTTTGTAGTTCTGTCCCTCAGTTTGTGAGTCTGTCCCACCAGCTCTGTCTCACGCCTGGCTTTGTACAGCAGGTAAAGTCAGTGGGTTTATTGAGAAAGCAGGAGCTCATCTGACACAATTTGTCTTCAACAGTCAGCAAACATGGGTAAGCATAAAGGAACCAGGGGCATGATATTGCAAAACACCTGAGGGACAGTGTGATATTTATCTGCCTCAAGGGGGGACATGCAGCATCGCACATGATCAAGCCTTAGACTTCTAGCAAATACTCTTAAATGACTGCTTGCAGCTTATTAAAACATGTAGATATTTACTCCATTTCAGGTTACAGGAGTTCAGTGTTTTTGTTGTTCTAGATGATAAAGACTGTAATCTCCAAACTCTGCTGGGTTTGTGCCCCTATCTCTTACCAAGATTTAACCCCAGAAGTTAGGGCTGCGTGGTGGTCTGTATGCAGAAGAAAAGAAAAACTTCATGTGGTCATTTTGTTGAAATCTCACATCTTGCAACGCAAAAATATTTATCATTTCATGCTTGGTCGAACCCAGCATCAAGTTGAAGCCAAACTTTGTAACCATTGACTAAGACTTTTTTTTTCAACTGAGCTTGGAATAAAAAATAATCTGAGAGAGATTAGATGTACTTTAGGCAGGATTTGTGCCACTGAGGCATGTATTTTTCTTTCATGTTGTTTACTTCTGACTTTATTCAGATTTTCAGTTTCTCTGAGTGTCAGGTAACTCTCAGCCGTTCTCTGGGACTTGGGCAGTTGCAGCTGGTAGATTTTCCCTTGATTTGTGCACACTGCAGTTTATGTCAGTAGGTTTTTGAGCCTTGCAAAAACTAGTGAGCTAATCTGGCACCCCGCTCACTATTTTACATTCCTAGTTCTGTTTTATGACCCAGCACTCTGTATCTAGAGCACAGTTCCCTAACTGATATCCTCCTCTGCAGTCTGAATGTCCATTCCTCTTGGTTATCAATGTCTGTTTCTGCAGGAAGACTGATACAGTGAAAAAATACTTTAAAAAGTCAAATTTCCTGAGGCACTATCTCTAATGGGGCCATTATTTGCTATATTGCTATATCCTTCTCTCTTTCTGTTTCACTCTCTTAGAAGAGTGAGTTTGCATGGGAAGTTATTTTCTTGAAACAGGATGACCCTTTGCCTACCTTATTCCTCTGGGATTTTTCATTGGCTAGAATATTACAAAACTTTTTGCCGTGCACCTAGTATGCTCATTCTTTAAGAGTGCTGAGCTTTGCCAGATATGTACAGTACATACATTACCATTTTGTCCTTCATCCGTTCTTGGACTCATAGCCAGAGGCAAAGATGTTTGGATTTGCTTGAGCTGAGCAATACAATATTTTTGTTCAGCTGTGAAGTTGATTAATAATTTGGAAATTAAATCAATATATTCTTTGATTTTCATTAGAGTGGGGTTTGTATGTAAACCTTTTGTACTGGCATTCCCAGGCTGAGTAGGGAAACATGGAACTATTAAATTAAGAGGTTTGGTATCATCTTCCCTATGTCTTGACCTTACGAAAATGAAATGAAGCTCCAAGGATTAGCAGCTTGATGGTAACTTTGGCTGTTTAACTTCCTTGATTTTTCTTGATTGTCAAAGCAGAAGAGATTTTGTGCACAGTTTGTGGAATCAAATATCAAGTACCTTAAATATTACAAAATTATGGAGCCCCTTTTTGTCAGACAGTTGGAGGTCTGCATAGATGGCTGTGTAGAAAATAAAACTCCAAAACTCAGTGTTTGAAAAATTGCTTTTATCTCATTCCCTGCCACTCGTGCTGCAAAAATTCAGACATATGCAGTTATTTAAGGAGTGAGGATACCGAGAATTCATTGCATGTAGGAGAGCTGACTGGCTTTTCAGAGCATTGTGTTGACCTGGTGAGAGGTTTTGATAGTAAACCTGATGACACTGATCATCATACATTTGGCTTGCAACTTCCTTTGTGCTGGCAGTATTCAGGATGCTCTGCAAAGTGAATGCAAGGACCTGCAGCATTTAAATATGCTGAATAAAAGCCTGCCTAGAATTTTCAAATGAGAGTGTCTAAAATGAGGTACTTCAGTGCCTTTTGATGGATTATAAAGTCTAATTTTTAGAGTCAATCAGTGCTTTAATTGCTCAGCAATTCTGGAAAAAAAAACAAGTAACTTTAATTGAGTAAGAAACGTCTTCAGAAGTCAGATGCAAGCTCCACTGAAATCAGTGAGAGGACTGCAAATTTCCAAAGACTTGTGGTAAAGTCCTATGTACTTAATTCTAGTTAAATATGATTGAAAGCTTTGGCTTGAAATTCTTGTTGGTGTAATTTAAACAGTAAAACTTTCTGCAGTATTAGAATGAGAACACCTTTATCAGCTTATAAACCTATTGCATGCTTTTAAAAGGTGCCTTCAGACTTTGAATCTGACAGCGGTTCCCCATCGCTAGCCAAGGCTGGGACAGTCAAAACTATGAAAATTATTGCTGCTGCTAGAGGTTCTTTTTCTATCGGTATTTTGTGTTTTCAGAGATGCTTGGTATGCAGCTAATCTGGGTAGGTAGCAAAAGACATTAGACAAGTGTTGCAATGTGCCTTACGTAGTTGACAAACAGAGCTTACTGCAGTCACTAAATCTCACAGTCCCTGAAGGAGGTTGGATTAGGATGCAAGATGTACAGCCACAGTCTGACAGGATTGACAATACTTACATCCAACTCTGATCTTATTTGACTTCTGTTTATATGGCATTCAGTGTAACTTAAGGCTATATTCAGGCTTTAAATGTATCAGATTACTAGAAATCCATTAAAAACAGTAGCCAGTCTCTTCATCTTTCAATCTAAACCAAAATGAATGTCCCACTTTCTCACTCATCAATTTTCTGAAGTAGGTCATGAAGTTCAGGAATGAAACTTCCAGCTCAGTGAATGGAGCTGTATTTGGAGAGAAAAAAGAAGAGCTGCTTCTTACATCATGTTATACCCTTCCACTTCCTATCTCCTCCTGTGAAACTACATTTAAACAGTGGCATCTGGTCCACCTCCTGTCCTGAGAATGGCCGCAGCTGTACCCCAGCTCCATGTTGGAACGAAATCCAGATAAGAACCTGCCTTGCTGTCTTCTTACCCATGCTGGTGTCTGTGGCAAGGAAAGCCCTGTTTGTGGGACCAGATGGGGCCATACTGTAGTCCCTCTGGAGGTCCTTGATCTGGAAGACCTGATCTCCATACTGGTCATTTATGTAATATATATAACTTTATGTAAATGTGTGTGAATTACCCATATCATTTAGATCATGATTTAGACAAACTGAGGGAGTCCAAAACAACAAAGAAAACCCATCTTCAAAAAGCCTCAGAACCCAGTCTAGCCATGAACAACATCATCATGCAGACTCGTATTGCTCACCCAAGTTCTGCAGGCAATCAGCAATGCTTTATATGAGATAGAGTTTAAGTTTATCAGCTTGGACTAATGTAATTCAGCAGCATAAGATCTGCAATTGTGCCTGTTGTGATGAAATCACAAACTGCATAAATGGGTACCACCCTTTCTCCTGGCACTTCAATGCCCAGGACTATGTGCAGAATGGGCAGCATTTCCAGACACTGCCCCTCAAAATATGCTGAGATGTAGCATAGGCACGATCTTTATTTAAGCACTTAGCTTCAGAATACTCTGGTGTGTCCTTAAATTAATCCCAGATGTACCAGGCACATCAGAAAGAACAACTGTGAAGTTACAGTGCAGTATTTCTCAAACAATCACAAATTAAAATACCATTAAGGTTTCTCTATATTTATGTTAATTCATCCCACATATCTTTGGGTCCTATCCTTCTTCAGGGCTATATTTGGATGATCTACCAAAACAGATTTAGGTGCTTAATATAGTAGCTAGGTTCAAGAGTGGGCTAAGTGATTCTTACTGACTCCAAATCACTGGATCCTCCTATATAATACGAAGAATATTGCCCAGAAATGTGTGGGCTGTGCAATACTATCAAATTCTTCTGCCTACCAGCTGAACAGTGCAATTAGTGTAGAGCTTTAGGACCGAAGAGTGTGTGAGTGGACACTGTGGGTAAAAAGTCCTGATTTTATCAAAGAAATCAGGTATTTCCAGCTTTCTGATGACAGGTCAGATCACCATCTGAAAAGCTGAAATGCTATTTTTATTCCCTTGTGTTGATATTTCACCTTATTTCAGGTGTTCATTTTCAGTTATCCTTCAGAAGTGTAAACAATATGATAGCCCTCAAGCTAAGGGCTGCTGTACTTAAAAGTCTCTCTGAAATGATCAATTAATTGCCAACTCAGTAACCTCTTTGGCCTCTTCCCACTTTTTCCTAACACCCACACACTCCATCTACAGCTTTGGCACCTTTCTTTCTTGTTGTGCTAATGGTCTTCCCATTTGGTCACTTGGATGCCTCCTCTAGTTATAGCTGACCATGTTCAAATGTCTCCCTCTTGGCCAGGCTGCCCATCCACTGTCAGCTGTCCTTTCCTTTTATTATGTTGCCTCCTGTGCTTTACCTGCCAGAGACACCAGTCTCACCCACTTATTTGACATTGCCTACATTAAAACTGCAGGGTTTTTTGCAGACTGCCCTTTGCTTACCTTTCCAGGAGGTACACACAGTATGTTCACCAGAAGGCCATCTAAAGAGTTCTAGATATGGCCTTATAATTCAGGGAGAATAGCAAATGTAGGTGTATGTGTTGCTTTTGTTTTCTTAAGCCCTGATCCTTCAAAATGACCTCCAAGACCCTCCAGGATGCAAACCCTAACTGCACAAAGCACAAAGGTCCACTTTGGTCAGGTCACTGCTAGTGAATATATTCAGACTCTTTTCTGTTCCTTGTCCAGAGGAGATCTGAGGCTCACAAGTCTCAAAAAATGTCTCTGGTTTCAACTGTAGAAGCTTAGGCTATTCCCCATGATATTCTCCACATTTATGTGAGATGGTGGCAAATACCATGATAAGTGAGGGGATTTAGGATATCAGTTTTTAAGGGCAAAGGTGGTATCTCCACATGTGTTTATGCAAAACCTAGCACTCTACGGCTCTGGTCCTGAATGAGATTTCCAAGCTATGTTGTAATACAGACAAACAATAATAATAGAAAATGGGTAAAGGTAAGGGGGGGAGAAGTCATGATTAATTTTGATCAGACTTCCTTCTGCTTTCCACAAAGCAGTTCAATGTGAAGTCAAAGTTCATTGACACGTTCTCTGTAGTCGGTGGGATGATTGTTTTATATTAGCCATTGACTTGGCCTGCATTGATCCTTGAGAATGTATCGCACAAATCATTTTGCACTAAACTGCTGAATCGATGAAGAAATCTCCTGGAAAATTTATATTAAAAGTCGCTGTTTGCCTAAATGAGTTCCCTGTGCCCCATATTGAATATTTTGCTGATGAATTGAATGAGTTTAAATTTGAACATTGCAGACCCATTAAAGAATGAATTCTTAAATCAACTTCTGCCATTTATGATTGAAATGAGATTTCCCCTGCAATAGACTAGCTGTTATATAAATCAGTTGTGCATTTTATACTGTACCATAAACAAGATATAATTCTTTTAAATACACAACAGGTGCCTTAAATCTTTTGATGCATCTTGTATTTATCTGATGTTGATTTTGGTATATTTACACCAGGTAACTAACATGGGTTTATAATAGAAGGTTTCTGAAGGTTAAAGAAGCCATAATCTTTGTTTTAAATGCACCTGAGTTTTCAGGGATTATACTTTACATCACTGCTCACAGCCAAGATCTAAATTTAATCTCAAATAAATAATTGTCCCTTGCACTATAAAAAAGCAAGCCAACTTGAGTAAGAATACAATTAGAGAAAATCTGACTTTTAGTGTGACATAGAGGAACATTTTTTCTGCTATCTAATTTTTAATATTGCAGTGGATAGTTGAGTTTTCTCTCCTTTCCACTGGGACTCTCTGCACCTTTGGTGACCTCTGTATTTACTGGCTCAGGTAAATGACTGCAGGCTGGTATCAAAACTATTCCATTCACAGGTCCAGTTCTGAAGCTATCCCAGATACCAACTTTGCACTGTCAGTTTGCTGGAGTAACTGGTATCAAGGAAGGGGTTCTTTACTTTCTCCACAAATAACTGCTTCTTACATAGATCATCTGGTCGTTTTCTACTCAGATGCCAGGAGGAGGTCACTGCTGGAGTAAGGCTTGATCTTCTGATCTCATGGGACCTTCCCTGTGTTTCAGAGTTTGGACCAGGCAGATCTCAGAGAAGCAGTAAGCTACAAATCACTGTCCTCTTCCACAGGGAACAGACTGAAAGGGACATAAACCAAGACTCTCAGGTGCAAATCACCAGCTGGAGTAAATCAGTGCATTTCATTTGATATTTAGGAACAGTGCCAGGGAATAGTAGTTGAGGCCTGGGCAGACAAAAATTGCCAAGAAATAACATGGAGAGCTTCAATGAGCTACAACAGAGGAATAGCAGCTGCATTGTGGATTAGCAAACACACAAGTCTGGAGGTTAATTTGACTTTGCTCTTTTCCTGTCCTAGATAACATGGCATTTAGAAGCACTCTCAGTATCGAGTACGAAAAAAATGCCAGGCTCAGAGGAGGGACAACAACGAATCTAGAAAATTGAATAAAATCTGAAAGCCAGGTGAGAAATGCATGTTTTCACTGTCTATTGCTTTAGGGCAGTGTATTTCTTCATCAGTGTTGCTTCAGCCACACCTCCAGTGCTCATTCTCATGGCCTTCAGCCCACAGCTGAGCACGCTCCGGAGTTGCCCTGCAGACCCACTCGGTGGCCCTGTCCCTGACCATTGGCCACAGTCAAACTTCAAGGGATGCTGCTGACATGCAGCCGCTTCTGCTGAGTTTGGATTTGACCCTTTTCCTACGTGGGCGGCACTTTTCCTCTCTGCGTTGGAGGTGCAGTGAGTACAAGGTAATATGACTGCTCTTCGACAAAGAAAACCTTCCTTATTTTTTGTCCCATTCCTGTCAGTAACAGGGTTCAGAAGCAGCTTCCAACATAAAGATATCTTTAAATCACAGGTACTGCAGAAGGGCTGGAATCGCTCACTTTAACCAGGTTGTAAAATCTCACTATTGAGGCCGTAGTAACTAATGTTTCATCCCGTGGCTGCTAATGTTTTCATGTCTCTGTGGGACTCTTTCATCCAAGGACAAACATCAAGGGTTTTATAACTATCAGTTGATCATTTCTGCTAAAGTAGGGGAGGTGGATTCTCAGCAAGATAACGAAGGTGTTATCTCTATTCAGGGAGGATATAAAGGATATTGGGAAGATAACATCTAATTGAAGATTCAGTTTTCCAAGTGTCAAATTGTTTTGATGACTAATTGATTTACATAGGCCAAATTCATTCACAAAGCAAATATTTTTTTAGATCTTTCCCCCTGTATTCTTTTGTGGCAGCAGATGGATATGGCTGTCCATTTTCTATAAAAATAATAGGCTTAGATTGGCATGGAACAAGCTTTAGCTCTTTATCTTTTAGACATAGGCCAGACTAGATTTCTAATGTCAGTAAAGATGTGATTTAGGGATCTAATCCCAAGTCTAGGGGCCAGGAACAGCCAAGATCTAATTGCTCTACCTGGGTGCTGAGACACCAAGAAAAAGAAAAAATATGTTGGCCTCAGGCAAAGCTGTTGCACAAGACCTCTTTGGCTTAGTTTAAAAGAGGGATAGTGGTGTTTACTCACTTCCCTCGGAGGTATATTGTGAGAATTAATTAGTTAATGCTGGCAAAATGCTGCAAAGGTCAAAAATCATACGCAGTGAGAATGCAGGATGAAGTAGTGTGAATGTTTAATTGGGATACATTTAGAAAAGCTTTAAAAATGAGATATGACAAAGTCATCAATGAATCCTGCTAGAAAAATGTCAGTGAAGCTTTTTTACATACCACCTCAATGCATCGTTCTATTTTTAGAAACAGCATATTCAGAAAAGTTTCAGCAAAGTCTTTTTGATAGGGTTTCACTTTCAAGTCCCCCTGCCTGTAACACCAGGCCACTTTTCAGTCAAAGGCCTGGCCAGAAACAGTGGCATTTCTTCTTTCTTCATCTCTCTTCCTCACACCTCTTAATTGCTGAGGGCTGATTGATGATGCACTTCTCCAGAAGGACTCAGAGTTGAGAGCATCACTGGCACTAGCAGGGGTAAGTCTGGATCCAGTGCCCTGCTCAACCCTATCTCCCAGAAGAGTTCCCAGGCTGCTAGACAACAGATCAGTCTAGGTGGACCAGCGCAATCTCAGTATTTTTCTGGCCTCCAGTTTAGATTCAGACTGAAGGATTCAGAGTGGCCCTCTCACAGCTCAGTATTTGAAACCTGTGGGGTGAGGGAAACTGAGGTACAAATGCCTTGGAGCAGTGGAGGCACTTCACTACAGTTCAGGGTTTGGTATTTAGGTCTTCAGGAAGGTTAGGTTTCAAGTTCACCTTCTCTACAGTCTTTCCCTTTAGCTAGTGTTAGATCACTCTATTCAGCCAGGACGTTAGAGTCTCTCATCTCAGGTTATGAGGAGCCTAACTCTTCTCAGACAGGATACCAGAGCCAAATACCTCAAAATTAAATATTGCCACAGTCAGCACCATCTTTTCTACCAGGCTTTATTTTATGAGACCTCTATGCCATCCTTGTGCACGGTGTGGATCGTCTCAGCTGGGGTCAGCTGGATAGAGGAGTAAGATGCTTGGTGATAGCCTGATGGTTGCTCTTGAAAGATCTGTTGTCGTTTTGTCATTCAGCTCTCTTATTTTGGGGCAGGGGATGCTTCAGTGGAAGGAGAACCTGCTTTGTCCTTGTTGGTAGCACCACTCTTGCTTTGCTGCTCTGTACCGTTGTAGATTAGACCTTAGTCTTGTTAAGATCTGCAGTGCTGTTACTGCTTTATAGGCTGCTTCTGAACACTGAAGCCATGTAATTTTATAGAGGCCAGAAAAGGACCCATTTGGTAGTATCCTCCCTTACTTCACTGTGCAGGCACATAACCTGATTGATGCCTCTGCCTAGATGAAAACAGATATAGTCAGAATATACCGATGTATATTAAACATGCAGTAAAACCAGATCTGAACCTTATCCTGCAAAATGAAAACATTGTTCAAAATATCTTGAATTTGGATTTTTTTAAAAAAAAACACTAAAAATTATCTGATTTTTTTCAGACAGGGAGCTGTCTGAAAATTTTCAAGCATCAAAATGTTTTGATGGAATTTGATCATTTTCTGAAAACACCTACCACCAAATAACTACCACATTTTCAAAAATACATTAGATATTATAAAACATCTTACTTAATTTTTCAAAAATTTTGAAGGTTGTTTTTAATTAGGTGATCCTGCCCAACTTTACCCAAATTCTGCCTCCCTTTTGCTAATAATTGCTCATCCTCTACCATTCAATAAATTCCATAAGCATGATACTAATGATGTTTTACATTATTGATGCAAAAGTAATTTTTAAATGTTTATTTACTTTTTACTGTACATATTGTGACCATATGTTACTTAATTCCCCATGTATGTACTTTAGTAGGCAGAATTGGTGTGTTTTACTTTTGCACATTTTCATTTTCATCTTCATTTTCTTGTTCTCACTAAAATATTGTCATGTTTTGGTATCACCGTCCCCAAAAGAATCCTTCTACTTTCATTGTTGTAAAGGAATTCATTAAAATGCTTGTGTTTTTACACAGATTTATGAAAGATTCATTTCATGTATTAATATTAGAGATTCTGACTCTTTTAAAGTTTCATTAGCATACGCAAAAATTTAATTTCATAGTGCTCATTTTGGCTTTAAAAGAAGACATTTCTCCAAAAATAATGAAATAAACATTTTTGACTTTTTGTTAACAATTTATAAAGCATTTTTTTTGCTGAATTTGTTGAAAAATCTTAAATATGACTGCACCCTTCAGAAACAATTTTCATGAGAAATGTGAGGCTCAGAAAAATAAAAACGATACCTTTGTCTAGAGCCAGACTAAATGTAACTGGGGCATTATGATGTCTTCTTCATGAAGTTAAACATCTTCCCCTAAAATATAACTTATTACATACCTAATGTCTTGGATAATAAATAATATCAGGTGTCCCAGCATATGATTTGGATGGAGATCAGCCAATATTGGCTTGAGGCCACCACATTCATTTCATTTGTAACCAAAAAGCTATTTCAGCTGAAGGTTTCTTAGAAGGAGGCTTAGCAAATCAATATGCTTGTTCCACTGACTTTTGTACAGTTGTTGCTCATACATCAGTGTATGTGTTTTAGTTCAGATTATGCATTTTCTGTTTGCTTGCATTTTTCAATGCTCTTTCACACTGCTGGAAAAAAATGCCAGAGCAGATTAGGTGTTACAGTGTCTCAGAGTGACTGAATCCCCAGTCAAATAAAACACAGTGTTTTTTGGTAGATTGGAAGAACATTTTCAGTAACTTTTTCACTTTCTGACTGCTAATGAAGAAAGAACATGTCTTCTGAGAAGGAGTGGCTGGCAGATAATTGCTTTCTCAGGATAAATTTTCTCAGGATATATTTTCTTTTTACCATTTAACATTCCAAATCATTTTACATATACAGAACATTTGTGTATAATTGGATGAAGGATCTTAATTCATGTTACAAAAAAAATACTGTTAAATTGATATTACTTCATTGGTTTTAATAAAGCCTTTGAAGATCTGAGAACAAAGGGGCCTATTGGTTCTTTAATTAGTAAAGGATTTATTCAATAAGTTATCGGACAAGTTAATTTACAGGACTTAATTTTGCTATTGAAAGGTTTAGCCTCCTTCCCTCCAAAATTGGGACGATGGACCATTCCAATACTGTGAAGGTGATGACCTTGTGATAACCCGTGTGTTCATCAGTCAAATTACTGTCCCCAGTAATGATAATGCCAAAGCTCTGGAACACTGGGGCAGCTAATCTGTATTCAAATTACACTCAATGAAACAGCAAGCACAATTCGAGTAATAACTCACCAGCACTGAGAGGTGAAGGGAGATGTTCAGACCCCTTCATGCAGATTGGACATTATCATACATTTCTTAGGTGTTGGACAGGTCTGCATGAGAGGGTTGTTAATGAAAATATCAATCAAAAACTCTGCTGACTTAATGGTCAATTTAAATTAATTAATTGGAAAGGAAAAAGTTGAGAAGGACAGCATTGATTGTTTAGCTCAAAGCAGTTGGCAGGCAAGCAGAACGAGGTTGCCCAAATAAGACGATGTTTCCTTATGTCAGCTGATGCCTGTGTAAAATCTTGAGTCTGAAAAGATGGGAAAAAAAGAGTAGGGATGCTGTAATTTGAACACTTTGATACTTTGAATCATGGTTCACTGAGTTTGGGGATGGAGTGCTGAATGTAATGTTATAATATCAGCTTTGGAAAGCAAATCTTCAGGAGGCGTAGAAGTGGGCCAGTACACACCAGCTGAGGATCCGACCCCACTTCACAGTCACACGTAGGAATCCTTTCATTCACGGATTTTTTTATCCTCAGAGCTTGTAATTTTGAGCTCAGAATGTGTTTGTTAGTTGTGCCTACATGCACGTAGGAATCCTTTCATTCATGGATTTTTTTATCCTCACAGCTTGTAATTTTGAGCTCAGAACGTGTTTGTTAGTTGTGCCTACATGAGTGAATGGATAGCAAAAAAGAAGAAGTTACTGCCTGTGTTGTTCTTGTTTCCTTGTGTGAGTATTATACATGGGAAGTGGATTTTAAATGACTGAAAAAAAAATTCAGGTGCTTCATTGGCAAATGGGAGGGAAATGCCGACTCTCTGGGGGTCAGTGGAGGACTCCTATTGATTCAGAGGGATGAGAATTTCAGCCTCCATCCTTGTAGGTACATGTGTGTCTGTATTTCAATAAAAGATTTAATGCCTAGAAACATTTATAATAATTTTTGTATAAATGTGAAAGGAAAAGCATCTGATATTTTTTGAAACTGATGTAATGTCTTAGGCACGAATGAAGTATTAAAACCATATTTTTACTCTATTTTGAAAATAAATACCTGTAAATTAAGATACTTCCTATATCTATACCTATATACCTATGTCTATAAATAAATGTCGGCAAATTTTACAGAAGGAAAGAAGTCCGAAATATTGTAAGCTACATTTTGTTAATGGCATAAGCAAAAGGTACAGCAAGCTGGTGTAGGAAAGGGTTAAACCTTGAGAGTAAATCAGGATTTAGATCTTGGGTTTTGTACCCAAAACAAGCCACAGTTTTTGAACCCAGTGCTAAGGAGATATGGCAAGATTTGGTCACTTCATGAGATTTTAGCTATGTCTAAAGCACTATCCAAACTTCCTATCACCTGCATTCAGATGCAGTACTGATGTAATCTAAGATCTGAGTATTCAGATCATTTTCTGGGATTCTGGGAAATCCAAAACACTTAATCCAAAATACTTTTTCCAAAAACTCTGTCTTGTGTCTATCTCTACTTTCAGCCAACTGTTTCGGTTTGTTTTCCATTTGTTTCCTGACAGTGCTGTTTCTAAAGCACACATTGTCATTCACATCAGGGCAGAATATAGACATCAACCCCAAGTACAGTGCAGCTGGAAATAAATCTGAGATGCAAAATGAAATAGAAATGCAGCACCTTTGCTGTGGAAAAAGAGTCTTATAGGCTGTTGTTGTTATTACTATTATTATCATTATTATTACAAAAAGAATGGGGACAGTATATTCGCCTAATGAGACGGAAGGGAACCAAGATAAAACAATTAGCCACTAAGCCTAATATTGTGATTATGTATGTAAGTAAATAACAGCAAGTGGAGCAATACAGGACACATTGTAAGGGGGATAAAGACACTGGCTTGACTTTCTGTTCCTTTTTGTCTCCTTTTGCCTCCACACATAGCGTTTCCCCAAAATAGTATTAAAATGATAATAAGGTATCTGTGGGTTTTGCATTCTCAGCTAAATGTAGCTTGGACCTTGGTGGATTACAGAGACAGGTCTCCAACTGGATTTCATACCTGACTTCTAGAAAAAGCTTAGCATACTGGATACGCAGTAGATCAGGGCTGCACTGCTATTGACGGTGCTACAGAGAAAATGTATCTGGGCTCAAAAAGCCCAAAGAAACCATGGTTGTGTCAAGACACAGCCCCCCAAAACCTAATGTTATCTCCCCACTGACAGAACAGAGATGTTGTCCATCCGCCTTTCTTCAAAAGCACTGAGGCCCTTTTTTAGCTCTATCTGGCAGCAAGCACCCACCTACTTAAAGCTATCTTAGAGAATTTTTTATCCAGGTCCCAGCGGGAAAGTGGAGGGGAAAACAGCACAGAGGTTGGAAAGGCAACCAATGCACCTAGCAAAGCCCAGGCTGGCCCTGCTTTTCCGACAGAGCAACACAGCACAGCCCAGACCTGATGATTCTGCAGTTTTAAGTTGTGCCTTGTTGAATCGTCTCTTTCTTGCTGAGCTGTGTTAATATAATGTCCGTACAGCTAAAATGTAATCTCAATAAATGGTGTTTGCTGTTCGCAAATGCCCTAGCTTTGCTTTCAAGTCTAATCTCCCACCAAAGCCATCTGTGCTGACTCGTATGTTCCTCTGCCATTAACACGACCCTACGATTCAGCGTGGCTTTGACTGCCTACCACCCTGATAGCACTTTAACTCCTCTGGGTATGGTTTTTCCACCGTAAAATTCAATCAGTACAGCCCCTCCATACAGTTGTGCCTATATCCCTTTGGAGGTAGAGGCTTTTACACTGGTGCAACTAAGTCTACCCTGCAATACAGTATTCTGTTAGACTGGTATAGTTATTGGAGAAGTACTTTTACACGGAGGTGAGCCCCATGGTGAAGAAAGTGATTAAAGTGCGGGACAGAGAGTACCTGTGAAAATATGGCTACTGGTGCTTTCTGCCTCAGTTATGTCATTTAGGAGATGAAGATAAGAACCAGGAACTGGGAAGTTTTCCCTTCTAATCCTGACACTGATTCCCTCAGTGGTTTTGGACAAGCCACTCAGCTGACTGCATCATATCCATCGTCTCTGGAAGGGAAATAGCAGCACCCAACCCCCTCCCTGCCCCGGGTGTTCAGACCTCTTCCTGGCATTAATTTTCCTATGCGTCATGTAAGAATTGGACTAGCTCTGCCTCTGCACTACTTGGGCAGTAACTAGCTTTGGGACAGAGGGGAGATTTCCCAGCAGGGCCCAGGATCCTAAACGTTGGGGCAATTCTAGTGGCACATGCCAAATTTTCTCTTTAGAGCAAGGATTCCGCAAAGTAAAAATGTATATGAACTATTTTTAGGTGGGATATAAAGAGAGAATTAAGCTATCACAGGCTATAATTAGAGCACAGCCACCATTCTAAATTTGGGGATTAGATAATATGGCTGTGTAATTAATCAGGCTGAATGAAGTCATCGTGGAGTATAATTGCATGGCGACTTTTATTATTCCTCTGGCTCAGGGTAACAGATTCTGTAATGAGTACCTGTGAAGGGCAAAATGGTGCAACGGTAAGAGCGAGAGCCAGGGAAAGGCCTTTGGTGCTACTGGAGATGCTGAGGAGCCTCTGGCTGGCAGCAGCTCAGCCCTGGGGCTCTAACATCAGCCCCAGCTGGGATGTGGTGCAGCTTGTGCCCGTGCACCATGCTGGAAAGCTCCATAAAATCTTAAGCCTCAGTTTTGCATTGACTTAAGCAGTACAAAAAGCAAAGCAGTCGCGAGAGTTGTTACAAAAGATGGCCTTTCCTACCTAAGTGTATCAGAATCTGGCTGTGAGTGGAAAATATTACTACTATTTTATTTTATTATGAATAATAATAAAATATTAGACTGGCTGCAGGCTTGATGTGAGAGCTAGTAATATTATTGCTCTTGTAGTATTTAGTTTGCATGTGTTTTCTCCTGACTCCAGATGGATTTTAATTTTGCGTATGGTAGCTACATAGTCTGCACGTAAAAGCTTTAATAAATCTGCTTGTTCAAACTGAAATAGGCATTTTGTATTATGAGACTGCATTGCTCCAAAACAAATCCACATGATTGGAGTAGTGGATTTAACTAATTGTCCTCCAGGCAGCTCCTATGGGAATACAAAATGTTGTCTATGTTAATAGTGCTTCAAGCGGGGATCAGTCAAGATCAGCGACAGCATTGTATCATGTGTTTTAATATTGTATTGTTTACCAGCTGGCAGGAGGATAATTTACATAAAATCATTATCACTTGCTTTAGGATAAGTATCATCATAAAATGTGATATATGAACTCAGTCCAAAATCCCCATATGTAACTACTGTTGAATCTCTACAGAAATGCAGTTTGGTATTTAGATCCCATAAATCAAGCTTTGGATTTTGTTCTGGGTGGTATCCCAAAGTATGAGGGATCTATTTTCCAGAATAAACCCAGATGTGAGATATTACACTGACAGATGCTTTTCAGAGATTTCTTCTCTAGAGGCCAGGAATTATTAGAATTATTAATTATTATTTAGATTATTACTAATGATAATAATATCTACCATATGGAGCTGAAACATGTGAGAACAGATGACATGACATGACAGAAGAAAAGGCAGGGTCATTCCCTCTACCTGCTTGGTGCTTGTTTTCTCTGCTGAGACTATCAGCTGGCTCTGTGAGAGGTGGCTACCGAGCCTGCTGAGCACATGTGTACGGATCATCTGGCCCTTTCTGTAGTGACTGGCAGGCAATGGGACAAAGCAGCAGGGAGGAAGTTGCAGCATCACCTGAAGGACTGCTTCAGGCCCACTGGTTCTGGCAAAGGTTGTTCATATCTATTTTAGAAAGGTGCCAGCTAGGAAGTTTATCTTCTTTGAGTGGCCGGCCCTTTTCACTGAGTGATGCAAAGAAGCGGCAGGCACAAGGTTAATTAAGAAACTCTCTGGCATTACAGTGAGAATTGCCTGAACAATATTAAAGCAGTTTAATGAGGACATGAAGGGTTGCACTGATCCAACATAGCTGCAAAACCTTGCGAAGAACCACCCGAAAGCATTCTGCAGGGTGCAGGGGAGGATAAGTGGCTCCAGAGATGGTCAACAGAGAGACTTCTGTAGGTCTGAGCCTCCTGTAGGCTGGTGTAGTGTTGTTACCTAAAATCCTCTTTTCAGTGGTCTTCATATGGACACTGCAGCATCATCCTATTCCTGAGTTGATAAGACCAAGAAAAAGTGCAGATAATTGTGCCCACTTTGCTTAGTTTGTAGATCATTTCAGGATATGAGTCTCCAGGGCCATTAAACTGGCATCTTTCCTGATCACTCAGACCTTCAGGGAAGGACCTGAATACTTTGCCTGCTGAATTTCACTGGGATTTGGGGAAGTCATTTTCTGACACTCCTTTGAAACTGCCTGTCTATATTCACACTAAAACTGCAAGAACATGCCAAAATGCAAGAAAAATCTTGGACTGTAGCATTTCATATTGCACTTTGGTGCTGTAGATGCTTGGCCATTTGCAGGTCACTTTACATATTATGGAACAGAGCCGGTAAAGATAGTGTGTAACGCTCCAGCATTTTATGTTCAATGACCAGTGAAGCAGATAGCAATTCCCTAGTAAAATTTTTCCAAATTAGTTTTTTTTGTATAAGTTATCATTGTCAGAGGGAGGTAAGAACTGACCTTTCTTCTTTTTTCCCTCTGAGCCGGTCATTACCTACTTTTCTTTCCAATAAGGCTTGCTTCACCCTCACTTGCCTGATTTCAATGCTATGTTCCTGTGTCGTCATTTCTCTGGCTATCTATTGCTCTGCAGTATCTGCTTGGAGGGCAGCTGGGACCCTCCTGCACCCATATTGTCCTCATATCTTGGCTTCAGTTAATGCATATCCGGTGTCACATGTAAGTGGAGCGCAATGACTGCAAGTGCCAGGCACCAGAAGTCCAAAGTGCCTCAAAGGCACCTTCTTCTGACTGGAAACCCTGGAGGGGAGCCCTGCAGGACCAGCTCAGCCATAGGGTCCTACATCACAGACACCTCCACTGCTGTGGCTGAATCCTTCCTAAAAGCCACCCCAGTGTCCTATTTGGGAACTGTCTATGGAGAGATTAATAGTTTACCCAGCCTGTTCTCATCACTGGCAGTTACCAAGGGGGTCATTAATATGCTATGTAATTCCGACCTAACTATTCTAATGTGCATTGATTTCATCTTACGTGGAAAAAAGAGCTCATTGCTTATTATTGGTTGTAATATATCTCCACAGAAAAGGTAAAAGCTAGCCTCTGGCCTCGCACAAATGACTGTTAGAAGAGTTAGCAGGACCTGCCGGAATCGGAGCGCCACGGCTGAACACCTTCTGTCGGAGCAGGCACCGCGACGCTGGGGTCTGGCCGGTGGCAGAAAGCTGCCCACTATTGCCATAGCCGCTAAACAAAACTGTACTACAGTTGGAAAATGCCCCTAGGATGCAGACCAAGAGAGTCAGGCATGCAAAGACAACAGCAAAGCATTATTTTCTGGCTCCTGAATATTGCTGTCTCTTTTTTGCCCAGTTAGTCATTCCCACCATTTCTCTTCTTACTCAAGTCCTTTATAATTTTTACTTGATGCCAGCTGTTGCTGTTGAGAAATTTTTCTAAGCCCTTCTCCTTAGAGGTCAATTATGCTGTGTCCTGTTAAACAGAAGCCCAGATTTTCAGTTATATCCATATCTGACACCTTATGCGGACTGCTGGGGCTCACAGAATTTAGGAGAGGATGGCGAGAAAATGAAGGATTAGAGGCCCTGTCAACTTTCTGGCCACATTCACAGAGAATACGTGTGACTGCGAGCAGGTCACCTCCATCCGCTGTCCCCGCTCTGCCAGGCTGGGTAACACCAGGCAAGCCGCTGCCTTCATGGGGGCAGCTTGTCTGGGTGGAGAGGGCAGTCCAGCCTTGGTGCCTCAGCCTCCACACCTCACATACCCTAAAAGAGGCTTCATGTAAAAAAAGCATCTTTGAACCCCAGCAGACAGTAAGAAATGCAGAAATATGGCACCAAACTAGCGATGACAGACAATACAATGTAATACAACCAGCATGGCCTTTATAGGGGTTAGATTTTTGACCTTGCAGGTATTTCCGTGAAGTGTGGCCCACATCGTTTCCCACCCCACGTACAGTAGCTAGCATGCCTGCAAGGCTCTTTTCAGACTAATTCCTGCTAATGTCATGCATGGCTAGTTAACCTCCATTTGATCTGTCTTTTAGAGATTTATTCACCAATAAAGGCGTTATTACTCCTTTGATGATAGTTAGTATCATTTATATGAATTGTCTATTGACGGACACATTTAACAAAGGGTGTTTATGTGCTGAACAATCACATAGTTTATTTATCCAATAATCACATAATCGATTTGAAAAAAAATTCAAGTTGAAGGACTTCTTTGAGATTTAAAGATTTCACAGTTTCCATCTGTGTCTAAGGTGTTTAATTTGCGTTAGATCTGTATTACATTTTACTAGTATTGTTCCTACAATGGGATCTTATAGATCAACCTCTGACAGCTCTCAGGTAAAGAGAACCTGGCTAGCTTGATTAAGATGCTTGCTTAGGTATTTTTAATCACAAATGACAGTATAAAAAATTAATACATACTGTACAGAGAGTGTCTTGGTGTCTTGGGGCACTCTCAGAGAAGGCTACTGCTGATCACATTTGGCTTCCAGACAGCAATTTTTAAGCACTGAATTATCATCTCTACAGTGGTTATGAATATCGTCACTGATGACTTGAAAGAAAAGATGCTTATTTCTCCAATGGCTTTCCCTGGCTGATGTTGTCAGGTCCCTCAGAGATGCTCAGGTGAAAATCCAGACTGAATCAGAAAACCTTTCTTGTATAGCATGTCCTGGATGGCTCCTGGGTTGAAGCACCTCTAACTCCTGTGTGGTAGGGCAATGCCATCACCCCCTGTCTGTAAATGGGGTCTGAGGCCCAGAAAGGTGAGGGAGGTCCAGGCCCATAGTGGTACTCATCAAGCGCTCAAATCCACCTGAAAGCACCAGAGCTGGCACCACATTTCCTCTGGGAGGCAAAGGAAATAAGCTTGGTGTCCAACATTGGACCTTGGTTTCTAGTAACTCACATTAACACCCCAAGGTCTCCCAAGCCCTGAATATTAGCCCATCCTTCACCATATTATGTCTGGCTCTTAATGTAGACCTTACAAGCATTCAAGGCATTGGGGTCAAGGTTGCACTCCTTGTTGTGGCTGGGGATGTCCATTTTTTCACTAGGATTTAAATGGTGGATGTTTTATTCTTTAAGGCCTTGACCTTGTAAAGACTAGGGCACATTCTTTGTGTCAGTCGTGGGTCCAATTCTTGGAAAGAACAAGGCCTGCAGTGACTACCTGTGGGCCCACAATTTCCTACAAGTAGGAAATGAGACTTGACTTCCCTGAGTGTCTGCAGGCTCAAGCCGCAAACTTGGTTTTGCCTCAGCATGTGTATGATGTGCATTTTTTTTCTTCTCAGTCTTTTGGGGGAAACCTTTTCTCTGTGATCTCCTGTGGCAACATAACAGTGAGGTTCTCAGGGAAGGGCTCCTTTCTTATGTGGGTCCTTACCCCGCGGAGGAACTTGCGCAGCTGCTAAACTACAAATGAACAGGGGTTTAATGGATTCATCCACAGGCTTCAAACGAGGCACCTGCATTTAGCTTTTATCCTGCTAAGACCCTGTTGCACTTGCTTAGAAGCACACAGTTCATGCTGGAGGACTCGTCAGAGTGGCACAGTTAACATGCTACCATGAAACACACATGATTTTTCCCCAGACGGCAGCCTGGGCTGTGCCGTGCAAAGCCCAGTAGGGGCCTTTCTGGAGAACGGCTCGCAGCAGTGGTGCCAAGGGATGGCATGGATTTTCCTTTTTGAAAGCTTTGTGGAGCAATTGCTACTCAAGGCTGTTATATAACTCATTGCTTATGGCAGGGAGTGAAGACAGCAGGAACGCAAGAGAAAATATCCACGGATTGGGTCCTGGAGCACTTTCAGAAACCCTGGCTTTTACTTGTCTTGTGCCACACCGAGCAGGAGAGCAGTCTGAGCTCATGCTGGATCTTAAAAAGAGGCAGGGTGGATCTGCTTCTGTGGTTACAGCCCGAGTCCACAGAAAGGCAGTCCCAATTCTCAGCTCTGGGACATCTAACCATGGCACAGATCCCCCACTAAAATACCCCCATGCGCAGAGAGGTCTGAAAGGATTGGTTTGCTATTATTAGTTACTGGCCAAAAGCTCTTGCACTCTGGTTTGAAGGAGTTTTTGATCTTTTGATTTTACAGGAGACTGGAATTGATAAGCCAGGTGATTTCAAGGGCTGCAGATTCAATCAGACCCCCCCTCCTCACTGCCCACCATGGAGGCTCCGAACAAAGGGGAAGACAAGTCCTGGGATTTGGAGGTTTAAGCTGGGGCCACCAAGTCCTATAGCCCAAGCACCAACAGCTCAGTAACTGCCTGAGCGAAGCTTAGCGGGCAGATGTCTCCGTTATACTCAGACACACTTGGAAGTGGTACAGAATAAACCCCTGATCTGGCAAAACCTTGTGGCTGGAGGGAAGCTGGCTGTCGGGGCTGAGCCAGGATGAGCGGGGCTGTGAATTCACCCCCGGGCCAGGTGAGAGCGCATCTCCTCACCTCAGCTTTAGTCCTACTTGAACACATTTTCTGCCATAGTCCTGGCTCAGCTCCCTTTAGTCATGATGTATGTTGTCCTGCAGGCAGTCCCACTGGTTAGGATGTCCGCCTTTGTTCAAAATAAATATATTATGCTGGAGAGAAAACTTTTCTCGGCAGAGGTGGGACATGGGGGAGCAAAGGCAAGACAAAACCATGTGTGACTCTCTAGGCCTTCCCCTGCCCTCCTTGCACAGCTACTTCTCCAAAATCCCTTCCTTCAGACCTCGCTCAGCCTCCGGAGACTTAACCCTGGAGTACAAGGTACAACTGAAATCTGCTTCTAGTCCATACTCTTAACTGGATGTTATTTTTCAAATGATTCGTGGTTTTTGCTAATTCTTCCTCTCTCTTGAGTGAAAATTCACACAGGTCAAGCCGTTTTTTTTAAACTTTTTTCCTTAGAAATAGCACGCCCTTCTCTTCGCTCAGGGCCTCTGGTAAAGTCTTCGAATGATCTGAACGACAGTAGTAGCAGGAGATGTAATTGCCGAGACCCAAACCTGCGGCAGTCACGAGCACGCCCAAGCCAAGCTGCAGCTCAAGCAGCTGCTGTTCACGTTCCCTTCCCAGCAAACGTGAAAAACTTCACGCCTCCTTAGCACACAGCCAGGCTGGTGCACAGGGCAGTTCTGCCACCAGAGACAAGGCCATATATATGTGTGTGTGTATATATACATATATGTATATATAAAGGTACATATGTACACATGTGTCTTGTATGCACAGTTGAATGTGCAATCCCATATATGTGTGTGTGCAGGTGTGTTTATGAATGAATAGGCATGTACAGGTGTGCATAAATATACACATATGAGTAGTGGAGGGGGGGTCTGTGTCTGTGCATGCGTGTGCATGTAATACTCAGCTTTGCCCTCGTAATGAAGCTGCTTGTGCGTGCAGCATTTTGTATGCAGAACTGGGTAAAGGCAGCATGACTAAATGGCCTTTGTTTTAGAAAACAGAATCACACAACATCCTTTTGGGGTGATAAAGATATGACGGCAGAAGAAGGAGAGGTACTGGAATGGCATTAACCGTTCCCTGTACGCCTGCTTCTTGGCCCTGGATCTACTTCAGTATTGATGCCAACCTCTTCTACCTGGCAGTGCCAAGAAATCTGCCTTTTACATTTGAAACACGAAAATCGGTACTTGCAATGAACTTCTCCTGCTCTCTGCATTGGGGAAGCTTGGTGAAGGCAAGGAGAGCTCAGCAGTATGATATGATATCTGGCAGAAGAGCAAATTTCTTATGTTGCTTATTCTTTAAAATTTATGTGTTCAGGGCTATGACATGTGGATCCTATCACCAGCTGTGTGTATGAGACAGCGGTACCTGTACTGCCCCAGGGGGGAGGCACGAAAGAAACACCTCTGCACTGCCGAGCTCGTGGTCCGTTCGCTCGCGCTTTCGGGAGGAGCTGGGGCACGTCCCCAGCAGGCACCCGCGACACCACGGCTCCAGGAGGGGTGGCAGAGCTGCCCGTGCCCTGTGCAACACAAGGAGCCGAAAAGCAGTATCGAGGGATTGCCTTACCTCTGATGAACGCGGCTGCTCCGAGGCCGGAGCTCTCTGGGGTGACACGACAACCTTCAAGGAGCAAAACGGAGCTGCTTTTCCCACCAACAACCAGCCTTTACACCTGTGTGCTCGCCTATCTAACCTGTTGTCTGGGCCTGGACGGTTAGATCTGGATCTCACGAGGCTCCAAAGCCGGTGGCGGTGGCGGTGTCTTTCCACGTCCTCTGGTGCCACCGAGCGGCACCAGCCCGAAAGGGGCCACCAGCCCTGCAGGGCCGGTCCCGAGCGGGGACACGGGGAGACTCCGCACGCCAGCAGGGCGAAAGGGAACCCGTTGAAATGTAGCAGTGATCTCTTCTCCCTCTCCCCTAATAAAAGTATCTAGCTAGGAAAATCAGGTTGGAAAAACTTTAATCATCATTAAAAAAAAAAACAGAAATACTTTGCTTGTATATCTCCTATTTAAGCACAAGTTAAAAACCTTGGATTTCTTAGTCACTAAGTATGTGGTAAGACTTTTGGAAAACACACATAATTTGACTCTCCATCCCTTGCCTTTCAGACTGAGGTAGAAAATATTTTAGCTGTTTTTGAAAGCTCCTTATTTTAAACTTGTCAAACGTTGAATGAAGAAGCAAAAATCTCAGCACTGCTTAGGCCAAGTTCTCATAAAAATCCCCAGCTTATTAGCATTACCCTGGCCCCTGCATGATTTCAAATCTAATGGCTGAACCCTCAGCTTGTGAAAATCACTGCTGTGTAAAATAAAAAGAAGGGAATGAAACAAGATTATTATCCGGCTCTTGCTGGTGCAAAGGTGTCCGGGTAGAGAAGTCCCTAATACATATTACACTGAACATCTATTTGGATTTATTTGGGGTTAAACAGCACAAGTTACAGGAGAAGAAGTTGACTCGTCCTGTCCTCACACAGCGTGTTCCTCTGTGCCCCTGTAGACATCTCCCAAGCTGATTTAGGTACATTAGACACTTTCTTTGCATGGCTATGAACTTTTAATAGCAGTGGAGAATCAGCCCTAACTCGGATGGATTTGTGGGCTGAATCATTCGTAAAAATACCTCTCACACATGAGGGAGAAGGAAATCTCACTTTCCCGAGCCCAGACAGTTTTGGACAGCGCGGTTTGCCTGCTGCACACCTGCATCCCAAGCAGATGCACTGGCCTCAGCCTCCCCCGGGGCAGGTCTCAGCCTCTCTTCTTGCTCCCGTTCTGGCTTCAGCATCCTCTCCCCAGAATAAAAGGCAGTTTTCCTACGTATAATTCTGCTCTGCTATTGGCAGCTCTCTGCTCTTTCGCAGCATGCCTTAGCAGTTTACATTTGCCAGAGCTGAACAGAGGGTAGCGAAATTTTTGTAACCTAGCCACAAATAACCAAATTTTGGCTGCGCATGAGAGAGCAAGGGCCCTATCCTGAGTGGGGGACATTAACACAGATTTTGTGGGGTGTATATGCACTGACATTTTACTTCTTTTGGGTGTTTTTTTCCCGAGTTCGAGGCACTCCTGCCAAGGATTGTGTGTCCCAACAAACACCCCCCGCCCTCCGCACTGCTATCGCATTGCACTTCTGCAATGGCCATGCTGCTGCAGCTTCGTGGGGCTGCCGGCTCCCTGAAATGAGGGTGGGGTGGCACCCTGTGCTGTCCCCCATCTCTGGCAGTAAAGACGGGACAGCACAGCCCAGCTCTGAAAGCCAGAGCACGCAGGGTGCCTGGTGGGTTTATATTCTGGCTCCGCATGGGTCTAACGCCTGCTGCCTTGCTTTCGCTGTCGGTGCTGCCAGGTTATGCTGTCGCACGCTCCCAGCGCCTGCGTGCTGCAGCAGGCAGCACGGTCAGTGACCCGCCAGGGCCAACGGAGCTGCCTTCTTACCCCCTCCATCGCTTCTAGGCTTTCTGGCTTGTGTGCTAGCGTGTTGCCTTTCAAATCCTCTCTGTCTGTATTTTTGCTTGTTAAAAGATTATTTCTTCCTCAATATTCTACCACTGGAGCTGTTAAAAGTTAGCTGGGGATTTTTGTCAGAAGGCGGCTCTTTCAAAGCTGAGCTGGCAAGCTGACATCCGCAATTATCAACCGCTAAAATAACAAAAGCCCCCTCAGACCTTCACGATTTCCTCATCAAAGGCGAATCTGTTTAAGATGTCCCTCAGTGTTTGCCTTCTCTCCCTACAAGCTGAATATTTGCATTGCTGTAATTTGGAGACTCACCAGAAACACAACAAAAGCTGTGGCTTTTCCAGAGATGGCTTTGGGACCAGCAGGCATGCAAAACCCGGGCAGATCATGCTGTGAATCTCTTCATCTCACATGCTAGGGATCAGAGCTCTTTCCCAAATGTACTATTAAAAGCAGAAATGCAAAATCCAAAGGCCCATTTACCTGAGCAGCATTTGCAATGGCTGAGCTGAGACCATTTCTAAGACCATCACTGACACTCGGTGGCTTGAGAGGGAACTGCACATTCTGGCTCCAGATGGGCGAGATCCCTTTCTCTGTCTCTTCCTCTGCACTTACTGGGTCTTGCTCGACCTTCCTGAGATGAGCAGAAACCAAAGCACTGGAGCCAGCATGAACCATATATTGGTGAAGGTCAGGTCCAAACTTTGTGACTCTTCCTCTGCCTGCTTCCAATTCTCTCCAGTGTCCTTAATACAACAGATAGTGTTAAATAATTAAGCAAACATTACTTATTGCAGAATAAATAACCTTGGAAAAACTCTCTAGAAAGTGTTAGTCTGACTTTAAAGCTAGGGCCATTCTTCCAGCCAGTTGGGTCTTTAAGCTTTGAAAAATAAAGGAGAACTTAATTCAGGCAGTGTAACTTCCTAAACTCATGCTGTTGTCAATGAAGAGATGTGGGTTACTTTCGAGGGCAATTCAGCCCACTGCAGCCCTGCAGGCCCCTCCGGAGATGTGCATTTATTGCCACACATCAAAGTGGAAATCTGCAGCAAGCAGACACCTAACTTCGGTCCTTTAGTTAGATGTCTCAGGTGAGGTAAGATGAACGCATCCCCACTGGGTTAGACTTATCTCTAAGCTAGCGTAGCATTGTGTGTTTAAAAAGAAAAAAATAGGGGTCCGATAGCCTGCGTGTGGGCAGAGTGCTAACATCAGCTTTTGCATGTGCGCTCAGAATTGCCAACACGGGAAGGGACTTTGGCTGGGAACGACACCCCTTCCAAAAAAATCCGTGACAGAAATCAAAGGACAGCCAGAGTGGAGTCCTGCAGCCATCAGCAATCAGCAAGCGCTATTGCAGAAGGAAGGGCAGCTAAGGGATGGAAGGAGACGGCTCCCCAGCCGTCCTCCCCACACAGGGGTGTTCCTCCGGGTTGTGCAGAAAGGTCTGCCTAGATGAAGCTAATGCTTCCTTAGCAGGTGTCCCTGCCACCGACCCTGCCATGCTTATTATTTTCTGCTCTTTTCACACCGCCACAGGCTTTCAGCAGTGATCAGCCAAAGTCTGTGGGGGAAGTAAAGGATTGCTTGTCTCTGGCTGTCCCCAGGCCAAGACCAGAGGCCCTTCTGGAAAATGTGTCAATGTGAAACACATTACTGGGCTCAAGGCAAAGGGCAGCAGTGTGAAAGTGCACAGGAGGTCAGACTAGATGCTCGGTTCTCTCTCAAAATCGTTGAATCTCTGTAGACTCTTTGAGAGACACCATGTAAACCTTAAAGAGGCGGAATATTAAAATTCCCTTACTGCTTCTCATAGAACTCATGGGCTTTCTCAAAGTTTGCCCTTTCCACACAGCTGGCCTCCCTCTTCCCCAGTCAGGCCCAAAACAGCCTTAGCAGGGACCGTAATTTGCATAAAAATTAGAAACTAAACCATGGGTCCCCAAGGTTGAATGTACCTAAAACTGCCCCTACACACATGCCTGGTGGTCGGCTCTCCAGGGAGAAGCACAGCCATGAAAAGGGCCATACATATGGCAGAAGTGGAAAGCAGTCTTTGGTTATAGCTCTGGACTGCAACTCAAAGCTGTGGTCTAAGCTCTTAACTTGCACATACCTCTCTGGCTTATATCCTCAATAATAGGTTAGATCCTCTAGGTACTGAAGGGTCTCTAATAGATCTGGGCTTTAACTTCTCTGTGCCTCCAGTCCCCAGCTACAAAACGCAATGCAATATTTATTTTCTTTTATTTCTTGCCTATTTTTCCCATTTGCAGCATCTCTTCTGCACAAGCATGCCTTTCTCTCAGGAGATACAAAAAGGCCTTCAGCTGGAGTCTTTCAACATGACAAAAGATAGCGGTCTTTCACTGCCTGTATTGCACCTGTGCCACTCGTGGGAGACTGACTTTCCACAGGAACAATTCGGTAGAGTTCAGAAGAGTTGGCTGCACTCATTTCCCTTCTAAAACAAACCCGAAGTCTGTTGTATTTCTGATTAGGTGACGGTTTCTTGTAGAGTTCACAGTGAGAAAAAGCTCGGAAGGATCAGTTTTGCCTCTGCTTTCTGGCACAGTGAAAGTCTCGTGTTGTCTTTGTTGCCTTTTTGTGCCTTGTGAGCAGCAGCTTTGCTCTGTAACCTGGGTTTGCAACCTCCTAGCCAGCAGGTTTTATACCAAAATGTCAGGGAGGTGCCACTGCCCTTGCTGCTACAGTCACAGGGGAGCAGAAGGCAGATTTTTAGCTGTTGTGACTAGTGAACAAGAAACCAAAAGTAGTAGTATCAGTTATGTGGGATCCTGGGTGCAAATCCCAGTAAGAGGGACTTGCAGCCAAAGCCAGACTTCTGGGTGGTGGATGTATCTAGGAGAGAAAGAGATGTGCTCTCTGTCACCGAAGCGCCTCTGAAGCCAGTGGCCTTTTCAGCTCCTCACGCTGCAGTTGGATGCAAAGACATCTTCTGGTGGCTGCCAACAAAATGCGGAGTGAGCTTAATGGCCACAGGTCTGTTAAACGTAAAGCTGAATTTTGTATTTACTCAACAGTGATAAATGTTACAGCCACTCCACTTCTGTCTCTGTGCCGTGAATCCTCTAGAGCAGCACCTTTAACCTCACTCAGGAAAACAGTGGTGTTTATTAGTACTGCAAAAACAGGCCATCTTCAGAAATGCTGTTTATGAAGAGGAGAAAAAATTCTTTTTCCTCAGCCTGAAGGTGTTTGGACAACATTTTTTGCCTTTGAAAATGTATCCAGAAAGAAGCAAATGCTATAACAGTAGTGTCTCATACCTTTTCCCCATCTATCTAAAAAAAGAAAAAAAGAATTAAAAACCTAACCTAGGTGCATGCTGGACTTCTAGGGTGAGAAATGACTTTCACTATCAAACTGATAGGGTTTTATAAGGTGTGGTTACTCCTATGGTTAAGATCCTGGCTTGAAACAAAGTAGATTTGAGTCCAAATCCTGCCCCTTGCAATAGGTTGCTGGCCTACACTTCATCAGTGTGTGTAATAGGATTTCAAACGTGCTCAGCAGTGACCTGACATTGCTCCCTTTGAAGGCCAGCGGAATTTTTCTATTGGCTTCAGTAAAAGCAGAGTTTAGAGAAAACTGAGATCCTTTGAAAACAGAAATTGTCCATCTGTGTTCATATTTTGATGGTCTTTCCTTCTTCTACTGCTTATTTGCTTTGTTTTTTTATGTGATCAGCCCTCAGCATATTATCTGTCCCTTTGCATATCTATAGAGCACCTATTGTGGTGGGCTTTGACACCGGCTGATGCCCAAGAGATACTGCAGCAACAAAACCAGTAACGCAACAACAATAAATGCCCATGGCAGGGGATATTGCCCATGATTTGAGAGTCTTCCTATTATCTTCTGTACATATTGAGAGCTGCTTTTATCTCAAAACGTCTCCTTGCATGAAGAAAAACAAAGCTAGAAGCTAGCCAAGCCCTGCCTGGGAAGCTTCATGCAGAGAGTCGTGCGGCAACTAGTCTTGAAATGAATGGGATGTCCTGGATTGATGTGGAGTAGATAGACCTGGTCTGGGGATGGGACTGGGAAAACAGCAGGAAATTCTCCAGTTGTGCAAGGCAAAGAGCAGCTCCACCTCTTTGTGCTTTGGGCTTGTGGCTATGCCTGACTGCACACGGAAGGAATTTGCATTGCCAACGGGAGCTGATCAAAAGGAGCTGTCTGGGAAAGCTGCTTGTTACTTTTTAGACAAGCAAGGGGTGGCAATGAGAACCCAGTGGCACGTGGTCTGGGTTCGTAGGGAACTGTAATGGGTTGCTTTGTTTTGTCATAACTGCAATGGCCTTTCATGTGCAGCTGTATGTAGATAAGACAATGCCAGGATAATACTGGACATTCAGATGCAAATGAATTGTATATGTAACTGTATATTGCGTGATTTTTTTCTTACAAGGATTTTTGGAAGAGTTTTTTTCCCTCAGAAATACACCACTCCCCTGGCAGTGTAGCCAAGCCACTAAGCTTCTCCCAAAGAATATTCTTATTTTCAAATTGTCTGACTATGACTACCAAGGAGAAAGTGTTAGCAACATGTCTCTTTATCACATAAGACATTTCAACTCTCCTTCCCCTTTTTGAAGAGCAGATACTCTGGCTGATGAGGGAATGATGAAGTTCTGCATGAAGGTAGAAGGTAGAAGTTCATATCCATGCAAGCTGACAAGCTTGTCTGCTTCACTGGGAGACTCAGGAGAGGACATGGTGGGAAGGATGGGAGCAAGAATAGTGGACTGATATCTATAAGGATATACCAATGTTTTAAACTTTGGGCAATAAGGCTACAGGCACTGTAAAGGGATGAATAGAAGAGAAGAGAGCAGGTTTAAGATTCACATGGGAGACTGAATCAAAGCTATGCCATAATAATAGACCAAAAAAAAAAAAAAAAAAAAAAGACCACTTCTCAGCATGTTATCTCAGGCTCTGTATATATCTGATGATAATTTCTTTCCATAAGCTCAGCTTGCTTGCTGCAGTACTTAACGCAAAAGATCACAAGGCTAATGCATCTTAAAGTTACAGCTTTGCAAAGGTGGGAATGGATAGAGGTTCCTCCTTGCTGTTTATCCATGCATTTACTGGAGCAATCCTGATAATCTCAGAGAGGTGTTACATTGAAGATCTGGTTCTTTGAGAATGGAAAATACTGAGTAAACTCAGCTTTACCTAGTAGCTAACTGAACACACAACAGCACAGTGAAGGAGTGAATGATTGGATCAGGGTTTGGCTGGTGTTGCTGTGAAGTATCAGTTGAGTGGGTAATGCTTTAAAATTAAGGCTATAAAATAAATACTGTTGAGGACTATATAGCAAACTGCACCAAAATAACATTAAGCATGCAATGTGAATCACTCAGAAGTCACGAGAGCTTCCTTTGCTTTATTCTCTTGTGCCCTTGACGCTTGACGCAACCCCTTAGCTTTTGCCAGAGCATACTTGGCGTAGCTGAGGAGACAAGATGCAAAGCTAAAGTTCCCCCAGCACTTGTGTCATGGGCTGCCTCTCTGGTTCCTTATGCACAATACAAAAATAAACCTGATCCCGCTGACAAAAGATGCCTGGATATCTGGTGTTTCTGTCAGTTAGACAGTTTTCATCCTTTAGAAGATCTCCTACCCCAGAGGTTGTCTCAAGTGGTCTCTGTTGTGCCTGACAGTGCAAGCTGTCCCATCCTCCATGACCCACAGAGTCTTTGATTTTTTTTTCTCTCCAGGATTGTTGTTCCTTCGGCAGGTAGGAACAGGGACTGGATATGATTGCAGTTTTTATTTCAGAGAAGAAAACAGGAAATAAAAGAAAACCTTCTCACAACCAGAGTCCCATGAAGGCATTGCAAGGCTCCACCTGGAAACATATCCTTCCTGAAGGAATACTGTCAAGGCATTATTTGGAAACATCAGGGAACACACAGGTATTTTGACAGAACAAGGCTGTCCATACATGACATCACAGCTTGCATTTTACACCTGCCCCCACGTGGCACTGGAGGTGCCTAGAACCTTGATCCAAAGCCCGGTGACAATCATTGCCTTTATTCTGAGGTCACCCATGATCTGGTCAACATCTGAACTAGCTGGAAAGCTGAATGATGTCTAGATCTGACTTTTTGTTTCAGCTGCTTTGTGTGTCTTCTCTGCTATACATCAGCAGGGCTTGAAGAAGATGGAGGGATCCTCAATACAATTATTATTAATTTCTCAGTTCTTCCCAGTTTTTAATCTTTTTTTTTTTTTTTTGATTTGCTTATTTCACTTCAGGCCTCGTTCTCATCTTGCCAGTAGGAACAGTTACTCTGAGGCCATGCACCACATTTTTCTGTCATTTACCCCAGTTTTACTCCATTGTTTTTTATGAGACTTGGAGTCAGTCCTTTTAATGGATTAACTGCTAAACAGCACCATGATATCCTTTATACAAATACTACTGATGAACAATCTGTAGCAAATTTTAAGTGGACAATTTTATTCAAAATAAATTCCCCCTCGAAGTCCCACTTTTTATGTTCCAGACACTTCTGGGTGCTGTTCACATCACTGTGCATTCTTGCAACTTGTTTGAAATAAAGGTCTTCAGAAACTGAATCATAATTGCAGCCTTAGTAAAGAAACCACGAGGCCTGTTTTTCAGCAAATAGTTCACCCAGTTTATCAGACAGGACAGAGAAGCCTTTTCTGTGTCTCTCTTACCTTTGTTCCCCATGAACAAACACAGCCACTGTTGACACTGCAGACTCGCCCTCGCTCTCCACTGATGACTGTGCCTTTCAGCATCCCACCAGCGGACGTGTCGGCAGCATACGTGGGCTCCGGTCCTTCTGCAGCACTGCCCTGCTGTGGAGGGAGCCATCCTCAGCGTGTCGTCTGCCCTCTTTTCAGCGCCAGGAAGACAGCGAGATTGATGGATCTTGTTGTGGCATGTGCGAGCCCACAGTGTGCTCCTTGTCTTGTCTCCTGAAGGATGTGGAGACTACGGCTTGTCAGGTCTCTGAACAGACAGTGTGCTGAGACGCGCCTGTCTCATACCCGCCACCCCGGCAATCTAATCAGTCGGGAGCCCGTGAAGGCTCTTTGTGGCAGCTCCTGGATGCCAGGAGCGTTGCTCATTGCACCTGCTGGCTTCCTCGGGACCAAGCCAGGGTGACGTGTCAAGGGCCGCGTTGTCTGGCTCTTGCAGGGGCTGTTGCTAGGGCAGAGGAAGATACGGAGGGTTCTCTGCTGTTACACCTCCGTGTGCCCCAGGTGAGCACAGTGAGAGCCTTACAAGTGTGAGTTATCTGCTGGTTTCTAAAGCAGCCTTTCTGATGTAGACTGGCAGACAGTGAGATGGAGACACCAAGTTCTGTTTGCAGCATGGTTCATCCTGAGATGATGCCCAGAAGGTTAAAAAGCAAGAAGAGCTTTTCTAGGGTGAAAACAGAACTTAGTTCAGTGTCCTTCCTGCACGTTAGGAGACAGGTAGTGACATATCATACAGCATCTGTGAGTAAATGGAGGGTGAAGAAGCATTGCTTGAGCAGTGTTGTAGGGTCATGGTAATTTCCACAGTATGATACTCTGCAGTCTGGTGGAAGGAACCTAGTGTAAGCTTTACGAAACAGTACATCCTAGGACAGAGGCCTGGTCTTACTCGAATGCACCCTCCACAGCTAAAGGTAATTTTAGCCATTGAGCATATAGGGAGTAAAGAACAGCTTCTTCCTCTTGAGGGAAATATGCATGGCCCATCTCCTTCTCCACAGCACCCAGGGACACTCAGGTGGAGCTGACTGTGTCCATAGCAGCAAATGAAACAGGCCAGAGCCTGCTCTGGCCCTGAAAAGAGTTGGTACCACATGGCTCATGTCTGCATGCTGAGACTTTCTCTTTTCCCCTCCAAAATACAATGTCATCATTCATACTGCTTATTGGGAATGGGCTGTCTGGGAGCAGCCTGATCCATGCTGTCCCCCAAGCCACACTCGGGCATGTCTGGGACATCATCATTTGGCTCAAGCTAGCAATTGAACAGCAAGGGTGATCTGGGGGGAGTTGTCAGGCCCATGACACGGCCCTGGCTAGTCCGGTGACATGCATATAGCTGCTGTGACCAAGCTAGCCTAAAAAGTACAGAAAGCCGCTCTAAGAACTCAACACAATACCACCATGTTATAAACACCATGCCAATCTTGATTATTTCTCCCCAACCAAAATCAGCATTTACATGGATCCTGCCCAGTTCCTCTATGGAGCAACCTGCCACGCATCCAAAGTACCCCACAGACAGGCTCTAATTGTGAATAGAGTCCACATCCCCACCAACACTGTCTCGCATGGCTGGCTGCCAAAACCAGGCTAATGTAATTAAAAGAAAATTGCAGCTCTGTGGGTTTTCACTTCCTCGGCCTCAGCAGGTGCCTGTACTGGGTGGTAAAATGCAACTGCAGTTGCTACAGCTGTTACTTTGGCACCAAAGCGGGAGCCCGGTTAAAGCCCAGGAAGGGCGTACTCCGTTCAGCTTGTAAACCCGAGACAGCGGCTTGCCATCGCTTCATTCCAGGGCATTTATTGAAATTAGCATGTGGTGGTTAGGGGCTTTGCTGTTTTGTGTGTAGGCTTTTCTTTCTTTTTTTGAAGAGTAGAAGGGGATTGTTTGGGTGGGGGGGTGTTTTGTACTGCTATCTGAGGAAATTATCCAAGCCTAACACACTGCCAACCATTCTCCCCACGGAGATGGCTCCGAGTGCGGGGTGAGGTAATGAATGACATATGCGAAGAGCACCCGCTTAGAAAATACTGGGCCCACTGACAACAACCAGGCATTTGGTGTAATTAGAAACCAGCTTGCTGAGCTAAACGGATCGTCTGAGTCACCTTTAGACAGCCAAGTGCCAAAGCAGTGGCTGCGGTGTAATTTGCTGGTCAATATTTTTCACAAAGGTCCCCCCCCGGCGCTCCCTCCGCCGCCCTTGTCCGCTGATCAGAGCCGCTTCCCGGCTGCAGTAGCCTGGCAGCTTCGCTGGCATCCAGTGATTTGCTCTGAGAAACTTCTAAATCCATAGCAGAGCTTATGGTTTTCTTTCAAATCGTCATTCACTGGGATGATGAGGGGCAGAAACAGAGCTCTGTCACAGGGAGATGCTTCTAAAGACCTTTAATGTTGTAAGTAACTGAGGTTATATAGAAAAAGGGGGAAGGAGAGAGAACTGTTCTATCGACAGTGCTGGAATAAAGCCAATTTTAAAGCATAATTTCCCTCTGAATAAAGAAGCTTTTGCCCTCTATACCCTGCCCTTCCACATCATTGAGTCAACAGTTGCCGCTATAAGGGAGCAGCTTTTTATTCCATAATTGGTGCAGAGGTAGTTTTTAATTCTTAGTATAATAATCATATTTCACCTGTGTCATTCTAATGTCTTGGCTCAGCTTGCCCATGAGCTAGATCCTGGGAGATGTGGGATATGTGGAATAGAAAGGTAGTGGTCAGGCACTTAAATCCCCATTTAGGCAAGTAAACGGGCTGTTTCTGGAAGGAGTTGAGCTCCAGGTCTCGTAAGGCCTTCCAGAGCAGGCCAGTTTGTGACAGCTCAGTTTCCATGCAAAAATGGACCTGAAATGGAGGAATAGCAGTTAGAAGAACAGCAACAGTACATGAGAGGTCTGATGGCCTCCATATATTCTGCCCTTGCACAGAGGAGGAACTGAAATGTTCTTTCCGTCAAAATGAGAGGAAAAAAGAGAGCAGTGCTGGGCTTCAACAAAGCCGGGGGATAGAGGAACCTTCAGCAATTGCGACAGCTGTGTCCAACAGGAGCTGGCTTCACGGACAAGTCCGTGTTTGTAATTCTATAAAAAAGAGGACTGCGTTTGGACGGAGGAGAAGATAATAAAACTGCTCCTTGGGAAATGAGAAGCTCAGATGTTGTTTCTCTGCGCATAACACTGGCTGCATTATCAGGGTGCTTTTCACCGAAGGGGTAGGCTGGTTCCTTTGGACAGTGTACTCTTTCAGGAATTTGTGCCTCACCTGTGTTTATTTGAACAACTCTGTTTATTGTAGGGGCTGCCACTGAAACCTCACATGCTTTTCATGGCTGAGTCCATCTGCATGCCTCTTGCAGGGACAAAGTGCCAGCTGTTGCTCAAAACGGGTACTGGAGAGCTATCTTGCCATCCCGGTGAGGGGTTCAGTGATGGCCTCTGCCTCCCTTGTTCTTTTCCTTGGATTTTTCACATCAGTTTTTCCCAGACTGGAAAAAAAAAATCATAACCCCTTTCCCATTTTTGAGCCCTCACCAAAACATGAAATCAAGGGGCATACCCAGGTGAGTAATTGTCCCAGAGTTTGGGGGGCTGGCCCAAAATACATTCAAAACTGGCCTCCATTGTCATAGTCTAAGAGCATGTTAGGGCAGGGAGACCATCTACCCTGGAAATCTACCCTGCTGTTGCATATGTCCCAGATGCTGTGGGCTCGATTCAGTTGCCTAAACATAGGTGCCTAATGCCATCTGAGATGTCTGAGGTTATCTGAGACCTCCATTCAAGGCTTACACAGGACCTTTGGGACAAGCATAAGTGTAGAGGGGCACCTGGAGACCAGACAGGATCTTTAGGATATCTTAAATGATTCCTAGTTCCTTATCTTTATGCAATCTTTTACTAATCCTAATGTTTGGACTTAAAACTCAGAAGTTAGGAAAAAAAAAGTAAGCAAGTGAGACTAATGTACTGTCAATGTCTGGGGTCTCACTTTGGTGCTACACAGTCTGAGCATTGGTTTCTGGGGCTGATATTTCCCTGGATTATTTGGGCAAAATATTGTATTATCTTAATTGGGAAAAATTTTCTAAAGAATCACACTGCTGAGTGTCCGTATTTACAGCTGGTATTTACATTTACATTTACATTAAATCTCAAGATGTGATGTTGTTTTGAACCTCAACTCTTTAAGCACTCACCTGTCCTTCAAAGCCATTAGAGGGCTGATGCCTAGAGTAACCTTTGAGGAGCTCAGTCCATGTTCTGGCACACCCCCCCCCCGGTTGATCTGTGCAGTAGCCTTCCCCACCAGTGGGCCCACTGGAAGAAGTGACATTCCCTATGGAGCATGGTGGGGTTTGAGACTCGCAGAAGCTACGTATAGTTTTCGCTGTGAATGAGGCTATGTGATCCCTTGAGCTTTTGAATCACTCAGGCGGCCCTGGTGGGGAGATCCACCTGTGACACTAGTGGCTCCTGAGG
Organism: Dromaius novaehollandiae; assembly: GCF_036370855.1. Taxonomy (NCBI): domain Eukaryota; kingdom Metazoa; phylum Chordata; class Aves; order Casuariiformes; family Dromaiidae; genus Dromaius; species Dromaius novaehollandiae. The sequence goes on along the minus strand of NC_088101.1, from coordinate 80,081,687 downwards.
GACTCGATGTAAATGAAGGCATGAGAATATGCATCCAGAGATGGCCGGGATGAGAGAAAGCTTACAGACCCAAGAGTTACACCAATTGCCCCGTGTGGTTTCTCGCTCTTGCAGGTGGAGCATACAGAATGCAGGTGGGGGGGGTGGGGGTGTTTTGTTCCTTTTTTTTTTTCCAGCTGTCCAAAAAACACCAGCTTTGCACAAAGGAAAATCCTGTAGCTTTGGCTCTCTTACTCACAAGGGCTAACATTTCATCTTATGGACTACTTACACACTGCTTGTAGTATATATGTGTGCACTCTGTGCTGAGCAAAACCTGTGAAAGGTATAATCTGACAGCACAGAAACTGGGCGAAAAATCTTCTGGCAAAACACCCGTGACACTGCAACAATCTACCAATTTATGTTGAACTTGCCTGACTTACAACATACCAAGAAAATCCAAAAGCAATCAAAAACTTCTCAAACATTTGCTTTTGACAGGTTGTAAGTGAAACTTAGCTACGTTCTTTCTGAAAACAATATTTCATATTGAAATCTACCTGCATTTATTTTGCTTAAGATTAAAAATGCTCTCCAAATAAGATGCAATACTTCATTTCAGGTTGTCTGTTTTCTTAACTGGCATTTTTCCAATGCTTAAATTCAGCAAGAAAACCAAGAAATTGCCTATTCACTCACCTCTGTTAGTGTTGTCTAGCCTTCAAAACCCTAAACGTGAGCATTTTTAAGCTTTTCAGGGTAAAAGCAGAGATGTTTGATTTCTGGGCCCTCCTGAATGGGTTTTTTTTTGCATCATTTGAGAGAAATGAGGGGTAAATATAATGTGTGATCTAATTTTTCCCATATCTAAAAAAAAAGACATATAAATACCTTTATTTATGCTTGCTCATTATATAAGTGATGGTATAGCAACTATTATGAAGTGAAAATCCAGTGCTTTCACAGCTAATTTACTAAACAGTTAGAACATTTTTGCCTAACTGCTTGGCTGATGCTTTACCTTTCTTAAAATACACTAGAGACAGTGATCCAGAAATTCAGCTAACGCCAATCAGTGTGACACAGATGAAATTCACTGAGCTACTTCATCTTCCCTTCTTTGGAATCCTTCTGGTTCGTTCTTAGTTCTTGGTCCAAGTAACTTTCTGACTATGTCCCTCAAATATTTCAGAAGTGTGCTATAAAGGTTTGTTTTATGTATTTAGAGCTAGCATTGCATAGCTTACTTGCAACTTCTCCAAATAAAACAAAATTCCTCTTTCAGGTTTGCCTAACACTACTCAAAGGAAGTATTTTTCTCTTCCTATAGGCTAGTATCGATGGGACTTAACTGACATCAATAGGATTTTCGTGCATCATGAGCTGAAATTTTGATCTTTGGGGAAATCGGGCTCTATTTTATGTTATATTGTTTTGTTGTGCTATATTACCTTTTATGTGATATGATGTGATTTTACATTATTTTCTGTAATATAACTCTTTGGACTATAGCTTTCTTATCATCTTTACAAAACTAGGTTATGGATCTTTAATGTAAATTTACCACATATTTCACTGGGAAAGACATAAAAATAATTTTCTTCATTAGCCATACACAAGGATTTTTTTGGTGAATGACCTTAAAAATATCTCTCTATATAAACCGTTTCTAAAACAGTTGGTTGAAATTTCCTTTCTTGGAATTTTTTGCTTTGGAGTAACCATAGCAGTTTTTTTTCTGATATGTTCCAGCCAATTGTTGTAATCTCTGTGGTCTTGTTAGGTTATTTCCTTGAGAAAAAGGCTGCTCCCTTTTTTCCCTGTAGAATTCTTAGAATGAAAACATCATTTTACTGTCAGCAATGTGATGTGTTTCAGGGGAAGGAACTAATGACAGGTCATGACTCTCTTCAAGCAGGAAAAACAAGCCTTCTCCAAAGCACAAAAAGGCAAACTGATTGCCTATTCAGTGTGTGGGGATATTTTCTAAAGCCAAAGGATACATGGTGTGATTGTCATATTCTTGCAGTCATGGAAACGTAGAGTGTCTTAAAAACAGTGACCTTTTGCTCTCCGGCTCCCTCCGAAACAGCCTATAAAAGAGAGCCGAACTGAAGGAACTCCGTGCAGAATCCTCCGTGCCTGATCGCTCTCCGCAGCACTTTAAAGTTGGCTGTTCTGCATTTCAAGGATCAAATCTTTCAGATATGGTGTTGTATTCTTTGGCCTACCGCTAACCTTACTTTCTAAGCATAATATTTGCAGCGGCTCCTTCTCTTTCCCTCTCCACACGTACACAGATACACTCACGTTAACTAAAATTAGCAAGGAGCCTGGCAAAATCTGATGCAACCCATCTTACGCTTGGCAGTCGGAATCGGTATATATTTTCAAAAATGTTGCAGCCCCTGCATGGGAAAATAGTTGTTACAGAGCAATATTGGACTTTGACTGAGACACATCTAGGTCTGTCTGAGATGCTGTTGAGAGATCATTCCCTGTTCAGCACAGAGTAGACCACTAAACAGGGCAGGACTCTTTCATGAAAATCATTAAGAATCCAGGCCCCAAGATGAATCACAGTCTAGTCCTTCTCCTGTAAATGCCTATAAACAAGTTCTGTCACAGAAGGTGGTATGGGACCAGATGCTGTGTCTCCTCCATCCCTCATCTGTCCCCTCACCCATGGTCACGTGGCCACCAAGCCAGCTCGAGTTACTGCCATTCCCACCCCAGCTCGTCTCCGCTGCAGCAAGCTAGCCATCTGTGGTTTCTTCTCAGGGCGTCCATTCCTGCAGGACTGGTTTTGCTGAGTCCCGGTGGAGAAAACATGGAAATCGCTAGTGTAAAATGCATCCTAGGACCCATCCTTGATTAACACATTTTGATCCAGGATCCAAGAGGTGATTACGGCTGTTATGAAAGAGCTGCTACAGTTCAAGAGTGTTTCTGTTGTTCTTGGTCCATTTTCAGAAAAGAGCCCCTTGTCCAGATTAAAATGGAGCTTGTGTTTAGCAGCCTGACATTACAATTTGATGACAGCATTAACTGGTTCCTGTGCACTGAAGGAAATAATATATGCTCTGGCCTGTTACCACAAAAAGTGAGCAAAAACACATAGCCCAGATTCCTTCATTCCCCAGCCTCATGGGCAATGTAAGGGGTGAAATCTGTTCATAACTGGTCAACCAAAGGGGATTGGGGGGCTCCCAGGCAGCAAGAGCTAGTATTGACTCCTGCCATGCAACCTGGTCCCCTCGTTCTGCCCATGGTGGGTATCAAACTGTCTCTATGTCACCTGTCATCTCTCTCACTGAGCATAGCAATCCTTTTCTTACAGAAAAGCTCAATGAGATGGGGATACCTCTGACAGCCGTTCTTAAACTAATTCATGCTGCTCAGCTCTCCCCGTTTTTCCAGTGCATGATAATAAGACAGTGTGGTGTTTCTTATTCCTGAGTTCACTTTTTTTTTTTTTTTTTTGATTTTAGAAGTCCTGATCCCTATTACCTAATGTCACGTAGCAGGAAATACCTCACGGCAATTTATTCATTGCCTGCTCTTGTTTAATATGTATTTGGGCTTGGATATTCCATTTTCAGCTGTTGCTAATTTTTTGACTGGAGGGGTGACCTACATTTTTGTGAGAAACAATCAGAGTTTGTTAATGTGGTAAAAATCATTTCCAAATATGTCGATAAAGCTCCATGAGACCAAGGAAAAATTTCTATGTGTTACCACAAACTGGTAAACTGTAGCTCTCAATCTAATGTCTGATTGCTCCGTTGTCTTAATATCCAGCAGTAAATGAAATTCAAAGGAGCAGAAGATTCAGCCCAGATGCTTTTCTTAACCTCCCAGACGATGCAATTTTCTTATGTTCTCTATGCCTAGCTGAAACTCAAGTCTTAATTGATTGTATTCTGTTAATTGTGCCAGATTATGTGGATGTTGTATATTATGGAATAGGAAAGCAAAACATTCCTGCTTGCTAGCTTTCATCTGAACTCAAGAGTCTAGAGGGCATGAATTAGGCTGGGGCTGGTCATCTCTTCCCCATGTTATTTTTTGCATAATTTAGCTTTATATAAGGCAAAATTCTATATCTGTGGTTTCCTGGAAATAGCAAGACAACCTAGAGAGAAAGTAAACAGCCTTCTGTCTAAAAAGCTTTCTTTGGTACAGACTTCATTTCTTCTGAAAAATTTCTTTGAGGTCCCTTCAAGTGAGGGAAATCCGCTGCGTTTTCATTATGAATTTTGCAAAATTAATTTCTTCAGACCAGCCCACCTGACAGGGAGCCTGGTCCAAAGCTGAGCACTGCCTGTCTCCCGGTTAAAGTGGGGAAATGTACACATTGAACTGCAAAATTTGCCTTGTGGGGGTACTGCTATGGACTTGAAACTCAGATTACTCTTGCTGAAGTACTGGCAGAGTAGTGAATTTTTTTGTTGTGTCTAACCAGTTTTGAGTAACCTGGGGTCACTGAAATGGGAAACTTGAGTTTTTGTGTCACTTTAGTTGACACTGAGCAGTTTCTTCTGAGCTGGAACTTGAGAATCAAATCCGACTTTGATTTAACTGCAGACTTTTGCCCCATGTTCAAACAGTTCATTGTATAACTCTACCAAGCAGGAAACACTCAGACACGGGCATGGCAAAATGTCATGACCTACCGGGTGAGTGTGCCCTAGATGCCCTTTGGATACATCCCGTGCTCTGGCTGTCCATCAGGCTGAAGGTTTGCTTGGATGGCTTACTCAGGACAGAGGTAACCAGACGACTTCATCTCAGTTTATTGCAATGTTTGTGCACTTTGTTTGAACAAGTGTTGCTGTCCAAAGAATATTTAATAAAGTGCGTAATAAAGTTAAATGATGTTTAGCGAGTAGACATGTTTAAATACATTAGCAATATGTTTAAATGAAGTGTTTACATTCCTAGGTATCTAGTATTGCTATTCCAAAAAAATCTCTATGAAGAAAAATTTGGGGAAAAAAATGTGTGCCTGATATTCTTTCTGGAGGAATTACTTTGGAAATATGTTTCTAGTTATGACATAAGGTTTATATTGTACATTGCAGATTTCTGTGTCTGTCCAACAAACATTTAACTCCACAGAAGCTGTGCGGAATTGTTTGCTTGTTTTGACAGGATATCTGGTAATATGAGGTCCTTGCTGCTATGTTCAACATAAATAAAAATCTGGGCTGCAAAAATACAGACATGCTTCCCAATCTCTGTTGAGAATCAAATTTTTTTTCTAGGAATCAAGTATTTTCTAAGTCAAAGCTAACTGCAAAATTCAAGGATAAGAATGTAGATCTCCCAAACTTCTGGTGTTTTTGGCTCCTCTGTTCAGGACATTGGCAAACACTGCTTTTTTGTCCATTCCTTTTATTTTGTATGACAGACTCTTTGGGACATACTCTGTTTTTACAGTGTCTTCTTAAAGCAAACAGTTGGGAGTATGCAAAATAACAATAATTACTGTAAGTGACCCTTTTTTGCAAATCACTTTCATATTCAGAAGTGAATGGGTTAGTCTGCATAGTGACACAGATCTTCATCTTCCAGCCTTTACTCCAGACAGAGAATTTCTCCTTGTTGTTCCTATAAGCTTGCTCACTTCTCGGCCAGGTGTCCTTTAGGTAAGTACTGTGTCCTGAGGACTGATGTGATTGCTACATACACAGTCTGTTCCCGTCTTCCCTATGCTTGCTGTTGAAAAATGGGGCCCACTGTTTTTAATTTCCCCATTTTTCTGCATTCTGGGCCCTTGTCTCCTCTCATGGCCAGCTTACACTAGTGGAAATGAATAGACAAGGGAATAATCAGGTCAGGAGCCAGAACTTCAGTGAAACATTTTGTTATCTGATGTCTCTTTCTGCCTTCAGGCTCCTTCCAGCCATTGCTGTGGCTGGCTCACCCTCCAACAGGGACCTGCACCTCCTTTGCTTGGACCCCACAGCAGTGGCAGCCTGAAGGGCTCCAGTAGATTCCTCTCTGCTGGTTGCCTCCCATGGACGTCAAAAGAGATGGCCTCAAGTCACCTTGACCTTGTGGTGGCTTTTGTATGAGTGACATGCAATCCTATGGAGATGATCAGGCCATGACTGACTTCATGGGGCTACCAAATAGAGGGACTGGACCAGCTTTGAATGCGAGCTGGAGGATCATGGAAAACCTTGGCCAGACTACAGGGGCACCAGAGCAATTGCTTAAGTCATCTGTACCTTGGGCCTGTCCAGCACACTGAAAGCTTTGAATTAATGCCATTAATAGGTATCAGTCTATTCTGCTAAGGTTTTGATATCCCATTGAAAGACCTAATATCTGGAACATCTTCATTTAAAACCACTTCAAATTGTTGACAGAAAACTTTGCATTATTGATTTTAAACATATTTCTGTTTTCTGATTTACAGCATGTTTTATTCTTAATGAAGCTTACAGGCCCAGCTAAGTAGAAACACTGCAAACAAATGTTGCTAAAACAATTAAGCAACACACAGATGGCTTATATGTTCCCGTGTCAAAGTGACAGTTTTATAAATGAAGCATGTGTGATAACTATTTATGATTTATAAAAAAATGCCGAGTATTTTTTAAGCAAACATGCTTTCAAAGAAAAACACTGACCAGCTTGATTAAGAGATTTAGCAGACAAGAAAGCTTTCTAGCCCAGATGCTCAGTAGCAGCTGTAACCTTGTGAAAATTGACCTATAACATAGCCACAGGGTTCTTGATTCCGAGAAGAATCTTCTCTTTAAGAAAATTGATTTGCTCTACAAACCTTGACCCCTCACTATTTTTCATCCTCCATCAACCCCTGGGGCCCACTGACCTCACTGCAAGAAGTGACATGTATGAGACTCCCCCCTTCAACCGAGCGGAAAGCTTTCCATGTAGGGTTTGTTGGGCCAAGGTTCATAGCAACAAATCTTTCCTTGTTCGGCTGCAAGATTAAGTCAAGATGACTGACATAATTGGCAAAACAGTTTTCTAACTGGCTTTTTACTTTTGAGATGACCTCTGTTTCTCCCATTCGTCTGCTGATTACAGGTCAATAATACTGTCAAGGAGAGAGAAAATTAATTTGTCACTTAGAAATATTGTAATGGGATAAAAACTCTGGCTTGTCATTTTGCAAAATTTGAAAAGATAATTGACCTGTCAATTTAAATATCAAACGAATGTCTCCATGCAAGCAATGCTAATAAAAGCCAGGAAGTAGGTAGAGATGAGCTCAGCTGGCAGGTGGGGGGGCCAGAGTTTTGGCATGTGAGAGCCCGGAAGATGGGATAATTCTTTAAACTTATTCTAAGTTATCAGAGCTTTTGTGCTTACCAGACCATACTGGGTGCATTTATTTTAGGAGTAATCTTTCATGCAATCCTTGGCCCAGCCACAAGTGGGAGATGATCTTTATTGAAAACTGTTATTTCAGCCTGTCAGCTTCTGCACCTACATAGAAAATGAACAGGCATGAAAAATAAGCTTACTGCCAACTCCTGGTTAGCTCTCTCTAATGAATGTTCCTTTCAAAGGTCACTTGCTTGTCTGACTGTCATCAATACAAGGACCAACCTTTGTTTCTCGCTGCCTACAGTAATGTTCAAATAACCCAAAGTTTGCCCCCATTCCTATAGGAAAGGTAATTATTAATTGAATAAGTGATTGACCGCAGCATTGAAGGTCTGAGGAAGGGTGTTTACACTAGGTTTCAGCTGCTATTTGCTATATGTGCTCTGCTCACTGTATTTGCCAGGCTCTTGCATTTATTAGCCGCGTTCTGTGACATGCTTGGCCCTACTTGCTGCTGGTGAATTGCCCTCAGTTCTCGCTGGCAGATCCCTGGTGTTGCTCCGGTACAAACGAGGAGGAATGAACTCAGCTGAGGACACCCAGCTGAAACGAGATCACACAGGGAGTGCTCAGTGCTTTTTGGATTCAAGTGTCCAGTCTCAACTGGGAAGATGTACTGTTAGAGTCAATCACAAGAAATATTATCCAAGGGCGGGAGGGGTAGGGTGAGAACCAGGCTGGTACATTTGAGGATTTTTGTGGCTCGTCCCGAAAGTTTCATAGAAAATAGGAGTCCAGGGTTTGCCACAGAGGTAGTGCCATGGACGAGGAATGAGAGGCCAGTGTGTCTGTCAGTGTGCAGTGTAGGGAGAAGAAGAACAAATTTACATCGTGAGACAGCCAACATTTATAAAGCTAGCAACCAAGCCGTGGCTCATATGAATGAGTTATGGCCCATCTGAAAAACAACATCATTGTGTAGAGGCATGAATGAAAAGGCCTTTTCTTTGTGGAAAGTAACATCACAGTACATCAGAGCCTACAGCCATGAAGGAGGGGAGAGAAGATGAAGTCTGCAGCTTTTGTTTAGGGCTGATGATACAGATTTGAGCAAACCCTATCAGTTTCCATGGCACAAGGTGACTGTGACCCAGAAGTGCTCCTGCTCAGTCCCCAACCAAAAGTAAGTTCTTCACATCTGATGAAAATGATCAAATCGGACATTTTCTCTGTAAATGTACCTTCTTCATTTCATGTCCTGCTTTCAATGCAGATTTTAATCAGAGGTTTTACAGCTCCTCGGGACATAGAGGCTTTTCTATCAGCTCATGGATTTTGTTACACAAAGTTTTCTTTGTACTTTGGAAGGCTGGAGAATTGGCTCCATGTGAGCCCGTAGAGTTCATAAAATCTGCAAGCACTAAACCCTGTTGGCTTTCTGTGTGAAAATAAATGTGAGCCTGGAAACCTATGATTCTGACCTGAAACAGAACCCACAGATACATAAAATAGCCTTGAAACAGGACTGCCCCATCCAGTGTTCATCTGACTCAGTGGTAAATACCAAACATTCAGAAGCCTTAAATTAGGCCTGCAAAACCTTGAAATTATCCTTAAAGTCATGTTCTGTTAAATAAGTAAATAAATAACTGTTGGGTTTCTTTCATTACTTTCTGTTTCTGAGCAATTTGTGACCACACTTCCATGTTCTTCTCTTTGATGCAGAAATCTAGGAACGCACTTAAAAAACAAAACAAAACAAAAAAATCCCCCAAAACAAAAAACAAATATCTTCTAATCATGTAGCCTGTGACATCCCACAAGACTTGTTCCTCATTCAGATTCACTCATAAAAGGGACTCAGGGCACCCATTCAGCCATGTAAAACGTTGTCTCTTCCTCTCCAGAAGTAAAAGAGAGCTAAATAAGACAGCAGGCATCCTGATGTACTGAGCAGCTTTTCGCCCTGAAATGGGGTTGTTGTAACATGTGAAATATTGTTGTAACATGTGAAACTGCATAAACTTCTGAGTATCTCTGAAAGAAATCGAGAGTCTTTAAGCCTTTCAAAGTACAGCAACAGCAAGATCCAAGGGGAGCGATTGAGACACTTCAGTGGGGTGAAAGACGTTGCTTTCCCATGGTTTGTGCTCTGTGAAGGACACCTGCCCATTTATCCTCCTTCCACCTGCAGGCATACGAAAACCGAAAGCCGGGAAGTACTGGAAGGGTCCATGGCAGGAGGAGTCATGCAATCAACTGCATCACTCGCTAGTGCCCGGAGGACACTGACTCGGAAACCTCCTCTGCGAGGTTGATTCCTGCCGTGCTGCTTCCAGGGAGGCTGTAATTTGTTCTTATCCTCCCAGCAACAAATTACAGGATAGCATATATATGTTTTATTTAAGTATATATATATATAACTGCATGTAGTGGAGTAATTGCAGCAATATGCCATCCAGTGTCCATCCTTCCTTGTCCGCCAGCTCCAGCGGGGAGAGCAAGCGACGCAGGGGCTGGGCGGGTAGGTGAGCCCTCATTGCTCTTTCGTGGGCTGTGCAGAGGTGCCATCCAGCTCACCAGCTCGGCTTGGGGGAGATGCACACGCAGGCGCGTCCGGGGTGTGCGTGAACGTGCCTGTGCACTCGCTTTGCACCGCGTTCCTTTGTGCAATTCCCCCTCTAGACACTTGTCTGTGGATTTATTCGTTCGGATCCCTGTGTTTAAATAGATATATTTTTATAAATGTGTGCACGTGTGTGTGTGTGTATACGTATATATGAAAACATATAAAACATAAATATATATATTATATAAATTTATATTATATATTTATAAATTTATAAATTTAAAAAATGTACTTTGTCTCTTAATGAGGAAAGAGGAAAGCTCAGGGTGGAAGACACCTCCCACTAACATTTGTGAAGATCCATTACCAGGGATTTTTATATATTCTGATTCCAGCACAGTTTGTGCACAGCCAACGTGGCTGGCAATTCGGCCTCAGTTTAGGCGGTAACCTGGTTTCAAACTCTTGGGCTCTGTCTCCTGATTTTTCTTATTTTCAAGTGTGCCGTGAAAGCTGCCTTACCTTAGGAGAGAGGCCTTTTACCAAGCAAACTGCATAGCAAATTAATTAAATCCAAACAAAATCACCCCATCTTTTTTTTTTTCTCCCAAGCTCACTCAAAACTTAGAGCTGCATGGGGAAGTAATTAAATGTTATAGGAGTTGCAGCTTCTTAAATGAAGATTTATTGTATTAAATACAGCAGGGATAAATATTAAAAGGTACTAGCTTGGTCTGAAAGAGCCATGGGAACCAGCGACCCCTTAATGATTGCCCTGGCTCTAAAACTAATATATTCTGTGGCTGAAGATGAGTGATTTACCTTCTCTGCCTTAGTTTCCCCCTCTGTGCTATGGAGATAACGCTTGCTCATTCTCCCAGGAAGGGTGAATATCCGAACGGGTCCTGACGATGGACCTGGCCCATTAGGCCCGCAGTCGTGCGGTTCTCCTCCCTCAATGTCACTGTGATGGAGTCACACGCGCTTGCCTGCTGGAAGACAAGAGTGAAATAATGTGCGGGAAGTAATGAGAAACGTTACTCTTCCAGTGTCAGTTGCCTCTCTTGCTCTTCTGTCACCCCGTCTTCTCAGTGTTATTTATCATCCGTATATAATAATAAGCTGGTCACACTGGGACTGGGTTCACTTCACTTTACTTTAACCATCTAGAAATGAAGCTCCAGCTTAAGCAGGTCCTCCAGAGTCTCTTTAGTCAATGTGAAGAGATAGTCCAAAAGTCCTGCCTATTTTACACACCTCTGGGTGAATTGCCCTTCGGGGAAGTCCATGTATCTGCACTGGTAACAGAGGAGGGCTAGATGGCTGTTAGACTAAACACCTGAATTTGAGATGGCCAAAGATGAGTTCCCACTGGGAGAGGCTGAGAGTTTTTTGATGACTCCAAGCACTCAGCAGAAGCCACTGCTTTGTCAAAAATGCCAGCCTTGGATCAGGGTCCCTGGCTTCTCTGCTCTTCTGATAAGGCAGCGTTAACCTCCCTTTCTGAAGAATCACTGAAAGGTCCCATCGCTCTGAAGCAGCTCAGAAAGTGTGGCCAGCTTTATGGACAGGAGTTTCTTTCACTGGGAATTTCAAACCAAGAATAGTTCACATGCCCTCACACACACACACACACACACACACACACACAAAAATATTAAAAATGCTAATTCAATATATAAATAGCTACCACATTAACCATTCCAGTGACCAAAACAAAGGAGGACTCAAGGGAAGGGAGATACTGGAGAAGCTGGTAGAGGCTCACAGTCTGCATATCTCTATGTCAGCAGTTAACACACACAGCAAGACTGGGAGAGAGAAAACTCCCACCATCTGACAGCTGCTTAGTGGCTTTTGAGAACTGAGTCATGAGGCCTTGATTGACCCAATTTCTAGCAGACAGGTGTCCCAACCACAAAACCGCCATCACAGGTGTCACCAGTGTCAGTAACTTCATCAGAAGGAGCACTAACTGACTGGGTTACAGTCAAGAAGGTCATGCAGCCAAATTCTTATACTGAGGACTCCTCTTGGGCAGCCATTGCTATGATTTGCAGTAGCTAAGTCTGGTGATTTATGTGTTTTTCCTGGCATTATACCTGTCTTGTTGCCTCTTCTTTTTCTAAAAGGTATTCACTGGCTCTTTGATGTGAAAGTCCTAAAGGAAAACCAGCAGCTGGGGACAAATCCTGCAAGTCAAGCTCATTAGAGTAAGTTCAGTCCAGAACATTGCCCCTCTCTATGGACTATAAGAAAGAGGTAGTTACTCACAGCTTTGGAATGAGATGTTACCCACTGTGGCATTACTGGCCCCAAATGAACAGTATTTCTTGGCAAGATCTGTTTTTTGCCCGGGTATTGGGAATCAAACAACATTTACTCATGACTCATCTGAAATCTTTAATGAAAAGCTGCTTATCATCCCATATCTCTACTCGCAGCTGGTCCACATCCTCTGGCTGACCAGGTCAGCACAGTCCCGCTGAAGTCAGTGGCACTAGTAACCGGCACAAGTCTGACCCCACAGTTTTAATACGTGGTGGGACTCCAGCACTGCGTTCTGAGCTGGGACTTCACACATGATTTGTACATAAACCACCTTTTCAAAGACAGGCTTTCTGGTAGAACAGCCACTGTTGACACAAATAATCCCACATCTGATGGGGGGAGCTATGCATCTGATTTGCATAACCTCTAAGAAGCTGGATGGCAGAGGAAATAAGCAATAATAGCAGTGTAAATGGCCTTAAGTGAAAGCATATCAGTTACAAGGTACCAGTTCAGCCTATCAGCCCCAGTTTACACTGGTGAAAAAAATAAGAGGAGCCATTATGTGTTCATAAAAGCTTGACCTCAAGTGCTTCAGAAGACAGAATAGACTACATTCGAGGCAAAACAGACTTTCTGTGCACAGTTATTCTTTAAGGGGGTTTGCTAGGGTTCATGTACGTGTGCCCTTTGCATTTGCTTCTGAAATGGGAGAGCAAGGGAGCACCTAACAAATGAATGTGTGTAGCTCAGCACCTCCAGCTGGCCCACTTCCCACTATATTTTGCTTGATAAACAGCTAATCCCTGAATATAGCATGGCTTGCATTCCTCCAAACTTATCATTAATCATGGAAAAGTCCAAGTTGTCCTAGCACTGTGTGAGTGCCTATGAACAGCTCCTTTGATAAGAATGTTTTTACATGCCTGGAGGGATTTAGCTTTCTGGACCTCCGTCCTATAAGTAATAGACGGACCTTCCTTTACATATGAGTCTGCTTTCACTGCTGGGTTTCAAGCCACACAGACTTAGCAGGGAATGCTTGAAATAAGGAGTTGTACTGTGCTCATTCATGTTCCTCCATTGTATTTGTGCTGTTTCATGACATTTGTAGCATGGCATAGTATTATAAACAGGCACTTTCAGCAGCCAAACAGGCAACAGAGGGACAGAGAAAGGAGGAAATTTCTAAGTGGAAGAAACACAAAATCAAATGCTAGCTTTTAAGTGTGAAAACATCTAGGTAGCTACACAATTATATTTCTTTTTAATGCAAAGGATGAATACAGCAAAGAAATAAATTATTTACTGTTTTACCTTATAGCTGCCCAAGCAATGGGAAAAATAGACAACTGTAGGTCCTTTCCCAAATATATAATAGATAGTCTTTACATTACACAGATATTGACCATAGCCATACAGTATATTGCTCTTTTTCATAACGAGAGTAGTTAAACAGCACGCCTCTCCATTGTATACCAGACACTTTGCATAGCCTGGACTGTGAATTATTACAACTACCTAGTCTGACTTTGGGCATGGAAAAGACAAAACCCTGACTATGTGATGGAAGCCCAGTGGCTTTCAGCTGATGTAACATAACATGCCTTTCACAAAGGTGAGTCAGTCCTCGTTTGAAATGGACAAAGCTTCAAACGCTCAGCTAGTCTTTCTTAAAAAAAAGTTGAATTCATTTCTATTTTCAATTGTTATGACCTCAACTTTCACTCTGTGATACCTATCCACTAGTGAAGTAAAAGAGCTCTCAACCAAGAGATATATTTCCTTCCCATAAGTATCTACAGTGTTTAACTTTCTGATGGTAGATGTTAAACATTGCAGCTCAGAGGACAGCTTACACATACAGTTGCAACAGGCAGCTGTAGACTTGAAGTTAGGTATTTAAACTGACAGAGCAGACATAACTTGATGTTAGCTGTCAGATAACTGCTAAGGATTCTGAGAACTTCAGTAAAAGATAGTCTTAATGAAAAGGGCCTTAAGAATGGGCAGATTTTGTTTTAAAGAGATATTGCCAGTGTGAGAAAATAGGCATGCTGATTGCCCAACCTTTACTGGCATTGTTGACTTTCTGTGCAAAGAGGTCATTTTAGCAAGTTGGCATCTCAGAAAAAGAGAGCTTACAGCATGTCCCCAGCAAACAGCCACCCCTCTGCACACACACGCACAGACACGTACCCTCGTATGCGCTACGCAGCTTGTGAGCCATGGAGACAAGGGAAGACAGCCACAGCTCCTCAGCTCCATTCCCATCACACGCTGGGGGACATGAGCCGTATCACGTGAAGCACTGGCGTGACTTAATCCCTCCTTGGAGAGTGAGTGAAGCAAATACGACACTGGAATTCTCTGAGGTCCAAGAGCCAAAGCAGTTCCTGGGCAGTGTGACACAATCTGACCCTTTCACGTGGTCACTCTTCAACTGCACCCAAGATCTCATCTGGAAATAGACTGTTTAAATAAGAAATCAGGTCTGATGACTTCCATCTTTTAAAGTCAAAGCAGAGGTGAATATCTGGAAGGTGGCAGGGGAAGAGACAGTAAACAGGGAAAGGTTGTAGAGTAAAAGGAACATGCTGGATTTCTCCAATGTTCATTTCCATGCATATGGATATTTCAAGATTTGTTTCTTATTGAATTTTTGCAAAGAAATGAATACTGGTCTGATGTTTATTAGATTGATAGATAGCATCTGTTTAGATGTACTTCTTTCTAAATTTTTAAATATATGTTTATTTCATTTCATTTACTTTGAGGGGAGGGTGTGCAGGGTATTTGGTTGGGTGCTAAGTGGACAGAACTGGAAAATACTGCTTAAGTGAAGCCAGATTTAAAACAATCTTTCTAAAAAGGAACACTGAAAGGAAAATAGGTTTCTCTACGCATGATTCCATGTAGTGATTGCAATGTTTTAAGTCATTATAGTTAGAAGAACAAAGAAACAAACTGTTCAGAACCTCACACTGTGATTTTGAAGCATTTTCCGAAGAAGAACTCAGTTACAGAGAGGCGAAAGGTGGCTCAAGTCCCTGGTGGCAGAAGCAGGGCTAGAACACCCGTCTATCTCAGCCTGCAGTGGATCTTCTCCACTGAACTGTACCGACTTCCCTCCCACGCGGACAAAGCGATGTTAGTGACAATGTTACCTAAGATGCTGAACTTCAGGAGTACTTTGTACTGTGGTAATTTGTGCCATAGACAGAAATGTTCAAGAACATCCGTTAGCAGTGGTATTTTCTACTCGGCAGAGCATAAACCTCTATGATATGATAACAGAAAGGGAATGTAGAACTGCATAATCCTTTGCTGCACAGCACAGGAACTTCATTATCCCTTTGTAATAAGCATTTAACTAATAGAGTTACATCCCTTGCCATAAGAACCACATGACTGGCATAAGGGAAATCGTATTAAAAAAATTCTCATCCAAGATGAAGAGTCCACTTTTGGTCAAGGAGATGCGGGTTAGTCCCTATTCTCATTTCCTCATTTTCAGGCAGTGTTCTCCAGCTCTTTGGCACAGAACTGACCAGAGTAAATAATAGTTTCTGGGTATCTTGGAAGAAAACAAAGGCGAGCCTAGAAGTATCCATTTCCTCTGGCTTAACTCCTGGAGCCTGGTAGACTTCTGTCAGCCAGATCCATGCTGGAATTGCCATCAATTTTTCGTTTGATTTTAGGAAGTGCTGGAATTTTGGGCCTGGAGAAAACCAGGCCATTGCTTTGATTTCATGTCCAACAGGACAGCCAAGACTTGTTTGGTACCAGTTTGGATACTTAGCAGCTCACTGCAGGTGTTAGGGCTCCTGAAATTTCTAGGAAATGAAAGCAAATCTCCATTGCTCACAAACCCCAAGCTCAAGTGTCTGTGACAGAACAAGAATGACAAATCGGAGAGTGGAAAAGGAGCTGGCAAATGCACCTTCAGTGTTAGCATCAAATTGTTGCCAGTGACCAACTGTCAAAAAGTCGTTGGAAAATATCAGTACTTTTTACCCCAAGATTCCCCAGGAGAGAGAGACTGTAGTGCTCGCAGAGGCATGTAGGTGTCCGTGGGGGAGAATGAAGGCCCCAAATCATTAGAGTCCATTGGCATAACCCTCTTTCCAAAGATGTCTAAAAAAGTTTGATGTGGTTTTATTGGTGTGAGTGGAAACACTTTCCTCAGTGCTTTCTCAAAGTGATTTTTTTCATACGTATTACACATACATACATGCAAAATTATATGTGTTCATTTCATATGTATGTACTTGCACATGTTTACACACACACATACGTTACATTTATTTATACACACTGTACCCATGTGCACATCCTAAACATTATCTCTTACCAAGATGGCAACAGAAATGGGCAAGATATAATTAAAATTAAATAGATGCAAGGAAATTAGTTAGAAGAATAAAAACAAACAGGACAAATTCTGACTGGGCTACCAGAATGTAAATCCAGACTCTACTTATTTTGGTTTAAGTGGGCTCAGAACTGGTTCCCATGTTTCTGAATAGACGCTGAAGGAAAGCTAATCCAAAGGAGTGACTACTTTAGAATGAATTTAATTTCAACTTCTAGAAAATAAATATATTTTTAAATTATCAGAATTTACAGTTTGTCAGCATTTCACTTGAAAAGGAATAGATAACCAAGTGCATTTGATCCAATCCCACGATGTATCACCTAATAGGTAGCCATATTCCAGGTGCTCTGGCGCATTCAGAAATTCAGGGTCTATGCACAATATTCGCTCATTCATTCATTCATTCATATGTGCACACAGCACATTTAAACTGTGGAACTCATTGCCTCAGGACTTAACAGAGAACAAAAGATAAAAATCCCCCCAAAAGTATTATACAGACTTACAGCGAAGTGATCTTAAACTCAGTAAACTGGCTAGTCCCCAGTTCAGGTGCCCTTTAACTCTCACTGACAAAAACTCACTATTTTAAAGGAGTATCAGCAGACATTTGGAGTTAAAGTACTTTTAAATACATAGCCCTTTCTGAGTGTACTCCAGGTAGCTTTTTGTGTTCACTTTTTTTTTTCCCAAGAGACTCACTTCTAAATTAAATGGGTCTTTGTAGCATAATTTACCTTTGGCCCCTGATAGGTGTTGGATGCTGGTGTGGTTCATATTTTCATCATGTCCTACATATGTCTAAACTCATGATCAATGTCTCATAAATAAATAGCTGTGATTGGAAGAAATGAAAAAGTGTCTAAATTCAGTCTCCTAAACCCAGATGTTGGCACCCAAAAAACTGTCCAGCCTTCCAAACACCAAGCCCCTGGAAATTTCCAGTGATCACAGTTGCCATACCAACAGCTCTCAGTACTGTTGCAAAAGCAGGTCACCTATTTAGGTGCCAAAATTCAGCAAAAGGGGTCTAATTTCGGGCTTTTTTTCAGAAGATCAGGCCAAGAACACGGATGATAATTGAGAACGGTTTCACCTCTGCTGCCGGTCTCCGGCTGCTCTGGCTGGAGTCACACAACTGCTACAGTCCTGCAAAAGGGGGGATGTCTGGGGAGGTGAGGCCTGAGGTGTTAGCAGTGACTGCCTGGCTCCAGCTGGGGCTGCAGGCTCTGGGGTAACACGGAGACACCCCACGAGCTGACTTTGGTGTTAACAGCTGGAGCAGCACAGAGCGCAGGGTAGACTAATTTCGCCAGGCAAGGTGCAGGGTACAGCTCAGCTCCCTGGACAAGGAGGATGTGTGCTTTGGTGCGTTTGAGCATTGAGAACGCCGGAGACACGGTGAAGATGGGTGCGTGGCTGGGTGCTCACCCCACGTTGGTCCAGTCCCTCCTGTAATCCTCCTGGCCTTGGTGGGGTCCTGCCACAGCCCCTCTGCTGGCTTGCAGTCTTTCCTGCTGGACTCAGGAGCAATGGGCAAGGCCAGGGCAGATGCATCCCCCTTCGGCACCCCATCTCGCCGGGGCTTTGAGCACAGCCCCTGTGCTGCCTCTGCCTGACCTCAGGCAAGTCACTTAATCTCTCATTCTTGAGGCAGAGCAAAGATAACACTACTTCCTTTCCTCTGTGTTTTGTCTGTCTTCTTCAGCTCAGGTGTAAGCTCCTAAGGGCAAGGTTTGTCTCCTCTCCTTGGCATGTTCAATGCCTATCAAAACAGAGCCTTGATCTCAGCTGGGGCCTTGAGGCATGACTGCAGCATGGTTATTATCGTTAATAACAATAATAATTAGTGCAATCACATCAAAGATACTGACTGTATGAGTCATTTTTGGGGTAAAGTTAGTCATTCCAAAGAGCAATAGGTATATGTAAACTTTAGCCAGTGCCAAGGCTTCTCCTTTTTCCCAGCGTTTATAAATTCACCCTTGGGAGTATGGGTGAGCAACACAGTCCAAAAGATCCCAGCCCTGCCAGTGTTTCCATGTGGATAGGCACTTGTGCTCACACGCCGACAGTTGCAAGGTTAATGGTGTAACTTTGCTCTATATAATTCAGCTACGTAAATACCCTGTGTGGGTTTTCTGGATCATAGGTGAAACTCCCTTCTATATTGAGCTTTCTTTGAACTGAATGCAGTATCTGTCATTGCCCTCAGTTGGAACAGGGCCTGTGTGAAAACCAGAGAATAGTGTTAGATGCCAAAATTATCTTTCTGTTGTTAATTATTAGTTTTTTGAGTTGTTTAGTGCTTTTCCTGGGTTTTTCATCAGTTGAATGAATCACAATAAGATTGTCTTGAAAGGGAGAAAAGAAATGGCAAGATGCATTATTTATTAAAAGCAGATATTAAAATGAGATTTTTCACCTAAAAGAGAAGGCCTGCAGCCAAACAATAGGCTTACACAGGTGCAAAATAAGACACAAGAGGGAGCTCACATAATAAATAATGGTGATAAATAAATGTTTTGAAAACAGTCAAAACCTAGTTATGTTAGAGAATGATGGAGAAAAGGACATTAATAAAGTCTATAATTCCAGATTCCCGTTGCTGTTCTTGTTATCTCTCCTGTTACTGTCACAGCCTGTGGGAACATAGTCACAGAAGAGGATCTCTGTGCACCAGACTTCGCGCACAGATTACGATAGCTTCCACTTCAGGGGTAGGATAGAAGATGGAGACCCAGCCAGGAGAGTACAAGGAGACAAGACTTTATTCCTAAATCTAAATCTGATCAGTTAAAACCTTTTGATTGCTAAAGTTGTTGTAAAGGTGAGGAAAAAAACATCAGTAATTACAGTGGTCTTGATCTATCGGCAGTGATCCACCCCCCTTCAGCTGGACACATGCTTCCACAGTGCCAGACCCTTGCTCTTCCATCTTTCTGAGACTGTGACTGCATGTCCCCCTGCACCTATGTCTCAGCCCTTCTTGAATACACTGACAGAAGAGCTGAACAGCTGGATGGCTGCCATCCAAACCAAAGCCTCCATATTGCAACAGTTCGGGGTGTGCATTGTAAGAATCTACTCATAGGATGTTGGATAGTCAGTAATGGGTTGCTAGTTTGGGGGAAGCCACACACACATCTTGAAGATGGACATCATCCTCTGGTATCCATTAGCCCATGAACGAGCAAGAGCACCTTGGCCATCGTTTTCATGGAGATCAGCAAAGCCTTAGGCCACCAGAGACATCTCAGACATCTCCTTCCAGGGAGATGGCAGAATGAGCCAGGGACAGAGATAAGACTCGTATTTCTACCCAGAGATTGTTGGTAGAGGTCCACAATTACTCCAACTGTGAGGAGTTCCTTCATACTCCAGGACCTCACTTCTCTTCAGCATCAGTACAATAGCCATAAGCATTAGAAAGCCACTCTCTGCCCTTCAGTGAAGAAGAGAGCCGGTTCTTACGCAATGACATTTGAGTCTCTGGTATAAATGTACCTACCTACATCAGCAGTGACTCCACCTCTTTCCTCTGCTCCTACAGTGCAAAGGGGTTTATCCAGTCAATAGTGCCACTCATGGGGAATTCAATAGTATGTTCAGCTCCTGACAGATGTTTGTCAAATGAGCCACTGAGTAGCTCAAGACCAACTGGTCCTACTTACGAGACTGCGTTAGCCGTATGACCATGGACTGTTGTTTACTTCGCAATGCAATAGCCCTCAAAAACTATCTGAGGATTCAATATCTTCTGATACTTGCCTCAGGAGCTCCACAGACTTGAGAGAACCTAAGCTGAATGTGCAAGATGTGGCAATGGAGGGTGGCGCTAACAGTGTAGCTATCTGGAAGGGACACTGTCGTTGCAGGTGTCCTACATGGACATAGCCATGTCGCATGCACACTGCAGAAGGGAACCATAGCTCCAACAACTGAAATAATTTTTATACTGACGAGTGCAAGTCCTGAGATCTTTCTCCTTTATAATACTCTGGCACACACGGTTCAGTCTGTAACGCCATAATGCTTGATATTCTCGGTCTCCACACTAAGAATTATTCTTTCCACTCCTTTGAGCAAAGTTGATGATTTCTTCAGCAGAGAGACAACTTTCCAGCCAGACTCCACAGCTGTGGATTTGCAGAAAGCCGGGCCCTGGATCCTGGGCTGGCAAAGACCACTCTCACAGTGCATTTGATCTCCGGAGAGGAAGGAGTACATACCCTGCATGGCACCCTGGCCAGCTGGCTCAGGAGAAGCAATAATGGCTTTGACTGTGCAAGCAGGTGCTTGCTTCCCCTCCCCATCAGATGGGGAGAGCAAAGGAACAGCTGTAAATGGAGCAAGGTTAAAAAAATCGGAGAAAGAGAGATTTAAAAAAACCCAACAAACTTGCCTGTCTGGCATTGGAAACATGACAGGTTTTACATCTAAATTAAAGAGAAAGTTGTGCTAGTATTTCTGGAGTAAAACAATTGCCTAGTACCAGAGCCACACATTTTTGAGAAGTGAGAATGAGCCATATGTCTTCCATAAAAACATACTGATACAGTTCAGCCTGCTCTTTACGCTTTGTGGTAAATCATTTTTTTAGAGGCCACAGTTAAAGCGAGCAATATTTTTGTTTGCCAGAAAGCATTTACAGTTCTGTATTATCCTTCATCTCTACCAGTTTTCATTTGTTATCATCGACACATGGTAAAATAGTTTTAATTATCTCCAAGCTCAAGTACAAGGAGTTTTTATAATACAGTTGGGTCTATTTCACTTCCAGTATCTAAGCTACCATAATGCAAATGTTACTCAAGGTTTCTTCTTCAACCTCTCCCCCCCGCTTTAGTTCATAATAAAGACAGCTCACTTGAGCAAATAGTTCCTTTGAAATGTTAATCCTCCTCAGATGTGTTTTTTGTTAGATCAGCTGCACTGTTAAAACACTTTCTCTTTTCCCATTAGTTTGAATGCAGAATAATACTTATTAGCCATGTGGACACAAAGTAGCTCCTCCGATAAAGACAACTGAATTAAAGCTTCATGTTAAACGATGAATTAGCTGTCATATAGGATGTAAAAACACAGTTACATAAAACTGAGTGGCTTGTCCCCATCTTATTCAAGACAGTCTAGAAGAAAAAGAAACAGTATTCCAGGCACTGCCCCAAATGCAACCCAAGATCCATACAAAAGCATACAAAGGAGGGTGGATATAAAAACCTACAGCAAAAGGGCTTATTAAAACATTCTTTTTGAACGTATTGTTTTATATTAGCCTTTGTTTGGCACTTTAGGAATGAAATCCCCAACAACCTAAAATTTCCCTTCAGAAACACATGTGAAAGTGAATCTTTCTGCCAAGCTGGCTCTGGGATTGCTCCCTGGCGTGAGATCCTGGCTTAGCTCAGGTGTGATAAGCCACAGCAGGAGATCGCACGCTTGGTGCTGTTCCTCCCTCCTTCCTGCCCACCTACCAAGCTTGATGGACCACTGCGCTTCAATAATGCAAGCAGCTCTGTGATTGCTTTTTAATGAATTCTGGGGGAACATGCACGGTTTCCCTGGGGCGTGGAAAGAGTTTTAGGTGGGTCATCAGCATTCAAACACTAAATGACTTGCGCAGGTTGTGTAAGGTTAGCAGCCAAGGAAGTGGAGCTGGGACACTAACACCAACCTCCAAGTAGATCAATTAGCATGGGCAAAAAGCTCTACTAGGTTCAGGTGAGAAGAATATGTTTGGGAGGACATTAAGGATAGTGCGAGGTAAGAACCTCAGCTGGTGTGCAGTGAAGGCATACCAAAATTTCAGTAGACTTCAGTAAATCCAGTGTTATTTTGAAACTCTGCCTGTCATTTCAAAATAAGAGATGTCTGAGTCCTTGGAGAATTTCGAGTCCTAGTCTGTACGCAAATGAGACCTCAGCCCTTCTGAAAATATGTCCCTCACTAGTGTTCCTGGATTTAAACACTTTGTGCAAGTCCGAACATGGAAGTACAACAATGAAGCAATAAAAGCCCGGGTACGTTAAACCTCTGTTCACATGTACAGCTCGTGGAGGGGCAGGAAGCTGGTGCTGTTTACTTAACCAGGAATAATAGATCGGTCGCAGTCGGTTGCAGTTCAGCCTGTGTTTTCACTGCTGTCACGGGTGGGTGCATCTGCTCCCATCCTCAGCTGCACCCCTACCTGCTCCCTCACTGCCTCTGGCCCTTGGTGATGCCTTTAACAGTAATCAGACGGATTTCCAGATTCCAGCTACTGACAGAGAGCAAATTTGCAAATGTGCACTGGGCTAACATGATTAGGCCTGTGAATATGCAAATCCTTTGAATGAATTTTGGTTTCATGCAACTGACGTAAATAAAAAGGATCCTCTTTATGTAGCGCCTAAACAGTTGCTGTACGAACAGGGCTGGCAGAGATGATTTCATTCATCTCTTTGGTGAAATGTATGGAGAACCACACTGCAGGTACCCCCAGGGCATGATTTTCATGATAATCAAAACACAAACATGCTATGCAACAGTTTACAACCAGAACTGAAGGCAGATATCTAATCCCAGGAAGTAGGGAAGTTTTCAAGCATCCAGTACATCCTGGATCCTAACCAGGCCCCACAGCTACTGTGCCAGTTCTTCTGAGATTTGTCATAGGACTTTGAAGGGCAATGAATGACCTCTTTGAGGTAGACCCAGTAGGCAGTACCACAGAATCACAGAATGGTTGGGGTTGGAAGGGACCTCTGGGGACTATCTAGTCCAACCCCCCTGCTCAAGCAGGGTCACCTTATTCCAACAACACTGCCACCAAGTTGTGCCCTCACACAAGCAGGCATACCTTGTTCTTGGCCTTGTGTTTTGGCTGGGATCGAAGCCTGGAAATAGTATTTGCTTGTGTATCTTTGCTAGTTGTTTGAATGATGCATTCTCCAAGACAACTTTCCTTTGGCATACCATCATGCCTCCAATCTGGGAGGACACTGTAAGGATCTTTTTGTCCTGAGCGGAATGGCCCTTAGACAAACTTTTCCCTGAGTGAACCCTGCAAGTTACCTAGGTTTACAGCTTGTTGCAGTGGAAAACAACCAGAGGTTCATGCAGAAAACCTCACACAGAGATCAATCAGGTTACTCTGGTTAATACCGACTCTCTCACTTGGCAGTAGATTGTAACCTCTCTCTCATAAGGTAGTTTATAATTCTTCCAGGAGAAGGTAAGGTGGATTCTAGCCACACTTCTGGTATTTGCTGGAATCAAAGCAACACCAGGCAGAGAACAATCTGCTTGAGTTTTCTGCTGAAAGGACAAAGGTGTTGGGGGAATGCTAGGTTGTGAGCAGCAGTGTGGACTTGTGATCCTTTAACCGGGGAAAGAGAGTGAGGAAGAGGTGGTCTTTGAGTGGAGACTCAGTGAAGGAGACTGTTGGCACTTCCTTGAGGGATGAAGCCCACAGGGATCCTGTTCACGAACATCTTAGTTGGAAGAGAGGATATTAAAAGAAATGCCTGGGTCAGGGAGCATGGAGTGTGCTCTTGATGCTGATAAGCTAGCTAAATATCACCTGTTTCTCAGAGACAGCTATGATAATCTGAGCCAGATTTTCATGGGAGTAAAAAGCCCAACTTTTAATTGAAAACCAATATATCATTAAAATTGGGAGAGATTGAAACCACCAGGATTTTTCACCTTCACCTGAAAACCCTGATATTTTTATAACTTACTTTCTTATTCCTGTTCCTTTTTCTTTTTGCCCATATTTCTTCAGTAATAAAATAGGGAGACAAGAGAAAAGGCTGAGATAGGACTGGAAAACCCATATTTAGAATTTTCAGTTAAAAAGATGAAATTTCAGCTAAATTTAAAATTTTCAGCTAAAAAGACAGGTCAGCTGCTTCTTTTTAAAGTATTTCTATGTCATTTTAAATGATGCATTTTCTTTAATTTTAGACAGTTGTACCCATATCCAGCCTTCCATTTTTGTTCAAGATCCAGGATGTCTCGAATACTGGTTTGCTTCAGATCCCATTCGCATTTGCTGGACTCTATCCTAAAGTACATCTCCGGCAGTATGGGATGCACTGGTAAATCATTTTAGCTATGGATGAGGAGACCATACTGGTGAGCGCAGACAGCTCCAGTCATGAGCCATTGCCTTCAGGAAGTCTCTTTACTGCATCAGTGGGGCTGCTCTCAACTGGAGAATTTCATTGACTGCCAAGAGCTCTTGGAAGGCATTTTGGGGCAATTAATTTTCTCCTTGATGATGCCCTCTGTACCTGGATTAATCTGGCTGCCTTTTCTTCCCTGTTTGCGTAAGTGGCTGCAGGGAAGCTCTGGATGAAGGTATGAGTTAAAGTGAGCTGGTTGCATGGATATATCCAGACAACCTGCAGAGTCACAGCATAGCCGAGGCTGGCAACCATCTAGTCCAACCTCACTGCTCAGAGCAGGCTCAGCTAGCGCAGGTTGCTCCTGCCTTTTTTAAGTGATTCTTCAACTCCTTTTGCAAACCCAGGCTCTCTGGTGTTTATTCTTCATTTGATGAATCCTACAGATCTCTCAGCCACAAATATCCGCTAATTCTGACCAGTGACAGATACACGCAGCATCCTTTTTTATCCTGTCCAAGAATTCATGCTGTTTCATGCCACGAGTGAAACAGTTAAAATTAAAAGTAGTCGTTGTCTGATAGAGATAGAAAGTTACCCATCACCAGCACTTTTCTTAGAACAAAACCAGGAAATCCACAGGCAAAATAATCTGGACTCTACTCTCAACTATTTGTAACAGTCTATTAATTAATGTTAAAAGGCAGTTTGATCATCGAACAATCCTTTCGGTGCCTGATGCCAAGTTTACTTTAAAAACCAGTGTTGCTCCATGTCATTCGCACTGTCCAGAAGTCAACATCAGCGCCAGTGGCACTCGGCACCACGAGCCCAGGCAGCAGACCGAGGGTTGGCGGTGCAGCCACGGGACTGTATCACAGGTTTTCTCTGCAACCTCAGCCGACTACTTCGCTGAGCCTCTAAACTGCCTAAAGTAGGCGATGCCTATTAGTGTAGGTCCATCCGCTGCCTAGCTTAGCAAGCGCTGTTTTTTTCCTGGAATCTACCACAATATATTTAAAGTCATGAGGTTGTGTCACAGTGTAAAGGAGCCTGAATTGTCTAAACTGTTAATGGATCTGTTTGTGCTTTGTGTTATTCTGTTGTCATGGTCTACAATACTGTCTTCTTCATTAGCACTGTATTTAATGTAGAAATGGGCTTTTTTTTTCTTTTTTGAGTCTTCAGAGCAAAACGCAATTTTAACATATTTCAAAATTATCTTTAGAGTTTTGGATTTTTTCTCTCTAAAAAGAGTTCAGCCACTTCTGAAGCCAAGCCTTCAGTTCAGTTGTTATAGCTGTACTGTTCTTTTGTTAGTTCCAATGGGAGATTATAAAATTTCCCTAATTTATATTTTAATGTACTTTCTAGGCGTACTGGTCATTCTTTGAAAGGAGCATAAAGTAGTTATTGTTAATACATACATGCTGGGTAACAGCAAATGTTTCTGGAGTACTGGGCTTTCTGTAATGACATTAAATGAAGAAAAAAAAAGGAGATGAAGTAATACTGATCTCTATGACAGCCTCTGTCTGCAGGACAAGGATTTAATTCAGAATTAAGCCACGTTAGTGTTAAAGAAGCCATTACTCACTTGCAAATTTTTTCCCCAAAAAACATTTCATTGCTCAGTGCAATAAGCTGGTACATTTATCCACAAACATTTGATGACTGATGCTTTATTTTGCCTTTGAATGTTTCTTTAATGAAATCTCAGTGCTTAAAAATATCCAGTAACATAGTTACCATTTTGCTTTCACATTAACAGAGCGGTTATTCTATTGCTATTTGTCATTGACTTAGCTTTGAATTATGATCCCTTTAAACAGAAAAAAAAGTCAGGTACCAGTGCAAATGATACAGACCATTTATAGAATTTAGCCTAATATAGATAAATAAATGCATCTTTTTGTGTGGCTTTTTTGTCATTTGTTAACAGATGTGGATTTACTCATTTTGCATTAGCTACAGAAAACTTCCTTTGAGTTTTAGCAAAATGTCTTGTTCTGCGAATGCATAAAATACCTTCCTTCCAAGTACAGGATATACTTTTTTCTCTGTAAAAATTACGGTGGAAATCTTCTGAGAGCCATTTAGTCCAATAATACTGAGTCCAGCAAAAGTATTTCTGGGTTAAATGATACTGACTGCTCCAGGTCTCCAAGGGCCTCCGCAGCAGCCAGAAATCCATGGGACGTGCGCACAGCCCCTTTTCCCAGGCTGAGCTCTCTTTGAGACCAGTAGTGCGGGTACGCGCTGATAAAAGAGACGCTGATATTATTCCATCTGAAAATTGCCTGGCACGAGCTGAATCTGACCCATTCATGGCTGTGCTGGATGCTGCTGCAAGGCTGAGCAACCAGAGCAAGGACGGGGATTTGGGCACCGGATAGACTCAGCATACTTGTGGCAGGCTCTTTCTGAGTTAAAAGAGGGAAACTTGCCGTGCCGAGCTCCTTCCTTTCGTCCGCCCCCAGACGGGGTCACACCTGTCTATCGGGGAGAAATCAGAAAAGAAGAAAGGTGGGAGAGAAGAAAGCTGCAGGGCTTTTCCCAGAGCAGCCCACCAGGCTGATGGAGGGTGGCGGCTGCCCTCAGCTCACCTCTCTGACGGCTGAGACAGCTCTTTCAGGAGCAAGTTTTGCTACCACCATCCTCGTTTTGCTATTTCTTTCAGAGTCATAGGCCCTGCTTAGCTGAACTACTGAAACCAGAAGACTTTCTTTTCTGGACTGTGTTTTCTGATGAGTAGAAACAAGCCAACAAAACATTCCAGAGAAAAAAAAGGTTGCTGTTATCTCTTAAAAATTATTTCCAGCTGACTGTTATCTTACTTTAGGTCTGGGACTTTTGCCACACCTGCCATTTTTCGTTCCCCTTCTCCTACCATCATCCCACAGTTTCAAGCTCACAAAAAAAGACAGAAAGCTTCAGCCTCTGTCTCTTCCTTGCAGCAGGTATCTGGCCTCAAAAGATTGAGGTCTTTCAAGATCTTAGTGTATTTAGCACTTGAAAATGGTCTCCAAGCACTTTTGAGAATCTGGTTCATGGGTATCTAGATGGGTGTGTGAGAAATGCCATAGGATGGGCAGGATGAGTCACTGGCAGGATCCTGTTTTCTCAAAACAAACTCTGGTGGAACCGCCACTTTAACTCTTCCTCTTCCGATTCTTAAAGCTTGTTCCCTTCCTTAGGGCTTGTTCCCTTCCTTAAGGCTTTAAGAGGATCTTTTCTCATGTCCTTTCCATGCATACCATGGATTTGTTTTGACTCATGCAGCTCACTTCTGAGAAATTCTTTTTGCTTTTAAGGGCTATTTGCCCTTTTGCAGCAAGGCACTGTGCTCTCTCTGTTGACGTGAGCCCTGCAGAGAATTATCGCTTGGACATGCACGTTGGTGCCAAGTGAAGATAATGCAGCCTTTTCAGACTGGAGCCTGCCTGTAGGAGTGTTCCCAGTATGATTTTCACAGTCATAACTGCTGCTAATCTTAAGCTTGGCATACCCTTCCTTTCTCGGTAATGTTTTTAATGACTTTTTCAGGGTGGGGGAATCCTCAGGGTTTTGCAGTGTTACATTTACCTCCTGATTCATTCTTGCCAGGTTGGTTTTGTTAACCAAGGTCCAGGTTAATAGGCAACCCTACCATTCAGATTATAGCGCAGGAAGTTATCTGTCTTTTCCAGCCATACAACCCTGAGAAGGAGGAAGTATTTTTTTCTGAGTGTGCAGGAGGTGCCATGTAGCACAATGGTCAGCAAACAGGTAGTGGCAATTTACAGCGTTCATTTTTAATCCAGGAGCTCTGTTGAAAGAATGGCATAAATTGGGCAAATCAATCAGGCTGTTGCAAAGCAAGCTTGAAATGAAAGGGCAATCGAGAGAGGAAGTGGTAAATAACACACAGGACTGATGGCTTCTGGGCACAGCTGGGACCTCAGGTTTAAAGAGCAATTACCCAGTCACTCCTCACCCGGAGCTTGTGTGGGATGTGCAAACTACGTGTGCAAAGCCCACAGACGTCAGCTAAGAGATTGCCCTCGCCTTTGCCAGCAATGATTTCCTGGGTAAGGGCCAGTGTGCGCCTGGTTTCCATGAAGGATCTGGAAAGCAAGAAAGATCTCTTGCTTAGCCCACTCGTGAGCTCCTTTCTCACTGCACTGGCAGAGCCTACCTGCTTGAAATGAAGTGAGCAGAGCAAGGCTAGCGTAGCCAGAGAGGTGAAGTTTTTGACAACCTGGGGGCCAACTGGAGCAGCCGTATAAAATGCCCCCTAAATTCAGAGGTGGTGAGCATGTTACAATGACCGCAGCAGGACATGCTTCCCAGGAGCCCCGCGGGATGGGAACCAGAGGCTGCACTTGCAGACTTGTTCACTGTGACACACGCTAAGAAAAAATGGTCAAAAGATCAGTGAGATACAGAAAAACTAAATCTGCCCTTTATATCTGTGTAAGTCACCTCCTTGAATAATTCTGGGTAAATGTAGGGTGAGTTTCACTAAGCCTGTCCATATTAAAAGTCTGTTACAGATAGACAGGACAGAGCCTTTTCTGTAATATGTAGACATAGACAACTCCATCATACTAGGATAATAGCAAAAGGAGTTCTGAACTGCGGTGCAGTAATTGCATGTTTTCTTTCATTCATGGATCCCTGCTAGATCTGAACATAGTTGGGAGATGAATATGCTTTGAATAACAGCATGATTTGATAAAGAGGGCTTCAGAAGTGAGCCAGGAGACCTGTACTCTGATTACACCTTTCTTGTGGATTTTGTGTGTGTTGTTAAGCAAGTTGCTTAGACAAACATTCTCAAAAGCATCTTCCATCGAGGAGTTTTCTGATGAAGTCTGTGTGCTTCTCGCACCAAACCATGTATTCTACTAGGCAATAGATACCAATGCAGTCTCTACCTCCAGCCATCCCTAATGCAGACTTTCCTGTCCTGTTCTGTCCATCTTCATTGTTTGTAGATATTAAGGACAGATCTGCAGCCCAGAAGTTGATGCTTCTAGGTCATCTTACAAGCATCACCCTCCAGAAGTCAATAGTTTCTTTTCATCACTTATTTTGCTTTCCCTGTTGCAGTGATCCCTGCCCTCTGTGCATAACATTTAAGATGTTGTTCTTCCATCCTAGATTACAATTCTGCTGCTGCAATGCAATGCTGTTCAAGATGAGCCACTTGGCTTGGGTCACTTGCACAAGGAGGAGGAGTTGTGTCTCCAGCTCTACTCCTTCTCTCATGTGGATGATGATTCCCATTCCGAGTGCTTGGGTGGACACAAGGCCAGAGGGAGGCTTTCAGCTGCCTGAGCAGCAATGCAGCCTAAACAGCCATTCCCTGTCTCCTCTGCAGGGAGAGACTGGATGGGCGTGTTTTCTGGACCACTGGCTGAACCATGCTGACAGCTGTTGAATCCTTTGGGATGAAAGGTACATCACCACTACAGCCTATCTCCTGGCTCCAGTATTTCTCCTGCTGCAATGTACTTCCCTACTGATAAAGGAGGGACAGGAAAGGCAAAATTAGGCAGTTCCTGTTCACCACTCAGCTTAACAGAGCAACTTGCTGCCAGGAGACAAGT
The DNA here is from genome assembly GCF_036370855.1 of Dromaius novaehollandiae. Lineage (NCBI taxonomy): Eukaryota > Metazoa > Chordata > Aves > Casuariiformes > Dromaiidae > Dromaius > Dromaius novaehollandiae. The sequence continues at coordinate 80,051,474 of NC_088101.1, read as the reverse complement.
AGTGGGTGCAGCAGGACTTCTGCTGCTGTGTCCCAGAGGAAAAAAAAATGACATTTAGGAATGGATTTGCATTTGGGGGTGAAGGAGAACCACAAGCCAATTTGTGTCAGTGTGAAATAATGAAGGGATTGTGTGTACTAATGCTGGGTGCTGTGGGAATCAACCTACTACCATCACACCCTTGGAGTTTACCACTGGCCCTGGAGCTCCCAAAGCTGACACGCAGACGGCCCTAAGCATTTCTTTGTGTCATGCAGCAATTAACAGGGGGAGCATCAATCTTGGACACACAGAGAGGAAATGTGGTTTCATGTCATTCATGTACAGAAGTGAGTTCCAACCAAACTTGCCACTGGGGCTTGAATTTGCCTTAGGAATCTGCACTCGGGGGTTTGGATCTGTCATTGACCGCTTGCAGTACTGGGTACCTGGCAAGTGGACTTCACATGACCCGCACTCTAATTACCCTGCATCAGCACGATCCTTTCCATAAAGAGGTTGACTTCTGCCAACCAAGCAAAAGAAAGTATACATATTTTCTTAATAAATTCTCCGACTTTCCTTGAGCCTGCACTAAACCTTCTTATCTAATATCAAGTAATTTAAGAATTTTTAACATTCTAAAGACAGGTTAATCCTTATATAGGGAAAAGTAAGAAAATGGGCTTAGAATGACATTTTAACAATGTCTATGGAATGTTAAGCCGATGAAAAATTCTTACAGCGGTTTCAAGCATTTTTGGCTGAAATATTGCTGTAGTCTTAAAGCATAGGAAAATGTAAGTATCATGCTGGATTTATAATTGATTGTCAGTAATGTAAAATGTTAAGTACTCTACCAGTACAAGTTGCTTTTTTTCTTGGGAACCTCACATGTGGGTTTTAGTGACATGACACATCTAATACAAATCTTAATATGACCTGGTCTTAGATTTGTATCCATTTGTCTCCTATGAGCTCCCAACTTCTCCAATGCAAGTTTTGCTGCCAAATAACACTTGATTTATGTCTGGTTTCAGACCCTTTCTTTCCTTAATATTTTTGGTTTAGTCAAAGTGTGGCAATTTTAGTGCGTGCAAAAGGTGATGTACAGACAGCCTTGAAATCCTCTGTTCACCCACAGCGAAGGAATAGTATTAGCAGTTGAAACGTTGATTTCTTCAACACATTCCTCAGTAATTAGAAACCTGTCTTTGAGTTTTATGCTCATTAAGACTTTAATGTCTCTGTTGGAGGTGGCAGCAAAACATCAGGAAAGTGTCCTCAATTTTTATTACTGTTTTTGCTCAGTGTCCAAAGGAGCACAGAGATTAATAAAAATAACAGAACTTGTACCTCTGAGATCCACATCTCTTCCGAGGCTGGCAGACTGATCTGCCAAGCCACCACAAATCACGTAGTTTGAGAGCAAAGCCGTGCTGACCACTAATAACCCAAAGGAAAGATCCAGCTTTTAGGCACGTCTGCTATTTAAACATCCACTAGCACGCATCTATTGCCTGAGCTTGGGAACCCCCGCCGTGTTATCAGAAGCCTGATCCTATTCCCAAAAGCCCTGGAGCACACCCTTACTCATTACCCGCACTCTGAGCGCCTCTCCCGAGTGCGTGCCCCAGCGATCAGTGCAGTTGGGTTTTGGTTTGTTTGCTGTTTCCAAGCCCAGTTTCCCAGTTTCCTTTCCAGGCTCTCAGTGAAAGGAGTATCTGCATTCCTCCATGTGGGAATGCAGCTACTCCTTTCACTGAGAGCAAGGAATGCAGATGCATTCAGCTCAGTTCAGCCTAATCTAAGCGCTTTCTGGGACATCCTGAGCTGTCTGAGATGGCCACATGCCTAACACAGGACCTGTGGGACACCTGTGCCCTCCTGGGATACCTGAGGGCATCTCACACGGCTCCAGGGACCTGTCTGGGGTAGCTGGACTTTGCTCACCGGACTACATTCTGTAAGTGGGAACAGCATGTGCTGGCTGTAACCGCTGGATGGAAATTGAGGACAGAGCTAATTCAGGCATGCAAAGGAGCAGCTGGAGTCGACAGGCCATGAAGGTAGTCCACGTTGCCGTGTGAGACCTGACCTGATGCTGTCCTCAGGAGCACGCTGCCTGACCCCGCAGCACTGCCACCTGCAAGGGTGGCCACGCTGAAACTAAAGGACACCCTTTGGCACACGGCAGATGCCTAACGAGCATATCCGGGGGCTTAACACACTAGTAGCAGGCTTAGTACATTGCCCCCATGTCCAAAGACAGTAGGGTCAAAAGGCATGTTATATTTGGAGCTGCGTGTTACAGCTGCACAGCAAAAGGCCCAGCCTCTGCTCCCAGCTCAGCCAGACTCTGCCTACATGAGCAGCACAAAGTAATTTAATTTACCCCGGTGTTCATCAGTCAAAAGTACAGCTCATGCTTCCCAGTCCTGCAAGAGAGCTGTGGAGAGAAAATCCCTTCATGATGGAGTGGGATCAGATTCTGTGGGGAAGAGGCTAAATAAAGTGGAAAAAAATAGATGACTTTTCACACCTGTGTCTCTTCCAGTGACATCACTGGGACTCCCATCTCTGAGCTACATGATTAACGCATGAGTTTTGGTTTGTGGCATCATATATATATTTTTTATTTTAAAGCAAGCTGATAGGATATTTTTGGTTCACAGTTGCAGAAGGGGCAAATACACATTTTTTAACACCTTCTACATCACTCACAGGAGAAAGGCAGGAAACAGCATACAGCAACCCTCCTGCCCAGTGCTGAAACAGCCTGCAGCAATATACAGAACAGAAAAATAACCATAAGCTGCCTTTGGTTTATAAAAGATCTATTCTTTGCCATGAATCATACTGGGAAAGTTTAAAACCTAAATTCACCTCTCAATCATTAAAATTTCAAAGGAGGGGCAGCAAATTGCAGAGTTATCTACCGAGACCTTTGGTGATTAGCAATGAAAAGTGTTTGATCTTCACCTGACAGTAGCAGAACAGAAGCTGCCCTCAGTCTGAATTGCTTAGTTAAGGGAGAATTGCAGAGCTTTCATTCCCCTATGGTTCTCTTCAAGATTAGCAGCAGTGAAAACAGCAATTTCTGTTTGTTTTTACAATAATATCCTGTTTTGTAATCCACAGGAAAAGGAGTATGAAAGTAGTAACCTTGGCAGGGAGTAGGGGCCAAGGGAGTGTTTTCTGAAATCTCAAGGCTCAGGAACACAAAGACTTGGAGGAATTTCCAAGTGCGGTGAATGCCAAAGGGTAAAGAAAATGCCATGACAGAGGCAGAGAGAAACAATCTATTCACCCTCTTAATAAATTCTCATTCCAGGGGCATTTTTTCTTCTTCAGTGATCAACTGACAGGCAGTTACCTCTAAGTGCTTCTAAGCGAGCACCTACTAAATGTTTAAGGGTTGTTAATTTTTTTTCCCCAAAGAATCAAACAGCAGAACATAATAATAATAAAAAAGGGAGAATGTAATTCAATATCAAACAAATGAACAGCTGAAAAATCCACAGAACACAGACAGTCATGCTAATAATGGTATATTAAAGGGACTAAGGTATAACATTTCTGCCCCGTGCTTACAAGGGAAACTGGAGAAGAGACTAGATTATATTTTTCTCTGCAAAAGTTAATAACTCATTAACCCATCTTTGCAGTTCTGGTTCAAAGGTTGGAAAGAAAAGCATATAAGGACCAAGAGAAGACATTAAAAAGGCCAGTGTCTATCAGAGAGCTGTTCCAAAGGGCTATAAGCTAGAATAAATATTGACACAGTAAGGAAAAAATATACAACAATAGCAATTGTTTAAAATGGTTACAAGTTAGAACCTAACAGATCCACACTGACCTAAATAAACCTGGACAGGAGCCAAGGCCCGAAATTTAAAGTTGCTTTTGGAGTTTAGGTTCTGCTGATTGCAGTAAGAATTAGAAACAAAAATACCTTTGTGATCCTAGTTCCATATGACTGATCGAATTTGTCTGCAATCCGTTTCCCCAACCACAACCTTGTCTAGCTATGCAAGAAGCAGAAGGATATGACGGAGGCAAATCTTGGAACAGAAGATGTCACAGAGTTTCTCTGCCTGCTATCAGGTGTTCATCATGCATTTACTTTCTTTTAAGCTCATTACGCTTGATTATACTCTTTCATGATGTTCCAAATAGTCCCTGTCAGTTCTTCCTCTTCAATCTGATCATCTTCTTCTAATACGTCAATCTGACCATTATGTCCCTGCATCAGTGAGGTGGCATGAACCACATTACTAGAGTACATCATGGCTTGGAGTCTGTAGGACTGCACAGTTTTTACTGGATAATATTATGGTATTACATGATGGCTCAGATGTTCAGCAATGACTTTAATTTTTGATGCCAACTTTAGGTCATTCCCAATTCAAAATCAAGTTATTCTCACCAAAATCATGTCTTTAGCTTATTTCATTTTCATTTGAATCAGTCCATTAAACTGCTTAATTATTCATTGGAAATTTTTTCAGCCATGTTTCTTTGGAATGAAGGGTTCTGACAGAAAATCTATAGCAAAAATACTGGTTAGTTTCTGTATGTCTTTATTCTTTCTTCGTTTGTGTAAATTCCAGTTGAAACTGAAAGGCTTAAATCTCTTCTCACACCAATATTTCACTGATGTAATTTTAATGGACTTCATTGGAGCTATTCCTGATTTACATAGCCATATTCAACAGAAGGATCTGGTGAATTTGCCTTGGAAACAACCCAGCAAAACCGACAAAATTTGGCTAGTTGCTGTTAACAGCAGGAGATAAGAATTTGTAAGTAAAAAAAAATTATGCTGATTTTAATCCACTACAATATTAGCAATCTGGGCCTAAAAACAGCTAAATCAAAGGACTTTTAATCCAACATTCAATTTAGAAGTAAGAACATTATGAAACAATGTATTTAAATACTATACTATTTTTCTAATACCTTCAAGCAGTTTGCTGCACTGAAGCAATATTTTCATATTAAAAGATTCAAAAGCCCGTGCCAGACCTTGCATTCTGCAAATAACATGTATCATCACGGTTTCTGATCAACATCTATTGGCTGCAGTGCTCAGAACATATCCGTCAATGTCCTCCTGAAGCAGTGAGGTCATTTTGATTGTTGTGCTGATTTGATTAGAGAAAGGAGGAGAAAGAGTTTCAAATCACTTTGATATTCATACAGCAAAGCCAAAGCGCAAATGTGGGTTCACTAAATGCTAGAGTAGCTGCTAAAAGGGAAGATTTAAGAGTGATGGCACCACAAAAATGTCTTTTTTACAGCTCAGAGAGGCAGCTCCAGCTATCTTAACAGAATTCTATTCTTATGAAAAGGTGCTTTTCAAAGAGATGCTTTCGGTGTCAAGAAACCTTTTACCTTCTTTCTCCAGAGGTTTTAAATGATTAATTCTTTAAGTGGATTTCTTATAGTACCTCTTAAGTCTCGCTTTCATGAATGACTGGGACACTTAAGAGCCTGTTAAGGCCCTGTCTGCTTACTAACGTTGTGCAGATAGGTAAACCAGGGTACACCCAATTTTGCATGCAGTTACAGTGCTGTCAGGTCAGTTTTACTTTAGACAGGAAAGTAAGCTATTGTTGACACTTTTAGGCTAGTGCAAATGTGCTTGCTCTGGAAGATGGACTACTTTGACTAGAAAACAAAATCAATGCTTCCCAGAATGGATATCCCTATACCAATCCTGTGTGTAGAGCAGTCATCTATCCTCCTGAAAGCTGCTTTTGAAAATGGAGCTTGGGAGCAGGTATTGAAGAGACGTAGGTGCCTAAAGGTGCACACCACCAAATGGGGCTCCCAGAGGTGCCTCAGAGCTTGCTCAGGAGTGAGGTGTAGCAGCAGGTGCCATTCAGCGTGGAGGGTACACTCCGAAATGCAGATTGCAATATGAAGGAAAGTACTTGAAAAGAGATAGCATTCGTAAAATACAGGAGATTTGAAAATCTCCCTCTGTCACAAGGGATGAAGACACTCATTTTTCTTCCTGAAATGCTCCTACCATGCGGTCAGCCAGCCGCAGTATGTGTGATAGAGCTGAGGTGAACATAACACCCAGTGGGCAGCTGTGGTGACACTGGGACAAAGCTGCATCATACTGGGTTACGAATGGTGGCTTCTTATCTTTCACATACCACGTTCCTGATTCAAACAGGGAGGTATACACATTGAAATTAAGGTTCCTGGTAGTCCTACTGTCTTCCTTCCCAAACCGGTTCATCACCCTGCCTCTTCTACCTCCTGAAGAGGGTAGAAAAGCTAAGGTCTAGGCAGACCAGACATCTGAAACAAAGTGACTCAGTAACCTTTGATCAAAGGAACTTATCTTTTCCTACCACGCAGCAAGACGACAAGGGATGCCAAGAGTTCAGACACAAAGAGAGGTAGAGAAACTCCATTTAAGTACTTATTGAACGTGACGTGGAGAAGTGACAAATGGAAAGCTTGGCAAAGAGTGTGAAAGCTACAGCTTGGGGCTCTGCTGTAGCCCTGACCACCAGCACAACACCTGGGAAAACAGTACGTTGATCTCACATCTCCGTGGTCATGCTGCTCTGGGAAGGCACCCTCCAGGGCAGAGCTGGGCTCTCTGTATGAGTGCCTGCCCCAGCACACCCCCAGCACCACCACAGGCCACCAGTAACTGCCTGGTGATGAAAAACGGACACTCAGCTGGGACCGTGGCTAATAAACCACCCTGCCATGGCAGTCAAGGGACGGGATGGCAGCTGTAAGGTTTTGAGATCTGAGCAATAGCTTTCTTCACAAGTGTCCAGGTCCCATAGCGCTTTGCAAGTTGTCCTGCCGTCCTCCATCCTGGGGACAGACGCTAGAAAGGGGAGGAATCCTATCTCAGGGGAAGAGTTACAGGAAAATGCAACAAGCTGCAAAAACTCAGTGAAGAGCAGTATCAATACTGGGCTTACTGTACAAACTGAACAACTAGGGATGATAAGTTTACTAAGGATTGGGGGTTGTAGCAATTATTTCAGTGGGACCCACAGCTGTTCAACACTTCTGGAAACCAGAATATTTATTTGAATGTTAAAATATTAATTTATGTACTTACTGTTAGGCTCCCTCATTTTAAAATGTGGGGCTAGCTATTTGCAAGAACTCACTAGAAGAGGTCTATGCGGACAAGAAAGAGGCCCTGGGATCACATGTTTCGTGGCTGAATATAGCTCAAAAAAACCTTCCAACTTTAAATATTATTGTTTTCCTAAATTAACTCTGGGAGATTTTAATCTAGATCTTGGGTTTGTGCCAGGGAACACACACCGCTCCCCACATCCATGAGAACATTGTGGAGTCCTGTACAGTCAGCCGGCAGAATAATGAAACAGCAATCAGTTAACTCTATCACTTCTTTATAAAGTGTTCTTCTGTAATGTTGTTCTTCCTTTAACTCACTGCAGCTCCCTGATTAGCATCCTGTGCTGGGGGACACAAGTCCTGTGTTGTCTTCTGAGTGGCTTTAAGGGGGGTCACAGGACTATTTAGTGAGGCTAAAAGGAGAACTTAATACACTGGATAGCTTCATGAAACTCAAAGGGGTAATTCTTCAATAATATTGCTGATCAGGTCAGATTGGATCAGCAAAGGGCAGTTAGAGTCCCTTGGGATGGTGCCTAAGAAGGCGTCTCAGTGGAGAAGGAGACAAGGATTTATGGCGACTGGAAAGCTTTGAGAGTACATTGTTTGTGCCTGAATTCAAATGGGGCCATGGTGAAAGCAGGCTGGTCAAACACAAAGCAAGTGGAGTGCAAACGCGATACTCTTCAGGGTATGCTCACGTGCTGCATAAAACACATCTTTGAGCTTGTTTTTTGTCCTACCTAATTAAAGTGCATGGAGATGCAATTCCTCATTGCTTATAGACCACTGTTTTCAGTCCTTGTCAAAGAAAATTCTGCCCATGAAGCCCATGGGATATAACCTGAATAGGGGATGCAAGGTGGAGCATGGATTTTTGCCAGTGCACTGTGAAACTGTGTCTGGGTTAGTTTCCAATGAATCATCTCAGCCATCTGGGGAAAGTGGGAGGAATTCCCTCACTTCTTAATGAACCTATCTGCTTTTTTAAAGGGAAATATTTTTCAGTAAGATGCACCGCGCGTATCTGGCGCTTGGCCTCTTGCTACTGCCAGCTGTCACTCTGATAATGTGTTATAAATGATGGCACACCAAACAGACAGGGCTGCAAGCCCATGTGATTGTATTGCATTATCAAAGTGACAACCAGAAAGAACAGGAGCTCTGGCTGCTGAATTGATCCATAAGTGGATTTTGTTGTTGATATCAGTATTTATACATAAAAAATGGGTCTTAAACAGTTTTAATATTTTCCTAGAGGTAGCCAGGACATTGTTAGGGCTTTGGTATGCAGACATCTGGGGATGAGGCACAAAATGAAACTCATCTAGAATTCTATTCTCATAGACTAAAGCGGGCAAAATAATGATTATTAATGACAACTTATTCAAGTATATACTTCTAATTTCAGATCTGTAAGCACAAGAATTTTAAGTGATGTAAATTGGCATAATTCCCTGAGTGAATCTGTGCCCACTTTATCAGGCGTCATAGAGATACCCGATGTCTACACATGTCACAAATAGCCATGAATGTCAGGCAGTGTATGGGGTTTCAGCAGGAGCAATGCACATAGATCTGTATGTATCCACGGGTGGAACAAACCAGTAAAATCTATTGCAGACTCTGAGTTGGGACTGTTGGGTCAGTACAGCTGTGGGGAAAGTCTTTCTGCTAGTATTCAGGAGATATGGCACCTTCCAGCTCCACAGCCAGGTCAGTGACTCTCCTCCTACACAATGCTTGCAGTGGCCTGGGAGCAAGTTCTTTGTATCTAAGGATGGGTGAAAGGCTTGGTCAAACAGTAGTTGACTCGGCATGAACAGAAAAGACTCAAACCAATCTTAGTCTGGAGCCTCTTCTGAGGACTTGTTCCCTCACCCCAGAAAATCAAAGCAAAACTCTGGCTGAGAGTGAATGGTATTTATAATTGTAATTGCACACGCTCTGTTTCTTGGTTTCATTTGGATCTGGAAGGGAAAGTACTGAAATGCTAAAGGGATGGCTGTTCTTAGGATTTGCATGTCTGGTCTGGGATGATCTTACATGGCATAAAGGCTTTTCTGGCCTTCTTACGAAGTCTTAATCCATCATGTGCTAAACATTGTTACCCTGAACCTTGGGAACTTTCACTGCTTCTGAGTGTTTCACAAGATAAAGCAGTCACAGGTTCTTCTGGGAGACATCTACAAGCACCAAAAATATGTGGCTTATACACAGTTCACAATTCCTTCCACAATAGGCATCACTGGATAAAGTCCAAAAGCCTCAAGAACAAACTCAGTGATCTTAATTGTATTAGCCTATAACTCCTATGATGTGTACAGGGTTTGTCCTCCTGATGAGAGATGTTGAAGAGGGACAGAAAACAGAAAAATAGCACAGGAGGAAACGGTGCTCTAATCCCGCCCCAGAACTGGTCCGACAAAGGGCTCAGGAGCCTCATGGGAACAACCAGATCCCACTACAGAGAGCTTCTGTAGGGTCTGATGGAAAAAAGAGAAAAATTAGCTGTGCACTTGCCACAGATTAGTGCCATGAATGTATTCAACATTTAATATAACCTTTAAACAGAAATGTATACAAGCTAAAATGACAAATTTTCATGAATTAACACTGCTCATATCATTCGAGGTAATCACTCTAAAGACAGCTGGAAACAATGTTTCAAAACAAATTAATGCTAAGGCTATTGAATCATATAAGTATGTCAACAGATATAGACTCATCATTTGATGTAATTACATTAAAAAAGACATTTTTACCAAGCAAAAGCTAAGTAAATGGTTAAGTATCTGTAAGAAAATCCCACAAATGTGAAGTTATTCAACAACTAAGTGCTCTCTACTCCATATCTTGATATGACATTGTTTCTGTCAGACAGTATGCTTGTATTTTATCATGCCTAGTCACTAGATTCTTACTGGGCAAATGACTTTGCTCTTATGGACTTGCTATTAGGAATGCAGTTTCATCCCTGAATTCAAACAGATCTAGAAATCTGTAGGGTCAGAAGGGGAGGCTATGATTATCTAGTATTATATAGTAGCTGATGGGAACCATAAAATTCATCTAGTTATTCTCACAATGGGAGGAGCAATGCTTTCCTGTAATATAGGTGAACTCTGCTGAGATCGTGGTTAAAGAGGTGAAATTTGATGGATGGAGGGTTAATACAGATGTAAGTATGAGAGAAAGCCAATGACTGGTCATGGTTAACATTGATACAAGCGTAGCCAGAAGATGCCTGCAGTATCTGTCTTTAGTTCTGATGTTCTTTGGAAATCTTGCACTTGTTTTAGAGAATCATGATGGACCAGCGTCACGGGGCATGAGAAAGTTTCTTTGGCTTCAGTGGAATTCCTCATGGAGCAAGGCATAACTCAGTGTAAAAATAAGGACAGTACCTTAGGAATGGAGAGAATAGACACCCTTTGATTCTTACCAGAGCTGGATTAAGCCAGGTCCTGTACATCTGTGTCTGGGCTTGAAGGAGACCTACCCAGGAGGATGCCACCCAGCTACTCCAACAAGATGTTTCTGGCTCAGCACCCAACATTTAAGGTCCCCTTCCCTCTAAGATGAGCCTTCCTGCCTGCTCACATCACAGCAGAAGATGCTGCAGACATACGTTAAAAATACAGACAGATGTAAAACATTAATATATGGACTATACATATATATGCCAAATAAGAAGCTGTCTAACTTGCTTCTGACCTCTACTTTTAACTTTCTAGTGAATAAAACTCATGAGAAAGTTGACTCTAAATTTCAGCATTCACAATAAATTCACTGGCAGTTGCTTTTAACAGCAACATCCAACATAGGTATTTTTATTACTCTGGTCCCACCCTCTCTTTTGAGGCCAGAAGAGCCTCCTGCTCTTTCCTCAGCTGCTGAAACTCCCCTCCTGCGCAGCACCTTGCAGTGGTGCCGAAGTCCATCTATGCCAGTGATCTCATCATTTCCATTTCTAGCAATTCATGAAAAACCCACACTGCAGAAGTTAATTGGCTGCTACAGAACGTCCATCTACAGAAAATACTGCCATGCATTAGCAGTGCGGCTTGCTAGGAAACCCTCTTCCTCGGCTCTCCCCCTCCCCACTCAAATATCTCCTCTTTTGGGGGAACCATTCAACATCCACTGAAAATCATCAGATCAGATCCTGAAGTTAGAAGTGCTCTAGTGGAGAGAGGGAAAACAGAAGAAAAGTGTTTATGGGAAGCAGGCAATGGACTATATTTTTAAACATATTTCTACATCATCTTGAACAAGTCTTTGATCATCACTGAGATCTTTGGTTGCTACTGTAGTACAAGTGACAACAATATGCATTAGCTGACTTACGCTGTAACAATGCATGTGTTTTCTTGCTGAAAACAGGCTGAAATTAGCTGTTTAGTAAGTGTCCCTGGAAGCTTTTGTCAAGACAATTTTGCTCTAGCCAGCCTATTCCTCAAAGCAAAGTAACAAATATTTCTCTGTAAATACAGCACAATTAAACAAAGCTGCTTTTTTTTTTTTTTTTTTTTTTTTTTTTTTTTCCTTCCAGTACCCAAGATATGTTTCAGGAAATGAAGGAGTAAAGTCAAGGAATAAGCTCAACCTTTGTCCAGAGTGATTTTGCAACCTAAAAATTCAGGATAGGATTTGGGTTTTGTTCTGTAATATATTGATACTTCTGCTACTGCTAGTTTTTGGTGAGGGTTTTTCTTTTTTAACTTGATATTCTGAAAGCCCCCCACACAGCATGTATCCTGAATTTAAGCATCTAAAATTCCATCAGCATGGACTTTGCACCCAGCAAGGTCTGCTGGGTGTTAATTAAACCTGCTCCTAATTCATCCAGTGGTGAGGTCCTCTTTCATTCCACCATGCATTTCCTTGCTGGATCATTCCACTGTAACGCGCAGGCATCCCTTCCTGCGTGGCTGGCAAAGCCGACTCAATGGCTCGGAGGGCTGTTGGTCAGAGGACTCTGGAAGAGGTGCCAAGTGCTCCATCATGTTTCCATGATCCATTAGCTACAAAGTGGATGCCATTTAGAAGTCAGCTTGTTCTGGGCATCACTACACAGACACTGTGCAACTCCTGATGCAATTGTAGCAATCTTGCATTACACAGCACAGTAAGTGTTTGTAAATCCTGCTTATTTTTCCGAAGTGCTGACTACTGTGCTTTGGGAGTGGGTGGCTGAAAATGGTGCCACAGAAAGGCATTTTAAATGGGACTTTGAATGAGCATACAAATTTCATTTGATGCGTAATCATCATCAACAGCAACAAAACCTATAGCTCAAGAAATAAAGGTGTATAAGTGAAAAGAAATGCACCTTGCTCTAGTACTGCACATAACATACTGCAGTGCTTTATAAGATCTGCTTCCCTCTCCAACAGATGTCTGAAACACCACGTACTTCAGCTTCTTCAGGTTTACACTCTGATGCACAACCTGAACAGTGATCTCTTGTGTTTTCATATCAATAGCTCAGCACATCTGACTGTCAAACAGATCATGGATCTGGAAGTTATTCTGCCTTAGCCTGACTGATTGGGCTTTGCATTAGGTTACAACCTGGAGGAAGTCAGGGGACATCCCTAAACAATTTCTCCCAAGTGAGCTAGTAGAATAACTGAAAATAGAACTGAGACCTTCCTCCTCTCTGTCTAATCCTGATGTCTTAGCCACAGGACACACAGTGCATGCCTACGCATTAAATGACTCAACAGCGCTGCGTTGCGCCTTGTAGACATGCCAGCTTTGCACAAGGAGCTCCAGGAGGAGCCAGGGAACAGCTCGAGCTTTATATGCCTCTTACGCCATTCACAATCTCCACCCTCGTTTTGCTTCCTGAGAGTATACCCTTATGCTGTAGTGGGTTTGGGCCCCCACCTTTGTCCTCTTGCCCTTACAGCCATATTCATTATCAAATTACTGGCACAGTAAATTCACTCTCTGTTTGACTTTAGAGACAAGCTAGACCAAATACAGTGAGAGTGCACAAAGCTATTACTCATGAGATTGTCTTTATAATACAAGAGACACCACTCCCAGCGGTTGGCATGGAATTAAAAGTAGACTTAAACCAATAACACTCAAGAGAGAGTTTTTCTCAGGAATTAATGACTAACTTGGAGGAGTTTGTATGGCCAGAGGCAAAGTCAAAGCCATTAACCTCAGCCTGTCACTTAGAAGACATCCTCTGCTGAAGCTGTTATCACAATATTATAATCTAAAAAATGGAAATAAATATATAAGTATATAGTGGCCTTTATTTTTCAAGAGCAATGCATTGTCAATTAGCATGTGCACAGTAGTTTTAGAGGATTAATGCCCAAGATATAGCCAACCCCAAGGCAAAATTCTCTCTTAGAATTCAATTTGTTTCATAGTAATTTCTCACTGAGGAAACATAATGATGCCACGAGTAGAGGCTATAATAAATATTGGGGAATGGCTCACAGAAAGTTTTAGGTTTTTGGATGTGAACAATACTAAGTCTACCTGATGACATCAATGTTTCGTGTCCTTCACTTGTGCAACTGCTCTTGGGCAGCCCATGGAGAGCTCACAAGTTGGTAGTAGATAGCCTGACCGATTTACTACCCTCTGGGACTTGCTCTGGCACATTGGGTTATGTCTCCTTCAGCTCTTCCTCATCCACCATCAGCACAGCAAGCGAATCTCGCCTGGAGACAGCCCAGCCAAGGCAACTCTGAAAATCAGCAAAGCTCTGTCAAACCTGTGGGCCTTGCAAGCGCTGCGTTCCCACAAGGCACCCAGGCCAGATGGCGAGGGGAGCATTTCACTGGGCTCTGCACAGGCAGCAACTATCCTGCAGTTTGGACTTGCCAAGCTACAGCAAAGTCCTGGGCCTCTTTCAGTCCCGTGCATTTTCTTTTCCTCCTCAGCTAAATATTTCAACCATTTCAGTCTTAAAAATTTCCACACCTGAAGTCGTTATGCAGAATTATTCACAGGTCGAGAATACCTGCAGCTTCACTTTGTCAAACCAATATTGGAAGTGCTCAGCACTTTGAAAGATCACCTGGATTACACCTTCTTGCTTGCAGTTTTAAAGGACAGCTTTCTTTTAATGAACAAATAAATATATTTGAGGTAAATTTTTAGATCCTTGATTTAGGTGGTTTTCAATTTTTCTTTATAGATGCCTGGTATGGACATCCAGATTTGAAAATAGTCTTAACTACCTACACCTTTAAAAGGTTGATTTTTGACACAAAGGTGATTTTTCCCCCCAGAAAGTAGACAGCTGTCATAAGGAAATTCATTTTGTCAAAAAAAAGTATTTCTATCTCTGAAAATAATTTCAATGGAAAATTTTTGTGCCAAGCTAATTATTTGTAGGAGGTAATAAAGAATGAAAGCCATGCTTCACCACTGCTATGTGGACAGAGCCAAGCTATTTAAATTCACATAATTTTCTACTTTATTTCATAATGCATACTCTATGATGCATAAAACCCTTATTAATTTGTTTGATAAACAAAAGAATTGTATTTTCATTTTTACTGGGTACATTGATTTTGTTCCATGACCTCTGGATTACCAACCACAAACCTCATCTGATTTTTTTCTGCCTATTACCTGGTCAAACTTAGTTGTTAAAATTATTCTTCTGTGGGTTTGCTGCCATGGTGAGGAACTGCAAACAGAAAGTACAAAGAGAAACACTGAAGCCTGTTAGGTCCAACTGAACTCTGACATATCTATACAGCCCCAGGCGATGGCCGTGGATCATGTGGGTCATGCAAGGTATGCTGTTGCACAAAACACAAGTTAAAGCTTGATGTAGAAAATACTGGCTAAAGTTTTGCAGGCTCTGTGAGGCAGGGTGTCAGGCTAGGTGACTGCATCAGCCTTTCCTGGCCTCGAGGAGTGTGAACACCAATGCACAAAGCTGGGTAATGGTTTCTGTCACCATGCACTTGGCACAGTGCTGGTGGGCAATGGAGGAGGAAAGATGAATTTAGGCCGCTTCTTCACTCCCTCACTCCTGGAGCCATCAGTCCCACAGCCGCCGTGAATGACTCATCAGTTGCAGCAACCAGGGTGTCTTCCCCACACCGTGCCGTGCCGTGCCGGCTCTGCCAGGGGCGACGCAGGCGGGAGCTGCAGCAGCTGCTCCCCGGCCTGCGCTGACTCACCAGCACCCAGGGGTTCCTCAAGTGCCTGAGTCACCCGCTTCGCAGCGCCTTCACACGGGAACGGAGAGGCGGGGGGAGGCTACAGGTCGGGGCAGGGTCTGGCTTGCGATTTCTTCTGCTTCAGAAGCGTTTGGGCAAGACGAGGCCATCGGGACCTCGGAGGGCTTTGGGGAATCCCACAGTTCCTCGTAGCAGACGATGGATGGTGCCTTCCCCACTGCGGCTGGTTCTGCTGCAGAGCAACGTCCGCTGCGTCAGCAGCAAGCGGTGATCCCTCTGCAATTTTAAATGGCCTGAGATCCCAATGCCTAGACGAGGGACTCCCTTGCTGTACAGCTTGGGCACGGCGTGGTCAGCAGAACTGACTGACTTGGCACTCGGTTGGTATAAAGGGAAGGCCAGCTGCCAGCTCTCCACTGTTAGATATTCCTGCCTTTTAGGCTTCCTTCCCTTCCCAGGTGGGTCTGTGAGTCCCTAGCCAAGATGCAATTTCTTCTCCTTTACCAATACGGAGCAGGGTAGGAGGAACACATCAAGCCCTGGTGATATGGGGAGCCTAGCCAGCCAACTCCACTGCATCTCCACCGCTACTGGAAACAGATTATTTCATGAAATGTAGTTGCCAGGATTTGATCAAAGTCACTGAGTTTATGCTATTCCATGTAGCCTAATTTTAAAAGATCAGACATCTCCTCAAAAGACAGTGGTGAACCCAGTGATGAGCGCTGCAATCACTCTGTGGAGTCTGTTTGTTGGGAGGAAGAAAACGTGGTGGTTGGAGTAGTAGTAGTGCCAGCATCCCATCACCTAGCTCTGTCATGTAATGAGTGACTCCACACTTCAAATACCTTCATCCATGAGATACTTAAAAGAATACAGGCTTACTTCGCTGAGCAATCAGGCAGCTAAATTAACAAAGGCTTGCAAAATCATTAGCATCTTGCCTGGAAAGTCCTCAGACAGGCACTATCAAGGTTGTGAAAGATGGAGCACTGGAGAGGTTGGGACCCAAGTGTCCTCTGAATGGACCAACCTGTCCATCTAGACACTCTGAGCTGGACCAAACACAGGCCCTTGTGCTGCTCTTCCTGCTACCTCCTGGCTACATGAGCTGCTTCACCCCAGGGAGCAAAACAAGGCTCAAGAAGGCCTCTTGGGGACCAGGCCCAGCTTTTTGCACGTGTCAGTGCTCTGCAGGTTCAGGAGGAGCAGAGTGGCTCCGGTGGGCAAGGATGGCTGATCAGGACTGCTGGCTCAGAAAGGAATGTGTGGCAGGGCACCACCTCCCAGCTCCTTGGCTAAAACCGGTGTCTTCTGCTCCCCTCTGATGTGGTTTGCACTTCACCAAAAATGCTGCATCTGCTGGACCTGAAGCAACTGGTTGGGAAAGAAAGAAACTGAACCAGGATCACATGGATTTGCAATAGCAGCTCTCCACTCTTGCCTTTTCTTAGGAAGCATCAAACCTCTCTTATTCCTTTGGGAAATCATTGATGGTTCAGAGGAATGCAGGCATCTCCTGCATTTTGGATGAATCCTGGACTCTAAGAGGCATATTTTGGTGTTCCATGTGGGCATCTACACACTATGCCATCAGACTCCACTGATGGCAGTAGATAGACTATCTCCTGCCTATATTTGAAATTTTATTATGGTGGTCTCCACACAGGTATGTATTTTTGACATTAGGCTTTTCAGTTCAGATACGCCTACACATGGAACCTAAGTGTTTTGAAGACTAGAAAGAAGCAGCAATTTATGTTACCTAACTAAGAACACTGGAATGGAGGAGACAAGATCTTAAGTCACCAAAGTCAGTATCACAGTAATAGCATTTGATTTGGGTTAAAAATCTAAGGAATAGAAATACCAAAGTTCCTGTCAGGATTTAGACTTCTGGTACCAAGATGATGAGCACTCTGCAAAAATGAAACAGAAGAGAAATGCTGGATAAGAACAGCAATGAGCTTTGTGAATAACAATAAACCACATCTAGACCCATAATGTGTGATTCAGACATGTTCACTGAATTCTTATTCATTTGTCTGGGAAATTTTATTATTTTCTCTGGCTCAAGCCTCTGATGGGAGCAAATTAAAACTGTGCCCTTGCTTTAAAGAAAAACGTGGTCTTGCATAAAAGTCAGAGTAAGGTGTGCTGAACTATCATGCAATAAGGAGAAACTGCTTGCACATTCTGCTTTTTCTGAGAGATTGTGAATTCCTAATAACAGCCAGCGCCTTTACAGCTTTACCAGAGCTTAGTGAGGTAAGGCTATAGCTGCATTAAAAATTAAATGGAAAGAACAGTCATAACTTGTAGGCAAACACAATGAATGAGCAATAATGGCTGAGCCAAGTCTTGGAGGACATAAATCTTTTCTTCTGAGGCAGCCAAAGGACTTTGTAACTGTATGATTAGCTTTTGTATTTTGGTTGGAATGGAATGCAGTTAAGGATGTTGTGGGTTCACATCCACTTGCTGCAGGTGGTGAAAACCAGAATGAGCAGGATCCTACACAGCTCAGGAGCTGTTCTGGTAACTACAGACAAAAGAGCTACTGGGGCTCCCGCACCGTTGGCTGAGAAATGAAGAGACACACAGCTTATTACTGTAGTTTGGATTTAAGGTGGCATAACAGTGAAGGTATTTCCTTACCCACCAGCCTCTGATTGCACTTTTTAATCTATTCTTGACACAATATTCCTCAATTCACGCTGTCTACCCCCTCTCTCTTTCTTACGACTGGTCGTCGCTGACATTGCAATAACTTCAGAGCAGCTGAAGCTGTCCTACCAGAAGCCAGCTCAGGTCCAGCCCAGCTGTATTTCACACAGGAGGCCAGAGGCTGAGGAAAACAAAACTGGTTTAAATCTAGTTTGCTCTCCATGGCTCCAGTTCAGTGGCCTCAGGACAGCTGTGAGTAACAGCAGCAGTCACATTAAGAAGATCATTACCAATACCCAAAGTATATGAGAAAACAGTGAAGGTTGTTCTCCTAGGAGAATTATACCAGTGCTTCTTCCCTTGTTCCTTAGTGAGGAGGTATTTGAAATACAACTTATTAAAGTAGCCAAAAGCCAGTGAGAGAGAGGAAGTTTTCTGATCCTTCCAATGCACACAGTCAATTACTTAGATTCATTATACAGTCCTTAAAGATCTGGAAATATCTCTGTGTAAACACTGAAGGATCATGGCCATTTGATGTTCAGTATTCCCAGGACTAAATTATCTATAAAGTAAATTATTGTCTATTATAGATAGAGACTCCTAATTAGCTAAAAGAAGGCTGTAAGTGTTCAGAAAGTACATGAATTTAAAAAATTAATATTCTAATCAATAATAACTGGCTGATATACCAAAGATCGCATCTGTTTTCATATGCTAAGATACTAAAACACATTTTTAAGACTATTTATTGATGTTTCCTGAAATTAGTGCAAGAGAATTTAACTAATCAAGTAATGCTGTCAGTAGGCAAATGCTCTCTTTGCATGCATATGCTGCTGTTTACAACCATACTCAGATGGTCTGGTAAGGGAATCAGTAGGGAGCCTGATACAGCCCAGGTGAAAAGAATAATGGTGAGCTCATTTTAGCTAGAAGCTTCTTTCTTGCTTATTTTCCCTGATTGCTTTTGGGCATCAGACAATTTGGGGTGCCAGAATCATATGTGTCCTGATTCATTCGAGCCTGCAGATGTTTCTTTGCCCAGAGCTTGTCTGGAGCAAACATGGTAAGACCTAGGGTGGTTAAGCTGCACTGGCTTCGTAAGCTACAGCCTAGAAGGAAGTGCAGTAGCTGACATCACACTGCCTCTGCCTTCCTATCTCGAAGGAGGAAATTCCTATTTACGCAAGAATCAACTGAAAGTGGCCTTTAGCATGAGTCCAGAATGAGGCTCAAACTCATATATCTCAAACTGTGGTTAGACACTTACAACTCTAGTAAGAATCTTTTATTACTTTTTTGAGGGAAATTGCAATTGTTGAAGATAATATAATCAGCTAGGTTATTCCAGTCTGAGCCAGGAAACTATTTTTCCATCTGATCTCATCACAAACGTTGTGTGTTTTCCACTCTTCACCACAATAGGGGAGCAATTCTGATACATTCCCTCTGTTAAGAGTATGGAGAGATAAGAATTTTAGTTCAGCAAAAGCAACATGTTCTAAGGCAAAGAGCTCCTTACTTGACCATATTATCCTAATCCACCTGCCCAGTTTGTCACCCTCAAATCTCAGTACCCCTCCCCACAAGAATCTCAGGTGCATCTGTGCTATCCACTGTTTCACTGTGTGCACCAAAAAAAAAAAAACCAAAAACAACAACAACAAAAAAAAACCTGAATCATTACATTTCCCAGACTCCTAATGCTGAAAATCTATCCCATTACATTTGCCAGCTGTACAAAAGACAAGAGCTGTGTATAGTTATTGGAATTCCTTATTGACTGTATAGCACTCAACCTATGGTAGAAACCAACCATTTTATCTTCTGAGCATCAATAGCTTGACCCCTGGTACTAGCCTTTATAATCTAGTGATTTTCACTGGTCCTATGCAAGACAATAAGGGCTGTTTTTTCCTTGCTGTCTAGGAGCTAATGCAGTCTCCCCTGTCACTTTGGCTTTTGCACTCTGAATCTCCAAGAGGCCAGTCCAATCTCAGGCCAGGAAGCATCCACACTGCCTGGAGCAGCAGTTCAGGTCTCAGCACGTCTGACTCATGGTTTTTGTCGTCACTCTTGGCCTCCATGTGGTCTGAGAGGGCTCTGCAGCAAGGGGGCACCTGGACTGCTCCTGAGCATGTAATTCCCTGTGCCTCTTGCCTGCAGCACCCGTCAGTGCACCGAACCACCAAGGTGCCTGTTCATCCTCCTTGGTCAGCCCCACACGTTGGGCTGCAAATATACCTTCCCCCATCCCACCTTTCCACTGACTTGCTCCCAGAGGTGATAAGGGAGTGTGGGTGCTTCCTGGGCGTGGGGAGATTTGTTGGGCTTGGTCTTTTCATGCAGGTGCTAGAGGGGAGGTTCTTGTCTTCTTTCGAGTGTAGAGTAGCTGCAGGCACAAACCAACCACTTGTGTGGGGAAGAGTGGGGGATGGTCTTTCACACAAACCCTTCAAATGGGATGTTGTCTTGCTGTGCAAATACATTAAAAATCAATTGCGCTTAGGGGGTTTCCCTGTGCCCTATCAGGAACATTTCCCCCCCTCCCCTGCAGCTTTGCATGCCTCCTGCCATTTTATTCTCCAGCTTCAGGGTAGCTGGATTCCAGTGGTCTCACCTCTGATGCACTCTCAGATGAGAGGCGCTGTAAGATACTGAGACTGATACCAAAACTCACTGTTTTTGGGAAGCCAGTTCAGGTACAGGCTGCTGTACCTGAATTAGACATGGTGCTAAAAAGACATGGTAGTGAACATTGAGTTTTTGCAGCCTGTTTGAGCAAAAACACTATTTTGCAAAAGAAAGTCTTGCAGTTGTTTTCCTCTCTGGCCTCCTCTTGTTTCCTTTTTTATGAGGTACCTGTCAAGAAATATTTCTGATGGGCTGCTATAACATGCCAAATTTCTTCATATCTGATGCTTTAAGTTTAACTATATTTATCTTGTTTACGAAAACTGACAAGTGATACAGCCATAATAATGCCAGCAGAAATTGCACAGCAATCTTACTAGAGTTCTTTTCAAGTCAGTGCAACTGTTAAATGAGATTAGTTCAGTAGAAGCGTTTATTGCGGCCATGAGAAACCAGATAGACACATATCACAGAGAACCAGCGATAGACTAAGAGGATCACACACAGAGACATTGTGCCAAGGGGGGATTGGCAGGGCCACGTAAGTGCATCTTTTAGCTCTGCGGAGCCGTGTCTCGCTGTATTTCTGATACAGTTCTCCAGTCATCCCACCAGCTGTCTTTTCCTTACCTTCTCTAACCCTTCTGCCTCATTCTGTCACTGGTCCCACCTGTAGCTTTATGAGGTTTGTTAGGAACAGTGAGGACCTGGAAACACCTATATTTACCTTGTAACCCCTAGAGCAGCTCTAGAAAACCTGTGTGTTGGTGGCTATTACTTTTTTTTGTTAGCTCTTTCCTAAGCTGTTTTCTCTCTTTAAATAAGACTCCTATATATTAAAGTGCTGCTGTTATATGTGTTATATATATGACATGTTATGTGTTTTACGTGTAGATATATTTTGCTACATATGCAGTCCAAGTTGGTCACCATCAGAGACTGAACCAGAAATCTCTGGAGCAAAGAGGATCTAGTTGGTACTTGCAAGCTGAGCTGCTGATTGCTGCATTAACTTCCCATTCTCTCCAGAGCAGACATAACTAGCAGTAGTTCACATAAGGAGTCACTGAGATGTTACTGTGAGGTTCCAGCTGCGACACAGTCCTTTTCTCCCAGGCTGATAGGAGCCCAGCTCCTGCTCAGATTCTCTCCAGACCAGACATAACTAGCAGTAGTTCACATAAGGAGTCACTGAGATGTTACTGTGAGGTTCCAGCTGGGACACAGTCCTTTTCTCCCTGGCTGATAGGAGCCCAGCTCCTGCTCAGATCATTTCCTAAAAGGTAGTTCCTGCATGCCATGAAAGACTCTTCACATTTCGGCTCTGGTGATGGGCAGAGTGCAGAGCTAGAAGCGTGCCTAGCTAGCAGGTGGAACATGCTGTTAATTCAGCCCCAGCAGCTCTACAGCCTGACGGACACCGCAATGAAGATCTGAGGAAGGGAGGAGCAGCTGGGCAGGGGACAAGGCTGTGAGCTTTCCAGCTCTCTGGAACATGGTTTGAATTTGTTCCAGCCATTCAAGATGATCTTTCTATTCTTGGCAGAAGCTCACAAACTTTCTTAGCTAAGCAAAGAGAGCACAAGTCTTCATTGTGCATGCATGGAGACAGACACTGGTCATTTGATTATTGTTGTTCAGAACATAAATAAGTGCAATGTTACAAATGCCACTGGAGGAAGTGAAAGGCTCCCTCATGAGCAGGCCTTAGATGCTATTTGCATTCAGAAGCATCCTGAGATGAAATCATAACTCTCCGGCTGAGTGACCATCCCTGCGCTCTGATGTGTTGTCTTTTTACTGCTCTCAGGAGGCTACTGATGAAAGCTAAGCATTTCCTTGCCTTCCTACCAGTATATTTTCCTTCTGCATCTTCAAGGTTTCTTTATAGGAACATGTGCTTTGCAGTGACGCTCACAGACTTTCCTTTAGGAAAGGTCTGAACACACACCTAATAAGTTGCTTTTCTTGCCCCAAATAGCTAGCAAGCTAAATAGAAGAGGTTTCAGACTTTACAGATGGGTAACAGAGGCACAGATAAACTACACAACTTGCTTGTGGTTGTGCTGGAAATCTGTAACAGAGCCAGGCCTTGAACCAAAATTTCTGGTGTCCCTGTGCCAGATTGTAACCACAGTCTGGCCTTTCTCTCAGAAGGTACATATTTGTAGAGTTTTAAGGTCAGAGGAATGATCACCTTATCTACTCTGACCTCCTCTTGTGTCAAGTCCAAGAATTTCTTTGATCAAAGGATATTTTACAGGATAGAATACAGTCTTGATTTGAAGACACCAGAACATGGGGAATAATTTTACAACTTCCCTCTGTACTTTGTTCCAATGGTTAATCATCCTTGCTGCTAACTTATTTTTCATATGAATGAGTCTGGCTTTAATTTGGTTCCTGTGATGCCTCTTTTCTGCCAGATTAAAGGGCCCTTCACTATCTGTGTTTTCTTCCTCTCCTCTTCACAGACAGTTTTTTCACGTCTCTGGAAAAAGCAGTCAGGTTGACAAGTTACTTGCCACTGAATCCCAGGGATGTTTTTCTTTCACCTTACATCTGTCTTTGCCATCTCCCCTGCCTTTTCACAATGCAATAATTAGAAAGCTTTAAAGAAAGCTGAGTGGGGGATAAAAGAAAGAGGTTACCAAGCAATATTCTTTATTCTTCTTTCTGGTGCAATGGGAATCATGTAGCCAAAGCAAGCAAATCAATGCCAGATTCTGTTCTCATTTATGCTTAGAGTGGTACCATTTAAAACTTGCCTTTGCTTGATATAGCTCCTGGGAGCTACCTCACAGTAAATGGGGAACACCAACAGAAGATCTGCCACAGGATACTGATCATGTGAGACCCCAGCCCTGGTGTGACAGGCCGATGTTGCACTGAGGCTTCCCATTCTGGGGCACAGAATATGTTGTGGACTATTCCTGCTAAGAAGGAAGTCCCAGGACTGCAGTTCTCCTCCCTTCCCCATTTACTGAAGCCTAGATCTGATGATGTACCATTGGTGGGGATCAAATGGGTGGCATTTGGAGCAGCATGAAATACATAATGGGGAAGATGCCAGGAAGATCTGCGAAGGTGAAAAGCTGTAGGAACTGAATCATAAATTGTACCTTGTTTGTAAAGCAGATGTGTACGTGCTTAGGGTATTGAAAAGACCGCTTTTCTAGTATGGACATTATCTAGGCAGAGGTGACGGTTTGTGTCCACAGAGTCCGAGCCCCCTTACTCCATCCAGAATATAGCTCTGACCTACAGCTTTGAAGGAAATCCTCTGCTCTGACCAGGCCCCAGAGCCCACTGTTGCTAATGGGCTGTGATGAGCTGTGCAAGCCTGATCACCGTAGTCTGTGGGTGAGAGAGCACACAGACCACACCAAGTCTTGCAAGGTGTGAAAGCAGAACCCAATGGTGGGATGGATGAGTCATTATTTAATTAACAACAGTTAAAAACGAAGATGTAAAATCTTCAAAGCTTCGGAGAAAAAGGCAGAAACATCAAAAGATGCAAAACCCTAAGAGAAGAAGCAGAAAGGAGAAAGAAGCAGAAAAGTGGCAAGACCAAGCCTCAGACTGACCCAAGAAGCAAGACACCAACATTTCCCCACCTGACTGACAGCTGCCTGGCCAGAAGAGACTCAGTGAGCGGTGCAGTGCAGGACAGGTGTTAAAAGTGTTAATGCTTAGCCTGATAGTAAGTTAGGCCCAAGCCCTTACTGTGTGTTTTAGTAATTAATAATGATTGTGTGCTCATAAGTCTTTCAAGCCCTTAAAAGACACCCAAAGAAAAGTGACCCAAAAATTTGAGGATTATTTAACAGCCCTTCCTAATGAACTGGAAATGTGGAATGTAGATGACCCTATTTGACCTGCTAGGACTTATTCCTTTTTATCTTTCTTGTGACCCGTTCCAACAGGATTTCCTGCAAAAGTTCATTTATTCTCTGTGTTAAATGTCCTTTCCAGCCTATGTTTCACCCCATGGACACAGCTCTTCCCAGCCTTTACCAGCTCACTGACCCCAATGGATGGGCTCCTGGTTTGCAGAGTATATGATTCAGGCCAATACATGTCAGCTGGGACCAAACCAGAAGACTGTATAACAGCTATCCACTGGCAACGGAAGCATTCAAAGTCTACAGAGAGAATGCAACGAAATGTGGAAGAGAAAAAAATATCCTTGAACAGTAAGATAGTTTTCACACCGAGATGAGGTTTCCTTGTTTTCACTCATTTCCCTGGTTTTGCTTCTCAATTGTTTATTGCAGAGCCTGGTATTTTCACTGTCAACAACCATTATAGTTCAAGGTGACATGAATGGTGAGTCTACAACCTTGTGTACCGCGCAAGAACAAGATAAGCTTTTCTTAGACCACTCAGGACTTTAATATGTTTTGTTTTCATCCTGCTACTCTTTTCTTTGCTATTTGCAAGTTGCGGCAAGGGGTACATACTTGTGGCAGTTACGAGTCTGGGACAAAATTCAGACTTAGGGGAAGGTGTCTCAGAAGATACCTACTCTGTGTGCCTGTCACAGCTGCAAGTGCAAAAAGCGAGTCCCAGAGAAGGTGGGCTGGGAAAACAAAACTTCAGCCACTTATTTCCTTGGGGAAACAACCCAACCATTGGCTACAGCAGCGTGACATTACTTTCGGGATTTTGATTTGGAAGTTTCAGCAGTTGAAGCTGGCGCTTTACAAAGCATGAACTAATAAACTTTCCAAATCAGCTAGTTTAGGAGCAAACAAATCTGTGTTCTTTTGCACAAGAAGAGCTACTCTGTGGCACGTGATTAGTACAAAACTTGCCACCATTCAGTCCTGGTTCTTCTTAAGTGCCAGATTCACATCTTGTTCTTACAGGTTTGGGTATGGCTTTCCTTTTTTCCATACGGTTTGCTTGTACAGACCTGTCATTTAGAATTCAGGCATCCCAAATGATACATGAAATCTATTTAAAGCAATAAAACAGGAAATCCTCTGTAGCACATGTGTTGCTGGGGAACCCTTCCATGCATTAAGAGGCAATATTGATGTGGCCTTTTTTTGCCCTTTTCTTTCCCAGAACCTTTTAAAACTAAATCAAACTTGTTTAAAAGAAAGAGGTAAAAAAGCAGATAAACCAAGGACCCTGGAAATCTCAACAGGAAAACAGTGAAAACAACCACAGCTCAAGTATGTTCCCAAAGCCCTCAATATATTGCATTATTTAGACATGCTATAACCTACATGATCTTTATTGAGTGAAAACAGGGAAATAAGGTTAGGAAGGTCACTAGCTGACTTCAGGAAGCACAGAACAAAATATAAAGGACACAGGAAACAATTCCCCTAAAAAGAGGCATTTCTTAACCAATTTCTGCTTTTGCGTTTATCTTGCTATCAGACAGACGAAACCTATCATCTGCAAAACCCTGTTTATTCTTCAAGGGGGAAGCAGTTATCTCCTGGTCTGTGTTTTTTAGATGTCAGGTGGAAAAATACAGCAGATGCTTGCTGTCCTGAATAGGAAAAGCAGAGCTGGAACTCAGGAGGTGTTTCCAGTGTGCACTAGAGTGCACAGGAGGCAAAGGCATTGGGGAATTTAGGCCTAGATTCAACAAAATACATATTGTGCTTAACTTCAAGCAAAATTTTGACTACTCACATGCTTCCAGATGTGCATATATATAAGTACCTCTCTGCCAGCGTCAGAGCTAGGGGTTACAAAACCAGAATTTCAGTTTGAAAGGCAAGGTAAAAAATATATGAAGGGGAAAGAAAGTAGTTTGATAAAAGTTATCAGTAGATTTTTCCTACTCTGTACAGTCTGCTTTGGGCAAATCTTCTTAGAAGTGCCTCTCATTTTAGGTATTTAATTATTCTGGGTTTGTCTTCTTGGTTTGCAATCTGGTAGCCAGAAGACAGTTCTGTCCTATGAGGTAAAAGATCAAAATTCATCCCCTATTAACCAAAACCATATTAGAATCTGACCCAATATCCGTGCAGGTGAAACCAACAGTAATACCCTGCGAAACAGCAGATCTTGAATTAGGCCTCTTATTAATAGCTGCATTGTTGCTGGGAGCACAAAATCACATCACAAAATGCTAGGAGTAACAAAGCCTTGCAACTCTGCCTGAGGCAGGGAAGATGGAGAGGTTACTGGAGGACACAGCTAAGCCAAAGGAGGTCACTGGATGAGTCATGCCCAGACTCAGGTATTCGCAGCTACCATTTCCTGGTTCCCATCACTAGACAACACTTGTCTTAGCACATTATTCCCAGGTTTCTAAGATTTTATTTTAAAAACAGAGTACAGATTTTGGATGATCACAGACTGCCAGTCATGCTCTCAGAGACAAAGATTCACACAACCTGGCGAGCTCGGTCCAAACATCCTCCCCCTCCATCGCTTTTTCCTTGCTATCAATACGAGTCTGACATGACATGATGTTATGACATGATAAGATCAGGATAAGAGCAGGCATGGGAGGTCAATAAATTTGTATGGTGTATAATCAAATATATACTTTAACTGGGTAGATTCTCTTTTTATGAGATTGCGGGAGTTAAATTTCATTTAACAGAAATAAGTGTTCAGCAAACTGGGGCCCTTCTCTTTTAAATACAGATAGACTCCTCTGTTCATCTGCATTCCATAAAGGCTTGTTATTCTTCCATGTTTATCAGATCCGCAGATATCAAGGAGAACAGAAAATGTGTGTGATATCCGCCAGCTGGATCCCATCTGTCTTTTCTCTGCGGAGATGGAGTTTCAAAGTCTACATCCTATCTACTGTCACACCCTCTCTCTACATGAGAAGCTAAGTGTAAAGTTTGGCTACAGTGATGGAAAAACAATATCTCTTTAGTGCATCACAACTATTTCCCTACCTACACAAAAGTGGCATTCTTCTTGTTCTGGCATGCATGCTGTATTGTTGCACTGTATCACAATTTTCCTATTAAATGAAAGGAGTCTGGCCAAAATGATTTCAGAAAAAGAACTTTTTTTTTTGTGCTTTGACTCTGCATGTATGTGTGTGTGCGTGCGTTGGTTTGCATATTGGAGCAGGGGCAGGGAAATAATGATTGACAGGTGCAAAAGATACTGCGTGATTTCAGTGCAGGATATGACCTTATAGCATTTCTGGGAGGGGAAAAAAATACCTACCTGAATAAAAGCCCAGTTTTGTTCCTCTTGAAGTGATTGAGGCTTTGCCATTCACTTCACCACAAGCCCTAAGGGACAGTGGAATTTCAGTTTCTCAGGATAACACCCAGGATGGAGCAACATTTTTGCAAATCAGCAAGGCTCAGTTATGTTTTCTTGCCCTACAGTCTAGAGCTCTGGCTGCTCTTTGGGTCCAGCAGCTGCAGCATTTCTGGTAGAGTGCAAACCACATCAGAGGGGAGCAGGAGACACGCTGGTTTTAGCCAAGGAGCCGGGAGGTGGTGCCTCGTTGTCCATTCCTTTCTGAGCCAGCAGCCCTGATCAGCCATCCTTGCCCACCGGAGCCACTCTGCTCCTCCTGAAGCTGCAGAGCACCAACACATGTGGAAAGCTGGGTCTGGTCCCTGAGAGCCCTTCCTGAATCTCCTCTTGCTCCCTGGGGTGAGGTGGACAAACAAGCCTGGCAGTTCGTGCAGCCAGGAGGGAGCAGGAGGGCCAGCATGAGGTCCAGCATGGACATTGGCCTCCCCAGCACCTTGCATTTCACCGCTCTGGTAGTGCCTGTCCTAAGACTTTCCAAACATCTTTGCAAACCTCTGTTAATTTACCTGCTCAACGGCCTGGCATCATAAGCATGTTTTCTTTTATACATTTCTTGGATGAAGGTACCTGTGCAATTCAAAGGACGAGAGTGTCACAGGAAAAGTCACATGAGTCAGAGGTGTGGGAGGAGTACTTCAACTTTGGCTAACATTTTCCTCTCATTTTATTGGAAGCAGGAATTTCTTCAGAGTATTTTGGGGGGCACATGCATTTTTTGATGATTTATGTGTACACCCAAACAGCCAACTTAAATAAGTAATATCAGATACATCTCTAGACATATTATCACACAGGTGGCTAGTGGATCACATACCAGCACAAAGGCCTTTAATATCTTTACATTAGTCATACATTTATGGGTATTGCTACCTTTCCACTGAAAGGCCAGTGACATTATGGGTTCTTACTTAAAACTATGTTGGATTATTTTCAGAAATGTGATTACTAGTGTGTATGCACATACACAGCTGCATGGTTTATTTCAAAACTGCAGATAAGTCAAAATGGGCTTTAGTGGGTACTAGTTATGAATTCCTATGCTTACCTGGAGTAAAATGTTTGGATTTGCAGGCCCTCCTCTAAGTATACATAGGCACGCCTTTGTATTTCACAGCCTCCCTTACCATACTTAAGGTGCGACTGGACTAATTTCAGGCATGTAAAAGTTATTCACCCACTCTGAGAGCTGCCTGGCCTCCCAGCAGGGCCATGAGACAGCAGTAACAGCACCTTCAGAAGGCATTTCAGCCTATCCTGTGTTACTTACCTATGCTATCCCTGAGGTATCTGTCTCTCTAGACTGCTTGATTAGACTAGATGTCTTTAACATAGTGTTCAGCTAACTAGCTGGGTTAAATCTAACTATAACTTGAAAATAACTGCCTGGTGATTTAACTGGAGAGCTTTTTTAGCTCTGTGAAAATGTTCCTCTGATCTCTTCCCTCTAACTCCGCTATAACACAGTGGTATGATTTATAACATATCTGTTGGTTTTAGTCAGGCAGCCCAGAGGAAACTTGCAGTACCAAGAGAAGCCAAGTTATTGACTGATTACTGAACACAACTTGCTCACAGTCCATCCCTCATGCATAGGAGAGAACTTGCAATTCTCTAGGCAAACCATTTTGTTCTGTGGCCCTTATATAAAAGTAAGTTTGCCTTGGGAGACTTCCATGATCAAAATGAAGTCTTCAGGGGTGTTGAGTTTGATCTAGGCGGTATAGTCTCCTCTGAGGTAGGACTCAACTAATACCCTGATACCTTAAGGGCAACTGTCTGATCCCGATGCATGGGTACTCTGTTCAAGTCCACCGCTAACACATCATGAAAACTGTAGCTTTCTATACTTCTTTTAGCAAGAGAGACTCAGGAAAAGTGCCATAAAAGTATAAGGTGTTGATTCATGCATTTATAGTGAAGAATCAAATGACCTCTTCTGAGAAGGGGTTATGTGCTGGAAGTACAGGAGGTCAATGCAGAAAGTTTCGGAAGGATTCCCACGGGACCTAGTCTCAGAGACATAAAAATGCAAAAAATTCTTGAAATAAAAGATGAGTCAAACAAGGGTGGAAATCTTGCTAAGGAGCCCAGATAGCTCATGACCAGTTTAAGCACACGCCAGGCCCAGAGGCAACTCCTAAGTTGCCAGCATGGTTGCCTGCAGATTTTGCAATGGATCCTACATCTCCAGATGGCTAGGGCCGTGCCTTGGATTTGGATCCCAAGAGAATTGTTACTGAAGGAGAATAGGTTACAACAGCCTAAGGCATAGAAGTGGCATCCAGTCTCTATCAGAATGCATTTTTAAGTAAATAAGTCCTGGCTTGCCGGCCCTAGAGCATGATATACAACCTTTTCTGAACAGGTAGAGTGTGGGCATTGGCAAGGCAAGTTCCCCTGCAATTCTCCCATCTTGTCTTAGGGCAGCACTTCTCTGTGCGATGAGTTTAGTCTTCCTGCCCATTCAAGCTCTGGCTCCTCTCCTCTCCTCTCTCTGCTTGACAAAGGTTCTGGTTCTGGCTGCCACATCTGTGAGCCATTTCCAACACAGGCGCACCGAAAAGTTCCTCACCTGACAGTGGCCTCGTGATGCCAGCCAAGGCACATCACAAGGACATTTCCTGCCTTGGAGACTTTACAAGCTAAATAGACAGCACAAAGAGTAGGAGGAAGGAAGGATTATTATCAAATGGTGAACCGACGTACCAAGAGATTAACCGACTCCCTCTCGATAGCGCAGGAAGTCTGCAGAACAGCTGGGAACAGAGTCCAGAATTTCAGCGTCCGCCCTCTGTTCCTTACGCACAGACATCCCACCTCTCCGTTTTGGTAACATGAATGATGTTTCAGCAGCATTGGTTATTAAACAAGCCATTGAGCATCAGTCAAACAACATCCTTTGCTCAGTACTGATCTGGGTTAAATCCGACACAGAGAAAGACTAACTCAAGGCTGCAGATGCCAGTGAGTGGGAAGTACTGGGGGGATGTTCACCCCACACAGGGCAATGCTGTATAGCGCAACCTGAACTAGCAAGGCAAGGAGGCCCAGGCTGACCCAGCTGTACTGCTTCCAGGTATCTTTTCATGGTGCTATGCTGTATAGGGGAGAAAATACCTAAAATTAAGCTCAACTTTACAGCACTTAAATCTACCAGGGGATCTATGTCCCACAGCTAAGGATCAAGTTCCTCTTGAAGCCAAGAGAATAAATGGCTCTTCTTTGTGTGTGTGTGTAAGTATCTCCAAAAAGTTAACCCTAAAAGACTGACAATGGCCACACAAGAAATTTGCAGCAGAGCTAGGAGTGGAGGCCCAGTTTATAAGCCCATAAGAAACTCTAATCACAGAGTTAGCCAACCCCTCCTGATCCTTTTGTGTTTGAGCTCAGGACAACACCTGTCCCATTTTTGAACACTGACACAGCACCTTTCATAAGGCAGCCTGGATCTCAGTTGAATCCTTAGTTACATCTTTAATATAAGTAACAATGACTTAAATTTCTATTCAAGCCACTTAAAATGACACCAAGTTAATGGCCTGAAGACCTGGGGAAAGACAGTGTGTTTCTTATTCCGTTATTTTCTTCAAATCACTTCTGTAAACAGTCATAAAATATGCAATAAAAAGATTACCTTTAGATCCGGAGCCAAATGATGCATCTTGTAACTAAAACACACTCAGCTAACACAAACAAACTCCCATAAATTCATGGTCCTCTCATTTGACACACAGGGCCCTTTACTGTCTGTTCACATATCATTCACCAGCCCCCAGGTTAGCATATGGGTCCTCCTCAACACTCAATACCATACTTCAGTTTTGAATGAATCTGGTTTCCAGATAAGCTGAGAAAAGGTCATGTCTATTTTACATGCCTTGGTTACCTGCTCTCGAGACCATGGTAAGTAGTGGTTACTCTAAAGAGTAGCAATAGTCAGCATGTCTCAGGAGAGAGTCTGCCAGTAACATGCTATCTATCTAGTCTGGGTGCTTCAAGTACTCCCAAGACAACAACCAACATTTTCAGTGGTATTTAGGCCCATGTAGAATATGTGCATGCACAGAGCTGACAACAGCCATCTTTCTTCTGCTTTTTTGAACGTGTGCAGGAGTTAACATTTAATGACGGTGTTTGTTTTCCATTTCTCATTTCCTCACTGCTTTGATTTAATAATACAGATCCAGTGTTGATCAATGTGAAGTCATACCCATAAAGGCACTGGGTACAATGGTCCATTCACATTGGCCACTTTTCCGATATTCTCATGCAGTAAATTGCTGAACTCCGTCTAAATGGCCCCCAGACAGAAAGGAGGTTGAGCAGGTCCCAGAGTTAGGTTACACCGTGCATGCAAAGGCAATAATAGCAACGCAAAAAAAAGCCAGCCATGAAGACAAAATATTTGCATGGTAAAAGGAAGGTGCGACTTGCACACACAAGCAGCTGGCAGTTCATTTACCCTTAGGGGTTCATCCTGCCCTCCCTCCCCTGGGAGCGGCAGGGGCTCCTTTCTCATTTCCCTCTCACGCCCTGTGTGTGACCCAGAACCCTTTGCCCCTTTGCTTTCAGGCACCCCCAGAAGCAGCCTTTCCTCCCTCTTCCTTGCGAGTGATCCTTCACTTCAGAAAATCCAGTTTTGCGCAGTGAAATATGCGGCCCGGACATTAGCACATGGATGTAGCCAGAAAACAGACCTTCCAGAGAGCCTGGCTTAGTGCTGTGGTTGGTATCACGAGTTAATGTCTCTGCCATAGCATTTACACTGTTGGTTTTAACTTGCCTGTGCTAGATTAAGTGAGGAATAGCAAGTCCACCTTCCTCTTGCTGGGCTGGCACTTGCCTAGGAGCCTTTCCAGGGTATTAAGCTATCAGGGACCGCTTCTTCCAAACAGTGATAATAATAATAAAAAATATTAGCAGAGTTTGGACTGGAGTTTAATTCAGGATAAAGATGCAAATTTTGGAGCAGCGGGGCAGGCAGCCAAGGCCTCTTTCATAACTGGGTGGGTACAGCACTGTACGTGGGAAGAACGGCATGCTGCAGACGCGATGGGGCGCAGAGCACATCCAGCACCGCGTTGGCTCAGCCCTTGCCAGCACCGTCCTATTGCCACCGTCGTCTGAGGCTGCCATGCAGGACGTGGCCCAGAAGGGCCTGTCCCCCAGCCCCACGTGTGAGAGCAAAGAGTGGATGAACTCTGCATGCAGGGGCCAGCGACGGGCTCAGCCTGGACAGCTGCACGCTGGTGACACTTCTTGTTCCAGCTGGGTTGGCCTTTGGCGTGAGCACCGAGCAGGTGGCAGCGACGGCTCCTGGCCCGCTCCCCTCGCTTCCTTCCTGCCCGTGAATGCGCTCCATGACAACACCTTTCCGCACACCGCAGGTGGGGAGGGCTCGTGGGGAGAGGAGAAGGGAGAAGGTGTTTGGAGAGACCGGAGATGTTCGTGAGTCAGCGCTCTGAGCTCTGGGTTGCGACTTCACCTTGCACTCAGCTGTGAATTACACGCTTAGAGAGTGCCACATGGGGGTGGTGGGATTTGAACTGCAGCGACAACGAAATTAGAGAAAAAAATGTGTCTGTGTAAGGCCAGCGGAAAACCGCAGGGCTGAGGCACTTGCGCTGGGAAGTGATTTTACACACAGCACAGCAGTCCCTGCTAGAGCTAGGGTCTATGTTAATTTTTTTTCATAGATAAAATCTATGGTTATCTTGCTCCTGTACAGGAAGGACTTGTACTCATTGCGTGTCGATCCCTTGAGTAAATCCTCATCAGAAGAAGTAGTTTCTAGTATCTGCACAAGGATATTGAGAAGGTTCAATACTCCCTCATAATTATATAAAGTTAGAGGTGTTAAACAGGTGCAAAAGTAATGTGGGGAAGAATAAGATCTTGGATAGCCAGGAGGGACCATTATGATGGTTTAGTCTGGCTTTCTTCATGAGCGATAGGCTTTTACCTGGTAATTTTGAGGCCAGGGAACATTTTGATAATAAAGATCAGACGGTTCCCAAGCCTGATGGTGCCTGGTGCCAAATGAGAGATAGACACGCCTTCTCCACAGACCTTTCCCCCAGTGATGGAGCCCAGAAAACAAGTATAATAGCCTCATATAACAAAAAGTACAGCTTCTCAGCACGGTACATTGCTATTCAGGGCAGAAATGGAAAGCTGAAACAGCAGCTTGGGCCATAGCCTTTATGTCTAAAGGTTGCTCGAGCTCAGAGAAGTCAGAAGCACGTCTCAGGGCTACCCGGAACCACTGTGAGTGCATATGTTGGAGAAAACTCTGTTTTCATCTGGCCAAAGCTGCTCTGCTGGGCGGACTAAAATGCTGTGGCTTAGACTGGGATTCAGTTCATTCATCCTTAGCCGCCTAGCCTGAACTAGGCATCTAGTCCATCTGTAGACCATGGGGAGAGACAGGTAGCTGCTTCGACATCTCTCTTAGGACAGGATGATTTGCCGTCTGCAGGTGTCTATCTCTACTGGACATAGCAGGACCCTACATGACTAGGTTGGATTGAAGGGCAGATGTTTAGATGTGCAAAGGGAGGTGAGATAATTTCCAGCCTGGGGCTGTACCATCCTGACTTCACATCAAGACTGATCAGAGCACAGCATGATTTTTGATGAGGTTTCAAGTAAACCAGAGGCTGACGTAAGACTCTGCCGCTGCATGGAGCCCTTAGGGCCACAGGTTTTCCTCACAGACCTGGGAAAGTCACGTTGCTGAGATCAGGGCTTAGGCCACGTTGCTTTCAGAGTTACCACCAGTCAGCTGAAAAGTACTGCTACTCCTCTGAGATGCAGCAGCACACTCCTCAAGGGTGTGGTGACCCCCGCCTTTCTTTAAAAGGGTCTGTCCCTCTCCTTCACAGGCAGTGGGAGCCTTGGGTTCAACTCCCAGCTCTGCTTGAGGGGGTTCAAGTCCCCAGATCCCACATCCTCAGAGAACCTCAGACAGAGTCAAAGCTGCTTTTGAGACCACTCCACAGTTCAAGGGACCACAAAATTCATGTGGCCAGAGACAATCAGTGGCACAAGGGTTAGGATATTGCTTGGGGGGAGACAGAGAACCTGTGTCCTAAGGGCCACCTATGCATTTTGCATTGAAGGACTGGGAGCAGTGGCCAGAAGGACCCCCCCACAGACACACACACATACCAGCTGGATCCCATTTGAGCTAGACCTCAAAGTCTTCATCAGCAAGTCCACAGCAGAGAGTGGAAGCTGGATTTCTGGCAAACCCATCTGGGACATCCTTCATAAAGATGGTGATTGCCCTCCTCACGTTATCGGCTGCTGAAGAAAGGCCTGGCTGTCACCGAGGGAGCCTGCACCAGCTGCTGCGGAGAGAGCCTAGCTCAGACAACTCAATAAGCTCACTGTGGCTCATCACCCTTATGCATGATTTTACTGGCCTCTTTCCTACACAAACAGTATTTTAATGAGTATGTGGCCTTTGTAGTATTTATTTAGAAAGAAAGATTTCCCCTGTCTTTAAACTATTTAAACCTGACTTCCCATTCAGACCGCTAAGCTGAGATAAAGGAGTACATACACTTTCATGCAATGCCAAAGAGCTGAGCGCAAAACAAGGTATCTCTGAATTGCAGAGAGGGGCAGTGTGGGGACAGCAAATCCACTTGGACCCTTGAGCTTACACAGTGTAAGAGAGTTTAACCCGCTCCACTCGGGCTCCCTCCTAAACTACTCCATACAGTGTCTGTATTTCATCTTTAATGACAGTGTCCTACTATTTCTGTTCTGATTTCTCTGTGCTCTGTTCCTATAGGCAAAATACAGTGTTCCATTGCTTGTACAGTTTGAAATATATGAAATAATGTGTTCAGTGGGAAATAGAATCGAAACTGCAGAATTAACCTCATAGATGCTGTAAGTTTATGTGCTGTGGGAAAAGCAGTCTGAATCAAACAGCAGTAATAACTCCTGGGAGAATGCATGAGAAAGCTCCAGCTTTGCTGAAGCTTGCCTAGCTGGAATATGCTATTAACTATTTCTGGTTTTAATTATTATTCCCATCAAAAAACATAACAGATTTTTGTATGTTTGATGTAGCACAAAGACAAGCTAAACAGCTTTGCAGTGGATTTGGCACATTTTAAACTCTAGTCCCCACTGATTATAAAGAGAGTATTTCTTCCCCCCCTCCCCTTTTCCCTGAGCATCCCCACACATTTGTCTTTTACCAAGCCTGATTTCTATCATTTGGTGGCTTTCTGTGTCATCAATAATGTTCCAGTCCATATCCGTTTAAACAGGTCTAATAGTACTGGAGGGTTTCTGTGGCAGCTTTTGAATGTTTTTTTCCCTCTAAAAGGCCTCATCTCTGCAATCACCTTCTGCCTGGTCACTGTTTGCAAGCCAAAAGCTCAGCAGTGTGGGAGTGTGACAGTCTTGAGACATTTCCACAGCACCCAGGGGCAGTAAATTAATGCTGACATGACCCACCAAGCACATGGCAGCTCCATTGTCAGAGCTCGTCTAACAGGAGAGATTGAATTTCACACTGTGTTTGATATTAAATCTCTCCAAGCACAAGCTGACCTGGCTGGGTAGAAAAGATATTCAAGGATCAGGAGTGAGGGCCTCAGTAGGGGAAGGTGCTAAATATTCAGTGCCCTCATTTGAAGCATTGCTGTGCAGCCAGTCAGAGCTCAGTGCACAGCAGATATTGTAGTTGTGTCTGCTTTGTCCCTTGCAACTGTCCCCGTGCAGAACCAATGCTCCACCACGTCCTTTGTCTTGTTCCCATCTCTCCCGCCTCCTCGCAGCGCAGAATGCACGCTCGCTGCCTTTCCCATCGGATACCTCTAGCACCACTGCTCCATCTCCGATCTCCCCCACTCTCTACAGTATCCCACTTGTTTTTTTTGTTGCTGAGCCAGGAGAAACACATGCTGTTCTGCTGGCCATCCGGTCAGCCAGAAGATGGATACTGCTTGGAAAGCAGTGAGAGGTCACCTTTGGCTTGAGCCAGCCCTCTGAAAAAAAAAAGAATTTATCTGAACTGTTCCCTGGTCACACAGAAAATGCTCTTTGGGTTAGGAAGGGTGTCTTATAAGCTTGTAAAACTCAGTGCTTAAGACATTGCATTCAAAAGACTTTTTCTGAAACTGAAATGGAAAACTAAACTGAAACAGTCCAGACAGGAACAGGATAGATGGAAAATGAATATATGCATATTAATTCACCATTCCACCCTCCTTTACAGCCCTCCTGAAGGATACTCTGCAACCCCTCACATTACCAGCAATGCATATGGTTATGGGAAATCCAGATCTTGATTAGTGGGTTGCCCTAATTACTTTTGATTAGTAGGGACTTGATTAGAGGTTTATACTGGATATTGCTAGTGATTACATCTGGTGATGTTGGGAACTGGGATTCCTCCTATGCATCTGACGAGCAGATGCAGAGAGTTTCTAGTTCCACCACACCTGGTGGGCTCTGGCGAGCCAAAAGCCACGTCGATGCTCCACAGACAGCGGTGTCTATCTGAGGGTGTAGATGTGCCCCTTGATTCCTTTCCAGCTGTTGCCACTGTCTAGTTGATGGAATGTGGGAAAACTTGTTAGCCCAAAATGTTCTGAATGGGTGCTTAAATGGTTCATCTTGAAACAGCCCGAAGTGAAATTTTGCTCGTAAGTTTTTAAGGCAGAAAAGGACCTTTTAATCAATTAGCGTAATCTTTCATTTGTCCCAGGATGCTACATTTCTCCCAGTTATCTGATACTGGCCTAAGAATTTTCACTTGTGAAAAACTGAAGTATCTTGCTCTCTCTAGAAAGACCACCAATCTCGATTTGAAGACAGTATGAGGTGGTGAACCAGCTCTTGACAGTTTTTATTTTTTTTACGTTATTTCAAAGGTAAATGATCATTGCTGTTAAAACTCATGCTTCATTTCCAGTTTGAACGTGTCTGGCTTCAGCACTTAGACCATCATTCTTCACAAACTGAAAGAACATTTTTAAGCTGGTACTTTCTCCTCGTGGAGGTATGTAGATATTGTAGCCAATTCACCTATTTCACTTCCTTTAAACTGGCTGAACACAGAGAATTCTTTGAGTCCCAAATGTACTGTCTTTAACCCTTAAATCACTGTAATGTTGTTTCTGTCAATTAGAGGTCCCAGAACCAAGTATGGCCTTTCATTGCTTGGATAGAGTTATCTCCATACTTAAACTCAATTTTTTTTTCATTCATACTGACTTGTTGGCTAAACCATGACAATGGGGACTCAGAGTGATTGATTTTACCACAGTGACCCCTAGATAGTTCTGAATTAATTTTTGCTGTCTTTGTTTCTGGACATACTGCATTCAGCTGCATTAAAATATGTTTTATCAAGACATTCTGCTTCTGATTGACTATCCAATTCTCATTCCTGGCTGCACTACCAGTTTCAGCATTTTCCACAAATCTTACCAGCAATAATTTTAGATTTTTTTTCCATTTCACTGATAAAATTGCTGACAAGTACTTGCATGGTTTTCCCTTCCAGAAACACCACTATTCAAAAATCTGCCACTGACAATGGCTTTTGGAGAACTATCAATGTGAGGCAGTTTTTATACTCTATAAAGTGCACTAACTGCTGTGTACCCATAACTCTCAATGATTCCAGCCAAAACTGGGATTCTCAGTCTGGTCCTCAGGACAACGTCAAGAAATATATTCGCAGTTCTGTTAGATATTGAAAACACATTGCCCAACTCTGTGACCTGATTGCAAAGTATGACTGGCTAGGCATGAACAAAAATGAAGGCTTTCAGTTTTTTTAGCATAATTTTCCTAGTGATTCTAGTTTACTTCTCAATACTACTTTCACATATTTTAAAAATCCTTGCAAAACATTAAGGCACATGCCTTAACAATGGGACCAATAGCATTCCACCAACAACGATGAAGCAAATTCTGTATAGTCCTTCCTTTCTGTAAATACATTAAAGTTGCCCAAGGTCTGCACCACCATTCTACCCTTTGGATAGTCCATGGCAATTGTTTCACTCTTTGTGTAAAGTGCGTTCTTCTCCAGAAAAGGTTGACAACATTAGCACCAGTGCTGTCTCCTTCTTACGGAGTCCAAAAAGGCCTCACTGCAGAAGTGGATCTGGAAACAGTCTGCTTTATTGCATCTTTTAGATGTCTAGGACCCACTTTTCCTTGGATACGAAGAGCAGACTCTGAGCTGTGTCTACTCACCCCAGGCCACCTGGCAAAGCATTCAGGAAAGGAGATTGCAGATGTTCCACCTCTCCACAGTCTGAGACCTTCTGTCTGCTTAGGGAGCAAATCAGACTCACAGAGGGATAAATTTAGCTATGTATATGGCTTATATGACTAAAATAACTGTACATGTGTATAATGAGAAAGATAGAAAAAGAGAGACGTGCATGTATATGCACACACATAGCAGGATGATCTCTTTCCCTGGGGCACTCTATCTGCTGATTAATTACTAAATAAATAAGAGCTGTGCTCTTTAGTGATTCATATTTTCACATTTGCAAGCTGTAATCTAGTCTGAGGCTCCCCAAGGGTCCTACATGAGCACTGGACTACTCACATTTGCTCAGACTGCAGAGGCTTTTTAGTACTCTATGCACAAGGGCTCAGAAATATGCTGAACTGAAGGGAACAGCGAGGTTTTCAACAGTTACTACATTGGGAAGCCCATTATGAGCATAAAATAGTGGCATTTGCTTCTAGTTTGTAGAACAAACTGCTTAGCCCTATCTTCAGCTGACAGAAATCTGTGCAGCTTCACTGACTTCTAATCAGTTGACTTCAAATGGGCTACGTTGATCCGGGTGGAGGTGTGATCGTTCAGAATAACAAGTAAAAATGACTGTTTATTTAGATTTGCCTTACAGAAATCATCATCAGAAACCAGTCTTTTCCCCACTACGTATCTACATGCCACCCAACTCCAACCTTTGTCAGCAGCTACACCCTGGCAAAGCAGCCACAGCTCCCAGTGGCACTCAGAAGAGGACAGTGGCAGAAGTGGCCCAGCAGCGAAACGTAGACCCCTTCCTAGTGAAATGGAGGCCTGTGAGACCCACTTTTGCTTCTATGTTTTGCATGTAACAGTTGCTCAGTGACTATCTGGTAGAATACAGATCCTTCTGTGTTAAATTAGTAGACCCAATGCAGTTCATATGAAAAGTCTGACCAAAAAGTACAGGATGTTGGCTGCGGCTTTTCATTTTTAACTGGAATCCTTCAGACTGGCAACTGTCAATGGCTGGGCTCAGTATAGGTGTTTTTCCACTTCTGGCTGTGATTTTTCCCATGGAGAATGATGGCCAGACTTCCACTGGCTTCCCTAGGAGCAAGGTCAGATCTGGACAGTGCATGGGGGTGCAAAGGGAGACTACACAGCCAAGCAACTTTCTGTCCTCCAGCTCTTAATGTTTCCTCTGTCTGCCGAGCCCTCTAAACTAGCCTAACCCTTCGGAAATTACAGCATCTCATTTTGCTGCCAACTGGGAAATTTGCTTCAGTGCATGAGCTGGCATAAAAGAAAACACACCTTTGGACTAAACCTTTGGAGGGGAAGAGTATTTTTGCCTCATTGTCACGAAGATGACAGCTAGTACAGTATGTGACTCTTATTTACATTTCAAAATAGGCACAAATACTATGGTTTTCATATAGGCATGGTGTGTTGAGGACAAGGAAACTAATTTCACCATTTATTGTTGAAGTGCAGTAATAGACTTGGTTAGACACTGAGCAAGGTTGTGCAGTATTTCACTTAGGACTCCCCACCGAGGGTCCTACATCCTGAAGGCAGCACAAGCTCACCTCTACACACCTCTAGACACGTTTTTGCCCAGGTTGAACACCTACACCGATATCAACTATAGGGCTTTGGCTCGTATTGCCCACCCAAGGCCAGCATTTCTCCCTGATTAGTGTTTCCCCATCAGTG
Organism: Dromaius novaehollandiae; assembly: GCF_036370855.1. NCBI lineage: Eukaryota > Metazoa > Chordata > Aves > Casuariiformes > Dromaiidae > Dromaius > Dromaius novaehollandiae. The sequence continues at coordinate 80,010,653 of NC_088101.1, read as the reverse complement.
TTATTAACGCAGGCACATCAGCAGAGCCAGCTGCTACAGTTCTGTTCTGTGGCCTGGAGGCCCCTTAGCATCCCTGAATTAAAGCCCTCCAGGCAATAAAATAGTTGGGCCCTAAGGGATTTCTTAGAAATGTGTTGTGAATGAGCAAACAGGAAAAAAAAATAATGCTGTGTTGATCATCTTGGCTCTAAGATCACCTTTCTTTGGTTTACTAAGAATTTGTATGCACTAATGGGAAGCTGAAGAGCTTTTAAAAAGTCTGTGTAACATGATTTTATATATATGTGTGTGTATATATACATATATATATATATACACACACAGAGTTCACATTTTCAAGCGCCATGTCTCTTTACAACCATTGACTCTCCAGTCAGTTAGCATCCCAGGAAGGGGATGAACTGTTTTAGATATGCTTATGACACATTTTCCTCACTGTCCAGGTTAGAAAAATACAGGCTTAGCAGTCCATTCTAAGGGAGCAAGCTAACTTAAAACCATAGTTGCCACATGCTGGCCTGTAAGCAGTACAGAATTACAGAACAGATATTTGGAAATTAGTAAAACATTCCCTTTCGGAATGAGAGCTGCCTGAATAGAGACGATCACATTATGTGTAGTTCCGTAGGGGGAGAAAGACAAGAAGAAGCAGCTGTCTAGCTTGGGTGCATCCAACCTTGGTTTAGGTGTCAAACAGGCTAAATCACTGCTTCTTGAATAATGCTGCAGTAGCTGGTATAGTACAGAGATACCCTGTGTGAAGGCTGAGCTCGAGAGAAGACACACTTGGCACAAGGCAGCCGGCTGGTGCTTTGGCACACTTTACTGCAGAAGACTCCCTGTAGCCTTTATCTTAACTTGATTAGGACATACACACAAACGGTAAGTCTGAGCAACGGAAAGCCTTCTTCTCCCTCTAAATATTAGTTCAGCTCACTGAGATCTGAATCACAGATTCCCCTCTACCACCACTTATTATAAAGAGAGCCTATGGCAAATTCATACCTAACTCACAAATCAGCAAGGTGCCTGTGTTTTTATGGGCATATTTATTAGATGAAGCTATATTTGGATTTTAGCCATGAAACAGCTAAGGACAGACCTTCTTATGTGGATCAGCCATACTGGTACAGTGCATATATTCCAAAATACCTGTCATTGTTGTTCTGAAGAAACTATTAATTCAATAACTAGTAGAGTCCTCATCACACTGAATTTCAGTTTTAAAAGGGAATTGCAAAATATATTTTATAATAGAAGCCTCCAAACACACAGCCTAATCTTACGCTTGCTGAAATCAATTGCAGAACTTACAGGTTACTTTCTTGGAGGCTAAACGAGTCCCATAAACTGCTAAGCGCAGCAGAGAGCTCTTAGGACACTGGCTCAGTTCAATCATTTCTCTTCCTTGGTTGCCTCCCCCAAGGGCTGCTAAGCTCAGAGAAGCCTTTAACACGCTGACACCTCTGAATGTACATTCCTGCTTGCCTTGCCAAGCTGCTGCTCCATATCCTTTGGTCCAGTGAAGATAATATAAGAAACCTAAAGGAAATGGCAGAGAGTTTCAGTACCCCGAGGGCACCAATAGGCCCTATTTCTATTCAGAAACCACCTTGAGGAGGGCTAATTCAGTGCATGGATGGAAGGCAGGCGGGGGCCAGTTCAATCTTTTCTTAAAAACTAAGAATGAGCTTGACCTTATTATTGACAAATTCATGAGATCTGAACCAACTGCATGCTGCTCTTTTTTATTCTGCTTGCTTACATACATGAGTAGGAAGCACAACAGTAGGAAGCTACTGGGCCACATAAATGAATAAAGCAGAGAGTGTAAGATTCTCTGGTAACAGTTATCACTATATTAACCAGGCACTCGATCTGGCCCTGACCTACCCTCCCTTACAGCTGCATTATTTGCAAGGGGCAGGAGATAAAATCCATTCCTGCATCCCACAAGGTTACGGGAACATAGGGCTAAAATAAAATACCCAGCTCTGCCCCCAGGTCTGTGTTCTTTGGCTAATACTAAGAGTATGTTTGAGAACTACTGACTGGACTGCATAGCCTTGAGAGATACCAACACCTCCCATTATACTGTGACCACATTCAAATATTTCCTGCAATTTCTCAGCGTCAGCAGTAAAGTATCTACCCAACACCACCTGAGGTGATTAAATGCGCCTCATAAATGTCAAAATACTTTCCAGCATAAATCTTCAAAGGTCTGCATGAAACTGCATTTAAAACTGGCTCCTCTCTCTCTTTGCCTTCTGCACCATCAAGAACGGAAAATGGCAGTATATGTTATTGAATTTCAGGCATTTATTCCCACTAATGGTACAGTACAGCACTGGACTATGAGGTCATATCATGACATATCGAAGGCCATTTTCTAATCAGTTCCTGCACACCTTTCTGTTAGCAGTGGCTGGTCAGGTTAAAATGTCCTTCGGCCTCTGCCTGCCTGGAAAGTCTATCTTACTTGCAAAGTTAATTGGAAGTTGTGCCTGGAAACCCTTGGATGAGTTAATCTTAGAGTAGTGTTTTCCTGCATAGAAATAAGCCAGCTAGGAAAATATTCTACCCTCCATAGGGCCATTCACTCCTACGTACAAAATATAACTCATTCTTTTATGGGAACAATTGCCTTTAGAAATGTGAATCATTTATGGGTGGTGCCTATAGCTGCAGTCTTGAAAACAATTACAAGTGTGAGAAGGCCCTAGGCTGAAATGGGGCAGTGGTATAAATAAATGAGGCATATCAAGTGGCACCCACGGTGCCAGACATGCATTTATCAGGGGCAGGAATCCAGCCCCTGCCAGCGCTGCCTTGTTCTTCCCAGGTGCCCCGCAGAGGTCTGCAGTGACTACATGCTACGGGACCCCTTTCCTGCAGTGGTGACCGTGGCCTTCCTATGGCACTGGAGACAGGCCACCTCAGCCAGCCACTCAGGCAGGGGAAAAGCTCGGGGTGGCTAGAAGTCCTGCTTTCCCCTGAACTCTGGGGGCTGGTGACGGTTGTGATTTCACCCCTTGCAATTGCTCCAAATTCAGTACGGTTTCTCAGGGTGTAATTGTGAAATAACAAGCAGTATTTATTCCACTGTGCACATTTTCCTCACCTTTGTGAAGTAAGTGTGAGCTGCTCAAGCACTGTACACCAAGCAATTTGCGGTGTCTTATCATCTAGACTAAACCACTCCTCTCTCTGTAAAACCTGATTCCTCCTTTTCCTCATCACTCTGCACCCTCACACCCCGTACAACCCATCCACTTAAAAAAGACTGTCCTAACTTGTACGGTTCTTTGAAGTTTCCTAAAGGTGAGTAATTCTGGGCTAGTTGATGCCTTTTGCAGAGTAAGCTGCAGGCATCTCCCTTTCCCAGACTAAAGACCAACATCTGTGACTCCCCATTCAAATGTGCTTCAGACCTCCAGCACTGAGGCTGGATGTGTTGGAAAATGCACACAGGGTGGGAACAAACCCCACAGGCTGAGTTGCACCTAGAAGCAAACTGAAAACTGGTTCACTTCTTATGAAATGTAGACGTAACGTGTGTGGGCTGAGAGAGGAAAAGCTGCATGAGGGACGTTTTTGACTGCCTTTGACCATAGTCCTGAATGGTGTGTGCTAAAGGGACATGACACAGGCGATGGTAGTGGGGTCTGGAAATAAGAGGTTTCCAAGTTTAGCCAAACACAGAAGAGTGAATTGCTTTGCACTTGGCTGCTCTGTGCACCTGCAGAAATGGCCTCGGCACCAATAGGGTAGCCCAAAAGTATGCAGCAATAAACCTGAGAGGCACAAGCAGGTGTAACTCCATCCCAGGAGAGGGCAGGGAGCTCACTTCCACCATCTCCTCCAGGACTCCTCTTGGCTAAACAATAAAGCTTAATAATAATAATAAAGCTTAATCCACCATCAAAGTCTCCAGGGTTTTCCAGCAGCATCAATATTTACAATAGCAAATAGCACTAGAAACAGACACCTTAAACCTGTGATTACTTGTTTAAAGTGGGTTAATTTTATAGCTGTGCCTATACTAAGGCCACTTTGCTCTGGGAAGCTGTAACACTGCCTCAGTCACAGAGCATTTGGTGGGTCTGTGCAGAAACCTGCTTTCTATAACCAGAAACTATAAGGATAGCAAGCTCCACTTTATCACTATCTGCCTAAATATATAAATAATCAGAAATCTGAAGTGTGTGTTGGACAGCACCCTCGGGCTATCATTTTACACCCAGCTGTTATTCTCAGAGGATTCTCAGTAAATCCAGGAATAGACCCAGTCAGGAGTCGGGAACAGACTCAGAGAAGAATGTCACCATATGGCAGGCTTCTGCCTGTTACATAAATATATTGATTAGCTGAACTGTCTTCAGAATATCTCTATTAAGGAAAGAAAACTCAAGAAAAGGTATAAAGTTATCAGAAAGATGAAAGAGTACCTGAACTGGCCATTTATTTTCATCCAGGTATGTTGTTGTCCAAAGGATGGCACCTCTCACTTCAGAAGAGTGGTTAATTCAGTTTAAATCCAAAGCTTGAATGCACTTCCTAAATAAAAATTGAACAGGATAATCATATATTATTGCTATGACAACCTGTATAGCGTGTTAGCAACCCAAAAGACAGTATTCTTCTTCTTGTAACATTGACATTGGCAAAAAATAATTGATTCTGGAGTTTTTAATATACATTTCAGATGGGAAAGATATGATGACATGTTAAAACCCACTACGAGGATAGAAACCATGGGAGATTTTTTTCTTTAAACATTTAGGCTGCTTGAGATTGGGTTTTGAACTGTGTGCATCAAAGCTGAGAGGAACTTGCTGTAATCCTGGTTCTCCTATTCACTTGCTGGGTCACCCAGAGCAACCCACTTTAACCTCATTGCTTTCAGCCTCTGTCCAAGAGCAGCTCAGAGCTGGAGAAGAGAGGTGGAGGCTTGGTCTGGGACCCAGGAGACCATGCTGCATCCTGTGTGGTGGCAGGTGATGCACCTGGAGCATGGGATTGTACTGGGGGGCTGCGGCGGGTCAGGAGATAGGGGCCGTGATGTTAGGGCATGATGCCTCAAGGAAGGTGTCCTGCAGCTCGGCAGGACCCTCGCCGTGCTCTGAGAGCAGTGCCCACTGCGTGCCAGTCGGGCTGTGCAGAAGAGATGGCAGCTACCAGAAGCCAACTGCTCAGAGGGTGAGATTCCACAGGCCTGGGACTGTAGTCAGACAAGAAGGAACGACAGTTTATAATTAAGAAAATAAGATGGACATCAGGCTGTCGGGCTGTTCATTCCCCCACCCTCCACTGACAGAATAGACTTTCTGATTTGTTAGTGTGAGCACTGAAGACACCGTGCAAAATCGTATTCATCCCTCAGCAGTCTGGGCATTTCTAGAAGCAAAGGCAAGGCATCTGCAAGGTTATAGCCACGTATCGGAATCCATCCTTGGCACAAATCAAACTCTGCAGTAAAGTCTTAGCATGGTGCCCAGGAATTTGCTTGCACAGCTTCACACTAAGAGCATAAGGATAAATTTTTCTCCATTTGAATGTGCCTGGATGATTTGTTCAGGCTGCTTCAGACCCTGAGGTAGGATTGGGTCAAGGCTGGTTTTGGGTTTGGCTCGGGCTGGCCTTCCCTCTCTGTGAATGCAGAACGAATATCCCAGCATGGCACTGAGGAGCTCTATGTTGTGGCTGATACCACGCTCCAGATGAGAGGACAAACTCAGGTTTTCAATTGCTCATGGCTGTAACTGCTGTTTTGCACTTCTGAAAAGACTGAAGCTACTCACCATGAGATTGAGCCAATTTCATAGCTGGGTGACAACTGCAGTCATATAAAACAGCAAACAAACTCATCCTGAAAAGTTTTCTGTACTGCGTTTTGGGTTCACAATGTTCGCAAAGAAAGTTCTGTTAGTTTAGAGTGTTGTTGGCCGAAATGGAAACATTTTCCAGGGAAGTCAGCCAGTTTTTAAAGGAGGCCAAATCTGTTTCCACAAGGAAATTGGCTCATTTTTTAAGTATAGATGAATTCTGCATAAAAATGTATTAAATTCCTTCCCCCACCCACAACTGTATACACTTTCATGCATCTTGATGGGAGAACAGTTATTACATCAGCAACAAGAAAATGACATTTGAAGAAGCACAGTATTATGTAATTAAAATGACAATCATGTCAGTATGGATATGAGACAGGGAAAAGGGAGAAAAATTCTAGAAAACAAAAATTATCCATTTCAGTCAGTTCTTGGAAATGCTTTTTCAGCCTATCTAAGCTCTCCTGGAAGCTGCATATGAGTACAGATGGCTTGCACTTTCTTGTTCTTTAAAAAGTAATCAAAGCTTTATTAATTGGAAAAAATATGTATATAAAACCCATCAGGTATAATGTGACTATTTACAAATAGTATATGGTATACTGACATTACTTAAGACAAATTACACAACTTTACCATTGTAATAGCCCTTGCCCTGAGTGCATTTGGGTAGCAAGATTGTTCCAAGGAGCAGATCATAAAGCTCCACACCCTCCTCAAAGAGTGTCGTGGAAAAAAGAAACACTTTTTAATACATACTGTACCGAAGAACGAAGATGTGTCAAAAAGCACATGGCATATACCAGTGCCTCACTCTGAAGTGACTGCCATTTGGAATATTGTCACTTAAGTACTTTGCCTGTTTAGTCTATTTTGAATAGCTTCATTATAGAACTCGTGGGAAATTCTCCAATAAAACTGCAAAAAATATGTTTTGAAAAGAATGTCAGCTTCCAAATTGTCAAAATGCCCCATTTTAACCTTCTCAAAGAAAAAAAAAGTGTTCTATTTGCTAATAATATTTCTTCCTGAAACCTGTGATTACTAAAATACATACACACACATACACTACAGTACGTATCCATAAAAATATGTAGCAAATTAATGATAGTTTGACTCATAAAGGCTTAGAAAGGATCAAAGTGGAAGATTTCAACTGGCCTGCGCTAAGTGCTGGAGGAAGGATTCAAGCTAAAAACATCAAAATCTTGGCAATTTACATGGGATGGAAACCCAGGCCTTGCCCTCCTGCAATCTTACATGTCCCAGATCAATGGCATCTTTAGTAGAGGAGATACCAGTGCTGTCCATCATTGATTAGCAGATGCGAGGCCCCATGCCAGATGAGCTCAATATTAAGAGGACCTGTAAGCATGGCACTCGTGAGCAGGCTGAATACCTGGAAGAAAACTGCACACATGTAGGAATCAGACAGTTCAGCTGCCGACTCATCTCTTATTGAAAAAGGTCATTGCTTCATTCAGGTATTTGCTAAATATAGAAAATGCTCAGGAAGTGGAACGCTTTGATCTTGAAATACTTGCAAGTCTGGCACTGTGAAAGGATGAGGGAAGCATTTGGATCTAGGGAAACAGATGTTTGGCTTCTTCTATGAGTTGCCACTACATCAGTCACTGGCCCAAACTAGTACTTAGCACAGGTGACTTTCCACAAAGCTAATCCTGTTTTCATTCAGGGTATTCTTCTTCCAATAAAAACCCATCTGCTTGCATAGCTTTAGACACCAGCATAAACTGTAACTGGGCCAAATGGTCTTTCAAGAGGGTCTCTGTACCAAGGCCTGGGAGAGCTACATGCTGCTTAGTGAGAAATCACAGAGCTGCTCTCAGCTTGAGCTGTCTGAGTCACCAGCTGATGAGAAACTTGACTTTTTGGTCCATTTCTCCTGCTCTTTTTTAAGGAAATTTTAAAAAACAAATACACCCCACAGGCAAGCAAATAAACTTTCTCATTTCATAGACACCCCCTAGCCATGGTTAAATACACCACAAAATCCATTTTCTCATGGATTTTTTTCAATTATTTCCTGCCTGCCTCTTTTTCTTTTTCCATCTGTGTTAGTATCATTTTCTCATTCTGCATGCAGGCTGCGAGCATTTATTTCATCCTCTCTAACACATACAGCAAAGGGCTATCAACTGTTACATGCTCCAGCAGCTGAATCCACAGTCACTTAACAAACAAGAAGCCACGCTGAGATGGTTATTGCTAACGGAGGGTCATGGCAAGTTTTGGTTCATGAAGTTTCAGAGTAAGGGCCCAACTTGAAGTGACCTGAACTAGGTCCTCCCATTGAAACCTAGCAGAGTTACCCCAGCCCTAAGTTAAAGGCAGAGCACACTGAAACACTCCTTTGCCGAGTCCCAGATTCACACCTTTCAGCAGGTCCCTGCACCGAAATTTCTCCAATCTTTCTTTTCTCCTAGCTGGCAATACCCAGCAGAAGCAGATGCTTATGGACCAGTCAATAAATGCAGATGATTGCTTGAACCTCTAACTACATGCAGCTGTCCAGGTAATTATCTACTTATGTACTTGCATTGTTCTTATTAACACCATGCCTCATCAGCTCCCATTCATGAATGGGTTTTATCCTCTACCAAACCCCTGCAAGTTCCTACCACAAAAGAACAATAAATAATGTTTAAGTCAACATTTGGTCCTAATTTTCTTATAACTAAGTGCCAGGTTCTTCTGATCATCAAAATAGTTTTTTATCTTGAAAACACTGCAAAAAATGCTGTCAACAAAAGCAAGTCTGTACTGGAAAGTTTACAAGTTCAACAGAAGTAATTCTGCTGCTTAACAAAACTGTGATTGCAAAAGAAGTCAAAACATTTATACTGCCATGAGTGTAATTTAAGGATATTTAGTTTTTGCTAAACATTTCACAGACAAAATGGTGTTCCCCCCTGTGTTATTAACCTTTAGGTTACAAAGTCTAATGAGGGATTTGCAATAAGGTTGTGTTTCCAAAACTAAAGTTGTGTTACCATACTGCAGCTTTACAGAAAGATAAATAATTTCTTGGAGAGGGTCTCCTGTATTTTTTTTGAATCTTGTTTATCGTAGGAGTTCCTTGTAAGACATAACTTGCTTAGCATCAAAGTACAGGATAAGCGTGCTTACACCATGTAATTCAGTTCCCTGTTACATACAGTGACTACCAACTAGCTTGGCACTGGACTACAGCAAATAAACCAGTGATAAGATAAAATCTCAACATTGGTCTTTTCATCTCATAATTTCAGAGCAACCCAGATTTGGGGTAGCACATTAGGGCAATTCTTTGGGGACCAATACAGAGCCCAGATGTCAGCAAACTAAGTTCACTGAAGATTAACTGGGATGAAAAAACATGTGAGGACATTTTGCTTTTCTCCCGTAGCGAGACCAGTGAACCTCAATCACAGCTGGTGTGTGCTTTGCAGAAAATCTACCATGTTCAGCCAGAGCTTTTTAAGCAATAGATTTTATGACTTCCTTCAGAAGTGGTGAGGTAGCGCTGAAAAGGAATAAAATAATTAATTTGTAATTTGATTACCAGCATGTGACTATAGCAAATCCTGGGTAGAATGCGCATTTAGTTGATGCGCAGCTGTCACAATTTCTGGATACTTTTGTTTCCATTGTGCACGCCCTGTGTGAGAAAATGTCACCAAATTCCCCAGTGCAATGAACATGTACAAGAATAACAAGAAGGTTAGGAATTACGACAGCAGAAGAAACAAAAGAAAAACGCACTTTGTAGAAGCTATAAAATCTTACACTTTGGGGATTAATCAAACCACTAATCAATGGGGTTGCTTCTCCTGCAAAGGGGTTATGTCATAGCAGACTGCTGCAGCGACTTGTGCCTTCCTCTAAAACATCTGGCACTAGCAGTGGTGAGAGACAGATATTGGCCTACAGGCCTTCATGCACCAGGGCAAAAAGACTTCTTCAAGAGCCTGCTTCGGGGTTTCAACCAGACCGCAGAAGCAAATGATACCATTCAGAAATCTCCAATATTTAATATTCCAGCAACTGTTTCAGACAGAAACCTAACACCAGGAGTAAGAAGCCCTGCTTGGATGCCCCTATGCCACAGAGGTGTCTGGCTGGTGGAAACCACTCGTCCACTTGTTTTATTCCCCTCTGCAATGACTCTGTGTGCACAAATACTTGGTAGGGACTTAAGTCTCCTCAGAGATGACAATACAGAAGCTGAAACACGTTTGAGCTCATTCACTCAGATGATGAATTTGTTAAAATGCTCCTTCCCATTGCCCCAGCTGGTAGCCGTGGGCCTGATCCAGGCCCCCTCCAGAGCACAGCTCTTTGTAGTGGCCTTCTTCGCTGGGTCATCTGGGAGCATCGCCCTTGGAAGTCCCCCGGCTTGCCTCCGCTCAGGGAAGAAGTGAAATAGGAGCCGAAAGCCCAGGGCAGACCCGTGGTTTATCTGATCGCTGGCCAATACCTGCTGCTTCAAATGGAAGTGTCATATCCCCAATGGAGGAGTTATGCAATGCTGTGGCCAAGAAGGGGAGATATCCTTCCTCTGCCCTTCAGTAAAAGGCTGGGTTTTACTCCAAAACAGGGTTTTACCTCTTCCAGGCAAGAGGTTTAATATTTCCAAATTTTGTTTGTGGGCTATGCAAATGTCCAGTTCCCTGGTTCCCCTTATTTCCCCCTTTGCTCTCATTCTTGACAATATCCAGGGTAACCAGTCCCACAAGGTATAATTATACAAATATTTTTGTTTGAGATTTCTGTTCTATTGCTCCTTGTTTTGGAGAAACAAGGAGGGAACTGAATTTGCCTGTGAATCCCCTTGCAGAGGAGTGGTCTGTGTGGCTATGAAAGGCACAGGGATGGCAAAATAATGTGTCCTCAAGGTCTGGCCAGTTGATCCAGATAACTGTTTGGGTCTCTGCTATCTAATCTCTCGGATGGCTGGGGCAGAGCTAACACAAGCACTGCAGGAAAGGCTCTGGGCCGTTCCCAAGACAGGGAGTAAAGTCCTGGCTCCCACAGGCAAGGCTAAGAGAAAACTCCCACTCGGCTCGGGGTGCCCCAGCTTTTCAAAGCCTCTCTTTACAAAAAAAAATCACAGAGATCAATAAAACACCTCTCTTTTGAAGTAAATGATGAAACAAAAATCAGCATTGCGATACATAACTTGAGTCCATTTGTCTTTTAGGATTAGTTTTGGCTTTCCTTTGGGAAACTCCCTATTATGTGATCACCAGCAAAATCAGCTGAGACTTCATTACTTACCATTTTGCTATCCTGGGACAGTGAATTCTGCTGTTCAAACATTTTCTGCTTTACCCCTTGGGTAATGTGCGTGGCCTTGTGGATCAAAATTGAGGGTAAAAGTTACTTCAGGCTAAAGGAGTATATGGCTGATGTATTGCTTCCATTTATTATTTGATCTCATTCTATTGTGTTTCATTATGGTAGGCTCAATAGGCCTGTAATCATGGGGAACAAGATAGAAAGGGTAGGGCAAGTATTCTGCTTCCTGCCTTGGCTGCTGCTTAATTTTTATTACAGCTTATTTTGAATCATGACTTTTAGATACAGATCCAGCATGAGGGTTTAGAGATACAGGGTTCTGGGGTTAAACAACCAGCTATTTTTTAGCTGGCTATAAGCAGCCTAAAGAGTTAACCCACTGTCCATTTTTTTACAGCTGAAATATGTTGAGCTTTTGTTTAAAAAAATGGGAAATGATATAGTGGTGCTTGAAAAAATTGTTTTTCCAGCTCTTTCGATACAACAATTGTTCAATATAAACTTGCATGACACTGTGAGCTTCCTCTTTGCTAATAGCCCAAATGTTCTTTTTCCAGCAGGAAGAAAATGACTGTGACCAGAGTGAGATCACACTGAATCCCACAGAATGAGGTGTCCAACTGCAGTGCCAAGGCAGGGCTCGACAGAGATTAAAATACACATGGAGCGCATGCGGAGTTTGGCACGTACAGAGGATGGAGGGAGGGATGTGTGTGTTGCGGGGGGTGCTCTTTTTTAAAGAAAAAGCCATGTATAGCGTGGCCTGTAAGGGAAAAGAGGACATGAGTTAGAAAATGAAATGCAGAGTTTTTGCCTACAGGGGAGGAAGGGGACTATGCTACCCACAGTCACCAAGTGCTTGGGCGAAGACATGGGAGTTTGCAACGAAGTGGCTGAAGTGTGAGCAGAAGTTTCCCCCTGTTGATGGCACTGAGAAGGAGGGTGACCTCGCGTGTGGACACCATGGCAGATGGCCAGGCATGGAGTCAGCAAGAGGCATGGGAACTGGTGTTCCCACTCCACGCTCTGCTCCCAAGAACACCACTCTGCCGGAGGGATGGACACCCTCAGAGCTGCACACCCTGCGCTGTGCCCTGGGGCTGGTCAAGGCAGAGGCCAGCATGCTCTGGCAGCGGGGTCACAAAGACAAGAGAACCAGAACTGCGCTTTGATCAAGGTTTCTCCACTGACTTCTGGGAATTAAGCCTGAGGAAGTGAATGAAAATTTTCAGTATCGCCACACTGCTCTTGAAATAATAGAAACCACTTGAGAAGCTGCAGGTTAGGGCAGGCCTGGAGATTTCAGAAGTGTTCAGTAAAATCTTAAACTGCTTCTTGAGGTAGCTTGTTGAAGTGGAGATCTTGCCAGGATGTTACTCATAAAAAGAGTTGAAAGATCTCAGAAAAAGGTCTCGCCTAGAAAAGCATTGCATAAACTCGGGTCATCCAACTTCCTCATAGAAACAACTGCCTGATAGGGAAAGTCCATTACCGCTCTCCCCAGCTGTATCGTTTACACACAGCACCGTACATGTGCAGGAGAACAGACAGCAGACACAGACCCAAATGGGCCCGGGGACTCGCCAAGCCCTTTGATCCAGGAGTGCAATCACAGGCAGAAACACGTCCTCCTTACCGTGGCACTTCACTATCAGGCTCCTACACAACTGGTTGACGAGGAGGCACTGGCAAGGGCTGAAGGGTGCCTTGCCCGCAAGGTTCCTGTCCCCCCGTAAGTACCTTGTGGCAACGCTGCAGTAGGTCCCTCTGCAAACCAAGGGTTCACAGCCCTGAGCTCCTCCTGGAAACGGTCCATCCAGTTGGGGTCTGCAGAGCCCCTCTTGGACTAGGTGGCCAGCGCTCTCTCGTGCCCCATGGAGCAGGAGCAAGCATACAAGCAGTTATCACACCTTGTTAATGCCCTGCAACACCCAGACTTGCCTTCCGTTAACCACTGCCTGGATTTCTTACTGTGGGTGTTATCAAATACTGCAGACATTTGATATCCATGTGTGTTGCTTTGTCTCTGTCCTTTCGCTTCAGTAGCCCTCGATGGGCCCTTCAGAGCAATGGGCTGGTGTAGATACAACCACAGTAAAATGGGAGAATGTGCTGAAGCTCTTCCGTGTCAGATATTCAGCAGTTAATTTGGGATGGCAAGAATCCCACAGTGGCCAGTTCCTGTGTCCTGTCCAACAGGCAATGACATTCTCTGATTGCAAACATGATCCTACACACCTCAAAGACAATTTTAGTCACAGACTAAACTGTATAAATCTGATTTCATAAAAGATAAAATCTTCCTTTGTGTTTTTTTTCCATTGCTCAATTAACCATTGTTTTGCTCAGCATGTTTTAATCATAAGTAAGTTCATTAATAGATGTGCTCTTTGGACTCATGGGGGACTCTGTGATACCATGGCATTAATCTTTCTGAATAACATCATTAATATCATTTACCCCTTAAATGCACCCACTGTCCCCCAGGCAATTATAAAACTTTGTTTCATGGTACTGAATGAATTCATCCATCTAAAATGACTACAGTGCATGTCTGCATTATTTTGTTAGTTGCATCTTATTTATTTATACTACTCATCAGCCATTATTAGAATTTGTCAGTGAGCATATTTGCCCTTTTTCAGTAAAGCCACCAGCTCAGCTGGTGCTGGAGGTGGCTGCGTAGGCTGCGCTCCGCCTGGATCTCTGGAGAGCTGTCCTAGAGGAGGGCCATGAAGGATGCAGGAGCTCTAGCAATTGCTAAATTGAGAGCTCTTGGAGAACACTGGCCAAAGTGACTTAGGAATTTTTTTACCAACTAAAGCCTGATCTGGTTTGAAAGACTGCCACTGAATTCAGCAGGGTTGGGGACCTCGTTGAACCCAGCTGGCATTCTCACGAGCCTTACTGAAACAAAATCCCATTTTCATGGTGAACAGCCACTTTTCTCCCCAGAGCTGGGAAAAGTGAAATTGAAGCATCCCCACACAGTGAGAGGCTGGACCATGTCTGTCAAAGATTCCCAGCTCCAGACATATCTGAATATATTCTATGAGTATATCTACATATTCTCCATACTCCAAGTACAGCCACTTACATACCTCCATTGTGGAGTCACCTATTCTGCATTCTTTTAATGATCACCAGGCCCTGATCTGTGGCCAACTGTAGACTAGGTTTATGAAGAATTTCTTACTCATCCTCATTCCTCATCAGTAAAATGGAGACACAGTCCTTCTCTCCTCTATAAGGTAGACTGACAACTACAAATAAAAATTCCTATACAGAGGTGAGATATTTTAATTTTTTCATGAGTCTATGGGATAGCTGCTGTGTACTTAGAGCAGAGTAGCAGAGTGTGTGGGTTGCTTTGTTTATTCAGTTCATATCTGGATGGGAAGAGGCATAGGCAGTAGATGAAAGTAGTTCATATAATAAAACTGGATTTGCATGAAACTCAGCAGTATGTTACTGCTTCATTTTGGCACTCTTGCTATGGTAAGACCTTGTCGAACTCGGTCTCAGGGTGGAAGACCAAACAGATTTCAGGTTCAATGTGTGCCATACAGTTGCACTTTGCCATATTTCCTCATGTTATGGCATGCATGTGTTGAGGAAGGGGGGAAGAATTTTCCTGTTTCTAAGCTGTAAAATGTCTTTCAGCACTTCTGTTTTTAAATGGACAGCAATCTATCTTTACTGGTCACAGAGTGAGGCAATTGCATGATTATAGCCACTTTATCTGCAAACATGGCAATCCAAAATGTGGATCCAGCTCAAGTTTAAGCAGGAGGAATGAATATTTTTTTCTTCAGTTCCCACTTGTATCTCAAACAACCCCTTCATCCTCTTTCACTTCCAGCTATGCACAAGTTTCTGAATATATAGCCATAGACCTATTCTGCAGGGCTGGTGGGTTTTGACTCGTGATCCTTCACCCACAGGTGAAATGTGATTTCAGATTGCAAGTTTCACAGAGAAGAAAAAAAAGGAGCATTTCACTAATGAGGAGCTTTGCTGTCCCTTGGGAACAACGAGGAGGGGTCGGATTTTTCCCTGCTAGCTAAGGATAGTGCTGTATGCACCTTAGGGTGCCAGCCCTGTCTGATGGAGGACTCTCCCAGGGAGGTACAGGACAGGGAGGGGAAGTTCACCCCAAAGATAAGAATGTTTGAGTTTACCTGGAGTTAGAAATCAGGGGAAGAGGCTTTGATCAAAAATGTCCTTTTGCCCATTCCTGGCTTGGTCCAGTAGGAACAGAAGTTGCAACCATGCTGTCACATATGGATGCTTCTTCTCTTGGAGGCCAAAATCTGGATTTTACCCCCACGCAGGATCCTGGGAGCACAGCATCTCTACAGATCCTGCAATGGGAGTGCCAGTTACGGCTCCTGCCTAGCATAAGTACGCTGGACAAAATGACGTAGCCATCTCACTGCGAGAGCTCCCCGGCTGTACGAAGCCAGGGATATCTTAATCACCAAACACGGGCATGTGGTAACCTGGATGCTCTTCCCAGCTGTGCCACAAGGTCTCCGGTGCCCGCAGGTAAACCTCTGCGCCTCAAAGGCTCCCTCTACAGAGAGGGAATATCCTTTCCCACACGCCTTGACTGTCCAGGCTAATTAACCGTTTGGGCAGGGATTTCGTCTGGCTGCAGTTTAGCAGATAAGAGCGCACAGTGGGAGCCCTGATCTCAGCCAGGGCCTCTGGGCGCAGCAATAATGCAAATGATTAGTACTGTCGAGCAGTCAGGGCAGGCAGCGGCCCTGCCTGTTGTCTAGCTCGCACCGCGCACGTTAGGGCTCCTAAATATCTCTCCTAGTGGTATTTACAGAGCAGCCAGAGCCGTGGATGCTGCTGGCCCAACAAAAGGAGGACGAGGCAGGTTTTCATCATGCTTACTTGCTTTCATGCTGACATGCAAGCTTAGAAATATTACAGAAATAATTGCTCAGCTGTATCTCAGGCACTGGCCAGAGCAAACTCTCTGCTGGAAACCTGTTGCGGAGAAGTTGCCTCCTGGCTCCTAAACAACATATCTGGTTTAAACCTAGTTTCAATGCCTTTGCCCAAATCTTCATCCCAAGTTTCGGATCTCTCTGCATATCAGACCCCTCTGCCTGTCTCTGTCTCTCACTCCCTCTCTCTCTGCCTCTCCCTCCATCTTCCTTCCCACAGCCGTGGGAACAGACTTCATCACTTGAGAAAAATGCCCTGTTCATACCCCCTGCTGTTACTTGAAGCAGACAAAAAAATTAAAGTCTTTTGAGCAGAGAATCCTTGTCAGGACAAGAAATAATACTGACCTCAGTGAGGACGGCATGTACCGCCGGAGAGGTGGTTCAGGCTGTGTGTGCTGCAACCAGCTGCCTGCACGACTACAATACAGTATAGAGTATATGGAATATAATTTCCCTCTCCATTTACATTTAATACAATGGCTTTGGACCACACATTATTAAAAAATGAAGTCTGGGCACTTGGCTTTCACTAAGGGCTTGTTACTCCTCTAACAGTGTCTCTTCAGTGCAGAAAGAGAGAGTGATTTGTGTCTCTCCCAAAGACTCCCCTAGCCTTCTTCCCTACCATGTCTGAAATTTGCCACTTTTTAAAAATAATAACACCTCCATATAACAGTGGGAGGAATTGATTCACATGGGTGGTCTCTTATAATGAAGGTGGGGTATCTGGGAAAAATATTTTAATGTGTTTCGCTTCTAATTGAGTGTTTCCAGCGTTTGGGATAATTATTTCTACCAATTAGCCCAGTGGTATTGTTAGCTGGAGGAACCCAGTCCTTCTTCAGGCCTCTGACAGAGGTCTACAGTATGCACAATGGTGCATAGTCCAGTTTATGAGAAAAAATTGCCCCTCTGCTCCCAAAACTATGGGAAAGGACTCCATTGTGTGACAAATATTTCCCATGGAAATCATACTAAGAAGCCTCATAAGGGATAAAAGCAAGTGGGTGGAGATTTTAAAATAAGGCTCAGACAACAGAGGTTATGCCTGAACTAGAGAGCGGCTGAGGACCGTGGAGGTAGCGGTGAGACTTGACAAGGCATCTGACAGCTTCATGACTAATATGGTCTCCAGCGCCCAGTGTTGTGGAAGAAATGCTAAGCCCCATGGCTCTGGGCCCGAGCCTATCCCTAACTATTAAAGAAGAGGTTAAGACTTCACTAGAGCAGTGCCTGGATTACCTTAAACTCACCTGGAAGTGGACGTTGTCCCTTCCTGTAAAGCGCTGATACCCACCGGAGCAGAGGAGGAATCTTGCATGGGCTCCTTGCAGAAATTCCCTTTCCACTGCTCGCACTTTTTCCCTGAGGGAAAAGGAGAATTTCTGGAGTGGGGGAGTCTTTGTTAACAAAAATCAGCCAGAGGAGCACGGAAAAAGGAAATGTCAAGGAACATGAATAAATAGTTCCAGTGGGTTTCATCCCACGTTTGAAATGAGAGGGGCAGTGGCTGGTAACAGCACATTCCTGTTTCCTGGAAAGCCAGGTGATTGCAAGCTTTCCAGCTTGCCCCAGGTTATCTTTCTGTGCACGTGTAGCCTGATGGCACACACTGGGCCGTGCTGGGATTAGCGTCCTGCTCAGATGCCCGGCATGCTTAGGCCTTTACGCACTGCTATTGCAGAAACTCTGCAGACTCAGGCTGATACTGATTGCATTTAGAGAAAATTTTAAGCCTTTCTTTACAGGTATGAAAGCTAGACACTTGGTTTTCCTAATGCATGAAAGCTGAATGATGATGCAATCACAAGACTCCCAAAGCAGTGGCCTTGGGCACCACAGCCCAAGACTTCACATTACATCAGCCTTGAGCAGGAAACTTTTTAGCAGAAGGAAGGGACCAATATTGGGGAGAAAGGGCTGGCAAGAGTTCAGTGCAACGAGCCTGCAGCAAAAATGTGTCACTGTTACAAGGGCAAAGGCTGGGGAGGAGTAATGTAAGGAGCTGGTAGCATATAGGGACAACACCGGGGAATTACAAGCCAAGTCCTGCAGGACCAAATTTCTGCCTGGGCAAAATGCAGTTAATGAAAGCAGAGGAAGTTTTTGAGTCAACGGTGAATGAGGCCTTTACATAGCACAAAATGCAAGCAACCTGCTGATGATGGCCATAGATATGGATGTGGGCCTACTATATAAAATAAAGAACTCTCTCCTAATTCTGTAAAGAAAGTAGGAGGAGAAATGCTGATTCTAGAGGATCGGGAACTTCTCAGTGAAATCCTTTTCATTAGAAAATGTTCATTTGTGGAAAAGGAAATTGTTCGTGGAAGCGCAAGAGCCTCAGCAAAGACGCCTCTGCATTCGGGAAGGAGCTTGTGGCCTGCTCCACAGCACGCAGAAAAGCGACTTGCACCAGGACAGCCTGCTGAACTGCTTCTTTTAGGTACAGCTTGCTCACTCCCGCGTTTCCGTTTGCCACCATCTCATGTCAATGTCAAAACAGCCTCTCAGCCCGCCGCCGTGCCTGCACGAGGCTGAACCGCTGCATACCCTGCGTGGCGGGGTGCGAATGCTTGTGCATTCAGACTGCGCACGCTGCATGGCAAGGAAGCCTGGAAAAATGCTCGGGGGCCAGGCGGTGGGTAGTGCCAGAGCTGCCTGAAGGATACCATGTTTTTACTGGCTTGGGACCGGTCCCCAAATATGTACATATAATCAAATAAAATGTACAGCAGCCTCTATTACTGGTGCAGAAGAAGGACAAGAGTAAGCTGAGTGAAGCTTCTGGTGAAGTCAAGCCACAGCGAAGACTTTTATGAATGGGAAACAAACACTCACTGTTCCTACACTCACTGTTCCTACAACAGGAAAGTAGGTACAGGACAGGGACTGTAAAAACAAACCCTGTAGAGATAGCTCATTTTATCAGCCTCTAGATGTGTGTCAGTCCCTATCTTCCTCCCTTTCTCTCCCTTCCCAGTAAATCCCTGTACTGGAATGGTCTTTGAATCACTCCGTTAGCAGTTTCAGTGACTCAGCAAAGAAGCAGAGAATCTATTATTCAGAGAAAAGTCTCAAACAGCCTTTTTAGCACGTGACAGATGTTGTATCAGTGATCCCTCGAACAACACATATCTCCATGCAGAGCCAGAGGGACTGAAAGTGAAGTGGGATCGTTCACCTGACAGCTAGGGAGGTAAGGCACAGAGATTTCGACTGATCCCCCTGAGGATTACAGAGACAATTTATGACAACATCAGAAATATAAGTCATCCAAGTCTATTGTGTTCCCCAGGAGATCTCTTTCTTTATATAACATATAAATAAATATTTTTAAGGGATATGCCTCTACTTCACCTTGGTTTCCCTTGGAAGCAATGGCTCCAGTTATGCCCAGGCTGTTTCATAAGGGACGATGCCCTGCGGAAATACGTGTGACCAAGAAAGCTGCTTACACAACCAAACCTGGAATGAGGGAGAGAGCTCATGGTGGGGGGTTGTCCAAAAAGCCTAAGAGCCCCGGCTCCCCCTCCTCACTTGCCCTTAATTGATCTTTTCTACATCCCATGAGGTAGCCGTGACCGCAGCTGTGCAGCTTTCTGCCCTGTCCCACTGCTCAGATGGGGCCCGTGCCCCATCCTGGCTTTCAGAGGATTTGCCTAACCTGGTCTGCAGTGAAGGAGACCCTACAGGATCCCTTGTTAATCTTCATTTCATTTTAAATGTGCGAAAATCAGGGCTAGCATTTTTTTAAGGCAGAGTTAGAGGCACAGGAGGTTTCCTAACCTAGAAAAGTATTGTTTGCTCTTCCATTCTCATTACTGTGTCACTTACGCTATACTTTTCAGTCCAACAGTATCCAGCATTTGGATCCCAGTTTTAACTATCCCAGACCAACTTCTATAGGTTTTTACAAAAGATAAGCAAGCTCTGTTATGGTTCCAGGTAGGAAAGGGTTGTTTTTTTGATATCATGCCATAATAAATTGCCTGGTGTCTGTTCCAGCAGAGATTTAGTAATCTTAAAAGATGTAGAAAGATAAGATCCCAACTATAAAATCTTGAAGCAATTCCTAAAAAAGAGAGGTCTGTCTCAGATTACCAGAAAAGTCCCTTGTGATTTTCCACATGCTTCTACAAAGAGACTTAATATAGTAAATCAGGCAGTAGTCAACATGGACGCTCTGGATCAGGCCTAATGTCCATCCATGCAAAACATTTTTTTACATACAAGTCAGCCTCAAATGCTTCAGATGAAAATTCATGCAGCTGTGGCTTAATCTGCCTGCCAGGACAATTTCATCCTAAATTCTTATATTTAAAGACTTAAATCCTAAAGAATGAGGTCTGATAATATTTCCAAATCTCTGATTTTGTTAACTTTAGAATTATAGTTCTCTCTGCACTTTTTATCAATATAAAATGTTCAATTCTAATTTGAATCTTGCTGAATTCTTAGTTTCAAAGAGGTTTGGTTTCAACAGTCTATTTAGACTTCATAAGTAAATTAAAGAGAAAGAAAAAACTTTGCAAGTGCCTCAGATATCAGAACCAGCTCCAGGAAACACAATAATGGTAAAGATAAAGAAGAAGTATACTTCAAAGGGTCGGAGAGTGAATGTCTGAAACAGCTGAAGAGAAGCCATCTCTCATCCCAGAAATTTAAGATAACTGGGAGAAAAAGAAGAAAATAATCTTGAAGAATTCCTGCTTCCAGCATGCAAAAGCAGGTTTTCATTGGTAAAGATGTTAAACTGAAGCTGTTTAATATCACTTTTCCAACAGATGTTGGCTACATTTGCACACAGGAACTCCAGGAAATGGTTGAGGTGGATGCAAAGAATCATGAATGTAGGTACTTGGAAATACTTTATAAATCGTTGTTGCTTTCCTGCAGGCAGTGGAGCTCTGCCAGTTGTACAAGCTGAAGATCTGTCTACTCATTAAAGACTTCAGATGTGCAGGAAAGGAAGTAGGCATGTGTTCAGAGCTGGGCTCCCTGATCTAAAAAACCAGGGAGAGAGTGGCAGAATGGAGTAGCACATCTAAAAAGCCCCCAGATAACTGTAGGTCACATCTCAGAGATGCAATGAAAATCACATTCAGTTCTTTCAAAGAAGAAATTGCTCACATATCTTGAGGGTGTGCTGGAAAAGGAATCTTAGTTTTGCATGTCTTTTCAGGAGGCAGAGAAGGGCACTGCTAATGAGATCTAGGACCCCAGTTTCTGCTAAAGATGTGAGTCAATCCTGGATGTTTGGGTAAAGCAGAAGCTGGTCTATGGTAGTTAAAACTAAGTACCAGAACATTGACTATTATTAGATTAAAATACATAAACCCATTCATTTCTTATTCTGTACAGAAATTTCTGGGCAAAAATGTGAAATAAGACCAGAAGAGACCTCCGTGAGTCAGGGCAATGCTCCATCTAGTCCCATCCTCACTGGTATCAATAACTTAGGGAAAAGAAACATGCCATATATAGGACAAGTATTTCCATGATATACCCTTCCAGACTCCAGACATTCAGAGATGTCCCGAGCTGGAAGAACATTGTATTTAATAACTGTTCATGGACTCTCTCTCCTTTAAACTGCCTCTTTGAACTCACTTATAATTTTGGCCTCCACAATATCCCTAGCAATGATTTCCACAATTCCACTGGGCAAAAAAGTAGTGCTTTGGTATCATGTATTTTTAAACCTGACACTAGGTGCCCTTGAGCTTTTGGGTTGTATTCACCTTCTCCACACTGCTCAGGATTTTATGAGTCTTCACCATACTGCCTTCAGCCACCTTACTTCTAACCTGGACGGTCACAATCTACATGTCAAAGTTATTCAGTTCTTCTCTGTTCTTCTCTCCTTTGTGCCAGTTCTATTTTGTCTGTCTGAATATAAGACTAGGTGACTAGGATTACACTTAGTATCCAAAATATGAGAAGAACCCAACATTGAGTATGTGTTCTCTCTCCTTTCCCTGAAAAGTACATTTTAAAACAAGATAATACAGGATTGGTTGAGCTCTTTGTAAAACCTCATTGATTTTATTATTTCTTCTCATGTGCTCTCAACACTAAACCGGTTTTGCAGGACTGTGTACTTAGATCCTATAGACTTGGCTCTTTTTCCAAAAAACTTCAAAGGGAAACCCTCACTTACTTTAGCAGGCCCTCTTGCTTTTGCACTTGAGTTGTATAATTGTTAAGCCAAAACATCCTGCCTCGATGGTGGATGGTGCCAAGCACTTTAAAATGAAAAAACGTTCAAGCTTGGAAAAGTTACATAAATCGTCCCCAAAATTGTTGGCCTGCCATTTGCCATCTGACACAATTTAGTGTTGCAGAGAATTTTTGTTTGCCTCTGGATAATCTCTCACCCCAGTAGATGTTTGGTATCTGGTCTTGGGCTCTGTAGCAGACACCAGGCAGCTGATTACAACACGGGCTAAAATTCCTGGGAAATCAGCTTTCCAGGAGTCACTGCTGGAGTGGGATTAGCCAGGAAAGATACAGTGCAGAGGCACAGATTTAACAGCGTTTCTTCCACTTGACCACAACAGAAGACTACACTGGCTCTGGCGTTGAGTTAGCTCATCGCTAATGCACCTCATTGCTCTCCACGTCACTTTGTTGGGTTCCTGGGTGTAAAGTCTTGCTCCGTGCGTGCAACCCCCAACACTGCGACCTTGCACAGGTCCTGCCTATCCTTGCTCCCTGCTGGTGTCCCCTGGGGAGTCGTGTGGATCGTTCTGGGCCAATGACTATTTTGCAGTTGTGTTGGGAGGCCCTGTGGAAGGACCTCCACGTGCACACCGGGCCTTCTGCCCATTAGGTGCTCCCTAGTTTTGACAGCAAAGACGCCAATGTCGTTTGCCAGAGACCTTACAGCTGATGTAAATCGGTAAGGATGATTTACACAGCCAAAGGCTTGAAGTGCCAACTCTTTTCACCCAGCAAAAGGATGGACTACGTTTGTCCTTGTTCTTTCATGTGCCCAGGCCCAGGAATTGTGGGCTGAATCCTGGGAGAAACTTGGAAGAACCTCGCTATTCAGAATAATAATTAAGAATTTATTAATGGATATTTACTAACACATAGTGTTGCCATGTTCAACACACTTGGCAACTGGGAACCTTCAATGCATGCAGGATGAGACCTGTTTAATCCATTAATCCTCACAATGTGTTGAAGCAGCCAGGTTTTATTGTCTGTGTTTTGCAGAAGGGAAGAGCTCAGGCAGCAAAATTGGGTGACTTGTCTTTCGCCACAGAGAGGATTTCTTCTTTAGCTCTTCTCACAAGTGCCAAAGATCCAACGCTTTCTAAAGTAGGGGCCTAATTGAAAATGCACTGAAGTCAACAGAAAGATAGGCCAGCCTCCGGCTCAGTCAGGGTTCAGGAAACGGGGATTTACGTGGCAGGCCTGCACTGAGATGGCTCTCACACGACAGTCAGTTCTCATGCTCACACCCTCGTTTCAGGTCTTTCAGGCAGATTCATCTCTCTCCAAATAATTCCTTGATTAAAAAAGCAGGCCCATTCTCATCCAGTGCTAAACTTCTATTCCTGCTGTAGGAGGAATGGAGCATGCTCTGCTCAATAAGCTACATGAGACCTTAGCATTTCTCAGAAATGGGCCTGGTGAGATGAGAATCAGCATCTGCTGTAACTAAAATGCATGTGTGTGCTACACAACAGCATTCTTTATAAAATCCAGGGCTGTAGGGGCTACTTTTTTTTGAAGGAAGCTTAAATTTTCAGCAAATGATAGATCAATAAAAAGCATTAAACATAGTTCATGGTAACAAGAAACCAATGGAAGTTTACGACCAATCAATCCACTTAACTCTGCCAAAGCAATACACCACCATTGGCATTATAAATTGTTGAGCTGAGTTTGCAGTTTTAAAATGTCATCTGAAATCAATTGCTACCCCAATTAGACCATTAGTTGTCAACAACTTCGTTAAATAATAAGCCAGCAGTTAGCATCTGCTTGGGAACAGAGTTAGGCCAGCGTTGTTTCCCTGACTACTTGAGCCGAATAAAATTTTGTGTCTGTTATCATTAACATGAGCGTGGGTAGGAAAGCAAAAAACTACGCTGGAAATGAAATCAAGTTCCCCTCCCACTGCCCAAAGCACATAAATCTTCTAAGTTAATGATGCCACATAATAGGTCTGATTGACTACAATGGGGGTCGGGGAGGTATGAGGAATGCGGGGTCAAGTCCCCTGTATCACTGACCTCTCTAAGGAGGTGTGGGCTATCGCGGCCTCCACTGAATCTGCTGCCCAGAGCCCGTCTGATAGTGTTAGTTTCCATCCACACGCAGTGCTCATGACCTCTGCAGACCCTCTCCCCTTACTTCGTCTCCGTGTGAGCAGGAGGAGCCGTGGCGTTAAAAGGAGGTTGTGACCTCAAGGACCCGAACCCAGGACCTGCAAGCCTCCCCCACCCTCATCCATCCCCAAGACCCAGAAACTCTCCCACCCACTTTCACCAGTATTTTGATGGGGACGGAGGAGAGTTGCCAGCACCAGGAGAGTGCAGCTCGCCTGCAAACGCAGCCATGCCCCACCAAGGGAGCAGAGCCCATGCAGGTACCACCACCCAGCTCGGCAGCGTGGCAGGGAAGACAAAGCACAACAGGTCACCACCACGCCTGGCTCACACCACTGCACAAGCCCGATGTCCTGGGCACCTCTCTACTCAATACTACATGATTTATTCTATTTGCACACTGGTTTTATGCTTTTGGCTCTCCAGAGATGTCAGGGACAGCCTCTGGGTAAAACAACGTCAGCAACTACATTTTACACTTGCCAGCCCTCCACATTTCCCAGCATCTTTGCTCAAAGCAAAGGCTGTGGGCCTGCTTCGTTTGTGGTTCACACTCTTACACCTGAGCACAAAGCAGTGGATGATCAGATTTCTATTTTCAGACGCGCCAAGTGCCCAGCCATGCTGCTCAAACAGTGACGGTACACCTGGAGAGCAAGAAATGAGGCCAGGAACAGAAGCAGGAAAACTTATTTAAAGCCATTCTCCACCACATTCTTCCTGGGCTAGTCTATTTGCTCCCAACTTTCATATTGCATTTGTCTCCTAGTAGCATTTTTACCAGTGTCTAAGCAAATAACTCTGCCTCTCTGGAGCTAGGCCTTTGGTAAACACGTTCAAGTGTATCACGAAGGCAGCAGCTATGTTGAGAAAGGCCCATAGGAGGAGCTGAGGTTGATGGCTAAAATACAGTGTCACGTAGGTACCTTTTTTTTTCGAGACAGGGCAAACAAAGTCAGTGCTACAGCATAGCTACATTCATCCAGAGATTTCAAAGCAGAAACAGATAAACATCCCAACAGTTCAAAAGTCTTTTTCCTTGCACTTGCCACCATGTTATAAGTGTGAAAAATAAGTGGGTATAAAACCATCACATTAACATTTTTCCAAGTGCAGCCCTAACCTTGCAGTGCTCTTCCCTCTGGAGCGTATTTTGTCCTCCTGTGTGTAGTTATTTATATTTCTTCATGCTGTCCTTTCCGGCAGGCTATTCTATTTAACACCCCCCTGAGAGGAGAATTCCCAGCAGGACCTCTCTGCAACAACATTGGTTTTAACCTACCATTATAATGACCATAATTTAGTGCCATTGTATTTCTCCCCCCCTCAATGTTAAACATTAACCTTGGGCCCACCATCGACTGCTGAAGGCATCTGCTGCAATCATATGGGAAATATTGGGCATTATTTGGCTCTTCAGGAGATGAATGCATACAGCGGTCCATGCTGTGTTGTTTCAGAAACAGCAGAAAATGTCTGTGCAGAGCTAGTTTTAAAATCGGCCTTTAAATTGGGCTTTCAGAACTTCTGTTTCCAAAGGTTGGTTCAGTGAAGCACTAAATCTTTTCCCTAGCCCTAGGATTCAGAAGGCACAGAGGTTTCCTTGATGATCAACCTTGTTAGTTCTGAGGACCCATTCTTTGGGAGCCCTCATTGTGTGGCAAGAAGAAAGAAAAAATGAGTTCTTGGAAGTAAAGACCCTCCTTCTGTTCAGGTTTGAATAAAGAAAGGGTCACTGCCCCTGAAGGCTTGCCTCTCTCTTTTCCTTTCCTTAGACCACATAAATAGAAGAGTAACACCACCCCATAAGCTGAATATGTTGGGTTCTGGTCAATACACCAAAGCTTTTGCAACACATGAAACCCGTATATGCTGTCACATGCATAGTTCTTTAATCCTATGCAGGAAGACATGTGAATGTACAGATTCTTGTCTTTCTGTGGCTCAAATCCCCTGTTGCATAATCCTTGAACATCACTCTTTCTTTGGAATAAAGATCTAAGCATTTTTCTAATTTTTTATGAAAATGGATGGCTGGTGGTAAGACTGGTAGATATTGAGGGAGGAAGGACTAGAGTTGCTTTGAGCTAGAGAATGGAGAGATCCAGCTTCCCCAAGCTGCAATTGTCTACCACAAAGTAAACAAAGTTTTGCCTTGGATTTTCAGGGTCTGACTTGGAAGGCATTACTCAACTTCAGCTCAAGTCACCCCAAAGTAAAAAGGTCAGGATGTGGCTATCCCTTGACATCGAGCTCAGGGGAGTGACTTTTCTCCCTGTGGTCTGCGGACCTCTGGGTGTCTAGGGGCTACTATCTAGGGTCCACAAATCTAAAGCGGTTTAAAACCGTGATCCTGGGGTTGCAGGTGGGAATCCTAAAAAACATCTCCTTTTCCTTTGTCTTCAGGGGCCCTCACAGCTCTCCCTCCCCTTGTTTCTTTTGACCCCTTGCCCCAACTTACCAATAAAATCCCTCCCACCAAGTCACCAGTGACCTTCAGCCTTCTTTTGCTTGGTCAGTATTTTGAAACACCTCATGTGCCTAAAAGCAAGATAAATCTAGTTGAACTGCCCTCCTCTGCTCTCTCACACTGCTCACATTAGCAGACTGCAGCACCTCACAACGGGGCCCTTCGTGTCCAGCACCTTGCACTCTGGGACACACGTCCCTGTTACCTGCATCCAGGGGCATCTAAGAAACAGGTGACGGTCCCGTTGGCAGACACATCATACGAGGTAATCCAGGACCCAAAGGGTCTGCAAAGGAGACAAAACCTCATCGTTCCCTGATGTAAAATGGGATGCTGATTACCCCCCCCTTTTCAGCAAGGGACAAGATTGTTGCGTTTACCCAAAGCCACACAGGAAGCTGTGACATAGCCACTGAATAAGCTCAGACACCCTCTTTCCCTTCTCTTTTCTTTGACGATAGAGACTATATCTGCCCCCCAAACTCCCTGCTTTCCATCGTACCCTCAGGTGAATATATTCAGTTCAATTGTATTTTCCCTTGCCTGTTCTGTTCCCGCTCTGTCTTGTGTCTTGCCACCTTTATATCACAATGAAACTTTTTCTTTGGTTGAAGAAAACTGAAACAAAATGGTATTAAATATGTGTCAGCCTTCTCTAGGTCATCCGTACCTCTCTTGTTCCTCATTAGGTAATGGGCTTCTGCCTACTGCTGCCTTTCTCTTACTTTATGGTATTTATAGCACCTTTCTCCCTGTTTCTTTACACTCCTTGGTGGTTGTAATTCATTTAGCACCGCAACCTTTCTGCCCTACATGCTTATTTTATTCCTTGATCTCATCCTCAGTAATGTGACCTCATTCTCCTTTTTTAAATAATTCTTCCGGGACTCTCATATCCTTATAAACTGTACAATTACCTGCACTGGGTGGAGGTGGATCTTCTACTGTGAGCGACGTAACCCAGCTCAAGCGTTTACCACGGGGGAGCGGAGCTGCAGTGGCTTGGGCTGCTCGCCTCGTGCCGTGCTAAGCAAACCATGGGAGCCAGTGTCACCTCCACGGCCTCTGGCTGTGCTCATCTGGCAAGACGTGGGAGCTCAGTCAACGGTGGTAGCACAAGTCCTTTCAACTGTGCATCGCCTACGTTAATCCCTACCCTTCTGGCACCCACAGATATGCAATCTTTTGGAAACTGCCAGCTGAAACCCTCCTACCCTCGTCCTTCGGCAGTGAGTCCTTGACATGCTGTGACAGGCGGTGGGTGGGAAATGGCGGGCTCCTTCCTTCTGTGTCCTCAGAGCAAAGGGTGGGTGAGCTTCCAAGAAGAGAACAGGAACTCCTCTGCCCTCTGTGAAAGAGGGAAAGCCATGAGAAGCTACCACCCATTCTAACATCTGCTGGAGATCTCAGTGTCAGCTGGAGACTTATCTAGTTTTATTCTGCGGCAGAAGTGAACGCATTTGCATGAGTGGCAAAGTTAAAAGGTTTCAGTCTCTTGCTGATCTGCTCCCCACTTCCTGCTGCACACGGGGACTGCTGCTCCCCAAACCCACATCTGCAAAGTCTGCCATGAATTAACGTGACACCGGCAAAAAAAAAAAAAAGGCTCTTAAATATGTTTATATCTTTAAAACATATATCTCCTTTGGCAAAAATGTCTGACATGTAAAAAGCAATAGCAATTGCTGTCCCACAGTGAGGATAACTCAGATCCCCGCACTGTGAGTTTTAATCCGTCCTGCTAATTCCTCACAGCCCTGGACCAGCAAGCCCTACAATGCCCAAGTGGCATCGACACAGGCAATCAGCCTCTGGGAATCACCCTAATGATGGGAAAACTCATGGAAGTGCTGCTTAGCAGCACCGAACTCTGCAGAAATGGGACCTAAAAACTGTCCACCCTTCCCATGGTAACAAATTTATGTGCCTATAAAACTCCCTGGTGCTTAGGCTACATGGGGATTATGACACACACAAGCTTGTGACGACCGAGGTGCACCAAAGTATCAGTTATAAAGCTACAGAGGCGCTCTGCTACCGATGTCTCTAAATGATCTCAAGCTTCTTTTTCTCACAGAAAGGCTATAGTGAGTTTTGTTTTGGTTTTGCTTTTTTTAAAAAAAGTCTTAAATCTGTAAATTCATGTAAACTCCAATTTATTTTTCATCCCACGGCTGACCAAGGCTATCTCACCCTACCTGACCTTGGGTGAACTAACCTGGCCCTGCTGGTGACCATATCAGGTTGCGTGAATGCAATCTAAATTCAGCAAGCAGGCCTAAGTGATGTCCCCTCTGTTGATTTGACTCACTGAAGATACACGGTGATCTAAGTAGTAAATCTCATCGTTATATAGGAACTATAGGGATCAGTTCATTTCCAAATACATGCTGGAGAGAGCCCAAGATACCTAATACTGCAGGGAAAACACATCTTGAGTGTCAGCTTAAAGCAACAGCAGCTCTGCAACAAACAAACTTCCTCCTGGAAGAGTCAAAGATGGCTGTAACTGCTGGTGCTTTAAAATGTACCTTCGGATTATTAATAGAGCTGATTTGTTTAAAATAGTTCCTCCCATGCCATTTCCTGCTTTAACTCATACTCAAATGCTAAATCTACTGTGGCTGTTCCTGCTAATACGCTCCCTGACAAATCACAGCCATGCATAGGTTTCCTTTCAGTACTTTCAATTTGCTTTTTAATGGGAGACAAATGCATCCTATTTGCTGACTGCTTAATGAGTCAAAGAATTTGCAGGCTTGCAATAGGATGGTGCTTATGAGAGCTGCTTGCAAATGTGTTTTATTTGCTTACTTCTGTGCCCATAGGATGTTCACTGGCGCTAGGTAGTGCTGCACCAGGCCATGCAGGAAGATGTAAATCAGTGTATTAGACAGGTAAAAAAATAGAAATTTCAGTGGGAGTTTTCCCATTTACAGACGACAGGAGTCAGGCACCAATATATCACATTGACAAGATGTACATGTAAACAATTGCTCTACTTGCACAGTTATAGGCCAGCTATTGCTGTCCAGATTCCCATCTTAAGCCTCCTTTTGAAATACATCAAGGCCCTGATCCTGCCAACTTAGGCTCTGTTTAATTTCATGCATCTAGAGCAAATTAGTGACTGTACAGAGGGGCTCTTCTGGTGCATAAATTAAGCATAAATATTTGCAACAGTTCCTAATTTCTCTTAAAAAAAATGAATTGTTTTGCAATTCCACCTACTTTAAATCACCCCAGGACTGATTTTTCCTGGGGAGTTCAGAGATGTTCAGGGACAGATATTTTAAAGCTGCGACATTTCTGTTGCATCATTTGAGCCCTTCATTCATCTCCTGGAGCTCCCTCCTAACATTGACATGGCTTCACCTGTAAGTCCCCCGTGTGTCTGGTTTTGGTGGCCATGTGAAGCAAAGATGCCCCTTTGTAGATTTTTATGTGCGTTATGGGGTTGGATTCTTCTTTTTTTCTTCTTTTTTTTTGAGGGTGACATGGGAAGGGATGCAGGAGGATGCAGGGGTGAGGAGAACAGGGGGGAGCACAAGGGAATGGGGGCTGGTGGGGGGGTTGTAAAAATATAAAGTAGAAAGTATAATTTTGGCTAAGACGCGAGCAGGTTCACACTGGGAAAACCCACTGCTGTCCTTTGCTCTTCTTTAACAAAGGGTTTTGCGGGGTTCTGGGTTTTGTGTAAGCTGTGTGCACGGAGCTATGCACAGTGCAAAGCCCCTTCTGCAACAAAGAGCCAGATGCGCTGAATTTTATCAGTCAGATGGAGTTTGGGGGAATAAAACACCCCAAAATAGATGGTCATTAGAATAGAAACAAAAAGAGAAATTGTACATTGACCCTGAACTCATCTGACCAAAAAAAGGAATAAATCCCTCATTTTTCCAGCATAAAAACCTATGCCATTTTCCAGAGACTAAGAGGCCTTAGATCTTACTGCTTTGTCTTTGCTACTGCTAGTAGGGCATTCAGCCTTAAGAAAACCATTAAGAATATGTTTTCCCAGGGTATCCCAGGCTTTTTACTATTCAATAGCAGGGGGAAAAAAATGAATTAATATTGTTCTGTTCAACTGTTGGCTTCACAAGCAGAGAGAGGACTTAAGGATTTTCCTCTCTCAGAAAAGTTTTACTTTGCCTGCCTCAACCGTACCAACACCTGCCAAAAGTCCTGCAAAATAATCCCTTTGCTGCTTGGGATGCATTTGAAATATACAGGCACAGCAGATGAAAACCATCAGTATGAAACGATTGCAGCAAGAGAAAGCGGTGAGGACGGGATCCTCGCGGGCTGACTGCCGGCGGGTCTGCAGCGTGCGCGCTCCTGCTTCCCTCCCAGCGCCCGTGGCTCGTCGGGCTGCTTTGAAAGACAAAAAGAGAGTTGGTAATCATACACTGACAGATGGCTCCTTGGTTAGTTACTCTTTATTTAGAGGGAAGCAACTGCGATTCATCAGCTTTTTCTTTTTTTTATAAGCCACATCATGGTGAACTTCCAGCTCCAAATCTATTTCTAAGAAATATTGTGCGGCAAGGTCTATTAATAACAAACCCTGAGCTGACTGGAAATTTATTTTTTCAACACACATATTCCATTGCTTGAGACGCTTTCATCTGATTTTGTTTCACTTTTCTAAGACAGAGCTGTCTAGAAAGTTTCCCAGTGAACGCTACACTAAATGTATAACTTTTGCTTCTGTAATCAGAACTTATTAGATAATTCTTCCCTATTTTTGGACTGTGTTTCTTTAAATTTTATCTTAATTGTAAGTTAGCAGCAAATGAGCTGTTTTGTTTTAATTTTCATCCTAAACATTTTGGATTGGTTACTTTGGGACAAATGTTAGTTTTATGTCACCTCCCTAAGCATTTCAAAGTTAAGCTGCTCCTGTGGATAGTCCTTTTGAACAGTATTATACAGTACCGTATATGCACTTAAAGGTAAGAATGTCCTTAAATGGGTTTGCTAGATGGAGGCTCAAACCCAGAATTTGGCCCGTTGGCTGCAAATTGGAAGAGCTTTTCTCTACGACGAAGAAGGCGTATTACAGACCAGCTCATGCCTAAGTGTTGATTTTCCTTTTGATCCTTTTGTGCTGATCTAGAAATTCATTGCACATTTTAGATCCACAAGAACAGCAGTTTCTCCAGGATGCCCAAATTGTGGAAAAACATTTTACCAAAAACAATAAGTAAAACTTTAAGGGGCTTCTGTTTCTTGTTTCCTGTTTCCTACCTGAGCAGACACCAGTCCAGGCCTGCACTGACTAATGAGCACAAACAACTGCACACATGAAGCACCATGTCCAGCTATTCTTTTAGAAATGCGGGGGAGACCCTCACTGATTCTTTTTCCTGCAGCACAAACTCTTCGTATCATAACTACTCACTTTTCCAGGTATTGAAGTGGGTTGAAGAAAAAAGATCACTATCTTGACTTTTTAAAAATATGGTTTTTTTAGTATTTGAGATTTGAAAAACAGAAGAGGACCTTCTCTAAACTTATTAACTTATACTTATTATTCTTGCAAAGACCTCCGTGTGATCATTTATTTTTTTAAAGCCTCTGAATTTTGCAAGGGAAAATTTCAAGGAGTTCTAATAATTTAATTTAATACTCTAATTCTAAAAGAATCTGAGTCGGGCCTGCTCAAAATTCTTTGATATATGGGCTTGAGTTTTGGGGTTAGCTCATTACAAATCTGTGGAATTCAGATCTACGTCAAAAGCTGTCCATAGCTGGTGGGAACAGACAGACCCGAGAGCTAAATTCAATACCATTTCCAGGTCACTCAGCACTATGTAAGTTTAAACGTTTTGAAAAGTCTTCTCTTTTTCTCAGGTTATTACCACTATCAAAATATCTGTCTCAAAGTTCATTATATAACAGGAAAGTGAGAGGAATAGTCCCTTTCCCACAGATGTTTTATGGATATAACACATTGCTGGCCTTCTTGCCAAAAAACTTGTATATTGATTTCCTCTGAGGAATGCCACCTTGTCGGTAGATGGGATCACGGACATGAGCAATTAACTGCTTTGCAAACCGTTGTCTTCCTCTTCTTCCCTTTGCTAAAAGCTCTGTTCTCACTGATGTAACTCAGTAGACAGTTGGACATTTCTTCCAAAAAGAAGCTCTGTTGTTTAAGCCTACCTTGAGACTGTCCAAGCACTACTGAAAGGCCATAGGATGACACCATGGTTTTATATGGAGAAAAAAGGTGCCACAAGGAGAGGCAATGCGAGGACCCTCAGGCAAATTATCCAAAAGCCTGGACCGGCCATTCCAAGGCTTTGTTTTGCTGATGTCCTCCGTGCAGGAGGACTCAAGGTAGACTTGTACTTTGCCTCTAAGAAGTCAGCATGTTTCCAGCGCTCAGCCCAGCCAGACTGCCCTACTGTCCCCGACTTTGCTCCCCACTGGCTCGGTGGAGCTCTCCCCCTCTCCTCGGTACCGATCTGGAACGCCCCGGGTCACACAAGGGGCAATGAGATTAAGAACAAGATTTGTAAGGACAGTGCCTTTTTAGACAGCTTAACAGGCCAGATGCTCAGCTGAGGATCAGGCCATCTGTCTGTTCAAGCCTTACCTGTGTCCGGCAGGTTGCTGCTGGCAGAGCTGCTGGGGAGCAGGGAGACGATTCAGGATCGCAAAACCAAAACCCAGCTACAAAGGGACGCAGAAGGATACCAGGCACATGGAAGAGAAAATGGTCGGAGACATTCAGTGTTGATATTGGCAACGTAGTGAGGTAGTAAGACATAGATGATCTGAACTGCATACACAGAGAAGGGCTGCTTCACTCAGCCAGGACATGGAAAGAAGGCCAAGTCATTAAAAAACATTATTATACTAACTTTAAAACCCATGCTGCCAGAGTGGTGTTAACTGAGCCGCCCCTATAAAAGAGAGTCAGGCCCAGTCTCCCTCAAGCCAGCTGTTCCTTTAGTGCAGTGGTCTGTCTCTGTACTAGCTGATAAGCAGTCTATGCCCCGTGACTTATAATAAAAGGGAACGATGGTCCTTGAACAAACCCAAAGAAGAGGTATTGATTTGCAAATAGTTTAAAAGAATATTCAAGGGTCATGAGATGACCCTCTTTCAGCTCTGACATTTTATATCAGGGAGGATCCTATTGAGATGGGAATTCATATCCTAGACATTGTTTTGTCTTGTTTCA
The DNA here is from genome assembly GCF_036370855.1 of Dromaius novaehollandiae. Taxonomy (NCBI): domain Eukaryota; kingdom Metazoa; phylum Chordata; class Aves; order Casuariiformes; family Dromaiidae; genus Dromaius; species Dromaius novaehollandiae. The sequence continues at coordinate 79,976,544 of NC_088101.1, read as the reverse complement.
TAAATAAGTTGAATAGCTTAATTGATTGACACCCACTGCACTTTCCCAGCTTCCTCAGGCTCAAAAGTATACTGCTGTTTTCTGCCATAAATAATATGAACTTTCAATCAGCTGCCAGGCACAAAAAGGAACTGAAAATTCTTCATACAATAGCTGCAATCTGGCATGTGAGGCACTGCAGGTCTAAAAAGGAGAGCAGTATTTGATATCACCAGGTATTCATTTTCTCCCTGCGGCAGCAGTAGCCTTTTCCAACCAAAATGACCTAAACAAGAAAAATCCAGGGGTCCCCACAGGGAAGAAGAAACTATTTTGTCCTGGCACTTTATGTGTATTTGGAGGTTAGGACACCAGTTTGCAACCCTGTGAACACGACCCTGAGAAGGATGTGCCCGATCATCAAATCCAGCCTCTCGGAGGCAGGGGTACTTCATCCCCTCATCCCTCCTAGAGACTGAGCCAACACCATCTTAACCCGAGCCGTGTTATTTGTCCCCAGTGCCCCAATTTGTTCCAGAATCTCACTCCTCGGATGGTTACAAACCTCCTCCTCACTTCCAGCCTGTGTTTATTCCTGGTTAATTGATATCAGTTGGTTCTCAGGCCAGACTTATTCTTTTACTTAAATAGCTCTTTTCTTTCCTGGATATTTAGGCCTCTGATGCATTTGAAATGAGCATTCGTATCCTCTCCACAGTCTTGATTTCACTAAGGGAAATAAGCCAAGCACTGAGTCTCTTCTTTTGAAGACAACTGGATGATTTTGTCAGCAATTTAAGTGACTTTTGGTGAGCTCTTGGGTTAATTCATAGCCCACATTTTCTAAAGCTGGGTGCAAAAGTGAGTTTGAAAGTGTTCAGCACTTCCTCTAGAGGAAGAAAGGAGTGCACTTAAGAGCTTGCCTTCAGCTGCCCGGATTGGAAAACATCAGCTTTTAACCTCACTGTGCTTTAATTTCCTCATCTGTGAAATAGAGAGGACAATACAGACCTCAAAGGGGAGTAATTAAGGTTTCTAAAGTGCTCTGAGATCTTCAGGTGAAAGGTTCAATTCTAAATGCAAAGTTCTTCTGTCTATTGTTCTTTTCTTGCTACTTCTTAAGGGCTGCAGACACTGGGGAGGTGGCACTGAGCCCAGACTAAAGCCAAAGGAAGGCTTTCCTATTGATGGCAGAGGAAAATTTCATGCAGAAAGTTTCATAGAGGGTGACAGGCATCAGTTGCTAAGACAGAGGGATAAAAACTGGGAAAGAAAAAATACTGACTGAAACTATTGCAAGACTAAAAGTGGCTTCTCCCGAGAGGAAAAGTCAAACAGTTAAATCTATTTTCCTAGCTTTAATTCAGAAGAAATCTCTCCAAGGATGACCACCATATGCATCCTCATCTGTAATTATTAAATGTTGGGAAGGACACTTTCCCACTCAACATACAAAATTGTAGATGATCCCTTAATTCCCCAGACATTTGCAAGCCTTGTCTTGTCAGAATTGAATTTACTACAGCTGATTACCCTGAGAATGCACTGACCTTCTTAGCTCCTGCTGTGGTCTTTATTTTTTGCGAGGCAGATAATATGGGGACCAGAAACTGGGGACTTGGTAGTAGGGATTATGTGATACTAATGAGACAAAGCTTATTGTTGATGTTAGCTGTTATTACCACTAAAAAAAGTACACAACTCCAGGCAGATGGACTTCACTTTGTTATACCAGGAGGGAGCAAATGCATTTTGACAGTAGCAGCATCTATTTAAAATCTGGATCACATCTGGTGTCTCTCTGAGGCAGACTATATCTGATCAATCGGAATTATAGCTCTTCAGTTTCCAGACAAGTTAGAAGAAATTCATTATCTGTTTTGAAGCCTGCTTCTCTTTCATCTATTAAAAAATGAAATAAGATTAATTGTCACTAGATCCATTTATCTATTAAAAGAAAAAAAAAAAAAAGGACAGTAATTAAACTAACTAGCAGGCTCCACATCTGAAAACATGCATAACTCTTTGAAGAGTGCAGGGACTAGGCTCACACTGGGCTCCAGTCTTAAACAGCTTCTTAGCTAATAAAATAAATAGTGTAGCATGTATCTCAATCTCTGGTTATTTGGTAAACTCTTGGGAACCCCTGCAGGCTGTCAGAGGTTCGTATTTGCCTTTCAGGCACATTTAAGACTTGAATCACTGGTGTCCTTGTTCTGTCTCTCCACTTTTCCCAAAGGTTTGCCTTTTTATGTCTCAGCACCCAGCAAACGAGCTCACAGACAAGGAGCAAGACTGGACAGAAGGGACACTGGTGAGAGAAAAAAAATGGTGTTTTGGGGAAGGAGAAACTCAGGATTTGGGTTCAAAACTATAAGCTTTGAAAAACAACTTAAAATGCTTACCAACACTTGTGAAATATATTGCTGAAAATTCATCCCAGTCCAATTGCTATTTTTGCTCTATTGGTGCTGGAGAAACCTGGAGGAAACATCTGCATTTCAGTGTTCATAACCTTCCAGAGAAGGATCAGGCGTGCAACAGAGACTGAGGCGAGCATTTTCTATCAAACATAGCATTAATTGCTTCTGTACAAGTGATGGTTCAAGAACAAATGATTCTGAATGCTTATGGATCATGTCCAAACAGGTAAAGTAAAAAGTGAGGTTATAATGAATTTCTGCCCCAAACTGTTAAATCAGCCTCAGGAACAGGTGGGGCAGCTCCGAAGCCATTTGTCTATATTGGGCATGGGAATGTCATGGGAAACTTCACTCTGAAGATCAAAGATCTTCACTGAAAGATCTCCTTCTAGCAGTGTTAACATTTCTGGAATTTCTACAAATCATTGATGACAATTTTCTAACCAAGAAGTAAAAGTTAGTGGAAACTAAGGCTGAAGCGATTATGTCTGATTCCTGCCCAAGCCGGTTAAAAACACTTAGTATTTCAAGAGATCCAGTTTCACAAAGCTGAAACAAGTACAAATTAGCTGTAAGAAAGAATTGAAGAAGAGAAGGTGATGCCTTTTCTGAATAGTTTAAAATTATTTAGCCAGATGAAAAAAAAAAAAAGTAAGAAAGCATACTGACATGGTTTAAAAACAATCTAGGCTGCAAAAGGATGCAAAATGAGCAAAAACAAAGATGAATGGATGAATGCGTGGATGGATGAATGTCTAGGAAAAGATGTTGTAAACACTGAAAATGCATTAGCATCTTGGAGCTGTAGAATAATAAGGATATAATAACAATAATAAGGAAGAAAAAGGATACAAGGAAATACATACGTGGCCAAGGACTTGTGATCAGTAAGAAGCAGATGTCTGAGTGTATTACGAACAAGAGTAACCCCACCAATACTACTAGCCATGAATAGTAAGAACATCAGAATTATCAGTAATAGTGCAGAAAGTCAGAAGTGTTCAATAGATATGCCCATTCCTTGTCTGGGAGAAAACAAGATAATGTGCTATTTTTTTAATGGCCTTTCAGGTTTGGCTGGTAAAGGTCCTGAGTCGATAAATGCAGGATTTTAAGGCATTTGACGTAATAACTTCTCAGCAATATCCATACCCTGATACCTTAATCTCTACAAAAGACAGAGACAGTTAAGACCCATTACTTTGACTTATTTTTATCTCCAGAAAGGATGAAAATATTGAGCTTTGGCCCCCAAATCAGAAAGATTTGGGGGTTCATAAAATGGACACAAAATTCAGTCCTACGTTCCTTGAAAAAACATTTGCTTTCAGACTTAGAAAGATGGATGTGGACATTATTAGAGCTGGTACCATTTGATATTATTTTTCACTGAAACTTATCAATTGTACTCTGTAAACTTTTGGTTAGTGGTGGTGATGCAGTAATATTTTTGCCAGTATCAGATTTTAGCAGTTGCATAAAGCTCAGAAGTAGTGTGATCCCAAACAGCTGCAGAAACCCGAAGTTGATCTGAGATACTCTTTTCCACTCTATTTTTATGCATGCTTAGAGAATTAACCTCCAAAGTAAATAAAGTATTTGTGAAAAAGTAGAAAAGAAACACCCAATCTCATCTGATCTCTCCTGAAATCGGAAGCAGCCCTGAAGCACAGTCTCGGTGAATATCTGAAACATTTTTCGGTCTGTAATTCCTTTGCTGAAATAAGGCACATTGAATTCCTTGAGGTGAAGAGCCAAATTCCCTTTTTCTCCTGAACTTTCTGAAATAATCTGAACACATGCTCAGCACACAGACACTGCCGGCCCAGATGGAGCATGTAGCGGCAGGTTACCGAGTTCAGGAAATGACTGGGGTTCATTTTGCCAGTTGCTTTGAGCAGTTATTTCTGCATTTTCCAACAGACCTTTTACCATATGGAGATTAAACTCACTTTCAGTCTTCAAACCATCACACCTGCTTTAAAATTTGCTGTGATTTAAGGGGTGGGATTGAACCCGCAGATTAGGACACAAGTATACTGAGGTACCCAAATTCCCACTGCAGTCAGTAGAGACATAGTCGATGCAGTCAGTGGGAGTTGGAGAGCTATTTGCCTAAAGACGACACCCACTTTGCTCAGCAGATTGAAGGTTAAATCCCACCAAAATGTGTTTAACATCTAATTTTTCAGAGAGAAGGATCAAATGCTTTGCAGCAGGAAAACTGAGCCTTCCTTTCCAAGCAAATTTTTCAATATATTTTTCTCTCTGTATTAACATTTCCAGAACCATACAGAAAGCATTCCTTACCTGTCTAACATCAAATGGTCCTTCAAAGATACTATGTGTCCTCAGCTTTAGGGAAACTTTTGTCTGCTTCACAGCTCTGTCCATTTAATGCATGACAATGTCTGAGGGGTGCAGCTGCTCCCAGATTTGCGCAACTACTGTGCCTGTCTTCAAGAACAGAAAGCACAAAAAGTTTGCGCTGATTTCTCCCTGCTCTCTCAGATGTGCTAGCCGACTCTTTCGAAGTAAGGAAAATTAAAGCACTCGCCCAAATATTGTGTGTGCCCGTCCAGCCTCAGCCAGGAAACACGACCACATCATCAGAGCTGGACTTGCAGGGGGTGCAAATCCCTCGTGCCAACACTATCCCACCCAAACAGCCAAAATAGAGCCGTCTGTTTTTCAGTACAGAGCTAAGAAATGAACAGTAATTTTGTTCAGGTCAGCCTAAACCTTAACTTCCAGTGCAAACTCCACTGCTGTGTGAATGAGATGGGAAGTGCATGGCATGAGAGTGCCTCAGGTATGAAGACACGTTTGCATCAGATCTCTGACAATCAAGATACGCTGTTTATAGATATTGATTATTGCAATTATTCCAGAACATTATGTAAAATAAAAAAGACCCCCAAAACTGAAACGATACCTTGCAGCACCACCTCTGATTATAGAAACATACTTTCCACACCTACCAATTTCACACCCAAACCAATGTCTGTTTAAGGAACACTAGAATGAGAAAAAATACTGACTCTGGCACCAACAATTAGAGAAAACCTGTTAGCATGCCAACAACCAGCTATTTCCATTTGATGACGCTCAAGCACTTCCGCATGACACGTGTTTGTCAACTGTTCTCATTTGGGAAAAGTGCATGATACAGACGTATATTAATTTTAAAAAGCAATCGGATAACTTGACTTATAGATTGAATTAGAAGGAATCTCATGGTGGATCTCAGACATAAGATTATCTTGTTCATACATATGGTATAAGCACATTTCCATCCTAGTTTGTGTTTGGATTTTAATGCTAATAAGATTTAGTTAGAGGAGATGAGCACATTTTTAAGTGTGCTGACAGTCTGTTTGCTTTGCTAGCCATGCCAATAGTCAACTATTAGCACAGATCTTCACCGTGACATGTTTCTTCAAAGCATCTATTTCAAATTCTTCAGGTGTTCTTCAGAGCCCTCCCTAATCTTCCTGTCTGGATGTCGTTTGCTCACCTTCTGCACACACCAAGTATTACATTGCTAGTTGACTTACTTAACAATACAGCATTGCAAGAGCCCAAGATAGCTGTCATCACAATGTTTGATAATGCAAATATTCCCTAGAAGAAAAATGAAAGCACTTCCTTTTTGCATTGAAATACTGGATCCTTATTGACCTTTTTTTCCTCAAGAAAAATTATTAAAACCAGAAGTGTAGCATTTTTTAATGACGTGCATAAAAAATGTTATTAAACCTAAATATATTAAAGAAAGATTTTGAACTGGACCCAGGGTGCAACAAAACCTTATAGCCCTAGTTCCTATATCCATGTTGGAATTCTTTGGGATTTTGGCAAGAGCCAGGGGGCCTCTGGTTGAATCTCAGTAACCTGAGACCCATTATAAACCTGGTTCCAGATCTTTGACCAGCCTAAAGCAGCCTAGGCAAGAGGACCCCATTCCCTGGGGTCTTCGCTGGAGTGCGATTTGCTGTCAGCCAAGGATGTGTCCTGCTCCGTCCCACCGCCGCTGGGAGCTGCTCCACCTTTCGAAGCCAGCCAAGTCCATTTGCATCACATGCAACGCCTTACCCAGGGCCGTCCTTTTTTTTGGGCACGCTCCCATTTGGCCAGTGCCCCGGCCCCCTTTCCCCCACGGTCGTGTTACCACGCTCCGCACGCACAGGGATTGCAGCCCGAGCACTGGTTTGGCACTTCAGACACCCGGCACCTGTCGTGGAGGTTAACAGATAGCGACAGGCATAATCGCAGCCTCGGCTGAAGCTTGAGCCTGCCAGCCAGCCGATTCTGCTATTATTTTCGACATTTTTTTTCCCCCGCGTGCACATACCCCATCACTTCACAAGACAGCTCTGCAGGCAGCTGCAACCTGCTCCATTTTGCCGAGACGGACACGTTCTCTCCTCTTCTTCCCATGGCTCTCGCTGATGCTCCCTGCCAGCCGCTCCGGCCCGTGGCGCTGAGCCTTGGTGGGGGAACAACACCTGGGTGCTCCAGCAGCTTTTGTCCACCTGACGTTCATCGGAGGCCATCACGCGAGGGCAGGGCACCTCCTCTGTCCTACGCGTCACCTTGACGGGCGCTAAGCCCACGGCCAGCAGGACTCCCCACCACGAGGGCAGGAGGGCGAAGACCGTGCCACAGTGCTGGCTGAAGTGGCCGAGCCTAAAGGTTCCCACGACCAGAAAGTTCTTCCTAATTTTGGTGCAAACAGCTTTTTTGGTTTTTTTTTTTTCTCCCCCAGTGGAAGCACTTTGACAAAGGTCCTGTCCCCAGGCAACCTAGGCCAGTCTCTTGTGCAGGACAGGAAGAGGAGCCTCAAAATGTGGTTTAGCATCAGCTGTGGATGCCCCAGGACTCTGCCCCCATCCCCTGTAGCACACGGTTTTCCGGTGTCCAGTCCTACAACCTCAGTGGGAACACCGTTCCTGGCCATTGTGAAGTATGCAGGAAACCACTGGCCAAAATCTTTATATTTATGGCATTAGAGTCCTAAGAACTTCTATCTATAAGCTCATTTGGATTTTTCAGTGCGTTGTTCTGATTTCATTTGAGAAAAGAACACTTGTCCTAACCCAAGCTTTCTCCTCCCCTCCCTGGGGATGAGAGGAGAGGGAGAGGGTCCAAAGACATCCCCGGCACTAAGGGCATTTAAAGTCCCTCTCTATTACGAACGCTACTGACCTGAGCTAAGTAGCATTGTCACTGAGCTGGGGTCCTCGCCTTGGGGTGCTTAGCATATGCATTGCAATTGAATTCCCAGCCTGGAAAAAAAGAATTGAGCATGGTGGGTGCAATCTGAAAAGGGAGGGAGCTGGGGACAAGTTGTCACTTCAGGAAGCAGAGGCGGTCAGCTTTTTAAAAAGACATTGCTTTCCCCCCCCAAATTAGCTGAAAAAATCAGCAGCTATAAATATGCATTTAAGGGGTCATTAACTCCGCTGCCCAAAATAAAGCAAACATAGCGGCGCTGAAAAGAGCCATGACGAGCTGACAGAGTCGGCAACACTCCTCCCCAGTGAAACTGCATTGCTCGCTTCCACCCAAGCCGGCACGCACTTTCCATATGGTGACACAACGCGGACGCCCCCGTCCCCGCAACGGCGATGCCAGCCGCGTTTGCAGCGGCGCGGCACGGCGGCACAGGCAGCGCTCGCTTCTTTGCGGCGGGAGGTCACAGGCTCAAGACGTAGCTAGAAGACACGACCCTCCTTCCCACTGCTAATGTGCCAGCGTTAAAAAAAGCACCAGGCTTTTTGCTTCGGGATGGGAGGGTTGGAGAGGCCATGAGGTTATTCTGCTTGCTCCCGGACCCCGCGCAAGGCACGGCTCCGGGGCAGCAGATCAGCCCGACTAGCGGCATCCGCTACCTGTGCGTCACGGCACGGAGCCAAAACCACACGCGGCGACGGCCCGGCTGGGGACATGGGACCCGGTTCGTGGCCCTCACGAAGGGAAAAGGTTATTTAAAGGGTGTTTGCCCGGGATGCACACCAGCCCCCAGGACGCAGTGCTCCCTTGGGAGGCGAGGTGCCGACAGCCCTGCCGGCGAGGGGGACAGCGCGAGGTGAGGAGGTAGGTGCCAGGTTCTCGCTAGCCTTTCCCAGCCGTAACGCTGCTGCTAAATTTAAACAAAATCTGTTCCCGTCTGTTTTGCACATCACGCTCTTCCCCGTTGCGCAAGGCGAGCTGAACCCGATACACGCTCCAGGCTTTTCTTTCTTCTTCACCCCTGCAGCCCCTTCACCTGGTGACTGCACGTCGCTCCAGAATATGCCCATGACTTCAGAGGACAGACCTGCCGCCGGGCACGGCCGGGGCACCCGGGGTGAGCCAGCCGTGACTGTGCACAGCCGAGGCCTGACGGACGCAGGAAAGCTGCTGCTGTGGAGCACCGAATGTCTGCAGGAGGTGTAAAAATGTGCCTGCTGCACAGCTTTTACATAACGCGGGGCAACACAGCTTTTCCACTAAAAATAAAGGGCTATGTTTGAACCAAAACTATTCCTGGAGAGAGGCTAACTTCACTAATGCGGTTTGTGGGAGAGGTGATAAAATGCCTGCAATGGACTAAACTCACCAAGTCAGGAGGAAAACTAGGGAGTTTAATTTTGTTCGGTGGTCCAGCCCTTTGCTTGGGATGTGGGAAACGTGTTCCTCTGCTGCGGCAGGTCTGAACCTACAGCCTTCACGAATTTCCCAAATACCCAACGACAGGGCCAAGGGACCCATCATGGCACCAGAGGCACAAACCCACGGCAGAGCGATGGGGATTCGGGGAGAAGGCCATCACCACGGGACTACGCAGCCGTCCCTTTGACTGCGTGCAGTTATTCTCCGACTGGCCTCCCACCCGCACACCGGCACGCAGATGACCTCCTACAGCTTCTTCCTTCAGTTCTGATCAAAGACCAAGGCTGGGGACGATGGAAAAAGATATTTCCAACCATCAGCACCACCAAAGGAGGGTAATACACCATCCTTTTTTTTTTTTAATGTAGTAGGGGACAGTGAACCCAAGCAAAGTGAAGCAACGATCACCTAGCAAATGCTTTGCCTTTGCCCGAGACAGGAGAGAAGACGACTTGCCTGCCTAGAGCTCCTGCAGCCTCAGCTGTACGACAGGTCGGCGAAGAGCAATGAAACACCCCATCAGCTGAGCCCAAACTATTTAAAACAAACCAGCAACATCGTATGAAATTTCCCCGTATCACATAATCGAATAAACCCAAAATTTCCATTCCTTTTCAACTGCGCTAATACCATTGGAATGACACATGGGGATGCATCAGGAAAGCTGGTGCTGTAAAATAAGCACCTGGGGTTTAGTTTGCATACCTGGGGTTTAGTTTGCATACCAGTGTGGGCTCCTACATTGCATGGATTGTGAGCTATTATCCATTTATTTCTTTTATTGTGTATTAGAAGCAGAGCTTTTAGAAGCTTGAGAAACAATGTTTGCATAATGCTTTTAACAACCACTGTTAGTCAAAACATGCTGCTGCATATTGCTAATATTATTACACCACCATCAGCTAAACATCACATGGCCAGTCTTTAGCAGAAGGAAGAGACAAAACACACCTATATTCCACACTGGCATCCAAAATTTCCCATTTGTCAAAGCCAAAATACTATCATGATCATAAGATTTCTGAATCAAATCTGAGCTGAGTGGGTGGGAAAATGCCAGACTTTTTTATTTCCTTTCAGAAATTTTTGAGAAAAAAAACAATAATTTAGCTTACGAAGTCTTTGTTACTGAAAAAAAAATTAAAAATTTCAAAATAAACAACCAATTCTAGCTACATATGACTCTGCCAAAGCAGTTTGTAGAACGTCTACCCCGAAGAGACCAGGGTTAGAACTTGGGTAAGCCAGTGCTTATTTAATGAATGTCATACGTAAAAACATTAAAGAATTTGCTGCTTTTGCCATGGTCATTTGTGGCCTGAGCTGGCCAGTCAGGTAGAACCAAAACTGCCAGGACTTTCTGGTGCCTGGTCCTTTTTTTTTTCTTTTTTTGGTTAAAGTAACTCCGTATGGACTCACATATTCTCCAAATGAAGCCAAGCTGGGAGCACCCCGTGCCACCGAGCACGGTCCCTCTGATGTGTCCGACAGCTCCCAAACATGGATCCGACCCAGTCCTGTTCACACTGATAACTCCATCCCAGGAATCCTCTGTTTAACTGTTTACCTTTAAAAATGGATAGAGAAGAGAGGAAATCTCCTTTTTCTTTTGTTTTCTTTAGAAAGCCTAACAAATAAAAGGGCAATTTTTAAAAACCTCCTCCCACGTGATAGTCAGTGTTTGCAAAAGGGAAGGTGACACTCTTTGGCACTACACAGGCCAGTTTGTACAGTAACCACTCTGACACCTGGACCCAGCCTTTCCTCCACAAAGGCTTAGCAGGTTAATGCTGAACCGCTCATGGTGAACCTGCAAATCATTTAGAGCAGCTGCTCCTGACAAATGACTGAAACCTTCACCCAGGAATAATCTGGAAGAAGGCTCAGATTTCTGATTCAATATCTGTTTTTGCCATAGAGGATAAATGATTTCTGTCATCCAGAGCTGGAGCTAACTCTGCTTATGATAACCTGTCAACAGGAAAGCAGAGAAAGGCAATTGCATTAGCCTTTCAGTCCCCGTGCATGAAAGTGTGGATGGATTTCTGGGCTGTTGCTCGAACCTAAATACCAGCTCAGCACCACATGTGCTTGGGGTGATAGATAAATAAAGCCACCTACATCACTTATGCACAAAGGAAAATGGTGGGCAGCAGGGAGAACCTCCTGGGACCTTCAGAAGAGGGTCGTATCTGAGCTAAAAGCATGGACCTGCTCCCTGACGGGTGATCAAGAGTGTCGCCACACCATTGAGTAGTTTCTCCATCACATCAAGGCTGTGTCCAGCTCCGGTCTGTGCTCGGGAGAGCTCTCAGCAGACAGGCTGACCCCAGCGGAGGAGGGAACGGTGGGAAAGCATCTGCTACTTTGACCCTTCCCTACACAGCACTTCATGCCTGGAGCACCACAGAGCAACGCTCGAGGCAACACTGGCCTTGCCTCAAGGTGAAGTATCCTCCTCGCTTCTCAGCCATGACTCTGCAGTTGGTAGGGCCAGACATGCCCGTGGCCCCAAGGACATCCCATACACATTATTTTTAAATATAGGGAGGTGACCCACTCCTCCGTCACGGTGCAGCTAACTGATGATTAGCCAATTAGATTGATCTGAGTGACTTAAACAGGATGAAGCCAGCATTTAAGTAGATCACTGACAAAAATAGAAAATCAAAAGGACCAGGGAGCTATTTTGATCTAGCCTCTGACTGTAAATGGTGTGGCTGATAGCTGAGACCACTGGCTTCATTACAAGTAAAAGCCCCATTTAGAGTAAACAGATGAACTGACTCAGATAGATAGATTAGTTTCTATTTTTCGACCTTTATAAATGTCTTACTATGAGAAATACTCTTAACAGGGTCTACATTGCTGTATCCCAAGGTTCCTTACAAGGGAACCATTTAACACCTACTGTCCACAGATACCTTCTCTTTTTCATGTGTATCCAACTATTGCTGCATACAAATGTATTCAGATGTTGTCATTTGATTCAGAACACCGATATCCATATATGAAAATGCAGCCCGTATCTTGTAGCAATGTCACAGGACCAGTTCTCAGCAGATAAGATTGCTGCACTAACCCATATTTTGGAATGCAATGTCCAGCCTCTGATCCCTCTGACTTAATATTTACCTCCCACTGTAGCATTTGAGAAATGTTAATGGTCTCTTTTTTTTTCCCCAGCCAACACCTGTGAGAGGGAGGGAGGGAAGTGTGTCTGCTTTACAGAGGATCACTGTTAGCAGAGACAGCCTAAGGTCAAGGTTGTCTGAAATGTCTACGGCCCAGACAGAAATAGTTCTGGGTCCTGCTGAAGTGCTTTAACCATGCAGTGAAAGAGGTAGGAAATTTGGACACAATTTTTTGAGGAACTAAACTTTCCCTGGCATAGAAGAATGCTTAATCTAGCAAAAACATCACAAGACCTAGTAGGTGGAAGCTGAGATAAAACTCTGAAATAGACTGTATTTTTCCCAGTTGTGAGGATAACTCATCTTACCATGATCTCCCAAAGTGGGGTGGAATCTCCATCATTGTGAGTCCTTCAGATGAGAGCAGATGCCTTGTTCAAACTCATTTGGAAGCTGAGTTTGATGCAAAATCATACCTTATGGTCTAAATTATGCAGGAGGTCAGACTGAAAGACCATCATAATCCCTTCTAGCCTTAAAATTATGACAGATTAGTGTCTTTTATAGGGATAGTTCTTGCTCTGAGCAGATGCTGAATTATTTCACCATTCGAGTGTTTTGCTGCTGGCTTTGATAGTATTTGCTGTTCCTAACATGCTGCCTTTCAGCTCTTTATCTTCAAGAAAATGCCCTGCTGGTAAGGGCTGACATGAACTTTGTTTTCCACTCACCATTTTATTATAATAAGCATTGGGTTCGTAAATGGACTGACAACCCAAGATAAGACCATAGCAGAATATCCATTTACAGACTCGTTCTCGAGACAGACCAACAGAATACATGGAGGAAATGACTGCAAAGCACTTCCTGTGCTGTTTTGCTCCTGTTGCTCTGACATGTCAAGGATACTTGGGTACCTGTCTGGGAATTTTCTAAACAGTATCCAGGATGCCAGAACTGGTGCTTTAGTAGATGAGATCTCTTAATATGTTACCTTGGACTGATGTTCCTTTAGGAGAAACCTATTATTAGAGTCCAGCCTAATTGCAGAACCATGCAATTATTTAGGTTGAAGGGACCTCTGGAGACCCCTACTCTAACCCCTGCTTAAAACAGGGTCAACTTCAGAGCTGTCTGCTCCAGTTTTTGGTATCTTCAAGGATGGAGAGTCCCCAGACTAAAACTACTTGAAAGAGAACAACAAGGATGGAGGCAGACTCTTCTTGGCAGTGGTAAAGGGTAGAACAAGGGCAGTAATAAAGGGGTAGAAGAAGAGGTTCCCAAGTTGCAACATGAGAGATTCAGATCGGCCATTAGTACAGACCTTTTCATTAGGTAGATGGTGCAGCTCTGAGATACATACCTGGAGGGGAGGTGGAAACTCCACCCTTGGAGATTTTCAAGACAGCCAGATAAAGCCAGAGTTGGACTGACCTTGTGCGGGTGACAGCCCTGCCTTGAATGGGAGGTTGGACTAGAGACCTCCAGAGCTCCCTTCCAACCAGTGTTTCTATGATTGTATGAAATCAGCAGATCAATGGATTGATCAATCAACATAGCTTTTGTACAGGTAAGTCATACCTCACACATCTATTAGATCTGTCTGAAGGATTATCAGATGTGAGGGCCATAGCAGATCAGTTGATTCACTGCACCTGGGTTTCCAAAAGCTTCAGCAGTTGACTTCTCTCTCCTGGTAAGGGCTCTTAGAGAAATGATACTGTCATGGATTATAATAAACTCATATGAGATTAAGGCATAGGTAGGCATAAATAATTATATGTATGCACACATACATATGTGTATGTGCATATGTGTACATGTATATATATATATATAAACATACAAACTTACATATACTGAGATATCTAATAGAAGAAGATTTCCTGGAAAGTCCCCCAAGAACTTGTTCTGGAATCTCAGCTGTTTAGTAGAGTCATAATGGCCTGGGAAGGGGTGACAAATGAAATGACCAAGTGAACAAGTGCTAAAAATTACCCAGGATTTTCAGATCTAAACCTGAACATGAATAATTGCTGGAGAATCTCATAACACCAAGCGATCAGGCAGTGAAACAGCAGATAAAATTCAGTGTCAATAAGTATAAAACAATGTACGTGGGAGAAATCATCCTAGTTATACGTAAGAAAGGGACTAGAGTCATTGTGAATAATTGTGTAAAAATTCCAGCTCAGTAGCTCTGAAAAAGATAGAGACAGTGACAGGCATTATCAGGAAAGTACAGAAAATAAAAGAAAAAAATCCATTGCACACACTCAAATTTTGGAAATTTTGGACAGCCCTGGCCAATCTGGCTCAATAAGGAGACAGCAAACCTAGAAAAAGGTAACGTGAAAGGCGACACTGATCAGAGCTCTGGAATGGCATCTGCAGGCCTAGTGACTGCATCAACTTTTTGGCTGGGAAAGAGCTGATGGAGGGATGGCTCTCAGGATGCAATGACACCAGAAGCAGCAGGCTGCTGCTAAGTCTGCTCCATCTGCAGGTTTAATTTCTCCGAGCCCTCGCTTAGGTTTCCTGCAAAAAGCATGACTATTCAGAATCCATACCAGTGCATCCAGACGTCACCCATAATGTCTGCAGAAGCCAGGGCAACTAGCAGCTCGAAGACGCTTAGGTATTTCGTTCAGAGATGGCCAAACCGTATGTATGTGACAAGTTCTACCAGAAACCCACCATTTCAGTCTGCAGAGGTAGACTGAGACGAGGAGAGAAAGCAAAAGGCAGAACTCTGACTTACAGGTGCTCGGGTGCGATAAGAATAAACGAGAAACGGTTCAAAACAAGCTGCGTCTTTCACACCAGCAGGCCCCGTAATGGGACTGTAACAACCATGTGTTCTTTGAGTGGTGTCAGGAACTGCAGGGATTCCAGTTTAATGACATTACTATTTACTTATAAATAGTATCAGTGGGTGGAAACTCCTAGTTCCAGTTTTGTATGGGAACAAAACATTCCAGAAGTCTCCGCTCTCTCCGGAAATACCAGTGCCAGGGGACATGACTGGTTCAACGGCTTGGAGGATGAAGTCTGGGCACCAAGAGCAGCAGATAGATAAAATATATTTCGTGTGCCACATTGGGTCTGGTGCACAAAATGTGGGTCACCTGCAGCCATTCCCAGATAACAAGTTCAGCGGAAGTAAAAGCAGTCTGCCCCTTGGACTGAAAAAGTCTTGCTCCTGGCCTTGGTCACGCATTGCTGCAAGAGGCAGGGACCCGAATGGCCAGAGGCTTCTGGGATACTTCAGCAAAGTCATTTCGGGATTCCAGTGGCAGGTGGACAGAAGATAGTCCTTTCTAGAGAGACGTTCATACCAAGTGCTACATACACTGAAAGATGCATGATGCAGGGCATTAAAAGCTAGGATGCCAACCTAATGGAGTAAGTAGTTCCCACCCATATTCAAGCCCAGCTTTCCAGACACTAAGAGAAGAAAGGGCCTTTGACCATGGACTTTTTAGTTTGATGAGCATCAACCAAATGGATTTGGACTTCTCCTCCTGGTGTAATTACTGTTGAAGTCACACAGTGGTGCTTCTCACCAGTAGTGCTTTACCTTCGGCATCTTACAGAGTAACAAAGCACTGGTAATTCACAATTATGGGTCCTGCAAAACCAAGCAAGCTCTGAAATAATGCTAAAAAACATGTTGCTTTTGAGTTTCAGTTGTGCCTGACAGGTTTCAGAAACCAAAACTCAACCACACAGAGCTTTGCAAACAGAGAGTGACAGGAAAGTTGGCCATCACCCAAGCCCATCCTGACATGGGAAACTGGCACAGCTGTTTCTGAAAACACCTACTCAGTTCACCCATGCACTGAGCAGTTTTACAACTTAGTCATTAACCACCTCGCCCCCACTGAGTCGCACATGGTCTATGATAATCTAATGATGTGTCTATCTTTAGCCAAATGCCTTAGAGAAATGCAATGGATCTAAACCCTCACACACCCCTTTGTGGTCTTGTAAAGCAGCAGAAGGAAGGAGCTATGGAAGGAAAACTCCCATAGCATAATTTGGTTTTTACAGAGGTGTTAGGGTCCTCTGTGGATGTGGTCCCAACTGACAAAGGCACACTACAAAGAGTCAGCTGAAATACTACAATACCTGAAAATAGCTACTTTTTGCAGTACTGTCCGCTGGCAAAAGCTCACCCAGGACATGAGGAACCAGAGTTCCTCCTCCATCTGGAAAAGATTCAACTCCCTATGCCTCAAGAAGATGTCTTCAACACAGGGGCACTGGCACATCAAGGTGCATTCTGTTGAAGCTGGCCCAACAGGTAGCCAAGATTCATAGGGCTAGGAAGATGCCAAGTGGAGAGAAATGAGACCTGGTAATTCAGATATTCAGCAGAGACCTGGCTCCTACTCTTGCTCCAGCTGGGCATCCGTATCACTAGACCATGCTTCCTGTTTTCAGGACAAACTCTGCATCTCACCACTCATTTCCTAATCCATCCATATTTTTCAGTGGCCTGTTAAATCGTAAAGGTCCAGGAACAGATCGCTCAGAAGAGGACTAGCCCTTCTCTGTGGCTAGGAGATCTACTTAGAGCTGCTCGCTGCCATGGAGCCCCTTGCCCCCCCAGAGCAGGGCAAGCCTCAGGGCTGGGAACGTCAGCACGAGGGAGGATTTCCCCACCGCCTTCTGGCACTTCAGCAAGCTCCCAGAGAGGACAAGGGGCTGCGGTGAAAAATTGGGGAGAACATTTGATAAACAAGGGATTTCCCTTCCCCTCACACCAGTGACATTATGGAAGGAAACAAAGAAAAACTGAAGTAAGGCTGAGATAACACTCTGCACTCTGCCTAACCCACCTAGCAGCGTTCCCTCTGCTCTTCCAGGCTGGGAAGCTGCCTGGGGAAGACAGCACGCCCCGCACGCAGAGCCAGGGTCCTTGGCACAGCAGCTGCGGTTGTACCTACTTCCCTCCTCATGCGCTGCCTTTTTGCACGTGCTCCAGCTGCAGTCAGGAGCGGGTCCGGTAGGTGGCATTTGTTCAGCTGCAAACGGGGCCCGGCCACATCCGCACAGCGAGAGGCAAGCTGCAGGCCGCAGGCCTCGCCGAGGAGTGCCAGCCGCTCCTGAAGGAAGAAGGAGTTTTACCTCCATCTGGCAGCTCCTGAGACAACAGATCCAGCGCTGCATTGTTAGTTTTAAGGAAAAAAGGGGAGAAGAACAAAAGATCAGAGCAGAACTGATTTCTGTCTTGTCATCCGCCCTGGGGCTCTTTCCTGTTTATGAAAAGCTTGCTGAGGGCTACAGATGAGCTTCAAGTACAACCTCTGCTCCAAACAGCCTTGAGCACTTGGGAGGAGGAAACAACTCCAGACTTGGCAACATGGGGCCCATCCTTGCCTCTACGTCCTTCCACTAGCTTGAGAATAGAAAACAAAACCTCTCAAAGGGGTGTGCAAAACATTGTTTTTTTGTCAAAGCCCTCAAGCTGAAGGCAAATGCACACTGAAACCATGCCATCTAAGAAGATGCAAGGAACCCACCAGTCTGGTTGAGTCAAGGATGTTGTGGTGTCAACAGCACATCTAGAAATGAGGCTATTTTGAAATGCAATTACCTAGCTCAGTGCACGGTGAGGAGCTGCCCTGAGAAGCAGTAACCACATGTTACACTGCAGTCCGTGAGATTTCTTGCGTGAGTGACTTGAAGAGAGCAAAGAGGTCACACCTTAAAGCTGCTGAATTCTTTACAGGGCTCACAGGTGAACACTTTTGGCCTACAAACCTTGGGCGTACTGCCAAATATTTATGGGAAGACTTTCCCCTTTCCAGATTGCATTTGCAAGGAAGTAGCATTGCTATGGCACTTGCAGACTCCTGTTCCTGCAATAAAAGTATTTATGTAGGGTCCTGGTTTCAGATCTTTTTGAAATAGGAGCCAAACCTTGGTTTGCAAACAGAAGAGGCCACTTTGCCTTCAAAGCAGGCAAATCTGCTTGTAATGGCTTGACTTACGAGCACAAGTGCATACTCTGGAGAATGCAAGGGATCTTGCAGTTGTGTGAGGAGATCCTGTGGGATGAGGGACCTGAGGCAAACCCTTTCCAATGATGCTACAAGTTCTTAACTGCTTCTGCCAGCTTGAGTGTCCACATGAAAAGCAGAAACGCCCTGTGATAGGGATGTCCGTGGCACAGCCAGGAGCGTGAGTATCCTGTTACTAACGGCTTTCCAGGCCCCTCTACCCATCTGTTCACATGGACCTAAGAAGCCTTGAAGGCGCTGGCTTTAAATACGAACACAACTGCAGCTCCGAATTGGCCGTAGAGGAGCACTCTCCTGTGGAGCTCTAGTACATAACCAAAGCCCAGCAGGAGAGAGGGAAGGGCACTTATTAACCAAAACGTTCAACCACGGTGTCTCCCTGTCCTCCCCTCCAACTTGAAGGCCCCAGGCTTGGCACAAAGAAGTCCTTTGAGGAATAGAGTCTCCTCAGCTGCTGGTTCAGCACAGAGGCTGCCAGCCCGCCCAGCTGCTGATCTCCACCTCCTCGCCCTGCCAGCAGCGCTGGCCTGTGCAAGACGCAGGGCTCAAGTAACACGTCCTCCCTTGGGCTGGACTGGGTCTGACGATGGAGGAGGGGGGCCACGGCACCACGTTCCAGCGAGGAACGTTTGCAGACAAGGTTTGTTTGAAGGTGGGCCCCTCTCAGGGTACCTCTGCCACCTCTTATCCCCGTATCCCCACGCACTGGGCAGAGTCGATGGGGAAAAAGAAGAGGACAAATAGCTTGGGGGAGAAAAAAGGAGCAAAAAAGTGTTTGTCCAAGGGGAGCTGAAAGGGGCCGTGGCATCGCTACCATCTCCCTGCTTACCAGCAAAGCTGCTGCTGCAGAGACCCTGAGGACCATTTCTTTCCTTGCTTCCGCAGCTCCAGTGACAACCACTGCCCACAGGAGATGCAAAGGCTTTTCCAAGCGAAGTTTGGTGACCCTCGTCTTGACAGAGACCCCTCTGTTCAAAATGACCAGCTAAACCTGCTCGTTGTTGTTCTGAGGCTCCTGTTTTAAGAGGTGAAGGTAGAAACCGGCCCCGTGGTACCGTGGGGAGCACATCTGTGAGCAAGCATGGTTCAAAGGCGCTCAGCCGACCAGCAAGACACCGTTTTTCTCCCGACTGCCAGCACTGCGAATGCAGCCTGTGGTCTGAAACCCCCCTCCTGGGTCGGCACCTGCTCTCAGTGTGGTGACACTTCGGCTGTAGCTATGGCTCAGGGAGGCTGTAGTCCTCCAACACCCCGATACATTTGCTGGCACAGGGATATCCAAGCTGAGTCATGAAGCAGAAAGACAACGGCTCAGCTTTCCAGTTCCCAGATGAGTCTCCAAGGTCGGCAGTAAACAACCCACAGAGCCTTGTAAACAGCACATGTAACCAGAGGGACGGCAAAGCGACGGAGCCATTTTCAGAGGGCTGGAGTATTTTGCAAGCCAGGGCTGGTTTTTGTGGAGCTGGCCCCAGGTTTGTGTCGAGGCAAGGCACAAATAGCTCCTCCGGCCTGCCTGCCAAGACCCAACATGTCTTACAAGCTGGGAAAAGGACCTGGAGGAGATCCTGCAGGGTTCAAGCACCCTCTGCTCCCAGAGCTTGCTGCATGGATTGGACCCAGTGCTGACTGGGTGACACTGGGATGGGGAGGTGCTACTCAAAAGAGGACTGAGTTACAGCTGCATCACGGGAGAGATGTCCTTTCCCTTTACTGCATTTCAGGCTATTTAACTCCATTTTTAAACTCCCATTTACCTGCAACAGGGCCAGGGACTGTCGTCTTGCAGGACTCTGTCTTCCCACGCTGTTAGCACGGGCTTCTTGAGACTCTCTTTGTGGTCATGTCCCTCTCTAGACGGATGACCAGCCTCTGACCGGCAGCGTGCAGGAGACCTCCTGGTCCCCCCATGCATGGAGCAAGGCTGTGCCCAGCCCACAGGAGCAGCCGTGCCACCCTGCCCGGGGAGATGAGTCTTTCGGCCACAGAAATGCTGTTTCCACACACACAGCCCATAACTCGCTGTGCCCCAAGGGCAGGCCAGTGCCAAAGGACACTCTTGGGCTGGGGTGACACGTCGTGCCCGGGCAGTGTCCATGCCAGTTCGCTACAGGTGGCTGCAGCAACTGCAAGACGTCCTGAAACTGGAGCCTTTACAAATAGTTAGATAACAGATATGGTCCATTAGTTTGGCAGGCCGACAGGCCTCAGTGCCAAAAAGCCCATCTCTACTCAAAAGGGACACTGTTAACAGTAACTCAAGAGGATGCAACAGAAGAAAATAAACAACAGTTGAGGCAGTTGGTGTAATTGGCCGGCAGACGAAAAATAAATTTATGCCAGCTTGTGAATACGGCTGCTGAGCATGATTCAGTGCGTAAATCGTGTGGCACAGAACACAGGGCAGGCAGGAATAAAATTAAGCACGAGACAAAGGCCAGTCTGCCT
Organism: Dromaius novaehollandiae; assembly: GCF_036370855.1. NCBI lineage: Eukaryota > Metazoa > Chordata > Aves > Casuariiformes > Dromaiidae > Dromaius > Dromaius novaehollandiae. The sequence continues at coordinate 79,955,874 of NC_088101.1, read as the reverse complement.
CTCGGAGAATATCGCACCCCCCAACAACCCATTTGTGCCTGTTCGCTTGCATGCGTCCCCTGACGTCACGAATGTGCAGGTTTCCCAGCCAGCCATAATGTTTTTCAGGAGGGACATATGCCTGGGCTACTGCTAAAACAAATACCACCACCACCACCCTGCCAAAACCCAAGCAGAATTAAAAAAAGAAAATGTTCACAGAAAATCCCAACCATGTCAAGTGTGCTTTGAGCACCGTACATGAATAACAATGAGGGAGCCTGCCATTTATTCCTTTGCGGATCACTTTTAAGATTAGCTTTTGTTCTGTGCTTTTTAGAGCAGCTCAAGTCCAATGGGCAAAAATTCCATTCCCAGGAGCACACAAGAGAGGACCAGGAGCTGTAGGCTGCACACTTCACCTTTACTTTTTTATTCCATACTATAAATGTTCTGCATGGTCTTAACACACTCAGCCAGCCTCTTCCTTTATGCAATGAGACGGACAGCTTGGACACTATGATTCTGCAAGAAGAGAAACACGACAGAGGCTATCGATGACGTGAATCATCCAGAGAAAAAGAGACCTCAGCCAGCCTGGGCAGGACCCTAGCAAATGTGCATGTCACATTGTCTTTGCAGGTGCTGCAACTGGATCTTACAGGGAACAGAAGAGAAAACATCTCCCCTTTTCCCATCCTGGCCTGGGTATGAGTAAGGCAAGTTAGACACCTACTTATCATCTAGTCCAGCTGATGTGAGTGGAGTGGTTTGCTGCTATCTCCATGAAGCATTGACCTACCTTAGTTCGCAAGAAAGTTCCAGTCCTTGTTCACGCAAAGGTGGTCTCAGAGGCAGAGGATCCCCAACACTCATGTTCTCTCACCTTCACAGGGATGTGCTTGTTGCTGGTCCAAACCCATCCTTTGCAGAGAGCTGGGGGCTTCCTTCCTACAGAGAGAGCATGGGAGCACCAAGGAGCCCTGAGGAAGACCTGGTTTCCTTGTCTTTTTCTTCAAATGGTTGGGATCATTGCTCCCCTCTGAGATCCTAATTTAAATTGTTCTCCTACATTTCTCAAAAATAGTTGACTAAATTGTAGTGCTAAGCAATGAGGTCACTGTGGAAGATGTCATCACTGCAGTCCTAAATTCTCCCACTCTTCTATTTGACTACCTTGTTTTCCTGAGCCATGTGGAAAGATGTTCCCACTGCCTTTCAGCAAAATATAGATGTGAGAACTCTCAGGGGCTATGCCTTAGATAGCAACGACACTAGAATTTCCTTGACAGTTATAACTCTAAGAGTTAGAATTTTCCCCTTTTTAATTATAGAAGAAATATTTGGGCCAGATTTTCAAAGATTAGTTTAAATCTCATTTAGGCATAGCAAATAAATGGCCTGTTTTTTACCCAGAACTGAGAAGTGGAGTGCTGAACTCTTTGAAAAACCAGGTCACAAGTATCACAATGGGAGCTGCTGGAGGCAGATGCCTTCTAACAAACCTTGCCCCAAAACAGCTTCCTGGTCCTACAGAATTGTTCTCTTTTAAAGCTTCCAAAAGAGCTTGAGAAATAGTGTCACACTAGTAGCATCAGACAGCTGGAGGAGGTGGGGACCACCAAAGTTAATGCTGTTAGATATAGCTGGCATATTTAAGCAAATAAATTTTCTTGTTATGAAAGGATGCACACATTCATCAAAACTGAGGCCAAGCAGATCCATAGCAGCCATCTAGCCTGGCCTCTTACGGTCAGTATGTAAGCCATTGCCCAGGCTGGATATGACAAAAGCATCAGTAGCATGAGCATAAAGCCTCCTGGTAATTCAGGGTAAGGTTAATTAACAAGCAATTAATTGTGTTTCTTTCTTATTTGAAGCAATATTGCTCCTTTAGGAAAGCTGTTTATGGACCAGCGTGGTTGCACGCATGCACTTGCTGCTGGGCTACGTCTGATGGCGGGGACACTTGGAAGTGTAGCCGTTGGGCTTCCACAGCTCCAACTGTCTTGCAAATATTAACTGATGACTCACATGCCCGGGATGTAGGTAAATATTAACTCCCCTATTTTACAGACAGGTCAACTGTTGCATAATGCCAGTTTATTTCCCTAAGAAACTAGAACTGAAAGTCACACAGTCATTTTCTGTTTTAAGCACTCTATCCAGCTCCCTGTGTTATGTAACGTTACTTAATGTAATGCAACCATTTTTACCCTGATGTTTTATATGTGTCTGTCCTAAATTCTGCTGCCTTTGCTGATTGTTTGTTGTGCATCCATAGCTAGGTGTTTTGCTTATTTATTGGAGCTGCCTGTTATCCGGAGGCTTTTATCATTTTGAGGGGGATCCCAGTAGCCCTCAGTCTCTACGAAGCACCATCAAGCTCCGCATACAGATACCTGAGGGGACTGGACTCAAACTTTGAGATGACTATGGGTGTCACTGGGGCAAGCTGTGAACTGGACACTCAGATTTTAATGGTTGTCCAGACACACTGACCTGAAACGCAGAAAACACGGACTGAGCAAGAAAACCAACTCAGAAAACACGGATGACAGGTAAGTCTACCCGGATAACAGCACACCTAAGCAATCACTTGATGTTCATTCTCACTGCTTGACACATAACTTTCTCCTTTGGAGAAAGCCCACTGATCAGAGGATTTCTAACTCACCAGACCTCCCTGGGGCAGTGGGTGTGTTAGACCGCATCTCAAAAAGTGAGAGAAAAGGTGTGATTTCAGGACAGACTGTTGTTGGAGTGACACAACCAGCCATGGCACATATCTCAGCTGTGGTGCAATTTCTGCTCCTATTTTTGGGGAGATTCTGCTGCTGCTTCATTACTAAAAGGTGCAATGCAGGCCAGCTTTAAAATAACAGCCTCGTTTGCACCAGCCGTAGTCCCAGCTTTCGCCTCTGAGTTCACCTCCTTCTGTTTGTTCTCTCTTGTTGGCCAAACCTGTGGCAGAGCTCTGCCTGGATTAACACCACCGAGTTACAAGGCTGGGTAGATAAGGAGCAGGAGATGGGTTCTCTAGTGTCCACAATATCAGTATTACGATATCAGGGTCAAGTAAGAAGATTTCCCCCTCCCCCCATTTTTTTTGAAACAAGAACACTATTTCTGTCACAGCTACAACATAGCCAGTGACAAAGTGATGCCAGAGGCTGTTACTTGAATGTCCTCCTCCCATTCAGGGTGTCATGGAGGATGTCCCAGGGAAAGGAACCAGCTCTGATGAGACTGACAGAACGTGCAGCTCCAGGGGACACGAGCCCCGGAGGGTTCCCATAGGAAAAGCCAGAAAAGGCAGTTTTGCAGGCAACAGTGTGAACACAGCTATGGTCTGCTGCCACCCAACCATCCACCTACTTCCTTGTCTTACTGATATTGGACCAGGGACAGGGCGGCCCTCACCTGGCTTCTGCCCCCACACTACACAAGCATGAGATGTGCTATTAAACAACTGGATGAGACACCATGTAATCTTTACAAATACATCTGAGTATCTGTTGTGCAAGTACCATGTTCATCCTACTGCAATGGTGAAGCATGTGTTTTGACCCATATCTACCAGTCCACCGATAGCTATGCTGGTGCCGGAGGCTAAAATATCATTGCCCAAGTTACCTTGAGCTTCCAAATGGATGCTCTTCCACAAGGAAAATACATTGTGCCTCTCCCAGATCTTCCTTCTGCCTAACCTGGTGGTGCTGGAAGACCTGGGAACAGCCCACAGTTCAGTGAGGGTTCGCAAGCTGGAGGAAACACACAGCTTACCATTGGTGCCTCCCTGGCCAGCAGCAGCTGGATTATGCAGCATCTTCTAGGTTCCCAGAAGGACCATTTTATGCCTAGACTGGCTCTTCAACCTTTTTTTCTTTCTCTTTTTGCAGCCCAGAAGGGGAAACGCTAGCCTTGCTGATAGAGAAGCGTGTTTTGCGGAGTGAAAAGCCAGCAATACCGAAGAGGAACATAAGCTCAAGAAGGAACTCTGCGCAAACGAATGCCCTATTGTGAGATAAGTTTTTCTTTTAGCAATGAATCAACATAATAATCCATCTGTAACATTAGATGCGTCTGCTTGTATTACAGCAAAGGGCCATCTGCCCATCTGCATATATGTTCAAAAGGCTGCCGGGACAGCCATGATGGCCTCTTAATGAAAGGCAGGCAGCAATTAGTACTTAAGTGAAATCATGCCCATGCGGATCTGAACCCTCATTTGCCCTTCCCACTCAAATGCAACAAGTGTTTGTAACTTTTTTGGGGGTTTTTATCCCAGCAATTTCTTTTTAAGGCAGGTGGGGAGGGGTGAACACGTCCTAATTCCTGCAACAGCAGGAGCCAAGTGAAGTTGTAATCAACATATGTCCGGTGTAAGCTGGGCAGCCGTGAATTAGGAGGGCAAACTGCTCATCGTTTCCAAAATACCCACCTGCTCGGGGGCCTGGCTGCAGCAAAGCCATCGACTACGTGGTTCCATCTGTCTGACAAACAGGCTGCAGATTTGCTGCAAGCCGAATCGTCTTGCCTCTATTTACTCCCTTTCTCTCCTCCCGCCTCCCCCTCCTAATTGGCGCTGGCTTGAAAGGTGCAGACACCCGCAAAGACAAGGCAGCACAATGAGGCCAGCGCCGACCTTCGCTGAACTGCTGCAGCCGAAATCGGGGCCACGCTTCGGCTAAGAAGGCGTAAAGGAGACGGACCTTGTCAGCCCCAGCCGCACCGGGGAAGGGGAGAGGCCGACAGCAGCGCCTTGCCTTCTCCCGGCAGGCAGCACAGCGCAGCCCAACCTGTGGAAAGACCCTGCTGGAGCCAGCACACGTCGTCACGCTACTTTAACGTGTGTTAAACAGGGAGCAGCATGAGTGATGTTGAAAACATTAACCGAGCTGTGAAACTGTGCAGAAAACCTGTTTCAGGTACCTGGTGCTATAGCTGTAAAAACAGCAGCCAAGACGCTGAGGGTGCTCTGACACATGGGATCAGGGTCCCGCTGGGCCTCCAGAAAACCAGGTGTGAGAGAGTGATGCCGAGCTGGAAGTGCAGGCACGAGACTGGGGAGCCCTAATGCCCATCCGCAGCTCTGCTGCCAGCTCCCTTGGTGGTTTTAGGGTAGATCCCCAAGGACCAGCTCGAGCACGGATGGGACTCATGCAGTGACCCTGGCGTGGAGATCACACCCCGGAGCTAGGTAGGAGAAAGCGGTGGCAGTTGTGTGAGGTGGCATCGTAGCGTTGGAGAAGTAAGCAAGAAAGCAGGGTCTTTCATAGGAAGTCATCTGTTGCCGTCCACAGCTGGGAATCACAAGAGTCATCCTGTTGCTTGTAAAATAAGAGGAATATTTCTTCTCCTACTTCAAAAAAAGTGATGGCCAGGAGGCTGAATTACTCCCAGACTGGAAAGCACAGATGGCTGCGTGCAGTGTCTAGGCTGGAACATATTATGGTCATCATTCGTTTGCCTCATTTAGTCACTTAACTTCGTTAGGGAAACCCTGGATTTCTTTTCTAATCAGACCTCCCATTGCACTTACGAAAGACAAGAAAAAAGAGAAAAATAATTGTAATTATAAATACATTTTTACCAAAGACATTGAACAACTTTCACCAGACAGCAAAGTCATCCTTGGAAAGCACGTTATTTTGCTAATAGCCTGGAATATCTCTATAGGAATCAGTCAAATATTTAGACGGGCTGCTTGCAAGAAGCATTAAAATTAGACTGTAAAAACCATTCACAGGAATTAACACCAAGAGAATCGCGGATTTTCCAGTGAAAGAGCGACAAACAGAGGATGAATCGGTGTTCAAGCACCTGATGGGTCAAAAAGCACCTGCCTTTTCTGGGGAGAGAGACCTCCTCCCCGCAGGCAACAGGGCCTTGGGGCACCCAGGCGGAGGGCTGCTCCCAGCAGCCACCCCAAGGAGCAAGTGGAGAGGATCTGAGAGAGGCACCAGACCACTCAAGCATTTCGGAGGGGAAGGATATTGGAGAATGTTGCTTCCCGCACACCTACAAGTGCCTTTACGCAGCCTCCGTTGCTGCCAAGCGCAGTAAATTCTCCTATGCCTCTCAAACCCGGTCTGATGTCTTAGAAAGCTGTGCTCTTCCATTTATTTTATCCATGATCCACTGTTTTCTTTTGGCTTTGGAGACCAGCCTACAAACCCATCCATCTGGGACAGCCTTGCCGCCCCCAAACATTTGTCCATGGCAAGCCCGGCTTTGCGCTCATCCCCCCACCGCACTCACCGCCTTCCCAGCACGGGTTCCCTGACCACACGGATAAACATTTAAGAGACCGACACTGATGGGACTAACTGCGATTCACCATCAGCAGGGTGTGATGGGCGTGCTTTCCAGGAGTTTACCTTTTTCCTTCCCTTTCCTGCTCCCCCAGCTGTGAGTTTTGCAAGGATGCTGGTGCACTCGCCAGGCGCAGCGCGTCCGCCTCCCGCGCGGCTCCAGGGAGGTTTCGCCGTCGTCTGCAGCCCGGCAGCGGTCCCCGGCCGCCCTGCTCCCTCGTGGTGCCCTGGCAGACATCTCCACACAGTAGGCACCCTATTTCGGAGCTCAGCCCTACCGCATGTTGCCTCGGGCTGGAAATCTCCGTATCGGCCTTCGGGCCTTGGCGGAAGCGAGCTGGCGCTGGCTGCAGGTGCGTTGTAACCTGCCCAGTTACCCCCCGAAACAGCGACAACATGAAAGCCTGGGGCTTTCCACCCCGTTGCTGAACTAGTCCGGAGTCAGGGGAGTAAGGCCAGCGGTGCGGGAGCCCACCCAGCTCCAGCGCGTCACCAAGATGCCTCAAAACGGCAGGGAGGGAGCAAAGCCGCGGCATCAGCCACCTCCCCGGCACCGAAGCTGAGGCCCGACCGCTTGTTGCACCATCCCAGTTTTTCACATCTCTGCGCCCAACTTCAAACAAAACCTTGCGACGAGAAGACGAGGGTCGGCTGGAGGCGGCGCAGGGGGCTGGGGAAGGGGAGCTACGCCGGCTTTTGTGCCCGCCGGAGGGGAGGCCGAGGCCGGCGAGCCTCTTCCCGCGAGCGAGCGCGGCAGCCCAGCTGGCTCGCCGCCCGGGCGCCCCATTTGCATGACTATCGGCGGGGCGAGCGGGGCGGCCGGCGGCCCAACAGCTGGCCGCTGGCAGGACGGATTAGGCGGCCCCATTGTGCCGCCGGCCGCCCCCGCGCACCCCGGCTGCCCCCCGCGCCGCGGCTGCTCCAGCCGCCCGAGGCTCAGCCCGTCTCCGGCGATTCGCTTTGCTCCCGGCGCTTGGCGTTGGAGCTGCCGGGCGAAGCAGAGCAAAACAGATCAATCAGGAGGGAGCCCCGGACGCGAGGGGAGTTTGAAGGAACGCGTGAAAAGCAGGGCTGATGTTATCATTTGCAAGTGAATTTAGGAGCAGGTGTAGCGCTGAATACCGGAGTGTGTGAAAAACGCAGCGTTAGACAAATTAGCTAGGGGGGGAAAAAAAACCAAACAAAAGAACAACATTTAGGAGTCAGTCTTTTCCTGTCTGAGAGCTGCTGGGGTCAATGCTACCATTCTTAACAGCTCTTAATATGCAAGAAAGATATGAGCCTGAAGGGGTTTGAGGTCTAGATAGCTCCAAGCTATTCTGCGTAGGCACAAACAAGGCTTACATCCCGAGCCCTTTCCCGCCTGTGGGTTAAAACACATTCTTTTCCTGAAGAGCAATGCTTTTAGGAAACTTTTCTTGGCAAGAACTCAAGGAGGCTGAGCTGTAAAGGAGGCTGCTATAAAGGCTATGCCCGGACTAAGCTGGACCGGTACGAACGCCTGCCTTTAGGGGGAATATATTTTTCAGACTACAAAAAGTACTGCGTATGACAGCTTGCATTTCTGCAGTCCTGACATTGTGCTTTCTGTTCCAAATAATGATCTCCTATATTGGACTTTTCCTCTTTGAATTCCTCTCTTTCTGTTGATTTCTGTGGTTTGGCGCTCTGTTTCTGTCCCCATTTTCCTCATTTACCCTAGACAAACTCTGATATAATGGCATTTGAAATCAGAATATTCGCATTAGATATTAGGTATATGTGAACACCTGATCAGGCAAATTGGACAGTCTCACCCCATCTGAGGTGGCTAAAAGAGCTCTAAGATCAGGCTGCCCAACATTTTCCATAACAAGACCCTGTTTTTAGACCTGTTTTCACTGGCTTATAACTTTGCCTGCTGAAAGGTGTTCAGGCCAAAGGCCAAAGTTTTTCCGTGAAGTTTCTCAGGTATTTGCTTCAGGCTGATTTCTTTCATTTGTTTATACATATATATATATATATATATATATATATATATATATATATATATACACACACACACATGTATGTATGTATGTATGTATATATAGAAATAAATAGATACAGATATATAGATATATATCTCAGCATTCTTCATACAAAGATAAGCAAAAATACTGTTTTGACCCATTAAAAAAGAAAAAAAAAATACTTCTCAACCATTTAGCTAAGAAGCCTTAGCATAGACTAAGTCCCTTAGCCTAGGCACGTAATTTTAGCAGAGTTGGTGCGATCATCACAAAGCTAACGTCAGAAACATGCACGTGTGGTTCCTGTGAAATTTCATCCAAATGTGACCTTGCTTTATGGGCTGGAATAAGCATCAGTCTGTACATGCTTCCCTGAGAGCTGAGTTTAGCAGCTCAGCTCTGAAAACATTTCACGCGCCCTGGTCCAGTGCCCCCAGCACCTTGCTGCTGCCCGGATATTCCCCCTCCGGTGGGTCCGTACTATCAGGCAAGAAGCAAAGCAGAACTAGCCGGCTGTTAGCGCACAGTGAACGACTCTGCTGTGGAGCTAAGATCCCCACAATGCTGATGACCAAATCTGGAGAAATCAATACTTTCTCATGTTTATATCTTTTTTTCAATGTCGGAGTTGTAATGTGTCACTTCACATTTTAAAAATCTGCTGGAGAGACTCGAAAATCGCAGAGTCCTTCAGAATGAGCAGAAAAGAAATGTAAGGGTGCCTACTAATTTTAATTCACTCCGATGCACTTTCCTGCACTACGCAAGATTTCCCATTCATACGACTACGTGCTCCGTCTGCCGCAGGAAGACGTCTCGGTCCATGCGTGGAACGAACCATTCGGAGGAGGAAGCAGGGTCACGCAGCAGAATCAGGTCGTCCTATGCTGCGCTGCAGCCTCGTTAGCTGCAAAAAAGCAAAAGCTGCAAGCAGCCCAGGGCCGCCCCCGCCTCTCGCTTCCCAGATCTTTCTTTTTCTGCCCAAGAAGCATGTGAGAACGGGTTTCGAAGAATGCCTGTGCGCCTGAGGTTGGAGCGATCGGCAGTGCTGAATTTTGATGAGCGATCCCATTGCTACTGCGCGCACGCCACACGCATGGGCTCAGCGCTGACTTTTCGTTGCTGCGGGCATCTGACCATGAGCTGCAGCTCTGGTGCTCCCCAGAAGCCCTTTCAGGCAGTGCCTGAGAAATCCCAGCCTGACACGTGGCAGCCACAGCGAGGGATGGAGCAGGGAGGGAAAAAGCAAAAAGGGGGCAACGAAGACAGCTGTACGGCACCCCAGCCTAGCTGGGAGTCCTGGAAGTATTCTCTTACTCTGTACTACTGTTGGGAGGAGTTTAGCTAAGCCTGGTTTGGAAAGCGAGATGCAAAAATCTCTATCAGAGGTCTAACAGAACAGTCCTCTCTAAATCATATCCTCACTCACATCAGGCAAGCGTTACCTGAATCAGGACACTGCATTTCTTTGTCCAAACTGAGACATCATGAAGCATTTAACCTTACGGTTTAGTTTTTGTTTGAAGGATGTAAAAATTAAAATGCAGTCGGTCACGCAGTGCTTCTTGGATTCAAAGCACTCATGGGACAGACCTCCAAGTAACTCTGCAGTAGCAAAAAGCACATAGAAGCAGTGCTGCTGGACGGCTCCAAGAAGCTGCAGACAGTGAAGGCTCCCTCATTTCTCCCTAGTAAATACCAGCTTTCAGCATATCTGTGATTATCATGCTGACCAGATGGCAGTGGGAGCAATGGCTTGGATGATGTTAATTACACACAAACTCCAAAACAACCGATGTCAAAACTCGCTTTGAAAACGCACCAGAATAGGCAGCTAAGCATATGGAAGCAGTGCTCCTCTAAAACTGTTTTTTTTGCATTAAACAACTAGCAAGCTCTACCAAGGGATCCAAGAATAAGCAGCCGCAGTGGCAGGGCCCCAGATCCTGGCTATTTGATGCCAGTCCATTTACAGTGCTGAGGAGAAGGCACGTGGAAATGTGGTGGGAATGGCAGCCTTCAGCTCCTGAACCAGGCCCTTCGCGGTGTGAGCACGTGGGCAACACATGATGCCGACCCAGCCAGCTTGTCTCCTTCAAGAGCAACGCAGAAGACCAGAAGAAAACACCCCAGGGAGTCTGCCGAGCTGCCCTCGGTAACCTCTAATGAGACTACGAGTATTGCTGTTCAAGTCCACGGTGCAAGTGCATAGATCTATACTTGGGCACCCATAACAGTGTTTTGAAAATTAACACTGTACCGCATGCGAAATGCACATACCGAACAGAGTAAGAAAAACTATCTGGGGGAGATCTGCCCATCACTGACAAAGACTTTGTTAAGCTTGTATGTTGTCAGAGGGTTCTGCAGAGACCAGCTTCACACCCAACAGCTAATCAATATCATCTGCAATTCAAAAGTAAACGGAACCTCACTAAGGACAAATACAGAGATATATGTGATTAATACAGAGGTAAATACAGAGGATTAGGTAGTCATGCAAGCTTTGGATTGCTTGGTGAAGCTGGCCCGCCCTGCCAGGATAGCCTTGGATGTGTCTACATACGGATTTATGCACTTCAGAAAGGTGACTGCTGGCCAAACCTGCGATGCAGGGGTTGCCTCTGGCAAGCGGCAACGCTGAACTGGGTCACAGTTAACAGAGAGCTCGCCAGGAGCTCCTACCGCTGCTCCAGAACAAGAAAAGTTGTTATGATCCTTAAACATAGGAATATCAAGACAGACAAGGTGGGGACGAAAAGAATGCAGTTACTCAGTCACGTATTTAGCACCGTCGTACAAAGGATTGCCATTAGCAGTGTAGGAATGCCTCATTTTCCAGAGACAAGGAGCCATCTGAAGTGCTCTCCTACTCCAGTTCATTCAAACGCCTGGCATTTCATTCACTCCAGTTCGTCCTTTTCTACGGAAGCAAGCGAAAAATATCCCGTTCTATGTATTTCAGGAAGGGAAAGGCAAGGGAACACCTGACAGGCAAGGCACTCAATCAGACCAGAAACTGAAACATTTAAATGATTGCTTATTGCTAAAGGATTTCATGAGATCAAGAACTAGCAGGATTCATAAGAAGATCCAATAAATAGCTCTTTCTGTGAGTGTCTAGTCTAAAGTTATCTCACCTAGATCTCACTCTGAGCAATAAGGATAACAAGCATTTGCTGGCTATTCTTTTCAGCGCCAGATTCACAAATCCCCCTGATTCTTACTTATTTCTTTAGCTGGGACCTGTATGCAGCATAGAAAATGTGCGGCCCCCAGGATGCTCCCATCATATTCCTGCATACCAGGCACACTAACTTCACAGCTGCAGCAGAGAGAAAATTAACTATTTACCAAGTCACTCCTGGGACCACGCAGTTAAGAGCTTACCCTGCATGTCATCAGGACACAGCTTTTGCCTGTTTCCCACCCAGCTGAACAGCTGACAGCTTGTTTGCTGGGGCCTCCACAGGAAGCAAAAAACCCAACCTCCTTTCAGAGTAAGGAAAGGACATCGTGTACATCAGCTCTTTTAGGCTTTTTGCCCCCTCACCCAACGCACTTGCACGCTGTAGCTGATGCCAGCTGAGGTGCCTGTACCTCTCCCAACGCAGGGAGACTGGCAGCACTCTCAAAGCCAGGCAGCCATCCCCCCGCTTTTTAGGGGGCTTACAGCTTCTCTCACTAGCCGATTTTGTATTTTGTCTCTAGGAATCTGTTTTCTCCTGAACCTTTTGGAAGTCTAGCTCTACGCTGCCCCCCTGGCATCACCCCATCTTCGTTCACACAGCTCTGGCTGGTGCTTTCCTTGCTACGCTATTCTCTTCTTCCTCCAGCAGTTATTTACCTTTTAACATCTAGCCTTGCTTGGAGATGCAAGTCACAGAACCATAGGAAAAGAGGGTGGGGAAGGACCATGGGAAGTCAGCTAGCCTTTTCCCTTGCCTCAAAGCAACATCAAATGTAGCTATCATTCCTGACAGATGGTTGCTCTTAACCGATCTTCATTTGTGGAAGAGCTACTATCTCTTCATGCCTGTTCAGTGATTCCCAACCTTTATTTTTATATTAGGCCTTAGGAGAAACTTTCACTCATTCTAGCTGCAATTTAAGCCCAGTCTACCATGTAATTTCAAACTCAAATTCTTTCACTGCTGCCTCATAGTTTCCCACATTTTCAGGATGTCAGTCATGCTGCTCTCTACTGGATACTGCAGTTGTAAGTGCAGCATCTCAAGTACTTATAGGTGTTCCTGTGAAACACAGGATTATCTCATGTCTTGCTAAATATAATCCCGTTCATAAAGCCTAGCCTGAAGCTTTCTTTTTTCTAAGAGCAGAGCTGTCTCCCAGATCCCTTTTCTGAAGGAATGCTAACCAGCCAGCCACCACTCTGGATTTGTGTAGTTTAACCCTATCTACATTTAGCACCCGACTGAAAAGGATCCTGTTTTTCCCCACCATCTCCTTCCTCCCTGTCACACCATTCCTACAAGTTGCCAAGATTATTTTGAATTTAATGCTATCTTTGACATCTGTCCAGCTTCCTGTTGACCACAAGTTTAACATGCATACTACTTTGTTATCCAGGTTGCTAATAAAAACGAAAGATAAGTGACCTAGAGTAACTCCCACACAACCCAATGTAGTACAGTCTTCTGTTTTGACACTGGGTGCAAGACGGAAGGAAACCACTCCCAGATCAGAGCTGCTTGCAGACTAGCTCAGCCCACCGCCAAATACAATTCAGTCTCTAAAAATGTGGTTTTTTTCCTTTTTGAGAACTGCCTTGTATATTTGTCTAAAACAGCCACTGTGGATTTCATCCTATAATGGACTGTAACAAAGATCCCAAGATTGTCATCTAAAAATCTCTTTCGGGGCAGGTCTTCATGTCTAGTGCATGATGCAAAGCCAAAGCCTGCCCTGTGTGAAACAAGTTTTAGCCAGTAATTCCTTTTACTCTTGGTTCTCATATGGGATTATATCAGGATCTGCAGATAAAGTGCAAATTTTTTTCAACAGATTTCTTCAGTTGCCAGCGTTACTGCACAGCTGTTCAACTACTTATTTTGCTGCTCGCCCACTAAGAGGCTAAACTAGACAGTTGTTACTGCATACTTTCCTGAAACTTGTTCTTCATCTAAAACCACTCCTCCTTCCACCCCCCCCCCCCCACCACCATGAAAAGGCTACTTAAGAGTTTGAAGAGCCAGCTAACAGGAAGAGATTAGAGTTCTGTGTTACTAAAAGCAGATACATCTACACCCCAACTCAGAAACCCCTTCCTAACCTATGCATCTTCTGGCTTCGTACTGATTAAAAATAACACTACAGAAGGGAGCTAGAGAACCTTGCCTTGAGGGCTGGATAACTGAACTCCTCAAGATCCCAGTCAGACCATATTTCAGAGGTGGAATAAGAATTATGTGGTCTTCCATTCTTGCCTTTGTTTTATCACTGTCATCTCCATTAAAATCTGAACCTGTTAACAAAGATAAGTATTTTTTTTTCTTGACAAAGTACATCTTACCTCCTTTATTCATGCCCTATGAAGCATTTTCTTCTTTTTTCTCTCCCAGGAGCTCATCTTCTGGGGGGAAGGAAGAGCCAAATGGATTGCCACAACTGCTCTCACTTGATGCCATTACAGTTTTAACAGGAACACTTTCAGATAGGTAGATTAGCTTTTAAGTGATCCCAGGTGTACTATTGGCCTTTGCTACATTCCCTGCACTAAAGTTGATTCAGTTTTACTTACCTCTGCTGCTCAATTAAGAATACACAAAGAGAATTTTTGTTCCGCAACTAGTACTTGCAGTCCAGGAGGAAGCTTGGCTGTTCTATTACCTGCCATGACTGATCACCGCACTAGAGTACACAGCCCATCTGTGCGCATGGGACCTCATTCATGAGCTGTACCTCATTTGCTACTTCTTGAAACCTAATCAAATCTTTATAGTGCAGGAAGTGATTCTCAGTTGCATACAATTATTTCAGATAATTCTGTGCATCTGCATCCCACCTGTATGCTCCCTGCTACATAGGAGAAAATATCTGTGTAATGAGACCCACTATTAACAGGAGCTCCTGAAAGAGGTGAGGTCCTTGCTCCAATAGCAGCTCCTTTATTGACTCATTTAGGAAAAAGGAGAATGATTTTTCCCCCCACAGCAAGCAGCTTCACTTTCTCCCACACAATATGAATTAACACATCAAGAATCCAACAAGTCAAGTCTCTTCAGTGCTCTTGTATCCTACTACACATATAAACCAGTATCTATAAATGACCAAGAGCATCAATGGTCTGATATGCAGTATGAATCAAAAAAGCAAAAGAACTGCTTACTAAGAGAGCTACCCAGGCTTTTTAAATTTTGTATAGATACTAAGACATGTAAGCTGGTTCAGTAATTCAAGGCCAACTCTCATTACGATCAAAGGCTGACCCACATCACAAGGCAAAAACTGTGTCATACCTTCCCCCAGACTTTGTCATACGCCTTAAGATACTCATTTCTTATTTTAGTCACACTGTTTTAGCTGATTTAAAATAAAATATTTTAATATATTTTGGTTTTATGGCACAAGTTACAGTATGAGCTGGCTCACTTAAGCAGACTAATGTGATGCCATAATTTAAGCTTCCCCATTTCTACCCAATTTAAAACCATTTTCAGATTAACTTCTCCCTTGTAGAAGAACTAACGAAATAAGTATGTGTTTGCAATAGTCTGCAATGAATACAGTATTATATTTGAGATGATTGCAGCATATGTAATCACACCTTTGGGATCCAGGGTGAATTATTCTCCAGCTCCCCAAACTAACTTGACTTCACTTTTTCTTTTCAGATGACCAAAAGTCTGCCCTCCCCCTCTATCCAACATTACACATACGCTGTGCTACAGAATCTGCTGCAGACTGTTCATTTTCATTAGTAAAATTCATAAGCAGACACAAATGCAAAGCAAAATGTCATTTTATTTAATTCAAGGACTAGTTTCCTTCTAGTATTGCTGAAGGGATCACCTCCTGGGGAATTGATCATTACAAAGTCCCTGTCTAAAAGTTCAAGTGCTCTTGTACATTCTTTTGAACCACAGAAAACATAATGACCAAGTAGGTGGGCAGCTCCTTGCAGTTTTATCCCACCTAAATTAGCATCGCTTCAGGCTAGAAAACAATTCAAGTAGTAAAATCATGGAAAATGTTAACCTTTAAGGTCACTACCATATTTTGATCAAAGAGTCCTGAATGTATGAAAAGAACATTTGTACACGCTATGAAGTTTTTCAACCAGACACTGTCAAAGATGGCAGTTAAGTATTTTGGACCAGTTGTCAACCAGATATTTAAGAGTTCTATCTGAAGTTTTATTACCAATTTCATTATGCAATTCACTTTTCACATTAAGCTCTTTAACAAAAGAAACATATACCCGCACCAGAATCACTGTAGACAGATTTAGTTTTATAGAATGCCCTTCTGAAAATTCATTTCAAAATAGAGATGCTTTTTCTCCAGAACTGTAAAAGCCATAAAAATGCAAAATATCTGTTAGGAAATTTTTAATCAAAATTATTCCTTAATGTTCAAAATAACATTTAACCTCCTACTTTTTTTTGTTGTCATCCACATATTGATCAATAGACTAAACAGGTAACAATGGTTCACGTTTTTCCCCCACCTGAAACATTTCTTCTAACACAAGCCCAAGACAGGCAATACAGAGATTCAGGGACATGGATTATGCATGGCAAAGGTAATCCTCTATCATTTTAATTTAGAACAACTCTGATTCTAGCACACAACTTTGAGACTCAGTTGTTTTCAATCTGCTCCAGGTCCAAGTCCCCACAGTCTAGAGGAAAGATGCCCTCTTCAGTGCTCTCACAATCACTTGTGTCCTCATCACTTTCACATACTGCAGCTGCTTTCTTATAATCCCTTGCTTTGAAGCTACCTTGGCATGACCCATGATGCCTCACTTCAGCCAGCTGTTCTTTCATCGGACTGGAACCAGGGGTGATGATGTTCATAAGATCATTTGAGTCACATGGGGATGACACAATTGTCTTCATTTGTGTGTCATCGTCATCATCTTCATAATCAAGGGAGCAAAGACTTTTGGAATTTTTTAAAGTCTGCAATTAAAAAAGATACATGTTTATATTAACCATGACTGTAAAGGAGGAGCAGAATAAATCCCCTAAGTTCTTGAACAGGTTGACAGTATGTACTCGGAATTAAAGAAGCATGTGTATTTAAAGTAATCCTGGAAACAGTGTGGGGCATGAACACGGAAGTAAGGAAAGATATTTACTTATTTCACCATCTGTTTTTGCACAGATACTCTGCATATGTGGATTCCAGTTAGTGGGATTAACTAGCAGTCCCGTGTTTATGCAGAAAGATCTAAAAATGTAGTTGATTAAAGCTAAAATAAGAAACTTCAAGTGTCCGATTTGATATCTGAGTTTTCTGGCAAAACCAGAGCATAATATTTGGTAACATCATCATTTAGGTCAAACAATTGCACTGTACTTGTGAAGGATTCATTTCTGTTGTCAAGAATTAACTTCAAGTTCCCAAGAGTGTAGCTGATGAGCCCTCAGGCCTCACCTTGTAGATAGGTGGTCTGTAGTACAGCAAGCAGCACCTTTGGATAACCTCAAAGAGGAGAAAGCCAAGCTTCCACTGGAAGTAGCTTACTCCAATGCAAGACAGCTTAGTTTTTCTTATATTTGGGTACCATTTGGACAAGTGTTCAGGAATTTGAGAACTCAGTCTAAACAAAAAGTACATTAAAAATAGAGGAGCTCTCAGCTTTATTTAGGCAAAGGGAAAAAGAAAAAACCTTAAACCATGTGCTATCTCTGCCTCTGAGATACAGGAATGAAATGCCTCTGCTCCTCACATAACTAAGGGAGCCCTGACTAATCAGAATCCAAAAGAAACACTTGACAACAAAAGTTAGATTTTATGAACGAGACTTCTAAATTCCATCTCTTACAAACAGATAACAAAAGGAAAGGGTGAAGCAGTCAGGGCTTCTCTCAGAGATGGTAAAAGCCAAGAAAGCAAAACTGTGGCTTTCAATATCTTACTAGTCAAGTGCCTTCGGTCTCACGTACACATGGCAATTATTAGACGTGAATCCACAGGGAACAAGACCAACCCTCACACTTTCACACCCATTTTCAACTTTTTCCTCATAATTTGTCATTTCTTCATTAAATTGTTTTATATTTGTCGATATATTCTTATGAAATAGGAACATTGCAACATTCACAGTACATTCTTCCAAATGTTCTTTCAGAACACTGGATAATCCTTCTACCGCTTCACAGTAGCGGCCACATTAGCAGCCTACTGTTAATAATATCTGTTAAGTGTCTTTTAAACAACATTTCCCAAATTCAGAGAAGTTACCAGTTAGCCAGCCTTGCTTGAGTACAACTGAATGAAGGGGAGGGGAGTGAGGGAGCAGAGGTGAAGTGATCTGCCCAACCCATATGTCAGTGGTATATGGAACATCTTGCGGACAACCCCACATGAAGTTCATACAGTTCCTTGGACATGCCTACCTCAGATCTACACAGAAAGATTATTCATTTGAAAAAAACCTCAGGTACAGGTGAAAAAGCAAGACAAGAAAGGTGAAAAGCAAGACAAACACTTGTGAGTTTTGGAATTCAGCCATGGTACAGCTACGCTGAGGAATCAGCAGCAGTACTGGTGAGGGTGGTTCACCAACACCGGTATCTCACCATACCTAAGACATTGCAACAGTAGTCTCCAAGTCAGCACCAAATTAAAACATTTCAGTGCAGATTCTTCATTATTGATCAGAGGTGCCATTTTTTATGCCCATGACATGCACAGTTCTCCTCTCCAAAGAACGTTGGTATCGTCAGCTACCCTTATGTTGAAATTAATGGACAGTGTTCTCTTATAATATATACACTAGGTCATTATTTAGCAATTCATAGGTTAAAGGCCAGTAGGATCTTAAGGATAATCTAGTTTGCTTGGACAGACACAAACAAGACTTGTTTCGGGAGCTGATTTTATGGAACTCCAAGACTTGCATCTGAAGACCAACTTCCAGGAAAAAAATGTTTGTGACAATAGTTGTACTGGGGAAAAGTCACTAAATTCTTTGTCAGCTAGCCTTTGTTAAAAACCCACATCCTATTTTGAATAGGAATAGCTTCAAACTTGATAAACTTCAGTAATCAAAAAACTTTATCAAATTTCTCTCCCCTATGAGAAGAACACCAGTTCTGATATAAAACACATTCCTGTTTCCACAACACACTTCTACATAGCTTGCTTATAAATAATGCAAACAAGCAGTTGAGCCCCTTTGTATGATTGAGGGGTGTGAATTTCCTCATATTTACTTAAAAGCTAAAAAGTATATTTTGAAGTAGAAAGTGTTAAATATTTGAATCCTAATTGTATCGGACTGCTTTGAGAAGAATGCATTTCCTGTTGTGTATCTCCATATAGAGGACAATATTTTCAGTCCTTTAAATCTTATAGGAGACAGTGGAAAGGAGGGAGATCAAATAAAAGAAAGCTTTGAAAGTTCTGCTTTCAATGTTTTAGAAAGGAATTCCCAAGTCCCCCTCTAAAATATCTTTTATTCAATTTGCTGCTAGAAATTAATCCAACCACACAGCTGTCTTTCTGGAAGGTTTGTGTACATAAATGGAAAATTGCCTGTTAGCTGTACTGTGCTGAAACCTCCTGAATGGGAACTTTTAGCTGGTTTCAACACAACAGCAAGCGCATTCAACTGGTCCTTTGTTCACCCACTTGTCACAACCGCACCAAACTAAAAATAGGTGGATTTATTATCTTGCAGCACAATCCGGCTTCTTTCACAACCCAAAGGTAGAAATTGCAATGCATTCAAGCCTTCTAAACGGCAGCTTTACATGTTACACTGGTACAGTACCACACCTTTCAAGCACAATCGGGCTCAGTGGGGAGCCCGGGAGTACTCGCTCAATGGTCCTCCGCTTATAAAGGATGCTGGACTAACAAGACAAAAGAATCTGCAGTTGGCAATGGATAGAACTCAATCAGCTAAAAGTATTCTTTTGTGCAATGGAAAAAAGAAAAAAAGAAACTCAGTTTTAAAAGAAGTGGGGCGGTAAAATGTCTGAATATTAAGAAAAAAAAACTTTATACAGAAGACAATGGTGGGGAAGGAAATAAAAGAAATCTCTCTAGACCCTTGCTATACAAAGCAAACAAGAAAGGCCTAAAGTAGCTTGAAAGGAAGCTAATGTCTGTACTCTACCAAACCTCTAGTTCAAAAACCCGCAATACATCACTTTGCAGATATAAAAAGCAATAAAAAGGTTGTTTTTGTTTTCCTAACAAAACTAGAGCATTTGCTACAGTAGTCAAGGGAAAACTGAGTCATTTATGTGTGTTAAAAGTTAGTGTACAGCGGGAGCAGCAGTTCTCATGCTTCTTCCCCATGCCCCCACCATACACCCACCTTCCCCCTCAGCTCTGGAAGGGGGTGGAAGACAGAGCCATGCGGGGAGGCACAGCTGCGGCAGCTGGCACACAGGACGACAGGAGCCACCAGGAGCCCAGCACTAGCCACCAAGTCGGGACAGGCAGCTCCCTGGAGCCACAGGCTTGGGAGGAGAGGGAACTGAGCAGACAAACGAGATTAGAGAAAGCCTGACTAGTTATCTGGCTTGCTCTGTCCCATCCTGAGACTTTTGCCTCTGACTGCACAACACGAGAGATGCTGCTTTAATAGAACCTAGTACATAGGGATCCTTGGCCTTTAAGATCCTCTAGGGATGTGAAGGAGCAGGTGATGTGGTGCTCCTCATGCCAAGCAGATCCTTCATTTTATGAAGCTAAGAGGGAGACATAAGAAAGGACTTTTAATTAAAGAACAAAGTTCCACAGAAAACTGGCCCTAAACAGCACACTGAAGCATGTCCTGAACACACCATCACATGACTGATGTCACATCCTACCACAAAAAGATGTGTGCAGAGGGGTGTCACTCCCAATAAACTGAATTTTCTGTTTATGCATTTAATTACTTGCATAACCTGTGACAACTCAAACTGGAGACATGCACAGTCCCTGTCATAAATCACTATAAATCTCAGCTGCTTGTGTACATTAAAAGATTCCACAGTCCTAATTCCTGCATCTTCTACTATGCATAAATAAATGATAAGAAGGAAGTTTTGTTTATGTAACAGCAACAGCAGATTGAAGGGTGTTTTACAAAATCTCTGTACCTTGGCTTGATTCTCCATTTGTACACTTATTAAAGCCTATGGAACTGCATTGCTATAAACCTCATTGTGGAATAAGGCTCTGGCTATTTGACCTGTCTTGCACAGTACTGAGCATTTTGTGAACACTTCAGTCTTTCAGCTTTAAAAAGCTCACAGTCAAGAAACAGTGACTCAGTGTGAAGTATAGATGACAGGAGGAAAACAATAGAGTATTCTTCATACTGTTCTGTGCTTGGAACTTGCTAATATACTCTACAGCATTATTTTGAGTTTAAAGTTATAACAAAGTTGACTGGGAGAGAATTTCTCCTGCCTCAAATGAGGAACCGAAGACTTCAATATGCATTAAGTTTTTAAATTAAAATATCTAAGAAAATTATTTAAACCCCAAACCATTATGCATCTGGAAACTAGATATTTGAAATGAAGTCAAAATTTGTTTCCTTCCATCAAGCCACAAAGCAAAGTAGTTATCACAAACATTTCTATTCATTTATATATTCCATAGAAACAGAATTGAAATCCCTGTAAAATTCCTGACACCTTCATGGAATAAATTTAGTCTCAGTTTGAATTTGCTTTGGAGGATGAACAAGATGTTTACTTTTCCTAGCTTTAAAGTTTTCATTTTTCTGAAAATTTGATCTGTATTTTTAAATTAAAAAAATGTAATTCTTACACCACCTTTTATGGATAGGAAGTAGGAAAACTATGGAATCCCAGATATGAATGTAAAAGAGCAAATACAACTTCTACCATTTTGCTGTGCAATTAGACATTTAACTGTAATAACCATTCTTTGCACCAGAGATGAGATTACTGCTGCAGTTTTCAGAGTCAGAAAAGGGATATCATATTTGGAAAGCCAAGGACCTAGTTAAAAATCAATACAGGCTGCCACACAGCAGTATGGCTGTGACTTGAAATGAAAGTTGTTCAGTACTTTGTCTCTGCTATATCTTCAAAGGTAATTTTAATTTTTTAGATGTAGATGCCCAGGAAGAGAAGTAAACTGACATCAACTTGTTTCACATCAGATGCTGAACAGCATAGTAACAGGCTTTCATCTCCCACTAGCCAGACTGTTCTAGATTTAAATATGCAGTTTTCTGGTGTAGTCTACCAAGAAAGTTGATCTATTTATTGGCCTAGATTTTTATTCTTATATTCTAACTTGTGCCACCGAATCCTTATAAGCTTTGTTTATGAGCTGTAGGAACTTGTGATTTAGTTTAGCTTTTTATTTAGTGCTATTTGAAAAAATATTGTCCTAAGATAGAAATATTTAAGTGAAATGCTAAATTGGCTCATTATACTCACACCTGCCAGAGCTTCTGAAAGAATTCTAATGATGTCAGAGAAAAAGGTAACAAAGATGCTAGTTAGCATTTTAAAGAATAATATATTGTACCAGAAACAGTTTGCTCTCGCCACCTAAGTCTTTTTAAAAACAGTTTGTTCACGGCCTCCAAAGAATTTCAATTTAACTATGTATTTTTCTATTTCCTCCCCCCAGATCTACAGCACAGATAAAACTGGTTTGTCCAAAAGCTAGCACGGGGGCTCACTTGACAGCACGTTAACGTTTCTGGAACCAACGGCATCGCTGTCGATCCAGGAGCCCTAGCCACGACCCTGTGATTCGTGATCTCTTGAACAACGAGTGGGAGACAAGGATATTCAGCAAATCAAAAAATTGACAGAAACTACTGGAACAGTTTATTTTAAAGGTGTATAAAAAAGAAACAAATTGGATAAAGATGAGAAGTGCGGGAAATAGTTTCACTGTTTTTCTTGTCATTGGCTTATTCTCGAGTGGTTCACCAGAACTACCATAAAAATCTGGTGTCTGTCTTGTTCTTTACCCTCCAAAATGCCTGAAAACCTGCAGAAAAGTGTAAAAGTCTTTACTTCTTACCAAGAGAAATTAAGTACCAGCCTGACTTTTGCTGTCAAATGTAAGACAAGGAAGATAAAAGGAGAGTGTACTACTTAAGTATGAGCTGCTTTTAGCAATGACCAGAAGTCCTCAATACAGATCATGTCATAAGTCTCTATTTCTTAAGAAACACAAAGCAAGAGCGCTTGGGAAAAGCTATAAACAAGGCATAGGAAAAACTGATTTTCTGTAAGAGGAAAGAGTGCAGGAATTCTAGACAATCACATGTTCAAACTATATTACTTTAAATAAGAGCCTGAGATTTAAGCTCTAGCCTTGTGTTAGATGGTTCTGTGCTTACTAGATCATTATGACTATCACCCATACCCAGTTGTCATGCTAAATGCTCTACCTCTTCATTAGTATTCAAGGAGAGAGAAGTTAAGACAAATTGTCTTCAGTAAGCACCAAAATGCAACAACTTTGCTTTCAAGCCGTTTGCACAGGTGCACGCAATTCTACAGTCCCAGACAGCACCAAGAGCAGACACATCAGGAATATCTAGATAGACTTTTGGGCATTGGCTCACTGAGGACACATGGCAAGAGAAGCATGGACATCATGTAAGAGCTTGTGTGCCAACAAGCATATGCCATCCTTTAACACAGTGTTTGAGTTCCTTGCATCCTTTAGTTCAGTAAACCCCCATTCTATGGGGTGGACCTCCCTTATTGCTTCATATATGGAGCTGAGGCAAAGAAAGACCACGTGCCTTGCCCGTGGTCAAACAGGAGGTCTGAGAGAGCAGGGAACAAAACAGTCTCCAGTTAGTGCACTAGCAACCAGGCAACCACACCCTACAACCACTCCCCCACATCTAGAAAGAACAATGCCTGTAACAGAAAGCTTTAAGAGTATAGGATTTCTAATAAAATAGCAATGCTGAACTTTAAAGCTATAAGCATCATGTAAACTGTCATACCACCTAAGAACAGGTCATCAAGTACTATGCAAGGAGTCGGGGAAAGACAGCATCTATCATAAGAGACTGCAGGCCACACAATTTGATTACCTACATTGGCTAGTGGGTTTTAGGATCAGATTCACATGCACCAGCCTTTCAAATACTACAACAGCCTGTTCATTTAGCAGGGAAACTTTGTAAGACTCAATTAAACCACAGCTACAACTTTTGTTGCATTTTGTCTTGCCAAAGGCACTGACTTCAAAATAGACACACATGAAGTCGCAAGCACAGCAGATCTCAAATACAGCAAGATTAAAACTACTATGGATTCTGTTCAACCTAAGCACCCTATTTCCTCTCCACTCCCTCCTAAAGACATAAAAAGTGACCTATGACAGGCACTCCACATATGAAACCAAATTTTACATTCAAACCAGGTATCTTCTTCACACCTTGTTCTTCTAGTTGCTTGCAAAGAGCACCCAAACAACTGAGGACAAAACTCACAGGCCCACTGGATTTCTTAACTAACTCCCCTGTGTGGTTACTGTGCACATGCACAATTAAAACTCAATGTTAAGTAAAATACATAACAAAGCAATTTAAGCATATTAAAGTATAGCTTGAGTATCTCAATCTAAAGGTATTTCTCTATACTGAATCTAAGCAGACAAAAAAACACTACTGCCATTTTACATTCATTCCTTACAATGTAAGTTTTAGTCAGTTATGGTAGTTTAGTACAGGACTAAGATGCTTGTGGAAATTGCTAAGCCTCTGGCATCTGAGTTTCCGGCAAGTCCAGGGCTATTCATCTTAGGGGTTAGGATTTTTCTTTTTCTTTAAAATGAAAATTGGAAGCTAAGAAGTGAGATAATGCAATACTTACTGTAATACAGTCAAGAATGTGATTCAATAGCAATTCAATAGCAGTTCACAAAGGGGGTGAACACATATGGCAATTTTTCCTTTATGTATAACCCAGGCCAACGTTAAACTGCATTTTAAAAGTTTACAGTATGGAATTCTAATTAAGATGTTGGCACCTCACATTTTCAATTCTTTGGATTTGTGAACTGCAACCTCTTACATTTACTCTTTCAATAAATCATGCAACTTTTTATTGTGGGAATATGTGGAGTTACATTACAAAAACATCAGGACTACCTACTTCATCTGCTTGTAATTAAGTGAAAATAGTACCAGTCCAGAAAGAATAAATACCTACAGATGCTATGAATTACTCCATTAGGTGAAGTAGAGGTTCACATGGTAGATATAACTGTTCTGAACTGGCAGATGATCAATATAGCATCAAACAAAGCGCAACATAATGACGATGTTTGCTTTCTGCAACTTAATACAGTGGAAGATTGTGGCCAGGCAGAAAGAGGACTAAGCTGAACAAGACTAGTAGACACACCAGCAGCTTTCATCTGAAATGCACAGATCCATTAGTGCGGAGCTTTCCCTAGAGGAAGAAGTACCATAAGGAAGAGACTCAAAAGGGTGTTGACATAGCAGGAAGGGTGGTGCAGGAGAAAGGCTCTAGCTCTGTTCTTGCTCAGGCAGCAGCCACAATCTGGGGTCTCTCCTAGGAGCACGGCAATTGCCCTGCCTGAAGGCAAACAACTGTGTCTTTGCACATCTTCACCTCTCCTGTCTGACTCTGCGTACTCCCCCAACATTAGCCCTCAAATACCTCTTGCAGAAATCGAAGAGCTAGACAGTGTGGAACTCGGCTGCTACTGTGCTTGAACTGCACAGACCTGAGAGGCTTCAGCCTGGCAAGTTTACATGAGCAAGGTGAACTATTAAGTAACAGTGTGATGAACAAACAGCTGCATCATTTGTCTTCATACAAGGATGATTAATAAGCCTGCTTTTTGCAGTAGAATGGCACAAAGGGAAATAACATAACCACGCTGCCAGAATTGGTCCTTCTTTTCCAATTAGGAAGTTTTCAACCTTTCTTTTCAGGAAAGAAACACAGGCTCTGGAAACAAGAACAGGCTTAGAGTGCATGTTATTAGCTTCACTAATAGGAAAGAATGACATTGTAGAGACTTAGTTTCAATCATGTCTAATCCATATAGATTTTATAAAGATATAACTGGATTTGCTGCATTTTAAACTAGGAAATACAAGAGCAAACTCACATTATTCAGCATGAAGAAGCTACACACACATGCCCCTTCATCCAGAGGGATTAACATGTTCCACAGTTGCTCGAAGTGTGGATCTCCCTGAACAGGGCACGAACAC
The DNA here is from genome assembly GCF_036370855.1 of Dromaius novaehollandiae. NCBI lineage: Eukaryota > Metazoa > Chordata > Aves > Casuariiformes > Dromaiidae > Dromaius > Dromaius novaehollandiae. Next base: position 79,930,183 of record NC_088101.1, on the reverse strand, counting down.
TGTTTAACAAGAGGATGGTGGCTTGCAGAACTGTCCATCAACATTGGGAGGACCTAAAAAAACCAAGTTCACCCTAGGTCTGAACTAAAGGAGAATTTTATGGCTCTGGCCAGGTGGCCAGAGTTATCTCTGTAGGTACCTATACCTTAGACACATACCTATGCAAACCATGTTATTCCTCTGACACAAATTACAATACACTTGAGTAGCTAGTCAGCTCTGGAACAATGTAGACAAAAGCTTACTTACACACACAAACACCCCCAGGAGTTTTACTGAATATCTAGATTTCTAACTAGCTGCTTTCAAGGAAGAAGAAAGCTGTAATTTTACTTCCATGAGCTCCTAATGATCAAGCATATTTTGAAGTTTGCTTTACCGTGCCAAATTCTGCTCTCAAGTGACATGACTTAAGTTTGAGATTATGCACCAGTGTAACACAGGACAGGATTTGACCCTTGTGGCTTCAGAACATGACCGTACTGGCTTCGTTTCCTGCCATTTGTGTTTCATCTATTTTTACAGAGAACTGATTCCTGAGCAGTTTAAGCAGGGTCTTATTCCTTCGTGACTTTGCTAAGAATAGTGGATGATTACTTTCATAACCAAATGGCATGCTCACCACTTTTTGCATAGTTTACCATGTCCTCTTAAAATTTTAGGGTGTTAATTTTTTTTTTCCAAGTTAACATGTTAACTCAATATGATAGGTCAAATTTCTAAGAAATTAGAAAAGTAAACTTCAAATCCTGATCTTAATGCTGCCCTCATTAGTTACTGACACATGTCAGCCTCACCTATGTTATTGGGTTATGCTGGCACTCCATCATAACTAGTATTTTAAGGGATCCCATAATTGGGCCATAAAGTTCACTTCTGCCAGGGAGGGGGAAGGGATAGAAAGGGAAACATGACCTTGGCTTGGGAACAGTTCCCCCTTCCTCCAGTTTTCCACTACAGAAACACTTGTCTGAGACAAAAATCTTAATCTCGTCATACAAACACACACAGATACACATGCACATGCATGTGCCAAGTTCAAGTTGTGTTAGAAGCCTTCTGCTCAGTTCAACAAAACCCCCACATTCTTACAATAAATGCTTGTAGGAGTATTAATTCAAACTGTAGGTGGACTCTAGCCACTAATTATTTCCAGAGACAAGTTAAGTTGAGCATAACACATTTAAGAACAGAATCAGCATTGTTCATCTTCAGTCTCTAATACAGGTATGTATTTTTCTAGCTTCATATCTGATCTCACAGGCTATTTTGAACAGTTCTGAAACCCTATGGCTCAAAAAGTGCTCTTAGGAAGTGACTAGTCTGCTGTAAGTGTTTAAAACTGAGTCAACCTCTGTTAAACTTTGATTAAAAGTACATATAATTTGGAGAAATTAGTTTATTGTTTCAAATATCAAAGCTGAAAGCACAACACTTCAGCACTAGATCCTTAATACAGTTTCTGTAAAGGAAACATGTATATGAGGTCCTTTATCCTTCAGTCACACTGAAAAAATATTGAATTTTAAAATACACTGCACCAAGTCAGAAGACAAGCAAGTCATAAGCAAATTAACTCCTCTGTGTAAGACAGAGTAAACACTCAAAAACACTATCGCATTTATAACACTAACATTGAACTAAACCTCTTATTGTAGGTCTGACTTCAGTTTTTCCTGTTTTCTAACATAATCAGAGTCCGTGTGAAAAAAAGCTAGGCATTCAAGTATCACACATATCTTGCTTTTAAAAAGTCCAATTAGTTTATACTATCAACCTGCAAGCTTTCTAGCATAGCATGAAAGCCTTTCAGGTTTAAGTCACAGTTATTACTATGACAAAAACTGAAAGCAGGAAACTATTCAGAAGTCCCACTTATTTAAAACACAATTTCTGGCAATACTTAAGTTCTTTCTGCAGAAGGGCTTCTCACCACCATTGTACACACAAATGAGTACTTTCACATATACGAATTGCAGTTAATCAAAAAGCTGATCACTCAGCCTTAACACTGAACAATCACCTCTCAGATCACTTATCCAGAAGACACCTGCTTTTATAACTACTCTATTAAAGGTAACTTCTAATAGCATAAAAAGCATCCCTTAGGTTTGCATATACTTGAAAAAGAACAAACAAGCCAATATTCCCCATCCTAAAATTCCAACAGAAGAAGAAATTAACATCCCTAATGATGCAGATAAATGTGAGGATGATGAACTGATTTGAATTTAAGATGTATTTTGCTTTTATCACACCTATGTGTGAGTATGTACATGCAACAGGAACTGATCTGTATAATGCAAGACTAGCAAAAAGATGAAGTGACAGTTAAACTTAAGACTTTCCAAAATGATTACAAAAAACCTCACTGCAGGGAAAAACCTCAGGTAAATCAATTTGTTTTAAGTCTCTCAGAAGATGGTGCACCAAGTCAGAAAGTGACTGTCAAAAGCAAGGGAAGTACATCTATCTTACCATGCAGTTTCACAACAGATAATATTCAGTGTACGGGACACCAGAGCCTAGTTTCAGAATGAAAGGAGTTCTTCCATTCTGGTACTATAGAGATTCATTACTTTATCACTCCAATTACCATGTTATCACAAGAGTACTGGATGTTAAGAGGATGCCTTCTCCCAAAACCGTAGAGTTAAACGCAAAGTGGTGTAACTCATTTTCTCATAAGTTAGCAAAAAGGAAATCTGACTTTTTTTTTTTCTTTTTAAGAGATCTGGAAAAAAGAAATCCTTGATTAATGATGAAATACCACTAAATCCTCTTCTGCTAGCCACCATCTCCCACAACTCAGAGCAGAGGGAAAAAAAAAAAAATCTAATTCCTTCCCTGCCACCTGCCTGAACCCAGATGGTAAAACCTGAGAAAAGTACTTTCCCCCCTCTCTACAAACCCTCTGGTGCAGCTTAGGCATATTAACTATAAGTACCCTATGTATAACATTGAACCATAGCTCTTAACTCAATATTACATTGTACTCCAAACAATATCACCAATAATTCCCACATAATCCAATTTCATCACAGACTGAGTAATAATTAAAAAAAGAAAATACCCACAGCTGGCTGAAACCTTGCTTGCGAGTTAATAGATGGCCCCTTCTTGCATAATGTCAAATGCAGCTGGTCTGGTACTCATTAGCTCTTTCAATAATGAATTCTTACTTGTACATACAGGAACTCGCCAAAAAGGAAAAGCAAATCCGCAGCAGATACTAAGCTGCCTCCTCCTCTCATTAGCACATTGCTTACAGAAAAAGTACTGTAAAAAACACAAAACTAGTCTCAGGTTGGATGCAGAGCAAGATGATGCTGAACATGAAGACCAGCTCTTTTTTTTTTTTTTTTTTAAAAAGGTGTAAAATGTTTGTTACAGAATACCATTTAAAAAAAAGTGGTGGTGGGGAAAAAGCTCAAAACTTCGTCCTTAATGAGATTTCCTTTCCTCTGCTATTCCCAAGGCTTATACTCATGGACTTTCCTCTACCGTCAGAGCACAGGGAACCCTCAGCGCAGGGGTTCACTTCATTAAATGCCATTTTGGGCCTCATTTCACATTGCGATCCACTCCACAGAGGCAAAGCAGAGCGCCAGCTGCTCTCCGCGCCTGCTACCTCAGCAGCGCTTTTTCATTCACTACTCCTAAAAACCTCGTAGCACCCATTCAAAACCAATACCCCGGGCTCGGGCTCTTCTGTCAGAGGACAAAGTGCTGGCTTGTCTTCAGCTCACTTTTGATGCTCGACTATCATCTCCTAGCCCGGCCTACAGCTATCTCCTTTCCTTCTTCCCAAGCCAGCTGGAATTTGAACTTTAAATGGATGCCCTCCGTGGCAACAATAGATAAAAAAGGAGCCTTTGATTGCTCATGCGTTGCCAAAAAGAAAGGAGGAGGTTCATCCTGGCTGCGACCTAGCAGGAACTCATCAAGCCCGGCTCCCTTTCCATTCCAATGGGATGCCTTCGCCTGTAGCTACTCATTCAAGCTCGCCGGGTCTATGTTTCCATTCAAAGAGGATGAATTCTTCAGGTCTCCCCCCTCAAGAAATTAAACGTTGATCCTATGAATGAAGGGCAACACCAGGCTTGGAAAGCTGCCAAAGGGTTCTGTAACGCTCAGTGGTTTGGCGTTAATTCAATACTTATTGATATCTAGCAGGATTTATAGCTGCATTATTTATAAAGCAAAAGAAATTGCAAAGCCATATTTAGAGCTTGGTAATAACCTATTTTTAGCACCATCTGTTTTTCTAGTTTGTTCCCTTGTTTAGGAAAGGGTGTACTTCTACCCAGTTCCCTCTTCCCTAGCCTTTTAAAAAGGATCCACAGCACCAGTAAGGATCACATTGAATACTTATTCTGTAGCAATCCTCCTCCTCATCATTTGGAAATTAAAGCCGCTGACTGAAGACAGTCCAAAGCTGATGCAATATATATGTTGCCTTCAGTTACAAAACTGAGCAGTTTTTTTTCTAATGCAAGGGGCAATGTATTTCACATAAAGAATGTTATTATCTGGAAAGTAATAACTGATCATTAACTACATTAAGCCATCTGAGCAGTGTTCACACTCCCAGCAGTGTTTTTCCTGGGCAATAGTTGCCAAGTTTCACCCTCATTAAAGCCATGGATATTTTGTAACAAGTACCTTCTGTCAGGCCACACTGCTGCTAGAGGGGAATGGAAAGTGCAAGCAGCTGCTGCAGGCACCTTGCCTCAGCAGAGAGGAGGTGTTTCAAGCTCCAGCTGCCATACAGGCAAGAGCTCCCCAAAAGCTCAAGTTAACTCTTCAAGCTCACATTTATATTCCGGTCTCAGTGTGGGACACAGCACTGGTGGCCTCTGCAGAATGACATGAGGGATGGAAGCGAAGGGGTTGCCGATGTCCCGAGTTCAGACGGAAGCAGCGCTTTGGATGCTTGCATACTGACTAAGTTCAGAAACTCATTCGATAGCAGCAATACAATTCATTGCAGCCTCATGACTCATGCAAGTTTCCTTTCTAATCAAAACACTAGCACAAATATTTGAAAGCTTTGCTGTTAATTACATCAGATTAAAAAATTCTATTTTGGAGCAAGGCAGAAAATTCATCCAAAATATGTACTAATTACCCATTGTGAAGGGCAATAACATTAAAGATTACAAGCTTATTTATCAGGGTTTGCAGCACGACCGAGGGAAACATTCCTAGAAAGTAGGAGAGATGCCACAAAATGAAGAATAAATCCCAGCACATAGCACAGGTCAAAATTTAATTCTACAAATGCTTAATACACAAGCACAAAGCTACTTTAATGGGTTCTAAAAAAAATAAAGTTTGGTGGATTTCAAAACACTTAAAGCAGTCTGTATAATGGCTTTGGCATTATGTGACATGTAATTTTAGAGTGTGAAAAAAATAACACAAATGCTGTCCAACCAGCAGCCCCTGCGATGCTTCCTTCCAGCCTACCACTTTTTTCGGTGGAGAAAACAGGGCACAGCACTTCTACCTACCTGGCAGTTTGTGGCATTTGCTGATAGAAGGGCTACTTGGCTACATGACACAGAATCAGGCCATTGCCAGGATGGGAGCCAGGAGGCTGAAGTCTGCTCCTGCTGAGAAGCACTTCTATACTCCCTAGCAGCAACCACTGAATCCTATCTGCCAGGCAAAGCTCAGAGGCAGCTGCTGCCACCAGATGTGCCTAGAGTGGTCTGTCCCTCTCAAGAGGAAAAGCTCCAAAATCAGGGCTATTTTGACATGCTACATTCCAAGTCACAGCCCACCTCAACTGGGAGAAGTTCAATAAGAACTGTTCACAAAGGACAGAAGCCTAATCTGCAGCATATTTAGTGTCCATATAAACTACATGGACAAAAGCCAACATATATTGTAACTACTGCAGTAAATTTAAGAGTGATTGCCAAGTACGCTTAAGCATAAGAACTAAGAGCTTGCAACTTGTACTTCAACTCCCTAAGGCCATTGCATAACCTGCAAACATGGTACAACACAAGAACAAATTAATGCTGGTGATGAACTAGGAGTGTAATGGGAACACCTGGAAGTCTTCAAAGTGCAGTTTGTTGCAGGCACTGTACCAGAGCATCCAACTTGCACATGGATAAGGATGCTCACTTGTTTTCCCCTTTGCACTCAATACCTGTTTTAGATATAACCATGTGCTTGCTTTTACATAAATTTGGAAGGTGTCGCCTACCTTATTCCTTTTACAAAATTTATACCTTACTAGCTAGCATGGGTGTGCTTAAGTGTGATTATAGAGTAAGGCAGGACTACTGAGATGCAGAAGAATTATGCAGTCTCAGAACACAACTGGATAAGACAATGATAGCAAAAAGAGCCACAATACAGCTAGTTAGGGTCTGCCCATCCACATCTGCCTTCTACTGGTCAGATGGCCAGTAGAAAGAAGAGTCCTCTGTCCTTAACTATGGTTTATAGCTCCATAAGGCAGTTATAAGAAAGAAAAATTCGTGACTAAGTCTTAAGTCATACTTATTTGAGAGATAGCTGAATGCCAGCAAAGGGAAGGGTAGCAAGTCACAAAAGCTTATGCAAACTCCTTTTATTTCCTAATGCATACTGGGATCTCTCCACTCCAGTTTTTGGGAAGGAAAGGTCTAAGTGACTGCAATCCACAACTCCAATACTGAAACCCTTTCTCAGCTAATATCCTTGTGTAATAAGCTAATATTAAAGTGGTCCAAGTCTGGTTATAGCTATACCAGACCATATCTCAGCAAAATCAGAAGCTGTTAAGAGATTTGCAACTTATCCCAGTTAAGTAGCTAATATTCTGCAAGGGAGCTCTGAATTCACCTCCATTCTTCGATTTTAAAAGATAAAGCTCCAAGAGCATCAAGGCTGTTTTAACTAAAGTACATGACTCAACGGAAAAAAAGCAAAGGGCAGCGTGATAGAAACAGGTTTTGCCTCAGCAAGATCACTACCCCTAAGCACTCAGAACAGTATCACTTCAGTCCTCACAATTCAGCAACATGCTTCCATATCACTTGTCAATAGTAGGGCATGGGGGAAAAGTACAGAAAGGCCATAAAATTTATATGCTCTTTCAGCAGCCACACAACTGTCTCCTGAAGCTAGTTAAACTGAACATATCAGTTCTAGCTGACAAGGTCACCTGTGTTAACTTATTCAGTGTTAACTCCTCCTAATTTAGAGGGGTGTCAGCCCTCAGAAAATGCTTCTGCCAAAGTGATACGCTTGCAAACTTCCTTGACAGTTTCCAATAGCTTCTCACTTTCTACACTTGCTGTATTTTCAAAGACATCCTGGTTTAAAGTCCATCACAAACATTTGGAGAGTGGTATTACACTGTACTTCAGCTAAAGGTGGGACTCAAAGCCTTTAGTTGGTAAGATTTAAAATACAGATGTGAATGCCAGGTATTGCAAGTATTCTTCAAGCATTCTTTGTTGCACACTTGAACAGTCAAGAGCATGACACTCCTACCAGATCTAAGTCTACCTTAAAGTTTATTAAAATCAGTTTTGAATCAGACTGTATCCCTACAGGATGCAAGAAAAAAAATAAAAACAAAGACCCCACAAAGCATTCACCTGCAGGTCCTGACGGCCAGAGGAGTTCAGTTCCACATGAATCCCTAGCTAACCCAAAACAGGAATGACCTTTTTCCCAGTGATAAGGCAGCAACCAAACAGTTCAGGTCTCAGTGAAGAATTTAATAGCTCTTTGAAGGACTGGGATCAATTCAATGCTTTTCAGTTTACTCAAGTCACTTAAGACCATTAATTGCTACTGAACTCTGCAGGGTCTATGCTTTCTGCAATTAAAATAGCTTGGGTTCAGCAAAAGAGAGGGCAGAAAATTCTTACTACTTCACTGCGGTGCTTCTATGCTACAGGAGGACTCCCCTGCCTACAGATGTGGGCAGGAGGAGAAATTCAGTTGTCTTAAAGTGTGAAAGGCGGAATATAGTATTTTTAACAAAATGTACATGTTATAAATTTGAAGAAAGTTTAGAACTCAAAAAGACAAAGACACTCCACTGCAGAGTTCATGTAATTGGTATTTTTATATACAAAATCCAATTAATCCATTCCTACTCACCCAACCTAGTACACTACACACAAAAAGTACTTTCATTTAACAAGAACCATTGACCACTATAACTGCACACTTGCATGCCCCCAAAACACACCTTCCTATGCCAACAGCTAGAGTTTTGCAAGATTAAAAAACAACATTTTTGCTCTGATACATGCAAATTTAATAAGCTTTGGAAATTCACACTTTAAAAAATCTGGTTCTATAGTAATGCATGTATTTGTTAGAATGGCTACCCCACCTTTTATTTTTATATATAAAAATATGAAGTGTACAACAGAACGAACACTATGCACTAAACACAAAACAGTACACAACCACTTTGAAGTCTTAAAGTCCACCTTGTGATTCAGACAAGCATCTATAAAACAAGCACGGTGAGTGACATTCTCATAACCTGTTTTGGCAACCTTCTATATAGAACTAATCTCTGTACTTAGTAGACACTGAAAGAGAAGGGAAAAACACAGACTTATGGTTTTAAAGGTATAGAGCACATCAGGAGTCCCCCAGCCTCCAAACCAACATTGTTGTGCAGTAAAGGAGAATTTTCAGTGAGGCTCTACGTTGACCATGCTTCAAGCACATAAGATTTCAGTCACTCTGAGCAGATACCACAGCAGTTAAGAGTAACCTCGAAACTCTGCAAAATAGGACATGGCAGTTAAGCCACAAGGCACCTGCCACAAGGTTTGTAAGATCTTATTCAAGATCTTTCATACTATTTGTAAATCAGAACCCTACTTCACGTAATTTCAGATTTTAACCTACCACTTCAGTCTAAATATCTTTAAAATGCACACCCTTTTAGAAGTGAGACAAGTTTTAAAACACTAAGTTGAGATGCCCAGCATTATGCGAAGTTTGGAAAATTTTTCTTCTTGATAAGTTATGCCACAGTATTCTTGTTTTAACACTACAAAGATCTCCTACTTTTTACTATAAATGTGCGTGAGGCTAGAAGAGGCATGGTGCATAAGACAAGTGTGGTGTCACCAACTCAGCCTTAAGAATAGCTGGAATCTGCAAAACCTTTTCCCAGGAAGAAAGTTCTGAGTGCCTTCATGGGGCTTAACCTGCTTGTCTCACTATCTTAAAAAAAGTTACACTTTATTAAATCCTATGTAAATAAAATGTGCAAGTGCATTTGGTGGTCCAATGACATGTACATTTTGAGCTGTGACAAACTTCTCAACCTCTTGCATGAGAAAATGTAAAGTATAAGCTAAGCATCTTCCACAGTTATATCAGTGACTTCACTCAAGTGCTACAGCACCCAAGTGAGGAGACATTGAACCAAGCCTAGCACTCATGGGGACCTAGTACTTATGGGGACTCTACTGAAGTGCAAGATCTATCACTCCTTCCCTGTACGCTGACATGTGAGGCATGTTCTTTATCTGCTACACTAAATCCTCCACAAGATGCATCATGTCCCTGTAGAAATAAAGGGAGAACTAATCCCTTCTGCTGATAAAGGCAAGTGATGACAAACTGAAGATGTTAAACTTCCTCTCCCCCACTTCTAGTGGCAGGCAGATTTGAGAGACTGTGGCAGTTTCTCTCGTAACAGGCTTGGTCTGCCTCCCAGGCTACATGCAGTCTCAGGGCATCAATCCGCATCCACACTGATAAATATGGCACACGGATGAGCCTCCTTACTTCGTCTTTGTACGTTTTCTAAACATTGTTTCCACACATTACGAGGCAATTTTGACTTTCTGTGCTTACAAGTCAACAAAAAAATGCATGTTCAATTATGACACCACTCTGTTAAGAGGAACAGATAATTTGTCCCTATAAAGGGACAAAACAATATTAATAGTTATGGAGGTTAACAGTTGTAGAGCTTAGGTTATACTCCTTCACTTCTCAAAAAAGTCAATTATAAGAAACTTATTCAAGACCAATACGGCACAGATGCAATGAACACTTCAAGTGTTTCCAGCTACATCTTTTCTAATCTTATCATAGGGATATGGTAATGTTGAGAAAGGCACCCCCAAAATATGCCCATTATAGTAGACTGTGTGAACTTTCTACTCCTTGATATTTTTAATCAGGGCAAACTATGTAATAACACCTGGAGTGCTAGGTACTCTAAATGCTAGAAGTAGCTACCAATTTTGAAAAGGCCTCCAGAATTTTTATTCAGCATTTTACATTTTAGCCCATTCCCTACTCCTCATTGCATCATTAAAAATAATGAACATAGCCCTTGCACTAGAGATGCTCCACCTTCAAACAAATATGCAACTGAAGCAACGAAAAGGTACCTTCTTCCAACCCCTAAGACACCCCTTCAATATTTATTTGTTTTTGAGGAAAATGGATTTACCAAGGGCTTACCTACAGAGGAAAAAAAAGATCAGAATTGTTGAAGTGGGAAAAGGCACCAAGCGCAGCATCTGCATGCTGAGTTATTCTGCAACAGTCATTGTGCTTCAAAACCTCACACCCTCCCTCCCTTGATAACACTGCTGCACAGGCGAGCCTTGACTCATTCTCATACATGTGGGGGCCTTGCTAAGACTTGTCCATTTAAAATACGGAGTTGTCAAACTGACTATGATTAAAAAGATTTTTAAAGAACTTGTTTCATCTAGTGATATTGCAAAATCATTCATGTGAAAGAACATTAATGCTGTTTTTAAAATAAAACTAGAGGATGTTTCCCCATTACAAGAGAAAGGGGCTTGACAGGTCTAAAGATGCACTTTGTCAAGTTGTCCTATATAGCTTGCATTAATTAAGCAGAAGCCAATTGAACTAGTTCAGTTCAGACGAGTTCACTAGCACTCATCCAGGTGGAAGCAATGGTCCTAGATCAGAGGAAGACAAGGTTGTCCAAGACAAGTTGCAAAAAGTGAAGTAAACTGATCCCTGTTCCTTTCCTACTTGAAGATATTCTGCATTTTTGTTCTTCCTGCCTTTCCTATTTGAAGTGCCCAGAAGAGAAGATTTCAGACAAAAAAAATTTTATAAACTAGCAACAAGGTTAACTCTAAAATATTTTATAGTTACATTTAACACAAAGCTCTCACTGAAATCAGTTTATAGTTCAGACCTGTTTCAGTTTTTATATAGTTTTCGAACACTTAGTACTCAAAACAGTTGGTTGAAGCTTACAAACTTGCCCCATTAATAACGAATTATCAGCACAGAACCCAAACATTGAAATGCTTAATGTTTAGTTGCAACAAGCAAAAACATTTCTATCTCAGAGTACTGAAAATGTCTGTGTTGTCCTCTCAAAGCTGCTTGGAGGCATTTAAAAAACTGGACATACAATTAAGACACTGAGGGAAAAGTCATTTCAAAGGGCACCAAATGCAGTAAGTCAGTAGCTTTTGCTTTTTTTAATTAGAGCAAAAAGTTCAAGATTCTTAAAAAAGGCTATAGGCAGATTAAGTGGAAGTGTGTCATACCAGTATTGCAATGTTAAAAAACCTAATGGAAAGCTACCTCCGCTTATGTTTCATAATAGGTTTTGCAGCTGAGACTACACTAAAATCTGAGCTAAGAAATAAGCTCTTCACAGTTCTGCAGTTTTACTGTTAAAAGTCAAGGCACTAGTTTAGTCATTACAGAATTGTCATCATAAATACACTGTCAGGCAGATCTATGTTTTGACCTAAGATGACTAAGCTTAATACAGAGACATATCTACTATTTACCCTGCTGACTTTTCCTATCTAGAAATTATATTTCAGCTCAGACTACCTTCCATTGCACTTCAGAGTTAAGAACTGCTTTAAGAGCTGCACTTCGTTCTCTACCACCTTGTCATGATAACAGACCTAATCTCCAAGGTACCATCTTATTTGATAGTTAATGCAAATATTTACTTGAACTATTTAGTTGCACATGGAAACCAGATAGGTGAAACCTGATCAAAGTATTTTCCTGAAAGTCAGATACACAACGCAGCAAACACATTCACATGGCAAAGCAACCCCACACGATCTGTGGTGGGATCTCCCATATCAGGAGCAGTGCAGAGGAGCTGTAACCATGACAACAGCCGGTCACCTAGAAAGCAGCTACAACACCTACTGGTACCAAAATCCCATGCTCCAGTCTGCACCTAATCCTGTGTTGCCCAGCTACAAGCTGGTTCCTCCCCCACCCCCAAACTAATACCTTTAATCTCATAATCTCTGAAGAGCAGGTTTGGAATTGGCTCATTTTCCCTTGTGCTCATGTAGAAAACGAGCAAGTGTCTTCTACAAAATGTTGATGTTCTTATTTGCTACAATTGCTTTAATAAGTGAAAGCACCCACTCAACTGTGGTGCGCTACCAAGGAAAACATTCAAGTTCTATGCAGGATCTAGAACTAACGTTTCTTTCACTCCTTGACCAAAGTTGCTCAGTTATTAACCAGTGTTAACATAGTAACAAAACATCTCAAAAGTAAGGAAGATTCTCAGATTGTTATTGTAACGTTGAAAATAATTCCCCCCAATTCCCATGGCTAGCAGACCACTGCAATGGAGAGTAGTCCGTGCATTTCTGTAGTGTGTTCATTTCGAAGTCCAATAATCACACAAGCAAGCATATGGGAAACGTTACAACTTGAAAGTCACAGTTCTTAAACTTTCTAGAGAAATCAACAATTTCTGTAGCAAAGGCTTCCCTTTTGCCATAAGTTAGTTCAGTACACACACAGATTGGTTCCTGGTGTACTACAAGTGGTTCATTCTTCTTCACCTCATGTGATCAGTATCTTCAAGAACATTATCCATCGCTCACAGAATTCAAACAACTAATACAGATTTTTTGGACAGGACTACTGCCACATGCGCTATATAGGGTCCTTTTAATCCAAGAAAATCAAATTTACAAGTTAGAAAGTTACAAATTTAAAGCTCTATTTTATAAAATCATGTATTAGATAATAGTTTAACTTAGGTAAAAGTAAGTCTTCCCCATGAGCAGGACAAATCAGAGGAAAGGACAAGTCTAAAATTAAGACATTAACATACTGATCTTCTCTACACCTTTTTGCTAAACTCAGACTAAAAAGAAAGAAATCCATCACCACCTTCTGCTACAACACAGCAAAGGACCTCAGCTACCTCCCAGCCAGCAAACACCCTAGTATATGACAGATTCTACCATAGACGCAACAAGGTATTTGCCAGGTAATGTTATAAGCTTTGGATTTGTTTCTCACCAATTCAGAGAGTGTATAAGAGAATTACTCATAACAGTAAACTTTCAGGAAACAATTTTTACTAATGTGTCTCTTAAAATAACCTAAAACAGTATGAGGCCTTCATGTTTCACATTCTCAGAGCAGGTTAACTCCTTCTATGCATACATAAAAAGGAAACAGATTAGAGAATTACTCAAGAACTAGGAAAACCAGAGATTACAGGACCTTCAGAAAACCACTCTGAAGCTAGTTTTTGGCCTCCACTCTCAAAGAGGGGGCCAATTCCCACTACCTAGCTTAAAAAAAATTAGCAATATTCAAGAACTTTAATTTCACTTTGACTTCTCTGAAAATTACAGGATTGACTACTGCCACAGAGACTTTTTTTAAATTAACAAAAATTTGCTAATCTCTAGCTTCAAAATGCAAAGCAAGACCCTCATTTGTTTGACTGACATTTGATTACAAGAAAGTCCCCCACATTGGACTTTTTCTGGAATCAAATCCTAACCAAAGGACTACAGACTTGCATCGCACGTCCTTCCCCACCTCTCCCAACACACCAGAAGAAAGAACAAGTTTTAGAGGCTTTCTTGACAGTCTACATCAGGTTACTCTTCCAAAACACTGAAGAATTTCCCTTTGCTTTTTGCAAACTTATACCATTCTCTCTTCAAAATGGAAATTTCCTTCTACACCCAATTCTTCCCCCCTGCAATTTTAGCAACATTAAAAAACAAAAAACCTTATTTCATATCAAGATTGCAGCTGCATTTTTATACACTAATTATATTCTTTCACCAAAAAGATCCCCAGAAGTCATTCATACTGAAGTAAGGCTTACAGACAACAATCTGAAGTTATTTTCTCTGATATGTGTTTAAACGCCCTGTTTTGAGTTCAAGGAGTCCGCTTTTTGGATCAAAAGCCCCACAAAAGGTGAATTTTCTGGACTAAGATTTAGGACCTCATCTTTGTGCATGTACTGATCTCACAGGAAGTTTCTTGGTTGGGGACTTGAAACAGTTTTAAAAAGCCTCCTCATGTTGTATCTGGATTATTACTACTACTTCAGTTTCCTTGCACATGCTTATTTCTGTTGTCCAAAAAATCAGAACTAAACCTGAATACCATTCCAGAGAAAAACCTCTGCCCTGGCACACCTTCAGCTCATTAGAGCTGAAGAGATCACAACCGCACACCCAGCAGCACAGCAGTTCATTGCAACATTTAACACACTGTTTACTCACATTGACATAACCAAAGATTTTCCATAGCAAGATAGGCAACGGAGCTAAATAACCGGACTTCAGTCAAAGGAGACTGGCAGACCCATAACAACTGCATGACTCAACTAGTCTCGGAAGTTACACCTTATCCCTAAACAAAGAGCGTTAGTTCAAGACTGCACTATGACATATCACTTTGTATAAGAAAGTTAAGATACAGTCTGTGCTGAAAATCCCTAACAACTAATTTGAGCTCCCCCTGCAAATAAACTAAGTACTTGAACCTCAATAGCTTATTTTATAAGATGGAAGAACGTGCAAACAATTCCAGAGCGGATAATTGTTTTTTTAAAGTCTTCTCCTTCATATCCAGTGGCCATCACGATCAGGTAGTTTTATAAGAACTATAGCTGCTCTAGTTTTAAGTACTTAACAGCACTGGCATGTTTACCTCAAGCGCAGCACACAAATCTGCTCTCAATTCTCTTATGCTGTCTACCTCAATAAACAGCTAAACGCTCATACATTGGTTTTGCCAAATATATGCTGTGGCAATACCTAAGCCTCAATCCTGTATGAGGTTCTAATAGGCATACGAAATAACTGCATAGAGATGAGGTGAATATTCACAGACTACGCATCTGAAAACCGATTAAAACAGGGCGGGGGGGAAATATGCCAAAAGGGCAAGTCACACTAACACAGTTCACTGAAGTTGAGAGGCATCAGCCATACAATTAAAAATTATATCTGCAATTAAGAACTTGGTTGAAGCTGAAGTGATATCATGAGTGTCATTTATAGAAGGAGTGCAAGGTCTTGCTATCATAATGCAGTCTGAGGAATTCACGAGTTGGAAGGGTCACAGCAGGACAAAAATGCAAGTGGCTACAGCCAGCCATTTGATACAGCTGTAAAAGATGGGTCAAAGTAAAAGCAGACTCAAGGCAGAAGAACAGTACAGCATTTCAAGAAAGGAATTTGAGATAGGACAGGTTCACAGAAAGACAACTTCAGAAAAGTCCAGCAAAACGAAGGGCAATCAACAACATAGCTGCTCTATGAACATCTCTACAGGAGAGTAAACTGGAAAGAAAGATTGAGAACTAGCTCTGGAGAACACACTGATGTAAGGACAAATGATATGAGCAGTCATTAATAAGTTTAATAGATTGCTCTTATAACCTTATTCTCATCAATTAAAAGCCAACCACATTGGGAATTAATGCTATGATCCAGTTTCAGCTGGAACACAGATTAGCTGGTGCTACATGTGCTCATCTTAGAGGAAAGTCTTATCAACTTCTGCTTCATAAGCTTGCCTTCTGCAACATGCTGAAGTCTAGAAACGCATGGAACCCTTTTGAACAACAACAAGATTTAGTAAGTCTGGCCATACGCCTGACAGCTTTTACTTTTTGGAGAACTTGATGCTGCTATAGTATTTAAATCTAACCAAGACTGTTGTGGAAGAGAAACTCAGCTGGGGCGGGGAGAACAAGAACAAGCTTATTAAATCTCAAAATATATTTAAAGAAATCATAAAAATATTTTGAACACAAGTTGGTCAGTGAAGGGTGAAAGCAGCCTAGTGCAAAATAAAGTATTCTGACAGCTGTATTTTATAAAGTAAAAAAAAAAAAAAACAAAACAAAACAAAAAAGGAACCAACATTTAAACAGCTTTTGTGACAGAGCAGCACCCCCAGGCAAGATTTCTTTACAGAAAAGTGCATGGAAACCTTTATGAAAGGAACATGTTCCACATTCTCAAAAGTGAAGATTCAAGCATCTTTTATCATTTCCCTCATTCAAAAAAAGCAACATCTGGATAAAACCTAAGTTTACTAATTCCTATTCATTTCATTTATGTTAGTTTAGGTCATGACTTACTGGAAATTGCATTGAACCCATTTCCTAAAGGAAACAGAAAACACACATTAAAACCAGAAGATGAAAGTGGAGAAGACATAGCCAATATGCATTCATGCATACTCAACTTTAAGAACAGCCCAGAATGTCTTGCTTTAAGTTTTAAACATGACAAGCCTGAGAACCAAAAATCGGAGAAATAAGAAAACCACCACACTCAAATCTAGCAAAAAAACCTCTTAACGGAATTAGTGATACTCAAGCCCTTTACATCACTCTTTAGGGACAGGAACATCATCTTCTGCCTTAACTCTACATACATGAAGCCTGTTCAAGAGGCAATCAAAACAGATGTGACCACACTGAAGAATTTAAATATGACTAATCTTTCCCCTTCTACACAATTCTGGCCTTAATATCAAGGAAACTGAGTACAGCATTCATAGTTTGCTAACAATTGCATTTAGGTTTGTTCTTATGGATTAGACCTTATTACAGATGTGACTGTTCACTAAAAGCATTTCACCATCCTGCTATTCCTTTTCATTTCCTTTCCCGTATCCCTTGGTTTTACAGTTTCCAAGCACGAACTTCACAGACAGTTATTTCTGCCATCATTTAGAGGTAACACCACTAATATGCATTACAGACTGTTTTCATTACAAAATCAGACTTGAATCCCACTCAATGGATAAGCATCAAGTGATCCCCACGAAATACACTATGTGAAGTCTGTTTCATAATAAAGGAAAGATTACCGCAACTGAGGAAAAAAATACCAAGTACGACAGCAACTAGAAAAGCCAAGCAGTAGTGCTTGCAGTATTTCCCGTAAGATATATCAAAGCAAAAAAAGTAGTTTATAGACACAGGAAAAATTCAAAGCATCCCAAGCCTGTCACTTGTTACGCTCTGCAGACAATATGTTGTAGCACTAGTTTGAATCTCTTTCCTATTTAGGTCACAATTCCTGCTACTCCAACAAGTTACCATGGTGTTCTGTCACATGGAGAGAGAAACACCTCAAATTGCCACTATTAGTTGAAGTGAATGTGTCAATTTATTGATTTTTGCTTTGCATGACTGACAGCTGCTTTCATTACTACTTAGA
This sequence comes from Dromaius novaehollandiae, assembly GCF_036370855.1. Taxonomy (NCBI): domain Eukaryota; kingdom Metazoa; phylum Chordata; class Aves; order Casuariiformes; family Dromaiidae; genus Dromaius; species Dromaius novaehollandiae. Next base: position 79,912,697 of record NC_088101.1, on the reverse strand, counting down.
AGCACAAAAGCTTATACCGAACTTTTCACGGGTGTGCGGTAAGCTCCCTTACACTCAATGCAGAGGAAACAAGCATGTACCAGCAAACTTGTACCTGAAGGAAAAAAAAAATACTATTCATGCTTAAAAAGTCATCTGAAACTAAAGGTTGTCTCAAGAAGAGTTTCACAAATTGCACTGCCTGAGGAAATAAGCAGCAGAGGCAGGCACTGGGAGCTATCCATAGATATAGAGCATAAACCAAAATGTTGCAGAGGATAATAGTCCTTCCCAGCTACACACCCCAGCACCTCTTCCAGCAGAAAATTGAATTTTTTTACCTATAGCTTGAGGGCACTAACTTCCAGGGAAGAACAAAAAAACAAAACAAAAAACCCACCACACACATACACACAACATTATCCCTGAATTGTTGTTTGGAAACAGGAAAATCCTTGTACCCTTCTATCACTATCATCTCATTGATGACTGTGCCATACATCATACCTGGGAGACTAATACCATGGCTCCCCAGGGAGGCTTCTCTAATATTAAGGTCTTAGGCTATGATAGAAAAAGCCAGCATCATGACAAGGTGATTTTAATACAGTAATGTTAAAGATGGAGAAACAATTATCCTGGAAATATAGTTTTAGTTAAAAAGAAAAACCACACACACTTCCATAACTAATGCTGTTTCAATCGATGATGAAGACAATCACATTTTAGAGAAGGTGCATAGCAGGAGGACCCCTCTGTTACAACAGGATTCCAGGAAGGGAGGAATACAGAAGTTAAATCAAGAATGTGGGGGGGTTCCCCCACAGATTAACACTCACAGGTCTGGTCCTCAAGGGTGCTAGGGCCACTTTCCACACTGCGTGTATCAAGGACACTAGGTCCCAAGCCTAGCTAGTCAGGGAATATTTCAGTAAATTGCATCAGGCAGCTTCTGCAGTAGCAGAAAATACACTCAGTTAACTCCTCTGTGTGCATATGAACTGTGGATACCACCGTATGTTGGTCATGCCACCACACAAAGGAAAGCTGAAGAGAACAAGTTTGCTGGATCCTTCCAGTAGAAGGTGAAGGGCATTTCTTATTGCCCTGATGAAAACGAGCATGGCTAGATCCTGCTCCAACACTCCTCATTTTAAGGAGGCACAACCAGTTTTCTGAGCGATCATTTGCTACAAGGGAATCTAAACAGAGTCTTGACACAAGACCAAAGAATTTAAGAATCCCAAATGGGAAAGAAAGCAGCAAAGCAAGGCAGAGCGTTGTGTACAGCTTTCACAAAACAAAGCCAAAAGGGAATTTGAAAGAGTAATTTAAAGAAGTAGTACCTGAGGGGTGGCAAGCTGTGTAAACAGTTTAATTCAACACATGCCCTTATATCACACAATTATATAAAGAGAATTACCCCTGCTCTCAAACCCCGGTTCTGTTGTCCCTCCTCCAGGGTAGGAGGACTTAGGACAAAACTTGCTTACAAAACACACAGCACATGCAGGCACATACGGATCCAGTAATGGGGAAAATAAACTGGCAACGCTCAAGCGGAAAAAGTTTTTAGACCACGCAGAATTAGTCATGAGACATCATACTGGCCTCCCAGTTTCTAACAAACAGACATGTATTTTGTAAGGATGCTTGACTGCCATTTGACAAAACTGTTGATGACCAGTAGAACAGCTGCATGCTTTAGACCAGTACTGTTTAAGATTCATTCTAGAAGAAAAAGCCTTATGTGCCCCCAGAAAGGTTTGTTTGCTCACGGCCTGTAACCTTAATAAGCTTTTCAAGTCCAAGTACCTAAGTTCTCCCCCTCCAGAAGAACACAGCTGGGCAGAATAGCATCCAGATTCAATAGTAACATAGGGGCACTGAATCTTTGAGGCTTTCCAACTCCTGTGTCACAAATCAGTAACTCCTTCAGGCAACAATGTTCAAGGCAAGAAAAACAATAATCTGTCTTCGGAAAATAACTAGGTCAAGAAAATGCTCTGCTGTGGTTAGAAACCACAAGGCCACTTCTTAATAAACTTTATGACCTGCTCAACTCCGCCGGTTTGGAATGCAGTTCAAAGTTATGTTGCAGTATGAAAGCCTTAAAATTAAATCTGTTCCTGACAGCAAGATCATTAAGGTACAAGATGGAAGGAAAAAACCTCCCCTGTAATACTGCTCAATCTAAAAAAATATTTATAACCAAATTAAGGACTTCATTAATTAATAATTAGAGCCATAAGTAAAGGAGTTTTTTCCACAATAAGATGTGGATAATCCAAGCTCCAATGCATTGGAAATGGAACCCATAATGGACAGATTCCTCCCTCCTGCCCCCCCCTTTTATTAAATTATTTTTTTTTCCTTAGAAACCTAGGTCACTCACATTGTTCATGACAGGAAGAGGTGAAAGCATTACTGAATTTAAAACCTGGAACATCTCTGAGCACTCTGGAAAACGTAGGTTCATCCTCAGGTATTTGGTCAGACTCAGAACATGTACATTCAGCACAGCCATGAAGTACTATGGGCAAGACTCACTTCCATTTAAACAGAAAGAATGAGCTCCAATGATTTAAGCACCCCCAGGCTTTTCAACAGAAACTTGTTCTTGCCAGATGGAGACTTTTGGCTTGATGAAACACTGGTAATGCTTTAAAACCAAGCTAAAGTTGCATTAAGTTCATTAAGTGACCCTAACTCTACTTTGAGTTTCAAGTAATGCTTATTATAGCATGGATACTTCTGTTGCTCACCTGTATAAAATATAAAGCTAGTGTCATATGCACACTAATACAGCAGTCAGTCAAAACATATCATTTGTCTCATAAGCTACAATAATGCTGTGTATATATATATTTTTTTTAAAAAAGAGACGATTAAAGTTTAATCTCCACTGCCTGAGAATAAGCTCACAAAAAACTTTGTAAACAAAAAACACAAACACGTAACCCTGTGAAAGGAATTCACATTGCTTTTGTATCACAATACAAGAGTTGTCATTTAAGACTTCATGTATTAGGCCAAATTATAAATTGGGTACAAAAGTGTTTTTCTAATCCATTCTACAAAAAGGTAAAATACCTGTCTGTTACTAAAGCTTACGGGGAGCAGGACATTAATTATCCACTATTCATTAGCAGTCCTGCAAATCCGTTCTTGTTTCCTCTTACGGAAAGTTCTTCAGGACTGTCATATTCGGAAGCTCAGCAGTCAGAAGATGACTCACTTGCTTTGAGACAAAGAGTTATTAGTAAAATATAATGCCTGTTTCATACAGAGGTTGTAGTCACCATTGTATTTGAAAAAGAAAAAAAAGGAAAAGGAATTCAGCTTCCCTTCCTTTGAGTCCCCATCATACAAAACCCAAACCACAGGGGTGGCAGGGGGAGGAGGTAGGAAGGGGGAAAACAAATGCTTCCTGAAGTGGTTTCTACAACAACAAAAATCCTTAATTTTAAAGCAGACTGGATGACTGCAGATCATCAACATGCTAAACGACAATCACAAGAAAGCACAGCGTCAGAGAAGGTAAAATGTATTGTCATCAATGCCTACTTACAAAACAACAAAATAAAGATATTAAAAAAAACTATTCCTCCTCTAAAAAGAATTTACTATTTCACTAAGGGTATGGCTATGAAAAATGGCGTGCTAATACAGCAACTGAGATGGACAAAAAGCATCCAAACCTTTAAATGTTTTCAGAATTACAGAGAAGTTATTAGCAAATACTGTGTGGCATCCAAAAACCCCCAAGGCTGTTGGTCAATTAGTGAAATTGAGTCTGATCTGCAGCAAAAGGCTACATTTTGGCATTTGCCTAAACATACCATGAAAATATCAACATAAGAATTCAAGTGTTTTGAGAACCCAAATTAAGAATTTCACAAGAGGGCACATGAAAACAGTGTTTTGCAGGTAACACATCTTCATTAGTGCATCTTCATTTCAGTAACAGGACAGATAAAGGACAAGAAAAACGAAAATGAATAATGAAGAAGGGCTCATAATTCAGAAGCAAATGAAAAACAACTACAGAGCTCTTCTCTATAGAACTGATCAGGAGCTTTAACTCACTTTTTCAATAAGAATTTTGCTGAACGGTGGGGTAAAAAAGACTCAATTTCAATTATATGCTAGATTAAAAAAAGCATTTGGAGGAAGCTTACAAGCACTGAAGTTTTAACATCTCATTTGGCTAGTTTAAGGTAAGAATGTTCCACTTCAACTGTGGAAGTGTGTTAACTATCTAAACTGCAAAATTCAAGAACTTTAAGAAATGCTCCAATTGATATATATCAATTTTTTTTCTCCTAAAAACTTTGTGAACAATTTAGATACTCCTATCTTCTCTTAGGGAAAGGAGAAACGCTGAAAATCTGAGAATACAGGCATCCTTCACAGTTTAGTTTTACTTGGACTCAGCATGCATCATCAAGCATGCATCCAACTTTGTCATCCCGGTTTACTGCTTAACAAGGTCTCTTACGTCTTCCTCTTGTAATAGCTGCACACTAAAGTTAGCATTGCTCTGACAGAAAAACCTTATAGCTTACACAATCACACTACATTTATTGCAAGTGTAAGATTCATGAAGACTTAAAAGCTCACAACATTTCCTTCCCCCTCCAAGTAAAATTAGTCATGGCACAAAGGTCTTATTTAGACAATGCTGCTACACATTTTGCTGAAAGACTCGGCTATTTATACAGCAGTAATTGTGATTCCACCTGGTACAGTGCTTGAATATATTCATTATTAAAAGAGGTTAAAATTTAGTTATTACATTACTATATGAGTTAGTGTGCGTAATAACCAGATAATTCCTGCCCCAAGATTTTCAGACATTTCATATTATGAACTATCTGGGAGGGCATGGGGGAACCTTGCTTATAAAAACTTCAACATACCAGTTTTCAAACACCACAGTGCTATAATGAACAAGAGCTACATATAATTATAGATAAATCTTTTAACTGATATTTTGTTCACACAGTCACCTTGAAATGGAAATTTAGAGCCCTTTCCTACATTTATTACTTTCACACAACAGACACGCAGCTCCTTTGTTTAGATTTGGAAGGATGGAAGAAAAGCATGCCACTAAGCCTAAAGTGACAAAATCCACTCATAACTGAACTATTACCAGATAACAGCACAAAGCCTAGTGGGAAAGAGATTTGCAAGGTTAATAAAGTGTCTTAAAAGGTAAGTGAACTATTTAATTTAAAGCTACAAATGCAAACTTTACAAGAGTAGTCTAACACCTCTCCTAAGACTAAACCTCCCCTAAAACTACTGCTCCCCTATTGCCATTTAAAACATTGCTCGCGCAATGGACACAAGAAGAGACAGACTAGATGGCACAAGTCACTACTAAAGTGGTTTAGAAGAATGGGAACAGCTAAAGGCATGTTTAAGGTACATGAACTGTAAATACAGGAACAAACTCGAAGTTCAGTAGTTTCAAAAGCAGCACACCCAAAGTGGAAGCATCAAGTTCAGAGAAAGGCTCTCTTTTCTCAAGTCAGGAACCAGCATCAGCTTTTCTGTGTTAAGTTACTGCTGGTTCCCCTTGAATAGAAAGAAAACATCATTTGAACTAAACACCTCTATTTTAAAAGCTTAAAATTAAAGGGAGAGGGAGGGTGTTTGTTTTTATAATTTTAGAGCTTAAGTCCATTTTGTTTTGCACATCTTCGCTACAGATCACAGGAAGAGGTTTTTGTTCCAAAGCAATACAGGTTATAGAATAATTTTCTGGCAAGTTTTGAAAACAAGTTATTTTAAACTTAGTTCTTTCTGTGTTGAAGTTCTGTCTGTATAGCGCTTTACAAAAAAGAGTAAGCGAAGCTTCTTAATAACTGAAAAGGTTCATTGCTTTCCATAAAAGATTAATTTTGATTAACTTATTTCACTGCAGAACTTTGAACACATTTAAATTATTAAATGAGATAAAGAACAGTGAGAAATTAATCCAAGTATTTGATTGGATAGGGAGGTCTGTCTGAACACTTTAGTCTATGCAGGTCCTCAGAGATCTCTTCAAGAAGTCCCATTACAGTTCCAGTCCTTGACTATTTCTTCTAACAGCAAAAGCTACTGCTCAAGTGCAACTCCTCTCCAACTCTCATGACAAAGATTTCAGGCAAGAGAGGGTGCATTTGTACACAACATTTGCTCACAGAAAGAAAAGAATAACTGGACACAGGCTCCTAATCTCTAGCTGTCATACTTAGTATCTGCTATCATTCCTCCCACCCCTGCAGAAGTTGCTTTCAAAAAGATGGGATATAAGAGCTCTCATATGCTTCTGTTAACCAGAGGACCAGTAATTTAAGTTTTACTACCACAAAATATTATTGTTATCATGTCAGTAAGAAGATCCCCAAATAAATGCCACTATCTAAAGTCAGTCTGAATAAGTTTTATGGCTTTTATGCCTTTGCTTCCCACAAAAGACTATCTGCTAAGGAAACCACATCCCTAGAGGCATTTAAAAGGGTACAGTGGACAGAATACTAGAAAATATATATAGACACACACTGTGGGAAGTAATCATGCATCAATAGAGAATTAGGATGATTTAAAATATCTTTCCTCATCTGTAATTTCCACAATAGGTTTTTACAGATTTATAGTAAGCCAAATGTAAATAGTCACCCAAACAAATTTCATTGCAGCATTCCACTCAAACTATTGTACATTATTTTTGGTTTAATTTGAAGATATGGGAGACAATCATACCATATAGTAGATGCATATTGCTCAATTCCAAAGGAGCCAATTTAACCTACAATCTAACTCAAAATATCTGAGGTTTACCAGATGTCTGCTATCCAGAGACTGATACTAGAAGTTTTAGAGTATCTGCACTGTTTCACCAATGGGAATGGTGCTGGGACTGACCCTGGCTGGCCACCACTGAAGTTTCTTCAGGAGGTCTCTCCCTTCTGTAACTGCCACAGGGGAGTAGGCATCTGAAAGAAACTCTTCAACCTTCTACTTCTTTTTGGAGAGAAACAGGGGTCTCCCTTTTTCTGCTTACTCTCTAGCTTCTGAACTCATCCTCTGCAATAGATTTAATAGCTTGGCCAAGCCCTAGGAGAATGAAGTTGACTTGCATTTTATTATTCAAAATCCTGCAGGCCTGCTTTTACACTGTTGAACCCTACTAAACCTATAAGCAGTTTATTGTATTCATTTCCACTTAGACATTTCTCTTTCAACTCAAAGTTGCCTTTAAAGGAAAAAAATTTCACAAATGCTGAAGTCTTTGGTACCCAAAAACTTAGAGGAACATTGTTCATGCAAACAGTAGAAGAGCATTTTCCCTTAAGGCCCCACTGCTGAATTTTTCTTTCAGCTATAAATTGATTAAATTTATATCTACAATCATAAAAAGCAGAATTTAAACCACTGATTTTACTTATCTGAACGGTTTTGAAACCTAGCCCCCTTTCATTCAACAAGACCATTGAGCTTAAATTGTTTTATGCCTCTTGAAATATAAACCATCATCTTTCCCTTTCTTGGTTTTTGATCACTTATGCAAATTATTACCACAGAAAAAGAATTAAGGCCCCAAAGCTCTTTTTTAAAGCAAAGTTAAGCCAGCATTAACTTGTGTTTTTCAAATGTGAAGTTAAAGGCTCCTCTTTTTTGAAATTAAGTCCTCAAGACAAGAATCAAAATTTTGTCCCTGGCTTGATTGCTTCGTTTACAGCTGTTCTTTTCTGTCCTTAATCTTACTTTAAGAGTAGTTACTGACAAATTAGACACTAATATTTGCTGCATTTTATCGATTCTAATCAACCCCAGCCCAATCCCTTGCTACTCGGAGCTTGTTTGCATCACACTTTCCACAAATCATAATCCAGGAAGCAAGGGCATCAAGGGTGCAGAAGATGTACTGCATATAGTGCAAGGACATCTACCAATCATTTCATCCTAGAAGCAGTTATTTTGCATCAATGCATCACTGCATGGCAAAGTGGTGTCTGTAGGTGGAACAAACCAGATATAACTTCTGACCAAGAGATGTTGTGCTATGCTTTCTTATAGAAAGACTGCAAGATTTTAAATGAATGGGAACTGCAAGTGTATTCAATAGTGTCTTCTCCAAATTGTGCTATATGGGAGCAGTGTAGCAGGCAGAGAACAGGCTATGCTGACTCTGCTGTAACCATGAGCAGCAAATACTTCTACCTCAAATAACCTGTTTGTTCCCATTTTGACAGGAGGCTAGAAGAGACGAGCTTTACATAAGCAACTCAAACTATTTAAAGCAACATGCTTACTATTTAGAGAACACAATCCGAATGAACTTCATAAGCCAATACTTAACCTACTTTAGCCAATCCAGGCTTGACTCATAGGGTACTCCTGCTAGTATTGTAAGGGATTCATTGATATTTTTATCTGGCACACGCTAAAACAGCAGTCTTGCAGAAAGTCTAACGTAAGTAAGGCCAACTAGGAAAAAAGAGCAATTACTTCACTACACTATTCACGTGAATGTAGAAAATGTACGTTTGAACTATCTGTAGCAGTGACACTGCTTGTGCAACTTGTGAACATAGATTATATATTTTAACAGTTCACTTTCGTTCACTTTCATCCGCTTTATTTGTGCTGAACATGGCACACCTGGAAATTACCTAGACAATAAGAATTCAAAGAATCGGGGAGAAAGCTTCAGAGATTACTCTGATTAAATTAAGTGTGTGATGCCTCAGTACAGCTAATGCCTCCACCTGTGCACATAGTGACCACAGCACTGACTTCAGAGAGCAAGAGAAATCAAAATGAATGCCTAATAGCCTTCAAATGGCTGACAACAGTATATATATACACACACTGTTATGTATATAGTATACATATTGTATATATACACACTTGTCTATATATGTAGGTATATAGTATATACATATATACTCTATACTTACAACTAGCTTAGATGGTTAAATAAAATTAGTGTGACATCTCACCCTAATAGCTATTCACATTGTGTGGGCCAGGTTACAGAAGCTAAAGTAAAAATAAAGTTGATGCAAAGACTGAGCAAGAGAGATCAGAAGTCATCTTCTGTAAACTAAGCTCAGTCACAGCACTCCTGATAAAGTGTTTTGTTCTTTATAAAGTATTTACATTCCCACTACACCCTCCAAGGAAACTTATTCCCCCCCTACCTTCCCATCATTCAGGCCTACTCTTTGTGCAACTTTGAACTGCTGTAGAAACCACTATTGAATAGTCCCTTCCCTAATCCTCACACTGCTACTCCATAAGAGATACCAGTCTTGTTGCTTTGGCAGAGGTGTTCAAGCCTTTACATCTCTGAAGCTGTCTTCTATGGGGAAGCCCTCCTTGCCAAGCAGATCCAAGTCAGTAAGGATGAAGGAGAGACTACCAAGTTCAACATCTTGTTAAGGACCAGAAGTTATTGTGTGTTTTTAGTTTAAGCTCTTGAATTAGCAAAACACTTCATACTCAGGTGTTTGAAGAAGCAGAATATGAACAGATTACAAACACTATGGAGCTGTCATAGGGTATTGTGGAGGTCCAAAATACAAAGGGTTAAGAACAGACCCATCAGACAGTAGATCCATCAGCAGCTGGGAGAGTCTGAACTACTGATGCACACTTCAGAGTCCCTAAGACACACTGGCAGAAGCATGGACAGCATGCCAGAGGAAGTATCATGTTAGGTATGCATTGTTCCTGCACGCTCCTCAAAGCATCTGTTATCTCTCAGGCAGGATGCCAGGCTACACAGAATTTGGTCCGACCCTGGGTGGCACTTGGGTGTCTCTCAGTACTAAGAAAATTCACTAGTATAAAATTCAGGTCTCTTCAACGCTTTACTAAGGCAACAAAAGCACCTAACGGTAGGAAATCCAAAGCAGCTTCAGTCCCTTAGTTCCTTCACTGATTAGAGACCCTTAAAATTTTTCAAGTTGTCTTAATCTTTTGCACTCTAGTTTCTTCTTTTTTTTTTTTAAGCTTTATATATTCGAATTGGCACTGCTCTCTATAGAAAAGTACACTGAAGTAGTCCGGCAGCAGTGTTGTTGACAACATGGTCTCTAAGCACAGCACACATTTTTGGCACTGCTACCAAACAGAAAACCAATATACCACACACCTTATTTGTCAAATGTTAGAGTGATATAAATGTCTTTGTAGTCTTATCTCAAAGGGCCTCATCTACTTTATGTGTATAAGGAGAGGCATAAGTGTCTGAAATCTTACTAAGAATGAAATTTGCTTCTAAACAATTTGGGTCTATACTTTGATTCAACAATTTAAAATCATAACAGCTAGTGATAAACATGAAAGACATTTCAACACCCCTGTCATTTAAAGAACATTATAATAATTTGAGCCTGAAAACTAACTTTTAAAGGATTAACAAAAGATGCTGAAGAGAGCAACATTTACTAACTTGACTGCACATAAACATACTGCAACTTCAACCTTTTCTTTCTTAAAGGCATCCAGTGTTAATGCATCAGATACCATATCACTGGGTATTTGAAACTATTCCTTACTTTGATAAAACTAGCTATTTTGAATTAACTGCTTAAACAGACTGAAGACCACTTCAGACAATGTGTTAAAACGGAAGTTTCTTTTAAAGCACAATACCAAGATTTTTTTGCAGCTCTGTGCCAGAGGGCCTTGCAGGGGGAGGTGTTAAACAGCAGCAAGACTTCAGACTACAGCATATTGTTAGCCCAGCTTTGAAGAACAGTTTGATCCGGAACACTGAATAAACTTGCACCTTGGCAATTCAACTTGCATACACACTGAAGAATGTGCATAACCTGCTGGCTGTTCTTTACTTGTTGCACCTATTTTCATTATTGCCAAAAAGTTCAACTGACATAACTCTACATAAAGCAGCGTGCACACACACACACACACACCCAACCCCCCAGACAAAACCACCCACACCCAAGAACTCAGTTTTACGGGGTGGAAGAACTTTTCAGCAAAGGGCTTATATCCTCCTCCTCCAGTTACCCTTCTAAATGCCACCTACATGTATTCTCAGCTACCTTCTGAAGAGTGCTTATTAACTGCAGGACTATGAAAGGCCAAGAGTCTCTCCTTTGCCACACACAGGTATCCTGAAGCGCCAGGGTGATCAGATGCCTGCCTCATTTAAGAAGCACCAAGATCCCTCTCCGGAGCCAGCTTCCTGCTCAGCAGCTTGTGAGCAAACACTAAACAGGCCCAGATATTGTTTGCAATTATTCTAGAACCACACAGCTAGTCTAACACACACAACTGAGCAGGGAAAGTCATTCCAAGTCCTTAGGGCCTGAAGAGAGCTATTGCATTTTGTTATCACTTACTACAATCTCTTCCACTTGTTTCTACAGCTGTCTCCATGTTGTGGAAAGGCAGATGTTGCATAAGTGTGTATTTTCAGCTTGAAGTCCAGAAAAGGATCCTTCCAGAATTTAACACAATGTTAGAGCCAAATAACAGTATACAGCAGTCTGCCTGATCACTCCAATCTATTTCTAAATATATGAATTAATTGTTTTACTTAAAATTAATGCAGATGTAAATTTAATGCAAATTTAAGACATGTATATATTCTCTCCTGAGAGGGCAGATAACCTATAACAGAGACTGGAGAAGTGCATGGGAGAGGAGAATCAACGTATATAAACAGAAACTGTTTCAACCATGAAGGGCCACATGGTTCTTTAAGACTGGTACAAAATCTAATATTAAAGAGGCAATACAGGAATTCAGATTAATAATCTAAAATTACTCTCCTATGAATTATTTATACTTAAAAGTATTAACAATAGGAGCCTGGCTTTCGGACTTAGACTTGTTGATTTTCTAGCATTCAGATACAACACTACCAGGTAAAGCAAGAACTCTCCCCTTCCTGTACCCTCAAATCTGCCGCAGCATGGGTCAGCTATGACCAGTCATCCACAACCAACGTTAATTATCTAATTACTGACCTGTTTTAAGTCATATACTTCCCAAGTTCCAAGACTTTTAGGAACACTTGAGGACATCAAAATATTTTCAGTAAGCTTGCAACAATTATCCTTAGAAACATGTTTTCCACGCAGGCCTTTCATAAACTGACTTAGAAGTGAATTTTAAATCACAGGAGATTTATTTTTAGAAACAATAAGAAGCCTTCAAAATACATGAAAGAGAGGTCTTACGGAACTTCCCCTTATCGTAATCCTGATCTTCAGTGAGCTATGCAGATATAGGACACATCTGCATCTCACTGCATGACACTTCAAAACAAGTCTTCTGTAGTATTAGCTCATAATGTTTTGTGCAGCGGTAATTTTCATGAAGTATACTCCCCAGAGAAATATATTTCAGACCACAATATTATAAGTTTCAAAGCATACACATTTGCTAAGATTTGGGGTGTAAGCAGAAGGTAGGCTAAAGAAAGACTAACAGAACACGGCAGGTTAGTAAAATGCCATTCCCTAAACAAAACCAACCCCGCCACCACCTCCCAACATTTCTTGAAAACTTGATTCAGCTTTTACCTAAATATTTACTTAAAAATACTATTTTGTTTTGTTGAACAGCTATATTTTCATTAAAGTTGAGCTTGTTTAAAAGCTAATGCATGTCCAAACCATACTTTCTGCCTTTGATTAAACACACATTAGCATCTTCATAGGCAGATTCTAATGGAAGAGCTGAGAATGAGCTTTGTTGCATAAACTACTCAGCTTACCATGAAAATGGTTTTCAAAATAGGTCTCACAGCAAAAAGTGATTAACAATGCCCAAATATTACAGTCTGATGTGCTGTTTAATGCAGCAGCAAATCTAAAAAGCTAAGAAACTTTTCTATAGACACGAGGCTATATCAAGCCTTCTCCAGGCACGCTACTTAACAGTTTATTTAGGTCTAAGCCAAACTGAAAAGATTCATTCAGTCTAAAATACTGTATCTTTAAAGCTTGGAGAATGCAAGCAGCAAATCTAGCCAAGAAAGCAGAAACTTCCAAATTTTACATTCAGTTTAAACAGGAAACCTGCATTAGAACGCTAGCAGTTGAAAGGCAAATCCACTAATATTTCTGGAGTAGATTTAGCAAGCTAACCTTAGCAGTGATTAACATGGAGGAACAGGTAAGATCTGATTAACTAACCAATAAACATGCATTTTAAACCAAAACCCAGAACAGTGTCCAGGCACATCCAGAACAAAATGTGTTACCAAGCTTGTCAGTAAGCAAGCAAATCACTGTGTATGGCTTGTCACCTAATTACCTATCCTACAGTTCTTTCAAAAAAGGAGTCTTTGATGAAGGGAATCCTTTAAACTATATGATTTAAGCAAATTGTGTTAGAAAGCTACAAGAGAAAGAGAAATGTCATCATACAGACTTTTAGCTAAGCAAAGTGGAAGTAATCGAGCAAACTCAATGATCATCCCTGTAGTACAGAGTCCGGTTCCACTATTTTACTAGATTTTTCTCTTGTGCATCGCTATGTATAAGCTAGCAATAACCCAGGTACCCAAGATCAGAAGTTTTAGCCGGAGTCCCACTCCATTCAGCTTTTCTCTGCACAATGCATCAAATGTGAAGAGCCTCCTGTGCAACTATATCTTTCACTATTTTTTACTGCTACTTCTGCAAACTGTCTCCTTCCCACTATGGTATAGCTATTTTTAAGGGAACGATTCACACAACCCTCAAGTCTGGCACCTACTGAAGATGTGGAGGGCAGTAGAAGACTGGGGGTTATTCTTACAAATACAGTGCTCTCAGTTTTACTCCTAATGAAACTAAACAAGCAGCTTCAGTTTTAAACTGTAGCAGTTACCTCCACTGATACCAAAGCTTTGAAAAGTGAGCTATGTACTACTACGTGCAAAGTAGAGACATGAATTAAGAACTAATTTTTAATCAGCATCTTTACTGTTAACTGAGGAGAGGTGGGATTCTGATTAGAGTAAAACATCCCTCTTGAGCTGCAACACCTGGAGTTGCTGTATTAGAAAACTATTTCCATTAGTGACAGCTTATCAGCAGTTTTTTTAGTTGCGTACACTTATGTGGGGTTCTGCTTGCTCTTCTTCAGCTTTATGGAATTACTCAAACTCTAAAGTGGAGGCTAGACCAAGCAGATTTGCACCATGATAACTTAAAGGGGAAGGAAAAAAAAAATCACTGCACACTGTTCTTAGTTAACTCACTGGCACTAACTGTTTTTTTTTGCTACCCAGTCTACCCCCTTCCCTGTGCTTTACTGCATTTTAAAAACAAGCCTTTTTTTTGGCCTCTACTTAAAGCATCTTTTCACAGCTCTTTGTACTTTACCAAGCAGGCTGTACTTCACAAACTGGGCTGTAAATAAGCTGCTGCAGGGCATGGTTTTGACAAGTATGAGAAGCCCTGCTGTACCGTTGAAGATAAAGATGCCAGTACTAGAACACAAGCACAGCTGCAAAAACTACAAATTAATTTGGTTTATCTAGAAATTGCCTTTCTGCAATAGTTCTTTTCACTGAGGAAAGTAAAATCTCACCCGTGTCATTTTAAAAAAGTCTAACGATGGCCTGTTCCATCGTACATCCTCCTCCCGTCTGCGCTTTAGCCGACTTTTCTTTTCATTCAGAACGCAAGGCTGCGAGCGGCATCTCAACAAGCCTTGCCGCCGACTGAGCTCAGGTGTGGAGGTGGGAGTGCTGTTAGCTGAAGGCAAGAGATTTCCCGTCTCGGTGATGTGCTCCTGGGAGAGGGAGAGGCGCCGTCTTGGGTTAAAGTCACAAGGCCCTCCAGAATTCCAGCGGGTGCTCGAACTTGTGCTTCCCTCGCTACTGTCCACAAACCCGCTGCTTGCCGAGGAAGGTCTGGGTACTGGTGATGTATTGAAGCTGGTGATAGTGAAGACATTATTTAACGACAGTATGTTTTGTGGCAGACTGATGCTTGTGCTTCTCTGTAAGGTCGCACTTCCATGACTGTTGCAGCGTTGCAAAGTAGCGCTACCACCGCTATTACACCGTCTCTTTGACACAGGAGTCCAGACTTTTGAACTGCCAGGTTTCCATGGGGAGCGACAGCGAGCCAGCTCATCTGGCTCAGAGAGGGACCTACAATGGCGTTTCGTTGGTGGTGCCAAGGGCTGACCCGAATTTTCGTTAAGGTTTAACTCACTTATCCATCCCGACACCATGGACGTACTGGAAGATTCCTGCTGCCATTGCAGACTACCATTATTGGCAGGGCCTGTACTGAACGGGCAGACTGGGAAAGGGTAAGCTGAATTCCTTGTCGTGTCAGTCTGGATTGGGCAACCCCCATTTAAAGCTTTCCAAGGACTGTCTTCTAAAAACAAAAGAGAGAGAGTGAAAGATGGGAAGGAAAAAGAATTTGTTTTAAACCTAGTTTAATGTAAAAGCCACAAATCAAAAAAGTTTAGAAGTGTTAGCCATGAATACCCAACTCTTAAAAGCGTCACAACATAGCCACAAATTCATTTTAAAGAAAGCAGAGTGTTCTAAAAATGTGAAGACTGAAGTATTTCAGGAGCCACTCCAGGCATTCTAGGACACATTTCTGTACTTTGTTAATGCTTTTTCCTATATATTGAAAGATTATAACACTATTTTCCTAGTGAGCAGCAGGAACTGCTTCCTTACCTGCTTCTCTAGAGACCACCATACATCACAATTAAAACTTGTAACGCTGAACAGCCTGAGGTACGACTAAAGTGGATTAACAAGCATTGTGACAACCTACCAGGGATTTTTTTTTCTTTTTTTTTTTAAACACATGAGCAGAATAATCTGTTTATAGACTGCTGTCCTTTTGACTATCAAGCTTTTTATTTAGAACACCTTATTACAGAAAGTGAAATTTTAAAGAGATAAGCATTCATGTTCCATGGTGTGAAAAGCTTTAAATTAGAAACAATATAAGAGTTTGAGTGAAGATTGTTTCCTTTTTTGCTCATAGCCACAAAGTATCTGAAAAATCCTAATTTAATGTGTAAAATAAAGCGAATAAACCTTGTTGGAAAGTCTTACAGGGTAACTCTGAATTCAAACACAGCCCACAGTGCACAACTCATCTGAAGTGGCAACACTAGGTTAAAAAAGTCTGCCAGCCAAGCCTCTCAATCCTTTGTAAAGCTTTTCTTTTGAGAACTTTTTGCACATTTTACAGCTGTTCCTCCCCATTATACAATAAAATGTAAGAGGAACTACAACAGACTTTGGATTTGCAAGTTGAAAAGCAGCGTAACTGTTGGCCAGTTAACAGTGCTTCATGGTTGGTTAGGAAATTTGTTAATTTAAACCAACCAATTAGCCAAGTTTCAGTTACCCTAGGCTTAAGGGAAAGATTTGAAACATCAAATTTTTCCTAAGTATATTTTAAGAATCAAGAATATGGTGCAATATTTGTATTTTCTTATAGCTGGCTGTACAAGCTAAGAGTTTGAGAATAATCAACAAATTACAGATTTGCTGAGTAGCTTCAAAAGTCACAAACCCAAATACTTGTACATGCTCCATGGCCAGCAAAGTATGTCATGGATTATCCTGTTTATATGGATCTTATTTAAAGTACGCCCTATTGTCTCAAAATCATTTAACTGTGCAGACAGCTGGCCTATTCAAACAACATGTTTTATTAGAATTCCTCTGTCCTTCCTCCTCCATTCTTTCAGATGGGTACAACCACATACTGTGCTTTGCCTTAAGCATGTAAGCTCTTGGAGGCAGGGACCATCCATAATTCAATGGAAATAAAATAACCAACACAATAGCATCCAGATACTGTCTGAAACGTCTATCTACTGCCAGAACAGTTAGCTTGGACTGGCTTGATTTTTAAAAATCCATAGGAAGCTTTCTCTGAGGTTGGTGGAATGGGTTTAAAGTTTACATAAAAAAATACCCAAGAGTTTTATGCAGGTGTTATAATTGCTTACACAAAAATAGTATTAAGACAAGAATCTCAGGAACCTCACACAAACCAAGATTTACATTTTAAGAGGAATCTTGTTGAGCAAATAAAAATCTACTATGCTTAAAGACACAACAAAATATACAAAGCTTTAAATCCGTCCCTTAATAAAATAGTACAAAGAGTCTTTACACATCAATAAGTGGCATTCCTATTTTTGCTAAATAAAATTTACTCTTATTCTAACAGAAATGAGAAGAAAAAAGCTTATACACTTGTGTCAAAACACTGGACTTCAACTTAGGATTTGCATCATGCAGGATATTGTTTGGCAAAGCATATAAGGTGGTGTATAAAGAGGTTAGAACTGTCTGCTAGTAGAGGTTTGCAAAAAGATGTTTAGCATAAAAACAGCAATTGCTGTGCATCTGTACACCACAGCCGATATTGAACAAAAAACATTACAAGGCCTTTTACTATGCAAAGCAGATCACAAGTACAAAACTAACAACCAGCTATTCCCAGTATTGTTCAAAGACCAGCTTAAACCAGCAGGCTCTACAACGGCGTGCTCCATCCCCCTCACCTTATTTACAAAAGAAAGGCTGCTTGCTATACCAATTACCTCAGTAAAACGGGTCTAAGGCTTCTGAAGAACTTACCGTTGATTTCGAAAGGGAACAAGCTGCCACTTTTGTTCAACTTCTCAGATGAGTACTAAAATCAGAGAAAAAAAAAGTTTTAACTGTGTGAAAGACTACCAGCATGTACCTCAAGGAATACACATGCAGCTTGCAGTGTCCCTGTATGTGTGTGTGTCTAACAACCTCTTTAAAAGACTGGGTTTTGTTGGGAATCTCAAAGATGCTACTGAACAGCTGGTCTTTAAAAATAGTTACACTTCAAGGGTTTTATTTAAAATGTTTTTGATATATCACTACATATCGAAGTGTTTCAAGAGTTGCAACAACAGCCCACATAAAGAATTAAGAGAAGTAATTCGCTCTTAATGAAACATCTTTGATCCAATCCTCATTTCAGTGAAGTGGAAATTAAAATCTGACAACTGGGTTTTACATTTTCAGTGTTCAAAAAAAGAGAGCAGAATACTTTACCTTAAAGATACAAACAGCTTTAACTAAATTTAATACACAAGTTGAGGGCCCCATGCAGAACAGTGTCCAAAGCAAACTTCATTAGCATTTTATATTTAATTCAGTATAATATCTTTCTTAAAAGTACAAAAGCCATAGAAAATAACCTTCCTACCCAAGAAAGTCATACCTGCAAAAGATGAGTTTTAGAAATCACACTGGTTTATTAGTTATATCTTATTAACGAGAAACAAGGTAGAGGTCATGCTTAGAACAAGGTATGTACATGAAGGCCTTCAGAATTTAAAAGTTAAACCTGGTCAGTAGCTCCTGCATATTAAGAGAGGTTGTAAGCAGAATGTTTTTCCAAGATAGAATTAGTTACGAAAATGGAAGAAGTATTCAAAAGGCATTCTCAAACTGTCTAGATTTTTCAGGCAAAGAATACGGCTTGCTATCCAGTCTCCTTTAACTTCCTTACAGAGGTAATGCCCTATCAGAGCCCAAGGACTGCTCTTTAGTCCCCATCACCACCTCAGGATGGGGAAGCTTGCTAAAAAACCAAAAACTCATTTTCTGCATATAGCCAAAAAGAGGTAGCACTGTACATGGACTTCCTTTCCAGATACAAGTTCACTCTTTAAACAAACATCCTTGGCCTACAAAGCTTTTCTTTTGTGCAACATAGGAACACATGGAGTGCAAGTAACAACTTCCAATCCTTGAACTCCACACCTAAGATACAAGTGCTAATCTACAGTAATATTACCTTGGTGTGTTTGTTTTGGGATAGGGAATGAGGGGACTGACGAAAGGACAGGACAACAATCAGATTTTTATCTTGCTTCTTATCAAAGTCTGCATATATGAGACAAGCCATTGCTACGGTTCATGCTTTATGTTTGCAACTGTGGATGCATTTATAGCTTCTTAAGAAAGCTGTTTTCTTAAATAAACAGCAGAAACCCAGAGTTGTGAAGGCTAACAGGTGGCAAATCCCATGGACATAAAAAGATCTGAAGTATGAAACCTGACAATAGGAATAGGAACAGCAGTCACTTTTACTAGTCTGCCTTTTATAACTGCAGTTGCTAGTTATATAGCATACCTGTATTAATAAAGCTAGTATTGATAGTTTACTGAAACAAGCTCGGAAGGTACCACATGGAACATTAGAGCACATTGAGATAAGACAGCAAGAGTTAATTTCAGCTTTCCCTGAAGGACAAGCAGACTAAGATTTAGGAGACTCAGCAGGCTATTCAAGGGATCCTCCCCCCAACCCCCCCCCCCCCCCCAGTTTAGTCCCAAATTAAGGGCAGCACCAGTCTATTCAACTACCAGTTAATAGTTAAGAAAAATGCATTTTTGGAAGAGAATGTCATGTCAGAAAGTTTTAAAGCAATGCATCTTGAACCACACACAAAAAAGAACAGTAAGAATGACTTAAAAGAATTCTTAGGCTTGGTTAGACACTATTCATACAGGTTAAGATCTCACATGTTTAGAAGCAACAAAATCTTGGGAGCAATCCCACATGGCCATCATTAGATGAATGCTTAGACATTTGTAAAGAGGACCTGATAAAAGATCCATTTAGTTTAAAGTCTTTTTTAATAAAGTGTCATTTGATTACCTGCATTCTAACCACATGTTAAAAAAGCCTCACCCATCAACTGAAGACTAAACTATCAGATCTTTGGCAGTTACAAACTAATGAAAGCATTTTTAAAGGGGGGGGGGGGGGAGGGCAACATGCATTCAGACCTTATCAGTACTACACAGAATGACTTCCATGTTCAACACAGACAGCCATCTTGTCCTTAGAGCCACATTCGATCAGCTTCTAATGAAGTCAGTGCTCAGCTCTATGGAAAAGTAGCCAGACCAATTTGTAGAATAAAAAGTAGAACAATTACAATTTGTTCTCACAAGTGATCAAGTGTACAGAGTCCTGTTAAATTACAACAAATGCTAATTCTTTGGAGACTGAGGCCAAAAACCTTGGTAATTAAAGAAATGTCATATGTGACACCACCTTCAGAAGAGGGAGAGGAAGGTGCATGATTTCCAGTAGGAACTTGAAGAAAATAAGGGAAGAATCTCTGCATTGTATCAACTCGGCTTTCTAAAACTGAAACCAAGACTACTTGGAAACATTATGTAATAGTGTATTCTAATGATATCTTCAAGTCCAAAGTTGAGTAAGATCTATCAAGCTGTAAACAGTTTGTGAGAGGGATTATCTTTATATCTATACAGAACACAGCAGAGGTCTCGCATGGGCCATTAGATATTACTGTAAACGGGCAATGAACTCAGTTTACCAGCTGTCCTAGATTGGCTAGACACCACCTGCCCCATTCATTCCCTTCTGTGTTAAGGTCTACTTGGAGTTTCCTGAATGGAGAACTTTTTTTTTTTTTCTTCATTATGCTTATCTTTTCTCAAGAATAATAAGAGTTCAAAGCAATTGCTAAGAACCTTGATAGGGAAGTCTGTTACCCTCTGCGTGAAGGAAAGCTTCTTTCATACAGGGCCAAGTTATTAAACCAGGTAATTTTCCAGAAGAATAGACTCAACAGGTCATGAATGTCACTCTACCAGCTTCTGCTTTTTGAATAGATTTAGATCTAGACCTGATGCATCTTGAACACTTTTCAGAAAAAAAGCGGGTCCCAAAAATAGTTGGAGACACTACACTATGAAACCACTATCAAACCTTTCATATAACATTGGAATTAGGTTTCCATCAGGCAAGAAGGTGGGCCTATTTTTAGTGCTCTTTCAAAAGAAATCTTTTCTGCATTTGGAGAGATTATGCTCAAAAGGGATCAGATTTTGTGGAATGAACTTTGAGACAGAGCTGCAAGTTTCATCCGGTCAAAGTATTCACTCAAAAGGGCACCCAGTCTTGAACTAGGCAAGTGGAGGAGGCCCACAACTGGGACTGACAATGTATTGTGTTATTATAGTGTGTGTAATGTGTAATTACAACTTACATCACTAATTTTAAAAGTGTTCTTTGTTAGCAAAGGTTAACAAAAATAATTTAGGCTATTTTTGTACACACACTCCTACTACAATAAAAACTTAACAGCCAGTACTCTCCTCCTCATTATCTGCAGAATAAGTTACATGAAGTCATTTGACTTCCTGATCTTCAAAATCTTAGATCTAGTTTCTTGTATCTTTCATTTCAAGACGTTTTCTCCAATTCTCAAATACATTGAATTCCGCCTCAATTTATCAGCATTCTTCCCAACCCATGGGCACCAAAGCCAGAGTTACTATTCAAGTATCGATCTACCACCACTACACCGATGTGACTTTCACTGTTTGAATAGGCACAAATTTCAGACCTTCAGTTCTCTACAAAACATCCTCCAGATATAACAAGAGGAAGTAGCAAGGAGAAGTAGTTGGGTATACAACCTTCTCCAGCATCTGGAGAAGTGATAAATCAAGTTGCATCTTAAATTCAGCCCTCATGTCTTTCTGCCAGTAGCTTTGCATGCAAGCAAGTCATCCTAATTCTAAATCTTTCAACACAAGTCAGCTTAATAAAAAACAAAACACTGAGGATTTAAGAGCTTCTTCCTTCCACAGATGCCTGTCAAGAGACACTCACATTTCCTTTTTAATACCACAACTTTAAGTCTTACATCTTGCTCCCCTTCACAAACCAATACTAGCTTCTACAAAAACACTACAATCTTAGCCAGAGTATAAAGCAAAGACTTAAATAAGATTCAGTAAATCTACATTCAAGGAAACAGAGACCAACTGTTTAACCTAGCCATGCTGTCAACTCATGAAAACCACAATATGCTTGCAGAACATGTCTTACTGTTGTGAGACAAAAAGCAAGTCAAACAGAGACACTATTCCACCTTGTTTCAGCAGCAATGCTTACTTGAGACAAAAGCTTGGGATACTTTACTGTAAAACCTCCCTGCTTTTACAGCAAGAACCCCAACTGTTCAGCTGCTTTTTCCTGAGCCAGGTGCAGTACAAGACCCTGCAACGTCACTGAGAACACACTGGAGAGATGTGTTACACTGGTTATAAAAATTAACATGTTGCTTAACACAGCAGTAGGAGAATCCAGGATTTTGATATTCTCAGGCAACAAGTAAAGAAAGATACTTCGTCATCATACAGGTTACACAAATGAAAGACCACATATATAGAGAATACAGCACTTAGAATTTTATATACATAAAAAGTAAGGGCTTTGTGGCAGGTAAATGGCCTTGAAAGAGCTACTGTTTGTTCTTTTATAACCCTCATTTATGAGCTACGTTACATTCCCTTTGCCCTGCTGGCTGAAGGCAAACAGGTTTGTTCTTCGGACAGGTAGACAGATGGGAAAGGCAAGTAAGTTCTTACATTCTCAGCGTGAACTAATAAAAATGGTGTACAATTAGAAGAGAATTCCTTGTTCTCTTAAAGATTTGACTCATAATACAAACTATTTTATACTAGTATCTTTATCTCAGCACAAAAACATACAGGAAGAGAAAAAAAAGTTCAGAGCCTGAAAAATCTACCTGATCACAGCTAATCAGAACATAAACCAGTCCTGCTCTTTTCCTCCAATGCATGCTCCTCCATACCTCCACCCAAGGCAGAAAAAACAGCTTTCATACGTAAAAAATGAGATACTAACTGCCAAGAATAGTCAGTTCTCTGTATCTCCTCTCCCCTCACCCCCCCAAATTTAAATTCACTGAGTAGTATCAGTCCAAGCTACAACAGACTTCAGAGCAGCTGGCTACAGAGACTAACAATTGTTTAAAAATAAAAAAATTTCTCCCAACTAAATAATTTTTCCATCAACTCCATCAAGACAGAAAAATAAACAGCAAAAATTACTCTTGAGAGAAGATCTGCAGCAAAAAGAATAATTGAGGAGTTCAAGAGAAGTGAAAGGGCTTTTTAGAACACTTGTTCCACACAGCTATAGGGGTTCAACAAGCAAGTAAATACTTCAAGGACATTTTCATGTTGACTAAGCTGACTGACTTGTACTTGCATTTTCATGGGAATGTAATCAGAAGTCAGAAATATATTCTTTTACCCCAAATAGCTTCTGGCAGAACATTCTTCCAGAACAACTTCTCTGAGTTTATGTTTACAATTAAAAAAATCTGAAGTCTTCTGGGGGTACTGAAAAGTGTTGGAGAGCAGCACGAGTTAATTGTTTGAAAGAGTCCAAGTGGGCTTCTAAACTCTAAGGCACACCAGTCAGGACCTGGTCTCAGGGTCATTTCAAGTAAGCATAAACCAGCATCATCAATTTCCCCCCTTTTCCCCCAACTATTTTAGCTGCTTGTGCCAAGACAAGCACTTGTGCAACTGCACAGTGAAAGGGATCATGAAACTGATAAGGGTTAACATTAACTCAGGGAAGAGAGGTTAGTCTTAACCTTGGATCAGTTCATAAGATGATTCACTGCATGGTCCTACAGAACTTTGTGTGCCAGCACAAGCAGTGAAGGGTGCAGGCAAGACCACTGCAAAATTGCTCTAAATTATTATTGCTATTACAATAAGCCATAGCATTAGCCACAGCTTCTTACCAAAAAGTCTAAACTTGGCAGAGGTAATTCAGGACCCCTTACGCTACTAAATTTTAACAAGGACAAAAGACTAAGTTGTGATCTTGAATAAAACTTAAACTTTAGATGATAAAAAGTACACTTTTTTCCACTAGTAAATAAGCCATCATTTGCTCACACGAATCTTTTTCAGCAGGAAAGGACTGAGTTGCACACCTTCATTCACACCCAGTCCTGCATTTCTACACGTCACTTCATAATTTCCACACTTTTTCAAGCTGCCACTTGAACCTGTTCCCAGCCTCAGGACTCATTTTCTTCAATGACTAAAGCATTTACAAAACTGAGTTCTTGATGCATGAAGGGTCAGGAGGAGGAGATGAAACAACTGACTACAAATCACTTGCCATCTTCCACTCCCATCTGCTCTTTCTTCTCCTTGCCTTATTTGAAGTACTGATAAGGACAGGAATAGGAAAAAAAACCCCACAACACATTACAGCATGTCATTAGGCTAAACAAAGAATATTGATATTTAGGGTCACAAATCTACATAGACTCCATACAGTGTAAAAGCAGTAAATACATCCTTCTCTGCTCTTACAAGTCTCCAGCCCAAAACCTACGGTAAGTACCAGTGAAAGGATACCTCAGTGTCCAAGCTTACACAAATCTGTCTCAAACTTTACAAGCTGCTGCTACACTTTTAGAGAGGCAACCACTATTAGCTACAGGTCAGCTGCTCACAACTAGGTCTAGAGTTTAACTAGAAGTGCCATCAGCTCAAGAATACAGCAGATTCACCTTCAACCAGTGCTTCGATTGTTTCACCAACTTCGTTCAGTAAAGACAAGCTGAGAGCATGCATTTCTATATTAGGGGAGCTATCATCTTTCCAAGACCTCATATATGCCTTTCGAGAAGGGCACATACTTAAGGTAAAGACAGTAGAAACATGCAAGTTATTAGAAATACTCTTAATAGAACTGTTTCAGTTTCAAAAACCCTTCTGATTAATCTCATAAGAAATATCCTTACTTTTGTGGCAGGTTTTATACATGTGCAAAGAAAAGCACAAATGTTTTCTAAAGTATAGACAAAGAGTCAAACACTTCACAGAAAAGAATTAAGAGTTGCTTGTACACAACTTCTACATCATTCAGTATATGACTGATCTGGTCCAGACTTGTGGAGTAAAATAAGGAAACTGTTACTGAAGTACAACTTACAAAGGAGGCTGTTTACTGTTAAGTACCTGAACAGGCCCCAGGTTAAATGCTAGTGCTACTTAGTATTTAAAAAAGGAAAATAACAGAATTGGAGTTGAGCAATACTTTAACATATCATTAAACAAACATTCCTCATTTTTTAATGTCTCATTGATACCCTAGAGTTTGATTTGCAGAAGAGTTGAGCATTTTCATTTGCAATTAAAGTCAATGAAACTAAGTCTTTAGGCTAGCATGGTGCCACAATACCTCATGTTACATAAAGAAATACAGTCTGAGGCTTCTCAGAATGGGCAGCCAAAATTAAGGAGAGTATCTTGTGTCTTTGTTTGCTCACTCTGAAGTAGAGATAATACTGCTCACTTCACAAGCAAGGTGTGAAGAGCTGCACAATAGGAAAAGAAAAATAGATTCCACAGTCAGGGTCTGAATAGCATGCCTGAATTGAGTCACAGACCCACAGATTAATCCAGCAGGAAACAGTACGTATTACAAAACTGTTCAGAGCACCAGCCATCTCACACTGGTAAGGAAGGATCTACCGGTGTCCACACGTTGGTGGTCAGGAACCTGACTTTCAGTTCAGCTGAACACATTTACTACAAGATCTGTGCTTCTTTCGCACAGTGCTGAAAATTGCCTGCATGGAGGTCAGTGTTTTTTTAATAAGTAAATAGTGTTGTCAGACATCAAGCACTTGCCTACATAAGTGAAGAAGTTTCCCCAATACTAGTATCTTGTTTTGTTAGGAATCGGGAATCTTGAGAAGTTTTGACAATTTTTTGATCCTCAAAATTCTTTACATTCCATGAAGAGAACAGGCTTTCCACTACGTATTTTAAATGAAGCTCTGCACATCCAAGGAGATCATTAGAATATGAAAGCATCTCCTCAAACAGCAGGACCACTCAAGTTCACTTTTTCCCTTAGCAACCCTCACCCACCTTGCAAATCCATCCTAGTTTCAATGGCTTAATTCTGGCTTATCTACATTCTTGAATTTGGTGTGTATTTCTGAGTTATCTTAAATTACTTTGCATTTCACATTTACATGTTATTTTGGCACATCCTTACCAGATTAATATTGTATGTTTTACATGTCAGGTCATCCAAGCTCTGGTTCTGCAGCTTTTCTGTTATTAGTGTTACCATGGTAGTTGTTCCTTTTCCACTGCTCACACTGAAGTGTTGGAGGCTCTTCGGTGTCTTGTTTCAATACTCATGAGCCATTTCTGTTTTGCTTTAAAGTCTCAAGATTTATGCTTCCATCTTATTGCCAAAGTCTATTTCCAAATGCTGTCAATGTATCATGTCTGCTTTTCTGTAAAATTGGGGCAGAAAAAGAAAGTCAGAAACATTCTTGTGTACATCACAATTGCAGTGTTGTAATAACTGGACCATTCATGCATACCCATATGTGCAAATACATCACTCAGAACATGACCAGCGTTGCTTAGCATTTCAGATTACAGGTCTCCTTTCACAAAACAATGCTCCTAGTGAAATTTCATTGGTCACAACTTTTTAAAAGGGGAGTGAGAATCATATTTACACAGTAAAGATCACATTTTCTGCTTTCCTACAGTTAGACTGATTCTACCTAAGAACTTTATCCAAGGCAAAGGCAAAGATGCAAGTTCTCTCCTCATTTAAGCTGCCAGTAAAGTCCTAGCGAGGTGAACTAGAACAGCCTATGAAGCATGCAAATACTTACCATACCGTTCTGTATGGCACTATTTGCCATTCTAAGAGATTCTACCCTTTTGTTTTGTCACTAGATCTTTTGAGAAAGAAGCAGAGCAGTAGGTAGCCCAAGTGCTATACCCACTCTCCAAATCTTTAACTATTTATAATACATAACTTATTTAAAAAACCCACAGGGAGTATAATTGCCACCCGCCATCTGATCTTGAACTTGTAAGCAGGACAAATTAACAGACATGCAAAAACATCACTGACAAAGGCTTAAATATCTTTATTCTGGGAACAGCCATTTAAATCAAAAACACTAGGTCCACCAGTTGCCTCTTCCTGTCCTAAACATCCTCTATATAGATTTCTTTCTCTCCCTCTGTACCCTCAGCATCAGTAATCCTTAACTATTACAGCATTAGTCCTCACTGCCTGCTAAAAACAAAGACACCTTCCCCCCACACACACACCCTGAAACCCCACATACTAATATTAACTGGTTACTTTTAGCACAGCAAGTGTTCTTCCTTACTTTCCTAGCCTCCAGCTCATTCCTTCTCAGTTCTCGAAAATAAATAAAAATTAACTTCGTTTTCAAAGCCAAATCTACATTAGTATTAATGGTAATTTCTTCACACCACCTTCAAAAATACTCCTGTTCCCATACTTTGCTGTCCTCAGCTCATGCTGACTAGTGGTTTGCATTAATTAATGCATTTTGTTTATAACTTCAATTGATCAAGTTTATTCAGTGACAACACCTACTGTTATAGAATAAAAAAAAAAAAAACAACAACAGACATACAGATACATCTGAGGTCAAACAAAACAATGAAATCCTGGGGAAAGACATCTCTGATGCTAGCAACAAAAGTTTGTTTTCATTTGATAGGATTTAAAGTCTGCAGTAAAAAGGAACAGTAGAAAATAATCAATCGAAATGAACATTGCAAAACATTGCTTCTTCTACACACTGCTACTAATGAGCTGTTTAAATAACCAGTAGTAACAAAGAAAGTCACTTGGGTCCATGACCCAAGTTAAACCCATCTAAAAGAAAGATATTAATGGTATTAATGGCAACATCAGATTATCTTCTAAACCTGCTGCCTCAAAGTACATCCTCAAATATGATTTCACATGCTAACTTTATACTATTTCACCTTCACAGAAGTCTTATATATAACACCTCCAGGAGCCCAAGAGCTCTCAGAATCATAACTTCTGGCCACTTTTGTTCTCATTCTGGTATCTAGGTTCATTGCTACGATACAGGACGCTTGCAAGTGGTCAACCTTATAATAAGACTACCTAGACATCTGGAGACTCCATCGGTCTTTTTCTACTGAATGTATCACATCTTCCAGAGAAGCACCCAAAGATTCGAAGTATTTACCAAATCTTGCTCTGAACACAGATCAAGTCAAATGTCAAAACCACTCAAGTTCCACACACTCACTGCTAAAAGTTACATATATCCTTTTCAATGTAAACATCTGCCATGGCAAAACGCGATTCATGAAATGCTATGCTAGTTTAAGGGCAAGTGTGGAAAAAAAAAGCACTATTGAAAGTAGCACGATCAAAATGTATTGTGATGTAAAGGGACTTCTCTGTCTTTTAAACCTAGTGAAGTTTGAACTAGATCCAGAAATCAAAAGAAAAGCTGACTGCAGGTCAGCAGTTATACATACACTGATGGCATTAGACCAAAAATATACTGAAACTGAACAACTTACTAAATTGGTAGAGAGACTTTCAGATTCATTTTAAGGTTTAAGATTTCTGTGACTAAGAGGCTGCTGATCTTTTCAGCTGTTTCTTTACTTCCATTTCTGCACAGAAGGGACACACAAGAATTTGAATGTTTCTCTACCAAGAAAGAAAATAAGCAAATCCAATAGAAACCATCAACGATAAGAAGGAACAAATTTTTGGTCTGTTAGCAGACTACTACAATGTGGTTATATTTTGCCTAGTTTCACCAAAAAAAAGTGAAGTCTGAATTACACAAACAAGAATAAGGAGAGAAAAGACGAGGATACTAGTCTTTAATGAAGCAAGACATTCAGTTGCATTAGGGGTAAAGGGAAGGAAAGGCTTCACAATCATAGTAACATCACATTTTCAAATCAAATTGATATGTACAATGATCATCCACATACTTATACCCTATTAGATATTGAAAATACTAGAGTTGCAACCATTCTGGCCTTTTCTGACAGTGTGTATTCCAGTCTTCTGGAAAGTATTTCCGATCTCATCAAGAAAGGATTTCTTTAACTGTATGCATTTAAGGGCTACATGGGACAGAGCATATACCACAAGGACGAAAAAGTTGTATTAGCTAGACAAGCCTTCCTATCAGCTCACTGCTGTTCATCCAATGAGGAAATTCCATTTTTCCATAGCAGGCACAAAGTCCAAAGTAGGAGTTTTAGCTCAGATCAGAAGCATGCTTCAGAAGTGAACCCCCTCCCCATCCTTCCTTAATGTGCTTTAGTCCACATCATGGAACAGTCCCATCCAAAAAGGGATCTGCCCTAAAATGACACCAGAATGTGCACTCCAGTCACCATTGGGTGTCCAGCATACTGCCCTTCACAAATGCTGGTCTGAAGCAAGCCTCCACGATGTGCATATGCTGCAGTTATCAGTACTGTTTCACTCTATAAATCCATTCCTACCGGGCCACGCCTCTTGCTAATAATGACATAATAAATGATGTTCAAGAGAAAACAGATTCAAATGTTATCATAACCAGATTCTTATAAGTGAAAGTTATTCTAGGTTGCAGTTTGATACATCTCAGTTGCCATCACTCTGCCATGCTCAACTGTCAACACATGTTCCTGTTTGCTTCTCTGGCTATTTGTTACCAGTTGTGGTATGCCAGCACAAGTGTTTGTGCTACCACACAAAGAATTAGATCAAGGAATTTTTCTAGTTGGAACAGAACACAACACACTTCCTTTTGTTTTTAGTAAAGGTTGCTTTCCAGTCGGATCGGTTCCCCAGTCAGGTTCGTCATGAGGAAATGAACACAAACGCTTATGTGGGCACACTGTGGGAGGCCGGAGCTGCTGACTGAAGTCCCTGCCTATCTAATAGCTTCAAAAAGAAAAAAGTCACACAGGAGAGCTATTTGACATAAGCATTCCTCGCAGTGAGCCAAGCAGATTCTCCTATAATTAGGAATTATATCTCTCATTCCAAAGCAAGATTGAAACACGTTTCGTTCTTATTATCCCTTTTCAGTTCATGCTCCTTTGACTAGTCAAACTGCTACAAGCCCACAGGGATCTGCAATCTCCCCTGCAGCCTCAGTACCTTACCTCCAAGTGACAAAAGTTTAGTTCACTCCAGTCCACTCATTTATACTCTCCAAGGGATTGCTTCTCATGTTTGTTGATTAACTTTGGTTGTTAGGACACAAGAGATTCTTAAGAGTCACTAACTTCACAATCCTGTTATTTTAAAACTTCACTAATATACCAACATATTGTCAAGCCTTACAAGCTCTTGGCCCTCAACATCTAACTGCAAGTTCCATACATGACAAAAAACTGCTCACAGTAGCTTCATTTTGTTGTTATTTCAAAATCTATTGCTGCGGTTTGTGTCTAATGTAGCCATAGAGATGGTAAGCTCTTCATTTTATGTACTTTTTCCATCAAGTTCTCATCTTGGAAATGGTTAAAGGCAACCAACATTCTTTTTCAATTTCTCCTTATCATGCCCTTTATGCTTATCAGGCTCAATCCCTCTTGAACTACTTGGCACTTCAAACTAATTGGATTTTCCGTAATAGGCACCATTTGACCATCCTTGCTAGGGCAATGTGGATCCTGCTGAATTTGCATTTTTTCAGCTGCCTCTCAGCATGAATCTTAGCACAGTCAAGTTGCGCCTACTAGTCCAACTCCATCCCTGCTTCCTCTGCAACCTGTAATGTAAGTGTACCCCAGGGATACACATCTTTGCTGTGACCAAGGCTCTATAGTTGTTAGCAGCTGAGCCAGGCACACAAGCTCAAACACTAAAACCCTCCACATCTTAAGGCAGTAACAACGCCTCTTTAAAACAAAGCTGGATGAGGTCCTGGAAGATTATGGCCATCTTTCCCTTAGCACATCATCCATTACAGAGCCTGATTAGGTTAAAAAAAAAGTGAGAAAGCTGAGCTATCCAAGATAAACGTGCATAACAAAGATGACCTGAGTCTCTCCCTATGCTCTGGCAGAGGCTTAATCTTATGGGGACCCCATAAACTGTGTGTTGGGGAAGCTATTTTTAGCTGCTGGAAGACAGGTTAAAAGTTAATCTAAAAGAATAAAATAAATGGAATATATAAGAAAGCCTCCAAATGCAACAGCAAGCCAAAGCTAACACTTCTCACAGTTTGAGAATAAGCTCTGATGGAATCAGCATCACCATTATCTCCAGTTTAAAGCTTTATTCTGTAGCACAAATATTCTGAAATCTGAAGAGAGTTTAGATTTATTATTCCATCTCTATAGTACTACAAAAGAAATGAGGTTTTATTTTTCAAAGTATAGTTACAAGCAGTAACGCCTTTAAAATTTCTGCCAAAGGATAGAGAGAGGAAAAGAAACTCATGTCACAAATTCTGTATCTCAGTGATGTCACTGATGTCTTTTTTGGGGAAGACTACTGAAAATGTGGAAAACCCCCATCAATTAAAGGATGGCAGGGACTCATCCAACTTAACAACCTACTTTCAAAGTGATGAAGAGTTCTGATGAAGACTATAAAGCCAATTCAAAAATCTCTTCTTGGCTCTAAAAGAAGAAGGCAGCTAGAATCATTTCCAGCCCACTCTTCCTCCCCTGCATACTGCAGGACAAGATGTTCCATCAACAGTTCATCTCACCGGGGAAAAAAAAATTTACATTTGTTTTAAATACTTCTATCAATTTCTTCTCTGTTTCTGAGAAGTTCCATCTTGGATAAAGAGGAAAAGATCACAACATTTCAAATGATTTCCCCATAAGATGAATGTGAAAGGGTTTCCTGATGAAACCAACTCCATAGTTCTAAGGGACTAATATTACCCAGTAATAACAAAAAGGTCCCTCTTCCCCATTTCTTCACATTATTTCCTACTCTTTAAGTGAAGAGAGGTACAGAACCCATACTACCAACAATCCTGTAAAGACTTCTTTAGCCAGATTCCAGCAGAAGAAAAGGACTAGCTAGAGCCAAAATTCCAATTCAGATAAGTAGGTCCTTTAAAATATCATCTCTGCTTTAGCAAGCCAGAGCACTAATCACTCCAGCAGTGCTAATTCTAGATCCAGATAAATTTTGCTACTAGACTCTAAATGGAAAACACCTTGAGTTTTGTTTCCTGGCACTTTCTGCAGCATCCAGGAAGCATTTCAAAACTGAAACATCACACAAAACTGTTTAAGTTAACATACCACTTTTTGCCTGTCCCATCCCAACTTAGTCTTGCTTCAAGGATAACTATAGAAGACTAGCTTTTTACAAACTGTAAAACTAATATTTTATGCCATCTGAGAAAACTACACAATATATTGCAAAATTCCAGCTTCCAAATGGAAGTAGAACATTTTTTCTTATAGAACCACCCATCTATTTACCGCAAGACCAAGAAGTTCTGAGGAGCTAAGCATTTCTCATCAGTCTATTATCATCAGTTCTGAGCCCAGGAAGGTTCTTGGTAGCACACATTTGGACTCTATGCTTTTTAGCACTGCTTACAGAGTGATTATTCTGCAACCTTCCAGAATGCCAGCTGAAGTCTAACAATTAGAGCTTTAGTTTCCTGCAACTACAGAATTGTCCCTCAATATTCTGGAGGATAGGTACTAGAAAAATACTACTGATGGCAGAACACTTCTGTTTCCAGCTTGTTACAGTATCTTATACTTCAGGGATCCTCGCTTAACACGATTAAGAAAACATCAGCACAACAGGGTGCTAGTTAAGTTCTCTACAGAAAATTTAGCAGTTAATATTAGACTGACAGAATTAATTTCTGATCCAAAGATGGGGAAAAAGTAAGGTTCAAGTAGCTTGCATTCCACAGAAATAGTTTCACAATTGTCTAGCAAATCCTGTTTAAACAGATCCTCTCCACGAGGCATGCAAACATCACACAAAATAAGGTAAGGTTTGACAACACTCCCCACACATGCTAGAATTGAAAATGAAGCCAAAGAAGTTAGTTCCAACAGCTGCAGTTCAGAAATTCTTTTAAAGACTAAAGAGATATTTCTTGAACTACAGAATCTTTCAGCTTTTCCACACAGAGCTTTCATAAGCCAGTTTTTATTAGAAGGAAACTTCAATATTATGAGGTGTTCAAGCTTGGATTAAGGTTGCCACAACATCAGCAGAGAACTGCAAAAGAAGCAAGAAAAAAAAATACACTGGAAGGCATCCTTTATATTAAGGGATAGATACTGGAGTTAAGTTTCTCAGATATTCCATAGGCTCAGGAAGCATAAGCAATACCAAGAGCTCAAAAGCATCCACTGAAGAACAAACCTCACTTATTGTGCAAGACAGGATTATATTTCACTATTCTAAGGCTGACAAGCAAGGATTTGGCTTGTTATTACCTCCAGTGATAGAACAGGATAAATACTAGGTCTGCTTACCTTAGCTAAATGCAGAAAATCACTATGGAACCCAGAACTTCCCTGCATGACCCTAAAGCACCATCATTTTAAGAACAGCAACTGGTCACTGAGACAGCTATGACAAAACAAATTGGTACCAAGAATAAGGCTGCATCCTACGCATGCATTAGCACTCCCCCATCTCCCACACTTCAGCTGTGAGAGTACCTGTGAGAAGGGAGCAAAGCCTAAACCATCAAATACAGCATTTAGACCCTGTTTTGCTTGACAAAAAAGTGTGATGCATTATGGAAAATTGTTTCAATTCAGAAGAGAACAAGCAGTACTCAGTTTTCTGATTGGAAAACGGAGTTTGTTTTTCAAAGTCTTTCCTCCCGTTAAAGATGGAGAAAGCCTACAAGCAGAAGCACCAGAGGTAAGCACCTGGCTTAAGATGGTGGTTTCCCATTTGCGAAATTCACAGACAGATAATGGGCTGGGAAGAGGGTAAAGGTAATATTTAATATGGAGATTTTAGTTCTTCAGATACAGAATCCATCTAGCTTGTCTTAGAAATAAATACAAAAAGACTTAAAAATTGTTTTATAAAATTTTAATAGAAACTGAACCTTTGACTGTTACACGATGAACTGCTGTTTACAAGAAATACTACCCTTTATTTCTCAAGTTACTAATCAGGTGGTGTGCTTTGGTTCTGTTTTTAATCCAGGAAGAAAGTGCCCTCCAGAAAGCAGAAGAAAGCGTGAAATAAGGGATGTTAGGCCTTCATCCCAGTTTATAAAGTATATTTCTCAAAGCAATGGAAGCAGTGGTGAAGTAAGCTTGAGAGACTTTTTCCAGTCATACATAATTCCCTTAAGACAGGGAAGGTACCACCACAGAAAACTATGGATAAGAATTTAACACAACTTCACAGGTTACAGCTTTTCATACCGATAGAAGCTCACAACGTTAAGCCTCGGCAGTATCCCAGGTTTAAAGCCCCTTTCACAACTGAGGAAGGCCTACCATTCACACCACAGACAAATCCTCCTGCATCTTCCCAAGTGTCTTTGTCAGACAGGACAATAGATGAGCTGTGCCTCATGCCTGATCCAAGATGTTTTGCTACTTACATTCTCTGCCTATAAAGAATCCAGCCCTATCTTAAACAACAGGCAAGGATTTCATCGACTTTGTTGAAGGATATTTACGTCTACTGTACACGGAGCTCCATTTGAACTGGCTACCAGCTTTAGTCCATGGCCACCCAGCTCCCCACAACGTGCAAGTCTAATTCTTTTTTCTCCTTCTTCTCAGCATTACTGCAGAAAGCACAAAACTACTTTTGTACCATGCTGAGGTAGAGGAAGTCTGGTCCACTGAGGCTTTTATACACCAATTCCAAGCCCCTCGCTTTTACCATAATTATGAACTAAATGTGTTAACAGTCATTATCTCAGAAGTAAACCAGCTCAAACTAAGTATTATTGTCTACTAGGTTTTGTTCCAAGTTACTTCACCAGGTAGTCACCAGTTGAAAGTATTTCTGTAACTTTCAGTCCACGACATCGTAAAAAACAATGTATGGAGCTGGAAGTGGTCTGTGTAAGGGAACCGCCTAAGCTCCAAATAGACTTATTCTTATAGATATTCTATTTAAACCCAAAGGCAACATTTATTTAGTATACAAAGCCTCTAAGATAAAAAGGCCCTCAGATTCACTACAAATAATAATTTATACACATATCAGTGTCTGAAGAAACATATCTACCACCAACCTAAATCTACCATGCTCCCACTAAAGCATGTCATGCAGGTTATATAAGGCCCACAAGGTTTTACTCTGAGGCTTGTACTGGGTCCCTGAAGGAGAATACAAAGGTAAAGATTAAGTGGCTTTATCACCGTGATATTTGCTTCACTCCATCAGTTAGAGGAGAAAAGCCA
Source organism: Dromaius novaehollandiae (assembly GCF_036370855.1). Taxonomy (NCBI): domain Eukaryota; kingdom Metazoa; phylum Chordata; class Aves; order Casuariiformes; family Dromaiidae; genus Dromaius; species Dromaius novaehollandiae. Next base: position 79,877,629 of record NC_088101.1, on the reverse strand, counting down.
GGGGAAAAAAAAAGGACTAATATCACCTATGTTTTTGTTGGTGCTTGCCCTTAAAATGAGAACAAACACAAAGGCACATACATATCCTTAAAAAAACAAACTCTGGCCTGACAGCATGTAGCACAGAGCCCTAAACAGTGATGTGTAACACACACACACACACCCCACCACAAAAAATTCAGGTAAAATCAGTACTAAAGTACTGTTATATTACTAAATCCTACGGGCTTGGAGTTGAAGGATTATGCAAGTCTCCCCCATACCTCCTGCTCCCAAAACACACATACAGGTAATAAACTTCCTCCCATTTCCCTTCAGGTTTACTCTGAAGGGTTTCAGACATCTGGTTGACTTGTTTAAAATAAAAAGCCCAACTAGTAAGTTTGTTTTTATGATCCTAGAGCATAGAATGTTCTTGCTGGAGGCCTCAGGCCAGGTGAAAAACATTTGTGTTAAGATGCTACTTCATGGCATTGCAGGGATCTAATGAGCTGTATAATCTGCACACAGGGAAGTCTCCATAACATTAGCTTGTGACCACTATGAAATTTAAAAACAAAGAGCCTATGGTAGCCCAAGTATTTTTCAGTAAATAGCATAGCTGGTGATTTAAAGCTACTGCTAAATTTAGAAGAAATCACGTGTCTATGAGTACTGAAGTGTCTGTTATTAGCAGTGTTCTGTAAATATACAGGCACATTTCCCCCCTTATTAGCCTAACGCTTCAGATTAAAATCAACATTTCCCTCTTGTGACACAAAGTACTACACCCAATTTAATGTAGTGAGAAACGTTTCAATCTTTGATGCCTTAAAGTTATAACTCTCCAGAAGATCGTTGTGTAATTGTACTGAATGAGCATGTATATCTATGTAGTGTGTATTCTTGTTTTAGCAACTTAGGACAGATGCATTATTTACATATTTTTATATAAAACCCAGAAGGAATCCAACAAAAGAAAGCAATTTAGAGGAAGATGTATGCAAAAGTAAAATACTTCACAGGCTTGCATACAGTAGTTAAAGCTTTCTGCCATATCATCTATCCTGAAAAAGCATAGAAGTGCACTGAATTGATATGAGATATCATGCTTAACAGACAAGTAAAGTTCCCTTTCCTGGCCCAAACGTATTCTCAATCATAGCTGAACATCTGTAATCTGTTACTCAAGAAACCCTCAAGAAAAAAATTCATCTGGCAGGTGACAACACTTCAAGACCTCTAAAGAGGGATACACCGAGATCAAATTTTGAAACATCATTCTAGTTACATGATCCATTAGAACTCATATTTAAAAAAGCCCACATAGCTTTCAAGTAGTAAGCTTTTTTTTTTTTTTTAAATAGCATAAGAGGTCTCAGACATCACACTATGAGTACCAAAAAGCAAAACTGAATGGTAATTTGAAAGAGTTGTTGCTGATGCCCCTTTGTGACTTATCCTTGCCATGCTAAACTACACTTCACCTCAACTTAGTATATTTTGGTCTCCAGCTCGTTTTGCACATCTCAGGAAGCTTCCTAATGGTGAAAACTTTGAAGAGGTACACATTACATATGTACTGCTCCACCACAGAAATCTGTTTTTCTTCTTGACATCTTTCATGAACCCTCACAAAGAAATCAAATATGCTCAAAGCCTGAGCAGACCGGAAATCAAAATCCACAACCGTAAGGGAATGAAATACAAAGAAGAAAGTACATATGTTCATATTGTGTGCATTTTCAGCATTCGTTTCAGATGTTGCCTGAAGTGTCATCACAGACATCCCTCTTACCAGGCTTAAGCTACTTCAATAAAAAAAAATTCAGTTGAGCTATGTAGCTTGAGACTTGCTAGCTCAAACCATTCCAAAAACAAGATAACTGTTTTCTTTGTCTATGCATCCAGCCTTTAATGGCACACTGGGCAGCTGGATTCAGGAAATGCTACGTTGGAGGTCAAGACACAAACTAAGGGTGGAGAATTGCAGTAGGTATTTAGGAAAAACATTTGTAAAAATTACGTGAACTAAAGAAATATCACGAGACGAAGTTACATCACATAAGAAAAGACAATTGTGCTAGGTCAGGAAAAAAGAGTTTAAAGTGAACTCCATTTCAAATACTTTTTTTTTTTTTTTTAAAGAAAGTACTGAAAGAAGTCATTTTCAGACCTTCTTGCTTGATGAGAGAGATCAGTGCTTTCACTGTGCACTACCTCAACACTATCAGATGTTTAATGAATAAGTCACTAACTCTACAAGCAAGTTCTATGGATAGATTCATAAGCCAAAGTGGATTCAAAGTCACTGGGACTGTAGATCATGGCAGAATAACTGATTTTCAGTTGAGCCAAAAATGCAAGGTAATCACCTCTGTGGAAATGGGGGTGGGAGCTATTGTTTTAATCTTCACTGATCTAGACAGAAGTTTGGCAGCTTTAAACAGCAGAAGATAAGTCACTTGGCTAGTAAGTCAAACACATACATCTGCAGGCAACATAGTTCAAGAGAAGACAGCGCTATGAGTGTTTAGAAAGGAAATCTGTGTCCTCCCACTTGGACAATTACATTTACAGATCACTGCATTCTGACAAGACCAGCTTCTGTTAACCAAGGTGAAGGACAAAACAGTAAAGATTTATCTGATAAAGTCAACAGTAAGAGATGCAAGCTTCTCCTTTCAGCTCTTCACCTGAAAACTCTCAATCTTTCAAATGATCTTTCAACACTGCTAAAAAGTACGCTTTATTTAGACACGCTTTAAAATAAGCCTCTGAAATTACATCTGGGATTCTGACATCTTCAGTCATGCCAAGATTTAGGTATACTAGCCTGTATAAAGCAGTAAAATGTTTTCTGAGCCTCTGAAGAGCCAAACCACTGAGTTAAGGAAGTCACTGGCTGAGCACCTGGACTCAAAAAGTGTTGCAATGATAACCAGTTTTGACAGCTGCAGCCTTTTCTGCAGGTGCAAAAAGCATTTTCATCAGTTCAGTTTGGCTCAGTTTAACAGTCAGTTCAGTAACTGGTTCAGAATTTAGAAAGAGATTTGGTTTTATTTGATCTTCTCAGACCTCATGTTCAACTGAGAAGTGAGGGAGGGGAAGGAAAGATTTCCCCCCACCTTAGGAGTTCCAAAGCCCTCATGGAAACAGTGATCACAGACAGCTGGGATCATTAGGGTCAAATATCATTTTGCTTTCAATTAAGTTCACTTGAAATGCAAATGCTGTTCAGAATACTTTTTCAATTAATCTAGTTCATTTAATACATTTTTAATTTAATAAAGACTTTGATTAGCAGCATGTACATTAAGCATAGTCTCAGGTCCCACCAAAAAGCAACTAAAGCTTTATGTTTTATGTTAGAAAGTGGTGAAACTTAATTGATTTACACATATATCCGTATGTTAAGACTATTAATCAAGAAATTGCTGATAGCTGGATGCATCTAGCTAAACAAACATCAACACTGCATCCTAAAAGCAAAATCCCCATCATTTCTTCTGACACCTACAGCTAAATTAATTGTTCAAGCTCCTTTAATAATCAGAAGCTAAGCAAAGAAATCCCATCCTGAGTATCTAACCTGAGGAGAGGAATTGTACCCCCATTCCACACCAACTACCACCTCCTTAGCAAGGCTGGGGGGCTATTTCTCAGTCCTACCATTCCACAGATAAAAATGAAGATCTGGGATAATGGTATGAAGCTACTTTTATCTTAACAGTTTGTAGAGTCACTGTGCAATTCTTTTTTAAAGATACAGTATTATGCAAATACAAGTAAACAAGAAGCCCTTTACTATTTTTAAGTTAAAAATAAGCAACTATACTTCCTCTCATACCAAAATGCAAACAAGTGCTAATGTTTAAGCCATGCTCAATACACATTTTACCATTCACATCACCTTCAACTCCTCAATTCCAAGAGACATTGCCTTACTTTTTTGGAAACACTGTGGTTTAAAATGACTGACGTAATCTTAACTGCAATCCTAGTAACAAGCATTAGGCAGTTTTGGAGCAGGATTATCAGCCTTTAAACCCCCACTGAATTGAAGATTGCAGCATGATTTTGAAAAACAGATGTCTGTCTCTTCAGAGCACATAATGAAAAGCTTAAGACTGGTTGTAAGACAAGTTACTACAACTTGTAGCTAGTTGTGTCAAAATTGGAAAGGAACTTGTTCTAGAGGCACCACAGTGCTTAACTGCACTGGAATACATCTGGGTGGGAAGAATAAACTGCTGCATATGTAGGCACTGTAATCAGTGCCATGATCAGAGTGAGACTGAGGAAATCACCAGAAGGTGAAGATGTAAATACTTTGAAGCCTTACACAGACAGAGGCTGGAGGAGCAACAAGTGAAAAGCATTTACAGAATCTGACAGAGACAGGACTCAAGGAAACCCTCCTCCATGAAGGGCAAGTTTTCTATGTGAATCAAGTTGTGATGCATTGAGGTAAGGGAGAAGTCATGAGAAGCAAATTTTCAGGAGTGTGTTGCTACTATAGAAGACTCTGCAAATACTTAACTGAAGAAGTAGCCTTAAAAGAAAAGTTATATTTCCATACCTAGCTTGCAATGTAAAAGGCATTTTATCACAAGAAGGGAGAGCTTAAAATAACCCTAACTTCAGAGTAACTACTGATGGCTTCAGAGTGACTCCGTAACACCTGGAATTATTTGCAAGATACCAGATTTAGGCTGCTATATCATAAATTTGAATACAGTCAGGAGCTTTTTTTATAAAAATTTTTGGACATCACTTTCAGAAGCTAAGCCCGCCTTCACTCCAGGTGAACCCTTCAGAACAAGTAAAAAAATCAAAATTTGTTTTACTTCTCTTCGATTCCCCAGATTTCAGCAGAGTTCGGGGGGGGGGGGGGAACCCAACACAAACTGTTGTAAGCACTAAAAGTTAACAAGATGAGTAGGACCCACCAGGTTCATTAGGAATTACATGTCAAATAAGAACTTTGCTTTGATATTAGAGCAACAGGCTTTAGGGATAGGACAGAACCTACTGAATTCATACATCTGGACTTTCAAAAGACTTCTGCTGTAAGCAAAGCTGTCTATAGCGAATGCAAAACTTGTTGCATAACCACACCAAGAGAGCAGTTATCAAGGGCTCAGCCAGCATGTGAGAATGCACTGAACAGAAGCCCAGTTCAGTTCATTGATTTCATTACCAGCAACAGATGGTGGGAAACAGAGTAGGCTAGTCATACAGTGGACAAAGGTAGGAAGAGCTGTAAGACAGAATTAACTTCCTGCATAATTCTGACAAATTGCAAATCTGTTCTGAAAAAGCAGGATACAATTCAATAGGGATAGGTAAAAAAGTACTCTCAGGTGGGAATAATTAACTGAGCAAACAGCAAGATGAGTCCTTCAGAAGAAAGCTGTGGGTTAGGTTGGATCAACAAGCTGATCTTGAAACAAGTGTTAAGCTGTTGTAAGGAAGTCAAATGTATGGGGATGCATAAACAGTAATGTCAGCTCCAGGGCATGTGAAACAGTTTCTCTACTCCACTCAGCATAGGAAAGCCTCAGCTGGAGGACAAAGCTGGGCTTTAAGAACCACACTTAGACCAATGTGAACTAACTGTAGAGTCTGGAAAAGAACAAGAATGATTAGAGCTGAAAAACCCATGACCTCCCACGAAGGACTGAATACACTACATTTATTCAGGCCAAAAGTACCAAAAGGCTATATGTTTGGAGGGTGAAAAAGAACATGCAGGAAACAGGAACAAAACAAATACCAGTTCAAATATTTTTAAAAGAATACCCCAGGGAAAGAATAGCTGTCCTTCACATACATGGGGATTAGGGAGTAAACTTCAACTACAGCAAGGAAAACGCCTAGTTTCACATTCAAAAAAGTCCTAATGCTGAGCTAAGTGCTGGACTGTAGAGGAAGTAGAGCTTGAGAACTCGCCAAATATCTTTTAAGAATTGCATTAAATACATGTGATCCTGTTATGGTGCAGGGGACTCAACCAACCTACACACTTTTCAGCCCTACTTTTCTTAGGACTATCTCAGTTCCAAGCTACTGCAATGCCTTTGCTTATCCTCTCACAGGATATGTGCATCCTGAATGAGCTAGGAGTTAGCCTTCCGATCATTCAAATTGCAGTTCCAGGATTCCTAGCCTGACATTTGCACGTTCAGGTTGCTTTACTCTGCAACAAGAAGAAAAAAAAGTCAAAGCTGCCACATTTTCTTCATACAGAAATAAATCAACCCAAATCATCTCTCATGGTAGTGAGTAGTTTTCTAGCAACTGTGGTACATTTCCCCTCTGACCAACAGACACCAGAATCAGCAGGCTGCATACACACATCTTCCAAGCATGTCTAGGAGCCTAGAACAAGCATTTCAGCAAGTGATGCAAGTCTTCACTGATGCAGTGTCGCACATCCTCACAAAAATATATTCACCCTTTACTATGACTACAGCCTTCAGGTTGGTTAAGACTCCTCATGCATGTAAACTAAATCCTCTAAAACGAAAACTATCACATCCTAGATTTTACAGATAGGGAGTTGAAGCAGAGAGCACTAGCTACAGCCAGTCACAGGGAAGTCTGTGGCTGAGGGAAAAGAAGTTACATGCTCACATTTAAGCCATAAAAATCTAGTCACCAAAGTGCAGAACAAACTAAGTAACAGTTTAAGCATAAAACAATCATACAACAGTTAGATACAAGCTGTTACAGAGAAGGAAAAAATTTAGTATTTCCAGTACTAGAAATCGTTTTCCAGGGGACCCCTCTGATTTGTTATAAATGTCATCCTTCTGAATGCATTTGTTAAACAAGAGAATTAAAAAAGCACAAACAGTCCATGCTACCCTCCAACAGTTCAGCAATTTCTTATTCAAATATTGAACCAGACAGGTCTACTCAGGATGTAGTGCTAATGGAAGATAAGCAAGTACACATGTAGCCACCTCAAGTGGACCACCACACGTACTGAGAAGTGAACAAGCTAAACTTCATCCTTATGTTCCAGCGACAGCAGTATCTTCTTCCAAACAGTAACTTTGCTATTATATCTTATCTTTCAACAGCCCCTTACAGCAAGGTACAGCACTTAAGTTTAAGCCCCCGAGATAGGCAGGCTTTGCAAACTCATTGATCCTCAACTTTGTTTAAAAATGACAAAAACGAAACAATAATTAAAAGATAAGGTTCTAGGTTCCCACTCCTTTCCCTCCCTCACAACAAGAAATAAATCACATATTTTAGCCAATTTAGGTAAAGAGCTATTTGAGGGTATTTTTGTTAATCCTTTCTCACTAAATATTACATCAAATTAAACTGCAGAGCACAGCAATAGTCTTAAGGCAAGTTTACACATTACTGCCTTCAATTCACTCAATTCCAAATAGAACATAATGAATAATTATTTGCCACTACTATTACACTGGCATAATTAAGCCAAAAGGTTTCTGGTTCAGGATTGTATTATTTAACTGTCACTTCATCAAAAGACTACCTGGCTGTACAAGCAGATTCTAGGTGCCTAAATGCAGAAGCTTGCTCGCAGTGATATGAGGCACCTGCAACCTCCACAGCCATCCATGTGCTGTATACGAAACGCTGAGCGGTGAAAGAGACAGAAACCAGCAAATCTGGATCCATTCGGCCTCAAGCACATTCCCACAGCTCTGCCTTGATTCACATTCTACATCACGCCTAAGCCTCTAAATTTAAACAAATTTTGCATATTCTGCACGCTAGAGACATCTTTTGGACTCAGGAAGTTGACAAAGCAACAGGGTTTGACTGATCCAAAGGATACTGGGCTTTTTGCCACTTGCATCCTTCCTTAACTGGTATGCTGTGCTTCCACACCTCTAAAACTGGAAGAGGTCAAATCAACTGAAAACATGAAGGAAGACAAGTGCATTTTTCAGTGGGAAGGCAGGTGGAATTAAAGACAGCACTACCTTTAAAACAAGAATTTGCCCTATAAGCAAACTTTGAATGGCAGAATAAAGCAGCTGAACATCATGCAGCATCTACTAGTAACCACTGTGAATAAAATGCAAGCAAGTCAGGAATACTTTACTACTACAAAATGTGCATTGCCTTCATTGTGGCTGCACATAATCCACGGGTACAGTACTAAAGGCATGGTTTAGTACTATTTGCATCAATACAAAATACACAGCAAAAGTTAAAGATGTTGCAATAACAATCTGAACTGCCCAATTAGGGTAAAACACATGTTTGCCCTACAAATTTTAAGTCCCCGCCCCCCTTCCAAACTCCTTGAAGGCATTAATGCTGCTCACAAAGTTATACGAGATGGAAATTAGAGACCTGAAGTTAATAACACTAGCAGAAGTTTCTATTATTCCCATTCACAGCTCAAGGGGAAAAGAGGATAGAAGAGAAGAATGCTACCACAGTCTTGTCTGAGGTCTCATTAGGATAGCAAAGTGTGTGCGCATTTTTAAAGTTGGCCCACCTCAACTTTAAAACAGAAATCACTAAATTGCAAATGTGATCTTTTACAAGCTCATGAGACATGCAGTAACAAATCAACACCAAACCAACTGCCTAGGCTGGTGGGTGTTAAGGTAAAACAGGTATTCTTCAGAGAAAGAGTGCAGACTGTCTTCTAGCATCACTGATCTCAAACAGTTCAAAGCACAAAAGGAAAGGTACAGACAATGCTGTAGCAATTCCCAAGCCTCTTCTAGACCAGTTGGATTCTAATAACTAAAACTGAGCAAATGGAGAAACTGCTTTCTCCCTTCTCAAATGCTTTTTCCACAGTGACACACATCTCAGTACACCAAGACAGTTTTGCAAGTGACACTTCTCGTGTTAGCTCTAGGCAAAAGCATTGTTTAATTTCGCACTCTTAGTTCTGTCTCTACAAACAGACTTACACACGTTGAAGAGCAATTACTGTTACTGGCACTGGGCAAGGGTCTGAGCAGTTCCGAAGCTCTAGCCCCACAATTTGACCAATCGCTGAAAGTTTTTTTTCCAGTACTTCACTGCACTGGAGTTTAGTTTTTCCACAGGAACGTGAAGTGTTGCGATACCAAATTCAGAGAAATAATGCTAATACTGGCTAATCATAACCCTTGCTCTTATTACTAAGAAACAAGAACCATAAAATAAGTGATATTGTTTCACTAACATAATCAAGTTCAAAGAGAGGAAAGCCAATTAGTTTTGTTTTTATAACCCAATAATTTCTTTTACCTTTAAAATAATTTAAGTGTTTTATATTTTTAAAAGCATGATTTTTAACTGTTTGCATAAAAGAATACTGGTATCAGCAACCTAACAGTCATAACCTAAATAATGCATTTAGTAACAACCCTGCCTACTTCCCACTCCCCCAACCTAAAAATTAGTAGAAATGTGGCCTTCAGAAGTTACTTCTGCCCAGAGTTTCTTGCCAGCTTACTGATAAGCTTATTTCCCAAACTGAACCAACATAAAAGCCAAACCAGCATAAAAGATAGGATATGCAATATTTAAGAGTTGATTTTCAATCACCTTGACTGCAGACTCTTCTATAATCATATAACGCCACAATGTCCAGTTTGATTGTCACAGATTATGTATAAAACAAAATCTGAGTTAAAAAATACGTTTTTTTTAAATGGTCATTTTAAATAACACCCTTAAAGCACTCCATTTTCTGAAAGTGTGACTGTCTCAATCCCTCTAGCAGAGTATTTGCAATTAAGAAAAAAAACAAAATTTGGATTTTTGTATCAACTTTCATCACTGGATTACAGTAGTTCACTCACAGCCAAGATACTATTAACCACAAAAACTTCATGACATGTCTAAAAATAAGTTGTCAGCATAAATGGCTGGCTACTTTTCAGGTATATACAGTCAGACTAAAACAAGCTGCCTACCAAAAAATACCAGCCATTGAACTACAATGAGTTTCTATCGCTTAGATAGCTGTGTTTCCTAGCCTTGAATTTCTTCCCTAGAATTAGTGAATAGGGCTTCCCTTTGTTCAGTAACCTGTTCTCCTCCAGAAGTGCTCATATAGCACTTCACACATTTGGTTCCCCCCCACCACCATCATTAAGTTTGTTTCTTATAGATTCTACACAAAAAAAACAGATGTTTGTGAAGAACAGAAGAGTTCAAATAACTTAGAGGGAACAGTGCGCAGGAGCCTCTTACATGTTCTTCCATAATATATTTCAAAATTTATTTTTAATTTTAGACATTGATGCAATAAGACTAAAGACAAGTTAAGGTTTTATGCACATTTACCCGTAAGATCATTCTTGCATAAATATCAGATCTTAAAAGTGTAGTAATCTAAAAATAGCCCAACACATTTATTTTATAGAAATAAAAATGAAAATTCAAAGTAAACAGACGGTTAAGAAAAAACACACAAACCACAACGCCTGCACATTTGCAGGGGAGAAGGAAACTCACTATTGCCAAAAGGCAAATTTGCTGTGTATATTATCACCTCCAAAATATGCAAAAAAAATGTTAGTCAAGATATAAATACTAACACTTTCCATTAAAGGTTTAACAAGACTTTGTACTAATCTAAGAAAATTCAAAGCACAAACAGAAAGGACAAGTTCTGAGAACAAAACTTTCAAACACAGCATCATAAATGTAGGAGAAAAAAAAGAATCATGTTTGGAAAGTTTTAAGTACACATGCTTCTAAAGGGAATAATCTATCAAACCACAGGAGGTGCCTAGAACTGCCATCATCACTGTTAACACAAAGGAATGTAGCTGGGGGGGCACACCACTAGAGGAAGGGGGTGAAAGAAGAGAGAAGGCAAAAGGAGAAGGAACCAAAAAAAAAAAAAAAAAAAGAGCTGCAATAATGGCTACCAGACTCTACAGGAATTCCTATAAGAAAGAAAAAAAAAAATGCTATATAGGATTTATTAAGTCAAATGTAATAAATTGAAAGTAATATCTCAATGTCAAGTTTTCTGTTCATCTATCAACTAGATTTTCATAAATATAGCTTTATGACATATACTAGGCTTCCAAAGCTTAACTCAAATGGTTGGGAATACAAACAGATATATCTTCTTTCAGGCTGCTAATTCTTCCAAACCATAGTACCCTGCAAAAAAAGTAGCATTCAAGAGGAAATAGAGTTCCACTATACCAGTTTTAAAATGCCCATTTATAATTATTCAATTGACTTTACATTCTCAAGACACGATAACTGTGTGTTACAAACTGCGTGGTAAAGGCCTTTAGAGGACAACCAGAGTACCGCAACATAGAATATCCTAAAAGGATATCATTAGGGGAATGATCTTGCAGATCAGTATTTTAGATTTATGCCTGATAGCTAGTATGTACTTCCATGTGATGTAAGAGTAGAATCTTGCTACTGACAAAAAGACACAGACCATTGAAAATATCACATTAATGCAGGTAATATTTGCCAGAAATTCAAAATAAATATGTAGTAAATCAATTTTTTTTTTTTAAATCAGGAGTACTATGTTAACAACAGAGCCCAGCTTATTTTAAGCTACTTGGAATGCCATGTGTAGGGAGCTAAAACAAAGTCTCTTGCCTCTGAGCACAAATCTTCCAGGCAGTTTCTGAAGTGCAATAATTGTAAAGATAGAAGCACTTCTGGCTTGATCATGGACACTATATCACTAATAAAGCCAGATCTCAAAGCCACATTTCATTAGTAAAGTTTTTACTATTCAGCAAATATTGTACTCCAGATTTCATAAGCCTGATTCGAAGCAAACAGATAATTCACAACTAAAACATATCCAAAAACATTTTAGCTTGCCACACCACACAGAAACTTACTGGTTCTTGCCAAAAACGGCTTCGACAAAAACATTTTACTGCAGTAAGGCATATAAATTGGAGGCAATGTAACAGTAAAGGCTGTAATAACTGTTCTCAGGAGCTAATTTTAATGTAAGCACAGTGAACCAGAAAATAGATTTGACCAGCTGGCTTAACTCATCCTGAGGCCTAGAACTCAGCATGCACATTAAAAGCCAGTCTCTTATCTGGTCTGACTCACGAAGCCACTCTCAGCCGAGCAACTCAAAAGTTCTAACGCTACTACAAAGCACTATTTTTGTAACAGCTATTTTCTGAATAGTTATGATGGCTACATGATTTAGCTAAAGAGAAAATGGCTTAACTTTCAGATCTCTGCCAGAAGAGTCAAGATAACTGACGCAACGCTAAATCAGAGGATCATCTACAACAGCCAGCCTCTCTGTCTCATGAGACCTAAAGTGACCTCTTTAAACAGCATCCAAAATTTCAAGTACACAATTTTATTTAGCCTTCATGCAGGCTGCACAGGAAAGGACACTTAGTAAGTCAAATAATCAGAACAAAGCCATGTAACTGCTAGAATAACACAACCTAACAGCATATTAACTCTTAAATCTCAAACTTGCTCTTTTGAGCCCAACAGGTCTCTATACTTCTAAGCCATAAATAAGAAACTGACTTTCATATTCCTGGAAAAAAAATCCAAAACATAGTTTATTACCAGGAATCATAAAGACATTTGCAACAGTTTGCAGCTATTGTTGAAAGCACGTACCTACTCTGACGTAACTCTATCCTTGAGCAACCGAAGGAAGAATTGCCTCCAAACACTTTGATATGCATATATATGTGTGTGTGTATATATATATATATATATATATATATATATATATATGCAAATATTTTTTTACATCTCACAAAAGGCCACCTGCACGGAGCTCGCGTCTCCGTGATGGCCAGAGCCCCTTCCCTTCGCAGGGCGTGCAGCACAGGCCAGAACCCTTGCCTGGAGCAGCACCTTGCTCTGCAAGGCACGGCACTGAAATACTGCAAACCCCATTCCCCTCCCGAGCAGCAATTATTAACGCTAATAAGTTTTCCTTCTATCAGGGCATTAGGCAGCTACTGTTTTGCTTTTATCCAGACTCTTAAACTAATGGAAGGGCAAAATGGAGCTAACCTTTACCTCGAGGCTCTGCTGAAGGATCACATCTCCCTAGTCTTAACGGCAGAAATAAATATACGTATACATATACACATATATATTCACGCATATAGGGAGGTGGATGGAGATCGCAGCCAGCAGCTTCGGGCCAGCACAGAGGTGCTGCTGGGGATTGACTCCCCCCGCCCAGCACGTCCCCGCAGCCCCCCGCCGGGCCCGGCCCTAGCAGCAGCGGCCTCGGCCCACCCCACGCGTGGGGCTGCTCCCACCCCGCGAGGGACCTCGTACCCCCCGCCGGCTCCTCGGCGCGGGGCTCGTGAAGGGGCTCGGCCTGCGCCCCCCTCCTCCGCCTCGAGGGCGCCCTGCCGCGCTCACCCCCGCGGCCGTTGGTGGCCGTTGGCAGCGCGCGACTCCTCCCCTCCCCCCCCCCCCAACGGCTGTTACCTGCGGCTGGGCGCGCGCGCCCCCCATCTCCCTCCCCCCCGCCGCCGCCGCAGGGAGCCCGCAGCCGCTACCTGCGCCCAGCCGGGCCGCCTCCCCTCCGCATATGAACAACGCTTCTCAATGGCAATTGAACAAAACACAACAGGCTCCGCCCCCTCCCGGCACCCGCCCGGTCCCATTGGCCGGGCCGCCAGCCCGCTGCCCTTTGACCCGGGCGGTCATTGGGCGGCCCGGCCCACAAGGGGCGGGGGGCGGGCCCGTTCCAAACGGGGACGCGCAGCTGTGCTGCCGGGGGGGGCGGGGAGGGCACGCCGCACTACAGCCCCCACAAGGCGCTGCGGCAGGGCGACTCTCCTCCCTCATTGGCTATCTAGGGAGCATGCGGAGACGGGCCCGTGAGGGGCGCGGAAGCTACGCGCCTTGCCCGGGGCGATGACGTCAGCGCGTCCCCGGATGGAGCCGCAAGGAGGACGCGCGTGGCGCGGGGCAGCACGGAGCGGCCGGGCTCTGGTTGCGCACGCATGCGCGGTGCGGCCGCCCGCGGCGTGCGCATGCGCGCCGGCGGGCGCGCCTCAGGAGGGCGGGAAGCGGCCGTGCCCCGTCGCGCCTCGTGGTGGCCTGTCCGTGCTGGGGCGTGGCGGGACTGCGAGCGGGGCGGCGCCTCCCCCCGCCCCGAGCCGCCCCTCTGCGATGGGGCTGCGAGGCCTGGCCGCGGGGGCTGGCGGGGCAGCTCGGGGAAGGCCGAGGGGCGGCAGCCGGGCGCAGGCCGCCCTGTGCCGTCACCAGCTCCCACCACGTCTGTCGCGTTTCCCCCAGTCGGTTCCTCCAGGCATGTGGCGGCTGCCCGCGGTGGGGAGTCACCCTTCCTTCACCGCTTGCCGGCGCCCTGCAGCCCACGCAGATACGGCAGCTGCTGCCATTTTCTTTTCCCTTTCAAAATGGAGGCCAGAAAAAAACACACATCTGCTTCTTATTCCGCAAGAAATGTTCCTATGGGAGTTTTTCAAAAGCAGTTATGAGTCAACCGTAGCGAGGAAGTGGGATGTGTTTGGACTGCAGTTACGTTGTACACTTGTCAGGGCAGAGACTGTTTTATGTGGATGCGTAATCCCCATCATGAGAAACCAAACCCTGATTTACTGTTGCCTACAGGCTTGATGTTACTGCGGTGCGAGTATTTTTTATTAATGGTAACTATTAACAAGCTCTTCGCATCCCTTTAACAAGCATCTGTTATTTCAGCCTTCTGCAACCTGTTCTTCGGTGTTCGCACATGGAGTTACAGAGCAGTATACTTCACTCCCTCACCTTTCCTTTCACCCAGAAGTGTTTTGGTTGACTTCATGTCATTATCCTGTAAGTTTCTGATGAATTATGAGACTGTGCTGCGTTAAGTGTCTGAGTTAACACTGCAGCGCAGAGTCCAAATCAGCTCTGTTCCTTGAACATCCTTACTTAGCTTGCTGATGTTCCAGGCTTTCAAATTTTAACCGGTTTCAGGAGGAGACTGTTAACTTAAAACTAATTATATTTCAAAACTGTGTCAACATGACCATGTTTTGCTGTTTGTTTTTCACCGCTCTCATCCCATCCTTTACATCTTACACAAAGCATACGGTACCCAGTTTCCTGAAACCGTCTGCATATTTATTTTCTTCTTATAAACCTTAGGCTGAAATTTTTTCAAATAGTTTTCCAAGATACCTTTCTGAAATTGTACAATGAATATTTAAATTAGCGGACTAGTTCTCTGGGAGATCAACACCTACCTCTGATTAGAAAGATCCTGGAAGTGATTAAAAGATCACAGACAAAAGTACACAGCTCTCTCCCATAATTCAGTCCTGGCCCTTGAAATACTTTCTAGTTGTGCTCATTTTGCTTCTGGCCTTATTGTGAATTCTGGTACATGGGAAACTGTAGTTCATCTGCTTTCATAATCCTATCCACATCTTTGGCAGGGATTTGGCTCCATCCTGTAATCAGTTTTGTACATAGAATTCCCCACTGGAAACAACTTATCCCTGAAGCATTTCATTGCTAAATCCTTATCCAAACTTAGAATTAACGATTTAGTAAAAACAAAACAAAAAAAATGAAGTCATAATGTAATTTTAGCTTTCACAACCATTGCATCTAAGTATTCTACCCACTGGAGTTTAACAGACTAAGGTGAGACATTTTAATAAAAAATTGGATTTGCCCTTACCCACAACTTTAAGTTTTCCAAACCATTTTCACTATATTGAAACATTAATGTTTCAGCGAAGCCACAATACTTTCCTGCAGCCTCCTGCACTATCTCTGGTGCAAGTAAGGTAAAAGCAGAGGGAACTTCATGGTTCTAAAACTGCTTCTTGATTGCAACTATTTACTGCACAGCCATTGCTGCAGCAATGGAGGAGGCATGTGAAAAGGACCACAGCCTCACTCCCCCAGCAGTCTGTGCTCCTGCTCTCAAGGTCCACGGTCTGGACACTACAACTAAAGTAAAAACTTTGCAGTAATTAAATTATCTTGTGGATTAGATATCTCTTAAATCTTCTTTCTCCTCTTCTGTAGCTCTCAGATCTTTCTCCCCTCATCTCCTTTTATCACCTTCCATTCTTTTCTCCAACTTTATCAGCCTTTTTCCATTGCCACAATGGCTGATACTCAATTCTCATGAGGTGGAGCTGCTTTCAACCATCTGTAGCCCTAAAATAGGTGGGGAGCTGAGCCCTAAACTAGTGATGTTGCAGAGGTGGTACCTCCTCTGACCAACTGATTATGTCTCACTCTTTATCACATGGGCAAGCCACATGCAGCTACTGAGGTCCACAGAATGTAGGGAGATGGGGTAAATAATCATATCTGAGACAGGGCAGGTGGCAGCTTTAATAAATAGCACTCAGTACTCAACCATAGTATTCTTTCATTTTATACCCAAGAGTAAGACTCTGGCAGGGATCCAGTTTATAATTCAGATCTTGGTAAACAGACCCAAATTTCCCCCATGACATGGTTCAATAGTAATTGTCTAGCACTTTAGATATCTAATTACAAACATGCTACCACATGTTAAAGTGGTCGGTGTCTGTTCACTGAACTGTGTGTTTCCAGGAAGAGCCATCTGTTTCCAACAAAACAGTGAGACATGAATGTAGACAGGTTTCTAAATGAAAAAAACCCACAAAACTATAAAGAGATAGTAACACAAAGCTGTCTTCACAATAAAGTACAGGCAGAAATAAGTGCAATGAGACGATCAGAATGACATTCAGGAGAAGGTTTTCACCAAGGGGAACTCATATATGGCATGATTGCTCTAAGATACAATTCGTGGGATATTTTAGGTACCCAAACTACTGGAGTAAGTGTATGCTTATCTTCACTACATATAGGTATAATAGGATCAGTTTGGTCCAACTTCACCCCAGTTTACATATAGAAACTGCATCCCATCTCAAGATGCCTAACTCCAGTTATTTAGAAAACAAAGGGAATGTTTTTGTCTCCTTAGTCAGAACATGGTGGATTGGCATGAATGACATGTTGGCTTTGCGAAAAAAACAGATAAACCTTAACGCTATGTGTGTGGTACTAAGGTGCTGCCAATCTAGGTAAATTACCTCCTAAGATCAAGAAGGGAAAAGGGGAGACTATGCAACTCAGTTCTTTTTTATTATTATTATTGTTTGTAGATAAGGAACCCAGCAGCTATTTGATCTAGTTATTGCTTTAAAAAATTAAAGTGCAAAGATCATTTAGATACTTTAAAGTGCACAGTTCCTCATAAGGTTCAGATGTGCATTTCCAGTGCGCTATTTCAAATTGGTCAGAAAAATATTTTACTTCGTATACTAACCACCTTTTACTCTTTTACTTTGCTAATATTACTAAGCCAAAAGTTTGCTACATACATTTGCTAAATACAATGGTCATTTCTAATGAGTTTGAGAAGCAACACAGGTAAGTGTGTAAAGATGTTGATAGCAAGTCTCAGGTGAATTTACCCCAAATCATGGTATTTCTCTTTCCGTACCACTCATTTTTAGTCATTCATCTGTTTCACCATAAAATATGTATAATGGAAATAAGGCCTCTGCTTCAGAAGACAAGTTAAATTTTTGAAGACCTGTCAGAAAGATTCCAGAACAAATAAAGCCTTTGCTGATCCTGTTTACCTTAGGGTCAATTAGCAGTCCCCCTAGGAAGCGAGTGGGCAGTCTGGCTTCCATCTCCTGACCCATGGGGTCTCCATGCTACTGAGTGAAGCAAAAGGAACTGAACTGACTTTGTAGTCTGATGTAGAGCAGGTAAAAGAGATGCAGCTTATGTTTTGAGGGGTCCTATGATATCCTGCCTGTTTTCAGCAGATGTTTGAGCATAATGAGCCTCATCAAAGACACTTCTCTATTCTCTCTGTGTAGCAGTGTCACAGCTGAGCATGCGGGTTCTGGGCACAAGAGGAAGTTCTGCCACCGATTGTGTTTATCAGTTGGTGGTTTTAATGCTAACCTTGCTCTGACTGCTCAAGCAGATTTGTTTTCTTTATGAGGTGCTTTTCCTTACTTATGTTCAAGGGTTTGTAACAAGTAAGATAAAGCAGTAAGAATGCTAAATAGCCTGGAATTGAGAGGCAAAGCAGTGTACAGCATCTAAATCCGGAACAGAGGGCCAACATCGTGGGATATTAGAGTCAGGGGTCTTTCATAGACCACTACAAGTTGGCTGGACATTATGTTCTTTGTGAACTCTTAAAAGGATGTTGAAAAAGTTGAGTTAATCACAACCAGATCATGTTTTATTGGATTTCATGGAAGGGTGACTCCATCCTGTGCCTCTTGCATACAGCTGACTTTTCCTACACCCAGCCTTTCACCTCTGTTACCTGCTACTCCAGCTACACAGTTGCCTGCTTCTTAAAATGAGCCATCTGGCCAGGATATATTTCATTTTTCAGGGTACGAATTAGCCACAGGATTTTAAAAAGGGCAAATCAAGCTCCTAGTACTGAGCCAATACAGCATTGTTCTGCTTTTCACTGCAGTCCCCTAGGAACAGTCCCACTCATGAGAACTCTGAATTGCTAAGAGTTCAGCCAAAGCATCTTCTGCCTACTCAAGTTTCTAGTCCCTCCTACATACATTTCCAAGTGCCTTGTTCTTTTTGCAGAACACCAATACACAACACTTCCTCCCTAGACCTTCCTCACGTTACATAATGGCTTATTGACCTCCGAACTGAGCCTTCTCTTAGCCCCAAACTCTTCCCCAATTCTGCTCTCCCTGACAAGAGCCTGGGACTGCGAAGGGGCATCACTTACCTGCATCACTTACCTGCAGCCTTGAGGGCTACTTGATTTCCCAAGTTTTGATGTTTTCTGTCAGGACAGGGCTTACACAAACCTTATAAACTTCTTTAGGGATTTCCGATAGGAGACACATCACAACAAATTGATTAACAAGCACTGGTACTTAAAGCATAGTGTGCAACATATCACACTTGATATGTTTCACTATCCTTAATATAGTATTTCCATATGAGCCATTTCAGCTGCTGCTCATTTTTTATTATTTTTTTTTTAAGGAGATAGATAGTAGTTATCACTGTTTTGGTACCTTTTCTGTCATCACTTATCCAGAAATCTGAGGGAGCAAGAAACAAACTAACTTATATTCATAGTCTAATGGAAACAATCTTGGGTTAGTAAAGCACTTTCCTAGTGTAAGAATTGTTTATACCTGCATAGATATGATTTTCTTTTATTCTGCCTCAAAATTTGCTGAGAAGTGGTACACAAGATGTGCAGTGGGCAGAGGCATTGTGTTGGGCCTTAATACCTTTTACCAGTTTATAGGAAACAAGGTTCTTTGAAACATTAAGCTCCAATGGAAAATAAAGTGGTTTTGTGAACAAATGCTACAAACCAGTAATCTGCTTATTTCACTTGATCTCATTTCTAAATTTACTGTGGTTAGATAAAGGAGGAACTATTTTAATGATCACATCCAAATTTAGGGCCACATTTTCACGTACATTTCAGCCAGGCAGAGTGGTATATACCCAAGATTTTGGACATGAATTCTTAACATAAATTTGTGCATGCTAATCATCAGGTATATTCTTGTATTGAAGGTTTTTCTTTTACATCTTATATTTCTAGATAATTTCCCCTGCAGATGGAAATTCAAATGCCATGTTTCTACTCATACTCCCAGACCTGCCTCCTCTGCTTAAACTAAAATTGTAGCCTGTCTCTCTGAAATCCCATTCCAGATACATAACTGACAGATCAAGCCCAGTGTGACTTAAATAGAACTTTTAATTTTCTCTCCCTTTTCTCCTTGACTAATATAATCTTATCTCACTCGTATCTGTTCAATGTGCTGCTGCAATGGCTGTTCTAGCCATGTCCTTCAGCCACATCAGCCTTCTCCTAACTCTCCACTGGCTTCATTTTTCCTGTTATATCAAATGTGTGCTCCCTGTCTTTCCATTTGAAGCTCTTCATGGCCTGTTCCATCTCTGTCTACCTTTCACTATAGCAAAGGCAACTTGTGCCTCTGCAGTCCCCCAGATGCTGTGGAACTGCACCATGAGATCACCTACTCTCCTCACCTTTACTCACTTCAAGCATTTACATTTAGCAATGATGCTTATATATTAAGCCCACAGGTTTCAATTAAACAAAAGCATTTTAGTTCTGAAGAGGCTAACCTGTGTTCTACAAAGAGAAAACAAGAGTGATCACCATTGCCTGAGGCTTTTACGATGGCCCAGATCATTCAGGAGGTCAACCAGGCCTTTGGCTGTAGAGGAAGGGTATAAAAAAAGACGAATGAATGTTCATGTCCCAGATCCCCCGACTGGGAAGGAAATTTCTTCCTGACCCCCGATCAGCCCTGTGGTGGGGAGCAAGAGACATCCATCAGTCTTGCAGAAAGAGGGTTTTCCTCATCACTTCAAAGCATTTGCTTAAACTATTCTATATTTCAAGCTATGAGCAATCCACAATGCCTCTGAAGAAGGAAGATAATATTTGAGTGAATAAATTAAAGAAATCTGTTTTAATGAAAGCTGGTGTCTTTTGGATGTGTTTCAAGGCTGACTGACTAAGATGCAAGTCCTGACTGAAGCTTTTTCTGCAGCTGGGATAGGTGCAAGGCCTCAAGCTTTTTTCTGTATTCTCTGGTGTCTAATACTGGGAGCTGATTAAGTAGCTTTGCCTTCTGTGGAAACACTTAAAGGGTCTCTTCTATCCAGTTGGCTACTTCCATAAATTGTATATGACCTTAATCATGTTTGAGGCCTCTAATCCTTCCAAATTCAGCTAAAGTTGTCCAATTAATTTAAAATATGTTACAGTGACTGCAGACAGGCATGAACAGACTCAGAAGAGATGCGCTGGTAACTGTGTTGGGGAAAGGAAAGTGGAGGAGCAATAATCTCTCCCTCATCTCTGAGACTACTGGCTAGAGACATGAGATATGATTACAGCCATTATCTTAATACTGAACCAGGAGGGTTAAAGGTGTGGTGAAGACCATGCACAAAGTCTTAGCCCAAAAAAGAAAGGACTGAGCAGGAAGACTCTGATACAGATACCAGGTTCAGGAAGAACTAGTGAGACCCTCCAGCCTAAATCTAGCACACATGGAGGCTCCAGTTTCCTCTTGAAGCTATTGAAGCATCTCATGATTTAGTTTAAATGGCAAGTGCAATGCATTGCTCAGTAAGTAGCAGTGCATATTTATAGTCACAACTAAAAGTCCATCTGATTTCAAACTGGAATATACCTAACAAACTGAGACCCACCAGAATCTGTAGCGAAGATCAGTCACTGAACTTCTGTTTCTTGCTTATTAAACTACCAATGCAGACCTCTTGGCTTTCTCCTGTGCCAGTCTTCAGACTTTGGAGAAACTCTCTAAATACCTGCAAAGCTATATAGTTACCTCCTCTCATTTCCCCTTACAAGCTGTTATTTTGCTCTGAGATCTACAGAAGTTTCACAGAGCCTGCAACTAGTGTGCTGAGGCCACTGCTAACCATGCTGAGCAACACGCAGATGCTCTCTTTTCCCTGAACACTACTGGCTGCCCATTTCTCTCTTCTTGTCTTATCTTTATTTTGGCAGTTCTTCAGGTAATCCTTATTCTGTGTTTGTACAGTGCCTAGCAAAACAGGGTCCTGGACCACTGTAGAGTTCCTAGCTACTTTAGGTAGGTGTATAAATAATAATGGTAATATACATGCAAGAAATTGCTTTGTTTTTTGAGGGGAGAGGGCCTGTAAACCAAGGATTTTTCACTTGCAAAAACAACAACAACAAAAAAAACAGTTGAAATACCACGCAAGCAGAACCACAGATCCCAAATGCAGAGAGGCCACTGTAAACAGCTAAAAGAATTTCCCTTCACCCAAGAGAGCTATCATCATATATGTTCTTTGAGGAGGAGGAACTGCAATTTTTGAACGTGTGTTTCCCGTTTCAGTTCATTTTGAATCTTCTAAAGCCAACAAATATTTGATTTATGACAAGAAAAATATCTCAAAGCTTGTCATTAACATAGCTGTTTCCATTTTTTTACAAGTAGCGCATTTTTAAACTCATTATATATCTGTGCATTTATGTGTATATATGTGTGTCTGTATGCTAAGGCCTTATGTGAAAAAAAATAAAAGCAAACGTCACAACAGCAATGTAAGGCTCTGCGTGTCTTTTTTCCTGGTTACCAACCTTGTACAAATTAAAAACACATTAGCCACTTTGAAAATAAATCTGACGGCAGTTCAAGCTCTTTTCTTTGGAGTTTTAGTTTGCAGATAGCAGGGGCATTCCACTGGCTAAGCCACTTGAGTGAATTTCCTGATTTTGCTTGGTCGCTTAATTTCCTGTTGGGCTCACATTTTGCCTAATTCAAGACAAAAAGACCCCTATAAATGGGATGAATGATTGAAATTGCAGAGCTGGACATAGTAATTTGATTGCAGTTCAGTATGTGCCTCTCTGAACAGAGGTAGAATTTCTGAGACATGCATATAAGTAACTCTAAAAATGTCTTTAATTCAGCATTTTCTCCCCTTATTGAATTACGGATATATGCATCCATATATCTGTAATTAAAGGTCTTCTCTTTGTGTTCAGATTTTAATGTGTGTCAATGACAAGTTTTCTCCTGTTATGACATCAGTTTTCAGTCTCTAAAACAGGAAAAAAATAAAACAATAGGAAGTCCTCTGGTCTGTTTTTCATAAAAGCTCTCTAGCACTACTTAGGAATACATTTGAAGCAGATTTTCTCTGCATCATTTTTCCAGTGATAGCTTTACATTCAACTTTTAAATACTCAGGACCGTGAATGGGATTAAATAATGCTTTATCGAAAGCCAACAAATAATGGATTCATAATGCAGACAATTTAGGTCTCTAACCTGATTGTTCCACGCATCTTACAGCTTTATATATTGCCTATCACAATACCTACATGCTGTACAAAATTACTAAACTATAAAATCTTAAAATAAAATTGTGGGCTCTTTTCTTGCGTTCCTTCCACAGTGGAGAACACCGCACCATCTATGTGGGCTTTATTTATAGGTCAGCTCAGTGGAAGACTTTCTGAATTAAAAGACACGCTTTGCACTTTTATGTCAACACCATGAGCCAGGGCTCAGCCTGCTCTTTTCTGGGAAGGATTCCCAGGGCATCTGTGAGAACGCAGTCTCTCACCAGCACCAGCAATGGTTCCAGCAGCAGGATCAGGACTTCAAACTCTGCAGTGATTGTGGCAAACCTGAAGACTAAACTCATGATGACACCCTGTGAGAAGGTCCATTTCTGGAATATCCGTTATTCAAGTCTCTTTTCAGTCAAGTGCTTGTTGCTGGAAAGAGTACCAAATTATTAATAAAGGTGAACTGAATGCATGTCAAAATGCAATGTTACCATGGCTGTAGATGCTTGGGCCATGATTCTGAAAGGCCTGTTGTGAATCACATTTCCAGCAGCCTGATTTGTGAAAAAATGTTATTATTAAGCATTACTCTCATGTGTGTCTTTTTTCAGATGGACTGCTAGTGGCAGGGGTCTTGCTTAGTTGTACATCTGGTTAATGGCCTAAAAGATCAACAGTGTTTTAGTTATTTCTAACAGGAACTGAGATCAAAGATCAAGTTAATGTAAGAAAGAAAAATGAAAGATGAGTCAATCCTCTGTTAGGAAGGACTATATTCTGCCCTTTCAGAGCCTTATCTTGTAAGTATTTTCCATCTCTGACTACTGTAAGCCAGCTCCTGTGATCTTTATATTGACAAGCTGTGTATTTAAAACTACATCAATACGACCACGTTTAATTTGGGCACATTTTTAACACACTGCCTTTTTGATTCTTTAAAAATTCATTTTACATAGCAAGGGCTGTAATGTAAAAGTGTTGTGCCTAGGCATCCTTATGGTCATGAATCCAATGTACTGGCTTTTTCATGGTTATGGACCTCATCTGAAGGTTGCATCATCTTTTGGGTTCTTGCAAGTAAAAAAATGTAGGCTGAGACAGGAAAAGTATTCTTCAGAAGAGCCACGTAGACATGGATCTAACAGCCTCTTGAAACCTTACAGACTAGGTAGCTCTGACAGTGGGCTTCAAAATTCTGTCTGTTTAGCAGCAAATTTAAAAATGAACAGGACCAAGTTGTTATGACTGTTTTGGGTGCTTCTGGTTTTATTTTATTTTCTTTCTAAGCTAGCTAGCTAGGAGTAGCTATGGTTCAAATTAAACCCATCACTTCCACATAATTGAAGAGGGATTTACAGAAGATGCAGATGCTTTCCACGCCAAATGTTGTGCATGTACAGAATGAGAACCAACAATTACAATTAATTTCCAAGCCCATATTCAGCACCAAGGAAGCAGCAGTGTGTATCCTTATTACCGCACATGGATGGGGGAAGGGGTTTTATAGGGTTTTATATGCGTTTTTTTCAATGATGTCAGAACTGAGAACTTGTGAAATAACTTAGATTTCTTGTGCGTGCATTCGTCCGGGCTGGCAAGAGGCTGCACTGCTCTAGCAAAGCCTGCAGTCTGGGACTGCAAAGGGTCGGGCCACAGTTAAGAGCTTTAACTAAAGGTTACAGCAGACAAAAGCGGCGACTGTTGCATTCCACCTGTTATCTGCGGGAGTCAGCGGCACTGCCTTCCCCCTCCAGCTTCCCTACAAGTCCTGGCAGCTCCGAGATAACATTTCATTTAAGGTCTGCTCAGGCCAGGTTATCGATAAAGTTGAGAAAACGAATACCTTGAGGGAGCAGGACTAGATTTTCAGTTTGCTTAATTTATGGGCCAGGTCTAGTCTGGCACGATGGATGTCCAGCTGTCAGTGTTCTTTGTCATCCGGCTTTTAGAGGATGTCGTTTTGCTGGGGCAAGACATAAAAGGGGGTTTTAAGAACACTTTGCAGTCAAGTAATCGCGGCTGACTACTGTGTTCTCTGGTTACAATTAACAGCACAGTCTGACCAAATCTCTCTGATTCTGTCTGTTCACAGGCCTGGGGCAACTGGAATATCTCTCTTTTGTCCCACACTCCTTCATCGCCATGGCAACAAATGGGCAAATATTATAAATAATTTTTTTTTGCAAGTCGACTGCTAAGTTTTCAAGACCACACACACGTACACGCACACACACAGTACAGGTAGTTCAGACTTGGGGATTAGCACGTTAAAACCGTGGGCTTAACCAGTAAGCTTGGCCATGGCCCTGTTTCGTTCCAATGTCCATCGCAAACATCCCAGCAAAGCCACATATCACATTTGTGACTGCGCAAATATGTGGGTAATGCCCAAAGCCAGCCTGTGGCTATTGTCACCAGCAATTAAAGGGAAGACGAGGTCCTCTCCAGGACCACCCTGCTCTCATCCTGGTTGTGCCACTGGTGGAAACAAAGCTCAGCTCTTGTACAAGGGTTTAAAAGTGGAACTTGTCAGCTTGTTAGCCACCGTCACCTAATTACCGTGGCCCAGGAAGCAGGACTCACCATCCACTCTGATAAACTCTGGCCCCAAATGGAGGGGCAAAAGCACCAACAACAGTAGCTCCTCTGACACAGGGAACGGAGGGAGGGGATTCACCTCCCGTGACTGCTCTGTGCAGGTCGAAACCCTCGCGTCACCGAGAGTCCCCGTGGGCAATGCTCTGCCTGTGCAGCAGCAATGACCGCATCAGGGCTGCAGACAAACATGGACATCCAGTTTCTGGTTCAGAGCCTGAGAAGAGATCCTCGCCAGCTGCGGCTGCTGGAAGGTGCTGCCTTGGCATGGCCACTAGAGCGATGGCTCATCTGGCAGCAGATCCCAGGAAGCCTGGAGAATGCTCTCATCTGTTGTCTCTGGATCCAGAAGCTAGCCAGAAGGCCTTCAGTTTTTCCCTAACCTACAATTCGTTAGGCACCCTGAAACATCTCTATCGCTAGGGTATTTCATGGGAAAGTTTGCTTTTTGTTGGTTACATGTTGCAGCTTGCATGTGTGTTTTTTCCCCTGTATCTATACCATCTATTCTTTTCAAGTGACAGATACCAAAAGTAGTAAGCTGTAAAAACATGTACCACCTGAGTTACAAAGAAAATCTCTTGGGAGACGGTAAAACAAACTTGAGTACCAAACGCCCTCCCCTTGCCCATGTTGCCAAACCACCTCCTTTTCTGCCTGCCTGCCAAGGACTCACTCCTTCCACAATACCCACAGGGAGGGAGGGTGGTAACAGATTAAAAAGCCAGAATGCCAGGTTACTCCCTCCTCGAGGTTTCCCAGCATGTATTGCCGGCCTGGGGAATAGGGGGAAGGGGAGAGGAAAGGCTGGCTGTGCCCTGTGCAGAGCCAAGCAAGCATTCAGCTTTATAAAATATATTAAATTCCAATCTCGCTGGAGCCAGTATTGAAAGATTTCAGCAAGGCCAACACTTGACCTTTAGCAGACAATAGCCATGGCCCTAATTGGCAACTGCTCATTGTGTGTTTTCATGTGTTTTGAACAGGCGGGTTTCATGCTCATTCTGCTGTAGGCTCAGGTCTGAGGCTTTAAGTGGGAAGCAGCAAAGGTTTGGTGATTCCTGATTGTTCTATAATGCCACCTGCTGACTCGAGGGCGACAGTAGCTAGCGTATCAAAAGTCCTTTCACAGAGCCCTGCTTTTAACTTTAGTGCTATTTATATTAATGGGATCATTCAATGCATTTCACTCACGTTCTGATTTAGAGTCCAAGGACAAACCGAAGTTACAAATCCTGCGTGATCATTGTAAGCTATAGTAGACATTAACTATACCAGCTTATTGCGCTTCAGTGGATTGCAACTGCAAAATATAATGAGGGGGTGATTTAAAAAGTCTTGGTACTCAAAATAATAAAATGTTGTGTTTATAATGTGCTATGCTTTTTCTACAACTGATCCAAGCTGCAAGCTTGTGTATCAGCACTACAAGGCGACTTCACTAAAAAAATACAAGGGAGGAGGGAGCAAAACCTAAGTGGCTACTTTATTTCTATAGAGAGGCCCAGATCTTACTTCTTTTGAAGGCAAGAGCTGTACCCTTATAGACTGCATCATCCATGGCGATTCGTGTTCTGTGCAGAGATGCATGGAATAGTAAAGAGATCCCCACCCAGCAAAAGGCTCCAGGTCATGTTCTACCTTGCTAAGCCTGGAAAAGTTGAAACACAGAGCTAGAATGAATGTCACACCACCAAGCTAATCTTTCCACAAACTGAAAAATCACAGCCTTTCCCTGAAACAAGAATTCTCACTTCCTGTGTTCATCCCATCACACCTCTTTGTCCTTGTTCTTCACCATGTCCCTGTCTTAACTGAAATCCTGTTTTCACCACCCATCTCTGGCTGAACCTTTTTAGCAAAGTACCTACCTTCCAGGTATACATGCTCCCTATGCACCTTGGCTATTACTGCTGCGCTGTCCTTGCTCTTGTGAGTTGGCCCCCTCACGTCCTTTCAGGTTCTCTTTCTCTTAGATCTGCTTCGTGCTGTTTTGTTTTTCTCCTGGCACCAACATTATTTTTCAGTTCCATAAATAACTACTCATTCAGGTCTCCACCAGCACCTGGTGCAAATCTTTATGTCTGGGTCGTGAGTTCCAGATTGACATTTGGGGTCCGTTTTTCAGAGGGCCTCTGGCACAGGCAGTTTGACACTCTACCACAATGGAGACAGGCACTGCAAAGCCTATGCACCACTCTCCTCCATTTGGCACCTTAGTGGGGTCTAATTTTTGTGCTGGCCTCCCACACATTTAATAAAAGACGCACATTCAAGCAGGCTTTGTGCCCAGAACGCAATTAAGCATCCAACTGTCCGATCTGTGTGGCCAAATCCTCAGTGTTCCCGGGGGTTCTCAGGTGCAGGTTCACACTGGTTCATCAGGTTTCCGTGGGGGGGGAATGTAATTTAGCTCTTTCAGTCTTAGTCATTGAAAATAAAAGGGGAGTAAGTGAAGCTTGTCTTGGGCTGTAGGAATGGCAAACAAACCAGGCATGATTCTTTATCTTAAAGTGAAATTTGCAAGTGAACAAGGCCTTGTAATTGATGCAGATTTAAAGATATAAGGTGAGGCTATTCTATGTTTAGGTTTAAAAGACAAACCTTATCTCGCTTTTCCCATCCCCTCCCTTTTTCTTCCCTTGCACAGCAGAATGCTTAACAATACTTCCTTCAGACCCAATTCTCAAACCTGCCAGTCCCCACAACTCCAGTGAATTTCAGAGCAGCTGGAGATATTTAGGAACCCTGAAAAAATTCCACTCCCTCATCAAGCCTTTCCTTCAACACAAACTGACCACAGAAATGTCACAATACCTGAGACAAGCAGTTTCGTTACATGCTCTGGGTCATTTTGTGGCACTGACATGAATATTACACATGCTGAAGGCAACTTAAAGCCACAACACAGAAGACAACTGATGCATCAGCCCACATGAACATGTGGAGAGATACAAAGTCTGCCTGAATGATATAAAGAAATATATACTGAAGATATATCACGTCTGCTTAATTGTTCCTTGTACTCTAATGTTTGATTAGCCCAGAGAGGACCATAGTGCAATACAGTGCAGATGCAGCCAGGCTGTATCACTTTTTTGGGGTGCCAGAAAATGACGTCTGCTTCTGTTTTATTTAGCAGCATAGATGTTACCATATGCATACCAAGGAGAGAAATATTTTCCACCTCCTAGGACTTACCAGGGAGCAAAGCCTTAAATTCTGCCATGAGTTTAACCCTGACTCTGAAACGCTAAAAAACACCTTGGAAAACTTGGTCTCTCTACTTTTTTTAGGCAGTGAGAACAGGTAGATTAGAACACCACCGGGAGTGGCTGATGCCAGCAAAATAGTCTAGGATGAATAGAAAAGTAAAGAAAATCTATTTTATAATTTTGTTATTAAATGACAGAGCCATTAGTATATTTGCCTACTTACAATGTGAGGGAGGATCTTAGTCCCCCCAGAGATGGATCCATTTAGAGATGGATCTTGACCTCTGTCTCTAGTCACCTCAGCTTCCTTTGCATATGGGTGGACGTTTCATTGACAGCAAAATTTTGCCCCTCATTTGCAACTAAGTAAGGAAACATAAAGTGTGTGAAGGAATAAAAGCTGCAAAAACACTTAAAATTCAATGCAAAGCAAGGTAACACAGAAGCTATAGGTCATCAGATCTTGATTTGCATTTCCAGCCAGTGCAGAGGACCTTGAAAATATTCTATCGTTTGGTGTCTTTGACTACAAAGAGAGGCAGATGATGCTCTAATGAGTTAGCCAAGGTTTGAAAGAGGTGAACAAAGAAGGAAGCAACATATTGGAGAACAAATGGAAGCTTTGCACGCCTTGGTATCCTGATCTGTAGTTTTTCTTTTGGTTATCAGTAGGAATTGGTGAAATTGCTCCAGGGTTGTTCTGTAGTATTTAGTAAAAGGAATTCATCAATAGCTGAGTGGGTCGACCTTATTAGGTTACATACTTCAAGAGCAAGAAGAGCCTGAATCAGCTTGGGATAACAAGATTTAAAATAAAGATATCTAACAAAATTGCTTATTTCTGGTCAGTGCCTTCTGTGAGAAGCAACTCCTATTGCACAAAAGCAGAAGGAGGTGGGAGTGAAAGGCAGTCAGATAATAAGGAAAGAGTGTTTCAGGATCACACAGGGATGTTCATTAGATTAGTGTTTCTCTACAGCTACCTTGGGCTCCATTCTTAATACTACTAGATTCATGTAGGAAAAAAAGATCTTAATTCCTTCCTATCCCCTCCTCTCCAGACATCAGAGTTCATCAAAATCAAAACCAGCCCTTATTATGCTAGGAGCGACATGGTTTCATGGTAAGCTGCCTGGCGGCACTCCCTCCTTTGGTCCAGGGGAACGCACCCAAGTTACAGTCCTCTCCACTTCTCCCCAACATACCATCGTCCTTTCCCGGAATATGCCTGGAGCAGAGAGCAGGAACCAATGTTATCCTTGCTGTGGGACTGCTCTGGGATAGGAACAGGCAGCTTTTCCTCAGACAGCTCTAAGCACTTTTGCACTGCTGTTTTTAACAGACATGAGATTCAGCTAAGCTGAATGTGAGGGTTAAGACATCCACCTCTCCTAGGACTGCATCCCAAAGAATGAATGGAGCCTGGCCCTCAACAGCAAGAATGATTTTGGAGGGCAGAGCCCATGAAACACGTGCCTGTTACAGAAAGAAGGCAGTGATGTGCCAAAGTTGTTGTTACTCTTCAGATCCTGCCCTCAAAAGCTGCACTGTGGGAAGTGGAATGAGAGGGAGCAGTGAGGACTTCGAGCAGGAGCTTTGCAGGTCCGATAGTGATGGTGGGAAGGGAGACCCTGTGTGCCACTGAGCTACAGTGTGGCTGTCCTCTGATAGGAGACACCTCTGCCAGGGCCACTAGGCTGGACAGCAGTGACAGGAGTGGGCTCCACTTCATTCCTTCACTCCTCCACACACTGTCCTGCCTTGCTGTCTTTCTGGCCTTTTATATCTTTTTGTACTTGCCACCTGCCCCAGGCTGATCTGACGCACAGGAAAACCTGTGAGTCCTTCTTTCCAAACCCAGAAGCAAGGCACACCTTTTTCTGTTCCTCGATACTTATAAATCACAATTCTCTTTCAGAGAAGATGAAACATTCAGTAAAAGGGGAACCACCACCATCTTCTCCTTCATTGGAAGAGTGGCAACCACTGCAGGGACTCCCAGGAGCTGCACCCAGCACACTGTTTCACCAACTTGCAGTCTTCCAAGTGACTGTGACCTTTCTTCACCCTGCTCGCCATGGCTGTTGGAAGCACAGTCTCACTCTTCTGCCCTCAAGAACATCCCTGCTGTCCCACCCTTTCATTTCACCCAGAAATACCATTAACAGATCCTTTATCCACTCTTCTAAATCATTAATAACACTGCTAAATAAACCAAATAAACCAAATGCAGTATCCTTATTGATGGGAGCTATGAAACGCCAAGCCTGGTTGTCTGAAGCGTTGATTCCTATAGGACTGTTATCTCCACATCACAGTAGTGCAGATATCTTGCAGTAGGAATCTAACTCTGTTTCTGTGTTCTCAGATCCTTTTCCCTAAGTGTAGCACTGGCACTTTTGCCTCTACAGAAACTAGACTGAAATCACTAAGCTTTATTAGAAAAAAGCAAAGAATTACAGAATTAGATCTCAGCTCTGTGAGGTGACATGTGATTCCTGCTGCAAATAATAAGAGGTGAAAGTATTTGATATTTTAAAGTAACCAGCCGTTAGCCTCTTCAGTCATCTGGGCTGGATTTAACCCAGTGACCCACAGGTGAAGTGTTCAAACCTCACCCAATATTCCTGTTAATCTCTTGATCTGTCAGATGTTTATTCTGTGGCTAACCATTGCAAGAAATGCAATTCTCAAATTCTCCCCATCAGCTCTAGCTGGGTATCTTTACAGGTTATTCAGTTCCCCGAAGCTGGAGAGGCAACGGTTGAGGAATCTATAGCTGGGAACCCACCATCAGAAGAGAGGGACCCCTTTATGTCTCCACTCTCTACCCGCTGATTCTGCACCTAGCTCAGAAGCAGGTACCTTTACAGGTCTTTAGGGATCATGGGAAGAAGGCGCTGCAGAAAGGTAAAACAGTACAATTAAAGTCATGCCACAACGATCTGTGGACTGAACTGAAAGAGGGGCATTTCTGCAGCCACTGGTTTTTGATATCATTTTCTCAAATGCCTTAATTGTCTCCTACTTCACTTGTAATTTATGTTACACAAGACAAAGGGAAAACTGAAAAAAGTGTTTGCATTCGGATAGGTCAGCCAGAAGACTGATGGATTTAACAGTTTCTTGGACAACCGACTAACAGCTCAGGAGATGTAACAGGAAAAGCAGCAGAGTTTTATATCAAACAATGGAGCCATTGGGAAGTTTTGAACTTTTTGACTCTGCTGACAAAAAATCGCTGTCGTTTGCCAGTAATTGGCAAAATACTCACAGAATAGCAAAATGCCTGTCTTTCAAACCACATCTTGATACTGAATGATGCATTATTTGTTGATGGGAATAATTAATACAGGGTTTGCCAGAGAGACTGAAAGGACAGCAGCTTCTAAGTCTGAAGAAGATAAGTTTGTGTGAAATAGCATCTCCTGTCTACTGAACCCACCAGATAGTCGGTTCAGTTACCACAGACATTGCCTTGGCATGAATGTTGATTGGTAGAGCTATGAGATGCTGGCGCTTTTCAGTACATGCTGTAATAGTTCCTCTCATTCATATTGGGACAGGTCACTGCTTCTCAACGGTGGAGCCACAAGGCAGAGAAGAGCTGAGTTCAGAATAGCTCCTATGTGCTCAGATCTATCTGAAGTGTGCTGTAGTGGGAAAGACTTCTTGGCAGTCTCCTCACTGCCTTCCAGCCCAGGCTCTTACAAGTTCCTGAATGCTTCAAATGGCTGTGAGACTCTCTAATGAGTAAGACTGAGGAAAGGGAGCAGAGCAATTCTGTAGAAATGCTGATGGATGTGAGGTCTGCAGAAATGCCTGGAACAAAGGAGGACATGAGAACCGAGAAGTGACTGACCTCAGCTACAGCATGGTGTAAGGCCAAACAGCTGTTCTCCATGCCATAGTGGCATCATAGCCCCTCGCTCTCAAAGGTGCTCTTCCGGATCACCACACAGTATCATCACTATCGTCTTTAACATCTTTAACAGTATCATCTAGATTATAGCAAAACAGCTTCTTCAAATCACACCTCTCTCAGTTTCAGCCTTCTTTTTAAAAAGACTGTACACATGTACCTGTTACTAAGGTCTGCTTTCTGGCCTGCATCCGAGATCCCAAGCTCAGGAGTTAGACCCAACTTGGGTGGAACTGGCAAATTGATCTCATTTTTCTCTTAGTGAATACAGGACCCAGGTCTCAGCCTAAAGCTTTTGGTTTTTGGACAAACACACAAAAAGAGCCATCAGATAAAACAGGTGACAACTGTTCCTCTGCTTCACCAGCACCATTTTGAGAACCATAGCAGAAATGAAGGGCTAAATAAACCTTTGCTGAAATCTTGCAAGATTTAAGAAGTATGTTATGCTAAAATCACATGCTTAGTTTTCTCTCCTGTCACATGGGTATCCAAGCAGCTTTTGTGACAAGATCTCTGGCAGGTTGCTCATGAACATCAGAACCAAACTGAGAAGAATCTCTTCTCCGACTTGTGTCTAACCAAGAAATATAGGGCTCGCCTGGGGGAAGATTAGAATAGAAACCCAAGATGGGAGCTCTTACTGGAAATCCTGCCCACACAAGTTTGACTGAGTAGTCAAAGAGATTTGGATCTCTTGGTCAAGGCTGAGACTCAACCTTCTGTTTTCCTTTGTCACATTGGAGATCTCAGTGGAGGAAATATGAACTGCAGAACTAAAATTTCTTTTTGCCTACTTAAGCTCCCCAAATTTGGGGTTTTCGAGCAGTACTATTGACAAGTAAAATCAACACACTTGAGGCAGTTGTCTCTATCTAAAATTATATACACACTATATATAATTTATATATATAGTTGACTACAATGTAGCTGAACTAACAGATTGAGCTGGTATAAAGAGCTCTGGTGCCAAAACAGGGAGCCCTCTCCTTCCCCCAGCCACTGACCCCATCAGCAGGGAGCAAAGGTTTGTCAACAGGAACTGTGGACTTAGCACCATGCTGAATTTGCCTCGTGCAGCATCCCCTAATATCTGCAAGCATCAGGTGCTTCAGAATAGCAGACAAGAAACCAGGGATGATGAGTGTAACAACCGCAGGAGATGTTTGTTCATTTACAAACATGATATTTATATCTCCTTTAAATTAAGGATATGAGCCACCAAGATCAGCAAAATGAGACAGTATTAACCTCCCCAGAGTGTTCACAACCAGCCTTGCCTGATTTTGTTTTTTAAAGAGAGTTTCAATTGCAGTGCTGGCTAGAGCTCAAAAGAACTCTAAAAACCCTTGTATCTGGATATTATTTAACAGGGCTATGGACAATACAATATGGACATACTGATGCTTCATCTTCAGTTTCTTCAACTATCTTTAAATGTTACCTGAAATACTTCCCAGATGATTGGATTCCTGAAAACGCATGTATTAGGAAGATTCATTATAATCCTCCACTGCAACATGAACAGCAAGGAAAAAAAATCCCTAATGTTCCAGCCATCCCAGGTCCACACTCTTTACCCCTGGTAGAGAGAAAACAAGCTGGCCTGTGGGTGCAAGTTAAAATTCCTTTTGATTCATACTGTGGCATTAAAAAAAAAGCATCTGCATTAGTTAAATATTTACTTACTGCCTGAAGCAAGAGGTCAGTTTTGCCTTATAAAGTACAAGGCAGGACTGAAGCAAGAGAAATAGCCCCTGCTATGCCTCTATCATCCTATGTGACATTAGGCAAGTGATTTCTCTTCTGTGCTTCAGTTTCCCCATCCATAACCGGTGCTGATGTTATACACCTTGTTGGGAGAAGCACTGGTATGTAAAAGCCATGTATGACTGTCATGTGCATTTTCTCAGTACAGTGCAAGTTTCTAAATCACTCTGTATGACTGACTAGATTTAGTTTCCCCAAACACCTTCACAAAGAATGAGCCTTTGCACAACGCACTCCCATATTCCTGCTCATTACACAGGCAACTCAGGCTGTTACTTTCTGCTACCCTGGGATGCCAAAATCTTGCATCACACATTACACTTTGATGTGGCATTGGCACAAGGAGGATGCTCCCCTGCAGCAATGCACATAGTGAAACCGTGATGTGAAATGCTGAGTCCAGGCAGGGTCGGGACGGATTCCACAGCTTTTGCGTTGCCGCCACTGCCTCCTGTTCAGTTTTCCCTTCCTGTAGCAATTATTGCTCATCAGCACAGATTAACAATTGCACAAGCAAACTTTAGAACAAATGAATTCAGGGCCAAGGGCCAATCTTAGTCAGTGGAGTTTTGCCACTGACTTTAAATGGGACTGGGGTTTAGCCCTGCAGCCCTTCCCTGTACTTCCTCTTTTCACCCATTCATAGGCTGTACATCTGTAGCTTGCTGGCAGCTCCCCAGTCTTTGAGAGAAGGCACTCCCAGGTACAAACTCCAAAAGCTGCATTCGTAACCTCCTGGTATTCTCTTTCACCCACTCCCTGGCCCTGTCTGTCTGCTAAGAGTTGTGCTAGCCATTTTATAGTTTCTTTTAAAAGGCAGGAAAATATAGGCAAGAATAGATCTCAATTCATTCTTAAAAGTTTCTGTTGGGGTATGAAGAATTTAAAGATCCTCTCACCTCTTGTTCATCTAGTAGCCTCAGGCCTCATCTACATGAAAGAGTTGTACCAGTATAACTAGATGTTAATTTAAACCAATTCATTAAACTAATACAAACCCTGGAGGAAGGGGAGGAATGGATGTTCCTGCAGTGTATTAAAACCAGACTCCTATCGGTTTGCTTTAATCTGGTGAGAAACTAAACCAAAGTAAGGAGTGCCCATGGACAGGTTTGCTCTGGTTTTACTAAACATATGGAAAAGAGCAATGCAAATCACACCAGGGAGTTCTCACTCAGCAGAGCTCTGCTTCTCATTCACCTGCAGGGACCAAGCTATGACTGGAACCGAATGCCTTCCACTCCAATACAGCTGTCTTGGGTGCAAGACTTTGCTTTCCTTTCTTGCAGAAGAGAACTAATCTGTCTCTGTTCTTTGAGGCGTTGAGATAAATCCGCTCTGGGCACTACAGAACCACAGGCAGATCGTAGCAGCCTAGACAATCCAACCCAGAGCTTTGACAGACAAGCTCTGGCAGATCTAACTGCACTGCTGAGAATGCTACTGCTCCCAGCTGCCTGCTCCACCCTCTTCTGGCAGCTAGCACATCTGCAGGAGAGCTGGCAGATGGGAACACGAGTCCTGAGCTGCTCTGCTGGGCTTAACAGTCCAGTGCCTTCATGTAAACTGCCATGGATGGGATGGGAACTAAGGCACCAGGTTTCGCACCAGGTAGGTTGAGAAGTCAGCACACTTCCCCTCTGACATCTCTGCTAGATGTGCAATAACCTTCTGCACAAGGGGGATGCAGACAAAGGGGGAGTGGAAGCTTCTTATGCCACCCTGGCAAAATTCACCAGTTAATCTGTCAGTGCCCTAAAT
Organism: Dromaius novaehollandiae; assembly: GCF_036370855.1. Classification (NCBI taxonomy): domain Eukaryota; kingdom Metazoa; phylum Chordata; class Aves; order Casuariiformes; family Dromaiidae; genus Dromaius; species Dromaius novaehollandiae. The sequence goes on along the minus strand of NC_088101.1, from coordinate 79,841,514 downwards.
CCTAGGCTCAAGCTCTACCTTTTAACAGAGCTCTGGGACTAATGAAAAATGTCCAGGAACCTTCAACATAATGGGAAGCCTTGCCAATGCCATTAGAGCCTGCAAAGGGAAGGGATTGCATACAAATTTTTATAACAACTCTGGACCCTTATCTAAAGTTTCTTTCTGCTTACACTTGCCAGAGCAGTGATGTGGCTGTATCACTTCCATGCTGCATGTAGCTACCAAATGCATGTCTTCTGCACTGGAGTGAGCGCAGAGGTCTCATACCTCTTACCCAACCCAGGGGCTCTGCTTCATGGCCGTTATCACTGCAAGTGGTAATAAAGCAAATAAACACTGTTTCCGTTTCCATACCACAGTAATGGGGACTAAATAATAAGCCAGGTAGAATATAGCTTACCTGAAGAAACTGCAATGTTGGTGGGGCCCCAAAAAAGGAAGAGTGCAAGGAATACCACCGCAAAGTCCCAAGCAATGAAAACAAGCCCCAAAGGAATGGAGAGGGCTGCGAATGGAGCACTTCTGCTTGACAGCTCTGCCCTCTCCTCAATGGATGGAAAGGACAAAATGGCCTGTTGTCAGCACCTACTGGGGGTTATAGAGAAGATGAAGCCAGACTACTCTCGTTGGTGCGTAGTGAGGGGATGAGAGGAAACAGATGCAAGTCAATTCCAAATGGATATTAGGGAAAAGTAGTTCACAATGACTGACATATTCGAAATGCAACTGGACAAGACTCTGAGCAACCTGATCTAATGTTCAGGTTAGCCTTGCTTTGAGCAGGGAGGAGATTTGAGCTGATGGTTGCGTGAAGTCCCTGCTGACCTAAATTATTCTGTGTTGTATTCAAGGAAAATAAGGCAGAAGTTGTTTATCTGAAACTAAGCTTGCCCTGGTTCCAGGGCTGTTACACAACTAGTAAATTTCTCTCTTACTCACGTGTTTAGACAGTCATCCTGAAGAGAGAAGACAAATGGAAGATCAAGAGACTTGAGTAACTGGAGAAAGGTGCTAATCACTGCAGTGTAACTCCATAAAGCATAATTCTAAAAATTTTCCACAGAAGATTTTCCATCAGGAAAGCACTTCGAAACTAGAAAGCCTAACGAGAAAATTCCTCAGCAGGCTCCTACCTGCTCAGAGGACCACAATGAGATGTCCTGACTACAGAGGCCCTGTCTAGGCTCGGGAAGCTCGCTAAAGTGTTCCCTGCTGTAGATAGTGTCAGTTGGCTTTCTCCCAGTTGGTGACCACTGGGAGTCTTAGTGTAGGTGGCTGCAGGCTGATTTTGGCACTTCAAAGCTGTGTCAGTGAGACATGTTCTGAACAGCATTACACAATGGTGCATAGACCTCTAATAGCAGTCATGAGTGCTACATTTCCAGCATAGCTAGTGTTCAAGGCAGGAAGAGAATCAAATAGTGTTAATATGGGGAACAATCCTTAGCATGCATAGGGAAAGCATAAATACAAGAAGATGCTCATTAGTTAAGGAGAAGAGAAAAAAGAGGAATTGTTTTTCCAAAAAGTATGTGGATTTTATCAATATTTGAATACTTTTATTTTTTAATTTTGTTTTGATTTTTTGGGAAAAACATTTGAAACTTTTATTTACAGGAAGTTTTCATCATTCTATAAAAATACATGTGTTTTCTGCTTGATCTGTTTTTATACTATTATGGTTCTTTTTATCCAAGGATCTCAAATTATCTTGCCAAAGTTTTCATGGATTCAAAGACATGATTAAATAAATTCACAGGAGGAAAGTCTGCCAAGGGCTATGGAACACAGAAGCATAATCTCTAGCTCAGAAAGCCTTTAAGCTACAGATAGCTGGAAGCTAGGAGAGCATACCAGGGAAATCTCAGAATATACTTCCATTCTTATCTTCTTTGCTTGCACCCAACAAGATACTAGCTAGGTGCTGTTTTCATGTTTTTATGTCATATGTCACTTTCCCCTAGAAAACCATTAAGCGTAGGCCTGCTAGCATGGAGCACAGAGTGAGCTAACTGCATATAGGTGTGCTTACCATCTTGGGGTATCTTGTGCTAAGTGATGTTCCTGACGATATGTATTTGTTAGCCTGTGCCTAGACCTTGGTGGTTTATCTATACTGTAGCATATATGCATCTATACTGCATAGCACCTTTGACTCGCACAGACTGAGGGTACAATCTCCCCCTTTTTCCCCACCCATTCTTCATACTGACCCTTTGCTGAGCTGATTCAAATCCCTTAGAGACACAACTCTGTCTTTTATTCCCTGTGTGGTTTTCTGCCTGCTTAACAAGTTGACTCAACAGGTGCCAGAGTGGGCCCAAGGGACAGGAAGGGAAAGCACAGCTGGAAGCAGAAGGAAGAGAAGCAAGATTTTCCCTCACCATGACAAGCTGTTAAATTTGTTCTTGCCATAATATAATTTCTGCCTCCACGCACAGCTCCACCCTATTTGAAGTTCTCTTATCCACCTGGTCCTAGCTTCGCTTTTGCACTGGCTTTGTGTGTCCTTCATAGCGCTAATTCAACTCACTGATGTAGAAGCTGATTTGTCTTACAGCTGGGTCTGACAAGTACAAGAGATGTTTCAAAACAAGTGGCAGGAGCATGTGCTTGGTTGGAGATGGCGGAGGAGGAGGAAAAAGCAGGGTCCTCCTCTTTCAGCAGCACAGAATTGTTAAAACTGCTTGTCCCTCTTACGTAACTTCATCTCCATCACTTTCTCGAGTCTTTTTCCCTTTACAAGGGCTAACAGCCCCAAAGTCACTCACCATTAAGCAGCACCAATCTTCAAGCAAAACTGCATCGTAATTTTTACACCTTGGAAATTTCTCACACAAGCTGAAGGAAAAAAGCCCACAAGTAATTCTTCCAGACACATGGTTAGTTTGCATACCACTTAGCAGTTTCTTACCTGATGAGGATGGGGGAGGCTGTCCCATCCTCAGCCTTCCCATCCTAAGCTTGAAGCCTAAAGATGGGCTTATACTCACACTGAATTAAACCTCAAAATACTTGCAGAATAATGAGCTGCTAAGAGTAACGGAATCCAGCCTGGCCCTTGGCTTAGGATATCTAAGTTCAGGAGGTTTGGCAATCCAAAATGCTTTAATGCAGTAATGGAATCTCAAGTTTCAAAACTTGTAATGAGTTGCATCAGTTATTTTATATCTGCCTATTTGGCCTCTATATCTGACATGCTTTATTCACAAAATAAATCTATATATAAACAACTGCTACACTTGGAAGAACCTAAACCACAGCTCCGGCAAGCAAAGAAGAAAATCATTTCCTTGTATATTAATATTTACTGCACAGAGATTCCAAGCGCAAAAGCACCAGGAACAGATTAATAAATAGGTTGCACACTTACGTGCAAAGTTGTGTGTTTGGTGCATCTGTCTGTCAGATGAGTTTGTGGTCTCAGTACAACTCCCAAATAATACGGACTCAGGGATCACTCCGGCAGTTGTACTGCTTGTGACTTCAGCAGAAAGGCTGCTTCTGTTCAAAGTTGTTAACTGTCAAAGGCTGGTGATTCCTATCCAAAGAGCTTACTGATAAATATATAGACTACTCAGTTCCTTACAGTGTTTTCCAACGGAATGATCTGTGTTCCATGTCCACAGTGAAGTAACGGATTTAAGCTGTAGCAAAGAGAGAGCATTAGCATCTTTAAAAAGCATTAGGAAGAGCTTCCTAATAGTAAGGATCATGAAGCACTAGAAGTGATTACCTGGAGAGGTTTCAGAGCTCCAGTGGTGCAGGTCGTTAGGAAAAAGTCTGGGCAGTATCTGTCAGGAGTGCAATGGATGAAGCTGATCCTACCTTGGGCAAGTGCATCAACTTGAGGACTCTTCTAATCTCAAGTGATGCTGGAGATCACCTAAAACTTGCTTCAGCTGTTGAATTTGAATCACTTCTTCCGCCCACTTCACAAAATAGATGTAGTTGTAAATTAGAGCCAGATTAGAAGGATCAGTAAAGAGTGTAAGAATGCAAGAGCATCTAACAGATTTTAAGCTCTGCTGGGTTGTGACTTAAATCAACAGTTTTCGAGGGGCCGTGACCTTCAGCACAACACAGTCCTAAGTGGTTGTGCAACATAAACAGTAAGCAAGTCTGCTCTGCTGCATTTCTCTGACAACACAATACAACTGCAAAGGATGAAGGAACAAATTTTCGGAGATCTCACAAGAGCTTTCTGAAAGTCCTTTGCTAATTGCTGTAAGACGCCTCACAGACACCCTCATCTTGCCCCTAGCTTTTCACAGAAGATGAAAGATAATCAGAATACAATTGTAGATGCAAATTCAAATCTGACCACCAAGATGGGATGGTTGGGTGCCTGGTGAAGGCCCTATATTTGAAAACCATATTAAACAAGTCCACACCAAAAGAAGCCCAGCACAATTAACACATTACTGTAGCCTAGAATGAGAAATCAGATGGAGGCAGCAAAGCTAGTACAATAAAACTTGACTTACCTGTCTATGTCTGTGCTTTGTGGCCTCCCCAAACACCTAATCCAGGAGCCGTTTCAAGTCAGTGGAAGGATTTCCATTTACCTCAACAGATCTTAGATCAAACAAGCTGTCTATAAAGCATTATAGATATATAACTTTCAGCCACCAAAGTCTGTTAAACTAGCTACCTGTTCAAGTTTATGAAATGCTGCAGTTGTTTCCCAGTATGAGATGTAGACATAGCTGTTAGGAGAGGGTGCTTAAAGAAGGTATCTCTTAATTAAATTATTATTTTAAAAAGGATAAAAGTGATCCTTCCAATAGCCAAAGAAACACCATGATTTTTCATACTCTGAAGCTAAATACTTCATTGCGCTGAAGGCCAGTTTCTATTCTGAAAGTGCTGCAGAAAGTTGACAGGAGCTTTAAGAGACCGTACTAGAACTATCGTAGTTATCACTGGGCTTGTCTTTTGTTTGGTTAAAGAGATTAGAACTCAGTCAGTAGTAAGCTTTTGATGCCAAAGAGACAGTTTTCTTCAGATTTCTACACACAACAGACCTCTCGGTATTTTATGTCTACTCCATTAAATACACCCACCAAATAAAGAAAGTAGATCCTTGGACACAGAAGATAAAATATATTTCAACTGTATTAAAGTTATAGTGTAGTTGTTGCAAACTCGTGGCAGTAAAATGAAGAAAACAAATGAAAATATAAACTGTGTTTCTTCCAGTCAACCTCCAAATGCTGACAGAAGAAACAAGAACCTGTATCTCATCTTGTTTGGACAGCATGGGAAAGGAGGGAGGACCAGCCAGAGCAGCTGCAAATAACTATGTCTGTTTCAAATTCAGAACAAATCATCTTCCTGCTGTAATTCCTGACAAATAATTTTCTTGTCCAACAATTTTTAGGTTCATCCCATAGGATTGCTGGGATAATCATCCTGACACTGCAGATAACAGGATTGTGATCATAAATCTTAAGATTCAAGCACATTCACCATGGTTGAGTGACCACAGCATTTTAAGGGAAAGAGAATAATTTTCCTCTGAAAAGACGACAGCACGAAGGGCACATACGCAGGAAGTGAATTCTGTGAATTGTAGAACAATGCATCATTTTTATTTTCAATTTGCCATGCACTCCTTATCGTTTCACCCACACTCTGCCCGCTAATCAAGGCAAGAAGGCTTGGCTGGTGCAGCTGGTTCTGGGTAGATCTATTTGTGGCTGTTGCCATTGGAGCAACAGCAAAAACACCTTAAAAAAAAAACAAAAACAGAAGAATCTAGGCTCTGTCCCAGAATATAAATGACCTTATCTGAGAAAAATTATTTTTGTCTACAGAATAACACCACCTTTACTCCAGACTAGCCTTGTGAGGAGCTATTCCAATAAAGTTTGTGTAAATGATGAAGGGAAACAGGTCTATTCTGTTTATTTGACTATGGTTGATAAAATTTTGTCTTTTCCCCATGGAAGAGGAGAACTCAGGTATCTAGTACATATTAATATTATAGAATTACAGAGCTGTGTTTTCTTAAGGCATAATGACTTTTGCCTTTTGAAGCTGGTTTATCTTCTGCAGGCAAAATGAGAAAAAATACAAAATAGTTATCAATATGAAACACTTGTGCTAGTGGCTGATGAGATGCACTAAAACACAGCCAAACCCTAATAACTGGCCAGCTGACACATATATATACATCACCTACTTAGAGTAAGTGGTTTTGTATGTGAATACACTCAAATCTTGGTCAAAACCTGAACTACAATTTGAGCCATTTATACAGCAAACCAGAGTCCTACATACCTGTGGTGATCAAAAAATGATCACCTTCAAAAACGTGAGAATTTTAACATTAATAAAGGAGTATGGCATCAGCATGCTTCACTCAGGCACTATACTAACCTATCAGGCATGCCACATTATATCGCTTGCAAACTAGCAGCAACATAGAGCCAACATTATTTGAGATGCTACTGTGCAAAGGAGAGGAGGCTCTGTGTCTGGATTTGCTTTTTCCCTAAGGACCTCTCCAGCTATTAGCATCTTCTCCTTAAACAGCTGCCAGGTACTGTGCCTAATTCTCTTGTACTAGTAATACCTGGTAGGTCTTGTAATTTCTGGCCTAATGTTGCAAAGCACTCTCCCCTTCTGCACTCTGCATTCTCCTGTCACTTGTTCTCCGGCCACAAAAGATTTCCTCTTTAAAATAACACAAACAGCAATGGAGCTAAAAAACAGAAGGCATGGAAATGAAGGACTCCAGAAAAAGCAGAACAAGGATATATGCTGAACTGCAGTCTTAGCTGGCAGGCTCTAACAAGGGGGTCTCCTTTGCCTCCATTTTCCCTGTGCTGCAGGCAGTCTTGTAAAGCAAACAGACCTCTACAAACAAAGCACCACTGCTTCACAGGCTGTCCAAGCTTTTCTGGAAAAAGTTGGTTAAGTCAGTCAGTAAACAGTTTTGTTCGTATTGCAATGAAAGTGACTTGGAGCACAGTGAAAGCTTCTTACCTTCTTTCTTTGTTCCAACTGCAAAGGCTCACGCTACAGGACCCTCATACTCTTGCTACTTGGTTTATATATTCCATGTGCGTGGGAGTGAATGCTCAGGGATTTGGGAAGGGGGGCAAGGGGGAGAGTCCAAACAAAACATTTAAATGTAATTCCTTTGATGGTGCAGCTGTGAGAGGGCAACCATCTGAGACTTTATTTTGATAGGATATTTCAGAGACTGCACAGTTTTACCTTTATTAAATATACTTCAGAAGCAGCACGGAAATAATGTATCCACTGCCAGCCCCTCCTCAAATCATCTCTTGTTTGCATAGTGGGACCTCTGTTCTACATTCATATGCAACACCAACTGATACTTCATTTTCCCCCTTTCTCCTGCCCCCCTGCCCCTTTTCTCCCAAACATTGCACACAAGGTATTTCCTGAACAGTGCAAGCAAAGAAGGAAGAATGAGCACAATCTCCTTTGGGAAAAATCTGTACAATAGCCCCCAAATAAGAAAGATAAGTCAAAGGGCATTATGCCCAGGAATTGGGCAACCTGGCTCCTGGTTCATTCCCAGATCCTTCATACGCTTTCTTTGGGCCTGATCACTTAGTCCTTGTCTCCATGGGGCAACGAGGAACCCCACCAAAGGGCAGTGCAACAGCATGAGAACTGAGAGTAGCCCAGCAGCATAACACAGCCATGCCGCTGCGGATCGAAGCAATTCTGTGCACGGAGCTGTGCTGAACTACTTGTCCACAGGAGTGCAAATTACTGCCAGCTTGGACCACTCCGTGCCACATTTCTGTACACAGTAGATAATCTCACTACCTGCCCTACCTCAGGCCCACCTGAGAAATGGGAATGTTGGCAGCAGGTGACTTTACAGGGAATGTTTGGAGAATAAACAAACTTGTTCTGCAAACCTGCAACCCTGGGCTCACAAACTATTTAACCATTTCCTTCTAAAGTTGGTTAAATCAATGCTAAGGACACAGGAGTGCTACAAGGCCAGGCTGGTGTGAGCAGTGGACTGGTATTTCTCAGATAAATGACCACACGGCAAGGCAATGAATCAGCTACCTGCAAAGTTATGCCATTTTATTGCAGTGGAAATGAGGGAAGGCAGGAGAGTCTTTGTTTGAAGGTTTTTCAAGTTTATTTGCAGAAATGACTCTTCTAAAATAAGTAGGAAAAATAGGTAAGCCTTTACTGATAGGGCTAAACCATTCAGAAATGTAGCAAAGAAACTCAGAGTCACAGAGCTATCTCTTCACCATCAGCTTCTCTGACAAGCAGTGGTGGGGCACGCCTGACACAATTACAGAGCAAAATTTAAATGCTCTTCCCTCCCTCCCAAACCGTTCATTCCCATCTTCATAGCCTAGCACCTGGTTCCCTGGCTAAGCTCCCCAGTACCTCTGCATACTTGATATTTGCATCATTACTATCAGGTATGCAAAAACAATTAACTTCTGTCACACGCTAAACTGCATCTAATAGCATCTGGACAGGGAGAAGAGGCATAAGGTTACCTAGGAGCTTTAGGATTTTCTCTGAAGCTTGTGGGGTTTTTTTCCCCCCCTTTTTTCCCCCACTTCTCTCAATGGTCTAGTGCCCTCAGAGAGTCCAGGCACAGACACCAGCTGGCCCTAGCAAAGGCCACATCCCCCACTGCCTGTGTTGTTCTCTCCAGCTCAGCTATATGGATGCCTTAATTGCATGCATGTCTTTCAGGCTATTCTCCATGCATGAGCTGTCAGCAAAACCTTGCTGGAAACACTGGAATTTCACATTTTTCATGGAGATTTTCCATATCAAATGGTCAGTTTTACATTTTCCATGAAATTCCTAATGACTACAAAAAACACAGCCATGGCGTTTGGGAAGACTTGCTCAGCTTGCCTTCAGAGGCACCATTTGAGTGTTAAACGCATGTGTGTGAATTTACTTAGCATATCATTTCAGGGATGGGATTGGAATATTTTTTGTTGCAAATGACAGGACAGAAGCATGCATTCATCCATTCATTCATAAACTCAACTTGGGGTGCTGCACACTGGGGAAGGGATCTTTTGCATCATTTTTAAAACAGAAAGAGTGCAAAGCCCTGTCAACTGACAATATCCATCCAAGCTGTCATTGCCAATCACTTGAATGGACTGCAGCAGAGAGTATTTTCCACAATGAGATACCAATGGGGGTGACCATTAGGTCAGGAATCTTATTTTCTCAGCTCACCAACCCCTGCAAATAAATTCTCACCAAAAGGAGAGAAAAGCCTCATTGATTTGACAAGCGATCAGACACTGCAGTTGTCATTTTCCCAGCAGTTGCTAGCATATTTTTGCCTGGTGTGCGAGATATGAATTTCCTGACTTAACCTATCAGGCTCTTAAAGGGATCATCCCTTTTACATCTACAACCTTGTGAAAAGTACAACTCACAGCAATAAGCAGACTGAAAGCAAGATACTAGTCTCAGCTTTAAAATATTATTACAACAGACAAAGTTCAAACAGAAGATCTACTTTGTTCAGTTAGCTGGACATACTAGCAAGAACACCAGCAAGAACATATTTCCCCCCTACAATCAAAACCATTTTTTCTTTGTAGAACACATCTTTACAGTTCAATGGGTTTGTTTTATGAATACATCAAAACCAAACCAATGGAGGCTAAGAAAGCATTCGTCGATGAAAGAAGTGACATTTTCAGTTTTCTGTCCCTAGAAGTGAACACTCAATTTTCATAACTATTTAAAAGCAGCAATCTTAAAATATTGCACTAATGCAAAGAAATTCTTTTGCTGAATTCCAGCACAGGGCCCAAATTCCACCAATAGTCCTAGTAAAACAGACTTGTGCTAGGAGACAAAATGTGTTTTGTTCCATGCTACTCTGAATCCACATCAACTTTAAAAATTATAGTTTGAAAGTTCATGTTAGATTTGTTATGGAGTTTCTTGGGGAAAGTATCTTCTTAGCATTATTGTCCAAAAATTAACTAACTGAAGTAGAATCACATTGATCCCAAGGATATTTTTTACAGGAAGGTTCCTTGGGAATAGTTTCTGACCACAGGGAGAGCTTGACCCCTAACGTAAGAGTAGTTAAGAGCCTGCAGGGATGTGACAGACCTTGGTTTAACTGCCTTCTCCAAGTCAGGCAGAGCGAGGACTTGATTTGGAGTTTCCTAGAGGGGCATCTTCTCTTTTTCCATTAAAAAACAAAAAAAGTTTGATACACAGGAATTTTTCACATCATGAAAAGCCTGTCCCTGCTCACTTCTAGATGCTTTTCAGAGAACGAGCTTAGGTGCTTGTCACCTTTGTCTGAAGACAACTACTTCAGCTAGCCTAGATTAAGATTCACAAAATCTGTAGTTTCACCCAGCCATTTTTTATTTAGTTTGCAATAATAAAACTGCATTATGTCTCATTTAATCTATGGTACGATTATTACTCAGAGAAAACATTTATCTTTCAGTTTATTACTGACCTTAGCTTCGACATCTTACAAGAATGCAAAAATTAAAAAGACACAGGATCCAGTAAAGCCAGTAAATACTGGAAGCACTTATATCAACTTTTCAGTAGAGATGTATTTTAATGGGATGAAAATCTGAAGAAGTCAGAATGCTCCATTACAAATAACAGATTAAAAGCCTGATAAAGCCTCCCCTCTATAGTCTTCTCTTCATGCCATACTTTGTCTAGGATAAAGATTGTTCCTGCCAGTTTACTTTGTCCTAATCATACTCTTAAAGTCAATCAGAACGAGGAGAAGAAATTTTATGGTCACATTCTAGAGGAAAATTGAAAATTATTATTTTGATAAATCGACAGTTTTGTTCCTAGACTTAGTATCAAATGCATTTACCCATCTTCAGACTTTGTTAGTCAGTACTGTATCTTCTCTTACGCATTCTTTGTGTCATCCACAATGGCCTTACCAGCATATTCTTTCCAGTTACTGCTAATTCCCTATCCTGATTTCACATCTGACACTCCTACTTCAATGTAAAATTTCTAATTCATACTGTAATACTCTTACTGCACTGATCTGATGATTTGTTAGATATACGAGAAACAAACTCTTAACAAGAATGTCGAAGAGTATGGATTCAACCTCACATTATAAACCAAGCACAGGCAAAAATCTCATTGTGATCCTCCATTCTTACTCACCCCTTATCAGAGAACAGTTTATAACTTGATGATCTGTCAAAGAAACTGCTGAAGACATTAACTGGGCACAAAATACTGGGAAAACTTTCCTTGGGAAACCTCAAAACCTCAGGAAAAAATTGAGTTTTTTATTCTTTGCATAAGGAAAATATCTCTATAAAGCAATTTAAATAAGCATTTTCAGATATTTCCGCTGTACAGCACTAAGGATTTTAAATGCAAGCTGGCTAGTAGTATTTGTCAGGAGGACTTTTTTTCGCCTAAACTCCATTTTTTTATCTCCCTGTCTGCTGTTAAGTTACTATTATCCTACATTCCCTGTAATAATGGGCTTAAGATCAAGTGAAACTGGAAAAGGAAAGAACAGTGAAAGATGACAGACTTGAAGGGATTTTATTGGAACTATGGGTTGCTCCTAAGGTCAGAATCAGTGAGTATAATTAGATTGCTGGCATTTACAACAAATGTAAAGCAACTCTGAGATTTCTTTTGTGTGCATGTAATTAAACATGCACTTTTACTGCCCTCTGCAGTATTGCAAAGTTACTTTGATTTTAGCACATAAAAGCTGATTGAAAGAGCAGACGCAAACCTTCACTTCTATATTGCACTCATATTTCTGAGGACAAAGAATTTTTCAGAAGAAATGGAATAGCCTCTTTCTAAAGAAACACAGAAGGGGACTTTGTTTTTACTAATAATTACAGCCCTTTCAACACCTTCCAGGAAAATTTGCAATAGTCTTTAAAAAATAGGTAACTCCCAACATAGACAGCTGAGCCCCAGTTTAACTCATCAAGAAACCTGCAATTTTCCACTTAAAGCTAACTTATTTCTCAAGTGCATGAATCAGCACCTTTGTGGATAAATTAGTTTCCTATTGTGTTTAAACACAGCCCAAGGGAGGTAAATGGCAAGCTCAAAGAATGAAGGAACCAGCACTGGTGGTAATCCAAATATACAGTGGGGGTCAGAACTGACAGATGCCAAATCTTGATTCCTGGTATGTTTTACATTTAGGTACTACCCAGATACCACAGAATTAAATACTGGATGTATTGAATAGATTCTGCCCAACAATACTGCTTTCTCTCCCAGCCAGGCTATCATTTATACTACACCCTAAGTACACTGGTTTCTTTGAAAATAAATACAATGGATTCTAACACTGCCCAAAGTACCTTCATTCTCTCAACTGTTTGTGTACTATTTTTCCAAAATTATCCATATTTATATCAGGAAGCACTCAAAAAGGAAGTCATAAAGGCTTATTAGCCAATCTTGTCAAATTTTGAGAAATCATATAGATGCATCTCAAGAAAACACAGGAGAATGGGGAATCTTTCAGTAAGCTTGGAGTTCTTTCAGAACAGCTCTTTCACCAGTCCAGATATTTCAACAGAACACACTTCATCATCCCCCAGAAGACTTCTGCATGGATCCACATGAAAGCATAATTTCAAAAAAGTTGCCTCTACACCAGTGCCTTACGTGTATCAGAAACATGACAAAACAGATAATCGTTTTGATTCCTGAAAATGACTTTACTAAACATACCCATTCAAACAATGCTTTGCTCATGTGTATTTCTGATTCAGAAATGAATTCACTGAATAAAGCAGGCTTTAGCTTGGTTTCCTTAAAGGGACTTAAATCATTGTATTGTCAGGTCCTTTTTCCTTCTGCTCCCCTCTTCCCCCCTAATTTCTGAACTAGCTTTCTAATTTCATGTATATTTAACAGAAGAGTAGATATAATTTTCCTTTCAGCTTTATGAAAAAGCAGCTAAGTAATGAAGGAAGACCCAGTTGATGACCACGTGAAGGAAAAGTAGGGACAGCCTAGCTGTAACCTGTTCTGCTTGCAATCCTATCAGCATAGATTCACCAACTATCCAGTCAACACAGATGTAGCTTTAAATTAGCCATAGCTAAGACTGCTGTCACTTAGCCAGGCGTGATACAAAGGATGCTTAAAAAGGATTCAAGACTCTTGCTATGAAGGGAGTAAGAGAATCATATAATAAAAGGCACAAATCTGTAAGAAAGCAGAGTTCACAAGTTCTGCTGCCTACATTTAAAAAAAGTTAAGAATTTAACCTAATATTTCTAACGTTGGCAGAGGTACTTGCCAATTCTCCATCTTAAGTAAACTTCATTGTATGAAGTTATGTGGTTGAACATACAAACGTTGTTTCTCATAAGATTCCAGACATTATCCTAAAAGGGTAAAGTTATCCCACGTTTAACCACCAGAGGGCTTTATCCAGCAACAAAAAAGTTACTTTCCAGTTCCACGTTCAACACCTTCAGAAAAAAATCAGACAACATGATCATTCTCTTTAGACACCTAGCTAGATGCAATCCATAAAAACCTTCTCTAAGTAATTGAAGAAAAGGGGAATAACTCATAGGATTAGAGACAACAGTATGGATGCCTGGCTGTCTTGAGATCAGTTCAAAATCCGAGCCCATTTCAGCAACAGTCACTGAACGCAGTCCAGCTTAAAGAAATTACTAGACTCAAACTGTCTACTCACACCTACCTAGTCCCTGGGCTAGTATGCATGCTCAACAGCACAGACTTCCACCTGAGGTTTGCTTTTAAGGCAGCCAGAGAAAAAGAAGTTGGCTGTAAACAGCCAAAGTGCATGAGAGAAAGAGAAAACAAGGGATGAATTATTCGTACAGAAAAAGGAACAGCAACAGAACCTCATACTTCAGAGGCAGGGGGAACTTCACACATATCTGGAAGGTAGAAGAATGACCCATTCCAGTACATAGATGGAAAAGGAACTGACCAAGTGCAACACAATGGAAATTCTCCAAAATTTGAAAACTGAGAAGACCTGAAATAGCATCCATACCTAGATAGGAGAATTGGATCTGGTGAACAAGCAAGGGGTAGGCTGGAAAAGCATCATTATTCTCAGCCGGATGATTGTTGTGTATGAAAGCATTTGTAACAGCAATGTCAGGAGGCAGGCTGCATGCAACGCTGAGAGCAAGGTAATCACAGCCCAAGACCCATGACAGAAATCTTCGGTGTGTGGTAGCAGGTTAGTTAGCTTTGTCTAAAAGTGCATATAAGCTACCTGCTGAAGACTCTGTAGGAACTTAGAAGTTTCAAGACATTTGCCAAAGGAGAGGTATTTTGTTAGAATGAAATGCACAACAAAAACACACTCAGCTGAGGTGTTTGCCCAGTATCTTTGTACTCCGCAGAGGTACTGTGGTTCTCCAGGATGTTTTTCCCACATATCCCTCATACTTGAACCTTTCTTTTGGTGAGAGAAAAGGTCCTGCATTTCCTTCACTGATACAGATCCCAAAGAACACAAGTCACAGAATCCTAGCGACTGTCACAAAGAACCTGAATTACTCAAAAAAAAAAAACTTTATGGTATTTTTTTTTCTTATGAATATATGAAAGTCTCAAATACCCTAGCTAGATGCTTCGTGTAAAGAATGTTTTTTGTGAAATTATGCAAAAAGCTCCAAAAAAAGTTTTTCACAGATGTGGATATTCTTCAGATTGGTAGAGCGACAGGTTTCTGTAGAATAAACAGAAGATGATGCATACATTTCAGAGCTCAGTTGATACTTGCTGGGTTCAATATTCTCACTGAGAAGGCAGTTTTAAGTATCCTTATCCTTTGGAAGCAGCCTTTAAAGCAGTCTTGAATATTCCACTGATCCAGCTTGGTCAGCTGTCTAGAGAACATTTCTACCCTCTCTCTGCTGGCCTTGACCATGCAAGATGCATTCTGACACTCAGATACAGGTTAAGAAGATTAACAAGATTTCCCCTCCCCCCCATTAAAAGTCTCTCCTAATCTTTTCTCCCTTAGCATAGGGACTCCAACAGTGCCTTATTCTTGTTCTCAATCTCAGAGAAAACTATTGATTCACTACAGGATTATTTAAGGTGATATTTTATGGCCCATGTTACCCAGGAGGTCAGATTAAGTCCCAAGGTACTACCAGATTCATGTATTCAAGTTTCCTGAACAGTCTAGAGATACCCTTGAAGAATTCTGCCACTTTAATTGTTATATCAAAACTTGATACAACCTGAGGTTAAGAATAGCATAGGAAGAAGCTAATTCATTGATCAGCTAATTACTTACAAAGCCATTACGGTATGATAACACCAAACTAGAAGGCTTGAGCATTACTATGGCAGGAAGTAGATCTCCAGCAAAAGCACCTGGTATCTCCTGATAACATGTGAACTGAGACACAAAATCTAGATCTAATCTATTACTGCAAAGTGTCAAGCACTTCAAGCTTATGAAGAGAGAATCAAGGTGACCTAGGTGACCTATGAAATATTTGTTTACAGTTATGCAATGTAATCCGCTACAGAATTCTTGCCTTACTCATTTCACATTGGATAAAAACACGTCATTAAACATTAATACTTCATTCTTGACTGATAGTTGTGTGAACTGTTTGTTGCTTAACATTCAAACCCATTCAAGGCAAAGGAGTAGCTTCGTTGTTGGCTTCATGTTACTCATTACTAATCTTCAAAAAAAAAGTGTCCTCAAAAAAATTCTTTTGACAAGTTTACCAGTTACAAGCAATAAGTGGCTGAGACAGAACTCTAAGCTGAAAGTGACTGACTCAAGTTAGATGCATTAACCATTTAGAAAAAAAAAAAAAAGAAAAATACCTAACACTAAGTAGCCATGATTTGAGATAGTGTTCCCAAGCAACTTCATATGCAGTCGTCTGGATTCCAGTTTAGAAAAGATTTCAGTTGGACATGGAAGAGTTTGGCTTGACCTTAAGACCGTCTTTATTGAAGAAGATATAGGAAAAAAAATTCTGAAGTGACTTGTGACTCAAGCTACAATTAGGTATCTAACAACAGAACTACTAAGAAAAGAAGGGGCAACCTAGTCAGGAAAGGAACATGAAAAACTGACTGGGGAGAGGGCAGAAAGCAGAACAGAGGGATCAGAGGACAACTAGGAGCCATTGAATCAATCCCCATAAACCCTCTCTTAGGTATGTAGCTCTCTTCTGTTTGTATGCTCAATGCCCTTAGGGCCGTGAGCAAGAGGAACCATCAGGTTGCTGCCTTCTCTGAGTAAATGCAACATACTAGAAAGGCTGTCTCCTTAACACCAGAGAGCAGCTCCATCTTTATCCCAGACACAGCTTCCTCTTGGAATTTTTCCCATCAGATCTTAGACAAGAATCTTATGGGTGCCTGATGGATTAGACAACTAGTAACACTCCTCATAGCTAAGACTCATTTAGAAGTCACGAAGTTTAAGTGTCTGTTTAGCCTGACATATTTTCTTAACACCTACACCCAGAAATTCCATTTTAAAGATAAAACCAGGCGACTTTCCTTGATAAAGGTCCCATTTAATAAACAAGATTGAACTTTCCACCTACCTCTTCTAGCAGGTGTTCTAGATAACAGAACCTGATAGCCAGCCAATGGACAACTACTAGTCTAAACTATTTCTAAGGTGTCTGCAAAAGGTCAGCAGGCTTACACATATAACTAAGCCTTAAATTCACTACAATGGCTTGTATACATAAAAGTAAGTTTTAGGTGTTCTCAGAGAAAGTCAGATGGTGCTAAAGAACATATATGCAAATGCAGCTATTAATACCAGTCTCACATACACGTTTTTAGCATGTTACCAGATTTGTTATCGACAGAACATAATTAATATGAAATGAAGTTTGAGTCATAAACACACATCCATTTATTTTCCAGCAACATCCCATACAAAAAAGCAACAGAAACATCAACTGCTTTCAGCAGAAAGTCTGTACAGTGTTATCATTTACAACAGTTTTACATTTAAAATCAGCAAATTAAAAAGAATTGAGCACTTTCCCTAGACACTTTGTTTTCTTGACTGCTTAAGAGTTCATGACTATTTACAGACCTCTCAGGCTACTGCTTCTTAAAAGCGCTGTTACTGCTAGCCAGGCTTTACCATATGGAACTCCGGATTCTTATTTACTTTCCCATTGTTTCAAAAACATTTTTGCAAATAAAAAGAATCTGCTCTTTCATAAGTAGGGCAGTTTAAACTTAAATTTAACTGCAGTGGCCCTGTTTACCAGTACTAATCGTCAGCATGACTCAGCTACCACCTGTATTACCTACAGATAGATCTTTGCAGCAGAGCCAGGTGGAAAAGCAAAGTGACATATGGATGGTCAAAAACATCTCCCTACTTTGCTCCTGATCTGTAGGCAGCAACTGAAGTTACAAACTCAGCTATGGGAAAAACAATGAGATCTTACTGAACTATTTATAATTACTTAAGGACAGTGTTGCCTTTGGCTATTTTTCTATTGAAAAGTTTTATAAAAAGATCTGATATACATAAATTAGAAGTTAAAAAGAAGTCACACAACTTAATTCTATTTTTACATAGGTTTGGTCCAGAGAATACATAGACCAACCACAGCTTAGAGAACAATTTTTAACTTTGCTCAAGCTTTCATACTATTAACAAGTAGACAATACCCAGTTTATCAATCAGGCTAACCTCTCAAATTTAAAAGAAACTTCCTCTAAAACAGTTTGCCCAAGACTATTTAACTCACAGTATTGAAATCTTTTAGTGGCTCACTCAAACATGCTTCCAAGTCAAATTCACCTTCTGCTTGATAGTCGACATGTCTGACTTTTGTGGGAGTGCCAGAATAAGTGTCCTGGAATACAAAGTCAGTGAATAATTAGGAGTCAAATGCAACTTAGTTATGCGACAACATATTTCACTTCTGTAATTCATTTATGCCACGCTATACCAGAGGCTTATGAACATTTTAAATATCACAGAAAAAACAAGACTAGTATAAGACTGAAGAATTTAAATGAATGCTTCTCTGCCCATCCAACTATTTTCTAAGATTTTTTACAGGAATGTTCAAAGGATCTATATATTCAGACACTGAAATATTATACAGATTCGATATTCATCAGAGAAAGAAACCCATTAGGAAAAACATTACTGAATCTTTATGGAAGTTTACTGTCTAGCTGTGCAAAATGTTTCCTGGATATAAAAATAGCCTACTTCAAGAAGTCAGAATGTGCCATGACAGTTATACCAATTATGTCCTGTTTTAACATTATGTATCACAATCTTAGCAAGTGTTTTCTCTGCACACTGCAGGTCACAAGTGTCATGCTTTAAACACACACATACATTCTCTTTTGTAGGCTACAAAGAATGAGGTACCTGTCATCTCAGCTGATCACTTAAGTTCTCTCTGAACTCAGACTACAGACAAACATTGGCTATAGGGGAAAATATTTCCATGAGTTCCTCTGTGACTTGAAATCATTCAGCTTTATAAACAGTTTCTATCCACACCTGGCAGCTTAGAGTCTCTGATGTATTCAAGCTACTCTGGATACAATTATAAGTAATGGACTGATTATTAAAAAAAATATTTATGCAAGTGACAGATATTCTTACATCATTATCTTGAGAACTTGTTTGAGATTCAGTAGAATTGCTTCCTATGGATTCTGTCTCCATCTCACCAAGATCAACAGGACTACTGCAAAATAATTCAAAAGCATACCGCTTAGAACAAATTCAGTTTTCTCATAGTAAGTTTATTGCACTTTGTGGGTACAGTTCTAGAAGTGGTGCCAGAAACAAAGAGACCAGAAACAAAGAGATTATAGGGACAAAGTTGACCAGTTGCTGAGACCAAACAGAATAACAAGTTAACTAACACAGTCAAAACATCCGAAGACTAATTTAAAGCCTTGAGACTGAATACTGCAGCTGTAAGAGACAAATATGCAATGCTGAAGCAATGCCTCAATACAGAGGGCAAATATTCTGGAAAGAACAAGGAATTTGTTTTCCTTGAGACAGCACTAATTTGTCTTCCAACATTAAATTTAACAGCCATCTTACACAAAACCAGACCCCAGCATCTGGGGATAGAGTTTCAACAGCAACATATATAGTAGACTTCAAGCTAAAATACCAACTAACTCCATTCATGTCAATTACAAAAAGAAAACCAAATTAAGCCCTTGCTTTTAGATCATATTGCTCCATATTGATTTTATCATCAGGAAAAAAATCCCTTAGCAACAAAAATATTTTTCTTGAGGAATCAGTTACATCTCTTTCCCTTCATTCTGTAGTTTCAGTTTATTTTATTTTGCAAGCTTCTTGATCAGTTTTATTGTTTCCTACAGATGAAAGGAGTAAGTCCCATTCTTCTACATCTTCCAGAGTAAAAGATCACACTAGCCTGGAGTGTTAACTCTCATAGCGCTATTTTTAATTTAATGCTACCCTGAGGCGATTTTACTAGCCTTTCTTTCCTCCCCTCTGGTCAGAAAACAAGAATGTATACCATTGCTCTTGAAATAGCAAATGAAAAGAATGTAAGGCACATTCTTGTACATTGTATTGTTCTGAGCTCAATATTCATAAGTCATCTGCAAGTCAGTTAGCCAAACTTACCAGCACTGCTTCCACCACAAATCACTTTTGTCCCTCCAGAATTAGTCTACAGACTGTTCTGAAAGGACTAGCCTGCCTTGCTGGTATGATACATTGTTTTATAGAGCACTGCAGTAGGAGCTCTGTCCTTGCAAGGACACTGGCCAAATCTAGTCCCACCAACTAGGTTCAAAAAAACCCCTCAAAAGTCAGCTAACACATTTTGTCTGCAAAGAAATTGAATGGCTCTAGATGGCACTAGATGCAGACAAGCAGCTAGTGAGAACATTCAGTGATCGCTGACTGGTCTCAAAAAGGGTTATGTTGTTTTTTTTCTGAGCATAAGATTGTATATATTAGTTTCCTTAAAGGTATCCTGAATACACAATACATACATTTCTTGCAGATCACATCCTTCTTCAGTAGGTGGATCCCAGGAATGCAATGCAACTTTCCATAGTTTAATTTGCTGGTCCCATGACCTACGGCTGTACTTCTTAAATTTATTTGGAGTTCTGGGATGAACTCCTGGTATACGATGGCATCTATTCAGATATTAGACAAGAAAAATTAATACTTTTCACACAGACATATCAAATAGCTTTAAATTCTAAGACTGGTTGCCTGCTAAACAGGCTGATTACAGCCCAACACATTCTGAAATAAGTCACAATCACTTAGAAAACACAACTGGCACAACTCCAGCCCTTACGTGAAAGGTTACTATCTCCATATTCACATTTTAGATTTTCCATCTTTGGGTAGTTTAAACATAAAGGGATTATCAATCTTAAATCTGAAAATTTCAGCATGCAGCTTCTGCATACAACATACCTTTCAAACTTAAGAGCAACTAGGCACTATTTTGCCTTTTAGGCAAAGGTAAGGGAGAAAGCTGACTGTGAAAAATAGTTTCGTTTCTTCTAGCTGACAATTACAACTACAGCCAAAACAGCTTTCACTTTCATTTCTGCAACATGAGAAAGTTCTCAGTCACATTCCTCATGTACAGAGTAGTTGGGGAAAAAAATCCAAGTCAAGTTACATATAATCATTAGTTTCAATCATGTTGGGGAGGGGAGAAGTGTCTTAGAAAGTCACATTTGGAAATGCCTGCATTTGAATATGCATCAGGTACCAAGCTTAGTCTGTTAATATGCTTATAATGAAGAGGTATGGCATATTTGCATATTTACAGTTTTCCAGAAATTCAAACACCTTACCTAGGAACTTCTTTAATGTATCTATCATATGCAATTGTGTTTTTTCCATAGTTTATCTGTTTTTGTCTTCTCATCAAAACCACTTCATCCGTCTCAAGTTCTACTGTTACAGTAGACTCCTTTGAATCAGAACTAGAGGAAAAAAATAGTGTGAATTTGGGAGTATTAGAAAACAAATGATAGTCAGTTGAAAAGTTAACATTTTTTAAAAGCAGTTGATAAGGTTCTTATTGAATTAAAATGTTAGAGCAGACTTATGATGAACTATTTCAAGTTAAGGGTTTTCAGAAGCACCCTGGCACATGTGAGATTGAGACCTATTGTCAGGATTTCCCTCAGCTAAGCTAGAAATTTAATCTTACCTTCCAGAGGAGGATTTCCTTTCTCTTGAAAATTCATTTATCAGGAGTTTTCTTCTATATCTGTAAGAATATTGATTTGAACTCTTAAGAAAATACACAAAGAAAATACAAGATTTCCCCCCCACACACACACAGCTCAGTTGATTTTACTTCTCAATTCAAAAATCTTGAAGTCAACCCACAGACTATATAAATATCTTCCATTTAGGGAAAAACGGAAAGATCTATTCCATAAATCCCAAAACTTACTTTTTCCAAGCCTTCTCCCTAAAATTCTTGTTATAGTAACTATACACAAAAACAGCAATCAATGCACTGTCATTCAAAGTCAAAAAGATTTAGAACAGGATTCTTCCAAAAGTGGGACATTCAGCAATACACATTAACTGTCCAAAGAGTATGCTATGTCACTCCTAGTGGGCCAGCCAAAGCTGGCCTAAAAGCAGGACTTGCTATCTGTGGCTGTCAGGCCTACATTAGTCTCCGACTTTAATATAATCGTGAAGTTAAAATGCAACTCAGTACAGATTCTACAAGAACAGAACCATTTCCTCTCCTTTTCCCACTTCATCTGAAACACCCATGGTACCTTGCAATTTCTTTGTTAACATTGTTCCTCATTTCATCTTCTTCTACTGCAGTTCCCCAGTCGGAACACCGTGAAAGGGGTCCAGGGCCTTCTGGTGTTGTAAAACTGAGAAGAGAGCCTCTGCATTAAAATTTTATTTTATAGTATTTTTTCTGCATGTCCCCCCCACCCCTTTTTAGGTTAATAGTTATTTCATGTATTCATTTATTGTACTCTTACTAGTTGTGAGAATCTTGTAATGTAACCACTTTAAACTTAAACCTGGTTGTAGGATCTCACTTTGGGTTTGGAGGGGTGGATGGACTATTCCCCCCCCCCCCTTTTTTTTTTTTTTTTTAAAGAAGTTTACATATGTGTAGAAAGGTAGCAATGTTGCAAGTAACCTAGCGTACAGCATTTTCAATATTGTAGCTGCCTTCCTTCAGAAAACCATATATTACATATCATCGTGACTCATTTGCTCCCTTACGTATTTCCAATCCACTAAAGTAATTAAACATTTACCCTTTCATGATTGCAGACCCAGTAAAGAAGGGACAAAAAATAGAACACAGAATTAAGTTGTACAGCTAATGAAATAAAACTACGTGATAGCACCAGGATTTTTTCATGTGAGAACATAATTTGAAAAACAGGCAAACACAAAAAAATGAAGTTCAATTTTTAGCTTGTAAACTGAGATTTGCTCTGACCTTGCAAACCGATACTTAACAACTGTCTGTATTGTAGCCTATTAGTGTCATGAGCAGATTCAGACTGTTGCGGGGTGGGGAGCTTATATCCCCTCCCAGCTAACAATAGCTGCCTAATTTGAGATTCTTAAATATGTTTTCCAGCCTAGCTCCTTGTCTTCCTGATGACTGAATTTTCCTCAAAGTACAAACTCAAAACTGTAACCTACAGTCCAGAGCTTTTTCAGTAGATTTAGAAATATACTGGAGAGTTAAGATTCTGCCCAAAAAAGTCCTTTGAAGTCAGGGAATTGGATCACATCTGAACTAAAACCTGTTCCAATTCCCTCCCTGCTCCCAGATCAGAACCAGGCTTGTGCTACTACTTGGGCATTTTCATTAAATTCAAACTAAAAGTCTTCTTTATGTAAAGAAAAAAGAAAAAAAAAACCCACACATCAAATAGCACAGGTCCCTTTGCAAATATCTGTTCGAACTATAAGCATTTGCTACTTCTAGCATTTGCTTACAGTGATCTCTAACTTTGCAGAGAATGCAGACTATGTACTGTTCTCCCACGGCAGAAAATTCTGCATTACTGGCAGCAGCATCCAGATGTACCTGGTTCATCCCAGCACCTGAGCTTCTTCCTTAAGAGTCTGCCATACCCTTTTGCACGTATTTGTTTCTGTACCAGTTCTGTGTATATAAGGAGTAGGGGGACTGTGAGAGGATCTAGTTTCTCTTGATTATTTTACTCTGTGACTACCCATACTCAGCTCAACGTAACTGCTTCTCTCCAGACCCTCATCCCCACATGTCAGTTCACACTTGAATAGAAACTCTGGTGCTGGGCAAGGATTCCAAATGGTGCTTAAACTCTGTCAGAGGAGCAGAAAAGCAAGGTTTTAAAGCCCACAGATTGACTTTTTGTTGTATGACCCAGCCACTATGATGGTGGCTCACGATAAATGGCAGTAAACAAGCATAGAATAGGATAGAAAATGATGAAGAACATAACACTAGACATAAAAATGAAAAATACTTTTACTTACTGTTAGTAAGAAGTGGCTCCTGATAAGAATACTAGGCTAGATTCTTGTACCTTCTTAACACCAGCTATTTAACACAAGTGATGTATGAATGCGTAGGACTTGAAAAACTAAGTACAATAACCAACCTGACACCTTCTGATGAAAGAAAGAGCACAGACTTGTTTCTAGTACTCACATGCCATGCAAGCTTGTTTCTAGTACTCACATGCCATGCAAGCGGCACCCACCTGTCCAGCCTGCTGTCAGAAGGTCTATACTCATTTTCATCAAAACCAGAGGAATCTAGTTCATTCTGCTTTCTCCGTTTCCCATCTGCTCCACGTTTCCTTCCTTGAGACCAGCGAGGCGGCGGCTGTGGGCTGCCAGCAGGTAAGTAAAGACAACATAAAGCAATAAGCGTTTTATAACCTTTGAAACATCACCACACACAAGCATTACAGTTTATTCACCAGCTTCACTTGAACAAACCGACCGCAGCCTTTGGCCTTCAGGCGCTACGGAGGGGAAACTGTTAAGGCCCCCCCACGACCCGGCCCTCAGCCCCTGCGCGGGAGGCCGAAGCGAGGGACGGGGATTGCGGCCTTCACGCCCCGGAGCTTCAGCCCCACGGGGCCCGGCCCAGCCCCGCTTCCCCCCAGGCCCCGCGGGCACCGCCGAACATGGCGGGCCGCGCAACGGCGCGCGGGGTCCGTTAACGGCCGCGCCGGAACCGTTAACGGCCGCGCCACACGCGACGCCCGTGGCGGCGCCCAGCGAGCAGCCCCCGCTCCCCGGGGCGCCCCGCCGCCTCCCTGCCCCCTCCGCCGCCGGGAGCCGCAGAGCCCCAACCGCCGCCCCCCCGCGCTCCGGGGGGCTCTACCTGCTGCCGGTGCCGCCGCCGTGCGGGCTCCTGTGGCGGAAGGACATGGCGCGGGGCCCTCGCGCGGCGCCGGCAGAGCAGGACGGACGGCGGCGACCTGCTTCCCGCCTCAGTCCGTTCGCATCTCCCGCCGTCGCTGGCTCCGCCCCCGCCCCGCCTTGGGGCTCCTGCGCGGGCCCGACCACTGCGACCAGGTGCGCGGGGGGGAATTCGCCAGCGCCGCCGCCGCCGCCGGAGGCCTCCTCCCTCCCCCTTCCCCCCCCCGCCGCTCCCGCTCTGGGACGCAGGAACCACCCTCCCCGCCCCCCGCAGCGCCTCGCGGTGGGGAGCGGTGGGAGAACGGGGCACACCTGGGCACCCCCCCACTCGTGCTCATGGTTTAGCCCGCTCCCGCCCGCCGCCCCGTGAGGCCCCGCCCCGCGAGGCCCCGCCCCCGGGGCGCGTTGGCGGGAGAAGGCGGCGCGGTTTTGGCGCGGCGAACCCGGAGCGCGTGGAGGGAGCTGGCGGTGGCTGGTACTTAGGGCCGGTGTCGGGCGGGGTGGCGTTACGCCGTGAGGCTGCTGTGCTTCCACGTTAACGGGGGAGCTTTCTTAAGGGATTTTTGGTTATGAGTTCCTGTGGCTTCCACAGACGTGGCAAGATCCCGTTAATTCATGAGATCTGGGACAAACTGAAATGTCTTAACAATTCAGAAACAAGCAGGAGCTCTCCTGCGGCAGGACTCAAGCGGGGTTTTTAAGAAAAAATACCTGTCTAACCCTCGTTGCCTGAAGGCTGGGGGACGCGGCACAGGGAGGTGCACACAAGCTGTGCACTGTTTTCTGCTCCTGGCCTTGGCAGTGTGTTTCCGTTTTTGGACTTTGGACGCAGCTATCACAATAGCCATGGCGAAGGCCTGAGGGTAAAGAGATTTTCTTCCAACGAGCAAGAACACATTTCTATTTAAAAAGGCGTTAGATTATGGTTTTGGACTTCTAGCAAGCTTTGTTCTGGGTCATGTATGGCTTGCCTGTCAGCCTGCATTTTTACTCAATCAGGATCATTTTTCTCTAACAGATAGCAGAAAGCCAGCAAACGCTCCACATCGTGCCCTCTGGTTACTTGGCGGAAATGCAGTTACACGTTCATACGTGTTGTAGATCGTGGCAGGTAACTGGATGGAGTCAGGATAAGTAAGTTACTGACCTCTGGAACCAGTGCAAAAGCTCTGCAGATCTGTTCCACATCTGCAGTTCTGATAACTGTGTTACATGGAGAGTTCAAAGCCTGGCAGAGAAAGAGTTTATCATGGAAAGAAACGGATGTGACTGTGAGAACGAGGTCACCACATTCCTGAGAAAAGCACTGGTATCCCACAGTGTTTTAGAGACATTTGCCCAAAAGCAAAGCGATGCTGAGGAGATGGGGATGTTTAGCCCTCATGGCAACACATCTGCTGGTGCAGCAACGTGAGGGTACACTGGAACAGCAAAGCGATCTGCAGCATGAATCCAGTGATGTAGCTGTTGTCTAGCAGAAATTTTGCTGGTAAAGCTTTCTAGTGAAGATGTAGCCTCAGTCCAAAATCCTTTTAATGCTGTTATTTAGTGACATGAGACGTTTTGCAAAGCTGCAAATAGAAATATTTTTGACTTGCATATGTGTTTAATAAGGTTGCAATAACAACTGCAGTTCTTAAAAATCTTTGCTCTCTGGCTCATTCAGACTAATACCAGGCTCTTAAACAGCAGTAAGGGAAGATTTAGCTGTCAGCTGAGCCAGTACTAAATGTCCCTGAAATACGTATTTGAAAGATCGAAGAGAACATGAACAGTCAACCTGGGTCTCAAGTGAGCCTAATACTCATTAATATGACAGGTTGTATTTGAATAGCATTTGCAAGGTCAGCAATGAAATGTGCCAGATAAATGGAGAAGTAGCAAAAAAGTGCTGTTTTTTGTATTTTGAGCAGCTTAACACAAAAGCAACCACCAGAGCCCAGTGAAGTTTTTCAGAGAGATTTGACGAGCGCGTGTTGACAGGCCCTTGTTTTATGAAGGTGCCCTACATGTAGCAAAGTTGGATAAAGCGTATGTTGAGAGGGAGAAGAAAATTTACAGCTACTGTAAAAATGAAGTGTGGTTTTACAAACTAAAACTTTCGCACGTAACAGCAAGTATATACAGAAATGAAAGTGAAAGATGCTGACTGTTCTGTGTTGCCTTGCAGGTCAGTGCAGGAGAAGCAGTATTGTTACCCGGGAGCAGAGCGGGCACAAGACGTGGCAGCGGGTGGCAGCACACATCTTAATGCCCTAGGAAGAACGAATTGTGCAAGCAGCATAATTGCAGCAGAAACAAATATATTGCTTTGGATCCATATTATTAAAGGTGATTAAGACAGTTGTCTGAGGAGCAGCACCTGCTGTATGTTGTTTCAGTCTTTCTGCCTTTCTTCAGCGTACACAGATATTCACGCAAAGCCAGGAAAACGGACAGCCTCAGAAATGGAAAAAAGACTGCTCTTTGCCAGCCTGCCTTAGGAGCTGCTCTAAGCCAGATCAGGAGTGTTCAGCCAATAATTTGCAAAGGTTTTTAAATAGTTTGAAATATATACCTCAAAGACTCCTGCTAAGTGTATTTGGAAATGATTTCCAGCTTTTTAATGCTTTTTGGGTGGAGCATCTACTTACCTATTGCTCAACTGAAATCAGCAGTATTTTGAGAAGTGGTGAGAGAGCTCTGAGTCCACTTTTATCCACTGATGTTTTTTTCCCCTCACAGTTTGTATGCAGGTCCTGTGCTTTTCTCCTCTAGAGATCTCTCTTGTAAGGTGTTTCTAAGATGCCTGTCTTTGGGGGATAATAGTAGGGCTGGCTCTGCACTCAACAGAACACTGAAATCTGAAAGCAGACAACAAAGAGCTGTATTTATCTTAAAGTTTCTTCTCCTTTGCCTGACCTTGGGCCTTCCTGTGACTGTACCAGTGTATGTATCTCTTGCATACCACCCGTATAAGTATTTGTGCTCCTGCAGGAATGTTTCTGCTATTCTAGCACTGTTCCCTTCCCATATGCCGTTAGGGAAAACAGGACTGTTCCTGAACCAAGGACCTGCTTGAAGCTCAGCAGAGGTTCAGCACATCCTCATGTACAAACCTCATTCCCTCCAGCCTTGCTCTGGATTAACATGACTTAACAGCAGATTTATCTGACTTCATCCAAGATGACCAGATAGAGGACATACCCAACCTGGAAGCCACACAGCACAGTTAGCATAGCACTACATGCAAGTTAAATAAATTCAGCTTCTCAGCAGAACTATCTGCTGTAACACAGCTTTGGGATTACAGCTGCCTTGCACCTTCCTGTCCATTTGGCAAAGATAAAATCTTTCAGAAAAGAACCTTTCCATCACAGTGGGAATTTTAAGGAAAGAAGGAGAGATCCCCATCACCATGGCCTCAAAGGAGTATAGTACAAATATACACATACAATTTACAAAATATAGTACAAATAGCCAATGGCATTTCAGGCCTATTAGTGAAGGATTGTTTGGGCAAGCAGAGCTAATTCTTCTGTAGGGAGACTCTGCGAGTGGAAGCACGCCAGCAGAAGATGCGTGTCACTTCTTGGAAGAGATTTAAACCTGACTAGTGAAAGCATAAAATGTAT
Source organism: Dromaius novaehollandiae (assembly GCF_036370855.1). Classification (NCBI taxonomy): domain Eukaryota; kingdom Metazoa; phylum Chordata; class Aves; order Casuariiformes; family Dromaiidae; genus Dromaius; species Dromaius novaehollandiae. Next base: position 79,813,473 of record NC_088101.1, on the reverse strand, counting down.
TTTGGCATAGTTAAGAACTACTAAGCACAGATTTATGAAAAGTAGGTTTAATTAAAACAGGTAAAATTAATGGAAAGCTCTTCAGTATAAACTGGGGGTGGAATGCCAGATTTCAGCTTTGCTTATCTCAGTCATAAACTCTATGTCAAATAGCCTTGGCTACACAAAAACTGAATGCAGTCCATCCATTTGCTTAACTGCTCCATTTAGACTGATGAGGTTAACGTTGCTAATTAAAAGACATTATGATGGTTCTACACCCAGTGGCAGCACTGCACAAGATGACTTCAGCAGCCCTCACACCTTACCTCTTCAGTATCACCCCTTCATCATGCCAGTATAACTTGTCCAATTGCACAGAACCTGTATCAGGGATTAAATCTGCCAAAATTTAACCGCCACAGGTAGACCAGTTATTCTATTTCTAGTCTCTAACAAACTTGTATTTCTTGGCTGAAGCTAGTTAAAAGAAAACCTGCCAAACTACAAATCCTATGAATTTATGTCTGTAACTCCCCTGCATGCCCCATCCATCATAGGTAAAAGCCTAAGGGCTCTGACAACTGAGCTTAGGTAAATATTTTCTTAGCAGTCTATTACTCCCAAGTGTCAGGTCCATCTTCTCCCAGAGGACACCCTTCTTACTGCAGAATGGGTGCTAGGGCCTCAGCTGCTCCATTTCACTAGGTTACAATGCACTGAACATGTATTTTGACATCTCGTCATGCATTCAAACTGTTATACTGCAGACTCCCTTCAAGAGTAAGGCTCTTAGTAAGACTAACAGTACTAACAGGAATTAAAACATTAGTATCCCAGTACATTCTAAATAAATGTTAGTTTTAAAAACTTTAGTTCTTTTGCCAATATGCCAGACAATATGCCAAAGATTTAAAACATTTCTTTATTTACAAACATCATACAACACATGGAAACATGCACACTGGAACTACAAGGCTCTACATATTACTTTTTAAGAGGTGCTGTACAGATCTGTTCCTTGTATACACACATTCCATGCTCTGAAGTCTTTGTGGCACACAAGTGAGCCACCGCTGTGCTGCCACACTACTGAACACGATGCCTAGGCGAGGTTGGACAAGTGCCGAGAGCTGCAGGAAGTGTCTAGGATAGAAGTCACCAAACTGCAGGCAGTTCTCACCCTCACAATGCATTAGCTGACTTGACTTTCAGTCAGAGGCCTTGCTCTCCTACTGTGTTTGTGTAAGCAGAGCACACACAGCAAAAAGGATATTCTTACTATTGAGTGGTACCTGTAAGTAGGGCTAACGTTTCTGTTAGAGCAGTAGCACACATTCCCCCCCCTAAATACTCAGAAATTTTGATCTTCCTTGGGAACTGTCAAATCTGTGCTGGTTAACTGCAGTCATGAATTTCTGCACGTATGGCAGTCCTTGGTGAAGGCGAGCTACCGCTCCTGCATGCTGCAACAGTGTTTTATATAGTGTTGTTTTCTTCATGTGTTGGACGATTCGTAACATGTCTGGAAACCCACACCATCACAGCAGTTCTTCAAAACTCACTTGGAAAAGGTCTGAGCAACACAAGTAGAAGTTATGTTTTGGGAGACACCGGGAGTAGTTTCTCAGGAAGCAACTTGCTTTGACCTCAACAGTGTAACAGTCTTTTGGCCCTTGGGTACACTGCTGGTCCCACAGCAAGACCGCTGTGTGTTGTCACTGGCGCTGCTACAGCTTCTGCAGTGGTCTTGCAAGGAGACAAAGTGCAGCAATGGCAAAGCTAAATTACTGCAATGAGAATTCCCAGTGTTAACAGACATTCCTGTTTTAGTACATTCTACATTAAGAAAAACAAAAAAAAAAATAAGGACTGTAAAAGTTTCTTGTAACACATGAATCTAGTCTAAACTCCACTGTAGCCAGAGCACTCACTTTGAGCATCTGAGCACAATGCTAGAAAGATAAGATGAGGGTGCCCATAGTAGCCCTCAGCCAGGACACCCCACACCCAGGAGCAGTTACCTGCTCCAAGCCTGCAAACAGTGCTGCTTTCCTTTATGTCTGTAGCAACAGCATCTACTGAATTCATCCTCCCCTACTTTTGGCAGCAGCTTGGCCCTCTGGCTGTAACAGGCATAAAAGTAAAATCCAGGTACTCAAGCTGTGCTGCTGTTAAGTCACTCATCCCCTCAAAGAGATGGGGTTGATTTTGATAAACCTTTCATTTTCTCTTGTCTCACTACGATTAGGCAGATGCTACCTTAATATACATTATCTGAGAATGGAAAATAAACCAACTGGATGAACACCCCATCCAAAATGTAGTAGTAGTTTGTCTTCAACAATTGGACAAAAAGGTGGAATTATCTACATTCTTCTGAAGCAGTTCTTCAGGCTGGATATATAATTCTGGTCCAGTGCAGGAAAAAGGGCTTAACTCCTTGGTTTAAGAGTTGCCATTCTTCACTCCAACTCAATATTGGACCAATACACCAGCATAACGTTAGTGCACTGTAAGTAGCATGATCTCCAAATGGCAACAGCAGGATCCAAAAACTGAAGTAGCCTGTACAATATGACACACACAGCATCTGCCAACTCAGATGAAGCAGAAACATTCTCACAAAAGCTTTAGGGAATGTCCATCATCTTAGCCCAGGCTTAATGAAATCCAAAGTTTTACATTTGGGGCAAAGCTTGCAGAAGCCTATCCATCCTTAAAGCTCTAGAGAAACCTAAAAAAAAAAAAAAAAAAAAAAAAAAAAAAAAAAAAAAAAAGTAGACATAACAGGCTGTTATAAATGTGATATATCTAGACATTAACAGCAAAAAACTCCATTACATTACTGACTTAAACCACAGTGTTACAGTAGTAGCAGATGGAAGAGAGCACTGGATGTGGTGAACTTAAAGCACAGTATAAAAGACAAAGCTGTATTGTCCATACTTCAGGAAGTGTTACGGATATTAGGAACATTTTGAGAACAAAACTTATTGTAAAAACAAGAGCATTACATAAAACTGATGCTGGTAAAGTATGTGTCAAAGAAAAAATGAAGTACTTGAGCCTTTCCCAACTCCTCACATCACCTTCACCTAAATACGGTTACTAATGCACAAAATACATTTTCTCTCAATTGCAATTAACACATTTTTGTCAGATCACAAGTGTTCTGCTCATGAAGTTTTTCCCTCCCCTTTAAAAAAGCAAACAGATACATTCAGAATGACAAGATGTTTAACAGCCACATTTCTTTTTCCTGCCCAAGACTAAGAATCCAATTAGAAATTGGATGTTAGCAAATAGGCGTGGGCTTTTCCATCACGTAATCCACAAGTTGGTTTTCAAGCAGCATTCAGTTTCCTCAGATAAGTCAAAAAGTTCCTGCCATTTGAGAGTTAGAGTTTGTCACACCTGAAAACAAAGGTCAAAGGAATTGTCTCTCTCTAATTATTGATCTTTGCATCCCAGGAAATCTATGTTTTGCTCCACAGAGAAGCTATTAAATTCACTCTCTACATTCAACTTGTCACAAAGATAGCTTTCCAATTGGAATGAGTGATTGCACCCACTGAATATATACACTCCTTATTAGAACCTTATGTAGAACAAAGCAGACTGCAAAGCAGATAAGTATCAACACACTACCCAAAAGGCTAGAAAGGCTCTCCGAACTGTGATGTAGAGGCATGCTGCTTTTACCTGCACATTTCACCTTCTGCTGATTACACATATGCTGACTGTAAATCTCTTCCTCTTTCAGTGCAGAAGTTACGAGGCTGCACCAGTCTTCCAAGGTTTGATTTGCTGATCCCAGAATATATCCCTATCCTTCAAATCATTGTGTCACAGGAGAAAAATCTTTCTTCTTTGATACTTCTATACAAAGAAAGACTAGATATTTTCAAATATTGAATTAGCAATTTAAAAAACCCATGAACTATGTAATCTTATTCACCATAATAAAGAATTTAGTTTAAAATCATATCAATGAAGTCAACAGAAAAACTGCTATTAATGCAAGTTTTTGGTAAAGTCCTAACTGCTTTTTCCTTTTATTCCCAGTAGAATTTGGCAAAACTTATCTAGTATAATACTAGTTCTGTGCCAAATTCTTAATCGGCTTTATTATAAAAAATATTCTGAGAGGACTGTTAAAAAGACATGCATACCATACCCGCAATAGTTTACAGTCTGCAAACAGATCAACAAAGACTTAATTGAATCACATAAAAGATTATCTTTGTTAATAAAGGCTGTTTGACTCAAGATACTATCCATCCTACTAATGCACTACAGGAGTCTACAGCCCAAAATAAATTTTTATTTGAATACTACTGCTGCAAATGCAGAGCTGTGACTTTACCACAAAACATTAAGAGGCAGAAAAGCTGCTCTTGAAATAGCTTTCAAAAAAAAAAAAAAAAAAAAAAAAAAAAAAAAAAGGCACTTTTTAATTGTATTATAAGATAACAAATATTATGCTTTCTGGTTGAACAGATAAACATTTCAGTTGACTAAGTCAGAAGTATTACATCTTTAATTAGGTACTACATTAAAGACAAGATAATGGGAGGAAATACTAATCATAAAATAAAGGAATAAAAAGAGAAACTCTGATCTGCTTGAACTGAACAGCTGGATGCTGTTGAACAAGATTGCATATGGGCTACTGAAACAAAATAGGTAAAATAAGTACACATTATGAACTAACCTTGCAGTTTAGATTTTTTTCCTTATTATTTCATCTTCAACGCCTGCACTTCGCAATCCCTTCTCAGTGTATTCTGACTGATGTCCTTCCAATAAACTGCTGCAAAGTTTAAGCCTACAAATAAGAAGCATATTCCCTTTTTGTATCTCTACTTCCATTCAAAACTAAGTGGTTGACTTTATTATGATAACCTTTTTATACAAAATATAGTTACAAGCTGCTATTTAACACTGACTGTCTTTCATAATGCTGCCTATGGTTTGCAATGACAGAACATCAAGGACAAAGCTTTACCACACAACAAATACTGGCCAAAACATCTCTAAAAAGAGCAGTAGAGATACATATTCCTAATAAGACTTTGGCTTGAAATACAGCAATAAGACAACACACTTCTAACCTAATATGTAAAAAAAGCCCTTGATACACAGGCTTTTTATACCTCTCTAGCCTGCAGTCTGAGTCTCTACATGTTTTGCTGTCCTGCAGAAGGCTGGATTTTTTCTGTTTCTGATTGTTCCATCCCAAAGAACAACTGGCTGGAACCTGGTCACTGCATAAAAACAAATAACCACCTCTGTAGTCAGCTACAAAACAGCTTCATCTCTGAGGAGACAAAGACAAGAAATTTTCAGGTGCTAGGCTTAGCAAGTAAGAAGCAATTAACAATCACTGGGAACAACAGCTTTCCCTAAGACAAAAAAAAAAAAAAAAAAAGGGTGAAAGCAGCTCAGCATTTTGCAAGATTAGCTAATAGTGGAAGCAGCAGAAAGGAATACAAGGGAGTCAGACTGAGACCAGCCAAGTCAAGGAACAAAAATAACCAAACAAACCATATGCTGCAGTAAGTGGGGGGGGGAGGCAGGACTAAGGAAAACAGTGAAGGAAAGGGTAGGTTAAAAAAGCCAAGGGCAGCTTCACAGCACAAGCAATAAAAAAAGATTATTATTATGGTATTTACCTTGTTACTTCTATATCATGTTGTACTGTCATTATTTCATCATTTTCACCTGAGGTTCCCCACTCTGAACATTTTGAAAAAGCCTCCTGATGTCCTGATTCAGTAAGACTAGAAAGAAAGCAAAAAGGTCTAAAACTACGGAGCTTTTTGTTCCTCTTAATTCTGCTGAGGATATGGGAGCTAAGTAAGGAGAGAGGAGGAGGGGAAAAAAAAAAAAATCACACCTGTATAAGTATTTTCACTAAGGTTCTTAACAAAAGGCTACTATTCCCCCAAAATCCTAAACCACTGTTCCAGTTTTCTTTGTGGTTTTGACAACACTATGTATAAATTGTGCCTCTCTTCTACATAGCCAGCCCATCATTTCCCATTTACAAGGTGACTTTTTATGCAGGAGCTAGGAAAAAGAAAAAAAAATAAGGAAATATGATTAAAAACAATAAGTGGAAGAGTAGTTTAATTCCTAAGCAACTTTGAATAAAGAAGGTGTTAGCCTGAAAAACTCTGAAACATTCTGACATCAAAAATGGGAAACAGACGGGTTTTGGAGATCATTAATCTCACTTTGCCCCATCCCAGATGGGTGACCTATTCTTCGTTGTTCCAGCAAGCATTTTTTCCCATGACACCTTTCATAAGGCAGGGAAAAGCGCAGCCAAAAATACACAGAGTTTCCCCTTTCACATCCCTTAATGAATACATATTTTCCATAACACCTGTAGTAAATGTAACATGGTAATAGTTAAAGAGGCAGTGAGTTTCAGTATTCACTGACAGACTGATAAGTGCACAGGCTCTTCTGTGGAGCTCTATTCCTTTACCATGACATTCATCTACTTGTATATACTCTGTATGCCAAAAGGCAAAATGCAGTGCATGTAAGAGGTGTTACAAGTACCTCAAAATCCTTATATGAAATAACTATGACAGAGCCCAAACAATTTCATAATTACAAGCTCTGAGGAGAAATCACATTCCATTACAAATCAAGGACAAGATATTAACGTTGCTTAATTCTACACATAAAATATAATGCATCTGTCCTAAAATAACCTGTGCTGTATCTTCTGACACTAGATTTTCTTCACCTTTGCAAACATCTGTCACCACGGTTATTTTGGCATGATTTCCTTTCCTCATTAGGATGCAAATACGTTTAGATTAAATTAACAAATAGGAGAGAGGGAGAGGGGATAAATTTCAGTCATATTCCAAAAGCCAGTTCATAGTGTGAATGGATCTCCATACACAGAATCCTTTCATACCCTTCCAGCGTGTGGTACATATGCACATAATGGTTTTTGCCCTTTGAGCCCGTAGAGGAGTCAGGATTATTTCGTTTTCTGCGTTTCCATACTGGAGAAGAATCAGGAGAACAGGGACTGCAAAAATAAGACAAGGATTTTACATACAAAGCATTCTTCCATCATCTGTATTTAAATTCATATCACAGTTCTGCAAAATAAGGACACATGCAACACAAGAAGAGTTTTCTCCCTAAAGCAAGACATACAAGTTACAGCAAAAGGAACACCTAAGAAAATGGTTCAAATTTTGTAACCGCTTGACTGTATTCTGAAAACTGAATCAAGTCGTAATTGCCAGTGAAACTCCATTGAGCTTGGAAGCAGAGCCATTTCCAGCCCCACAGGCATAGCCCAGATCAAGACATCTCAGTAGACAGAATTGCATGAGATGCTTCACTGTCACTCTCCGTGCTGTTCTGCACACAGAGAGAACGCTCTTCATTTGGGATTGTCAGTCTTGCTTCTGAAAAAGATATCCTATTTTCAGCATTTGCCAACTTTGGTTAGAGACACCTCAGTATTCCACACTGCATAAACAGACAAGCAGTACATTTCCTTTTTCTTCTGTTAATCACGCAAATCTGCAATGCTGGTACTTTTTCACATTCAATGTCTTGTACCACAGATGGATTACGTTCAACAGTGCAAGTGCCAAATGGGGAGACAGAGCAATAACCGCTCCTTCATTAAACACTTCTCACAGAAAAATGATACTAGCAATGTGCACTGAATTATTTCAGTTAATAACAAAACTTTATTTCTATTTCATACCTCTCTGGTGCATAGTCTGTCTGTTCGCATTGATCTTCACATTCACTTCTCTTCTGCTTTTCATCAAATACCGGGCAGCCAGAGTCATCCTGATCTTTGTAGACCCATTCTTGGGAACTACCTGAAGGTTCCGTACTACTAAAAAGAGAGAAAAAAAAAATCAAGATTTAAAGTACTATCCATCTAGCTTATCACTCCCAGCAGAATAGAGTTAAGCTGCAGTAGTTAATAGTTCATCTCATATGATACCCAGATGATGCAAACAATCACAGCCTCCACCACGGAGGACAGCACAACTAAAGCTATTGACACAATACAGTTACGGTGCTAAGAGAATTCCATTCACTCTTCTCCTCCCAATTTACTATTCTCAACCTTGTTAAATATTAGGTGTTAGTTATTCAACCTAGCCCTGTTACAGAAATTCAAAGTTTTTGAAAGATTAAAAAAAGTCTTTCCAACTTGAATACAGTTGCCACGATCTTCTGGAGAACACGTAAAGTCTCTCCAATCTTAAACTTTGAATTCTCAACAGATCATTATTACAGGAGCAGGGTGGTTCTGCTGACATCAGAAAGAAGTACCCACTGTCTAACCATAGGGAAGATGGAAAGGTTATGAAGACCAAGGAACAGCAATCAACAAGTTTCCACTTATTGCTACCCCTTCCTAGAAAAATAATTTTATCTTGTGTTGACCAGGGCAAACATGCAGGAAAAAGAATGTACGACTGCAGACAGACCACATGCTTTCCTCCCTAAATTCACTGGAAGTGAATTTAGACTAAACATTAGGAAAATTTTGAAGACTAACAGAATTCGAAGGAGGAAACAAGGAACTAGAGGAGACTGAATGGGACTCCTGCTTCTGAGCCTGAGACCAATTCCCTCACTTGCTCCCAGTAAGGAATGCTCTAGAGGAAATACAGAGGCCAGCTGTGAATCTGTGCAACAGATGAGTGCTGACTAATTCACTCATACACACACTGGCTGCAGATCCCAGGTTTCTTCTTCCGGAGGATCCCAGGCATGCAGCGCTATCTTCCACAGCCTGATCTGCTGGTCCCAGGATCTACGGCTGTACTTCTTAAATTTGTTGGGAGTTCTAGGATGAACTCCTGGTATTCGTTGATTCCTGAAAAACAAACAAACAAACAAACAATAAACCCACCCCACACAGTAACATTTATATTTAATATAAATATTTATTTTCTTCCAAAAAATCCTCAGTCCATCAGATTAAGCAAGCATCAATGGACTATTAAATAAAATACTCCTATGTTAATAGCTTAATTGAAATAGGTATCTTCTAAAACATTGTCAGAAACAAACCACATGAACAACAACTAACAATAACATACTGAGTCAGACCAGAGGTCCATCCAGCCCAGCAGTCTGACAGTTGCCAAAAGCAGATGCCTATTGCCTAAGGACAAATATGAAACAGGGGAAGCACACAGGATACTCTTTCAACTCTCCCCGCCTCCAACTATTTCTATCTCAGATTTCCTGAGTCAGATGTAGTTTCTTTGTATTTAGTATCCTCAGTGAATTTTTCTTCTACAGTTGTTCATGAATTATTACAGTGGAGACTGTACACTTCTGAATAGCATTTGTCCTTTGGGAATACAGATTTTAAAAACAAACTACCCACACCCTCCGGGTAATATGCAAACAATTGAGTAAATGCTATGCCTTTTCACTAAATCTGCAATGGGCAAATGATGAATCCTTATAGTTCTGAAGCAAGCAGAGAGCTGACTGAAAAAACCTAAATGTAAGTACTACCACTCTCAGACTCTGTGAAGGTGGAATGACAGAGAACAGAAAATATCCATGGTTTGATTTCAGTTAGTAACTGATTAATCACTGAAAACTAGTTGCCCTTACCTATACTTAAATGAAAAGCTTTATTCAATCCTCACTCAAAACTGCCACTTCCCAACACGAATTAACTTTATATTGGTCTAGCAACACAGTTACCAGAAACTCCACAGGGAACTGACCAATAAAGAATTTATTTAAAGCATGCTTGCTGCTGACAACAAGAGTACTCAAGGGTCATGTTTAGCTTTAAATTTACTCCAGTGTAGAAAATCCTTGGCAACCCTTTGACAAAAACAATTATGATTCAGGTTTTATCCTTTTATTGTCATTATTATTCTAAGAGAACTAAAGCTGTACTCTGATCTACACATACATCAGGAACAAGTAACTATTTACTTGGAAACTTGCAACGCGCAGTGCAACTTACTTTGGAACTTCTTTAATGTATCTGTCATATGCAAGGGTGTTCTTTCCAAAATTGATCTGTTTTTGCCTTCTCCTTAGAACCACCTCATCGGTTTCCCTTTCCACTGGATTAGGGGAATCGTTTGAAACGGAACTTAAAAATAAAAGTTAGAATCAAGTTAGTAGCTTCACAGTAAGTTATGTACACGCATACTCTAGAACTGCATATACTCTGATAGACAGCAGTGACTCGTTCGCAGAGGTGACAGTGATGCTAACCAAATGAACCACTAGAACAGATCAGGCTTTTCAAGTTTATGTAATTACTCAGGTTTGTACTAAGCTAACATGTATCTGAGGGTACCAATAGTACAGCTGCCTTACTAGAAGTTTATGGCTAGTTCTGTAATAAGGAAAGAAAATGGTAGACGATTCTTGCATACTTGTAACAACCTTCTAATATTAAAAAAAAAAAAAGCAAACAAAAAAAACTCAAAAAACCAAACTTAATACAACAGAAATGGATAATATAAAGGAGGCTAGCTTGAACGATCTTATAGCCATTTCTCTCTTTAAGACTAGAATGTTGCTTTTCATTTTTCCTTTCACTGTCCAGTATTTCTCTTATGTAAAGTTGTAATGAATATGCAATTTAACCTGAAAAGAAAGAGAATCTGAAAGGATCGCACAAACACCTTTTAAGATAAGAACTTCTCTGTGCTATTCTCGCCTTCAAGTTTCCTTCAGGCTTGAAATGAAACAGTTTGGCCAGTTTAATGGTGAGAAATCCAGCGTATGACGGAGAGAGAGGCCAAGATTTAGGATACCATCACCTCCCTTGCCTGAGGCGCTTCAAATCTTCATTAATGCATGTAAAGTAGTTGGAGATCATCAGATGGCTGTTGCTAAAAATCAAAGCACCTATTTAATAATTACGCAATACTCACTTTGTCATTTTCTTATTTGATGTCCTCATTATTTTGCTTTGTTCGATTCCACTTCCCCAGTCTGAGCAAGTTGAAAGAGGCTTAGAATCTTCTGATATTGTAGAGCTGGAAAATAATTAGATTTCTATATGAACATTTGTTGCTCATAAGTTGTTATTTAACTGACAGGAACTCCAACATTGTCAAATGCAGCTTTGTAAATCAAGATAATATAGTCTAGCAAGTTACCACCCTCCGCAACTGTAACACCAACTGGCCATGGCCAATGGCTTCTACTCCATTTCACTATACAGTCAGATTAAAATATCTCAGCCTAAGTCACCTTCAGCACTGACATAAGATAACAATCAGTTTTACTTTGCAGGGAAAGAAAGTGATCATGAAGTTAATTTCATACCAGAGCCATAGAGCTGATAACCTCTAAAATATTCCCAGCTCAACCAATGTGAATACTTCTCTCTATTACACTGAGGATTTTCCAATACCTCAGTTCTATCGAAGAGCACAATACATGAAATTAACCGAGCTCAAAATCAGTCTAAACACTGCTGTCAGTGATGAACAAAATACATTGTAAAGGACAGCAGAGATGCCTAAGAAATAGAAGAGTGTCCATTGTATGAGCAGAACCAACATTTTGTCAGACACCAGCAACACTTCATACCTTCCCAAAATATAATTTCAAGGATGTATGCTCTGTTGTGTAAAACAAAAAATGGAGCCAGGAAGCTCCTACTTTAATAACCATCTGGATCCCTAATATTCTGAGTAAAGAAAAACTCATCAGGTTCCTCATTAACTATCAAAAAGTGGATAATGCTGTAATATTCCGCAGTGGTGAGAACTTTTCTTTCCACAAAGTTAGTCCAATTCTTTTGATGTTAATGCCTCAACATTTAACATAAAATAATACAGATGTAGTTTTAGTTTACAATCTCACTCTACCTCAAATGTTTCATACCAACAGCTGAAGTTACCATCCATGCTGCTGGTGTCATTTTAATACTACGCAACACAAAGATTCAACACAGAAAAGGAACACAACTATTCAGCAAAAAAAATAAATAAAAAATGCTACTAGCACATCTAGTTTGACTTACTGTCATAACGTATCGCTAATACTTTTTAATGATAACTTTAAAGACATAGGGACACCTCCTGAATACAAGATTATTTTTCTCAACCTCTTCAAAAGATCTAGTTATTAACTGAAGCAGTATCAAAGAGGCCACCAGAGATCATAACCCTCCTATAATGTAATACTCACACATGAGTATATATATACACACACATATATTATGTATATAATATATGTATACACACACACACACAAAAATCGCGTGCCATCAGTAAAATATCTTCATCAAATATTCATCATCTTCTCTTACTTTTGTTCTGGTCAGTTGTTTGCAAATATCCAAACACTCATTAGTTTTTTTACTTCCTGCCAGACAGCAAGATACCTATCTCCACCAATTCCTCACCTGAGGCCTGCACTCTAGACTATCCAAAGAAAAGCAAAATACTCTTAAAACAATCTACCTATAAAGTTTGATCTCATCTCAAGTTGTCCTCAGTAAGGGACTGCAAAGAAAATAAGTATTTACTAAAAACTAGGGGACGGCTGAATAGATTGAGCATACTGACAGAGGAAGAGACAAACATCATGGTTTGTCCACACACAGATAAATATGCATCAACAAAGCAGAAAAGTTACCAGCATATTTTTTCAAGGGACACTTTCTACCAATACAAAAGATTTTAGCAACAAAGAATTTCTAATTGCTTTCTCAGTATATAATACACAGTTATTCCCTTTCATACAGAATACTTGATAATTTTATGACATGAATTTCAATTAGCCAAACCTGTATGGTCTACTCTTACACAACAAGGATATCATTTGCTAACTCTATGCTCCATATTATTACAAAACTTTTCACTTAACCATATCCAAAGTTTTGCTGGATTCCTAAATAAAAAAGTTACTTCACAGTAAAGTGAAAATTTAAACAAACTCCATATTTATTCCTTATCTCTCCACCCAGCAACCTAAATGTCTAGATGGATATTCATCAAACACCAAAGAATCTGAACGATTCCAGTTTCTGCATTTCTGCTCCGGGAAGCAGCAGTGTGGAGGCTGTACAGAACTAAAACAGTAATTTTCATTTGTGACCTAGTCATTGGTCATCTAGTGACCTAGTCACTGAACATCACCTAATCAAAACAAATATGACAACCCATCTATTATCACTTGTCATTACAAAACACTGATTAGTTTGGCTTACTGATACATGATTTGCATCAGCTTACTCAGGAAACACTAACTCAGTACAGGTTCAGCCAATTCATCCGCTGAGAAAAGGTGTTTGACTATTGCAATTAAGATAGCTGAACTTTACTCTGTTAACAAAAAAAGTTATCCTTCCTCTATTTGCAATCAAAAAGGGGAAAAAAAAACAACTGAGAGCCTTCAGCAGTGTTTACAGAACTGCTGACATGCAACGTCCCTAGACTGTCCTCCAGTAGCAGTGCGTTAGTTTACATATACACACACCATCCCATTCAGCACTGAACTTTTAGAAAAGGCAAACATACAGGAAGGTTACTTCAACACAGAAAACTGCATGTCTAATAGGAAAGAAGTAGGTCAAATGTTCAAGGAGAAACACTTTTAGACAGGAAATTTCTCACCAGAGACTGCTGTGAAGTCCTTACAAGTAAATACAGGTGAAGGAGCTAGAGTGGGGCACTTGCAAATGCCGCAAGGTCGGTCAAGGATTACTTAAGAACGAGGAGTTACATTTTCCTTGGCTTCCTCCTCAGTTTTGGCCCTTTTGGTTTCTTAGTTTCTATGAGATGCTAGGTTATTAAACAAAATGCCTTCAGCTCTTGCTAAACACAAGACCTGGCTTCTAGGCTGACAGCCACACCTGCAGGCCTGCCACCGGCCCCGGAGAGGATGATCCTCTCCCGAGGGCACCACACGGCAAACGCACTGCTTTGAGCGATGGACCCTGCAATCGCAAGCTCCCCGCTTTCTGAAGCCAACAAGAGCGGGAGCAAAAGCAGGATTTGGTCACTTTAATCCTGGATTAACAGCTTCTGCTTCCTTACTCCTTCTCCACCCCGCATTCGTGCCCCTCTGGGAGCTTCCCGTGCCCAGGCAGCTACTGCTGCACGATGCAGTTTAACCCCGGTCACGGACGCAAGCAGCACTTAACAGAAGGACGCTCCTAGCACGGCCGCCTCTCAGAAGCGCTGTACAGGCAAAACCTCGCCCCGTCCTCGCGCCCGCCGAGCCGCGCCGGGCGGCAGCGAACCGCGGCACCCGCTGGGCCTCCACTGCGACCCCATCGCAAAAGCCAGGAGGGAGGCGCTAACCAAAACCGACGCCTTTTCGCTAAATAACGCCCACGCTGCCCTATTCCTCCCCTGGAGGCGTCCGCAGAGCACCGGCCCCTCCCCCACGGCAGCGGGCCCAGGCGTCCCGGGAGCAGCGCGGCCACACCCCTGCCCCGCCCTGAGGGAGCAACGACGACCCCCCGCGCCACTGCCTTCCCCCTCTCCCTCCCTCCCGTCGCAGCAGCAACCCCCACCTGCGCAGCCCCGCGGCGCGGCGCGGCTGCCCGCGCAACATGGTCGCGGCGGGCGGCGCCGAACATGGCTGCGCCCCGCCGCCGCCGCCGTCGTCGCGACCCCGCGCGCAGGCGCAGCCGGGCCTCCCCGCTGACGCAGCCGGCCCGCCCCGTGAGCAGCGCGCATGAGCGGGTCGCCTGCCGGCGGGAGTGTGCGCAGGCGCCGGGGCTGTGCGCATGCGCAGAGCGGCCCATTGGGCGGTGGCATGGCGGTGGGGGGAGGGAGTGCGCAGCACCTGGGAGCGCTCGGGTGCCTCAGGGAGTGCGGGGACGTGGCTAAAGAGCCGATCAGCTCCTACAGAGGGACCGTCGTGCCCTCCCGCAGTGGCCTCCCTCATCGGACAAGGATTCAGATTTAGGCCGGGTTAGTTTCCAGCTAGGTGAAGGAGCTGATGGGCCCCGCGATGCACCACTTTAACGGGCTGCACCGTGCGTGCCTGCTGCCTGGGACACTTAACATCTCTGAGCAACGCCGCGATATAAATTTGGGTTTGTTTGTGGTTTTGAGGGATCATCACCGCAATATGCAGGTGCTTCTTAGATAAGAAAGATTTCTGGTAATTCCTCCACTGAGTTAATGGGATCCTGTGTCCTTTCCTCAGCCCACCTAATTATGGAAAGGGGTTTTTTTGAGGTATATACATAGATTTTTCATGATTTTTTCAGATTTTCATGAAATTTTCAAATTTACTTCATTTATGCATCCCCTTTGCATTCAGATTATAGTAGGAAAACTTAACAAGGAATTGTCAGGTGCTCCTTTAGGAGAATTTAAGTCCTACTTTGTATTGACTTACACTGAACTAACACACCGTATACAGATGAGTCAGCCTGATTTCCACCCATACAATATCTTGACTGTAAAAATAAATTAAAAATGAAAACCAAAAGTCTTACATACAATCAATTGTACTTTTATTCAGACAGTTTTAAAATGAACTACATGTATTCATTAAGCCTTTTGCTTAAAGGCTATCTAAATAAAAATCAGTTTTAAAATAGATAACTATCTGGGTAAAAAAACCACCCCACCAATACCAAACCCTGCAGTATATCTTTGGAAGAAAGTGCCTCATAATGTATGTCAGAGCTTGAATATTCATTGCTCCTTAAATACCTAAAAAAACCCATCCCTCTTCGGAAGTGGCACTCAGAACTTAAGAAGGTCGATGGTGTGTTACTCAGGTTTAGACTGACCGGACTGGTACATAGCTGCTGTCTACAGAGCTTCAATACAATAAAAATACTTACACTGAAGTGATCACATAACAACCAGGTATCCTGGTTTTGAGTTATGGCAAGCCTCATTATAACAAGCATAGATTTGGTAAGATTCAAAATATATCCTGGTTGGATAAAATGCCTTTCATGGGCCAACAAATTATGCTTGGCAAAAATTGACAAGTAACACATTTTGCCAATATTATCTGGAATGCTGCAATTCCAGAAATAACACAGCAGTGGCAATGATACATATAGCTGTAGCCCTTGTTTTCAGAAACACTTGTTAAGCTGCAGTGCATATGGAAATTTGGGCTATGTATGTATACATACATATGGGGTATTTATACTGACACTGTGCATCCATAAACAGATTGTCTTATGGTAATGTCATTAAATTTACATTTAAATGATATACTTCAGTATACTAATATTGCCTATCTACAAGTCAGTGATGTGGAAAAGCATGCACACAACTGAAAAAAACAACTTTAAATCATTAAGAGTTCAAGAAATTATTATCCTTTAAGTAAATATTTTATCCCATCACATTACGTGTTTCATTTTCTCTTACAGAAGTGCTGTAAAGAGAAATATTCTAAACATTTTATGTTTATGAAGCATATCATGATCAGTTGGGAGGCAATGTATTTCTTTTTCCTGCAAGCAGTGACTTCCCCTACAAACAGCCATACATACATGTGTGGTTTTTTAGGAATGATGATTTGAAGTTATGAAGACAAACACCTATTGTTACATTAATTTCATGTTCAGTGAATTATGCAAGACAAATACGATACAAGATTACCTATGCAGTGAGAATGACAGTTTCTCCTTCTATTATCTGTAAGAATAGCTCATATGGATTTTTAACAAGTTGGTTCTGTAACACAGCCTTTAAGAAGCTCACAAACCTTAGAGGCATGCCAGACTACTTTGAGAATTTGAACTTGAGAAAATACTTGTTTTGGGAATATAAGCCAGGCACCATTATTAATATAAATCATCTTCTTATTTTGGTAATTATTACTAAAGTCTTCTAAGAGGCACTTCTGTGGACAGAGCACTACCATGAAAAGATGCAAGAGTATTATACATTTATGAATACTACTTTGTTATACTGTCATTGGCAAAAGAACTAAGATGAATAAAAGCAAAGTTCCACTGAAATGAAAACTTCTAATCAATTCAAAGATCGATTTCTTTAAAGAACATGACTGCACAAGCAATTGGCAGACTAAAGCTCTTACTACATGAGATACTGTTGCAATTAACCCATTTTTCTTATATAAAAACATCTGCAACTACATGTGTCTATAATCTAAGGTTCTCAAGGCCTTTACAATTTAAGCTTCAAACATCTTAACAATAAATGGATATATTTATTCCAAACAGGAAAAGAGATGTAGGAATTGAATGAGTGTCAGTGGCAGAGCCACAAGTCCATAATCCTACCATACCTTCTGCAACTACTTCAAGGACCACATTCCTTATGTTTGTGCCACATTATGTAAACTCCAGAAGTAGTACAAAATCCTTATTTGTAAAGGCTACCATATAGTGAGGAGGTGCACATCAGATGACACCACCTGGCCCAGTTAGAATCTACCACAGATTAAAAAATAAATAAATACTGCAGAGAGAGAGCATTTCAAAATTACAAATAACTTTCCCACAAAAATACTTGAAAATATTTTAAATTCAATCACTGAGCAGTGCCCTGATTTTTATTAATTTTCAGACTTGACAACAAATTTGTCTGAAATTCAAGGACTCAATTTTATCCTATTCAAATGAAGATGAACATGTCACTTAAGGTGTATGTGGGAAAGAGAGACAAATCCATACTGCAAGTCTAAGTGTCAAATTTTCACTCCAAAATAAGCAGTAATGAAAAACAGGAAAAAAAATCAACCTTATTAATAGGTAGTACAAACAATTGCATAGTAAAGATTGTATATGTAACAACTAAAATATGCTCAAGTGATTAGTGTCCTTAAACCCAAGCAGTCTGGCCTTTTAAGTGCATATTAGAAAATACATACACATATATAGAATATATAAATTATAGGTCAGTTCTCATATGATGCTGCCAAATCTATATTTGAGTCTTTATCCAAAATGTGACTTGCAGCCACATATGTAACCATTTCCTGGTTTGTCTGGCTCTAAGTGCAGTTTGGTGTTTTCACCATGTAACCTATAGCTAGGCTGAAACTTTAATGAAATATTTCATTGTTGCGCTTCCACTACTTGTGCCATTTTTAATGTCCTGTTACCTATTTCTGCTCAAAGCAGTCTTGCGTATCCTGGTAATTAAGACTTTTTCAATTAATCGCTGGCCTGTCATCTGTACTAGCGACTTATCAGTTAAGATCCTTGTTATTATATGAGTGGGAAATATTACGGCCTTGATTCTCACAGACCAAAGCATGAAAACATTCATTTCTCTAGCTATTTGTCCCGCCTCTCTGCCAGAGGTTACTACCCCTCTAAGATGGGCAACCCAGGCAAACAAATACCTGCATCTCAGTCACTACAGTGTGTAGTTCAGTGTATGAACTCAAACACACATTCTCCAGCAGCTTAAACCTTTTTACCAGGCAGTACGCTATATAATTATTCATTGAAGGGTGTGACGGACAGCTGGGACACTAAGCACTGCATTTAGGTCCAGGAGTGGAGCTCTCAGAAATTTATGAAAAATGCTTTTACTTTACAAATTACTCTGAGGCAGACCACATTAAGAAATGTGCAGCAGTACCCTACTAATGCTAAAACAGTGACCACTGCTTAAGATCAGTCTCTGAAGTGCAAGAATGAAAAACTTTCATTAATGATGGTCATTCTTGGGACATCTAGCAATGGCAACTTATACCTATCTAATCCTGGCATCTCTTTTAGTGGAAAGGTTATCCCTTAGAAAAGCTTACAGGCTTTGAAATAGCTGAGCATTCGTTCTGAATATTTAAACAGTTCAAATGTTTGCTGTACTCCCTTCAAATGTAAAACAAACAAACCTCCATCACATGAAGAGCGTTGAAACCCTAAGCAATGTAGCTTCCAGGAACATTTAACTACAACAGTGTCTATGCACAGCATCAGCAGCGTAGGTAAACAGGGTACATTTCTTCTGTTGTTTGAAATAAATATATCCATTAAAGAACAAGGCAGAGACAGATTAATGAAATAAAAGGTCCCTGCAGGAGTTGTACATCTTTAGGGATTAAATTCCTTAGTCTGTTGTAACCAACCCCCTTTTTAAGTGAACGGGACCAGCAGAAGAAACACAGCTGGTATACTCATTTGGTGAACACTTGCAAAGATGAACATGAACATTACCAATGGATCAAAGAATAATAAAAGTATCAATGAAATCTAATCAAAGCCATTTTCTCAGTTAGCCCTTTACTAAAGAATCAAAATACCAATGTTAAAACTTGAAAAGCGAATAGTACCTAAAACACTGATGGGATACCCTTATTCCATCCAAGACATAAGAAAGCAAAAGGAGGGGGAGAGGGGGGGTTCCAGAACTGGTATATTTGGTGAATAAAAAACAAGGATAAAGGTAAAAGTGGAGAGGAACTGAAAAGATGATGGGCTCCTATTTTCAAGGCTGTCAAAGAAAGCTCTGGAGTTTGCACCCATGTAGAACATGAAGTGTAAGAACAAACCTAACAGACCTTTTAGTCAAGCCCACTACGAAATACATTTGAATTTTAAAAGTTAAAAAATACCAAAATATTATTCATCGTATTATACAAACATCTAAAATGCAAAATTTGGCTCGGCAAGTTGGACAAGGCACTTGGCTTGACAGCCAGGTCTCTGGGTGCTGCTGATCCTGCCGGCTGGCAAACCATTTGCCCATGCAGGTGAGGCACCACATAGGACGACAGTAGCATTGCTGGCATTCTCCTTCGTTTGGCTCTTGGCAGTTCTTGATGAGCTTGATATTTGCGTTAGTCTGCATGCACCCTATGCACGGCTCCAGTTCCTAAAGGAGGAGGAGAATGTCAAAACTCTGAACTGCACAGAATGGCTTATTTTACTGCTTTTCAAAGGCTCTTAGAAAATTATCTCCACACGAGCTTGGCAGGCTGAGTTGGGCAGAGCCTCAAGGCAGAACTGCCCCACCAAAAGGTATCAAATGCTTCCAATCTCCAGAGCCCTGTTTTATAGGAACACAAACTAACAAATGAGAACAAAGTAACTCTTTAAACAGAGAAAATCCATAACTGCTGCATGAGGACAGATTAAACAAATGACTGAAAGCAAACTTCCCGTATCTGTCTGGAGGGCTCCATCTGTTTCCAGAACACAGCAGCCAGGACAAGCTAAGCAAGCAGCCATCTTTACCATTCAGACATGCTCTTTTTCACAAAACATACAATACACAGTAAGGAAAAACAAAGCAAACAGTTCTTACTGCTTGTTACAGCAAGTTTTCTTCCTATCTTCCTTCTGTGTAAATAGAAGACATAAATAACAGGGAAAGTCTGCGCTCTACTGAAATCAATGGGTGCTTGTCTTCAAAGACCAGAAATGTATGTAATTTTCTCGAAAGTTACTGGAATAACTGATGTTTCCACAAAATTAATTATATCACATGAACTTGCAGTTGCATACAGGGAAACCATTTTGCTAATTAATAAATAGTAATTCACATTTCCTATGGGTCATCCAGCCAAAGCTCTCCAAGAACTTTGTACAAAGTTCAAGACAGCATACTGAACAGGCAAGGAGACCTGAAAGCTCTGAGAAAGGAACCTAACGATATCTATTTTTATACTTATAAAATGGAGATACTCATAAACCATTTGCCTTGTAAAGGTGTTTTAGGGGCATAAATTAAAAAATACTAAGGTGCTTACTAGTATTTACAATAAAACTATCCTCACAGCAACTGCACAGCTACGGAAAGTGATGCTGTTGATTGAAGACAGCACCAAGGTCACAAATTAGCTCTCCTTTGTGGTCTGTACGTCCCCTTTCCATGCTGTCTCTCCCTTTGTCAGCTGAAGTGTCTGTTCAACCAAATGGTCAGCTTCACTGTGGAAGGGATCCAGATGAAAACTAGCCTTCTTTCTTTGCCTCTTTTCACTTGGATCATTCCCTCCAATCAGGTTCACTGTGGACAAACTCCTCTCAACACAGGGAAGAGAGTACAAGAAGCAGGACTGGTTCTTTCAGAAGCTGTCTCAGCTTCTGGCTTGTGAAAATAGAGGCCTATTTTAGGTTGTAGGCAGGAAAAGCTCCAGTATTGAAAGGTTAACTAACTTTTTAAGCTTACTCATGGAGCTTCAGAATAGGGGAAGATACCATATTGTATTTTTAATCTCCACATCATAGTTTTGCTATTTATCACTCTGTATCAATCCAAAATTCAGTACTAAGTTTATACTTAAGTATGTCACAAATTAAAAACCTTTGCAAGAAAGCAACTTTCTCAAATAGTATCTTTTTTTTTTTTCCCCCCTTTTCAAGCTGAACATCTCTTTTCACTACTTACTGGTTCTGCAGTCAGGATGCACAACCAAGCTATGAGCAAACATATCTGATCCAGCTATATTTTAGCTGTTCATGTAACCATATAGTGAAGACACCATATAAGCTGCACGGGACTGCCTGCAATATGAGGTGCTCGCTCCATCAGCTAGAACATCTGCAACAACCTCACTGCAAGGTCACCAGAGCTAGTTCAATACACTGAACAGTGATCTAGTCACACTTCTGACTGCAGCACAAATATTATAATGACCAGGTCTCTGAATATTACTTGGGGAAGTATTCTATGTCCTTATTTACAATTAAAGCAAGCCCCAATTAAGAATTATTAATCTATTACAGGAAAAGATCCAGCAAAACCTGGCTTTCTAGAAAAGCAAGCTGTAATGGAGCAAACTGCCTAAAGCACAGTAACAACAACTGTTACTCTAGCTCCGCATAAACTTTCTGGAAATGTAACTTTATTATTTCCACATGTCTCAGGTAAAAGGTTTATAGAAATTATTATAGGAACTTTTTTCCACTACATTATCTCTCATTTCTCAAATATTTAATGCTCACAGTATAGTTAGTTTCCTAGTAGGAGGAACAGAAAAAGCAGCCAGATCTACATTTATTACATGTTTACTGAAATGGAAGGTGAGCCATAAGCAAATACAGTTGCCAGACACAGTAATCACAGGCTCACCTATACTGAAAAGCAGAATTATGACAGCCTTGCATGGAAGAAAAAGTCTCACCTGGTTGCTTGGAACAGAGTATGTCTGGTTAATTTCCACCACAGATATAAAAGTTTCTAGAAATAAATCACTGAGGCTTTGATGGATCACAACATTAGCTGCATTGCTGATAGGAGCACGGAGCTTTTCACGGAGCTCCCCATACTCCGTGGAGTTCAACCTGAAGAAGAGATGGAACAAAAGATTACCTTGATTATGCCTCATTCAGTATATTACAAAGGTTAACATCAGAAAAGTGAATCTCCGGAAAAGCCATTGAGGTTGGTGGGTATTGGTCAGAATAAATGCACAGCATTTTGTTTTCTTTTGCGTTTTAGGGTGGTTTTTTGGTTAAACAATAAAAAAAAAATATATACATTTTATTATACTTTCTCACAGGTGAACAAAAACATGAAATCCCACATTTATTCTAGTTTTAATTCTTCTGACAGGCACATATGGAGACAGATGTTTAAAACTGGCTTCCATTTTAGCATGCTCACTTTAAAGCACTTCTCATCTCTTTCCTCCCTACTCTGGAGCTTGGCAACAGGGTCCCACTAATTCAAATAAAGTCACATATACATATTTCTGAAAATCAGCGCCAAAACGTCTCATGAGAGACTTCCAGATACAGACATCCCAAAACCATGAGATCTTTTTCAAAGTACAGTCCTTTAACACCTATGAAAGGGTGCAAACAGAGCTTTTATAGTGGCATTCTGGAACAGGATAGATGTAACTTAGACAAAAGAACATGCTGTCCTCCTGCCTCAACCTCAACCTGCAGATAGTAAGTTCAAGCTTTACGCCCAGCCCATCTTTCATAGCTGTGTCAAACTGCCAACAGAAGAAACCAGAGATTAGTTAAAACACCATATGAAAATAAAGTTAGGCTTTTAAAGTAATTAGCTTAAACAAAAGAAATACAGGTACATAAATCATAAAGAAACTGTAAAATACTGCATATTTTCTGTCCACCTTGTTTATGCCTATTTATACTATGTCTAAATTCTAGTTTCTAAACTCCTGAGGACAGAGACTATTCTTATACCATACATAGCATATGTCACATATGTAGATAGAGTAAATATAAATATCAGAAGAATGTCAATCAGTATCAAGTTTCTGTACTTTTATGATACAATTATACATAAAAAATGAAATTTTACAAAGGCTACAAACAGCTCCTGGATGGGACCTACAATTTGATTTGAGGCAGTTTTCATACTATGTCGTTTCTGCTGCAGTAAATGTCTCTTAAGTGATGCCCACAGACTACCTGTGGCACATGAGGCCTTGTACAGACCCTCCAATGAGACATTTCTGTTGTTATTGACCATTTTTTAACAAAACAGTCCTGAACTGCAGATTCAGGACTCCCCAGCTTGATGTTTCCACTCATTAAACAGCTTTCATGAAGGAGCCCTGGGAACACTGCCCTGAAATTCCTCATTCTTCCTACCACCAACTCAGTTCCCTGAGGAACAGATACAGTACAATGCAATGCTGGCTTAGCTTCAGCTCCAGATGCTCTCCATTGTTTTAAGCGCTACAGGATAATACTGTTGTTTGCTAACAGATACTATCCCTGCAAATAACAAAGACCTTTGTATCCAGAGGAAGAACTTGCACTGAACACAGAGAGGAACACGGCCTGTCTCCACAAAGACACTTTCATAAAGATTACACCGTATCTAATTCTGATTCTGGAAATAGACAACAATCCTACACCCTTAGAAAGGGAATTTTGTCCTAGTGCACTTTTCTTAAATCCTGTATCCCTGCATTCTAGTAGAGATTTGCTATTTCTGACAAGTCTTATTACAAGAACTTTTAAACACTCTTCTTGGTACTGTTTTGTTTAAGAACAAAAGGAAAATTCTGGTTTAGGGATTCCCCTCCCCCCCCCCCCAAAAGGAACTGCTAAGTCAGTCCTGATTTTCTCAGCTTTATCACTCTGGCACTGAAGCACTCACAGAAAATCATTAGTTGTTTAGTAATTATTTGGTCACCACTTTCACAATTCTACAAAAATCTCTTCTCTTATTATTCTGTCATGCTTACCTTAACTCTCATTCTGAGCTCTGTTCACCTGGATCTAACACAATCATCTCAACAGCTTCCTCATGCTTGCCAGGACCCCTCTGTTCACCTAAAAGTTTGGTAATCTGCTTACTTTTAACTACCTCTAAATGCATGCTGCTGTCATCTGTTAAGAAGAGTTAATTCTTACACGAACTGCTGCTTTTCCCTCAAACCCTGTAAAACTCCATAAGTCTGATCTCCTTCAAATTGTGACCACTCTAAGTGCAGAAAAAGCTGAGCAGATACTGCTGTTGGTATAGAAAAACTCAAATTGTTATGAATTATTAAAGTAGACCTGACTGTATTTGCTATTCTGGGACAAATTTTGTCTAATATTTAAAACTTAATATGTTAGTAATACCAACAGCCTAATGCATGACATACGACTTCAGAGCAAACACGCTCAAATACCTTTTCAAATTTATAGTTTCAGAGCAAGGCTTTGTGTACTCCTTTTAATGACACAACAACATGAAGATATTAGCATCATTCTAACCAAGAGCGTTTGTGGTAAGTTTCTGCAGAACTTGTATTCTTGTAAAGCTACATAGTCTGCTAAAACAAACAAACAGCCAGCATGAGCCCATGGAAAACAAGCACTAACAATTCACAGCACATTTTCCATGATTTACAACTACTAGGATACACAAATTAAAAGTGAACCTAAATTACTTCCTTGCTTCACCTTAAGTGCAATTGGTTTGCAGTAAGTCAGTGAGAACTATTTCAAGCAGGGACTAAATTATAAGTCTCAAGCAGCAAGAGGGAAAAAGAAGTCATGGATGAGCAATGGCCAGTTTTACAAAAATCATTATTTTTTTTCCCCAAAAAATTGGGAGACCAAAGATTTTCCATTTCTTTCCTGTTCTCCATCTTTCACCCAAGTTTTTCCAGTTACCTCCTCCTACCTCTACCACAATCCCTAGAAACCCTAGAAGACAAAACCCTAGAAGTCTTCAGATCTCCCAAACAGCACTCTGTTAACATCATTAAATAGTATATATATATAAAACACAATGGTGTAGCATATTTTGTTTTACCGAATATCAAATGCCTTCACATAGGGATTAATACTGGCAACACGGATGGTGAGGAACTGCACAGGCATATTTGAGTCTGGTGAGAGTTCATGCTGTGTGGAGTCTGTAACCATTAAATGAATGTCCTGCTGCTGGGCAACATGTAAGCAGTAGGTGGTCACTTTAATCACCCATGTGTCTGTAACAATAACCCGCGCTCCTGGGGCTCCAGTAGCAAATTTGTCAATTCTCCTGAATTCCAGATTGATGGAAGAAGCTACTGCCCTCCAACCCGACTGCGGGAGGGCATGAACAGCAAGTGTCCGAGCTAACGGATGATTATTCCAACCTTTCCGTGACCAGTAATACGCCAGGGCACTGGTGACTGCTGGGAGGAGAACGGCGAAAAAGAAGAAAGTTTTCCATCCTTTTGGAGCCAGGTAAAAAAACCAAAGATGTTTTTCCGGTGCAGCAAAGCACATACCAAGGTAATATCCTGCAAGGAAAAAGATTTACTTTCAGAAAACAAGTACACATATAAACGCGTATCCCTTAGTCTTGTAGTTAACCTAACCGGTAAGCTCACCTCCAAATCTGTTCTATTTCTGGTCGGTAACTCCAATTCCAAGCCTCTTGGCCTAAGCAATTTGATGCAAGTCCTAACCTGTCAGATGTCACTTACTTTTACCAGAATTGCATCGCTAAAGGGAGCCGATTTGAACTTCCTGGTTAAACAAAATATCATGGCTTTGTGCGTACATGCACTCCAGTGCAGCCAACTAGTTTCAAAGCTTAAAAAGAGCGTGTATTACACACCGCAGGCAGCCGCACCTGCGCGGGGGGAGAGGGGGCCCCGAGCCGCAGCCTCCCCGCCGGGCCTCACCGAGGGGCAGCAGGGAGTGCGCCAGCAGCGTGCCGGTGCTGCGCCGCAGGTGGTACTGCACGAAGGCCGCGTCCTCGCTGCCCAGCCAGGCGGCCAGCAGGCTCTGCACCGTCAGCCCCGCCGAGCGGACCTCGTCGGGCGGGAAGACGAAGCAGACGGCGAACACCACGTAGGCCAGCGTGAAGGTCACAGCCGGGCTCTCCATGCTGCGCCGCCAGGCCCGGCCCGCCGCCACCCGGCCCGTCGTTGCCGTTGTCGTTGTCGTTGTCGCTGCCGCCACCGCCGCGCGGCTCCCTGGGAGCTGTAGTTCCCGCTCCGTGAGGGGCAGCCCGCCAACGGCCGTTACGGGCTGCGCTGCGCATGCGTCGCCGCGCGGCTCCCTGGGAGCGGTAGTTCTCGCTCGGTGAGGGGGAGCACGTCCCGCACTGCCAACGGCCGTTACGAGCCGCTCTGCGCATGCGCCGCCGCGCGGCTGCCTGGGAGCGGTACTTTCCTCTCCGTGAGGGGGAGCCCGCCCCGGCCCGCCAACGGCCGTTACGGGCCGCACTGCGCATGCGCCGCTGCCCCGCCACGGCTTCCCCTGAGAGGCGGCCGGCCGTAGGAGTGCGGCTCGCAGGCCTGGCAAAAGGAGCGGATTCTGGTTCTAAACTTAAAAATCCTCTGTGGTGTTGAGTAACATCCGTCTGAAGTAGGCAAGTGGCTGTTGGGTCCCCTAAGGCCCTGGAAAAGCTTCTTTTGGGGTTTCTTGGTGTATTTTATGTAATATTTTCCTTAGAGAAGGATCAGGAGAGAGACTTAAGATCTTAACGGTCTTAAAGTGATTAGAGAGCTTTTAAGGTATGTTTGTATGCTCCCGCACACAGTAAAGGTGGCGGCCAGACTGTGCTCTCCGGTTACTAAAGAAACAAATAATAACTACAAGCATCAGTGTTTGTCCTAAAAAACAACCCCCACACCCACCAGCACTCTGTAATAAATAACCATGAACTGTAACATTTTCCTATTCTCGAAAAAGGAGGAAGTTGCATAATTGCAGAAGGATGGCAGAGAAAACATCATGCAATGTTATAATCTACTACTCGTAGCAACATGAAATAGAAATAAATAGGTAAATGGAGACCATTGTGAAATCTTATGCTGGCAGATGGTTGAAGTGGTGGTGTTGATGGGGATCAGATTTCGTGGTGGTTTAGTGATTCTTGTATAAGATTGTTTTGTCAAGAAAATTGTATTTGGATTGCATGCTTTGCATTTCACTGCAAAACACTTCATTGTTACCAGCTTTATTAGTTCAACAGCCATTTCATTGTTACTGCCTAATGACTCAACTCTAAAAACTTTTTATTTCTGGAATGGAACATGACATTTAATAATTAATAATAAAATGTTGTGAGGCAGCAAATTTTCTTTCTGTGGTTTCATTCACAAGACAATGCAATGTTGTGGATAGTTTGGGGCTACAGGGGACTGACAGGTTTTCTCTTGGGAGGGGGGAAAGAGGCAAAATGGTCTTAACAGCTACATGTGCAGAAGTCCTGAGGACAGTGGAAGTTCATGTGGATTTATTTATCAATATGGATCTCTGAACAGAACGAAAATTTAAATGTGGACCTTACTCTTCTAAAAATTTTCCAGTTTCTAACCTGATCCAAATTCATCTCCGTATAGGTAGGATTCACTGTCTCTACAGAGTCCTCATGGTATCAACAATATTTTATGCAGGAGTGCTCTTTCTTGGGGTGCTCTGGTTTTACCTAGATGGGCCACTTTTTACAAAGTCTCGTCCGTAGCCCCAAACCCTGGATTTCTTCACAGCAGACATCTATGAGGGGGATAATGGAGTTCCCTTCTGAAGTTCTTGCCCTGTTTTCCTTTGCGTGGAAATCAGGGTGTGTGAGAACGGGTCCATGCCCACCTGGCTTTCCCCCAGCAAGAAGTAGGGCCACAGCTGGGCCTATATCCAGGATGTGCACCAGGGTGCATAAAAATCCATATGGGCCTTTAGTGTTTCATCTCTGCCTTCTTAACTTCACTCCTTTCAGTGCCCAAATCCCTCCTGCCCTATCAGTTTAGTTTCCTAAATTTTCCCCCTAGGGCTGGATTACTTTACCTTGGGATTTACAGATGCAACTCTCCATCCTAAAAAGATTCTTTACATAAGTAAGTGCTCTGTGGTCCGATCTTAGACTATGAGTAAAAGCACAAAGACTTCACGCAGTTCCTTCCTGAATAACGTACTGTTCAGTGACCAGTAATTCCGTGCTTGGATGAAGAGTGTCACTGTCACAGCACTTCGCAAATGCCAAAGGTTGTGAGTGGCCTCTTTGCTTGCACAAAGACTTACACACATCCCAACGTGCACAAAGGCCGCGAGAGAGATGATTGCAAGGTTGGCGTCTGTGCGGCCATCGGGGCCCTCGCAGCCCACTGCCACACTGGGATTTACAACAGGCGGCAAAACACCGCTTCCCTTACACTAACTGGGGAGGTTTTACTGCAACGAAGCACTTTGCCACAGACAGATGTTGGCTCTTCCAGCTGTAATGACACACTGATCACGGAGCTTTGAGTCCACTACTGGTCAGCGCTTCCCCTAGCGCGCGTCTGACGGCGGGGCGCTGGGGCGCTCAGCCGTTGTCCACCTCGGCGGGGCGCCATGATGGAACCACCGAACTACACTTCCCGGCATGCTTCACGCAGCACCATCACCCTCCGCGAAGCCGCCCTTCGGCGGCGGCCTATTGGCGAGGGTGTGGCGGATGGTCCCGCCTCCTTCCAGGACGCGTTCCCGATTGGCGAGGCTGTTCCGAATGCCCCTTCCTCATTGGCGGGCTGGGGCCGCCGTTGAAATTTGAAATCCTGCGGCGGCGGCTAGGGCGGTGCTGCCCGGCGGTGGCTGTAGACGGGGGGACCGCGAGCCCGCGCATCGCCTCAGCCGAGCGCACGGCGGGGCTCGGCACCCGGGGCGCGCCGGCAGGTGCGGGGGCGTTGGGGAGCTGGAGCGCGGGCACCCTGGTGGCGAGAGAGGCTGGGGGAGCCATGGGCCGCCCCGCTGAGCGGGGGAGTGGGAGGGCCGAGGGGGTGGGGGCTGTCGGGGTCTTGGAGGGGCCTCCAGAAGCTTCGGGATGCAGTGGGGAGGGGCGGGGGGGGGGTCTTGCTGAGGGAGATCGGGGGCACCTCTGTGAGTCCGAGGGTGGTGAGGGGCTGGGGGGCCGCCTGTGTGAGCGGGGGGGGGGGGGGCTGGCGAGGGGCTGGGGGCCGCCTCTGTGAGCGTGGGGGGGGGAAGGGGGTTGGGGGCTGCTTCTCTGAGGCTGGGGGTGGTGTGGGGCTGGGGAGGGACCACTGTGAAGTTGGGGGGGGCTCTTGTCGGGTGGTCTTGGGGGCACCCTGGTGAGTTTGGGGGCGGTGTGGGGGCTGAGGGTGTCTCGCGGGCACCCCGGTGAGTTTGGTGTGGGGGCTGAGGGAGCCCCGGGGTGTCTCGGGGGAGCTGAGATGGCTGGGGGCGTGGGTGGCCCCCATGACTGGGGGGGGGGGTGGTTGGGTAGGGCAGGGCTTGTTTCCTTGCAGCAAGGCCAGACGCTGGGGGCGGGGGCAGGCGGCGCTTGGTGCCTCCCAACACCGTCCCCCGCCGCGCTCTTCCTTGCCCGGCTCGGCGCCGCCCCCGCCGCAGGGAGGGGCGGGGGGGTCGGACATCGCCCCCCGGCGTGCTCCGGGGCAGCGAGCCGCCCCCGGGCTGCGGCTCCGCGCCTGCGACCTCCCGAGCTTGCTCGTGGCCAGCGCTGCTGCGAGTTCCCCTTCCTCAGGGGGTCTGCGGAGGGCGAGGCTTCTCGGCTGGGGACTTTTGTGGTCGGGCGGAGGTCGCGATTTTGAGGGAGTCTGAGCAGAAGTGTTTATTCGCTCTGAGCTGATGCGTTTTCACTAGAAGTATAGCTGTCAGCTCTGTCGGTTTGTCTGGAAATCTTCATAGCAGCATGTATCTCAATTCCTTTTAAGTATTTATAAATTGTGTTTGCACATGCATTTTAGCCTGAAAAACTAAGCATGCACTTTACTCTGGAGGATGATGCTCTGCAGTTCCTCTGCTAGAGGATCTTGGAGGACAACAGAGTACAAAAAAAAATCTGTCTCTTTGCCCTGCATGTTCAGTGGCCTTTTTAGGCATTTCGGGATCCAATGGTGTTCTAAGTATTGCTATTTAATGGTGATCGGGGCACAAGTAGATGCTGTGAAGCTCTAACTAAGGGGGTCTAGCATCCTTTTCAGGTCTTATGCAAAGCCTGATGTTATAAATAATGGATTCCTGAGGTCTAATTACCTGATATCATTGGATTTATGTTAATTCTCAAATATGGAGTGAAAGATTGCTATTTGTGCTTTAAATGCATGTTCTTTTAAGATGTGGTTTCATTTTGGGATCTTTAAATGACCATAGTGGGAAAAGCTGCTGGTTTTCACAACATGAGCTTGCATGCATTGGACACGGACCACTTCAATAAACTAAGATTTTTTTGTTTTGTTTAAAGCTTTCCTTCCTCTTTTACCTTATTTCCTACAGCTGCTAGCTAATGAGGTTGTGAAAATAAAATCTAGATGAACTCTTGCTTGCACATATTTTAAATATATAATTATCTTAATGATTTAATCCCATAAAATGAAGTTTGTTTCTAATATCTGAAATTGTGGCTAAATGTGGTATATGTGCATTGTGTCAGTATACTGGGTGTTTAATCTCATCTAGCAATGGTGCATAAACAGTTCAATGTAGTAAACCTAAAGTCTTCCATGAGCAAGGGAGGCTCATTTGAGGTTGTGTTGAAAGGTACTGCCAATTTGCTCATCTTGGGCTTTGTTTTTATACTGGCTAGCTACGTTAAATAACTAGAGATTTTTAAAGATTCAGCTGTTGACCAGTTGTCTCAGTTCTAGCTTGGAGGAATAAGGCAAGCAGTGAAGTTGATTGCACTTCGAGTTCTATAAACTGTTAATATTTTTAGGTATAAAACAAGTTGGGCTAAAGCATGACTCAAAAAGAAATAAAGAAATAACAAATACAACCATAACTGACTTGCTACTGCTCCTTCAGCTATTGTTTGTGTTCCATTGCTGATAGTGTAAAACTTTGGTCTGCTGTTGTCTGTCCTGCAGACAAAGCAACTGAGTTCAGTGGATAGTGAAGCCAATATCTGCATAAGGATTAATGCAAGAGTGAGAGAATGTGCAGAGACTTAATTGCACAGATTTAAACACATGGACAGTAAATCTGAAAACATAATATAAAACTTCCAGAGTGAATGTTATTGTTACCTTTCTGAATGATTGTTTTTGTCATCCTCAGGTGATTTACTTGACTGATTTTGGCCCACTGATGGATGGAAAAACAAGTTAATTGTCAGGTGTTTGATCTTAAAGCATTTGATCGTTTCAAATGTTGATCTAGTCCAGAAAGCCAGCATCTCCTCCAGCTGATGATCATGATAATCTTTCATAGGTCCCTGTGTGCATTTCTCCAATACATTCATTCTTATAGAAGAGATGGCTTTGTTAGCAGTTTGATAAATGTGCAGTTATTGGGAATAATCCTTGATGGGCAGTGGCTATGCCTCATTCTTGCTATATGCTTTCTGGTTCTTTTTTTGCCTTTTTTGCCTTTCTGTTCAACACTTCCCCCCCTTCCCCCAGTACTTGGTGAGGCTACTACTGATTTTTGAAAGGCCCCAAGGGGAGGCTTTAATGGGAATAAAAGGTGAACTGAGTTGAAGTTCTGTAAGGTGTTAGCTTGCATGGGTTACTTGAATATTCTTTCCCTCTAACTTATTTTCCTCCCTAATCTTAGATGTGATGCAAGCTTTAGTTCCAAGTTCTTCACACTTGAAATACTAGTAAAATTAGATCATCTTATATAGTCTTTTAAAGCTTTATGCATGTCTAATGTAAAAACAATGTTTAAGAAATATGTATTTTTATTGCAAGTTTTCTTTTTTTCCAGGTTTTTCTACCAATAATTCTTAAGCAGTATGTGCCTTCACAAAATCTGCATGTGTTCAGATAGTGCAGGGAAAACTTGAATAACTTCATTCAGAACTCTGCTCCTAAACACACCTTAACTAAACACATTTGTTTTGCTATTTACTGGTGTGTAGTATGGTAATAAGGCCTTGTGAATAACATGGAGAAATGATGGTGATTGGCCCCTTACAAAGTCTGTAACTTTGCTTAGTTAGATGCCTTGCCATAAGAGATGTGACCGTACCTCAGTGGCCCTGCTGGCCTTAAGGAGTTGGGAATGAAGAAAACACTAAATGATACAGCTTCCTTTAAAGGATGGGCAGCTTAATTAGTAGGCTTGTATGTCAGCTGCAGAAAGTGCAGTATCAGCAATTAACTTTTTAGACTCGTGTCCAAGGAAGAGTGCCTGTGAAAATTCTGTGGTTAGATGCCTGCAGGGTGGTCCGAGTTATCTTTTCCTATCTGGATTTTTAATACTCTTAGTACTCCTTTTGCAGCTGTTAATCTTTCTTTGCTAGCAAGTGCCAGGCTTCCAGTGTGTTTGATTATCTGGAAGTGCATCTGGCCAGCCACACCCTCTTATTCATGGTGCGATGTTGTATGTGTGTTGATATTCTAGAATGAGTCTGCAGATTTTAAATGCAGAAAATGGAGAAAACTGTGAAAACATCAGTGATGATCTAACAGTGGAAGACTGTGGCTTTTGCTTTACACCACCGGAACCTACAGGGAGACCATCCATTCTGCGCCTGTCACAGAAAGAAAACGTGCCGCCAAGAAGTGTGGTAAAAGCTATGAAGGTAAATCTGCTTTCGTATTGATTGTATTCTTCCTCCTGCGATCTCTGACACTGAACTGAACATGAATGCTATTTGAAGCTTGAAAATATTGCTTTGTTAATGTTCTTCCCTTTTTTCCTCTCCCTCCTACTCCCCCCCCACCCCCAGGTAACCTTTCAAACTCCTCTAAGAGATCCTCAGACTCGAAAAATCTTAAGTCCTACCATGACAGACAAACTCGAGGCTACTTTTACACTGGAGGATTGCAGGGAAGCCCCAGAGGATGATCTTTTATTTGCGTTCAACAATGTTGAGTAAGTAATGTCACTGCTAGAAGTCTTAACGGTAGATGACATACTCAAGATAATTCTCCCATGTTATAAGCTTGTTTATTTAAAATGTAATTTTGTAATATAAACTGCATAAGAGGATCAAAACTACTGCTGAACTTGATGCACAAACTTTTGAAAAACTAAAGCTTTCTGAGAAGTAATGACAGTTATCTTGGTTACAATATTGATTACTGAGCTGTTTCTATTTCTGCAAGTATATTAGGCAGAGAATACAAAACTGTTTCCTACAATTTTTTTCCTGTGAGACTATATAAGTATCTGAAGTTTATCTGAGAAGTCTTCAAATTTCCTTTTTGAATGTCAAGCACTATTTTATCTCTTTGAATTTTATTCTTAAGATGTGTCTTCTGAAGAGTTGGCTTGAATTAACACCTTGAATCAGTGAGTGCTAAGATTAAAAAAAAAAACCACCCTGAAGTGAATGTAACATCAATCCCAAGTTACAACTAGTTTTTGCATCTCTGGTCTAGGAGCCTGTGTCCCAGTGTGGCCAATGGCAGCTGCCTAGAGAAAAGCACAGTCTGCAGTGTTTTCAGGGTTTTGCATCCTCTTCTTCACTAGAGATACTGTTATAATAGTATAGCAATGATACAATGCTATTATGTTATTTAATAGCTCTCAGTGAATATTTTTCTTACTGAATTTTTCAACTTTGTTTTAAACTTACATAAACATCTGATGTCTGTAATGCCTAGTGGCAAGAAGTCTCCAGCTTAGCTTCCTCTTCTGTGGAGGAGTATGTCCTTTTGTTCGTTTTCAGTTACCTGTTAATTTTACTTAGCCCCCTATTCTTGCATTTGGAAAGGGGAGAAGGGAGAAAGATGGAAACAGTGGATGGTCAGTCCTTACTTAACTTCTCAGTGCCCCTTAAATGGTTGGATTCACTTCAACAGTTATTAACTTGCATGTACACTGTAGCTTAGAAAAGTACTTCTAAGCAAGCCACCACAATTTAAAAAAAATTGCTTAATTGCAAAGAATACATTTGAGCCAAAGATGCATGAATAAATGAAGATCTACTACATATACAGCTCAGTTGAGTTAAAAGGTCTGGCACTTGACTGTTTTTAGTTCGGGGCATGATTGTGTGTCAAGGCATTGCTTGTATATATCCTTCTTGTTTTTCTTGCTACAAGCAAATCTGTTTTAAAATTGAAAACTGCATGTTGCTGAATTACTTTCTTTAGAGAGAAGTAGTAAAAAATAACGTCCTTTAAGTTTCAAGTAGATATCTTGCTCTTGACTGGCATTTATTAGGTTAAATAGTGAAAGAAAATGGGAGGGGCCTGACTAGCTAGACAAGTCTGGGGCTGAACTGTTGCAGGGAAGAGGCGCTCAAACCGGGTGAGAAGAACTTTCTGACCTTTATTGCCAACCTTTGCTTTCAGGTTTATCAAAGTAGTATTTTTTACTGAGCGGCTTTTAGTCATGTTCTGCTCTGTAGCAGATATGAACGGCACACAAATAATTACTTTGCACAGGGGGACAAAACAATGGGAGGAAATCCTGTTTCAGGAAGTAATGGCTTAACTCTCTGTAGTCTGAGGATGAGCCTCAAAAAAGTTAAACTTGGGGAAATAACATGGAGAGCAATAACTTGTAGAATACGCAGCAGTAGTGAGTATGCAGACTTTCTTTAACTTGTTTCTTCTCTTAGACTCTTACTTCTTTCTCTTACTAGTGAGAACTTACTAGAGAGAAGTTATTTTCTTGTAGGCTGCTTTGCTCTTTAGCTTTCGTGTTGTACAGAGTTGAGAATACCTGAAGTCTGGGTTCTGTTCTGACATCTAGGATCTCATAGAGGAAATGCTGGTGCACACTTTCAGACATACAAAATTGGCCAGAATGACCAGACAAAGTAATGGATGAAATGGGAAAAAGTGAGTCATGAGCCTAGTCTTATGAGTTAGTCATGACTCATAGACAAATAGCCATGAAGATGTACCACTAGTTGTGCCTGTGTTTGAGTGGATTGTTGCTAACTCTTCCTGAGCATTACATGTTTCAGACTATTCAGTGAAATTGAAATACCTGTTTCACTGTGAGTAGAGTCGTCCACAGCAGTGACTGGAATAAGAGAAACTAGCTGTGTCAAATGGATAGCTTAGGAATACTGAGCAGCTATAAGGACTGATTCTTTTTCCTCTAGTTCATGTATACCATCTCATTATTTCAGGCTGCTTAGATGGCAACTGATTCTTTATGTTGTTTTTTTGCTATCAGCTCCCATACTACCATCAAAAATTCAGACTGTTCTAGAGCATACAAAACTACTTGTGCAAATCATCTTTTTAAACATGATTTGAAATGATATTTGAAAAATGGTTATCATGTGTGATCTGACTCTTTCAATGCAGCAGAAGTCTTCAAAAAACTGAAGCTGAAGCCAATAATAGAGAGTCAAATATACAAATGCCAGAGAAGGTCAGCGCTGCTCCTTACCCAGATGATGAGATGCCAGTGAAGAGCCGAGGTTCCTACAATATTGACTTTGATAACCTAAATGACATCAATCCCTTCCAGAGTTCAATGCAGCTGCAGAATTCTCCTGGAAATCTACAAAAGTCTCCTGTATCTGGAAGCCCCGAGAGAGTTTCTGAAAAAAGTAGTAATTCTCTTCCACTGGATGATACAGTTCCCTTTCCTTCAACTACAGCAAGTGCGGAGAGCTCCAGTGCAGAGGAAAACATACAAACAACATTCTCTGGAAAAGAATCTGTTTTGACAGAGTTAGAGGAGTCTAATAAACACAAGCTGACTCCTAAGCAAGCAATCAGTGACTCTGTGCAGGATGTGAAATCTACTTCCGATGTAGTAAGCCAAGCTGATAACTCTGTGGGATCAACAGAAGCACCTACACATTCTGTACAGTTATCTGGCAAATTAGATCCTAGTAGTGCTGATGTAACTGATTCTTCTAAACCTGGGGAACTGAAGCTTCAGAATGTTTCAGTAGCAGAAAAAACTTCCACAGAAGAGTCAAAGCCTGCAGAGGAACCTTGTATCTCCAAGGGGGAACCTGCAGAAAAGCCTGGTACCACCAAGGCTGGACCAGTAAAACTGGAATTTGACTTTGATAACACCACTGCAAGAAAACCACCTCCTAAGAAACTAGGTAAAAGACCTGGAATTAAGCCACCTTCCAAAAAAATTCCTAGTGCCAAAACAAAAACTGAGAATACTGAAACGAAAAGTGCAAGTAATGTGGAAGAAGAAATTCCTGTTCCCAAAGCATCTTATAAGTTTGACTGGGACAAACTTGATGATCCAAACTTTAATCCATTTGGAGGAGGCTCTAAAATTTCCAGCTCACCCAAGTGCCCTAAACCTAGCAGTCAAAAAGCTCATCTGCAAGAGGAGCAGGATGGTGCCTTGTCAAGGAGGGAGTCTCTTCCAGTGGAGCAGGATAACACACCAAGTACCTGTGAAATTCTTGAGGAAAGAGATCCTGAAAGTTTGTAAGTAAATCTGCATAACTGAATGTAGAAGTACCTAGAACTCTTCTGTGAGAAAAGAGATGCTTTATCTCTTATAAAAAATGGACTCTTAACTCCTTGAGTTTCTCCCTCAGATGGGCAGACTTCTTACATGCACTGTAATCTCTAGCATAATGGGTTGTGATGGCAAAGATCTCATTGGGGAAACCATCTGGAAATGACTAGGTCTGGGCATAAGTTATTCTCGTATCTTAAGGAAGGGAAGACAACAGGCTTATGGGGCAAGAGTATTAATACCTTGGTCAAATGGTTCTTTATCCTCACTCCAAAACTGGAGTAAAACGTGGAAAATCTGATAGCTGCTGCTGTCTTTCAGAAGAACTATGTATTTTGATGTGACTGAAGAGTTAATTGGCACAGTTGTGCTTTATGCATCATGAAAAGGGACTAGACAGTTCTGTTCCATATTTGCAGTGTAGAATTATGGACTGGTTGAAGTGAGTTAGAGTACTGGCTGAGCTCCGTGGTAGTGTTCCTTCCTTACATTGTCTTGGGATCTGAATGCTATCTCCAATTTAAAAACTGCTTCCCAAAAAAGCATTTTTCTGGCACCAAATTAAACTAGAGTTCTTCTCACTTGAAAATGGGAGATGGTGCGTTTTGTTTCCTAGAAACTACCTATTAAATTGTCAGCAGCTTTTTGCATTACCATAGGCAGGTGCTTGCCTGAAGTAGACTTTCATGAGATGTTCACCTGGCAGAAATGACTGTCTGCTCTCTTACTCCCTGTGTACCATGATGAGCTACTTGTAACTTTTCACTTGGTAAATATTTACACTGTCATCAATAAATGAAGTATTGGACTTCTAATGAAGCTTTACACCAACAGTCATGCTGCATTATTTTGGTGGAAAGAGTAGCAGGCTGCCTTGTAAATTCTAGTTCTTTTTTTAAACAAAAAGTCCGTCTTAAAAAATAATTTGGGCTTTACGGATGGAAAAAAGCCAAGGGTATTAAGTCTACTGTAAGACTCTTCTGTGATACTGCTGTAACTTTCTCTGCTTCTCAGATAGCACTGCTTCTGATGAACAGAGCTTTGTCACTTAAGTGTCATCAGGCAAGACAGTGAATTTACATCCCCACCCTTGAAGCTTTCTGTACTGCAGCAGTAGAAGCTCTCAAATAAGCTTATTTTATTCAGTGTTTCAGTATATCTAGCAAACAGAATTCAGAATCGTCTAGGTGGCTTGGAATCAGTGATACCTTTTTTTCTTTAGGGAAATTGGTAAACAGAGGGTGGCAGAAGACAAGCCAGGAATTCAAGAAGACAATCTAGGAGCTCAAACAGAAGGCAAACTTCCAGGACAACTAGCCATGGTAATGTATACAAAAGATCAATTTCTTGGCCAGTTGCTTAATAGAACAAAATTATTCTTGACTTCAGTATATCCCTTGTTTGATATTTTGTGTAAGAATTGTTTTTTAGAGTTTTAGAATGAATATCATTTGTGCACAGACTTCTTTTGAAGGTAATGTCAGAGGTGGCAGAATTGGTAGCTTGGTACATGGTATCTCTTTTTTGATCAGCAGTAGTGTATAAGGACAAACCTAAGGGTGTGGACTCTGAAGAGTGACTCATGTCTAATGTGAGCTGTACTTAACACCTTGCTAGTACTGTTTAGTTTCTGTGCCTACAAACTTTTCAGGTTTATGCTGGCTGCCCAGCTAGTTTGGCAAACCAATTTGATCATTATTATGATACTGAATATATTATATCCATATTACAAGTAAAGTGTTATATTAACAATAAAAAGGATTGCTTCTCTTCTGCAGGAGAAGAAAATACATCCCTCGAAATTGTCTCCAGCTAATGTCCTCTCTCAAGATAGTCTAGTTTCTGCTGGCAGTGGAAAAAGCTCAATGCCTGCAGAAGAAATTAAACTTAGTTCCCACACAACTGAGATAATAGCAGATGACCAGACAGCTAGCACTGAACCTGAAGAGCAGTTCAGACCATCAGCAGAAGGTAATAGCAGTTTTTTAGGATAGACTTGGAATGATGCTATTAAACTAATGATTCGATATATTTGTTTCTCTACTTCAGTATTGGCAATTGATTCTACTTTTATTGTCTCCTTTTGCTGTCCTAAAAGGTTTGTAAAAATCACAATAAATAGGAGGGGTGGGAAATGTATTGAAGATTAACCTTCTGGATTATACTTAATTCCGATAGCTGACTACTAGCAATAAT
Source organism: Dromaius novaehollandiae (assembly GCF_036370855.1). Lineage (NCBI taxonomy): Eukaryota > Metazoa > Chordata > Aves > Casuariiformes > Dromaiidae > Dromaius > Dromaius novaehollandiae. Next base: position 79,774,652 of record NC_088101.1, on the reverse strand, counting down.
CTGCTGCCCGAGAGAATGAACTTTATTCTGGCATAGAAATGGTGTCTTTGGAGCTTCAGTGACAGCCTTCTGTGCTGAAAATATATGCTCTGCCCTCAAAATCACTTCTCGCATTAAGTACTTCCTAAAATGAGAACCTATATTTGAGTCTTGTAGCTTACTGCAGGCCCTCAGCAATGCTTGAATGCTGATTGCTTGTTGCAGCATGGGTGGTCTTTCTGCACTTGCATGTGTCTTGAAAGCTTACTGCATGGGCAAGACTTCAGACCACCTAGAAGGATTATTGCTTGTAGGAGCATTGTGTGGAAGGATGAGCAAATGGCTGCTGTGCAGTGTGTCACATAGTACTTGAGTGGAATTGATGCATTAAGAAATGGCCATGATAACTTCTGTGATCACAGCTGTACTAATTTTAATGGTCAGACTGGTAATCTTAGCCTTTTATGGGGCATTGTATAAAGCTTGTGCATGCCACTTTAACTATAGGACAACAGAATTTCTTCAGATGTGTGTTAAACTCATAGAATTTAACATTTGGGGGCTAATGGAGGCTAAAAGTTCATTTGGCTTAGACAACTTTGCCTTTTTAATTCCATGTTGAAGTATAATGCTTTTGGCAAGTGGAAAACTAAAGCTGATGAGACAGGAAGATGGATTTATTTGCTTTTTACCTATACATATTTGTTTCTATCTGTAGATGCTTCACTGTAAGATAATATGACAATATTGCACATTTTTGTATAATTCTTTTCCAGTTCTAGGAATGGGCATAGAAATAGACTACCTGGAACAGTTTGGGACTTCATCAGTAAGTATGATACTGAAATGTTTTGTTATCCTTCCTACCTAAGCAGAAAGGAAGAGAAAAGGGAACTGTCAAGCCTGAGATGCTTTTATGAAGTGACTTGGCTTTGAACTTGACCATAGAAATATATTTTCTGTTTCAAAGGAATGTAGCTATAAGGCTGGGGGAGGGATGTAGTTACAAGCAGTTCTGCTAAGGATCAGAGATCCTGTGCTTTGTTTGCATTTGCTTACAGAGGTGCTATTTCTGTTATTGGTAGCGAAATTGAGATGAATGATGTTTCACATCTCTGCTTGCCAAAGCTGTGAGAACATGATGCCTTTGGAAGTGCAGGATCACTGTTTTGAAGCAATATTTTTCAAAGTTCTTTTTTTATGGAAAACTTCAGGAAGTCTGTCTCTAAATCAGGAATGTCATGTTTAAATTAATACAGCTTAATTCTTTCTCTTTCTTTGGGCCAGAGTCTATTTCCATAGAGGAATGATGAGGAGTGACTATGAATACACAGTGAATTGAAATTGTTTTTTTATCCCACCATGTTTGTCTTATTGTTATGTTAGCAAAGGCAGAGGCTGACATACCACTGCTCACTCAGTTTACATACCATCTTTCCCTGTCAGATAGGTCTGCTGGTTTTGAAAAGTTCATGGAAGTTTGCCCGTTTGGTTCTATCTATGAGCAAAGGACTTTGAGTTCATGATGTTACATAAGGACTTAAGCTTGTGGGCACCAAGTTCTGTTACATAATTTTTCTCCTGAGAACAATACTCTGGCCACAGAAGAATAGGCTCACCCTCCCTCCAGAGGATTGTGTGTGCTAGTGTTATGCCATAAAGCAGCAAATCTGCTCGTTATGCCTCTCTCTCCTCAGTTCAAAGAGTCTGCTTTGAGGAAACAGTCGCTGTATTTGAAGTTTGATCCTCTGTTGAGAGACAGTCCCAGAAAACCAATCTCTGGTACTATTGAAACAAATATGAGTATTATGACTGCTCCACTTCAGTGTGGGTAGGTATTGATTTAATCTAAACTGTAGTACATAGCTTTACAAAGAAAGGCAGCGCTTGAACACAATTGCCTACATTTGCTAATTTTTAGTTCTGTTGCTGATTTAAGCAGATTGCTTGAGGAAGCTGAAAAGCCTGCAGTGAGTCTTCAAAATGAAGAAAAACCAAAAGGACTAGATCTTCTGGGAACGTTTACAACTTCTGTAAGGATACCTGAAATGATACCAAGTTTCTTGTTGATATTTTGGGGGAAGGGGTCAAGTAGTGTTCTGGATTCAAGATTTGTCATGCAAAGCTTCTATGGATAACAGAATACTTAAAATGTTTATTTAAACTGTCATCTTAGAAATGAGGTTGGATACCCAATGATATCAAAGTTGAACTTTTTGATGAAAATATGCAAGGGCATGAAGTCCTCTTTTGTGGAAACTAGTAGCACTGCACATTCTCGAAAAGAATTTAAACTACTGTTAAGAATGCTTTATTTGAGCAATCTTATTTTTGTGGCTTCATCTGCATGAAAGATAAGCTCTTATTTTAATTGCACTGCTGGGTTGAAAAGCACTACTTCAATTAAACTTGATGCTGTACAGCCTAAGGTTTATAATGTGAACATGTCTTTTGAATAGACATCTACACAGCAGTTTATCCCAAACTAGTGCTTGATTCACTGAGAGACAGTGTGGTGTCATCTGCTGTTTCTGCTCATCCTAACTGATAGATAGCAGTTTCTTTAACACCTCAAAAATAATTCCATAGTAGTTCTACAAGATATCTGCAAGGTAGCAAAGTTATGATTACAATTATAGAGCTTGGAGTTTTCTTAAGTTAAATATGTTGAATTAGCTTGGGATATTCTACATGCAGCTAACCAACTGTACTGAAATCAAAATCTATTAAAACTCCAATTTTTCTTTCCTTGCAGGATACAGGTCCCCTAATTCCAGACTCTGTGACCAGTGATGTTTCACCGCTGCCTTTTGCTGCTTCTACAAACACTGCAGTGGATGCTATTATAGATGTGCTAAAATATAGTCAAAAAGACATGGATGCAGCTGTCGAACTGGTTAAAAAAGAGGTATGGTGATCCCTCCAAAGCAAAACTTTAACCTTAAAAATCCCCTTTGTGTGGTTTATGGTACATCCCTGTATACCTGATAGTCCTTTTCATCAGACTTGAAATAAGCATCTCGTCCTGAAAAGCTTACTGTGACCTTGATAGTAAGAGCTATAGAACTCTTCAGGGCTGATATCTGAGGAAATATGGCAAACTTCATTTTCAGTCAGCTTCTGCCTAGTACTGGCCAGTATTAAACAAGGGTCTACTATCAAGAGGTGGAATGTATGGAGGCTTAATATCAGTGATCTAAACACTTTTTATTAAACTATGCAAGAACTACCTGTTCTTGCCTACAGGAAAGAGGGCTTCTTTGATTATAACTATATCCTTAAAAACAAGGTAAAGCTGTAATGGCAATTCAGTGAAGGGATGTGGTGTCATTTTTTTGTGTGTATGGAATGGGGAGGCACAGGACAAAGGGAGAGGACAATGTGTCCAGCTGCTAAACTAAGAAAAAATGAAGTCTGGAACACTGGAGGAAAGTAATGTGAGTGGAGGAGGAAGGAAGGAGTCAGTGGGATGTCAAGAGTCTTCTGCACCTGTATCACTATGGAGATTGATTTTTGACCCTCACTTTTTCTGATGCAAGAAGAGTGATATGTCCCCTCATTCCAAAAATCTGAGTACTACTTTCATTATGGCTTTTAGATTATGTAAACTTACAAATACCAATTAATGTAGAAGGAGTACTTATACCTAAATCTCCCTAAAACTAAATACAGTACTTCCTGTGGTCATTTCAAAATTAACTTCTGAAGAAGCATTCAAAATGACTGACCAACTGCACTGCAGTCAGTGAGACTAAGGGCACCAAATGCCCTTTGGGAAGATTACCAGTACCTATGGCCATTTGTGGCTTTACAGTTCTTTTTCTTTAGAGTACAGAGGTGCTCTTCTAGGAGTGAAAGTTCTGCAGAACTGCTTTCTGTTTGTCATTTGGGAGGAAACTTTTACCTTGTGTATTGTGTAGCGCATGGAACAGGAAATAAGTGCAGCTTTGGCAGGGAACAGATCTTAGTGCAGTGAGCAAAAAGAAGAACTTGCATAACAGGGAGTAAAGCTTGTAATACTTTGGTGCTCTGATTTCAAAGAACCAATTTAAACATGTAAATATAGTTGCAGTAAGGCAGGTGGGACTGGGTGACTCTAGCTAGATACACTGTATTAATCTGAAAGGATGACAACCTGTATTTAAGATGACCTTAATTTTTTGTGAAATTACTGGGGGGGGTGGGGGAAACCCTGTTCTCCTTCTGGATATATGTAATTCATGAAAACTTGCTTTGAGGGTCTATTGAATTATTTCAGTTGACTTACCAAATGAAAGCTGCTAATTGTTTCTATTTTCATGTTTTTGCTTTTGTCAAATTTTGTTTCTGACCTCACAATTAATATTTTTGTGTTTAGTTTCACAATGAGTTTAAAGTTTGTCAGATTCTCTCTAGCTTTTGGTACTTTCTTTTTTTTATAATTCAGTTAAGGTGTATTGACTCTCAAAACTACCAAAAGTCATGGTAGAGCTTTCTGAACTACAGTATACTGTGCAACTTTGAGGGGAAACCAAGAAGTAATCAGGTGCTCTCATTCTCTTATTTAAACTTGCAGGCTGTTTTGTGTATATTTAGGCTCCTTTGTCAATAGGTGGCTTCCCGCACTACAAAGTCGACTATCAGCATTACAGTTTTTAAAAGAAAACCCCAGGACAAAACTGAATTTCCTGGAGTTTAAGGCAAAGATACTACCTTGCTTATAGTGTCTAATACTGTTACTGTGAGCTCTGCTTTAATTCAATTGTTGTGATATAGGTATGGATATTCTTCAAGACGAAGTGTTGTTAAATCTGGAAATATGATGGAGGGTTGAGCGCTGCATAAAAATGGCTTCAAACTGCAACCTGATTGTGACCAGAATAATTAGTCTATATATCAAGAGATTCAGTTGCTGAAGATCTCTGCACAAGGAATAGTTTGTCCTTATTACAAATCAAATAGTCTATTAAAAAAAAAAATCAAGTCTTTGTAATGGAGAAAACAAATTAACTTCTGTATTCAGAAGTTCAGTGAAGTTAAACAAAATACAGAAGAATGCAACTTGCATAAAAAGACATGCAAACAATTCATATATATATATCTATTAGTAAATATTTAAGTAATTCCTATATCCCAATCTCATGCTCTCTTGACACTTTCTATGATCAGATATTTCTTTCCTATTAATGCCAAAGTACAGTGTCTCTTCAGAATATCTTGAAGATGTATTGACTGCTGTGTGGCATGTCTGAAGGCTTTTGACATTCATAGTTAGCTTGTATTTGCACCAGTACCAACAGCGAGAACCTGAAGTCTTGGTAAACTTAGCAGTGACTTCCATGAGTGAATAGACACATTTCTTAAATGCAACTAGCTTCCAGTATTTGCTCTTTCCTGTGTTAAGATTTGTAGATTCCTATGGCTTGTTTTGCTTGCCTTTTAAATAAAAGAGAATGAGTAACTCTTGAGAGAATATTATTTCATGGCTGAAGATTACTGGCCAAGGAACAATGACCTGCATGTAGGATGAATAAGAGTAGTCAAGAGGTGGACTGAGGTTGCTCAAGTCTTGCCATTTAACAGATGTTAGTCACATTCAGTTGGAATTACTTCTGTGAAATCTAAATATCATACTAGGTAATCTCATTTAACCTAACTAAATTTGTAATGAAACACTCCACTTTAAATTCCGACTGTTCAACGGAATCAAATTTTCCCCGTAGTAAATTCTAAGTACACCTAAGTTACCCTTCAAGCTGTTTTGATACTCAAAATGTGTATCACTTCCTGTGGGGGGGGAAAAAATAGAGCTTTGCTTTCCCCTCTTCCCCGAAGGTTCAAGAGAAGCAGCTGGAGACTCTAGAATGGAAAAAGAAGTATGACAAGCTTCATATGGAATACAAGGAAATGGGGTAAGCATCTGCCTTGATTTGTATATCTGCTAATTTCTTCTAGCTGCCTTTTCTAACCTATGTTCAACATTGTTTTTCATGTTTTATTTCAGAAAAATAATTGCAGAGTTTGAGGGTACAATAACCCAAATGATGGGTAAGTTTCATATTTACGTAATAGTTTGAGGGGGGCATGCTAAGCATAAGATGACTAACTGAAGTCAGTACTATTTCACTTTTAATGACATTAGCATTTCAAGTGCTCATGGGTTGTACATATGGCTGCAGACAAGGCAGTCATAGGTTAACTGTTTTATGTATATTCAAGCAGACATAGTGTATATTGATATACCTTGGTAGGTAATAATGACTTCCTGAGTTAGGCATAAACATACTAAGCTTTTTATTTGGCTCTCTAGTTGTGTGGACTGTTAGTTTTTAGAACTGGCAGATCTAAATGTCTGCAGCTTGTGTTAAATGAAGTCAGGTAATAAACAGTGATTAGGTGTCGATAGGAGTTCTGCCTGGACAGATCTGCCCTTTGCTTCAGTCAGACTTGTGACTTCATAGTTATGAAAACACCGAAAGAAAGTCATATAGCTTCATTCTCCTAGCTGAAAGCTGAATTTGTTGAATCTATGCCATGCTTAAATTTGGTTCTTTACAGAGACTTGATTAGTAGTCAGCCTTTTTCCTGCTTCTTAAAAAGTAAGCCTATGGGGAAACATATTTCAGGTGTGCTAGCAAAAGCTTGACCTGTAAGTTTGCTGTGCTGGTCTAGCTTGTTATCCCAGTCTCCTCCAGATTTTCCAGCTACTGGGTATCCTTGAAATGAAAAACATGTAAATGCTTTCTTAGATTCCTTGTTTCTATCACAACATTTGAGGCTTCTGCTATGGTAAACTCCAGTGCAGTTTTTTGACTACATTGCAGTAGAAGTAGAGTAGAAGCTCTTTAAAGTAAAACCATGTATTTGGACATGCTTCTTATAAGCACAGCCCTTAATGACCTCTGAAGTTGATAGGAGGTAATATGCAGCAGACTAAGAGAATATAATCTCTTCCCTAAAGGTCAAGGTAAGATATCCTTTGGGAGGAGAGGCTAAACTATAAATGCCTTTTTTAATTAAGACAACAATAAATTGGAGATGTGGAAGTCATGTGTCCATATTATGGATTTTTTTCTTGTTTTGCGCTAATGCAGCAACTTAACATAAGAGCATAACACTGTTACCCTCTCTTTGTTAGAGGATGCTCACAAGCAGAAGGAGCTTTCAAAGAAAGAAATGCAGAGGATGGTGGAAGAGAAGCAGCAAGTTATTTCAGATCTGAACTCTATGGAGAAATCTTTCTCTGAACTGTTCAAACGATTTGAAAAACAGAAAGAAGTGCTAGAAGGTTATCGCAAAGTAAGATGCTATAATGCAGACAATATCCTTTCAAGATAAAGGAGACTTACCTTCTGCAAGAGTTGGAGAAATGATGAATTTCTAGAGCAGCCACTAGTTGCTGCAGGCACTACCTGTAAAACAGGGTACCAAGTTGTGCTCTGTTTAAGGATTAAAAAAATGAACTATTAGGTATTTAATTCTGGCTTAAAGTATGATGATCATCTTTTTGTTAGAAGCCAAATTTTCCTCAAACGAAAGAATGAGACATTTCTTCCTGGATGCATAAAGAGATCACTTTGTTAATCATGGAGACTGACGCCAATGTAGCAACTCTTGCATAAGGGCAGCCTGGTTCCCTACATTCTTGATGAATGCTCAATAGGTTTTGCTATTACAAGATGAAACACGCTTTTTTGGATGGGATGTTATTTAGCTTAAAAACAAAGCCTAGTAAAGTCACGTCTTTGTTCTAAAACATCTACAGCTATTTCTGGAGATGGGAGGAATGAAGCTACTGAGCCAATCTCCCTGTGTAGGAAATGTATAAAAGCTGCATCAGTTTTTGTGAAGAGGATGTGCCTTCAGATATGTTGTCTTCAAGTTAACCTTTACTGTTCCCTACTTAAATTCAAAATCAGCCTGTTATAAAGCTCATGGTAGTCCAAGTTTTAGGAACAGACGTCATGTCTGTCTTGGCATTTACATGTTAGTGTTGCAGAAACTTGTGTAAGACATGTTTCTTCATCTCATGTCTGTTCCCGCTCTCCACCATGAATGTAGAAGCTTTCTTCTTAGAGTAGAGCTAAAGTGTCATCTGGAGACAGTGAGTTGCTAAATTCAAGATCTGGAATTAGTGGGGAGTCTTAGCACTTTTTTCAAACAGTTCCAACTTGCTACAATAGCTCATAAAATAAGCAAGGTGTGATAATGTTGGTAACTTTGGTGCTATTTAATGTTGGATTCACTTGCATCTGGGCCCAAAGCCTGAATTTTTCCCTGGACTTTATGGAGGTACTTGGATTTCTAGTTATTCTCAGGACAATTGCAAACTAAGATGAAGTTGATTGAAAGAATAAAAACTGATTAGAGATAATTAGCAAGGATCCAGAGGCCTTTTCTTCTTACCAGATGCTTTCTACTAGATAAGAGAGTATGTTGGGAGTGGGGGGCAGAGGATAAACTTTAGTTTGTGCAAAATGAGAGGGGTTGAAAAGACCAACTTCATCCCCTGTATGAGTGTTGACAACTGTTCCTATTACTCTCAAGCAAATAATGCCACTTTGCTGTAGTCAAATAGCCTATTTGGGAAGCGGAGAGACTTGTCCACCTTATCTTTGCAGACATGTGGCCAGGAATCTGTAGTCTGAAATACTTAGCTCCTAGCATGTAAAAAGCGAACTAAACTTCTTCCTCCTGGCATAGAATGAAGAGGCTCTGAAAAAGTGTGCTGAAGAGTACCTGGCCAGAATCAAGAAAGAAGAGCAGAGATATCAGGCACTAAAGGCACATGCTGAAGAAAAGCTGCATCAGTAAGTACCGTGTCAAGAAGTCAAATACTGGGAGTGAAATACTTAGCTTGCCCAATTGGAATTGCTGCAGAACTTGGTTCATTAGTGCCAAAACTTTAGTGTGACTTAAAACACTTATAATTTGGGGATTCATCTTCAAAGTGCAAGAATCTAGTGTGATCTGATGTGAACAGTTCTGCTATGCTGTCTGATGGTGGCTTAAATGCTGTCTTGCTTCAATTTAGAGCAAATGAAGAAATTGCCCAGGTACGGAGCAGAGCCAAGTCAGAGACTGCAGCATTACAAGCCAGTCTCCGCAAAGAACAAATGAGGATCCAGTCCTTAGAGAGGAGCCTAGAACAAAAGGTTAGTCAAAATGTCTCTAGTGAGTCTAAGTTTTACTACTTGAGGTAGTTTAAGAAATGCCTTGTACCAGTGTTAGAAGTAACCCATGCTAACTAGCTATGCTGTTCTTGCTTGCTGCTGTTGAGGCAGGCTCTAGGAAATAGGCATTGAAACTTAGGGCACAACTCTAGCATGATAGAACTCATCCATATGTACAAATCTGTGTGGGCAAAAGATTTGTTACCAGAGATGGGTCACAGAAGTGACTGGTCAGGCTACTGTGTCTGAAGGTTATCTGAATGGCTGAAGGGGATGAAGTAGTAGAATTTAAACTTACAAGGCAGAATTTGAGAATGAATCTTGAATAGCTGACTGGTTCAGCTTGTTCCTTAGTGTATGATTTATAAGCCATTAGTGCTAATACAGACTTTTTGTTATTGGCTGAACTTTTTCAGTATTTTTCAGGCCACTAATCCTGATATTCAACTGTAGTGTTTCATATTGTATAGATGAAGTTTTAGAATGCTTTGGAAAGGCACATCACTGACTTGTTAGAACCTTTTAAAGGAAAAACTCTTAAGGTTTAAAAATTATATTGTTGGAAATGCCTGCTACTAGTTTTATGCTGCATCATGGTTATTTTTATCAGCACTGAAGACTCAAATTAGTTAATGCTGAAACATTTCTGAAGAAAAGTCCCATGTTTGTGTTACATCTCCAGGCTTAGGGCTGGGGTTTGTGTAGCTGAATAAATATAGGTTTTTAAATAAATGAGAAGAGCCAATTAACACAGAACTAGTTTTGCTCCTGTTATAAATACAGAAACATTTCATGTTTAGAACTTTTTTATTAAAATGATTGACCATATAAGGAGTTACAAAAGCTGGAATTTTTTTCCCCACATGTCAGTAAGTGTCCAAGTGTCATCCTACAAAAAAATTTGTCTTGTGAAGGTGGAAATCTAAATGGTCACTATTCTCTTGAATTTGAGTGTATCTAACCAAAGGACTTTGAGTGTGATAACTCATGTTTCCTGAGATTGCTGATATCAGATTATGGGGAAACTTTGCAGGAGAACTAGAGATAATGCAGTAAATTCTGTTGGCTCATTTGCCAAGCCTATTAAGGGTGCCTTATAACCTTCTAAAAGTAGACTGTCTGTCAGAGTAAATTTGCATAGGTCAGTAGCATGTAAATGGACTTTCTATTCAATGTGTTGGGGAGCATGACTGTTGATGACTCAGATCACTGTATCATGGCTTAGATGTGCCTGAAACTCACTGTTCTTTTTCCATTCTTAACAGACTAAAGAAAATGATGAACTAACAAAAATCTGTGATGACTTGATTTTGAAGATGGAAAAAATCTAATAGTTGCACTGTCTTGTAAATATGTCTAGTCTCTCTGAGTTCCTGTCCTGTGTTCACTTTTTAATTATGAATGTGGAAAAAATAAAACTCTTGATTTGCACTTCTTGTATATTATTGGCTGTGTCTTTTTGTAGGAAACATCAATTTATTGACAAGTTCATAAATACTCAAGTTCAGTTGTCCCTTCTGGTAGGTATACATGGTCATCATAAACACTTTCACAGAAATCACTCAAAGTTGTAATCCTGTCATCCTCAGTCTCTCTTCCCTATACAAGAACACAAAGGTTCTGTACTGACAGCCACTGGCTTTGCCGATCAGGGTCAACATAGGACATGTCTCTATTTTGCACATCCTGCAATCTCCTCTTAATCAAAATCTTTTAGAGTTACAAGGTTGTAATAGAGCTTGACCTGTCACAAATACCATAAAATAAGAACTGAAAGTTTAAGCAGACTGAATGTTATGTCCTGCCTATGGTTATCTATGTTCCCTTTTTATAGGAGACACTTGCTTATTGGTGTGAATCTTGGACTTAAGTGTTTGCAGTAAACAAGACCAGTTACTAATCTTGAAGGTGAATAATAAGCAAAATATCTTAGGGTGGTTTTGCACATTTTGTTTGCAAACAAAACTTGGGGGTGTGTGTGTGGATTTTTCGTTGATGTAAAAGTGTAGAACTTAAGCTTCTTTATTTTAAGGCTATATGACTGCACTGAAATGGTTCTGTTGCAGCAGGCAAACTAGGGTGTACTGAATAGCAGGACAGACTTGCTTGCTGCTCTGCCTCATTGATTTTTTTTTTTTTTTTAATGGCTTCAGTCTGATGCTTTCCAGTCACAGGCCAGACCTCCCTGCCACTTGACTGAAAGACAGTGACGAACAAAATGATGCATCTTATGGAGGGCCTTGAGAGAAATACAGTAGGCTGCAGGTCAGAGGTTGAGATGAAGTCAGCTTTAATTAGGGCAATAACTGATATCTCAGATGAGCTGTTTCTGCTCAACAGGATTGCCTCATCACTGGCTACTGCTTTTTATTTTAATATCGCTTGGGAATTCATTCCCTCACTTGCCTAATAGTTGCATTTTGTTCTCAAGAGTGCTGCTGGGTGTGTTCTTAGCTCTCCTTATTTTGGAGTGGTTTCTTTATGCTGGGGTAATCCTCCAGGGCAGGAAGAAAAATGAACAACAGTCCCTAGCAGGTCTGAGGTCTGCTCTTTAGCTAGCTAGCTACCTGTTAGTAGCATGTATATTGGCTGTTGTATGTAGAATAAAGATCCTATAGCTCAGAGCAGATCTACAGACTCCAAATTCCTGGTGCATGGGCTTTACTCTAACTCCTGCAGTATCCTGAGTGTGTCTGTATGAAAACAGTGGCAACAATATTGTATGCTTAGCTTCTGCTGAAACTGCTCTACTGTGTGTTTTCTTTAAGGCTTAGGAAAGTGCCAGACTAGCAGAGTAAATTTGTCACAGAACAGACTGAACAAAAAAGGTTTGTTGCTGCCTTAGCTTCAGAGAGCAGGCATTACTCAAGGCTGTGGTTTGGGGATGATGTGGTCACAAATGATAGACCTGTTCTTTCTCCCCTGGCAAGGGACAGTGAAGTGACAGCGGTGTGATCATCCAGATAGGCTTACTGACCTGGGGAAAGGGTGCTGACCTGGGACATATTTTGCATTGGATCGCTGTGTCTGCCCTTGTGTACATCTTACACAAAAAGGGAAGGATAGAATAAGGCAGAGAAGGATCCCATTTCAGCAGAATCCCAAGCTAGATTAATGTAAAACTAAGCTATCATAAATTAAATTCACACATTAGGAATGAACTTGCAATACTAAATCTTTCCATAAGATGTAGCTGCTGCTCTTTGAAATATTGACTGTAATAGACCGGGCTTTGCTTCAATGCTTTACAGAGATGGATTTTGTCCCTCTCTACTTTGATTGCACTTAATGGTAGTAAGATGATTGTTCTGATAAAGATTCTTGTTGGAAAGGACAAAACTGCAAAGTGATATATATCAATAGACTATATAAATAGTGATAATACCATCTGAAGCTTCTGTGCTGCAGATACCAAAGTGTTAGCATACCCCCAATTCTGATAATGTAATGAGTTCTTCGGAGTTTGGGGACAAGGTCTCTTGTCATTGTGTCTGCCCTTCTCTTCTGCTCATGCAGTGTGTGGAGGGCGGGGTACAGTCTTTTTCTGTGTGTCTTCAGGCAACACCAGAGACTGCAGCATAAGGGAGTCCTGGGAGCCTCCCTTTGTTCCTTCAGGTGACCTGCCCCAAGATCTCCCTGTGGCTTCATATTGATTGCATATGCAGAATGTCTCTGCTCTAGTATCTTGCTGGGTGAAGGGAGGAGAGCTGCTAGCTGGAGAGAGGAGGGGAGCCTTAATTCAGCTTATGTTTATTCTGTTGCTTGAGTATAGAGCCCTTGTAGACATCACAGCCCCCAGTCTGGTGATGGAGGTGGATGCAGAGGAAAGTCCAGTTGAAAGAGGCCAGCCTATCAGATACAGGTGCTATGGTAGAGCCAGTGCCTGACAATTTTCATTTAGTCTGTTATCAAGCATGTTATCAGGAATTGCACCTTGTGCAGCAAGTTATTGCATCTTGCTATCACATAATGGAAACTGTACAGCAGTAAAATGTGAGTGAATAATCTAGCACACTTCTAATGTAACCTGACCAGTGCAGTGTGAAATCTGTCGTAGGCTCTCCTGTTTACCGGTTGTATCAGTGCTTACAAGATAACTCATGGTATTTGAAAACTAATACTTGAATGGAGATCACTGTAAATGTCTGGATGCTAAAGTGGATGAGGTCCCAAAGCTTCACATCAAGGCATTAGCCAGCCTTCAGCCTGGATGACTACTTTTTGCTTGCTAGAGACTTTTTTTCCTGCTTTGCTTGATTCACTCTGGCCTTTGCTTTTTAAACAGCTCAGAAGGAATAGCATTTTTCTATGCAGGTGCAGCATGCATTTCCAACTAAAATGCTCATGCCATCTGTAAGAGCTTAGTATTTTGCAATTTGTAGTTGAAAAGTATTGCATAAATGTAACTTTCCCTAGTTTAAAGCATTATTTTTCTCACTAGCATTCCTTAAATGCTGGACAGTCCCCTACAAAGGAATTCACCTTGATGACATACAATATAGGTGGCAAAATACAGGTTAATGAACCTGTGTGAGATACTATTTGCTTGTTTCAGTGTGATTTGGTTGCTATACGATTACTGAGATGAGAATCAAGCTGGCGGGTGTGTTACCCTATTGCTGTTTAGTCATTGGCATCTCTCTGCAAGCAGATAATAGGAGAGAAATCTGATACTACCTCTCTGCTCACTTGGTTTTATTTATTATTTGTACTAGTAATTGCTAGGTGCTGTACAAACAGAGGATGACAGTTCTTGCTCCAGATAGCCTGCTCCCGGTTCCAGTATATGGGACAAAAGGTGTTTTATTTCAGAGCTGGCAGGGGTGGATTAAAGGTGCTGAACCTGCTAGCGTGAACTAACTGCATTTCTGTGTCTACACTAAGGGTTTCTAGATAGAGGTCTTTGCTTCCTGTACCATTTCATGGCTTTCCTGGGTTCCCTGTAAGGGTGAGGTGTCATGAGGATACACAATCACCCTTTGCCTCTTCTCAACCATGCTGCCATGTAGGCAATCTGTGCTGTTTACTTGCACTGACTTGCACCTGGATGTCAGTTAATCTCTTCTGTGATGGGACTTGTCTGTTAGACTTCCAAAGCAAACTTTATTGTGTGGCCTTGTCTAGCATGGTCCAAAGTCACCTTCTTCCTGGCCATTTCAACTCTTGTTCCACCATAACCAATTTTGAGCAGAACTGTCTTAAGCTGGAGTGGTCCAACTCTAGAGTATTCAGTGTTTCCCATAGTTAAAGACACTGGTTCAGAAGCTGTGGCTTAATGCCTGCTAGATTCAGGGAATTTCTCCAGATTGATCCAAGATGGACCCCCAGGACCAGAGGGCTGGATTCTGGACAACTTTCTGGTCCTCTGGCACTGCACTGATAGCACAGAATAGTTAAAGAAATGCTATAGGTGGACATAGGGGAATTACAGCAAAGTTGTCTCAGGGTGAAACAAGAATCAGGGGAGGGTGACTCAAACTCCACTTTCAGATGGACACTTAACCATATAGCTTTACTTTTAAAGTTGCAGTTTGTGTGTCCAAATCGGGTGTAATCTTTGTTGTTTTGTTTCCATTGTAGAAATTTAAATTGCACAGAAAAACACCAGACAAATAATGGAACATCTATTCCTTTTTTAGAAGAAGGATTTGTTACCTGAATCAATAAACAGCATTTCAAAACAGATAAGGGAAATCAATACTCTTTTTCCATTAAAAATAAACTTATAAAACATCTTATATCACTGTGCTGTCTGGCTGTATGAGGTGCTCACAGCCTTTTTGGAAGTCATTAGATCATGACATGACTAATCTTCTTATGGCTTTGAAAGATCAGTGGGGCTTTAACTTTGTCAAATGGACTCAGTCACAGCATCTACTCTATTACAGATTTCTTTTCGTTTCCAGTATGCCTAGTATAGACAAATTAAATACTCTACTGGAGCAGGGGCAAAGGAAGTTTCCTGCAAGTTTCAACCTACTTTTGAATGATGTTAGTGCCAGTGAAATTAACTGTAGTTTACATCATGTATTTGTTCTTCAGCACTTGGTGCCAGGTTTTTGCCAGCGATGTCTGGCTATTTGAGAGTCTTACTAGCAGTCGGCAGACTCAGAGCGCGGCTGTGTCAGACCCTGATATTTCTCTCCTTTGGGGGAGAGTTTCTAGCTGGTGAAACCCTGCTCACTGCAAGAGGGTAGTGGTGTAACTCTGCCCATCTCTGTGGAGTCCCTCTTAGCATATGAGAGAAGTGAGCCAGGCTGCAAGGCCAGCCCCTTGGCTAGTGTCACTTAGCAGAGCACTGCAGAAGCTGGTGAAACTGGGGACCAGCTTCTCTAAATACACTTGTATAGTAGGTCTCAGTGGCCCAGAAGCAGCTGTGACAGTTTGATGGGGCTAACACATGTTATGGGTTGCAACAGCCCACCAAGTGTGCTCAGATGCATTGTGTGGTTAGTCAGGCTTGAGGAAGGAGCCACCTGGCATACAAAAACAGGGTGGATCTTTTTCCCTGAGTCTCTTTAAATCTGCTTAAGCTTACAATGTAAGACCGGGGGGGAAGATCTCCAGATTCTTTCAATATGTGCTCATATTGCCCCAGTCCGAAACTAGATGTCTGGTTCCCTTCTACAATGCCAGGGTGGACTTTAGACTTCTGTGATGGGACAAATTTGGCAGGATGGCATGGACTTCTCTAATCAGCAATTTAAACTTTTTTTCTCTATATTCTAAGTTTGCTGAGCAATATTGCCTCCTGGAGCCTAGTTAACTGCTTTAGTGTTTGCTTTTTTATTTTAATGGCTTTTTAAAACAACAACAACAACAAAAAGACTGCTTTCTATTGTCTGTTTTAACTTCATCCCCAAAGAAATATAGTTTCTTCACAGTGCCATGTCATGTTTTTCAAATCAAGAGCCTGCATCACTCCTCAACACAAGTAAATGTTTCACTTCTCAGATTCAGTTAACCCATTTTCTTTTGTACAAGTTACCACTTCTCCATTATTCTCCCAGGGGATGCACAAGCTGAAAGGAGAACGGAGTTAACAAAGGTGATTCTAGCTTCAGGGAGAAAGGAACATGTGTTAATGAGTGTGAAAGGGCAGTGCATCCCAAAATGCAGGAGGACTTCAGTCAGTGAGGGAATCCAGATGTCTCCAATGAATTTCTCCTCAGGGATATGTCCCCCAATCTAAGTGAACAGGTACCATCAAGAAAGAAAAAACACCATTGGGTGGTAGACCTACAAAAAACATTTTTCTGAACCTTCTAATTATGAAAAGTTACATTATACAGAAAGTTCCACTGCATATCTTTCTTTTGGTATTTAAAACAATAAATCCCTGCCTTTCTTTCCATTAGCAAATCCAACATGACTACATTTGGGAGGCAAGTGACAAGTGTTACCCAGACTGTTGCACCAAGAAGTTGTGTCAGAGCACATGCCTGACAGCTGATAGTTTTATTTGTAAGTGTGGCGCCGTGACTCGGCGTTCCATCTGAAAGCAGTCAGCATTAAAAGGGAGAATTATGTTTGGGTTGGAAGAGAGGTAAATGCAGGTCTAAAAATAGAACCTCAGCCTAGCTCCTGAACTGTGTTCAGCAAAGCTAAGGTGATGGAGATGTGATGGTTGCTCTCCATTTTCCCAGTCATGGTATTACGTACTGCTACCCTGAGTTCTTCTGCATTTTTCCATGCCCCCCTCCCACCCCCAAGCCTCTATGCAGCAAGTCATTGGAGATCATGGATAATGTTAATAATATTGATTCTTCAATATTGCGATGAAGATGGGATTTAGTTTGTCAGAGGATATAATGGTCTAGCTGATGGGGAGCTGAATTTAAATGCTAGGATCTAAGTGCTGAGTAGTAGCATGATCCTGGAGAAACCACTTTGGTGCTCCTTGCCTCTATTTCCACAGTGGTGGCTGGAGATTAACAATATCTGCTTCTTTTACATAATGCACTTTGAGATTTTCAATTCCAAAAGCTAAGTATGTTGCTAATATTTTCCATCTGATGGGCAGCCTGGAGCTAGCATTGCAACTTCTAGCTGCCCAGATCTCATGATAGAAAAGCTGTTGTTCCGATAAATGAACTAATTAACAATGAAGCATCACATCTGGTAGAAAAATCTCTGCTGTCGTTTCTATGGGGATTTCTGTAAATAAATAAAATCCTTTCCAAAGCAGTGTTTTGATCAGCAGTTGTTTTCAAACAATGGAACTTATATCTGGGCCCCAAATCTGAAGTCTCCAGCTGAGATCTAGTCTGCCTGGAATCCAGGATATCAGGGCCCTCAAATTTGCTGTGTATTTAACTCTTCAAAGGAGGTGATGTACATTAAAAAAAAATTGTTGTGAGCAAAAGAATTCCACCCTTCCAACTGGAAACCTGATTTTGACTGATCTGCTGCTTTTGGGTTACTTGTGATAACTGTTCTTGGTGACATACAAGTGGCCTCTATTCATAGCAGAATGTCACCCTTATTTGCTGTCTTACAGCTGGTGTCTCTGGCAAGTACAAGCATTTCTCACACTGTCTTGAGCTGCCTCCCAGCCTGGTCCAGGTGCCAGAAATCCTGAACCCTTGGAGGACCTGTATGTAATGCGCTTAGTTACCCTAAAGGACACCAGCTCCTCTGCGGGCAAAGATCAGGCTGAAAATCTTGGGGTCTGTGAAGTTATGCCAATATACTTTAGTTGAGGATCTGATTTATGATCAGCTATTAATTAAGTTTTATTTAATCTTGGCTTAATCAAGATAACCTCCAAACCTGAATGAGAGGTCCTCTGCTGGCTGCAGCCCTGGGATGAGATAAAAAGCTGGGCTGTGTTCAGCAGCCCCAGTGGAGGGCTGAGGTGAAGTTTCTAATGAGAAAAATGAGCCACTTTTACATAAAATTGGAAACGGCCCCATGTTTTCTGTAAAATGAAAGCTTTTAAAGAGTCTTTAAGTGGTGGCCACTAAAGATTTAGAGGAGCCACCGCTCAGAGCGAGGCCAAAGCCCCTCGTGGGCGTTTTGGAGGCCTGGCTGTTGCAGAGCCCTCAGCAGCTGGTGCTTTATCGTGCGTTGTTTATTTAGCTGGCACTGACAAATCCATTGCTCAGACTCTTGACATTTCAATGCTTGGAGTGAATCAACATGAGCACTGAGTGTTATTAACCTCTTTCTGGTGCCTTAAGTCCTTCGAGTGACAATTGCGCAAGGAGGAGCCTGGAGTCGTCCTGTCTGCTTGGAATCCGTAATTCATTCCTCGGAGTTTTGCTGTCATCTTTTACCCATAAATCCCAAACTGAGACACCCTGGGAAAATGCTTAGGCTTTCCGCTGTAGTTAGCGATAGCGTGGAGACGGAGGAGGTTGCTGATCGGGACATCAGCTGATGATATGGTGTGAGGTGACTGAGAAACGTGTGTAACTGATAATCACCTGGACCAGGTGTGACTGTACCAAGGAACATCCTAGGTTACTTCTGTGTGTACTGAGAACATTACGTCCACCCAGGCTGCAGGAAAAGAAGTTGGGAAGTATCTGAAAATACTTGAGAGTAAACATTGCTTTTGTTTGGCTAGATCCGGAAAGGGAAAGAGTCCTATCTGGAAAGAAATGAGCTCTCTCAATGACCTTTCGCGTTAGGGGTACTTAGTATTTTATAGCATTAGGTCTAAACTAAGCATCCATCCTAACCTGAGCAGGGAAGAAAAACCTGTGATCAGAAATGTGGGGGCAGGCTTATCTCTGTATTTCTATCTGTGTATGTATGTATGTATATATCTATACACATCTCTGCGTGTTGCTCCTTGTTGTCTGGTCAAACCTTCCTAGGGCATCGGCAGCAGTACAGATCGTGTGTGTGTATGTTTGTTGGGAAGTACAGCTAAAGATTATTTTTAATATCCATCTATTCTTTTTTTGTCCCAATGCTTCTTGGGCAAATTGCTGCTTGCTGTGGTATGTGTAGAGATGGAGCTGGTGGCCCCTGATGTTCTTGCTGGGGATCTATGAGGATGAAGTTGTTGCACAGAATTGACTATTCCCTGTTTTCAGTCATTACTTGCAGATGAAGGTTAACACACTCAAAGGAAAGATCTTCAAAGCAATGTATGGGACATAGGCATCCAAATAGTATTGCTTTTCAGTTAGAGTCAGGGTCCAGCTATTTTCTGAGTTTATAAAGGTGGCCAAGCTTCTTGACCCCACAAGCCATATCCCAAAATCTTCAGGTGGCTGAGAGCCACCGGCCTTGAGCTGCATGCATGCCAGGGAAACAGGAGCGTAGTTCATAGGCAGGAGACGATAAGCCCTCCTCAGAGGTCCGACTGCAAAACAAGAGTGATCCTGGCATGCAGCCTGGTCTCAGCGACCTCGATTCCCCACACAGCTGGGGATTTCGAGTGCCCCTCACAGCCCCCAGCTGCGTGGGGCTGCAGCAGCGTCGTGGGTCCTGCCCGATAATCACAGCTGGTCCTACCACCATGGGTCTGAAACCCCTGCCTCAGAAATAACTCCAGAAAGGGAATTTTCCTCTGTAATTAACTGCTCCAGAACTGCTCTGTGGCTGCGAAGGAAAAGGGAGCCCATCCTCACCCCAGGGAACCTCCAAATGAGGGGCCACTGTGTTCTCTGCTCTGTTAAGATGTGGCCCAGGATTTTACCAGGTCAGAGAACTGCTGTAGCTAAACAAGACCTATTGTCAGGAAAGCACTTTGTGTGTGTGACTGCTGGGTGTTTTCCAGCAGATTTGTGTGGAAGGACAGGGAAAAAAGTAGCTTGATTGCCGTAGACAGTCTGCAAGAGGAATTAGTCTACCTGTGACTACCTCCTGTCCAGGTGTGAAACTGCTGTGCACTTAATTACTTGCTTTGCTCCAGTTGTATTCAGTTTCTCAGCTTTGTAAGGAATATCACTTATGGAAACTTTATCTCCTGGCCACCACTGAAGTAATTACTTCAGATGGCATCTTTCAGTTAGGTTCTGCTGTGATTTAAGGCTGTTAAATCCAGAAGATGTTAAGGAACTGGATAGAAGGGATTTACATTGTGGATTCTTGTATGTAAAATGAAATTATCTGCAGCTTGGGGTTTAGTTTCATCAGTAATGAGTGAAAGGAAAGGGCTGTCACCAAGAATTTGTAGGAGAAATGAACCAAATATGAGCCAAATGAACCAAGATGAGCCAAATAGTGAGTGTTACAGAAGGCTTGGACAGGATTACCGTGTCCTGTGTTAGCAATGAGCCTATCTCCAGGTCCACGCAAGCAGCCAAGGGGTGCTTGAGCTGCGAATTCGCAGAAGACTGTGGCGTTAGGCCCCCAGAGCTCGGGAGAGGCTGAGTGCCTGCTGCCTGGTGTCTGGCCGAATAAGCTCGTGGTTTGTGAAAGGTTGGGGCTCCATGAAAGGTAATTATGTGTTGTAAGTGGGCTTTAATTCTCCAGGCAGTAGTTCACACCTCCTTTGGCATGCTGGTAGAGGTCTGCAAATAAGAAAAGGTGAAAAACAAATTGCCTCTTTCTCTCTTCCCTTGCAACAATCAAATCAAGACAGACCAAACTGGCAGCACATACAGACTGCAATAAGGGACAGGAAGGAATTAGGCTTTTGCCTTGGCTGTAAAACTACATGCCATCGACTTGCTCCATTCCCACTGTGAAAGCTAAGAGACTGGGTTAGCACCACTGGGAACCAACAACAACTCAGTAGTAGTTATAAATAGATCCAAGGCGCATTTTGGTGTGGATCTCATGCATAATCTCATGGATTTCAATGGGAATGAGGCACTTCCTCATGACCTGAAGACCTGAGCACTCGCTATTCCTTCTCCACAGTGTCCCCACCCCACGCACTGCTCTGTGCATGGAGGGATGGCAGGCCTCTGCGAATTGCCACGAACCCCCCGCACTCTGCTGCAATTTCCTTCTGCTGGAATACGTTTTAATATTATTTATGATTCCTAAGGTATCTTTGCAAAGACCCCATAAATAAACACATGGCTGAAGCAAACTGGTAGCACCCCAGTGGGATCAAGCATTTCCTCCCAGCAGAGAGCTGACCTGCTTCCCACTCATTTCCTCCAGCACAAGATGCTTGCAGCTTCCCTAGTGCAGAAGGCTGCTGCCGCAGCAAATTGCCTCTCCTCCTCATCTCTCTCTTCACAGCTCTGCAGGTGGATCAATAGACCACTTTCAACTCTCAGCGTTCTTTTTAGGCCAGTGGAGAGATGATCTCTCTTTTAAAAAGAGAACTAGGGAGGTGACACAAGAAATTTGCTTGGATTAGGTCAGCTGATGAGTCCCGGCAGGAGCGGAGAGGGACCTGCAGGAAGGAAGCGGCACGTTTTAAGAACTGTGACTTTCAAAGACTGGTAAGTTGGGGCCAGGTTAAAGGTCTGCAGAACACACCCAGGAATTTTCTCTCCAGTGATCTACCTGATTGAGGATTTGACACATGAACTGGGAGTGCCATGGAGCAAAGTCACACTTCTTTCTCTCTGTCCTGTTCCAAATCACATCCATCCTGATAAAAGCAACAAAGAGCCAACATCCCCTTGCACAGAAAGAATTGGAGTTAAGAAAACCTCCTTGCCAAAATGAGCCAACAGAAATACCCTCTGCATCTTTACAGGCTGTTCTGGGGGCGTGCGAGTTTTAATCCTGCAACCCTTCGGCTGCGTGCAGATGAGCAAAGGTGCGTCCTGCGCGGTGCCGTGCCGGTGGATGCCGTTACGTCACCTCTCCCTAGGTTTACGAACGCAGACAGTTTAGCAAGGGGGGCGGGAACCTCAGCTCCCCACTCGTTGTTGCAGGTGGGAATTCTGACACTCCCTGTGCCCAACAAATTGTTGCAAACGACCTGAATTTTACCTAGACCTGGAACTTTCAGGCTTCTTAAATAAGTTTTAAGAGGCTCTCTCAGACTGAAACTTGCTGAGCGAGAGTGAGCGCCACAACAGGGGCTTTATTTCCTTCTAATCTCTTTTTTTTCAGCTGCTGGTGAGGAAACAAGCAGCTTTTTTTTAGCCCTTTCTTGCTGTCAGACTTTTCTGCTGGGAGAGAAGTTTCTTCGTATGCTTATTGCGACTCACAGCTGTGCGCACCAGAAAGCGACTGACTCTGCATAAGAAATTGGAGGTGACCTGGAAAAAAAAAAAAGAAAGAAAGAATAAGCTGTAGTTTCTTGTGAGTTCAAAAAGCATATGCTCCAAAACCTGTTTGTCTGTGTATTGGCTGTTACTCCCCTGTGCCAGGGAACTGCGCGTACGCCCCTGCTTCCTCAAGAGCACATTGTGCGCGGTATTGACAAGAGGCAGTTTGGCTCCAAAATCCTGCCAAAACACTGTCGTTCAACAGGGAGAGACTTTCCTCTCCCCTCTTCCCTCTCCCTCCCCCCTCTCCTTTCTCCCATCTCTCCTCTCTCCACTCCCCTCTCCCTGCTCATTCCTCCATCTCCCTCTCCCTCCCTCTCCCTTCCCCCTTCGCTCTCCCCTCTTCCTCCTCCTCCTCCTCCCTCTCCTTGTCCCCCTCCCTTTCCTCTCTCCACCCCATCCTCCTCCTTCCTGCCTCCCTTTTCTCTCCTCCCACCTCTCTCCTCTTCCCTCTCCCCTTCTCCTCTTTCCTCTTCTGTCTCTCCCTCCCCTCTCCCCCACCCCCTCCTCCCTTTCCCCTTTTCCCCTCCACTCTTCCCTCTCCCCCCTCCACTTTCCTCCTCCCTCTCTCCCTCCTCCTTCCCTCCCTTCTCCCTTCTCCCTCTCCTTCCCCTCTCCTCCCTTGCCCCTGTACTCCTTTGGGAGAAACACAGGGAGAGTGGGAGGAAGCTGGGGAGGAGGGTGGCTGGGGCAGGAGGGACCCTGCGGAGGGACATCGTGGTGGGACACCATGGCCTGCGCCTGGTCCCCAGCCCCGGCCGCCCCCCGGTCCGTGCATCGCTGCCGGCTCCTGCCTGGCCCGGCAGAGACCGGCCTCGCACCCGGGCCGGTGCCGCTGGTGCACGGACACCGTGAGGCCCTGCGGCACCGTGACCGTCGGCGGGTGCCCCAGGTCCCGTTGCGTGGGAGGACAGCTCCGTCGCAGCCCAGGGCAGGCAAGCGAAGGACCTGCTTCGGGCCGCACGTCCAGCCCGGCCGCTCGTATTTCCGAGCCTTGCGCCGCGCGAGGGCCCGAGGCCACGTGGGCGACCGCGACCGCGACGGCGTGGGGGTCCCCCGGTCACGCAGGAGCCACGGCTGCCTGCAGCCGCACCGCGAGCCCTGGTGCCGACACACGCAGCCCAGGGGCAACTCATCCCCCTGCACGGAGGCGCGGTGGGAAGCGGCATCCGTCTTTATTAACGCAAAATCTTCTGTTCAGATAAACTGCTCGATTAGTATAAAATGTCTAATTAATATAATTGTGCTCGAATAATTTAAACGTGCAATTGTTTCAAGTCGCGGTTTGAGGCATTGCTGAGAAAAGCAAGGCGCTGCAGTCGTTATTTTGGCTCGGAAAGTCTAATATGAAATGCAAATTTAGATAGCCTTTTCCCCCTGGATTTTATGCCTCTGGTTGTGATATTTTGGTTCAGGAATGTCTATTAATATTAAATAATACACTTGGGTGACTTTTGTAGGTGGAAGCCAGAACCGATTTCAAAGACCTCCAAAGGAGGCCCTTCATAAAGGAAACAAATAATTATGCGATGTTTTTTATTTTGTTACGTTTTTACCTTATTTGTGTCCAAGAAACTTTAAATAGGCTTTCTTTGTTTGTCCACACTGGAGCAATACAACCAGGGAATTTGGCAGCGTCCCAGATCCTGGCAGCAATTGCCAATAAAAGCTCGCTGAGCAAGTACAAAAATAAAATTACACAGTATCATTTTTAACTTTGATTAAGTTGTGCTGAATTGCTCCAAGGGAGGTAATGGTGATCTCCAAGGGGTTAGGACCAGCACGGGATGTGAAGGATATTTATCTTGCAAGAGTTTGCTTTGTGCTGTATACGTAGTTCCCATGCTGGGGAAACACTTTCTCAAAAGCCCACTAATAAAAGAGTTTAGAGAATAAACATTGCAACAACAGGAACAAATAAAAACCTTTATACTATAATGCACACAACAAGCTGCTGTGAAATCATAAAGCTGAATATGCTTTAAAATGCTCCCTGCCATTCCAGCATGGGGTTGCTTCAGATTTGCCAGCAGGCAGCTGAGCTTTCCTTGGAGGAGGCCAGGGACGGCGGTGCCCCTAATGCTGCCTCCTCCACGGCTGGATGCTCCTCGGTGCGGGAGGCTAGGGAAACCGGCTCCTGCTATTTTGTCGCCGCGGGCTGTAAGCTGTGGTGGTTCAGGGGCTGCTCTGGAGCAGGTATGTCCAAAGAAGGAAGAAGGCAGGTGTTTGGGGGATGGTCCCCAGCACCAGCACCTTGCCATGCCTGTTGGTACATGAGGATCAGCACCTGGAGGACCAGTGTCTGCAGACCAAGGACTCCCTGTAGAGATGCAGATTTCTCCCTCTCCCAACAGCCTTCAGTGGGGTCTGAGGTTTGCATTAGGTGGCATCAGACCCCGAATGGCCAGATCTGAGGGGCAATATCCCCCTCTTATGCCCTGTGGTGCTGCGTTCTTGGCCAATCCCCCCTTGCTGCACATCACTTCACGCAGGCAAGATGGGGGATTAACAAGGAAAGACTCCACATTCATAAAGTTAACTGGCAGGAACTGTTCGCTGCGATGTTGGGGATGTCTCCTATCTTTACCTGAGGCCCTGGGGGCTGCTGGCCACCAGCGCTAACTGTATGCCTTAGCCACACTCTGGTCCTCAGTTGCTCTTCACTGCTGCAGGATTTTAGGGCTGGTTTCTTGCTTAGGATGTTCTTTGCTTTCCCTAATGCCTGTCGCTGAGCATCTCTGTGATGCCCCTTTGTGAGTTGCCTCTGAGTGTATGTTCAGAAACCAGCAGAGCTGCCAGCCTAATTCTCAGGCTCCCTTCAAATGCTTTACTGGAGACATTTTCATAACATCTCAGAGTCTTTCCTCAGTGCTCAGGATGCCAGGAGATGACAGGGATGTCAGTTCTCCAGCGTCAGCCTGTTCCGGCTCTGCGTGCAGACCCAAGGGGGACATGGCACAGCTTTGGGACCGTGGTTCAGGATTGCCTCTCCCTTGGCTTATCCCTCTCCTGGAGTAAAAATGTCTTTACATGGGGGGGCAGAGGATTGGAGGGGGAGCTCCTCTAATCCTTTCCTGTTTAACCCAGCCTTGAGGCCTGTGTAGACACCTGTTTTTGCAGTGGAAGGCCCCATAGCCTCAATCACTCAACGTCCTGCTGCTTTTTTCTTGCCTAGGGACTAGAAAGGAAAGACTAGCTGGGGACACAAAGGAGGTCTCTTTCCCCCTGTGCTGTTGTCCAGAACTTAATTACTTTTTTTCTTTGCTTTTCTACATCACTACGCTGTCCTACGATATATGACTTCCCGGTTTGTCCCTCCATCCTGATTCACAGCTTGCCTTAGCTTGGAGCTGTGTACTTGTTCAGCTTGAGTGGCTGTTGATTGCATCCGCTCCCTGGACATTTCTGCTGGCCTCCCTGTTTGGAAGTTTAGCTCTGTTGCCCTCAGTAATTTCTCTTGAAAATCTTGGGTCCCACAAAGAGCTCTGTCTCGAGCCAGGAAGTGTTTATGCTTCCCAGTTCATGTGTGGATGCCAAAGTTCTCAGCTGTGGAGCATAAGTTTCTATTCCATCCTCCGTTTCTTGGTTCCAAGTGAAAAAATAAAAAAAAAGCCACACAATAGTATTTCTCCACATTATTCTGGTTGCTGGAGTCCCGCACTCGTCAGATAACTCCTCAGCCTTTGCATTCCTTTGGACATTATTCTCGACAATTCTACCCCACTCAATTCATATGCTTTTCTCCACAGTGAGACAGTAAAATCGGTTGCATCGGCATTTCCTCCACTTTATCCCTATCATCAGCTCTGTTATACACTCTCTGCTCTTGCTTCCACACTGGTCTGAGAGTTTTTTCTCTAGAAAGCCGTAATTCCCAGGAGCCCAAGCACCTCCTGGCATCAGTTTGCTTGGTTTCCACATGGTACATGATTTGCCTACTAACACGCTCGCTGCCTGGTCCAGGGTGTCTCTGGCCTGACCTTTGTCATCCTGTTGCACAGACCACATGCTGATGTGACTTATATGCTCTATAATGGAGATTTCATTTTTTAACCCAAAGAAAGAGAGTTAAAATTGTGGTGAAGACGTGGTTTTTAATGGGGTTGTGTTTTGCCTTTCTGCATTTGCCCAGGGCACAATAGGTCAACTCTGTTTGGGGCTGCAGAGCAGTCCTTGCACTAGGAGTTTCCCAGAGGATGGTGAACTCCCTGCGCAGAGAGCTCCCTCCTGACAGGGAGGAGGGATTCAGTCCCCAGGCTCAGAGGTCTGGTTCTGGTGAGATAACCTGGGTGCTCGGCAGGGCTGGCTGGTTCGGAGAGGCAGCCAGAGCCCACAGCGGGGAACCCTGGGTGGCTCAAACGGCCCTGGATGCCATGAACGGGCAGAGCTGAGCCCATGTGGGCTTTTCTTCGACCCCCCCCAAGCACTGGTGGAGCGCAGGCTGGCAGTCTGCAGCTCACAAGTATGAAGTGTGCCAGGTGGTTAACATGGTCGGTAGCTTGTTCTGAAGCTTTAAGGGAGGTTTTGTTCAGGCCAGCTCTCGGGCAGGTTGTACGTGGTCACCTGCCAAGAGCCACGCTCAGCTGAGTGCAGGAGCAGGGACACACGGACACGGTCCTGGAGCCTGTGCTGGGTGACCCTGCTTTGAGCAGGGGGTTGGACCAGAGGATCTCCAGAGGTCCTGGCCATCCCCAGCTGTGCTGTGACTGTGATAACCATTTCCCGGGGCGGCTGGTGTGTTAGGGCTAAGCCTTGCCCGAGCTTTAGGGGTGCCGCTGTGAGGAAACGGGGTCTCCCTGCAGTGGGAAGATCTGGGCATGGACACGGGGTCAGTGGCAAAGGACACGGCTCAGGACAGAGCCCACCCTCATCAGCTCGTCACTAATATAAAGCTTCCTTATTGCGAATAGGGAACGGAGGTACTTATCCTTCTATTTCTAGGCAAACTGCACCCTGACTTTACCTTTATTTTTTATCTTTGACTACCAAAACCAATCTTATCTTGTTCTGGTGGTCTTTTTTAGCTGTGGAGGTGTAAAGCTCATTTCTTTTCCCTCTGTCTCTATTCATTTCCTTAACACTTCATCCCTGGCCTCTCTTTTTGGCCTAATTTAAAAAGCAGCCCATTAAAAGTCTATAAAAGTCTCCCACCATTCCTATATCCTGCTAGCAGTCTCAGAGTACATTTTCTACTTCTCCTCTATACTAGGAACAATATTTTTACTCTGTGCAGAATTCAGTCTTACAGAGTTTCAAACAGAAAAGAAGGGAGCTCTCTGTGGTTGCTCCATGTTCCCTGTATTTGGGAAGGTTTATTGCTCAGATGTGGCACGGCACAAAGCCAGGTAGCCAGCTCAGATCCGGCTCTGTGGCCAAGCGTATTGGTCTCCAGGACCTCTGGTTCAGAGCTGTGCAGTGATGGTTCCTGGGTGTCCCGGTGAGCTTTGTCCCTCTGCAGTGGGTCTGTAACTGTAGACAATAATGTGGAACCCTGAGCCATGAAAAGCTCTGCCAAATTGTTATATAGAGAAATAATTACAGATGTGCTGTTTGCAGCTACAATCCTAGGCATGGACGTGCTGCATTCCTACCTCTTTCTCTGAACTCTTGCCCTGGGAAACCTGTGCTCCTCCTGTCATACCTTGTGCAGACGGCTGCCATTTGCAGGATCTGTTTGCTACCCATGGCTGCCTACTACAGCCATTCGGTGATACCTTTTTACTTTTCTAGTAATGCCTCAAATCTGTCAGAGCGTCTTTCCTTGTAACCTCCAAGAACTACCACTTGTAGTGCTAGAATTGAGCTGTTTCCCGGTCGCGTCCCTCCTCACAGATGCGTTTCAGTAGGGTCCCACCCCCATGCCTTTCCTTCTTGCTTATCTATAATGTTGTTGCACCAGGGAGGAAGCCGCTGCCTCTCTAGTGATCTCAAATTTTCGGTTTATCTTCACTGCTTTGATGGTGCAGCTTTGCACGCCCTTGCATAGCTAATGGATGTAGCATCTCAGACATGTACCTCCACCTCGCTGCAGCCTGGTGCCCCCGCCCCACCTGGCATGAAGGGACTGCCTGGTTCCCCAAAGTGCTTGCGCTAACCAGCCTCCAGTGGCCCCCTATCTCTTAGACTCCCTCCAACGGCCACCAGCAAACTGCAACTGCAAAAGATGGGTGTGAAGCACAACACTCTCCATCCCCTTGTCCCTGCATCCCTGCGAGCCTTCGTTATGCACATCCTAATCCGGCTGCTTCCCTGGGAGTGGCAGCAGCCCTGGTGGGGTGGCTGTGGTGCTAGAGCATCACACATCACTTCACCCTGGCTGCAGTGCTCTAGTCACCTCCGGTCCAGCTGCTCAGGAGGTAAGGGTCAGCAGTATAAAATTAAAAAAAATGAGAAACTTCTCATCAGTAGGTTTTGGGCAAACAAATCTGTAGCAAATGTACTGGCCAGGCAAACCCCTCTTCTGACCCTCTCCCCTTCTCTAACTGGGGATCTGGACAGATTTACTGCAAGCAAGAGCTAATTAACCCTTGCTCTGGCCAGTTGCTGGGGTGAATGGCAGAGAAAGGAATAAAAAGCCAGACTTCGGGCATAACTCTGTCATCATAAATGGGAGAAGAGACATTTTTGTAGGCAACATGGGAGTCAGAACATAGCTTGGCTTTCTGCTCCTGACACAGGCTGCCTGTATGTCTTTTAGTTTCTCTCTGTTTCAGTTCCCTAGCTGTAGAAAGAGTTATTCCTCTCTGTCCCCTGCTGCCTCTTTCACCTCTTTTGGCCATAAAATCTTGTTGTCTCCTAAGACAGGACTATGTTGTGGGCTCCTGTGCTTGGGGACAGGCCAGTGGAGCCGGCTGCTGGGCTCTACTACTCCGTCCTGCCCAGGGTGTGACACCAGCTCCCAACCCCAGAGCGACCACTGCCACCAAGGGCTGCAGGGGCTGTCCGGGCTCAGCGTGTTGTGCCATGCTTGCCCCATGAAAGCTGCTACAGGAGTCATTCCTATCTGTCCAGTGCCCTTTCTTTGAAGCCCATGCACATCAGTCTGAGAGGCTGAAGGCTGCTTTTTCGAGAGATGATGGATGAATCCTGTTCCTGCAAGGGACTGGAGGGGACGCTGCTGCTGCCTGGCACTCCTGCAGGATAGCAGCACCCGGCTGCACTCTGTGCAGCTCTCCTTCTCCTCACTTCCCCACCACTCCTTGCATTTTGCTCCCAGCCTTTGAATGTCTGCTGTGTGTGGAATCGGTCCTGTTCCCTGCCAGGTCAAAGGCAAAACTCCTAGTCAGGCACAGGACCACACGCTGTCGGAGCATGTTTCTGTGTCGTTTATAGCACCTACTAGGCAACCGGAAAGCACAGGGCCACATCTTCACACACTGAAACTAATGAGATTTCTCTGAAGACAGAGAGATGTATCCTCTGCTGATGTAAGCCCATGCTGTGAATATAGCTGCCTGGTCCAATACTTCTGCCAAGGAAGAGTCCACCATAAGTCTCCCCAACAGAAGAGTGCTTCAACAACCAGACTTTTCCCTGGAAGAGACTATTTCTGTCCTACAGCCTTTCTTTCTAACCTGATTTCCCAAGGAAAGGAGGCCTATATTATTATACCATCTATCTATCATTCTCTTCTACTCCAATTTGTCCCAGACTTGAAAGAAGAGAAGAGTTGTCATGTTTCTGAGTACCCAGACAAGTGAGCCATCTCAGGGCTGCAAAAAGCCTGAAGAAGCTACAACAAGAAAAAATGGTACCCTCTAATGGACATGGGAAAATTGCTGCGTATCGGGAGGGAAGGTTGTTTAAACAAGAAGCATCAGTTTGGTGTCTCCACAGACAGCCTGGCTGGAGACCTGCCAGCTAAACGGTGAAGGAGGCACCTGATGTGAAAAATTTATCACAAGGCTGTGAATGCAAAATTCTTTTCATGTGAGAGCATGTGAGAGCATGTGAGAGGAGAAGAGCAAGGAGGTTTGCTTATATTGATTTTCTTTATGAAAACCCACAGGTTTTCTTTGGCTGCTTCTGAACCATTCTGTACAAGTTTGAATACATAAAAAAAACATTTTTCAGGGAACAGCCAGTGTTGGGCAACAAGCCCTTCAACTCCCAATGTGTTTCCATTGACTTTCACATATTTCTGTCATATTTCTGTTGGCCTGTGCTATAACTTAGATGTTTGCTTCTATGCCTCTTTGGTTAAGGATTAAGTGGAACTAAAATCCCATGATGCTTTGCTGTGTAGACTTGGGCTTGGCTAAATTTTTGAAGATCTTTAGCTCTGCTGACTTTTTTTTTTTTTTTTTTTTTTTTTTTGGTACGTAAAACCATTGGTTAAAAGCTCTTCTTTGGTAGTAAATGAGAGTCTGGTCTATATTTATTGTGTTTCTTCTTGCAAAATGACAGTAGTTACTGTCAGAGAGATTTAGCAGCAAAGGTCTCTATGACTTCTGTTTTTTTTTATATTCGTACTTCTACTTTCAGGGTAGGTAGATGAACATGTATGTTCAAATAGCGTCACTCTTGTGTGCCCCTCCAGTTCATCTGGCCACTGATTTCTTGTGCAACCTGTTTAACGTCTCTGTGCCTCAACCCCCACATGGTAAAATGATGACAGTATGGAAATCTCAGGAGGAAGCTCTGATTTCCACCAACAGGTTGGTCAGAGATCACAGTCACAGGGGACAGAGATAGAAGCAGATAAAAATTAAACTGGTTTCACTTAAAGAGCTGTAATATCCTCTGATACAACAAATTACCTCTGGGTGTTTATTTTGATAAACATTATGAAAAGCACCCAGTCAGGTTTGTGGTTATGAGGAATTCAAAACTGTCAACCCACAAATGTTTAAAACTGCAACGTATGGAGCAACTGCCCCCAGAGCATCTGCACTCCCATCGCTGCGTGAAGCGATGCAACCAGCACCTGCCACGCGTGGTTCGCTCCCTCCCTCAGCCTCTGCTCCAGGGAGTGCTGGGCACACAGGCGAGGGTCTGGGTCTATCAGAGACTGCCTCTGTGTTTAAACCTATATTGTGACTCAGGCCTCAAAAAATTGCTGGATGTGTTTAAAAACTATTAGTTTCTAAAGAAATAATCAATTTTGGGTTCTTTTTCATTTGTGGTTTCGCAGCCTTTCTGCCCGCTGTGAGGTCTCAAAGTTTTTGCTGTTCACTACAAGCTGCGATACTCACCTGCGTACCGGACTTCAGGAATTACAGCTGGAAGAACAGAGCCCAGGGGCTATTTCAAGGTGCATATTAAACTAATGAGAGCTGGGATCACTGAGTGGCCATGAACTGAACGCAAATCTGAAAGACTGAAAAGTTGGCATGTTAACCCACCTTGCCGCCCCCTTTTATAAAAGAGACTGACAAAGCTCGAAAGGATGTTTATACTGGAGCCAGATCCCATTTAGTGAATTGAACTTCTCCTTCCCCCTTCCCCTGAATCTGGCATCAAAACACTTCAGCAGAATAAACATAACAACTATATAAAACCTACTATTTACTTTTGATCCACTTATTTGCTACTTACTGCATGCTTGCCCAGTTAAATCACTGGCCACTCACTTGGCGAGCTCAGCCCGCGCTTTCCCGGTTGCGTGCTCGGGGTGCCTTGGTGCCACTCGCAATTCCTGAGCCGCTCGGGGCTGTGGGAAGCGGTGGGCTGAGGGTGGGAAGGAGTCAGGCCTCCAGCTGTGACTGTCACAAGGCGAGCTCTTGAGGCAGTGACTGAAGGTGAGGCTGTTTTTCATTTCTTTAGCAGTTGAAAGTTGTCTTTGATGAGATGTTAGAAACCAGACACTTTTAGCTACGTTGAAGCTGAAGTGTAGAGAAGTCTGCTAACCTCCAGCTGGAGTGAAGTGATACATAACTTCCCACAGCCAGCTACTAGATGTGGGGTCGTCTTCTAAAGACCCCTCAGCGGTAAAAAACATTGTAGGCTTGTGTCCTCACCCAGGATTTGACAGCCCTCTCCTTTGATGCCTCTCTTAGAGGGTCCTGCCACACTCACAGACAGGGGTGTTAATCTCACTGAACAGAGCTTCCTGAAAGGGGGGGGTCCCTGATCTATGTGAGATAGTTGATTTGCCCCTTCCCTGGTCACGGGGGAAGGAAAAGGCATTTCCAGAGGTTACTCATCCTGCTTAGCATCATGGTTTGGGATAAACTGCAGCCCCAGCAGAGCTGGAGGGAAACTCAAGACTGGTTTTTGAAAATCCCATGCTCCAAGACAGGGTTGACTCCCATAAGCACCTGAAACATCTGTCCAACAAGTTCTGGGAGGAGGTTAGGCTGGCAGTGGAGAATCCAGTGCCATCCCAGCACTCTGTTAGCCCTGCTTCTAGAAAGCTTTTCTAACGCATAGCCGAAGTCTTCATTGCTACAGGCAGGTTCCACCCTTCCCTCCGCTATCTTGAATGGATGAAGAGGACTTTTTATGTACTGGAAGAGCTGTTCCTCTCCCCTCTCATGTCCCCGTGGGGTTCTGCTAACCCCTTCCCTGCACTGGTATCACTGAGGAACATTCTCCTGAGGTCCTTGTGGATGCTCAAGCCCAGCTGCCTCCAGCTCCATGTGGATGCTCCAACCAGCCGTGAGGTTTCTGCTTTCTTCTGAGAATGGGTAGTGGAAGCCTCAGCAGGAACCAGTCTGCCACCCTGAAAAACACCTGTTTTGTACCACAGCCTCTTGAAGAGCTGCAGTTAAGAAAAACACTGAGGCTGCTCCATCATCTTGGTTGGAAGTCTTCTTGTCACTCACAGAACCTTAGGGAGATGGTGGAGAGGTGGTAGAAAGTGATATATTTGTTAAGGACTGTCTTATCACTGCCATGTGCTCCTGGGAACAGAGTGGGACTCCTTCCTTTCTCTCTTACCTCTGCTCTACTTCAGTGTGTCACCGGGCAAATTCAGCGCTGGGAATCAATGCAAGCAATTACACCGTCAAGAGGTTGGGAGGGAGGAAACGCTAGAAGCGAAGCTGTTTGCTCGGGCTTCCTGTGTGTGCGCTGTGCCTTCAGTAACATGCAGCAGGGACTTTCCATATACATCTGCCAGGATCTTTAGTGTGTAAGACTGGAGAGTAACCTACCATCCTTGGCATGATGGTTCTATGTCACTGCTATAAATCAACGTCAAAGTTATAGCAGGGGTCTGGTGATTTTGAAGGTCTTGCCAAAAAAACAATGCCAGACTTTGCATACACTTGTATCTCATAAAACTGAAGAGGAATGATTTCTCTATGCATGCATATACAAGGTGTCATAAACAAAAAATAGGTATTTCATATACTGTCGTTAGCAATGTGTTAGACTAGAACTCTCTAGCCTGACTCGCTGTAGGGGGTGAATAGCTGGAAAATCACAGCTTGGCTGATTGAAGTGCACAAGCCTCTATCCTCTCATGCTGCTCAGCTATTACAACTCCCCCTAAAAGGAGAAGATTAGCACTCCATTTAACAGCTCTTTATGTGACAACACACCATAAATTAAATTCAGTGTAGAGGGAAGCATGTGTGCTTCTGGGCCTAGTCTCTGAGCCTTCTTATTAGGAGTATCCCAAATCAGGATGCTTTAAGAGCTCTGGACTTTGCCACAATTAAATCATCTTCAGATTTGAGATGGTTTCTCCGGAACAAAGCCCCAGAAAGAAGTGAGAATAGGTTATAATGGGGGAACTTGCCAGGCTGCTTATTTTTCAGGCAAATGTTTCAGCATGGATGAAGGTATGAAGTGTCTTGGAAGAACAGAGAAAACCGTGAAGAAAAGATCATGTGTGAATGGGGGAAGGAGAAGTTTGGAGTGGGCCGTTTCTGGTGCCATTCTGGAGAAACTGGAGGGAGTAGCTTCAGATGTTGCACTTGTGCCAACGAGATCAGCATCTGGCCTTAGGCTGAGACATAATGCAGTCAAAGGCTGAAAAGGAGTTGAGTGAGGTGGTTCTTGGATGTTTATGAGGATGTCATGGAAAGGAAGTAGAATAAGAGGCAGCTAAGTGATTAATTGAAATGTTTTCCTAAGGGCTATTGCAGCTTCTCCATTACTGGAAGTATCTCAAGCTCCTGAAATACTCACCAGATGCAAACTCTGAAAAGTTCTCCCTTGAGTTCTCAAGAGTCCTGTAAGAAAGAGACGTAAACCTTTGTAATTCTGGTTGTAAACCATCCCCTTCTGAGACAGGCT
The DNA here is from genome assembly GCF_036370855.1 of Dromaius novaehollandiae. Lineage (NCBI taxonomy): Eukaryota > Metazoa > Chordata > Aves > Casuariiformes > Dromaiidae > Dromaius > Dromaius novaehollandiae. The sequence continues at coordinate 79,740,196 of NC_088101.1, read as the reverse complement.
CCCACGAGGATGCATTCAGCTGCTGGGCAGCCAGCAGGTGTGTGTCGGGAGTATGTGCCAAGGGAAGAGCTAACGCATCTGGTGCGTTATAATTGTAATGCACTTAGTGACCCAGACCCAAGCGGGAACCCAAATGCATCTGGATTCTGCTTTCCTGGCCAGCTCTCACTCTGAGGCCCTTTCAGTTATGGTCCAGGCAAAGAATAAAGATCAGTCTTCCACAGACTGCACAGTATATGACTCTTCCAACATATTTCATCCAGTTTATCTCCTCAGATGGCAGCTACAATTCCTCAGGCGCACAGGCAGTGAGCAGAAAGTCACACCACAAAGGTAACAAAGCACATATATATACCAATAAATAGAGCCTGGAGTTAGAGACACTTCACAGTTCTTTGCTCACTAAAGAATGTGGTCAGTGCACACAGGCATTGAAATGCCATTTATTTATGACTGCGGCATTGCTCAGCCAAGGAGAAATGGGAACAGAAGTGTACTTCTGTCTCTTATTAATAGGGCACACTTTCAAATACAGGGCCATATTCTGACTTCAGTTACTCTAAATGGCTCCATGTTGATAAAGGAAGGACACTGGGTTATGCTGTGATATAGAGATAAGGATCTGTCCATTAGCTGTCTTTATATTTTAATCTTAATTTCAGAACCATTGAAAGGCTGGTTGATCTTTAAAAAAGTTGCTCTCAGGAATTGTTCCAAGTGTGCTTAAAATTGGGCTGTAGAAATTATGATTAAAAGGAATGTGCAAATTTTAGTCCATTCCAGATTCAGCTGCAATTAATGTCCCCATTACTATGCTGATTTATTCCTGTACAGTCCCTTGTTACTCAGAGAGAGGGAGAGAGAACGAGATCAAAGGTGCACAGTCCTGGCACTTCAGCCTCTCCTAGGAAATCTCTGCTCTCTCCTTCCAGAGTTACTGCTTTGGCAGTGCAGCTGCGGGGCCACACTACTCGCTGCAGCTCCTGCGTGCCTGAGACCATGGTGGCCTACTGCACACGTAGAGCAGCTTGCACCGAAGTGCTGAAAGCTCCTCCTCAGCAGCGGAAGAGAGCAGCCTGCATCCGTGCAGCTGAGCTCCCTTTCCTCTCCGAGAGAGGGGGTTTCATCCATACCTATTGGGAACGGGGCCCCTGGTCCATGTTGCCTTGTTGCTGTGCCCAGGTGTCATGTGGGAGGCCATGGACAACCGTGGGACAGCTCTTGCACTGTGCCTTGATCCCATTTAGGTTACTAAGATGGATGTCGCCACAACGTATAGTCTCTTTTCCAAAGAGCTTAGTCTAGCGACTGCCGGTGGACTCAGCTGTTGCCAATACAGCAGGTTCTGCTTGCTGGGGAGGAAAGGGAGGAAGAGGAAACACAGAGGAAACCGCTCGGTTCCCCTGGGATTTGCTGGTCCGTGGCTCCTGCAAAAGCAAAGCAAAACATAGATTTGCTGCAAAAACAGACAGGACAGATAAGGACATTTTGTTCCATCTTTTGTGCATCCACTTCTTTCTCCACCCTCTGTGTGTGTATCATGATGCAGATGTACGCAGCTGCTGTAGTGTCCTCAGTGGTGGCTTAGAGCACTGGGGCCATGCAGGGCTATCCTTTCTTATACGTTCCTGAGTGCTTTGGCTAACCCTTTTTTCAGGATATGGAGTTTCCAACTCATTCTGGGAAATGCATCGTACTGCCCCATGCTCATTTCCAGCACACCGAGTCCTCTAACTGGTGGAGTCCCTCACAGGCCGGGCTGATGATGACACTGCAAACACCTAATGAAACTTTCAATCCTTTCTGAGCGGCCAAAGCGGGCAAGGGCACCTGTACACTTTACTGACAGCTACCCAAGCCAGAGAGAACAGTGGTGGAGCTGGTGAAGAATATACCCGTCTTTCTGAGCTGAGCCGGCTTTGCTGAGCTGGGAAGTCACGCCACACTTTCACCAACCACGCTTACTAAGGCAGCGTTAAACATATCTGAGGGGTGCTTTGTTGATGTGTCGTTGAGGTTAAAGCGGTTGGGCATCAGGAAGGGTTTTCTCCTAGACCAGAAGACAGAGGGAATATTTTGTTATCCTTCTGCTCTACTCTATGAGCACAGGGCATGCCCCATTTGCTAGCATTATCTCAAGTTTTTATCTTAAATCTCTGGTTTTATCTAATAAATTCCTTCCTATTACAGAGGTCTACAAGAGGCTATGCCCTTGATTTCTCCTGATCTTTTCCTGGGGCCTGTTAGAGTGATTTCGTACTGTTTTCTGCTATAGGTCCTAAGTCTGCCACGTGGCCCCTGGAAGTACTCGTAGGCCCCCAGCATGCCATAGTGCAGGGAGGACTGTGCTATGGGCCCTTGTTCTGGACTGGGTGGGTGTCGGCAGGGCGCTGAATGCAGCAACCCACTTCGTTTGCCTCTGCAGAAGCAGCAGAGACCCTGCTGTTGGCCAGGAAATCAAAAGCAACAGCCGCAGGTCCTGGCAGCTCTGCTCCTGGCTGTCATCAGCTGTTTTTGTAACCGTGCCCAAGTTTCTTCCTCCCTTTCACATCAGGAAAACACTATGCAAGGATCATATACCCCGTGCTGAAGAGCCGCCTGCTCCAAATACGTGCAGTGCTACCTCAGAACAAGACGTTAGCAGAGAGCGTATTTAGCCTCAAATCACATCCCTTTTGCCTTGAACCGCGCCAAGCACAGCTCCCTTCCCTCAGCACCTCAGCCGACATGGCTGCGTACTGGTTTTGGGAGCCCCAGAGGTGCTCTTCAGGCTGCCACCTTCTCTTCCCCCCCAACATGCTGCAGTTTCTTGTGTCACCTTTTTTTCTCAGCTGCTGATAGAAGAAGCAGCGGCAGGGAGAAGCGGCCTTGCACACGTCCGAGCAGGCTGCAGGTGGTGCTGCTGACCCAGGGAAAGCAAAGCTGGGCCCTTTATTGCTGATTATAAAAGCTCCTAAGAAAAGCAGCGTTAACTGACCAAGCCAGAGCAGGCAGAGGGACGGGGAAAACCAGGGTGGCTCAGAGCTGCTGGAGCACTTCGAAGGGTAAATCCAGAGCTCTGGTGCTGAACGCTAATGTGTCCAACATGGCACACAAAGAGGCAGCACGGAGTGATCCCGGACCTCCAAGGGCACCGCGGAGCAAGGCGTTCCCCTTGGACTGTCCTCTCCAGAGCCTGGCCCGCGGTGAAGCGGGACAGTGCCTCATCTAGGCCAATGCTTCTTGGGCAGGGGCTCAGTGCTCTGGCAGGAGATGTAAGAAGCCATGCCACAAAAGATTAGGAATAACTGAACCCCGGGGAAATTTCTTCCTAATCCCCCGTCGCTGACTTAAATCCTGAGGATTCTGAGCTCTTCCAAACCTCTTATTTTTTGTTTGTTTAATATCGGCTATTATGACCAGCTAATCTTGTTAGCCGTAAATGCAAGCAATTGTCTTTTGGATTCCTGCTAGATTTGTTGGTTATTGGAAGAAAATCACAAGCAATTGAATTATCGTGGTTTGATGAATTGCAGCTTCTCATCTGAGCCTTGGCCGCTGGCTGTTTATGAGCTCTTAGCCCATTGCAATTGCAGAGGGGAGCTCGGCAGCAGTTTTAACTCACAAGCTTACTCTGCATTTGCAGAAGGGTATGATCTCTCCCGACATCAGACACTATTTCAACATCACCCAACCTGCCAGGACAACCTGGGTACGAGCCACATTTTGCTCAAACCCTGAGTCTCAAGGACACCCTGCAGCAATGAGTTCCACAGGTTAATTGGACAGGCCACGATGAGGCAAAGTATTTCCTAATGCTGGTAACGTGTTTGCAGCTGGCCAGGTGCCTCTAGCATTCCCATAACCTTCCAACCCAAGCAAGAGAAAGGTGACCATGCAGAGACACGGTGCTGTGATCTGCCCACAAACGCCCACCTAGCACTGCACACCCTCACCCCACTTCGTGTGGAGATGCTTATGGAGCAACTTTGAGAGTCCTTCGTCTGTCCTGTGCACAGTGCCAGTATTTGTGCCACTATAACAACATTTCCAGGTGGTTTGTATTGGATGTTTTTTGTCACATGGTGGGAGGAACGGTAGGTAATGCTGAAATTTCAGGGCTGAGTCTTTATTTAAGGGTTGGCAGAACTCCACAAATCCTGAATAAACACCTTCATCAGTGACTTCAAGTAAATCAAGAAAACCAGCCCTCCTCAACTCCATTTCAGGCTTGCAAAGACTTTTTCTTTTTTTTGCCTTCCCTCTCTCAGAGGAAGTTTATATCAGAATACTGCTGAAATTCAACATCCCTCATCTGCCTCCTCTTCCCCCCCACTCAAAAACAGAGGTACAAAAGAGGTATTAAAGGCACTGAACATGCAAATAATCGAATGTTTTCATATGCAGAAGAACGGTTGCTTTTAGTAACTCATCCTAGAACACGACGACATTAGAGGTTTTGGAATGAGGGCCTCCCAACAGCATCAATAAAGGGAAAAGGTCCAAAAAGTAAGCTAAACAGTGATGCTGCCTGAATATAGCCTTTCATTCAGCTGTCCCCATGCAGTTTCAGACTCATTTTGGAGTTTTTTGATAAATGATGGAATTTGTATTTTTTGGCTCCCGTTCAAGAGTTTATATTTTCGTTCTATAATTTCCTTAAACATTTAATTTCCTACATTAGCTGACGGTCTCTTGCATCTGCCGGAAAATTAGTTCTGGTGCTTCTGTGCCTGTGCTGGGAATTTATTTTTTTTATTTCAGGTTTTGAAGCTGCAGAGAGAGCGAACCCACCCGCAGGCAGAGGCTGTATTGGTATTCAGCCTTGCAGCTTTACTGATGATACAAGAAGAGAGAGCAGACAGAGATTTGCGTCAAAGGGCTCTGGCCTTAAAGTTGTCAGGGGATCTTTTGCTCTGTTCAGCTGCCATACTGTTGGGTCTCCAACATATCTGAACTCAGCACACCTGAGAGTGTGGGGGAGGTGATAAGTACCTGGGAAACAGATTTTTCTTATGAATGCTTCGGTTCACCTGCAGAACTCCCTGCTGCAAGGGGTTGGTTATGCCAGGAATGGGCACACACAACATGAGGCAGTGTTTGCCACAGCCCTTTCTGCAAGGTCTTCCTGCTCCTCCTCTGGTCATGTTGCTCTTGCTCTGACCTCTGCCTCTGCAAACGAGGTGCCCCTCGTGTCAGCACACCTCTCTCAGATGGGGCAGCCAGCACATCTGCAAAGTGGCAACCCCAAAAGCCAATGCAAGGAAGCACTTTTCCAAATGTCCTTTAGGATTCTATAGAAAAGCATATTTGTGACCCACAAAAAGGGGTCAGCATCATGAAAAGAGAGGCTACGCAAGAGGCTGCAGCAGAAGTAGGAAACAGCTGTGTAGGTAACAGGTTAGCTAGGGACAGAGTAGCAAGAGTGAGAGGTAAACTTCTGCCACAAGAGTGTAGTGAGGGAGCGGATCACGAGGGCTTTTATCTGATCTGTAGGCCAACATGATGCGCTTCTCTCAGTGACTGTGTAAAAGGGGAACCCACCTAAAGCAAGGGTCAGCAGTCAGAGTGTCTCAGGCCGGTGTTGTCCCTGTTCATGAGAGTGCTTGGCCATTTCTTGCTGGAGTTTGTGAGAGGATGTTGTGTCTGGAAGTCTGATTCCCTCTGTCCTGAGGAATTGAATGCTTTGAGAAGTATCGTTTGACTCCCTTGTGTCATGACTCATGACCTGGGTCTTGAGTAAACTCAGATAAAAGAGGTTTTTGGAGACAAAGGCCTGAACCCAATGCTAGAAGCATATTCTTGTGCAGGATCACAAGAGAGCAGTGTATGACTCTAATGCTCCAAATAGCTCCAGCTGCCTCCAGAGGTTTTCTCCTCGTCAGGGACTCTCCAGGAGGAGGCAATCAGTGACTCTATTGACTTGACACCAGCAAATAACTCCTCACACAGAGTGAATCCTCATCAGTCCCTACTGGGCAGCTATAGGATGAATTTTCAGTGATGCAAAATTACAGGATCTGTCCTAAATTAGATAAGTTGTGCATTATTTAAAGGTTACTAAAAAGCTGACAAATCATAATTTCCTTCGAGTTTGTTTGGAAAGACAGGTACATGCTTCAGCCTTTTGCAGAATGGATGTTCTTGTCACTGTGGGAAGGAAAGTGACAGGTGAAGTCCTGGAGAGATGGGATTTGCCATCTAAATGGGCAGGCTTTGCTGCAGTGGGACCAGCTGAACCTACCCTGTCAGCAAGTCCAGCACTCAGGTGCTTGTTGTCCAGGTTACAGCATTTCTAGGATTTAGGTCCAGTGGGGCAAGTCTGCTCCTGCAGGCAGTCCTGGTTCTTGTGACAATCTGAGCCTGCTACCATGGTATCCAAGTAAATCTGATTTGGTTTGAATCAGCATGTCATAGGAGATAATGGCCACCTCCCAGTTAACATCAGGTGAGATTTTACCACAGAAGACTAATCCCAAATGTCTTTTCCAGTCTTTTCTTAAGTAAAAGCTTCCACTGATTGGACCTGAGAATTTGTGTCATGTCTTGGAAATGATCTTATGGAAGGCATAAATAATTCCCTTTGTTTATTAAACCCAAAACATGCAGTTAATTTGTGGCCATGGAGAACGTGCATCGAAATCTTCCAACATCCTGAAAATACTGGGAAGAGCAAAGACTCTCTTCTAGGTGGAGAAAGCGCCTGCCACAAGAGCTGCACAGAAGGCCGTGGGCTCCAGGAAGAAGCTGTGTTTGCAGGCAGTGCCTTTGCCAGGTGAAGGCCTCTCTTTGGAAAAAATAATCCCCCTTCAGAAAAACTCTGCATAATGCTCTGTTTCTGGCTGTTGGCTACAAGCACCCTCACAGTGTGTGACATGTTGACTCACAAGTCACGGTGGAAATCAAGCCTTCAGAAAGTATGTCCACAGCAAAGGAGAGGATGTGATCCTAACTCAGTGGGGTGTGATGGCTTGGCATGCCAGGAAACCCATAGGAATGCAACCCTTATTTACTTCCAGCCAGGCCCTGGGGACAGCTCTTCACCCCACCAGCAGCTCTGCAAGAGGCTCAGACCAGCCTCAGGGCTCAGCTGGCAGTGATAAACCCACCTTTGTCCCTGAATGCCCTGTATCTCCTCAGTCTCTGCATTGTTTCCTCCAGCATGAGACTGAGACCCATGCAGAGACCTGCAAGGGGTCTGAGGGGAAGCAGCGGGCACACTACCCTGCATGATCTACCCAGAACAGGGTCCACGCCTGGAGGAAATGCTTGTGCACGGCTATAGGATGAGGATCATGGGCCTCTGTCTTTCCTCTGTCAAAAACTCCACTCGTTTCCATAGATTTTTTGATCTGAGCAAGGGCTTCACGGCCCTTTCCTGCCGATGGCTGGATTTCATCTCATTCCTTTCTGCACAATGTGCTAGTTGTCTCCTCCATCCCCCTCTTGTTCAGCAGGCAGGGATGTTAGAAGAGCTGTGTGTGGTCCTGGCCAGCTCCTGATCCATGCTTGCTCCAGGAGAAATTGAGGTTTCAAAGGTAGAAGGAGGGGGAGTGGAGTGGGCCTTATTTTTCTTGATACCAAAAACGTCTGGAAGAATGAAGTTTGGCTAGGAAATTCCTGCACAAGCCACAAGTCACCTGAACTCCCAGAAAGGCAATGGTTAGAGAACGCAAAACAATATGTGAAAGAATATCAAACATGGAAAATGTACAATAGTAGTTCTTAGGTCAGACTTGTTTCAAAAATTAAAATGTACAGTCAATTCTGCCATCCTTTCCTGCCACGTGATGTGAAATTTGATGATGCGACTAGCTCACTTAAAATGGCACAAAGGCCCTTGTACCTCAGCGATTTTGTGTTACATCTTTTTGTTGAGAACAAGATTTCCAGCAGTTCCCCTGAAAGCGAATTTCTCTGGGGTGGCTCAGCTCACTGCTCTGCTCCCTCAGATCTATTCAGATCTCATCTGGGAAATTATGTAAGGTAGCATGTAGGTAAATGATCACAAAAGAAGGACAGATTTAGCCAGATAAATTGTTGGGACTTCGGGGGGGGGGGGGGGGTCATCTCCCTTCACTCAGCCCTCTAACCTAGTTGTCTAGGGTCCCTCCACGCTTCGGAGAATGAGAGGTACCTTCGCAGGGCGATCCATTGGCTTGTGAGACAGCACGTGGGAACGAACCTCCTCTGGTGGTCCTCATCTCCCCTCACGACGGAAAAGGGACCCAGACAACTACTGTAGACTCAATGCCTAGCTTTCAGCTGGCTTAAGTAAGGTAAGAGGAGTCCCGTTGTCCTCACTGGGGATTTAAACTGCTCGTAGGACCTCTAACAGCTGAGGGACCACTTTTACGGCTACATCCATGGCAGGGAGAGGCTTTCTTGCCCGGAGCTAGACTTCAGCTTGTTGCTTAGGTCTAGATTCTTCCAAGTGGTAATGGAGAAAAGAGATGGACAGTTTGGGTGGCACCGTCCTCTGATATAACTCCACTGACAAGCTGGACGATACGGAGTTTTTCTGAACAGAGCATGTTTAGTGCTGGTCTTCATCTTTCCCTCAGAAGGGTATAAACTGGTGTTGTCCTACAGTGAGTGCTGTGAGATGGCCCTACGCCAGCCACCCCCCACAATGAAGACAGGACTGGCATGAAGCAAATATGCCCAGTTCAGGCGTTGCTGGGTTTGTCCCTGAAATCACCGCTGAACACGGAGTTTGACGGTTGGCACTGCCGGGCTGTTGGGGAGCAGGGCACAGCACCAGCTGAATCTGTTGAGAGCTGTTTCCCATTTCTTCCCTTTGCGAAAGAGACAGGGCACGTTGTCAGAAGGGCCGTGGGGTGTCATAGATCAAGGGGATGGGGAGCAGGATTTGTCCACGTCGACACCTTGCCTAGAGCACTGCTCTTGTGCCATGGCATCACCTCCTGTGCCAGATCAGCCCTCAGCAAGGAGCAGTCCCTAACACGTGCCACTGCTGGTGTACCCCCCGGCTCCTTTCCCTTTAGAGGGTGAGGGTGGGGAGGGAGACTCACTGTCTGGTCCTCTGTGGGTAGCAGTGAATCCTGATCCAGTCCCAGAGGCAGCGGCCCAGGAAGCGCTGGTGTGGAGTAGCGTTCATGGCATTCACCACGGCAGTTGCCCTTTCCCTGCCTGTCCGCACCATGGAAAAGCCGTCATGGGTGCAGTTCTGCTACGCGCGTCTAGGTAGGGATGTCTCCGGAGTGCAAGCAGACCGAGACACTATTACAGCTGGCTGAGAACTGTCCATCTTTTTTTCTTTTTTTTCTCCATAAAATACAGTTTAACAAATCTAAGACAGCCCACAGTTTGATTTTAGTACAAAAAAACCCCAAAGTCAACAATATTGAAGTGAAACATTTTTGTTCAACTGTGCTCAACAATTATGTCACATAAGATGGAGGTCTCATGAGTCACTCTCCTACATAGACCAAGCCATTGGCTGGACTACATATCCCATGATGAACTACTGCCTTCTGCCCTGTTCCATTTCTGTGGTGCACCCTGGGACCTGGTGATGTATTTTGGGATGGGATGTCCCTACTCTGAAGCTGGTCTATAGAGAAGACTGTGACTGTGAGGCACTTGCATTGCAACCTCTGAGCAGCTCAGCTAGGTGCAGTCTGAAACATGTCAAAATGACGTATAAAGTATTCCGTCCCAGAGCACTTCGTTCTGTGAAAATGCTTTGATATTTCAACAAGTTTTTTGTCCCAAGTTATAACGGAAACAAATACTGAAATATTGGAAATTCCTGTGGGATGAAATTCGTGTGAAGTTTGTTTTTGCACTTAGTGAAAGTAAATATAAAAACGCATTGTGGGTGATTTTTTGTTTTTGCTCCCTTAATTAAAGCTTCCTGATTTTTCCACAATGTCAAGGCTGACTTAAAGAACTTATTTCCTTCAAGAGTCATTGCATGCAAATAGGCCTTGAGATATTTCCGTGCTGCAGAGGGAGATGCGCATGGAAAACCTGATTTTATTCAGAATTGTTCAGGCAGGGGGGAACAAAACCTCCTCCTTGCTCGGTTATGGGCACCTCTTTGCAGAGCACTGATTGTTGCTCTAGTTTGCTGGCTGCTCTACATCAACGGGATACTGTCAGGAAGAAACAAAGATATGCATTTTTTATTCATTTTTTTCCTGGCATATATAAAAGCGCTGCTTTGTTGGAAACCTTTTCAGTTTATTTTTAATAGCAGTGTGCGACGTCAGGAAACATTCAGATTTCAAGCCTTATACAGTGGCAGAATTCACATTCCAGTTACGTTTGAAGGAAGGCTTCCTGTTAGCCGGCAAGGTGTCCACCAGCGCTGGCGTTTGTCTTCAGGCCTCTTCTTTATCCTCCCCTGAGTACCAGCTCCAGTGCCCGTGGCTGGTGAGTTTATTACTACTGTGTTTTGCAAGAATTTAATGTCAGGATGGGGTTTACAAAGCAACTGGCATTTTTGGCAGAGTTAGGCCATCGGCATTCCGAGATTCCTAATTTGAGGTCCAAACTTTAAGTTTTGCTCTGCTTCAGTGTTCACAAGTATAAATTTATGAGTGGTGACATCAGCTTTTCTTTCAAAATCTGCTGTTCCCATCAGCCGTATAACCTCTCTAGCACAAACTCAGCACCAAAATTGTTACCCAGGCTTTCTTTATTCAGGACAATGAGTAGCAAAGCATGCCACACCGGCGTATCGTTGGCCATGTAGTAACTGGGGGGCCTGGCTGTCTGGCAGCTGGACTCCAATCATTACTAGCCAGCCCTTTTTCAGGTACATAAGATGTTCTGACATGCTGATTACACCTTTACTGAATGACCACATAGGTAACTAGGGTCTCTGACACCCGCATTGCCACCACTTGATATCGTGCTCAGACTCTGGTGCCTTTGCTGTGTTTGGAGTTTGCAGGTGGCCCTTTGCGCAGGGTAAGGTTGGGGCTGTCTGTGCAATCAGTGGGGACTGCTGCCATAGAGGTCCCTTATTTTTGCCAGTCTTCCAGTGTCAGAGCTCCCCAGCATTGCTGTGTGTTACTCAGCCTTGAACCAAGGGAGAGATTTAGGACATTCGGCTCTCAGCACAAGTGTTATCTTGCGTACAGACTGCGCGCTAGCATTTCCAACACACGTTAGGAACCTGCTTATTATGTTTGTCCTTGAAAAGGAAAATATTACGTATAAGAACAAAGTCCCAGGTTCATAATAGCTGCAGGGTATAAGCACAATATTTACAATGTGGTGATCATGGGGAGACACAGAGGGAAATGAACTTAAGGCTCTTTGTACTTTGAATTGGGCCATGGCCCCACTCTAGCACAGGTCCAGAGATGTGACGTTCCCAAGTGACTTTGAATCCGCAGGCAGACACAGATTCTCTTGAAAATTGCTGTGCTTCCTGTGTATCTAATTTGGGATTAGTGGGCCAATACTAAGGTAATCTGAGCAAGTGGTTTTGGGCGTACAGCCCTCTAAATGAACTGGTGTGGCTGCAGAAGGCACAGCTGTTTTTCAGCCCTTTGCAGACTGATACTGGTCTGCGGCTTCTCAGGTGGCTATTGCTGCTGTCAAATTGACCATTGCAAAGACAAGTTATTTAGGGCAAAAGCTGAGCAGTGACGTGTCTGAGCCAAGCAGCCAAGCCGGAGTCAGTGGTGCAGGGGCAATCCCTGTTGCAAGCCACAGCCTTTGCTGGCAGCGTAGTCTGTGGGGGTGGATTGCTCAAGGTGATGTCTGTGGTCACTGAATTTGCTTGGCACCGTGTCATGGGAGTGTAAGACCTGCCCTGGGCAGCTCTCTGCGCCTGGGTTTGTGCGCACTGGCTGCCTTTGGCCTGTGCTTCTCTGCTTCTCCTGGAAGATCTGCCCTGAGGCAGATCATCTAGTTTCAGAGCTGATATTTCAAAGTACTCAGGAATCCACGCTTGCACTCAGCTTGTGCTTTAGAGGCATTGTCAAGACAAGCAGCGTTAGTGAAATGGAGGGTGTTGCAATTTGCCCTGCTACCACCCTCCAGACCTCAGGCTGCCTGGACTGGATACAGGTGCTGACATCACCTGGGTCTCATCAAGTGACTGATCACCAGTCCAAGCTCTGGGTCTCCCAGGACAGACCCTGCTTCTCCCACCTTTCTTCAGCGATGTTACCTGGTTGTTTAGGACTCCAGGGCATCCTCCCTTTTCCATGCCCACAGTTGGGTAGATATGCTCACCCAGAATCCACCTGGTTCAGAAAACTCTGGTGTCCAAGTCGCTCCTCTCATGGTAGCAAAGAAAAGCAGACCTACTGGACTCTCTTAAAAAAGAAAAGAGAATTACAAGTCTGTGGAAAACAAAGGATAATCCTGAATACGGTCCCTCTCCTGATCTTGCTGACCAGGGAGTACTGGTGTCCAGTTTGCAGCTACAGACCAGTCACGCCTCTTCCACTTTGCTGCTTGCTGAGAAGTTCTGCTAACAGTAGATTGTGGGAAGGGCCCTTTTGCAGAGAAACAGCTTCTCTGCCTAGAAAAAAGACTCTCTTTAGTGAAGAAGTTGAAGTTCTCTCAGCCACAGGCTCAGACCAGCAAATTGCAGTCTGCTTCCCACAAACCAGTCTGAGCAGTGTCTCCGGGACCATCGGGCTAGGAGGTGACACAGCTGCCTTGGTGGAGCAAAGCCATTTGAAACTGATGGCCCTTTTGAATCTGCTTTGAGGTATGGTGCTCCTGCTTGCCTAGAAGAGACTGGCCTGGACAGGGTGATACCATTCAATACTGCATGTATGTGTGTTGGAAATTGCCATAGGAAGCTGTAGAAGAAACTTCTACTCACCGTATAGCATCATTAAAAGAAAATGAAGTCTTCCAGACAAGATGGAGTGACCTAGACTTCACTATTGCAGAAGTAAGCAGCAGCTTTAGGCTGTTGTATTGCATTGTGTGCACCTGCCACTTCTTCAGGGATGGTACTGAGTGTAATCAGAGAGGAGCAAGCAAACAGTTTTCATTAGTGGTGTTGCATGCAGGGAGGTGCTGAGTCAGGAAGTGCACATGTCACACAGGACTGGCCTTGAAGGACCGGTGTAAGTCTGACAACAACTGTTATGAAGCTTCAGCACTCCTGTTCATCCAAACTGTAAGTTCAGTTTATATGTCCCCTGTCCCACTTGCCATTCAACTTTCTTCAGTAATTCTTCCCATCTTCATCAATGATGGGTTTATACTTGTGTACTTCAACTCCTTCAGTTCTTGGGAGAAGTTAACCGCAGGAAACGTCAGGCAGTAAAAAATATTTAGTCATGGGATTATTTCACTACATAACAAAATAACTTGAGGTACAAACTTACCAAGCTGTTAGGCTTTTTTCACCCTTGATCCTCATTAAAATGGAATGTGTGATGTTATTTGAAATATAACAAGTGCTACTAGCCCACAGTAGCAACGCTCTGTCAATGTTATGGTAGAGCAAATAGCTTGATGTACGGTTTTCTTAGTTGCTGTCTCTTTTCCACAAAATAATGAAACTTCTCTCAAATTCCATGTGTTTGGGGAAATTTTGGCCCCAGCTGGGGTGAAGGAGGGCAGAACTTATATGGGAGTGACCCTAGGGAAGCCTGTGGTTCCTCAGACGCACCCTCAGATGCTCTCTGAGCTCCCTTGCTGCATGGCTCCAGCTGGTGAGAGAAGCGGGAAGCAGAGCCCCTAGTGAGTCCTGGGTAAATTAGTTCCCTTTTTGCCATTTCTTCTCCATTAGATCTCCAAGATCTAGTTGCTCTTATGTGCAAAAGCAACGTCTAACACAATAGGACCCTAATCTCGATTGACCTCTGGAGAGAGAACGCTACCAACAATAATACTGATGCTAAATAATGCTTCAGAGAAGAGCAGTGTTGCAGAAGAGATGACTGTAGATTAAAAAACCCCACATAGATGGAGGGATGCTTGGAGATGCTTGTTTTCATCATATTTTGAGACTCCTAGAAATCAGGTTTCAATGCACTTGCCAGACACAAAAATAGTAAGTAGTTTAAGCATCAGAACAACATACACATTAGAATAGTAAGAGGAATAAAGAGGTAACTTTTAAGCTGGATGGAAATTGTAAAATATTGGTATGTTGAGTATGAAAAACCCATCAGCAAATGCAGAGAGTCCAGGGGTGGGAGACAGCTGATATTGCCAATATAGCCTTGGGAACATACTTCAAGAGGTTAGTGCATGGCAAGCTGCCAAGCATGGTGGGAGAAAACAAGTAGTAGCAGCTATAGCTGTCTACAAGATTTTCCTAAGGGAACTAGAGGGGTTGCAAACAGTCAGTCCCCAAAGTCTTGCTCACAGAAGCCTTTCCCAGGAAGACTTCAGAGGAGGAGGAAACACCAGTGGAAGGTACCAGGCTCGATGTCCCACCACTGGGGCCACGAGGGAATGAGATGAAAGGGCAAACTGGAGACTTGTCTTAAAAAAAAAAAAAAATCAGCCACTGTTTGCCCCTTCTGTTTTTCATAGAACAGTGGGATCTGGTTCTGCCTTTCCGTGAGCTTTTGGCTGTGACGTGTGAAGGTAGTTCTAGACTGACCCCTCTGATGTGGTGGCTCTCTCTGTACTGCGGTGATAGCCCCTGGGAAGGGGCGGCTAGCCAGTCCTTCCCTGAGGCACATCTGCAAGAGACACATGCTGCAGATGCGTCGGGCCAGTCCAGGCCTCTCCACTCTGGTAGGAAATGCCTTTGGTTGCACTAGCACTCAGCTGGGTTGGCAGGTTTGGGTTTTAATCTGGAAATCATAGGTTGTCCCTCTGTTCCCCCCAGGCTCGCAGATATGAAGCACACCTGTCTAGGTATCATGATCCAGTGCATGGAATTGCACTGGAAGTGTGTTTTCCTTTGCTCTGTGCGGATATGCCTGGCTAAACGGCATCTGGGGCTATGTAAACTGCTTAAAATAAATGAGAGTGGAGAAAGCAAAGCTGACACTGATGACCGTGAAAGAAACTTTCTTTTTTTGCAAAAAAGTTTGTTTTTTAATGTACTGGTGCCTGCCTCCGGCATTGAGGAGTTTGCTCCCTGCTTCACTAGTGTCCCGGCTCTGCTCTGGTTCGTGATTCAGAGCAGACCTGTCTTGCCGTGTACACTTCACCCTATTCCAGCCTGCCTGACTGAACAGATTACTGACTGCTCTAATAGTGTGATAGAGACAGCTCAAAGAGAGTTTGTCCCACCTGGGGAACCATTTCTGCTGTGCTCCTAAGGGACTGGGAAGCTTTGCATCATTCCCTAAGTTAGGCAAGGCTGCTAAAAGCCACCCTCTGCCTCTTAAAGGCTGCACTGACTATGCACGTGCATCTTGCAGCTGGAGACACCCATCCTGGGATCACAGATCTGCCCTGAGAAACTGCCATGGGGATCTACAAGTGGTGAGGTTGCTTGTCCTTCTGCAGCATGCCTGTGCCTGGGAGTCAGAGTAGATCTCTGCTTCCTCCTAACCATCTTGTGCTGGTCCGTTTTGTGCTCCTACCCACCCAGTAGGAACTGGATTAAGGGTATTATTTTTAGCTGTGCATGGTGCTGTACAAATGCAGAACACCTAGGATACTGAGCAGAGATTAGTTTTCCCTGACCTGGGTGAATCAGTAACCACTCTCACTTTTCTTCCAGATTTGCATATCTTTTTATGGCAGAGAAGGTAGTTTTTGTTCCTGAGGCAGGGGAAGACCCTCTGTAGTACTGCTGGTATTTGCTTAAATACTTTCCTGTGAGTGTAAATCTTCTCTCTTTCTTTCTCTCTATGGGGGCAAAACACCCAGCAAATCCCCTTTTTCAAATCAGAGATCAGATATATCAGCAGGCACAAATGAATTGTGCATTGCGTTTGGATCTGCTCCTCTGCAGGGGGCTCTGGGTCTGCTAAACTTTCACACTTGATAGCCGAAATCTGCTTGCGATTAAAGGAGAAAATGAAAAGCAGACGGCTGAGGTGAAAGGTGCAGATTGCTCTGTTTTACTACACCGCTTGTGAAGGGGGCTGGTATATTATATCCCGCTGCAGTGGAAGAGGCAGTGCAAGGGAGTAAAGCCTGAAACGTCCACCCAGCACTATTGAATCAGGTGGAAACGCTGTGATTTCACTTTAATGCAAGGCTCCAGCTCCGTTTCCCATCTGTTAAAACTGAGCAAATATTGCAGCCTTAGCAATTGCGTCGACGGTGCTCTCTCCCTTCAAAGCCGCAGGCATCTGCAAGCACCTCCTGCCTCGGGAGGGCCCGTGCCACCTGCCTTGCACCTGGGGCTCACCAGGGAGCAGCCGGTGCTCCGGGGCTGAGCTGGGTGAGCTGCCGTGGGAAGGGAAGGACCCTGCTAGGAGCTGCAGCGTTTCGCAGGGCCTGCGACATCACAGGAGGAGGGAAGGGTGGTTAAAAGCCATGTGAGGGCAGGAAAGCTACGTGGAAGGAAGAAAGGAGGAGGTGGAATTTGCTGATCAAAGAGGCTGCATATACAAAACCGAACATGTCTGACATTTGCAGCAGGAGTTTTGCTGGGCTTCTTGCTGGAATGAAGGAACCAAGCCAGGAAGAAAAGGCTGCTTTTGAGAAGCTAGAAAATTTCTTTCAGCTTTCAGACACTGAAGGGACCACATCTTCCAGCCAATCCAGAGGAAGGGCCATATTCAAATTGCTGCTACAGGAAGCAGCTTAAACATCATAAAAACTTCTTTGTGTTGACCATATAGGGAGCCAGGGGCAAGGAAGCTGGATAGTAGATGGCCCGATTTGCTCATCACTCCCTGAATCTTCGCCACCATGATAGCGAGGCCCCTACTGTGGCACGCCGGGCCAAAACCTGATCTGTATGCAGATTGCAGGTGGAGGTGTCAAGGAAGAGTGAAATGGAACAAACTGATGAATTAAAGATGGGTACCCAGGGTCCTGCCGCTATTTCACAACTAGGTGTCTGAGACGCTAACAAAAATGCATGATGACTTGCTGACATCAGCAGCCCTGGCAGGGGCCAGGGAGGCAATATTGGCTGAAGCGAATTTTAAGCTCAGATCCAGGCTGATGGAGTGGGAACAGCAGACTACAGAGATATCCTGTGGTACCTGATGAATTGATTGATTGTAATTGATTAATTGATTAATTGATTAATTGATTAATTGATTTGTAAACAGAGGTGGAGTGCCAGGTCCAGCCTTTACTTACTTCTTTCCAAAAGCTTCCTCTTTTGATTTACTGCTCTCAGCTTGGCAGCGCGCTGAGATCAAGTAGGGACTTGCACTCTCTGTGGGCTCAGAAATTGCTTCTTACAACTGAAGACTTCAAAATACGAGCCAAGCGAATCCGTGCCATCTGACCAGTGCAGTCTCTCAGCTGCAGGGGCGACCGTAGCGGTGTCAAGTCTTCTCACATTCCTGGAGCAGCCAGTATCTCCAGCTTGAGGGATTAGACAACGGCCAGAATACAAGGCGGGAGTGGGAAATTTGGACTGGAGAAACGAAGTGAACCTTTGCCTTGACTTTCAGGCTAAGCATCTATTGCCAAAATAGATGAATAATGTTTTTGCGTGAATTATAAACACAGCGAATCCTTGAAGCAACATGTCGGTTCCCACTGATTGCTTCATGTCTTCTCAGCAGCTTTCAGCTCGCCGCAGGGCCGCTGAGTGCCTTTCTCTCAGGCGGATGCTGAATATGCACAGAGCGCTCAGGCAGCTAGAAGTCGTTGCAGACCTCCCCTGACGTGCACTGATGAACACTCGTGCAGTACAGTCACAGCTCTCGTCTCAATTAAAATAGATGGGCTGTCACGGTGACACAGGATGTCTCTCTAGCTCTCCTTTCAGGTGTGGGGGGATTTAAGCGTATTAAACTGCTGTGTTTTTACCGAGACTCTGAAGTGCATAGCCTGAGAGATCCTACTGCGAGGATCAGGCAGACACTTTGTTCGAGTCAGTAGATGAAGTGGTGAGAAATTAAGAGGATTAGCTGCTGGTCCAAATACACGTCTGTTGGAGCAGCCAAATTACTGCTAGACTCAGGGAAAAAATGTGTTAGTTCATATGCTTCTTTTTGTATTGTCTAAGATTTCATAATTCAAGGATTCAGAGTTCACAAGGGAGTTAAACGCATGCAGCAGCAAAAGGTAGATTTCTGTAACAGACCCTTGGAAAGAAAATAAAATCAGGCATGTCATCAAAAGGACACTTGCTGTCACTATCCAGGCAGTCAAATCCTGACAGTGACCAAGGACGGTCAGGCCAGGACCTCGGCCAGATAATTACCAAAAGCAGAACTTAATGGAGCAGCGTCCTCTCTTCCCTGCCCCTCAGTCCAGCCATTTTTATGCAGGGCTACGCTGAAATCATCCAGCCTTTTCAGAGGCCCTGCAATAGTTGCAGAAAGGGTATTTTGGCTGGACTGGGAAAAGTTCCAAACCTCACAAAAGAGGCTGCTCTCGGCATGGAGAACAGCCGGGTATCACCTTCATTAGGCTGCCTGGGGGCGATTTAGTGGCCAGCATCGCAGGGGGGCCCACAGGACCAAATGGGGCCAGCGAGTGCTAGCGGTGCTCTCCTGAATGAACTGCCGACCCTCTCCTCTGCCTGGCTTGCACCACGAGCCCTCTGCACCGCAAAGCCAGCGGAGCTCCCACCGTACCAGCTTGTGCCTGACCGCGTGCAGATGGCGTGAAGTTGCATCTAGGTCGGGCTGTGCTGAGAGCAGAGACCCCTTTCCCTCTTGCCGTGCTGCCTCTGCAGTGGCTTTGGGATCCCGCCACGTGATACCGCTGGCCGACTGCACACGGGTCTTAACAGCTAAAGCGATGGCATGTGGATGTCTGCGGGGAACTTCCTTGCTTGGGTGTCACCAGAACGTGACAGATCTACTCATTGCTGATATTGCTTATCAAGGCGGCAACGCCATTGCCGGACATGAGGCATCTGTGCAAGGAAGCTCTGGCTTTGAAGAGCAGATGGGTCCTGGAAAGTAAACCAGAGGGTACCAGCTTTCCCAGGGGCTACTTTTTCCACACTGGAGCGGGGGGGAATTTGGGGCAGAATTTGGCCTTTAGGGCTGTCTTGCTGTCTTGCTGTTCTGCAGCCCTGCTGGAGCAGGCCTGGGGCAAGAGACAGGCAGAGCAGGGCAAGAGGGAAGGAGCACAGTGGCGGCAGGGGTCCAGATAGAGACATTGCTGAGATGTCTAGCAAACCAGGCAGTGGCCAGTGTCCATGCAAAGACCCTCATCAGGACCCTGCAGACCCTTGTGTGGAGAAATCCCCTGTTTGCATACAATCCCGTGACAAAAGCAGATGTAGGAGGCAGATGGAAGCAGTGCACCTTACCAGTGAGGTGGTGCAGGAGACTCACGCCGGGATGTACCTCGGATTAGGGACAGACAGTGAGGATCTCCCCCCAGCGCTTCATCTCCTCTTTCCTCACCTCTCCTGCTTCCCACCAGCCATCCTCACCTTCCTGGGGTGTATTTGCTCAGGACCTTGCCCCCTAGCCCAGCAATATTCCTCTGAAACCTTGTATTTCTGGATCAGCCCTTATTCTTCTTTATGTGATATAAAACCAAGGGTGCAATTTATTAAAGTTACTACAGCAATCCATGGCAGAATAAAGAGAGATAAGACCCATCCAATTGCCTGGCTGCTAGCCATAAGCCTGAGACCCCAAATCTGAATTCACTTAAGATCAAGTGGAGATTTTTAGTTCCAATGTTTAGTTTAACCTGTGGCTACAAAAAAATTCAGGTCTAGAATGGCTGACTTGTCAGAATTCATTGCCTATATAGGAAGCTAAGGCGGGAAGCAATGAACATAAATTACAAGAGAAAATTGCTTTGGACATTAGGAAAAGCAGAAAGGCAGTGAAGACTGGAAGGTGTTACCTGTGGAATCTCTTATGGGGATCTGTGAGAACAGGTTTAGATCTTGTCTTGGGGCAATAGCTGGTGTTACATGAATCCTGAGATCTTTTTCAGCTCATTTTCTATGATTCTATGCCAAGTTTTTCCCTACTTTCAGCTGGGTGTAAAATTTTTCTCTGCTCCTGGTTCCAGTGATGTTGTTATTCTCTCTTGACATAATATAAGCTGAGGTGTTTTCTTTTCTGAGCAAGGTGAAAATATCTCCATATGTTAATCTTTAATCCTGAATTCCTTTGGGATGATCGTAATGATATAAACACAGTTATGATTTGTTATTCTCTGTGCCTAATGCATAGATGTCCCACTGTATTCTTTCTTTGGAATTGATTCATGCCCTGCCTGTGCATTGCTTGCTTGTGACAAACTTGTTGATTCTGGATTTGAATTTGCAGTGTTCAAGGAGATCTGCTGTCTTTGCAGCCTTGTGCAGTTTTCTTCAGCAGCCCTTTGACTCTCTCTGGATTTATGTTATGGATATAAATAAAGCTTATTCTGCAGTTCTTTTAAGTGTGCTAAATATAAATAGAGAGAAAAAGCAACACACATGGAAGCTTAGAGAGAGCAAGGAAAAACCTCTGGTTAAATTGTCAGGACTCCTGTGTGTTCTTATACCAAAGCTCTGTTTGTCTGAAGTCATGACCGTTACCCTGATCGTGATGGAAATCAAGGCCACATTTTACGTGTGCATCAGAATTAATGAATAGCTTCCACAAAGACATGGACACTATTCCTTAGTCTTAACCTTTCCAGTGCAAAGTTGTTTTCCAGCTTGTGGGGTGTTTTTATGAGTTTGTGAATAATTTAGTTCTCTACCAGAATTATGTGTATTGTTACTATTAATATTAGCAGCCCAACTGCCATTTTAACTCTCTGCTGGAATACAGTGATATCCTTGTGGCATGAGAGCCATGCACAGCCAAGAAAAGGTAGTGGAGAAAAGCTCAGGAACAAACTGTGGGATTAATCCTGGCCCTGCTGAAATCCACTTACTACTGTTTCCAAGTGACCTAGTGTCCACACAGACCTTCCTTCAGGCCCACAGGGACTTTCCTGGCTCTACAGATATTCTTTTGCCATTACTGAGCCATGTTAAATCCTTGGCTGTTCATGGATAGATATTGCCAGACAATAATTGTTTGGAAATTCCCAAGTAATGGCATTTGGAATCTCTTCTTTATCTTGAAAAATAAACTGTTTAATCAAAAAGAAAAATGGAATAAAAATGAAGATGACAAGACCCTTAAGGTGCTCATGCAGGCTTAATTTGTTGACTGGCTCAGCTTGGTTCACTGAACCCTTCTGCATTCAGTGGTTCAATTAGCTCTGAGTGTCTAGAAGAGCTTTGTAGCATTTCCTGGTTAGTGCAGGGGATACTAACTAGTAATGGAAAGATGCTAATTGGAAATATCCGAGGCTTGCTTTTTTGCTTTTCAAACTCAAACTCAGAGAGAGAGAATGTAGGGGAAGAACACTAACTCAAGCATTTTGATTTATTTCCTGGAATGATACACTTTAAAAATTTGCTTAATCTTATCAAGTCGACCCAAGCATCTGCAGTCCCTGTATGTATTCCCTTATACAATCACAGGAAGCAGCCAGAGCGGTGGAATTTCTGACACTGTCTCACCGGAAATTGTTAGTGGCTGATCCAGCTGTCAAAGACCATGCTAGAATTCCCTTCTGCCTGACTTCTGGTTTTTACCTCCAAATGCATTTGGGATCTAAAGGTGATCCTTATTCTCTGCCCACAGCGGGGGAATATTTTGACTTTCTGAGTCCATCTGCAGAAAAAGCACAGCCTTGGTGCTCCCTGCTCCTGAGTTTGCAGGAGCCCTCTCGCCCAGCGCTCCGACCTTGCTGCAGCACCACCAAGCTCTGCTCACTCAGCAAGACACCGGCCTGATCCTGGTAGAGCAAACCTGACGGAAGACGAATGCATTTTACCAGATTCACATTTGCCTAAGTGAGGGGACTAAGTCCCATCTGCTTGTTGTTGGAATGAGTATATAATTTGTGTGTAAGCATATGTGAAAGAATAAGAGTAATAGAAAGATTGTAAAACCTTTGAAAATTGCGCTTTGAAGGGAGTCCCTAGCCCTGCTGCCTAGGTACAGACACTCAACCCGTTCATTAGCCAGTCACAGGTTCTAAAGGAGAGCAGGAGCCTAGCCTAATGGTTAGAGCATGCAGCCAGGCTCCTGTCCTCGCTCCTAGGACCGCTTTTGAATTGTGTCTTTGACAGTCACTGGAGAAAGACCTGGAAACAGAGATTAGAAACCATGCCTTCATCCTCCCAGTGAAGTGCCCCAGACTTCAATGCTTAGATAGTTTTTATGGTCCAAAATTTAGGAACAATGCCTGTGGTGATGGTGTGGTGATGGTCTGATGTCAAAAAAAGACAAGTTTGTAGGGCAAAGAGAAGATTTTTTCTGAAACTACTTTATCTAGACAGAAAAATATTGACAAGCTATTGGACCTGCAGATCCTTCTTCAGACCTGAAGAAGAACTTATGTTCTCCCCAAACATGTCTGGTCAGCTGTAAAAGAAGGTCTGGATGCCTTGTAAGCTGATGTTTATTTCTAGCTACTTGTTACTACCCTCTTGAGGTCTGCCCATTATTGACTATCACAGCCAACACACAGGCAAGTTAATATGCTACCTTGATAACTGGGCAGGTGTGCATGCTCTTAGCTCCCAGCAGACAATGAGGAATTCAAGCGAGCAGAGACCTCAGTGAAAGCATGCTGCGCAAAATGAAGAATAACAGTGTTCATTGCTTTAAGGGAACCTGGTAGGATGGCTAGTTCCCCTTGTATTTTGGCACTCCTGCTTCTGATATTGGGTCCCTGAAGAACTGAGGAGAAAAGAAAGAAGAGGAGAGGAAAAAAAACATCAAACCCTTGTTATTCAGACCTTTTAAAACCCCAATCAAAGGGTTGGTTTGCGTTTTGGATGTGTGTCAGTGTAGGTTGTCATTAGTGACAGACTAGCTATATTTGAATAGATACAAGTGACAGCCCAAAGCCTTCTCCCAGCCTTTTTTTTACTCTGGTATGTGGAAAAAAAAAAGATTCATTGCATTCTAAAACATGTCTGCAGATGGTGTGCACTCCTTGGCTCTGGTTGGGGCTCAAAGTGAAATGCCACAAAATGCCTATTGTTAACAGCACATTCTGCCCTGCTATGGTAAGAAACCCTGTTTGCTCCCAGTAGGTTTGGAACCCAGTTCGTGTCCCTAATGTTTTCGTATGAACTTCTTTGGATGGCACGCCAAACTTTCTGAGGTTTGCCAGTTTCTGATTATAGGCTGGTTCTTGGGAAAGGGAAAAAGGCCATAGTACCAATTCTCATCCTGCCCCAAATGTGGGCTGCATCGCAGGACCACTGAGGTCAGCAGATCAGTTTCAGTGGGTGTTACATGGAGTCTGAAACCACAGTAAGTCTGCTGAAGCCCTTGGAAGGTGGATAGAGTTCATTGCTATTTCATCTGCAGTAAGTAAGGAATTTGGACCTTGATTCACAGAGGAATTTATGTCCCTGATCCTCCTGGGTTTCCCAGCTGTGGAGCGAGTTAGGAGCTGAGTCCCTTAATGATTGTGCCTGTAAGCTCAGTACCTCAGCGTGTTCAGATCTACCTAATATTGTTTGTTTTATTGTTGTATAATGAGGCCCCAGCTGGAATCTGGGCTCCCTGAGATAAACGTTGTGTAGACATACACTCTAGGATTTATCTGGCCAGAAGCTGATGTTTACAGTGGAGGTGCCTACACCTGAGCTATAGGCAATAGAAACAATACAGACAATACGGTCAATAGAGTGTGGGACACAAATCCTCATCCTAAAGTACTCATCTAAACTGATCTCCTAAAAAAGCTTTTCTCTCCACTGACTGCAAATGGAGCTGGAGTGACTAGCTGCAGTGACACCTCTGCTACTGATGTCTAAATATGGGTGGGAAGTGTTCCATCCAGAATGGGAGGCAGTTCCTTCTTCAAAGAGGTCACACGCTCTGTAGTCAAGATAGCCTTGGGGTTAGCAGTGAAATGCAGAAGCAGTGAATTTTAGTTAAGATGACCCAGCAGAGCCAGGAGTCAATACCACCTGTGCTGACTCACAGGTTTGCTATCCAATTCCACGCGCCTTCTCCTAGTGATGAATCTCACTCATGGGACAATCTGGTCTTTAAGCTGAAGTCTTTAGAAATGAGGCATCTAGAGTCATTAGCTAGTCCTGAAATCCTGGTCTACCTGGTTTTCCTCTCCCTTCCTTTCCCCCCCTCTCTTTTCACTCTCTCTGGGTCAGTTCTGATTACAAGTGCTAACTTTTCTCTTTTGCAGCCTGTGCCCAAAGCTCATTTATTGTAGCAGGAGGATTGAGGATTTTTCCTAACTTCCATCATTTTTGGAACAGAACAAGTTTTAGAAACATAATTCTCCAGTGGCAGTAAATTGGCCCATTTCACCTGACCTCAATAATGTTTTAGACCAGCTGAGGCTGTAGCTTTTGATCTTCTGTAATGTGCCTCAAACAAAGATGGGAAAACATGAAAATGTTTGCTGAATTTTGCTTTATGGATCATACGAGGGTTTTCATTCATTTCTGAGTTGTTCGGGAAAAAAAACAAACCATCAATCTTTGCATGTTTGGTTCAGATGCTGTCAGAGCAGATGGTGAGAGAGTATTCTCACTTCAGCCTCTCCATGTGCATTCGCACAGTTTAACGCAACAGGCCTTGATCCCAGCCCAGGCCTGTGGCCATTCATGCAATACACATGCTAGATGATAGCACATTTTCTTTTCTCACATCAGATGCTGGGTGTGTTTCCATCCCTTAGATAAACTTTATAGTGTTTTTATTTCCCTTTCCCCCATGGTAGTGATTATCCCAGAAATAGATAGGAGTTGGAAAACTCTGTTCTGGATCTGAACTATTCCTGTGTTGCATCTGGATCGTGATTGGATCCATTTTTGGAGCTGTGATAATTTTGCATTTGCCCTCGTGCCAAAACTCTTCTGTCTTTAAGTTTTATTATTTTTTTCCCTCCATGAATTTTATTGATTTTTCATCATTTCAAGTGCTTCTTGTTTGATTTCTATTCTTGCTTCATATATCTTTCCCTTTTCTTCTCCCTTTTTTTTACTTTGCATCTCCTTGATCCTCTCATTCTTTTACTTCACTAGGTTGCTAGCCCAGATCTCACAAAACAGGATCCTAAGCTGAGAGTTATGGAGTTGTAATACTGTCTTTAAGCTTAACCCTGCCTAGAGAGAAACTTAAACCCTGGATCAGATACTCACCTATTGGCAGCATAGAGATCTCAGCACACTGCAATTATTCTAGAAGGGCGTTAAATTTCCCTGGGAGGATGTATACCAAATTGATTCAGAAAGCTCTGATGCCCTTCTGGGAAGAAAGCTTCAGCATTGGGTCTTCTACTCAGACAATGTGAAATGTCTCTCCCAGGCAGTGGCCCAAGCTGTAGTGATTGCTGACTTTGTTGTGTGAATAGCGAGTGGAGGGACATGGTGTGTGGTGTGTGGAGGGAGTGAGGGCATCAACAGATGGCTGTTCCTTGCTAAAGGAAAAGGAGGCATGGGAAACACATACATGAGAGTAGATCCAGCTATATTCATTAGGTATGGTCTGTAGTGTACTACATTGAAGGAGGATGCATAACCATCACATTGATCTTTAAGGTCTCTGGAATGGGCAGCCAGGGCCATGCAGTCAAAAGAAAACTACTAGTAACACCAGTGAGGCTGTGCTGAGGCATGCTTAACTGGCATCATGGATTAGACAAAAGCAGAAAGGGAGGCCTATAAGGTTTCCTAGTGATGCTTGGACATAATGAAAGCAGAGGAATCACAGTGCAAAAGGGGAAGGCACTGGGAAAAAGAAAACAAATGGCATATCCAGGCTTTACACCTTTACTGTCATGCCACTGAGGTTATCTAACGCCTTTGAAGATATTGGCTTAGATGTGTCACCAATATATATATATACACACATTTTCAGGAAAGACACTTCTGTAGTTAATGCAGGCCAGAAACCAGAAAAGACACATTTAAAGGGAGTACCTAGTGGGAATAAAGAGCTGGAAATGCAAGGATCACAAAGGGCAACACAGCACAAAGTGACACTAGAACCCTGTACTTCACGGATTTACTGTCCCTGCCATGCACAGCATGCAGCCATCACCAGAGCTTCACTTGCTGGGACTCAGCATAAGGGCTCTTCAGTTCACAGGCTTTCCTCAGCTACTTTTTTCCCCAGTTTGGCACTTGCCAGCATATAAGGCCAACTAGGCAAAAGCATAATGTTGCAGGATACAAAATGACATGTCATGACACATATGAAGGGAAGCTGGACCTGTTGCTCTTCTTTGATTGCCATGCTAATGGGATGCGCTAGGGGGGAAAGAGCTTCTGCCTGAGGTAGGAAATGGCCCTCTTGAACAGCAACACAAATGTATGACCTGCAGTTCTTGGAACTGCCTAGACTGCTCTGACTTTTCCTTTTGAGATGTTTTCACTCAAAGGCAGCCCTTTGCCGTATTCCCAAATGATCATTTAGAGCGTAGGAAATTGTAGGGGAAGCCAGCAAGGTGAGCAGAACGGAGCTGAGTATGCCTCTGCTTTGTCAGCATAAAACCCCTGGGGCCATAGCCCACAAGTTTGCTGTGTGGGGCAGGGAACCCCCGCGGGACTGTAGAGCAAAGAGGCCCATAGGGATTAAGCAATGGCTTCCCTCAGGAAGGTGGTCCAGGAATAATTTCAAGAGTGTCTTGCCATCCATAAGCAGATACTAACTTTTCTGTGGATGATCTGAGATGCAAGAGATTTTCCAGTTGCTCCTTGGGTACCTGGAAGACCACTTGTTTACTTCTTCTGCCCATCCCATGGAAACATAACTTCATTCTCCAAGGAGACTGGTGTCTTGGAAGCTCCATGAGTATGAACTTTGGGTGCCTCCTGTCAAGGGAGGCAGGATCTTGTCCATGATTTGTAAAGCTCTTTCAGATCCTTGAGAAGCAATTATTACTTTGACCCTGTTGTGAAATCTCCAGGGTTTTGACTCAAGAAGTAGTTTGCTATAAAGATGAGTTATTTCTGTAGATGACAAGAGTATCCAGCATTATAATCATAACACTTTAAAAAGCAGATAAACAAGAGCTTTGGGCAGGACACAAACTCTTATGTTTCAGGGCATAACGATTGTGGGTCATGAAGTAATTCTCTTTAAGGCCATTTATTCCAGAACTGGTGGCTGCAATTGGAGCCAGACACTGTCAGAATTAGTATCTCAGGGCAGAGCCACCTCTGATAGTTTGTTACTTCCAAGTTTTGCAACAAATTCATTGGAATAAACAAACTGTTGTTTTCCTCTTGCAAATTCGAACACCTCCCTGCTTCTTGTATTGCCATACTTTATATTCTTCCTGGCACTAATTGCTTGCTTTCAGTCAGTGTGTTTCTGCTTTCCAAGCCCATAAGCCATGACATGGGGGCACAGTCAAATTTACATCCCTTTGCAGATGGCCTGTTTCTAGCAATGTCACTGCTTGGGTTTTATTTTTTGCTGTCTTTATGCTCAGGGACAGACACTGCTCAGTGGGTCTTTGTGATTCTAATCTTTTCATACAGTTTGAGGAGCAATGAACGTGAAAAACAAGATCCCTTTCTCTGGGGAGAGAAGGCACCTGAATTTAGGCCTGTCTTTACCACCCACTAAGGATGTGTGTGTCAGTTTAGAGAGGGCTGAGAACAGTGTATTTGTCGCCGTTGTAATGCCCTTTGTTGTTTCCATATAGTTCCCATTTCTGTAGACACCATCTGTTTGTTGGGATTTTTTTTTTGGCCTCGTCATTGCAGGCTTCAGGAAATGCCATCTTGCCAGGTGGCATCTCTATTTGCTACTGCTGCAGTAGCTCTAGAAGCAGGTGCAGTTTGTGGCATAATGTAGCTTTGTGCCAGCCCGTTACAAGCCATGGTCCATTCAGGGCCTTGGATGAGATTATTACTTTAGCTCAGCTCCATTTGAGACGTGGGGATTGCATCTGAAGTGCCACTGGCAGCTGACTTCTCACTTTGATTTATGCTAACCTTAGGGCTGCTGGTAATTACATGCATGTTCTTGTATTCAGGAAGTTTATGCAGTAACCAAGGAGCAGGGACTTCTTCATGCAACAGTGGGAGGATGAATTGTTCATTTTGATGAGTATCTCAGACACTTTTGGGCATATGAAAAGGCCTGCTTGTGTGTTCCTTCTTGTGACAGCGGAAGGGCTGGTGGAAGGAGAATTAATAATACTGCAGCTCTGCTCTCCAAGAGTTTCTGAATTAACTTGTGGGTATTTCATCAGCCCATATAATACATGCAGAGCAACGGTTTTCTATAGTGTGATTCTGTGACTTATAAAACAAGTTGGATGGCCAGCTGGGGCTGGTTGTCTTCTTGGTATTCTTTGCAAGTAGTGTAAGGGGGAAGGGGGATTGTCAATACACAGTTTTCCATGGCTCCTCACCTACCTGCTTCAACTGAACCCAAAAGGCCACCCCAGAGTGGACAAGAAATGATCAAAAATCCTTTCCATATTGGTGTCTCCTCTGTGAGTGTCCCAAAAAATGCCATTTAAGTGGTGTCTTACATAGGAATATCTGTTCTGATATGGACAGTGAGCATTAACTCTTCTCTTCTAAGCTCCATCTCATATTTTAGATAACATTTCTGGAAGCAAGCCCTTAGACTCTCATTGTCTTTTTTTTCATTTTCATGCACTGCAGGAAAAGCTCAGAGACAGGCAGGTGACTAAAGAAGAAGGGCTCTGCTGAGCTCAGCATGGAGCGATATTGTATTAAGAGTACTTGGTCAACAATTATCCTCTTGCTTTGCCCAAAGCAAATTTATAGGGAATATGAAGTGTATAAGGCCAAGTTCAGAGATGAAGTAGAAATGGTACAAATGAGATTCCTTTTGAATCACCTGCTGACGCTCAGGTGAAGAGCTTTTTACCTGGTATAACTCAAACACTGAGGAGTCATGGGCAACCCTTACTTTGTAATTCTGCCTCCTATCTCTGTACGTCCTTCTCACCATTTGTAAAGTACAGTGTAAATCCAGCATTGTAACATAAGTGACAGTGGTTTTTAATAAGAACAGTTATTCTTAATAGCACATGGCCTGCTAAAACTAAAAAACCCCTTGACTGGAAGAGAGCACCTTCCCACCTCTCCCCCCAGAGTTACTGAAGTGAGACAGATGTTGGTGTGTTCACACCTCATCCTCACTTGCGTGGGTAGTCAGTGCATCTTATACCTGCCTTGCTCCTGCCATCCTGCGGCAGACATCAAAAATGCCAAAGTGGGGTGCCCTCCTCCCTTCTCGCCTCAAAGCAGAGCTGAGGTCTTCTCTGACATTCTCTCAGCCCATCAGCACTCTCTTATTTTCATTTGTCACATTTAGTGTAGCATTTCCATGCACAAATGAGTACCAGATTGCTGAAGAAAGTTGTGCTCTTTCGCCCGGCCCCAAGTCACAAGGTGAGTGTTCAGAGCAGACTCCTGGAGGCTGCTTGTGTTTCATGTGTCAGATTAATCCATTGCAATGAACACGTGGGCTGGACCCCTTGAAGCCATTAAACTTGGAGGATAGCACACTAATTTCCCCCAGAAACCAGCTCTTCTGTCACTGTCAAGAACATCCTTACAGTCCCTTGCTGGTGCCAGCAAAGCTGTAAATGTGGAATCTATTACAGTCCTTCATCATCTTCCTTTACAGCTGCTCTAAATACATTTGTGCAAATGATCCCTACTCCTCAACACCTTCCCCACGTTGCCACAGTGCACAACTGCTTGCTTTAATGCAGCCCATCATGTTAATAGAGAGCGTTTGCTGGAATTTTTTTAAAAATTGCACAGAATGGTTGTACCCAAGAGACAAAGACAAACCTAGAAACACTGTGGAAAATACTGTCTTTAGTAGAAAATATAGGGGGTCATTCATTGTGAAGTTTGTTCAAAATAAGTCCCAAACAGAAAGTACCTGCCTGCACTTGTTCCTCTTCCTGGGCCTCGTCCAAAGGTCTGCAGCGGTGTTGAAGAGACAGCCCTTGACCCAGGAGGCTTTGGGTTAGGCCTTTTGTTCATGTTCATTTCTCATCAATATTCAGGTATATGCTAATGTACAGACTTACTATTAAGTATGCTGTAAGCAGAGCTAGTAGTACCACTAATAAAGGTCCAGTAATGATTTTTGACCTATGTGAAAAAAAAATTTTTGCAGTTGTTCCCTCTGCCCATCTATCTTCTCTTTTTCAACCACCTAGCCAGTTTCAAACCGAGGTTGAAAGAAAGGGGGAAATCTCCAAAACAGTGAAGCTCCTGCAAGTTCTGTGAAAACTGGCAGCTGAGTTTCAGAGACAGAGATGCAGATTAGTGTCCCAAAAATGGGCAGAACTGGTTGAACTTCATGCAGCCCGCTCTGTTCGGCCGTGTCCTGCAGGCCAGTCAGCGCTATGTGCTGGCTGGCCAGGCTATTAGCATGCGCCTTTGCACAAATGATGGCTTTTTTTTCTGCTTCTGTGGTGTGGCAGAGCAGAAGGTATAGGGGGAACTGGGGCAATTGCAGGGGGAATCGTGTTAGCAGCCAAAAGACGCGTATTGAGGTGAAACTGCATTTCATTAGTCTCACTGCTCACAGAACAGCTTGCTTAACGTGGGCAAAAGAATGTATTTTTCCCTTGCCTTGTGCACAAAATCTCTTGAAATGCTTTGTCTCAAATGGACTTGAAACATTTAGCCTGCAGCAGATATCCGGAGCATAACACTTCAGCCCACACACTTAAGGTCTGGCAAAATAGGAAGCGACTGAAAGTATGGTCTGTTCCAGGACCATTCAGGAGGAGACCGTAAGCTAAAAGGGACAAGCTCTGCTACTCGTTTTACCTGTGCTTGACCCCTTAAAGTGCTAGGTATTACAGCCATCCTGCACTCGAGAGAAATATAACCGAGTTTGAGTAATAGAAGCCATTTCCCCAAACAGAAACTGTACACAAGGCTGTCCAGAGACCGAACTGTACTGCCAGAGGTGTTTCACTGGAGGCAAGCTGGAGGGAAACCTGTGGTCAGGGTATTGTTTTGGTGGAACTGTGTGTGTGAAAGCAAATGTGCCAGAAACACCAGAGAAGGAGAGAGGAGGTGGTAGCAGAAAGCCTAGAGTTGCCACAGAGTCGGCTGTGAGCATAACCCCAGCGGACCGCTAAGAGGGAGTTTTGAGTACAATGTTGACCAGAAAACGAGACCAAGAAGATAGGGAGAGGCTCTTCCTTTATCTTTGGTTCCTACTGTGCCCAGAAGAAAATGATAACACGAACTTTCTCTGTCAGTAAACAAGACTGCATCAAAACTACTCAACTTAATTAGCTTTTGTAAGGAAACATTCCCCATGATCCTAAGTAACACCTCTGGTCTATGGCCAAATGATACAGCACTATTTTACATATATATATATGACACATGTATATATTTAAAATAAAAGAAAGATGATCTGGACTAAGTGTCACTTTATAGGTTTTTGAAAGAATTGTACTTAAATTTGAGTTTATTACCATCAGTCATGTTGAGTGTGATTGATCTGACTAAAGGAGGCGCATGGAGCATAGATATTTCCATTTGAACTGAACTCTATAGCCGTATTTTCCATTCTTTTAAATTCTAGGGCATAATTCTGCTTATCTTAAAATAGATTCCTAAATATAGGTCAGACAAGTGTCTCCCTAAAAATCATCTATTTCTGTTTCTATCATCTATCGAAGGTTATGTGAGTGGCCAGCTCTACCTTGTAGACATCTAAATCAGGTGAAATTAGTTCCACCCCTGCAGATCGCCATGTGTATGGTGCCTCACGCCTGTGCTGGAGTGGGTGGTCTGATCCACCAGGTCCCGGGCTGCTCGACAGGACTGTTTGCAAGTGGTTTCCGTACGCAGTCTGTGAAGTTTCCTTTGCAGCCAAGTTTTATCATCCCTTGGATGGCAGTGGGACACTCCAGCCCTGACCATATGCTGGTCTTTCTGCAGGAGATGTATGTGGTGTGTCTCACTTCTACTGCATTTTAGTAATCCAGCCGCCCACCCTGGGCACTGTTTTGCCTTCTGTGGGATGACTGGTGCCACTGGGTTTGAAGTGCAGTCCATGACCAGATTTCTAGCAAGCTTATGAAGGAAGTCTGGGGGGAGGAAGGTCGTGTGGTGAAAGCACCCCACTGGGTGGCAGGAGATCTAAGCTCTGCTCTTCACTCTGCCACGAAAAAACACTGTTGATCTTGGGCGAGTTTCTTACACTCTCTGCTCCACCACAGTTTCCCCATCTGTAAAATGTGAAAAATTTTTACCTACCTGGCTGAAAACTGAGGCCCTCAGAACTGGAACTCGAGGAACTTCGAAGGAAACTCTGGTCTGGATTTGCTCATGACAGTGTCTACTAACATAGTTTCGGCTGGTGCCTGGCAGAGCAGAAATGTTCAAATTTCTGTTTAAAATAGCTCTTTCATCAATGAAAGAACATAGCAGGAACTGGTCAGCAATATGGTCTGCAGTGTGGCCCCTGAAAAGGGAACAGAGCAGTAAGTTAATAGCTTCTAGGTAATGAGAAGAACGCAGGGCTGGTGCTTCTCAGCTACACAGAAATTAAGTAAATAATAGGGGACTGACCTGGAGAACTCCTTTGTTCTGAGTAATCCCAGCCATCAATTGCTTGTCATCTGTGATCATCTAGGTAGCAGGGACAGCACAGAGAACAAGGCAATCTCACTTCATTCTGCTGGTGGATATTAAACAATAACCAACACCATAAAGCTTTTGACTTCCACTGGCATGAATTAAAGAATTTGGTCAGGTTGGCCTTGGAATTGTTTAGGATGAAACTGATTCCTTTTAGCCTTAGAGAAGTCCAATTTAAGCTGTTTAGCTGAGCAGTGTGGAAAATACTGCAGTTTAGCTATTATGTGGTCAAACTGAAGAGCAGACTCCATTTACCGATATTGCTGGATCCATAACCTCACATCCTCTCGGAAACACCATACTTATTACACTTTCTATCGTGTGTTGTTATGGCCACCAGAGATGAAAATCCAGCATGTTTTATCCATCATGTTTCTTGGCGTCCATGTTGCTTATATGTCTTATACATCCCTCGGTACATTCGCTAAAGGGCAACACATGTTCATTGCAAGGTTTGCACTCCAGTCAGAAATGTGTTTTGTGACAGACAGTCAGGAAATGTTTTTTGCTGGAGCTCAATGACCTTATAGTTTGTATGCATAAGTGTAGCTGCACAGACTCTTATAAAAGAGAAACATTTCTGAGAGACAGATTACTTATTTTTTTGACCTTAGAGCTTTCTAGGTTGGCTACAATAGCATCTTGTTTTACTTCTGACGTCCAGAGATTGTATCAATGTGCACAATACCCAGTCTGCTGCTTTAGAGAGTCTCTTCCCTCTCTCTTACCTGAGACATGGCTTCTGTTAGCAACATTGAAAGTTGCTGGTCTGTGCTTCCAGGGCAGTCCAAAACCAGAGGCTGATTTTTAGCTTAGACCCATTTTACATCAGTGTGGCTTCTCTGTACTGATCCCTTTGATATTACGAATGACCTGGGGGCAACTCATGAACACTGGTCCTTTATTTGCAGTTGACAACATTTTGAACAGAGGTAAATGTGTTACTCAGCTGCCATGAACTGATACAGTACAAATTTGTGAGCTTTTTATTAGCTGAGAATATGACCTAAGTTCTGGACAATGAATAATATAAAGAAAGGAAAATGTTAATTCTGCCTGTTTTCTGGAAGTGAAGGAGTGTTTCTCTATTCACAGCTTCCCTTAGGAGTTGTGAATGCACATGGAGAAGTAATGACAGAAATAAAAGGAAAGAAAAATTCAGGGCAACTGCTAGTAAAGTGAAGTGTTAATCTTTCCCCTTGAGGAAGTGATGATCATTTCTCAGCAACACGGAGTGGGAAGAGAAAAGAGATGGAAATGGTGAAGTAATAGAAAAGTCAGCTCAGTTCAGCGGGCCCTGTCTTCACCTGGATATAAAATGAAGAAGCACAGGGGAAAGCAAATACAACATGGGTCTCTTTGCAGAAGAAAAGAGCCTCTGGTGAAGGGTCTCTGAGGCTGGATGGCAATGCTGGTTGCTCGTTCCTGTCCCAAGGGCATGAAACCCAATTTTGAATAGCTCCCCTGCCTCAGAGGACAAGGGCTTCTGGTACCAAAATGAGCGTGCAGGTTCTTTGGTAAAGAATTTTATACTGAGACTGGGTGAAATAGAGAAGGGACATAATCCTATCCTGGCAGGCAATGAGCCTGGATAATCTTAGAGGTGTTTTCCATGTCTGTCTTCCCCATTTTACAAAATAGTGATTAAGCCTCAAAGCTGTCAGTGTTTATCCAAACCCTTTTAGTCTGGAAAATAGTCTGGAATCCTTTGGAAAGAGAGACTTCTAGTGCATTTTCCTGCCCTCCTTTGCTCTGGCTGTTGGAAATGCTGTGGGGCCAGCATCTCTTCACTACCTCTTCTAGCCCAGCTCTTAGGAATTGCAGAACCACGTGAACAAACACACACAAAATAATGAAAGCCCTAATAGCAACACACTTCAGGGAAAGTCTGGGAGTCTACTGGAAGGTCTGCTTGAACCTTTGTCCTTTGCTTATGGAGCTAGATCCTTTCCCTGCTACAAATGCTGCTAGTACAGTTTCTGCAAGTGCTCCCACTGTGCCTCTAGCTACGTGTGGGTAGCATGAGGAGAAATTGCCTTCTCTGTGCCTCCTCCTCCTCATCACGGAGGTGGGTTTCAGGGGCAGGCAGGCTCTATGTTTGCAGCTCTCCATATTGGTCTTTCCTCCATACATTGGCCAGAAGGTGAAAAGTGAGCAAGGACGTGGTGACGGCACCATCCTTTTCTTGTGCTGTTCGTGAAGGATCTCACTGTCACAGTTGGTCTGCAGTCTTCAGACCAACTCTTCTTTCCTTGTGTTTGTTTACTTTTTTTTTCCTTTTGGTCAGTAAAAGCCAGTTTGTTGAAGCTATGTTTCTTGTTAGGAACGTTTTTGTGGTCCAGATGGTCTGTCGTGTCTTTTTTTTTTGGTCTGTGCGGAAAAGAATTGGAAAGTTTGGTTTTCATTCAGTCATAGAACAAAAGCAAACATAAAAAAAATCATAAAAGAAGAGTTTGTTTACTGGTGTAATCACAGCACAGCCCCTATGGCAGAGCCCAAACCAGCTTCTGTGCCGTTGGTGTCACTGTGGCTGTTGTGGAGGGTACACAGGATACAGGTACAAGACTAACCATCACAAGCCACACAGATGGAAGCAGAAGTTTCTAAACAATCACCTAATATGGACACCCCATTCTTTAATCTCCTGAAAGTAAATATGAGCTTTCCCACCTAGGTTGCTGGAGAATCTGGAAAAAGTATGCTTGTTAATTAATATGGATGGGATTATGAATTATCAGTCTCTTCTGTAATAAAAAATGTGTTATAATCAGCATGGAGTCTGAGTGAGTGTGAATGCACGAACAGCAAGCACTCCTATCACTCATGTCTTCATTTAGTAGGGGATTAGGAGATGTCAGCTTTATTTCTGACTCCACCAAACATGGTCTCCACTAGAGAACGGTACTGCTACTATTCACAGTGATATGAACAAATCATTCGTGCCTGTGCCAGTGTTGTTTCCATCCTGGCTAAGGCGAATCCATCCATCCCATTCACAAACAGCACTTTTTCCAAGAACCACTGTCTGGTGCCATGGGTAATTGTCTCCAAGTTTCCAGAGATAATGGCTTGCATGAGCAGCAGTTGCTTTTCTGCAACCAAGGAAGTGCTGCACCAAAAGCTGACTTACGTGTCAGGCCCATGAGAAGAGTTTTTACTTTACAGTAAAGTTTACTTATAAAAATGTTTTAAATTTAGGTGACATTTTAAATGGTGCCTCTGTCCAGGCTGGGACCTTTGATGTCAGTAGAGCATCAGAACAACAGCAACGTTCTCAGAGGGACGATGCTGCTAACAAGCAACGGCTAGGTTTGTTGGGCAGATGCCAGGGAATGGCTGACAGCAGGATGACGTGCCGTGGTGAAAGAGCAGGGACAGTCTAAAAATGTGTATTTCTTTGGAAAAAAGCCATGGGGGGAGAAAGTGGGTCTTATTGATAAAACATTGGCCTAGGACAAAAAGGAGCTGGGTTAAATACCATTGCTGGCACAGGCTTTGGGTGTGCATCCAAGAATAAGTCATGGGACCTTCTGCCCTGGTTCTCAGCCCATAAAATGGAGATGTGGAGGAGGATAATAACAACCCCTTTCCTTTATCCTTGCTTTGTATGTGTTAGACTAGAAATCTTGGGGGAAGGGACAGCATCAAAAACAATAGAGACTTGTTTCCTTTTCAGGCCTCTGTGCATGGCTGTACGACAGACAACAGGTTGTGCTATGTGAAGGCCTCTTTCAAGGTTATTTAGTTGAGACGAGTGTTTAATTCTAGGCTTTAGAAATAGACAATAAGAAGACCCAACTGTTGCAAAGGTCAAATCGTCCACCTGTCCTGGGCAGGCTCTTAGGCTGAGATTGTAGTGCGTCCTATCATTTACAGTATTTTGCTTTGCCTAGACTCAGATGCAAGCTCAATGTCAGTTTGCAGAGCCAGACGATAACTTAATTGGCAAACCTCTGAAAGTGAAAGTTTGGGCTCAGCAAATTCTAACCTTCCCTCTGGGACAGCATTTCTTTATAAGGCTAAGTCAGTTTATCCAGGACTTAGCTGTCATCAGAAATGCTCTCACAATTAGGAAGATAACCTTTACCATGTGAAATAATGAAAACGGAGAGGAAGATGCCGGATTCTCAGTTCTGCATTTCATTTTAATTTTCTATGCTTTTTGTTGGAATGGCAGCATTAAGGCAGAGAGAAAACACAAGTTCACTTTTTCTTTTTGGTTCTTCTTCAGAAGGAAAAAACCCTATTTTCTTTAGTCACTAAAGTAAAACAGCTTAAACATTGAGAAAGATTATTGTCTTTAAACTTTGAAATGGAAAGGTTTCTCAATTTCTTTTCCCTTTTTCTTGAAGAAATGCACATTTTTGACATAAATCCATTCTTGAGTAGAAACTTTTTTGGCAAAACATTTTTTTAGCTGGTTGTTGAAATTCTGGATTTGTGGGCTGGTAGACTGCATGGATTACAAAATGGATTCTAAAGAATATAAACTATTCTAAATCATTTCTATAAGATGGCTATACTAATGTCTATAATGGAAAATTTCCTGAAAATATGAAATATTTCACTGCTAATTATTTTAGAAATATTAATAATAGGCAGGGTATGTGTTTCTAGGGGGAGGTAAGTACTTACACGTTGTCTTTGGTCAGTTCACTAACTGAAGGAACCTTGTTTGAAAATGAAAAAGAGGATTATGCTGTAAAGAAGAGAAAAAAATGATAAACGCACATAACAAAAATTGAGAAAAGTCCAGAAATACTTATTTTCAGTTACCCAAGATGAATGTACAAAGACTAAAAAACCCACTGCATATGGCTGATAAAGTTTAATGTTTTGTTTTCATTTTAAAATACTTTGGAGTTGTGCTAAGCAGAATTCCTGAGGCTGAAGGAAAACTCAGGTACTCCAAACATATACTGTTTGAAGTCAATGTTTTTTTGGCAAGGTGTTTTGCAGTATGCATTGAAGAATTCCATCCAAGTTATTTTGATACCTTGTTTTAGGAAAAGAAAATGCTGAGGATTCAAAGTAAAATAAGACTGCGGGGGAAAGAAAACCAATCTGTTTTCTTGGAACATCCCTCAGAATGTTACAGATTTTGCAGAAATTCATGTGTAGCCAGGAGCATCAACTGAAGTCCTCACCATTTACCAGCCTTTTACCCAAAATGAACATTAGAGAGTATTTCCCTTTTATATGTGATTGTATTGTAATTTTATGATCTAGAGAGGTCAAGTTCAGACTAGCTCCTTAGGAATGTCACTCCCAAAACTCCCCTGAAAATCCTCAGCATGAGGCGGCACTTTGTGTTTTGAAAGATCTGCTCATCAATCATCACCTTACAATATAAACTAATCCTTGCAACATCCTTGTCAGATGTGCAAAGTTAAGGCAAAAAGAAGATAAATTCCAAATCATGAAGGGTTCTCTAATTTTGGCTAGTGAGATAATAACAGAAATCATGGGCATTTCTAAACAACGGACCTAACTTGAATACTAAAGGTATATGGACACGTATCTCCCGCTGAAATTAGTAGATGATGAGGAGATGTTTCTACTTCTACTGTAGTCAGCATTTTCAAGTCTTTTCTCTATTCTGTACCGCAGAGATGATTTATATGTTTGTGGGAGATATTATAGAGCTATAGGAAATACTGAAGCCCATTAAACATTTGGAATGAGTGCACTGAAAGTTGTCACGCATTATCTGGGATTAAAGTTGAGTACTTCTAGCCAGACCCTCCACTACTGAAAGCTAATTGGTGAAACCTGATTTTACTGGCTGGCAAAAGGCCCGTGTACCTCAGCTGAAGGTCAGGCATACCATTTGCTTGCTATGCAGAAGCAGGAAAATAGGAGAATTTCAAGGCAGCTTTTGATCCCTCATTTTAAATTTCAATGTCTGATTGGTCTTTAGAGGTTGGAAAAAAGATGAGAAAAATCACAGTATTTCTTCCAATTCCCTGACTGAGAGGAGTATGTGGAAGCCTTGTATGATCAAAGGGGCCGGCATGGTCAGCAGACTCTCCTCTGCCAGATGCAGCCATGAGATGGATGGGGAGTTTGGCTGTGGACACATGAGTGAGCTGCAAAGCCGTGTCCATGGGCTTCTGGGATGTGTTTAATTTTATCCTAAAATGCAACGCAATCCAGATGAATTGACCCCAAAGGTGCCTATTTTTCTCCACCCAGTATGAGCCTAAAGGTTGACATCCTGAGTCAGATGGGATGAATCCCAGCGCAGCTGCTTCAGCAGGGGCTGTTTTAGGGGCTTGTTCCTACGTGAGTTGTTGAACACTTAAACAGCTTTGATGATCTAGCCTTAGAGTGATTTTGTCTTAATCGGGGGCAAAAGTAGAAACCGTTGATGCTCCTAGGTCTATTTCCCAGTTGTAGCCAACTTCCCCTGTTCCTTGTCTGCAAATAGGATGCGTCAGGTTGTGAGGCTCCTCTTCAGGGTCTGGTGAGATTCCCAGATGTTTAGGTCTCTGCTTGGCATCCTTAAAACACCTTGCCACCCCATGCTGTAGCGATCACAGCAAACCCAATGCGTGACGGGGTCGTGCTCTGGGCTGCGACAGCGGCGTTTCTCCACCGCAGCGCGGCCACGCACCAGGTCCGTGCAAAGCCTCCGCTCTCAGTGTCGCGGAGGGACCTTGAAAGATGAGGCCGCAGGCACGAAGGCAGCAGGGGGAAGGCTTCTGAGGACCTTTCTCGAAAGCCGAAAACAGGAAATGTTTAATCAATCTCTGAGAGAAAAAAAAAATAATAAAAAAAAGAGGCTCTTTCTGAGCAGCCAGGATGTTTGTGAAATCCCTGCTCCGTTTATTATGATGCTGAGTTTCAGCTGGCTGTTTTATTAAAGACAGCTGGGACACATTACTTGCGCATTAACACTGAGCCAGCTTTCATTTTAAAACTTACCCGTTGCTGGGAGCTTTCCTTAATGCGTTCCTGCTGCTGCCAGCTCCATAATCTACACCAGCAGCCGCGGGGGAAGATCACCTCGCTTTACCGTACTTCTTATTTCCGGAGAAAGGCCTAAGAAAAATAAGCCTGGCCGAGCAGGACCAAGATGGCTCCTCTCTGCTGCGGCGCTGATACGGAGCAAGGCTCGCTCCAGCGAGAGGCCAGCGGTGCTTCCGCCAAGACGACATCTGCTCGTGAAGCAAACCCTTAACACTC
The DNA here is from genome assembly GCF_036370855.1 of Dromaius novaehollandiae. NCBI lineage: Eukaryota > Metazoa > Chordata > Aves > Casuariiformes > Dromaiidae > Dromaius > Dromaius novaehollandiae. The sequence continues at coordinate 79,700,340 of NC_088101.1, read as the reverse complement.
GTATGCAACCCTCTCCTAATTGCTTTCCAGGGACATATTAGAGCTTTTTGCAATGTAAACTGTGTTTCAGTACATCACAAATCACTGCGTGATGGCTCCGGCGTAGGCTGTAGTGGAGGCTGGCGAGCCCGGTTGTGAAAGCGGGGGGAAAGCGAGCCGACACGCTTTGGCAGAGCTGCAGGTTCGTCCGCGCGGCGCAGCGGGAGGGATTGCGCGGCCAGCGCCTGCCCGGAGCGGGAGGTTTGGTAATCGCCGTCCCCGGCCTCCGGCACGCCGACGCGCGTCCCCCTCGCGCGCGGGTCGCCAGAAGTCTCCGTGACCTGGGAGGTGGCTGTCACCCCCCACCTCTGAGCTGCTCCCTGTAAATAAATCCTCCGGCGCGGATGCAGTGCCGGGACGGAGGGAGGCCGGGTCTCTCGTGCCCTGCGGCGCAGGAGGTGCCTGGTGCTGTGCAGCCCCTGCCTCATCCTCCGCTCCCCGTCCTCCGCGACGGAGGAGTAACACGCTGGCGCGAATTCAGGTCCAGATTTCGTGCAGGGGTCAAAGAGGTCATGTTACCTTGCCGAAACTCTTTTTTCAGCCAGGTTTCATAACAGCACGAGACTTGTGCCGCCGCGCAGGATGTTGCGTTTGTGCACGCGTGTGTTTGTGTAGCACACGTGTTCCTTAGCTAGTCTTGAGCCAATTACAACCGAACGTCGCAGAAAGGTAGAGATTTCAAACGTATTAAGTTCTTACAAGTGTAAATAGGCCATTGGCTAGAGAAGAGAGGCTCTGTCACTGCTCTCCCTGATAGGCTGTACCGTGACCTCAGGCTTTATTAGCCATCCCGTAATCCACACAGCCGTGCTTCATTAAGTGTTTTAATTGCAGCGGACATTTCCATTCCTGTTTATGCCTTATGAGATATTAAAGAGATCACCCTCCTCCCATGTCCAGTAAGAGGCATTCAGAGTGTTTCTTTTACATTAGACCTGATAGCTGACTGTGGAATAAACTGCCCTCAGGATGAATTTCTTCCTGACACATTTTAGCTGATACTAAGTTGCTACCACTTTATTTCTCAGTAATAGGGTAGATGCTTCCTTGCTCAGTATAAATAACAGAATCCCTTTTTTTCCAAGTCCTAGTAGTGTCAGCCCAGTGAAATCACGTGATAATGAGTTCCTCAGGTTACTAATAGCTCGTATATTAAAAGAAGGGTTTCCCTCCTTCAGTGGTGCCTGTTTTCCTTTGATTTCGTTTTCATCCATTTGCACTGTGAAAGAGGATAAGAGGGGTAACCTCTTTGCCGTCTTTGTACCATGTATTATTTTGTACCATATTCCTTTACGCTGTGTCTGCACCCAAAAAGGGAACCACCGTCAGGTCTGACAGCACTGATGTTGCTGTAGAGCCCACCCGCCTTCCTCCTTCCCGCGTGGAGGTGGCTATTGGTACCCAGACTGCTATGCCTACCCTTGAAATCTCTCCTTAAAATTTGCCTTTGCCACTGTTCCTCCACAGATTTTGATAACTGATTAAGTGCTAACGTGCTTAGGTTACTTTTGTGTGCACTGCTCTGTAACGTCTCATCGTGTCCTTGTATTTCCCTGTTTGTCTGCATCTCCCTGTTGCCTCTTACCTTACACTTAGAACAGAGTTGGATTGGAAACTGTCTGTAGTATGTGTTTTCTTCCTCTTTCCCCCCCCACTACAGCATCTAGCACAAGATTCCAGTCCAAATTTAGGGTTCATCGATGGTAACACTATTATTTTGAAGACCTCTTTCCGCTTGGCCATTGTCTCCATTAGCAAATCTGATGCAAATCAGTATATGAAGGTCCTTTGCTGGTTTTGATACACAGTCAGCATGGTTAGTTCAGCTCATTGCAAATGGCTATTTAAGCTGTTACAGACAAAGCAGGTGAGCAGCATCCACGTGATCTGCTTTGCTAGATCTTCTATTGGCGTGATCTTTATAAAAGCAGTGATAGCAAACAGCTAGAAAGTAGCATCTTAAACAGGACCAGTTCCTCCCTTGGCAAACATTCTTCTCCACCTTAAAGGATCTTTCTTTATACCAGTATAACTGCTCCCAAACTGGGTCTTGTGCTGATGGATCAATAAAATTCTCTCTTGCCCAAACTATACTGGTACAGAATCTGCTTTTGGCCAGACTACATGCATCTCTCCTCCACTACACAGAGCCTAAATCTTTTCACTCTTTTTGAGAAAGTTTCTCAGTTTTCTAGCAATTTATCCAGTTCTGAAGCCCTGTTAGTTCCTCTATATCCATCTTTACTATCATCCTGAGTCAGTGGTTCTCAGTAAGCAAGGCCTTCTCAGAGATCTCCAGGAGGGTGTCGGGAAGGAAGGGAGGCTACTTCAGGGGAAGACTGTAGACTTGAACTACTGCCGAAAATCTCCTGTACCAAAGGAATAGTCCACGCTTCAGAACAGCGGCATCTCATCTGCCATACAGCCCGTGAAATAATTCAGGTGATTCTGAAAACTCATGCTACACTAACAGTGTCTCGAGTCCGTGATGGCACATGATAGACTGCTCAAACTCCTCTCCTGTGACACACACTGGGGTAAAGCCTGTGCTGTACCTTCACGTCAGGGTGGCTACCCAAAAAGCATGCCTCAGTCTGATGGGGTTGTACTGGAGCAGAGATTGCAGCAAAGAAAGAGACTGTTCCTGGGGAACAAATTCAGCAGTGCTATGTTGCGTGTAACTGTTTAAGTTTGATTTACCAGCACACTACAGAGGGATAGATGCCTGGGGAAGCCAAATTTGCTTATCAGAGCCTTCCACAAATTATGTTTCGAGGAGAAACCACTGAACCTTTGGAAAGTCACTGAACCTTTGGAAAGTACACTGAATTTTTTGGAAAGTATTTATCGGGTTCGTTAAATACTAGGCCTATTACTATGGGGTATAAGCCAGAATGGAGCTGATGTGAGTACAGAGAGATCCACAGTGGAGTGTGTGTATTTGTCTGATATTTCCAAAACCTTTCCCCCCAAGGTTGAAAAGCATATATTGAAAATCCTCATGAATGATTTTGGTTTCACTAGATTGGCACTTTTCAATGGAAAAATAGTTCTCTGGAAAATTCCTCAGCGTCTCCAGTGACCACTACATGAAGCAAGGGAGAAGAGGGAGATGTGTGCGCACAGTCCTCCCGGGGAGGCAGTTCGGGAAGCACACGTTCGCTCTCAGAGGCTGTTGTGTAAATGACCTGAGTATCATTGAAATGCCTTACCAGCTTTAGGTGAAGCACAGGAAGCAGGTGAAGCCTGCACTGGAGTGAATGAGCTACTCTGTATTGCTTTCTTTTGGGTAAAACTCTCCTTTCTGTCTGCATCCTCTCAAGCAAAGGGCTAGGATGTGCTACGAACATCGACCTTCACAGAGAGCAACCTTCTTTTGCAACACTCCTTCAGTTCCATTACCTTGAGCCACTTTGTCTTCTTTACTCCTCTTTTGCTGTGCAGGAATAGTCACCTGAGTAAAAACGAACAGTGAACACACTATTTTGCACCACATCTCCTGCCTTAACAGGGAATTAGTTACTGGAGTTAGTAGGTAAAAGGAAGGAGCTCTGCAGTTCATTGCAGTTTGCTTTAATGAATTCAAGAGCCACTGGGTCAGGCCCTGGGCTCGAGTAAATCCACATAGCTGCACTAAACCAGGCGATGATCTGCCCCATTATTTTTCTTACAGTGCTGCAGTTTGCCTGGGACACTTGGTTTAACATTCACGTCCTGAGTCTTGCAAAAAGTGCCAGGGGAAATTTATAACCACAAGTTAATTAACCATGAATCAGTTAATATTTGGGCAGGTGAAGTGCTATATACATGCAAAGGATTAAGCTGTCAGAAGGGACTTCAGTTTTAAATCTCCCAGGAAAGCTGTCACCTCTAGCAGCCTGCTGGTCTCTAAGTTAACGCTGTGCAGGGTGACTGCTGGAGCATGGATTCGGGGGGAAGTGTTCTTCTGCTATTTTCTACAACTCCTGGGGTTTCTCTATGCATTCCCATTCAAATGCTCCCCTCTTGCCTTGGGAACCTGCCCACGGAACTGGATTTATCCTTTGTTTAGGGGACTGTTCCCTGATAGACAGTTTGCTGGGTGAGATACGTAGGCCTGTGCTGTACAGATCACGGTGATCATAATGCTTCCTACTGGCTTTGGAGCAGAGACACCTATAAGGTCTATGCAGACCCTGCTGTCTGCAGAGAGACGCGGGCAGCGACTGTGAGATGAGCTCTGTACAGCACGAAGGATTCAGCGGTGAATTTAAGGGCTCATTCTACGACCCATCTGCTATTGCTTCCCTTCCTGGCCAGCTCTGCCTGAGGATTTATATTCTAATGAATCCCACATTGCCTTTTTTCCCCTGACCAGTGCCGTAAAGAGCTCCGTGACCATCTGACGTTGCCTCTGCTCATGCCTGTTATGTTTTATCATACCCCAGACCATACCCCACAGGTGGAGGCAAAGGTGGGCATCTGCACAATAAAGCCAGTCTCTTACACCACCTTGTTGCATCCACCAGGGCTTTATAACAGCAGCTGAATCAACTTGTCAGCTGAGGCGCTTGGGGGGAAAGAGCCCGTAGTTTTTCTCTGCCTGGCAAAGCTTATGTGTGGTCAGAGGGGACTAGTGAAGAAGCCAGGATACGAGGACACAATTGCTTTTGTATATCCAGTTGCAGGGGCAAAGAAACCTAAGCTTAGGAGTAAAGCAGGTGGGTTTTTTTAATCCTTTGCATGGTCGTGGAGGCTGCCCAGTGGTGCTGTTTGTAGAGCTCTGACTGTTCATTGAGAGGGAGAAAGAGAGAGGGATGCCAGAACCAGCCTGGGCTGGTAATGCACAAGAAAAACTTCTGCAACTGTGTGTTTCTCCATTTTTCTGTTGATTTGATCCAAAGGGAGGTTTGCCTAGTAAAATTTTGCTGTTGCTGTAAGGAATTTCAATTCCGCACTGAGCCTGCCCATAGCCAGGGTCAGTCCTGCTGGCCCCGAGGCCGCAGGTAACCTGCTGTGTCCAGGAAGGGATTAGGAGCTGCCGACAGCAGTGTCGGTGACTGCGTGCTGTTGCGGACCGGGAGGAGATGACGTAACCGTACCGTGGCCAGAAGCAACGCTCCTGCTGAAAGACCTCAACAAGTACCCGGACGCGGTTACTTTGGCACGCTCGGCTGTTCTTTAGGATGTTGACGTGGCTGTTCAGAGCTCCCTGAGGTGGCAATAACCTCGTTTCACAGAGCTTCAAAGAGCCAGGTTTGATATAACAAGTTCATTTTTTCTGCCTACTTGAATCTGATGAATGTACTGTGTCTGCAGTAGTTGCTGACTAATAGTGACAGTTTGCATGAAGAAAATGAGCATGAATGGAGCATTAATAAAGCTCTGCTAGAACCACTTAAGGCAGGCATTTTTCTCGGAAGTAAGAGCTGACATTAAATCTTTGTAGTTATGTAACTGAAGGAAGAAGCAGAGAGAGCTGAGCTTCCTATGTGTGTGATAACCCCTCTAAAATAGTTGGAGAAATAATGTTTTCGTGATGGCATATGTCAAATATCTCAATCTCAGGACACCCACTGTGTCCACTCACTAGAGCAACTATAACAGTTCTGTATCTTAAATGTTACCTGGTCTCTCTGTGGCTGATTCTGCCAGCTTTAACCCACATGGAATAGCAGTTTGTGTTTAGTCCCAGACCAATGAGGGTAGAATCATCCCCCTTCCTCAAAGAAACTGCATGAATCATTAACACTACAGAGATTGTCTGAGAATGAGCAAATGTTATTTGTAACACAGCCATTTTTATAGAAACTGCAGAATTGTTGTTGCTGTAGGAGGGTGATTTCTCAGTATTTGGGTTGTTTGCAAGCTTGGGGAAACCAAAAATAACTTGTAAAGTGTAAGGCCAGATGTTGGCTTCACACTGTATGAATAGCGCCATTGAGATCTGGGGGCTGCTCCTTGAGTAAGATGCTACTCCAAGAGCAGGAGCGGAAGGACCCAACTCTCAGCATGAGAGTCATGAATGAAACAGAGATAGCAGCTTTCTGTGTCCTTTTTTATGGAGCTGCTTTTCAGTGTGTGTCTGCAAATTCAGACAGAAAGCCTTGTGGGGAGAACAGGCTGCCATTTACTTTATTCCTCAAAATATTTACTCTACTCTAACACCTACCAGACCATCGCATCAGGCACTAGACAGCACTGGACAGGAATGTACGTGCTGAGCTCTTGACATGACCACAGTGTGAAAGTTTTCATGTGAGTAGGAGAACAGCGCACAGTGAGAGAGATGGATATCCATTTGGTTTCCCACAAAACAAAATAGTTATTAATGATTCTGCAAGTTCCCCTCAACACTAATTTCCTGTTTAATTTAATAGGTGGAGAATGTCAGCGTTATGCGGACTTAAGGGCTCATTTTTTGTCCCTGGTTCCAAGTCCCTCATGAACCAGACCCCTGCAACAAGCCTATGTGATCGGATACAACCCAGGATGTTTACTTCTTGTTCCAACACATGGTTTCTAACTTTTTGCCTCCCTTGATTATAAATCTCTCCACTGCCAAAAACCTGGAATGTCACCCAACACACGCAGGAGTGTGTTCACTGTGCTCAGTTACCCCCACATCCATCAGGAGCAGTGTTACTGGAGCAAAGAAAGTTACACTGACATGAGATTAGAATCAGAGCAGCTCTAGCTGATTTCTCCCAAAACCAGTCAGAAAAGGGGTATTGAGTTAGTTCTCAGATGAATGCTTGATTGGCAGGAGTTGCTTTCTACAGGAGGGACTGATATGACATTTGGGATATGGTGCTTTCATTAACACGATTGATGAAATTGCAAAGAATCCCCAAATAGATTCACAAGGCACAAATAGCTTATTAACAAGACTCTACTGCATTTTTCTTAAACACATTAGCCTACACCGTTCTGGGGGTCTAATTCTGCTCTGGCCTGTCCATTCATTTTACTGGTAGTGATTTCACAAGAGTGCCTTCTGATTTAGATCAGCATAACCAAAGATCAGACCGAGGTCTTCTAAAAGCACACTTTAATTTCCATTAGGGTCTGTTCTCTTATGCTCGATCTGCTGGCAGCTCAGAGCATGCACATGTACATTTGTTATGAGATCTCTGATGACCACAGGGAAAAATGCCCTGGGGAGATGCTGGAAAAGCACGTACTGTATGGAAACTATAACTTACCCAGGTGCACAGCTCTTGAGAAGTCTGAGCCTCTGAGGAGCTGGAAAACTCCATTTCCTGTGTGGGAGGAGAAGGTTTCATGAAGGTTTTCAAATGGGAATAGAGATGCTTAAAAATAGACAAGAAATAGGTATTATGTATCCTGGAGAGAGTATTCCTTTAAATGGTAAGCTTTATGGAGGTGTTCACATGAAAACCATCAAAATGCATCCCCTGCAATGAAAATGAAAGTGGCATGCAGGAGGGCAATTAAGACCACGGCAACAAGGAATGAGCTACATTAAGAAACTTGCTTTGTTACTGCAACAATGCCTAGATATGCCAGATGAACTGTAGCCCCCACTGCGCTGGGCACCACACAGAGACAGGGTGACAGCTAATACTCACTGCGAGGAATGTACAAACTCAAGAGTCAAGACAAAGGATGCATTCTTGGAGCCCCTTTCTCATATGGAAATTGTGGCCTCAAAAGATTAAGCAGCTTGTTGGGACAACACCAAAAAGCTGTGCTAGAACAAGGAAGCAAATACCAGTGTGCTGAATCTCAGTCTAGCACTCGCTGCACCAGCTACTTTACCCTTGCTGAGGGCAAGCAGCCACCCAAGCACACTACAGCAACCAAGAGGCACACATGCCAGCTGGGAGATGCTCCTATACCTTCACCACTAAACACAAGCCATCTGACTTCCCTATGCTGTGGTAAATTCCCCATGAAACCACACCTTCATCACAGGTGCTTTTGCAAGCAGGACCCTACTTCACCCTCTCCCCAGGCACTCACCTGTCTTCATATAGCCTTTCTGAAGGCACCTCGGCTTATACCTAAACTCCCCTCAGCTCAGATGTGTGTTTGCAACATAAACACCTCTGTTTGCACCTAACATTATCTTGCTCATTGCTGCTCAAACAGAACAGCAGCAGCTGTTTCCTTCACAGGTGTGAAAGTCTTTACCCTATCCAAGAACTGCTAAGTGCCTTTGATTGTTGGTAGCAGCATAATTCTTCCAAGGTGCAGAGCGTGAGCTGGGTAATCCCTATCTGCAGGTAGAAGCACTGAGTCCTGCATGGAGGAAGCACTGAAGGACTCCTGGCAAATAGAGGTTGTCATTTGTTGGAAGAGAGGATCAGCAAGAACATCTGTATGGGCTGGGAGCCTGTCTCTTAGTGCCCTAGGGAGAAGGGTAAGAAGAGGGCAAATGGGTAATGGTGTTTCTCTAGAATATTTTCCTTCCTGTTAGTAATTTGCAGCTAAGCCAAATGTGGTATCTGTGTATTTAATAGCTCTGGATAGAGTTCTTTTCCATAAATTTGCCTGGTTGCTTTTTGAACCAAAATCCACTTTTGATATCCAGAGCATCCAGTGTTAAGGAGTTCCACAGTTTAATGAAGGAGTCTCTTGTTGTGCTCATTTTGAATCTGCTTTTTGTGTTTGATGCTTAGTTGCCCTTGTATCAGCAGGGAAGGTGAGCGATCCTTTCTTTTTGATTGTCCCTGTACCATTAATGAGGCTATAAGCTTCCAGTGCCTCCTCTCTTGTCTCTTGTAACTTGGCATCTATAAAGACCAGCAACTTGTGATTTCAGCTGTCCCATTCCTCTAAGATGGAGGAGGTCTAAGTCATTATTATTTGATTTTTCTTGTTTTCACTCCTAAACTTATTCTTGTTATGACTAATGTGGCTAATAGTCAATTAAATGCTTGAAAATACAAGCAACCCCCATCTTATAACTGTGCTATTCTTCACTATCCTTTTTCCTCCCTCCCAGCTTCACTACGGTTATTGATGGGCATTTTGAGAAACTGCTGTATTGTACAGCAATGAAGACAGTAGGAAGCATCCTTAAACTGCCTTTTTATGTGACCGAAACACTTATTCATGATCAATCTGTCTGTGGTTTGAAACAGGACTTTACATCCCTACAGCAGCTCTTTCACAGCTCACAGAGCAGAGTATCAACATTAATGAGCTTAAGTTTACAAAGCCTTATGAGATCACTATGCATTAGACATGCTTCAAGTGTTACCATCTCACCGAAGTGATGAAACTTCAGCTTTGGAAACAGCCAGGGAAAGTTCTGTCAAATGTTTTTTTCCCCCTCCTTTCAGTCTTGATCAAACAATTATCCTGCTCTTAGAGACTGGGAAACTGAGGTAAAGAATGATCAGGTGGCTTGGACCGTGCTAAGGGCAAAGCTTAGGCAGAAATTGCACTGAGTTCAGCTTCCCCTCACTCTATGGTTTAAACCCAAGCTCAGCCCTTACTGAGGTTTAAGAAACAGTTTGCAAATTGTTAACTGAGAAGCATCGATTAATATTTTATTTCATGGAGGAACTGGAAGCAAGGTTGTTTCTACGCATGATTTAGTAAGGAGGTAAAGGTGAAAGGAAACTACTCAACATCCATCTTGGACCTTAAAAGTCTTAAATGTTAATGAAAGCAGAGGAATCTCGCAGCGCCACAAACTGTGTTAGAATTTCTGTTATAGTTCATGTCCTGGCATTTCATTTCAGGAGCAGTGACATACCTAATACACAGTAGAAAAAACTGAGATCAAATAATATATCTTTGAAGTGAAACAAACAACAAGTACAGTGTCAGATGCTTTGAACAGTAAAACATTGATTCCAAGAAATGCCAAAGGAAACATGCTCCTTCTACAGGTCTTTTCATTGCTATTTATTCAGCATGGGCTGTGAATAAATAATTAACAGTAGAAAGCTACGTGGGATTAAACTTTGGTAATGACAGACGTCACAGATAGGATGTATAACCATGAATTCCTCCTTAGTCACATAAAGCAGAAGTAATTAGACCTGGCTGGACAAATGCCAACAAAGCATTTTCATTGGGAAATACAGTCCTGTTGAAATGCAAGTACTTTACTAAATCATACAGGTATTTTTAAAAATATTGTTGTGGAGGAAAGATAAAGTTCTTCTATTTTCAAAATGAACCTGAATAAAACATGATTTTTTAATTCTGTTCATAAGTCATGTTTTGTTTTGAAATTTTAAAATGATATAATTGCTGATACAAGAAAAAGAAATCAAATGACACTGTGTAATCAATCCTAAATGCTGTTTTTATCTTTCAAAGAAGATTTCTGCATGTAATGAGCAGTGGAAAGGGAGGGAATTATATTTTAATGCAGCATGAAGACAGATGTCAGCATCTCGAAAAAGATTAATCCCTACTGTCAGCGGTGCCCAGGCCAGGGATCAACCTCTGGCTCCTGGGAAGTTCAGTGCAGACTGTCTTGCATCCATATGTCTTGTATCTCATCTGCACTTTGGGATTGCAGCAGTTATCACCAGGAGGAACTTTTTGACCAATAGCGTCCTGGATTTTTCAAAATGAGGTAGCTATTGTAATATTTTTTTAATGTATGCTCAGCAGAGGAAGAATACTGTGAAGGGAGATGTCTTTGACTGTTTGGGAAATGCTGTCCAACTGCAATCTCATTGAAAGGATTCCAGATAGGAATTCATCTACTGTACAGCACTGGGTGTAACCAGCGCCCTGTCTCCACCCTGATTAGCTGCTTCAGTTCAAGGCTGACAAAGAGCTTTTTCTCTCTCTTTAGCTGGCAGATTTTGTGTGATGTGTGTCCTGCAACCTTTCTGACAGCATCCTTTCTGCTCAGATTTGAGCCTATAGCTTCTGGCTCCAGAGCACAGGTATCGCTCTACAGCGCTGCATCGCACGGTGCAAAAAGGCCTTTAGTTGTTCAAAATACTGCCCACCTCTCCTGTCTGTTTTCCTGCCAGTCAAAGCTCTCTGGAAAAAACAGACCAGCCTGACATCTGGTTGTCATCAGAAATGGAGCTTGCAACTTGTTATCATCAAAAGCATCTTACCTGGGTATCCTCTAGTGAGGAGGAAAATAGTACACTGCCAGTAGTCATCATAAAAAGCAGGGGCTGCTTAACAAAATGACTTTTCTGTTCAGCAGGCAAGCCAAAATATTGAGATTTTATTCAATTGACTTGAAAGAATTTTCCATTTTTCTGTTTAAAAGAAATTGTGGCAAAGCATCAGTTCTGGGTTGTATACGGTATTTTGTTCTTGATTTTAAAGTATCTTTAGAATTATGTAAAATGTAGCAATAGAGTGAAATTCAGTTCACCTAACTTCACCTGTGGGTGACAAGGTCTCTCTGTGGTCCACACAGAATAGGCATCTGCAAAGGGCCCCATAAAACACTGAAAACAATAACTTTATAAGGGTCTCTTTGAAAGCATCGGAATAACATCTTTGTGTTTAATCCCAATTTCCGATAGATTTATGAATGAAATACACTGGAAAAAATAATTCCCAAATGTCTCTGAAAACACTTTCATCAACTGGTATCAGCATTTTCAATGAAACCTGTTGCAATGGAAAAATCCCTCCTCATCTGCAGCTGAGAGCCTTTTTGGCAGCCGAGAAGGCAGGACCTACGGGCACTGGAGCCGTAGGTGCTGTGCTGACGTTGTGTATGTGCACATGTGCGATTGCAGCCCCCCACATTGCATCTGCGTGGTGCGCTTCCCCAGGACGGTACATGCACGTGCAGTGGCTGTGCCGGTGCTGCCAGCCTAGGCATGCAGAGCCCACGAGCCATGTCCCCCAGCGCAATGTGACAGGCACAGGAAAAATGTCGCTTGGAAAGAAAGAAAGAAGGAAAAAAAAAAAAGAAACTCAATCATTTGCTTGTGTTCATTTTTTGAGCCTCAAAAAAGGTCTGTTCAGGTCATATCTGCAAGCTTTGATCTGCAAGATTCAAGGCCAGAGATGTCTGTCTTTGGTGAAAGCTGAGATCCTCGTTTAATTGACTGAGTCAAAGAGCTGATGTTTAGGAAAAATGCCAGTTGTGACAAAACATAATGAAATGATAAGAATTGGCACCACTACAGTGTAGCGCACTGCTTATTCCTGACAGCAATCCTGAAAGTCATTTATACATGGAAAGTACACAAAAAAGCCATAATTAGACCATATGGCTGAGTGGTTCCTCTGCTGTCACTCCATATAGCTGTACCAACTTTTCATTTACACCAGTGGAGTAACTGGCCTGTGAAAATTTAAAGGGTTGGATGCAACCTGGAGGAGCTCCACTTTTTTATTTTTTTGCAGAATTATCTTTTCCATCTCTATGGAAACCACCCATTATTGGCTTTCTAGGGGAAAATATGTCTATATCTTTGATCTCAACCACAGCCCACGTGGTCTACAAAACTTGGAAGGCTGAAATACTGGCACATTCACTCTTCTCTCGTCTCAGAACAGAGAAGCCATTCTTAATATAAATGTATTTTAAACATTTTTGTATTGGGTAAGACACAAGGCACCAATGACCCAAATACAACTCTTGGCACAGAGGAAAATAGTGTTTATCCATACATATTTGCTTAACACACTCTGAAAAAGATATAAACAAATCAGGGAGCTAAATGGAGTGGAAAGCTCATGTGTGAAGGGAAGGTCTGGGAATTGCCCCCGCAACGTGCACTGTGTTTCTGCTCGGAGGCAGGCAAGCCAGGCTAGAGCTATCAAGGGAAAAAATCACAGCCGTTTGTTTCAGCTAAAATGCTGTATTTGCTTCTCTTTGCTCCAGATCCCATTCTGAACAACTGCTCTGAAGTCAATGAGGTTGTATCAGCAGGGACATACGTGGCGAAGCTGAGGAAGGGGAACTGACTCCCTCGGTTCATGTTTGTTTGTCGCATCTGCTTCGTAGACCATTGAGAACTGAATGCGTAGCCAGTGGGAGAGTCCAACGTCTCAGTCCTTGCTTAACTGAGGCAATTTTTTTTTTCTTGACGGAAATCCCAGAACAAGATGAGTTAATGTTCTGCTTTATTTAATATTTAATTAGAATGATTTGTTTCAGTCGGTTGTGGCTTGGAATCATCTTATAATCAATAACTGATTTGACTTGCACAGTACTTCAGCAAGGGAAGAGGGCACCGTATATGTTTCGAAAGGCTACAAAGGATGGAGTCCCTGGTAAATGGATGATGGTGCCCTGAGTTACTCAGCAAGTCTTTAGCACAGTTAGGCATTGAACAGCATCCGTTGGTGCTGGTCCAGTGCCTGACTCACCAGAACACCCTTTATTTATTTGCCTCTTCTTCCCTTCTCACAAGTACACACAGCAAAAATGTCTCATTTTCAGGCAGAGTAAAGCCTGTGGATGTAACAGCTGGCTGAAATATTTCAAAATATTGATAACATTCATCACTGTAATTTTGAATTTCTTTCCAAGAAACTCCAGGAAATTGGACATTTTTTCACTGAATTCTTCACAATTTTTGACCAGCCTTATGTGGGGTGCGATTGGGGTAGAAGAATGAGATATGTCTAAGCCATTAAAAAGAATCTTTGACATCAGGGAACAAAAGGCAAAGTGTCCAATACTTGTGTGAAAGTAAAGCTTTAGATTTATTCAGCCATTTTTCTTATAGTGTAGATGAAGTCTAAAAAGATCTTTGATAAATATAGATCGAGGCTATCTACTTCATACCTTGACCCCTTCCAATTAGCCAGAGAAAGTTCTGGCTCAGAAGTCCTGTTGGGAATGTCTTGTTGACATATTTCATTCCTTTCGGCATTTTGCAGAATAGGCCATTGATTTTTGAGCAGAGAGCAGGCGCGGCTTGTCTCCTAAGGCTGCCTGAGCATCAGGAAAAAAATGAGCGTCAGTCTAGGAGCGTTACAGAGACGCCAGAAGGCCCCAGTGTTTATTAGTGTGGCTAGCGTCTTTATTTCTTTTGATACCTCATATGTTTTTGTGGTGGTGGGTGGGGGGGGCACCTCTCCTGTCTTTTGGGAAGCTGATCCAAAGAGAGGGAAAACGAGGAAAGAGCGCTCATTCAGTCCCATGCAAGCCGCAGCTCTTGCAGTGCTCCGAAACAGCCCTCGCTCTGCTCCCTGGCGATAGAAGCACTGCTGGGTTTATCAAATTATAGCTGGGTATGGCTCTTCAAAGGGATCCTTGCGTCGCGTCACAGCACCACCACCATCAGTCGTAATTTGTGAACGTCTCGCCGCCCTTCTGCCAGATGTGCCTGCCCTTTGTTTTCCGCGTGAGCTGCAGCACTTCCCTTGCGGAGCCATCCCACGCAGGGAAGCGTGCAGAGGAGACGGGCTCCTGGAAACCAGGCATTTTGGAAATGGCACAGCCTCCGGGCACTGCTTGGCTGTCTCAGCCTCCTTTATTTAGCTGTATCTGCTCTTTCCAAGCGATATGTTTTATTACTGTGTAAATGAAAGTTATGAAAGACAGTTGTTGCTGGGATTTGTGGAGGCTTGCAGGTAGTAAAATTTTGGATAGCTGACAGCAAGTGATGTTCTAGTTCAAAATCATGTAGAAGCAACTGTGATTGTTATAGGGATATAAAATACCAAGTACCTGTGAAGCTGATGGAAAGATTCCCATTGATATCTTGGGGGCAGAAGTTAAATGGGGATTTATGTTTTCTGGTAACATTTCTAGGCTGGAAGGATCCTCACAGGTAATTAATTCTGCGTTCATTTGAAATGCTGGTGGAGGAATCCATTCCACTTGCCTACAGTATGTAGGGAACTAGTCCTCCTAAAGTGGGTGAATACGTTCTCTGTAAAGTCAATGAAGACAGTTATCTCTCCTAGGAGGGCAGGCTCTCACACAGCAGGCTTCAAACATACCTTCTTCTCTGCATGTAGGACACATTAGGCACTTTAGGAAGACTGGTTCACTGGGCACCGAACATTTAAGGTTGCTAAGATAAGCAGAACCTACTCCACTCCATGTTCATCCCATTTCTCCTGGTTTGGGCTGCTCAGATTCCAATAGCTTCAGCTAAGTTTTGTTGATACAACACGGAAGCAACTCTGAAGCCTAGAAAAGTGCTTCAGGAGTTAAAAATTGGAGAGAATAAAGCCATGGCTAAAACTTCTTAGGGAACAATATGACCCTGAAAGAAGAATTATGCCTGTGACTTTCTAGGCTTCTGTATCTCTTTTTTTTTTCTGTGAATTTGTACTGGATTGCTGAAAGGTAGCATATGTAGAAGAAGAATATAAATGGGAGTATATGCTGGAAAAGGCGTAGCCTGAGGAGTATAAAGTGCAGGAGGGGACATGCTTTTTTCATAAGTATTTAGTACTCTTTGGTGGAAATCAATAGAGAGGAGAACCCATCCTCCCCTTTGCATTCCCGGGGCTGTATATAGACGACATCCTGTCATCACAGGTTGCTGCCATTTTAAAGCCAGTGCTGTCTCCAGGTGGAAGCCCAGGGTCCCAGCCTCTGTGGGAAAGGCAATGCAGGTCTGACAGCACCTGCATTTGGGTTGTTTGAGAAAGCTCAGTCTAAAGGCAGGAAAAATAACTGGTTTTGGACAACAGTGAATCCTATCACACAGCATAATGAAATATTGGGAATGAATGAGTTTGGAGGCACCCCAGTTCCTATCAATTGCTGGCTTTTGATTCAAATCTAAATATAATTTTTTAGATTGGTATCTAAATAAATTTCTTAGATTGGCCACAGAAGAGTTTTACCTGCAACTTTCTGCCTTAATGTGCCTGATTTTCACTTGTACAGAGGGAAGATACCTGGAAATAAAATGATAACTAGAAATGTAGTCCTCCATGAACAGCAAATTTTACCTGGTTCAGACCCATGTCCCTCTGGATTCAGGCAGTGGGAAAATGAGCTTGCCCCTATAAATTTATCATTGGCAATAGAAAGATGACAAAATCAACAAGTTGATCAGGATTTCTCGCTGCTTAAGGGTGGAGAATTTGCAGGAATTGCAGGGTGAAGGATTGTTAGTTTGATGCTGTTGTCTCACTTCTCTTTCACTGACCAAATAGAAATCACCTAGCAAGGGTATATATTTTATGTATTATATCTAATGTATTTTAGACACAGTCCAACCAGTGCTGTTGGAAAGGCTTGCTCTCCTTTCCTCTGTCTTTATGACTATTCAGTGTTAGATTTTTTTTTTTTTTTTTCTCCTGGGGACTCTTAGAACTAATTAAATGCCTGGAAGAGCAACAGAAATGACTTCCTTGCCTTTGAGTACACGCAAACACAGAGGGCCACATTTTGACATGTGCTGACTGCACGTGGAAGTCATGGGAAGTTTTGGGCACCTAACTGGCACTTAGCAGTTCCCAGGCTTTGGCTCAGTGGGGATGGATGTGGTAGCCCCCAAGCAGCACACCCAGCCTGACCTTTGGCTGGCCTAAGGAGTGTGATGGCCAGAGGATAATATTATGTTCTACCCTGCCATCACAGGAGCACGGAGTTTGGTGGAAATGTTACTTAGAGACTGTAGGAATGGGGATTTGGGGGCTCAGCTTTTGGGGTAAAATGCAGAGAATTCATAAAATGAGAAATATTTGTGTGAAATCTGAGCTGTAAAAGCCCTAGTTCTAACTGGGTTTCTTGCTCAGAGACACATAAAGACCAGTTCCAGCCTTCTTTCCTTCCTCCCCCTAAGCCTTATAAACAAGATGCCAAAAGCCAAAGATTTATGAAGCATACTTGTAGTGTGATTCACCTCCTTGCTCTATGAAAGGTTACTAGTGGATGCCAGTAGGCCAGACTGGTGTCACATGCTGCCTTAGGATGGATTCTGTCCCGGGGTCCCCAAACACCCCCTTGGTTCTGGAGTATATGAAAGAGCGGGTTAGGGCTGGGGTGGTGGCGGGTCCCCTGACCAAAACATGGTGTAAGTAGCAGTCAGAGTGCACAGCTGATGTAGGAGAAGACATTGTGTGATGCCCAGAGGCCCTGAGGACCCCTCTGCTTTTGGACAGCAGTTTATTCTTGCACCCCATCTGAGACTGCAAGATCCTTCACACTGTGTGTGTGTGCGTGTGTGTGCAGGCAGGCAGTTTTAGGCCCCAAGTGAGAACAACTACAGCTAATACTAAAGTATAAATGCACATACATGCACGGACATGCACGCGCACCCAGAGGGAAACGCGGTTATCTGGGCCAGCGAGCTCAGCGCACGGTAACTCCACGCTCCTGAGTGGCTTGGGTTTGTCAGTTAACGCACAAACCGTGTTTTCACCCCTCAGTAAAGCACTGCTTGTCAGTCTCAACATTTGCTTTGGTGTCTGAATCGCCGTAAGTGATGTTAGGGGCTTGACAAGCATCCAGGCTCCTCTCGCTGCAAGAAGTGACGTGTTTTGCTGGCGGCCGGGGCAGGAGAGGGGAGGCTTCCTTGCCAGTGCGAACAGCTGCAGCTTCTATACCATAGTTCAATGCGTCCGGCTCGCCTCGCCCGGCCCCCGAGTAACGTATCCTATCTGTATGGGCTCCGTTCTTCCCACGGAGCAAGAAGGTAAACACCATGCGGCCCCTGCAGCTTCAATACTAAACAACTCTTTCCCTGGCCAAGAGCTGCCAGGAGGGAATTGGAGGCCTACGGACTGTGTGAAAGGCTCCATGGTGCTCCTGGCCGCTCCGCACAAAGCCACTTAGCAAGGCCAGGAGGTGGGAAGGGGGCGAATTACTGTACAAACAGTCATTCAAGATTAATTGCTTTTCATCTCTTGAGCAGGAGTTGGCCTTTCAGCCCGGGGATACAATGAGGGCCTGTTCTGATTACGTCTTTGCAGGGGCCTCGTACAGCCACGGGTGTTTGTCGGAGGCAGGCTGAAATCTTCAGGAGAAATGAATCAGGCTATGGAGCGCTCTGTCCTCGGGGCGCTGGAAACTGTTACGATGCTAATAGCCGTGATTACTGCGTGTTTACAGCCGCAAGTGGGGTGTTTGTGTCATATCATTTCTCCTCTCCCCGGGTTTTGTGCTGTGACTCTGGTTTTGCTCCCACCTCCTGCTTGTTGCGGGCTGTCATGGTCTGTTGCACCCTGATCCTGCTGATAAACCCCATATATTTGATAGGGTGATTCATGTCTCTGAAGTTCTGGTCTTGCCAGCTCTGATACCTTTCTTATGAATCATCCAACATTTGATGTTTTCTCTAAAGCTGCAATGACTGGAGGCAAATAATTACATGAAAATCTTAACATTAATTGAAAAAATACATAGGCTACCTGAGAAAAAGCTTGAGAATCTGACCTCAAAGTGCCTGAAGACTTAAAACAAAAAAGCAAATACCTTCTAGAGTTAGAAAAATCCCCACTTTTATTCTCTTTAAGTACTCTCATGAGATTTTGGGCCTGACTTACTATTTTGGACTACTTGATGTCAACAATCCTTTCCTGTAACATCAGTAAAACATAAATCACCGGATTACATTATAATAGTAATGACTCTGGACTCCAAGACTAGAAGGACCACAGGGCTCATCAAGTCTAGAGCTGTGCTCTTGCAGGCAGCTGTATCATAGGTGTTGGAGCCAAAGTACCTCCACTTCACACCAATTCTGTTCCCACCAGCCAGAAAATTTAAGACTTTTTGCAGAAATCCCAGCTGCCTAGCTTAGTCTAACCTGCAGTTCTCCCTCTGGGATGGGCTGTGTTTTCCCCAGTGTTGAAGCAGAAGTGCCAGCCACAGTCTTGAGTGACGTCAGCAGAGTCCTCTCTCCACCCAAGCCTCCACCCCACCTCTCTGTAGAGTAAAGGGGCACCTGGCAGTCTCCCCACTCTGCTGCTGCATATGGCACCAATAATCTATGCTAAGGAATAGGGAATAGCTTCTTTTACTTATCTCAATGGACTGAGTTATGATTTCACCCTCCCAAAAGTAGTGTCAGATGTCTCATATCCCTGACTTACTTTTCAAGGCACTTAACGGCTAAGTCCAGCTGCTGCAAAAGAGTCAAAAAGCAGTGAAGCAATCTTAGGTTGTTTCTGACATGAAGTACTTTTGTTTGCTTTTGAAATCATTTCAAATTTTAACTCCATTGTTCTGATTTGCCCACTCCTCCCCAGAATCTGCACTGCAGAGGGGAAAAAAAAGCACATTATTAGCTTGATTCAAAGCATATCCTAGTGAGTTGCCAGCATAAACCCATACCTACTTGTGGTTGAGGTCAGTACTTGTCCATACTGATTGAAGAGGCAAATATAGACCAAGGGGAAAAACAAGATAAATATTCTCATTATGGGATGATACATCTTTATATTGGCTAGAAATCTCAAGTCAGTTCTTCTTATGCCCTCTGTAGAGAAAAACTGCAAAACAATAAAGTGAAACAAGCACATTTTTAAAGAAAGGAAAGATATGCTTTTTAAAGCAACATAGTAATTTTTCTTATTTCAAAACCACTTGCCTCATTGATTTTTGATCCAAACCACATAAACTCAACATAAAAATACAGCTTGTCCCTATAGGGCATTTAAAAATATACACTCCTTAACTCTTTTTCTTTGTCAATATAGGATGTGTCAGTGAGGAATAAAAAACACAGAAATAATAAAAATGATGAAATGGGTAAATTGTGTTTTTCAGCCCAGGTACAAAGCACCAAGATGCCTTTGATCTCTTCTGTGCTTTCTGCAGCTTTGGGCAAGCCACCAAACCTTCCTGCAGCTCAGTTTGCCTGGGTATAAAGTTGGGACTTAACGCCAGGGCCCCGAAGGCACTAATGGGCCTTGGAGGCCTTGCCCAGCCTCCCCGGGGCCCCCCACCTACTCCTGCCCACACAGGAGCCCATTTTGGCTCAGCTCAGGGCCCAAGGCCCTGCCCCAGTGATGCCAGAGTGGTGCCTGGCTGTAGCCCTGCCAGGTGGATGGACCTATGGACCAACGCTACACACTTGTCTCCAGCCCCGACTCTGGCCCCGTCTCCTTTGCTCCTGACGGGGAGCACTTGGACGGGTTATCCCTGGACAACCCATGCTAGCCCTGACACTTACTGGCTTCTCAAGGATGTTTTTCTTTATGTGTTGCTCCTCTAAACCCTTATGCGTGTCACCAGGTTTACAAAGGGGACTAGTCCCCGGGATCTTACTGAGGAGTGGCTGAAAAGAATCTCCATTTTTCTTCAAATGCAGAATGGTCATCTGTGAGAGCAGATTATCTGCATTAGTCCAGGATGTGCTGTGGGTCCCACAGCTGGGGTTGAACTGAGGTCTCAAGCAGATGACAGGGAAGTTAATGGCATCTTTGTCCCTGGTTTCAGTGAGGCCTGAGCTTTCATTTGCTCTGCTCCCGCTAAGGGTCATTATATGAAGTGTGTTATTAAAATTATGCTAATATGCCTGTGTTTTCTAGCTTGGAAGCCACAGCATGTGAATGAGAACAGAACCACAGAAGTTCAGGATGGGAAAGATGTGGCACACTGATATTTTCTGTCATACTGATCTCAGCCTTGTGCAGTTAGATGTCTCTAGCTTATTTTGGGGAATCTAAGTTCAGAACATTTTATGGAGTCCTTGACCCAAATCCAGCTGAGATCAGAGGGAGAATTCCTCATCCACAATAAATAGGGCTCATCAATAATTTTGCATATCCTCATTTCAGTTGATGTTGCCGTGTCACTCTGAAGTCCTAAATAATTCCACTAGCAACACCTCAGTGTCTTTTAGTATATGTTGTCTCATCCTTTACTTACCTCACTTGCTCTTTCCACCCAAAGCTGGGGTCATCGGTGCTGTTCCTCTCTGTTTCCTGTGTTATTGGATGCAAAATTGAACACACTCCTGATGCAGATGTGCTAGTTGAGTAAAGGGGAGCATGACAGCCTCCTTCCTTCACAAAGCTTCACTTCTGCACATGTAGCCAGGAATCCTTTGGGTTCTTTTTTGCAGCCAGTTGATCAGGAGTATTGTGTTCCATTAAAACAATCTTACAAGAGGAAAAAAGAGCTGATTGTGTCTGAACACTGCAAAACTTTTAGAAGCATTTCTTCTCAGCAATGCTTGTGGAATGCTGTAGGGGAGTCAGATCCTGTCCTGGAGAAGGCAGATGGGCTCGATGACCCCTCCAGGTCCCTTTGAGCCCCGTTTTGTATGGATGCTAGAGTCCATCAACCTCAGGGTCATCTTTGATCTCCAGCTTCCTTTTGTTTTCAATTTTCTTTACGTCGTAAAACTTTGCAGCACCCAACAGGCTGCTGACCTTGCTGTTTTGGGAGCACACCAAGTCATTTGTTTAGGCCTTATAGTTATACCAGATGGCTATATTTGAAATTCATTTATCACAGTCATTTTGAGTGGACCAAAATTGCAAGAATGTGATAACTTCTTGGGAAGCCGGGCTGATGATTTTCAATATTGCCATCCTTGGCACTCCTGTGTTGAAATTCCTCTGAACTGACTTCCAAAGAAATAAGTAATTTTCACTCTTAGATCTGTGCTGTAAATTTCTTCTCATGAATATTAGGGGATGATGGCTTAATTCTCTCTTACATCTTGCTGACTCCATATAGAGGTGCTCAGAACTTATGGGTATTCGTCTTGCACTGGCTAAAGGAAATTATATGCCCAGCTTCATTCTGCCTTTGAAAATATGCCTTTAAATTGCTAGAAGCTCACAACATGCTGCTTCTCATAACTTTCCTGTATGTTCCTAAAATACAAATCCAAAATGGGTTTTGGATTAACTGTTTTCCCTTGGGCTCTCTTAAATCATGATAAAAAAATGAAGTTAGGGGGATGAGAATGTTTTAGAATTGAGATTATTTATTTGCTTTTCCTTGTGATAAAAGCTCCATCCAAAACTCATTAAAGACAATAGAAAAACACTCCTACTTATTTGGTGGGTGAGAGCCCAACAAATCGTGTCCAGAGGCCCTGTGCAGAATCGTACCTTACTGCTGACTCACTTGGGCTCTTTCCTCATGCTTTGGTGAAATGCCCAGAGATGCTTATCAATGCCATAAAAAAACTTTTGGGTGCTGCCTCCTGTAATGTTGCTGTCAATCAAGCCAACGACTGCTGGGGTCCATCCAGCGGAAGTGTTTACGAGGGAGCACACCTGGCGCTGAGTAGGTGTGTTTGTTCAAATGGTGCCGTGAAAGCTCGTTCTGACCAGGAGCCAAATGCCTCACAGCTCAACTTGTCGACTTGCTGCAGCACCAAGATGTTTATTTTCGGCTCACAGCTTGCTGCAGGCCAGCTGTATCGCACCAGGTTGTGCGGGTTGCGCTCCGAGGCTGACGCAGCAGGCACAGAGGGATGTGCTTATTTCTCTGTTTCTTTAAGGCTGAGATTCCTTGGTTTTCGCAAACACAAGATGCCTCCTCAAGAACAGAGAGGAGGAGGAAGGTGGGGATTAGAGAGGAAGTGGTAAGAAAAAGTATTGGCTTGAATTTTCATTTTGGCAACTCCCTGCCCGGCAGGAGATTTCCCCACCTTCCTCTGCTCCTCCAACATGGCCTGGGTGAACTAAGGCATTGCCTTTGGATGAAACTGATGGATGAAGATGGTAGCAACTCCGTTGCTCCTTGCACTTTCAGAACATAGTTTTGCCCTGGGAAAGTATTTCTTCATGAATGAGTCAACAAAATCTTCTGATTTATGACATTATTCCTTCAGAGGCTCCATCCTGCTCTGCCCCACCTGAAAGGCTCCACTACTAAGGACGGAGCAGAAGAGTAGGTCTTTCATGGGGGCCAGTCCTGAAGGGGCATCAGTGGAGCAGTAGCTATAGAAGTGGGGTGCTTTTTTTTGGTGGGGGAAGTGCTTTTATTTGCCATTTTAGAGGCCTCAGCTAGGGTGGAATATGAACTGATACATATTGGTGCAAACCTTCTTACAGAACAAGGATGGCTCAAAGGCCTTCCAGGTGAGGCAGTATGTCAGAACTGCTCCAGACTCACTTTCAGACTGTTTGTGTTGCCTTATTTAGTCTGTGGGACTCCTTCCATCCATTGAGGGAGTCCATGTCTGGTAACCCAGAAGAACTGGTGAGCTGAACTGCTCGGGTCATATGAGCTTGTTCTTGAGCTTGCAGACTACATCTGCTTAAAGATAGCGGCTGATAACACATTGCCCAAACACAGCAGAAAGGGACCGTAGGGGCATACAGCCCATTTTTGGGTTGAGATTGTGTATGAACAGTAGGAAAATATTGCCCAATGAGCCCTCTGTTCCTCTCTCAGTGAGACATTAGGTCACTGCAAACACCACATTTAGGATTGCTTAACGGCTTAGTTTGTGGAGGGAACTAAGAAACAAACAATGGAAAAAATTCAAAGGAGGGAAATATTCAGAGCTGTAAGCTGTTCTTGGTCTGCCTGTGCAGGTTGCATGTAGTGCTGGGTACCAAGTACATTAAATCTTCCTTGACTGTGGGGACAGAGACAACCCAAGAAGTAATCATTATTGTTGAGCACTTCGTACAGAATCAGGTTGGAGATCCAGAAAAGAGGTTTTTAGCTGGCGTAAACTGGCTCATGCAGTTATATGAAATCAGTGAAACTGCTTTGATTTACAGTGGTAAGGCACGTAGCAGGTAATTGTTCGTAGTGAGCAAATCCTTGGAATATCTCCATTGTAACTGCCTTGAGAAAATTAATAAGGAGCCTGTAAGAAAGATGCAGCATTTTAATTCCCCGCTGGAGAAGTATAAGTGTCAAATCCCAGGACTGACACTGCAAATAGCTTAGAAAACAGCAGTCGCTCAGGTCAAGGAGAACAAATAACCTCGTCTGGAAATTGTCTCGGTGCCACTCATCTCAGTAGGAAATGCCACAAAAGCGATGATGAGACAGAGCAGATTGCAACTTCTCCTTGGGAGGTGGGGAGCCCATGGGAACAGGCTTCGACAACTTTACTAAAAACAACCAGACAACTTGTTTTTCTTATATAGAATAATATATTACCCTGAAATTAACCTGCATATCCACTGTGGCCAGGTGGCTCACTGTAAGATTGAGATGGCATGGAGTTGCAATGGAAAAAAGCCCCTCTGTAAGTGCAGGCATTCAGCTTGGATAATAGATTATATCGCAAGACTTCCAGCTTTCCTGACAGCTTGTAGGTTTTCCTCAGCAGACACTATAGTGGTTTCATAGTTTACTGTCTGATCATTCTTCACCATTATCACATGTATTCCTTTCCAAGTTACGTGATGCTTCCTGTTTACAAAAACAGGAAATCATTAGAACAGAAAGGGCAGGTTACAACAACTCATTTACTCCTGTTGTTTTTTTCTCTCCCTTCACTAAATACCCTGAAACCAAAAGAAAGATTGGTGAGAGGACACGTTATATCTATGCAACACAGAAGGGGATGTACTCTGCTTGTCTCTCTTGCTAGCATTAGACTATGTTGTCATTTTCTCATGCAGAGACATGTTTTGCTTTACCCAGTGCCCTTACTGGTTGCAAATGCAAGCATCTCCCCTATATTTTTTCTAATCAATGTGAAACTTAATTAAATCCCTGTATTAATTGCCTTTCTGTCTGAACAATGCCCGCAACTTCCAGAAAATTGCAGTAGATTCATTACTGCGACTACTTGATTTTGCAAAGGGGCTCTAGATATGTGTCCATGACATTGTATGTTCTTCACAAAACCATCTGGAGTCCTGAATAAATTTTCTTGCCCCCTGCACCTTTTAGCATGCTACACTAATTGGGCAGTTTGAGGCCGTTCGGCCTCCTTCTGCAAGGCAGAGGCTGGACTGGGACAGCGCTGGTTCGAACTGAGGAGGAAGGTCTGCAGACGGAGCTGGGATGGCTTCAGGAGCTCCGGCTGCACCTGCGGGTCCCGCAGTGCTGCGCTGGGCTGCAGAGGTTGCGTGAGGGTCTTGTCTCAGCAGGGATTGCGATCTGGGACGTGAAGTGGGGCGATGACACACCAGTTTCTCTATTGCCCTCACCTCCGGGGCACCAGCCTGCTCGCCTGGCCCTCCCGCTCGTCCCTCCAGCAGCCAGGCTCCCAGCTGACCCAGGCCGTCAGGAGAAACTGTCCTGAGAAAGGGCCTTTTGTCGGCGCTTTAAGGCATTTCAACAAAAGCACTCGAGAGGGAAAACCGCCAGGGCTGTTTCCAAAGGCGGCTTGGCAGCACCATCCCCGCAGCTTTGCCATCCAGCGCCGGCGGCTCCAGCCGCCTTCCTGTGCCACCCCGACGGCTTAAAGCGCAGGTCTCAGGCAAGGTCGTCTCAGCTCTGAGGTGGCGAATATTTTCCATGGGATAAAAAGCAAAAAAAAAGAAAAGCCCATATTCTGCAGACAGTTATGTCTTCCAGCAGGCTTTCCCACCCACTTCGGAGCCCCAGGCAGCCAGGCGAGACGGGGAGCGCTCGGCACGCGGAGCTGGTCCCAGCCGGCGCGCGGGGCCAGCGAGCGAGCGTGCTTCAGGCCCCGGCTCTACGTGACCTTGGGTTTTCTCAGCGGAGGCTTGGACTCTCCGGGCGCTGGAGCTGCATGCTCCGCGGTACTTTGTTCGCAGTCAAAAGCCCTTTGTGACTGAGTCCTGGCCTGTGCCGGGACGCCCAGCCGTTGTCCGCGCTCCAGGACTCCCATTATTTCGAGGACCCTTTGTGTGACTTCCTGGTGAATGCAACGGAGCTCCAACTGGCAGTCGGAGAATGCAAGGAAAGGAGAGACCCCCTCAGCCCTTCCTTCCCCAGATCCTCTGGGAGCCGCGGGGACATTGCATCACCTGCCTATGGGGGGGCAGAGGGTCTCGTTGAACATCAGCTGGGGCTACCGTTTGCAGAAGCTGCAGTTACCTCCGCCTTGCTGCGCTGATGCACTTGAGACCAGCCGCCGTCTGATGCGTCCTCCCTCGGGCTGGTGCTCAGGGGCACTGCTGGCTGGCCTCCACTTGCTGGCAGATCCCTGCACTTTTGCAGCCAGTCGGTTGGCATTATAATAAAAGAAAACATGGAAATGCAGTTCTTCTGGTGTGAAACTGGAAGGAAAATCTAGCAGGGACCTGGAGAAAATGAGGCAGTAATACACAAAGGGGCCTGAAGGCAGTGGGAACTGGGGCATTTCTGCAGACTAGGCCTCGAACAATTCACAGGGTCGCACTGGCAAAGCAGGGCTCGGGTCTCCAGGCCTTGCCAAGGACTGGACTTTCTTCCTCCACCCACGTGGTATGGGAAGAGGTGTGCAGCAAAGGTTGTCACTTGCTCTTTCTTGGATTCAGGAAGCCTCCCATAGGGATCCCATCCGACATCCTTCTGTTGGGACCTTTCTTGGTGCAGGGGCAGTAGGATGACGCCTGTACAGACAGTCTTGCCTGTGAGACTACAGCAATGACAAAACAGTTGATAAGAAAATTGCATGCTTTAACAAGAGCAAAAGTGGATTATTTTGTGCTGTTGAAGCAATCTCTCCTGGCAGAGCATGTCAGCTAGCTACGACTGATAGATGCTGGCAATTAGCAGTGTTCGCAGAAGGGCAATATTCCCTAAATCTTTATTTGCATAACCTTTATACAAGGAGCAAGAGCGCCGAGAGCCAAGATTACATTTTCAAGCTAGAGTCAGCCCTTCCTCTTGCATATCACGCTAGGAAGAAAGTATATACATTGTCCAAGAGAACATGAAGCAGAGCCTGTGGGAACACATAGCTCCTCCCTCCTTTTGGATGGACTAGCATTGCTATGGCTGATTACAGTGAACAGCTCTCTTCTGGATGGTGTTGCTGCAAGTGCTACAGACCTGTCAAGTCTCACGCAGTGTGGATGAGCATGGGACTGTCTCAGCTGCCTGAAAGTTATGCATGTAGTCCAAGTTATTTATTGAGGATTCCTCTGAAGGCAGTGGGAAGATACAGACAGAGTGTGAAAGAGAAAGGAGACCAGGCCTATGAGACACCACTGTCCCAGGCAGGATACCCTCTAGCATCTCAAGTGGGGCTGCGTCCCAATGGATGAGTGACTTATTCCAGCCCTTGGCCCATGGTAGATGCCTACGTGTAGACCTTCAGATGTCTAATCTATGCATTGAATCCCGCTCTTGGTGAATGACCTCCCTCCAAAGTCAACCAAGGAAGCAGCGCAGGTGCTTACAGAAGACATACCATCCACCCAGAGACCCTAACTTTTATGGAGCTCCTGTAAGGTGAGATGAATCCCAGAGCGGCAGTCAGAGATGGGTCCTGCCTCCTGCTCCCCCTAGCCTGGGGCTGTCTCCCACAGGTTTGCAGCACAGGGCTGTAGCTTCCCATCATCTTCTCCCCACGCTCTCCTCCAGCGGGATGCAGCTGGTGCTTGGAGCCCTGCGTCTGTTGGCTGCACAGAGTGAGGAAGTTGAAGGAGAGAGGTGAGAGGGAAAGCAGATGAGGAGAAACACCACCTTGTGCCACTGACAAGGTTTCGTGCACTTCCACCTCCAGCCTGGGTCTTCTGCCCCTGCCCTCTCCCGCTTGTTCCTGCACAGGAGCGTCTTATGCCAAAGACGAAACTACTGGAAGGATAGGGTGATGTCAGAAAATGCATTGCTGCAAGAAATTCTTCAGAAAGTCCTAAATATAATGGATCTGAAGGACATACCCCTTTTCCTGCTGGTTTGCAGCTCACCAGATCCCAGACACTGGGCTGTTACAGAGAGGGACATAGGTACCTAATTTTCTTCCTTCTCAAAGAAAAGAAAAATGTTGCTAAGAAACCTGTGTACCAAGGACCTTGAGAAATCACACAGGTCCCAGTGCCAGTTGGTGTAGCATGGGAGTCAGAGGCCATGAGAGAAATGCACTTTTTCTGACCCTATGGGGGAGTTCTGCTATGAAGTGCATTTTTGCACTTACTTTCTACACTACTTAATTATTCTACACTCGTTATCTCCTTCTCTTCCCAACCAGCTTTGATGAGCTCAGAGACTGTCTCATATCTGGGATTTCTTGTGTGCACTGTGAGGCTGATGGGACTGAGTCCACCTCCCTAACCTATGTTTGGAGGAGCAGCAGGTAGAGAAGAGATGGAGATGGGGAGAAAGCACCCACAGTCATGGGCCATTTCTAATGTGGGTCGAAAAAGCAGTCTTTGTGAACTTAGGCAGATTTAAATGTTCAAATAAATGGCTTTTTTACTTCAAAGCAGAAGCAACATTTTCTTTTAAGAGCAATAATATTTTCACAAATCCTTTTTTTGGTCCTTGATTTTACCCACTAACAGAATGAAAAGCAGGGAGACATCAAAAAAATTTTTTTCCACAAAGCTGTGACTGAAACACCCACAGAAAAGAGTGAATTTCATTCAAAATTTCCATGAGAGTCTTCTGATTGTTTGACAAAACCCTTTGTAATGAAAAATGCTATTTCAAGTGGACTGAAAACCAACATGTTTGCTTTGTTTGGAGTTGTATTGGATCTAAATTAAAAGTGTTTCCATTTTTTTTATGGGGTGGGGAAAAAAGGGGAAAAGCCAGAGAAATAAAGGAGGATCTAAAACACAAACTAAAACTTTTTGTGTTGTTAAATGGGATCCTCAGCATACAAAGCTCTGATGCATGTTAAAAGATGGTCTGCATAAAAGCAGTATCAGGAGGCTCCAAAACACCCTCCCCGCAAAGTGGTGCATTTCTCCCTGCTGTGAAAATCATCCTAGGCAATGGGGTAAAATATCTGGAGTTAAATGAACTTACCTAAGAGAAAATGAGCATATCTAGAGCTTGCTTAGAGCCAGTCTCAATCATTTAGTTGTACTGACACATTTATAACTCAATTTGTGAAAATTTCCAAGGGCAAGCAGTCTACCCTTCCTTTAAGTTTGGAAGGTGCCAAGCAAGCTGGTTTTTTCCCCCTTTTTCTCTTTCTCAGCCTTCATCTTACCATCACTGTTTTGGAAGCTTTCAGCATCAGAAAAGCTAGCGTTGCACAAACTGCGCTGCTAATAGCCAGGGCTGTTTAGGAGCTTTCCAATAAACCGATTTTTGTCTATGGAAAATATCATCGTGAGGGATGATCATGTAACTGCTGGAAACAAGGCCAATAAATCTCATTTTAGGGATTGCTTTATATGCTGCATACATCCAACTACAAGTTAGCAATTGTTTGTGGATTGCTACCGTGGTATATATAGCCTCCCATATCATAATGCAATAATCAAAATTATATGTGCTTAGCACATCCCAGTGCAATTTCTTTACTCAGCAAATCTACACAAAAGGCCATTTTCCAGCTGGGCACTACATCTAGGTACCCTTTGGAAAATGGTTGCAAGGAATCAGCTTTTGGCTCCAATTATGGCTCAGTCCATATCCCACAAAAAGCCTGGCTTTGCTTTCGGAGCTGTGGAGACGCAGAGGGAGGCATTTCACATGAATTTGTCAGTGTGCACCTTGATCAGGCAACGGTTGCTGTGCGTGAACTGCCAGCAGATTATTGGTGTGTGGGAAGAAGAAGGGGTTATTGCCAGCCAAAATACAGGTGCATAGAGCTGCTTTTGCAGCCTACGTATGACAGGCATCCAAGAAATGAAGGAAATACACTGTGGGCTGTGATTAGGCCCTGACGGCTGATACATCTTACCCTTAAAGGAACGGTTTTCTGAAGGTTCTTGTGTTTCATCAAACCATATTATCTCTTTAAGAGCAATTGCGCTCAAGGTCACTGGGTAGCCAGGCCAGGCCAAGCACAATAAAATAAGCTGGGTTGCTAATTTGAAACACATTGCTCCGGCTCTCAAGCAGCATTGGTGCACATGGCAGGACATCATACTTCCAAACCCGACACAGTCGCTCTGACCCAGCCAGAATAAACTGGGTTCCAGTCATACCTCAGAATAAACTTAAGTAAGCTTAATAAATATTATATTTAAACGTATGTGGCTCTGTGTGTAAACCACTGTAACCGAACTGAAGCAAACTGAAGCTTGTGTTACAAGCGCTGTGGAAATATCAGCATTTGGCTCTTTTAATAGCCCACTGTTTGTACTACCAAGCAACAAGCGCCCCAAATAGGAAGCCATGGCAGGCCTTGCCTCCTTCTGACGCCTACGATCTAATGGAGACCAGATGCAAAGGCATATCTTGCATGCGGTGAGTCACCCAAGTAGCAAAAGGGTGATATGCATCAAAAAGAGGACAACAGGACAGTACGGGGGCCTGGTACTTCGAGGGACCACGGCTCGCCTCTTTTGTCCTGGGTAATTTAATTAGTCTGTTCTCTCGAGCTGTCATCTCTGACTCATATGGGAACAGGAGGAGACCAAAGTACTCTCAGGGCATCATTTGAAGTCCACAGAAGTCCATGATGGGATATTTTTTGGTTTTTTTTTTTTTTTTTTCCATTTCTGTCAAAATCTTTTTGTCTGAACTTTCCCCAGTAGCTCCACCTGGTTATATTTCATGGTGACTTTAGTGCTCAGGTGTAGACATTATATTGAAAATGAACAAGAACATATGCTTATGTTAAAGTACCACTCAGATTCCTGAGGTTACTCCCTTTGATAATAGGATAACAGGGCTTTTGGGCAGGGGAGAAGCAGCCTGTCTCATATGCCGTTCTCATAATGAAACCAAAAGACCATAGTCTAGATGAAAATGCTCAGCACTGTGTAAAAATACATTTGAAGTATTTACTCAAAAATAATTAATAAAAAAGGCTTATAGTCAGACTGGAGGAGGCACTGAGTGGCATGCTGAGACGACAGAATAGGAATAGGCATTTTAAATGTTCAGAGAAAACCAAGCTTAGAGGGGCTTGGAAGCAAGCATTATAATTTACTCCGGAGGACAATGTTAGAGTTTAAAATTATCTTTACAAATTGGAGAGAGGCTTGAAAAATAAGGGAGCAACTCAAAAAGGACAAAACACTCCATTTAAACATTGATAATTATCTGAACAAATACAGGAGTGACTGGTTAGACAGCAAAGGGTCTAGGGGTGTAGTGAGTCACAAGTTGATTGGAGTCAGCAATGTCAAGCTGTTAGAAGAGGCACATGGAGGTACGTATAAGCATAAATTGCCCATGAAGAAATTCTTCCACTCTGCTTAACACTGGTAAAATCTCTCTTAGAGTACTGTGGCCAGTTTTGGACAGTCTTCAAACATGCAAAAGGTTTCTAGAAAGGGGTAAGTGTAGTCTGCTTTTTGTTCTCTATGTCCATGATGCATAGAGCAAGACAATTTCAGGAAAAATGATGTAGGACTGACGATAGGATATGTCTCTGAATGTGAGAGATGGGGGAGCAGGGAAAGGGACAGATATCCCTGACATGATGCATTAAAAACAGACCTCTTGAGGTCTCTTCCATCCCTTTGGCACCATAAATGTACTTCCACCAGTGTGCTGTCTGGATGTACACATAGGCACTGCTATAACAGCAGTAAAGCTATAGCTGGTTGCAGGTATTTCCTAGCCAAATGGCTAGATTTCAGATGAGGACTGATCTTAGCGGTTATTTTTATGATTTTGTTGCACCCTCTTTTTGATGAATAGTAACAGTGGATTTAATGTTTTGAAGTATTTTACATAAGTATGTATTTTATGTATTAATGTACATATGTACATATATATTAATGTACATATGTATTTTACATAATAATATTAAAAATGACTAAAAGCTACTTTATAAACTACAGAAGACAGATGACTTAGAACATTGGTGCTTTTGAGGAACATTTATTTGATTTGTACTAATGTGAACACAAGAGTCTGTAAAAGTTGATTAGAGTTGGGAAGATATTGAGAAGAACTTGGAGCAAAGTGTGCTGTGAGCTCATTCATGACCTTTCTTTGTTTTTCTGTGCTCTGTGTGAGCTGTTTGTTTGTTCCTTGCTCTCACACATGTTTGGTTAGGAACATGAATGCATTTGAACATGTACAGTTATAGACGTGTGTGGGCTTATGTATAAAATTTTGTGCAAAGGTAGTTGTGTGTGATTGCGAACGCAAGCTCTGTTAGGGCTTGGAAACACAGACAACTTACCACACTTATTACCTGTGTGCTGTGACAACCGGTTGCACATTCCTAGCAACAAACATGAAGTAAAACCTGCTTCAGTCACCAGATATGATGCAACTTAATTTAGCAGTGGGCAAAAAAGTGCAGACTTAGTCCATTTCCTCAGCTCTGCTGATGCACACAACCCAGGAGGCTGAAGAAACGTGGGACTCCTGTGCTGAAGCCCAGTGCATTGATTCACCCGTCCCTTTTACACACACACACACACACACACACACACACACACACAGAAGTTGGATCCTCCCCTCGCCTCTGTGTGCACCAGCAGGACCACTGGCATCAGTGGTGGAAGGCCAAGATACATAGAGTGAAAAGAAAATCAGTGTTTTCTTAAGCACTGACATGATTTGTGTGCAAATCTTATTGATTTCCAATGTATTTTAGAAAAATATGACTCAATACCTATACGTGGACAGAAATTGGGCTAAATCAGAAGTTATTCACGATGGGTAACTGAGCGCCTTCCTGCACCGACCACAATGCTCCCCAGACAACCTACATTATCTAGCTGAACTGAGTGGCGGGAGAAGCAAAACACTGAGAAGGAGATAAATAGGCTATATTTGAGCACTGTATGCTTGATAGATTAGCTGTGCATCCAGACTGCCTTTCATCTACATAGGAAGGAAGGACATTTCAGAGTTCTGTGATCTCCCAGCCAGAGAGACAGCTATCTCGGCAGTGCCAGAGGCAGCCAGTGCATTAGCCCCTTCGGCTATCAGTGCGTTTAAACAAAGGCATCTCACAATTAGCACTTTGCTATTTCCTCACTATTGCCTGTAATTTGGGGATGTCAATACATTGCTTCAAAGTGGGTTCATGCCCTTCGTGTTACTGTTCATGACACACAGCTGTGGTTTGCAGTCACCAGTGCGTGAGGGAGCAGTTTTGCAAATGTTACTCGTGCGGTGCGGTCCCTAATGGGAGAGACCCCTTTGAACTAAGGCACAAGTGATGCATAAACTGGAACCTCCTCTGTCACCTCAAACCTGTCTTCCTTCAGACCTCTGCCCATGTGTGAGGAACTGGATTCTGGTCTAACTTTCATACAAAATGCCATTCTGAGAGAATGTAAATGCTCATAGAAAGTTAAATGTGAGATTTTGAGAAGTTTCCCTCTGTTCCCAAGGTAAACAGCGTAGACTTCATGGTATGCTATCGAGGCTGCAGGAGCTGAGATTAATGCAGTAAAAACCTCAGAAGCATAGGATCAAGTAGGGGGATCATTTGTGACACTGGCTGTCACAAGTCAAATGATTTTTATGCTGTTTCTTCTGGCTTCAGGTCAGAACCAGAAGGCAAGTTCCTGAGTAGTCTACACGGCCTTGCATCAAGGGCCCATTACACTGGGCCCTCTCAAAGCAAAGCAGAGATTCCTCCTAGTTTAATTCTTCTGCAGCAAAACCCTGTGCTCAGATCCTGCCCTCAGAAGTCAGGCAAAAGTTAGCTGAGGAGCTTTAATATTCATTGTCAGCTGAGGGCCCAGTTCTCTTAGAAACAGACATATACCCCCAAATAGCAATGTTTGCTATTGCAGAAGAAGAGTGAGGAGAGGAGAGGAGAGGAGAGGAGAGGAGAGGAGAGGAGAGGAAAAGACTAGATTTTTTTACACAGCAGGATTCTGAAAAAAATTATTTGAGAAGAATCTAAGTGGAATTTCAGGGTTCTCTGAAGGTCGGGGTCCTCAGTTAAATTTACTTTTTCCTTATAGACAGGAATCAAACTGAAGAAGGGTTTTTAAAGTAGATAGGTGAGAAATGCTTATCTCAGTTTCCCTGATAGACAATGCAATTTCTAATGATATTTTTATGAAATATAGATATTTCTCAGTGGGAAATGTTGGGGAGGTTTCTGTAAAGGATAGTACTGTTAGAAAATCATTTGCAATCCAGTCCCAGTGAGATCTAGTCCTAATTGGATCTTATTTAAGGACATAATGATAAGCAGGTTATAGAAGAAGCAAACCAGGCCCCTATGGAATCTGTGAAATTTTATGTAAAATGTTAAATGTTTATTATTATTGTTATTATTTTTTAAACAGCAATTAAACCTTCTGAGTAAGAAGGGAAATGTGCTATTAGCCTTTTTCATTAACCGCTGGAATGCCCTTCACTGACTTTTTTCTGGTTCCAGCTAACAGCATCTCAAAGAATGAAAGCACAGTCTTGATGCACGGCATGTATTTCCCCAGTTTTCCCTTGAGTGCCTTGGCACCATCTAGCAATTAGTGCTGCTTGGTTAATTGGTCTACTTTAGGCTGTGAAGAACTTGAATTAAGCTTCATGAACTTGACTTGAAGGACAAGGACTCTTAAAGGAGCAACAGCAGAAGAGGAATTTCACTGATAACTGCTTGAACAATCCCGACACCCACAATGCTACACCCTGTGTTTCTTAATGCCAAGGAAAACAAGAGCTTGCAAAGTTGCGGAGAGGATGGCCTTTGCTGTACTTGCAATAGCGTTTACGTGCTGAAGGACATTTCTATTTTGCTAACCTCACTTCCTTCAGGGTTTGCTATGTCTTGTCCGGACTGGCTCCCCTGTTTCTTCAGGTGTAATGTCAGTAGAAAACGGCTCCTTTTCTTTTTCATTTCTTTCATCTATACTGTCTTTCTAACTGTTACAGCTGGAAAGACACACAGAGAAAAAGAGTCACTATTACAGGTTTAAACTGTTGAAATATTCATGTCCTCTTTCTGACTCCAGTAAGCGTGGAGTTAGAAAGTATGCTTTTGCTGTTGATCACAGAGAGAGGTAAAAATAATCACAGGTTTTATGTATTGTGCACAGCTAGGAGATGGCTAGAAGAAGATTCTTGTCTGCTGGCTATTCCTGGCTGACCTAACCACCAGAGGTGGAAAATAGCCATACACTGACTTCTACTTAAGGGAATATCCAGGTGAACATCAACTTACTTTCCTAAAGAAGAAAAGTCTCCTGTTTAAGATGGGGATTGTCTCGAGCATCTTGCCTGAGAAAATAGGACCAAATGTCCAGGGCAGCTGTTTGCTCTTCCATATCCATTGCTTATGATGGGTAAATTTTTCTAGAATAAAACATAACCATCCCTCTTCTCCTCCCATCAGTGTCCACAGTCTCAACAGTGCAAGGTTGCAGTGACACCACTCCAGCAAAGAATCAATGTTATTCCTAATATCAAGCACTTAACTTCTCCCACTTGTTTCTGTTCATGTGCTAAAAGTTATGTTTCCCATACTTGGCTTGATGACCCAACTGAAGGACTTTGAATCTTTAACTTTTCTGTTGTTACCACTCAGTTCCTCCTCTGTCTCTTTCTCTGCCGTTGTGCTTTGCACTCTTTGGGGCCCTAAGCCCTGAATCATCGCTGGAGAGTAGCTGCTCTGAATGGTCCAGCATAAAGTGTGAAGCTCTTTGGTGGTTGCTGTGGTTTCTGCTCTCTGTTTTGCAGGGCTCAGCTCTTTCCTGGTGTTCAGTAAATGACACACACATCTTTTTAGTGTGGTTTCGTAGGGAAGTGCGAGTTGTATCTGTTGATACCTGCTTGTCTGTTTAGCCCTTCCAGTAACTATTAGCTTTTTTTCCACCAAATTCGATAGAGGGAAGGAAGTCTCAAAGATAATTACTTTTCTACAGATTTCGTGGAAATCAGCATCTGGGAAGAAAAGAGAAACCCAGATTTGTGTCTCCTATTGTGGGAAAGCAAGGAAGACTCAGCTTTCCCCAAGCTGTTTGACAGCATCCATCTGACCAAGCAGCTGATGTCTATGGCTGGCTAATCTGCACATGGGTAGCTCCAGAGCTGCTTTAGCAGGACCTGTCTATTATCCTGTGGGCATGTCAGGGAGGGTATGAGACAGCTGGGGTGATTGCATATGATGCAGGGAACACAGAATAATTTCTTTGACATGTATTTTTGCCAGAAATCAGATTAGGATGCAGCTTAGTGTGAAGAAAATTGGAATTAAAGGTTGGCTCTGTTGAAGCCAACAGCAAAATTCTTAATTCCCAGGACTATGAAGGCCACCCTGATGTTACGCTGGATTCCTCACTTTTAGACAGCTGGGATTAGGTAAACCTTGGTTGTGAAGCTCAAGAAGTCATAGGAATGCCACTGCTTTCCACCTAAAACCTTGTGAGGGTGTCCTGAGCAGGGTGAAGGCTCCTCGCTGGAGTACGGCATGATGTGGGCTTGTCCAATGCACGAGGAGACAGAGCCAGGGCCCTGCTATGTGCTGCCGCAACCCAGGGTGGAGAAGGGGTGTCCTGTTCCACAGCGGGGTGCTGTGAAGCTTCACTCATGCATAAAATACTTGAGGGATCTTCACAGGCAGTGTTTTACAGCGGAAAGTAGAGAACAATATTCACTTGAGTTTTTGAGGTTCATCATGAGTGTTTACAAAGCAGGAAGGTCAGAATTGCTCTGCATTGCACACAGGGAAGAGAGTAAACTCACTTGGTGCTGGAAATGTGAGTACTGAGATGTTTAAAAAAAAGTTTTCAAATGGGCTTACTCTTTTCTAGCATTTAGGAACAACCATTAGCTATTAGCTGTCCCTTCAACTTTTAGTGCCTATGACCAAATACTTGAAGGTATTTCTGGAGTGCCCAGAGCTATTTCAGCGAAAGTGGTAATTACAGAAACGAAACTGCTTCCAGCCAGCAATTTCCCACAAGATGAGAGCACCAGACAGCCCTTAGCCACAAGTAACAGAAATTTGAAAGAAAATAAAGGGTTCATTTAAAAAAGAAAAAGATCATAACTTTATAATAACGTTATTATTCAAAGAAAAATACTTCCTTATGAATTTGAAAAACCACTTTAGGCTTCAGCTTTTTTTTCCATGCCCCAATTGCAATTAATTCCAAACCATGAAACAGATCATACAATAACATTAACTGGATGTGGGTGTTGTTGGTTCCCCAAAGGCTGTCATTTTGCCTGGTCTACTAACTGGTTTTCAGGATTACACCCTGAAGACTCTGAAGGTGTATGAGAGAAGACAGCCTAAAATGCTGCCTCATGGCCTTTCTCCTCACTAAAAAAGAAAATTTCTTGGGTGATTCATCAATACCTATTATTCATGTTTTCAAGTGAGCAAAAGGAATTTTGGGCCATTTCTTTTCTTTTGGTTCCTTCCAAAAAATGTGCATATTTGTTTGAAATTAAAAAAAATATTAGAGAGTTGGCAGTGGTTTTGTGGGTACTATTTTTGACCAGTTCTACACATTATATCTGTGGAAAATAGTACTGTTTATGTGCGTGTAGTAGAAAGTCACCCTTATGCTGAAAGCTGATCCAAAGGCTATACAACAGATACTTTCCAATTACATCCAGTTTTGAGACCTTCTATGTAAGTATTGACAGATCTTTTGCTATCTTTCTTTGCAGCAGTGAACAACGAGAGGGAGATGACATCTTTGTTCCAAAGAAATTGAGTTTAAAGATGCCAAAACCATTTCATAGCCAATATTTTTAGTTTTCCACTGCAGAGGATTTGCATGTTTTTGAGAATGGCTGAGCAATGAGTGATAGGCTTATGAATCAAAGGTTGATGAAAGTAGCATTTCTTGGTGGCATGACCTAGGTGGAAGAACAAATAACTAAAATTTAAGACCCAGCTAGTATTTAGCTCTAAAGCAAATAGCATCCCTGAAGACTGGTATTATTATTTCACTTTGTTAAGAAAATATAAAATAGTAGCCATTTTCCTACTGTCTGCTGCATATCAAACCTACTGTGCTGCAAGGTTTTGTTTATATAGGTCTGCCCATAGAAGCTGATGATCAACAGCGCAGGAAACAGGAAAGGACTCCATTACCGAGCTTTTGACAAAGAGTTGGCACTGATTTATTCCATCAATATGAAGTGGAAAAGCATCACAAGGCATCCTTTCTAAATGCAGCTCACAAAGCTTATGTAACAAAACACCTACAATTTTTGGCTTTATCTCACATTTCAGAACAGCCTACGATCACTGCAGAGAATGGGATAGAAGATTCAGTATGCCACATTTTATAATTAGGCACCAATTCAGCCAGTCCTATGAGTAGTCTTGATTTTCCAGGTGTTTGTGATATACTTAAAACTTGTGTGTGCTCAGTCTCTGGACCAAGACTTTGGCTTGTTATAGTGTAGGATTTTTTCACTAAAACATTGCAGCTGCTGCAACCTTTGTTAGGCTGATTTAGTTTGAGATAGTGCATGCATTTAAAGGTCTTTGAAAACTGAAGTTACTTTACTATTCTTTTTTTCTTTTTCTTTTTAAGGCAGCACAGATTGTGCAGCTCTGCCCAGTCACATAATTTCAAGTTGGGGTATTCTTCTGAGCGAGATTACTTTTGATGCAGTGATTGCTAGAGAGACAAATGACACAACGTGCTTCTGTGGGTTGCTGTTCCCAGCCTGCAGAATGATAAAAGAGCAAACGATGAAATGCTGCAAAACAACTGCTCAGGGGAGATCAGAGACCTTTCTTACATGATAAAAATCTCCAGCTGTGGAAATCTCTTCTGGCCTGGTGAAACATGACTGAAACACATGCTTCTTACAAACACTCACCAAAGAACTCCAGTGTCATGCACACGCTTTGTGCAGGAGAATTTCTCCAACTTTTAACTTCCAGGTTGTTCTGCTGGTGTGTAAGTGTGTCTCCAGGATGGGCTTTTCCCCAGCTGCTCCCAAAATAATCTGTGTGGGGATGGGAAGTGGCATTACGGGAACTTTGTGTCTCCCTAGTCCTGGGATGGATAAACTTGCTCTCTGGTGTGGGTCTGAGCGCTGTCTAAGCCAGCTCTAAACTTTACTCAGCTACATATGGCACAAAAGAAAACTTCCACATGCTGGCTTTGAGACACAAAAGATATCCCAGTCAATCCTTTTCCCCAAGACACAGGAAAGTCTCAAACTAGATTGCCCTCTGCTCTGAGCTTCCCTTTTCCATGCTGTCCAAGGAGTGTGATATGACCGGCCGTCACCACAATGTACTTTGAGATCTCTGGATGTGGAAGCACGACGAGAAAAGGGGAAGGAAGTGGGTCATATTTGTTCAATATTTGTTCACTTCACAAATATTACCCAATTACTCCAACACCAGCCCTTTCAGAAGAGCATGACTGGGGACTGGAGCACCACAGTAGCCTTTCAAACAGCTCTGGAATGTTGTTTACTACGTTTATCCTAATGCTAGGCAATTTCTTAAAAAATTAAGACAGATGACTTTTTGCACATATTTGACTAGAACAGATTTTTTCCATTGGCTCCCTTGGCCAGTCTGCCAGATTAACAGGCAGATCAAAAGCTGCCAAAATACTGAGGGTGGACACTCAGCTCAGCGATTCCTGAAAACAGCAGTGCTACCTCTCTGGTGACTTTAGTAGGCCCTGAAAACTCCCCTGCTCTCAGCTTCTCAGGCAGTGGCATCGGCAACCCAAGCTCAATAGAGGGATGCGATCGCCAGGGATATAAAATCACAGAGTACCTCTAGGTGAAAACTTCCCCTACTCAGCAACATGTGTTCAGCAAGGCCAGTGATCTATTTTTTTTTCCATCTTTACTCTGCTTTCACTGATAAGAACCAGGAGAAAAAATGTGTGTTGTTTAAATCTAATTTTTCCTGTGTGGAAAACAAGAAGGAATAACCTTCTAGATTTAATTTCCCCTTCCTTGTTATGAGGAAGAAGTGCATTTTCAGGTGTGGGTTAGAAAGAGAAAGGGCTGAGTGACTCTTCAATGGCAAAGCATGACAGCTAGGCTTATTTTTATTAACTATATTTTGTACAGTGTCACAGAGTTATTTGTATCAAACTGTTCATTGGCTTTTGCATGAGTC
Source organism: Dromaius novaehollandiae (assembly GCF_036370855.1). Classification (NCBI taxonomy): domain Eukaryota; kingdom Metazoa; phylum Chordata; class Aves; order Casuariiformes; family Dromaiidae; genus Dromaius; species Dromaius novaehollandiae. Next base: position 79,660,543 of record NC_088101.1, on the reverse strand, counting down.
CTAGGAGACAGAGGCAAAATCTGTCTGTGGTCCGTATTATCAGCCTGTTTAGCACACTTAGACATATGAGTTAGGCAATTGTTATTACTCCCAAAATACAAATCTGGCCTCAGAGGGACACAGGAATTGTACTAAGCTTTATATGTTTCTGCAGAGGGAAGAAATCACAGCCCTCGCTTATGATCCATGGTCTCTATAAAATGCAAGTTGCTTAGAATTCACAGCAGATAGGGGTCCTGAGCAACCCCGTAGGAAATAATATTGTCAGTGATGCAAAACATCACTCCTTTATAGAATTTATGCAACTCAGCCCAGGACCCCAGGAAGTTTCTATCCATTCTCCAGGATTCATAGTCTTGAACCCTCCCCATAACCTTGGCATCTATGTCCTTTCACTCAAGAACTGAAGAGGGATCTGTCGTTCCTTTCAGAACATCAGCCCATTAGGGTAACCTGTATTTCTTCAGTGCCCAAGCCATAGCTTCCTCCTCTTGGAGTTCAAATCCACACGCTCCATAGCCACAAAGCTGTAGCTTTTTCTGGAGAGAGAAGAGCTGAAGGCTTGTCACTTGGTGAATTGTGAAAGAAGAAGAAAAAGATTTATGAGACCAGAGGGAACATGGATGAGCCTGACTGTGGCTGGTGGGGTAAGTGCTCCAAGGTTTGCTCTGTCCCATGTTTAAGTATTTTACATTACATTGAGTAAAGTACAGAAACAGTCTTTGGAGCAAGGTCAGCTTTGGGATTCTTCTCTCCCACACAGATCCCTTAGGTTATAATGTCATGTTTACTCACGTTGGGAATCCACATGCCCACTGCTTCCCAGTCAAGCTGGCCTGTAGCTAGTAATTAGGACAGTTTTCAGAGAAGGAGGAAATTTGGATTTAAACTCTGAGGGAAAGTCAAGAACTGAATCTTGGCTTCTACATTCAGAGAACTCCCACTGTCTAAGTATTGAAAGGGTGAGCTGGGTTGGATTGGGGTTTTTATGGGTATGTATGTCTGCCTGTATGGGGTAGGAGGCAAAATTAGTGGCTGGTGGACTTTCCAGCTGAATGCTGGTGGTGCTTCTATATGCCATGAACAGCTTATCTCAGATGGGGTCCAGCAAATGTGCTCTGAACATTTCTTTGTATCAGGACCTTCAGGGGATGAAGCCAAGGGAGGGATTGATTAGTGAACATGGGTAGGACTTAAGCATAGGCTGAGAGCTAAATTACTCAGCACTGACAATACAAAAATGTACATGCATGGAAGAAAAAATTGAAATGGCTAGGGAGCTCCCTCTGATGGAAAACTAGGTGCTAATGAGGTGAGTTTGGTGTTTGGATAGTCACAATTGTAGTAGGCACCTAGATCCCTTTGTGGATGAGTTCACATATGAAATTTCCAGCATGGTGGGGAATTTAACTTGAGTCCAGCTCTACCTTGCACAGAGGCTTTATTGCCACATTAGGTCTGACCTGCCTGACATGCTGGCTGGGCCTAGTGTGGCTCAGTTCTTCTAAATGTAGCCATGTGATTTAGTTGCCTTAACTTTGTCACTTAGTGTCATTTAAGATGCCCTAAGATGTTCCACCTAGTCCTCCATTGCTGCTCCAACAGGACGTGCCTCTCTCGTAGAGCCCATGTGTGTCTGCCAAACTTGCTCAGATGTCTTGAATGCCCTAGGACATCTTGCACGGCTCTTGGCAGCTATGTCTGGCAAATTAATCAAATTTTAGATCTCCATGGAATATGATGGGGACTTAGACGCTCAGCTTACATTTGGACTCTTACATGGTAGATACCTAAAATCAGAGTGAGATCAATGCCAGCTGGGGAATTGGTGGCACTATGCCAAGCTAAATTGTGGTACCAGGTGCTTCTGAGGTATCAGTTTAGTGGGCCTGAGGTATCAGTTTAGTGGGCTCTCCCTTTCTATCCAGAGCAATTGTTTTTGGTTTCAGCTGTTCTCCGCAGGAAGACCTACCCCTCTGGGCTGCTCTCCTGCCAGCCCCCGGCTTTGCGATACAGCCTTTTGGAGACAGCGTGCCACACCTTGCATGCCGAGCGATTCCTGCTGGTCCCTATTTTCTGTACTGTGCCCCATCCTGTCCTACCCTAACCCTTGTTTCCTTTCGTGATGGGAGAGAGGATCCACTTGTACTGGATGCAGAGCCAGGAGGTTTTGCTCCTGCGAGCAGGGGCTCACTAGAGTTTCCCTGATTTCTGTGTTCAGCTGGGTAACACACAAGCCGTGCCAGTCTTGGGTTTCTTGGCTCCTGAGTGTGGCTTTATTAGACGTACTGGCCAGTTCTCTTTATTTGAGTCTTTCCAATATCTGGACACACGCACACAGACATTTTGCTGTGTTAGGTCCCTCTCGAGCAGAGGTTTGGTGGGTCTCAGTTTCTGGCTCTGTCAGTATCTTCATTGCTGTGCAGATATATTGATTTTGCGTCTTTCCTCAATCGCTCCGCATGAACGCGGCTTAGAGTGCCAGTGAGGCGAATGATAACACAGGGCTGACACAGTATCAGATTTCCTTTTACAAAGCAGTAACATATGTTTCAATACCCAAGTCCTTGTAAGTCCTAAAACGTGATACTCTGCTATGACATGCCGAAGACATGAAGGGGAATTGCCGTGTTTGAATACGGTGCAGGTTGGAAGATTTCCTTCCCTTTTCTCCCATCACCGCCACCACTGACAAAGATATTAGGGAGTGACACCTGTGGCTACTAATGCGTTTAAACAAAGTAATTATTTGCTTAACAAACCGTTTATTTCTAAGAGCAAATAGAACATTATTCCAAAGTATTTGCTCATCCGGGGGCCGCTGCATTTCATGGAATTGTTTCACCTGATACAGAGGTTTGCCTCTGAAATGTTGCACAGAGATACTATTTATAGTCAGCGGAGAGGAAGAATCACAAAATATAGTTCATGTTATCCTGAAGGAAATCTTTGGTATCGGCCAGATGAACTGCACCCTAGAAATGCCTCTTTATCACAGAGGTCTTGTAAAGGGAGTAGCTCAGGTGCTGACATCCACCCAAGTTTGTGAGATGTGGGATCTGCACACAAATTTAGTGAGATGTGCGATTCATCCCACCTTGGAAATCTTAGCGGCGGCATTTGAGATGTTTGTTGCGAAGGTACCTCTTTGACAACTGTAAGCAAGTTTTTGTGTTTTTCTGTTTCCAAACGTGGAGTACTCTTGAGTCAGGGCAAAATTTACACTAATAAAATCTCCTCAACCCCATTCCCATGTCAAAAACCTGTGCCTACCACAAAGGGAGAAGAGGGGGGCTGGTACATCCCTGAGGCTCCTGGGTGCTGCAACCATAGAAGTACTAGCAGAAAACAGTGTAGTACAATAACAAAGGTGAGAGCCTGTCCCCTCTCTGAGGTTCTTGAAGTGTCGTGACGGAGAACCAGATATAATGGTAATTAAAAAATAAAAGAGGGAAAAATGTTGTGTTATGGACTTTTCTCTGCCATTTGATGAGATTATTCCCTTGAAATGGCAAGGAGAGGTGGAGAGGTGTAATCAGCTCACGACACAGACTAAGGGAAATCCATGCAGCACAAACCCAATATCAATATATGTGGAGGGTTGGCCCCCTCCCAGGTATGGCATAGGAAGTTGAGGGGGGGCAGTGATGCTGGGAAGGCACCCTACCTCCACTTGGTGTGGGGGCTGCCACATTTCCGTCCCATCCGGACAAAGAAACTCATCCAGCTCTGGTGTTTGCCTTTTCAAGACCTTGTTGAAACACTGGAGCAGGTGCAGAAAAAAGCCCCTGAGTGATTTGAGGGCTGCAGGAAGTGCTGTGCAATGAGACCCTTGGTGAACTCCAATTCCTTATTTCAGTTTATCAGAAAATTTAAGAGAGGGCTTCACTGTAGTGTGTAATTCACTATTTCTCTGCAGGAAGAATGTGCTGCCTATCCAAGGCAGGAAGCTAGAACCAGGCAATTCCAAACTGGAAATAAGGCACATTCTAACTGTGAGGTTGATTAACCACTGCAATGAACCATGAAAAGATTGATAGATTCCTTCATCTCTCAAGGTCTTCAATTAAAACTGGGTGACTTTCTAAAAGAGTTGTTTTAACCCAAACAAAACTTAATGGAAAATTTAAAGGCTGCACAATACAGGAATTGTTGAGGACTTTTCCACAGGGAAGGAGGATTTATATGATCATTGTGTAGTTTACTGTTTCTGTTTACTTTCTGCAGAAAGTCTCAGTTACGAGAGATGTTTGAGGTAAGTACAGAAAAAAACGAGCCAAGCCCTGTGTTTCTCCTAAAGAAAAAAGTCAGCAGAAGTTAATGTGGCTAAATCAGAAGTGGAGCTTATCTCAAAGATACTTGGTGAATCTGTTAGGGAGAATTTTTATTTAAACATCCTCATAGATTTTATTTGAAAAGTCAATAAAAGAAAAAAAGGAACTTCAGAACGTCAGAACTTCAGAGTTGCCATAACCAATAACTAATGAATTTGTCTCCTTTCCGTGTGATTTATACATTCCCTTAATGATAAACATTCCTCCAATTTTGCTAGCTGACCCAAATCAAAAGGACAAAGTCAAAGTTCGTTGTTGCACATTTTAAAATGCAAGACTGTCTCCTTCTCAATAAAACATGATGGATTCATAGTCCAGCATAGAATTCACAATCATAAAGCCGGGTGCTAGAGGTTAACCACCACATTGCAAATTCCAGGACTTTGATTCATAAATTCAGGAATAAAGCATACTTAAAAAAAAAAAAGTGGAGTCTGCAGTTTTGCAAACTATTGACCTCCCTCAAAGCTGGGCCTGCCTCTTTGCTGCCCATGAAGTACCTGCTTCCAAAATGAAACAAAGACCAAATAAGTTGGACAAATTTTTGGAAGCATGAGGGTGCCATACTCATGAAGTCAGACCCAATTCCCATCTGTTTGTTTCTCTAGTTCTTGCTGCATGCATCAAAGCAGCCAGTTCTCTTCATTTCTTTAGCGAGAGATTTACATAGTGCTTCAGGGATCCCAAAGACTAACGATTAAAGTGGCAGTAAATAATTTAAAAGAAATGTTCTCTGTGTGTTCATTTTTTAGGAAAGTATTTGTCTGAACTTAATATGTGCCATGATGAATTGTAAAATCTGACCTCTCCTTTTTGAAAACTTGGAGGAATTGAAAGCCAAATGATGTGCTGATCAGAGCAATTGCCATCCCACTAGTATTTCAGGATCTGTGCTCTCTGCTATAGGATTTTTCTCTGCATTGTAATATTTAATTTATTTCTTGCACTTCTCTTTTTGTGGAATAACTTTGGGCGGAGCCATGATACCCTAGAAATAAATGAGAGAATATCTACTGACTGCAGAAAGCAACCTGCAAAGAACCTGTAACAGAGCGATTTTTCACATTTGTTCTCTTACTCTCCTTCTGCGGGACAGAATAACATAATTTACTCTAATTATATTTTTATCCTTCCTCCTTTTCAAGAGATCTATTTTTTATGCTCCCCTAGTACTTCCTCAAACAAATTGTTTACGACTAGTCTCTGCCATCTGCAGCGTCCTAAGGGGAGGACTGGGGTCATTAACTTAATTTTGGATGAGTGTGTGTGCAAGGTAAATGCACTTGAAAAAGCAGCATGGATGTGAGGATCACATTCATGCACACACTGCAATTTCCCATAGCTTAAATGAGGATTCTTTTTATTAAAATAAGAACTTAATTAATACACATGGGCATTTGAGGATCAGACTATATATACAATTCATATGGAGTTGATTTAAAGATCCTGAAATTAATTAAAAGGACTGGTGAAGGAGTCTGTTTCTGATGGGAATAACACACTGATAACTTTCATAGTTAGGATATGCAAGAAATTATGATTGGACCCTCACAGATCAAAAATTAAAATAAAAAGAGACGGCTAGTGCCTCATGCTGAGTTTGATCCCATCCGACCTGACCCGCCCTGTGTTGGGCTTGTCGGTTCACTGCAGTACGATACCCAGGCTGAGAAAAGGATGGGTTGCTCTACATCTAAAATTTACACTGGTTGAAAACAGCTCTGTTTTCTCCCTTTTCCACCACAGGCTGAGTGCACCTCATCCCATTTGTCCCATGGGCTGTGTAGATATAGTCAATGACGTTTTTGTCCTACTATAAGAGCTAAACTGGCAGGAGGAAAGAAGGAGGAAGGTATTCTATGGCCTGGCTCCTGCAGGCAAGTAGAAGATGTTAAGGGACATCAGCGTCTCAGCGTGGGAGAGGACCTCGCACTGTGGGAGTCACCATGTGATTGGTGCAGCCTATACGTTCAGGTCTTTTTCATTGCAATCTCATCTCAAGAGGCTTGGTTGTCCCAAAGTCCCCAGACTGTTCCCAGGAAAATGCAGCTTCAGAGCCGTGTTTTTAGCAAAACGGTTGAAAAGGCAGCAGGAAATGTTGTGGGGCAGACCCCTTTGGAGCTTTTTTTGTGTTCTGTGTAATGACAAGGTGTCCTTAAACTACCTGTGACAGCCAGCACCAGCCAGCGGCTGGGAGAGGAAGTGCTGTCAGACACCACTGAGCCTCTGACTGCCAGAAGATAAATATCCAGCGGAAAAGAGATGAAACAGGTCTTCTAGATAAGGTCACAGTCCTGTTTCCAACAATGTCACTACATTCAAATAGGAAGAAAATGAATGACCCAAATATCCATCATGAAGCCTATACAGGCTAGGTTAAATTTACCTGAAATAGGACTTTGGCGTTGCACAGACCTACCTCCCTTGGATAACTTTCAGGCGTTTTGCCCTGACCAAAGCAAAACGAAGCATTGACTCTTCTTAAAAATAGTTAGAATGCAGATTCCATGCCTTGTGTTTGTCAGATGAAAGAGAAGGGTGTAGGATGGGGGAACTCAGTGCTGTTGTGCTTGGCCCACAACTAAAGAAAATCTTTTTTCAAGTGTTGAATGAATTTTGGTGCTGCCCATGAGGCTGGTGCTTTACACAAGTGTGTGCAGCCCTCTTCTGTTTCAAATTTGCCAGATTTTGGGTATGGTAAACAGGATTTTTTCCTGTCAAATATTTTGCTTCCTCTGGGCTTAGAAAAATAATTAAAAAGAGAAATTCTCTCTGTCACTTACTTTTTGCAAAGGCATGGTATGTTTTCAGCTCTCTCATCAGTAAGTGTGCTAATTTTTTGGAAAGATTTTACTTATTTTTCTTGTAAGTAGAATGTATTGGTAGCCAAAACAAACACAGAAAGAAGCCAAGGAAAGAATAAGATATATCTACTCATATGAAGGATCCAAAAAGGGAAATCTCCAAAAACTACTGTAAGTGCTATAAGATTTCAGATGGCAAATTCATCCAAAATTAACAAAACATTCAGTTCTTAAACAGCAATAGGATAAAAAGAACAGCTTCCAACAGTAAAAAAATTCCTTCTTTTAGTGTGGTAGGACTGTCTTGTGATTAAGGCAGTGGCCTTGGTGTTATGAGACCTAAGTTTAGTGCTTCTCTCTGGAGTGACCCTGTGTAAGTCAATTCACTGTGCTGTGTCTTAGTTATTTAGTTATTTATCTGATAATGGTCATGGCATTTCTTTCTTTATCTATTTTCCTCAGATTACCACATTCTTGGACCAGGAGTTCTCTGATACTATATTTGTACAGTATCTTAAGCAAGAGGTCCTGATCTGGTTGTGAGCTTTCAGAAAAGGTGGGCAAAATTTTTCCATTAGATTCAGCATTTTTAAATAGAAAATATATATTTTTTTCTTCCTACTAAAAATGTGCAGAAAGTTTTTTAATATGATCCCAAAATTACAGTTTTCATAACAAAAATCAGAATGTTGGGAGACACCTTCCATATTCTAAAAGCATCTTGACATCGACGGATCTGGCTAAACCCATATTTTATCTTACATGAAGTTTTCCACCGGAAAGGAGCTGCATTGCCCTAGGAGCCTATATCTGTTTTACAAACTGTGACTCGTCAAATGCAATAGCCTTTTGGAAAGGTGGTCAAGGACAGTATCTAGTGTTAGATATCTAGTCACAGGGAATACACGCTCCCTATGCACATGAAATCTGTAAAAGTGATGGAGGCACTAACTGGTCCAAGTTGGGTGGTATTTTTTTTTTTTTTTTGGTCTTCTTGATGCTGTTTTTAATTACAGAGAAAAGAAACTACAAAACAAACAGGGCATGTGTACTGCTGTTTCTGTGTGCAAGGACATATAAAGACCTAAGAAAATCCCACTGTACATGAACCATTCAGTTTGAATAAATGGCACTTTTGATATATTGATCGCATACACATGAAACTGAGACAATACTTATGAAAGCAATTGAAGCCTGAATTAACGCAGTTCACCCATCAGTGACTCAGAAATAAGTAGCATTTTGACAAGGAGACATGAGAGCAGCAGTGTTTTCTGACACACCCAAGCTGAGTGGTGCGTTGGAGGGAGGATGGTGTGTGTTGACATTTTCCTTTAACAGTTCACCAGTTGGCTGAAAGCAGACACAGAAAATATTAACTGCTGGAGAACTATTTTGTGGAAGTTAGCTGAATTCGCCTTTTAACAACAGTTACAGCAATTGGCCCTGGTTCCCCTGAGAAGATGAGATCTCTTTCACTCACATTGTCAGTCTGATGCTTGGGAAAATCCACGGGGAAAGGGGAGATTTTGCAAACTACTTCATATAACTGTAATGTTCTTTTGTCCTTGATGAAATTCTCTTCTTATTTAGGTATAATATATCTCTACTTACCAGCCTTGGGTGCCATTCCGGTACGGCCTAAACAAGCAGCTTCTAAGAGGAAGCTTTCAAAAGTAACTAGGCTTCCCAGTCAGGGCAGCGGAAAGTAGAGCAGTTACTTGTCTTTCGTGCAGGAGCCGGATGTAGGACAGTAAAGACGCACAAAAGCGCTTGCAGCAATGGCAGCAACAACAGTTGCCTTCAGCTAACCCCCGCTGGCCGCCCACACCACACTGCTACCCTTGGGCTGTCCCACACCCTTTCCTTGCCTGCCGTTGCGTTCGCCGCCGTACCGACATCCCCGACTGCCGCTGCTGGCAAGGAGTCAGGCCATGTCTTGTCTCGGCTGGAAGGAGAGGAGTTAGTACTGCAAAACGCACGCTCAGGAGGGATATCCCCAGGGCCACGAGGCCAGCCAGGGGGAGGACACACTCAAACCTGTCTGCCCTCTCTTAACCTGACCCACCTTTCTCCACCCCGGCTGGCCTGGCCGACCTCCCTGCGCTTACCGCAAACTTGGACTTGGCTCTGTTTCTTTTTTTTTCTTTTTTTTTTTTTAATATGCAGCAGTTTGTTTTTAAATAGGAACTGATGAAAGCTGTTGCTGTTCTTATTTTTCCTTTCTATGAACTGAAGTGATGACAACAGAGTTTCTAGTAAATTATAACATAGGCAGGCAGTTCCAGATTAGTTTTGAAGTTGGACTTTTTTTCTTTTTTTTGGGAGGGTACAAAATACAGCCAGACAAGATTTAATTAAATACTTGTATTTCATAACTGTAATTTATCTAGCTCAGTATGTCCTTTCCCATGGGTTTGTTTGGATATAGGGAATTTTTAGCTTTCAGACTGCCAGACCTAGAAACTTCTGTTTATCAACTGGACAGGTAGAAAACAGCCAGTAGCAAAGCAGACATGCCCACACTGCCCTTTTCATGGGTCTTCGCCCTCCTCTGAAGTAGCTATCTCTAGGGATGAAAGGATAGTTTCCAGGCCACTTAGCATCTGGTCTCCTGCTGAGCCTGCCAAGACTGCATGTTTACCAACTAAAACAAGCCAACATATTTTCATTGTATCTCTTACTACTGTGACTGAGAAATAATTCCATATGGTCGCAGTCTTGCTACAGCTCTGTATGGGACGGATCTGGAGCCTGTTGGAGTCAATGGAGAAACTCCCAATGATTTCAGTCAGTTTTGAAACAGACCTGAGTACATGAGTGAGTGAGAGCTTGAAAAAAAATATATGATATGTTATCTTTGATCCTGCTAGTAAAGATGTCATTGCTCACCACACTTACCACCCAGCTTTTTGTTACTCACTGCCTAGGAGCCCTAGTGTGGTGGTGAGGCCTCATAAAAAACACTCGGCCTCCTGCCATAGTGGATGCTCAGTGCTGCAGTCTTCGTGGAGCACATCATTGCTACACCTGCGTTTGCTGCTTTCCAAGGCTGTCGTAAACTGGGCTGGGCAGGTTGAGTGCTGGATCCAGTCCTTCTCAGGGAAAGGTCATATTCTTACCTTTTTCCTATGCCCATCCCTTTACAAGAGAGTGACTGAAGCAAGACACACACCTCTTTCAACAGTAATTTTGTACAACCATTTCCTAACTAACAGTATAGCACTTGCAGACTCATCTGTAACAACCACATGAGCTACCCTGCCTTTCTGCAGATGAGCTCATGAGCACTGTAGTTTGCTGCCACAAATGCACAAGAACAGATATACATGTCCATATATACTATATTGTCTGAATATTTTGTGTATGAAACTTATTCTAAGCATTCGTTTGTCTAACAGCCTGAAAAATGCCACTTCTCCCATATATAATCAGGATAAATGAAGAGTTACTTCTTGCTTGTAATTTCTGTTGAGTGGCCAGCATGGAAGGAGTTTGCTAATCCTTGTCCGGTCCCTCGTGGACCAGTGCCTTCCACACAAGGAAGAGCTGGCAGTATGCCAAGAGGTCACAAGGAGGGGAATCACACAACTCTTTTTCCGTAGACATAATTCCTCTGGAAGAAGGTTGAGGCCCACGGGTGCAGCACTGGGGGGGAAATCGTGCTCTGTTGTGGGGGATAGACAGAGGACTTTGGTGTTCACGACCTTTTACCTGGCAGCCTTCTTCAATCCACAGTCCTAAAAAATTAATTGCCTGGAAAAGACATAAAACAGGATGGAATTCCTCAAAGGGACTCTCCTTCTGCTGACACGGGACCTGCTGACTGAACACATTCTGTCCTCTCTCCTGCCTGGCTCCTAGTTATCTCCTTTCCTCCTCGATAGATTACGACTGTTCTTTTGCGAAATTTCTTAGTCTCACGCTTGGGGATTGAAGGCTTTTTCAAGAATAGAAATGGAGCGAGTGACACTCCCTATAACAGATGATGATACTGAATGTCACCAACCAACCAGACAAGAAAAGATAGAGAGACTCCAATGGACATAATCAAGGCATGGCTGTGATTTCCAAGGGGAAAATGATAAACAGAGGTTTGGGTTTGGCTGTGCTGAGATTTTCTTTTTATTTTGTCCAGGAAAATTTTTAAAATCAGGAGCTCTAGATATGATACATAGTTGGGACGGGGCATCTATTCCACATGTTGGAGTCTGGTCTTTTTGGGTGCTTAGTCCTTGCAAGAAAGCATCAAATTCCTTCAAATCCTGTTGTCATTAATGGAAGCCAAGGGAACTAAGAATCTTGCAGGGCTGAACCATTAGTGACAGGTTCGGGAAAGGACATCAGTGTCTCTAAGTTACATATCGTGCTACTTAACTCTTACGTGCTTTGCTTCAGGAGAGTTTTACACTAAACAGTCTTGGGACAAAAGAAAGGTTAGTGGGGAGCAGTATTAGAAGCCACATCACTTCCCTGGTAGCCGATCCACCAATCTGCAGCATTACACCTTAATTCTGCCGGTTTTTCTTTTGACATCTATGTATTGCATTCCTGGCCAGACTTAAGCAGGATGCAGGATACCCCCAGCCATCAGCCTGCAGCACACAGAAAGATGCTTTTAGGCAGAAGGATCTCGTTTGGAATGAACTTTGAAGCAGAAATTAGTGGTGCACTGCTCAGGAGGAGAAGACACCCCAGCAAGGTGGGTGGAGGATGGCATACAGGCTGTGAAACACAGACACGATGCTCATTGGCAGAGAGAGTTAGTTAGGACAGGAAGGTAGGAGAAGGCAGGGGGAGAAAAGTTAAAGAGAGAGAAGAAAGTGATTTCCATCTGTACTCTCTTAATTCTCAGACGAGCTCTGTCCTTTGAATCTGGGGTAGGTCAAGGGGAGGGAAAATAAAGCGACAGAGTGCCTTCATAGGAACATCACAGTTGAATTTATACATGCCAGGGATGTTATAAAAGCCCCTTTCACTGTTGGTTTTGCTTTTCAGAGCAGTTGGAGACCCCTGGCTTCTGCTGGAGGAGAACAACTACTGTCTAAAAATCAAGGTCTTTGCACTTTTAAAAAAACAGGCTATTTTCTCAGCTTTACTTTCCAGACGTTTCTGTTTCAGAAAAACATCCTCATCTCTCTAAAACAACCAGAAATTTGTTCTTATTTGTCTGTAGGGTCAACACAAACTGCAGTGATCAATGCTGCAAACAGCAGCTCCATTTTTTGCACCGCATGACAGAAGGTGGGCTAGAAACCATGTGGCAACGCCACAAGGTTGTGAAGTAGAACACGTGGTTTTTCTTTCTAAGGATTTACTGCAGTTTTAGTGAAGGGACAGTAAAGACATTGCTTGGAACCTGTAGTAGAGCAATTTATAGCAGCTTATAACAGTAATTCATGGAAGTTTATTATATGACCTGCTTTATGAAAGTTCACTATTAGTTCAACATTTAATGCTCACAGACTTGGCAGAGTTTCATGCAAGCTGGATGCTGAACATCCGGTGAACTTTGTTTACGTACACAGTATATGGTGCTTAGAAGGTTCTCAGAAAAGCTGCGGCCAGAGGCCACCACACATTTCTGTGTAAACTAATGAGCATGCTTGCCACGGGGACTGGAGGGATTCTGTGCAAGGATTTGGAAAGGCTAATAATAATAAAAATTTATCTTCGGAGAATCAATGCTGTGCTTTAAAAATAAATAAACGGAAAAAAAAGGAAGTGGAGAAACTGCAGAGCACAGAGATGAGGACCGGACCTATGTCATTGGCTCCCCCGAAGATACCTACAGCTCTTCTTCTAAGGTGCTTCTGAATGGTTGTGAGTGGAAGAGAAAATCATGGACATGCAATCATAAGGGAAAGAAATTGCCAGAAAACTAAGAGGCAGGCTGATTTGGAAGGAAACAGTTTTGCTGTTTTGTCTTCCTCTTTTATTTGGCTGTGGTTTATGGCACAATGATCAACTGCAGGCTCTTTTCCTAAGATGTTTATTTTGGAACAGAGCTATCACTGTCATGCCACAGTTATTGTGTATAGCTTGTTTTCGTCTTAAAAAAAAGCCCAGAACAAATTGCAGACTTGATAGACCTATAGCTCCAATATTCATCTGGGGACACAAGGGGAAAACCCCAAACCCCTAGTTTATGTGTAAAATGGGCCATCGGCACAAATGTTCCCACTAGGTAAGTTGTGCCTAATCCTTCCTATCTGTATAAAAGTAGTAGCAAGCACAGAGTCTGCTCTGCCTCTCCTCTGCAGTCCAGAGTGCGGGGTCAGGGACACCAGCACCAGGTCTATGCATTATCTCAGTGGCTGATCGTTCTTGCTCTCTGGGAAGAGGTGCAAAGGCAATCTGTGCATGTGAAAAGTGTCAGCCAGTACAGTGTCTTCTGCATACTGCTTCCAAACACTGCAAAGTACAGCTTAACTCAAACCTAAACGCTTCATGTTACAGGCTTACCTGTGCCCTGAAGGAAAGAAATCACCATGCAGGTGAACTTAGAAGAACTTAAGCTGCACAGACTGGGCTTTCAGGTGTTTAGAGTGTTTCTCTACTGAAATATCTGTCAAAAGCATTTATATGATCCACAGCACCGTACTGCTAAACTGAAGTTTTGCAGCTAACTTTTGCCCCTGGCAATCACCTGGCTAAGTGTAACATCCAATAAAGTCCCTTTAAAATCAGTGAAGAGGCATGTTTCATCCAACGTATTTTAGGGGCTCAATTTGTCCAGTGCCATTTGAGACAGCATTTGAGACATCAACATGGAATTGACAAAGATGGGACACGACATATGGGAGACTGGTGGCATGGCGACCTGATGGCAGGTGGGAGCCTGGGGTGTCCAGGGCAAGGTGGAAATTGCAGCAAATTCTTTCAAATCATCTGCCAGTAGGAGGAAAGAAATGAACACTGTCATTACCTTGGATTGTGGAATCTGTATTTGCATTAATAATGAAGATGCAGTCTTATGAAACACAAACATAGTGCCTGACTTGTATAAGGTCAAAACACACAGTGGCAATGCCACCAAAAACTGTGCGTCTCACTGAAGCCTCAACATTTACGAGACAGGCCATCTCCAAATGAGGGTCCTGATAATATGGTTACACTGTGGGGAATGCACATCATTTCCTTATGACACAGAAGTAGGTGTCTGAATTATGAGGCTGGGCTTCCTTTGAAGTCAGTTGAAAGAGGAAGACTTTTGCCCGTGGGAATTCAGAGCCCTAAGTTAGGCTTGATCTTGAATTGCTCTCCTGTTGGGCACTTCTGTTTCCATTAACTATAAGTGGGGACTGGCTTCTGAATTTGGACATTTACATTTGGGCAGTTAAGTTAGAAAGTATGAATAGTCTCATCACCTTTCCTTGTACCCTACATTCAGTCTTAAGAAGAAAATCCTTACAGTGGATGCTAAAGGAATGACAGTGTTGATTTATTGAGTTGGCTGGGAAGTTGCTATTCAGATTTGCTCCAGAGAGGTAGCCACTAACAAGGGAATGGCCTTTCTGTGGTAAAATAATGCCACTGCTCCACAGCTTGCCGCCCAAGCATCCTCGGTGGTATGAGCCTGGCAATACATTTGGGCCATGCTGTTCAGGTGTATGACGCACGAAGTGACCTGCATGATCTTGCCTATAGGGCAGATAACAGCTGAGAACATGCTTTTTTTTTTTTTTGTGGATTATTCCGTCTCTATTCTTAGCCCTCTTGATCAATAGGATAAGAGCCATCCCTTGGTAAACAGATATCCAGACTGAGCTGGAAATCACCGCAAAACCATTGCGTTGTTTGAACAGATCAGAATGGTCCTTAGGGGCTTATTTCTGTGCTTATTTTAGACTCTTGTGGGCTGGAATTATGAAAGGAAGGTGGTTTTTAATCTATTCCCTACATTTTTGTTTTGATTTGTTTTTCTGAGTTGCTGGCAGTGATAATGACCTCATTTATATCAAAGCTGGGGTGGGGATAGAAAAGTGAGGTGAGGTTGTTTGGCCAGTTTGAGCATGGTTTCACTTATTTCAGCAAATAAGCAAACATTAATGATCATTAACACTTATATGTGCCCAGACGTTTGCACACACACAGACACAAAACTACTAATGTTTTTTTTTTCTTAAAGTTACTGAATTGTTCTTGTGGTAAAATCTTGGGTGGCTTCCAGTTTTACATAACTAGAGTAGGCTCAGCTAGTTGAGATAAAATGAAAACCATCCTCAAGCTTCCATCAAAACCCTTGAGATAAAAATATACATATATCTGTTCAATATTTTTCCCTCCTTATTTTTCATTTTCTCTTGCTTCTACTCTTCTGGTTGCTAGCCAGGTTTCAAATAAATACACACATCCAGACTATCCAGTTATAACTGATGATGAAAAAACATTTGGGAGGGATATTAAACCTAGAGCTTCAGGACTTATAATACTCTTTCTAGATATTAGAAACTAGACTCCCTTCTGTCTTCATCACAGCTTTAGGTCTTTCAAGAACTGAGAGCTGATTCAGAGGTGGAGTACTAGACTCCATGGATGCTGACCAGCTCTGGTCATCAGTCAGTCTGGAAGAGGTAGATCTGCTGCAGATTCCTGGACCTTCTTGTTGTGCAGCAGGTCTGCATGCTTGCAGCAAGCTTGAGTGATCTCAGGCATCTCTGACAGTGGATATAATAAAGAGTTGATAAGTGCATGGAAAGTAACCCTTTCTCCCAACAGCTGGCAGAAATTTGGGGCATTCAGGTTGCTAGAAAATCTGTGGGCTAGCTGTATTCCACTTAAATCCTGTTTAGGTTTGAGTGTCAACTGAGATGCAGTAACTGCCAGTGCATGTGCTCTTACCCCATGACTAATGTGAGAGAATGTGACTTATCCTAAACTTCTTCCACTGCGGGTTAAGCTAGACTCCAATAATTGACATTTTCTGAATGAGAAGAGCCTCCCTCAACTAACAACTCAGCTGATTTGCTGTTAAACTACAGGAATGTGCTTCTGTGTCTGTGGCTGCAGAAATACCAGCATCCTTTGGTCCGAATCTTGTGATTCAATCAAAAACATTAAGTCCTGTTAAACTGTGAGGAGCACCATGATCTCCTCAGTGCCTGGTGGAGTTGGAGCACTCATAATCTTTGGAAAATTCATGAGTCCTATCTGGTGGTTTGAGATGAGGCAAGTCTGCATGTACACATGTCTAGAAAGACCAGGACAGCTTTTACTGTAAATTATTTAATCTCTTTCCTTCCCCCATCAGTTCAGTGTTCCATGGTTCATACCAGCTCAAAGCAACACATCTATCCGGCTGAACTTCTACAGATTATGCTGTATCCTATCCAGACATTTTGGACAAATACAACGTACTAACAAGCTGTATCTGCACCAGGCTGAATAATGTTTCCTCCCAACACAACTTCCTGTGCTCAACCAAGATAAACAGTGAAAGAGCATCCTGTTGGCCCACTGGTAGGAGAGGCTTCAGTTCTTATTTATTTTCAAAATAGTGAGATTTAGTAAATATCTACAGACAGTAGGAAGTGCATTGCTCACACGAGCAGCCCGTTGTACTTCTGTGCTTGCCAGCAGTATGTTATTCAGTCACTAGATGTCTCTGCGGGCAGCACAGAGGGGCCATAGACCTTGGGGTCTCTGGTGAGCAAAAAAGACAAAGCTGGGACTTGGGCAGTGGAGAAGGCCTTGGCTCTCTACATGCAGATGTGTCTGCCATGCACAGTTGTTTGTGCTTAGTAAACAGTTTAGGAAGGTCAGTGTTTCTTCAATTGCATGGGTCTCTGCTGTGAGCCACAAGCCATATAATTCAACAGGTAATTCATATTATGTATAGTTTTGTGTTTATGAAGCACTCCAAGGACAATGAGAAATTCAGCTTCAGGAGTGTTCCCATGAAGCTGGGTAGCAAATAATATAGGAATAAAATCAGGCAGAGAGCACAAGTAGAGACAGAACCGTGGTTCCTTGGAAAAGTAGGAGCAGAATGAAAGCCACAACTCAAGCCACCCAGGAGTCCTACATATGGGAATAGTCTACTGGCAGCTGCAAGCTCAGTAATGTCTCTGACACCTCCTAGCAATGCAATGAGAAGATGATGAGACCAGAAACCGTGCAGTGAAGCCTGGCCGTTAAGGTCTCCAGATAGGTCGTGATATCCTACTTTGGCGACTGGGAATGTTATACAGAGAATAAAAACAAAATGCCAGCTGTAGTTACACATTTGGAGGTGCCTCCAAACAAAGGTGAAGGATGAAAGGCATGAATTCACGTATGTCTGTCTTTCTGAGAAAGCATGAGGAAAGAAACCAGTATTTGACTTCCTCTGGGAAGAAGGAGACTCTTATCTGAGAAAAGTGTAGAGAAGGAAAAGGGAGGGATGTTGCACGTAGGTGAAAACTCTGAGCCATGCTGGGAATGTGCAGGGGTGGGCACAGCTGTGATCCGCTACTCTGACAAAATTGCCTTGCATTTTCTGATGCTACATTGTGTGTGCATGTGTGTGTGTGTATGTGTGTGTGTGTATGCGTGTGTGTGTATGCATGCTGAAACTATAGCCCTCAACCCATGTAAGCAAATGTTTGCAACTATAGATAGGCAGATAATTAGACACTTAGATGTCTGTACCTATCCTTGGCTTTCCTGAGGTAATCAAGAGCATTGCAACAATACAAAAGTTTAAAAAGCCTTTGGTAGGAAAGTAAGGCTGAGCACTCAGTAGAGGAATGAAGATAGACAGTCAGATAAGATACAAGCACAGAAAGCAGAGATAACCCAGGCCAGTAGCAGAGGGAATGCCCCACTTCCGTCAGAACAGTATGTGGCCTTTGAAGAATGCCAAAAAAAAAATTCAACTCCTGAGATTACCATGGAGTAATCAAAGTTGTATTAATTATATTAGACACTGTAAAGCCAAATGAAGTGACTGTCTAATTAAAAGCACAGCATCACCTTAATGAGAACAACCCTCACTTGTCACATCACAGGAGGGTTCATAGCCTCCCTCCCCTCCCTCTGTTCTTTGAATCCAAGTTCAAATTGAAGGGAAAGTTTGCTTATGGATTAGGTCCAGATGTTTGGTGTTTTAACACTTATTTTCAGCAGTTCCCTCTGCATGAAAGTTTTGAGATGTTTCTCATCATACTCTGTTTCCTCTGACAGGACAGTGCTAGGAATGGGCTGTGATGCATGCCTGAGTTTGGAAAGTGATGGTGGTGTCACTTCCAAATCCTGCTGAACTGGAGCACGTCAAAAGATCTTGTCCTGACCAGAAATTCATATTAATTCTCCTCTCTGTCCAGTTGAAAATTGAAACCCTTTGGCTCTGTAACTAGAATTGACAAGACACCACTCTGAATAAGATAAATCAGCTTAGCTCCTTGGGTTTGCCCTGGACTTAGGCCAGCTGGTGCCTCTGGTCAAAGTTGAAGCCCTACCCATAAGATCTAAATGGTATCCCAAGTGGTGTTTGTGGCACTGGAGGGTCACCAGTAGTATCCCAGGATGGCCAGTGTTCCCAGCCATAAGATCAGGTGTCTCAGCTGTGAGAGTTCTTCTTCTATGGGTGGCAGCAGCAGCTTCTGACTCCATGGTGGTCCATGAACCATGTGTGTATGGGGACATCACCCTCCTTGGTGCCACTGATAAAGATCTTTTAAGATGAGTCTTGAATTATATCTCTAATTACGCCTTCAATGTGTCCTTTGAAGCATGTCTTCTTGGTGCTGAGGAGGTCTCCTGGGCTCTCTTTTTGTCACCCTCTTTTTCTACTCATATTTCCTGAGAATTTCTTCTGCAGTCACACATTCAAAAGCATCCCTTTCTTAATACCTCTCCTTTCATCCAGAAAACCCTCAAAATGGTGAAGATCACTTCCCTAAACTATTATTTGTAGCATGTTGCCACTTGCTTTCCATCCTTTTCCAGCATAATCCACTTTTGTTTGACATGTTAATTGTAAGTTATTTGGGCAGAGACTCTCTTTGTACAGCAGCTGGCACAATGGAGATTGTGCTTCTTGACACTGCAGTCACAATGACACCAGAGCAATAAACCAACTACAATTTGATAAGCAATAGAACTATTAATTAAAAATAAGCTTGTTGATACGTATTTTAAATTGTCTTTTGAAACTCTTAACATCACTAGTCTTTCCCTTCACTTTATCACTAGCAATATCAAGGCACTAATGAAAAGACTTTTCATGTTTTAGCTCATCCCGCTAGCCTGTGTGAAAATTTCATCATTGCTATACCACCGTCATAGTTTTACTTATTAATACACTAATATAATGGATAAAAGTTCTTAACCTTCTGGCACTGTTTCCCCCAGAACAAGCAAAGGTTTAAGCGAAGTGGGGCTCTGGCTGAAATGGATCTGGCTGACTGAAACTAACAGCAAAAAACTTGGGAGCAACTTCTGGGGGTTAGGAGGCCCCTCAAAGAGGTGCTTAGTCCCTTCCTCCAAGGAAAATGTCTTTGTCATCACTGCTCTCCATTGGTATTTGTGCTGACACAGTGACAGTGGGAAATCTGAGTCCCATCTTAGCCTGGGAGCTGGGGAGAAGATTCACAGCAGGTAGTTTTAAACTCATATGCCTAGATTAAGATTAGTATTCTAATTTAAGCAATAAAATTTCTAAAACAGGCACTGTGAATATCCCTAGGGTTGTCCAAAGCTCAGCTAGCTCTCGCCTCTATATTTCACTCTTCCCATTTTTCCCAGCTACCCAAATTAAGTTATGCTTTGAAAGCCAGTAGGGTTTCCAGGGGAAACTGAGAACTTACGGTTTTGGAGGAAGTAGGGTGGGATTTTGCAGCTATATTTATTAGTCAGCATATTCATTCTTAGTTGTACAGAGTTACTTTTTATTCATCAGAGCTATTCCTCTTGATCCGTTCACTTAAAATAATTTCAAATCAGATATAGGCCCTTCTGAGTTTCCACCCATAATCAGCTCTACAATGCCCAACATGGAAGCGTTAGAATTTTTGAATTAAATAGTTCCGAGAGTTAACTCTTCCCCCATTAACACAGTGCTCTTCGCCTTGAGTTACAGCTGAGACATGGCCTCACATGAGGAAGGGGTTTAGGAGCTGTGGCACACTGGGTAATATTTCAACTTTCCTGCTTATATTGTAAACTTCTTTCCTGATCATTTGCTGGTTGCAGGTTGATGACCTACTGCAACCGTGGCTAATGCAACTAGTTGAGAGATGAATGTTAACCAAACAAATATGAAATTACCAAATTGTCCTCTTGTCTTCAGTGTCCACACAGTCTTAGCTATTCTCTAGAATTTTCCTGGCAGACTGAGATTTACTAAATCCAGTGTCTGTGAGTCAGAGCATCTTCTTAATCAAATTAATGTAAAAATAGGATACTTTTCTGCATTTATAGGTTTCTTCATAAGCCTAGAAAAATCTGAGTTTCTTCTAGTGGTCTGGGTGAACTCTTGTCTGGCAGCTTTGGTATTTTATCTTCCTTAAATTTTTGACCTGAAAGTCATGTCACTGGTAGCACAGATTCTCTTTGGAATTGTTTTCTTTAAAAATTGAATTACAATTCCTTCCTTTGATGGAAGGAAGTTAGTCATTAGCAGGCAATTCTCAAAAGTTTTCTAGAGTTTGTCCCTAAGCAGAAGCAGACACCATCCCTTCCTCAGCAGACTGCATTTCAAGCAGAGCTTAGTATAATCAGTAGATATCCTGGGACTTAGCACTTAGGACACATTATCTCAAAATATTTTTTTTCTTTTTACTGGCCTTTCAGAAAAAATCAAGCCCACTGGTAATCACATGATGTAGCACAGAGACTTCATCAAGAATGGAAGTAGGAGGTGACTGAAAATCTCTACAAAATGGACATTTTGAATCTGGGGGGAACAAGAAGAAAATTCCAACAGGCAGAGGAATACCCTGGTGTTGGTGCAGGACTGTGGGGTCTGAGCCCACACCAAATGCAATGCAGGTCCAGGCCATTTTCGTTTTCATGAGCACTTCAGGCAGGACCATGCCTTAGACTCCTGTATCTTTCCTGGCACACTAGCTTTCTGTTGAGATGGTGCTGACCCTCTTACAGCTACCCAACTCTACAGCTTGTCTCCAGATGACACTTTTAATCCTCCAGCAGAACAAAAACAATGGTAGCTCATGCATGCATTGGTTAAAGACAAGCTGAACTACAATGGGAGTCAAAAAGCTGTATTTGAAACTAGTGTCCATCAACAGTAGCTATATGATGGCAGCCACATAAATCTAGGCTGGCTGTAAACATGGATTCAGACCTCTCTTAAACATTAGAAAGAGAGCTGATTTAGATCTAGGGTACTGGAAAGGCCCATTTTTTAGACTGGGATGATGATATTCTGATACGAAGCTCCTGGATTCAACTTCCTCTTTAGAAAAGCTAAGATTTTCCATGCTGCAGCACATTATAAAGTTAGATTACATGTGGAAACTAAAGTACAGGTGATTGTTCAGGCCTCTTATTCCAGTTCAGACCTGTCTCTGCGTGCAAGGTTAGAAGTTGAATAGTTGGGTACCTGGCAATTTAACCGTATACAGTTGCAATCCCTTTATTTTCATCAAAACCTGATTCAAAAGAAGGTATCAAAACACCTTTCATGCCCAAATGTATCAGAAAAATTTAAGCGAAAAATGCATTCATAACCACAGCTGGTGGCTGGCTTCTATTCTGAAGCATGACAGCTTCTATTTTCCTGGTGTTAAAGGCAGTTTGCCCAGTAGGTCTTTGGGGTAGGCTAAATAACACATGTGAAATTGATTGAAGAAAGATCTCCTGGAACTCTCTAAAGCATTAATAAAATAGACTTAATCAATCCTTTTTTCTTCTTCTGATAATTATGCTGCATCTTTCCTATGGGGGAACATGGCAGAGAACATTTTCAGCAGTGAGTGACTGTAAATGTATGCACCTGTGCAGAGACAGCATGTGTTTGCTTATGCCAAATGGATAATTAAGTGCACATCTGCCCCTGCAGTTGTCTGTGTTGTACACACAAACACTTCATTGAGTGGAGAAATATAAGCTGCAGTCATACAAGTGGGTGGTGCAAACTTTATGTTGGCTTCTGGAGATGTGCTTCTACTGTCAGGAATATGCAGCTCACACAGTAGGATGCAAGTGAACACATGACTGTAGTCCTCTTTAGAGATGTCTACAGGACCTTTTGCAAGCTGATGCAAGCTCCCCCTGCCTTTGCTATGGACCTCAAAGCTGTATAACCATGTTGCTTTCACGTCACTGGCTAGAGCACAGAAGTGGGCTAACCTCTGCTACCTGCCCTCTAAAGCTGTCTTGCATCTGCTTGTAAAGGCAGGGAGATGTGTTTATAAGAGGTGAAGGATCTTTGACACATGCTGTCCAGCTGTCATCAAGCCATATGCATGACTTACACACTTCTGCATCATTAATGCTACAGTTGACATCGATGTCTTGCAGCAGACGAAGGTAGGATAAGAGTGGAATTTCCAACTTCCTCTGGCGAGCTGAGAACTATCTGGGAAGTTACACCTCTCCTAGCGAGACAAGGTTGTGGAACATGAAGCAATGCAATCATTCAGCTGTCACTTCACTGAGGTGACGAAGGCAGATATTACATTTTTATTTAAATTAAAAGGGGAGAAAAAAGAAAAGCTCCAAATCTTTGGAAGCTTTTCTGCAACTAGAATGGAGTCAGCCATGCTGGCACTGGGGGCATTTGCGGTGGGTCTCCGCATCAAAGGCTTCCTGCAGAGCAGACTTCCCAGGCAGCCTGAGCTGAGCTCTTGCAGACATTTCCCTGAAAGCCACTTCTCCTTGTGCTAAGCATCCCCTAATGCTTCTCTGTCATTAGAGTACTTTCAGTGGAATGAGACTGTTAGCATTTGATCCTAAAGGCTACCCACAACTCTAACCTACTGTTTTTATCATATTTGGCTCATTTCCTCAGATACGAGGAGCTTATTAACAGTCCTTTGGAGGGCAGACATGGAAGCCATCTCCTTAGGAAGAAAACCTCTGCTACATATGGCAAAGGCCTCCTCAAAAGAGTATCTGCAGAGCTAGGACTACGATTTGTGAACTTTTTGGCCTGACTGATAATCCCTGGCTACTTTCTGTTGTTGGTAGGGAGTTCGTAGGAAGTAGACCCCTCCCCTCCCATTGCAAATAATTCTCCTTTCAAAGAGTCCTGGTGGTGGTGAACTTCATAACTATCTAAAGCACAAGAGCTGGTGGCACATGTTTTTCATCTAAGCTAGATCAGTGGGCAGACAGTGGGTCAGATGTCTGGCTAATCTAAATTGTCAGCTTCAACAATTCAGCCTCAACATACAGAGCTGAGGATCTGGCCTGGACTTGAGGGTGACCAGAGGTGACTGGAGCTCACTGTTACCAAAAAGCAGATGTTTTCATGACATGGCAGGGCTGGTTTCAAAGTGAAAAGGGAAGAAGACAATATCTAGGAAATGCACTACTGCCCTTTCAAAGTATTTAAAAGAAAGTGTTATGCTACCATGATGATTTTTGGTAAAAAAAGACAGAAAGAAAAACTAAGAAAAGCACAAGGACCATTTCATGGATGAAGAGCAAAGTTCCTTACATGGAAAGCAGGTGAAAATTCCTAAGGATGCAGAGAACGATTTGTCTGCAGTGTTATCATCAGCATTTTAAAATATCTGTGAGTCTGAATTCTCAGGCCTTTCCCCCTGTTCCTCCAGTAAAGTCAGCCTCCTGATTTTTCAACTGCATCATCTTCTAGGTTCAGAAAATATGCACGTACAGGCATATCCTTCTAGTTAGCCTTAATTTTTAATTCCATATTACCAGCTACTGAGGCATTCAAAAAACCCATGGTTTTATTTTCTGGAATTTAGGGCCTGTTTCTCATTTGTATTGTGGATGCTTCCATCATCTGACAGTTGTGAGGGCATTGTTGAGGAGTGGACATGTAATTCATACTTGTCAGGCTGCAAAATACTTCTCAGAAGGTGAAAAAAGTCTTCTCCTGAGTGATTTTCATTTACTATCCATACTGTACTAGTTTCTAGAAGCCCAGGTCCTTTATGGGGTTGTGATGGTGGTAGATGCTGTGTAAATGAAGCACCATCAGAAACAAAGTGCTTGGAAGTCTACTCATTTCTCTTTCCTGGTCTCTCTTACACCAGTACATGGCGATATATCACCTTTGGCTCTTGGCATCCACTCTGAATTTTTCACTTATCTAAAACCATTCACTGAGGTAATTTTCCATGTCAGCAGCTAATCTCGTCTATCTGGGATCTTATAACTGAACCTTTCTATACAAATCTGCTCTTTTTCCACAGTGCTCTGTTTAAAAAACTTAAACTCTCTAGCTGTTACCAATGTCTACACCTGAAAGATGGAAGTAATTATTAGCCAGCAGTACATACCACAAGTCACAGGCCTATTTCTTTGAACCTTGTTTTCAGTTCAGGAACATAAGAATGCTACCGCCTTCATTACCTTCTGCTTTTATAAAGGATTAAATTATTAAATATAACTGCAAGAGGCCCCTCTCTGATGCTGAGTAGCCCAGGTCTAATCCTGCTT
Organism: Dromaius novaehollandiae; assembly: GCF_036370855.1. Classification (NCBI taxonomy): domain Eukaryota; kingdom Metazoa; phylum Chordata; class Aves; order Casuariiformes; family Dromaiidae; genus Dromaius; species Dromaius novaehollandiae. The sequence goes on along the minus strand of NC_088101.1, from coordinate 79,635,825 downwards.
ACCATTTGTGTGTTGAAAGAACTTGAATGATTTCAGAACAACTGGTCCTGTTGTCATATCAAGACATTTGGCCCTCACAGTGTGGTGGCAAAAGCCACCTAAAATGATATCCTGAATTCAGTTCTCTGCTGAGTGATGCTGTGCCCTCATCACTTGAGCCATGATTTTTTGCAGTTTGCCAGCTGAACAGAAAATTAAGAGGGAAAAATATTCTTTGGGCTTTTTTGGAAAAGTTTTTTTTCCGGGAGAGGGAGGGAGAATGAAAGGCTAAAGAATAAAAAAGGTGGCTTTCAGTTATGTTTAATGCAAGTAAAGAAAATTCTAGGCCAAGGAAAACTTCATCTTCATCCCTCTCTCCCCATTATGCCCCACTTCTTTGAAAGCTCATCTTGGGTTCATAAAACTGATTCAGATCCCCTCCCTGCCTGCCTTGTTCCTGGGAACTCTATTCTATCTTGCCTGCTTGGGAGAGAACCAAGTATTCGTTATTTCACTGAGAGGTTGCTCGTGGTTCCTCTAGCTGAAGCCACTCCTCCTGCTTTTAATCTTTTAAAATATGCATCAGAGAAAAGGAGACAGCCCCAGATGATTCCCCTCCCACCTTCAGGTGGACAATTTAACTACTATGCTAGGCATCAGCCTTTCTCTAGCTGCCCGAATATTTACTGTTTCATCACAGCGAACAGTACTGTCCCCAAAGTGAGATGACCCATGGGTTAGGAAGAATCCATATGGTACATAAACGTGCAATGAGCTGGAGCAGGATTATGCATGTTCCTCTGGCCTTGTACCCACCCATGAAGGAGTTTCTAGAATATGACTCTGAGTCCTGCTTAGCTCCTGATCAGGCTGGAAAGGAATTACTCTGCTGGCTTGGTCAGCAAATGTTTCTTGACTTTCACATTGACAGCCCCCAGATGGCATTTACTCTCCCAGATGCTGGCTGTGGTGTGGAAAGTGTCTTTCTTGCCTCTCCAGTGCGAAATATCCTGGGGTCCTTATTAGATGAGTTCAGGTTAGCCCTCCTTCCAGGGGTGCTGTGGCTGAACGCATGCATCGGTAGGGAGATGGAGGGGTCACGCAACACTACAGCTGGTTCTGGAAAGATGGGACGCACCTGACCTTCAATGCAGGGAAAATAAATAATTAATAGTCATCATTGTAATTATTAGGTAAATACAAAGAAACTGCAGTATGGTAGTTTATTCATATCTATATCTACTTCTACACCTTGCTCTGAGACATGTCTAAGTCACTCAAAGAATGGTGGCATCATCGGCTTGGTCAACAGTTTGTGTCCTTCTCTCCTGATCCCTGTGTGTGTGGCTTTGGCCGCTTTCTTTTAGGTCCAGGGACCCCCTCACCTCTCTCATACCTCAGAGATGGGGCACTGAGGCAGTAGCACTGCAGCCCTGGAGATCATCATGGTGGATGATGAAAGGGCCACAACTGCAATCCACACCCTGGAAAGCGCTTGTCCCACCTTTGCATGGACATGCCATGGGCTTAGCAAATACAAAAACCTGTGCTCGCAAAACCTTGCTATTGACACGTAGCATTTGTGCTTCCTGGACAAACCCACTGGAGGAACTGTACTAAGTCGTAGCATCTCTGAATGAGTATAACTTATGTTATAACTTAGTGATTAAAATGAGCCTACAGTGTGGTGTTGCTGTGTGTATGTGATGTAAAACAATTTGTTCTGCGGGATGTGGCTGCAGAGACCAAAGGTTAGTGTCTGTTTGGGAAGGCAATTTTTTTGAACTGCAGGCAGCAAAAGAGACTGGTTTGTGAAGTTCACAGAAGACTCTCATTGCTCTGCTATGTAATTTTAAAATAAACACATTTTAGTCATTAAATACACACTCTTCAAGCCTCAGTAAGAAGAACATCGGAATTGTTAGTCAAGCTTTAATTCATCTGGTATGACTTATGGTTCAGCTAAAGCACGTTGCAAATAAGGGGAGGTATTTTCCAAGGACAATTTATCTGTGATAACCTCTAACACAGCAGGAAACCAAGCACTAGACCGTACCCACTTGCTTTATGCATTTTGGTTTCACTCTTCTTGTTGCTATTATTTATTATATAACTCCAGAGAACACTAGGGGACATAATTGATCTCTCGAGGTTCCTGTGAGCTCTCCATTTCCATGATTAAATGAGTCTATGAATTGTTACAAAGGTCAACACACAAATGAATGTTTTATTAGGCACCAGTAAATTGCTACAATAGCAAACCAAAGTTGTGTTTGTACAGCATTTCACAAATTACAGACAATGAGAAGTATCTTTTGTATGTGGGCATATTCATTCTTCCCCCATTCCCAAACCCCTGTGGTTTCTTGTTTCGTTTGGTTTGTCGTATATGTGAATGGGTCCTGCTTGTCTGAAGGAATATCTCTTTCAAACCACAGTTGCTAATTTATAAGTGATTTGTTGGTAAGCTCATCTGGTGCCCTCAGCTGTCAACCCACCTATGTAGTCCACAAAGAATTGAGGAGGAGTCAAGAAGAAGAAAAGTATTGGCTAGGTAGGGCAAGTGGTGGAATATATATCATATCTCTGAATGTAATGACACTAATTTAATTAAAAATCCAGGCTGGTCGGTACAATTTATAGGCCAACATGACTAATATTGTTATGCTTATGTAAGCAGAGAAATTAATTAAAACTTTGAAGCTTACTCGTTGGCATAGTGAAAGCTCATTTTATGCTGGTGAGAGATTAAGAAAACCTTCTTGGTGGGCTCTTTTGCAGAAAGGGAAAGAAACCCTCCCTGCCCCATTCTCACAACCAGGGAGTGTTTAATTAAAATCAGTGGAGAAAGTAACAATGGGAAAAAGAAAGCAGCAAGAAATATTTTTGTTAATATGTTAGTTCTGGAGAAAGAGCCTGGGAATAGCCAGGAGGAGTTTGACACCAGCTCTGTTGGTGTGAGAGAGAAATGGGGAACATCATTTGTTATGGGAGCTGCAGCGATGCAATGCCTAAGGACGACTGGACCCTGGGGGCCATTGGTGTGTGGGGTGATCTCCCACATGGTACTAGAGATGTTGAGCATGATGGGTTAACTCTCTACTTGTTTTCAAGAAAGGGATGCCAAAGTTAGGCCGTCTATATAGAAATGTTCATGCACACACATACACACACACACACACACACACACACATATATGCACATATATATATATATATATGTATATATGTACATGTAGGATGTAGCTGCTGGTGTGGGGTCCTCTGTAGTCTGAATCCAGGTTTCCTCACTAAAGCAACCAGGGTCACCACAGAGCGGAGCTGGTTGAACTAGCACAAACAACTCTGCAATAAGGACAGGTCCAAGCCTTCCCAATCACCTGGGCTGAGAGAGGGTGGATGTTTATGGCTTAACTGCACCATGTTTAAGACGGCTGAAGCCGGACCTCCTGGGCTGGGTAGGAATATTCAGTATACCCAAGGGGGGATTGCATGTGAGGTTTAACGTCGGCTGGGTATAAAGAGGGGAACTAAATTCCAAAGGTAGCAGAACAGTTCAAATTGCAAATTTTTCCAGGTCTGGATATTCTGAGGGGCTGAGGACTTTCTCCTGATAGAATTTTCCCTTTCACCATGACAATAGAAAAATGTAGTTAAAAAGAAAAAAAAACAAAGGAAGAAATTTGCCTTCACTTCTTGCCAGGTCAACAGGGTAAACACAAATGCATTGCATATTTGGAGAGTGGAAACAGTAGTCCTGGTAAGCAGAAGGAGCTGTTTTTTTCCTCATGTTGTCAGCTCTCACAATTTTATTGTGAATCTTCTGAGTCTGAATGTTTTGCTTGAAACCCAAGAGCCAGCATTATGCTTGTGCGTGAGCATCTCCTGTATCTCTGGAGGGGAAAAGGTTTATGCTGGTAGCCACTGAGGTTTCTGAGGAAAGCTTGAACATAGCTAAGTGCATTATAGGGTCTGCAAGTCCAAAGACTATAGAAAAAAAAAAGAAAGAATTCAGTATTTATTAAGAATCAAGCTAATTACCATGCTAATTATTTATAGGGACAAGAATGTGAGGCTGATGTTAGTAAGGTCTGATTTTAAGCCCTTGTGGTGTGCACCACCACACAGTGCTAGGGATTCAAGGGATCCTCCATGGGCTGTTGCAGGCTATGTTATAGCAGCCATGGATCACCTCTTCCCTGCTCAGCCTGCACTGCACTATGTCTCACATTCCAGAGGTGCTTCCCCAACATCTGGCTAATGGAAGTTACCGCTCTTCTTTAAAATTCGGTGTCCTCTGCATTTAGGTATCTTTGCCAAGCTGTACTTCAGCCTCAGGCTGTCCTGACAGTGCTGTTTCCCTGTGATGACAGGTGAGATGGGCCTTTTTATGAGTTTTTAGTACCGTATAGTCAGACTTTAGCAGTTACCGTTAGGTCCGATGTGTCATGTGCGTTTCTTCCTTCAAAATACGGGAACAGATTCATCCTGGCTGCCAACAGAACTGCAAAATGCCAAATGTAGTTAATACTTAGGTCAGAGCTCAGAGTCACTTGTCTGTCTGCACTGGCAGAGTGGTTTTTCCTTCGCATGGGCCTTTCTCTCATTTGCCTTCAAAATCAGCAGCTCCAAAACAGCCCTCATTTTCTGTTCCTCTGTACACTGTTGGGATGGCATTTTCCATATATCAGCTCCTGAGGCTACATCTATACCAGTAAATAAAATGAACAAGGGCCTGTTCCCTTGCCTTCACGCAAATAACGCAGCACAGCTCCTGCCTGTACAGCTAAACCAGTTTCCTTCCCAAAACAGTGTGGCTTTTGTCCACGTGTTGGTTGAACACAGTCCCTGGCCTGTGCTCTCCCCTGAACCAGACCTGGGTGTTGTCTAGGAGAGTCATGGGCCGAAAGCATACCAGGAAGGGTGCCAGAAAATTAGTGGCACATATGATCAGGGGACAGTGCACAAGCCCCACTTAATCTACTCATATAGACGCAAGTACTTAAATACCAGCCTTAGATATTAACAATGAGTCTCATAGATCACCTATGGAAGTGGCTGAAGACTGCTCATCTATACGTGTGTGTGTATGTGTGTGTATATATATATATATGTATATATATCACTGGGTAAAGAATTCAGTGGGACCCCAGAATTAACCAGAGGAGATGAGTCTGCTGAAGATGTTGGTGTCTTTTAACAGAAGTCAGAATTGAAGTCCTCAGCAAACACCTCAAAACGGAGGGAGCTATTCCAAAGAAAGTCAGTGGATCAGTCAAGGCAGCAATGGGAAGAGGGTGCTAATGCCTCCAACAGCAGTGAGACACAGGGGGAAGCTCTAAACAAAAGGAGAAGCTGACATCACAGCACATCTCAGAAGTATGGAAGAAAGGACTATATTCTCCACCTAAACAACTAGCCAGGGGCACCAGCTGCAGGTTTGAGCTCCAGCTCCTTGAAGAGGACACAAAGACAAGTATGGCTTCCTCTGAGCTTTGCAACAAGCTGAGAACTAATGAGAAGGTGGTAACATTTCCAGCTGCGGTTCAGATGCATCAGTAGAAAGTCAGGAGGAAGGCTAACATGTATGCCGTGGTCTGTCATGGTGCAGACACCCGCACGGAGTGACCAACTGACTGACAAAATTGGCACTTTCCCCTTGCACTCAAAAAGAAATGCGCCCATTTGTTATGAGTTGGGGAGCACAAGGGTAAAGAAACCACTCAGAACTTTGACCTTTCCGTAGGAGGTCCTCCCAGGCCATCATCCTGTCTTACCATTTTTTCACCTGTTTCAAGTGCCCTTCATTTTTCTTATTTCCACGACAGCAAAGGCCAGAGCAGCTCCCCTCCCTCAGTACCAAGCATGCAACAAGCAGTTCTGCAGATACGCTCTCTCAGCTCGGGAGCTCCAGTTACAGAAGCAGCTATACTTTTTCTGGACAACTGATAAGCACCTCTGCACGTATTGCAGTGAGAGTGGTAGTTAACATTTGACACACCTAATGATTGACATATGTTATACTAATTGGTTGCACTAACTGGTTGCATAAAGTATTGGCCCTCTAGTACTGAGAAATTAAGACAATTAAACACACCAACCATTAGTCAAGAAATTTGCCGTGACAACTGAATGGTCGTGGTTTTCCTGTCCACCCAAAGAACAAAGTCCCCGGTCACAGCAGGTGATTGGCAAATACTAATGAAGCAGCTGGTGCACAAAGGAGTCTTTCCCTGGTATACTCCGTCAAACTGCCTGAAATGTCTTTCGTCAAAATATTCCTAGCGGACCACATGGCAATGCTGTTCTGATACTTTGTGGAGGAAACGCTACAGAGCATTGTGAATATACATGTTTTTCTTCAGGAAACTCTATTCCAAGAAACATTTTCAGATTTTCCAAATTGTGGTATTTTAAATATAAAATTTGTAAGGGAGTCCCATTTGCCACAAAACAGTGTTTTTCATATCAGAAAATTAAAAACATCCTTTTGTCGTAGGTAGTCTTTTTTTCATTTTTGTGCTCCTGTTCTGAAATTTCTTTTGGAAACCTTATTTTTCAGTATTTAAAATATTTTTTCCATCTTGGAACAGAATGTAATTTAGATATGTTGACATGTCTAGCAGAAGGAAAATATGTTTTCCCAGCTAGCATGAGTTACGGGTGTTTTTATTACAGATGGGCCTCAACAAACCCTGTAGTTGTGAACAACTTTGAACTTGAAAGCTGTTCAGCAGAAACCTCAGCTATCTGCCAGGCTGCTAATTTTGTGATGGACAAGGTCAAAACCTGGGATCTTCCACCCTGAAACACTGTGAATATTTTTAATTGAAGTAGCTGGAATCCTGGTCATGGACATGGAATAAAAAGATGATCTCTCTACATCAAAACCTTATGATCTACATGCATTTCTAAGACAAAGACTATGGACGTGTAGAGACATGAAAAACTTTGGTTAAAGTAGCAGACAATAAACTAAGCTTGCCAAAAATCTAAGTTTTATCAGTATTTTTTGTAGCTCCCATCACAAAAGGAAATTTTAATAAGATTTTGGACCTAGATATGTACTTTGTAACACTGACTTTTTTAGATTTCAGCCTCTGTTCTAAGCTAGGCTTTCCGGAAAGAGGAAGTGCATTCACAGAAGTACTGCAGGCTAATGTAAAATATAGTTTAATTTTAATATAATAAAATATATTTTTTATAATAAATATAATTCTCAGCTTAATGTCAAGATAGGGGCAAATGCTAGAGCATTTTCTGCTCCTCGCTTTCTTGCTCATCGAAAGCAGCTGCTGAGAAGAATGATCCCAACCAGCTCTCGCCTATTGTGTTCCTCAAGGCCATACTGGAGGGAGGAGAGACCATACCAGATTTCCCTTCGTCAGCTGAATATCAACCATATTGTTCAACAGAGCATTGTATGCCGGCAAGTTCTGGCCTCACCACGTCCCGTACCGTGGTGAAAGCACAGCACGCGCTGCCTGGTGTCTTGAGCAGCATCACAGACTCTCCAGATGAACAGGGATATAAAGAACCCACCTCAACTTCTAACTTTTGCTGCTCCTAACATTTGTTCTGGTGTCAGTGAGGACTTTGAGGTTAGCTGCATGTTTATTTATTTGTTTTTAATCCTGGGATGCTGTGTGATCTTTTTTAAGCCTGGAAATGCAAAATGCATCTTTGTCTTCTACAGTTTGTGCAAGTGGCAGTGACTGATGTTTTTTGGAAGGACACCCCAGGGGCCAGGAGATGTGTGTAGTCAAGTGTTTGTCCGTATATTGGTTAGCAGCATTTGTACTGAGTGGGTTTCTATTATTCCATATGTCGGGAAGAACATTTGCACTTCCAGGCCACTAGATGATGATGATACTGTAATTACAGCTGTATCTTAATTAACATTCCCACATGAATAAAACATTAGTATGATTATTCTTAGCTTTTTAACCAGTGGACTTTGGTCTCATCTCTTTATAGCTACTTTTCTTAACCAAACTAAACCATACACTGTAACAAACGAAAAGAAGAAATAAACACAGAGCATCAGTTCATCAGTTGAGTAAGAGACTGGTTAAATAATAATGAAGTCCCTCTGAAAGCCACCCGCTGGCAGAATCATGCCCCTAAGAGGAGACCTGTGAGTTTTGAGCCCTCACTTCATGCTCCTGCTTGGTTTGCAAAGGTTTGCTACATTTGCAATTTAGGGCTGCAAAGACTGGATGTGTAATTACGCCTTTCCCACATGGAAAAAAAAATGTGTGCATGCAAATCTTAATGTTTTGCATTTACACAAAAACTTAGAGCCTTAGGAGGAATGTCTGCATAAGAGCTTGGAGTCTAAAATGGTGCAAAGCCAAGCTGAAGCTCCATTTGTGATGAGCTTAAGGCAGAGGGGTTCCCGTTCCTCTGGTTTGCTGCCCTGTGTTCCTCATGCTTTGGGCTGGGTGAGTAACAGCTCACGAGAGCCTCAGGCTTGAAAAGCCTTTACAGGTACGTCTATACTGGAGCCAAAGCAACAGCTCATAGAAAGTTAGCTGAACTAGCTTTACGCTGCACGGCCGAAGTGTCGATACTGCTGTAGCTACAGCAGTGAGGAGGTGGGCACCAGCTGCAAAGAGCCTGATTCTGTGCAAATGCAGAAGTTTGCTTGCTGAAGTTCAGTGCTGTCGTCGATGTCTGAATCAGCACCAGCTGGCTAGGGGATGTCTACTTTTGCTGTAATCTTGCCTTTCCCAGCAGTGCAGGCAGAGGGAAGAAGGGTGTTGGGCAGGTTTGTGGGTTAACCACTCTCACACTATCCGTCTATGTGATCTCAAAAGTTGTAGAATAAGAGAAACAGAACAAAGACTGCTGTTCCTGGCTTTCTGGGAAACCTGGCAATGTCACCACTATTGCCTTTCTCTGATGATTTGCTGATTCTTATAGTGTCTTTGTTTCTCACTAGCCCTATTTAGTTCTTTTTTTATAAGTAATAATTTTTGAACCTCTTGCCAGTTTCAATCAAATCTGACAGGGTCATAAAGGTCATGAAGATACTAAGTTCTTACAGATTTCATAAAAAAAAGATGTTTCAGTAGAAGAGAAAGAGAAACCTCATCATTTTCCCATCAGAGAAAAGTCAGTAGCATGACTACAATGATACTATTAGATATAAAGGCACCTTCCTCTGAGACAGTGAATGGGAAGGAGAGGCTGGGATTGCTTCAAACACCAGAAAAACATTGGTCAGAGCTTACATTTTCTCAAGCAGAAAAGTCCACTAATGGCAAGATACCAGCAAACCACATTTTGCTGCTCATGAAACTACCCTGATTATTTAAGAAAGTAGGGTGAGCTTCAAACTCCAGCCCAGTACATGTATGCAGTGTGTTGGGAACAAGGGACTTTGCCATTTGTTTGTGAATCCTCAGGACACAACTGTGAGCACTGTCACTGTTAGTATCTTTCACCATGTGTTTTTAAAAGGGTTCAGTGCTGCAGAGAGTGCATGCTGTGAAATCTGTTCATAATGATAGTTTGCAAGTTAGTACTGCAGTGGCTGTAAATAGCCTGACCCCAAGCTTGAGTCATAATAAAAATAATAATAGGTAGCTACACATTCTCATTTTAGCTATTGCAGTGATAGTCTTCCAGGGGGACGCATGTGGCCACACTTTGCTGACTGCTCTGGCCTCTGCTTGAAAGCTAACTGCTGCGTTGATTTGATGATTGGTGCGAGTGAAGTAAAACGATAACTTCTTTTTATAGCAGTCTCAAACTAGATACAGGACTAGGTGACATAAAAGGCAGCCCCTAGCTCCCCATAAAATAGTGGGAGATGTACAAAGCGGACGAGTGGGTCTGTGCTCAAGGTTCAGCTGTTTCCATCATTTGCCATTTAACTCAGGTTTAACATTAACATCTTCCCATTGAGTGCAATGGAAAGTAGGCATCTAATATGCCTTTGAGCATCTGAGCCTTAACCTTGATACTTATGCTTCATGGAAGAATTTCCAGTAGCTTTTCTGGATGAAGGACGACAAGAAAGTAAATGGAAATACTGGCTACAAAATACAAGATAAGGCAGTTTGCATTTTAATGCAATTTCACAGCTCGCATTTAATCTCAGACTCCCACACAGACTTTAATGTGGATTGTGAAAGGTCTCATCTTCACTATTCCTCTAACTCCAGCTGGCATAAGCTGACTTAAGGGTGCACCTTTTCTGCCATGAAGATACAGCTTAACTTGATGAGGAAGAAGGTAAACAGGAGAAAAATGTCAGTAAGTAATTTCTGATCTGGGCTTGGAGGAAAGCACTGTCCAGGTTCTCTGTGGAGCCTGTAGCTTGAGAGTCTCCCAATGAAAAAAACGCAGTGTTCCTTTAAGTGACTCATTCCTCTTGTTTCCATTTTTAACATTTTCTTCAAATCCTTTATGCATTTTTCTGTGTGCCAGCGAGGAAGCTCCACCTGTGTCTTACACAGGATTGAGTCATCTTCACTCTGGGAAATCTGAACTAATGGGAGCTTTGCGTTGACACAGCAAGCTGTTTATCTTGCCAGTCCCCTCCTCCTTGTCTGTCCTTCTGTCCATCCCGAGACATCAAGATTTACAGTCACTCACCTATTGCAAATACCAACTTGGACTCACAGGCTTCATGGGTAGCCAGAAAAAGCTTTGCATGGTAAAAAGTAAGTTTTTAAATGCATTTCCTCCTCTCATATCTCAGGCCAGAAGAGATTTCTCACTGTGTATAGCAACGTACATACACAATGGGAATGGTGTTCAGCTCCCTCCCAAACGTCGGGAACAAACCACTGAACACAGAACTACATTGTGGTGACTCTTGCCACAGAAAGTTGCAAATGCCAAGTGAAATAAATGAACTAAAAAAGCAATTTGACCCATTAATGGAAGATAAGTCCATCAAGGCCATTAAACCCAGTGCTACGGATGCAATTGCTGAGACTGGAAGTACCTCCCTGCTCACGGATGTTCCCCGGGGAAGGTACAGAGGGGACAGGATTGCTCTGCACTTACCGGTTTGTAGTGTTTCCTAAGCATCTACATTCTGCCAGTGACCAAATGGACTTATGGTCCAGGATTGTGTGGCTGTTCACCTCTCTCTTCATGAGGGTAGAGCTATAGTCTGAAACGCATCTGTGAGCCCAGGAATGAATTCATAAAGCACATATAGATACACATTAATTCAGGCCACTCATTCTATACATTTACCTCTTCTGTGCAGTAATTCGGCAATTCCCACCTCTGCTACCAGGTGATTGGGAACTTTCATTCTTCATCAAATCCTGTTTATTTCAGATGGCTTTCTGACACCTCCAGGTGTCCTGCCCCAATGCAGACTGTGGTCAATATTATTCAAATCTGACCTGGAACCTGGACCAAGAATTAAACTATACCTGCAGCTCCCTCCCACCCTGGAACGAGGATCTGGACCCAAACATCATGCTGGCCTTCATGCTGTGATGAGCTATAACAAAGCCTTAAGACCATCTGTTTTGCTGTCTCCCATTAGCTGTTGAAATGTGATGCTGAACCTTGTAGCTTAGGTAATTTTTAGCTATACCACAGAAAAGGCAAATGAGTGCAAATCAAAACTGCCTTGACTCACCCGTCAGTTATTTCCTGATATTGTGGGCTTAGGGCTTTCTCATGAGGGTATGTGTCCAGCCAGCGAGTGTATGAAGAGACTCGTTAGAGAGCAAATGGGCCAAGATGTGTCTGAAATTTGTCAGCCCATGGCCAACTCTACGGTTGGGTAGAGAAACGTGGGAAAGATTCTCTATTATAATTAAATCTGATTTTGCCTGGCTTCCCATTCCACTGGGGGAGAAGTCCAGCACTGCAGAGGGTAAAAATGCAAGTTACAGAGGTCCTGTTGGGAGGATGATAGCTTTGGTCATACAAGAGCTTTCTTCCATGGTAGTTGTTTCTGTTTTTTTTAAAGAAAGCCCATTGGCAAGGACAGCAGAAAAAACACCCTTATGTAAAACACTGGATTAACCTCCTGAGAAACTGGCAGGGGAAACTGTCTTTGCCCTCCCTTAAATTATATGCTTGTGCTCCCCTGCTGCTACGATAAAATAAAATGAAAAAAAAAATCTTCTCAATTTTTCTTTCACCAGTGTGTTAAGATATTGTCAGGTCAGCCCTGGTGGTAGGTTAGCAGATGACTAATAGCTGTGTTTTTTAATTAAATGCTATCAGAAGAGGATGATAGATTAGCACCCCCACCCCCTGCATTTCCCAGAACATTTCAAAATTACTTTTTGAAAAATGGACTTAAAAAAAAAAAAACAAAGAAGGCAAAAAGAATGAAACAATGATGGGAATTCCTTGTCCTTCTCTTTGGTCTAGAATAAAAGCTGTCTATCTGTCAGAGACGGAAAAGTTTATTTATTTATTTATTACAGTTAACCCAATGTGGGCCTGATTTGTAGCTGGTTGGGATTTCAGCAGCTGAGCTGGATTTTGTATTGGTAGGTCTCTGTTTTAGCACAGGCATTTCTGCTGCCAGAGAAGAGCTTTTCTCTGATGAACTAGCTCCTGGCAGCAAACATGGATGGACATGCTGCAGTCAACTTCAGCTGGTGTAAACCACTGTTGGGTCCACTGGTAGCAAAGAGGGAAGGAGCTGGCCCAGAGGTTTTATCCTGCACTGTTTTGCACAAGAACAGACCCTTAAATTCAAGATTCCCAATGAGAAGTAATTAGGCTTCACTCTGCTTTCTGCTGCAGAGTGAATATTTCCCAGAGGAGAAGGGCGGGATTCATCTCAATAACACTCACATCTGCAGTGCTGACAGCCACATCTGGACTAAATGTCTACACTCACTCTAGGAGCAATGGGGAGAAATAGGCCATTCTGGACAATGGGGAGAAATAGGACATTCTGGACAGTCCTAGGGCTCATACACCCACTCAAGGTCTTTGCTTGTACCACAGCTATAAAGTGGGAAAAATACCTGTCACTGATCTGATCTGAGCATTGTGTGATGAATGTATTACTGCGGTCAGGTACCGGCACAACTGGTTACTCACAGCATACCTTTCTTTGCCTTCGCAGGCAGTGAACATGTATTAGGGGCAAACTTCATTGCCTGCTTTGCCTTTGCAGCAGAAGTGTCACAGAAAAATCCCAGCACCTCTTCCTCTTTCTATCATGACATCACTGCAAATTATTGTATCACTAAGAATAAACACTTTCCATATGCCTGAGAAGAGATGTTATCTGGGTTTCTCACCCTGCAATCAAAAAAAAGAAAAAAAGAAAAAAGTGTTGTATCCAAAGAAGGGATGTGGGTATTTGCGATATATGGAGCTACACTGCCTGAAAACGATGAAATGCAAATACTGAGTGAGCCCCACGCTTTCTATTATGGAGAGATTTTCCGGGAGTGGGTGGGGGGGACATCAAAGGGAAGGAAATGCTCTCCGTATCCAGAAGTAGTTCATAACTCAGGGCTACCATTCTGCATCTACATGAAATAAGGCTTGAGAGTCTGAAATTCTTCTTTAGGTAGGCATTTAAATTAAATATCTCAGTGCAGCTGACTAGATCACTGTTTTCTCCTAGAAGATCTCTGCCGCATTGCTCCTCTGCTCACCTTTTTATTATGGCTATTTGTTAGAGCATAAAGACAGAAAGACATGGGGTCTAGACCCTCCTTTACTTTGAACAAACAGCTTAAAGAAGTTTGCAAGAGAAGATGAAGACAGAGTGACTAAAGCCTTTGAGAAGGTTGGTTTTGGTTGTTCTTCTGAATACAGGAGCTTAAATTCTTCCCAAGCTGCATCTTAGGTCCCTGAATGCTGTTCTGGATGTTGCCCAGATTGAACAAGTGGTGGGGTATATGGATGTAAGCTGCAAACAAAATGAGCACATCATTAGCTTTTTATCCTCATTGTTATTTCCATGAGTCAAAGTTTTGGCTTCCATAAGCTGGAGTAGTTGTAATGAAAAAGATGCAAACAGTTTGTAAGGCAAGCTATGACTATGAGAAACTGGAAAATTGGGCTAGTTCCCAGACTGATGATTTTTTATTTTAAGAAATTTATTTACATCTCTTCCTTTTAACTGAAAAGGTGTGTCAATGATTAGAGACAGGCAAACCCTCTTTATCCTTTTTTTTTTTTTAATAAATGACCTGCTGTATGTCTTATTTTCTGTCTGCTCTGTCTTCAGATATGACATGCACACCCCACATAATACACACAATATTTCAAAGCCGTAGAGCTCTGCTTATTAACACGGTGGTGCTAACTTCCCGGATGTCTTGTTGCAACAAATCCTAAGATGCAGTGCACGTGCCAACAAATTCTGCTTACATGCAGTGGTGGGTGAAAATATGATAGAGGCTCTTTTCTCTGCCACCTATATGAATTCTGTCCAAGGAAACTCAAGCAGACTGCAGTTCTGCAGATTAATCTTTACTGATTATTTTCTAGATCCATTTAGAGCATGCTATTGGAAAAAAAAAAAAAAAAAAAAAAAGAAGAAGAAGCTGTGGGAGTTTGTATTTCCTTGAAATTTTTCCTCTGGATCTGCTCTGAGCATATTTTGAACACACCAAAACGCCACTTCAAGATTGAAATGAAAAGAAAAGGCAGCTACATTGCTGGAAAAGCGTCTGCGTCAGAGTTTACCTACTTTGCATTAAACATGGTGACACAAACAGAGAGGTCTTGTACGCCTGTCACGGTGCCCTGTGGCCAGCGACAGAAACACAAGCATTTCTAAATTAAAAGAACATTTCTGTATTAATTTATCACTCGGGTACACACAGGGCTAGCGATTTTCCAGGAGCCAGCTACTGAGCCTCATATAGCTGACTGAGCTTAAAATGTTATGAAAGAAATACAGTTGCTTTCTTGATGTGATGCATCTGGCCTCATGAAAGGGCATTTTGTTTAGGTATTGCATAGAAATCTTAGAAAGTGCTTACGGACACAGATACGATCCCTGGGGGAAGTCCACAAACCTGAGCAGAGAAAGTGGTGTAAATCACGGGACTTAATGTGCAGCTCATAAATCCAGTGTGTATGAATGTCTGATAAAGCAGGATGATGTCTAAGGGCTGAGTTTTCCTTTGCAAACATAATATGTGGCATTTGAATCAACACAGCAGTAAATCGAGCTCAGATTTGCATCTCATTTTTAAACTCATCCTCACTATGAGTGGGACAGACTCTGATTTTGACTACATCAGTGTAAATAAGAGAAAAGCCCTCGGTTTCACAACAGCAACTCCAAACGTAAACTGTTGTATGTTAGATGGGGATTTGACCCCATTCCAGTCCTGAACTGTGCTCATTTGACATGAGATAATAATATCAGCCTACAAATTTATAAATCAGAAATCTGCAGTTGCTATTCACAATAATTGTATACATACATATGAATGCATACTTTATATTTGCACATTTTGTATTTGCATATTTTGAAGGCAAAATGGAAGAGGAGATACACCCATAATTTTTAATATACCTTGGGCTGGCTGAGACGAAAAGTTGTTACTAGGCTGTGGTTGGATGCTGGCCCATGTGACTGGAGTCTGCTAGCCTCTTAAACTCAGATTTTCACAACTCCTTGGGAGTTAGGTACAAAAGTGCCTTTCCAAATGGTAACATTTGCAAGACTTGTTTTCTGGAGCTGTCAGTAGAAGTGAAGGTTCCTCCGTAATTTCTTAAATATTCCTTCCGAGATATCTTCTTTCTCTCAAAGGCTAAGGTTTAACCTACAGACAAAAGACATGCAGGGAGAGACAATTGTTGCCCAGTTTTCCACACTCGGAGGAAAATTTTCATGAACAATCTCTTCACGCAAGGTAATTTCTGTCAGTGGGACCCACTGCAATGTTTTACCCCCTTCTGCTCTCCCTACGTGGCAAAAAACCAGGTTTTTCTTTCCTCCCAGCATTATTGATGGTGTCTTGTAGACTCTGTTGTGATCTCTCTTATTTCTGCTGGGCTTTTAGGGCTCGTGTGTGGCTTTTCCTCTCCTGTTCATCTGCACAGGCGGGCACAGACACTGCCCCATAAATTATGATGCCAGTTGTTACAGCTATACCACAGCCAAATGAAGCCATCCAGGTATGCGGGCTGGGAGTCTGTTCTTATTTACACCCTTTTAAATTAAAAGAAAGTCCATGGGCCTCGCAGACTTATTCTTGACTGACTTACATCAACGTATGTTAATAGATTTTGACCCCAGGGACTGGACATGGTAAACATATTCTACCAAGCATTGTGCAAGCTAAATGAATAAATATCCTAGCTTCTTTTTTATTTCTACCAGCTTGGGTGATGGCAGAATTATTAAATAATCCCTATAAATTTAATGACTCATTCCTTTTGTAAATGTAACATGGATATCTAAGATTTCAGGGCATGGCTGAAACAGTGGCTATGAAGCTAACTCATCTTCCTTATCCATTTTAGCATAAATTAGCCATGGAAGGCAATAGATGCTTTTTTTCTGTTCCAGCACAATTAGCTGTAACATATGTTTGCTGCATAGTAATTTATTCTAATGGGGGAAGACAGTATTTCCTTAATGATGCATGCTTTTGAAAAAAGATGAAGCGTCTCTCCTCTAACAAGCATAGGCGGTTGGATGAGAAAGCATTGTTTTCTTTAATCTGTCTCAAACAGACCCAACAAAGTTACTAAAATGGGTTTGGTTCTCAATAAGTGTAGCAGTGATCTCTTCTCCTTGCAAGATCCAGGGTTTAACTTGCGCTTTTGGTGATAGGAAATGATAAGGGATGTTAGTGTGGAAGAATTCCACTCCTTTTAGTGACTACTGCAAAGTTGTTTTATCTCCTGCAGCAAGTTGTCATGTGAAGTTTTATGATTTGGGCTTTAATCTATAGAATTGGTCCTGTTTAAAGAAAACTCACTCCAAAGCATGGCTGTAGCTGTTATATAGTGCTCCCAAGAGGGACTTACACACACAGTAAATCTAGAAACGGAGGTTGCACATTAGTGCTTTTTTCTAATGTCTAAAGTCTTAATTCTAACTTCTAAAATATGTTTTGGAAGAAAAAATAAATATTTGAATCTCTGGGAAGATCATACTCTCCCTGATGAGTTTATCAGATTTCTACACTAGTAAAAATCCTTGCTTCATAAATACTCATTGCGTTTACAGTGAGCAGTGATGTGACAGATGTCGGCAGTCCCCTGGCAACCTGGGCTTCTGTGTGGGATATTAGAACTTCATGAAATCAAAGACATCACAAATAAAAAAACTAAAAAAGCCAAAAAAGGGGGCCCCATGCTGCATCCCTTAGCTGGGGAAAGGCCCAGTGAAGTTCGTTCTGTGGGGAAGAGCTGTTTATATCTCTGCGGTGTGATTTTCCTGTGGAAATCCAGAGGTGTTTCTCCCAAGAAGCCCTCAGTTTTCTCATGCATGTGGTTTTCAGCCACTTTCCCGTTAGGGACCACACCACACTGGAAAACCTGTTGTGTTGCGGGTTTGCTCCACGTTCACTGGCGCTTCTGCACCAGGGAGTCCATCAGCTTCCTCGGAGGAATGACGGGAACACAGCAGTGGGGCTGCAGGTACAGAAAGCCAATATCCTCCTGATGGTGCTAGACCCTCAGCTGAGGGTACGGTCTCAGCCAAAGGGCTGTGTAGCCCGAGATGGGGGCTGTCCCTGGGGGCGGTGGAGCTACACGCAGCGCCTTTCCCGTAGCCTTCAGTCATCAGGGCAGGCTGCAGCGGTGGGAATGCTCTGCAGAGATTGCCACCCTGCGGTAACCTCTGCCAGGGGCCACCTGTAAAGAGGGTCACTTCTCAGACAGGGTTTTCTACCCTCACTCAGAAGCTTGCAAAATTAAATTAAGCTTTCTCATGTAAGTGTGACTCAGTTGGTTTAGGAAGCGGTATGCTGTTAAACGAGGCAAGAACGAAGCCAGCAAGGCAGCGAAACCGTGCGGCACCTCGTTGTGAGGCACAGCCACCGGTGCTTCCCCGCTCCTTCCCTGAGGAGGCAGCTCCCTCCTTCCCCTTCCCAGGAAAAGTCCGTAAGCAGACTGTAAGCAGAGTCCCCCATTTTGCAGCACACAGAAGGCATTTAAAATGCCCCATTTTCTTTTTTTCCTGTCGTCTTTGACATCTTGTTGCCTTGGTCCCCAAGGCTGGAACTGATGCCTTTGATTAGGCATAGTTTTTTTTGGCCCAGCTTCCTTACACTGTTAAAATTATAAATTTTTCATCTCTCTGTGATAGTCTGCCTTTTTTTTTTATCAGAAATGCTCCTCAAACATAATAAAACATCTTTAAAATAGATTTAAGGCCTCCCCAGAGCCTCTTTCATTTCTTTCCTCTTTTCCCCATCAGTGTATTCATCCTTTTAGACTGCTCTGCTCCTGGGAATTATTTAGGTGTGGGATACAGAGGCATCTCCTTTCTCTTCTACACATTTTTAAGAGTTTAAATAATCATCTGTTGCTGGGGAACAAGAAGTGTTTTCTTTATCTCATGTTGGGCCAGAATCAACCACTGTTCACGTTTGCTGGCATTTCAGAGCCCAGGCAATCCTAGTGTGGCTCATCATTAAAGCCTTTTTGGCAATGTCCTGCACGAAAAGCAGCAGTCCCACAGTGTGGTGGGAGCGGGGGGGTCTCATGGGTGTCCCCAGTCCAAGGTGACGGACAGGGCAGTGTGTCGCACAGGCCAGGGCAAGGACTGTAACATCTGTGCTTGGGTGGGATGGGGTCTGCTTAGGTTTGAAACAAATCAGGGTAGTAGCAAATGCCAAAAAATGTGACGCAAAGGACCGATGCCACAGCTGCAGCATGCTGAGCTGGAGAGTTCATGGGTGAGTGATAAGCGCTACCAGAAAGAGCCTGGCGGGAGGATGAGATATGTAGGACCTATGTGTCTCTTTTGCAGGCACCAACTAACAGCTCCCAGTCTACAGTGCCCTTCCCCGTGCAAGCCTCTAACAGGGCCTGGATCCCTGCTGGACTTCTGACTAGCTAAATTTTGGAGTATCAGACTTTATTTATTTTGAGGATTTTCTTCTCTTTCTCTGCCCTGCTTCCAGAGGTGCTAAGTATTAAAATAACAGCGAAGAAGGGGAGAAATCACATCTTGGCATTTCTTAGTGAAAGTCTGCCAGACATTTAATAAACTGTTTTATGTTGAAAATGTTTGAAGAATGGCTCTTCAAACAGTGATAATACTTAATCGTTAAGCTTTCAAATAGCCTGGCCTGACAGCCTTAACCTTTGCACTGTGCAAGTGAAAACATAAGGCATAAACTAACCGCCTTCCTGCAGTAGCTCCATTTGGCGGCATTGCAGATTAGGCCAGGTATGAATTTACCCCATGGCTTTTGGTTCCTTTCTAATACCAAGTTATCATGGCTTAGTTTGAACCCCAGTGCCTGATATAAGACTCCCAATAGAGTTAATTACTCAGCTCTTTATAATAATCCATTTCCCAGTCAGCCCACAAAACATTTCATCACAGTAGCAGTCTAAATGTTCAGTTAGGGGACCAATTAATCAAGCTGGAATTTTAAAAATATAAAACCACATTTTATAAGGATGTAAAACATCAAGGTATTAATTTTAGTTGCATTTGGCATACACAGACATACACAGAGTATCTCTCTATAGCTTGATTTATTACATTTAAAACTGAATAGCTTTGGAAATCAATTTTATTAGACTTCATTATTTTAAAGCATAAAATAAAGTGAAACACTAGTTAATAAAGGCTCTTAAATTCTTGATAAAGATGCCTGAAGGGAACATATAGAAACTCTGGTGCCTTGTATAGTGTTCACTTTTTGCATGGACCAGCTCAGTGAGTTTGAAACAGAAGTGATTTAGATTAAAGGAGGGTGTAAGTGGATGAAGCCTGTAGGTGTTGCCAGTCATCCAGTGTGCCTGGGAATGAATGGAAGTCACTCCATTGCCCACAATACGCTTT
This sequence comes from Dromaius novaehollandiae, assembly GCF_036370855.1. Taxonomy (NCBI): domain Eukaryota; kingdom Metazoa; phylum Chordata; class Aves; order Casuariiformes; family Dromaiidae; genus Dromaius; species Dromaius novaehollandiae. The sequence goes on along the minus strand of NC_088101.1, from coordinate 79,615,896 downwards.
GGATCAGAAAAATAAATGCATGGCCTCTGTCTCATTTAATGACGACGATAACAACAAAAAGAGAAAACGAATGAGGAGTTATCTTTTAAGAGACAAGTGAAAATCCCTTCTTCATTTGCAGATATTTCACCATCCAGGGCTGTATGTAAGAGGAAAAGGGTAGATTAGAAATCGATGAAAGAAAAAGGAGGAGAATGGTGTCGCAGCGCTGAGAAACTCAACCGTGAGCCATTCCCAGCAGAGCGATGTCATCTCTCCCCACTGTCAACACTTGTGTGCAGGGGAGCGCCGAAAGCCAAGTTTTGTTTCGGGTTTGGGTAGCGAGGGAGGCAGCTGCGCGCTGCTAAGCAACTCGGTTGACTACAGGGCGGTTGAGCAACGAACGTGGGTCCCTGCTTGCGGAGCGGGTGGTGCATGAGCGAGTGAGCGAGTCGGAGGGATTAGCCCAAGGGCCACTATGGACCACCATGAGCGGCACGGCGTGGCCCTCACGGGAAACAGCTCGCTAGAAAAGGAGGGCAGGCTGGAGGTCAAGGTGCCAAGGTAGCATTGGTCACATCCTGCAGCTCATGCCTCTGTCCCCCTGCGCGGTTGCTCTCTGCCTTGGTGTCTTCATCTGGGAAGTGAGGAATCTGGGTAAATATTTCTCATTAAATAGGCCTATTATACTGGGGGAAGGGCTTTCCCAGAAATGTTCCCAGAAATGATTAATTGCATTAATCTGTTATTTTCTGGGCTATTGATTAGACAAAAACAGCAAAATATTGTTTAAAAACTTTAAATGCGTACATATATATATATATATACACACACACACACATATACATTTTTATACACACACATACATATATATATGTATATAGTCCTAGCAAAACATGGCAATTTGGAATGAAATGAACATTTTCTATGCACATTCTGTGCCCCAGGGAAGGCAAATGTTTCAGCAGGAAATTTTGTTATAAGATATACTTGCTTTTGAGCTCTGCAGCTGTTTACTTGTGTGTCACTGGGGGAAGTGGCTCAGGGGAGAGGTTAGAGAGAGCCCAGGACAGTTATCTGCGGTTTGATGCTGATAGAGGCGTTATATCCAGTGGCAGCTCTATGGGCACGGGAAGATGAAAAATCGAAGGATGATTATGGCTTTGCTGGAGAAATTCACATTACTAACATCAACCTATCTTAGCAAGTAATTCCCTCATATGAAGTGAGATCTTGAAAAGCAGAAATGGGGGTACTGCAGTACTCCCACTGAGACCTTTTTTTACCTGCCTTTGAAGAGGTTCCCCAATTATGCCTGTGTCCCCAGCAGACTCCCTCCAAGCTCTGAGCTCTGCAGGAGGTTCTGGACTTACAGTCAAGAATGGCCCCTGCGTTATCATTTCTGTCTGATCTTAGGGCGTTACCAGCAATTGGTACCAAGGAACAGAGCAGGACTGCGGGAGCACGCAAACCAAGACTTTGGTGAAACCTGTATTTCAGTTCTTCCCCAAGTGCTTATACCAGGCAGCTTCCCTGTGCCTTGCAGATATCATGCTGGCTTTAAAACACAGCTCTCTCTGCCTGCTCTCTCTCTCTGTCTCTTTATTGCCACTAAGTCTCCTTCCTTTTGCTGCAGGTTCAATTTCTCAAGATGTAGATTTTTTTTTTTCCAGGCGTTTCTCCCTCTCATAAAAGATTCTTCCTTTGTCTTTTTCTTTTTTTCTTTTTTTGAAGAAGCCATAATCTCAGGACCTCATCTGAACTCTCCCGTGCTAAGACATTAATCTGCATTGCATAATGTTTCGGAGCAAACAGTCCTGGAGTGAAAGCAAGCTCCCCCCGCCTATATTTTACTCACTTTGCTCCTCTTAGCAAACAGAGATGACATTTTTGTGCACAATAGGCCAACACAAGAAATAGAGGGGTTCATTCTGGGAGGGTTTTTGTGTTTGTAAAGTTCTCCTACTATTTTATAAAATGAAGACAAATCCAGCTGGGCCTCAACTGTCAAATGACATGCCAAACGGCTTGTTAGCTAAGGGGCAGCATCAATCCCTTTGGGATCGGGTCAGAGGATGGAGAAATTGTAGGAAATAAAGTTTCTAGCTGGGATTTATTAAACTGATTCCTTATTTACTTTAATCTCAAGGTTTTATTTTCAGCCCAGGTCTTTTCCCATTATCTGTAGCTGCTAGCTACTATGCTGATTGGTGCTGTTTAAGTCTAGATAATAACCGACCTGACAGCTGGTGGACCTGATACGCATCCATTCATAGACCTGGAAATTGCCTTATCCAGGCCATTCCAGGTACGGCTTGGGGCTGGGGTTCCTCTCTCTCACCTCATACAAAAGCATCTTGTTTTCATCCTTGGTTTGGCAACTTTCAGCTTTGCCTACCAGGCTGAGAAACCTTGGGCACATTGTTTTGAGCACATGACTTTAGAGCTAGCTTGGGCTAGGCTGGGGGCAGCTCTGGGATTAGGCACCTCACTCGCTGCTTGGTCTTGATGTGCCATCAGCATGTGCTTTGCAAGCGTGACTGTCAATTGCTCCTTGCCATTAAATGCTCTTGTGAATAATTTCATACACCAAACTGATGGCATCTGAAAATTGGAAGCGGAAAGAAGGACCTATTCTAAAAATCTCATTGTCTGTGATATGCAAAAGTATGCCAAAATAGTGTGGCAAACAAAATTTCCTGTTCCAGGGTATTTAAAAACTCACCCCTCTTTTGAAAGGCAGAATCGAGGTAGAAGAATAACTCTCCACTATCTAAGGCCGTTGCAGAACGTGGTCAGAAAACACCTTCCAAAGCAGACAGGTTGCGATGTGCCCAGCTTACCCAGAGTTGCTCTGTCTGAAGCACTTCCATGGCTGGAAATCAGGCAGAAGACACCATGTTCACAGCTGCTCTAGAGACCATGTTTTCGGAAAGTGGATATGCTTATACTGCCAAAAAAAAAAGCATGGGGAATTCTCATGTGAACTCCATGGTTACAATCTATGTCAGGGAGCTTTCTCACGACATACAAACAGGTAGGTATCATATACCCGCTATCTGTAAAAATTCGTCTATAGAGTTGCATTTACTGATGCTTTCTTGTGGGGTCTTTTGCTTCTGAACCTTTCCCTGGGTTCATGGGGTGGGAATGAGAATGGCCCCACTGTTGGGAGAAGCTACCAGAAATGCAGAAGTGACACAATACCACCTGACAACGTGGGGCTATTTCACCACTCTGTCCTGAGAGGGGGACAGCAGAGGTCAGGCAGCCCTGAGCCATCTGCTGCATTTGACAGCTTTGTCCTCTTGGTGGCCCAGCCCAGGGAAGGTTTGTCCAAGCGCAGGTCCTGGTCACACGTGGCCCAGGTATGCGGGAGGGGGATGTTCAGGGGACTGCAGGTGACACTGCGTGATCTCCCTTCAAAAGGTCCATCTGCCACTGCTTGGGTATGGCCCCCCTCAGCAAAATCTCCCTCCTCTCTGAGAGCTCCCCTCTACCTGCATGGCCCCGAAGAGCTGAAATTTGTCCCTCCTGAATCCTGCAAAAACCCAAGCCCATGAGCTGAGCTGAAATAAGACTCTGGCTACACAGCACAGCCCCCGACCTGAATTCTCTTAGAGTTTAGGAGAGGTGGATTCAATGCTGGGAATTTGCTTCCACCCCCGCCAGAGGTAAAGGGATTAGCTGTGAAGCCCTGATCCCACTCCAGACTCTTCCCAAAGTTCAGGGCAGTCTGGGCTCCTGGGCTGAGGTTCAGGCCTCTGCAGCTGAAAGTGTTTAAATAGGGACGTCCATCACTTGGTGTGAATAAAAGCAAAAGTGGCCCTTTTGGAACAGAGCGATGACTTGATCAAAATGCTGCTTTGTCATATCTGTTTCATAAAAATTTGCCCCCTCCGGGCCAATCCTGCTTGATGTCAATGGTTAATGCCAACCACAGCCTTGTCTCAGTGAGTGCTGCACAAAGCCTTAATTTCACAGCCTTCAAACAACAGTGAAAAATCACCAGGAACTTTCTCTTAGGCTCTGGGATCTCCCTAGCAACCACAGGCCAAGCATACTGTAATTCAATTTATGCCTTGAACTCCTTCAGGAGTCTCTTCTTTAAAATCTGTCACAGTCAGCGCGCCTTGGGAAACTATTATAAGTGCCTGAACCTTTGACCAGCCGGAGAAAGTAAGCATTAGTATAAATCTAGTAAGCATGTTTGGTCTGTTTTTATGTTTGGTGTATGGTACATTTAACATTCAGCCCGTAGTCTCTATCTCTATTCTGCTTGGGAAATCCACCACGCATCTGTCATACTGTCTGCGTTTAAACCGGGCTACCGGGCCCGAATAGAGGCGAGGGGGAAATGCCTCCACTCAGCCAGAAGAATTGCTTTATGTGGAAATGCACTGACATGGCCCTGGGCTCATTGGGAGACAGGGTGTCATGGGAAAGATAAGCAGGAATGACCTGGCAGGTTTGTGAATGTCTCAATCCCGGGACTGAAGTGGATTTACAAAAGAGTGAAAGCTTAGCGGGGAAACACAAATGATAATGAACTGCTCACTGTGTTTAAATAGCCATCCCCAAATAGTTCTGCCGCGAACATTGTCAAGTTACTTTAGTCAAAGTGAGGTTTATAGGCCTGTAATTTTCGGGGTTATTTGCTCAGGAGCCCTGTGTGAGCATCTTGAAAAAATTACTGCTTTCGCTGACAAATACCATTTTTAAATTAGCCACATGACACAATGTCTTATAAATAGGATTGCTCTCTGTGTGTTAGCTCCATGTCTCGAGTGTGGTCAGAAAGAGAAGAGACGATCTTTTAATGACTAATGCTTGGGTGGAAACTTGTCTGCATTGCAGATCTAGGGACGGATTCGGGCTAGTATCAGGCAGTGGAGATTTACACCTGGGGAGAAAGAGGGGATCTGCTCCCCCGGGGGGCCCAAGGCCCGTCATACTCACTGACTTTGATGGGACGGGCAGATGCTCTGCACCTCTCAGGAGCTGGCTGCTAAAGATAATTTTCAAGTAATTACTAACTGGCTATATTCCAATCCAATATAAGTATTTTATCCCAGAAGCCTTAGCCCGCCATACTGTATCAGCCAGGAATAGTAAGCCTGTGAAGTGACAGAGGATTTTCCAGTTGAAGCAAAAATAGATGTCACATTTATACTCTGTTCCCTTGCTCAGCTATGGTGTGGCATCCTAAATAAAGCTACGCAGTGTAATAATGCCAGGATGCACCTAAATGATAGTTATTATTGATGGCTTATACGAATTGCTGCTTACTGAGCAGCTAGCAGAGTATCTACATAAAACCTCATCAGTCCGTGACAGGGGAGGGCATCGTGCTCGGGACAGGGATAGATTTGATCTAGGGCAGTCTTTCCTCACATTGCTTGATATGACTGTATTTATATTTTCAGTCCTGCTGTTTGCTTTGATCTTAGGGAAGCTTTGTGATGCAGGCTGGGGCGATATTTGGCCCAGCGGTATCTCCATCTACAGTCACAGAAAAACAGCCTGCAGCTTTTTCCAGCACTTGGAGAAATACTGAGATAAGGACAGTTTAAAATCAATACGGGTCTGAATCTTAGTCTGAGGCTGAGTAGAGTTTTGGCATCGTTTTATGCTGGAAGAACCTGCTTTGACTTTAGTTAGGCTTACAGGGATTTGGCATTGCAAAATAAGTGGCTGCTGAAAGGCAGAGCAGGCCATAAAGAAATGACACGGCAACGTGCAAAGCCATGGAGCTGGAAACTGTGGCGCTATGATTTAGTTCAGTAAAGCTGGAGCAAATGCCAGCTCAGGGCAAATGCAAATCTGTTTTGAGTTTTACCTTTCCCCCGGCATTTCTGCTTTTCCCATGGAGTTCTGTTTATTGGCCTGCGCAGATCTGAGTCACAGCTCCTTTGCTGTGTTTCTGAGCACAGTGACTAGGACAAGGACGGTTTAGGTGTAATAACACCATGTCACAATTCATTATGGACACAAAATCACTGCTGGAATACCCACGGGTTCCCACGAAAGCAGCCTTGTCTTTCATCCTCCTTTCTCCAGTTTAAATAATTCCTCTCTGTTCAGTCAAACTCAGTAGTCCGGGGGAGGAAAAAAACACGTATTGCTAATTAGCCAGAGATGACTGTTATACCGCAAACAATAATATCAAAACTGTTTCAGTGGTGTGGGACCGGTTACACAGGCATCGATTAGGGGAACATTAGCAATGTCTTTGTAACTGTTTGTGTTCCTAAGAACAATCTAGTCATTATACTCGTTATCTAGCTAAAAACACAGGGCTAGATTTCCTTCCCAGTCATACTGTGAAGGAAAGCGGGTGAAGTGGGTTACTCTGTTGACGTTAAAGTTGGGTTCCCACTTGTTTAAGATAAAAGCGCACAAGCAGCAGACAGCATTGGGGAACGTCAGGAGCTGCCGGGGATGAAAACGGGGCCAAAGTGCCAGGTTCGCCTCCCTGCAGGCTGCCCCGAGGGGCTGTTTCAGTGGCAAATCAGGGCATGCGGGATGGCTGGGTGCTTCGGACCGAAATCCGAGGCGTTTGCAAGGCCAGGGAAGCAGATCATAATAGCTGCTTTGCATCAGGGGCATTTTGCTGGCTCTACATCAAGAGAAAAAAAAATTAAATATCATTTATCTTTCTCTGAAGAGTTTATGGGCCAAGTTTTGAGGGAATTATCTTTTTTGCATCGCCTGTTCGCTTGACTGTATAAATACAATACCTGCTTGAGAAAGGAACAACAGTGCTCCTTTCAGCCTTGCAGGATTTCAATTCACGGTAAGTTTATCTGACTTCTCTCATGATTAGCTGTGAACTTATCTCAAGCAAGAGAGAGGAGGAGAGAGCGAGCAAGAGCAAAGAAGATAAGCACCAAACAAAAGATTTTTGTCTCTCTCTGGTTGCTGCCTTAAACAAACCCTGACTGTCAGGTACTGAAATACGAAGTAGCAAGTAAGTTCTGCAGCAGGGAGTGAGGAGAAAGCATGGTATATAAACCCATTTTGACCATCAAATACATTTTATTATTATGTATGTTCCTTGACAAATTGTACGGCTAATTCCATGAAGTTAGTGGGAAAAATCCTGTTAGCAGGTAAAAGCCTGCTCTAAAGTGCAGTGAAAGACTCCCAGTGATTTCAGGGAAGTCTGGGTCAGAACTGAAGAGTTTGCGGCTAAGTCCCGAAGCCCGCAATCATGAGAAATCGCCAGCGAAAGCAGTAGAGCTCTTCCTCTAAAGGCTGCAGGAATGGATGCCTGGTTGTGACCATTTTTAGAGCATGTTCCACTTGCTAATGAAATTAATGAGAAGGGTCTGGGTACTTCAGTGGTTTGAGGACTGAACTGGGCATTTTTAGTCACTGTCTCCACCACCTACAAACTAGAGGACATCAAATGAAGTGATGACACAGAAGCTTTTAAGTTTTTCCCACCACACACAGCTTCACTGCAGAACTCACTGCCACTGAATATTATGCAAAAAAAAAAAAAAAAAAAAAAAAAAAAAGTATTCAAAAGTGTTCAGACAAAGCTATAAAGAGAAAAAAATTTTAAAGAGCTATTAAATGCAACGATGCACATACAACTTCAAGGGACCAGGAAATACCTGAGCTAAGGCCAGATAGGGCATGTACCATGGGAAGGATTGTGCTCGTCCTGTATTAGATGCTTTCTCTTGGCATCGGCTCCTGGCCACCTCCAGACGGAGGACACTAGGCTAGCTGCACATTTGTTACGTCTCTATTCTTATGGAATCTGAAATAGAAACATAAAAAACTCTTGCAAAACTGCCCACGCTTTTTTAATAGAAGAGAAGAATAGCTTTATTTTAAATGAAATGCAGCACAGTGTTCACTACTGGCTTGATGCCTGCTAGATAGCTGTTTTCAGGATGCTCTACACAGTGATGTCTCACATTAATCAGGGGGTTCCCCCCACTGTAGACATGAAGTTATTCCAGAATAGCCTTGAAGGAACAGTTGTTCCAGAAATAACTATCCTTGAGTAACTCCATGTGTGGACATTGTTATTGCTGGTTAGCAGCATCTTCTGCTGGTGGACTAAGCTAAAATGTCTTTCTTTTTCTTGAATAAGAATATCCATCCATGTTGTATTCAAGAACTGTGCTTTTTAAATTCACCTTACTTTTAACTTGAGAGACCTAGCAAGTATAAGATGGCCCTGGGACAGAAGTTCATGTGGTAACAGCTGGCACATGTTGATTATTCATCATTTCACAATATTAATAATGTTTTGTTCACAAATGGCCTTTGCTGGAGTGGCTGAAAGTACTTTGAGAAATCACGGTGGGGTAAGCAGTCTTATTTCCATTGCACAATCAGGAAAAGTTGAGGAACAAACACAACAAGGCAAGATTTTCTAAAATGATTAGTAATTTGAGATGTTCCATTTTGGGCAATACTTAAGTGGAGAGCAAGGAAAAGAATCTGCCTCTGAGATAATGGTGAACATCCACACTTGGAAGAACAGCTCCTCTGAAGTGTCCCGTATTGCTACCCAAGCATGGAGGCGTCAAAACTTTCTCATCAGTCTTGAAGGTATGGGCTTACATAACTGCGCATGGAGATATTATTAGCATCATTACTGTGGTTATAGACAAAGGTAGAGTTGGAGGGTCTCATTGCTCTACGCACTTGTCAAACACATCGCAAAGAGTGGTGCCTACCCCAAAAGCTTGTTCGCAAATATAAAACAACATAAAATCAGTGGGAGAGACACTGACCTGAAAGTGTGACAAGAAAAATAAGATTTATTCATCTCTTAGATGCTCAGGAAAACATAGAGCAACATGCTACCTGCTTAGCTGCTGTTCGACTGCAATACTCGTTTGCCTTATAGAAGACACTGGAGCTGGCAGAAAACACAGGGCAGACTTTGCAGCTATCTAGCGGGAACTTTTCCCGTTTATCCATGTGTCATGAGAAATGGTCTAAAAATTGCTTGTTGGAAAGAGAGGAGTGGGTGAATGGGGCTGGCCTCATCCTCCCCACCTGCCTAGCAACTTAGCGGAAGGTTTCGGGAGCAACACAAACCCGTTTTCTTTCTCTCTCAGCCTTTCCCCCTTCTCCCGGCCCGGAACCTGAATTGAATTCTGTCTCCTTCCCACTTTTCTTTCTTCTGTTGCAACTCCAGTGGCGTATTCTGGCGCTTTCAGAAGTGAAGTCATAATTTGGCACCATCCCTTCAGCTGTGATGAAAGTTACAACAGGGACGGTAAGTGGAATTTGATAACAAAAAGCCTCTTGAGGCCTTTTCATCTTTGAACCACTGGCAGTCCCAATAAAGTCTTATTTTTGACTCAACATCAACATTCACAATTCTGCAAAAAGGAAAATGGAAGATAAAATAAATAGGAATTACCACAGCATATCCCTTAAAAGATTTTTCTTTTACTAGAGGCCAGCAAATTGCTAAAAACACATCTTAAACTGCCTGTATTTTCAGGAATGTAAATACACTGAAGGACAGATTATACAGTCACAGCTCTTGGGTCCAGCATGTACCAAAGAAGAAAAACCCTCCCCTTCATTCCTCATGGCTAAATATTCTTATGTGGACAAAATGACCTACTGTGCAGTCATGTCATCTTCTAAGTGATTGGAGATAAGCGTCTCTTGATCACGATGGAAAGTTCATGGAAATTTGCTGAGAAATAAGTAATTTTAAAAACTATAGGTGGCTAGCAATGAAGAAAATGTATTTTCCTTCCCTGCCCATGCTGGCATCCTGTGCTCAAATGTAAATATAATTTGAGCAGAAAGCAATAAATCTTATCAAACACCAATCTAAATAACTGCTAGGAAGGAGAAAAAATCAGACTGAACTCTAATGACCTTTGCGTATGTGTATTTGACAATATAGCATCTCTAGCCAAGGTTTAAAAATGGTTCAGTCTTGCATCAGAGGGTAGACTGGACCATATTTCTAAACTGTACTGCAGCATTAGACATACTCATTTATCTTCTGTTTCTTCAGTTGGATTTCACAGAAATAAAGAGGATGTACTTGCCAAAGCACATGTTTCAGAGTAAATAATGATTAAAAAAATGTGGTATTTTGTTTGCCAGAGTGCAGTATTTTGCATTAATGCACACAGGACTCCCATTGCAGGAGTGTCCAAACTGGAAGGACCTCCAGCGTCAAGGAGACTGCTGGTGCGGCTATTTAGAGGTGCTAAAAATGTTTGACAACAGCCTGGAGAGAGAAGGAGGTGCTGGGCCAGCAGCTGCCCCCATTTCGTTCCTTGGACTAAGTCCCTTCCCCTCTGCCCCACCTTACACCAGTAGTAGGGCACAGCCCCCCTTCGTCGTAGTTCTGCAGCGGGGACAACTTTCCTAGGAAAAATCACAGATGTGTATCTGTGACTTTGCAAGATTGGGACATAAATTTTGGTATTTTGTTTTCAGTGCACATGCTTCCTCAGAAGTGCTGTGGTGGCTTCCTTGAGGATATCAAAGGATTCCCCACATTGAGTTTCCCATGCTGCCCCTTGCAGGCCTGCCTCTATATCCAGAGTGAGAAGTGGGTGTGCTCGTTCCCCTGCATGGGCGCTGCCATGAGGTCCTCCCTGCAATGCCCAAAGGGTTTGCTGCTGGCTCCTGCAACAGTTTCCGAGTGCCGGGAGCAGAAGAGGCATGACCAGCTTACGTTGCACCCTGCTAAGCACCCACGGCTCTGGCCACTGTCAGTGTGAGCTGCACTTCTGAGCAGTAACCGTGCAAATGCTTTCTGGGGAATACATCTGCTGGAGGCAGAGACTGGGAGCCTCTGGATTTCTCTGGACAATGTTCTTGTCTCCTCTGTGGTCTTATCCCCCATGGCGGAGAGAAGAGTGAAGAAAACTGCCAAGTTGCCTGAGCCATTTTTTCCTCCACCTGTTTTCCCACCCAAGAGTTGGGTATGTCTCTTTATTATTCCAGGGGCAACTAAAATCCAGGATTTGGTAATAATAATATATTGTGTATGTATCCCATTTGATCTGGAATATGTAAAGCTGCTCAACTGCAAAAGATTGTGTTGATGTCATTTTTTTTAAACAGTATGAGAATCCAAGAGGAAAGACAATTTTCCACTGAGTACTTTTCTCACTGTGGTACGGGCAGGAAGATGACAGCCTCACCATTTTACTTGCCCACTTTTTGGCTCTGCCCAGCTGGTGGGTTTCGGGGGCCTGTAGATTTTGCCATGTAGTTGTCCTGAGCATCAACTTTCTTTGCAAAAGTGTCTGATATGAGTAATATGTAAACAATATGGTGCCATCAGCCCAGGTCTGAGGGGGAAGAGCGCTCCCAGGCCTTCCGTGTTTATAAGACAGGCAATATGCCAAATTTCACCCTGGCTTACATCAAATGCAAGGTTAGGTGATGTAATGTAGGTCAGGATTTGGCTGCACAAAACCTGAGAGAGGACAGAAAAGACTGTACTGACTTCCAAATGCCTTAATAAGGGCATCTTTTTTTAAGGAGATAGTTGGTCTAAAGTAGCTATTCTTAGGGTAACAGTTATGACTAGGCAACTGTAAGTGCTTAAATCAAGTGGGATTTTCTATTCAGGGCACTGCTAAAGACCAAGGTTTTTAATTGCTTAAGCTAGTAGCCCAGGCCTGCTTGGGAGTGTCATTTGTTGGGGAGAGGAAGATTCAAAGTGGAGAAACACATATAAACAGCTTTAGTCATAAAAACCAGCCCAGATAGTTCATCAGTATCTTAACGTGAAACTATAAATTACTAAACCCACAGCTATGCTTTAGGGAAAAAGTTAGAAGCCTTAATTCAGCAAGGCCTGTGAAGCTTCATACTTTCTGCAGTTATCTAAGGAGCTTTAGAAAGAAGACTTTATGCACGCACAAACACGCGCACGCACGTACATGGAAACTCTCCAATAACGGGTGTTTCAAACTGCTGTGACGTCACCCAGAGCTACAGAGCTCTTTACAGAAGGGTTTTGAAATGCTTTTGCTGAGTTGCTGCTGCCTATCCTCAACTGTAAATTCAGGCGATATAATGCATCTCCCATCTGATCAGAGTTTAACTCGCCTCCTTTCTCGACTGAAAAGGCTGCGACAGAGGCTGAGCTTTCCAAGGAGGGCTGAGACGCGAAGGGCTGGGAAGAACCTGGGTAAGGCTTGGCCAAACTTAGCACTTCACCCAAAACATGCATTTCTCCTGCAGCTTTGCTCCGTGGCTATCAACAGAGATGGGAAAATAATAAGGATAATAAGAGATAAAGGAAAATAATTAGGAAACAGGGAAGGGATGCTGGTTGGTATTGCTGACACTTCCTCTTGATTTTCAGCTGAAGTAGATGTAGGTGTGAAGGCAAAGGTTTATCTCAGCTAATGCTAAATATGCTCAGCCTGCTTCTGATCCATTACTCTAATGTCAGTCCAAAAGAGCAGCACTTATTTAGGGGACTGATGGACTTGCTCTAGTATGATACCGTTGGATCCGAGAACAGATTCGCCCTGATACCTTTGGCCCACAACTCGCAGACACTATTGCCTACAGTGCGAATCTCATTTAGGGTAATTCAGTCTCGATGGGAACTCCTACCTAGGAGTGGGGAAACAGGAGATATTTCCACAAGTTTTCCACAGGATCACAGGGACCTGTATTTTTTTCCGCCTTTGGATACTTAAAAATATAGAAGCCCACTCTGAGGTCCCTTAACAGGGTTCTTGAAAATCCAGCACATGCTACAATACTCTGCTGAATTAGGGCCTTCCAGGGTACAGACGTGATGCACTTACTTCACAATCTTAATTGTTTTCCTCCATTGTATTCAGACTCTCTCTTTGTTTTCTTCTTGACTGAAAAAAGGAATCCCTAAAGCTCTATTTTATCTCCTTCCTCTGTAAATAATTTTGCTCTAAGAGAGGTCTCCTTTTAAATTACAAAAGATAACATTTAGTTCTGTTTCCTATATCGTGTTTGTTCTAAGAAAAATATCAACAAAGAAACTTGCACAGCTCAAAACCCTGGACAAGATTAAGGATCTTTATCATCAGCCTACTAAGAATTATGGAACTAAATAAATAAGTGAACAAGTATTACATTAAAATTAATTTCTGAAGAAAAAATGAGTCCTCTCTGCAGAAACAAACAGCATTTTTCTTAGACTCTATGTTTATGTGGCCAAATATTAATAATTTATGCTCTGCTTTTATTGTTTTTTTCATCTGTTGATCAGACTGGCTTCATTATCCACCACCATCTCTTTGTGTCTCTCACCGACACGCAGCACACAGCCCCACTGGTGCTGGTCCTAGAGCAGGCTGAGACAGCAGCTAGACACAGGAACTGCACATCCATTGAGTAAAACACCACTTTTTCTTCTGAAAGTGCCTTCCCTGGGAGGGAGAAAGAGAGGAAGTTGAACTTTTTTCTTCAATGCATCTCAGATTTGTAGCTGTCTGCTCAGAGCATTGAGGCTTTGATCTAGCAAAACCCTTAAGTACGCACTTACCTTTGGATATACAGTCAAGAGCCATGAACTTTGCAGGGTCTTAAGTGTCTATTTATAAGAAGGCACATGCCAAAGTGCTCAGCTGAACGGGAATCGAAGGCCCAGATCCAATCTGACACACTTGGGAACCAAAATTAGTTCTCCCTCTGTAGTCAGGGAAGTGAAGTAAGTGCTTCTGCAGGCTTTTAGAGGATAATCCGGTCTGTCATCTGATTTAGATATATCAGAGAGGAGCCTAATTTTCTACACTTGCTTCTGTTTGCAGACTGTTGGCTAGTCCATTGGTGTTGAGAATAAATACCTAAAAATACTTGCCCAGAAGTACTTTGGCGGGCAGCAACGGTACATGTGATGAAGCTGTCCCATCACCGACGGCAGGATGGTGGCAACCTGCGAGGTCTCCGGGTGACGAGCAGGGAACGTCACTTCGCCCTGCTGTACCGGTTCCTGTCCCAGTGTTGCTCTCAGAGCTCCCCACCGCTCTGCCACCGCCGAGGTGGGACCCCCAAGCAGCTGAGCACAGCGGGAAAAGGGAAAGCAGCCACCCGTGCAGCAAGGCAGTGGGTCTGTGAGACGGGGGAAGAGGTTTCGCTGGGAAGTCACCAGCTCCATCCCGAAGCTCGCTGCTGCTCTCATCCGTCATTCGGAGGGGGAGGAAGAGGAGGGAGGCCCCTGGGCCCAGAGGTCTCCGTGAAATGGATGTGGGATGAGGCACAGTATCAGTGTGACCCTGGGAAATGACTGCGGGCTTCCAGGAGATTTAGCAATCTCTCCAGTCACTGCTCTTTCCCCCCACCACTCCCCTTGCCCTCTGCTCACACGGGTTCAAAGCAGACCAGGAGGAAGCCTGGAGATATTTGGGGCCCGTGTTTCTCTGCAGGAGCCCCTCTGTTTGGCTCATGGTGTCCTTTGGCTTGACAGTTAGCAGAAAGTGATAACAACAACAAAATAAACTTTCAGCAGTTCCAATTAAAAGAAAAAAGAGGCCAGTGTTTCCTCTCTCAGAAGTACAGAGAGCTAAAACTTCACCCGACTATCAGCAATACCTGGAAAATACTGTGTTCGGTGCCAGCAGAGCTGATGAGGGTTTTTTTAATGGCTGTGCTCTGAAAGGGCTGGTTGTTAGGTACATTGTACACCATGGGAATGAGGTGTGGGGTATTTTTAGTCCTGGCATTCTGTATTTTTTTTTCACATATCCCAGCAATCTTTATTGGGAGAATGAGGCAGCTCTCTGGGTTAGTCTGAGAGGCTCTGTCTGCTGTTCCCATCACACCCATATTGCTGAAGAGACGAAGAACCCTTTTCATGCATGTCTGTGTTTCACAGTGTGATTAAATTAAGTGCTTTGTGCACAATAGTTACAGTAGAAAGAAGTGCAAAGATTAACACACCACGTAATAGGAGAGAGCTTACAGCAGAGTAAAATGCAACTAGCAAAAGGCAACATTGTCTCCTATTTCCCTAAGGACTGGGAGTTTGGGTTAGATAAAGTGCCCTGGACTTTTAGAGGAGAGGAAGGAGTATAGCGTTGCTTGGGGTAAACAGCAGCAATTCTAGGAAATTCATTTCTTTGCTGTAAAACCTGTTCCCTGGCAGAAGAGTTGGGAAGCTGTAAAACGCACTCTGCTCGCAGAGCAACAGACTCCAAATATTGATAGTTAATGAGAAAGATTTTTTTTTTAATCCCCTGCATGAAACATGGGGAAAAAAAAAAAAAAGCAAAATGCTTCACTATCCACCTGGATGGTGGAGAACCATGTCCTTTTGACCTCCTGTCAGACATCCTGGCTACCTACCAACCCAGTGTAACCTCGTGGGAGTTGCTGAGCACTATTACGAATATGTCCTAGGAAAGAAATGCTTCTACATTAAAGGAAATCGTTTTCCAGGACTACCTTCTTCCCCTAAAACAACCTGCATCCTATTTGCCAGCTGCACAGCAACAACACGTGGCCCCCAGCTTGCTATATCCTGAGTCACAACGTTGGTAGAAACAGAGGCAAATCAACATAAAGCCTCAAATGCAGTGGAAAACCTATATTAACACTGAGCTGGGACCAGACATCATTTAGTCCCTAGAGGGAAATGTTCACTGTTTGCACAGCCCCTTCCCTGGAGACTACTGGGAGGACGTGGGTTGCTGTTATAGGACAGACCCACTAACTCAGCTATCCAAGAAAAGCATCTCTGTCCGTATCTGGTTCCCCACTGCATCCTGAAATACAAGCAGGTGCTGATAATTTAGCTTACTTTCGTTAGTGCCTTGTGTTCGGGTTTCTCTTGACCAAGCAAAGCAGTGATTTATGATCCGATACAGCCTTTAGCTTTTAAGCACCCATATAAGGCACTCCTGTTATTTCTGCTCTTCTGTGCTTTTGTTCCCAGGTGGAAGCCGAGGTCTCCTATGTACCAAGGTTACTACCGTGGACCGTTAACCAATTACAGGGTTAACCAATTACTGATCCCACGGAAACCTCTGGACAGCTGCAGGTAAAGGGCGATGGCATTATCTACCTTTAGTTATATTTTTCAGGGCAGCGAGAGGTGAGTCAAACTTTCAGAGCTCTGCACCAAAATGAGTCTTCCTGGTGAGTGAAATGTTTTCCAGAGCAATGCACGTGAGTAAGGGTTGAGTTAAGCCTTAAATAATTAGAAAAATTCCAAACAAATCCCCTCACTAGGTTTCTCAGCCACATCCTGCCTTTACAAGGCTTGATACATAGAGTGCAAGTCCTGAGAGACAGCGCTGTCTCTATTATAGCATCCTGGTCAGGACAGAGCAGGCTGTAAGTATTTAAATAAACGTGAAACATATAGCTGTAACAGCTCCCATAGTACAGCCACATCCCATGCAGATACCGATTTATTCATAGTATACCCTATTCTTTGCAACCAGCAGGCTAATGCATGGCTATATTTAATAGTTCTGCGCCGTTATGGGTCTGTAGTCTCAGAGTCATGAGTATTTATGGTCTCGAACCATGTGATATGTTATTTTATGAAGAATAGTTGCTCTGCACATATAGTTAAGCTTTCCATCATTAGCTTGACACTCTTGATAATGACCTTGCACAGCTCAAGGCTTAGAAAAGTATCTCTTTGTCACAAGGTGCTTCTGCTAGAATGACTTTGTGAGGCAAAGCCACTACTCGACACTTATTTTGAAAATTGATTGTTTTCAGCTCTAACAGCCTTACCCAGAAACAACCCCTTCTCTTTGACCCATTTTGACTTTCCTCAGAATTTGCTTCTTCAGAAATTCTTCAGAAATGTTTTCTCTTTCTCTTGGGAATTTTAACAAAAATGAAAGCAGCATTGTTTTCATTAGTATTTTCCACAGAAAAGTTTAAGCTTTTCTAAATAAAGGCCAATTTTTGCATGTGTCTGAAAGATTTTTTTTTTCTTTTTTTAAGTTAGAAATGCTAATGTGATACCCTGCAGGAATTGCCATTTAAGTGCCTAATATTTGCTTTTGCCTCAATAGACTGGACTCGCTCAGATTCTGCTTCCTGTGATACACCACAGTCTTCTCTCATGATGTGAAAAACCAGTTGTGTTCTGGGAGATAAAACTTGGCTGAGCCTATAAAAGAGAATGGAGATATAAAGAAAAAGATCTGAAACTCCTAGCATTTACTGCGGCAAGAAAGGCGAAGCTAAATATTTTATTTTCAAAGTATTGGAATTATGAAGGAAAACTTGGCATTTTCCTCAAAAAGGAGAACTTTCACAAACAAATTAGTTCTACAAAAAAATGACCCCTCACCCCCAAAATACGTAACAGCTGATTTTCCACTGGAAAACATTTTTTGTGGAGAGTTTTGATGATCTCCACATTTGTGTACTTAAGCCTACATATGTGCTAAAGTGGCTTTGCTGATCAGGACCTCAAACTTTCGCATGTTGCAGAATTTACACATTTGTTCCCAGCCAAACCATACCATATAAAAGCTGGCTTATTAGTAGTAATATTGAAGCAACTGGCTAACAAGACATCCTGGATAGTGCACACATACTGATGCTCTTTATAGAATAAAAGCTCTGTGCTCTGATGTGGCAAATGAGGTCATTTGAGTGCACTAACTCTGGTCTTCCTCACCCTGTTCTGCTTGAAAGGGATTTGAATGTGAAAAGGTTTTGGCACTCAGGGCTCCATGGTTTGGAACTGCTTTCAGCATTGGAGGCTTAGAGGTCACTTTTCTCTGAAGAAGTAAGGAGCCCAACCTCAGTACTAGCCATCAAAGAAACAAAAAAAAGATGCTTTCAGGAACACATTGAGTAGGCTAGGGTTGTGGAGGAAAGCTGTTCCCAGTAAACATGTGAGACCTCTGCATTGAAAGTATATTGTTTTATCCCTGCAGCATGACCCAGTCTGTCAGATAAGGAGAAGCAGTAAAAGAGGGAGGATGTGGTTGCTGTCTTGGAAGTTGGAAAACAAACTCTAGCTTAGAAGAGTTGTTTTTTCTCCCCTAAAATTAAAACCAGTGTTCCTCTTAGCTATCTACACTCCATCCAAACTCGGCTGATGCTCTGACAGGGAAAAACAGAATTTCAAAAGCTATTTCACATTTGACAGCATTGATAACAGGCAAGGAGAAGCTGGTGAAGGAGTGGGACAAGAGGATATGCTCCTACCACCTTTTCCCTCTGTCCATAATGAATTAATGGATGTGGGTACTCCACAGATGGATATAATATTGGAAACAATGGTCTCATCTCTTGGGGTGGGAAGTTGGACACCTCTCTTCTCACCCTGACCTGGGCTGTGTACTCTGTAGCAAGCATGTGGTCCTGAGCACCAGAGCCACCATGGCTATGGCAGTGCCTACTGTTAATGTACCTGTCACCCTTCAGAGTCAAAGCACTTGTCTAGCCCTGGTCCGGTCCTCTGGGCTCCTTATTCCCTGCGAGAGGAGGCTTGAATTAGGTGCCACGCACACCAGACTCCCTGCATGGTCCAAGCAGAGATCTAGGATGGCTACTGTACACCTAAAGATGCTCATTTCCCTGCACTGGTAGGGATGCTGTAGTCCTACCAGCAGTTTCAGAGGATGAACCCGGGACCTTTACTCCCCATGCAATGCAGTGAGCATGCCAAGCATCTGAAAATGAGACCCCATAGTGCAATTTTCTGGGCAGGGAGCTGCCTGGCCCAGCAGTAGGATGTGCTGATGTCCATGATGTGGTGTCACCACTGTCCTCCAAAGGCAGTGAAGGCACGTAATTCTGGGTTGGAGGAGGATACCTTACACCATCTGAAATCCCCTTTGTGGGGGGTCTAATCCTAAAATAACCTTTCTTACCTCCACAGAAGCAGGGGGATGTGGTCCCCACTGGGTGATCTCACCCCTGGCTTTATGCTTGATAGCCTGGTGGTTCCCACAGTTATGGATTCAGACCCAAATCCTTCTTCTGGCTAATGCAGAGCAGGGATTTATACTGTGGCCTTCTGCCTTTTGTGTCTGTAACTGCTGAGAGGGGCTCCCAGCATGTTTGCCTCCCTTTGTTAGCTGTTTATTGTACATAATCAGGTCTAGCAGGACAAGTTCTGAAAATAATTCCTAGATTAGAAGTCCCCTGTTTGTCAATCTGACTGAGTTTAGCTCTCAGACAGCTCAGCAGCAGCAGGGAACAAGTGGCTTGTACCCATGACCATGTCTAATTCACAGGTAGGTACCCTTTACAGATTCAGCAAAGATGCAACCTCCCTCATCTACCACCGCTTCTTGTCCCCAGCCCAATAACTTCTTGGGGCTAATCCAATAATGTTAAAATGTAGGTCCTGAACAGGGAAGCCTGAGGGAAGAAATAGAAGATTACACAAGTTTTTAAAAATATCGTTTGTTTGACACATATTGTAAATGCTGTGGTTTTTCTATTGAAACTCTGCTGGAGCAATCATAGCTGAGGACCTTTCTCTCGCCATAATATCGCATTTTAATTGTGTTTCCTGAGCCTGTGGTAGTATCCAGATGAGTTGATTTCGGATTACCTAAACTGCTTGATAGACCTTCACCCATAGTCAGGGAGAAGTGTTATAGATAATCTCTCCGCTTTTCAAGAACTGAATCACTGGTATAGTGAGGAAAGCATATCTGAAGCCTGAAAACTGCCTTTTCGATCATATACCAGCCTGCACACCAGTTGGGTGGGCTGACAGCACATCACTGCATTCAAGCCTATTGTATATCAAGCTGGTTTTAAATTTCCTGCTCGCTAAACCTTGCTGCAAACTGAATCAAAACACTTTCATTAGAGGGATGAAAATAAATCCCAGTGAAGCTGGATTTTATCATATGGATCTATCAGAGACTAGCAGACTGGGTTATCTGGGGTTCAAGGACACAGCCATCAGTCACAGGAGCTGAATGTGAAGCTGCAGGGAATCCATGTTGTGCGCCCAGATACTAGATTCAGAAACCAGTCACCACCTAGGAGAGCTAAAACCGTCATGCTGTTACTCTTCCATTTGGTTTTCAGGAAACCTTAATTTCCACCAGTGGAAATGGTATCATAAAACCAGCTTTGAATAATGCTGAATTTCCAGAAACAAAGCAACATTTTGACAGCATTTCCGCTTGTGATTACCATCCAAATGCAAACGTAAGCCTTGCAGCCCTTTAAGAAGGGGAGTGAGTGGTTTTGGGCATGCCTCTACCTCAGGACTAGCACGAGCTGTAACTCAGGGGCTGGTCCTAACCTTCCTCTTGTCCCCACTGAAAAACACCATCCTGCTCAGCTGGTGCTTGCAGTTGAGACAAGCTGCCCCAGCAGGATGCATCGCCTCGAGCATTTCTTTTGCTTTCACTTAGCAATCTGCCACCGCTCTTGAGAAGATTTGGATTACACTACTCAGCTGCTAATAACTCTCTCATCCCTTCCCCCAGCCTCTAGCTTGCACCCAGGAGAACAGTCACGCTCTTCCCCAGTTCACAGGGGAAGCCCTGCACTTCTGCTGCGCAGAGCCGCGTGGGGCACGCACCGCAGGATGAAGGCAGAACGTCAAAAGAAACAAGCACTTAATTCTGGCTTTGTGGCTGGTCTAACCCAGAGCCTGAGCTGACCAACACCCTAGCTGGAAATGTCATCTGCAGGCAGGTCACTCCAGAGGGATGGTGATGATGTCGTCAGCGGAGCTCAGCTCTCCTGGCCGTGCAAGCCATGTGCATCCACAGGAACAATTTCAAGACGCAGTGTAATGTACATAAGTCAGTGGCAGTCCCATACATAGTTGTAGGTTCTCTTTGATATAACAAAAGAGAAAGATGTACATGCACACAAGCACAAACATAAACAAATGTATATTATTATGATTTGCAGCTGTCAGAGCAATTCCTATCACTGAAAGAACTAAATTTAATTACCAGTCTGGAATGAATCATGTTCTTAAAATAAAGAGAGCAAGCTGCTTAAGTGTATCCACGTTCTTTCATTATAAATCACTTACCAAAAGTGGAGGGCCAAATCCTCAGCCGGTGTAGACTGGCGTCAAATTTTGACAGCTGAATCAAGTCAACAGAAGCCTGCTCTCCCGATTGATGCTAGCTGTTGATCTGATGCTGCACATTTTCTAATCTGTTCACAGGGAGAGCATTCAACTGTTATGAGTCTGTCACAAGGGTGATGTTTGTTTGGGGCCACCCGCGTCCTGCAGCATCCATTTGATTTGGCACCTAGATGGGGCTGAGAAGGTCTGGTTTTATTCCTGACTGCGCACCTAATGTTCAGTATGAGCTCGAGTGTGTTCTTCATCACCTTTGTCACCACCCATGTGCCTGGGATAACGTTCAGACCAAAGGTTTCAAGCTTTAGACCACTAGACAGAGCAAAAAAGGTCCCAGGACAACAAACCCTTGTGCAAATGTAAGAGTGTGCCTCATCCTATCTGTCCCTGCTGCAAACTGTCAGAGTCTCCAAGCTCAGACTCCTGACCGTTGCCTCCAAGCCTGCAGGCCTCTACTCCTACCTCATCCTGTCTCACTGGTACCCACAGCTGTCCAGTGCTGGAGATAAGTTGGTGCTTTGGCTAAGTGTCTCCCACAGACAGTAGGGAGATGTTCCTAAGCATGGCATGGTTTGCCTACTGATAGCTGCACATGTGATACATTTTGCAACCCCCTTTTTTAGACTGTGAGCTCTTGGCTAGGGCTGTCCTCGCTGTGCGTTTGTACAGTACTTCATGCAACAAGGCCTTGCCTCAGCTGGGACCTCAAAACATTGTTGTAAAACCAGCAACAAATAGAGGCAGCACAGGATGGGGTGTTAAATTCACTGATGGCATCTGAGTCATCACTTCTAACCCTAGATGGCATGACCTTGGAGGCAGGCTGTTAAGTTTGTGAAAAGCCTTTAAAAAAGTAAAAAAAGTCTCTCAAATCCAGTGTCTTGCTCCAGTGATAGCCAAATGGGTAACAGGAGATTGTTGTTTTAAGACTGTGCAGCCTTTTCAGATCTTGTTTTTGTTTTTGTGCAATGAACAGGACTTTATTGGCTTGTTTCTGAACGCACACATGAAGTCTTTCATCAGTGCATGTTTCAGTAATAGGCCCCTGGATATCAGTAACATTGACACATTCCATACAATATCCCACTCAATGATTTGCGGCGCTCCTGCAACTCAGTCCTATTAATGTATGAGTGACTCTTTTCATTACCTTGCCATAGATCAAGTGCTGGCCTCTAATTTTGACAGATGATTCAAATACATCTGGTTTTCCTAACTTGAGTCCATTCAGCTCCTCCAGCGAGTGCTAAATGATGTTGTTTGCCGGAGAAGAATAAACTATTTTGGAGGGACGTACAAAAGGCACTTTGATGGCTAAGCTGTGGTCCGAGCCGAGTGGGAAAATGGCTCCCCCTGAAAGGGAGATCTCAATGGGGAAAAAATCTGCTTGTGTGAATTTTTCTCCGGGACCGTTGATGTTTTGCTGGGGAGAAGGCAACCTTCACACTAAGAAAATCAACAACGGTCCCATTTATAAACTATGATGACCATGAGAGTTTCATTTTCTGTCTACAGTGAAAGGTCTCTCTATCTATTGGGATTCTCCCTGACATTATGTGACAAACGAACCTCAATGTGATGCCAGAAATTGAATTTTTCTTTGACTTTTGACATATCACATCCTAAACTTAATTGCTTTAATTTGTTAGCCTTATTTTATACTTGACAAGCATTTTTTTCTAAGGTGCTCACTGAGCCATGGCAGCTCAATCTCCACCTTAATACTGGAGACAAACTGAGAGACCCCTGTTGAAGTCTGCTGTGGTGCAGTAGACTGCTGCACATACTTGAACTAGCTAATATATTTGCTTTAAATAGGAATAGGAAAAAATACAGGAACAAATTCAGAGAGGGGAAAAATGCAACTTGCCTCCTCTAGCAGAACCCCAGCCATCCTAATGCAGAGGTATATTCCCTTACAGATGTCTGCTCTCACTGGTGCAATGAAGTCTGAATAATTTCCTTCAAAGTGGAACAGCTACATCCAGAGGAGTTAAAGCAGGGCACTTGTTCCACTGCCCTACACGTGGACAATCTCCTGGCCTGGGGAGGCAGGCGCTTCCCTGAGAGAAGGGAAAATGTGTGTTTGCAGTCTCTTCGTCAAAGAAAGGAGCTGAGCACTGGTTTCCAAACTCCTGAGCAAGAGTTCAACTGGTATACAAAAGATGAGCAGCAGAGGCATGGAAGGAAGAATAACTTTCCAAAGTATTCCTGGATGCATTTTGGGTAATCTGGTTTTACTGGCCTGAGGAAGACACAGTTCTCTGCACTCCAGGAGGCATCAGGTCATTTTCCCGTGAGCATGTTTAAGTCAAGCCAAGGACCCTTTCACTGAGCTGGGGTCTGCTGCCTGTGACCAGATCTGAAGCACATATAGCGCAGAGAGAAGGACACGAGTTTATGGAAAAGGGGCAAAGACAGGTAAATCTTAAAACTGCACTCTGAAAATACAATGCCTTCTACTTTAGATATCTCCTATCTCCAGCTCACAATTACTAATACTTCTGGGCCCTAAAGAGGCTCTACCACTGCTGTATCTGGATGCCTTGGGTTGTGTCTATGCTATAAGGACTGTGTTGTACATCTTGCACAAACACAGGCAAAGAAATTTTTGACTGGTTGCTTTGGTACTGGAAACAGGGTACCCACCAAGAGATAGGTGTCCAGCTCTCGGAGACGCTGAGCAGAAGTCCGGGTGAGCCCAGGCTGAGGCTGACCTGGGCATGGTTGTGCAGGCTTCAGTCCCTGCAGTGCCCAAATGAATGGCTTTTTGCAGCATTGTGGGATAAGGAAGAGATGAAGTTCCCTCTCAGAGCAGAGGGACAGACGGCCAGAGCTGTGGGGATGTTCATAGCCATCTCATTGCTTGACAAAGACAGAGTCTCAGATCAGAGCAGGCTGTGTCTGCATTTGCTTTTAATGTGAAGGCATCCTGATAGCTGTGGGTTTTCTAGGAGGATTTTAGGCTGAGGAAAGAGTAGCTAAGATAAAGATATCTTGCAATAAAGGACATCCTGCTCAGCCAAAAAAAAGGAAATCTTCAGGAGCACAAAAGGCCAGAAGAAGTTGGACATTGCAACCCTACAAACATTGTGTAATGAAATCCATATTCAGCTCTCACCTTAGAGAGATAGCACTTCACCCTGGGACCTTGACAAGGCTCTTACCACATACCTGATGAGCTATAAAGGGGCATAAAATGCCAAAAGATTTTCAGGAAAGCCTCCAAGATATCTGAATTTATAGAGGGGAAATCTTAAGTACTTACATAGTTACCTGCCTGACTACCTATAAAAATCCACCACTTAGTCTGCAGTCAGCAGAGAGCAGGGCTGGGCCTCACCACATGCAGCATTGCCACCGTGGACGTAGGCGCAAGGCAAATCACTGGGCCATCCCTTGTCCACCGCTTCTCATGGCAGAGCCTCTAACCAAGACTTCTTGCTGAGCTGGGTGCATTGGCTTGAGGCATTGCCAAAACCACGAGAACAATATAAAGAAAGGAGCCAGATGTTTGCCTAGATAGGGACTGGCATTAAAACCAGTAAGCAATAAAAATAGCAGTGCTTTGGAGCACAAACTCACTCCCTCTAAGTGTCCACTAGAGGGTTTCTTGTGCTTTCTACTGAAATATCTGGCACTGTTGGCTATTATAGACAGGATATGGGCACCCCAGACACAGTATGGCAATCCCTGAGCAGCGATGTGTACAGGGATGGCCCACAGGCCAAGAAGTGCCAAAGCCGATGCCCACACCGGCATCCAGAGCTGGGGCTGTGGTGCGTGGAGACGTTTGCTCCAGATGGCTCTCCTGGTGAGCCGGGTGGCAGTAAGAGCTTGACGCCGCCAATGCAGGCTCTAGCACAGCTGGCCTGGGATACGGGGTAAGGGCTCATGACTTCTCCGCTGTTGGTACAGCTGCAATCGCATCTCAGGGGAGCCTAGTCCTTTATAAAAAGCCATGGGAGAAGCCTGACTTTCCCAGCTATCCATCGGAGAAAGTGTTTGCACAGACTCACTTGCAGTCGCAGTTAATGGCTGTTTTTTTACACTGTCCCAAACCCAGAAGCCTAAATGCCAGTGTGTCCTGGGGCCAGAGCTATAAATGATCATGTCCCCACTGAGTCCATGCAAAGCTTGCCAACCCCTTCCTGGTGTCTCTTCTGCCACGGCCTTGCGGCACCGTGATGAGCCAAGGCTTTGCCTCCCTGTGCCTCCCTGATTCTCCCTAAAATCCAGCCATGCTCATACCATGAAGGAGGATCAGACTTTCATCTCACGATTTCCCCTGTGGTCCCTGTGCAAGAGGAAGAGCTTTGGATAACAGACAGAAAAATTGTGATTTTTGAATCTGATGCCCAGAACAGTATTTAGGAGGTGGCATCGTTTAGATTAATTCCATGGTGCTACCGGATTTACCTGCACAATTCATGCGTGTTTCAACTGCTTTCTCAAGGTCATGAAGACATGATATTTGACAGGCAAAGGGATAGATATGAGAAACAGTGCTTTAAAAAACAGTCCCCAAACATCAGTGGACTTTTTTATAAACTTCGTAGGTCACAAAGACAGGGTGTGGTACTGAAAGCTTTGGTAGTTCACAGGTATAGATGAGCTTTATTAGACCCTAGCATTATAATACCCATATCTCTAAGCACTTTAGAAAGCTTGTCAGCATCACTTTCCTCTTTAACCAGCAACAAAACTGAGCTGGAAGGAGGTAAAGTGTTTTCTTTCAGGCCGTTCAGTGATCAGGTGACAAAGGTGGAACAGTCCTTGGCAAATCGGAAACAAAAATACCCTAAGTTAAATGAAATATTTTGAGTGTTGTTGGTTTTTTTTAAATGAAAACATGAAACTGAAAAAAAAAATACCTGGAGAAGAAGCTAAAAAATTCAATGTTTCCTTAAAAATGTTAAGTATGGTGTTTTCATTTTTTGAAAACTTAGCTATAAACGTGAATGCCTGTTTTTCTCCTCACACAATCTGGGAACTCTGAGTTTTTCATGGTGAAGACTTTTTGGTGACAAATTTACATAGATCTGATGGTAACTTAGGATCTTGGGTTGGCTGCTCTCTCAGGCTTTGCCTCCGCTACAGAGCCCTGCTAACACGTGCTAGTTGGCGGTATAAAGAGGTGTGATCCTATACCAAAATAGCTGCACTGGCAAAATCCCAAGCCTGTGCTGTGTCTACGCTAGGAGCACTTTGCCTGTATGACTATGCCATTATCATCAGACTTGTTTGTAAAACGTCTAGTCGACACTGAACGCTAGGGTCAGATTTTCAAAGCACGTAGTACTCCTAATTGGAGCCAGATTTCTGGAAGAGCTCCACTCCCATTTAAACACCTAAAGAGAGTGACTAGATTGTCTTCCCCAGCTGTTCCTGCTGCGGGAAATGAGAGCTGCTACAGGCTGACTCCAGCCCTATATAAATAATAATGAATGAAAGTCATTATAGGGGATGAATTTGCAAATATTTAGAGTTTCAGAGCATGAATTTTGTTAATTAAATAGTGCTAATAATGCAACACTGGTCTGACCAGAAGGCTAGTGTAAAATCTCTGTCTTTGGTGAGAATTGTTCTCATCACAAATTCCTTGGGGTAAATGAAACTTTAAAAAATTTCGTCTGGCTTTGAAAGCTGAAGTGATTGAACTGAAACTTTTCTATGGGGTTCATTCATCCCTTCCGCATGCCTCAAGATAAATCCATGGCCATCAAGGAATAATATAGCCTGCACAGATCTTTGATTCAAAAGTTTCGCTTTCTTAATAACTTTGATCGATGGTTTCTTTACTTGTTTTATACTGGGCAGTATTGTGAAATACAGCTATGGCTATTTATAGGGATATTGGAAAATCCAGTTACTTGTACAGAAAAAAAGATATAAAAGGAGCAGTCTCTCAAGATATAGCGTAACTGAGTTCAGACACTACCAAAATAATTCTGTGGCTTTAGTTTAATTTGTCTGTCTTTTCTTCTTCCCACCCCAGACCTTTCCATATGCAGCGAGAGACAGATACCATGGTGATATGTGCTCTAAGGAAAATTTAGCTACAATATTAGAAAACTCCATTTAATTTGATAAAGGATGTCACTGAGTTTGGAAATATTTATATGACTTTGCAGTTGTTACAAAAAAAATTGATTTTTGAGTCTAGGACTGTTATTTCACATTAGAGTCTCAAAGGGGCTAAGTTAAAATTCTACAAAAGCCTTTTGAAGGCAGGAATAGCACTGCGCTTTTAGAGAGGGATTTGGGAGACAAAGTCCCTGCTCCACCACAGTCTTCTTGGGGCAGTCTAATGGGACTTGATTTTAAAATTGTGACTAAGATGCCTATCCTTTCATATTTTTTGCAAAATCTGGCCTTAGACTTTGTGCTTCAATTTCTCATCTCTAATCCCTTGTCTCAGAGGGCTGAGGTGATGGTAAACATATTCAAAGCTGGGAAGCAATTAGACACTGCAGAACTGGAGGAGTCGTATTTGCCCCTATCCACACAACTGGCAAAATAACTCACAGCACAGCCGCCAAGGACATGCAGTTAGTTGCTTAGCATTAACTCTGAGATCTCCTCATTTTGCTTGAAAAGGCTTATAATTTCTAACTGTACTGCATCATGTGCATGAGCGAGCTGCCCTCTCCTCCCGGGACCTCCTGCATGCAGCTGGCAGACTGAAGCATACTTGAAAATCTCATCTCAAACGTGCAAGAGAAGTAAGAAAGGGAGCAGATGCTGAAATCACTATTGCTCTCTGGAAGTGTCTGGGGATGGGCGCAGGTCACTGCCCCCCTGGATCAGCTAGGCTTGAGCTCCGGGAGGTGGCTTGCAAAGGGACAGCATCGGCTCCATTTCTGGAAACATCCCTGTTCAATTGTAACAGGGTCCAGGGAATGGGTTTTCAAGGTGCTTAGAGCTAAACCCAAGACTTGACCTTGGAGAAGTCACTTGTTTCCCCTCCACTGCTGTTGTGAGGGGAATATTGTGTTGATCATGAAGCCCTCGAATGTGACTCAGTGGCGCAAAGGCTGAAGTATACGTCTGGCTCTCAAGCGTTGCAGCCACAGGTTTTTACTAGTGGATTGGAGAGAGGCTGAGACTGGGCACATGGGGCATGTGGTGGCTGCAAAACTTGCACAGCCTCCCTCTGACCAACTAAGCACAGATCTACCTTGAAACTTTCAGCAAAGTATGACCTATGCTTAGGTTTAGGCACTTAACCCACAGTCTTCTCTCCCTGGGAGTTTCTTATGATCAATCAGTAGAAATGGGCTCTCCAGAGGATGATGCAAAGCATGCACATTAGGTCTTTAAAGTTACTGAATTCTTCTCTCCCTCCCCAAACTCCTTGAAGACACTCCAGATAAGAAGCAGCTTTTGATAGTCTGTGACTATACAGCCTTTATCACTCCTTTCTAAACACCCACCAGATTTTCTGCACTGCTTTGGTTTGGCAGGGCTCAGGTCTGAATATAGTATTTTAGGTCACACCACAGGCTTGATATCACGGGTCTGTAGAGGAGTCGAAGACCACACTGTCTAATTGCAACCTCGTCCAACCACTAAATAGTGTTCTGTGGAGCAAAAGCCTATCTTTAGTCCTTCCCAAAAAACACTGGGCTTTTGCCAGGAGGGGAAAATGCTGGGAACATAAACAGAACTGAAGAAAAAAAATGGCAAGACTGAGAGGAGATATTTTCCAATAGACAGCCTGTAATTTGCCATGGATGTGGTAATTTAGCCAAAATAATTGAATTCTATGTGTTTCCAAAAAGTTTCTGTTAATTTTGTTGGCACACTTAGGTTGGCTGGTTGGTAATGCGATATGAAATCTTTCATCTCGGGTTTGCTGCTCTGAATACCACCCCAACCATCGTTGATCATAAACATCACCCAATCATAAACATCACAGTTGTTCCTCTCTGGTGGCTTTTTTGGTGGTATATGTAAAATACATGAATGTTTCTCATTCCTCAAGTGGAGGAGCATGCTCCCCACATCCAAGGACACCATTACTAACTAGTAATCTCTTTGGACTTCAACTTGCCCAGTTCTTCTTTGAGAGTTTTAGTCAGAATGGACAGGAGCCAGTTCCTATGTTCAAGGGGATTGAAAAGCAGGCTTTCTGCTGAGTGGGCAGGCAGCTTCCCAACTGTTTCTTAAGGGAAAATAGGAAGCAAAGGTATCACATACGTCTGAGAGAGCTTGAGAAGGTGTTTCATCCATTCCCTGCCCCAAGGCTGGATCAGTTATGCCTAGGCAAGTCGTTATGGAGGTTTGTCTGGTCTCTTCTTGAAAATCTCCTGTGATTCACATTGCATGACCTCCCCAAGACAGTCAGCCACTAGCCTCCTCTGGACTTCTTGTTAGGAGACCTTTTTCCTAATACTTAACTGAAATCTTCTTGTAGGGTCAAGACCCTGAGGAAGATATGGAAAACAGTTTATTCCCCTCCTTGAGCAGTACTGTTTCACGCCAAGGTCAGGATAAGTGAATTCCTCTGAATGGACGCTCATGACGACGGGAAATGGTTTGTCACCATCCACCTGTCTGTGTAACGTGTTCCTACATCACAGGCATAGTTGTGCTACTTAAGAGTGAGCATAATCAATATGGGAACTCATTAATATGAACTAGAATTAAGTACTCTGCTGGATACTGGAGATCAGGGACTCCATGGAGACAAAGTTTCTTTGACATACTATAGTCCTCCAGTTTATCCTCTACATTTCACAGGTGATTCTGTCTATCCCATGAGGGCTTGTGAATTTGTCATCTCTCTGGTGAGCTGCCATAGTTGCTAACTTCCTTTTCTCTCAAATTGTTTCCCTGATGAACATAATTAAGATAAACCGGGTGGAGGAAGACAGAAACCATTCCCAGCCACTACTTAGCTTGAAGTGAGCGGCTAGTGTTCCTGAAGACCTGACGCACTATGTGTGTGCCCCATAGGGTATCTGCTTTTTCCCAGCATACCAGTTGGTGTCGTAAAGGATACCATATCCCATACTAACCTGGCCTCCCTTTAAACAGTAATCAATGGATAAATTGATTAGGTAGATAATGATCTCTCCCCAGTTCACATATGAATTTTGCTGCTACTATTGAGTCCCACTGGACCTCCCAAAGCTTGCTTCTTACCGATGACTAAAGGGAATATAACATATAGGTGTCCTGTAGCACAGAAAGTCAAAGCGGGTCCCTAGGATTGGTCTTTTTTTTTTTTTAATTAAAGGATCAAATTATTTTTATGGTCAATAATTAAATGTCAGCAGAGCTTTGCTGGGTAACACAATGAGAGTGATAGTGAAAACATGAGCCCTATTACACTTACTGGAGTAATTTGCATTCATTTAAAGGTCAATGGAGCAATGTCAAAGGAGTTCAAATTGAGTAGGACTTTACAGTGGCTTCACATGGAAATAAAAGACTGTGTAAGATTCTTGACAGTGGAGACTTTGGTTCAGTGTGCTGCAGGAGATGTGCTGCATAAAAGGAAAAGCCAAAGTTTTCTTTGCTGTATGTAGCCCTTGGCAGCTTTGTGTCAGGAATGGAGTCACAGACAGGGAACTCCTAAGCTCCACCAATAATCTGCTGAGTGACCTCAGGCAAATTCACTTCATCTCCCTAGGTGTCATGAAACAGGGATCACTTTCACATTATTTTCCCTGTTTGAAACATACCAAAATTGCACCTAGCAATCTCAGCCATCTCTAAACCCAGAATTTTGCAGCAAGTCCTCTTTGAAATTCCTATTCCTTGCAGAAAACAGGGCTGGAGAAGACCTAGAGTCACTACGAAACACATTTCTGATGAGGTGTGCTGATTTCAGACGGGTGCCAGGAAGCAGAGTGCAAGCTGAAGTGCTCTGTGGGGCTTGTTTGCCTACAGTTTGGGCCAGGTCCAGCGGTGTGGGAAGTTGCTCAAGGAGGAGGAAAGAAAACTCTGGGTAGTGTCTGTGGACTGCCAGTAGGCAGGGCAGAGAGATGAGGCACCAGAGGTTGGAGATGGAGACAGGGACCAAGGTTAGGCTGGACAAACATGGCAGAGAAACAAAGGGGAATGAGAAGGCAGCAAAAAAAAGTATTTAAAACAAAACAGTCACCCTCTTCCCTAGGAATGCCTGTTCTTGACTATCCACTTCTGTCCCCTTTTTTGTACCTCTGTATGGCTGAGGGCCAGGTCCACACAAGGGTTTGGGTGCCTCACCACCCTTTCCGACCACTGTGCCACTTCCCCCTCCTACCCCAGCACTGCTATGGATCTTGGCCTGAAATCTTCCCAGGTGTTTAAATGAAAAATAAAAATCACCCTGAAGCTGGAAAAGCCCAGACACGCCTTACTACTCTCCAGCTTTACTGTGGAGTACCTCTGCTCACCTTAAGTGACTTTCTCTGCTGTGGGCAAATGGAGATGCAGGTCCAATCTCTCAGCCTGGTCCATCCCTCAGCAATGTTATCTGCTTTTTTCTTATCTCTACTGGAGTGACCAAATGACGTTCTCTGCATGCTCTGGATGCTGGTGGTGGGAGCAGACTGTATTGTTCTCTGGGCTGAGACCCGCTGGCTATTTAAATAAAACAACTTTTTATCTACAGCTTTCTACTCTGTAACCTCCTGGTAATTCAGAATTGCTGTCAGGATATACTGTTCCCACAATCACTTCCCTCCTGCTGGGACATATTTTCATGTGTTTATCCATGCCCTTTAAGTAATACTTAGAGCCGAGTGTCCATGCTGTGAAAGAAACATATATTTTAATGGTTTAGCTTCTGTTATGCCAGGAACATTCACCAGGAGAAGGGTCATCAATACAGCGATGTGCCTACAAATCCTGCTTTGAATCTACAAGGGTGGGAAAGAAAGCCATTTTGGTAAGGACACTCAGATAGAGCAACTGTCCTTCGTTTTGTTAAGGAACTCTTGCCCCATCTGAAGAAGAGCTACAGAGCCAAACGTGGCAAACAGGACCTGGAAGTGGGTGTCTGTGCAACACCGTATGGGTTTGCAGTGAGGCCTTGAACTGTTTGTGGCGTCTTTAATGTGATGTACCGTGGAGCTAACCACGGGAAGAATGGAGCCACAGGATGGATTCCGATATTCATGGAAATGTTACCTGTGTTCCTGCTGTTCTCGCTGCAGCTAGGGACACATCAGTGAAGAAGTAAAGCACAAGGCGCAAACGTGGAGCAAACTGCACCATGACAGCTTCATAGCAAGAGTGAGAACTTTAACCCAGGGAAATTTGTTGTGAGAGAAATAGAAGATCTGGAGGCTATGCTGCTGATTAGGTGCACTTCAGCTCTCTCCCGTGACTGAAGCCCGGAAGATGTAACATCTCGGAGCCAGGACCTTTCTGAGATCCACCCATTTGTGGGCTGGGCAACACCAAGGGTCTCCCTCCCCGCCTCCATCACGTTTTAGGATTTGGATCAAGAAAGAGCATTTTTGTTTCTTTCTGAGGTGAGTCAGAAGTATCAGTCTGTTTAGAGTACCACAAAAAAAATCTCTCCTCAAAAACCTATGAATGGCCTGCGTGCTAACAGACACAGGGCAATAAGCTGTAAAAAGTGGACCTTTAGGGCACAGATCTAGGAACTTTTGCCACAAACCTCAGGGGAACCCTGAGCTCTATCTGTCTCGTTAAGTGCAGAAAAAGTTAAACACAAAAGCCACTGCCCTTGGAAATTCCCTGGAGAGGAGAACTGGAGCAGGTGGTTTTCAACATATATTGGACCTGTGCAATTGCTCTTTGATGCTCATGTGAATACAAATGAAGTTGTGGCCAAACACACTGGTTTTATTTCTCCCTTGTTAAAAAAAAGTGTCGGGGGGGGGGGGGGGAGAAGCAAAAAAACCTATTTTTTCAGTGTTGGCAACTGACATTCTTCACACTGCACTGTGTTACAGTCACAGAGGCATGCATTTTAACACGGGTAGTAACCAGAGCAATTTATTGCTTCCCTTAGCCTGAATCTATATGTGCATGTGAAACTGTACTTCAAAGCCAGCAGTAATGTAATTTGCAATAAAACTTATGCCAAAGATGGGGCTTAATATGACATGGATCATGCTGTAAAACAGCAGTTTGGGGAGTGTAAGTTCCTTTTTTTTCGAAATGACACTACATAAAATTAAAGTTGAAATATGTTTTATCCTTTTACAGGAAAAGTAAGAAACTGCTGACTGTACAGTGATAAGACTAGATTGCATCGGCCTGTGATTATTTCAAGTGCTATTACAGAACTTCTGTTAATGGTGGGCTATGACTGGAAACATATGACAGTTGCTACTGTTTTAACAGTTTATAGAGGCAAACACAGAGAGAATTGTTTTTTACAGCTCACTATCATGTCTGATAATCATCATGCTGTAATTCCAACAGAGATTTACTTTTTTGTTACCCTTTGTTCCTTTCCAGGGGACTATTTTTATTTCACATCCCGATTTCAGCAGCTCTATTCTGATCTTGGCTCTCCATCAGCCATGCTGAGGACTCCGGGCTTGAGGAGTTGTGAAGTAATTCTATACCCTCCGAGGCTTCAGAAAGGAAATACTCACAGATTTATTAGGTTTTAGGGGAGTTTGGGGGGAAACCAGATGAAGGCATCCTGCATCCTGAATTAGATTCAGAAGAAAGTCAATATGCATTATTTCACATTAAAGATGTCACTTACAAAGGTTGTTTTGGAATAAAAATAGAATAGAAACTTGTAAAAAAGTAAATAGCAAAATATGTTCTTATGTGGGAAATCCAGCATACAGTTTATATCTATGGGGGAGAGTTTTCAGTGTCTCATTTCTTCTCATCACGTGCACTTTTATTATGACACTAATCTATATTTTAAAAGTCTTCTATACTTACCATTTTTTCAGGCTGTATTTATTTCTAAGTGCAAGTAGAGAAGAGGTCATCTTTAGACCAATAAATATTTCAGCAGTATGTATTTGTGTTCCCATCTTGTCTTTCAGTGAAAAAACTCACTCAGAGCTAGCACCCCCCTTCCTACCCCCATTTCCAAAGACACTGTAGCACAGAATTGCTGCGATTTGCACCACTTTCACACAGTGCAGGTTTCCAGTGTGCAGGGTCAGCTGCTGCAGAAGTCAATGATCCAACATGCTCAGGGGGAGAGTTATTCCCTCTCATTTGGCTTGTGTACTGATTGCCCTTGTTTGCTGTGGTTCATCTGGTTTTCATTCATTTTCCCCAGGTGCCCCTACTGAACGCTTCAGTGACTGTTTAGGAGAGTCTAAGAAGGTTTCAAGAGATATCTCAAAGGCAGATCTTAAGACCTTCCACCACATCATTACTCACTGTTACGACCTTCACTGCTATTCTTTTTCCTCATGGTTCAATAACAAATTGAGCTATAGTGTTTGATCCATGTTGTCCCCTGAAGGAGATGGAAATTCTGCATGTATAAGAAGAGCTATCCCCTTTCTGTTAAAGAGCAGGCACCACATATCTTTGCCTTGTTTTACCTGCCTTCACAGCTCCCGCTCTCTCTTAGCTCCTGAGAGACAGTTTGTTGAATTAGTCAGGGATTCAAACAAGGAGCAACGAAAACCAGTGCAAATGTTTTGGAAAGCTGCGTATGAGGTTATTCCTGATTTAACTAGGAAAACCAAAATCAGAAACTCTTATTTTTGAGCAGGAGAAGAAGAAGGGAATGGGACAAAGGAAGGAATCTGGGGGGATGTGGAACACAGCTGCAGAAAGGAAAAAGCTGCACAAGGCATCCAGCCACTGTTTGCCTCTGGGTGACTGAGACCAGCCATGCTGTAAACCTTAGCAGAAGAAGCTACATAGCGAGGGCGTAATTGCTCTGCTAACAGGAGCAATAGCTACTAGAGAGTTTCTTGTGCAAAACATGCAATTAACAGGGTGATTTATCCTTGCTGTAGAGAAGATCCTGCAGAACTGAAAGTGCTAGTCATCTGGTTCACTCTAGCCCCTGCAAAGTTCTCTGTCCGCTGCATTTATTAAGTCTTTCATATAAGCACCAGAGCCCTGTGAAAGGCAGCTGTGAGTTCACATGTGCGCGAGGTTGATACTAATTTCAGCAATGTCTCACAGTTGTAATTACCACCCTATGAGCAAAGAAATGGGAAGGCTGAAAGTGTTCATACCTAAATCCAAAAACTGTTCACATCAGCTTCCAAAGTCCTGGAGGAACTGTTAGCTGCAGATTAATTTTCTGGAGAACTGACCAGACAGCTCATCTAAAATGCTGTTGTACTCTGAAACATTCCCAGGTAAGGATGACTCCTCCCTCTGCAGCAGGTGTGGGCCTGGGCCTTTTTCCTGACTGGGGCAAATGGAACTGCAAGGCTTGGACACCACAGTAGAGCGAGTGATAGCACAGTGCAGGAGATGTAGTAGCAAGCTGTCAGGTGGCAGAGCTCTTCATTTACACTCCGAAATATATCTACCAGTATAGTCACATCTCCAGTCAGCAAAAATGGGATGTTCTTTAAAGGAACAAACCTGGAATCTAATGACAAAAATAAGCTGTACTATTAGTTGGATAAACTTAATTTCACCTAACTTTATATGTGCATACAGTATAGCTAGTTGTCCTTGGCTCCTCTTACGGAAATAAAAAAGCACTTCTAGTCAAAATTCATTTTGCTGGAAAGCACCAGATGAGGTTAGATGAACTGCACTGTAGAAGCTCCTATTTTTCCCCATGGACCATAAAGTGAGCTAAGGGAGGTCAGCCATACTGGCATTAAATTGTAGGTATTTGTCTGAATTTGGGCCTCTGAGATGTGTCCTGGGATGCACAGATCAGCAAAATTCACAATTGCAACTGTTCATAATTTTCTATAAAACTATAGAAAACCCAGAGTTGGGCTTCCAAGATTATGAAGTTACCTTAGAAGCAATAAGATCTAGAATCTGAAGGCTTTGTTGTACCGTGCAAACACAAGAGAGATATACTTAAACAATCAAACACTGATCTCATTACCCATTTCCAAGAGCTGTGGCTCTGAGTCCTCCTCTTCCTTCATATACTGTGAGTCATGATTATGTCCTTAGAGGCAGTCACAGTCTGCTGGATTTGACTAATCCCATCTGAAGTAATGGAGCTGCAAAAATGTCAGCAAGAACTGAATCTGGGCATCATGAGGCTGTGCATAATGAAGAGTATTTGGCCTCCTTCACTGGTGGTGATGAGGCAGGAGAGGGAAAGAATCCAGCAGGGAATTTGCAGGGCTGCCAGGAGAGGGAAAAAGTGTGTAAACTTAAAGCATTTGCTACAAAATGTAGGGAAAGACTAGGAACACGGAGTCCCAGGAGAGGTGTCCTGACAGTTGCCATTCGGGGAGAGCTGGGTTTTGCATTAGCAACCCTTCTCTTTATACATCTCAGCATGCTTTGCTTTACTCGGGGAAATGGGTGAAGATTGATCTGCAGCATCCTGGTGCTTCTTGCCCAGATGCGAAATTGTCTCTCCACTCTTTTGAAAACATCCCGCCATGCCTACAAAAAACGTGGCAGTTCTTGCAGCTGTTGCTTTGCTGAACAGTTTCCTGACACGCTGGCCAGCATCACTGTTTGCTGTGTGTGTTTGCCCATGTTAGTTTTTGTTCTGCTTATATCACACATTTTTGGTGTCATGGACTTTGTTTGGTTTTATGTTTGTAGAGTGCTGTGCACTTCGGGACTCCCAAGGGGCCACGGTAACTATGTTTTGTAAACTCAGGACAATATCTGCCTTGTACTCCGGTACAATCATCTGAGCTCAGAGAAAGACCTTCCCTTCACCAGACTTCAGTGGAAGTCATTCTGCAAAAAATGTATCATTTTACCGTTCCAGGACCCTGCAAGCCACAACATGACATTTCTACACCATTTGGAAATTTGCACACTCAAGCTATGCCTGTAGCAGTGAATGAACTGACCCTGGGAAGATCCCTGGCCCTAGGACCAGCTGCCGGTCAGGAAGGGCTCCCTTGCCAGGGCGTCTCCCAGGAGAGTTTGAGTTGGCACAGGCTCAAATTTTGCAAGGGACCATTTTGCCAACCTAACAGGGTGGATGATCATGTTTCATTTAATATACTAGTACAGGCACAGTCATGAGTCAGGACTAAGGATCCTATCTGTGAGATGGTTTGAACAGAAAGGCAGGAGAGTCTTCTTGCCATCATTTTTGTACCCTTGCCAACAAAGAGTTTGATCATGCTGGGTGCATTGAGCTTCTTGAGTGGTGATGAATTTATTCATCTGCCAGTGAAGTCAACTGTTTCCAGGTATCTCACTGAGAGAACACAACCAGGAGAATTGCCTGCTCATAATCAATGCCTCATGTAAACCTTACCTCATGTTCAGCCATGTACTTCATTGCTTTCAAAATGTCCTTGAGTGACTTTCTAAATAAGAGTGGAAGGAAGTCAGTACACTGTAGCAGTATCACAGTTTATCGGCTACAGCTTGACATGATCAGCCATGTCTCGTCAACACTTTACATGTTAAAGTGATCAGTCTTCATAGCGTTATAGAGCCCTAAATTCAGGTTTTTGCCCATTTTAGCAAGCAACAACTTTTGCATTACTTCTAAAATTTTAAGGAAATTTACAATTAGAAAAGACTATAAAGCTGTCTTTACAAGTATTCATTCACATGAAAATTTTTAGAAACAAACCGTCTGCTTAAAAACAGATCATTCAAAAGCCTTTCAGTTTCTAGAGATTCGTGATCACTGGATAGCTCTTGAATTCCATCCCCTGAGGATCTGTGGTTATGCATGAACTCTTCTCAGTGCTGAAATAGTCTGCAGTGCATGAGGAAAGTGTAACATGGGATGCAATTAGTTTATCATGCTTTGTGGGTGAACTGGATGTGTTCAGTAACAAAAGCAAGAAGGAAAAAGTATATTCCAGTTTCCATCCAAGAGGAAGAATTTTGGAGGCGAATAATGATTCAGGACACCAACTGCTGATGGTAAGGGATTTGGGACAAGTAATACTCTGAAGTGATCTTTGTGAGGACCAATCCTACTGAACACCCCTCATGCCCCTTTTCCATTTATTCTGGGCAGCTCTCACTGACCGATAACCATCTGCTTGGAAGATCTCTGGAGAAAGTCTTCTGGGATCTCCAGCCACAAGGTTATTTCCAGCCATCACTTCCCAGAGAAAACTATTACAGCAGACACTGGCTGAGATCTTACGATACAAAGGGAGACTGAAAGAGAAGGAATCAAAACGTCATTACATGGATTACAAAATATTCATGCTCTAATTCATCTGAGAGCGCCATTTTATTAGGTACTGCCTTGTGTAACTGTCCAAGGTTAGCTGTCTAATTTCTTACCAAAGGCTTTGAAAGACACCAGTTGCAAAAGACCTTTGATTTGGAAGAGGCTGCTGTGCCTTTTTGTGCCACAGTGTTCCAAAAGTAGGGGACAGTGGCATGTAGGCAGGTGAGTGATCATGTTTTCATGTGTCTCTGGCTTGTTTAGTGTGTTCTTTTAAGCTGTGCTAAGACTTCAGAGTGTCACTGGTTATTAAGAGCTAAACAGAAACTTTCACTTTCACTGGCATCAAACTTTTCTTTCTAACAAAGGTCAAGCCTAGAGCTGGAAGATATTATTTGTTTGACTTAGCTTTTTAACCTAAAAATGCAGCTCTGGATCAAGCAAAATTATATACTTCTTACATATTGGCAGGAAAAAAAAAACAAAAATAATTTTGAGTCTACCTGACACAGAATTTGCTGTTCAGATTCTTTAGTTTGGTCAGCAAACTCAAACTACACAGTAATTAATGCCTATCTACTGAGAGCTACACAAATGTGGCTTCAACCTATCTGACTACGTCCATAAGAAAGGCTGTGCTCCAACTTCCATGTTTTCTTGCGTGCTTCC
Organism: Dromaius novaehollandiae; assembly: GCF_036370855.1. Classification (NCBI taxonomy): domain Eukaryota; kingdom Metazoa; phylum Chordata; class Aves; order Casuariiformes; family Dromaiidae; genus Dromaius; species Dromaius novaehollandiae. The sequence goes on along the minus strand of NC_088101.1, from coordinate 79,577,026 downwards.
TTGCATTCTGTTTCATTCCAGCATGTACCTGTCACTGGCCTCATGACTTAGCTGAAAAAATAAATATTTCTCAAAATCTGTCAGCGCTGCTAAAAGAGCAGCTTGTCACAGAAGCACGGTGCTGAGCGGCCAAGCTGAAACTGTCCTTTGGAAAAATTAGTTTCCCATGGAAAATAAGCATCAGCTTCCCATAAAATATACAGACTTGGGACAAAAAACTTCTTGGTTCAGACTTGTTTAGCCTGAAGTTATGGCACCGTGTAACTTTTACAGAGAAATCTCCCAGGATTGGTCTTTGTTGTGTACATCAGGGCTGTTTTTTAATGTAATTATTTATTTACTTGAAAGGCAGACTTGAGCATTTTTCATTTATGCTTAGGTAGCTGCGGCTGCAAATTCAGATCCTGGCTGCGTAAAATGGGTTGTTTATTGCAAAAAAAGAGTGGAAAATGCACAGCCCAGACTTAGGAACCCTTTTTTCAACAATGTTCACCAGCGTCTAACAGAAACAGCTGTTCCTCACAAGCAAATCAGTCTCCTCTTGGTTTCATGAGGCAAATTGCTGGCTTTCCCTTGCAGGCGTGGGATCTCCACAGCGCAGGAGTGTGATGGAGCTGGGTGACGTGGAGGACAATCCCCGGCATCCACGACAGAGTTTCCCAGGAGCTCCCTTTGCCTCCAAATTGCAAGTGATTATGGTAACATAGTCCATCAGCATAATGGTAACAATTATCACCATGATGCCATGATTATAGTGTCATTATCATCATGCCTACGAGTTCAGGAGATTGAAAAGATTTTGCCTTGTTTTTCTTCTTGTTACTGCCTCTGGCCATGGTAGGTAGAAAAGCCAGAAAGCTGCTCTTTGAAACATCATTTTACATTTCAAAGGAAAAAAAATACAACAAATGAGAATGCAGCAACAATATTTCACATACTCCAAAGTACAGTTTAAATAAAAATATTTGCAGCCAGAAAGTGAAATATTCAAATCCTGATCATTGACAATAACCACTTACTCACTTTTAAAGGTTTTAAATAGTGCTTACTGGATAGCTTGAGATCTAGTTCTAAAAGAAAACATCAGATTTCTGCTTTTTATGGGAATATACAAATTCCTACAAAGATGGAATTTGGGGTCAAAGGGAAAAAAATCAGACTTTCACCTATCCTAGAATAGCATGAGAGACATATTTACCCATTCCGCACAGTAGCATAGTCATTAACCATCCATGTGAGATGCAGCAATTCACATTCAAGTCTCTGCTCTGCCTAATTTAGGCCAGGGTCTTGATCTCAACCTCCCACATCCTATGCAAGTGCCCTCTTTCTGGGCTTTGGAAGCAGTTTTGCTCTTGCCCAATGAACATTTTGGTTGCTTATATCACAAGCAGAATAGCTCATCTGTTGTAGCCTCACATTGACCTGGCATTTAGGAAGGTCACAGGACACATGTGCGATTCATTTACACACCTTTGTTCAAATCAGGCAGAGCAAGTACTTGTGTGCTGGGTTCCCACATCACATAACCGTGTTTTCATGGCTAACTGCAGATAAAGTGCTGCTTGGTGATGCTCTGAAAGATCTCCAGCTCATCCTGATGTGGAGAAGGAACATTTTATTTTAAAGAGAAAAATCTTGCTAGGATATAATCCCTCCCTCCACCCGCAGTCAACAACTCTCTCACAGTGTGACTGTGATGACTGAACACGCACGCAAGGCTGTCTTCAGATAGCAGGAAGCTCCTGGCACCACATTTGCATGGACTCAGAGGAAACCACAGCCTGTGAACGATGTGCTCACCTGTGATTTGGAGCCTTCACCATTGGGTCAGGCCGGCGTTGTATCCACAGGCCAACAGAACCAACGTGGCACAAGCCTCCACTCTGAAGCTGGGCCCTGGCCTCCTGCTCACACGTCATGCAGAAGCACAGAGCACACACTGAGCAACATCGGTTTGCTTTCTTCTACAGTCCTAGAAAGCCTGCTATAAAACATCGTGAAGGTGGTTACAGGGAAATGACAAAACAGGTTAGAATAAAGTACAGGCTGAGCTTTTAACATTTGAACAAACACATGCTAAACCAAAACAAATGTTACCTGGCATCTAATTTCTCATGGTAACTATCTGGTGCTATAGGACTGTGACTGATGGATGAAATGTCTGTGAGCTGGAAATGAGAAGAGCAGCTTGCTTTACACCGTTCGAGTGGGCCTTTTAAATTAATGGGTTGCACACTCAAAGGTGGAAAAATGGGAGGCAGGGAAATGGCCTGTCAGAGAAGACAGGCATTTCAGAGCACACCAGACTGCTCATTCTGTATCTGCCGACAGAGAGATGTTTGGATATGTTGGAGTCTGATGAAAGGGTGTGAATAACTGGGCTGTCTGTTGCAAAAGAGATAAGCTTGCTATTGATCTGTAGCTTGCATGATCGCTGACACCAGCAAAGGCCAGAATGGTGAGAAGACCTTCCAGGTCCTGTGTGCCAGTGGTAAGTGGCGGTGCGAGGAGAGAGGTGGCAGAGAGTCAGCCATCCTGCAAGCGGGACAAGCAGCCACTTCTTTCATCTCCTTCCATCCTTCTCTGGTGCAGCAGGGCCAAAAGGGGTGAGAAGCATTACTGCAGTGAGAGCCGCTGCACACTCCTACACGAGACTGCTTGGAGATCCCTCAGGGCATATCTTTGAACAGCGGTCACTCACAGCAATGTAATCTGAGTGATGGTAATCTCAGCACAGGTCCCCTGAAAGATAGCTTTGAGAAGAGACTTAAGTCCATGAAGTTTCCAGGTAGTAGATACATATGTATTTTTAAACACAGACTGAAATTAATGCTCCCCAGTGAGATCTAAAGGCTTCCTCCCAAATTCTGGGAAAGTTCACTCTGAGATCCAAGCGTGGTGACTCAGACTCACCTCTAGCAGCAGCACAAACTGTACTGCAATATTCCCCAACATATATTCTCAACACTACTGCACAAATAAATCATCTTGATCCACTTCTAATTGAATGTATATTTTTCACGTTTCTGAAAGGGTCTGAGTTTCATTCCACACATTTTTGACTTTATGAACTCAGGCCAGTTGTGTATATTAAGCTTTATACTGGAAGTAGCCACTCGAACCTTACTTTGGGCTCATGAAGCAAACCCCAGAATTGCATGTGGGAGAAAACGGATTTGTTCCTTGCCATCCACAGGAACATTCCAGGTTGCCGTGATGGGAAGCACAGAGCAAACTGCATGCCAGTGGCCAAAAAATTATTGCGGAAAGGGTCTCTTGCTCACTGTGTTTGTCAGTACTGTGATACACAAAAGGAGAAAAGCCAAAAGCTACAGTGCAGAATGGGCCCTGAGAAAACCTCAATTCTAGCCTTACTTTATTATGCATTTCCAATAGGACAAATCATCAGCCTCTCATTACTGCAGTGCTCTCATCAGTAAGCAAGGATGGTGACAGGAGACTTCTAAAGTGGCTTGAGGTACCTGCATGGGAGGTAGGTGAAAAATACTACCCTTATTATTCTCACAACATAAACTGTGAACCTTCGTACTGGCTGTGGCATTATTTTTTTTTTTCACCTGAAGGAAGCAACCCAAATATGATAACACAATTTTACCTCAAAATAATAATGGAACTTCCTGTCCATGAGGCAGTCTGAGGAATTTGGAAAAGACAGCTTTGTGCCAGAATTAGAGGCTCTGTGAGGCTCTGTTGAAAGAGTTACCACAGCCCAAATCCTGAGCTGGTATACATATGCATGTTCTGGTACAATAACACTGATAATACAAATAATCATAATACAAAATGATGCCAATTCCCATCAGCCATTACAGATATCATTCTTCTACCCACATGCAAACATACACTCTGACAATCCTTTACCACACAATTCCCCATTGCGAAAGCAAGAACAGAAACCCTAGAAAAAAGACAGAAACAGACATGTATAGACAGTATAACCACGCTGTTGCATCTATTGAGGCCCTTTCTGAGGTTCCTTACCATTATCAGGTTCTTTCCATGGTTTATTTCTTTAAATTGATTATTTGAACAAGGACAGAGAAAACATTGAAATCTTGACATGTTTGGGCCTGCAGACTCAGAAAGAGGAAGAAAGCTGTGTCGAACTGATAGAAAATAGCTCCAAACTGTCCATCGATTGCCCTGTGATTCCTCAGCTGTCCCTCACCCTCCCCACATGCACACTGAGGTCAGCATTTTTTGTTCCTCAAGGGCAGCCATTTTTCACAACTTTTTTTTCATTCTTGTTGTTCCTGGAATTTGCATTCATGCTCAGGAGTTTTTTATAAGCTTTTCTGAAGTGCTTTAGCAGGAACAACGTCACACACAGGATGTAGGACTTCCCTCGGAGACAAAAAGGGTTAACGATGCTGGCAACAGAGCAGGGGCTGCAGGAGACATAATGATTTTTAAAAATACATACCATTTCCCGCCCCTCCAATGTCACAGAAACTTAAGAGGAGCTTGTCTAAAGTGCCTTGGAGATTTGGGAGCATTTGAAATGCCCTTGTAGTCCTATGTGGCTGCTGCTGGATGCTGTTGAAGGGTGCATGGGCCTCCCATAGCCTGTGTCACACCTGCCAGCACTGGGCAGATGGCTGATGCTCCATGGCATCTGAAAGTGCATCAAATGCTTAGGCAACTGAATCATGCTGTAGCTCTTTATTAATTTCAATGGGAGATTAGGTAGCTCCTGCACAGATATATACGTATGGGCACCAAAATTCCTGAGTTAAATTACAAGCTGAGTCCCACTCCTGGTGAAAAAGATTCACCCATCAAGCTTAGTGTACAGCTTAATTGTCTCCTATCAAGGAGGAAGGGGGATAAAAAGAATCCACAGGGACGCTGATATTTGTGCCCTGAGCAGGCGAAATCCTGCAGCTGTTTCACTGTGCTCACAAAACTTCCAGGACATGGTCAAAGGATTAATCAAATTACAGATCTGCACTTTGGGATAGCCTACCTGGACTTGAGGAACGGGCAGTGCTCTGCACTCATTCGTTATGTTTACGCTTGGTAATCAGGTGTGTTTGGGAATGCTCCCAGACCCTGCCACCACCTGGCATAGGAGGGCCTGTGTCTGTGCTATTAGCCTCTCCTGGTCTCCAGGGCCAGGGAGCCACATGCAAGCTGCCTCTGGGACCGGCACGCTCGAGTTTACCAGGAGGAATGCAGCTGCTCCGTCCCGCAGAAACAAGCCTGGCCTAGCTTGACCTGTGGGTTTAAGTCTGTGCCATGCCCATATCTAATCTGCTGATCCTTCACCAATGAGGGAATCACTGTGTTGGGAGACTACCAGTCCAAATCACAGCATGAAAGCCGTGCTCTGGGGTCAACAGGTTTTGTAGGAGCATATCATATCTTTTGTGGGTCAGGAGCTGAAGGTGATATCCCATGCATTTCCAAGTGAGCTAAACATTTTCATACAGCACCCCTGTTGCAGAGAAGAGGATCTTTGCTTGCAGAAACACCAATAAATCCTTGGAGATTTGCTTCTCTTACTGTAATGGCCAGATCTCAGCAGTTCAGCTTGGGTGAGAAATCTCATCCAAAGTTTTTGTGAACTTGCTCATCTCTCATCTCTGCTCCACTTGGCTTGAGAAATATTCCTCTAGCCAGCTGACAGCTAGGGAAGCAGGAGAACAGAGTGATTCACAAAGGTAAACATGAATCAGATCTTTTCCTCCAAAAAATCGTGTCATATATTTTGGGTAAAGGATCAGTTCTTGGTTCCCCGAACTTTTACTGATCCAATTTCAACCTAGGATAACCACCGAACTGGCATGGCAGGGGGAACAATAACTTGCAGCATGAGTTGAGGAGAAGGGTGGCTGCGGATGGGAGCAGAAAGGCACTTCTTATACTGATTCTGCTGCTGGATAATTCTTCAAAGGGACTTCACCACTACTGATTTTAGGAGGCACCTGGGTTTGCTCTAGCTGGATTAACTCCGATGAGGTGCAAGGGACATTCAACTATTTCAGCACTGTGTGTTTTTTCCCCTGTACAGGACTCCTGACAACTAACAGCAACACAGTGACTCTGATATCCCGTCCTTTGCACTAAGTGATTTTTCAGTGCATTATCTGCCACCTAGAACCTTTCTCATTCATTTATTTATCCCTAAGTGGCTGTCTCCTCCACTGTCTGCTCTGTTTGACATATCCCCAATCTTCTTTCCAAAGAGTGGAAGTCCCTGGCTTTCTGTAAAAACTAGATATATGTCTGTATGAATAAATCTCTGAGCCTGAATAATTTGACTGCTTGGTTATGCCTAGGATTGCCATTTTCGTTTTGCTTGGTGTAACAAGCAGAACAGTTACTAAAGCAGTCAAGCTTAATCAAATCATATGAAGACTTGCAATACCTATTAATTTCTGATTGACTGAAGAAAAATTTGTTCTGAAGACCTGCAAGTCTTTCATCCTCTTTTATTACCCATCTGGCCCTCTGGAAGAGGTTCCTGTCCCTGGCTCATCATTCCTATGTCTCTGCACAGCCTGAAAAGTGCTGTAAACTTTCCTCCCAGAGATGTAAACCCACTAGAGTCACCACTGGAGGTTCAGAGCATTCACCTCCCTCTTTTCCAGTGCATTAGACACAGCAACTGGGGCACGTGACTCAGGAGGGGCTGTGGCGGCTGGGACCTTCGCATCAGTTCACTGGTGCTCTCCGCTCCAGAGGATGCCCAGTGGGTGCAGTCCAGTGCCAAGGTCTCTCTTCCCTTGTTTGCCCTTGCAGGAACAGCAGTGCTGGCTGGCAGATCCTGGACCAGACCGCCCAGCTCTGTCTGCAGTGTGGAGAGCAAGTGAGGCCACAGCACTGAGCTGCAGAGATGTGAGCTGCAGGTCATGGGCACCAAAAACCTCAGCTGGTAGCTCTTCAAACAAGCTACTTCGATCTGAGAAATACTTCAAGTAGTAAGGCCCTATCTTGTTGCTGTAAGGACCAAGAGATAAAAAATGATACCTGTTCATTCATCCCTTCTATTTTTATCAGCCTATGGATCTTTCCTTAGGGGAATCCACAGGCTGGACAGAGAGCAACTCAACTCATACTAGCAAGGAGACCACAGTCGCCTGGTATGGTCCCTCTGTATGACTGCTATGGGTCATGGAAGGAATAAGTGAGTGGAATAGCTTTTTCTTGCATAATAGTATCAGCTATATAACAGTTATCATTTCTCCTCTCTCCCTAATGGCATCCTGGGGGATCAGTAGATGAACTCAAGAGAGCTGAGAGAAGTGGTGTGGAGGAGCAACCTCTCTGGAGATCCTACTCTCTTCCATATGAGTGCAGAGGGGTGGCTTTGTGACCCCAGAAACAAAAGCTGGTGCAGCTGAACCAGTACAGCTGGAGGATTAATCCAGATTGTTCTTCCCTGGATCAAGAACCAGGAAAAAAAAAAGTTTCCTGCCTCGTGGTGTTCCAGCTCTTCCTCAGGCGGTTCGGCTTACGCTGCCCCTCCCTCCCGGCCCTGCAAAAAACCTCAGGCTGGGGCTGAGCGTGGGCACAAAGTAATATGTTATTTAAACAAATGAATGTACAATTTGAAATGCCTGTGGCCTTGCTGCGTCCCAGCTAGATATATTAATAGGTCACAAGTTAAAATTGGGTGTCTGCTTGCAAACATCTTGAAAATAAAAGCCTGTGTTCCAAATGCTGTGAGTAAGGTCACTCACACAAGGGGTCTATTTAGTCCCAGAGTCAACAAAGCTAGACTGGTGGGGAGGGTGGTTTGGGGAGAAGAAACAGCTACTTGAACTTTATAGGTTAAGAAAATCCTCATCTAAAGTGGATCATCATTATTAAGTTTCCAGTTACATCCAAAGAACCGTCAACGTTAATGTTTTGCGATCAGGCTGGTGAGTAATTTTACCTACCCGCATTCTTCTTGGCTTTAGTTTTACAGGGTGTTCCTGGATTGAAGCTGTATTGTTCCCTCTCAGGTCCAGTGTGCAGATTTCAAATACAGAGCAGACTTTCTCTCTTCTTTGTTTCTTTTTGTATCTAATCTACGCTTAAAGAGCACTCCCAAAGTCTCACTGTGCTTTTTAAGCAGAAAATCATTACTGACATTTGAGAACTGTAAACATGGCCTTTTGGGCTCAGCTGACTCCTTTTTAAATGTCTGAACTCAACTCTGACTTCATACTATTAGTGTGTAAAAATCAACCAGTGATTCAGTCATTTTCTAAACTCTGACATAAGCTCTATAACATTATGCCTGATGCTACAAAAGACAATTTGAAGGACTGCCATAGCAACACCTATACTTCTTTATCATATTTCATGGTTTTACTAAAATCAATTAGTTGTGGCTTCCAGAGATGTAGATAGCCAATATTATGACAGGCATAATCAAAAGCTTGGCTGAGATTGTCCAGAAAAATCACAGGGAGTGAACAGAGCAGTGGGAAACAACGTAAACCAGCCAGACTCAGACCTGGGTGGATTTATGTGGGATACCTACCACAGTTGCTATTATTCTTATTCTTTTATTAGTAATTTATGTCCATATATCTGTGTGATACTTCCCAAAACAAATCAACTTTGCACGCAGGGTATAGACATTAGACCCATTAAGATGATGATTTCTTTTCTTAGATTTACACAGACAATTAGGTCAAAGACAAAAATGTTTATTCACACTGATGAGCCACTCTCAGCTTCCTGATAGACTCATCAAAGGACAATAATTACTTTCCCGGAGACCTTTCAATCTGCTCTTATTCTTACAGCTGGAGGAGGAAATTGCTTTCCCATCCTGGGAAAATTTAGAAGATTTTGATCGCTTCCTCCTATTCATTGGGATCTTGGGGTTGTATCATATTACCAGCTTCCAACTACTACCAAAAGTACTTGAGTTGCGAGCACAGATTTTCTTGCAGAATTTGGCCCAGGTATGAAGTCAATCCTTCAAGAAGGATCTGTCACAACAGAGGTGGACTGAATGCAGAAGTGGCCTTCTCCAAAATGGTCAAGAAAAAGCTGATGAAGTACCATGGACTTTTTTTTTCCATCTCTGAGCTTTAAGTTTTGGATTGACTTTGAGTATGGGAAAAGCCTTTCATCTGCTTCAAGACAGAAAATAACTAGAAAGTGAGGAGGGTAGCAGTTTCCCATGCAACCACCAACTTGGGAAAGCAGGTGGAGTGAAGAGGAGAAGCCACCTTTCAATTGTGTCTTAATGAAGAAGTTGTTTTTTCTTCCATGTCCTTTGATGAATGGATGTTTTCCTTCAAAAGCTGACGTTTGTCTTTCATTACACCCAGCATATGCTCTGCTAGGCAGCACCGTTTTTTCTACTCTAAATAAATAAACATGAAAATAAATTTATCTCACAGAAGCATGTTCTCTTTCAAGTCTGGCACAAGCCCGCCCTCTCCCCTAATAAATCTCCGGGTAAATGTGAGCTCCTCAGCAAGTCCTTCCCCTTAAGTCAAATGGAGACATTTTGTAAGCTCTCATCTGTGCACATTTTAGGAGACCTGTCACTTATTCAAGAGGCATTTAGAGGTAGTGATCTAACTACAACCCACAGCTGAATTTGAGAGCTCTTTTTCATAAAAAAGAAACTCTCCCACAAGCAAAATCATCAAAAAAACCTTTCCCAGCTAGTGTGGATAGTATCTTAACCCTGAAATTGTGGGGATGATGTGACACAGAACTGACTGCGGTTTCTTTCATGGAATCTGCTGTGGGTTAGAAGTTTAGCATATTGATATTTTAGTCCCTAGTTAAAATGCACAGTGTTGTTTTTTACAGTCCTTCTCACTTCCAAACTTCTCACTGCGAGCTACATGAAAGTGTTTTCTGAGGCTCCGCTGACACGCTCTCTCCTCCGGGCCACGGACTATGGGTACTCAATGGCCAGCGAAAGTCTCCCATTTGAGAAACAGCCTGTTCATTTGGTGAACAGGCCTGTGACTAGAGCTGGCTGAATTATTAAATGCAATTCAGTTTCCTTCCAAACCTAGTCCTGTTTGTTGTTTTGTGTGTAAATGGTTCACAACACAATTCTGCACATAACTTCATCATTTATAGATGTGGCCAAGCATGCTTGGAAGTGATAACTCCCAAATCTCCCTGTTGATATGTGCCTTAAACCTTTTGTAATGCACACTGGAGTCAAAGTACACTGGAGCTCTTTCTACACAATTTGCAGTTATTCACCTTCAGCACATGAGAGCTCTCTCTTTTCTAGCCAGCTGAGAACAAAAAGAGAATGCTGAATGATAGTAATTCACATTTTTGGATAAATAATCCCTCATCCTTAAGTCCATGAAACATTTGCAATTTGTTAGTAGTTTCACAAATACCATGAGTTGCTTAATCACATAATGGTCCTGATTCATGAAAGCACTTAAGCGAGTGCTTGACTCTAACTGCATGTTGACATCCCCTTGAAGTCAATGATAATGAGGCATATCTGTGATTATGTGCATGTTTAAGTGTCTCTGAGTGCTTAACTGATATTCTGAATAGGGCTGGTATTAGTCATTCAGTAACACCTGTCCTATTATAGGAGTGTATTAATAAATCAGCCCGGTCAAGCTGTCTTTTAGCTCATTTATGAAACACGTTGTGATGGCAACCACTGAGCAGTGTAGCTCCTCATGCAGCCAGTGCCTATTACAGGCACCTCCCTGATGAGTGGGAGGTGGAGGGCAATCGAGGGCTTTTTGAGAAGTTTGACTTTACAACAGAATGGCCAACATACAGTCCTGGAGCCTATTTAGTCCTTTTCCCTCAGTCAAGGTTTTGGACCCTGAGGACACTAAGGGGAATTAGTTCAACGTAAGCTAGGATGGAGCTCCCTGAAGCTTTTAAGCTGAATTGCGATGAAACGCAACACATCTCCTTTGCAAGTCCCTGCTAAGATTCAGCCCGCCTGATTAAAGCATAGCATCACTGAAACAGGCTCTAATCACTCCAAGGGTTGGGGTGACTGCTGGGCCTGGGCCATGCCTGGACCGCCTGCCCCAGTCCCCCAGAACTGACACCACCCACACATCACTAGCAGCACCATTGCCCACAATTTGTTTGTATAGCAAGGGAGAGAGAGAAAAATCACTAAATTTGGCTAAGGAGAATTTTGGCTACGTCCTTTCCCTTCAGAGAAGAATGACTTTGGCTGTTTTTGCTGATGATTTCTTTCCCAGTAATGATTTTATTGAGTATATGAAAGTGTTAAGCTAGGTCTCCGTTAGTCTGTATTTTGCTTCTTAACTGGATTACCATACAAAGAACGTTACAATGAAGCTCTGAGGTCTGTCAGGTCAGCTTGGTAAATGATAGCACCTCTTGAAGCTATAATGGATGAGAGGATCCTTGATAAGATTTGACACTTGTACTATATAATCTGTCACAGAAGACATTTTGCTTTTTTCTTGATGTTTTTAAGGCCATAAATACTGGTCTCTAATGTTAAGTATGTGAACCTCACATTAATCACATTGCCAGAGAGAGCAAAGAGCTTTGCTCATAAACTGAAATGGAGCACAGTTAATCTATCAATGTTCTGTAATGAGGATTATTATAACAAAGTATTTAGGTTGATTTACTGATGGGCTACACATCTCTGCTAATGATCACACATCAGTAAGACAGCAAAGTGACCATCTGCATCACCAGGAGTCTGAAATTTATGGAAGAATGTGCAGATTCTTCGTTTTTACTACTGTGAAGTTCTTGAACTCACTCTGTATGAATGAGTTTAACTTTCTCAAGATCAGTCTGCCAGCTGGGGCATAACTGCTATCAAAGTGCTATTCCCAGTTTACACACCTGGGTAGCCTGGCACCTCAATTCCAGTTTTTCAAATATTGCCTTCAGTTTCAGAGACAGGCCAGGAGAAGCCAAAGGTACTTTGCTCACTAGAGAGGTATCCCAAGGTAAAGTGAGCAATTAAAAAAAATTTTAAAAAGAACCAGCCATATTGTTATTTGTTTTCTATACTGTGTAATTTGTATAAAGCATCCTCCCATAGACATCTGGTCCCTGTCAAGTGCTAGTGCTAAATAGACACCAAACACATCTGCAATCCCTACCTTGGGAATTTACAATCTAAATATCAGCAAGTATTCTATTAGAGTAACAGTCATGGGCTCAGGACCTGGTGGGATTAATCTCACCTTTCTTTAGACATCTGCAATGGAGATACCTACACCTGAACTACTTACTCATCCTTGGCTTGATTTATGGATCATGGACACTTTTGGAGCATCCTAAAGCAGCTGTTGTATGACAGCAGGTGAACCATGCTCACTAAGGTATGCTGCATCTTAAAATTACATTAGTTTTCCTCTGCATGAAGGACTTCTGCCATTGATCTACTATCCCTGTCCAAGCAGCACACTGGCTAGCTTATGAACTGGGCTCAGGAGGAGTTGCCTTGGAGCGACAGTCATAGATGGACATGGTGAAAAGCCATGGGAAGGCAGTGACAAGCGAAAAGCAAGGCTTCCTCTACCCCAGACCAGTTTCATCTGAGGTATTTTGCAACTGGGTCAGTCTTCAGAGCACCCATATAGGACTGAGAATGAAAGTTTCTGCTTTCAGCTCTGCTTTACCCAGGAAACAGAGGGGCATGTCGATGTGAGTACACTGGTTTGGGTTGCTTCTTGTGGCACTTGTCAAAATGAAGATGACAGGTTTACGCACAAGCTCCCCATCCCACCCACCTAGGACCATCCGTGGACTATCCAGGCAAGTGTGAACACTGACCGCCCCCTTCCTAGTGTGGAAGTCTTTGCTGTTCTCTCACCTGGTGGCCTTTCGATTGATGCAGGTGAATTTGGTTTCAATGGAGGTCTGTAAGCCTAGGTTTCAGAAACCAGCCAATAAAACTCTAAATTCTTTGGGTGAGTAGAGCAGCTTTAAAAAAAAAAAAAACAAAAAAACCCACATTTTTGCTGTGCTCTATTTGCAAAGGCCAGCACTGGAAAGAGCGTGACTTCTCAGGAAAACAAGAACATGTGTTCTTTGAAAACCATATGCAATTGCAGGCTGTCAAGCTGCTGTCAGTCCCTCCTTTGGATGCACCACTGCCACTGGATGCAAAGCAGTCAGCTCTGTTGCACAATCATCAGGTCTGTACAATGCAAGGCAGGCCAAATTCTCCTGAAAAAATGGGACAAGACAATCATTTCTTCTTAAAGATGTTTCACCAGTAACGCAAACACATTTCTTCAAAGACTCACAGAGCCTCCTCAGTCCCAGTCTGGCTCCAGTTCCTGGAGACATGATCACCCACACTCTTGCATGTTCTGTGCTCTGCTCTGTGCTGAACGCAGTGTACCAGTCGCCTGTAATGAAAGCACACTGCCTGCTCCAAACTGGCCAAGGGATAAGCGAAGATACTGAAGACAGTGATCTGGAAAGAGAGCCACAGAGCCTTTGGGAGAAGAAGTGCCAGCGTATGTTAAAGCAAAAGCGCGTGCTTCCCTTGCCTGGCACATCCACAGGTATCATCCATGGAGGAAGACGAAGAAGGGAGGAAAGTGCTAACATGGCCCCAGACCAAGGTCTCTGCTTATGGCAGAAATAGTTGGCAGGCATCGCTTGCTGCACCTTACACTTACATGTTAGTGAGAAGCTATATTTCTTCAGTGGGTTGGGAGGTAGCAATAACAAATGAAGGAATGATACAGACAAAGGAGTTATAAGAGCGACTCAAAAGAAACATTCATCCAAAAAGTAAAGTATCATTGACATTTAATAACGTTCCTCTTCCCCTTCCCCTTTCCCTTTCCTTTTCCCTTTCCCTTGCCTTGCCTTACCGAGCTAACCTAAGGAGATTACTGCAGCGTCTTGTCTCCGTACCCACACGGGGGATGCAGATGTAACCTGCCCACAGCCTGTGCAGGAGCTGCGTTACGGACAATTCCCGTCACTGCTCCTCCCACCAAGCAGTGGTGACTGGGGAGAGTCACATACTGTATTATTAGTGGGTTTGACTGGAAACGCTACAGCTGGAGTGAATAAGACTTCATGTTGCAGGACCTATGTGAGGAGAAAATGGGAAGGTCCAAGCAGCCCCATACTCTTTTGCTTTTGGAGGAGGAGGAGGATGTAGGTTAGCAGAGGGGTTTTGGCAGCACAGGCACAAGGCCATCCTAGCTGGCAACACAACGATTATAGCTGGGACAGCCACAAGCCTCACCTGTGAAAGCAACTTCAGAAGCTTTACCTTACTCAGCTACACTGCTGCTTGCTGGCTGGTGGACCTGACAGGAGATTTTCCAAACCCATTTTGGACAAATAAATAACAACATTGAGGCTGTCACGTCTAAAAGATGCCCTCTGTCCCCTGCTGATGCTGAGAAACACGTAAAGCAAAGAATACTTCACTCTCAGTATAAAACACATGTGAAGCCCCTGCTTATCTCACAAGATGCTGAGGGAGTTAACAAATTGTTTGTTAAATGCTGGCCTGATTCATCTGTTGTCAGTGTAGTTCTTTAAGCAAAGTACACACTCACTCTAGGCCACTTCCATAGCCAGCCAGAAGAAGGAGGCATCTCCAGAAGATGGATCAGATCACGCTCTGGGGCATCTGCCTCTGCAGACTATGGCAGCAGTCTAAAGTGACTGAGTTTACCTTAGGTATTTCAATTAAACACCTAAATATGGAAGGAGATGAATATTGGTTTATGATAGTGTTGTATTCACTCTTCAATAGCCTCACTGCCAATGCAGGTGCTTAAACATACCATCAGCATCTTTCCTCTACATTGACATAGACTGGAAATTGAACCTTCAAAGCGCTAACAGTTTTTATGACTAGTATTTTCTAGTGCATTGCAGAAATTGCTAATTTTCAGGTAGAGATTGCTGCCTATTAGGACAATGTTGGGAATATTTTACCTCTTGCTATCTTTGGTCAAAAACCTTTGTATGGAAGGCAAGGCATGTTACACTTCTGGCAGACATTTCATCCTGGAAATAGACGCAGTGATATTTTAAAATAGTCTTGCTTGAATTAGGTTTATTCAGCAATCCTGGGGGGGGCTGGAAATAGCTCAGAAAATATATGGCAAAGTTTGGGCTGCCATATATTCTGTACTTTAGAGACCGATTTCTCCTCTGGAGTCACAGCATGTGAGCTCTCCAAAAATCCAGCTAAACCCTCAGCTGCTCTAAATCAAGCAACTGCCCTGGGGTTTAGTTTGATTGTGTATTCAGGCAGTGCAAAGGACCCTGCTACAAGTGGAGATATCAGGCCCCACGTCTCATGAAAATTGCAGCCACATTTTCCTACAAGTCTCTCCACTGAAGAGGCTGCCCAGTGCCCCTGCTTTGTATAAACAGCCTGGTGAAACCCTAAGGAACAGAGAAATATATTTGGGGCCCAAATTTGGAGTTGACTTACAGTGGAGCTGTCAGAAAAGGTGTAAATCAGAGACAAAATCCCCACTTTACCCTGACAAGGATGCCTAATGAATGAGGACCCAGCCCGGTCTTGCCTTGCATACAGTGCTCCCCCACCGAGCCCCATGAGACCCCCTGGACTCCTGCCCTCTTGTCTGCAGCGTGCCTTTTTTCAAGGGTGCTTCCACAAGTGCAAACTGATTTCCAGGCCTTACGAAACAAAGTGACATGCAGAGTAAAAATAGCTTGGACGAGATGGGCTACTTGAGGCGGCGGGAGGCAGCAGCCAAACACCGCCGTTCCCCAGCACCTCTCAGCCTCACACTGTTGGTCTCCAGCCCAGCCCTGAGGGAAGCTGTCAAGCACGAAGGTGTTGGAGAGGAGCGAGGCTTGCTATCAGTCGCAGCTGAGGAGAAAGGAGACACAAAAGCGCTGGGGGCCTTGACGAGCCGATGAGAGCTGAAGAGCTAGCGCGGGCGCGGATTCCTTCGTGGTCGCAGGGAGAAGGCTCTGCCTGCTGAGGGTCCGGGCAGCTGGTGGTGCAAACACCAGCACTATTATTGTCATGTTGTAAGACGCAAATGCACTGGACTCTACATGCCTGTGTGTTTGATTAGGAGAGCACTGTGACAGCGGATAAATAAACAAAGATAAAAACAAGATTAAGCAGGTCCTTCTCCTTATCACTGCCTCTTTATCCCTATTGATCTCTGCCTGGACCCTTTTCATCTAGCCTGGAATTCCTCACATGCTTGAACCTTTAGCTGTCACATCTAATTAAAAATGTGGTATGAGGCTTTGCATGCAGCAGCGGGTATTTCTCAGTGCTGGGCAGCTGTGTGTTCATTAGGGCCTTTCACCTTACTTTGCCTTTCTTAATGAAAATTCATTTTGTCTGTGTGAAACCCACCCGGGTCGGCAGCCAAGAGATGGCAGAGGTGAAGACCTGACACCTACCTCAGGAGGAAAACATCCTGCTTTTTGATTCAATCTTCCTTGGGACAGATCCAACCCCGAACAGAGTGGAAACAGTGGATGTCTTGTCCAAGCGCCAAAGGACTCTTGCCCTGCAAGAACGAAGATGTTATTTCTACCCCTGCTTGTCTGGTTGGGATGTTCCTGCCTTCTTGGGGGTATCGAGGTCTCTGCTGCTGACCTCTGACAGCAAGCTGGCCAAGGTGGCAAGGTCTCTTCCCTGCTCAGTGGCCAGCACTCTCCGTCTTTATGTTTCCAAAGAGAAGATGGTTGCTCACTGCCTTATTTCAACCTGATCCCTGCTTCTGTGTGCTGCCAGTTTTCCTCTGGGGCTTTTCAGCCGTCTGGGTTAGCTACTGTCTTCATGCTCCTGGGATCACTCTAGACTCACTGAATGAACGTTTTTTGCCTGAGACTGTTAAAAGATGAAACAGGTCAGTGTTACCGGGTCTCCTTCCTCACAGAGGAAATGTCTTTCATATGCTGAGCAGAGTCTGGCCTATAAATGCCATGGTCTTTGAGATCTGCAGGGTGTTGGGATCACCTGTGAGGAACCCCCTGATGCAGGGACAGCATCTGCCGCCCAGGAGGGTCCCCACGGGGAAGGACCTGCCCAGGGACACATCTGCCGGGGTGGTCTGCAGTGTAACCCAGCCTCAGGCTGAACTGTCTCCCTCGGGGCTGGCAAGAGCCACCAGGGCGAGGAGAGCCACGTGTGAACACACCTCTGCCTCTCCGGGCAGGGTCTGCTCCACTCTTACCCACGCACACCCCCAAAATATGTCACGTGCTCCACCCAGCAGATGTAACTCTGTGATCTAATCCCTGCTCCCAGCAATAAATGCTAATTTTAATTAGTAATGACAATTATAGCCTGCCGCATCACGGAGACTGGCATTTTCAAATGGGCACAAACTTCCTGAGGTTGTGCTTTTTGGGTGCCAGCCGTAAGACAGCAGCCAGGGACGTTGCTTACCAAGTGCCTCACGTTGCACCTAACACTGCTAAGGCAAACATCAGAAAAACAAGGCTAAAGTGGAAGGAGGTTACCAGGGCAAGGATAAACAACACAGAAGAAGAAACAAATAGCACTGTTAAGTTTCTGCATGACTTTTTCATCTCTACATTCTACTATATTCTATTTAATTTGATTAAAACATTCAATAGCATATCGTTTGGACATGGCTTTCCTGCATGTTCTCATGGATCTCTTGAAACTATAGAACTCTGGTTTTGGCATCAGATTCAAAAGGGACTGGTGGCTTTAGGTGAGGCAAGATTTGTCAAGGGGGTAATGCTTTTAGGCAGACTGACAGAGGAACAAAAACATACGAGGTTAGGGGGCACAACCCTGCAAGTCTGACCCCCTCCCCCCATTTTTGTAACATAGGTGTAGCACTAGGCACCTTCATTTTCCAGGGCTAAAACATGCTAGCAATTTTGAGACTGTGCTGAGCTCTCCCCCTTCCTGAAACCAGGTCCCTTGACTGTGTCTCAGGCTGGGCACCCAAAATTGTAGCCATTTTGAAAAAAGTAGACCATGTTATTCCATTACTTTTACAACCTTTTTGCCTGTCCCCATGGATAAGACACTTTACTTCAGATTTACTATGTGAGCAGGCGATCAGCGAGAGCGGTGCTTTTATTTATTCTTTCCTATGCCATCATTCAAGACCCCACAGTTTATTGCTCACTGTTAAAACAATATCGTTAGACATGAAATATATGTTGCCAGG
The DNA here is from genome assembly GCF_036370855.1 of Dromaius novaehollandiae. NCBI lineage: Eukaryota > Metazoa > Chordata > Aves > Casuariiformes > Dromaiidae > Dromaius > Dromaius novaehollandiae. Next base: position 79,558,913 of record NC_088101.1, on the reverse strand, counting down.
CTCTCCCCCCTCTCAGCTCACTCCCCCTCAGTCCCCATCATTTTTTTCCTGAGGAGAAAGGAAAGACAACTTCTTTTCAGGATACATTGTAGGGAGTGCTCATGAACTGGCAATTTATTTTCTCCTGGGTTTGACACTGCCAGGCCCTTAGTGCTTTTATTGACTCTGGCTAAACACAGTGACAATTATTTTTTTTGGTTTCAAATCGCCTTCTCCAGCAGAGTGTGAAGTCAGCAAGTTTTTTTGCATGCTGAGCATAGCCTTTCAGACACCCTATGAGGAGCAGAGGGAAAGACGATGTCTTTTTTTCTGTTTTATCCCATTGCTCTTTGGCATTCCCTGAACGGATCTTTTGTTCCAAAGCAGGGGAAAGCCAGGGAGAGGCTTGCGGATGGGAAGTGGGTTGATAGTTGGGGAAAGCAGATCCGAGATGTTCTCATCTTGCGGGTCCTACCACAGAAACCTGTCTTGAGGCAGGTCCCCACCAGGAGCTGGTGCTGCAGTGTCTTCAAGTGGAAGGGTGGGTGCGAGCGCGGCTGCTTTGCCGTTCGGGTCATGCTGGGTGCTGGCTCATGGGATGCAGAAGAGGCAGCGGTAATAAATGTCTAGAATAGACTCAGTCCTGTCCCTTCTCTCAGGGAGATTTCATGGTCCAGACCATCCTGCCCCACTCAGTGGGGAGCAGGAGGAGGGAGCACGGTCCTCTGTGCCCCACTGGCACAAGCATCTCTTCCAAACCTGCCCCAAATCCCCAGCACTCCTGGGAACCCCAGTGATCCTCCCACTCCTCCTTGCTCATGCAAAGCACCCCAGCATTTGTTCATCGTGTTTCCATTCATTTATCCTCTCTGTCTCCATGTAGTTAGTGGTGAGGTCTGGGAAAGGCCAAAATCCAAGGAGTATTGACATTGTAGATCAAGTCTGAGGAATGCTCCACAAACTGACCTGTGTATCAGTTACAGCTCTTTTGGACATGATCTGCAGAGGTTTACAGGCTGGCAAAACTTTTCAGAAAGGAAATAAAAAAACAACCAGACTGTCATCCTATCATATGAAAAGGATGTGTTTTTGCATAAGACTGAAATTTTGATTTCAAACACTATGGATCGGTCTTCTCCACCTACCTACCCACTCTGCAAAGGGGCTTTGGCCATTTTTTCTTCTTGCAAGTGATACAAAAACTCAAACTGCTTCATTCAGCTTCTGAATTGGAAACACTTTGGATTAAAGCAGGTCTTCTCTAGCAGAGGAGTTGGGGAAAGGCCCCCCCAAATATATTTTTCTTAAATGTCTTTCTAAAGTTTTCTTGTTGTTTTTCAGAAAAACTCCAAAAATGCAATTTAGAAAAATTTGAACAAGCAAAACCTCCCCAATTTACCCTCGAGATAAACTATTGTAGTGAACGTTGCTGGTTTATTGGAAAGAAAAGCTTCTTGTCAGGAAAAAAACATTTGCCAGAAACAATCATTCAGTTCTACTGTTGTGATATTGAGCAAAGTCTGAAGTTTCCATTGCTATCAGAGGACTCTCTCCCATTACTATTGCCTTTACACAATTCTGAGATGTGCTGTCGTAAATAGCCTTTTACAGATGATATCTCCTACCTGAGGTTATTTAACGGCCTCCATCAATAGCCATCAATAGCTCTTTCCAGACAAAAGCCTTCAGAGAGCAGAAGTGTTTTATTTGCACTCCACAGAAGGAGGATGGAGGTTTCCTAGGCTAACAAAAGGGGCAATTTTATAAAATGCTAGTTCTGGTGGAGAACTTGGCCTGAGAAATCCCTGTCTCATGGCAATCCCACTCACTCCTTCCCCCACGCTGCCATTAGCCTTTGACCCCAGTGCATCAGTACAGTTATCTGTAGGCAGATGCTGCAGAGCAGATCATAGAAATGGGGTTAAAAACAACCTTCCAGAAAAAAATTGTTTTATGTTTTATCACTGGCATTTTGGTGCATGGCTGAACAGAGGTCCCGCCATGCTGCGGGGCAATGAGCAGGGGGACAGGAGCAGAGGCGAATGTCTGAGGGTGCGGGTGGCAATGGGATCTTCTTGCACTGCCTTTGCCAATCCCCAGGGACCCATCTCAGACCATGCAGGAAAGAGATGTGAGTAAAATTCTTTTATTTCCAGGCCAAAGCCTTCGTGATGTTGGGCTGAAGTGATCTGTGGAGTTCTGAAAGCAAGACGGATCCTGCCTCCAAGAGGATCAGTTATATCAGTCATGAAAGGGAGGAGTTTCTGTTCTTCTGCATGAAAAAACAAGAAAATAAATATTTCTGCTGTTATTGGCACACCGCCTTTTGCACAAAACCACAGAAGGGAAAAAAAGCCCCACCAAACTCTGCTTCTTACCCCTCCTCATGGCAGCAGGAAGGGAGGAAGATGCCAGCACTGACACCATGCTGGCTCTCCGCTGGGGCTGTGCCGAAGACATCCCTGCTTGTAGCCAATGCCTCCTGCACCCATGATGGGGATGAAGGCGGGGAGGGAGCATCATTTTTAACTCCGGGAGTGAGAGCACAAACCATCTGAGCTAGGAGGTAACGGGGAGGGAGGAAATGAGGCTCAGTGCTCCTCAAAAACCAGCTATCATCTTCATTGGAGACTCCTTCTGCTGACTGACCTCTCAGAGGTGTCTCTTTGCGCTTGGATGGACTGTCCCTCTTGCTGCTGCCGCACGACTGGCACCGGCTGCTATTTGTCCCTGGCAGGCGAGCCTCGAGGGATTCGTGACAGCAGCCGCCGATAGGGCGAGCCTACCCTGCCGGAGTTACTAATGCTTTTTGAACTGAGCATTAAGTCAATTTAAGAGGGATTGTTGTGCCAAATGCAGTAATTAATTAGAGAGAGGAGCTTCGGCACTGTGCTTTTCATTATCTAAAGCACTCTGCACATCTTTGCGGGGGCTGTACTAGCACTGTCAAGGCCTGTCAACTCCAGCCCTTCGCATGTGGCCAGTTTTTTCAATTCATGTACCACTTTTCCCTTACCAGCCTCCTTTTCCCCCTGTAGTGCCTGTCTTCAGCACAGTTGTTCCCTTTCTCAGTGACACGGTTGATACAGAAAACTCCTGTTCCTGAAAATAATATCCATCTCATGCCCTGTCCCATCCCCGCCACACCTCAGTATGACGCTGTATTTGAAGGTGAAATTTGCTTTTTCTCTTCCTCTCCCTGGCTTCTGACGCAACAGAGATGTTCCCCCCTCCATGTGAGCTGTCCTAGGGAACATAACTACTCACTTTCAGGCTGTCTGTGAGAATTTAGACTTTCCTAGTGCTAAGCGATTTGCCCCTCTCTGGAGATAGAATAGCTTCTTACTTCGCTTTGCCTTGCTGTGCTTAGGAAGATATGGATTATGCATGAAGCCATCCTTTCCATTTCTAAAACTCTGCAAAGACCAGAAGCTGTTCATAAAAAGAAAGAACATGCCCAGACTGAGCCAACATGTCTCTTTCCCCCCCAAGAAAAGTCTGGATAGTTATCCATAGGATGTCTTCCCTGTCATTTATGTTTGCACTGCATCTTCCTGACCTTTCAAGGAGCAGAGCTGAAACAGAACAGTGAGAGGCTGCAGAGATGATACTTCGGAGCCCCTCTGAACCAAAGCAACCCCGGCTGTGAGAGAGGTGGACCTCGCCCTGCAGTATTTCTATTTGAAGGATGTTCTGAGAAGGTGGAGGCACCACAACCCACCAGAGCAGGTTCGAGAGTGGAGGACGCATCTGCTCCTTCTGTGGCAGAGTCTAGTCACTGGAGCCTGGGAGTGTGCCCGTCCCTTCTCCTGATTTGGCCAGAAGTCTCTTCACCATGCTTAGCCAGTCATTTGATCTCCTGAATTTTGCTCTGTGATGTGGAGACGTAATTTTCATCCACTCCTAACCAAAAATGTGCAGATTTGGATGCTTAAACTGGGCCACTTCAAGCCCGGTATCAGCATCGTATTCAGAGACATACCATGCTGGTCTTCTGGAGTACTAACAAAAAGTCTATCTCTTTCTGTGCATTTTTAACTCGATGACGAATATTCATACAAGCTTGGTGTAGGAAGCGTGGCCAAGAAGAGGTGCAGTGAGCTCGCTGCTGTACAAACACACAGAGAGAGGCAGCTCTTACCTGAGAGAATGGGCAGCCTTTTATAACAGCAAAAGCTTTGCTGTCCCCATTTTACAGATAGAGCATGAGGCAGAAATGGAGTAAAACCTTTTGCTAAAATTCAGGAAAGAAATTGTCAGTGGGGCAGTAAGAGGACTCAGCTCTTCCACGACATCTTGAACTAGGCTGGATCATTCCACCTGCTGCAATCATTTCTCCCTAATTTGAAGCAAGCAGAGGTGACAATATTTAGAATTGAATGTTGTGTAGATCACAGTATACTGCTTTTTGAGTTTTTGAAGAATAAGTAGCATAGATGGGTGAGTAGCTAGAGCAGCACGTAGGATGTTTATTCTACCTGGATTTCTAGAAATTTTAGTATTAATGGCTGGTGAGAGTGTTTCCCGCAACTGATCTTTGGAAAGTACAGTTCTCAAAACAACCCCATTCATTATTTTATCCCACTTCACTTAAAACTCTAATTTCCAAATGAAAATTCAGGGAGGGAAAACACACATTAAAAAAAGAAAGTAGAAAGATTCCAGCAACTGATTTTCATTTGAGCATCTTATATTGATTTTCCTCCTTTATAATTATGTGAAATAGAGTGAATCTTTTCTTAATTAAATGGGTAATGACTAGTTTGGTAGCCAGCAGAGCAGTGCCTTCGGAGAAAAGATAGTATTTGAAAGCAGAGGTTACGCACAGAGCCCTCTCAAACAGATCTTTGTGCCAGAGGCTTTGTTTTGATACTAGAAACATTTCCACTACAGCAGACTCTGATGGCAGTCATGTGCGGGATTAGGAACTGACTCCATTCAAATAACAGACAGCTGTTTGGAGTGAAAACTCGTCTCTGTCAATTTGCACTCAAAGAAGGCAGAGGAAAAGAAGGAAAAAAAAAACCCTGGGCCTGGGAATCATTGTAGCTTAATCCCTCCTTTGGCAGGAGATAAAACTAGGGCTTTCCAGTGCTCTATAATTTCTTGCTTTGACCTGGAAAGAGATTTCTCTATTCACTGGGCTGTAAACCTCCTTTTTTATATTTACTACATGATGTACAAGAACTGAATCTCCAGCAGGGAAAACATGCCATGTTGGGCTAGAGGCCTGGGAAGAAACTTAGTCTCAGTTTAAATGACTTAGTACGGCAGGGACACACAGTAGCTGCTAAAACCACTATGGATTGTTCTTTTAACTTCCAACGGAAGGTTTTCTCATTTTCTGCAGAAGTGGCTGAGATTTTCTGAAGTAGCTACTGATTTATAGTAGTCTGTTCTTTGGATGACAAATGTGAAACCCCAGTGCAGGGGCTGATTTTTGAGACTGGGTGTTCAGCTCTTTCGAAAGTAAAATCCCCTTTGTGCATCTCAAGGCCCCAGTATTTCTAGTCATTCTTGCGATCTGATTTCCAAAAATACTACAGTGAAAAGGCGAAGCAGAGAAGAACCTCGGGCCATGCTCTGGCAAGCGTAACGGTGAGCTATGCTGCTCACATACAGCGCATAACAGGTATTTCTGGTTACTTTGGTGTTTCTTGTTAGCTCCATAAACAGGCACTTGCAAAAGCTGATTCTATTTTTTCTTCCACTGGAAAAACTGGCTGTGCTAAAGGACATCTTTAAATAAAACCGTATGAATGGCAAAGCTGTGACAAGGGTTTAGGCCTGCATGCACCAGGAGTCACCCTTTTTCCTTGCCCTCCTTTGCAGAATTGCATTATAAAACCCAAGAGAATAATATTTAATCCATTAGAGAATCAGGAAATGAAACATTTTGGGGTGACCTGGAAAAGCTTTGAAGGAACTCTTTCCTCTCAGAGAGTTCTGTGTCATCTCAATTAAAAAGTTTTGCAAAATCGAATGAAAAAATAGAAGAAAAGCTCTGACAGAGTCAAAATGTGCTATTCTGACATTTTGGAATTAAATTGCCTTGGCTTTTTTTTTTTTTTTAGTAAATTTGGATTTGATTTTCCTCTTTCCTGTGTCACAGACCTTGTTATCAAGCTGGCTGGGACGTAGCCATGACGTGGCCGGTGCAGAAGTACAGGGACCAGTATATGGCTAGGGGCAAGTTCTGCACCCTCCGACCCTCTCACCCACAGCTGACTCCTGTGGAAACAGTCAGTATCTAAAGGAAAAAAGTGACTGTTTCCTTAAAATAAAACATTCAAATCCACCTGAAAGAATTTATTTATTTATTTGTTTAATTTAAACGGACGACATTTTCTTTATAGAGAATTACAAAAAAAAGGCCGGGTTTCTTACCCATGTGGAACGAAGCCAGATTATGAAATCCTGAAACTGTGTGAAATGGCATTTCTGCCCCGCGGGCCGCACAAGTCCACGCTGAGGGCATACGAGCAGCCAGGCGACGGCCAGGAGAAACATGCTCTGTCAACAAGACGCAAGGAGAAAGAGTGGGAAGGAAGGGGACAGCGAAGAGATTTTGCATGCCGTTTTCCCGGCTTTGTTTGGCTTGGAAGCCTCTTTCACTGTGGCCCCGTGAACGGCCCTCACATCGCCTGGAAATTGTGCCCAATTCATTCTTGTACAGAGCCGACGCTGGGACTGCTTGCTATGGCCGGTGCCAGGGCGCTCAGCAACCTACAGGAAGGAAAGTCTTGTTCTTAAAAAAAAAAAAGAAAAAAGCCAAAAAAAACCCCTCGAGCTTGGGGGCGAGGAGACGTGAATCCTACCCTAAGCCCTTCGCTCCTTCTGGGTGGCCTTGGACAGGACACATTACTGGCTGTTCGTCTGCCTCTGAAAAAGCAGGATGAAGCGCCGCAGGGGGGTATCGCTCTGCGCGCGGGGCTCCCGGGGAGCAGGAGTGCTGCACGCCAGGCACAGCCAGCAAAGCCCCGACGGGTGAAACGGCGTCTGCAGCTCTCGTTTCAGCTCGGGATGCATCCGCATTGCCCTCCGAGGGAGGCCCCAAGGGGACAGCGGGGTGGAGCAGAGGAGATGGCAGAGGAGGCAGCTGGGGTGCTGCCGGGTAGGCAGGTATCACCTGCGGGTCAGGGGAGCGCTGGGTGCACCACGGGAAGGATCTCAGGACACACACGGTATTCCCGCTGCATCGGGATCCGCCTTCCAAGGCCTCCTGGAATAGTAAACGGTGTTCTGGGACACTTGGAGGCTGTGCCTGGGCACGGGGATGTGAAGAATGGGGTTTTCAAGGGGAGGACCACTGGCCCACCTCGATTTTTCAGTATCTGGTGCAACAGATCACATGCTATGCCATGTAGATCTCTCACTCTGAGAAACAAGAAGTATAATTTCACTGCAGTTAAAGCCTTTTCTTGATAGTTTTCTCTGTCTGGAACCTGGTATTTACAAAATGATGATTGAAAGTGGCCCAGGTTCTGGAGTCGCAATGCGCAAGACATTCAGGAGCGGAAGAAAAAATCCTTTTTTGGAGAAAAAAAAGATAAACTGGTTCCCCACAGGAGAAGGGCGTCCCTTGTGCTAGGGACGGGGACGCCTGTTCTTTTCAGAGCTGGCCGCAGAGGTGGACGGGAGGATTTAAGCAGCATGTTTGCTGCTTCACACACCACTGGGCATGGACCCGAGAGAGGAGGCAAAGCCCACTGAAACCACAGATAGTCCTTCCGCACCAATGTCTCTGGGCTTCGCTTCAGCTGGAGAGCCTTGGGTGCCACTAAGGGCTGCTTTTATCTGAGTCACTGTAAAAGAAAAACAAAACCGTGGAGAAAGTTTGTGTGAGTTCAGTTAAGGAATCTGTATCTCCCCTGAGTAGCCACAATGGCCACAGTTTCTCTGTAGGTATTAACCCTCTGCACCCACATGAACAAATTGTCCAGCCCCTTGATGTTAGCCAAGGCAACTTTTCTTTCTTGAATGTCAGAACGTGGCGATAGATTGAGACGAGTCGACTCGTACCTTGGGGGTAGATTAAAAATGAGCCAATCTTTAATCCTGCCAGTCCGGACAATTCTGCAAAAAGTGCAAGGTCCCTTTGGGGTGCGGGATCCACGACAAAAGCATAGAAGTCCTTTCCTCCACTGAGAATTTTTCTTCCAGTTTTCCCTCTGCAGTTAGAAACTTCTCTACCATCCCTAGTGCTTTTGCCCACTCGATGTTTAAGTTGCTTTGTAAACGTTCAGGTATTTGCCACATTTATCTAGCAGTAGGTATCTGTGAGACGAGGCTTGTCAGGACAGGTCATATCTTTTCTCAGGTCCTGAATGCCAGAAAGTTTTGTCTGGGATTTTTTTTTCTTTTCCAACTGTACAAGTAAGTCTAATAAAATACATGACCTCTCTCTGCCACCCTCCCTTCATTTCCATCCATCTTTGGGAGGACCACACTTCTCCTACAGCATAGGAGACATCAGTATTATGGCATTTTGGGGAAACAAAATGAATTTTGGGGATGATTGGAAGGACATTGATGCTGTCATTTCTGTGAAAAAGATGAGTGTTAGACTTGCAGAGACAGCAGAAAGGAACTGCAAGAGAGGTTTGCATTTTTTTTAACACTGGTCACATAATTTTAGTGTCTTGATAAGGACAGTATGGTTCCAAAAGGGGAAACTTACATAGTTTCCATGGCTGCAAGCAAACATTAAAGACAGTTACATCCAAGTGATAGGATGCTTCAGAGAACTTGTTTACACGTTCAACTTCTTTACTTGCTGGGAGGATGTTGTGGATATTTTCTCCTTGAAAAATGGGTCTTATTAAAAGATAAATATTTGGTTAAAAATAACACTTTTAACAAAAAGGGAAGATTCATTGTGAAATAAAAAGATAAAAATAATGTCAATTTAACACTTTTGTTGCATTATTCTGTGAAATATTATTACTTTTAACTACGGAATTATTTTTTCTTTATTTCCTATTCTTCCTCTTTTCTTTACCAGTAAAGAAAATATCAGAAATGGGTGATTTTTTTCCTTCCAGAATTTTTCTTGCTTTAGTCTGTGACTTTTTAAATAATATCTATATTGGAGAATTAGAGACAGACAAAATTATGTATACTCTACTCTGTAAATTATCTAACACTGAGGAAGCTTTGAAAACTGACAGTGATGGAGCTGATGTTCATTTGCTATTTTGCCTTTTTGTAACTATACCAAGGCAGAGGAAATTTTAAGAAAAATACGGAGAGGAAAAAAAAAAAGCAAATGTGGACATAAGCTAGTTACCACACTAACAAGGAAAAACAGGCACAGGGAGCAGGGCAAAGAATTTAAAAGAAGTGTTGATTTTGATGATGGAATGATAAAATATTGTGAACTATTTATTTATTTAAACTGTAGTAAAAGAGAACCTTGAAATACTGATTTCCTCCCATGATCCCTACCAGGCATGTACCTCCATGACATAAGTTATGACTAGAAGCCAAGAGCTCCGTGCCTGTGCTCTTCAGCCACAAAACCGTCACCGTTAAATATCAGCTACTGCTTTGGGGCAGAGGCAGAGGCGGGTGTTCTGGCTCAGGGGTTTATCTCTTCTGTACTCATGCCAGGGCCTTCACATTATTTTACTCACTAAATGCTTGTATTGGATAATCTGTATCTGCAAGAAATTATCCCATCAATATTTCATTTTGAGAGGAAGTGTCGTCCAGTCAGATGAGAAGTCAGGCCTGTGCTCAGTACACACTGGCTGTATAACTTGAGTTGAGAGGATGTTTTCTTCAAAGAACTGTTTATTTATAGGGAACTTTCCTAATCTATACAGCGAGGATGATCAAAACCTCACTGCAGACTCTTCGAAACCACGAGACACAACAGAACTCACCCTCCTGTTAGATCACACATCTTGGAATGACATGAAGGGGCAGTATTTTTGCAATTTTTTGTCCCCACCACATTAGCAGATGCGAAGTCCCCAGTGCTATAAGGTGAGATATTAAGAAGACGTGTACAAAGTCCTGAGTTAGAAGGCATCAAACATAGATCCACTGGAGAAGGAAGAGATGGCTCATATGGCCTTGGTTATCGACATTAGGCTGCTCTTGGAATTGAGGCCCTGTTGCGCCTACAGACACAGTTTTGCCAAGGCCTGTGCACATCTGGAAATGAAAGTCCAGAACAACAAAGTTTTGTGCATAACAACAGAGCTGTCAGTATGTACGCAGCTAGCTCAGCATGTACGCAGCTAGCTCAGCATGGTCATCAGTGAGCCATCAGACTTCGAGGCAACGGTGTCAACAGATGAAAAACAACGGGCTCAGTCTGCAGATCTTCCTCATGTATCTGCTGCCTTTGAAACCTTGTGCTCCAGCTGAGCACAGTTGAGCACAGCTTGAAGCTGTGGAGCTGGGTGGCTCCAGCCAGTTGTCACCATGCTGCCTTTTGACTCTGAATGCAAGCGTTAGGCAACCTCTCCCTTCAGCAAACACAGCAGGACGTCCTTGAACTGTCTGGATTATCTCGTTCCACTCCCCTGCATTCGATTCACATGGACAAGGTCTTGGTCATGTAACCTGCTAGAGTTTCTTTGAGATCCTGTGCTTTCAATCTCACCATAGCATGCTGGAAATGCTCCCTCGGCTTCATTTACCCCTTGAACTAGCTAGAGTGGCAAACGTGCAAGAGCGGAGAATTCCCCAGGCAGGTAGTGCCAGATCTCCCTCTAGCACAAAAGAGCACTGCTCCTCTGTGGGGCTGCTAGCAAGAATACTTTATGGCATTCACAGGCCGTGAGTTTTACACTTGGAACAGCTGAGTGCGGACTGAAGTGAGGCAGAGGTGCGACTTTTCAAATCTACTTCTGCTTTCCTCCCATGGGTACACACTTGGCTGCTCAACTTCCCTCCAGCCCACCAGGTCCTTTCCTGTGCTGGGCCTCATGACTGCCACCTTGGAGCCAGCCTCTGAGAAGCGGGACCCCCTGCTCCATTACCCATTTCATTTCTTTATCCCAATCCATATTCCAGTTTGCTTTTTAGCACCGTTGGTCTAACACGGCTGCCCTTCCCCACAGGAAATAATGAAGGCATAGAGCAGCCCATCAGTGTGTTCGGTTGGTCTTTCAGTGTCCATGAGACTGCAAGCCTTTAGTTGAAGTCTCCTGGCCTTCAACGCTCAGCTAGGATCAGACTATTTTCTACAACAGTGTCAGCAGCTCTCTGCAGAGCAATACAAATATTTCAGCACTGTTCAAGAGAGGACCTGTTCCTTGCTTAGCTGAGCTTGAAGTGAAGAGGTTGCTCTCTGCTTCTTTTTCAAAAGGACCGTCATGCCTGTGAATCCTGATCTGAAATAGGCATTTAACTCCTTGGACACTGCAATGCTTCCTGCTGGCTCTCACAGGCTCTTGTCCATCCTGTTTTGAGGATGGACACAGATTCTCCTCACACGTTAACAGAAGGCATCCACACTCTCAGTTCCTCCCAAGAAGCCAGGTGTCCTGCTTCTTTTCAGCAGCTTTATATAACTAGAAAGTATTTTTCTTTTATGCTTTGCTGATGGTTTCTGCAGGATTACTAAGGATAATAGTTATTGCTTTGGGGGTGGTGTTTGTTGAGCTGGATGCTGTTATCTCCATGCCTCAGTTTCCATACTGCCAAAAACAAGCACAATGATACTTTCCAGCCATGCGAACTCCTTTGAATTCTGCTGCCAGTAAGAGCTAGATAATAGTGGATAGCATGGTTACACTGAGCTTTGTTGCTCAAACACATCCCTGAGGGAAGACAAATAAAAACAAACAACCCCCCTATAAATATATTTCTTACGTTAGAGAAAAGTAACGCTCTGGCACCCCTAAGAAGACCACCTGATCTCCAAGCAGCTGGCATCTGCCAAGGCAGAGGTGGCTGGGAAGAAGTGCAGGAAAAACTTATCTGCCAGCGAGCCCACGAGTCGGCAGGACGTCGGTCATGCTCGGTGAGTGGCACTGCCTTGCAGACGTGGGATGTTGATATCCAAAGGACTATGCGAGGAAGGTCAGAAGATGCCTGGAGCTGCCATGTTGGTGCTCATCAACAGACACAAAATTTAAACACAAATCCATGTTCAGATCCTCCGTGGCCACAGTGATTTTGTGAGGCTAAGCTTGGAGGTGAACACAGGGCTGCTTCTGAGCCTGTGCGGGACTGCACAGAGCAGTAAGTGGGGAAATGTGCCCAGCATCCCAGCTGGATTTCTCTGCCCTGGCCACAGCGGGAGCCTAAGCTCCCAGGATCATCTCCTGGAGAGCACAGAGGCTGGAGACCCCCAGTCCTGAAAGACAAAGAGATGGATGAGCACAGATTAGATGCCAAAGTTTCAAATGGCTAAAATTGTGTGAGGTGAACCCCTGAGCAATGGCTGGAATATAAAAAGATGAGCCTGATGACTCAGTTGGTTTTTTTCTCTGTTATAATTGTCAGTGGAGTTAATGTTTCTCTTTTAAAGATGCAATTTTTTTGGCTGATGTGGTGAAATACAGTATACTTATTTTCCTGTTGTGATCATCTTTCTTTTTGATTTAACCACCATATTCAGAATAAGAAGGGAAGAGATAAACAAAAATAAACTAAAACCAAAGTAAGGAGTTTTATTCATATCAACAATCTGATATGATCTTAAATTTGAGTAACTATGTGAATCTTTGTTCATTTACCCACTGAGTTAATAATTACAGTTCCTAAATAATAAGACATTCTGTAGCCTAATGTCCTCATTCTAAGCATATATTTATATTAGCAGTTAAGTATACTTTTCATGGGCAATTAAGATATTATACGCTCCTAGCTATTCACATCTCATGAGGGAATAGGGGGAAAAAGAATTGTAAAGTCACAAGGATAATAACAACCAAAGACCCTTTCCTCTTCTTGTGATATTGATTTTCAGAACATAAACAGAGGCACAGAATGCTGGATCTTGGTAATATACCTATTTTAAATGCCAGTTGTTGAGTAAATAGACCTCTGTGGGGAAATGTTTGTTTGAAAAGTCCTTTGGGATTAGAGAATATTAGCCCAGCATTCAGTCTGAGACCTATTTTGTGAGGTGTCTTTGTTACTTTGTCAGCTTTCTAAAGCCCTTTATGATAGGTCTCAGCCCTGGTGATATTTATTCAAGTAAACCTAAGAAAAAGAGTTAAGATGCAGCTGTTCCAACATTGTGGACATCTTTGGGTCTCAGTGTGTTTCAGCTCGACCCTGAAGTGCAGAACATCTCAGAGTAGACTAATAAAGTATTCACACTCAGGCCTCCAGTATGCCACTTAGCCATTTTCCACAGTCAATACCTTTCACTAATTAATTCTGGCCCTGTATCCTTTTGCTCAGACACATGAACTAGAGGGTTATTTACTTACCACTAGTTTGCACATAAGGCCCAGATTTTTAATAAGGCTAATCCTGGCGCTCTTGCATGCAGCACTGCATTCTGCCCTTCCTCTGAAGAGTAGAGGGTTTATATTTTTGTATTTGCCAGCCAAAGAAAATAAAGTTGTTCTCTGCCAAACAGCTCATTCTCTCTAGCTCGTTGCCTCTTGACTTCATCTTTGCTCACGAGGAGCTGATCACGTGGAAGGAGCGTTCTCGGGCGAGACAGATCTTCCCCCGTCTTCTTCTGTTATCAGACTGGGTTAGCTAAACCATGTGAAATAACTCAGTCTGGAACAGTAATTAGTACAAGGCAGCTCTGGGTTTTGGTGTGGTTCCTGGCTCACATTAAAGGTTAATGTTGAACTTTACTAACTAACCTGAGTCAAAACCCATGTATTCACTGATTTTTCATCCTGAATCAGCTAATTCAGATCATAAGAGAAGTTATGTAAAATACTGCTGTGACCATGGTCATGTCCTAATCCAGAGCTAGCCGTCACCAAAAAGGCTCTTTTCCTTGACTTGAGTATTTTATCAGGCCCTTGAAATATGAAAGAGATGATTGACTTTTATTTGTCATTTGGACATGACTATGGTGTTTAATGTGGTAAAAGCAAAATACATAATTAAAACCATCAGTAAGCCCTACTGGATGACAGTAGATCTTCTCCATGTACCTAGTCTTTCAAAAATCATGCATTAGGTAAACAAAATGGCAAAAATACCCAAACAATTTCCTTAACAAAGATCATTATTTGAACTTTACTGCTACACTGTGTCAAATGGTGACTGAATATCACAGGCCCAAGGCAGACACAGGCAGCCAGAGCAACCTTGGACGTGAAAAAAAGGATAATTAAGGACTCTCATAGCAACCCATATTGCAATCCCATACACTGTTCATATCCTTCTCTCTTTCTCTCTCCTATAAACAAGGGGGAAAAGAAATCTCAAAACCCTCCAAAGTCTTCAGTTTTGAGGTGTCCTCAAGCTGACTGGAGGCCACAAATACAGTTGAAATAAGCATGACGGTCACTTTGAAATCACAAGCATAATAGACAAGGTTAAGGAGACACCCCTATAGTAGTAAGGAAGCCAGCCACGGCTTTTGATTTTTGGGACTCAGTGTGAGGTTGACTTAATGTTCTCAGGTTATAACAAATAGTATGCATTACAAAAGACTGTCTCCCCCACAAGGAAACACGTGAAAAATAAAGACCGAAGCCTGAGCCAATGGCCCTTAATTTCAGGAGAAAGAAGTAGCTCCAGATGGCAATTCATCTCATTCTAAAATACAGACGTAAAATAGGTTAGATTAGAGCATATTTAGATACCAAATTTCAAGCAGCTAGAGTTACATGATCTCACCTTAAGCTTCTAAACAATGTTAAAACTGATTTCCCTGTGCCCCACCTGTATAACATGAAGCTCATGATATTTCCTCGTATGTCTGTCTCATGGATGTGCTCTGCAAATGAGTATTTGGAGAGCATTTTGAGCTCCCTACACAGAAAAAACTGCCTACCACAAGTATTATCATGAATATCCAATCTCCTGCCTTGTATTTGGAGAGCATGGTGTTTTATTTTAACAGCAAACCCACAGCTGCAATGCTGTTTGTTTCCACAGGTGGATTAAACTACATGCCGTCTTAATCACTGAACCTGACCATGAGAAATCATAGACCCCTATTCCAAAGGCAAGATCTTCCACAAACATGGGGCTTGCTCTGGGAAAGTATTTCTCTGAGCAGAACACAGATGGATTGTAGGAAGAGACAGAAACTCACTGTTCGCGAGACTGAAGAGAACAACCTGGGCAGAATCCAGAACTGGACTCAGGTAAATAAAATGGTACATTTCTATGAAAAGCTTCATGAATAAGCAAAGATTTTTAAAATAAATCCTTTCTGGAAATTGCAATGTACACTATTCTCTCCCAGGAAGGATCCTTTAAGACAGCGGCGTTATGACTTTGGTATTTTCTCGTTAAGTAACCAAACACATAAAATAGAATTACAATCCAGTCTGGGCTGGAAAGGGAATGCTGACTACAGCCTGTTCTGCTCTGAAGGCTAAACAAGCATAGAGTGGGATTCATGCCCCTAAACTCGGTTTCCTTAGAAAACAGCCATCTATTCCCAGCCAGTTCCTTCAGCTCCCAATACAGTTATGGCAAGGGGCAGAATGTGATCCATCTTGCCTACCTCAGATACCTGTTTTTGGGGAGGCTCCTCTTTTTCCATTGGCAATTCAGGGAGCCCAGAAAGCTACTCAGACGGCCCATTTAATTTGTAGACAGCAAAATTTAGGGGAGATGAATTCCACCCTCACTGGCACTGAAGCCAAGGCTCTGCTCCCCTGCTCTAGAAAAACATATGTAAGTACATGTTCAACATGAGCACATACCTGAAACTCAGTGGAAATTAGGTGGATGTGGAAGTACATTGCTTAAATGCAGACTGCATGAATATGCAGGGAGAGAGAAGGAGGAAAAACAGTGTTTTTACATTCATTGAGGTTACAAAATGAATTTGGACATGACCACAGACACTTTCTGTGAATATTCAACAGCTCAGCTATCCTAGCATGAAAGTTTGTTGAAAGCAAATGTTCAGCTATTTTGTGGAAGCAAATTTGGAAGTTGAAGTGTAGGTTGTGTTCGGAATTCGTGTTGCTTTCAGTGACTGGAGCTGTGTGTTGCTTCATCTTTCTGCGGGACTTAGCACACTGGCAATACTGCCAGAAAGAAAGAACAATAATTCTTTCATGAGATCACTGAGTAAATATAAGTATCACATTCATGGACTATTTGTGTAGCAAAAAATAACAATAATTCAGTCTCATATCGTCTCTTATATAATTACAGCACAGCACTTCCCAACCACTGCCTGTCAGTTCCGGTCATGTTGATAATTTATGTGCAGATTTTGTTATTAGCATGCTACATAAAAGAGAGAATCCTCTTGTTGTGGGTTGGTAGGGAGAACTAATTAATAAAAATAATTCCATTCCTAAGAATTTAAATACATCTGCCAGTAAATTACTAAATTCAACAACCTCATTGTTCTGTGCTACACATGACTTCCTGAAAGCAGCTCTCTATAGACTCAAGTGGGCCAAATCTGTCACAACAGCTTATCTCAAATGTAGATAAAGGCTTCTTAAATTCTTTTTGATTCACCTTAAAGTGTCTGCCTTAATATAGTAATAATCCTGAGCGCTCTCTGTACTTGATAAAGTCAGTGGAGTGCAGAGGATGGATGTGATACTGGAAGATGCTTCTCTCTCTCTTGATTTCTCTGTTAGTTGCAGAGTATCTATGTGAGGCAACCAAATGCCTAATCACTCTACCAGGCACTGGTGTATGCCTTGAGATATATAAAACAATTTGGGACTTTCCTCTGAAATTATCAACTCCGTGTGCCAGAACAAGCTAACTTCCTTCTTTATCTGCACATGTTTCATCGCATCCTGCCCAGCCCACGAGGACTGGCCTGCACAGCGCAGGCTGGGCGCGCAGTCATGCTCAGAGGTGCTTGGTGCTGTTCAGTGCGTGCAAGAACGAGCCCTGTGCAGCTCCCAGGTGGCTTGGAGTCCTTGCTCACTTTTCCTCTGTTTCAGTATCTTTCACTTTCTTCTGGCATCACCACAAGATGCAAAATATGAGGAATTTACCCTTACAGAGCAGCATTTTTGAGTGCTGCTTTGCTTCTCCGTAACCATCGGCAAGCGGTCGCTGCAGAGGAGAGACAGTCTGGGGCTGTTGATGCCCCTTGCTATCGTGGTCCATCACCCACCACTGTCCCCTGCACATGGTGCCGCTCCCCTCGCTTGTCTCTGTCTTCCGGACTTGGGCCTCTCACTCCGCGCTCGTTTGGAGATTGTTTATTATTTTTATGGAGGCAGTTGGTCTCCCTGACCCTTCCTTTGTCTCTGAGGATGTGACGTTGACACTTCCCTAGTGAGTCTTCCTCGGGGCTGTGGTTGCTGCCAGTGACCTTCTGGCTCCTGAGAAGGACCTTTGCCAGGGAGGATTTCCAAATACTTGAGATCAAGCTTGAGATTGCTCACCCTCTGACTGCTAATCCCAGCCCTTTGCTTGTGCTTTCTAGATCGTTATGTCTTCTTTATCCCTTTCCTACGACTGAGGTGCTTTGCTACTAACAGAGTACATGAAATACCCATTTCCTTGATGAGGAAATCCTGGAGTAACTTTACTAGAGTCAAGTCAGGGGAGAAACAGGCACTAAGTTTAGCAGGTTGGTGGTCTCACAGGATCAAAACTTATTTTCACAAACACTAAAAACATTTTTGTCCACAATTTTTTTTTTAAGCAAATCATTACAAAAATTTGATCAGGTGGATTCAGGACTAAATTTCAAAGAAAGCAAAACACCACTCCCAAAACTGCAGCTAGAAATGAGCAGACAGACACCATAGGCAGATGTCTGAAGCTCCATACCTGCCAGGAAGGAAGTTGTGGACATAATTCTCCCAAGAAAAATATTAAATAATTAGAAATGGATATTGCTATGGCATTTCCACACAGATATTTTATAGCTTAGCTTTATACAGAGATTATATCAAAAAAGTATGTAATGTGTACTTACAACTCAATTCAAAAATAAATCTTTACAGTTTTAGAAAGTGCTCAGCTCCTTGCCACATTCAGTCCTCTTTCATGACATTACCTTTTCCCACACAGATGCTGTAAGAAACAACTTATAGTGGAATTTCACTCCATGTACAAAGAACCATTATGCAGAGCATTCATGCCCTGCTGCAGGCTTCCTCATCCAAGTGAATTTTTTGCCATGTGTGTTTTTACTGCAGAAGGTAGTAAGTTAGTTCTTGTTTAAGCTGTACATATATGTCCATAAAGCAGTTATCCTGTGTACAACCAGATCTCAATATCCTCATACACTCACATCTTTGTGAGTTATCTTAGCTCAGCAAGTCACCTCTTCGCTGAGCCTCAGGAGAATCTGTTGCTCCTGTGGTGGCTTAAACTTGCTTATTTGGCTATGCTTCTGGAGCCGGCTAAGAGTGCGCGTATGGTCACTTATTGCAGCTCAGCTCACAGACAGCAATTTATTAAGCTGTGCTGTCCTCTTTGCTTGCAACATGTAAACATATCAGCAGAAGCATTTTACTTCCACACCTTTTTTCAAGGACCTTCCACACACTCTCTTGTACTGTACCCAGTTTTTATTAAAACTACTTTGGTTTGGAGCTGAACCCATTTAACTTGATTAGGTCAAATCAATAAATTATAGGGCTGTTTCTGACAGCTCAGAAGAACGTGTGTGGGAAATGTTCCTTTTTGAAGCATTCAGTAGGAAGTATCCCAGACACACAGATGGAGAGCATGTGTCCACTGAAATTAAACGGAGTTGGGTCTGTGCACCCAGAACAAAACACTCAGCCCTTTAGTAGTGGAAAGCCGTTAAAAAAGCTTGGTGATGACACTCATGCAACCTAATATCTCCATTGATGATATACACTTATTTCAACCACCTAATGAAATTGGGTGGTTTTCTTTTTTATTACTTTATTGCTTTCTTGAATTTAATAACATATGAAGGAAAAATTAAATGACCATTTTCTCCATTGTGGAGTCTCTGTTTTCAATTGGTATCTTGTTTCATTCATTTTCTTCATGTTTAAATGCTGTTCTAGCCCCCTATGTTGGCAAGGTTTGAACAAATATACAACCCACAAAAACTTAGGAAAAGGGTTTCTGGTTTCCAGTCAAATCTGATTGAACCCAGTAAAAAGCCACCCTTTGGAAAGATTCAGGAAATCTCTTAAGCATGGTCATACATCCATCCTTATTCAGAAAAGCCTTTAAGCACGTGCTTAGCTCAACTTCACTGGAAATTAAGCACGTGCTAAAATTCTTTCCTGGAAGAAGGACGTCCTTTGTCCACCACCTACCTGAGGGTGCCTGGTATCTTCACTGCTCCGCCATATAGGACAGAGTATTACTGTGGCAGGTGCCAGCGCTGCTCATTGAGCAATGTTGGAGGGCTCAATGAGGGGTCTGGAGAGGAAGTAGATATTAAGCTTCTTAAAGTTAAAACACTGTGAATCCCAGGGGTCAGGGGTTTTACTCCTAAACAATGTGTCAACAAACCAGCAGTATAAGAAAAGGGAAAAGCAAATAAACATTTCCTTGAAAACAGAGAGAATATGTCATCGGACAGTAGCAGGAGGGCATAGGGTAGCTGATTTCTTTCCTATTTGCCGTTTTTGATGCTCATGAGTGGGGGTGCAACTGAAGACACCTATACCTCTCAGTTAGTGTTTGCCATAGCCATGAACGTCTGCTAAGTCATTACAACAAGAGAAATCCTTGCCATGTCCCACTACATAGGGGATGAGACCGATGTCAAATCTGAAATGGACCATTTCCAGACAAAACGCTCATCTACCCAGGTATAAGGGAGAGGCTGAGTTTCTGCAGCCAGCTGAGGTCTGGATATTTTTCCCCACCTGCAAACCTCAGGGGAACAGTAAATCCATCATTAGTGCCATTGCACATATTTCATCAATAAAGTACTTAATGCACTGCAGCAGAAATGAGAAACTAATAGCATTAAAATCAGTTTGTCACAGAAGGAACTGGCAGGCTGCCCTGCTCACTGAAACAACAAATTGACATCAGCTATACTCACAATTAAATGAGTCCAACAGCCAAGGGCTCCCAGAGGTCTGAGTATAAGGCATTACTATGAACTGGCATGGGAAGGCTATCGATTAATTTATCATGGAGAAAGCACCAAAATAATCAACATTTTCTATTTTTTTGTAGTATTTTGGAAAATACCAGTCTTACTCACCTACAAGATTTCTGGGGCCATTTTTTAAACCTGGAGGCCAACTTATTCATGGCTGTTGACGGTCCATATGGCTTCTGATCTGCAGACAGGAAGTACTTTGTATAAAACACATTGAATTAAAACCCTATTAGAGAACTGTAATTTTTCACACTTTCTAGGTAGCTATCCCAAGGATCTTATTACCAATGCAAAATGATCCTCAAATGTATATATAAAATTTTCAGAATATGCTGTGACTGGTGAAGTCCTTGACCACTGAATTGCAGGGTGGGGAAGGACCTCAAAAGCCAGCTAATCCATATCTCTGCCCAAGGCAGAATCAGTTAGAAGTAGCTCATTCCTCACAGGTTTGTCTGGCTTGTCCTTAAAACCCTTGGTGACAGACTATCTGCAGCCTTCCCAAGCAACCCAGAGCAGTGAACCCTGTCCTTTTCCTTAGAAAGGCTAATCTATCTGAGACGATGTCTTGAATGTTTCTCAACCTAGTTTAGGTCCATTACTTTGTCCTAGTCGTCACTGTTGTTCTGGACAAACGATGTATTTGTGCAGCACTCTTTTCATGTCTCCCCTTGCTCTCTGCTTTTCTAGGCTAAACAGTCCCTTCTCTTGCATGCTTTTATTGGGAGAGAAAAGACTTACCCATGTGGGAGTGGAATCTGTGATCTCCAGGTTGGGTGACCAATACCTCGTTGGTCCCCTGGGGCTGCTATATACAATTTACGGCTTGGATTTGTAGAACCCGGTGAAGCTCACTCTGTGCCAAACTATCTGCTATGGAAGTGACATTCTTGGACAAATTTTCATGTTTAGTAATTGAGGCAAAATCATGTTGTCATCAGAGGGAGTCAGTCTGGTGCATCTTAGCAGTGGAAGTAGAGTATTACAATGCACTATATAGATATGGCTTTAATACTGACAATATAAATACGACACTCCTAGGAATATCTTTCCTTTTAATGTTACATAAGTGAGAAAAGATGATCTGCACGTTTCTACAATCAGGGAATGTTGTCCATTTCCTGATTCTGGCGCCAACTCTGCATTTAAATTCCAACCACATTGTTACAGTCCATTAATTTTTGTAGACTGAAGCTGTTGCAGTGCCACACAGGAAAAATATGTAGCACAGATGTGTTTGCTGTTGTGAATTTTTCTTTTTTTCTTTAGAAATAGTTGTAAAATAAAATAATAAAAACACTCTAAACAATCCATGCTTGAACTAAAATTAAATTCGCCTCCCTCTTTGGCTGGTTGCTAAGCTGTACAAAGCTGTAGCGCTAAACTTGGGCCCACTCCTGCCACCTATTTGGAACATAATTAGAGTTCATTTGAAGTCTAATGGTATTTCATTCCTATTCCAAAGGACGTCATTTGCAATAAATGACTTTCTTGGACCAAAGAAAGCTATTCCAAAAATTAAATAGCAAAGGGCAACTATGCTACAAGCAGTTGAGAGGGATCTAGCTTGCTCAGCTTTTTATGGAAGGAATGAAACCACCATTAAAAGCCTCTCTGCAGCATTTGCTCAGAGGTGCTTGTCCCATAAAGTGTTCAGCTTGTTGCAGTTATTTTTTCTCTCTATGTTACTAATTTTGAACAGCAGGATAAAGGCAGTTGGAGGACTCAACTTCATCACAGCAGGCACAAAAATATTTGTTGTCAGAATAATTCCCTGCCTTAGGAGGATGAGCTAAAAAGGCATAGGGCCAAACCTGGCTTGTATTAAAGCCCCTGCAGGCACAGGACTTTCAGAAAAACACCAATGATGCTTGAGTGTGGTCATTCTATCGTACAACTGCTCCCACTACAATACCAAACCCAACAGAAATGCTGTTTCCTGGACTGACACTGAAAATTAGCCAATCTCCACCATCACTTTCCATTGGAATTCATTGAATGAAGTAGTAAGCCTGTGAATTCCTTTAGGTTCCTTCCAGATCTGAGATATCACTGTTGTTTTACACGACTCTAGTATGCATTATTTTTTGCCTGGTCTTTAAGAAGAGAATGGTTAGCATCTAATGGAATCCCCTTTGCAAATTTTATTCATCCCTCAATCCAGAAAGGTATTTATATATCAAAAAAAGTTGAATTAATTATCCCTCACAAGCGCAAGTAATATGTTTTACATAGCTTACAGGCATCTACATGCTTATAACATGCATAAGTATATATGTATATAACCACTATTTACTATTGAGTTAGCAATGAACTTACCTTCTGAAACAGTGTGAACTTACCTTCTGAAACAGAAGGTAAGTAGATCTTTATGCTAGTAAGCTTGCTTGACAACCTGTCACACTTAGCAGGAATACATTTATTGTACTAAAAGAAAGCTACACACACTGTTCAGGCTCCCTGGTGCTTATGATCTCTGATATGGTTTCATGCCTTTTTCTGGGTGAAGCTCCATTCAGTGCAGTGTGGCAGTGCAGTCGTCATGGTCCCATTGACGTAATAGGATGATGACAGTATACATCTGTGGATGATGCATCCCAGCAGAAACTCCTTCTGGAGTAAAGTGCTAGTGTGGCCAGGGTTTATCAGGGAAACCTTCGTAAGTAAGTGTAGAGCCTAACAAGGTGTATGTATTGCATTGTTTTTCCACTTGTCTGAGTGAAGTGACTGATTTCACTGACTACAATTTCTTCTACAGTATCTGGGGCTTGTTCAGCTGTATCATCAGAAATAATCCTGTAAAAAAGCAATAATTTTCCTTACATATTAAAAATATATAGCAATAAAGCTGAAAATCTTACAAGGTAGTCTATAGAAGACTATATAGTGAAGATGGAGCCAGACTCTTCTGAGAGGTCCATAGTGGACAAGAGGCTGTGGACACAACTTGAAACAGTAGAAATTCCAGGTAGATATTAGGAAAACTTTTTTTCACATTGAGGGTAGTCAGACATTAAACAATCTGCCCACTGAGGCTGTGCAATATCCATCCTTGGGGATATTCAAAACTCAGTTGGACTAGGCCCTGACCAACCTGGTCTAAGTTGGCTCTTCTTCAAGCAAAGGGCGAAATAATGTGATTTTCAGAAGTCCCTTCCAAAATATATTATTCTGATTCCATGATTCTGTGATCAAATTTTGTAGTTAACAGGACTAAAATACCTCTGCTGTATTCCTAGTTTTGACTGGGAATTTTCTGAGAGTGATACAAAAGCCATGGGAATTCTGTGTTTTAGTTTTTCTATCTGAAAAATGGAAACTGAAATATTCATCTAGTAACAGCAGCATTCGTGTAGTATACTCCATCATTATTTTCCAAGTGCTTCAGATCCTTAGAGGATTATTATCACCCACACATCTAAACACTCTATGAAGAGACATAAAATGGTAAGAGTAACACTGGAACTTGGTTTTAGAAATAATGCTCAGCTGTTGGCAAATGGGTTATAATTCCTGAAAACGTGCTTGTGAGTACCACCTAGAGAAGGAGCACAAGCTATGGGCTGCCTATGACTCGTCTGTGAGGTTTGCATTACCCATGAGAGGTGATTTTCACATCTCCTGCCCAGCATAATGCACCTGCTTGAACGCTGTTTTGAAAGGTTTCAGATATCAAATGAAGCCAAGGCCAGTCCTTAGACAGGCTGTAAAGTTCCCATTATTCAGAGGATGTGATTGGCCTCGAAGTTAGCTCATTTTGCCTCTGGCCCTCAACTGGAGAGACACTTTAAAATCTGAACATCGGTAAGTGACCAGCAATGAATCCAGAATGGGCATCAGATGAAGCAAAGAAAGACCGCATTTGCTTATGCACGGCTCCCCTGGCTCCCTTCTACAAGGCAGGTATTTGCATAGGCTTAAATTCACCTCAGTCCAGAAGAGGCGCAAAGAGCACTTGAAAACTACTTAGACCTCTAAAATAAGACTTAAGTGGGACTTCAGGGTTGTTCTGGCCATCTGCACGGATGGGAATGCCCCCTACAAAGAACAGCACACCCCAAACAAAGACCGGTTCATGGGAGAGCTCACAGATAATGAATAGCAAGAGGTATAAACATAGCTGAGACATACAATTGACCAGAATAGGAAAGAGATGTTCAGTGCGCTAGTGGGACTCCACATCCCGGACCATTATAAGCGTGCATGTGTGTGTATATAGGTGCAGTTATAAAACACACATACACACACTAAGTGATTATTATGATTATCTTAGCACACTTGGGAAGGTGGAATGAAAAATAATGTCAGACTTGTTTTGTATTCAGCCATGGAGGACCAGAAACGCTGCTGCTAATAAAGGCAGATTTGGCAGCTGCAGAGCCTTGGCAAGGGTACAGAGTTCCTTAGCGAGCTACTGAATAGCTCCAGCTGTGCAGAGCTTGAAATGTATCTTGAAAGTACAGAACGACAGCTGTCCTGCTCCACTGCCCCACTTGCCTGGCTGAGAGATGAGGGTTTTTTTAATTGTAAGCTTATGCTGTATTTTGGGTTCCTCTCCTGCTGGCTCTCCCTTTTCCCGGTGCAATAACATAAAGATAAAGCTTCTACATGGGACAGCTAGCAGGTACGGTCTGACACATGGCAGCTGATACAGGACAAATGGTATTACGCATTTGATCTACCTCTTGTCAGGGCAGCAGGAGGGACTGCTGCCAGAGATGTGCTTTGTATTATGGCAGGGTTTTGATAATCACCCTGCTCAAAAAGTCATATGGTTCCTACGTTGTCCTGTTCCACCAGGTGGGTAAAATGAAACTTTTTTTTTTTCTTATATTTGTAATGAAATTAGCAAAGTGGGAGGAAAAGGAAGGTGAGTTACAATGCTTTTCCTCCCAGAGGAGGAATGTCTTCTGGCTTGTGCAAAAATGGCAGCATTATCTAACATTATCTAACAGAGAAGCAGCCTTAGCAGAGGCTGCTGGACCAGGAACAGCCCAGGACCATTCCTGCAAAGCCCTTCAGAGTGTGCTCAGCTTTGCATGAAGTGCAGTCAACAGGATTAGCCATGAACTTATATAAAATGTGAGCTCAGTTGCTGAGAGGCTAAATTAGGGCTTAATGCTTTTTCAGTCAAGTGGCAAATATATTGGCCACCGGTTAAGTTTTCCTGCTGTATACTATTAAGCTTCCTCTGATCACAGGACAAGGCAGTCTCCTGCATCGGAGAGCCCAGTTCCCAGCTGTCCTTGCCTTCCTGCGATACAACCTCACAATGCAACAAGCTGTTTGCCTCTGCCATTGCCACTGGGACACTGCTGAAAAACCTTTATGGTCTAATGGTGAGAAGTATTTTTCTGATTTCCAGACACAAGCTCATTCACAGCTATTTCATACCCTTTTGTTCTTGTGCCAATGTTGTTTCAAATAGCTCTTCTTCCTTCAGGTGCTCACCTGAAACATTTTATGCAGGTGAGGGAATGTGTACGCGTGTGCATGTGTGCATGCTATCAAAAGTCTGATTTATTTCTGTAGTGCAATTCCATCCCCTGTCAGCCTTCATTTTGCTACAGTAAGCAAGGCTGATGGATCTCTGATTGCCTAGGTAGACCTTTTCCTCCTGCTTCTGAAGTCAATGAAAAGTTGGCCTTAAGTGAAAAGCTGACTGTCAGCTTAAGTGTGTTGCTGACTCAGTGCCTGAGTTTGTGTTCATTAAGGCACACAGCCTTAACAGTGGGGAGTCACCACCTTGGGTCTGGGAGCCGAGTAAAAGACAATCCGGACAGCTCTGAAGAGCGCTAAGACTCTGGAATGACTAAAGTGACCAAATGCCCTGTTATATTCAGGTCTAGGTAGGAAATTTTGGTTATGTTGTTCAATAGTGCATTAAATCAACTCTTCCAGCAAGGGGAAAAGTGTCAAAGTCAACAAGCCAAAAATTAGCTATTTCCCAAAATACAAGAAGAGGATTTTTCTTTACTGTTCTTCTTGCCCACTGAATCTCAAGATAAAGGCTAACATCTATTACTGCAACCTCACTTGTCCTTTGAGATGACCTGTAAGGCCAAATTTAGGGTTTGTTCTTGGGCAGTAGGTAGAGGAAGGGGTCAGGGGACTGGAGTCACGGGAGGGGCATAGAGCTAAAAGCATTGCTGCTGGAAGACAAACTGGGCAGCCAAAAGGAATCTGGGGAGTTGGCCAGTTCAGTTAGGATTCTAGTGGGTTTGGAAAAAATGTAATTAGCCAGTTGTTCCTTAATTGTTGGGACATAGGGAACATTTTTAAGGCTTCCTTTGCTTGCTTCCACGTGGACTCTCTCATGTCTAATGACTATGCGGAGCTTACAGTGCAACTTTTCCCACTGACCTAGTCTCTCTCCTGTACCCCACTGCTAATTTTCATGGACATTTTAAAACCTAATATTGTGAAGCCTTTCCTCTTCCATCAAGCTGTATTGCAAACAGCCAACAGTCTCAATAAGTATTAAATGGAGGTAAGCTTGATGGACAAACAAACAACTACAGCACAGCTGCATAATCCTCACTTCCTCAGGAAATAAAGCTAGATATTACAAATAGTGACCATGTATTAAAGCTATGTAATATTTTAATAAAAAGGATGTAGATTTTCCCCCACTGAGACGTTATTTGGCTTTTAGATTGGTCTTTCTGTCTTTCTTTCACCCTGCTCTGAAGATTAAGAGCTTGATCACAGCTGCAGATGGGATGGATGGACTGCCTGAAAGTGTCTAGTTATACCAAACCACCTCTCAGGTTCACACACACCAGGTTAAACTCACTGCCAGGTGTTGGATCCAAAAGGAATTTTTTGTATTCCTTTGCAGGGTGGAGGATGGTCCACCTCCTAGATGTATCCATGTGTTTTCATTTAGGGAGTTTCTTGATATTGCCAGGGCTTGAGACACCTCTCTTGTCCTCCTCCTGAGACTTGAAGAAAATCAAGCACTGAAGCTCTGACATCTTTTGTTTGGACTTTTTGGAACTACTATGTATTGCATGATCACCACAACAGCAAGGAGTGAGACTTGGTGACTCATCTGGTCTCTTCAGGGACAAAGATCTTAAGAGTTTTGCAGAGGGATCTTTATTGGTGCCCACAGATTGTCTCTGCACTCAATAAACTGAACAGTGACAAGCATAGGCTCAGACACTCTTCCTCATTCATCCACAGTATGTAATTATTAGCGTGATCTTTGGCATGGCTCTGGCATGCCAACTAGCATCTTCTAGACAGTGTCTGGGGATAGCTAGGGGGACAGCAAGTGCCAGGGACCCTTCCCAGTTGATAATTTAGATCAGGTGACCCTGAATTTTGAAAGGAAGCGATTTTAGCTGGGTAGACTAATTATAAGGAGACAATATTTTCCAGTCTCATCAAATCAGCCCCACATCTTTTGAGATGTGTTTGGCTATATGCTACTATTTCTGTTAATCATTTAAATTTCAGATATGCTCAAGAAGCTTGTGTTACTTTCTGGTACAGAGGGGGTCCTGCATTAAAAGTTTTATTCTGAAATAGATGGGATAGAGAGGAAAAAAGCCCAACATACAAGCAGCTCGGTGGGCTATAAAAAGCTACCCTTGCTAGAAGTGTCATGGTAGTTATAGGAGCTACCACAGTCTGATCAAGCACAGATGATGTTTTTAATGCTTCAGTATGCCCACGCCCACACCAGACATTTTAGATCTTCCTTGATGGGGTACGTGGACCTGTTGTCTGCACAGCAAGTCCAAACTTATGGGAGGTGCACCTTTAACATGGATAAGGGTAGATGCATGACTGAAAATCCCTCACCAGAGCAGTGCTCAGCTGGATGGGTCCCCAGAGCAAGCGGTAACAAGAAGAATGTTTTTCTTGAACAAGGTTTCTTCTCTGATTTACATCCTTCCAACAAGTATCCTTCAGTACTCACGAAGGATTGATTATCAACTAGGAAATACAAAAAAAATCCTTAGGAGAAAAAAGTCCCCCTGCACAATGGAGCCATTTTGATTCTCTAGGTCACCTGTAGGGATATCTCTGGTGGAGGTAGCAACACATCCTTCACACCTGCAGCAGCCAGTCTCAGCTAGGGAGACCAGGTAGAAGTAGAAATATCTCTGTGGTGAAGTGCCAGCAAACTCTGGATCTCTCCAGAGAGCGAACACACCCACTTATTGAGAAGAAAAGAGGATATTAACATCAGTGAAGCATGGGTTAAGGAGAAAAACACAGAAAAAGAACCAAGTCACTCACTGAAATGTGTTCACATTAAAAAAGGCACTGATTTATTTTTTTAACATGGCTTTCGGCGGGAAGCATGCTGCATAGGCCATCTGGCTGGCCACAAGGTAGATGAGGGCTAGCTTGCTCAGCCAGCACCGACCACGGTAGCCCTGTGGCTGCCAAGGAGGCACACTGACTTACACCAAGCAGGAGCATGGTCACGGGAGCCGTTACCTGCCAGTGGCTACGAACTGCTCTATGAAGTCAGTTATGAGTCTCTGCTACATCCAGGGAAATACGCATCAGCTCTTTACTCCGCTCTGCCATCCTCTGCAGAATTTGCCCAAGTTTGCCTAGACCTAGAAATGAGCTGCCTTTTCAAACCTGTACTTGGTATCAGCAGTGAAACAGGTGGGTGAAAGGAAGCAGGGGCTGCCAGTGCCTTTGTTATAGTTCTTCTACGTAGCAAAAACAGAGGTTTTCAACCTCTCTCTATTGCTGCCACAGATACTAATTCAGCTAAAATTCCTTCGATTACGCTCTTCCCCAGAAGTTTGCCTCCTCCTGTCTCTCCCACTTATTTTCAGTTTTGCTGCCTTTCTTTGCGGTCTGATATTCTGCCTCCCATGCATCTGCTGGTTTTGCATTCAACACACTTTTGTAGACTGACAGTTCATGGATCCCATAACTGTGTGGTTTCTCATATGCAGAAAAGAGGAAGTGATCTTCTAATATGTATGATCATATAAGGGTGAAAAAGAGAACAGATATATGAATTTCAACAGCTGATTCATGCCAATAGTTCCCTATATACACACATTACCCTGAGCTTTTTTAAGAAAGCTGTCATTGAAATAATGGCCAACATCTACAGATGAGGAATGTTCCTTTTCGTCACATTCCAGCTTTGATCAAGAAATTATTGCTGTTTTCCTAGACCACCCTCTCAGCCTCAGTAGCTCTTCAGTATTAACCCCAAGTATGACAGTGTCCATGAGAATGATGGGTTTTCTCTAATCAAGAGAAGTTGAAAGTTATCTACAGAAAAAAGAGGAAGGTGTTTTAATGGTGATGTGGCTGACTGAGAGCAGAGCTCAGATTGTACCCCTAGGCCACCCAGCTGAATTTGGAAGAGCTGAGACTAATGCAGCAGAAGACACTGTGCTATGTCCCAACAGTGTGAAACACTGAGCCCATTTCTATTTCATAGAAGCTTTCAGAGCTGTAGGACATGAGTGCTGCTTTGAGTGCTCGCTCTGCCCCTTTGCTCAGAGACAGAATTTCAGAATTTCCCTTGGTGGGAACAGTAGCTTTTAGCTTTCAATCTGCATTTCAGTGTGCTGCAATCACACACAGTTGTTCCTTCCTCAATCCATGGACTTCTGCATACCCAGCATAGTGCTCAGAGAATAACAGGCTGTGTATTGAAATCTCTCCGCAGCCATTGCTCAGATAAAACTCTACTGAGCAAAGACTGAGGAAAAACTGACATTCCCTGTCAACACACTATCTCCATGCAATAAAGTACTGAGCATTTGCATAACTTCAAGCACAAATTCACATCTTTTTTCTGAAGTTTGAAAAAGCATTTCATATTGCAGTTGCCAGTTTGGGAAGTTGTTTATGCCTCTGACTGAGCATCTTGTTGAATTTTTGCCTTGGCTCTGGGTGAATAGCTGACTCCTTACCTAATATCTGTTGGGCTTTTAGACCTCAATACCAGCTCTTCATGTCTGCAGTAATCCAGGAAAATCCTGTATGACACTGCTCTAACTGATGGCATATGGAGGGCTAGATGCTATTAATACAGCTGGTCACTTATTCCTGGTTACCTGTTCTATGGGAACTGCCATGATGGTGACTACCATCTACGTGGTTGTGAATATATAAGAGTCTGAGGTTCCTGGCCAGCTTCAAACCAGTCATTTGTTGAACAAAGTTTAATCTACCTATTTTGGGACAAATGTGGCAGTCAAACCTTCCAGCAAGTTACCCGAAGCCTCTGCTCTATGGTAGCATGCAGTGTTTCAGTCTGTGGAAACTAGAAACAAAAATTTTGCCCCTAAATACAACATTCATCAGACTTGCTGAGAGGCTGGAATAGCATTTTCCAGCAACATGAATCAGTCAATCGGCAGCCAGTAAATACAGTGGCTTGCTAAGTAGTTATAACTTTGAAATGAAATCAAGCTGGACTGAGGGAGCTAACATCTTGTTACGGCTACATTGCATATTAATGTACCAGTATACACTCACAGCCTCTTCCTTTCCACTAAGTACATACTGTACCTGTAACACACTGTAAGGTTCCCAGTACCACACTTTAAGGTGAGAACATTCAGTTCAGCTATTCTAATCATCAAACTTTAAGCTCACTCATTCTCAGTTCGGGCATATGAACCAAGGTGAATGTGATCAGAGCATAGTTGCCTTCTCTAGCTAACAGACAGACACCTCCAGAGCATGGGTCAGTGTTTAGCAGAAAGGGGGACTTAGAAAATGCAGGCAGGAGACTAGGGTTTGGTGGGATGTAGCTGGGTGCTGGTGTTCCTAGGATCCTCCAGAGCCAACAGAGAGAA
The DNA here is from genome assembly GCF_036370855.1 of Dromaius novaehollandiae. NCBI lineage: Eukaryota > Metazoa > Chordata > Aves > Casuariiformes > Dromaiidae > Dromaius > Dromaius novaehollandiae. The sequence continues at coordinate 79,527,977 of NC_088101.1, read as the reverse complement.
ACTAGGTCCTCCAGAGCTGGATTCAGAGAGGTAGCTTATATTAGGTACTCTGAAACACTCTCTGAAAGAGCCTTTCCTCTCCTATGGCCGTAGATTGAGTCTAAGGAGCTCAGCCTACTCACTTGGACACCCAAATTTACAGGAGGAGAGAAGACAGTGTAAATATTCCCCAGCGGAGATAACCTGGAATGTGTCTGGTGTCACAAAGTAATGATGGCTGAGTCCCACAGCAGCTATGGTCCTCCCCACATGTGTGAGGTCCCATGGAGAGCAGCCTATGCAAAGGTCTTCTTCCAGAGAGGGCTGGGAAACTTAGCCAGAACGAACCAGAGAGATGAATACTTATTTCAGGGGTAGGGCAGTAAAAAGAGAACTTTCTCCATTTTATAAGTTCCAACAGAGCATTATCAGCATGGGAGTAAACAAGACTAAGAAATAAAAGATAGAGAAACTCCTTTAATCTTTGAATTTGCCCATAGGAGATTTTTCAGCTATCTCTTCTTCAGGTCCCTTGTGCCTGAAAGCTTGCCTGCTTCCCCTTCCCCTGCCCCTGCCCCTTTTTATCATTTAGGCTAATAAAAAATAATGTCTCTTCCTATAAACCTTGATTTTTGTGTCAACAACAACATTACTGCACTAGGGAAGTTCAAAAGTAGCCATGTCACTTGGGTAATGGTGTTTCATCTCCTTTCCCCATACAAGCGATTTATCCATTCTTCATAACAGCAGTACTTAGAAGCCTTAGCTGTGCTACTGCCTGTTTTTTTAAGCCCAGAGTTTTCAACCTGTAAGCTAAAACAGCCCTCTGAACTAGTGGACTTCTCTAAAAAGATTTGTGAAAAGGAAAGAAGTCTATTTTCAGGAGGCAAAAGTTTTTGACAGAGGGCTGCACCTCTGTAAGAAAATGCACGGTCTGCAAATCAAAATGCTTGATAACCTCTATAGCAAAGTATGACTTACCATGGTTGTCTGCACTGAAAATGGGTAGACAACTTGGGATTGACATCCCCATGCTATACTGTGCTTGTGATATTTGCAATTTATGACCTCCTCTGAGAGGCCATTCCTGTCCTGGGGAGTTTTATCCATCGCCCTTTCAGCCCAGTGAACCTACAGCATGAAATTTGTAGAGTCATTACTGGACGCACACTCTCAATTCCCACTGCAGTAAGTTTATTGCTTATGACAGCAGGGTTAAAGCCAAACAAGCATGCTGATTGATTTCTGCTCAAGAGAAGGCTGAGTTTCAAGAATGCTGTTTACACAAAGGGCTTGATTCTAATCAACCATCAGAGTAATTTTCATTTATATCAATATAAGACAGAGCTAAATGAGGCCCTTGGCTTGCAAAATATTTTAGGGCTCTTTGGAGAGAGACAGCATTGTAAAAACAGAGATTACAAAGGGAACAATCACAGTTCTTAATTCAAAGGACAACCATGGGAAGATGTACCTTTGATGCTAATCTTCTGCAGTGACTAGTACTGCCAGTGAGATGCAGACTGAATCTTCTCTGCCAGCATTTCAGGGTGCCCTGGCTGGACCCCAGCTGTTGATAGTTATGGGGCTCTCTTTAGATCGATGTAATTGCCCCAGATTTGCACTGGCAGACCATGTTTTTGCTGGTATGCTACCTTCCAGTTTCGTTTTCTCTGTGAATGCTGGAAGATGTTTTATTTTAGAGCTCCTGCAATTTTCAGCCAGTTTAATTCAGCAGACCGCTATGGTAACTGACATCTGGGGGTATGAAAGTGTTTTAAAGGAGGAGAAGGACAGAGAAGGAGCGGGAAAGGTTTTACCACTTGCTCCCAGTTCGCTGCCCACTGCAGTCAAATATGCACTCCTGACAGACAAATCTTTTAAAATATTCAGGTGTCTAAAGATGCAGATAACATTTAATAAAGCATTCACATAGACTGAGTGCCTACTTTCTTTTCATGCCCCTTAAGACTCCAAGACATGTAAGTCCATTTGGCATGGACTGTATACACATTATAATATTGACCGTAGCCTATGCAATCACCCTGAACTGAGTGAATTATGAAAAGTTCCTTTGGCCTTTTTTGCTTTTTAACTCATTGCTATGAAGATCTTAGTTTCTATCCTGCTTGCCAGGATCAAAAGCAAAAAAGGGCTTTCGATTTGGCTGTGGTTTTGTGGGTGGACTGTGAGAGAAAAGCAACAACAAAATTATCCAGACAACAACTATGAGTTGAGGACATATGACACTTCCAGGAAGGGCAGAGTGGAACTGACAAATACATGAGAACTTTAGAGTGGCCAAATACTCAGGATTCATGATTTTTTAAGAAATAATTCCATCTCACTCCACTTCCATGAGGCAACTAGATTTATTACTACCTGACTTAACCGTGTTGTGGAATCTGCAGTAATGAGGTCTTTAAAAACTAGTTGGATAAACATATATCAGGCCTATCTTATGCAAGACTTATTCTCTCCTGGGAATAGCTATATGAGCTCATGAAATCCCATCTAAATACAGGCTCAGCAGTACTATAATATCCAAACTACTAAAACCTGTCTGTAATGTGCATTTTTTAAAGAGAGAGGACAGAATCCAGCAGCCACTGAAGTCAACAGGCAAATAGGTCACAGACATGTTATCACAGGAAATCACCTACCCTAAGAAAATGACAGTCATTGGACCAGAATGCAGTGAGCCTAAATAGATACGCTTCCATTGATATAATCTGTATGATGATCATCTATATCAGCTCAGAATCCAATTTATTTTCTGTGTCTAAGTTGACTGTAGAGATTGTCCATCAGCAGCTCTGTCATGCAAAATCTATTCCTTTAACATTTTTCTCTTGGGATAAGAACAGACAACAGAAGACCCCAGATTTATGGAGGAAAACTTAACTCCAAATCTAATTAAGGTCCCAGTCTAGCATGAAGAGTCTTCTTGATTTTAATAATAAATCTAAAGACCACAAACTAAATCTAAATTACCAGATTCTCATATTTGCCATTAAGAGACCTTACCATACAGAATCCCACTGGAATCAGTGGGGAAACCTAGGGAACTGCAAGGTATGATGCAGTGAAAGCAAAAGCATCAAGAATTTCTTCACAATGTGTCTTTAAAGTCACTTTTCTAAAGCATTTCTTTGGAAATTGGCTATATTCTTCCCACAAACATATTTCTCTCCTCCTATGAAAAATGTAATAACTAATAGACTTGATTTTGCATACTTCTCTCTATTCCAGCATATTAGGAGGCATTTAAGAGAATGCTTAATGCCTCAGAATTAAATTACAGATAAGAGCAGCAAAGTCACAGCACTGCACAATCCAGTGCTTAACACAATTACTATTTGGAGCCATGTCGGAGGGGGCTGCAGACAGAAGGAAAACAACAAAGAAGATTTGCTGCTCAACTTCCAGGGTGTAAACCAGGACTGCCACTGCGCTTTGAAGGAGTTCCTGGGAGACACTGGAGATTCTGAGAAGACACTGGAGATCCTGGGAGGACAACCAGAACCCTTATTTTCGAAACTTAATCCAAAGATCGTTGAAATTGGGTGGGAGCATCATCCTTTATTCCTCTGGGCCTTTGGCCAGGCCCAAAGACAGAGAAGCCATAGCTTTAATTTGCACATTCTTTCCATGCAAGTTCCACACAATATTACACCATTGTTTCCAGACTGGTTTGTCAATGGTCCTTCTGATTCCTTTTTGTGAGCAGTATTTCAGTTGTCACTGGGAGCCTGATGCCATCAGGACAGCCTGCAATAGCAAGAGATCTTCAAATGAAAATAAAACTGTCAAGCTCATCTGGTCTTCCCTAATGGATATAAATGAAGCCAGCAATGCATGCCAAGCTTTTTATGAACTATATGGTGTTATAAAAAACATGCTGCCAATGAGGTTAGAAACCCCATTCTTTATGCCTTGTGGTTTAGGATATATGTACTGTACTGGAACGCTAGAAATAGCAAGATGTGTTAGTTTAGGCAGTTTAATAAGAATGTCTAGGTTTATGAATTGGCTTAATATGAGTTCTTCTCAAGCAATAAGAGTTCTCCCTTTCTTGAATTGCTCTTTTTTGGTGGCGTAGATACCACTGCTATTACTGGCTCCTAGTTGACTGCATACTTGAAGGTTGTCATGAGGTCACAGTTTTCTGGCATCTCGGAAGAAGTGGTGATGGAGTGATTGCACAAAGAACTTGCTGCTGTTTCAGAACATGGCAAAGTTTCCAGCTTTCCTGTGTTTCCACTGAACTGGTACAGTGTGAAGCTACCTGATAAAAATATCTAAGCAGCTGGAACAACGGAGAATCCAAAATGCAGAATCGTCTCACAGTGAAAATGGACTTATTCCTATTGGCCGTGGCCCCATGCTTTGTTTGGATCTCACCTGTGTGTCTTTGCCTTGGTTGCCATTTGTATAGTCATGGTAGCAATCACGTTAGTTAGAAACTGGGTTTCTATCCCAAACTAGGAGTACCTGAGGTTGCATTACTGTGGTGGGGTTGCAGGTAGATGGAGAGATGGAAAGATCAGCAACCCTCAGACATGCAGAGTTTCAAAGAGCACATGGGTGCAGGGTTGAGCAGACCGTTTTGTGTCCAACCAGAGATGCTCCACCACAGATATCAATCCAACACACTTTCTAGAAATTCTGGTTGTCTTCATGCATTTCTTTGTCTGTTCCAGTTCGCAGGCTTTGAGCAGCACTGCTTGTCCTAGGTTCCGTGACTGGGACGGTGTTTTCATGGATGTTTGTAAAGAGCTAAGAGCTCTGAATCGGACTGGATCTCTAAGATTCTTGAGAGTAATCAAGATGAATCAAGATTTTGGTAATATTACTGTGATTTGAGATTAAAAAAACAACACAAAACAAAAAATTCTTCCATCTTCTGTATAGATAGAAATCATTGAACGTGAAACTCCCAGACTTGAGACATTTAGGGTTTTGGCTTCAAATTTCCAAGTAAGTCACATTCTTGCCAGAACCTTGGATCTTTGTAGTAATTTAGTTCCAGGCCTGGATTTTAACTTTTGCTTCATGCTTGTGTTGAATGACATAGAATTAATTATTTTCTACTGGTTTAGTGCATGAAGCTCTGCTGTTCTGGAAATGTCTTCTGCCAAATCACTTGAACTTGCTAATACTTTCCAACTCCTTCTTAAAGCTTGTTTCTACACCTATTGTATATTTAAACCAGGTTGACAAAATACTTATTTTATACATGTCCTGTACCATTTGCTTATGTAATGAGAGTGGTGAGCTAAGTGACTAAGGCTCTCTCTGCCTCTCGGGGGGCGAGGGCTCTGGCTCATGCCAGTCCTTCCTCTGTGTCTGAGGGGAATACAAATCTGCAGGTTGGAAAGATGCTTTGTAAAGGATCTAAAGCTAATCACAAGTTACTTTAGTGAGCATAGGACTTATACAGATGGAATAGTAATGTTGTCATTGGCTTTCACCACTTCATGTGTTCTCCACCATGGTTTCAGTATGCTGCCACTTTAGAAGCCATTTGGAATGGCACTCCTTCATTGAGTTTTCCCTTTAAAAACTTAAATGAGAGAAAAAAAATCTTAACAGGGCTTCTCCGCTCTCCCCACTTCGCTCACTCCAAGTAAGTCTTAAATTGCTCAGTACAAAACACTCCCCATGGTTTGTTCCAGAGGTATCAAAAGGTCTCATTTTAGTTTGATAGCATTTCTTAACCAAAGTAGAATAAAATCAAGGGTGAGCATGCGAATGTGCATGCGCATATGTAAGAGGATTAGAATACAAAATAAATTACCTGAGGAAACACTGGCCAACAACATAAATAAATAAATAAATAAATAACAACCTGTTTTTTTCTTGCAGGAGGGGAATTACCGCCAAGGTGAGCAAGTTTTCTCATAGTTCTCTGTGAGGTCTTCCTGGACTTTGCACAACAGAAGCACAGCACATGGAAAACATCGAGAGAAACAGGCTCCCACACTGGGTCTACATTCTTCTCCCCCTGCAAACCTTTAAACTGCCCCTATATTGGAAGCATCCAACTCATTTCAAGGTCCTCGACAGAGAGCTCAGAGCTCTCCTTGCTTTCTCCCCCAAAGGGTTGCTTTAAATAAATAACGATGTGCTGTAAATAAATCCAGAACTGTTTTCACTGGAAAGATTTCTGAGCAGGCTGGGCAAGAGTGGAATGAACATGGGGGAGTGTTTCAGACCAGAATGAAAAGATATACAGAGTTTTAGCTAACTTGGATCGCTAAATCAAAAGGGTGCATCTAAAAGGCCCAGCAAGAGTGGACTGTACAACAGCAAAACCTCTACCCATAGGTGCAGCTCCACTGTTTATTTCATTACTAGCTTCCCTTCCCAACGGCTGTGTATGAGAATACACCCAGAGCTGTCGGGGCTTGTGTTCACTTAATAGCATCAATTGTTTTTAATTATCTGGCTGCAGTTAGGCAGCTCCGCCTTAGTGTCAGACAGTCCCTGGAGAGGCAGCGCTGACGCCTCGCAGCCCAGTCAGCCTAAGCCACATTCCCCCCACTGCTGGTGGCAATGACACAGCTACCAGAGGAACTAATACCAAACAGCATCTGAAAGCAATAAAGCAAATGAAAACTGTGGGGAAGCACAAACTGCAGGCATCCGGGTGGGAGCAGCCGATGTGTTTGGTTGTATAGAGAGAATTCATTGATAACCACATTTATTCCAAAAGATGTCCCAATCTTGGAGACAGAGTTTCTGCTCAGACATTTGCTTGTCACTCTTAGCTTTCAGTCTCCAGTTTTCAGGTTCATTTCTGTCCTGTTGGGCAAAGACATCAGACTCCTTTCTCCCTCTTACAAATGATTTTTCAGTAACAAGCTGTTATAGACCTAGAGCTTCCACCACTAAAATGCACATTTGTAGCATCTCCAAACATCTCCCTTCTCATGGCAACAGGACAAATCTTTTCCTTCTTACAATGCACAGGTCTCTGCCATATGAGGCAGTTCTTGGCACAGGCTGGCAGGACAGAGGCTCATGACACCCTGGAAGAGCAGGTGCTGGTATTGTACATCAGCTCACGTTGCTTAAACTTAACACAGAAAAGTGTGCTCCATCCTCTCAGCCCACAGTCTGGTTTACAGCAAACTAAGTGTCTGCTGTGCTTGAACAAGGGAGGCTTTACCCATGCTGGGCCTTCAGAGGATTACTTTGAGAAAGATGATGGCTGAATTTGAGGCCAGGTGCCTCTATGCTACTGAAGCTCTCTCTTTGGAGCAGAAGTTAAGGCAGACTGCAAATCCTCCATACACTTCAAGGTTTTCTTCTTCATTCCCAGGGATGCTTTGCATGCATGCCAACCCTAATGAAATCATTCCAAATAATTATATTGTTTTCTGAAACACACACACACACACACACACACACACACATATAATTTATAATTCACACTATCATAACAATAAATCATGTTCCTGAAAGGCATCGAGTCCTGCATCAAATTGCCTTCAGTCTAAATTGCTTTATTCTGTTCAATTGGGTTAAAAAACCTTGACTACCTAGTGAATCTGGTAGCAGTTATAAATCTCTGCAGCTGGGAAACTGGAAGGCAGCCCTGCTTACCTTACAATGAGAAGAAACCCTGCTTCCCATTCCAATTGAGCAGTGACTGCAGAGTATAAAGACCTTTCTGAGCAAAATCCTTCAAAAGTAGTAATAAAGAGGGGAGCCCAGAGAAGAGCATGTAATTATAGATGTTATTTGGAGGGCTCTGCTGCATTTTGAAAGACATTTTGAAAGCCACAGCAGTGATGAGATGGGATTTTGCACTGCAAGAGTTTGCAGGCATCCTGCTACAAGGCGCATTGACAGAACACGTGAAGCACTACTGTACCACTGCCTAACTATATCACTTTGTTGTACCCACTACTTGCAAGGCCCTTAGAAACCAAGTGAGCTACAGTGAATGTTGCTGAACATCCATTTCCCAAGGCTATTGAAATGGGATTTTTTTTTTGGTGGTGAATGCTTAATGAATAGAACAATCCTGACGGAAGAAAACCGGCCAATTCCCGGCTTCTGTGTCAACGCCGAATAAAGAGGATAAGCTGACACAGTAGTCAAAAAAGATACAACATACTTGTGATAAACTCTGGTTGCCTTTTGTCTCATTTTCTATTAACTTCTATGTTTTCAGCTTTTCTTCCTTCAAAAAATTATTATAAAGCCTTGTATAACACTGACAAATCAAAACTGTGGCTCTATAGCTGCCAGGAACACTTCTTCCTCTCTCGCCCTTTCTCAACCACAGAGCCCAAATCCTATTTTCCAGTTACATGAGCTACCCATGACTGAATGAATGTATCGCTGCTACTGGACTAGCCAATTCACATGCTGCTTCTTCCAGGATTTGGGGATGGATACATTCTGTCCCCAAGTTTCTCTTCCTCCTCCAATGTGGTTGTTCCCATTTCTATAGCCTCTTCCTTGTTTTCTTTCACTTGCAAATCCACCCTTGTCCTTAACCAAAACGGCGGTGGTGCTTTCAGAGGCAGCCAGGCCAGTCGAGCAGTGCACAGAACCGCGCGGGCAGATCCCGCTCCGCTTCTCCCTCAGCTCCCCAGGCACCAGGGTGTTCCCACATGTCCCTTGTGCTGACGCAGGGTCTCACTGAGCAGCCTCCAGAGCCGATTCAGCTTGCTAAAAGGGCAAGGAAAAATAGCCATGTGCTTTGCTAGGGTAGTTTTCTGGTGGGTTAAGGAGTTGGCACAAGACATGGGATGAGATTTTGTGACCCACGGTGGGGAGAATGGGAAAGAGTAGCAGGGCCTCTTCTTGCTGGCAGAGGCAGGTGATCTCTTAAGCCATCTCGCCCAGTCCCACAGAACCGCACCCCGAGGCAAAGCATTTGTTCGGTTTTGGTGCCATATTTTTAATCTCCTTGTTCTCGCTGAGGAGTTCTCTCTTTTTCCTCTAGCTGAAAAAAACCTTCTGCTTTTGATTTTAATTTCCTATGCAAGGTTTAAGTCAGCTTGACAGTTGGCAGTTCTCACAATCTCCCTACACTTCCTGACCTCTCAGACGTGGGCTTCTTTTGCTGATCAGGCCTGTTTTTCACTGCTTGTAACCTTCCTGCTCACTGCTAATATCCTGTTTGAAGTGGTCTTATGCTTGGTTCAGTTCAGGGCCTTCCTCTACAACTGGTCCCTATCCCGGATGGGGAACAAGACCAAAAGGCTTTTCCACGCTTGCCTGAAAGATACTCTGCACATCCTCCACGCTGTGGTCCTAGAGCTCTTCGGCTCCATTGGTTTTACAGCCAGTTCCTTTAATTTCTTTAAATTTGTCCCTTTGAACCTGACTTACAGATCTCTTTTTCATTTTATTTAAATTGATTCAACTAACGATCGCAGATCCAAAGTTAGTCTCCTCTCTAGAGATCTTACTGTCTACAAAACAAAATCTAAATTCTCAACATCTCATATTTCTTCTGTAACTGATTAGTAAATGTGTCAGCTCCCACCAAGGACTGTCTGGGCCTGACCTTTCTTGGTAGCATTTGTTTCCTAGCACACATGTGCAAAATTAAAGTTCCCCATAGCGACAGAGTTCTCACTTGTAAATATATTGCTCCATATATATTTATGATAGAAATCTTTAGCAAATATGTAGTCCAGCCTGGGAACCTATAGGAGATTCCTAGTGTCACTCAACTTCGAATATCTTTAACCATCTTACCCTACAATGGCTTTGGCCCAAATGGGTTTTGGGCCAAAACCCATGTAGCCAGTTCTTATTTTTTGGCAGCATCTCCTGTCCTTAGTGTACCGTACTACCTCTCCCTCCAATCTTTGTTTTGGTCTCCCCTGACCACCATATATCCCTCATTTCCTGTGTTCCAGATATGATGGCTATTCCACCATATTTCTGTTATCCTTGTAATATCCTGTCTGACATCTTGCATCAGTAGTTCAAGTTCCTCCATTTTATTGTTAAAGCCTCTTTAATTAGTAGATAAATGTTTCAGTGCTTTTTACTGACCAATATCAGTTTCCTAGCTGCATTAAACAAAGTCTTTTTATTATCAAATTGCTTATTTGATTATTGCTTGCAGCAATAATTTTTCCTTTCCACAGAATTCATTCTTCTACATTCTCACATTACTGTACACATAATTTTTTCCTAATGTATTAATTCTCCTCTTCCTTTCTACTGAATCCAGGTGTCAGAATTACATGTATGTCTCCCATACTTGCTCCATCCTTTCTCATTTCAAATTTCTCATGAGAGCTTCATATATGCTAGCTTTAATCCTACAGTACCACTCTCTTCACTACTGAGTTGAAATCAATACACCAAGAGAGTACCTTTTTCATTAGTAATTCCCCATAATCAAATATTTCAGAACCATCCTTCCTGATGAATGTCTGAGTCATCTGTTGACCTCCAAGTAACAACTTCACCTACCTTTTCCAAGGCCTGGAAGAATCACTCAAGACTCTCATTTCTTACAATGTCTTTCCTAAGTGGCCACAATTATCCTCGATTCCTCCTCATGTCCTTTGGGGAACAAGGACCCCCTTCGCTGTAGCTTCTGCATCCACTTTGCATTTCCGACTATCCTCTGGACCTTTTCTAATGTTTTTCTTGCCAAAGACCCTCCAGGCTCCTGCCTTTCTGGCACTGGCCTGAATCAGTGGTGCTCTTTCTCCTGTCTGCATATTATCTCCTCACCTAATCTTTCTCACAATCCCAGTTTTATCCTCTTACCTCTTTGTAGGTGCCTGGATAGTCAGTTCCTGGATATCTGCATTTTCTCTTCTGTCCTTGCTAAACTACTCGTTCCTCTTTCCTGATGGTTTCTCCTCCCCTCTCTATAGTGCAGTGGACCTGTTCCTCAGTCCTATTGCTCCTCTGCTTGTCTCTTCCTCTAGCTGCTGTTTACTGTCCCTTGCTTCTATAAGTCACTGCAATTGACCAATAGTTTGCTCTTCTGGATGTCTTCTCCAGCAGATGTCTGAAAAACCTGAGCTGTCCATGCAGGCTCCATGGGTCTCCAGCAAGCCCTCCGTTCCCCTGTTCAACTCTACTCTTTTCTCCCAAGATTCCCACTTCCACGAAGGAGCTGTACTTCACGCATAAGTATTTCTAAACAAAGGTATGTCCAACATCTTCTGCACTCACTGATCTCACCAGTTCTTTGGATCACTTCCATTTCTGCCACAGAGATTCTCATCATTCCCGTTATTAATGAAAAGGGGACAAACACACTCAGCTCCCTATTAAAAACTCCCTTGCTTATGGCTCCCACAGTAGGATAAGAGTTCTGCAGGGCAAGAAAGGTAACATCACCCAGCCTTTTGCTTTTAATGTGATGCCCTTCCTCCTGTGCTAACGGGATCTGTCTGAAATACCTTATGCCTTTATCTAGGTCTAACAAAAAATACAGCTTAGGATTTACTATAGGTTGGGCTTCAGTGCCTGTACGAATAAGTAGCCATGCTCCCTGTAATGTACATGGAGAAGGAGCACAGACAGCTTGGCTTTCTCCTCCAATGTGCCTGCCATATGGGAATAACTGGCCCAGTTCACTTCCTCCTTCTAGCAATTGAGGGAACCAGGGATCACACTGTGGCTTTGCGAATTAAAATATGGTTTCATCTATGTAGCCTGAGCAGCAAAATAACATGCTACTCATACCTAAGGTCTTGGGTTGGAGCCACAGTTCAGGTCTTATTAGAGAAGTTTCCTCTGAGCAGCAGAGATTTTGTCTGTAGTTAGTCTGATCCTGGTTAACGTATTCTGTCCCTGGAGAAGGAGTTACTAAGCAGAGTTTCTAGAGCCTAATAAGGGCTCTGCTCACACTTCATTTTTTCTGTCCCTATTGTCTCTTTCTTGTACCGAGGTACCGGTTTTCTGAAAATGTTTAGAGGTTTTATATCTCTGAGAACCTGGAAAACTTAGTTAAAATTGGCTATGTGGCTCAGAAGTTACTAAAGAAAAATAGCTAATAGACACATACATGCATACACACACACAGAGGCACATAAAAATCCCAATCACGGGAAAAAGAGTATTAATATTATTCATCTTTAGCTAAGCACTGACAGCAGGGCAGTGTGTTATCTTTGCCAACCTTATTTTCACTTGAATGGTTTTCCTTTTATCTCCTGTAGTGTTTAAGGTCTTCCAAAAGAAATACAAATGATCATTTGAAATGAATAGCTGGTTGTGCACGGGTGTTGGGAGAGTGCTGAAAATGGGCTTTCGCTCTGCATTCAGTGAGAAAGTGAATCACTCTTATACAAAGCTGGAGCCTAAAATGCAAGGAGAGAGAGTGAAAGAAGGATGTGATTCTGAGATGACATTTGGTGCTGTTTATCTAGTGGAACAGTTCATGGATTTGGTGTAAAGGAAACACAGTATCTCACTGCCGGGGAGCAATCGTGTCCATTTTGAAGTCATCTATTAACTTTCATGTCCTTCAGAAAAACAAGGAATAACCTGAGAAGAGGCAGAAAAGGGAAAAAAACATAAAAGTAGAAGAAAGTGTAGGACTGGCCTGAAGGCTCCTCAGAGGAGGCTGCAGAGGGGGCAGAAGTCTGGGTTTAACAGGCTGGTGTCTGCCCCAGCTGTGCCTGTGCAGAGGGTTTAATCCACTCTTAAATTCTTCGTAGAATTCTCTACCTTGTACCAAATCAGAGTCCCAGAGGCAGAGATAAGGGATACAGGAGTTAACCAGCAGCTTGGCAGCTGTATAGAGTTAAAAACAAACTCACTATTCCACTTAAAACAAGAATGGGCTTAAAGCACAGTCAGCTGTGTGGTGTGGGTCTGTAAATTTAGTGTCTTTGAAAACCGAAAGTGAGTTCAAGTGCTGCATAGCAGATGTGCTGGATGTAATCACTTCCTTTCCTCTTACCCTTCCTCCACCTGGCTCCCCCATCTCAGGGTGATGCTCACCCCCACACCGTGCTGGTGCCTCTGCCGTCCACCAGCTGCCCAAGAAGGGCCATATCCTCCTATGTCATCTGTTCACCATTAATTTGGAGGCTAATGCTTTGAGCATGGAAAACACAAAGTCTGGTTGCTAATGGTTTCAAGTCCCAGCTGATGTAAATCAATGCAACTTCATTGATCTCAGCTCATCAGCTCAGCAAAGCCAGTGTCAAGAGACATGAGTGCTATTAGCCTCATTTAGCTCACTTATTTCCCCATGGTCTTCTCAGAAGCTCTCCCCAGTGTTCCCGCACTCAAAAGCAGGAGCAGCCTGTCCTGAGGGGAGACGTTTTAGCGGCTGGCAACAGGAGCAGACCTCAGTTTGTGTGAGCTGAACAGTGGTAGCAGGAGTTGTGCCTATGCACAGTCGCAGTTCTTCCAGCATGTCCTGCCAAAGGTTATCGGCTTGTTGGCTAGTGGGACTCCCAAGATAGTCCTAGGTGAAGGTGCAGGGGCAGGGGAGGGGAGGGTTGGGTACTTCAGAAGGAGAGTGAGTAACTCTCCTACAAAGCTTAAGCGGGAAGCGACTGTCATGGACATCTCCCTCCAGGCACCCCAGCTCAGCAGCGGTGTAGCCCTGCCCCACAATGAAATGCTGCTGATGAGCGGATGGGTGGAAGCAGCAAGTCCAGCTTAGTTGCTGCAAGTTTTCAGGGTGTGGATGCTTCCCAAAAGCGTGCTGAACAGGATAAAAAAGCAGGAGGGGATGCAGCCCCCCAAAGCTTGCAGTTTTTTGGATTAGGGAGGGACAGAGGTTTGGCAGAATGGACAGCAACACGCAGTATTCCCACAGCCAGCTCCAGGGCAGGTCCAGCCCGCAGAGGCATCCTCGGTCCCCTCCACCAAGTGCACGGAGCCGGCGGCAGGTCTGATGCAGCCACGCAGGAGAGGGCAGGGAGGCTGTGCCCCTGGCTACCCCATCATGGGGCATGGAGAGCATGCACACGTGCTGCTGGGGCTGGTGCTCGTGGGCAGGGCGCGGAGGGATTGCAGACTCCCAGCTTGAGCTATGCCGGAGTGGCAGCAGGGGCTGCTCCAAACAGGTGTCTCTCAGGCAAAGGCATGCTGTCAAACCAATTTTTACGGCCAGCCTCCTCCAGCCAAGAGAGAGTAAATTCAGCTTTTGCACGAAATGTTCTCTGCAGCCTTTCAGTAGCTAAAAATGTGGGACATACTCATTTTGGGGAGGAAAGCTTGTTCTTGAAGATCTGATTTTCACTCCGTTCTGCCATATCTGTCTGAATCTCTTGTGTAGGTGCGGCAACTAGAGCAGGATGGCTTTCGGCACACATCCTGTGACCACTTTACGAGGTATACGTGGGGCTAAGCCGGGCTGTGCAGAGAGCAGTTTGCCCCACCAGTTTCCATGCTATAGCATAGCCAACCTTACATGATTGACAGCGATCATGCTGGCTACCTGGGGTCCAGGCTTAGGTACACTTGGGGCCAGAAGGAGCCAGGGTGTCCCCAGTGCTGTCCCCCCTTGCTCAGAGCCAGCTGCATACCAGCTCACCCTCCCCAGGGCTGAATTTACCCTCGCAGTAATTTGCTGTCCATGCTGACAGCCCTATTACTTGTGCTCATGAAAAACAAGTCCATCTTCACAGAAGGCAGCATACCCGCAGAGCGTCTGGCTCCAGCGTTCTTACAAGTCCTGTTTGAATTAAGCAATTATTTTAATTTGTAGAAGATTTGCAGACTCTAATTGCCATTGGAGTTTCTTAGAATGTAATTACCTTTTTCTCAATCCATTTTTTACTTGTGCAGTGAATTGCTAGCGGCAGTTTGTCAAAGTTACATGCAGCATCTGTCCCAGACTATCTAGGGAGAAAATAAATACAGCAGCCTGCTTTATAAAGCAGTGATATAAAGTGACTTGCAAAGGTGCTTTTGCTGGGGTAAGCACAAAGGAATTTCTCTTTTTCTCTTCTTTTTTTTGGTGGCAAAGTGTGGGTGGTGGCTCATTATCAATTGTAAATTACAGGGGGCGGAGAAAGGGACATGAATGACAAAGTTCAGAAACAGCATCTGCTGAAGAAAAACAAATGAGGTGGGGGGCAAAGCAGGAAAAAACAGATGAAACACTGTAATTGCTTGGCAACAAGTTGCTATTGTAATTTAGAAAATTGGAAGCATCCGTTCTCAAACAGTTCAAGCTTTATTTCATTTCTTCTTTATTTTTTTGACTGCAGCCCTTGTTTTGCGATCAGCTGTGTCCTCCGATAGGATTACTGGCTCTCCCTCACACGGAGCAGTAATGGACCCCTCGTGTTTGGTTATGGGCCATCGAAGAAAGCATTTTGCGATTGTTTCGCAGTGCAGTCATTTAACAAGATTAGAGATAATTTGCCCCTTGGAATGCAAAACTGTTTCTACAGGTGCTTAAGCTTCCTGGCTTTTGGATTAGAGGCCTCATTTTGTTTTGTGCCATTGCATTCAGTGAGGTCTCCAAGGACTGTAAATAAATGAACAGCTACCCTCTGCAGCTGTGAAACTAATTTTCCAGTCTGAGCTACAAGAGTTGCAACTTACAAAGCTCAGTGGATGCAGATAAATATGTGCATGCTAATGTATCAAACGTGCTGATTAACTAATACTGACTGTGCCTGAATGCAAGCCATTGCCAACTGGGAGACTGCAGAGCAACAAGCCTAGCCGGGGAAGAGAGTGGGCTGCTGGAGAGAGGCAGGGTCCTCTGCATTGCCTGGGGCAGTAGCAGGAGATAGCCATCCTCTGATAACTTCCCTCTCTCCTTTTCCCACAGGGCAGAAAGAAGACGACCCCCAAGCTTTGGCTGCATCCAGGAGGACCGGAAGTCTAGTAGACGTCCGTTGAGATGGGGAACCTCAAGGATGTCGAGAGGCTGTGGACTCCTTCCAAAGGAAAGGAGAGCTAACGTACACTCCCTGCCGGGACACCCCTGCTCTGCTTCCAGCTCCAGTCCCACCAAATAGACGTGGTCTCTGGAGCAATTCTTCAAGAAGGATCATGGATGCCTGGATGGAGCTGGCTTGTGGGTTTCTTTGTGAGGACTGGAGGAAGCCTCATTCATTCATCTCCCTCCATTTCTTTCTTTGTCCCTTCCTTTTCTTCTGCTGTTACTGTCACTTCTTCTTTGGGTGTAATTTGCTCATCTGAGCTGAGAGAGAAACTGGATTAGTGATTTTGAAAGCTGATTTTTTTTTTTATTTTTTAATTCCAATTTGGAATGAAAATCAAACCTTTTGAAATTCTCCACAAAAACAAAATACTTTTCCCTGCTCAACCCTGCTGTGATTCTCAGTTTGAGGACAGTCTGAGCAAGTTGATGCAGAGCCTGAGACCCCATCTGCTTTGGATGCACTTGTCTGGCCCCTGGCAAAGCTGGCCCTTGCCCTGACTCCTTGGGAAGCTCTGGAGCACTGTGCCACCATAATTCCAGGGGCCTGGAGGCCAGAGGTCCTGCCAAGAGGGCAGCTGAGGAAAATGACCAAGGGTTGAAACCTGCCTGGTAAGGGCAGCTCCATCAGGCGCACATTCTGCTGTTGGCAAAACGTTGCTAAAACTCAGCCACCTCCATGGCATGCTTTAATCTGAATGAGTCAGCAGCTTCAGGGGCAATAGATGTTTTATTGTGATCAGCCTTAATTTCTCATTTGTAGGAGACTGGTGGTAGTAAAGTCCTACACGCGAGAGAGGACTTGCTTCCTCTACCTCTCTGCCCGGAAGCAGCACTAAGCGTTGAGAGCTCAGCTCGCCAGGCTCTGGGAGGGCCACAGGCTTCCGAGGGGGATCAGTGCAGGTGGGCTATGCAAGAAAGACTTCTCTTGCTTTATTTCAGACCATGGCTGCACGGAGGAAGATGAGGACAAGGAGGCAGGATCTGCTACCATTGCAGTTTGACGCCCATGTCTGCTCAAATCTGACTCAAAGCTGGTAGAGTTAGATTAAGAATGTATGACTTTGGCGGGATTCAAATCAAACTCAAGCTGAGTGTCTTCATTTACCTGGGTAGCTCCTGTCTATCTCTTAAAATATTATTGGCAAAAATGAACACTCACCTGTAAAAGGCAACATGGTGCTTAATCAAGAGAAATATAAAGGAGGAATCCTCCACTCCGTCATTTTAGTAAAGCTTTTCCAAAGTAAAACTTAGGAGATGTGTGAAATACAGAAAAGATTTAGTGAAAATATGTTCATTCATTTGTTTCTGCATTCTTGTGTTTCATTTTAGACCTTTTAAGCTTGTGGATATTGAGAGCTGGAGAGGGAGGGAGAATGACCAGTGGTTTGGGGGCTAACCCAAGATTTATAAGATCACTGTTTAAGATCTTACTGTGCCGCAGGTCTTCTGGCTACTTTGAACCAAACACCACAACTTTTTTCAGGAGTATTTACATGCCTCATACCTAGCAGTTAGGTGAAATAGCTTTGGCTCTATAGGGTCACTAATGAAAGATTTCAGAAGTGACTTAAATAAGAGTTTTAGTCCAAATTTTTACAGTCTTCAGGTGCAGAAAAACAAAAAAAGAAGATTTTGTAAGGGTGCCCAAAGGTGTGTCTAGCTGCAAGATGCCAGTAAAAGGGGTAGTCTTGTTCCAGCCTCACCCTCGCTGCTCATTCCCATCTGCCCCAAGCTGTGTGCTGGTGGTGATGCTTTGATAGAGCTGGTATTTTCCTGGGGATGCTCTCTGAACCAGGTCAAAAGAGCACTGGGACCAAACTAGGGAAGCAACAAGATTTAGCAGCCACTGGTGAACACGGCCACCTCTCTGGCACAAGGTAGACCTTTTGACTCTACTGGATGGTGAAAAAGCTCCAAAAACTCTTAACTCTCTCAAACTGTCTCTAATTTAGTTTGAATTTTTCTTCCTCTTTTTTAAAAAATAAGGTTGGATTACCCTTTCAAAATGATCTACCATTTTTAATGAGAGTCAAACTCTTCTCAGAGGTTTTTATTCTCTTTTTTTCTTTTTTTTGGCTCAAGACATTACCCACCCCTAACTCAAGAGTACAGACAGCTTCAGTTGATCAGAAGAGCATTGCTGGCAAACAGAATATTTCCACAGAAAAATTTGCCCAGCTTTACCCATAAGAATAAGAAAGCTTTTCTCACAGTTCTCCGTCTAGTAAAATGACCAAGTAGCATGTCCTTATCTGACATAGAGATTGCAACAACAAATATATTAAATATAACTATCTCACAGTGGGAGTGAAAAAGACAGGTACAATGAAGGTGTCCTTGAAGAAATAATGACAAAAAGCATTCTTAGGGCCTGACAAGAAATACACGTGGAAACAGCAAATTCCATGTAGTTCATCTGCTTCCAGCAGTTGAAGCCCTGGACTTACCAATATGCAGTTTGGTACCTGTTTTTTTACTGATGTTCCCAGCTAACATCAATTGTGAGAGCAGATTTTGCAAGAAAGGCATTTCTACAAGAGGAGTGACACTGAAATTTCCTATGAATTTCATACAAGCCACCAGGCAGTCACTTGACAAACAGCAAAGTTCACTCAGCAGGAAGCCAAACTAGGAGAAGAAAAAGCAAAGGCACTACTAACACTAAGAAATCTGTCCAGAAAACACAACTCAAATAACCCATACTACCATCTAGGCAGCCACATGGAGAGCACGTATACCTTCAGAGCAAGGTGAGGCCAGCGGGGATTGGTCAGGAGCAGACTTTCCAGATGCCTGCATATATTGCTCAAGCTTCATGCAAATCATATTTGTGTAATTTTAACCGCTTGTGTACAGAAAATCCCAGCCATCGCCCACATGAATGCTTAGGGAAAACAAACAGACAAACACTGCTGGCAACATACAAGTAAATATGCAGCTTTTATATGACCCAGTGCTTGTGGATATCTGATGGTGGTACTGAGCAATCTCTAGCACAAGCAGAGCAGAAAGGACTACAAGACAATTCGTAGTCTCAGGCAATACAGTCCTGTAGGCCCCAGTTCAGCACAATGGCTTGTAGGTGAGACTGTGCCTAGGTAAGCAGCCTGAATTAGGGCTACGTCTTAAAACCTCAGCATAGCATCTTGAGACTAGCCCCATTTGCCAAATTGTTAGTGCAGCTTCAACCACTACGTACATCCTTGAGCATCAATAAAATAATCTTATTAAGCACAGCAAACTAGCATGCAACCAGTTGAATGTATGCACAGGTAAAGAGCAGCATATGATTGCCACACATTGATTTGGGTCCCAGAGTAGTTTTGGCACACATGAAGTCAGCTTTTCTCAGAGGAAATTTACCCTGATGCTCTGTTTCATGGGTAACCAAATGCATCCAAAGCCAGAGATTTCAGTGTACCCACGTGACTTCAGGGGCTGGGGCTTCATGACTAACTCCAGTCTTCCACAACATATTTTTTTTGTGAAAAATAACAATCCGTTGCAATAAAAAAAAAATCTATTGGAAAGCTGGTTATACCTTTGCAAAAGCTTGTAACACCTTATGACTATATGGCTGCCGGCACTGTGAGGGATCCTGATCCCAGTTAGTCTTTCTAAGCACCCACAGTGCATCAATAGTGCCTGGTCATTATTTCAGAGATTTATATCGCAGTAATACCTAAATATCCCAGTCAAGCTTCAGGTCTGCTTTGGTAGGCTCTACCAGCTCCCACCGGCCCTCATACGTTCCTGAAATTCACAGTACAGTGTAAGAAAGTGCAGAAACACGGGAATGGAAATTCAGGGAGGTTTGCCCATGGTAGGCATTGCTGTCTACTGTTGGGAGTACTCTGCGAGCACTGGGACAGAGTGGGACCCTGGAGGTAATGGTGGGGGATCGTAAAGACTGCTTTTTCTGGGAGTGAGATACATCACACAGCTCATCTATCCAGGGCATTTTACCACCTTTAATTCACTGGTGGGTCTAGTCTTACGAAAGTTTAAAAGAAAATCTGCAGCACAGCACGCTACTTGCTCTGCAATTGGCTAGCTCCGGTCTTTCCCGGAGAAGCACTGGCTGCCTGTGGTATGTGAGCAAGACCTGTCCTTAGCGAAGACTCCTCAGGGCTCTTCCCAATGGGTTTTTCCAAGGAAATTTGCAGGTGGAGGAGCCTGGCCAAGGCTGGATCCACCTCAGCTAATTTTAGGCGCTCAGCTGACGTGCCTGCATTTAGGAGCCTCGTTCCTCTGGCCTCACTCTGTCCTTACTGGAAAGGGACCCCCTCCAGAGGGCAAACGGGGCCACCTTGGGTCACACTTGCACTTCTCCCTTTTCTGGTTATATAGGGACCTGGGGAGGGCAGAGGCAGCTCACTGCTGGCCGTATTTTGGCCTATTGACTGAGGATCACACTCACTTAGGTAGCACTCGTGGCCTTCCCTGGAGCAAAGGGCTTTCTCTGAGTGCCGCCAGCAAATTTCTTCAGGCAGGTTATTTTTCCCGGGAGTTGCATGCAGCCCCCATTGACCAGAAGGCCTGAAGAGTATAAGTGAGCATTGTTTACCGTGCATTGTTCCCCTGGCTCTCCACTTTTCCCAACTCATTCTTACCTCATCCTCCCCTTGCTGGCTAGAGAGCTGTAAGCCGCTGATTAGCACTTCATTTGACAAACAGGAAGTCAGGAAGAAAAGCATCATTTTCAGAATTAGAGCCTCGGAATGAATTGAAGAAAGAAAGGGGGAAGAAGGAAAAAAAAGAAAGAAAGCCCTGCACACTTTCCTAATTGCTCGTTAGAACCAATGGCCTTTGTGGTTCCTTCCCCCTGTGTCTTCTTTATAAAAGCGTTTGCACAAGACATTGCTATTGTCTGCCAGACAGCCTCGGGGTAGGACAAAATGAACTAATTGATTTGCAGTTATGTCGCCGTGAATAGTGTTAAACATCCATCTGCAGATTCCTTGTGAGGAGTGATTAATAATTTGTAGTCCTGGGCCTAGAAGCCTGAATACCCTTTTTTCATGTAAAACTGAAGCGTTTCATTCTCTCAGCATCACAGATATCTCGTCTACATTGTGGGTTACAAGGACAAGGTCAGGAATGGCTTGCAAGCATTGCCGCATAGGCAGTTGTCTTCATATGGGTAAAACTCAGCACGGTTGTGGGATTAATGGGAATTTGTAAAGCTGACACGACGTACTGTACAGCACGCCTGTTACAGCCATTCCAGCGCAGATGTTCCTAGTTGCCTGTCATTGTTCCAGGGATGGAGGATTTTGCATGTGTTTTCAAAGGGAGTGCTGGGAGATTTAAAATTGATTTTAAGAACAGAACCAAAGCCTAGACTGGGACAGTTCGAGGAATTAGGACTTGGATTCAGATTTCAGGATTTTTTTTGTGATCATCATTTCTATAACCACCAGAGGGAAAAACGCTAGTGTCAAACACATGTAAGCACTGAGGAGTTTAAAAGGTCAGTCTGAAAAACTTCACTCAGATACTGCATACGAGTTGGAGGCCACATGAACTGTCTAGTAACAGGAGACTTTGCAAGATCTCTCCACAGAAGATCATGCTTGTGGACCTGCTTTACTAGGACCTCTGAGGAGCCCCCTTGCTTTGTCCCTTTGGATATGTGCCCCTGTAATATCTGCACATATTTAAATGATTTAGATGGTGGGACTGAGGCTATAGGCATATTGTCTCTAACTGAGCTCTGTCAGCTGTGACCTTCTGCGGTCCTTGCTCCCAGCCACATCGTAGCGGTGTCCCCAGCTCCACCACTCATTATTGGTCATTTCCAGCTTCACCTGGAATGAAAAACTTGTAGCTGCTCTCTGAGCCATTTCCTGCTTCCTAATGAAATCTATTGGCCTCCTGGGGGGAAAAATAACATTGACTCAGTTGATGCTTAATGAAGTCATCTGTTTTCATGGTGTTACTGGTGCCCTCAACTTTCCCTGTTCATTAAGAAAATTAACAACCTTTGGATAGATCCAAAGATCCAGAGATGATATCTACCTGGTCAAAGTAATATACTTCCAGTAGACAAACATTTTTCTTTCCCTTGTGACTATTTTCATCTCCTTCTATCACATACCTTGAGCCTTTTTTCTGGATACATCTACACAGAAAAACAGAAGAAGTCCATGAAGCCTTGCCTCATTGTCAGCTTGCTCCCTGTCTGGTTTGGACTACTCCAACCGGCTCTCTCTAAAATCGAGCGAAGACACTGTTCTGGGAATGATTCTCTTCAGGGACTGTGCACAAAAGGCAAAATGGATGAGGACGCCTGAGATTTGACTCCTCTTGTTGTTCACAGCCCTGCAACCCTATCTCAGGAGGCTTTGTACCCTTAAAAGTTCCCTGCCACTCCTCTGGGTATTCTCCACATATCCCACTTACGTCCCATGCCATATAAAAGATTTTGGTGGGCTGCAGGGCAGGCCTCAGTATTTCAAACTCTTTGAACTGAGAGAAACACCGTAAAAATGATAATTATGTCTCAGTCCTGCACATGGCCTGGAGAGAGCCAGGGCCACACGTTGTGTGTAATGTGGCTGCAAGAAGTCAGTGTGGAGCAGCGCAGGAGTGAGCCTATCCATGCCACTTGGTCTCAGGACCAAAGATGAAGTGCTGTCCTTTTTGAGAAGTGTGACTTTCATGCTGAAACAAGCTGTGAGTATTTTATCAGCCTCCAGTAATCAGTCTAGTGATGCCTGGCTGTTTTCACCTGCTGATAGGTAAGAGCTGCTGGGGAAACTAGTTGTTCTGAGTGCTACACTGCCATGTATTAGGTAAAAGTAATTACTGTAAGTGCTTTGCAAGAATATCTTTGGGTAATGTATTTGATATAGCTCTGAAATTTATTGTGTGAGGAAATAATGAGCTCAGAGAATGGAAAGTGCTTATTTCAGAGAACTTTCCTTATAGCCTTTCGGGGGTGATAGGCCCTGGATACTCATTAAATATAGCAGGAAAGCTTTATAGATGCATGGTTCTGTATGTGGTGAGATTAGATTGGATGAGGCTTCAACTGAAAGGAGTAACAGTTTAGAAGAGTGTTAGAGATTCAAGATTGATGATCTCAGGGATTTCTGCAGACCAAGGGAAAGAGCAAGGATATGGGTATATTGTCATATTCTTCCTTTTCTTCTTCATTCTGGAGAGCTGGGGCTAATTTAGCATGCTGAAAAGCAATGACCTGAGTGTAAACAGACACAGTAGGTAGGTCTGGATGCTTTATGGCAACATCCTGCTTATAACCTATAGTCCCAAATGGCAAGACCTTGTTGTTCCATCTCTGAATTTCTCCTCAGGGTAATAATACATGATCAGCACGTGTGTGCTGCAGAGTTAACTTGTGAAACTCATTGCCACACTAGATTACTGAGGTCAGGAGTACAGTCTCATTAAGAAAAATCAGTAGGAACATAACAGAAAATTGCATGATGATATTCATTTGTATGAATCTGTACAGCACAAACATCTTGAATATTATAAGCAGTTCAGGTGTGCTCACCTCAGAAAGGATATAGTAGAAGTGGGGGACATATATAGGAGGCCAGAGGTAGAGAATGGCCTCCATTCAAGGGTTAAGGGCATGAAAGAAACTCTCAGGTTTGGTCTGATCAAAACAAACTAAAGCAGGCAGCTTTCCACCCCACCTGTGATTCAGTTGTGGAACTCCTTGCTGCAGGAGCAGTAGATGCTGAAAGTGAGTTTAGAAAGTATTCAGAAATGAGAAAAATTTGCTGGGGACTATTCAAGAAAAACATGGCACCGTTAAATAAAAAGCTCACAGAGTCTGAATTCTCATATTGCTGGAGGGTGGGAGGATATTCTGGGGTAGCATCACTGCACAGTTAGCCTGTACCTATGCTCTTCCCTGTGCACCCACTTCAACTGCTATTGGAGAGAGGGTAGGAGATGAGCTGGATCTGTGGTCTGACCTGGTCTAGCTGCTCTGTGTTCTTAAAAGATGAACCTTTACGTCTTCTTGGGCCAGAGGTGGCATCTTCCTATCTAACAGTCCTTGACAAATCTGTCTTGTTGCCTTTTGAGCCCATGTAGACTTTTAGCATCCACAATGCTCTGCAGCAATGGCTCTGTGAGAGGGAGCTTATGCAACACCTGATCTACATGACCACAATTCTCAGCAGGAGACTGCAAAACGCGTTAGTTAGGGGGTAAGCATCGGAGTGCCCATTTCATGGGGAGGAGGAAACACAGAGAAGGAATGTGACTTGGCTGCTGTCGAACAGCAGGTTTGTGGCAAAAGCAGAACCGAAATCCACATCTCCTGAGTCCTCTCCTGGTGACTGTGTAGCTTATAAACCCAGTTGAATGAAATTTCGTTTTATGCCAAGTAGGGACACAGAGTCAAAAATGTGGGAATTGTTTAGTGAGACAAAAAACACTGCAAAATATTCAGCTTCAGCTTTTTCTATGCTATTACACCATCTGACAGGCAATTAAAATTACCAAGTCAAGATGAGAGGTGTAGCACTTGTCAAAGCAAAACGTTTTTCTCTGAAATCTGAATGTGCCTCGTGGCATCAAAGGGTCCCGTTGCAGAAAATTATATTCCTGAGTCTTGCTTCTCCCGCCTTGCCATCTCAGGAGGGGGAGAAGGACTGTGGGACCTGGCTGACCTGACCCGGCTGGGCTGTTGGCTGTCCCCTGCCTCCCAGCAGTGGTCATGCAGAGCCCAGGACGACTGCACCCAAAATGGTATAAACAAAGCAATTTCGGAGAGACAGCATGAGATGGCATCAGCAGTAAGCAGCAATCGAATCGGACAGCAAAGGAAGTATCAGCATCTGGAGAGAGTGCCTGATCCGTAGCTCAGGCTTCACATTACCCTTGCCAAACTGCTGACGTGAACAGGTAAGTAAAGCCAGAGATGACCAGTCTTCCCTGGGCAGATTGACAGGTGCTTGAATATCATATCCTGTGACTTCTCCCAGGCTTTCCCGCGTGCAGTGCAGGGCTTTGTGACAGAAGAGATGTCAGGGGAAACGAGGAACACTTCCCCTTCTTCCCGCAAGCCCTGGCGTCACCAGCCACTTCAGACAGAGCATTTAGCGGCACGGAGAGGCCGAGCATTGTGCCCTTTTCCACGGAGGGCTGCCTCCTCTCCATTTGTTTACCACACATCCTGTCCTCCTTTCTGTTTGCTTCACACATCATCGCCTTCATTAATCGTCCTCCCCGCTCCCCATTTAGGCCTTTGGATTTGCGGCTCGCAATGGGTAATTCTAATTACCTCAGGCATAAAAAAAATAAAATAAAATAGGAGCTTAAGTAGGTGCACTTCATTCTTCGACTGCCTTTTACAAGCAGTTCAGTGCTGGCTACCAAGGGAATCTGATTAAACTAATTACCCTGATTGGCTTGTTTAATCAACTGCTTGGTTTAATTGGGCCTTGCTAATGCGGAATGGTGGAGTCCGTGGTGCGTAATGTGAGAACCAGGAGACCCGTAACACCGGCGGTGACACCACTACAGAAACCAGCCCACATTCCCAGCCTCACGGGTGAATTTTAATAAATGCAGACCTCAGCTGAGAGCCTAACTGAATTCTCAGGAGCCTGAATGGGCTCGAGGTTTTAGTGATAATTAAAATTGTTAGCAAAAAAAAAAAAAAAAAGACCTTTCTCATTAAAGGACTTGTCCTTTCCCCCTCCCCCCCCAGCTTTGGCCTCCAAACTTGAAGCAGTATCGTGAATCCTGTCTGAGTCTTTCAAACAACACTTCAATTCATCAGGGCACAGAATCCCTCCTCCTCCATCTCCCCCCACCCTTGAGGATTTTTAGTTCCATTTAAAGCGTGTATGGCCCAAAGTAAATACACAGACAACGGGTTACAAATTACCTTGTACTAGGTAAATCCATTCTGAGTAGCTGGGGAGGTTTGTGGAGTACAAACAGCTTCTGTGTAAGCATCCTGGGAATAATGGGAATTACTATAGCTCTAATTACTAGAACAATAATAACCTGGAGAGCTTTGCCTTTCCTTGTTCTATTTCAGCTCTAACTTCCCACTCCCTTCCCTGCCCTCCACTTGTGTTAGCAGCAGGGAGTGACGAGGAAGAAGACCTGAACATATGCCTTATTTTGCAAAGTTCTACTCATCTGGAGGCAATGTATTTTTTGGTGACATGCAGATTGAATTTGTTACTCACTGAGGATTTTCTTCAAGTCAATGACAGAATGACAGTCCAGTGGTCATTGACAAGAGCGTCCGGTTCCTGCACTCAACATTATATTCCAGCACAGAGCTCCCTCGTGGCATAGTGCAGGCCACTTGGTCACAGATGAACAACAGTATGTCATGCCCAGCTGTCATAAGCCTCTATTTTCCATTTGCAAAATGGAGACAATAGCGCTAATACATTGTGGGGATGAAAAATTGCAGGTGTAAGGATCTGGTGGAGACAGGTACAACCACTCAGAATCATGTTAGTAGTGCTGGAACTCTACTAGCACAATTTCTGAAGCTGGTATTATCAGCTTAAAATACTGAGGGTCAAATTAGCTGGTAACATCCAAACCCCCAGTGTTTCTTCTGAATTGTCCACAAAGTTGACTCTCTTCTTGACTGCAGGAATGGATGCTGAGCTAAGCCGAAATGCTTTTTCCAGCGAAACCAGCTGAACTTTGCATGTGCCAGGTTCCTCAGGTTCTTCACCCTCCATCCTGGCTGGCCATCATTCCTGGGATGACAGGAGACGCTGCAGGTGTTTCTCAGTTGACTCCTCATGATAGCTGCACCCACCTACCTACGCACGAGACTATGCTGTGTGGAGAGGGTCAGTGTGCTCTGGCATGTACTTGTTCAGTAGATAGGACCAAGCTGTGAAAGGAGCTTGTACCACATCTCTTTGCTGTCTCCTGTCACTCAAACACATCTGAGACATTACAGACTGAGGGGACAGCACTGTAGATGTGTTCTTCTTTCTTCTGCATGTCCACCCCCAAAATTGTCTATTTACATCCAGTGGAGCTAAATATGACTAAGAGACAGTCAACCCTACAGTTCTTTTTAACTACTTTGACTCCAGCCAAGTGATGTTTTTTTCTGCCTGGCTCATATTTAGGTGCCTAATTTATCAAGGTGGGAATTAGTTGACTCAGTGGGCCTCTGGGATGAGATGCTTAGGAGAAGAAGGAAGAAACGACACTTAAAGCAGGCATTAGGCTGAAAGTCAGTTTAAGTTTCAGCTGCCTCAGTCCTTTATTTGACTTAGCCACCAGTGAAGGATTCATTACACCTAACTTTAGGTATGGAGAATATAGATGTTTATTCCTGAGGTAACAGCTATAGGCTGCCTTTATTCATGGTGCAGAGAACTGGGCATTTATACCTATTTCAGGTGTCTACTTCACAGTGAGATGTGTTAGCCCAAGAAGAGCCAGTTTCTTCTGATTTGGCTATAAAAGGAACTGCTGGTGAGCTTGGAGTTGCATCATGGTGGTCTGCACTTGGGCAAATGACTCCCACCTTGACTGCAGACAGGAGCAACCCCCAAGAAAAGCATGTGGGCACCCCGCAGAGCCCAACCTGTGCTCATGAGGGCATTGGGGAAGTTCTGTCTCACCAGCCTTGCTTCCTCCCCTCGGAAACTGGCAGAATAAAACTGGCCTGCCTCCCACCAAGCTCACTGCTGTATTTGTGAGCTATGTGTAGATGCTGGCCACACTGGCACTGGGCAAGGGATTTCTCATAGGCAAGAACAGATGCACAAAAGGGCCGGGTCTTATTTACAACAGCAAAATTTGAGGGGGGAAAAAAACAACCCGCTGAAGGCCAAAGGTAGTAATTAATATTTAGAAGGTGTCTGAGATCTCGCCATCGTTGCTGGAGTAGGCCATTTTTATTTGAATTCCTCCACGAGTGGTTCAGTGAATTTCTGTGTTAGCCCTGTACCTTCTGGTTACTGTCACCTCACATCTCAGTGCTGCACACATTGGGTTGCTTCACCCCACATGCCTCCTCGTCATCGTATTTTCCTGAGTAAAATACTGTAATGATCCACAGATTAGTAAAAGATATGTCTGAATTCTATAAAAATTCAAATGAGTTTTTCTCTAATCATACAATGTGGAAGTCTCCTTTGCATTGTCTCACCCATAATCCACAGAAAATCAACATTGTGGTTCATAAATCCACTTCTAATTGCTCTGGAGAAGACTCTCCTTTTAATTTTGTTTCTTGCTCTGGGCTGAAAAATGTCCATAGAAATGAGTAGGTGAAAGCATCTTAAAACAGCAGGGAGCCCCAGCATTAAGCTGGAAAGGAAATAAAAACCTTCTATCCATGGACCGGATTTGTTTTATATCCCAAGTGACCATGCTGGAAAGGTCGTGAGACACTACCTTGGTGGGGTTATCACAGCGACTGTCTCAGAAGTATCACCTCCAGGTTGCCTAAGTTAATGTGATGCCAAAAAAACTTACAGTTTTTATGAGGAAGCATGGCATTTTCCACCAGAATATACTCAGTCAGACATGAAACAAAGGAGTAAAAAGCAATAACCATTTGCTAATATTCCTGTTTTTGTAGGATCTGTTAGGATAGTTCTGTAGTGATCTCCCTTCCCATCCTCCTGCCCGGCGGCTTCCATCTGGGACACCTAATGAATGATAGGTAAACATAACTTTTCCCAGCAAGACAAAATCTGTTTCTAACTCATGACCTGCTGACACTCATCCGTTATGCAGCCTTCTTCTGAGGACAGGCTGTTTAGGAAAACTATCGACCAGCTACATACTCCATCCAGCTATCCCTTAATTACTGGAGAGTCCCTGTGAGTAGCTGTGTGATGCTAAAGGACTGCCAAGCAGATGTTATGTATAGGGTATCACGGCTGCTTCGAGTGCAGCATGGGACAGCACTTCTGCAAGGAGACCCGGTGCCATGGGACCTTCTGCAGAACCAGTGGAGCTAGAGGAGACATCCACACTGGCACTCCTCAGGGCTGGCACAGGGCCACCTCGCACTGACGATTGTCTCCCCTCTTGCATAAGGTTTTCACCTAAAGCCGATGTTAAACACACCTTTGCCATTGGCTTGCAGCAATGTGCAAAGTGTCATTCCCCTGTTGTTTGCTGACCAGGCCATAAAAGCTAAAGAAAAAGATTTGACTAAAGTCAGTCATTTCAGGGAGCTATTTCTTACTGATGGAATGAATGACATTGCAGAGAAAAAAGCTACTTAACAAAGACTTTCATTTCCCACTCTTCCCACTGAGCCCTTGGGGATCAATGCAAGCTAGAGACAATGCTCATTTTTCTCTCCTTGGAGAGCTGTGGTTTCACCTGACATGGTAAACAACCCTGTTGCTCTTGCCATGTTTACCTAAAGATCCAAGCAATTTGAGGATGGGTTTCTTTCCTAATGCGTGCTTTATATGAAATTTTTATCTTTTTTTTCCGATTCCAAGGTGCATTAAAACACCTTATTATCGAGAAGTGGATGATACTGGAATATCTCCATTAAATTGGAATGATTCCAAGGTATCATTAAATTCTCACTGCCTTTTAACAACCTTCATGCTTTCAGGGCTTTTCACCTTTACATTAGTAACACCTAAAACCCAAGAACTGTTAAACTTCGTAACTCTCCCTGTGACCTCTGTGTCTTAAAACTGATTTCCCAGTGGCATGAAAGCAAAGGGGATTTGACCAAAGCTGAAATGAATCAAAACAATGGAAGTGCAGACAGCTGCCTCTAGAGCCTTGGCACTGACACAAGTCAATAAAACCTCTCTATGTTTATGCCTTCATTCAGTCCAGATGGCTTATTCTCCTTACATTGCAGTCATCATCCTGTATCAATACAAAGCCCTGAATGATATTTCTGTAGCATGTTGCTTCAATGAAGCTGCCATCGAGTGGCTGTACTAGTGGTTTTGAAGTTGCCTCTGGGTCTCTCATGTGGTTAGGGTTACAGATGTCTTCTGTGGTCTCTCTTTCTCTATCAGTCATCATTTCATTCTCATGTCTTCCAGATTTCCAGATACCTCCTGCCTGTGTCTGCTTGGCGGAAGGCTCCCTGTAAAGCCCTCCCATGTATTACAAAAAGATCTGCTTCTGGTTCTGCTTCACATAATGCAATGTATGTTTTGCGAAAACCTAGGAACTGACAGTCAGATTATTGATCAGAGCCAACAATCCTGGCTCCTCTGTGTCTAATCCTACACCGCCTGGAAAGGAGTCATAGATGTGTTGAATGAATTTGCAGCTGATGAAAAGCTAAGGTCAGAAGTGTAGGCCTCAGCCAGGCAGAGCACTGGGAGGAACTTCTCGTTTGCTCTTCTAATTAGACTCAGTCGCAGCCTGTGGCGTTCCTGCAGCTCAAGCCATGACTCTTTCTTGAGAAAAGCTTTTATCTGCCCAATGTTCTGTGCTTCAGGACAGATTCAGCTGATTTGCAAACCTGTCCAAGCAAGTATATGGGCAAACATTTTGTGCATGGGAAGTCCAAGGCAGTGAGTTTTCTTCCCAGCAGTCCCATCTGCCTGTTGGAAGTGAAGTTCAGCAGAGTAACTTCTAAGGGTTATGCTGACTCCCTTTAAAAAAAAACAGAAAAAAACCTTAGCATATGATCAGAAGGAAGAATAAAGGCTGGCATATGAGAATCAAAGTTCAAGCTTCTGACTCAGCCTTGGCCTTCCAGTGCAACTTGGGACAAAACATATAGCACACATTCATACCGGAGTACAAAATAATATAGATATACCTTGGATCCACCAGAGTGGACCCAAGCAGCTCAGTCCGTGCAAAGAGGAACTGAGTTGCGTGTATCTAGGTGGGGGTTACAAGCTCACCAGGC
Organism: Dromaius novaehollandiae; assembly: GCF_036370855.1. Classification (NCBI taxonomy): domain Eukaryota; kingdom Metazoa; phylum Chordata; class Aves; order Casuariiformes; family Dromaiidae; genus Dromaius; species Dromaius novaehollandiae. Next base: position 79,497,288 of record NC_088101.1, on the reverse strand, counting down.
TCTGCTCCCCTGGTATTGTGGCTCTGCATTAACAATTAACGCCTTAAGGACTGTCTTTGCTATTATTCATACAGACAGCCCTATCCATGTATGTGTAGACACCATCTGAAACTAAGCAAGAACATGTCTCTGTATCCTGCTCCTGACACAAAATCTTAGTGCCTCTTTCTGCCTTCATGCCCTCAGTGATTCAGGCTTTGGGAGTACCAGGGACAGTTTGCAGCTGCTTTTTAAGACTGACCTGATTACCAGACCAACCCAAAAATCTGGCAGAAAGCAAAACTGTTAGACAACATCATAAAAAGCCACAATATACGGGAGCGACCCAGTAGCATCATTCTCCAGGAGTTTCTGATACTGCAGGAGAACTTACACCATGAGCTGGTTGCAAGGTGTTTCCTTTCTGAAACCCTGTTTAAAGAGCTGAGTAACCTCAGGGGCTTTGCACCGGGCTCTGCACTGGCGTGAGCAGGGCGGCTGGAGTATAACTCAGTACAAAATATGACCCTGGCTTAGTGAAGCCTGACTCTGGCAGCGCTATGCGCAAAGCCACAGAGTCTGTGTGAAAATGTCCTCAGTCAGGCTCATAAAATGTTGTAGTTTGCAGCTGAGAAGGGATAAATTAAACTAACAAGCATGACAGCTATTTAAAAATAAGAAATCATGTTTCACAGAGTAAAACAACATCTGAGGCCCCAGAGAGTCTGCACTTTGTATTTTTAATAGTCCTTTCACTGCAACAACACTCTCCCCTCCGCTTAGCTAAAGCAAAGACCCCTAGTTCAAACATTTCCCCACTGCTCGTTCCCGGCCTGCTTTCCTGCAGCTCTCATCTTTACTATCATTCTGGATAACTTTCTTTTGTGAGTACAAGGGCTCGTTAGGCACTAATAAACAAAGAGGAGGGTGGCTTTGCAAGGCAGGCTCCCCAGCGGCCATGGCCTTGTGTCCCGCGGCAGAGCCGTCACCAAGCCGTCACCGCGCGTCCCCCAACTACAGCCCGTCCGCGGACGTGTTTGCGACGGGCTGTCGGGGAGCGGAGCGGTCGCATGAGGGCCCGCGGGAAATCGTGTGCCCAGGGGGTGAAAAAGCTCAGCTTAAAAAGACTTGCACAGGCTTAGAGCAGCTTTGGGCCAGAGCAGTGGGAACGAGGGGCTCAAATCCTTCACGGGACCCCCGTACTTAAGTGTCCCCCCTTTCGGAGAGGGTCTGGGTACTTTGGAAAACACCAAGACACCCAAGTCCATCTGTGTTGCCTAAACACTTGTAGCACTCTGGTGCTATAACGAGAGCTAAAAGCAACCGAGCGAGAACGCAAATGCTATTAAAAGTAGCTTTGAAGCAATGTGGCAAGGATCGTTAATGGCTAACTTCTTTAAAGGAGAAGAATACATTTCAGAATAAACTCTCTGCGCAAACATACAACCTGTGGCGGGATGACAGCAATGAAAAAGAATTCAGAATGCGACCGACCAGCTCATGACGAACGCTTGCTCAGTTGCATGTTCCTAGAGGATGAAACAGTATTATTCCCTGTGGTCCTTAAAGGGAAAAGAGAGGATCTTAACATTTCCTAAGGCAAAACTGGAGCACTCGTCAGCCCGATTATTCACCAGGTGGCAGCTATATAAATGGGGAAACTGAGGCAGAGAAGTGACACGAGGGAGTGCAGGGCTGGTAGCAAGGGAGACCATGGTTTATTCTTACACTTAAACCTCTCGAGGTGGGTGCTCTAAAGCAACTATCCAGATCAGAAGCTGATTATCTTTGCTAAAGTTACAGCAGAACTCCAAAGCAGAGTATTTCTCCATGACATATCCTGCATATTCTCAGCGCAATGCACAGAGACCCCGAGACATGGTTAAGATGGAAGTTTTGATGGGTGTACTGCATTTACCTTACCTTCCTCTCCGAATAATAAAAAATAAGGTTTTTTGACTGTTAAACTAAAGAGGATTTGAAGTGAATGAGCTCACGAACCTGTTTGATATTACCGCCTTACCCTCCCAGAGGACAGCAGGAACAGCAGATCCTGAGAGTCCACAACAAGGCAGACTTCGCCTGCACTTGGAGCAGGTGAGCTTTAAAAAGTGCTGGCGCGGTGCAGCTGAACAGAAGCAGAGCTACCCCCAGCCAGCTGCTTTCTGCAAACATCCTCGCTCTGCCCGTGGACTGAGAAGCGAGTTTTCAGGGGCAAACCCTGATTCTCGGTCTGATGACAATCTGCATGTGATCTGAAATGGAGCTAAGCTGCACATTGCAAGTCTAAGCCAACGACAGCATAGCTTTCTGCAGAGCTCACTGCAACATTTCTCATTAACGATGTCTGCTTTTGATGAAAAATAGCTCCACAACTGTGATACGATTTTTCATGGGAAACTTAGTGATTTTTTTTCTATTTCTCAGAAAGTAAAATCGAAAACAATTTGTAATCAAAGGCTTTGATCTGTAATGTTTTCGAATTAAAATGTCAAAATGTTTCATTTTTCTTGTTTCCCTTTTTTTCTTTTTTTCCTATAGAGGAAAAAGCACATTTTCTTTATTTTTTCTGCCTTTTCATATCTATTCTTTTTCCCTCTCCTTTCAGCCGAGAAAAGGAAAAAGAGGATAACAAAGGAGACAGAGAAGAAAAACTACATCAAAATCAAACATTTTATTTTTTAAAAAAATAGAAATTGAGCAAAACAGTCTAGTCGCAGCAGGAGCATTTTCATACCCCCCTCCAAGTGTATTTGAAAGTAAAAGAGCTTTTCTCATGCATTTTGAAGACATTTCCTGCTTTTTTTTTTTTCTCTCTCTCTCTCTTTAAGACCAGTCTGATCCCTAACCCTTAAATTCTTCTTCACTTCTTCCACTCTGCACTGGAAGCACATTTTCAAAAGTCACCAAGGGACTTAGCTGGATATTGCCAGCGCAGGTTTGCCCTCCTCTACCCTGCACGAGGAGACCAAGCAGAGGATCGTTTCATCCAGACGAGGCAGCACCAGGAACGGTGCAAATGATAAATGTGTAAAGGCTCTCCTAATCAAGGGTTTTGATCCATGGGGTCAAAAAAGCCATCTGTTCCAGAGAAGTTCATGAATTGGGGTCACGAGGAATAACTGGGTCTAATGGGAAATAGCTTCATCAGCACGAGCCGTGGGAGGCCTGGGTACAACTTAAGCTTACAGCATGTGCAGCTAGCAGAGCAGCTCTTATAGCAAAAAAATAAAACCCAAACCCAGAATGGCAAATATGCTCAGAACAAAGGACAAAAGAGGATTGTGTCTCACAATATCTAGACTCCTGTGTGGACATCTCAATTTTCAGAAATGTTGGGTATCTAGCAGCTCTTTTTTTGAGTGTGCATCTGGATTTCTGTATACTGGCCTGTCCACAGACTATCCTTGTCCTTGGATGTGAAACAAATGGAGCTGAGCTGCGTGGACCCTCGCACATCAGATTAAATCACACTTGCAAACATGGAAACTTGGTGCTGGGACAGAGTGTCTGCCAGCGGTCTGGATATTGATCTAGCTTGGACCTGCCCCTCTGTCCTCACTGTGCCTTAAAGTCGGGACCCTCAGGGTGTGCTTAAACTTAAGCAATGCATTAAGAGCTTTGCTGAACTGGTGCCTGCAGATGCAGTCTGCTTCAACACTGGCAGAGGACAAAACCCAGGGAATAAGAATACTCCTGAATTTTTTCTTAACTTTTAGTAGATGGAGTTTATGAAATGTCTTTCTTTGTAAATTTTAAGTCTTTCTTACATCTTGGCAGGGAGGGATGATCACTCCCTTGCTGAATAGGGGACTTTGCTTTGAGTTAGGAATAGAAAGACTCCTCCAGAGCTAAAGAAGTAGTAGTGGATGTCATGTACACCCATGTTCATACACACACTGCATTTTATCACGGGAATATTTATTTTTCGGCTCATTTTTCTCTCTGCCCTGTTTTTCACCCCTTTTTTGTTTTTCTTTTCTCCCCATTTTGAATCTCTTCACAGTAAAAATTTCCCCAGCATCTAATCTCCTAGGTTTTTTTGGGGGGGGGGGAGTGAAATCAGTCAAATCAATTCATCCATCCCAGTGAGAGAGAAGATGCCCAAGTGACATTTAGCGTTGTCACTAAAATCATAGACTTTATCAGTAGTCACCCCTGGTGAAAGAAGCTTTTGGTTTCTTTGGTAAAACAGCTACAGGTCAGGAAGGTTTACACTAAAAGGTATGCTTGTCTGTCAGTTAGCCAAAAAGCAGTTAGCCAAAAAGCAGTAAACATGCAAATGATGCAGCCCTTCAAACACACTTGCCCTCTCATTATGGGTTGCCTTGTAAAATATCATCAACTAGCCAGGCTATAATGATATGCATTGCCTACCTTTTTTTTTTTTTTTTTTTTTTTTTTTTTTTGCAGAACTAAGCAAATTTCAAACATGGATAATGTGAATCCCTCACAGTTTGAATTAGTAATTAATTAATAAGAATGGTAGAGGAGGACAGGGTTTAGTGTGTTTTTGACACTCTGATTTAAAATGGAACTATGCCCCTGTCTCAGAAATACATTGGTAACTCTTGCAGAGGAGTTAAATTGAATTATTTATCTGATTTGTCCAAACGACTCCAAAAACTGCTAAAAAGCAGCAGTCAGGAGTGTGATCCCACAGTGCTTTATCAAAGGGAATTGCTATTCTGTTTGTGAGAGAGAGACTGTGGGAGTTCTCTTTATCAAAAATGAGTTAACAAGCTTTTATTGAAAGCTGGCAGCTTGAATGATAAAAAGGCTGGAAAAAACATCTGTGATTCTTCTGCCATTAATCATTCAAAAACTGTATTCTGACCGAAAGGAAAACCTGATGGTCATGTAGGTGAGGGTAACCTTATACTATCTCATTTTCTCAGAAATGCCCTAAATTTCCTGGAGAATTCATGCAGCACGGGAGAAGTGTCAATGGTCGGAAGCCGTATAATGGTCCTTGTGCCTTTGCCCTTCCAGCGGGCCCAGCTAGGGCAAGGTCAGGGTATCCCTCCACCTTAGAAATCACTTGTGCTTGATAACTTCCTGAAGTCACTTGCATTCAGGGTAGGTTAGAGCAGCCCTTGGACTGTTCCATGTCATGCCGGCAACACTGAAAGAGCTGCAGAGCTAGAAAAGCATGAGATTGAGCTTTCAGTCACTAAACTGAACGATGAATAAGCCCCTGGCTCTGGCCCTAAATCTCCAGCATGCTCAGTGTTCAGAGTCTCATTTTTCTCTCCATCTCTGTTTTGGGAACCAGGCATGCCAGGAGCATCATGGAACAATCTGAGATTTCTAGGAGCTCCTGGTGCAGTCCTAGTTCACGTAGGCATCTTGCCACTCAGCGTGTACTCAAACACATACTCCAAGCCTTTGGAGACTCACCATCACTGGTGGCATAGAGAAGCCAGGACTTTTCAAGCACTGTGACTAAGCTAAAAGTGTTTTTAAGCCTAGTGTTTCTATGTGTAACTTCAGTTACTGCTGAGGGATGGATGTTGCTGAGAGATGGATCCAGTTTACAAAGAGCCAGTGATGATGAAGGGAGATGAATATCCTTCCTATTGAATGGCAGCGATGTAGGGACACTTTAAATTAAGAAAGAGCCAGTTGTGATGGAGTCATACAACCTCCTTTCCAGGTTTGGGTGGAAAGAGCAAGATTTCAGCACAGACAACCTGCAGGGACTGTTCAGGCTGCTGATCCAAGCTGTTGGGTGCTGCTGGCAAAAGCTTTGCTGGCCCGTCCTGCTTGGCCTGAGCGTGATCAGCCCTTCCCCATCGGCACAAGCGCTCACGTACAGCAAGGCATGCTCCTGACCAGAGCTGGGGACGGGCACCTCCCAGAGACGTGTCCACAGCCGCTTCTCTGTGGCGTAAACACAAGTAATGTGCAACCTGCATATGGATTCCATATATATGCATATATGTATGCATGCATACACACGCACACATGACAGGCGTCTGTGAGTTATGAGGCGTTAAATCCCTTGCAGAACTCGGGTGACTTCATAAACCACAAAAATGGTGACATTATTGCCACATAATGAGAAATGTTCCTATCTTTTAATTTTATACCCTGTATGGACCAGGATCCCCAGTACTTTCTTATTTCTTCTTTGGAGGCTTCCATAAGTTTTTCTTCTCTGATCTCTGATGTGCAGATTATCTCACACAATTTCAGCTTCTCCTGGTACTTTCACTTGCAGCAACATCTCTCTTTTGCAATGTGGCAATGACACCATCCCTGCACTCAGATTTGTCCCATAACTGCTCCTGAATAAATCTCTCTATGAGAAAAGTTGCAGCAAAGTGAGAATTTGGTTCCCTCATATTGCCGGTGGTAATTCCTCACATTGTAATCACCTTGGTGCAAGAGAACTGCATGTTCAACTGAAATTAAAACAGACAGCAAAAAGCATTAACCATTCTGAAACTTGTCTTAATATGATTCCTTGCTTACAGCCGACAACTGAGGGCTGTTTAGAAAGATATCCAGTCCTGAGAACAGAGAATTTACCACAATCCTCAGGAAGCTCTTCCAATATCTAATCAGCAAAAGATATTTACATTTCGTTTCCAGTTCAGCGTTTTCCTGACTTCAGCTTGCAACCATTGGACCCTGTCATGCTTATGTCTATGAGATTAAAGAGGACTGAACCTTTGCATATCCATTCCCTTTAAAGGCAGCTGTTGTTCATGAGCAAGACACTTCTTAATCTCTTTCTGATCAGCAAACTGGCATAATTTAAAGTATCCTAGAAATGCCTGCATTAAATAGCAAAATCAAACCCCAGGGAATCTGAAAGTATACTGCTGAGGTAGCTTAATATCTTATCTCAGATATTCAGTGTGTACATAAATATGTATATTTTAAAGTTTAAGCAATTAAAATACCATGCAGATAGAAACTGCAAAATAAATTCAACACCACAGGCTTTTGTCTTGTTACATTATGATTCATTTTGCTTTGCTATGCACTTTTTGTTCTTGTCATTTTGCTTTGCTCGGGCATTTCCATAAACCTTAAAAACTTAATTTCGGTAGGCACCGTCAGACAAAATGCAGCTGCACAGAGGTCAGGTCAACCGACACCTTGCGCCTACGTGGGGCAGGATGAGAAGAGACCTGCAGAGAAAGCTGAGCGATCCCTTTCTGCTGGTCAACACCTGAATGCTCACTTCATCGGGGCACTGGTCAGTAACACGAGCACAGATGCATGAATGTGTTCAGATCTCTAAGTCCTGATAAAATCAGAGCCTGAATTGATCTTCAGCCTCCGTGTCACTGATGAGATGTCTCCCAGATTTCTTTGACAACTTGTGGTGTTACTTGTTTTTTTTTAACCAAGACAGGTCTTTGCCCATGTTGCACCTTCTAACAGCAGATTACAGCTGGTCTGTGTGTAGTGATGTTCTAACCTCTGATACAATTTTTACCATTCCTCCCTCTGTCACCCACTGTTCATCTGGATATCACACTCCCAAATTTCCAGAGGTAGGTCTTGCCCTGCCACTCCCTCAACATTGGTGATCCGTGTTAACTCATGAAGCTTTTATAGGATGCATGAAGAGCTATCAATAATAAGTAACTCAGCTTTCATGCCAACTACTGAAAGACAGCATTTCTCTGCCAAGATCAACACATTACAACAAACTGTAGTTTACAGAACATATTGTTTTGAAGAGATAAAGAGCCAAAAGAAACCCAGGCTGTGTTTCAAAACTGAAGTCGGTTTTGATTTCAGGCTTGCTCTACTGTCCTTCTCTCTGTCCTTATTCTGTGCTCTCACTAACATCCCTCCATGCTTTTTCCAATTTGCAGTCAGCTTTTTTTTTATTCTAGTGTCCTGTCTAAAACTGCCCATTTCAAGGGCCTAGTTTGAATTACTCAGAGCAAGGTGAAGCTCTGAAGCCTAAAGTGAGAGCAGGTCATTCTCAGCCACGAAAGCAACCACTCTGCTTGTTGGCATGTACTGATACACATCCATTAGCTTTGACAGCAACTCAAAAATATCAGTTTACAACTGAAAATAATAAAAACATGACAGAAAAATGCAAATATCGCTGACCAGTTCTAGATCTACTGCTTTCAGAACCAAAGATTCCCAGAAGTGAGCACATTGCTCATACATTTCTCCTTAGTATTATCTGGAGGGCTGAGGTTTCTTGCATGATTTGCCATGTGTTCAACACTGTAATTGGTTAATTGCATTTCTTCACTGGTTACTCCACAAACCACATTTGAAAATCGTAGTGCCAGAAGTGGTAAGGTCATTTTCAAGCGAATTCTGGGAAGCAAAAGCCAAAAATTGGAACGTACTGATAAAAATACACCAGTCTAGTATCATATATTTTCAAGTACTACAACTTCCCCTGGAGTTCTTTCTGTGTTCTGAGAAATGCCTTAGGACATTGTAACGCTTCTCTACGTGGCATAATTTCTGTTTGCAACTGCACAGAACTACACAAAAATCAACGAAAGACCTTCATATCCAAGTCAGGCAGTTGTCAACATGTCCATATTCTAGTCAAAATCCCTTGAGTGACAGGAATGTAACATCCCTTTTGAACTGACTTCCAGCTATTTTTGTTTGTAAATAGTCTGAGGCCATTAATCACCAGAGCTTCCTTGAACTATTAGCTGAACCACTGCTCCACTAGGCTGTTTCTTTTTGAAGGGGATTACAAAACCATTTGCTCTACTTTCATTCCACATGGGTTCCTGCTCTGAATTGCATGCTAAGTTTTGGGACTGAGTAAATTCTTCATCTGGTTTCATGTCAAAACCATCTGAAGTCACAGAGTTCTGCACAGAATTGATGCAGAGCCATAAATTGTCCAAGTTCACTACAGATTGGCCCAACTATACTTCTTTGAGAAAGGGTGGGAACTGGAGCAAAGCCATTAGGGAAAATGAGCTAAGTTTCAAATAAAACTCAAAACCAGGCAAATCTTACATGATTTCAGGTTTCATTGCCAGCATCCTTAGAACTCTTTTCCCTAACTTTTCATCCAGAAAACGGAACCTGGCACATAGTGGTCTTCAGAAGGGCAAGCAGAAGATCAACTGAGGCAGGGAAATATGCCAAGTTTCCCTTATAACAGCCTGGAATTCTACATTTTTTAATCCAGCATACTCATACTTCTTTTGTGTTTGCTTTCCCAAACAGCCACGCATGCAGACTAGTGGACGTGATATGTCATTTCCCTCATTCAAATATTCAAGCTGAATGTGATCACAAATAGAGCCAGAAAACAAAGGAGGATGCTATCATTTATCTGGTCAATCACAAAACTAGCCAATGTGCCCTGGATGCTGAATATCAGAGACTGAGAAAAACAACCCTAGGTTTTGCAAAAGCAATTCTGAAAAGGCAATTCTGCAAAACTATCAGCTGACATTTGACAAAAGAACACATCTGAGAAAACCACTATCTGTAGGAAAAAATAAAATAAAAAGGAAAACGACATTGTTGGATAAACCTGCTTTGCCAAATTCTCACTCATCAAAACAGAGTTCATCTTGGATGGAGCTAATGTTGTATACATTTTAAATTATTTTGAAGAAAAAATATTTTAAAGAAAAAATTATTTCAAGAATAAATTATTTCATGTTCTTTATGGGCTCCATCTTCTATTTCAGATGTTTTATTGCCAGGCAGCAGCTGAAGTTTCTAACAAGGATATTAAAACTCCAAAGCTGCTTTCACACCTTCTGGAGCTGCTTCGTGTGGACAAAATATCATTGTTACTCATTTCAGCCCATCACAAAAAAGAAAAATAAATTTTGTAGGTAGAGATAATATCCCCTGCCAGAATATTTGGTATAACTGGAAAAAATAGATTAACTTTGGGGTGTACAAGCAGGACTTCTGAGTTCCAAAAAGCATGTCTAATGTCTGCAGTTAATAAAAGACATTACTCACCAATCTCTGCTCTCTTGCTCCAGCAAAGCACCATCAATGTCAAAAAAATCCCGCTAACATTGCCTGGGAACAGATGCGTCCAAGCATTACTTGTTGCAGCTCATCCCTACGAGGATCACAGGCCAGTCCTGGAAACCATGGCTGAGGTTTGGTTGCCTGAACACAGTCATCCAGTGCCATTTGGGACACTGTGGGATGTGCAAGACATCTACATGGGCCTGGCAGACATGATGCAGGACCTGCAGGAGTTTGTGCTCTTCTGGAGGGGCAGCTGGAGGCCAGGTGAGCTATAAGGGGTATCTCAAAGGCAGTTGGTGACTGCATTTAAGCAGCTGAACCCCACCTGTGTATCACACGCATAATTTATCAGAGCCAATACAGGAGTTTATAAGAAAAGGGGCATATAAAAGTTGTCATTAGCCTACATTTATCCAAATTGGTTTAATTTAAAAATAAGCTTTAAAATACCACAAAACTACATTTAGGAGAGAACTGATACAAAACAAATACCTCTCCCTCCTCCCAAACCTTTAATAAAGGAACGTGTTGTTGAGGTGTTGGAAGTGCGATGTTAAGGGTTGAGCTTCCTAGACAGAGATATGTGTGGGGCAGTGTGTAATTCCTGTTATTACTGTGCCAAACCAGCTGGAACCTGATTTGAAAGAAAGCAGATCTCTTGCAAGTGCTGAGATCCAAACCTAATAGAGAGTTTGGGCTCCTGATGCTTATTTGGGCTCCTAACTTCCAACTGAGACAAACGGGAACGAATCATTGATCCCATGCCCATGTGATCTCTGGACACCACAAATATGTCTGGATGTCTTCACTCAGTAGGGGTAGCCACCCAACAAATGACAGTTCCAATTTTTTTTCAAAACCTCATCTAATCCCTGACACTTACTTCCAGGAATAGGAAATATAATCAGCATATTCTCCTCCAGTTTGTAACTGTCTGTGTTGGCTTGTCAGTTCACTAGTGCTGGTCATCCTAAAGCTTCTCCAGAGATAATTTATGGCTCCAGGGGACTCACTCCTCAGGGTGAAGTCTCATGGGTTCTCGTGGATTTGCAACTCCTGAGTTTGGGCTGGAGAGTTTGATCTGAAGTGAAATTCTGCCCAACTTCAGCTGCAGCTGGTGTCAAAACTGTGAAAAACCCCACAAGTTTCTGCATGATACTCATGGAAACAAATAAGATACCGCTATGCACTTGAATGTTAGCAGATATTAGTTCAAAACAAAAGTTTTGAACTTAGGACAAATTCAGTTTTGCCAGGTTTGATTTTCTTCAAAGTTCTTCTGCAACTAAATCAGAGCTCCACTATCCATGCACACCTGTGTGTCTCTTGCTGAGCGACCATCAGTACTATGCAATATTAAATTAGTCTTGGCATTTCACAGCGTTCACTAATTATAAGCACATCTGTCGAAGAGCAGTTACTGCCGGTTTGTGGAGGGATGACAATCAGAACGTCAATGTGTTTGATGCATGTGTTTGTTTCCCCTTAGAGTCAGGGTGGGATAAACACTACTTTCAAAATCTGTAATCTTCATTTCTCTTCCAAACAAATGTAAATGCTCCCTCAGCTCCCCTGGGGAACATAGTTGGAATATAGAAGAGTCTCAGGGAAGAAGAACAAGCCTAAAGGCTAACTTTTTTGTGAATCTCTTCATGCCTGTTAAAATTGATTTAAAATAAAAATAAAATTCAGAGAAGGAAACCAACCTGAGGTCCCCAACAGAGGTCCTGCACCTGGGATCAGTGGGAAATAGCCACCACTGCAGTATCAGCAGCGTCTGGATGTGTGTATCCCTTCACACTTTATACAGTTAATATCCTTACGCGGCTCTACGTGGTGTCTCCTTTCACCTTTTGAACTCTGACTTGAGTCCAACCTCACATTTCTGGCATTGTGAGAGAACTGTCTCATTCAGAAACAAGTTCATGAGACTGAAACATTTTGTTGTTTATCTACTTTAGCAAGGAATGCAATGAGAGTAAAAAGGTTTCTGTTTTGTTTACACAGTTTTGCTTCATTCATGATAAAGGGTCTCAGGAATAAGATCTGTTATTCCCTGACTGGGTTTCATATTCAAACAAACATCACTTGATCACAGACAATGAGACAGAACTACTTGGAGGTCTAAAATCCTGTATCCTGAACCTTTTGTATTGATGTGGATAAGAAAAAATGATCCTGGAGTCAGTAAAACTGCGCTGATGTCACAGTCAAGTAAGAAGGGGATGCCTTGCCCACAAACTGTCTTCATTTCAGCTTCAGCCTCTCACAGGACCTCTGCTCACTTCACACCAGGCCCTCCTTGACCCAACTCCTTGTCTCCCTCAGCATGCCCCCTCACAGACAGTTAAAAGCTGTTGGTGTAAGAGCTGGTTATCAAGACTTGTCCTATCTATTATCCTTTGGGCTTGTGAGCAACCCCAGGCCAAATTTCATCGCATTGATCTGTCATTTATGTCTTGCATTCAGATGTATGCAGGACCATTTAGTGATCAACAGAAACTGCTTCAGCCTCTTGTGCCCTGCAGCCATCCTTTGGGACAGGGTCGCTGGTCCAGAGTGCCCAGCAGTTTGAGGCCAAGGATGGGAGAGCTGTGAAGGTGTTGCAATTTGTCCTGCATGGACATCAGGCCGCTGATCACTTCGGCAGGACATTTTCCAGTTAATTCGGATATCCCAGAGTCATCCTGTCTACCTTGCAGCCATAAGAGCCTTGGCAAGCCAGTTTATCCTGAATACTTGGAGCCTGGCTTGGGCTGAAGCTGTGAGACACACTGGAACATTACCAGAGCTGAGCTTTTGCTGAAAGAAACCTTAAATCTTTCAGTCACTATAGTCAGGTACTTGGGATACAGATCGTATGCTTGGGTGGGGACACAGGAGCAGAGGGGTCCAGCTTTCACGAATCACTGCTGGTATCAGCAGTGTATTGCTCGATCTGGGGGATTTTCCCCGGCAGGGTCTCTCAGTCCTGCCGGCTCTGCAGTTCTCACACTTTTTTGGGGAGAAAGCTGTCATTCCAGGGATGCACCTCCTTCAAGATGGACTGAACTGTATTTTAATGGTGCCCCGGATCACTGCACAGCTGTGCAAAGAGCAAAGCTGCAGCACAGCTCAGGAACATAGTTGTAGTTAAGTTCGAGCTGATAGATGCTGCATCTTACAGGACTACTGCATTATAACCAAATCTCAGACATGGTTACTTAATAGTGTGGATGGGTCCAGCATTAATACCTTTCCCAGCAAGGGCTGTTTATTTGCAGGGTTTTGACAGACATGTGGAATCAAGAACACATCAGGTCGCTGCAGTAGTGGCAGAAGATAAGAAAGAAAAGAGGCTATAAGGGTGGTGTCTTGTTTCACATGCTGTACAAAGAGGGCCATATCCTCCTCCAGGTCATTGAGTTGAAATCAGCAGAGACAAACTTAGCCTATTAATAAGTCGGGCAATGGCTCTGAACCACATACACTCTGCTCCTGTACTGAGCCTGGGAAGCTGGACATGAGCAAAACTGTTGCCTGGCAAAAAAGGATGGACTAGAGGAGAAAGAGGCAACCTTGTTATTATCTCGACCTATAGATCAAATCCTTAGAGATCATGATACAGCTTAGTCTGAGCTGGAAGTAAAAACTGGATAAAAAATTCTTACACATTCCTGTGCTCTACTCTTTTTGACAATCTCTTGTAAAAGTGTTTTTAGCATAAAACTGCACCACTGTAGCAATATGCATCTTTTCAATAAAAAGGCGTGACTCATACCTCTGCATAGGAGATAAAAGATATGCGGAAACCATAAAAATGCTAATCCAGCACGCAAAGCTGGCAGAATTGTTGCTCTTCATGGAGTATTTTAACGTGTCTCTTGGTCTTCCAGGAATGCTATGGGACCATATACACCTTTAAATAACCTCAGCCTTTAAATAGGTATCTAAAATATCTTTCCTAAAGATGCTGCTGCAAAATAGCTTTAGAAGAAGCCCTGATATGGGGTTTACTAGCACATTCTTGGTTTCAGTAGCCTTAGTATTATATTAGCCATGTCTTCCTCCTTCACAAATATAAAGGTAAGGAGGCAGAAATGCCTGTAACACAGAGTGCAAAGAGAGGTGCTGACAGGGTAAGTCTCTTCCTCAGCATGAGTCCTAAAAGATTAGTTGTCCTGTAAGTACAGCAATTAGACCCCAGCTCCCTCTGACTTGCCTTACCTAGCACCTGATGCCATGCCCATTTCTCCAGGCCCCCTTTCCTCCTGGAGTCGTGACATGCTGCCTTGGCAAGCCTCGTCCCACTCCCTGAACATCACGTAGCCTCATGGTTGGGGCCCAGCTCTGCAGCGCAGGAGCTCTGAATGCAAACCCACGTCTCCTGCTTCCTGGGAAGCCTCTGACCACTGGTTGAGCTTGCAAAAGCGAGACATTGTCACCATCTGACTTTGATCTAAACACAGTTCAATCTTGAGTTAAGCGTGTCTGCTAGCAAATTACATTTGTATGCAGAGACATTCCATTTTATTTGTGGCTTAAATTAATGAGTGTGACAACAGGTTGACATGGGCCACTCTCCCTCTTTTGGGGACAGCCAACTTGATCTCATCTTTGGGCTGTCTCCCAAGCCAGACATCTCCTCCCTCTCCCTCACATCCTGGTGAGACAGGGCTCCTGGGGCAGACACCTCAGGGGCTTTTGGTGCCATTTGATGTGATAAAGAAGGCTGGGGAGAGCCATCAGAGTCTAGTCTTTGGGATCTGGATAACTGACAGCACTACAGATGGCAGCACTTGGGGCTCTCGTTGCCCAAAAATGTGAGCCTACTGAGGATGCAAGCACACAGGTTGGTCACAGACAGATCCTTACGCACACACACACATACACACACGCGCGTGCAACAGTTGCTATCTCTCCAATAATTGGCTGGCAGTATTGAGGGTGACCCTCATCAAAAAGGTCTCTTTGGAGGCTTCATATAAAGCTTGGCAGTGCAAGGGCTCCAGAGAGCGGCAAGAGTCCTTAGGTTGCTATGACATTCACTGCAGGCATCTCAGCATATGACAGAGTTTTTTATTAGTCTTAAATTGTAGCAGTCTTTATTACATGTCTTGCTCCTCGGCTCTAGATTCATGTAAACTGCACTTTAGAGCAGTCCAGTCTCACCTTTGGCCTTTTACAAATACCAAATGCATATATTCTCGCTCAGGAAGTCTGTCTATGCAGACACAGCCGGCGTGACCTCAGTCACCTATACCCATGGTTCCCTCCATTTTTCACTTGGTCATCAGCTCATCTTCACCCACCAGGCAGAGATCTACTAGGCAACATACCATCTAACATTTTTTAGAAATACCAAGTATATTTTACTGGTGTCATCCCAAAGCTGACTGTGCAGCTGAGTCAGCACAGAGGAATAGAAGGTGATTTACTGTGGCAGGACTCCTGTAGTCCTGGCCAGCAGCAAATCAGCCAGCAGTGCAGAGCAGAGGAGAAGCATGAGCATTTACACAGGATCACAGAATGGCTGAGGTTAGAAGGGACCTCTAGAGATCATCTAGTCCAACCCTCCTGCTCAGGCAGGGTCACCTAGAGTACGTTGCCCAGAATTGTATCCAAACGGCTTTTGAGAATCGACAAGGACAGAGGCTCCACAACCTCCCTGGGCAACGTGTTTAATAGGAGTATCCCATTTAATAATAGGGGTATCACATATTCCTTGAATGCGCTGCTGGAGCATAAAATTAATATCCAGCCACTAGGCTTGTATGCATAAATCTCTGCTGTGCAATGCGTTTGTTAGGGTGATGCTCCAGGTTTGGGACCACTTCAGGAGATATTTACATCACTGGTCAAAAGTGCCCAGCTTGGATGCAAAACTTAGGACTGTAAGCTGATGGAGAAAAGTGGGCATCTCCCAGAGGTCATCTGGACACTGAGTTAGGAGACTGATCATTGACTGTAGCCAGTGCAGAGAAATTAGGGTCTCCAGAATCGACCTAAGCACATCTGTGGGGTGCCAACACAACCGATGTGAATGCCTCCATACCTCTAACCACCAGCGTTTGACCAGGGCTCTGCACAGAGGCAAGGTCTATACCCCACAGTTAGAATTGCTTTAGGATGCTAATTCTCACCCACTCCATGGCTGTTTCGTAGTGTAAATCCAAGCTAATTTACAATTTGGAATAGCTGAAAAATGGAGGCTGAAAGACATTTTAAAGACATTAAAGTAGTAAGTATTACTGCAATTTGTCAAAGACCCCTGCACTTCTGTTCTCTTGCTGCCGGTAAGCATGACTCCACGAAACTTCCACCCACCCCCTCTTTTATGGTGCATGGAAGAAGGAATTCAGTGAGGTTATTAAACCATTTTCTGCTTATAAGTTACTTCCATCATGTATTGCTCTTCTATGTCTCTAATTGCCCATCATTTGATCACTACTATATGTGTCACAAGGTATTAAAGCACCTTCCTAACATCTTTTAATTAAGGACAGTAATAAACAGCAGTAAGGGCTTTAGTTACTGGATGTTTTCTGGTTCTTCAAGGTTTGGACTTAATATCCTTTAGTCTCCTAGAAGAAGTCCACATAGTGATTAACTGGTAGAGAGAGATCATGTTAACTTTGAAAATAGGGCTGTCCTGTGGTCCTGCAGAGGCCTCATGGAAAATTAAAATAGAAGCCCTTGCATAAAACCAAGCGGACCCAGACAGCTGAACAAGGCACTGTCTCCTAATGGTCTTTGAGGTGGTTTCCTCCCGTATTCCTCTATGACTATTTTTAAGTGGAAGACAAATAGCGGTTCTAGTACATTTTAGAGCGCGATCCAGTGTTTGCTCATAGAGATAGAGACCTAGACTTGGTCCTCAGTTACATATGTGGAACAACAGTTTCACACAAGTGTGAAGGTGAGGAAAGATGCTGTATCCTAAAGGAGAGGGTTCCCAAATGTCTTTGGCTGATACCACCATCAAAACCAGCATCTCCCAGCTCTGGACCATGTCATGTCCCATGTTGAAGTGATTTATATACATAAACACGGAATACAGTTTGGAAACTCCTGTACAGAGGTTTTTTTAAAAGTAGCACAGAGTGGATTTATATCTATTTATTAATGTGTAGTATCAATGTTGTATTAATATCGCACTGTAATTACAGATATTGAATAGGACTTTCATCCATCACTATTGTTTAATATTTATACCATCTGCAGTATTGTATATGCCATTTCTAGAGAAGGAAACACGAAGTAGCTCAGCGGGCCATAATATTTAGCATGGGTGAATGCAAAGTATGTAAAATCATATGGCAGTCCTTGTCAGCATCAGAGCACTCATGATAAAAGCCATCTATGCTTAGTATGGTGCTTAAATATATTAAGAAACTTAAGCACATGTTCTTATGAGTGAGATACCATCCTGAACTGCTCAGTAAAATGGAAAAAAATACATCAGGGAGTCGGGCACTGCAGGGTGGAGAAAAAGCAGCTTATCCAGGCTGGGGACTGCGCTCAACACTGTCCCTGTCCTTGTGCAGCAGTTAGGCACTGCGGTTTCCCCTCCACAATTTTTGGAGACTTTTTTCTAGTTCTTGATACTGCAGGCAGGCACACTGATATGAAAACCTATTCACAAGAACATTCATGGCAGTTCTGTTGGACACTCCTTTAAAATAGCTATTTATTCTCCCACCAACAATCTTACTGGAAAAACAAACCTCACCTTCTTTTCAAAAGCCTTTTGATTTGCTCGAGCTGCAAACATGACAGAACAGCTGGGGGTTACTATCCTGCCCTCAGAGGCAGTTTGTAAAATGAAGGATTTTCCACTCTTACCATAACTCTGAATAAAAGGGAGAAAATACATTTATTGTGTTCAGGAAACAAGTAATCACTGTCAGGCAATGACATGCACATGCATGTTGAGTTACACTTCTGCAAATGGGGTCATGGTGCTCAGCACATGGATACAGGAGGAGGTGAGCCCCACGAATGGGGCCATGGGGGAAAGCCTGTCACCTCCTACAGTCTGTGAAAACTTCTGATGCCTTGTCAGCGTTTCCCCCTAAAATAGATTTCTTTCTTTCTTTTGTTCTTTAATTCTTTCACTATTTTTCTTTCTCTCCCTCTTTTGCCCTTCCCTTCCCTTTTCCTTCTTCCTAATTCAAAGACACCAACCTTGTAGAAGTTTATGTCTGTAAGCACCATCTTCACATGCACAAAAAAAGTAATTCCCAAGCTTTGGTGCTTGCAAGAGTTGAACCTGAAGTGTTAAAGTACAAACACTTTCTGATCAGCCATTCCCTTGATAACAGATGGCCCAATCTCTGCTCCAAGACTGTCTTTAACTCTGTCTGACCCAGCAAAAAACCAAATGTTCATAAACTGCAGTTCTTGGTATCCCAAGATGTCCATTTTTGGCTGTAAATCTGGAGCGCATGCTGTTATCTGAGATTTGTAACAGTCGTGTGCGATGCAGGGAGATGCGTTAGCTGACTTGGGGGAAATCTAAACAGCACAGGCAAACCAGTGCTCCCTTCCACAACTTCAGCTCCTTCTCAGAAACTTTCACTGCCAGTATTTTCAGTGTGATAAAGATTTTTCTCGATTTCCCTGAACAATACCTCACCATAGTATCCTCAGTAAATGTACCAAGGCCAAGTCATAGCAATGACACATACTATAGGCCACAGGAATTGCATGGCACTTGGATGGGAAGGGGCTCCCTGTGTAACACACCAGAATTTGGGCATCACACCTGCAGGGATGCACGCTGCTTCTTTATATTGGCATTAGCATTGCATCAAGGGCAGGAGAGCAAAAAAAAAAAACCCTAATCCATAGCCCACAGAAGCTTTTGGAAGTTATACTTAGAAAACTTTGATAACAACTTGAAGTTAATGAATTATGTGGAATCTAACAATACGAGGCCTGGATGTCTGGTTGAAACCAGGCTTCCCCATCATTCGCTCCAAGGTGCTCCTAATGGATTGTGAACATCCATTGCTATCCTAAAGGGAATAGGGAGATAGCTCCGAATGGGTGTTTGGCACTCCTCATTTCATGAGGATTTGCTATTTTTGATAAAGCTGCTAGTTCTGTTAATGAAAAGGATGCAAAAAAATTTCCTTTTGTATACCCTATGAAAACTTTGTCCCCTGCTTCAGAATACTAGATGACTTGCTTTTAAAAAGTCCATAGAATAGACAAGTGTTCAGGTTTCACTGATGCTAAAAAATGTCTTCTCGGAGGCATTATGTTTTGCAGGGCAGGGGGAAGGGGAATTTCTAATCTGTTTATCCTAGGATTAATATTAGGAGTGAGTTAGTTTTTCCAAGTTTCAGTAGAGCATGAGGGGGAAAACAAAACAAAACTTATTTTCAGGAATGTTTACCAATGGGTTCTGGTCATGACTTGTGTTTTGAAACTTGGGAGGCCAGTTTTTGAGCCTCACTGTTAGTGTTTAACTTTAGGATTAGGAATTATTGAGTTAGGTTCATTAAAATAGCTGGGTTTTGTCCTTCGAAAATTTAAGAAAACATGGTGTAAGCCTTGGAAGCAAGGTCTCTTTCTGAGCAACAACAGACTCATTCAGCTCTAAGCATATGGCAGGCTTTGTTTTAGAAACCTGTGTTAAAACAAGAGTAATGCTCCCCATTCCAGCAGACTCTTCGGCTGTATTCTCAGGGATTTACGCTGCTTTCAATAACTCCAGTTTAAGGCCCTGAGAAATCTACTGAGATCCCAGCATATTAAAACTAGTGTAACTGTGATGGGGGTCAGGTCTTCCCTGAATTTTATGTTCAGTTCCCAGCTCAAAGGCAAAAAAGAAAAAGAAAAAGAAAAAGCCAACATTACAGACAGGAAAAGGCTGGTAGAGGGCTTCTCTGAACTCTGTGAGCTGGCTTATGGATGAAGATACTGAAATACTTGCACAAAAAAACTTGAGGAGAGACTACTTCCAGATGTCAGAACGAGGATGTCCTCCAGGGAATGCATGAAGAGGCTGAAAAAAGGTTGTCCTGCCCCAAAGAACTATCTTGCAAAGGGCAGGCTATATTATTCTACCCTGATGTAGGCTTGGGACAAAGGCTTCTTCAGATGCAAACCTCATTGCTTCAGCTATTTAATTGATTTGCATCAGTCTCTGTGGCCCACTGCATGGTAGGATCTTTGCATTTCATCCCCAGCAGGCCCAGTTCTGCCTTCAGCAACTTTAATGTAACTGAAGTCAAAGCAGCTGCCCCATTATAACACAGACTAGGACTCACCCCAACTTATCTATATGTGGTTGCACTCACAAATGTCCCATTAATTGTCAACAGTCCCTCATGGGTTTTCATTTCAAGAAGAGTTTTAGAAGTTTGGGTCACTGCAAACAAAATCGTGCTCTCCTCTGTATTGGGTGTTTTACAGCAACTGAACTCTTTTTTTAAGTTGCAGCCCAACCAGCTGACTAGAGCTAGCAAGAAGACAACGAATCCATTTTACGACAACTTTCAAGGTTCCAAAATATGTTTTGGATCTGCCTTGGAGTGAAAACAAAACCTTTTAAATTTTTTCATACGGTTAAGTCATGTCAAGACCTTTTTTAGTTTGGGAAGGCTTTGGGATTCTCTCCATGGTGCAGCTGGTGGAGACAGCCTTATTATTGCCACTGAATGTCAGGTGGCTGGTTATTATTCTGCAAACAGCAGTTCATTGCCATATAGATAAACCCGGGTGTCTCCAGGCCTGGACACAAGACAAGCTAGTTCCTACTCTGCATATTTTCGCCTACGTGGGACCTCTGCTGTGATTTTTCTCAGGACAGCTACAGTTCCTCCTAACAATATAAGGTCACTTTAACCTTGAATTTCTGTGACAGTGGTGAGTAAAGTGTGTTGCAGACACAGACTCTGAGCCTCACCTATCACTTGTGCAGAGACCATCAGCCTGCTGATGTAGATACCACTCTTCCAGTTTTGACACTTAGTATAAGGGCACATTGTGTGGGAGAACATTGGGCAGTAGAGTAAAACAAATAGCCAAAAAAGAAATTGCCTTGCCAGTCTTGAAGCCTTGTCTTTTCTTCCTTCCTTGTTTTTTTTTTTTTTTTTTTTTTTTTCCTTCTGCCTGCTCTGCTTCATTCATTCCTTGTTTAAGACAGATAAGCTCACTAACAGATGTAAGGCCTGCTCCAGAGGCTACCAGTTCTGAGGTAATTATTCCAGACAGAGACCCCGAGCACTTTGGAGCTAATGCCTTATTTGTGCTCAGTGGTGTATGTCAATGCTCACATAGACTCAGGCTTGCCAGGCATTAGACCAGTGTTGGATTATAGCATATTCAATTCTGAAGAGGAGAAGCTATGCTACTGTTCAGTAGCCGTTATTTAAACCTTTTCTTCTACTGAATGGCAGGCCCCTGTCCACATGTAGCACGCCACGCAGATGCAGAGAAAGAGCCTACCTTTGGGGAAATTCCTTTTTTGCAGCTGAATTGCTCATTTTTGCATGAAAATGTGATTTCAGCTAGAGAGGAGGCAGAAGAAAATTGTGGAAGGTATTTGTTGATCTTTAGAGCATAGAGGAGTCCTGTGAAACATGACTGCCTGTGTCAGGTACTGTAAGCGCAAAGCTTCTCCCTGAAGAACTTTCAGTCTGAATTGAAAACATTAAGAAAAAATGTATTTTTAGTATATACCCATATTTTACTGATGGAGAAGTAAAACAGGAGAAACTGTGTGTTTTATCAAAAATATGTCTGGTGAAAAGAACCTCTCTCTGGGAACCACTAACCACAAGGCTATCTTTCTTAGTTATTATCTTTCCAAAAGATTCCACATAATATTTTGCCATTTTGGACGATCCCACATTAAATGGAAAAAGCAACCTGCTTGTCACATAAATTGCTAGAGTGGACCTGTCAGCAGTTATTCAAAAAGATGTATTGCCTGTTTTTCATTCTTGATGATACTGTGAAGCTCATGAAAACTGTGGTTTACCCATTCTTTATCTGCGCGCATACATTAGTATTTCTTTCTACTTCACATACTGATTATTTCCATACCTTGTTGTTGAGCTCATCTTATATGCTAGAACAAGCTACGTGTGCAGAGTTAGAGGCAAATCTGATGCCAAGTCAATTAACCACTGAAGCCACTGTCCAAAGACCTGGCTTTGCAGCAGGCAAACAACAAGCAAACAAACAAACCAGTTCTTGCGTATGTAGGTTAGTTATTTTCCCACTGCCCATCCATCTTCTTTTTTCCCCATCAAACATAACTGGACACCTATGATTTCTTGGCCACAGAGAACATAGTTTGTATTTGAAGAGAGGCATTTGTAACAAAGATGACGGATTCATATGAGCATTCAGTGAACTCATACAGTCTCCTTCAATGTTTATATTCACTTATTGTGCTCTACTGTTCTCAAATAATTACACAACTAGCCACAGCTCTTTCAAACAGCCCTTCTACCCACATCAGCCAAGTGTGTAAACATCAGTGCTTTATACAGTCATTTTATACGAAATTTGTCTGCAGGGCAGCAGTTTGCTGTAGTCTGTATTCATTTCGGGAGGTGATTCATGCAGCAGTTAGGACTCAAAGTGCTTTTGATTTCCTTGCAAACAGTCTGCCCGCCTTCCCTCCTATCTGTATCCCCAGATCTAAGGAAGGCTTGTCCAGTACAGTCTTAGGCTAATAAATCACCGCGCTGCAAATAAGAGGCACTAACAGATCCCAGGCACCTGGACCCCTTAGTCCATAACTCCGGCTACAAAGTCTTCTATCGTTTCTATTAAACAGATCCAGTTTCAGCTCAAGCACTCTCTTCTTGTTTGCTAAACTGGTCAGAAGCCATAAGGCTGCATTAATATGGTTCTGTGTCTGAGCAGCTATAACTTGTATAAGTCTTACTATATATGGATAACTGAGTATGGGTCAATAGTTTGGGCTCATCCTGCCCTGATCATAAATGAAGGAAAGTTGAGTCCACCTGCACAAGGCTTGGTGGCTTTCTGGCCCCGCGAGGAGTCCCACGCAGCCAAAATAAAAAAGGCCTGAAAATGAGCTTGCTCCAGAAAATGTTGCAGGACATCCCAGCTCTAACGAAGGCAAAGCTGTCTCTTTGGGGAAAAAAAAAACAACTTCAGACATTTTTTAAAGCAAGAGCTTGGCTAGAACAGAGAGAGCAGGACAAGTCATGATCTGACTCTCTGCCCGGCTTTGGGGCAGGAAAGGTGGCTAAATGGTCCAGCAGAAAAAGAAAAAAGTGTATCATCCTGGCAAGTCTGTTCTATTCACCTCACACAGCAAAAAATGCCCTGGAGGCTGTGAGCAATTAGGCACTGTGGGTAAGGACTACCAAAAGGCGTAAGCGTCGTGTAATTCCAGTGTAAGCCCTTTTTAAACATCATTATAAGAGAAACCTGAGCCAACATCTTTGGCGTGGGGATCATTTCATGTCTCTTCACCTTTATCCTGAAGCAGGTCACTTGTACCTCCAAGGGGAGGGGATATTCCAAAGCACCAGCCCATATTCTTGCTTGAAAGGAAAGCTAGGAAAAAAAAAATTCCCGGGAAATTGTGCTGATTTTTCCCAAGGTATGAAGAAATGGGCATTTTCCTTTCACTGATAGGAGGGGAAGTGTCCCTGTTCTTTGAAAAGGAGAAAGATGCAAAATTCCGACCTGAGTAAAGAACCTTTTTTTAGAAGACGTCTCTTGCTCAGTGACACATCCCCTTATTGCACATCCACGCACACACACACGCAGTGACACAGACACACACACGCATTTTCTATTTTATTAGAGAACATTCTGGCTACAGTCAAAGGCAGCTCATAAATGTCATATTTCGAAAAGCATAATGCGCGATTCCCTCTTTAGAGCAGTTTTTATGACAAACAGTATACCAATGTTTGTGAATCATTTCTAGGACTATAAAATAACTTTTTATGGCTTTTAGGCTAATATCTGAAAAGTACGGTACATTTTCAAATGAAATTCTGTCGCAGTATTTGAAGCATAATATTCCTTGTCAGTCCATTCTCCCTCTTTTCCTTGTTTCGCTTTCTATGCAGGACCATGTGACAAAAAGCTAAGTGCTTTTAAGAAACATACCTTTGGCTTAGAGCCAGCCCCTCTCTCTCTCTCTCTCTCTCTCTCTCTCTCTCTTTCTCTCTCTTTTTTTGGAGGGTGTTGCCAGTTGAAGCTGACAGATATCTATAGCAAACAGTTAACATATATAAACATGTCAGATATAAAACAAATATACTTTGAAAAAAAACAGATAGCTGGAATGGTTCATGCTGCAAGACAATGTTGGTGCAATTAGTGGGAGCAGGGTGTGGGGTCCTCAGGGCTGGTTTGGCAGGTCTGTCCAAGGTAGAAGTACCTTTCTTCTTCGCCCTGTCAAGGTCTGCATGGATGGCATGGAAAAAAGACAGGCCCCACTGTCATAGGCACCATCTGGTCTAGATGAATAGAAAGTATAAGCAGTTTTTTATGATGACCGGTGAGGCACTGTGTACGCGAGACATCTGCAGGCTTGTGTTTCTGGAATACGTTTCACGGGTCAAACAAGCTGAATTGTTTCTGAGACGCAGCCACTTAGAGGCTCCATCCTGCAGAGCTCCTGCCTGGTGCTGAGTGTCCTCCCTCAGCTCCAGCCAGGCTGCCTTTCACTGTTCATTGCTGCACAACCGTTAAGGTGATCATGAACGAACTAGACTGAATTAATTAGCGTCAGTAGGGGAAAAACAAGCAGCTGTGTGCTTGGCCATTTTAGCCTGCCGAGTGGGACTGGCACCCTCAGATGGTGGTTTGGGGTGGATTTAGGTATCCAAAACGCTACAGGATGGATCCAGGCTCTGCTGTGCCTGCATCCAGAGGATCTCCTTCTTGGTGGGTCCTACAAAACAAGCCAGAACAGACCAGACACCAGGGCGGATCCTCCTCATCCAGCCCTAACAATAGGTTACGCATAGACTAAACAAATAATTAAACAGATTAATTCAGCTCTCAAACAGACTAGGACGGCAATTAAATGGACTCAGATTCTTCAGGCTGGGAAAGACACCGCTGAAGGGGATGTGATAGCGATCACGGGTAGGATGGAAAATATGACTAGAGAATGATTGTTCGCCGTCTCTTCTAACGCAAGAGCTGGGGGAGGTCAGATGAAACTGCTTAGTGGCAAGTTCAGAGGGGAAAAAAAACCCAAAATAGGAGTCTTTTTCCCCAGCATGCAGTTAAATGGGGGAGTTCGTTGCCATGGGATGACTAGGCATATTTGCGGAAGAAAAATTGTATAAGGGCCATGGGAACCCAAGATGCCTGCTCTGGCACAGGCATGGGGCCACACACCCGTGGCTCATACATGCTGCCTTTAGCTGGAAAGGAAAGCACTCACTGCCCAGAGTCCGGGAGAAGATCAAGCCAGCGATACCTGAGCATCTGGGTAGCTGAATTGCCTCCCAGAAATGAAAACCAAGAAAGGTGGGGGTTATCCATCTGATGCCTCCCAGGGCCAGAGCCCAAACCTTTATTCTTTTGTGAGCAGAAGAAAAGAGGGATTAACAGCAGTGATGGGTGAAATGCAAACACTTTGCAGACTTGGTTCAATTTGGGTGAGTCTAAAATAGATTTGGATTGGAATTTAAGCAATATGCAGATTTCAGAAAATGCCTGTAAATAGAAGGCATGTAAATGCCCTCCCATTATACACATGTATCAGCTCATTTTTATTTGATTGGTTATTTTTCCTCTAAATGGAAAAAAAGATTTTGACCATGAGAATATTTATGATGCAATTAATCAAATATCTTTCAGAAAAATATTTGTCAATTTTGCTTTCAATTTTTACAAAAATTTAGTGTGACTTTTTAAAAAGCTATTTTTTAAAGTGAATTAGATTTTTTCTTCTTCCCCATCCTTCCTCCTTTCCTTCCTTCCTCCCTTCCTTCTTTCCTTCCTGATTGTTACATTTTTTCTGCTCATTACTCCTTCATCCTGCTTCTTCTGCTACTGAAAAAGGATGAAAAAGATTTTTAAACCCCTAGAGAAAACTGCTGCTCATTTAAACCTACTGAAAAAAACAGATGAAGAAAATTAAAAGTGAGAAACCATGTGATGGAAAACAGCTTCTTTTTAATGCTTTTCTACCTGAAAGCTGAAAAAAAAATGTGCAGAAATATGTTGAGAATTGGGATGCTTCTGCATTTGCCAGTGCTCACAGCAGTGAAAGGAGATTCGGTAGCTCTCTCCTGGCTCCCAGAAGGGCTCCTGAGACGTCTTCTACTAAAGGATAGTGTTAAAGATGCCTCATTCCTTCATTAGCTCTGCTTTTACAGACACACAGGAAGTCTGCAGCAGAAAAGGGATTAAGAACATGTCTTAAATGAGTGACCTCTCGCCCCTCCCCAGACCAGCTTCTCTCATGTCACCAGCAGAAAATACATGCTGTCGGTGGTGATAACCAGCGAAAGGGACGGCAACCCCAGAACCAGCTGAGCTATTCTGGCGAGATGAAGCAGACGCTGCCATCCAAAGCAGAACAAACATTTCGACTTGCACTTTTTCCCCTCCTCATGCATTTTCAGAAATAAAAAATGCACCCGATTTCCATCCAGCTCCAGGCCGGGCAGGGACCTGGTAAAGCTCCCAGCAGCTCTGAGTGCTGCCGGGCAGCGACGTCTCCTCTGGGCCCTTTCCCGGGCCTCTGCCCCGCAGCGACCTCCCCTTCCTGGGCCAGATCCACCGCCGGCACACGCCGAGGTGGCTGCGCTCAGCGCAGCGATGCCGATTGACACCAGCTGAATATTGGCCCCCGGAGATTAGCTGCTAACTTTATAGCTCCGGTTTCAGGGTGGGATTTTTCCAAGGCGCCTGTTTGGTAAAAATATATAACAGTACAGAAGAAATCGCATAAATGGTTTTATCCCCCTCTATGATATAGTATAAACAAGTTCAGTCATATATTTTAATTCATGAGAAAAATCACCCTCCAAATAATAAAAATATCCAGAAAGGCTTTCTGTCAGCTCAGCAGAGCAGCCACTCTGGCAACATTTACTGTGAGAGAGCTGCTTGTACTGAACTCCTTGAGAAGAGACTTCAACCCCAAGACAAACATCTGTGGAAGTTTTATTGGAGCCTAGACCAAGAGGAAAGCCAGCATCAGACATCTGGAGGCTTCTTTTGGGCCAAGGACAAGAGATCCCAGTATCTGTGGCATGAGGAAAGACTATTGAACTCAGTGGGCTTGACTGCTAGCTGGGAGGAAAAAGTCACAGCTCCCCTGGCACAAATAGGACTGCTTGAGGTTCTGCTTCTTCCATCGTCATCATATTCTTGGATTAAAAAACAAAGGGGGTGGACGAAGGTCAATCCATAGATACATGAACTCTGCATCATTTCCAGTAAACTGTCTGGGACTTAAAGCCTGGAGTCTCAGCAATATTGGACTGGTAATAACGATATTAGATGGGTCACTTAATGATCTGCAATAAAGCAGGGTACCATGCTGAATCCCATCTTGATTGCTTGCAAATTTCCCTGTTTTAATAGCAGAAAGTAAGGATGATAGGACATGATATACAGCGTCCAAGTTGTGAGCATCCGCTTCATATAATCCTATTCTTAAACATATTATTTTGGTATGGATTTTTGCAGGAGAATATTCCTTTGATTTTGCCTCAGTTACCCACTATAAATCTTTAAGAGCCTTTAAGATTTCCATCTGAGGCTCTGAGATCAGAATCTCACCTGGGCCACCAAAACTGCAGTTTGTCTATGAGCCTGGGAACAACGCTGGCTTAGCGTGCTGTAAGCGTTTGGGACTGATCAGAAAGCAGGAGGGAAATGCGGGGAAGAGAAATGGGTCATGTGGCCAGGCGGAAAGGGCAGGAGGGACCTCCACAGCCACCAGGCAGATCAGCTTGCGCACCACAGCCCAAGGTAGATAGAGCACCACGCTGACGTCTTCTTGCTGGCGCAGGATGCTGTGCCTTGGCCAAAAAGGTAAAATGAGCTAGGACACGAGGGCACTGTGCTGTGTTCTTGTTTAGTTTACAAGTATAGATGTACCCAACAGTCTCGCCACAGCCCTGAACTTTGGGTTCAGCTGAGCTGGAGCCTGTGACAGCTGGAGGACAGGAAATGAGCTTGTGTGGGTATTTGGTGGCCGGTGTCTCCTTTCAACTGAAATTAATGTCAATGGCTGTTGATGCTACAGGTCATTTCCTGTCTCCCCTGTTAAATCTGGAACTTCAGTGGATTTCCCAATGGTAAAGAGAGCTCCGGCCAGCTTTTCATCTAGCTTTTCTGACTTAGTATTTTTCCAGTGAATATTGCAGGGTAATTATAAAGTAGATTATAAACCACATCATGCAGAACTTCAGAAAATAGCATGTAGGAGGTCACACTCATTTGCATGGGGCATCCTATTTAGCAAGTAGCAAATATCATCTGCAGATAGGCACATCAGAGTTTGCTGGTGTTATTGTCTGCTACATAAACAAAATGCTGTTAACTGGAAATAAAATTAGAGAAGGATCTTAATGTCAGATTGCTGTGAAAGATAGGGTCGTTCCATTGCCATCACCTTTGAAGCTGCGCTTAGCCTTTGCATCCTCTTCTGAAGCTGTTGCAGTGCCCACAGATGCCCAGACCTGCTGCTAACAAGGCAGACCTTTCCTTCTGCTTCAGTGGATGCTGCCTCTGGCCTTGAATGAACATGTGCTCTGTTGGTGCAAGCAGCACGATGGCAGTTACAGCAGGAGGCTTCATGGAGAGCTTGGCTTTGTCTCGTAAGCAACCACCTGTTACCCAGGATTCTGTCCCCTTGTTCAAAACACATGGATAACTGAACCAGCATAATGGAAAAAAATAGCCACGTCCAGAAAAATCCGGGCAAATCTAGCCCATTGAAGCAGCACCTGCCAGCCTAGGGTCTCTAAATGCATTACACATAGGAATTAATCCAAGTTGTCCATGAGACAGCTATCACAATGGGCCTGGAAGGTGTCCACAGTAGTGCCCAGTACTGCACAGAAGTGCAGTGGTACCAGAGGCCCCATCCCGCTCAAGTGAGCTACAGGATTGTCATTTTGGAGTAGGAAGACCAACCTCTGCATCCCACTACCACCACCATAACTTAAGAGTGGGTGCTCTGTGAACCGCTGAGCAACCAGGGAGCTCTCCACTGCCTGCAGACTTGTCTGGTCCATCTGGAAGACAATCTCATCTCAGTTTAACTTCTTGTGCTTCTCCCTGCCTTTTCTCCACACTATATTCCAGCCTTGTTCTCTTTCCACACCTCCTCCATCCATGCTCTGTCTGCTGATTTCATTGTGCTTCATAAAATTTCCCCTTCTTTGCAAGAAAGTGCCTATTGGGGAGGGTATTTAGAAACTCAGCCTGAGACATCTAATTTAGGCAGTTGATCCTCTAGCTCCCTAATTCACTGGAGAGAGAAGCTCTTCCAGGGGTCAAGCTATGGTTTCTGCTCTGAGCCTCTCTCTAGAGGTGCCTGTTTCTCCCCGTTTACAGTGGAAGAGACCTCCAGAGAGTATCTGGCTTTTGGTTCCTAAATTTGAGTGGGGTGAAAACTGCTCCCCAGAAGTTGTCAAAGGGATTTCATTTTACATGAGACCGGAAGGCACGTGCGAAAACATAATCCTCTATAGTGATTTCTTTATTTGTTGGGCAGTGACAATTCAATGAAGACTGGTACCTCACTGTGCCAAGCATCTGTTGGGCAGTGACAATTCAGTGAAGACTGGTACCTCTCTGTGCCAAGCACCACATAAAAATACAAGGAGAAAGTTTTCTCACCCTGGAGTTTGCAAACTACACAGACAAAGGAACACTGCAGAAGAGTGAATGGAGTTTGGCTTGCGAATATTATGCTAGCTCCTTGATTTCTTCATGGTTGGTTGGGCAGCAGATGTATTGCTTTCTTTGAATGGTTTTGGGAGGGGTGGCTGTGCATGTCTGGGAATGGAACAGGATCTTGTCTTTATGGCAAATTTGGCATGATGAGATGTTCCCAACTAAATCTGGGCATGATCAGACGAGCACTCACAATCCTGGGGGGCGGGGGAACTGGATTGGTTTAATTTGCTATTTGCAAAGGATCATGTTAATTGGAAATCAGTTTTATTCCAGAATTAGGGCATCTACACGTGGAGTTTTTCAGGAAAAGCTATTCTTTCTTAAATCCACCCCTTCTTTTAATCTAAATTAACTTCCCTGGATAGAAAAGTGTGTGTATATGTAACACAGAAGGGGCCAGGAGAAAAGCAGGAAGGGATTAGCTGAAAGGAAAAACAAAGGAAGGGGCAGAGATACTGAGGGGAGAGAGATAAATTAGCTAGCGGGAGGGAAGGCACATGAAGAGCAGCTGGAACAAGAGCCCAAACTGGCCAGGACGGGAGCAGGGGGAGAGGAAAAGCTCGCTCCAAATTCTGGACCTCACCAAGGGGGCAATGCCGCATGTTGCCTGTACTCTGTGAGCAAGAGCCACCCTCTTCACATAATGCTGCGCCGTGGGATTTTCAGGGGGACACTGCTGTGCTCTCGTTCTGCAGCACTGCTGTCAAAACCTTTTGCAGATCTCCTGGCAAATTTGACCCCCAGGTACAATAAACAGACTGCTGTCTTCACTTTAGTCACTCCCTGCTCCCTCAAAATATGGCTCCTACAACCGTGGGGAGCGAGGACAGCAGCCTACACTGGGAGAACAATTCTCTGCTCGGCCACAGGCTTCCTAGATCACAGAATTGCAGGGAATCACAGAATGGCTGAGGTTGGAAGGGACCTCTGGAGATCATCTAGTCCAACCCCCTGCTCAAGCAGGGTCACCTAGAGCATGTTGTCCAGCACCCTGTCCAGACGGCTTTGGAATATCTCCAAGGATGGAGACTCCATAACCTCTTTGGGCAACCTGTTCCAGTGCTCAGTCACCCTCACAGTAAAGAAATTTTTCCTCATGTTCAGACGGAACTGCCTGTGTTTCAGTTTGTGCCCTGGGCAAGTTCCTTAGCCTTGGGCAAGTTCCTTTGCCTTGTGAGACTCAGGCCCATGCCTACCTGCAGGTCCTAACACTTCCTCACCTCTTTGGGGCGTCACAAGGAGGTCAGTACCTATGACTATGAGACATGCAGCCCTAATGCAATAGAAGTTGTGTATATTCCTCAAGTGGGTCCAGACCATGAAGACAATGGCGATATTTTCATTATTATCCCTAGTTTCTAAAGCATGCTCTTTAAAGAAGAAACCGGAAGATGCAAGGGATGCTAGGATATCTAAGGATACTGCCCTAGACTGTATCCTCTGCACACCCAGGACTTTATGTGAAAAAACTGCACTGCTTGCCAGGTTATATTCCCCTTGAGCTGGAACCATGTTCAATGTGATGAAAAGCGCAGCCAAAGTTCAGTAAAAAAATGAGAGAGAGAAAGGAATAATAACATTTTACGCATGAATTCTCTGAGAAATAAAATGAGGCACAGGGTTGTTGAGTGGTTTACACAGCAACAGGATGGACATTGAAATATTGAGCCCAGGAGTCCAGTTCTGACAGTCTTGCCCTGCTTCAGCTGCTAGCACAGACAGTTCCTTCATATTTTTCTGCCATTTCTATATGCAAGGACTTTTATCCAAGGAGCATAATTTTCTTATTATTCCAATTCTGGAAATGTGGAAGATTCACAAAGGAAAAGCATAAAAAGCTTCAAGGATGAGAACAAGCACCAAGAGATTTCAAAGAGAAGACCAAAACTTCAGTGAAACTATACCTTTGTTCATGCATCCAGATTTTCTGTGATCAGTAACATGATGAAGGCAGTGCTTTCTGTTGCTGAATATGCTAAAAAAAGGTTAGAAACCACATGTGCCTTTAATAGCATCTTCCTTCCTTCCTTCTTTCTTTCCTTCCTTCCTTCCTTCCTATTTCTTTCCACTATACTGGTTCTGTTGTAAATGGATATTTTAATGTCAGCCCTTAGAATTAAGGTAATTTAGACACCTAAGAGGCAATTTAAATACAAAAGGTGCTGGGACCATCAAGGACATCAATCTCCACTGAAAACGTAATGGCATCTACTGCTCCCCTCAGTGCCTAGAGAGTAGAGAGGTCCCTTAGGATGAGAAAATGCTACAGGCAGATCCCTCCATCCTTAGAGGATTCATCCCACATCTCCTGCTTTTCAAGACATCAAGATATTTCTTCAAGATATTCAGATATCTCCTCTCCTGGAGGCTGCAGGCAATTTTGGGTTAGGAAGAAATTTTAGTCCCATCTGATAAAGTCCTTCGAAAGAAAGTTTTGGTGGATGGGATAGAGGGAAGTGAATGTGGTGGTCCAGACTGTGTGCCAGGACGTTCACACAGGAGTCCCGGATACAGGGTTTTTTCCAAGGACTGGTCAACACAAAATAGTAAAACAGCCCTCGAAACACAGTTGCAGCCCATATTATCTCAGGCAGGTAATACGACTACTCACTAGAAAATCATGTTCTTTCTAGAGCCATGTGCTTTTTAGGCGCCATGGGACAGTCTCCCAGGAGGAGAGTTTAGACACCGGACTCTGCTGAGAGCACAAAAGCCCTTGAAAAACAGATTTCTCAGTGCTAACTGCTGTGGCTCCTAAATCCCTTTATTCGGATCTGACTTAGGTCAGCCTCTAAGCATTAAGGGCATGAGCTAATCAGCGGGAGTTTCACCATTGCTCTCAATAAAAGCAGGCTCAAACTACTTATAGGTATCATCAGCTGAGCTACTCCTCTTGGCTTGGAAGGTCTGTGAAAAAGCTGAACTGGTAGAAAGAGAGACAGATGGATGGATAAACAGACATATATTCTCCTTGAATAGGAGGTACAGTTTACTTTTTTACAGTAAAACCAAACCAAAAAATTCAAATATAATCTCTCAGGCCTCCAAATAATCCAGTAATCAAGATTGGATTTACAAGTTTATATGTATACTTTTTTTTCTGTATACTTTCATGTATACTTACAAATATGTAATATGAAATACAGTATAAACACCATATAAAAACAATTCAAAATACAATTTTATATATTTTTAAATGTGTGTGTGTATGTGTATATATATATATACACATACACACACACACACACGTATATATACATATAACTTTCCCAGTTCTTCAGAAATGAAATCAAGGATTCTTCCATGAGTGTGTGACTGCAGGAACTAGGTCTTCAAGAAAAAAAGACGTGAAGTACTTTGATCCACCACTACATTGGTTATTCCTAATGTGAGATAGTCTGGAGTCTATCTTTAATGCTTTGCTGTTGCTTGCATTACAGCATGATAAGGAAGCAGGATCCCAGCTGGGGTGCCTGCTGTACTGTAAGAGCTGCGGCTGGCCCAAAGAGACCTGCAGCTCTGCTCTTAGACAGGCTTCCCAGGAGCTGTCGGTACCCTGCCAGCACTGCTGAAAAGCAGTGGTGTGCCTAAACCTCCAGCTGCGGGAGGGCTTGAGGCAGGAAGGGTAAGAGAAGAGCTAGTGGGGTGGTAGGTGCTTTGCCAGGGCGAGGGAACGGCTGCCACCACAGTCCCTGCTACCCTGGACACCAGCGATGCTCCCTGAGCAGGCAGTGGCTGCGGAGCCCTGAATCAAGGCAGAGGGAGGTACGCAGAGGCTAGGAATTTTGTGCATGTCCTCATTTTGGATAATCACCCAGATATTAAGAGGCATGGCAAAAAAAAAAAAAAAAAAAGAGAGAGAGAATATTTTTACCTCCTCTATTGGTTGAGAAATGCCAATGCAAATACCATCAGTCCTGTGGGTGATGAAAGAAGAACGATAACAATGCTGCAAATTGCATTTCTTTAAGGGCAAATGAGGCCAGGGAAATCTTGGGGGTTGCTGGGACGCCCCATACTGCTCAGCTGGACGTGGGGCTGAGGGCAGACCTGCTCCAGTGGACGAGGACCTGCAGAAGACCTCTGTCTGCCTTGCAGGTGCTGCACACCTGGGGCCAGCTGTGCTCCCAGACCGGGCGCTCTTCCTGGAGATGTTACATCGGATGGATTTCCCTTTACACATAAAAGTTGGTTTATGTTCTTCTATGGAGTGGTTCATGTTCCTGAGCTCTCAGGTAAAGCGTGGTCTAACAGATGTCCTAAGACGAAGTATATTATGTTAAACTGTCCAGACAGAGTGTCTGAACTGAATCGTGCACTCAGGAAACCTGTATTCAGTCCCAGCTCTCCCATGGGCTTCCTGGGTGGCCTTTGGAAATTGTTTATTCACCCTGTGCTTTAGCTCTCCCCGGGTGAAAAAGGGAATGGTCTTCTTATCTCCCAAAGGACTGTGAGGTTAAATTGTTAAGGACTGGAAAATGCGAAATCTGAGGGCCAGCGAGGTGTAGAGACACTCTTTTAACCTCTCTCTCTTTCTTTTATTTGAGTGTGCTGTAAGTGAGCTGCTCTTTTCAGTGTAATACAAAAGCAGATGTCTGAGATGTGCAGCTACATTTTTTAATGTTACTTTTTATTATAACTGCCTTTTTCTTTTCTGTGTGTAAAATTATGACCTTTTAAATATCAAATAGACTATATATTATTACAGAACAGTTGCTTGGTTCCTTATGAGACACAAATATGTTTTCCATTATATTCGCCAGGTGCATTCTATAAAGGGGGTGTTTATGGTAGAATCATATATATTTCAATAAAGGCTTAGTAGTTTTATGTCAGAGAGAGGTATCCCTGAAACCAAAACCATACATTTCAACTTCACTGAAATTGCTTTTTTGTTTGAAATAAGGTAAAGCCTCAAATGGGAACAAAACATATTGAACATTACATAGGTTTTAAAGAGAGTCACTTCAGAGTTAGGGCTGAAAAAAATATATTGATCATTTAGATGGGATTAAAGAAAGTTGGAAAACATAATAAAACTCCACAAAAATGGGCAGAGAGTTACATAGTACTTCAAAACCTGGAAATTGTTATCCATGGCCTGCTTTTTTACTATTTGAAATCTTCCTTATGAAGATGATTAATTAAAACTAAACCATAAAAATAGTAATATAAGAACAATGCTTTTTAATACAGTCCAGTCCAGAGCAGATGCCTGTAACAGTAAATTCTGGAGTAGGCTGTGCATCACAGCTACAGCACAAAACTACTGTACAGACAGTGCTGGAAAAGCTCAGCTTCTGATGACTTGTACCTATTAATCTACTATCTCTGTGTATACAGTTCAAACCATTTTGCAAATATTTATCATTTGTAGGAGGAGATGTTGCCAAGGCCTATCTCGATACTGCGACCATAAATAAAGTGTCCCAACACAGAGCTCTGAATTTAAAACAAATGGCTTGAAGAAGGTTGGGACAAACTGCTTTTTGTGAAATAAGAACCAGCCTTCAATCCTAACCCCAAAACAGAAGAAATCTATGCTATTTAGAAACTTAGAGAATTTGTAAAGATTTTGGTTTCCACCTATTATCCATGACTTCTGCAAGTGCTTTCTATCCTCACAGCTGTATTCAAACATCTCGCTTCTTCATGTTCTTAAACCAGCCTCAATGGCCATGTCCAAGTGGTTTTCAGGAAAACATTAAGAAAGGTGGTTAACATCTGTCATGGGGTGTTTTATTCTCACATCCTCTCCCCAGCAGAAGAAACAAGTGAAAAAGTGCCTTGTTTCAGGCAAATTCAAAAAAGGTTTATTCATTTCTTACTGAGAACACCCACAGTAGGTAATAGCCAAAATATTCCTTTTCAGAGGCAATACCTGAGCAAGGAATGGCCACTAGTGGTTAGGGCAAAGCTCCTCCTATGCAAAAATTACTTCATAAGCACCTGCCGTGCGTTTCTTGCATTTTCACCTGGAAGGGGCTGCTGTCAGAGGTAAAATAGCTAGGCAGACACTATCAGGTATTGACCTATCATGATCAAGGTCTTCAGGTTCATTAATATACTGGAGTGGCTCTTTCAGGCTGCTGAAATCTGTGAGCATACAACATTAGTCTTTAAATAACTCAAGATATTGTCTGTGATTCATACCTGGCAGGAAGGAGCTGTGGCCACCACAGCAGTCAATGCCTTATGGTAGCACCCTGTGGAGAAGAAAAGCCCATGTCCTTGCAGTTTATAAACCAGACCCAACCCTGGCACATCTGTTCTCTCTATGTAGAGCAGATCCTGGATGATGTTAGCACACTTCAGATCTCAGTCACACCGAGATTTCTTTTTTTCTGGAAAAAGCTGAGATCCTCTCTAAATGGGAACCCAGGAACAAGCCACAATGCATTTGGTGTAAACACTGAAGAAAATAGGGCCAGGGAAGCAAAGTAAACTGAGGGTGAAAAGGCCTTTCTTTGGCATGAGTGGACCACATCTCGCCTTCTGATGCTGTTCTGTGCTCACTGTCTCCCTTGATTTCAGTCTCTGCTGAACTGAGCCTTGGCTTTGGGAATAGCTTGTTATTGCACATCTGCAGAAATATTGCACAATATTAACTTTCAGCAGCCTTGGGCCAGTGTGCCCTTTCTGTGTCTGGTGCGTTCTGCTGGCCTTGAACAGCGACTGCAAACAATGAAGCTGTGTTGACTTAGTGCTTATTTCTGATAAATCTCGACCCTTTTCTTTTATGCCAAATATTTAAATGTTTTCTCAAAGCTTTTAGCCAAATCATGTCCAAACAAAATGTCTCTTCACTGTTAAAGGTGTCCCAATCCTACGTGTATTTGCGTGAGAGCAGTTAGCAGCCAGGGAGAGCAGTTGCAGGTTTGTATCATTGGTGTAGGTAGGAAAACGGGTGTGCCAGGTACATTTCAGTGCTGGACAGACAGGTACGTGTCTTACCATTTCCCTTTTCTTGATAAATTCAGATATTGTTAAAATTGACGGAATCATCTCTTCAAAGCGAAGAAACCTGCACCACTGTGTTCATACTGCTTTCCCTCTGAATTCCCCTCTCGGAACAGCCCTGAGTGATAAAAAGGGCATTTTCGTATGAAATCCATATTGTTGTATAATCACGGAATAACAGCTTGGAAGGGACCTCCAGAGGTCATTCAGTCCAACCTCCTGCTCAAAGCACTCCAGAGCTGGCTGAGGTTGCTCATGGTTCAAGTCCTCTGAGGCACAGGCCTGTGCTGTTAATGAAGCCTGGGTCCAGGCTTTGAATGAGAAACAAGACCAAAACTTGCTGTAAAAGTCTGACAAGAACGGGTTCAAGTTCCTGCTCTACTTGACCTGGAGCAGCATTTTCATCCCAGATGGCTCCATATTAGGCAGAGCAGATTCCCCACATTCCTAGTGAGTACAGTAGCCTTTAGCAACTGAGCCCATCTCAGTCTGTCTCAGGCCCTTCCAGCTAAGTTTCGTTAGCGCTGACATATCTCTGCAGAATGTTTCAGCTTGGAGCAAGCTGCATTTCTGGGAGCGGAGGAGAGGGATCATCGCAGGCAGCTCTGGTTGCAGTGCCTGACTCATGGCGGGACAGACGCCGACACCCTTTGCTCATGTTCTGTACTATCCTCGTGAAAATCAGGAAGGTGTGAATCAACCCTGTGCTATTTTGGCTGCATGCCATTGCCTGAAATAGTTACAGCTATCAAAGTTTCTTGATTTTCTTTCCTTCCTTTCCCCTCATGAAAAGGCCTATTCCTCCCTTGAGATATGTGAGGGGAAGATTTTGAGTCCAGCACAGCTCTGCAGGGCTATGATTTATATCAAGCTCAGCAGATGCACTTTTTTAAAGTAGGCTTAAAAATTACTCCCCCTAATAGAGATTAAATATTGATTACCTAAGTAATAGCTCTGTCTGCAATAGGAAATAGATGTGTAGCGACACCCACACATCAGCCACTCACATTATCTGAGGAAATATCCTACTAGAGGAAATACGGGAAGTTTGCAAATCCTTTTCTAAAACCATCTCACTTTTCTGTATAGGCCCATATCCATATGCATATATACACACTGGTACCTTGACTTTCCCTGGAAAGCTCCCTAGCTCCTGACTTCTCATTTAACTTCCCAATGATTACTTAACATTTTTAATTGTGCTGGAACTGAGTCATTCCTCACTGCTTGCCACACTGTGTGTCTTAATTCTGAAAATGGGTAAGCCTCTAACCTGGAAAAGGAGGGCTTGCCCTGCAGTGTGCCAGTCGCGTGACATAAGCGTGTCCCCTGCCAACGCCAGCACTGCATCATGTGGTGTGGCAAGGCCATCGGTCTTAGGTCACGCAAGGAAGGGGAGGACACAGCGTGAGATGACCACAGCGACCAGGGACAAATAGTCTTTGGGTGCACTGCAGGCTGTCTCCTGCTCTGGCCAGCAAGCCTCCTGGATGTGTCTGCTATGTGGCATCAAAGAGCTGTAAAGAAGCCACAAGGCTCCCAAGGATAAAGACTAAAGCCCTTTCCTTCCCCCTTCCCCTCCATTTGTCTTTGACTCACAGGTTGTGGGGGCTCCTGTGCTTTAGCTATTTTTCAGACTGGTCCTTGGCTGTGACACTCAGACTGAATCTCAGAGTTAAAGCTCTACCATTCCTCATACCCTGCATGCGTATGGACAGAAAGGGACTTTTACCTCACTTATTTGCCACTGAACCGTGTGGGTCATGGCCTCAGCCCTTATCAGCTCCGCGGCACTCTGAGCTGTTCATCCCAGACCTCCTCATCAGCGTGGGTGCTCACAGACTTGCCAAGCCAAGCAGATAATCCATCCAGCTCCAGCAAGCTGGCTTGAAAGAGGCTGTCTTCTTTGCCAACTAGTATTGCACGACTTTGCTTATCTACTCAATTTGTTGGGAAAAGATAGCAATTTTCCCTGACCTTCCTCTTCTGAGATAGCATCAAAGCAAGGTTAGATGTTAGATAAAAGCCAGGGACATGTATCTGCCAGTCTGGTTTGCAGCAGTGTGTCCTGCCTGCAGAGTGCACAGTGTCTCTGGGGCACGTGAACACTACACAGAAACTGGAAAGAATGTCTGCAATAGCAGAGTTGGTCCAATTACTGCGTTCCTCATCTTTCCTGAATCAGATCGTAGTTGAGAACATGCAAGGCTTTCTCCTTCCCATTGGACATCTCCTTTGGCAATGCAGCTGTTGCAGTATTCAGCTGAACACCTGTCTGCTGGGAAAACTCTAACATTCATGGGAGAATTTTAGAGGCCAACACTGCCTGACAGTGTAACAGCAGTCTTGGCTTCTCTAGTGCTGCGTATTCACATCCCTAATTCCAGCTTGCCAACTGAGGTTAAAGGGCGATAGTGTTACCTCATATCCTGCAGCAAGGTTTTATGGTTGATAAAAGAGCGTTACATGGATGTAGATTGCTTGGAGTTGATTTTTCTCTTGCAGACCATCTATACACTTTATTTACATCCAAATCAGTTTTTCTGATTTAGATGGAGGTTGTCCAGAAAAGAACCGAGACTTTTGTACCTGTGCAAGTCCTCCTTCAGGATTTCATGGCCTAAAAGGTCACTTTTCTGAGGCATGCTGAGCAGTTGTTTGTAAGGGACACTCACCTCTAACGTCGCTGCAGGATAACCTGCAGGTTTCTCATGGCCGTTTCATTATCAAAGAGCTGTGGATCTCAATTTCCAGAAGCTCACTAATATAGAACTGTTCTGCAGCATTCCCAAAGAGATAAACATCACTATGCTGTACGCCAGGCAAGTAAGCTGTAACGTGAGGTTTGTTTGCTTTCTGAGCAGCTCCATTTCAGCCCACACTACTCCCCTAAGGATACACTTGTACCTTTTCAGAATAAAATCTCTGCAAATGAAAAGACAAATTCCTTCTTAGAAGCTCCTTTGGGTCTGACTCTGTTCCCATGAGTAGCTCCTCGTGGCATAAGGTAACTCCTTTCATCAGAGCGACTGCCTGGGGCTGCATCTGCCCATCCCTGGTGCTGCTTGCAGGGTCGTGCGGGCTGCTCCTCTCCTGAGCTCAGTGCGGTTTGGATGACCAGGTGGCCAGGCTGAAGTCCGTGGTGTCTCACGTGGGAACACCTTCACAACTGCAAGCACCTCGGCTCAATCCTGCTGCAGCCTGAGACCAGATTCCTGACACGTGGCAGGCATGTCATCCACATGGAGCATCTGCAGTGATGGAAATTTGGAGAGAAACTGTTAAAAGCAGAACAAAAGAAGCCATAGGCTTTAAAATATGAAATATCTACTTGGTACCTAGCTCCCTTTCATCCTCTGCAGGAATGAGGCATCTAGCTGACACAAGCCCGTAGGCAGGCAACAGTGTGAGCATCCTGCCAGGAGATGCTGAATTAGACTCAAACTGTGGGAGCCAGGCCAGTGGGCTGAGAATCACTCACTGTGTTGCCAAATGCTTTGGCCTGAGCCGGGGTGGTAACATGGTCCTTATTAGCACTTGTCTAAAACGAGTATCTGGCAGTGAGGAGCTCAAAGCAGTTCAGAAACGAGTTAAGTCTCAGCATGTCCCTGTGAATTTGAGTGGGACCCGGGCTAAAGAAGCAGCTTGCCAAAGCCATATAGCAAATACTTGTGGTAGCACCAGGAATATTTTGCCTTAGCACTACCATACCTCTGCTGCTGCAGGGAAGATACAGAGATAGCTAAGGCAAGGAAAAAAGTGAACTATGGCAATGAGCTTGGGGACTAAATATATCCTTCTGCTTTTAATGCCTGTGACTGCACCTATAAAACTCTCAGGGTGGCCCAGAGATCTTAAAATATCACATCAGCCTTTGTTTGGCTTGTATGTTTTAACCAGAAGTTTTTGAGATGCTTGCAATAGGAGTAGAACGAGATTGCAGCAGTCTCTACTGATTCAAGCATATTTCTTATTACC
Organism: Dromaius novaehollandiae; assembly: GCF_036370855.1. Lineage (NCBI taxonomy): Eukaryota > Metazoa > Chordata > Aves > Casuariiformes > Dromaiidae > Dromaius > Dromaius novaehollandiae. Next base: position 79,456,539 of record NC_088101.1, on the reverse strand, counting down.
AAAACTCATTATTCGTGATGCAAGTGCCTAGAAACCAAATGGGACCAAACTCCATCACACAGGCATCCTGCACGCCCCAAAGGTGGATCTGCAGCTGTGGCTGGGAAAGGACAAAGGACTACAGCGACTGCAAAGTGGTGCAAAATCTGCCTATGGACAAACTTGTACATAATGTGGGTATTTGCAAAAGCCAGGCACAAGAGTCTGAGTTAAATATGAAATAGCTGCCTTTCAGCTCAGCATGTCTGGACACACCTTGACTTACTGCGATTCTTGCAGTTTAATGTTGTGGCCTTTGTACTAATGTGTGTTTATGCCTAGTAAATTTTTATTTTTTTCACACCCTTCAGAGCTATTCCAGGCCTCTTAAAAGAGCTATGAACACGTAAAATGACCACCTTGGGAGCTTCCAAAGCACTTGCTGTGGTTAGTGGTCTTTGATATTCCGCAGGAAAACGTCACTGCTCTAAACAGGCACATGGAAGTAATGGGCCAAAGCAGATCCTGCTCTTATTATCTGATTTTCCAAAGCGTGTGATAAACACCTGTAATTAAGCTTTGATCCAAGCTCTATGTGTAGCAGGAAAAAAGGAACTTCTCTCTGATCAGATGTCTAAAAACTGATATTTCATTAACATACTAATTCTGTCCTAGCTCATTAAAAGCGTGTATTTGTCTTCATTTTATTAATCATGGCTGTGGCATCAGATTTGGGTTATGAATCTGTCATATGATCTGTCCATTTCCTTGCTTTTAATATTTCAAAACCACCATTAAAAATGAATATAGGCAGAAATTTCAATCTCAAATAATTATCATTAACCATTAATTGGTTTTCAGCTGGCATATTGTGTGCCAGGTGAAACATTCCTAAAAGAGCTATCCTTTGGGCTGAGTTAAAAAATATACTTACCAGGGAAAATCCTGATAATTTCAACAGGATTCAAGTGCCAAGTCTGTTAGCTGTTCCAAGTATCAGCTGTAATATTAGGTTTTCAATTCTACTTAAATGTATTTGAGATTTTAACTAAAAATAGTCATTTCTGTGGAAAACAGGAACCATCATGAAAAGTTATTGAATTAAAAAGCTGGTGTTCTGTTGAGGGCAATAGCTTCACAAGAATTTTTTAACCAACCCTTTTATCCTTGCAGTGATGCACTAACTGTCACTAGAACCGATAAACAAAATAAATAAATAGTTGGATTGTGCATATTTTTTTTAATTGGGATTTAGTCAGACAGAACATGATGTGAAGAGGATGATCAGGACCAGAAAAAAGCTGAGCTTGCTTGATATTTTAAAGTGCATTTAAATAGTATCAAACACAAGTAAACATAAACCATAAGGAATGAACAGAAGTTTTTCTTTTTAGAAATATGGAAAATAATCAGGAAGAGGAAAATGGAAATTGTGAACAATCTACAGTTTCTGGAGATGCTTTTTATTCTCATATCTATATATCAGATGCCCTGCTTCTCCTGTCATTGACACAGTTGTAAATTGGAAGTAACTTTAGTGTGAGTTTCCTTGTTGTAGGCTGGGAACTGGACTCGGAGACCTGAACAGTTTGCACTGGCAGGTAACAGGATAGATCCTTTTCAGTAACATTAACAGAAATTTTCTGTTCATTTCAACAAATCATGAGATAGTGCAATTTTCCTGAAGGCCGTTAGTGATGAAGCAATGTGTATTATTAGAAACCAGTAATGGGCAGTAGCTAATTACATCCTTCCAAGCGCTGAGCACCTGCTAAGCCCAGCGCTTCGCACTGAGAGCTGTAGGGCCTCAGCTGCTCTCAGAGGGTCACACAGTGATAAATGTCCTAAGAAGGCAAGACCCAGTGCAAGGAATTTCTGCCAGAAGGCAGTGAGAGTTCAGCTGAAAAACAGCAAAGTGAAAAATGCATAAGGTAAATTTAGCTTTTGCTCAGGATTTATCAAATTCACAGAGAGAGGGTTTGGCGGTGAGGGAATACTGAGTGTGATCCCTTTTCAGTGGCCTTGTCTCCATCTATATCCACAGCAACTTCGTTCTCTCTGTGTATTGATTTTGGGCCCAAACTCTGAAGGCAACTCTCTGCTCTTTAAATCATTGCAGTGACGAGTAGGAACAGATTAAAGGCATCAGGATTTGGCCCTTTGTAGATTAATAAAGGCGTGCTGAATGGGAATTTTGTCTTTGTGATTTCCTTGGAAATGGACGAATAAAGTGCTTTGATCTAGAAGGAGAATGTGAAAGGTCACTGGCTAAGCATGTGTGTTGAAGTGCCCTGAGCCATCCAACATGATCAGCATAAATTAGAATCTGACTACCCAGCTTTATTCATCTTTATTGATGTCTATATAGTTGCACAGGCGGAGGAACTATAGCAATTCCTGCCAGCACAGAGAAACAACTGGGGCATGCAAAAATCCATAAAATGTTTAGTATTTCCTAAAGGAGGTAAATACATGACTATGTGTTAGTGATGCACAAGTCTCATAATTTTAGAGTTTGGGTTTTATTTGGATCTGGATCCAAACCTTTGGAAGCTTATCTGAAGTTTCCAAAACTACTTGTGCTTGCAAAATTGCAGCCAAGTTTTGAGAGTTTATCATGAGATTTTTCCATTATTTCTAGCCCTGGCTGAACCAGTAGTCATTGTTGTTACTAATGCTCAACTGCAAAACTATCAGTGTAATGTGAGTTCATTCTTCAAGGCAAATTGGCACACTGATTATACCCTTCGGTAACGAGAACCTGCTCATCACTGGACGAAACAATTGCCAGGGAAAAGGGTTATGACAAGTTCAAAATTTCTGCCTGAAGGTCACTTTTGGAAACACAGGCATTTTACCCCCAAAACCAACCAAATGTGTAGATTTGTGACAACCCTGTAACAGCAAGAAGAGGCACATTCAGCTTCATGTTTGTCTGGAGCATTCATCCGCGAGGGGCTGCCTGCTCCCGGGCATGAAATCTCAGTCCGGAGCCCAGTTGCTCTGGCAGTACAAAATCCTCCATCTCCTGTCTTACGTCCACAGAAAGTCTCTGTCTGCTGCACCACCAGGCTAATAGGACCTCTTCTTTCGTTCATCCAACAGAAACGTGGGCCTTTGGGTTTGAAGGTCATCAGCATGTTACTTAAGCTGGCAACAATTATATCACCTTGTCAGAGCATGATGCTTTCCTCATTTGGAAATACTGCATCAGTAATAAGGGAGAACCTTTCATTTCCGCTTGCCTGCTTTTCTCTGCTGGATGAACTGTAAGTATAGTCGAATTGTTGAATAAAAGTGCAACCTTTGGAAAGCAAAATGTACACAGAGCATTATCAAAATAACGTATCTCTCTTAAGGAAGTTGCTATGGTCAAAACCCAACTGTATAAAAACCAAGTCCCAGGTGACGGTCCCTAAGCCGAGAATCTTAAGGTCAAAACCATCATTTTGATTTAGCCTGACTTCCTAAGACACTTGCCTCAACAAGCAGTTCCTGCCTCAAGCCTGTAATGTTTGGCACATATCCTTTGGAATAAGCTACAGTCCTGAGTTAAAGATCCCAAATGATGGGAGAATTGAACATTTGAGTTGACGTTTTCTTCTAATGGCTAATAATTGCCATTGCTCAAAACAAGAACTTTCTTTTTCTAGTTGTGCCATTCAGGGAGCAAATATTGTCATCATTGTACAGAGCTCAACAGGAGAACACGGTGAACTCATACTTGCCAATTCTTCAACTGTACTGATTTTCATTTTCCCACAAGAGAAATATTTCCTAAATGGGCAGTGAAATGGCATAGTTACTATAGATGCTGATCAGAAACTGAACTGAGGAGTCAAACGGACTTTTCTTTTTAAAATTAAAGAAAAAAGTTTATATTTACAACACATGCCTTTTGTTTCCCTTTAAACTGGAAACACAGTATATAATTTTCAGTAACCACAGTGCCTCTATTTTTTCCGACCACAAATTAACCATAATTCAGTGCAGTGAAATGCAGTAAGACTGATGGAATGCTTCTGCCTAAGGGATGACTTACCCCTAACAAAAATTATGCTTTGCTTCCTATTTGTTGTATTCAATAATATTGCCTCTCTAAATACTTTTGGTTCAGTACTGACACCAAATGAAGAGGAAAGCCTCCAGAATGTACAGACGTGCAGGATTATGTTTCGTTTGTCTTTGTTCGTTGTCCTAATTCAAACCAGTTACTCAACCACTGACTTATGACTCCAGGAGGCATATTGTGGGGTTTTTCAAATATATTTCACAAAACCACCCAAACTCAAAGGGTATCATTCTGTCCTCAGCTACACCCCTGCAAGAGCAGCAAAGTTTATAAGTTTGCAAGCGTATAACAGAGAGTTGTTGGAAAAAAATCTTACACCTTGCACATTGCCTTTTATTTTGTAATACTTGAAAATACCATTGGTTTACTCCAGACACGCACAACCAATTTTTGCAGGGGGCCAATAAACAAAAGGTAGGTGCTTTGTATATGTACCAGCAGATGAGCATATTCTGTCGCTGATAAATGTGAAAACCTACTGTTTGAGTACTCATTTTCTTATTCACTTGTTTCAAAAACTAAATTGCCTTGTTAAACATGGAAAAGGGGAATAAAATTCAGCTTCTCTCCCTCACTTTCTGCCCTAAATTGCATAACTGTCATGAGAAATAGCTCAAAACACTTCCCAGATGTTAATTAAAAATCTCACTATCCATTAGAATTACCCCTTGGTACATATTTATACCCAGTTTCATAGCTGTGCAATATGTGAGAACACACATACTAACAAACACTGAAAAAAAATCTGTATCCTCTGTCAAAAGATCTGTCCTGATTCCTCTCTGTAGAATTAGCGACCAAACGCATCAAACATCTGCCATGCTGCTGAAGGCTGATGTGAACCTGTGATACTTCTGCTTGCAAACAGCTCCGCTGAGATTAATGGGAGCATTCAAGCAAGCAAATATCATGCACACTGGGTGGCAGGATCAGGCCAGCAGTTAACAAGTCCCTCACAGTTTTGGTGACTTCTTTTTCAGATTTAGCAACCGTGACTGCTACCAAATTTCCATTAAATTTTATCGCTTGTATCCTGAAAGAACACAGACTTAATAATACAATAAAAGTCACTAGGAGGAACGTACCAAAAGCCAAGTTCTATTAGTTTGCAATACCCCATCACTGGAGAAAAGAAGTGTCTGTCATCATGTTATTACTGTCTGGTTTTAGCCACTTCATTTAAAATTTGATTGAAACAAGAATAAGGATTTACTCTACAAATCCAGAGATTTGCCTTACCTTCTTGAGTCTCCCCTAAGTTAGAACAGTGAGCTTTTTTCTTTTTCTTTTTTTTTTCTTTTTCTTTTTTAAACTTGTAGGGAAGGAAAAGCTTGCAGGGAAATACTTGAGCTGTCAGCAATTGAACTGAAGAAAGAATTAAAATTCAAGAACTCTCAGGAGGATTTTATCTCATCTAACCTTAATCATCTGAAAGTGGGAATCTAGTCTAAACTTGTCTCAGATGCCTCTGTGTCCAGAATATGAACAATTCTATCTCAAAAAAGCTGCCAAAGAAAGGTGAAATCAATCACTCCCTGGAAATGCTTCTCTCTGCCTGTCGGAAGAACCTAGGTGAGCAGCTAGGTCCGGGCACCTAAGTTTTAAATCACTAATACGCAGTGAGAGGAACTGCATGAAATGTATGTTTTTGTGCTGAAATCCAGGCTAACCTCTGTCCAGTATACAGCTTTTCTTACAGTCTCAGAGATCCAGGCTGATCTTGCTCACAGACAGTGCATTTTGATGATGCCTCAGCTGCAAACCTGGCCAATTTCAGGTAACAACATGGCAGTTCTGGCTGGGTTACATCTAGAGTGTTGGCTCCATCCCGGTAATCAGCTAGAGGTGACTCCAGCTCTTAATTCTCAGTTCTGCAGGAATAGCTGCAGATCAGCTAGGATCAAATCCCTAAAACAGGTTACACAATCTCAAGAACAGTCTTCCACCAAACTTCAGAAGTATCTTGTTTTAGAGCTGAACTCTGTAATTCTCACCTTTCTCAACCCTGATCCCAGCCATCAGCTCCAAGACAGCATGGCCATATGCAGACAAAGCATTATATGGTCCTCAGAAGAAGTCACTGAATTATTGCTATGACATACTCCTTAGACAACAGACTGCCTCCATGCAAACACATAGAGACACTCCCCACAGCTGAAAATGCTTACTGGTATATCCTTCATTAATATATTAAGGTAGATTTTTTATTATTATTATGCTTCCCATCAGCCTGGCTTCATTCCCTAGATGCTTATTTGTCTGAAACACCAGAAGTTGGCATTGCTTCCGTTTCCCTATTGCCTCGTATTTGGGGTTTTCCCTACAACTGTCAGGACTAGAAACATTTGTTTTTTAATGATTAAGCCAGATGAAGGCAGAAGAGCACAGTGCTCCACTGGTACTGGGAACAAGAGCTGTGAACCTGCTCTGTAATAAGGGGTTCTGCAAATATCTGTGTCCTGACACAAGAACTGGGTTCTCCTACTGGGTCAGACCAAAGATCCATCCAGCAGTGTCCTGAAGTGGAAAACAAATCCTTGGGGATAAACAAAAGAATAGGCAAGAATATGTTGATATGTTGCTCCAAACACTTCCCGAGCATCCAGTGGTTTGTGATTCCCGAACCCAGAGGTGGTCTTTTGGCATTTAATAGCCCTCATCATTGCATTTATCTTCCATAACACTGCCTAGTAAAATACTGATCAGTGCATTTGAACTCATGTAAACTTCTAGCCCCATAGGGTCCTCCGACAAGGAATGCCAGAGCTTAACTGCTCACACAGTGAAAGACCTCCAGCTCAGCTTGCTTTGAACCTGGCCCCTTGCTGGTTTTGTTTGGGCCCCTTGCACTGGATGGATGACAAACAGTTGCTCCCTGCTCACCTTCTCCATCACACTTTTGACTTCATATCCCTCCTCTGCTGCTTCTTTTTCTGGCTGAAGAACCCTACGCTACTTGTTCTTCATATAGACACTAGTCCAGACCTTTGATGATAGCTATTGCCCGCTCTGTATCTTTTCCAGCTCTCCTATATTCTTTCTCAGACAGAGAGATCAGGACTGCACAAAGGTGCTGGCACACCATGGATTTATCATGGTAAAATGATGTTTTCTGTTCTGCCCTGTATTCCTTCCTTAATAGTTCGTAACATTAGATCTTTCCATTTTTTGACACCCTAGCAAGCACTGAAATTATGATTCTTACTGACTTAGCTGTTATAACCCCAGCTTTCATACCTGTGTAGTAAGTCAGCTCTGACATCACTGAGTATGTGATGTTGTGGCTGTGGATGACTGCCCAGACTACATGGGGTTATTTAAGAACAGGAAATGTGGACAAGACCTTTTCTTGCCTCTAATTGCTCTGTGCAGAGACTAAGGACAGTTGCAGTCCTTTCTCTCCAAAGTGCAACTCCTCAAAGGAAAGCTGTTTTGGAAGAAATATTCCCCTTGGCCGGGCATGAAGGAGTGACTGACTGAGAAGTTATGGGAGTCTTCCTGCCTTTCACTGTCTTCTGAAGTGTCTTCATCCTCCAGGACTTCATAGTCCTGGAGCTGCACTACAAGAGATCCAGTGGCTGCAGAGCCCCGGGGGGAAACCTCAGCCCTGACTTCGTAAGGATGCAGCTCTGGTCCCTGTGGGACAAAGACAACTGGGCACAGACCAGGACAACCGATTTTCTGGGATATAAGCTCTCAAACCAGAAGGGAGGCAGTGGCATAGGCTGCATAAATGTGTCAGCTGTGAAGGAAAGAGAGGCAGAGGCAAACTGTCAGTCTGTGCACGAGGCATAACACTTCGCAGGTCAGCGTTGTCAGAGCGCTCCCACAGACAGATCCGCTTGGCATCTCTCCCAGCAGGGGTTCATGCCTCTTTCGTGCAACCAGGTCCTACAAAACCCATAATTCACTTTCTGCTGCTCTCTGGGCTGCAGTCTGACTCTTAAGTGCTGCTCTGAGCTCCTGTATTGCATTACTAGCGGCCCTGCCAGGCTGCTGTATTACACTTCTTGATTTGAGGAAGGGAGGTGGGAGATGGAAGGGGAACAGATTATCAGTGCTTTTCTGTTTTTCCTGGATGTCTTTCCATTCACCCTCGGCTACGTTTTGTCCCAGTTCAGAATAAGTAGCATTCTTTGGGGCACATCTCTCCTCACAAATCTCAAGGAGGTGGAAGTGCTGTAGAGCTTGCTGCTTCACTAAAAATTGCGTTATTCCAAGGCTAAGATCTTATTACAATCCCCGTACTAGAGCAACACATTTTTTCCGCTCCTTTTCTAAACCTCAAATGTTGTTATGGCGTCAATGGTAAAGAAGTTTAGGCTTGCTTGGATTTCAGTCTCCTGGCCTTGGATGGAGGGGAAACATTATTTCGCTAAATACATAAACCCTTGTGCACACACACACATGCACGCTCCAAGACCCCAATCTTGCAAAAGGATCCGCTCATACACAGCCCTGCACACATCCAGAGCCCCGCTGAATGCAAGTCCGGCACATTTGACAGCTCAGGGTGTTGTAGTGCAGCGCTTTGGTAATGCTGCCACTAATGCAATCCAGGAAAACAGCAGTGTAGTTCAAAGAAAGCCAGACAATGGTCCCAGTGTAGTAGCAAATAAGATAAAGTTAATATAGAGCCCAATTGTGCTGCTGGGACTCTGTGCACAGCCAGGCTTCTGCCTTTGGACTGGCAGGGGAAAACGCAGCCTATGCCCCACACCGTGGGCCAAAAGTGGTGGGAGGAGAGACCCCAGAGCTCGTCCTGCTGCTGCTCCCAGTGAAGAGGCAGCTCTTCATCTCAGCCCTCCCCAGTTTCTCCCCTCTGTGAGATGGGAGGGATTTGGGGGCCGTAGAGATTGTGACTGGGTTTTGGAAGAGGTTCTGGCACTGCTGCCATCTCTATGGGCACCCTGTGCCCCACATCCCTGGACCCCTGTGCTTCCCATGGGTCACAGATCTGAGTGGAAGTCTGCAGCTGGGGGCACAGGGCCAGGCACAGGCTGCAGCATGGGACCCATGTCTGGTCATGGGGGAAGCATGAGACAGCAGGTAACTTTCCTTCTCTCCCTCAAAATAGAGGGAAAAGATCAATAGAGAATTCAAACCCCCATTTTTTACTTTCTCAACGCTTGATGCTGTCCGTTGCCAAAGTATCTGAGCACCTTCTGGCCTTTAGCACATTTCTTTTTTCAGCAGCCACATTTTCAGGAGGTAGGACTCTCTATTTATCACATTTGAAAATGAGGCACAGAGAGAGTAATAGCCAGATTGCTAAAGATATTTACATGCCTAAAGATGCATAAATGCATCTGGTGAAATTTGGAAAAGCATGGAGGCCAGGTCCCGCAATGGGTCTGGACTGCACAGAGTGGGAATCAGGCAGCATTTATAATAGACTCTTTTTGTTGATGAGGCTGTCAAAAATCCCTATACATTCCAAGAACAGCTTGTTCTTTACCAGTAAAAACTGTTATTCTCGCACTGTTGTTTCACAAGTTCTGTTTCCAGCAACGTCTGATCACAGATAAGACAAATGTAATCTCAATATGTACATCTTGGGTTTTGTTTATCCGGGACCAACTAGGCATCATGGTGGGAAGAATGACATTTCATTTTTTCCCCCAGCAGCACCTCCCATTCTTTGCTGCTTAATTTTCTTCCACTCAAATCTGAGTTCAAAACAACGCTGAAAACCACCGAAGCAGGAATTATCCCCTAAGCTGGAGTCGGTTTCTCTCTTGCCAGATGGACAGCTACAAATCTGATTCTAAAACAAATCTGAGCTTCCTGAAGCCCGCACTTTACTAGCGGCTTCTTGCATGCTCTTTGTACTATTCAATACTTCTCATTGAAGCAGTGACCGAGCCGAGCACTTATCCCTCAGGTCCAAAGTGTCTTGGCTATACAGCTCAAGTGCAAGGTCTGCCAGGGCACTGGGCAAGAGCCGGTCAGGTTTATCCCCCCATAACTGCCCCAAGACTGCTAATCCCAGTGGTAGATTGTGTCATGTGGTATCAGGTCAGGGAATGACAGCTGTGGCCGGCCAAGAAACTTTGGCTACTAACAATTTTGGAGCACTCACACCACCAATGACTTTTGAGACCCTGCGTGGTGAAGAGGGAGCGCTTGCACTTCTGCATCTCATTCCCAGATAGGCTTGGCCTTTGTGAATCGAAAAATATGAGTGGACTCAGGTTGCACCTCCCTGAACAACAAATGTTCAGGAGATTGGCTAGCACCTAGAGAGAGGAAGCTGACTCTCTTTCCTTGCCCTTGTTGTTATTGCTGCAGAAGCCAAAGAGGGCTGGTCCAGATCTGGATTTCATTTCATTCACGTTAACAGCATTCAGGGCATATGGTGAAGCTAGATGGAAATGTCATCCTTTCAGCCAGTCTTCACTTGCTCTTGTTCCTCTGAGCCACACAGCTGGATATAACGCTTCAAGGTAATAACTGGCAGAGTGGTATTCGTAAGGATGGAAACTCTCCTGCAAATTAGAAGTCATTTACATATTGTAACAGTCTGGACATTATTTTCTCCCAGTATTAGCCTGAGACATTGTAAAAAGTCAGGAATGGGAAGCCAATTTGGAGTTAAAACAAGTGTGAGGCAGGCATAAACTCTCCTCCAGCATGGCCAAGCACCTTCTGTGTCATCCACCCCATCATGAAAATTAGCCTGAGAAAAGGCAATGTAGTGCAAAACAAGAGAGTTAAGTTGCACTTACCTTGAAGGAAAGGCAGGACAACAATTGTCTAATCCAGCCCCTTGACCTGATTTCTGATAACAGGAGAAAAACCCAGTGAAAGCTAATATCCCTTTTATCTTAAAAGACAGAGGCTCATTATTGCTTCTCTGATTTATTTTTAAGCATCGCAAGCAGAACGATGTGGGAAGAGAGCAGCCTTTGTTCGGCCGTTGTCATGCTCGTAGCTGCCCCGGGGACCTGCTGTGGTTTTGGCTTGAGGTCGAAGCATGGTGCTGACACCAGGCAAGAGGGATGAGCCCTTCCAGCTGCTTTCACGGTCCCTGCCCCGCACGGCTGCCCCGGCAGGGCAATATCCCCCCAGCCCAGCTTTCCACCCTGGCCCCTCCTTTCCACAGCTCGCTCTGCTCCCCTCTTTCTATTTCACATCTCCCCCACACTGAGGAGCCTTGAGCCTGCTGCTGGTACCTACCAAAAGTCCTCTCTTGGTATCAGCCCTGACACCTTTGGTAACTTAGCTGGAAGGGACCTGACACACGTGTTGGCAAAAAAAAAGACATTTAAAAGGTCTCTGTATAGAGTCAGCAAGGATATTTTTGGTCCCTTACCCTAGGGTGTTTCTGTTTCATCTCCCCAGCAAGCAGATCCCCTTGGGTGCCTGGCTCTTCAGTCATGGGCCAGTAAAACATGCCCCAGATACCTCTGATAACATCAGAGCTCGTGTTCAGCCTCGAACTATACCAGTGTCACTGGGAGAGCAACAACGGGCCTCACTGTGCCAGGCACTATAAAATACACAGAAAGGGATAGCCCCTTCCCAAAAATGAAACATCTGACTACACCCCAGGCCAAGAGCAAGTCTGAGAAAGGAAGGAAAGAAGCTGAGACCGAAGGGCAAAAAATGTATTCGAGGGGATTGCAGAGCAGGTATCCCTGACTCACAGTCCCTCTTGTCCTTCTTTTAATTGACTGCAAAGTCCTCTTAGCAGCCAGATCTCTTCTTGCGGGCATCTGCTTCGATGCCGATGTGCAATACCTGACCACTTGCTTTGGCTGAGCTCTGCAGCTCCCTGCTCCTGCTGCACAGTGCAGCCTTCTCCGAGAAAAGAAAACTAGCTCTGCCTTCCTGCCAGACACATTTAAACAGAAATAATATGCTAGAAAAGAATATCTCCTCTTACACGATGCAAAATAGCTGAGAAGTCTCTGAGACTCAAGGGACATCACACGAGGGGGAGGGGAGCAAGGCTGGTTTTCCCAGCTCTATCTCCAAGCTAATCCCCGGAGCAAAGAAATACTCTGGAGCCCTTGCAATGGCTGTTGTTGGCAAACTTTATGCAAACAGGGCTCTGGCAGACACTGCCACAAGGGTCCTCAGTGTTTCCCTCCACCCGCGTCTCTTGTCTGCTGAGGAGTGATGCAGTATTTGAATGTGAATGGCTCCCGCTTGCTGGCGGAGAAGCTGGCACTAATCAGCGGCTCTAAGCTGGAGCTCCAGCAGCTTCCAGGCTCTCAGCAGGAGCTGTTCAAGAGCGAGGAGGGAAACATGTGCTCTGAGGCCAGGCCTTGGCACTGCAGAGGTGAGCAAGGCGTAAGGGAAAGGTTGCAGTCATTGGCAGAGAGGAATTACGTTCTTGGTAGCTCCAAGACTTTAGGAAGTTTCTCCTTCCTATTATTGCAAAACATTTGATAAAACACCCCAGAATGACTGAGCAGTCATTAGCAGACGTTAATCTTTCTAATTTTGTTTTTTGGCCTTGAGTGACTGAGGCCAGTTTGCCCATGAAACATAAACCAAAAACACATGAATTTTGCAAGGAACTAAACACCAGGCAGCATGCCGTGTTAGAGGAATAATAACTGTCAGCAAAATTGACGTGTATCAGACCCGGCTTCCACTGAATAGCCTCAGACTAGATTTCCAGTAAATATAAATCAGTGCAGCTCTGCTTAAATGAGTGATGATCTGCACCAGCTGGGAAGCTAGCCAGAATACCAGTGAAGGCTTCACCCGCCACTGCACTGTGCTTCTGTCTCAGGACACATCCACTGCGCTTCAAATGCTGTTGCAGAAGGAAAGCCTCATAGCCAGATACCCAAAGCACCGAATCAATAAAGCCTCCAGATCTTGGATACCAGTTAACTTCCAGGTTTCTCTCCCCTCAGAACAGCCGTCATCATCTGGCCCACTTCAGAGGATACCACTGGTCTCTCATCTCTGCCTCTCCACTGTGGTCACACTCTAGTTTGTCCATGACGCAGTTGGTCTTCCTGACAGTGACCACAGCTTCTTCCTTTTTAGAAAACACAGCTAAACCCATATGTGTTGTCAAAAAATAAGCAGGTGAGCTAAAAGTATCAAGTGTTTTATCAGTTTGGTAGCAAATGCTACTAACCCTCCATTAGAAATAGGTAGAGGGTAAAGAAGCCCAATTGCTACCATAGCAGGTTTTTATTAGAGACAGACTTAGAGCATAAGTCTTTAATAAGGCTGGATACATAGCTATAACTAATACAGTCAAGTCTCAGTGAAGCTGCTTCCCAGATGCTGACAAATCAGACAACTTCTTTTTTGGCTCAGAGATCCTATCTAAGTAGTAAAACTGCTTCCACATGTTCATTATGTAGTGCTGGGTTGCTTTTGTGGTTATTAATGCATATACTGTGCAGAGCAGAGACCCTGGCCTGCTTAAAACAGGGGTCTCCTCTCACTGCTAAGTGTCTGTCTCCAGCAGCAGTCCTCTGATGTGGAGAGAGAGAAAAGACCCAATTTTCTACTCTACGAAATGAGTAATAACTCAGATTCTTAAATCACTTCCAAGCATTTCGTAATCCCCAGATTTAGGGCATACAATATTCTAGGTTAGCCAGAAAAGGTCTACGAAGGTTAAAGACAATAAATCAGAAGACAGGAAGAAGGATAAGAAATGAAAAAGAAAGGTAATATAGGACTTAAAATAAGCAATTGACAGCACTGAGCAAAGAGTATTTGGTGGCAGGTTGATGGAAAGAAGCTTTAGGTAAGACTGTGCATCTAATCTCACTCCTTCATTTTTTCCCCTCAGGTGTTGAATTTTGCGTTAGAAAAGTCGCAGTAAGTCACAAGCAGATGTATCTCTAACGTGGGCAATAACTCAGCCCCAGCTTATGGCTGGCTAACTGCGTTCAGGGCTTGTGATAAAAAACAGTTTTGGTGACTACTGGTTTGAAAGCCAACCTCGATTATGCATACCCCTGGTCACAACTTCCTTCATCAGCCTGGACAACCCAGGTAACCTCTGTACCTCGGTTTCCTCTTATGCTGTGCACCTGTGGTATTAAGTGTTATAATTTGGGCATTTTGAAAAGGAGAGGAAATGCCATACATACATATATATGAACAAACAAAAGTATGTGTGTGTGTAGATAGGTATGTGCTCATTCTTGATGTTCTACAAGGCAGCAATAATGTTATTCTCTTCTGTCTAGTACCTTCCATAGAGATTGAATATAGAGATATATAGAGCCAACATCTCATACACTCACTCAGCCCGTGATAGGCAAAGCACAAGTGATCCCATCAGTTTAGAAAGAGAGCCTTACTGCATGGCACGTGCGAAGGACTCCTCACCCTAAAACCTGCTCCTGACCTGCTCTCCCCTGGAAATCGTTCCCACCGTTCCTGTGCCTGCTGGGCCAGACCCAGGGTTAAGCATAACCAAAGAAGGCAAAGGTGTTTGGTAGGGAACGGGATGAAAAAGGGTGGATACCGAGGCAGGGAGGTAGAGGAGACTCAGCTTGGAGGAAGGGTCAGGAGAATGGCGGCACCAAGGTGAGATAAGAGTGTGAGAGGTGGCAAGAGCGAGAGATGAGCTCTGGCAGGGAGCATGGACCAAGCCCAGGGCAGCTTTCCTGGGGTTAAACACCTGCAGTGCTGGAGGGACTGCTGTCCTGATCAGGGCTGGAGGTTTGCGGCCGGTGAGCCACCTCGCTCACATCAGCCAGCTGTGGTGGCCAGACCTGCTGCCAGCGCCTCGCACAGCCCGGCTTCAGGCAGCGGGTGCCAGAAGGGTTACGCGACAGGTACGGTATGAGAGGAGTAACAAAATAAATAAATAAAAGCTGTTAACCACGGTGCAGCCAAGTCATGCCTGCATCGAGGTATGTTTGCAGAGAAGCAGCTTTTGACACATTTCAACCTGATAGAGAAGCAACGCTGCAGCCTTCAAAACAAGGGCCTGATGCAGAGTGCACCAAAATCAGTGCAAAGACTCCTGCTGCATTCAGCAGCGCTTGGCTTATATCACACAGGTGAGGGTGCAAGCAGACGGGCTAATTGCAGCGGAGAAAACGGGGTTCCTGAATGCGAGCCCTTGTCCCGTTATTCGGCGTAAGCGTTCCAGCGGGACGAGCACCCAGAGCGCGGTGCTCCTTTCTGGCTGTCTGACGATTCGTAAAGTCACTACGTGAATGAGCGTTCCCTGCGAGGGCTGCTCTGAGAGGCGTCCCCGGGGGGAGCAGCCGGCCCGTGGGGCCACCGGTGCAGCTTCGGCGGTGCCACTCCAGCCTTGCAAGAGCGCGCGGGCACCAGCACAGAGCGCAGCCCTGCTGACTCCCTCTGTGCTACATCGCAATTGTCTGTAAACATTTGCCATGCTCACAGGGCCCTTTTACCTCTCTATTTACAGCAGTGTCCCAGCCAGAAATGGCACCCATCCTTCATGCACCACTGGATGAGAGAAGAAAGGTTGTATGTGGCTAGAAATAGAAATTTATTAGGAGGGCAGAAAAGTGCTGCCAGATGCCTTAGGTGACAAAATTTGCAACTTCGAGTCAACCCAGTCTAGGTGAGAGTCAATGGATAGTTTTGGCTGGGGAAGGGAAATCATTTGGAAAAAAAAATGTTGTTCAGATATTTTTAAAACAAAACATCTCATTTGAAACACATCTTTTAGATGACTACCTGTTTTTCCTTTATTTTAAAGGTTAAATATGTGTCAGGAAGTGAACATTCAGTTTGGATTTTGAATCAGTTTGACTCTGCTTTGAGTGAATTTCATCCAAAACACTTTTTCCACCTTTTCATTTCAATCTGAAAACAGCAAATGCAGTTCTGTTCCAGGACAACTCTATCCTGTATTTTGTTGTATTTTGTATTCTGTATTTTGTATTCTGAGTTTTTAGTTCTGTTGCCACACCAGAAAAACAGCTATTCAGATTATCTTAATTATAAATGTCAGCATAATCATTTCAGTGTCAATAATGAACAGATAATTTCCTGGGCCATATTGACGGGTAGTACAGTAGCAAGCCGCTGCTATGTATTTCAGATTTATTTAATATTCCCTTTGTAAATCAATTTCTGCTGCTCCTCTGTTGTTTTTCCAGACCATGATTATATTGCACTATAGGAGCCGCACAAAGGTAGAGAGCAGGATTGTGGGAGTCTTGGAGGTGCAACACGCACAGCCCACTCCAGGCACAAAGCAAAAGTCAAAGAAACACTGAATGAGCAGATTTACATGCATGCTCTTAATTAAGGCCTATTAATATCTAACTAAAGCCCCTCATTTCCCAGCTATCAGCTGCTTCTTTCAGGGTTTATGTTGACATGTCCATGCACACACAAATCCTAGAAGGAAAAAAGATACAATTGACTTCCAGCCCTTATACTCCTACGCTCACTCTCAGTCTCCTGTTCTGGGTTTAAAGGTTTTCTGTGCACAGTGATTGGTGATACTGGTGAGCACACCTGGTGCCTTCCTTCGGAAGTGAAGGAAGTGTCCACTGCGTGAAGGCAGGACCTCCAGCAAATCCATCAGGAATACTGCCCACGAAGGGTCATAACCACTCATTGGCAGGCAAAGGCAGAGCAGGTTTTCAGCTCTATCCTTCTGTGTAAAATAGACATATTTTTAAAAGGTAAGAAATCCGCACACTGGCACAGGGCATGTGGGAGGAGGTTCCTTGGTACCCATGACAGTGCATCTTCTCAGAAGGTAGGTGTGAGGTAGGCAGGATGGTAGGATGCTACAAGGTACATGCTGGGGTAGGATACTGGTAGAGGGCAGCAGTATTGTATTTGGGTCTGTCTCACCTGAATGTATCTACCTAAGTGTTCGCATCTAATCTAAGCTAGCTGGCTGCTTCTATTGGCAGCTGGTGAAAGAAGGCACTTCCAGAGCTGACTCGGTCTAATTTAAGATATATCCTAAGTCACTCAAGCCTGCTTGGCCCGCTGGGACTTTCCCACCTGGTAACCCTCTGTACAAGAAGCCTATGCTTTCTATAAATGAGAGGTGCCCCGTCTCCCTGGTGTGAACGGCAGGGGCTGAAGCCTGGGAGTGATGCAGGATTTTCACTGCAGGCCAGCCCTGCCTCCTGATTTACAGCTCACAGTCCAAGATCTCCCTCTAGCCCCTCTGGGAACACAATTAGCCCCCTCAGCTCTGCCCCACCGTGATGTAGATCGCTGCCCACAGCCATCGGCCAGTTTTGAAAAACGTCACAAAAAGTGTTGTCCAAAGTTGGGCATTTGCACTGAGCTGAGGCTCCTCTTCACATCCTAGCATAGGCACATACAGAGAGCCTGACTCCTTGAGCGCTTCAAGCCTACTCATCTGCAGTGAAGACTTCAATACTGCAAAAACATTGCATATTTTGGTGTTGCATCCCAAAACCAAAGACAAACATGTTTTGCTCTGGTCCAGAATTCAAGCAGATGCGGCAGAATAAAATCTTTTACCTTGCAGATATATTTGAGCCTTTTAGTAACATGATTGCTGCTCAATTAAGGTATTATAGAATGAGATATTTATTCAACTGTGAAACTACTGCCACATGAAATCACTGACAGCAAGTATTAAGTTTAGTGTATACATATGTATTTATGTGCACGTTGGACATGACTGTTCTTATCCATAATTGTTGTAGCAGTGAAGCTTGAATGGAACAATGAGTTTTGGAAAAGGCATGAACTTTCAGGTTTTAAGGCTTAAGACAACATTCAGTTACTGAGGTGGGGAGGACATTTTCTCCAAGGCTCGTCAGTCCACAATTGCTTTCTTCAGTAGCAGTCAGTGTTGGTTACTATCGGACCCAAAGGCGAGATGACCACCAGTCTGATTCAGTCTGGCAATGTTTCTGTTGCTGATGGTCAGGTCTCATGGAGCAAAATATCTCTTTCAATATCCTTTTTTCTAAGCATTTTATGGTGGGAATTTCTTTAGGGAAAATATTACTCTTATTTTAGATTTTGCAGGAAATGTCTAAACCCTTTTTTAATATTTTATTGAGAACATAATTGGAATCTTTCTGTACTGAGAAATATTTTGCAAGAGTTGATAATGGTGTGCAGACTAATGATGAAGGCAAATTTAATCACTGTTTTTATTATTCTGTTTTGCAGAGCAGGGTAATTTCCCATCATCCTAAGTGGCTGGAACAGCCACAGGCTTGAAATAGTGATGATGGAATTTCCTGGGAATAAATTAACGTGGAGGCACCAGGATATTACAGTAACAGTGTAGTAAAAGAATGTGTCTTTTATTATATGTATTGATGTATATTTTCAGATGTCACTTACAAAATGTGTGCTACATCTCATGTTTTCCCGGCCTCACTCACGCTGGAGCAGTGAGTGCTATGCCATCTTCCCTATTTCTGATACAGGTTTTGCAGCATTTTCCCATGCAAGCAGAAATCCCATCAATTTCCAGGCGGGCATGTACAAGCTAGGGCTGCTGGATCAGTCCCTACCATGGTAAAAATAGACAGTTACTTGTTGTTTTTATTAAAAGGAGGGGAAAGAGAACATTATATAACATGAGGGCTTTTGCAGGGAGCACTGGTTCATTTAAAACCTCCAGTGATAGCTGCTTTTCCCGACAAGAAATTGGCTGTGCAGCCGAGCACGCAAGCTGGGCTTTTGCCATTGCTGGAGAGCTACGTTCTTTTCTTTATTAACAGACAATAAGCCACATTCAAGACATGTTAAAGAGTTGGAAGACAAGCAGCCAAAGCAGAGAAATTCAAAGTGAGGGCTGATGCTTGGGAGCCTGGTGTTTGCATATGCCTGCAAGGAAGAGTCAGACACAACTTAAGATGCGGCTGCTTTTGCCAACGCTTTTGCTCTCAGTGCTAGTGGGGATCTGGAGGCCGCGCCAGTTTTAATTGCTACCTGTGTTAATTACTTGCCCTGACCAGGCAGAAGTCCTGCGGGACTGGAATGACTGGGCAAGGGCGAAAGGCAGGGCACGCTGGAGAGGAGGTGGCATTTTTTCTGGCGGTGAGGAAAACTGAGGGCTCGTGCACACATGGAGAGCAGGGAGAAGAGGTAACCGGGGGCCTGGAGCTCTGCTGGCAGGACACTTTGGCCCTTGCATCATGTGCAGAGGAGGGTCTGAGTGCTTGTAACTGGAGTCACCCTTCTGTCCCCGCTGCTGACACATCCCCTCACTCCCTGCAGCCGGCTCTCACCCTCGCACAGGGTATGACCACCACCTTGGCCATGCAAGCTCAGACCAAAGGTCGCCTGTCTCCAGAAGTGCCCAGGAGGAAACACCTCAAGAAGAGAATGAGAGTGGGATTGTACTGCCTGTCCCCACCCCTAGGACATCCTGACTGATATGGGGTCTCCAGACCCACGTCTCCACGGGAGAGGCCAGGCTCACCAAAGCCCTGGGAGACCTGGTGAGCACTGGTGCACCCAGGGCAGGCTGTGGGCTTTCCGGAGGACACAGCTTCTCCCATCCCACTGAGCTGGCTGTCTTCAAAAGCCCTCAGACCAAAGCATTTCTCACTGTGCGTGTGTTGATCCAAAGCCCAGTTTTCCTATTGTTTTCAGTGACATTTGGTTTGGGCCACAGGGCCCTGAATCAACACAGTGCTGAGCCTGGCAAGTCAAACGGACAAAAACACCTGACTTATACAAGAAATTCTCTTAAATTATTCCCTGCCTGGGGTCTTACAACACCCATAAAGTCAGGAATTAGGCGGACAATACACTGTCATTTCTGTGGGATTTTAGCAAATTCTGAAGCACTTGGCAGAGTCCCTAGTTATGGGCCATAAAAGTAAATCCTTTTCCGAATGAAATATAGATTATGCTCACTGGGAACAATAAGATGATGTTCTGTGTTCGTTCCTTGAAACAGAGTTTTACTGGGTTATTGGAGTTCAAAATACGCGAAGGCACAGGGAGGTGACAGAGCCCTGATGAAGGCCATTTGAAAAACTTCATTTCAGAATGGCCCTGTTGCACTAAAAAAAAAGGAAACATACCAAAATGTATTTCAGCACTGAGACTTTAATTGTCAACACTGAGCCAAGGGCATTTCTCACGTATAGTTTCAAATAAAAAAAATGTTGGCACAGCTTTTGCTGCAGTGGTTCCAGTGAAGTAATTAAACAGGAGCCACTCTGGAGCCAGTTAAGGGGAAAGTATAAGCCTGCAATTTCAGAGGGGGAGAGACTGCACACAGGAAAGTCTGTGCCTGTGTGCGTCCTCGCGTGCTCACATTTTTATTTTTCTTAGTCATATTTGTGCATTATTTTCATATGTGTCCATGGCACCTTGCTTCAAAAAACAGTTTAAAATGCATATGCCACTGAAGAAAGGGGAGGAAAACTCTCCTGAATTTCTTCTCATATCTCAGTGAACATGCTTCTTTTTGATGTTTTTCCTAGGGCTTTCGTGACCTATCTTTTACACCACCTGGCTGGTTTAGTTCAGGAATCTAATATTGATATGACAAGCTCTGCAAAGGTGACAAAATGTTAAGGAGACAGATGCCTTCAGTATCTCTCCAGGAAAAATACTTGCAGTTTGCTCCCTTTTTGAGAGGATAGTTCCTATTCCAAGTCTTGGCACTGTGGCTGAGCCATTAAGTCACCTCTGCCATCTCTCTCCTTCACCCTGAGTTAGCGTCTCCTCCTTGCTTTTAAAAGGAAAACCTTTCTCTCCTGTCACTCCTGCTGGAGAAACCCCATGTCACACAATTTGAGCAGTGTAGCTGGAAAAGTCCTTACAACACATAGGAAGACACCTCCTGCTTCCCAGCATGAGCAGAGCACACTTCACTCGTGAAGCTAGAAAATAGGGTTAACAATACCCGTAACAATAGGTTTCTTAAGGGTATCGCTAGATCCACCTCCAGTCCACGCAGCATCCTGCTGTTATACAGATCTCGCCTCACAAACTGTATCTTGGGATCTTATCTGGCTCAGTGATGACCAGCGCAGAGGCAGGATTTGGCAGAAGTAGATCCGGTGCAGATACATGGTCCTGGTACTGGAGAGGGTGGTTTGCTTCTCTTTGCCCCAGCACGAGACGCAGGTAGTGCCTCGCGCCACCAGAAAGGGACAGCGATGCATGCTCTCAGGCAGCACAAGAGTATTTTGGCTTTGGGGGGTGACCCTAGTGAGTCCCTTTCCAGTGGGAAAACACAGGCTTGGCCCCATAAGTGAAGCATCTCTAGATGCTGAGACATCCTGGGGACGTATTTTCCATTCTGGTTTTCTACAGTTCCTGGCACTGGGAAGGCGAGAGGGCCCCGGTGCCACAACTAGAGCTGTCAGGCACTGAGCGATCATTAGCACAGCACAGCTGAACAGAAGATGATGGTCTCTGAGGCTGTCTCAGCATGGATGAGATATTGCTAGAGGAGGAAAAGAAGGGGGCCAAGGATCCCCTTGCTCTCAGTGGTAGCAGCATCCCCGTGCTGCGATCTGCCCTCCAGCACTGCTGTGGCTGGATGCAGCCCTGTCTCAAACCATTTCCTCCCACGAGCGAGGAGATGCAGGCAGAGATGTGAGAAAGCAGGGCGGAAAGGGAGGCAGACTCACCACGAGGGAAGTTGAAACTCTGCTGTGGTTATAAAGGAGCCAAAGCAAGGAGACGAGGACACCTCCTCGGTTTGCTGCCTCGTGAGCTACTCAGGAGTTTGGATCCCAGCGAAACCGCCCGGATCCAGCCCGCAGAGGAGCCCGAATGCACAGCCCAGACCCGGTCACGCTCTTGGCTCCAGGAGGCAGTTCAGGTCCATGTCCAGGCTGCACATCGTGAGCCCGCTCCGGGGCAAGCCTGTTGCAGTTCTCACCCGGGACAAAGCGGGAAGCGTAAGCCATATCCAAGCCATCTGCGTCATATTTATCTTTCAGAGACTGTCCCAGGAAGATCGTTTCATCTTTGGAAAACTCTCTTTTGCAAACCGGCATTGTGCTGGGCTCATCTCTCCTTTCACACTCCTTCCCAAGGCAGTTACTTGTCTGCTGTAATTTACTCTTTAATGCAGCACTTTTCTATTCTGCGAGACAACAATCATGAAGCATTTAAATTCCAATTGAGTAGGGCTGGAGTGCAGAGAGGCTGCGGCTTGCACAGCGAGGATAATGGGAACCTGAGACAGGGGACACCAGTTCAAGGCCCCCCAGGAAGGAGGGCTACAAGCTTCTCCCTCACATTCCCATCTCCCTAGAGATGTAAATCAAGAAAATGAAGGGAGGGGAAGAGGAGGAGGGGGTGTTTATAGAAAGAAAAGGGAAAATGGATTGAGTTGTGCTGAATTCTAAGACAAGGATCAGCTACACAAGAGAACTATTGAATAGCTGTGAAATCTGGAATTGAGCCATCAAAAAAAGCTGCTGAGCTGCATGTGAATCAGGTTGATTGTTTTTGAGAAGCACCTGATTTCCCCCTGCCCCCCCAGGCTGCGTGCTCAGCCTTGGAATTTGAACATGACTACCGATGTGCCGAGCCGCTTTTCTTAGAGATAGAGACGTTTTAGGGAGCCGGAGAGGAGGGAGAGCGGGGGAGCGTCCCTGAATGCGAGGGCCGCGGTATCCGGGCCGGGGGCTGACAGGTTCCCCACTGCTCCCAGCAGTCACAGCGAGGCATTTACACTGCTGGCAGCAAGCAAGCCGGCAAGTAAAGAGCCGTGACGCCGTCAGACTCGGTGCTCAGGGCTGCTCAAAGGGCCGGATGCTGCTCCATAGCTGCGCTGCAAGTGTATTTTTCCCGCTCCTCACCAGTGTCCCAGGGACGTGCCTCGTGCTGCAGGGGAGCTCACAGTTCTTACCTTGCCTCCCAGGCTGGAGCCGATGCCTATTTCCAGCTGAGTGGTCCCTGCTGGACCTCAATAAAAATAAATGGCATAGCACTGATTTAATACTATACTTATCATCCTAGCGTCTGAGGCTCCCGCATGCACTGAAGGAGTTGTATTTTCTCTGCAGCCCAGAAGAAAGGCAGAGTATAAGCCTTCACTAGCGAGGGAAGTTAATTAAGGGTGCTAAGGTGCTGTTTTCCCAAAGAGCATTATGATTCCAGGGTGCCTTAAACCAATGCACCAAAAAAAGAAAAAAACAAAAACAAAAACAAGACTGCCTTTAAAAATCCAGGAATTTGCCTAGGCACATGGAATAAGTTGAGATTGCAAGAGTGAAACCTTGCCTTTCCTCATTTGGTATGTCTGAGAGCCATCTCCCTTCTAATTTATTATTATTGTATTGTATTATTGTGTAATTTTATTGCATTAAAAATCATGTGAACAGCACCATGGTGCTCTACAAACAGAGAGCAACACAGAGTCCCTGCTCCAAAGAGCCTTGTAAAACTGCCTCCAAATCTGACTCCAGAGACCGATACTCTATTACCTTATGCAGCAAACACGCACATTGTTTTATTGTTGTTTATTTACTGAGCGCTGGGGGTAAGCACTGAGCTGGGCAAGCCTGTGCAGCCTGGACAGATCTGTCAAGCTTCACATCTGCACAGGACATGTTTGCATGGCCTCTTCCTTCTCTACGATTGCAATACCGTCATACAGCACAGTACTGCAGCCTTCCCACCTCTCCGCAGCCTGGATGAACCGTCCAGCCAGCTGTGCCTGGCCACCAGCACCAGAGCTGGGTCGCTGCTGGGCCCTTGGAGGGGTGTCCGGACTCCAGTACAGACCTCCACCGCCTGCGGCACCTCGCTGCCCTCCACCGAGCTGGGCTGCCTGTGACGACCCCAGCGCCTCGGAGCAGGCTGGGGGTGGCTCTCAGTGCCCCCACCACCCCACGAGATGCTCCAGCATGGGATTCGCCCCGGGCTCTGCTTCGTGCCACCCCTGTGGAGCACCAGGACGGTTTTAGGACAGGTTTCTCCTAGCTGTTGACTGCCACAGCAGTGCAGAGCAACCAGGATGGGGGGTCTGCAGTGAAGTGGGAGATCCCGAATTAGCCCAAGGCACTGGCCCAGGGCTGGAGGCAGATGGCCTCAGCAGGAGAGAGCTCCGTGCACCCTGCCCTGTTGTCCCCTCTTAGCTACCAGTCCCCACATCGGCTCCGAGACTCTGGACAGACCCTGGCCTCCCCGAGCAGTCAGGAAGTGCCAGTTACGTATTAGGTGCTACCTTGAGAAAAAAAGCCACTAGCAATTAATGACTAACCATGCCTGGCCGAGGGCATTTTGCAAGCGCCTCTGCTGCGGGGTGACTCAGCTGCACTGGGAGGTCAGGAGAGGGGCACGCTTTGCATACGGGCCATCGCGACCCGCTGGAAACATCTGCGCTCAAGGTATTCAACACAGCCTGATTCGGGGCCCCCTGAAAAGTTAAAGAAAAGACTCTCCGGGACTTGAGCGGGCTTTGGATTGGGCCCTGTGTGTGCAAGCTGCCCCACGTCCCCCATAGCTGAGCGGTGCCGTCAGCCCCAGCAGTGCCCGGGGACACCCAGGCTGAGTGGCTCCCCTATAGGTGCAGGCAGCACCTCTTTTTTTCTCTTTCAAAAGGGGAAAAAAATAATTAACCTTCACCTCAGGTCCCAACTCGCATAACCACAGATCAGATTCTGCTAATAATTTGCTTGCTTAAGTGACTCATAATAAACACTGCGAGTTTACTTTTGCTTTGAGAGCAGCTGATCTTTGGAACAAACCGCCCACAGGCGCAAAATTGTGTCACCCATTTGCCCATTTAACCCTCTGAGCGCTTGCGTATCTCTGGAGCCAGCCAAGTTAGTGCTTGTGGAAAAGTGTCGCAACTGGGAAATTCCATCATTACACATGAAATAATATCTAGAGAGTCATGACCTGTTCTTCACTTATTTCAGACTGGACCCTCACCTCTACACAGCTAAGGATCAGCAACTCTCACGCATGGGCCCAGAAAAGTGGGTGAAGGCTCTGACCACCTCTCTCCTCCTAAATCACTGACTACCTACTTATGAATTATCTGTGGTGGCTTTTTTTATTATTATTATGAGTTCTAAGTATTCTTTTACCCATTAATTACAAATAAGTGTGCTCAGCTTTCACTGCCTCTCAGGCTGGCCTGATCCTCAGCAGCACTGGTCTTGGCACCCTCCAAGCCCGATCTTAGCGCTGCTGAGGATCAGCCTGAGCGCTGGCCCCACGTAGCACGCTGCCATCAATGCAGCTGCACAAGGTCATGCTCAGCATCCCAGCTTTCACTCTGGGAGCCAGGTGAATTTGCAAGCTGGAAATGAAACCCCACTCTTCTGAAACCTTGAGTAGCAGCATGGTTTGGAGCTGGACTCTGTGCTGGTCCTGGACCGTCGGGTCCTGTTGTGTCCAGGAGGAGCCGTGCTTGCGATACTGTGAGCACTTGTGCAAAGACAGACTGTGCATGCAAACGGACCTGGGTGTGCAACTGCATGTGCCAGCAGTGCTGCCCTGCTGCTCCAGCATGCCCTCCAGGGAGCCCATCTGCAAAATGTTAGCAGGGAACGCCTCCCGTCACACCTGTAACACGGGACTGACTGTGCCCAGGTGGAGATAACCAAGTCTAAACCAATAAAGGGCTTCTCCAAGGTCATACAGGAAGGCCCTGTCAGAGCTTACACCGTAATGTGATTTAAACATCAGAAAGTAGCTCATGGTACAGGCAATAGCTCCTCTTCTGTGCATGCATTTTCCCCTGTTCTGCGGGTTCTGCATTCGATGCAAGGAAGGCTTGCAAGAGCAGCAAGTTGGCTGCAGGCTGAACAGCAGCTTTCATTAGACTAAAACGTTTTTGGAAGAGAATTTTCTTCCATCTGTCCATTCCCAGCTTCTGGTTTCAGCCAAGCAAAAACCTGCTTGACCTAATTTCTGCACCTTGTTGATCAAAGGTCATGTTTTACTAGGATTATTTTTATGTTCATTGTAGACACAGCTGGTAAACAACTTGCAGATTTTACAGTATTTAACTTTCTGATAGATTTATGGAGGCTCCCTGCCTGACTTCCTTCACTTCTTTCAAAGAATTTGCACTCAGCCTTCAGATGATACCATGTAGCGTGCACCTTCAGTCCAAAAACCCAAGCTGAGCCAGAGAAAAGAGCATGTGTCAAAGATTACTCACCTGCCCTCCCCACAGCCAGCTCTGAAATCCCATTCCGGATCACCTGCTTTCAACAGAGCAGTCACGTTAGATCAAGGAATAGCTCGGACCTATTCAGGTACAGTGCTTGGCATAACTAGGCTGCCAACAATCCCGCTGCCAACTTAAATCAAATGAGAGGGAAGGAGCTGTCCCACTTACCTGGATTAGGAGAGCATAGAGATTGGCTGTGTCTAAAGCCAGTGTAGAAAAGCTCTTCCTCCACAGGGAGCATGGTGAAGGTTGGTGCTAGTTCACTGGCTGGCCTTGTGGCCTCACTCTCACAGACCCAAGAGAAGGGAAGAGGGTTGCCAGTCCAGCAGCCATCTGAGGAGGCTTTCAAGCTTGGCACCTATAGGCCACTGCTTGGAAGAGGAGCGGTCCCTCCTTCCAACACCCAGCCTTCTCAGGCCTCTGTGATAGCAGCAGGGGTCCAGGCTGGAGTTCCCAGGTTGTAGAAATCCCCACCATTTAGATTTAAGGGACAATTTTGGCTGGTCCCATTTAAGCAATCCTGGTGCAGATAGCAGAGGGCAGCACACCAGGTCTGAGGCTTCAGATCTCCCTTGCTCAGGCAATGCTTTGGGTGGCAGAAGTAGCAGCAGATGTCCCTGTCACCATCAGGTTTGTCCAGAGGTCCCTGAGCTGAAAACAGGGACTCTCTAACTTCCCAGACCCTCTTCCCCTATCCTGTGCACAGCCTCCTTCCCCAAGCTAAACCCCCGACTTCTCTGGCTTCTGCTACCCCTTCTTTGAGACCCCTCCTCCTCCTACAACACCCCTCGCTTCCCCACACCAGCTTCAGCCCTCACCTCGTTCACCCTATCTCACCTCCCGTCCACCAAGACTACCTCCCCACCAGCATCCCTGGTCGGAAGTGCCACATGTCTTCTGGTGGCAACAGAAACCTTTTGTCTGCGTGAAGGTTTGTGCTGGACCCCAGGTCCTTACATCTCCCTCCAGAGCCTACGTGCAGGCAGAGTCAGATTAGGCCGTCATTTCCCACCTGGTGCTGCTTTGAAGTGTTTTTTGTATTAAACATGGAGCGCGGTTTGGGAACTCCTGCTTTTGCCAGCTTGTTTAAGCCAGCAAAGAGATTATTCAGATCCCCTCTTCTGAGAAGTAAACCAAGCGGAAGCTTCACTACATGCAGCTACAGCTTTTGTACCTCAGTATTGACCCACAAGTGAAGTCAGTGACTCACAAGGAAATAGTATTTCACCTACCAAACAATAGTCTAAATATATAGTATTCAACATATTTTATCTTCTTCCCATCAGCCTCCTTGGGATCACATATCTTATTCAAACACTATGAAGTCATACTTTCCTGGTACAACCATTTTCAATTATTTATTAAACAATAGAGGTTGGCATGCACTGCAATGGTCCTGCAATGGTCAAACATTTCTGCTTTTTCTAGTTGAGTCAGCAAGATGTGGTATAGGTGTCCAGAGGTAAGAACTTAATCGCTAATACTAGCTTCTACAAAGGAAAAGTTTGAAACCCAGGTCCCATCACATTAGCATTGTGCCTTCCTCAGAGGCGTGTCACACTGGCATTAGTGCAACTCTATATGTCCCCCATAAGAGCCCGGGGAATAGTGGCAGCAGTGGTGTCTCCGATCCTACAGCAGATCTGAGACATGCGCAGGGATCAGTTTTCTGACCTCAGAGAGAAAGAATAAATGAAGCAGCAAGAAAAAAAAATGGAACTGTTTGAGGATTTCCCCTTCAAAAATTCTGGCTGCTGAGTGAAGAAAAAAGATTTCTCATTGGAAAATCCTGATATTTTCTCAAGTGAACACCAGTCAAGAGGTGTCAGCATTACTGTGAAATGTGCATAAAGTGGCTTAAAGCTAAGGTATCTATAAGTCTGGCTTAAATTCTCCTCAGGTGTTGATAATGTACCAATTGCAATACTATGGCAGGAGATGGAGCCTATCGGCTTCAGGGGACTGACCTGTTTTACCAGGAAATGGTGTGAATGAAGTTAAGCTGTAATTTGTGGATAATTGAGTGATCGGTGACACATGTTCTTGTGACACACAACAAACCATCATGGAAAAAATATGCTCCTAAAGTTACATATCATGTGTGGTTTTAGACTGATTGTTCTAAATCATCTGCTGCCTCAGTTCAGTGTTTGTTACAAAGATCCCCTACATTTGACCTTTACAAAGTTGAAATAAAAAAATGCAGTGGAAGATAATCCTTCTCCAGCCCCACTGAAGTAGGGAAGGTTTTACTATGGACTCAAGTGGAATCTGGCCTGGGTGCAGAGCATAAGTACTTACGCCAGTAAAATGAGATACTCTCCACCTTCAATTAAAGAAATGTCATGCAAACAAACATTTTCGGATCAAAAATCCCAGATGTGCTGGTTTCCCAAGTATAAAATAATAGTCCGATCTGTGGAGCTGGTGTTGCAGGTCCTGTTTGCGCAGATAGGTGAAGGGTAGCCTAGAATCACAAACCTGAGCCTCCCCAAATATGCTCTGTTTAGAACATTGTGCCATAGAAAATTAATTGCATTCCAGCTCCGGGGAACATTAGCACTTCTCTGAATTCAGGGCCAGCCTTAGGAATAGTCGTGCCCTAGGCAAAGAATTCACCCCCCTCGTGGCCTTTGCCCCTTCCTCCACAAGACTGAAAGGGAAAAATTATAATAAATCACAGCCTTTAGAGACACCAACTAAACACTGACTGGAATATAAATGTATAAATAAAATAGGATCTAAACGTTCTCATCTCAGCACTGCGTCGGTGGCTTTTCTTCCCTTCTCATTTTCGTTTCTTCTTTCCTTTCTTTCCTTTCTGTTTCGCACGTTCCTCTCTTTCCAACCCCTCCCCCGCTTCTTCCTCTGTTTTTTTCCCCTTGTTGTCTTTTACTTCATAGCTCCTTTCCAAGACCTCCTTTCTCACCCTTTCTATTACTTCATTCCTGATAGGCTGTTAGATCTCTTTCCTTCTTCCTCAGCATTTTTCACTCTTTTCTCTTCCCCAAGAATGTCCTGAAGATAAGAAAATGACCTTCTGTATCTTTCAGGGGTTGAATCCTTATCACTCTTTTCTTTACAAATAGCAGTTCCCATTTAAGATATCTTACAAGTTTTCTCAGGACAGGCATTTAAAGTGTAAAAAAATCCAGAATCACCGGTCTCTTTTGGAAAGCTTGGCATATATACAGTCCTTGCAGTAGATTATAATTATTTACAATGAAACCTGTTACCCTTTTGCAAGGGTTTTGTGGTTGTAGAAGGTTTGAGAGTGCAGGTAGTAAAAAATTGATCTGTACCAGGAGAGAGGCTTTGTCCTGGCCATTTTATATTGTCATTCTTACAAGTCTGAGTCATTGTGAGCCACGTAGACTGCAGGGAGTGAAAAAAACTAAATAAAGATCCTGCTAGCTTCTTTATTCATAAGTTTTGTCACATTAACCATATAAATCTCTTTAACATGATATAGCACCCCCAAAGGGCATGAATTATGTCAATATAACTGTGCTTGTGTTGCTATAGTACATATTCCTTCAGGGGAAGAGAATGTAATAGGTACATAAGATCCCTTTATGTTAGGACACCTGATTCTGCCTGAGGAGTTGCATCTGTCCAAAGTATCACACTGTTGGCCAACAGAGATCTATCAGTACAAAAAAAATCTGTAAGAACCTGGTAATAAGAAAAAAACAACCACTATTTTGTGGCTGGCAAGTTCTGCAGAGTAGAAGCTGTGTAGTTTTACAGGAACTCATGATACCGTGTTGACATTTGAAGCATTGTATCTTCGTTATCACACCAGTTACGACACCTCTCAAAGGGAAGGATTTTGCCTCCTCTGAGTTTCCCACGAGCTCCCTCTCCTCTCTGCCCCTGTCTCACGTGCCGATTCCAGCTTGCTCTGTGTGCGCTCCATGCTTGTGTCGTGGAGGCACTGCTGAAAATGAAGAGGAAATTTCTGCTTGCTGGTTGTGCCTGCAACGCAGCTGGAGCTGGGGGCTGCAATGCCCTGCTGCTGCACCTCAGCCTGTGTCAAGAATGAAGGAGTCCCTGGAGGTGTGGGAAACCCTGGCTTGATGTCCTCCTACCCCATAACCATGCACACAAAACATCGACACTGTCACTGTTCCTTCCCCAACTCTCCAGCTAGCTCTCTGCAGACGATGGCCGGGATGAAGGGAAGGTATGGTCCTGTAGCCAGAGGTCCCATAGCTGTGACCCCCAAATGTCCATGATACACCAGAGTACAGCAGTGGGGCTAGTGGATGACCAGGTGTCATCCCACCAGGGAGTAAGACACGTGTGGGGCACTCCTGGTTGTGCAAACTGAGAAGCATTTCCAGGTCCCACTGTGGGAACATCTCAGACTCCCAGGAATGGCAGTGTATAGGTCCCAAGAGAAGAAAAATACCCACAGACTTCAGGGTATGCACTAGTGGTTTTGCTATCAACAATTCAATGGAGTAAGAGAAACTCAGATATTAGGAAGGACTACACTGCAGCTATCATCGTGATGTGTAGAAATATCTGGGCTGGCCTCGTGTGGACAGGACTAGGTGCAGTAAGTGTCTAAGTGCAGCAGCTCAGCAAAAACTGACTGATTCTGCCAGGAAAGGGGGTTGTGACTGAGCTAGGACATACTTCTGTGGCTCTCATTAGCTGTAATTAACCTTTCCTGAAGGGCTAAGACCCATTCCCTCTTAGGGCTACTAAGATTAAGGGACTGGAACATCTCTCATATGAGGAAAGGCTGAAAAAGCTGGGACTCTTCAGCCTGGAGAAGGGAAGACTGAGGAGGGATCTTATCAATGTGTGTAAGTATCTGAAAGGAGCGTGTAGAGAGGATGGAGCCAGACTCCTCTCAGTGGTGCCCAGTGATAGGCTAAGAGTGAACGGGCACAAACCAAAACACAGAAAGTTCTGTCTGAACATGAAGAAAACTTCTTCTGAGACTCATTTGTGTGTGTAGTGATGTTTCTTGCAGGTTTCAGACACATAGACAATGCCCTAGTGCAATGCACTGCACCTGGACCCTGCCCTGCAGGCAGGTTACTGCTGTTGTAGCACCCAGAAATCCTCGTGGTCATAGGTACTCAATCAGTTATTCCGACTGGTAAAATACTGTAGACCATACAAGGAGCAGAAGAGTTGGAAGCAGCATTTTGCAAACCCCATTTTTCCATGGCCATTCACTTAAATCCTCTAAGCTCTCTAAGATGTCTAGTTACTCCTAAAAGTTTACTCCTGGTCAAAGATAAATGGGCTAGTCCGTGATTCTCCAGAGCACAGAGCATGCAGTGAGGTATGTAGCTGATGCGGAGCCTGACTTATTTTGGTTGTGATTCTGCTCCAACAGATAACAAACAGTACAGGAAAGTTTCTTTGCCTTAGGGATGTTAATCCCTTGGCAGAGCTGCATACCTAAGTTTCTCTCATTAGAACAATAATTCAGTAGGTGCTTGCTAAATTAGGTCTTTGGTGCTTCTAAAGGTGCAGGAGGGTTTTTTTTTTTGGAGGGGAAGGAATGTGTTTGATTTTTAATTCAGGTCATGACCCTGCCCTGGAGAACCTGCTCTAGCTCTGACTGAAATTCATGTTGGTGGTGGTACATCTCTGAAAAGCCTCCACAAAAAGGATTGCTAGTACATTCATACAAAACCCAGTGCAAAACTACTCGCCCCACAAGCGCTAGATGGTCCACACATATCTGTGATACCAGCCTGATCTCATCTGCTTGCTGTGCAGAGTTTGCCCTGATGATCCCTGCTCCGTTGGAGTCAACGGGACGTTTTGCTGCAGCTTTCAGTGAGCGGAGCCAGGAGTGGGACTCCTTGCTAGAGTAAAAGTCGAAGCACAGCCGTGCTACTGAAAACAGGGAGTCTTGTTTAAAATGTTGTAAACATCTCTATTCCTCACCTTTGCTCCGCAGATGGAGATGATTTGAATTTAATGTACTGAGCAAAGGGGCATTTTTCTCACAAGAAGAAAACTTAATTGATCCTTAATAAACCTGATCCTTAATAAGCTTAATTGATCCTTTCATTTTTAGCTCTGTGCCCAGTGGCAATCGGTCACCTCTTTGCAACAATATCTGCAAAGAAAATAATCTTTGCTGGATCAGATGAAAAGGCAGAGAAAGAGTCACAGAATTAACTGGCAGAGCAATCTGGTTGTTGCCCTAACATATGGGAATAATAAGTGCCAGCCAGATAAAGCCTGAATGTTGAGCTTTCATTTTATTATTCTAAGCACAAAAATAAATATTTTTATGACTAGATGTAAAGAATAAAAGCAAATAGAGTTAATATTTAAAAATATACATTTTGCTTCATTATGTGTAATAATACATATAGATTTCATTATGGTATTTTTTTAAAGATCAGTTTGCCTGGGAATACGGAACTATTCCTAAAACACAGCCTGCCTTTTTGATCCTGTCTTTCTAAGGTGTTCCACTAGTATGTAATGAAAGAGAAATTTTAACTAGCCTGTAGTATAAGGAGTTATACATTGCTTTGAACAAAAATAATACATTTGCAAAAATGTGAACTGCAAATATTTTCTTTACAATTGAAAGTGTCTGTATGATTCTCAGTCATGGACTGTTGTGGATGTTAAAGCAGATGTACAGAGGGAAGGAAATAGCAGTAGCCCTGCAGAGGTTAATGCGCTAGGCTGCTTTGCACACCTTCACGCCTTGGGTCTTCGCACACCCCCTAAGAGGAAGGGAAGGGCACTTTTACAAACCAGGAGCCCAGATGCAGGGGAAACTCAGCTGCCCCCAGCCTGGTCTGCAAGGCTGGCAAGTGAGCAAACACCAGGCTCTGGATATCAAACCATATTTCATATACGGTGGGCAAAAAGCTGGGAAAAACAGTCACAATCCCTTAGGACAAGGACAGGGAATTTTACAGGCCCTATGGAGGGGAACTGCTGTTTTCTTTTATTATTAATGAGCTAGTTTAGTCCAAGAGAGCAAATGATAGTTATGTGGACCTTGCGGGAATTTGTGCAATAGAGAGACAGAAAACAGCAAAGCTGAAAGGCCCGCAGTCCTCTCGCCATGCCTTAGGTGCAAAGTTTACCTGCAGTGGTTTTGCTAACACTGAAGCAACCCACCTCCTTCTGCATCCAGATTCTGGGAGCTTTGCTTCACACTCCAAAAAAATAAAAACGCCTCAGCTGACTCCAAGTTTCTTTGGTACCATGGTCGTACAAAAGCCCATCTGTCTGACTGAACTACTATGGGCAAATGGACCCACCAGTGTCATATCCCTCTATTGATTTTGGTCTGGGTGATGACAGAAAGGTTAAAGATCAGCATATATGTACATTATGCAGACTCCAAGGAATGCTGACATGAGGTGCTTGCAACGGCAAGAAAGTCAAACGGGAGAGCGCATTCAAAATGTTAAACAGTGAATCTTGGCTTTGCAAACATTAGTGCTGGCAGCATATGAGAAACTTAAGCTTTTATATCCAGCTAGTCTATTCTATCAAGTATCACTTAGTCTGTGGGCTGATTTACCACATTGCTGTACAAGTGATTTAGCAGATATGGATTCTTTTTAAGAAATGTGCTTATTTGTTTAAAAGCCTGTTATCATGCTGTGGATTTGGACTGCACTGAATTTTCTTTTTTTCTTTTTTTTTTAATCTAGTGAGTGGGTGAGTTTGGGGAATTTTTTTTTTAAATCTAATGAGTAGGTGTATATATTGCAAAATATTTCTGAAAGTGGGCAAAAAATTGGCTACCGCAGATTTCAGCATTCCAAACTCTGGGTAAATGAAGTGATATGTCAGCTTTTGTTTTCTTAAGGAAGCAAATCAATCGTGCCTCCTAAAAGAGTAAAACAACATGCAGGCTTCCGTGTGTTACAGTCCTAGAACTAGTCAGAGAAGCTCTCTGTAAGCAATGTGTGTCCTTGATAAAAAGCACTGTATTCCAAGAGATGGCTGAAAGTGCTTAGATGGAGAGCAACAATGGGAACAGGTTGACTCTGAAAGGTAACGAATCCAGAGTTGACCCTAAGAACAGAAACCCAGGGCTGAAATTTTGGACCCATGCAGCTGGGAAGAGATTCAGTATTGAATCCAGTGCAGTTTTAGTTTTGTATCAGACTTTTTTCCAAAGATCTATCTGAATTCCTTGAATCTGCCAAACTGGATTGAAAACCATGAATGTGAGGTCTCGTCCTTGTGTTTTTGTCTCAGAATTCTACTTGTATTGCACCATTTTTTCTTCCAATTTGAGAGTAAACACAGTATAACCAAGCTTTTCAAGAACTTCCAAAGGGACTAGTTCAAATCCGATTTTAAGAACAGGCAAAGATGTGCTAGTTATTTTGAGAAAGGGATACTTTCATAATCTCTGAATGGCTGATGGCCTTGGGAGGACTTTGTTTATCAGTTGGATCCCAAGGTGGTGATCTTTGGCCTTCACTTTATTATGATAGCTCATGGAATCGTATTTTATTTCAGCAGGTGAGGAGAGCTGGTCAGAAAGTGCATTTTGGAAATTTAAGTTTCTTTGAATTTACCATTGAAAACACAGTAGAAGCTTTTGGATCACTTATATTGCTAAAGACTGGTCTAATAAGAGGAGGTCTAATAGTGGAGGACAGTGGCAATTCAGGTCACTGCTGGACTCCACGAGCCTTTTCTTCTGCCTTAAATACAAGTTTTTTTAAAGTTCTCCTCCATTTAGAAGCTCTACTGTTTTTCCCTCTTTCTTGGCTTCATCCAGCATCTTCTCCCTGACCTCTCTGCTCTGACGAGCTCTACCCTGAACCATGAGCAGGTTCTTCATGTTCCTCATTCTCACCAAGCTCTGGCTCATTTCCTGACATTTAATGCTGTGCTCGAAGACCTGCCCCTCAAGCTATGTCATTGTGCAAGATGAAGATTTCATTTAAAAACAGGCTAAAGACTAACAACAGAAAATACAGTCCCAGAAAGATGAAGAACCTGGATTATTTTTAATCTCATGATCTTTAAACCAACTTCATCATTTCCAAATGTCGGGTTGAAATAATGAGAGTAAATCAAGGCAGACTTTTGGCTCTTCTTCCTTATTCTGCTCTGGTTTTATATCTTGTTTCATATCATCTGATTCTTTCTGTCTCCCCACAAAGATACCTCTTCTGGAAACATTCAGCTCCATGGCCTCATGCCATGCTTTGTTTACTCTTTATTATACCATTTTTGTGGAAACTTCTACTTTGGCGCAGGGATTTGCTAGGCATTGGAAAAGCTCTCCTTCTAGACATCGCTTTCATGATATGGAAGCTTTCTAAATAAATAATCACAAACAACTTTTCAAATTGTGAGATGGATAATGGCCTCGAGTGCATTTGATGTAAGGGCCCCAGTTCTTTGCCAGAGAAAACTGAAGTTAATGGAGATGCATCTGTTTATAGCAACCAAGAAACTGGCCTGTTGATGTAGTTACTAAGTCTGCTCCCAGACGGTCAGAGGATGGTCCAGCTAAAGGCAGTATCTCCCTTTGTCCAGGTTGTTCTAAATTTACCCAAGAGACAACACTTCTTTTATTGGCTTTTGTGACTCTTCTTTGAGGAGACATTTTTAAGGGCTTTACTCTTGATTTTTTCCAGTACACATATGTGCTTCTGCCCAGGGAAGATGGTGTTCAGCAGACACATTCTCAACTGGAATCAATCAGTGTAGCCCAGCAAATATGGTGAAGTTTTTAAGCCAGCTGAGATGTTGGCTGGGGGTCATCAGAAGAGTGACACAGTAATGGACACAAAGGCTTCATGGAAGCCAATGGCAACTCTTCTGTCAGCTTTCACAGGGCCAAAACTTCACCCCAGTGGCTGTGCACCCTCCTTTTAGGGCCACAAGTACCCTATAGCCTTTGGTAGGTTAATGAAAGCCCCATCCTTAAGCTGCCATAAAACATGTTTGTGGTCATGCATGCAGCTCTTGGGACAGGCTTTATCTGTTCTCTTTGTTTGCTGTGTGTTTTGACACAGAGCCTCAGGACACAGCTTGGCTGCTGTACAGTGTTTTGTATAAAGCCGACCCTTAAGCCAACCACAGCTAAGACGCTGTAATTTTCATAGAGACATCATGTACTTTTTATGCTCCTGAACTCAACTGTAGTCACAAACCCCTCTTTGTATTGGCAGCTCCTGTGAAAATAAGCTTTAGGAGCTACTTGTGTAGCTGTACCTCTGTGACATTTAGCTGTGTTGCCTGGTCTTGTCTGCCTGCTAAGTTAGCCCTGCATAGTTTGTCTTAAAAATAAATAAATAAAATTCAGAACTTGTAACTCACATCATGTGGCAAACAATGGAGCCTGCAGTTCCGATGAAAGACACGTCGACCTGTTAAAAACCAGCTCTGAAGTGATTCTCTGGGTGCAATCTGCTTGTGTACCAGGAGCAGCTTCTCATCCTTGTCTCTTGCACAGCTCTTCAGAACATGATGTGACTAACCAACATGGAGAAAGGCACCTTAAAGTTGCTTATGGAGACTGATGATTGGGCTAGTATTTATCCTGCATTAAATGCGAGTAAAATTAGTTATTTTCATGCCGACCCAAAATTTTGTGCTAGGAGGATCTAGAACACTTCAAAGACATGATCTCTGCCCAAAGGAGCCTTGGGGCAGACAGCAGCCCAGGAGGTGGCATCTCGGTGGATGGGGAGACAAAGGGTAGTGTAGGGCATCAAGAGCTCCCAACAGTGCGCACAGTTGTTGGGCCAGCTAGTGGAGCTCACTGAATAGATTTATAGTTGTACTTGGGTAATTTATTGCAGGCTAATTAGATATCAGATTAATTAACTAGTTCACTGGCCCTTAATTACAAATTTGGTGCCTTAATTTATTGTCATTTCTTCCAAATAATGACTATGCTCAAATAATGCTGATTTATGTTATAGTTGGAAGCAAGGATAATGAACCTGACTGTTTGTACAAAGACCTCTTCACACTGCTCTGAGGGCATAATAGGGTCTTAAAGTTAGTGCAAACTTAATTTCTGCCCGCTGAGGCTGCTTTATAGCCCCAGCGTGCGGTGGGTGATTCACCGTGAGTCAGCAGCGAGTGATGCCAAGGCCGTGACTTGCACAGCTGCTGAGAAACTGGGATCAAAGGAGCTGGCCTCATCGACTCCCGTTGGCCTGCCGTTATAGAAGAGCGCCCCGAGGGCAGGCAGTTGGTGTCTGTGTAGCACAAACAACTTGAGCAAGTGGGGGCTGCGAGGCCTCGCGCCGGTCGTAATTAGTGACCTGGCTTTGCCGGCGCTCCCGTCCCCAGTTACTGCTCCGTGTTGTGTTGCCCTCTCCAAGCCTGGACCGGAGCAACCTCGGAGTAAATCAGAGCTGGGTTCGAGGTTAAGACAAATGTGCGCTGTAGTCTGGACCGAGGTGAAGAAAGGGGAACTGAAATACCTGACCTACAGCTCCCATGGGGCATCGAAACAGCAATTCAGAGCTGGAACTTTGCAGGTTGCAGCTGCAGCATCAGGGTTTGGGTAAAAGCTTTTGCTTTATGGTTGAATTGATTTTCTTCCCCTCCTCTCCTCCTCCACTGAAAACTAGATTCTTAATGGAGGGAAGAAACAGGACAAAATCCCCTATACTCCTGAAAATGCAAACTTGAGCAAAAACCCAGGATTCATCCATAACGTTTACTCTGCCTTACACATTGTGTAGTACCCAGTTTGAAAACACACTTCTCTGTATGATTTTAAAAATCTTAAAAATGTTTCAGTTTCCACTTTGTTTGCTCAGTTACCTCCTGAAGAAGTAAGAAGCAGCAAGTTCACTTTCCTAGAGAGTGCCTAAAATAAACAGATGACCAGCCTCCCAGAAACCTTTTCAGCTCAGTAGATTTAACTTTCTCAGCACAACAGCATGTGATGATAACAGTGCTCTAACCAAAAATCTAAATCACTACTTTGCAACAGGCCACACGAGTCTTGCTGCCTGTCCTATTGTTTCTCATGAGATTTTCAGATTTATTCTGAAAGATTTTTTCCCTGTTCCTGGGGAGGAGAAAAAAGAAGTCTGCAGATGTCATCACCTTCAGGTCTGGAAGCTTCAATACTGAGATCCAGGTGCATCATATATCTCTGCTGCTGTGTGGTAGGCTTAAAAATGCAAAGAATTGGTGAGTCATCTAAATCCTTGCCCATGATCTTGACCACTAAAGGAATGACAAAATGATAATTTTGACTCTTTGGTCTCTGAAATGCTCCCCCACCGTGTTATTGATGTGCGTGTGTGCCTGGATCCAGACTGCACGCGTCCATACATACCTAATGAGAGGGAAGCAGTATGGATCCTGACTGGAAGACGGCCCCTGCAGAGCACTCCTGCACGCACCGCAAACTGCTTGACGCTGCTTTGGAAATGCGTTTGGGTCTGAATTTATGATAGAGACTAATGCCTTGGTATCAGGTCCAAAGAAAGTTATGCTGGATAAGGATATGCTCTGGCCTTGGGGTTCTTTATTTGGGTTATTTATGGGGCCTATATTCCAGGGTTATGATTTTGGGTATGGGAATGGAATCATATTTTTCAAAAGCACAGTAAAGTCGCATAAATGTCAGAGGGGCAGAGATTAGACCGAAGCAGTGCTCCCAGCACCAGACTGTAGGTCTGAGTAGGTGGAGCACAGCTCAGAGCACCTACTGCGAGGTTCAGCTCGGGGAGAAGAGAGCCGTCCTCTGCAGCTCCATCTACACTATCCGGAGCTGTGCCAAGGTGAGGGAGTGTTAATTCCAGGCAGACAACCTTCGTACAGGATCCAGCTGAAAAATCTGACTCTAAAATTATCTTGACCCTCTGCCACACACACTTTTTAAAGGGAAATAAAATGAATCTTCCCTCTATCCATCCTCTTGTGAAATATAAACAATTCCTGATGGATTTGCAGCTTACGCTAGTAACTGACAGCTTGCTAGCTGCTGGCATTATTACTTACAGTCTGGCAAGCATCAGACAACTGTGATGCCTACAATTTGCAATCCCTGAAACGTGGTATTTTTCAACGCATGCTGAAGACCAGATCTTCAGATTTGCTCAGTTCTCATGTAAGCAGCAAAATAACTGGCCAGGGTTAAGAGCCAGCAAACTGGAGACTGATCTCTGCAGAAAATCTGGCCTGAATTGTCATAATAAGAGGTGCAGATCTCTTCTGAAAACTTGCCCTAAACTGTTGGATCTGAGCACTTGGAAAGCAATCCCTAAGTTTGTACTTGAGTGACCCAGTTTTCTTTCTATATGAACAGTTAAAATGACCTTGTCCATAGCCCATTTTGGAGGAATTGGATGCCTCCATAGAATTCCTTCTGAGTGAGAGTCTAAATCACAAATAGATTGAGGACTGACTAGGCACAGCAAATAAAACTCCTTATTTGCTCACATAAAGGCTGCATTCAAAAAGTAGGGCACCGCCACTACATACACCTATTCTCATCCAACCAATAGGCTGGTGCTCACCTCTGGGCCAGGGGTGCGACTGCTCAGCGAGGAAATAGGGCACCCTCTCAGTTTTAAACCAGGTCGTGCCTAGTCCAGCGAAAAGCCTTGGGGAGGGGGAATGCCCCCCCACCCACAGCACTTACTGGAGCATTTCTGTGTCTGCACAGAGGGCTTTGGCTTCCAGGATTGCTGCTTTTTGCATGCACCAACCCTGAGTGTCAGAATCGCACAGAACTGGTCCACCTTCCAGGCGCTACTGCCTTTCGCAAGGTTTTTGCACCACCATTTGGGAAGCCTTCAAAGACCTTTTTTCAAAATGAAGGTGATTGAATCATTCAGGTGCCAGCCTTCAGCAGAGATGAGTCCGCACCAAACCTCTCCCCAGTAGCAAACACCTCTGTGGGACCATGCAACAAAAAGTCACTGGCAATAGAGGAAAGCGTGAGAGAGTGGGGCTCGCCACTGGCTACGGAGCAGGGTCACTTCTGGCTACACGTTGTGCACAGAGCGGGTAACCTGACTGCCCTGTGATGGCCAGACCAAACATGTGCTGCAGACCGGGATTTGGCTGCCTGCGGCCGTGTTCAGCAGATCTGTCACTGGAAGACCAGCCAGGCAGGGAAGAGGGCTGTCGCCTGAG
Organism: Dromaius novaehollandiae; assembly: GCF_036370855.1. NCBI lineage: Eukaryota > Metazoa > Chordata > Aves > Casuariiformes > Dromaiidae > Dromaius > Dromaius novaehollandiae. The sequence continues at coordinate 79,416,346 of NC_088101.1, read as the reverse complement.
GACATGAAATGCGCTCTTGCCCTTACAGAGCTGAGGTGACGTGCTCTTCTATCATGTTGAGCTTGGGCACAAAACTGATGACCAGGCATTCTTCCAGCTGGCTGTCACCACCACCTCTGGGAATAGTTTGCTCCATTATTAAATAAAAAAAAGAAGTCCTTGAAAAAAAACCAGTATTTATGTTGTGGGGCAGGGCAGACGCTCTGCTCCTACCCAGCCTACGAAAGGTTGCAGGACCCCAAATCAGCCTGGGAGCTGAGCCTGTAACAAAATGAAGCTATTAAGAAAAGCTATAGCAGCCGCTGCAAGAGAAAGAGATGATGGCAGATGGGAGGAAAAAGACATGCTTTCTTACATCTCATGAAGGAAGGTGGGAAAGGGAACTTGTCCTAAGTATGTAACTTCGCATTGAGGATGGTATCAAGATGCAAGAAAGAGGACTGCGAATTGGCCTTTCTGCTCGAGGTGCCTGATCCAGGAACGACTGGGATAAAGTCTGCCCCGTACAGAGGAAAACCTTCTGGAGACACAGCCGGGCCGTGGCTGGGCTCCCCTGCGTGGTGCTGGGACACGGGCAGGCTGCTGTACCCGGGTCTGCCCTGGAGACGCCACTTTTGCAGGAGGTCCATGAGCTGCTCTGAGACCTCTGTTTAAGAAAACAGCTTTCAAAGGACACCATCAGTGTTGCGCTTCTAGAAATGCAACTTGCAAAACTCTTACTGCCCCCCTGCCTGTGCTGTCTCACTCATGAGCAAATGCATTTATTTTCTCAGTGTCCTCCAGCCATTTTGGGGTGCTTATTTGTTGGCACACGACATCTTTCAGAAACAGAGAACATATGTGGGTTGCAAAACTTGTTTAAGAGGGCTGTGAGTCATGTAAACGCTTTCTGCATGCCCACATCATCTCTGTGAACCAAATGTCTTTTGCGTGACACACCAGAAATACATGGGAGGTGCCATATCGTGCCAGGCCAGTCGCCCGTTCATCCCAACCAGCCGCATTTCACTGTGGCTTTGGAGAAAGGAATAAGAAACATTGCACTGGACAATTTAAGAATAGCTAGTCCATGGAATAATTTTTTTTCCTGTGCTGTCAATTGGCATTTGGCATATATCCCAAAGCATGAGTGTTTTGATTCCGCTAAGGCGGAGCATCCAGCTCACCACTGGGTTATTGTTACGAAGCTGCAGGGAAGGCTCTGGCCCAAGGTGTCAGCTTGAATTTGGGTATGATTAAAATCTATTTAAGGCTGACTGTGAGAAGGCAGATCTTTGGTAAGGACTGCTCAAAAGCATCACAGTAAAATGACTGCGCGCCAAGCCCTGATGATGCAATTCTCTCCTACCCTTCAGTCCTTTTGTAATCATAAGTGATTTCTATATTGGAAGCTTTCAAAACAGTTGCCCAGTTTAGACTTCATTACAAAACTTGAATGACTACTGAAATCACAAGATCCTAGAAATTCAGGGAAGGACAAAACACCCCGAAATCTCCCTGTATCCCCGACAAATACAACCTGTTCCAGAGAGGGAGATGTCATGAGTCAGTCTCTTCTAATGTTTAAGTATATTTAAACTTTTCCTGATATCCTCCTTACCTCACTGCAGGGAAATGACTATATTCCATTACAGTTCTTTGGTGGTCCAGATAAAATATTTTTCTCTCTTATTAACTAGGACACATGTAAGTATTTTGTACTCATATAGGCAAAGGTAGAGGGCAGGGCAAGTGTGCTTCCCTTCAGATCCCCATGCTCCAACACAGACATGTTCATGGGCCGTGACATCTTTTTTAGCTTTACAAACTGCAGCTGTTTTGTATTCTTTCCTTTCTGTGTTTTCTGATATCAGGCATTACTGCTCATTTCTAAGCAACATGGTGTATGCAAGCAAGGTACATCAGCTTTGTTAATGGTCTTATAATATTCTTTTCTCTTTACAGATGGGCATAATTAGCAAGCTGTTAACTCTGGAGCACACAGTTTTTCTCAATCCCTGGAACAAAACTGGGTTTCCGATACAAGAGGGATAAGAGTCTGTGATGGATTGCCATGGCAGCCTGACCACCTGGCCGGGTCTGATTTCTGGTTCTGATCTGACCTGCTAAGTTTGCCCTGGATAGAAAAACTGAAAAGATGCCTCATCCTCATTTTGTGCTGAGGGAAAAAGTGGCATAATTTCAGCTCAAACTGACTGCAGTGGCAAGTGATTACCTGCGTACTTTCACAAGATATGCACCGATTTGAGGGGAGATGTTGCAATGTGAAGGCATCAAGCCTCTTTGTCAGCCTCCAGACTTGACTCCAGCTTCCAATATTGCCTTCTATACTTTTCCATGAAGTCCCTTTCTGTATCCTCCCCTGGGGAGTCTTGCCTGGGATATGGGATCCACAAACATCCACAAGGCCACCACGGCGTGTCTTTGCCTCCCTGGAAAACTTAGGCTGCTGGGGCGTAGATGCCATTCCCAGTCCTGCTGATGTTTTATCCTTGTCCTTCCCCTTCTGCCTGTGGCAACCTCACGCTTCCAGCACAAACCCTTTCAGAGCAAGCACTGCTTTCACATCAGAGGTTTTGAATTGTGCCTTATGCATCTAGATCCCAACTCGTGGCTAACATTATGGTAATTCAAATAATATGTTACAACGACATACCAGCCCTTATCAGCCTTCTAAAGGGGAAATGGCAAGGAGCCCTTATCAGCCTTCTGAAGGGGAAATGGCAAGGCTGAGTTCACTTTATTAGACATATATTACAGCCCAGCATCACTCTGTCTAGCAAACTGTCAATTTGCAGCTATTGAGAGCACCCTTCTAGTCTGTAATTCATAACAACTCAAGCAGTGTGTGCGGGAGAGCTTCATCTTGTCATTCTTCTGTGTTTGCATCTTGTAACCTTAATCTTGCTCTCTCCAGTTACAGACGTCACCATCAACAGAAGAAATGCTGCGCACCCCCCGCCTGCCTCCCAAGACCACTGAGGCATGGCTGAGAAACCGCTGGCTGGCTTGTTCCCATCTCAGATTCACTTAACACCACTGCGCTCTCCATAGCTTCCACGATGACGTAAGGTTGCATTAAACACAGTGCATCACACGCTGGCTGAAAGACTGCTGAAGAATATTTTGGTAGGGCACCTATGAGTTCACCTTCATTTGTGGTTTCTTAAATTCGCCATGGCCCTAAAAACTGGAGGGCAGCTTGATGCCTCAGCACTGCTGCAAAATGCCAGTGGGGTCGGTGTCTACCCGAGACCAGGAGCTTTTGTGAGTCATGGCTGTTGAGCTCTGGCAGTTGTTTTTGGTTGGGAGGCATTGACCTTTGGTGGTTTTGAGTGCAGTGGTCAAAGCTGTTTTGGCATCGCTTGCTGCTGGGGCTGCCAGCCCATAGCGCAGAAATATTGCTGACACAAGCCAGGCAAATGGTGTGATTATGTTTACGTTGGGAGGAGTTTGGCTCCCAGTCTGGCCTTTGCAAAAGTTTTATCATCTTGGCATTCAAAATACATCTGGGTTGACAAGCAAGGGGAGAGAGAAGGAAAGGAGGAAGGAATCACTCTGGGCTTAGCTCCGTTGGGTTTCCAAAGAGTAAATCATAATAACACAAATGCATCCTCCTGACCAAACTCCTCACATGTAATCTAGCGGTCAGCACCTTCTCCTGTGCTAGTTAAACCTTAATTCAGTTCAGATCTTTGGCACCCATGCAGCACCCCGTCTTGCTGTTTGCAGTGTGTGCGTCTCTACCCATAAACATGAAGCAGTCTGTGTCAATGAGGCTTGAAGACAAACAGACCCTGGTGATTTTTGGCAACATGACGGGCCCCTAGAAGCCATAAGCAGGTTGATGCAATTAGATGTCAGCATCCATTGCCTTAATGTGTATATCTGTGTAGGAGCTGCGCTTCACGCCGCTAAAGCAAATTCACGCCTAATTGCATTCTGACTCATTACAGCTGTTTTATCTAAAAGTGTCTTTTTCTTACGACAAATGTGTAAGTGACTGCATGCCGAAAAGGCTGGCTATATGGGCAGCTTGGTAGCATAGCTTTGAGCTATGCTTATCAGATTTTTTTTGTGTCTTTTTCATAAAAAAGACATAAAAAGTGAAACATGAGCTGATGTGACTAGTTTTATATACTGTGAAGCAGGAACCTTGAACAGTTTAATATTTTACCACCATCAATCAATCCTTTATCCCCAACTGAGAATACACTTGGACTCAGCCCACTAAAACTGCTGTTTTTGTCAAAATTAAGAAAAAAGTCAACAAATAGAAAATGTTTTGGCTTGGCTCCTGAGAACTATTAGCTAGTAGCTACATTTTGTACTTACATGCATTCTCTTTTGTTATCGGCACGAGCTATTCCATGATTTATACAAAAAACATGATAAATATTTTTGTATGTAGTGGATCCCTAAGTCATGGAAAAACATTGTGCAGATCAGTGGTTTTGAACTGAAAACTTTAAAATATTCTTAAAGGAAAGCAAGACCAGTTGATACGCTTCACGTATTTTACGTGCATCTCTACAGCCTCAAGCAATGTTATGGGTTCAAACCCTGAAAAAAGGTAAAGAAAACCACAGATGTAGATAAGAACTGTGACTCTGTGAAATCTAGTTATCCTCTAATGACATCTGTTACCTCACCCAAGGCAAAAGCATCATGTTTTCCCCCAAAACACTGGACTTCAAACAGGAAAAAGTTGCTTTATACAATGGGACTGGGTGGCAAAAAGAAACTGAATAATTTCCAAGTGTGACCAGTAACAAACAAAGTACACCATGTGGCATACATCAGCCACATGGGGGTTTGTTGTACTATGAAGTTTTTATTGCTCTGGGTTTCGGTTGTCTGCATTACACATGAAATGACAGGAACAGAGAAGCCCCATAGGCTCTGACCAGCAAGAGCCATTCAAACTTCATAGCAGTGCTCAGAGTTGCAGCTCAAGAACAAAAAGAAACGTGTGGGAAGAAGAACGTTTCTTAAAACAAAACAGCAAAAAAAAAAAAAAAAACGGAAAAATTTGGAAAGGTTTCAGAATACTTACAATGGAAAGAGTGTATTCTATGCAACTTCTTAACTTTCCCATCAAGTTGTTATTATTTACTTCAGTAGTCAGTTATATGCATAGAAAGGCCATTTCTACCCTCGAGAGATCATTGCCAAAATAGATGCGATGAGATAAATGGGGTGGAAAAGCCTCATTTTATGGAGTTTTGAGACAGCGGGAGAGATTGAAACGTAGATCAGAGAACTTATTTGTATGTCTAAATATCCTTCTAGAAATAGGCTTTAAAAACTTGGCTGCTCTGCACGAGAAATCTGTGGTAAGGCTGAACTCCCCCTGAGAGCTTCTGTCCACCTCAGCAGTAAGACTTACTCCGTTTTTCTCTCTGGATGGAAGAAAGTGGAAGTCTCCTGGTGCTCCCTACATCTGCAGAGTATGTCTGCGTTGGAGTTCCTTCTGCAACATCTTGCAACGGCTTCAACTCATCACCTTCTTGACATCTATGAGGTCTGGTCTCTAAACTCTTGTGGTAATACATAGTGATAACGTTTCTTAGTTAGAGAATTGCTGTGAGGGGTGAAGCCAAGAGAGAAATTCTGGTCCCTCTTACCCGTATCTCCTACCTCCCATTGTCTGTGACCCAGTTCCTGTCTGTATACTTTCAGATCGTCTGAGGCAGCATTAATTAATAACTTGTCTTTATGTCAAAGATCAAGTGAATAGTAGAAATTAGGCTTTTCCTTTGTTACTCTCCCTGGCTCCTGAGTGATCCTCTCTCTTGCCCTTTTCAGAGAACATCTTTTTTTAATTAACTTTTTTATTGAGCTGTTCAGAAAAATCAGAATTACAGAGCTTCAAAGATACAATTAACATAGCGTAACATCATTAATGAGGACTGGCATGCATTCACCCAACAGTGCATGATTACACAAAGCACAATAGCAGCTTATTTCTGCAATATCAAGAAGTCCCAACCCAGGCAACCATCGCCTTTGTATTGCACAAGCTGAGAACTGCCTTCACACGCAAATCTCTGCTCCACACAGGGATGCTGTAGCTCTTGCAAACAGATGAAAGATCTGCAAATAACATGACACATCATCACAGAAAAGTAGGAGAGAAAAAGCTTCTAACTGGCCATGGCAGAGAAGTAAATTCTTTAAAGTGGGAGCCACTCACTCTGGCTGTTTCAAAAACTTGTGAGAAATTGGAACAAAAGAGAATCTACAAGGAACAGAATTAGTGCAGGTTACCTGTGATACTGGGAGTTGCATCAGACATAGTCAAATAAGTATTCATAAGAAAACTTCCAACAAAGAACTAGAGATTGTCAGTCAAAGGGAATCATAAAAGATGTCATGTTCTCATTTGCAGACCTGCCTTAATGGATTGGATGAAATTAGCAATGGAGACTGTTGGCTTTTGGGTAGACAAGCTCTGATATCATTGTTGGCTGGAAATTGTCCCAATAGCTTTTTTTAGTATTGTTCAGGTGTATCTGGGGATAACAAATGTTCTAAATCCAGAGAAGCATCCTATGAGTAATACCTAGATGCATGTTCTCCATTTTTTTCAGAACTCCCTTAAGGCATGTCCCCCTTCTGATGTAGATATTCCTGCATGTAGTAACAGAGCTGTGGATTTTGGTACACAGGAGTGCCTGATTTTCACACTAAACTGTAAAGCTCAAGCACATAGACCACTCTTCAGGACATGTTTAACTTTGAATACTTAGGCTTAACCAAGGTCTAGATATGTTGTTGAGAGGGTTTTCTAGCCCTATTAGTACTGTATATACTGTTGGCACACCTAACTTATCCTGTCCATTAATGACTCTGGAGCACTCTTGACACCAAGGTTTCTACAGGCTGTGCGAGGTGTTATGCTTTTGGAGGAGAGGAGGAATGAGAAGGGGAATGGTCTTGTATTTGCAAAACATTCATCCCATTTGGCAAAAATCCACTCTCTGGTCATCTCACAAGGTCTGCCTTCTTGGATATTCAGACAGGCAACCTGTCCACAGGGTCCTTCCCCAACCTGGGTTAATATTTTGTGAGAACTGGCTGTTTGCTGTAGAATATTGGTTGTTCCCAAACTGGGTTTAAAATGAGACAGATGGACATGTTTGGAGCTCGAACAGATTCCTGGAGGGTCACACTCAGGACTGCAATCCTCAGCTGTAGTAACACCATGAACATCTTTACTGTTGGGATGAAAGATGTGACACAAAGGCTGCTATGGAAAAGAGCATAAAAGCGTACTTTAAGTTTCCCTTTTTTCCCCTATGACAAAAGTTATACTGTTGTCCAACCTGCTGGAATTGTTGGGCAGATAATTTTTCATGCCTTTCAAATGTCTTGGCTACATGGCTTTCACTGGCCTCGTCTTTTGGAGGTTCACTCAGCATTGCACCCAAACTCACTGATTCAGACATTATGCAAGGGTGCGTAGTGAAAGCTGCTCTGAAGCAGGATATGTTAGCAGCGTTAAAATGAAAAAGTGCAGGGGCTGAAAGTTGCAAACAGAGCTGTGTATACAAAATCCATTTTCTGGCTACTCCCTTGAACTGAGAACAGCTAATCTTAACAAAACAAAAGCAGACAGTCAAGAGACACGGTCCAGAAAGGCAGAGTCAACCTGACTTATCAAACAACTGTGTTTACCTTTTGACACTGTTTTATTCCATTAACAATTACTGATCTAAGACAGTTCTGCCAGGGTATTGGAAATCTTTACAGCTCCAGGGGAAAAAGTGTATTCTCTTAACAGTTTTGTTAGCTCAACAATTTATTCTTTATTTATATTGGCTTTGATGTAAGAGAAGAAAGTGAAAAAGAATGTAGAAAGTGGGCAGTTTCATAATACAAGTATATTTATCAAGCGAAAGAGGCTTAGGAGACGAGGAAAAACTGTAATGTGAAACACTGCAAAAACACAATTAGAAACATAAGTATGAAATTATTTGCAGTCTAACCTGACTTCAACCTTTGCTTGCCTGGTATGAAGGTAAAAATTTTAATGGCATTTCCAAAAAAATAAATACCAGCTCTTGTGATCTAAAACTCAACCAGGAAACTGCACCGGCAATTGGCATCGCTCAGCTAGAAGGAAGTCTTGGTGGGCACAATATGTGATGACTCGACACTTTTTAAACTGCTGGAAGGTGGCTGGGATCTTCAAAGTCTCCCAAAGGGACTTAGGATTAAATTTATTTGAGGAAAGAGAAGGGGGAATGCAAGTATTCAGGTACCTGTAGGATACTTCTGTGGCCCGATCAGCGTAATATCAGTTCAGTACAATCATTAGTACCCTACAAAAAGGCTTAAGTTTATAGAAAAGCATTTGGACTTTTAGGAATTATCACTTCATGCAGTAAGTGCTGATAGTCTCCCTCCTAGTTTTGTCTCACAGCCATGATGGTCTGAGGATATATCATAACAGCTTCAGTCTTAAATATATTTCTCCTCAGTGTGTAAAGCAGCTTGACTTTACAGAGCAGAAGGGTGACAAATATCGGAAGGTTTCTCCATACACGGAAATGACACAAGGTGGGAAGGTAACTTCCTCCCCATGCACACGCTCCTCTTCGGTCCCAAATAACAGAAACTAACTTTCTTTTCCACTTTGAGCCCCTTACACTGGAGTGACAGTTTGTGGATACCTGTCCAGCAGCAGCAATTGCACGGTGAGGCTGTCACAGGTGGGATGAAGGCTGAGGGCTGACCGTGACGGGAGGCAGGCGGTGGGCGAGAGGGAAGGACACGTGGGCTGTGTCTTCCAGACCCGTGTCCAGTTCCTGAGCCCTCCTGACCTCGCTCCAGTTGCTCTGCACAGATGTGAAAATTCTTGTGTACAGCATCTAGGGATCCAGATCTTTCAAGCTAGCAAAGCCTGCTTGATCTCCTAGCTAATAGGAAATAAATATAGTGCTGTTTGGCCTTGGCCGTGCTTTTCCCCTCCTGCTCCAGAAAAATCCTCCTTGTATATGTGCGTACTGGGTTGCAGATGGCCACGCACAAGCTTTGCATGCTTGGGGAAGCAATCCTGTGATGAACAGTGAGGATAAAAGGTTTTGTTGCTTGTAAAGCTCCTCAGTTGTGTAAATGAGGAGTGGGGATGAGAAGCCCTCAATGGTTTCCACCCAAAGTCCAACTTCTTTCTGTATCCCAGATGTACTAGTGAGGAAAGGATGATACGGTCTTGCTTGAGTCACTTCTCAGATTTACCTGTTTTGGGGGTTACTCTTCTTGGGATTCCCTGGAATGACCTTTCCCTCTCTCTCTCTGGTCCCAGGCCCCTGTCAGGGATTGCAAACTCTTTCCTCTGTCCAAGGAGTTGGGACATCCCACATGGAACAATGGTGGTGGTGATGGCTTGTACACAGTCCCTGTCTTCAGACACAATCAGTTGCTGGCTGAGCATGGATATTATCCATACCTATAAAACTAATGAAGTATGGATATTATCCATACCTATAAAATTAATGAAGTACGTTTTCCATACGTGACCTCATATGAGCCATCTGGAGACATTCAATGGGCTGCACAAATTGGGCAAGTGTGTATTTAAACACCTGATTTGTATATCCTAAGGTATCTTTTCTGCTTGAACATGGATAAACACACATATTAACAGTTTCAGAGTCTGTTCTGACAAATTTACCTTTTTTGGCATTTAGCAGAAAATCCTTTCATATAAAGAGTTCCTGAGAAAGACTGCAGAAGAACATCTCCCAGCTGACCCAGTCCAAGGGAGGGCAGAATTCAAGCTGCTCCTTTTCCCCCCTTTTTTTGTTTTTCATGAGAAAATCTTCTCAGGGAGCAGGATATCAGATGTCCTATATGGCAGACAAAGAATTCTGTTTCAGCTCTTAGTTTCTTATCCAGTTGTTTTCAGTGGGAGAGTTTGTTTTTCCTGTATGATTCAAATAATTACCCTGACAAGCAAAGGACTGGGACAGATGTTCTCCCTAACTGATAATAAAAGCAGTGTCCTTCAGTTTTGTGCTGGCTGTGAAATCCACTACCATCCCATGATATCCCATGATAGGATGCAGGCAGTGCATGCTTTAGAAAGAGGAGTACTATTGCTTATCTTCCTCTTAATTTCGGGAGAGGACAGGGCAATGTCTGCAGGGTTAAAACTGTATGTTCACCCTCTCTGAAAAGGAGAGAAACTTTTGTAAGGCTCCTAATTGTCGCACGTTACCTGCCCTTTGCAAGACAGAATTATTATAAATTTGATATTTCACTATGAAATGGTGCTGCCAGCTGTCAACAGCTCAGGGAACAGTTAATTATATTTTTGTACAGCTGTTCATAAGAGTGTAAAAAGCTGCTGTTCTCTTAAAAAAAATTTTTGGCATCAGTTCTTTGGGGAGAAAAGTTAACAAGTGTCCAAAATACTTATAACTGGAAAGCCAATTCTTCTTCCTTTCTAGAAGTACAAATGCATTTCCTCTGGTGTAAAGGGAATCGGCTTAATATTCTGGAGTTGGACTGGGAACATTTATATCTGAAAATCAAGGGAATTATTAGCCTCTGGTCTTCAAAATGCCACTTCAAATCCAGAGCCAACTTCTGTCTGACCCGATCAGAGAAAGCGCAGAGGAGCCACAGATTGTACCCAAGCAGTCCATCTGTGTGGATGGATCTCCTCTGACTTCACGTGCACCAGGTCCCTGGGTTGTCTAAGCTCCAAGCCCCATCTATATCCAAGTTGCTCCTTACCGGTGGACAGCAAATGCCTTAGCTTCGGTCTGTAACGCCTCCATAGCTACACCAGCAGCTCAAGATTCGTGTTTCTGGCAATGCTCAAAGGGTCTAGCCCCATTCTGCTAGATGCTGCAAGACGTGCACTGGTCCAGAGAATTTACGAGGTAGGCAGGCAAGCCAGGCAGAGGGTGTGGGGAGCTGACTAAACTTGTTTATCTGAAATCGTTTATTTGTCTAAAACAGACTAATATTATTAGGAAAGGTTCTGTTTCAACAAATTCAAGCCCATCAAAAATAATAGAGATATTTTATTTGGATATTTTCTAAACCAAAACTTTGGCTCGCTAATTTTTAAATTAGAAAATTATTTTGACTTAATATAAATATAGGTTCTTTTTTTTTCTGTTTTTCGACAGAGTGGTTGAAACCAAAATGATTTGGAAACGATAACATATTTGTATTGGCCCAAACAGGCCTTTTTTTCTTTTGGAATGCTCAGCTTATGGAACTCATATTGTCTTTCTTTTTGTATTTGGGATGGAGGGGAAAATGTTCATTTCAGATGTTCTGGGGTTAAGAAATCATTTCAAACTACTTCCAGTGCATGGAGAAAAGGAGACATGAGTGTCCCCTTGATGTTATTCCCATCTCACTCCAGCCGCACTGAAAGTTATGTGCTTAATCTAAACTACTATTCCAATGTCCCTTCAGCAGACAGTGGAGAAAGAGGTTTGTCAGAAGACCCATCGCCCTACACATTTTTTGTTGACTATTGAGAGAGAACCAGCTGCTGTCTTCAAATGGATTCGTTGCTCCTTTGCCAAAGTTAGGTGGGAAAAATCCCAGTCACATCTCCAAAGGCACTGATGGGAGGAACAGAGTGCAAAATCCACCTCCTCCAGCTGGGGCAATGCAAGATTTGCAGTCTCACTAGGGTGACAACAAGGTGGCTTGTACCAGCTTTCATGCCACCGGGACGCAGCCTGCTGAGGACTTCTGCTGCGTCGTGGGCAGTGGGTGCTTCCTAACTCCTCTCGGACACAATTAGCCTGCTGCTGACCCGTGAAAAACTGCTGTGCTGGCTAGCTTTGCGTCTGTGCCAGGAAATCCTATCTGTTCTGACCCTGGTGTTCAAGGTCCCTCATTATATCATCTATAATGCTCTTCTGGCTCTTCTGCTGCCTTTCTGGACTCCTCACCCTCACCGATGAATCCATGGTCACTTCTACAGCTTTAGGTGGCTCATCTCTAATGAGTGTCTCTGCCTCAGGTATTTTCAAGGCTTTCATGAAGTGGGATACCACTCTATCTAGCCCAAAATACTGTGCAGATTAGGTGGAGGCCAGTCAACTATTGCAAAAATGTCACCTAGCAGCATCCAGGTCAATGGATCTATTTGGTATAGTGACTGAAATACTTTCATTTAACAGTTAGCCGAAAAATGCTAGCAAGCTTGTATAGAAAGAAAAAAAAATTGTTAGTGTTGGCTTGGTCCAAAAGCTGCTTTTTGGGGGGTTCAAAATGCAGCCAAAACATTTTTCTTTTTATAACAATATGGTTTGCTATAACTCTGCATTGAAACATCTCTATGAGACTCACAAAAAGTTCTGAATTTCAAAAAGGCATAATTTGTGGTGATTTAGTTTTGGGATGGGCATCAGAAGACTTTTCATCTTTTTTTTTTTTTTCAGATCTTTAAACAGTAAAACATTAATTGAAAAGAGCAACAGGACCTGGATAACCAAAAAGAGACCCCTTATGGAGGGATTAGACAGGGAGATAGCTTAAATACGGAAAAGCAGCTTTGTAAAATAAAATCTGGCCCATCTCACAGGTTCCCAATAGAATATTTTGAAACAAAAAAAAGGTCTTAAAAATACCATGTGCAAGGTATTTGGATATTAATGCAAGGTATGAATACAATGAATACAATACAAGGTATTTATACAGTGTTAAATGGCTCACTACAGTAGAAATAATTTTGAGTATTTTTTCTGTCTTCTTCCTTCCTATTGGCAGTCTGTAATTTTTCCAAAGTTAAGAAACTTCAGAAAATATGGAAAACTTGCAGAAAACTAGAACAAGACATTGTTTATTTTTCTGCATTTTTTGCCAGAAAAGGGACATCTGAAAACTCCCAATTAAAATACATCTTTGACAGAAAAAGAAGGAAATTGAGTTCCAAGCAATTTGCCTTATTTCAGAGAAGAGACCCACTGAGTCATTTGTTTAAAAACTGCCAAGATTTATAAGCAGGCTCCTCTCCCAACTATAGCCCCCAAATGGCTCTGACACTCAATTTCCAACTCTCTACTTAAACGTGAATAATTGATCTTTTTCCCACGAGAAAATGCTGTTTTCGGTTTTACCGAAACACCATCCTTCTGCAAGACAGTCTTTTCAAATAGAAGGTTGGTGGGTCTGTTTGCTTATTGGTTTGGCTCAGGGCATTACAGGGTGCTCCTGTCCCTGTTGTTGAAACCGGGGTTGATTTGAATCCTTGATTTAAAGAGCTGGAGGGCACGTACAGAGTGATCTGTCAGCTCTCTTTTTGTTACAGTGAACTCTCCAGAACCAGAGGCCACACTTATTTGGAGAATGCTATCTGCAGTACAGCATCTGCTGCCAGGATCTGCCTCCTCAACAGAATACCCATGACCACAATCATTTACTATGGGACTTTGGAAAAGAAAGGCTCATGAAGATCCTGCCCCCAGGCTCTGAATGCTCTCTCCAATGCAAGAAAATCCTTGACTAAAATAAAACTGGAGCAGGATAGAAAATCTTCTTCCGTCCAAGGATACACAGGTTTCAGAGAATAAAATCTGCCTTTGTGCAGGTTCTGGCTATGATCTCATTCTCCATGTACCTCTCCGCGTGCATCATTTCCTTCCCTACCAGGAAGGACCCATTCACCTTCCAGATGCACGAAGCATCTAGAACTGTCAGTGTCCTTCCGATGCTGGTAACACACTGGCTGCTGGCACCAGAGCATTGCAAGCAACATGGCAAGATCTACATCATGCTGTCTTCCCTGCAAGTGTGACTTGCATCAGTGCCAATCGAACGTGAAGAGAGACTTCTTTTCCCACAGCCTGATGGCTCTTGTGAGATCTACTCTTTCCCTTTGCGGCTAGAATGAAGCCCATCCTGAGGTTTACCAAACAGCTGGTGACAGCAAATGGCTGTAAGGGAGGATGGCAAGAGCACTGGAAAATGCAGCCCAGAGACATGAGTAAGTGTACTTGGCAAGTTTCAGGGTGCTGCACTGTACCTCAAGAGAAGGATCAGACATGATAGCAATTCCTCAAGCAACCCTCCACCCGATATCCTTCAAGTAATCAAACAAAATGCCCAAACACTGGCTAAAATCTGTTTGCTTGACAGGCTGATTGAAGAACTATCAAAAAAAGCCCAAACTCCCAAGCATCTCTTTTGCCGATAACTCTGAACTGAAGCTGAGTTATCCAAGTAATGACCCATGCCCAGTTCTCCACTCTGCTTTAACATTTCCAGAATATAAAGCAGCAGGGAGGGTGAGAAACTGAACAAATAACATGAAAATGGAAAATAAGGCAGATAATTACAATTTTGCTTCATCAGTGCAATTGTATGGAATTGAAAAGTCATTTCAGCAGCCCCGGGACATGTTAGCAGCCCTAGAGAGTCCAGACATAAAAGCAAGATATTTTCCAAACTTCAAATGGGTCCAAAGTTTCCTAGCAGGAGGAAATTGTTTTAGCATGTAGTTTTCTAATTAAATGTTGGAAAAATGAAGTGATGGAGTAAATTCTTCCCTGATTTACACTGAAGCAACTGCAGTTTAAAGTATAAATCTTACTAGGGATGGATATGGCCTTACCCAAGAACAGAATTTAGCCCAGCATCTTTAAAGCTCATACACCTACATGGTCAGAAACTCTCTAGCCCTGAAGAGGAAATGGTGGCTAAAACCTGTTGGAACTGGAGTCAATTAGTGTTAATTTAATTCAGTCTTTCTTGCAATAAATGGATGTAAATGAGGCATCCCCAGTGGAGACAGATTTACAGCAGGTGAAATGCTATAAAAGTAAGAACAACAGGAAAACTGATCTCTGATAAGGAGGTGTGAGGTAATTATGAGCTTCTATCCATCTAGTGCATGAAAGTAACACATTTAACTCCAACAGATAGTAAATGTCTAATCTGGCAATTTATGGTGATTGACAGGTGTGACTTTCTGTGGAAAGAAGAAAAGAGAAATGATGTAGCCACTCTTTGTATTGCTCTGTAGTACTCTGTTACGTAAGACAAGCCTCTGGTATAGGTGAGCTATCCAAAATGTAATTTAATCCTGTCTCTTATGAAAATTTCCCTAGTGGCTCTTTCTTTCCCATCACAAGGTCTCTCTGCCACTCGTGAGCCAGTTGCCTGATCCTCTCAAGCTCCCCTCCTTTCCTAAGTTTAGATTCTGCTTAGCCCCCTGAGCCTGGATGTAGACTCAATTCAGGGGGGATGGAAAGGAGGGAAGTAAGAAAAAAAGGGTATAGCTACTGCAAAATTACCTGGGCTGAGGTGCTCCCTTCCCTGTTTCTGCAGGAAATCTTACAGTGGCACCTACCACTGGCCTTCAGTGAGAGGGTGAAGATCACTAGTGTCATTTGGTCCAAGGGAGCAGATTTTGCTCTTAAGGGACGCCAACATGATTGGTGGAACATAAGACCAGACAAAGGTCCACGTGGCCCAGCAGCATCTCTTTATATATTCATAAGGAAAGAGAAGTGGTAGGGAGGTGAGCCTGTACTGATATACTTTCTTAGCTTCTAGTGCTCTACTGTGCATGGCATTATGTTTTCTTACTCCTTGCAAGTCCATGACCTTTTTCACAGCTGTCATTTACTCAGACTTGGGCGGACTAACTGTTCCCCCAAATTGCAATCCCTCCTTTACCCATATCAGTTAGGTTGCAAGGGTACTGACCTCTGAGACCATCTGTGCTTGGCAAATAATCAGTGACTGAGGGAGAATTAAATGCATAGGTAGAAGAGAACAAGTCTGCCAAGCTCTGGCCCTCTGTGTATGGCCGAACTCGCTTGTGTTAGAGTCCTGAGCAAGTGAGATAGGTCCATTGGTAGTCCTCTGATGGATAAAAAAAAATCCTCCAAGCCAAGGGGGAAGAGAGGTCGACTCTCCCCGATGGAGAACATCAGTTCAACAGCCACTGAAGGGATGGATTTCACACTGATGTTTCACATTTCGTAGAAGCTTGATGTGTGCACACAGCATTGATCTGGTTTGATCTCTGGTGTTGCCTCAAGGTCCAAGTGTGGTGGGAACAACTTTAATGAGTTTTGAATCAAGCATCAAGCAGCATCAATGCCTGAAGGTTTGCAAGAAGTCTGCCACGCTGTGAATAAGGATGGCATGCAGGGCAAGCGTGACACCGAGTGAGCTTCAGTCAGGACTTCTGGCTTCAGCCAAGGACTTGCATATGGTCCCAATCTGCCTCACTGTCTGCCATTGCCTCCTTCTCCAGCTTCCTGTACACACAATGGGGTGAGCTGGTTTCCCAGATATACTTTCTACAGAGCAGTGAGGAAGGAATAAGCCTTCCCTGTAGAGAACAGGGTGGTGGCAGGTGGAGAGGCACAGGGCACTCTGGAGACCAGAGAGGACATGCTACAGCAGTGGATGCTGACCCTGCAGTACCAGATGCTCTCCATCCCTGAGCGCTTGACGATCCTCCCCCAAACAGCCTAAGGTGCTCTGAGGACGAGGGCCAGGAATTGACTCAGCCGGAGGCACAGGCTCCTCACAGCAGGAGGGACAGGCACATTTGGGTAGCGTTGTCTGGAATAGGAACGGGGCACGGAGCACTGCACCTACCTTAGTAAAGGCCAAGGAGACATCAGCGTGGAGAGCGCACAGCAGGCGGGGGAGGTCTAGCTTTTCATTGTGATAGTAGTAAGTCTTACCACAGGCAGAGGGTAAGAAGAGCACCTCCATTTCTCCATGGGTCAAGCTCTTTTGGTTTGGGTTTGGGTGTCTGCCGTTGCAACAGGAAGCCAAGCAAACGATCCTGACCCAGCAGCCCCTGGGGACAGGCAAGCTCTCCTGAGCTCTCCTCCCGACCTCAGGCATGCGGCAACCGCAGGGCAGTGCCTTGGCAGTGCCGCTCACGCAGCAGAACAGTAGAGCAGCATTTAAAGCTGCTCCTTGCCGCCTCTTGTCACCTCCCAGCCATGCGTTGGACTGGACTAATTTTGCAAACAGCAGGGGTGGATCACGACAGCCTGTGAGACAAACCTCTGGGCTCCAGCCTGATAGGCAGCGCACATGCAAGTTTGGCTGTATGGCTCTGTTACACACCAGTGAAGGAGCCTTCTGAGACTGTAAAAGCAGCCACCGTTCCTGTTGTACATTGATGCAGGTCCCTTCTGTGCTGCCACTGGAAGTCTCAGCAGGGACTAAAAAGTTAATAAAAAAAGGTGAGTAATTATGCAGAGCAGCTCACATATCCTCTGCACCACATGTGTACAGACTGTGACCCTTCTGGAGGTTTCTCCAGCACAGCTTCTAGCAAGCTTGCCACAAACATAACAGGTAACCAGAGACCTGCACTGAGGAGCGCTTGCTGATTGCACTGAGAGCTGCTAAATAGCACTCTGACAATGAGCATTTAAAGAGCAGTTTCCTTTCCTTCTTTCATTTTTTTGCCTAATTTATTAGTGCGAGGTCGTTTTGATTATTAACCTGAGCCCTTTGCATTCCATGGGCAAGTGCTTCCATCCTCATGCTGCGTGTTTACATGCTGCCTCTCTGAACATTTTATTACTTGATTTTCCTGTTTGATTTCCCACGGTACTTCGGTTCCTGTTCTGAGATACTTCGTGTTCAGAGAGTTAGTCAAAGTCTCGCAGATCACTAAATCTTCAGGGACAGGGGGTTTTTCCTTCTTCTCAGTAGCTGACAGATGGTTATTCTTCAACAAATAAAATCCAAATTGTATGAGTCTGCCCTGCTGCAGAAGCAAGCTCTTAATAAGCACCTTGCTGTGATGAAAGGAAATAGAGGAAAAAGCAACAGCCCTAAAGTGGGGGTATTTAGAATTAAAAATAGACTCCATGTGTCCATTTGCTAGAACTGTATGACAAAATTTTGTATCTAAAAGGGACTTAAAAAGCACGGAGGCCTGATGTTGGATCTCTCCAAAGAGATGAGTTATATCCAGAGCAAGCACTTGTGAGTGGCAGCAGTTTTCTGAGCCAGCGGTAACGATGTGCCAAATCTGCCTCTCACAGGAGCTGACATGTGGGTGTGCACCAAGGGGGGCATGAGTCTGCCTCGTGGCTCCCGCCCACAGCTCTCACCTGGGCTGACGCAGCCAGGGCTGGATCTGCCAGTGCGCTGGAGACAGACACCCAGCGTCTGCCAGGAGACTCAAGGCTGAGCAGAGTTTATCAGAAGAAGCTGGCTCAGAGCAGGCATGAAGGGCTCTCCTGCTGCCAGCCCTCGTGCCTGACCTGCAAACTCCTTCTATCCTCTGGTCCCTTTTTGATAAACCCCTGACCACTCTGAAATGCTTTTATATAAACATATATATATAAACATCAAAACATCAAAAACCCACTATGTCTTTGCCTGAGCAGTTTTGACCTGGAAACTTGTTGGTTCACTCTTCCACAATGTAATGGGGCAGTTCTGGCTCTTCTGCAGCCAAGTTGTGCTCTGGTTACCACCGGCGTAAGGTCTGGACTGATTCTGCTGCTGTCAGCAGGGTTATCGCGTGTGTGCATGGACAGCTTAACCTGATCCTAATATCTTTTCATCAAAAAAACGGTGGGCTTTAGGATACTGCACACCTGGTACCTTCTAGTGGGGTGGGCACAGAACAAGCATGGCCCATTGGTCAGCATTACCACAGCACCATGGGTTGGCCAAGCTGCTAATCAGTCCCCACACTGAGCAATTCCTTCCCTTACTGAAATACTGACCCAGCCTGAGGTTTTCATTCACCAGTTCTTAACTCTTCCTAGTCCTCAGGTAAAAAAATAAATATGGTTGTGGGAAATCCAGACATCCATCCTACTGCGAAGGGGCTATCACTCTGGCTGGCACTGGGAAACAGCAACCACTAGCAATGTAATTTCACAGAGGAGAGAGGTTTGGTGCCCTGGTGTTTCCAAGATGCTGAAAGTCTGCTGCTCTTCATTGGTTGCAGACTGTAAATGGACTGACCTCACATGACAATCCTCAGGCAGCCCATGTTTTTTAATCACCATATCAACTGATTAAAAAAAGAACTGCCTGAAGCCAGCCTGTTATTAATCTTTGGTTACATCTTCATAATTCAGAATCAATAATTCAGGTCATTAGAAAAAGCAATTGCTCCTTGGAGTACTGAGAACAGACCCTGAATTTTTCCCCCACTGTGTCTCCTCAGATGCTCTAAAAGACACTCTTCATTTCACAGGCTGTCTCATTTAAACTTCTTCATGTTTGCAAGGAAACAGCAAGTAGGAGTTGGTACTTCCCTGCCATTTAGTCCTTTGTTCAGAGAAAAAGACTTGGGAATATATGTATTTTCTTTTGGCTGCTTTACAAGTCTGCATTAGCAAATGTGGAGACACAGTGCCAAATGTCTATATCCATCTCCTCTCCCTGTTTACGGTCTCCGAATGGACTCAGATCCCAAATCCAGAGAACATCAGTCTTTGACCCTCCTGTTTCTCTGGGTTTGCTCAAGCTCTGAGTATCAAAGTGCTTGTGGCTACGCTTGACTTGGAATAGAGGACATGTACATGTCTGCTGAGTCTGGACTTCATCTATCCTGCTCATCCATCTTTTTGCTGCTCTTACAACATCTTCCTAGCCCCAAGGAATCATGTGTTATAGGGGAATCAGTCAACACAAATGAGGATCAAGGGCTGAAAGCTCTTGGTAAAACTCGTGGTAAAAGAAAACCAAGCACTGTCATGGCTATCATCTGAGTCGAGGCACAGGGAGATGCAGAGACTTAGCCAGCAATAAGTTAAAAAAAATCTCGTGTCTGTGCTCAGGCTAGAACTTTGGGCTTTCTGTTCTGGGATGTAGACAGTCGCCTTGGCTCTTAGACAAGCTAATGTTTAGGCCCTTCCACTCCTTTTCTCTGAAACTCTTCTCTCCACTTACCCCTGTGAGGAAAGGTCACAAAATCAGTCATGCCACCCCAGAGGAATGCTTTTTAATTTCTTTCAGGCCAGCCATAAGGTAATCAGAGCAGTGCAATCTAGATGATGCTAGGTACAAGACATGCTTCAGCGCGGTGCAGTCAGCCAAGCAGAGAGGGATTACAGAGGTGCGAAATTCTTCCCTTCTTGCGGAAACACTGTCTAAATGCCAGCCACTAGCCCCTGAGGCACTTATCACTAGTAGAGATGTCCCCTGCCTGTAGCTCTGCCTGCCTGCTGCCAGCACACACTTCTGAGAGCCTCTGCCTGGGGACCAGCAGGGCCCTGGCAGAGGAGACCCGCTGGCCACACTGCCAGGTGCTTTCCACCACCTCAGCTCAGACCCGTCTCCTTTTGTAAATGAAACTGAGAAGGAACAACTGCTGTGTGTCCCTCTGGGGCAGATCATTAGTGCATCTGTGACCTGACTGCAAACCTAGCAAGTTCAGAGGAAAACGACCAGCAGTACCAATCTCTCCTCCCAAAGCTTTCTGGTCAGCATGCAATCCCTTGGGATGACTGCTTCTCCCAGTGGACCTTGAGAAATTAGCTGTGCATTTGGCAGGGAAAGACAAAAGATTTGCATTACTTGCTTGCCTTTGTCCCTGCTATTGTACTTGTTCTTTTTTTCAAATGGTAGTAAGCATTGCTGTAATAGGACAGAACAGTCCTCCATTTCATCTGATTTCCCATTCCTCAACACAAAATTTTCAGAAAAAAGTGCACTGAACCCCAAAGCAGTGGATGTAGAAAACTGATTCTGGGAGATGTTGTTCTGCAAAACAACAGATTTACCTGTTCTTGGGTAACTAACCCACTTATCTGGCTTATGCCCTTAAGAAGAACCATCTGTTCCCCCATATACATGTGTACATCTATCTCCATCTCGGCTCATCACCTATTCACAGCCACACTGCAACAGCTCACAGCATTCAGTGCCTCCTGTTTTGGGCCTACTTGGGGGATGTAGTCTTGAAGGCTCTTTAGACTCTCGTTCTTTCAATCTCGGGAAGCTTTTGATTCCTGCAGCAAGCAATTCCACAAGTTGGATATGCACTACATAATAATAGACATATTTTATGTATTGCTCTGTGTTGACTTTTAGTTACATAGGAAAATTTCTTGTTATGACAAAGTGCTAGGTAAAGTGCCCTTTTTCCCCTTCTTTTCATCATGTGTTGCTTGCAAGGGCCTGTGACGCTTCTCTTGAAGATACCACAGTCTACGCAATAGCGTTCACTGCCTCCAGTAATTTTCATCACTTGTTTCTCATCCTCATGCTATCTTTTACGAAGATGAGGTATGAAGTGTGGGTGACCCATCCCAGCCAGAGTGGTGCTACTACCCCTCCAGCCTTGGCACGGCATTCGCATGGTGGACAGCTGTGCTGGTCGTGGAGCTGCCTGCAGGCTCGTCCCTGATGTGTTACGGGTCACCAAGAGCCCAGGAAAGTGCTCTGGAGAGTGTCTCGATAGTCCTGCTTGCCAGGGACCACTGCTGTGTCCTTCGCAGCGGTGCCTTTGATCTGCCACTGTTCTGCCCAATTGCCTGGCTGTGTGAAATCTCCCTGGAGTTATTCCAGCCTTGGCAAAGCAGAACAATGGGCTTAATACAAGTGCTGAGAAGAACAAAGGGACCCAAATCTGCTCCTGTTTGAAGGTCTCAAAACAGCAATTTAAAAAAGCTCTTGCCCTACTCTGTGTAAAAGCTAAAAACTGCAGCAGGAAAATCTTGAGGCACTTACATTGCTCCTCTGCACTGGTCTCTGAGCACCTCTTAAATCACCGTTAATATGATATATCTTCACAACTCCCCTGCAAGATAAGGGTGATACCATCATTCTCATTTTACAGGTGGGGAGCCAGAGCACAAGGAGAGAGTACTGTTGCCTAATCACTTTTATTAGCAAGCTTACCTCCGGCCATAACTGCTTATGTCTCAGTCAGTTCAGTGCGTTCAGCCCCTCTGAATAGCTGCTCTTACATGAAGGCCCGTGAAGGCTGTCAAATTGCCACAGAAGCATTTGCTACTGTTCTTGCTGTAATTAAGTGCAGCTACAGAGACCCTGAACATACAGGAACTGGACACTAACCTAAACCAGAATGCTGAAAATCAGACATTGGTCCCTTTTACTCACAAACAACTTCATTACTGCTGGTGAGAACAGGTTGCACATCCCATGGAGACAATTTTCTTTCATGCTCTACTCTGACTCCTCTAATTAATGCTAAAAAGCACCTCTTACTGCCCCATTTGACTGTGCACCCTCTGTTCTCCAGCAGGGAAAATTCATGCTACAGTTCCGTACTTCCTATGCTTATCTTCTGAAAATGTATACACTAATTTTCAGAAAACATGCTTCAAAATCTGCTTGCCTTATTATGGGGTGAAACTCTGAAAACTCATCAAAAATCCACTCTTATATTTACATCTCTCTGGCATGGCTTTATATTCAGGCTAAGCCTGCCCTCTAACCCAGCCCTCCTAACTCCTCAGCCTTGTCATTTCTGGTGCTGAATCTTAGCAGCTGTGCCTGGCCCATGCTCCCATACCACATCCATAAAAAAATAAAGCAGGATCCTGAGCTGCTGTGTTCTAGACACGTATTCTGCACACTGGACCACCTTTCTGCCTTAGAAAGAATCACCAAAAATCCAAATTTGGCCAAAACAAAAACAATTCTCGCATCCCTTCTGTGCAGCTGCCAGCTGGCCGCTGCTCTCCAGTGAAGATGCCTCCCCTCCATGGGTGGTGCTCACTGCCCGCAACCCTCTGCAGATGTAGCATGCATGAGGTGGCTTCGGAGGTTGAGTCAAGATTCATGTCTCATTCACGCTATGGATAATAAAACCTTAAGCGCTATTGAGCCTTACAAGGTGGTGGATGGGCCGTGCCCACATGATAGCCCACCAGATCTTTTCCTTTTCCTTCTTTTTTTTCTTCCCTTTCTCTTCTCTCCTATCTGCTGGCATATGACACCTGCTGGGGAATGTTGGCCCGAAGCCAGCAGGAACAGAGAGCAGCTGAAAACTGCTCGGCCAATTTTGCTATAGAGAGCTGTAGGCAAGTTTTACACTGACAATGAACAAAGTGTCATTTCTTGCTTTAAAAGGCCGAAGAAGAGGGGTAGGGAAAGCAGGGTTCTGTGGTGCAGATTTCCTCACAATCCCAACTTTATAGAAAGGGAACATAGATCAATCTTGAGCTCTCTTAATACGGGACAGAAAGCCAAAATTCAGTCGTCAAACGGCACGGCAGGTGCTAAGAGCCACCCAGACTGACAGTGTCTCCTGTAGTATAAACAAGTAAACTGTTTGATTTCAAGCTCCAGCTATTTTGCTCAGATACCCCTTGTTTACTAAGTTCTGAATGGCACTCAGCATTTACAGATGTAAAGCCCCTGACTGGGAAGGTCATTAAAATTGGCGGGAAGATTGGGTAAAATCTGAGAAAATCCACAGGGGAGCCCAGCTAATTAATTATGGTTTTGTAATGCACCTAAGAGAACAATGTGCAGAGCTCTGAGCTGTTTGAAGGGGCTGTTTAAAAGCAAATTAAGGCAGAATATCTACTGTAAATGTACAATTGAGCTGTGTGCTAAAGACACAAGCAAACTTGTTTACCCTGCTCCTGAGCCCTCTTGAGCACCGTAGGCTTGAATATTTGAACACAAATGTCACTGGGTTTTGAGAGACTGTGAGAAAAGAAGCAGACAGGGGAGGAGAGAAAATATCCACCAGGAAAAAAAAAAGTAGCAAAATATGCAGCAAAGGATGAAAAAACAAATAGAGGCAAAAAAAGGCAAAATAAAACATTGCAGAGAGAACTGAGTCCACTCAGCACCCTCTACAAAATGAGTAGCTTTGTCACCAGCAAATTATTTGTTAGGCCTAATTGTAACGTGCTTGAAGAGAGGCTGCTGGCAGAGTGGCTGCCCGGCAGGTTGGGGGCTCCTGGTTCGGAGGCAGACTGGCCTGGCTAGGCTGCAGCCCAAAGATCTGCATCTGCTACCCTGGGACCATCTGCCTGCTGTCCTCTGAGGGCTCAGCAGCATCCTGTCTCAGATTTGAGGAAAACGGCTCAACTCTGGTGAGCAACAAGCCATTGAAGAATCTCTGACTAGCTCCACGCACAGCCCTAAATCAGTGTTTCACCTTGCTGAACCGTCCCAGTGAAGGAAGCATCTGCCTCCCATTTGCTCCCTTCTGTCTGCAGGGTCATCTTTTTTCCGTAAGCACAAGATTTTGTCCTGAGTAAAAAAGCTGTGTTTGGGCCGCAAACCCTCGGCTCCCAGCGCTCCATTGTTCCCTATTGCTGAGAGCTTAATTCCAAAAGTGAACAAGACTTTTTCATTGCAGTGTAACTAGAAACCTTTGGCTACTCCGGTTATTTCAGCAGAGGAAAAAATATAGCTCCTTCTGCTGATAACCTCATTGTAATTTAGCGCAACCAGCTAAAAACTCCCTGAAAGGTTATGGCATGTGGTGCAAGACAGGTGAAGTTGGCTCTTGGAAAAGCGCATGTTTGTATGAGATTGTAGCCCCTACCCTTTGTAGACCCGCCCCATGAGCAGGTCATACGGGGCCTGCAGGACATCACAAATGTTGGAGGAGATGTATGTGCATTCCTGTGTGGGGTTCAGATGACAGCAAGCAAAGAGAGAAACCATTATGTAACTTAGACGATCATATTATACAATAACTCAAACACACAGAAAAGATGTATCCCGGCCAACTGCTTCAGTGTGAAAGATGAGATTCGTAAGATTAGTAAGGCCTCCTATCTGCCAAATCTTGCTGAGCGTTACACCATGCCGTGGAGCTGTGCTAACCCTGTGCATTAGTATGACTCAGCTTAGTGGGAGAGGTAGGGCAGGGCTAGGCAAACTGTACTATCAGCATCTGCTCAGAAATTGAGCTATATTTACAACACCAGGGCTGATAAAATGTCTGTTGTGTTTGATTAACACCAAACATTGCAATACGCGGGATACCAGAAAGGAACTGGATTGGCAGTTAAATTGTTTAATTAAGATCAAATTACCAGAGGGCTAGATCTGGTTCTCAAGATGTGGCATGGAGATTATTAGCAAGAGCTGCATTTTACTGTAAAAACAGCAGCCACCACCAGGTCCAACACACTGCAGTTGGCAAGAGAAACCCGGCCTTGCAAACACTGAGCTCTGCCCAGTGCTGCCCAGCACCTCTCCAAACTCACCCAGAGGGCGACAGGTGGCAAGGCGAAGGGCCTGAGGCCAGGATGAGGGGCAGCCTTCACCAGTCACGGGTCCCTCGAGCAAGTCGAGTGTGTGCTGCACTTCCCTTTTGTTCCTGGGAAGGTGTGAGCTCCCACTGCTAAAATCCCTTCCCCTTTTGGACACACTGAAAGGTTCAGTAGCCTTCCTCTGAGGCAGCAGGACTTCTGGCATCTCTCTCCCCTGCTTGGCAACCTATATTGCTCAGATTTAGGAGTATATTTACTTTTGCAGTGTGTTTCTCTCTGTCAAGCGTGATTGAAGGTGGCCAATGGATGAAGGAGTTACAAGGGAGGGTGAGGCAGAGGCATGACCATGGGATTGTTTGAGCTTTATTTTCACAGGGAACCAGGCTAAGATCCACCCACTAATGAAATATCTCTTGCTCTTGCTCATCTGGTGAGACATTGGTGAGTGCCTCAGCTTTCTGGTACTCCAGTTTCACTTAGTGCAAAATCTTCCCGTGACCCAGCGTTACCCCTGCACTTTCCCCACCGAGACAATTGCACATGAAGCTGGAGTATTTCAAAAGGCAGGTTTAAAGTGAGGGACCCAAACTCTCCCCAGTTTTATCCACAAGTAAGTGGCCCTGCAACTCTGACCAGAGCTGGTGTGAGCTGCTGGGTGCGAGGCATCAGTTCATCGGGTTATGGCAGTGTTTCTTAACAAACTGTTGGCTCTTTTGAGACTAGAGTTTCTTCGTTGTGGCTCAGTGCTCAGGGGAGAGTGAAGAAAGAGGTGTGTGTTGGTCTAATGCTGAAACAACTAATTTATGTCCTTACACTGTGACTTAACAAAGTTCTGCTCTAAGTGAGTTTATTAAGTGAAGTCAGGATGTCTGACAGCTAGCACAGCCTCTGCAAATAAGACAAGGCTGTTGGTAGTAAAAAGTAGGAATCCAGTTAAAAAATAGCTCCTCTGGTTACAAGACTGCTTGAAATATTGTACTCTGGAAATGTTTGTGTTTTAAGCTGTTTTAGTGTACAGTATAAGTCATTGATTCTTTTTTTCTTGGTTTTGTTGCTAAGCTTATGAAGGGAAATGTTTTTCTCTGTTTGCTGGACAGCAGCCACGAATTAGTAATGACCGACCATGTTTCAAAAGTGTGTGTGTATTTTAATCTGCATCGAAAGCCGTGTTTATCTTCTTTCTGCGAGCTAAAGGAAGTTCTAGTGCGCGTGTTGCTGGCGAAGCGCAAACTCTTTGGAGGGCCAAGGACTGGGCGGGCATTTTTCGCCTGGGCAAGATGGTATCGGGGCAGCTTTGCTCTGCTTTGGGCTTCGTGACCTCAGTTCACCACTTGAATTAACCTCATCCTGTTTAGGTAGTTTCCCCCCTTTGGCATCGCTCAGCTCTGTGCCTTGTTCCTCCAACCTGACGCGGGACCTGCTGTTTTTAGTACTCAAACGCAGTGCTCGGACCTGGCGCTGGCTCATGGCCCTGGCACGGCCAGCCTCGAGCGTGCTCCTGCATGGACAGTGAGGTGGTCCTCGCCACACAGAGGAGATAGCTGACGTATTGAGAGATAAGCCGTTGCTCTATGGCTCTTCCCAACTTGCATTCTAGGTCGGTACGTTATTTTAACAACTAGTTCCTCGGCTTTATGAATTTCTCGTATCTGAGTGCGCAGCAGTTATGTTGTTTCCTGTATGGAGACAATTTCCTTCATGTCCTTATACAGGGGAAACTGAGGCAGAGAAGGAGGATCATGTAGAGGCTCAAGTGTAAATGTGGGATTTGGGAGACCTTGGTTTAATTCCTTCCACAGATTTCCTCAGACAAACCGCAAAGCGTCCCACTCCTCCCATTTCCAAAACAAATGTGGAAATTTCATCCACTTCACCTGCTGGTGCAGTGAGCGAAACACTCATGAAAAAGCTAAGGTAATGGGGCTACATAAGTACCTCTGAGAGAGATCCAGACAGATGTGTGTGGGGAGATTAAGTTCCTGATTGTGATCTTCTATACACCAATATAAATCAGGATTAACTCCTCAAAAGGAGTAGAAGTGGGAACTAAGCTGCCCATGATTTACAGTGGTAAGGCCCCACAATGAAGTCTCTTGATTCTCAGTAGCCTACTTGAAGGTCCAGACTATTTTTCCTAATTCCCCTCTGTTCAATTAGACCAGCTATTTTTGCTGGTGAGCAGACAAGCAGAAATATACAACTCAGCCCTTCCACTGTTACTCCTTCTGCGCTAACTCTCCAATCAATACTTCAGGCTCCCTAGGGAAGGCAGTTATAACAACGGCATCTTCACGACTGCTCTGCAAGTTTCACTTGTGCAAAATGTGCTATTAAAAATAGACAATTCTTTAAGGGCAAATAAACAAAAAAATTCCAAAAATTTCAAAAAATTTTGAGCTAATCTCAGCATTAAAAGTGAAATGAAACGCTCTTTTTTTGGCTACATCAGCTTCACAGTAATTCTCTATTTGGGTGGAACAGGATAATCTCTGAATGCCACACCCAAGTAATTCCAGTATTTCTGCTAATGTGTGTACACTTTACTTCTGTAACCTGAACTAGCATGTTCCCAGCTAGCTCAGGTATTTATGCATGGCACTTCATGGAAGAAACACAGTGCAGTTGCCCCTAGACCAAGGTCCTGTCTGATGACAGTCATCTATACCTACTGAAATAATTTCCCTTTTTTTCCACTTCAGCTGTGCTCAGGTCCTGCTGGAGTTGATGCTGTGAATGACTGATGGATAGAATAGAAGATAAAGACACAGTGGAAGAAAAGAGGTTAAAAGCATGCCCCCAGGATCCTATGGAAATATATGACAGCAAAGAGATGGGAATGTGTAGGTGGAATGAAGCAGGATCAGGATGTTTGAAGGAGTCCTTGAAATTGAGTAAGTGTGAAGGCAGTCCAGAGAGAGCTTGAGCAGTAGACTGAAAAGATGCAAGGACATTCAAGGACATGGACAGGGGTGCAACCCTCTAGTGATATTAGCAATAAAAAGCAGTTTAAGGGAGAAAAAGTGGGTTGCACAACACTTTGGAATCTCCTGTCAGTGTAAGAAGGTGAATTTGAACTGATTACTTCATCTGAAAATTCAGCATTGTGGAGACCATGTTTTTGTCCTGTGTTGCATGAAAACTAATAAGAAACAGGGACATGGGCAGGACTATACAGAGTCATACAGCACAATCACGTTTAAGAAAACACTGAACATGGTAAGTTATCACACACCACTCCTGCCTGCACAGTGTTCGCTAAAATGGCTCAGCTCGTTTCATCCTCCATCTGCTGTGATCTTGGAGGAACCTCTCTGGGTGTTCCCTGGGGACAAGGAGAGGAAGGGAGACCAGCACAAGAGATGCTTGGCCTGGGGACAGCTACATCACACAGATATTAAGTGCCTGGACACATCAGCTAATAAGACTAAGCTAGCTTGGTGTGTGCTTCACTCCGCACAGGTGAAGTTTTGAAGACCACAGCACCCAAAGAACCTGAGGGATGGTCCTGGTAACTACAGAAGTTTTTAAGGTCCATGTGAACTTCAGTAGCTCTGTACATGAAGGAACCAAAGCCAAAGCAAATCCCTTACATTTACAGACTGGCCTTTCCCTGTCCCATTTGTGAATGATGTAGATTGAAACTCCACGATAACATCCACTGGATGTATGTTTTCAGGCTGGCCCTTCAGTTTGGACTAGATGATATCGCAGAAGGCTTGCTGGGCATGCCGGAGGTTGCTCTTTCAGAGGGGTATACACATAACCATTAATTTCAGTGAGGCCAGGCAGAGATCTGGATGGCTGTATTTCTCCTTTCTACACTTCCTACAGGCTGGTAAGCGCTCAGTTGATCTGGGTGAGCAGTGCGTCGCGTAGGGTGGTTTCCAGCCCATGCCATTGGGTCATTCTGAGCAAACAAACACAGCCCTTGGGGGTCGTTGCGGACAGCATGGCACCAGCTTTGAGCTCTGGGGCTTGGTGTGGAGATGTGTTGTGGTCTGACTCAGGAGAGAAACGAGGGTAATGGCCTTCAGTTGGTCTTTGGCGGACGGCAGCTTGCATCATAAAAAAATACCACAAATATTCTCTTACAGCCTGGCAAAGAAGGACAAGCTTTTGCTTGTGCAGGAGCTCGGATTTTATTGAAATGAAAACTGAAATATCTCTCAGAGTGTGTTGGTGGTTCACAGTACCCGCAAGTTGTCATTATATTGTATGCAGTTCTGTAAGCACTGTGATTTGGATATTTTTGATATCCTCCATCTTTCCATGTCTAAGCGGTTGCCATTTTACAGGGTAGTAAGTTGAGGCAACACATATGCCTTGAACAGTCTGCTGTTCTCTCACAGAGTTTTTGGCTTTACATTTGGACTGATTACTATAGAGGTGCCCTTTGGGATCTGATGGAAAAATAGACGTGCTTGTCTAAGCTGCCAAAAGGCCCAGTTTATCTGTGATATAACTCCAGAAGAAAAAAACAATGGACTTGTAACACTGCTGGATTTGACTCAGACTTCCAGTGTTCAGTGTTAGTCTTTCAAAAAAACTAACATTGATTCAGAGTATCCATTGCAGCACCAAAAGCTAAACCACATGGTGGGGGAGGGCAACGGGAAAGGTGGAAGCATTTTGCAAATGGAAGACTGTGAGCATTATTCAGGCTTTAACATTGCTTGCATTCATGGAGCAATGCCCTTCAGTTTGGGAAAGCATCACAAGCACAGCTCCTGTTTGGCAGGATGAATGAAAGGCATCTTACAGAATCTGTATGTGAGACCATTAGCCTGACGTCCGAGACACTGCAAAAGCTCCTCTGATAAACCACACCTCTGGAAGGAGACTGGTATCCTTACATCACTGACACAGGCAAAGCCCTGAAAGTTGGGCAAATAAGGCCTTGTCTACGGGCTGCTTTCCTTGCCAGTACTTTCCACTGTTGCTACCCAAGGGACGCAAATGCAGGGAATATCTTGCAAAAAAAAGAGAATGATTCTGTCTCATCATTTAAAAGGTAATTTCATGAGTTTGGGTGTGGGTTTTGGAATTGCTGTGCTGGCAGAAACAAAATCCTAGTCATTATATGGCAGTTCTCATCAGTACCTCTTTGACTGTTTCCACAATGGAGGGCTGTATTGTGGACCCTCATTTTCTAGAAGAGTACACTAAGGCACGGAGGGGAAAGGCAACTCAGTCAAAGCTGTGAAGCAGACCAGGAGGAGAGTCAGGATTAAAACCAGGTCTCCAGAGTCATAGTCTGGCATCTTACCCAGGAACATAGCCTCTCCTGATGATCTTTTTAGGCACCTAAAGATGGAACAAAATTAATCAACACAATGTTAAGATCCCGTTGACCACCTGTAACCTTCTTAAACCTAAGTCCAATGTTGTTCTGAAGGAAAAACACAGAAAGTCATCCACATCATGAAAACTTGAATAGTCACAGCTCATGCACTCACATACCTAGACAATTGCCATAAATCTGGCTGATATTGGCTTGCTGGTGCACAAGTAGTCATTTTCAACCTAGTTGTTTTAGCTACCAGCTTCAACTGTTCTAAACACTTAAATAGAGAAAATGTTCATGGTCTTAGGTTTTATTGCCTTGTGGGTTTATTTTTGTGTCTTAAAATCTCTTTCTGAAGCATTTTAGATCAGTAGCCCTTCAAAACACAGACATGCCAAGTCCATCTTCAGATAAACCTCATCACTTTTAGAGCAATTGTGTGGGTGTTTTTGGAAGTGGTCCAGAGAAAATCCTAACTGAATTGCATAAGTCTGGTGTAAAGCAAAAATATATGGGGTGGGAAGAGTTTGTGGCATTTGGGTAAAGGAGAGGAGGGTGAAGAGTAAGTGAGAGAAAGCATGTTAAGCAGAAACATGATGCGGTCAGAAATCAAACGAGAGGCTACACTGAATGTTGTGCTTGAAAAAGAGAACTGTTTCTTTAATAGTAAAATAGTTTTGAAAGTTCATGCTCCCCCACTCTTACAGGATCATAGGATAATTCAAGTTGGAAGGAACATCACTAGGTCTCTAGTGCAACCTCCTGCTCAACGCAGGGTCAGCTGTGAGGTACTTCATCCTGCTCTCTCCTTCTTACATCTTCATGACCAGTCTTTGGATGACATTCTCTTGACAGCCTCCCCCACCATGTTTCGAACAGAGAGGAGGAGGGGAATGAAGAGGTAGGCTTTAATATCACAGAGTGAATAATTCATATCAATGTTCAATGACTAAAATGACTTTCTGGTTCATTTTTCCTTTGAAAGAGAGGACTAAGGAAAATAAGAAATTATTCTCTTGGCTGAAACTGTTCAAAAATCTTTACTGATTGTATCTAATTGATATACCACCAGTCTAACTCTGATAAGTTGTTCTCATGGGAGCTGTTGGAGGAGACAGTTGTCTGAGTGATCTAATACTTCTTCTCCATTCGCAATGGCATTGCCCTTACATGCTCGTCTCATCATGCCACTGGAGTTACCCAGACAAGCCGGGAACCAGAGGACAAATGACACTTCTTTCCTTATCCATCCTGATAAGAGAGATTACAGGCTGAAATCAAAATACCAGGAAAGTTTGTATCTCACCCCTGCCTGACTGCCTTGCATGTTCTTGCAGTTTAAATACACATCAACATAATCTGAGAAACCCAAGATGGAGGGGAAAGCATGTGAGTTCCAGCTGGGCTAAGGGACACTAACAGATGCACGGTACAAATTATTTCTTAGCACCCTTGCTGTGATTGCTAATTCTGTCCAAGATTTCCAGGCCGGTATGAAGGGATAATTATTCACACAATCATGAGGATTCTGGGCTGAATACGCAGGGACTGTAGTGCCTCTGTGTCCCCAACGCAGGCCTGCGTGATGGTCTAAGCAGCGGCTGGGTCAGTCGAACTATAACTTTGAAAGTATTCACACACACCCTCGCATTACCAAAGGTTTTTTTTTTCAAAAGTGATTGGATGGTAGTTTAAGGTCCTTAAAAAGATGTGATATACAGAGGAAACTTTGCACTTTCTGAAAATTGAGCTAATAGGGCAACAAAATCTCCTGGACTGGGCACACAGACATTAGACTATGTCAAATATCTGATCAGTTAGAAAAGCCTCTAAGGTCCATGAAGTGTTTGGGCTGTATTTGCAAGCAAGTCCCCCAAAACAGAAGAGCAATGTGAAAAGACTTGAGGTATTAACACACTTTGACGAGGAAGCTCTTAAGCTAGGATGGGAGTGGCAGAGTTCTCACAAAAATACCCTTTTGGAAAAAACTTACATAATAAAAAGGACTATTTTTAGAAAGACTGTCTTACATCAGAATTTTAGAGGTATTTTTGTGACCTGAGTTGCTGGCACAGTCCTACATGATTTTGGAAAGTCCATGAAAGGTATCTAATTCATCAATTTCAGTGTAAATTAGATACCTAAGGATGTATTTGCACCTTTTAGGTGCCTAAATACCTTTAACAGCCTAGCACTTGAAAAATAAGCTGTAAAGGCTGTGGATTGAATCTAAGGTGTACAGTTGTTATTCTACTACTGTACCAAGTATACCAGTCTGCATTCTGTGAAAGGCTGAAGCTTGGAAAAAAAAACAGAGCTAATGAAATGTCAACAGTGCTTGGAAAGCATTATAACTTGAATTTGCAAAATTAGGTAGCCATTAGGGAAAACATCTTAGAGCAGGGTTCCTGCTAGGAAACAAGTGAAGTTTTTCACCCCAGAAAACACAAACTGTTTTTCAAAGAATTATCAAAATGTCAACAGGAGATAATGATATTGATGCAATTTCATGTCAGTCAATTAGTTATTGTTCCTGCCCTAAACAGAATGATTATTTCCATGTTATGCTTGTTGTCAGCTAATAACTGTGGTGACAGATGTCTAGAAATAAGGCATGGCTCAGGTGGTTTCCAGGCAGTGAGTTTTGGAGAGCTGTCAGTGGAGCGTTTCTCCTGAAGGTACTAACATAACAATTAATTCACATTATTCTACACTGGACTGTTCCAGCGGTTTGTTTGTTTGTTTTTTCCCCTCAGTATTGCTGTTGTGAATAATTACTATTTCTGTGATACATGCCTAAGAACAATAACAGGAAGTACCTAGTTTCCTTCATAGGAATAACTGTAATTATCAATAAGAGAGTATGATTCCCATCTTGCTTTGACCAGGATCTCCCCGCACTGCACACCAGCAAGGTATGGCTTCTTTGCACGCATAGTCAAACACGATGGTCTTACACCACGCAACTTTCGACACTTGGCACCAGTGCTGAGTGTCCTCAGCCCCGCTGCCTTCATCAGCCGGCCAAACGGAGAGCAAACCCATCCTCACATACGGACACTGTGGCAAAGCCATTTCACCTCCCTGTGCCCCAGCCCTACACCTACAAAAGTGGAGGTGGTGGCCTCCATGTATACTGGACAGACACATTTATCTGTTAAGTGCAATATTACTGAAAATGGTGGGAGTCTTTTTTGGACTCCTGTAGTGCACTAATGCTCCTCATAGGAATTGAGGGAACTCAACACCCACCCAGCTTTCAGCAGGATCCTTCCCCTCTCCCTCATCAGTGCTCATAGTTACACATTTTCATGTAAACAGATGGAGAAATTAGCAGTTTATGAGTCACAATTTCCAAGCCACAGCATTCAAACCGGGACAGAACATCATTGCTTAATTCTCTTTATAATGATTCTTCAGTTATCTAAAGGAGGATATTTGTTACATTACTCTTTAATAAGAGATGTTAAGTCATTCCTTCAAGCCTGACCACATTCTCCTTTTGTAAAAGGAAATGGAAGAAGCATGAAAATTTAAGTGCGAAGAGACCAATGAATTTACATTTCTAGGCTTCTACTTTGGGTTCCTCTTTTGATGTCGATTTCCTTTCTGAAAGCTGAAAGGACTGGTTTGTCTTTAGTCTCTGGTACAGTTTTGCTTAAATTAGAGGTGATTTATTTGGAGGTTTTTGATGTGGCTTGTTTCCTATGACCTGGATTGAGTCCTCACAATTTCATTTTCTTCAGATATTTGACTTGATATTCAAAGCCCTTTCTGTTAAAAAGTGAGAAATGACAGAGATGGAGATGGAAGAGGGGTAAAGTTTTTTCATAGCACTCCTCACGTCGTTATCCTCCCTCCCTACCCTGCACCCCTTTAGAAAATGGTGCTTGCCTGTTGTTTTCTTGCCAAGACTGCTCCTCATTCCTTAGTATTTTATAAATACCAGGAAAAATACTGAGGACCTTGCATGGGCAAGCCTCCCATTGAGACCAATGGAAATGTTACCTGAGTAAGGTTCTAAGAGCTTGGCCCTCCACTAGTAACTCAAAGGAAAGGAAAGGAAAAAATCACTGAGAAACCAAAACGCTCTGTGTTCCTACTTAAAAAAGAGGGGACTGGAGGTGGAGGAAGGTTGAGGTAGGGATTTTGGGGAGGGGTTATATTTAGAAAAAAAACCCTAACTTTGGAGTTCCTGCCAATGCGAGCACATGGAGTTTCAATTTGTGGTTTCTCTTTATGAAGTGCATTTTGAAATTGGAATTTAAAACAAAATATACATCTCCGTGTCTGAGTGTGTATATAACAATTTGTCATCTCTTGGCGGGAATTTGAAACTATTTTTAGTGTTCAGAAATAGTCTTCTCTCCCTTTCCTTTACCTCCCTCCCCCAAACCCGCTTCCAAATTACTCCTTAATCAACCCTATACGATTGTTAAGACTTTCCAAATTCTTGAAGTAAGGAAAACAGTGACAGGAAATTAATAATTATTAAGGAATGGGGTATATTTTCATTTCCTGGACCCTTTGGAGTTAAATGTTGAATTAGAGCCATTTGTCAAAAAATTGAACAGAACAGTTACCTGCAGATTAATTTTAACAAATTCCATTCAAGGACAATACTCTTTAAAAAAATACCATTAAGGAAAATCAGGAAATCCTCCTAAAGCCAGAGCACTTGTATTCTATACCAATATTTTGATGAGAATAAAATCCCTCCCATAGAAGTCTGGCAGTGGATTTGGTGTGTTGTCCTTCAAAATCACAGGTTTTGATAGCGGTGACACCAATGTGAGGTTCTTTGACCATCCGTAGCTGCATGGCAGGGCTGAACCCCAGGCATGGGAGAGTCATCAGGTGTCCGAACCAGATTGCCTAGCAATAGCGTTGGGACCTCTTCAAGATAACCAGCATCCTTTCCTGACCCACCTTCAAGCCTCAGCTTGCAGCAAAGGTTGTCTCTGAGCTCGGTGAAGGTAGCCACAGTCTGCAGGCCATCACCTCTCCTCTCTGTTCCCCCTCCATGCCATAATCAGCCAAGGGCCTGAGCTAAGCTGTCTTTCTGCTTCAGCTAGCAAACCTGGGCATTTCCTGAGCTTGACTGTGGTATGATCGGCCAAGCCCAGGGGTCTGGGAACATACGAAAGGCAATACTGAGTCAGCCAGTGTTCTCCCTTACCCCGTGTCCTTTCATCCTGGTAGTGGTTAACACTGGACGCCTAGGGAAGAGTGTAAAGACAAAAAAATGTTTATCATTATGTTCCCCTGCACATCCCTCAAATTCTAGGAATTTGTGGCCCATGGATTTCCTGAACCAGAGGCTGATGGCTTTGTAGTTAATATCTGGTGGATTTTTCCTCTGTGAT
Organism: Dromaius novaehollandiae; assembly: GCF_036370855.1. Classification (NCBI taxonomy): domain Eukaryota; kingdom Metazoa; phylum Chordata; class Aves; order Casuariiformes; family Dromaiidae; genus Dromaius; species Dromaius novaehollandiae. Next base: position 79,380,554 of record NC_088101.1, on the reverse strand, counting down.
GTGGGCTAACTATTATTTGAAGCTTTGTAGACTTTTACAAGACTGCCATAACTTCCTGCAGCAGAGAGTTCCACAGCTTAACTCAATGTTGTGTTTTTTCTTTGTTTTAAACCTACCACCTACTAGTTTCAGTGCTGTCACCTTTAGTTCTTGTATTGGAAAAGACAGTGAGCTGTCATTTCCTAATTGCCTTCGCCACATCAATTTTATAAATCACGTATATTGTCCCCTGAGCGTTTATTTTCGAAGCTGAAGTGTCCCATTCTATTTACTCATTCTTTGTGTGGTCGCCATTCTATTCCAGTAGTCATTCTTGGAAGCCTTCTCTATAGCTTCTCTAGTTCTATTTCAGGCTAGACAAGGTTTTTGGGTAGCTATAACTAGTATTTGATATTATTTGTGTAACTAGAAATGGTAGACTGGTTTTTGGATCCTAAGACCTTCTTCACTTCTTTGCTGCCTTTGTTTCAGACCTGAAGAGGGCCTGGGTGCTCAACATCATGTTTAATTTTTCTGACTGTTCTAGCTCATCTAACTGAAGACATTACATCCCTCTACAAGTCTTATTTGTATGACATCCTTTGACTTGCATCTACAGAAGAAGTAAGTTTTGCAATATAATTTTTAAGACAGAGAAATTGGAATTATACACAGGATTCAAGATGTGTTTGCACCAAAGTTTTATGCAGTAGGATAAGGATGTCTTCTTTCTGTTCTCCATTACTCTCCAAATAGTTCATAAATCCAAAAACCTGCTTTTCTTGACTGCTGCTTAGCACTCAGCTGCTTTTTATAGAACTACCTACTATCATTCCAAGATCTCTTTCCTAAAGGGTAATAGCTAAGAGAATGTCTGAAGAGCATATCATTATGTTCGTTAATTGAATACCATTTTTTTCTTAGGTGGATTATCTCTGATTTATCAATGTTGAATTCCATCTGGCATTTTTTTTCATCAGTATTGTGGAGCTGATTTATTGCCTCTGCAAATCTTCATAGCGAGCTTTCATTTTTATCCTGAGTGGTCCTGTGTAGCTTGATGAGCAAACTTTATCATTTCACTAGGCATCCAGGTCATCTCTGTATGTGTTGCACAGCACAAGCCCTACAAGAGATCCTTTTGAAAGTCCACTGGTGAACTCCCTCCATTCAGGAACTGGCCATTATTTCCTACTCTTTGTTTCCTATCTTTTAGCCTGGCATGTATCCATATTAGGGTCTCGCTTCTTATCTCACGGCAGTTGCTTTAACAGGTTTCGATGAAGGACTTTATTGATTGTATTTAGGAAATCCAAGTAGGCTCTGTCAATCAGCTCTCCCTTGTCTACACGCTCAGTGGCTCCTTCAAAGAACACTAGAGGATTTGTCTTCCTGTTACAAAAGCTGGATTGATTATTCCACCCAAAATGTTATTTATTCATGTGCCCTATAATCCTATTCTTTACTATAATTTCTACCAATTTGCTTGGCACAACTTTCATAGTTACTCTATATCTGTTTGGAGGATTTTATTGAAAATTGGCATCACCCTTACAACTTTCCATTTCTTTAATGCAAAGGCAGGTTTAAATGAGAGATCACACACGACAGTGAGGAGGTCCATTACTTCAAACTTGCATTTCTTTGGAATCCCTTGAGAAATACCAGTGTCGTGCTGTCAAATTGTTACAGTTCATTTTTCTTATTTTTTTCTATTTTTTTATAATTGAAGATGAGGTAGGTACTCCAAATTATGTGTTAAGGCCTCCATGGTGAAGAAAAATGTTAAGAAAGAAGTTATTTCTCTTTTATGCTGTTACTTTTTTCAGTGCTCCTTTCACACCTTCACTGTCTGAATACTCTCTGGGAGACATTCATAATGTGGAGGAAAGGAGTTATTATTGGTTTTTATGTCTTTTTCAAGTTTATCCTGAAGACTTTTTTAGATTTGTTTTCATATGTAATCTACCAGATTTTGTTCTTTTCTGTTTTTCTCATTCAAACATAGCTTCACCTTTTTTTGGAGGATGTCTTCTTTCTTATAACATCCTCCCTTATTTGGAGGGAGGCTGTTGTTTAACTTTGCCATTTTCTATTTGATTTGTTTCTTTGGTCTCTATACAGTCTTTTTTGATAGGTAATACGCATTTGATCAGAGCCTCCAGTAAGAAAGAATCCTCACAATTCTTTCATCTTTAAATAATCTTTCTGCTAGTTGGTGCTTCATGCCTCAAATAAACTGGAATAAGCATGTCCCTCACTTGTTGTCTCTCAGCCAGATCAGCTTTTGTAACTCTTTTTTTAACATGTCAATCTATCTTCACATTTTTGTTGCTTTTATTTGAGTTCCCTCAACTACTCAGCTACCTGTGAGGACTTGTATTCCTGATTAATCTTATGTTGACATTTAGCTCTGCTTCTGACAAATCCTCTGAAATCCATGTACGGTCTCAGCAGGTTTGAATAGATATCTGTTCAGAGACGTCAGTCACCAGGATGGCTCAGGTCCATGCACTCCTCTTTGTGCCTCCGGACAGCACCCCCCTGCCACACAACCATACAAATAAAGCTGAAAGAACATCTGAAGCCATTCTGTCTCCAAATACTAGAGCCATATAAAGAGACATTTAGGCTAGGGCAATGTGGTCCAAGGTTGGCACTGAAATGAGAGTCCGCAAGGCTGTGCCTGGTACAGAAACAGTTCATTTCATCACTCTGTATCTCTGTTTTTCTTGAGTCCCTTTGTCCATACCTCTCTGCTCAAGGAATATTACATTATATCTTAGAAAGTGGAACAATTTCAACAGGAGGGACTGAGAGAGAGAGGCTGGGGGGAGGGTCTCACCTGATAAATATGTGAACTGAACTTAAGACCCAGATCTGCATGAGGCAGATTAAAGGCCTGGATCTCTACCATTGCAAGTGAGGTCTCTGACCACTCTTGTGCTATTGGCAGTGCTGGGATGTGATGGGTAGACCGGGGCTGGTCTCTTCATTCTGTCAGAAATTCCATCCCCAACCCCAGGAAAGTTTTGCTGGAGCTTACACTGGAAATTTCATATCAGATAAACTGGCATTTTCGAATGGAAAAAAATATATTTCTATCAAAAGCATCCTGGACAGCAACCTTATTAGCAAGTGATTTAGGAAGATGGACACATTTCTCGAGAGCTTTGAACAAATGATCAAAAAGGTTTTTCAGTATGGTTTACTCCTTAATGTCAGTGAACCTTGTAGTTGTAAGTAGGACAAGTAAGAGACTACTACTGGCAACTCGGGAGAGTAAATCCCTGCTATGTGATAAAATTCACCCTGAAATGTTCACAAACATAGGTCAACAGGAGGCTAGATGGATTCATAGGGTTTGGCAAATGAGATGGAAACTCTGAAGATTACTGATGGACTAACATCATAATATCAAGAAATGACTCTTTTGAGTATCCATGGAAAGTGTACAGCAAACTCCTGGAAAACAGACTTTAATGTGAAGCAGCCATCTATCCAAAAACTGAATTTATGTTTCTGCTGAGCATTATTAAGTGTTTTCAGAGCACAAACTCTGATGTGAAAGTTTAGGTTCCTTCAACAGGTGTTAGTTGTGTTGGGTGAAGATACTCAGATCTGTTGTGTTGGATGAAGCATAGAAACTATAATATGTAAAATGATGGAGGTTAGGAGATACCAAGTTTATTTCTACGCTATGAAAATAGAATTTTGTGGCTAAAAGTTTATTCTATTTCTTACTGCATCAGAGAGTCATTTTTGAAAATATTTCTCCTCCATGATAGTTCTTCACCATCAGAACTGCTTTTGAAAATCTTTACTTTACTTTATACCAAGCCTCCTTGGCAGAAAGTATAAAATTTCACTGCATTTCTGCCTGAGAAAGGGCCACATCAACAGTGGTTTTCTGGAAAAAAACATTCATTACCCACTAGAAATGCACACACGCAATGGCAAACATCACCAGGAGTGAGGTCAGCACGTGCATGTCAGGGTCCAGACCTGAGGTGGAAGAATTCTCCTCCGCGAAGAAGAGCTGGCGTTATGAGACAGACTCAAGACCCTCTAAGTTCATATATGAAGTCTTCCTCTCTGAAGAACAATGCACATATTTCCTTAAGGTTAGGAAAAAAAAAAAAAAGCATTAACATATATTTGATGCTTTGACACAAAAATGTACCCAGGATCCAGGCTCCAAACCCTTAGTCTAGCAAGCTGAATTGCTCAGAAGCAACGTGGCAGCAATGGTTTATGGCTGATGGAGTGGGAGAGGATCTTCATGCCCACTACAATGTAGATATAGCTGTTTTGCTGTGTTGGTCTTGATTTCACAACATTGCTTCCGTCATAAATATGTCTCAAAATCCTTGTTGGATCACTTCACTTTAGTGCTTATTTAAAATGAATATTACTTCACAGTGTTTGAGAAATCACAGTGACAAAGCAAAAACCATAAAATTAAGCATAACTGAAGTGTTTGTTAAAACAAAACTGAAGCCAACCTGGCACACTAGCATTTTGTTCAGCACTGGTGCTGAAATAATTCTTTCCAGGAGAAAACCAAAAAAGTCTGAACCTCAAGAGGGAAAACAATTCAGTACAGACTGAGGGTGTTTCAGACAGTACCAGAAGAAAAAACTCCATATGAAGGGAGTTGTTTTAAGCATCAAGGGCTTTAAAGTTATTTCCATAGGGTTTCAGGACTGTCACTTTCTATGATGAAATGTTATTCCTGTTCAATATGCCAACTTTTTCAATCTCTAGTCTCCTAAAATCTAGCTTTTTCACAGAAAAAGTTCTGATTTCTAAAGGCACTGAATGTCTCCTATTTAACTAAGAACCAGAACTGCTTTTATGTAGGAACCAAAATCTAGGTGTCAGAATAGCTGTTTGTAAATGAAGGCATATGTTCATAATGCTGTTGTTTTCCTTGTTAGGGAGGAAAGTTATTTTTAATACCAGAGGGCCAAACTGCACAAAGTGAATTTGTCCAAGAATTCAGCAAGACCACATCAGCTCTCTAACAGGAAGGACCTAAAGAAAGGAATTAGCAGAATCGGATGTGGTACTTTCTGACAGACAGCCAAACCCAAGAGGTCAAAATAAGAAGCCAATGCAAAAATAGACCCATGAGATTTATGCCTATATTGAAATGCATACGATTCCCATTTCTGCTGCTGCACCCTGGATTAAGCAATTATTGTGTGATAGTTTTTAAATCCCAAAGCCCTGGGCTCAAAGAGCCACTCATTTTCCCATAAATTAGGCTAGGTTCAACATATGAACAAACAAAAGAGCAGCATTTCCAGTGGAATCATCCCCCCCATTTCCCCCAGAAGAGACAGGGACCACCTGCATGAGCTTGCCTAGTGATGTCTGATCCAGGCCTTGCTTTGGAGCACTGTGTAGGTGAGGCCCTGTCCTCTCACAGGCAACACCCCAGCTAAGTCTCAGTGCAGATTTCCCTCTCCCTTGACCTGATTCTCCACCTTGCCCAATTTAAGAATGAGATGATATTCTTAAGTCTGGAAGGGATTTGTTCCGACTGCATAAGATGGACTGTAAGAAATGCATAGGATTACATTTCTTGCACACACGAGGCTTTGCTCATGCAGACCACACAACCACAGTGATAAGTACCTGCTTCCTGAAGTGGGCAAGCATATGTCTTGCAAGAACAGTGTAAGAACCCACACTTGAAAATTCAGCCTGAAAGTGCTGACCTGTGCTGAAAAGAAACGCTACAGATTGCAGTGGGAGATTCGCTGTTTTGTCATAGCATCTCATGGTCTTAAATATTCAGCTGGCAAATATTCAGCTGGCAAGTAAGCTTCTCTTTCCCATCTGTCCCTTACTGCCTGTGTTGGGATGGTGCCTTGGAGTGAAGGCCCTTGTTTGGATGCCTCATGTTTAACCTGATCCCTTCTTTCCAGCTCAGGCATCTCCAGAAGTACATATTCTGCAAATGGAAGATATTTAACAATGCTTTTGGTGAGAGATGATCCAGAAGACTTTCCAGCTCTGTGGGTAAGGACCGCTTTATCAAGGCCAACAACCTTCTGCACTTGTTTTCCTTAATGTCTTTTAGACATCTTTAGTGAGTTGTTAGCATCAAATTCAGGTTCCAGTTCTGGACCTCACTGTTGCTGAAAAACACCTCAGAGGGGGACCACTCTCTTCCTTTGAAGACAAGGGGGCAATTCACAGAACCAACCGTTAATCCATGAGGGCAGGGAGCAGAATAAGGCTCCAGAATTGTACCTGTGTTTTCTAAAGGGACATCAGTCCTCTCCCTGGTGGGAGGTCCATTCCCAGTGGCTTCACCATTCGCCATTCCATCGCAAGGTGCCAGAGCAGGAGGAAAGGGAGAGGGCACAATTGCTGCTGAAATGGGGCACATGGAGGCATGGGTACAGGGCTTATGAGGCAATTGCTGAGGTGGTGCGTCTTTGGCAACACGTCAAAATGCACAGCTGGCTAATATAGACCCCCCTTTTCTCCCTAGCCACCTCAGAAGCATCTATTGATTCTTAAAGCAGTAATATTCATCTGGCATCTCATTCATTCCAAGTTAATTGCTTAAATGGGTGGAAAAGGAAATTTGTGAAACGAAATGTGCTGCTGCATCAGGCATAAAGGAAATGTCGTCCCTATTAAGCTGGAAATGCTTCCCAAAGACAACACATAGGCTTTACTGTGCCGAGGCACTTAAGTTCAATTCTTCAGTGGGGCCACTGTTTAAAGAGAGCATTACTAACTCAGTCACAGCAAGCTTCTGTACTTCAACTTCCCAGTCACTCAGTTTACTCTTCAGGAAGGTTTTCCCCTACAGCTTAAAAATATGACCTTGGAAAGAATCACTAAATAAGTAAATTCTTAAGTCTAGCAGGGTTTTCTTCCTAAATCCAAACCCTGGCATGGGTTGAAGTCTTGCAACTGTGTCCTATCTGCTAAAGAGATATCTGTTCATATTAATTGGCATATTGTTTAGAGAAATAGCGCATTTTCTTAAGGGAAGGAAAAAACATTCTAAATAAGCTGCTGGTCAAACACACTTTTTTGTCCATGTCAGAAACTTTGGAAGAAGAAGGAGAAGGGATAGAGCAGATTCATTTTAAGCGTTTCTCTAAAAAATAGCCCTAATTTACATTACCATGAATTTCCTTGTTCAGACTGCTTCTCATTTTCAAGACACAATTTTGTTCTTCCTTCTTACTGCAGGCTTTGTCCATAATCTATATAGCAGTGGTCCTTTAAGAATTGGCTGCTTAACTTCTCTACATAAAGCTACTTTAGTACTTGCACTAATTCCTTGCATTTTTGCTTGCTACCACACAAAATGCCTTGACTGATGAGATAATAGCACTGCAACTATTTGTTTAATTGCTGAAAGCAATTGTCATCTCTTTAAAGAAGCTCTTTAATAGTTTTATTCCTTATTGGTTTTTAACGACATTTGCCTTCGTGACTCCCTCTGTACTGGCTCACTGTTAGTCACGTAAATCTAGAGATTTTTCCTTTTGCTGGCAGTGAGTATAACGCCCGAGGAAGGTCTCTGTGGTGGTTAATGAAGTGGCACAGGATCACCTCAGAATCTGCTACCATCAGCTCCCTTTGCCTGTGAGCAAATCTCTCCAAAAATGGTTTTCAAAGGGGATTTCAATCCTCTTTTGGGTGTTTTTTCTTCCTCAGCTCTGGTACTGCCAGGTGATGAGCCATTCTCTCATTATACCTCCAACAGCCTCAAGGAGCCAACAATGCAAATAGTGACTGCCAAATTACATACCTACCCATCCATGCACCCTGGTCCTTGAGGCGCTCCAGCTTGGTGGCAGCGGTGTAAACCACACATAACCATCCCCAGCAGGTCCCCAATCCACAGGTCCTGTTCTGAGGTCTTGGTTCAGGGACCAGGTGAGCTCTGAGAGTGCACCGTATTGCTTGTGACCATAGCCTCTGGTTGTGAATGCCCATTCAGCTGAAGTTTTCAAGTTTTCTCCAAGGAGCCTGAAAAAGATGCTCAAATTTTGCTTTCTGAGGAGAATTCCTAGTTTTTGGGTTTGGGGTTTTGTTTAAGGGGTGAGGCACAAACTGCTGTGCAATCAAAGTCTGCAGGTAACTTGCTTGCAATCACAGCAGGGCTGATCCAACAAGGATCCACACAGGGGTGTGGCTGCTCCAAGAGTTAAATTTTCAGCCAGTTAGCAATGATAGGTGGGCAAGAAAAGGAGGAGAAAGACTTGCAAAGAGCATAAGGGAATCATCAAAGGAGTGAAAAGTTTCTAGCTCATGACTTACTAGGTGTATGTGGAAGAACTGGGCTGAGAAAAATGTCAGGAAGTTCTGGAAAGTAGTCAACTGAACTTGGCTCAGTTTGGTGTATATCTGTAGCTGTGAATTCACCGGCCTTTCCTCGGGCATCTTCAGAACAAGCAATAACTCCTTAATCTCAGTATTATCAGACATCTAGAGATAAAGGAACATTTCAGCTGCTTTCTCAGTACAGAAACACTTCGCTACTGTTGAAGGAGATTATTTCGATGAGGTGGATAATGACAGCAATGTTCTTCCTGCTCCAAGGAAGTTGTTCATCCAATGAATGGCAGGAAGAAATTCACCTTTCCTCCACAGTCAGGGCATTATTAAAACAGGAGTTTCTGCTCAAAAATATTTGACAGTATTGAATGCTGTCACTTCTGATTGATAATGGAAAGTGGCAGGCATTAATGGACTTGAAGAAGATACTGATGACAAATCTGCTCCTTTGGACTGATGGGTGGAGGACAGCTTTTGTGGATGTTTGTTTCCCATTGTTTCAGGCGAAGTGTCTGCAGTAACAACTGGCCATCTACAAGCCAGGTTCTGACATCTTGTGACGGATGAAACTCCAGGGGAGTATGCCGATCACCCTGAAGTCCTTTCTGACAGACGTTTGTCCGGTCTGCTCCTAAACCCCTCCAACAATGCGAACACCACAGCCTCTCTGGGTGACTAGCTTCACCAAGACTGAGGAAAAGGAAATTTAACCTGAATCTTTGCACTTTAAGCCCACTAATTCTTCTCCTGTCAGCATGGAAACAGAGAACAAATCATGCCATTCCTCTCTACATCAGCAACTTCCTTTTCCTCTGGAGAAACTGTCCCATCCAGGTCAGTGGGCTTCCAATTTAAATACAGCTACTGGGATTTGGCCCCCTGAAGAGTGTTGCTTTGCCTTCTACATAGCAAAATGAAACTAAAAGTGTCCATCGGGCCCTCTCATCAGTCGAAATAAGGAGGCTGAAAACAGTAAAAGAGTTAATGCTCTTTTTTGCCCCAGCAAAACCCATTTAAGAGCTCCTCAGCTTCAGCTGCTCGCTCCCACTCCCCAAGCCACCTCTCCTCATCCTTTTGGCTCTTGTTTCGCACTTGTTGGTGTGCTCAACTCAAATGCCAAACTTGCAAAATTGTATAGGTTAAAAGTAATTCCTATTTCACCACTATTCTAAGGGCTATTTTTTAATGTAGGACATTTCAGCAAACAAGTTTACAAAACAGCCCTCATGAACACAGACAAGATGCAACTGAAGAACAATGAATTTCATCTGGAGGAGGTGAAAACGAGTGGCCAGAGAGAGGAACCTTTAAGAAAAAAGCCCCTAAGAAAAAAAGCCCCTAAGAAAAAAGCCTTTGGAGCCACACCCTTGAACATAAAAAACACTTTCTCTTTCAACCAGAGACACCGCTGCCTGGAGGAAATGTCATACAATGTGCATAGCATCAACATTACCTACTGATGTAGAAATTCAAGATATCTGTAATGAGTCCAAGTCTGTCATTTTTGCTCTAAGGTAGATCGTCTGAGTGAAAAATGAGCCTTACCTATAACACAGTTAAATATCTTAATAGAAGGAAGTTTTACCAGAATGGTGAGCTTTAAGTTACCCATTCACGATTTCAGATAGTTTTTAAGTGAAGCCCTATTAGAGAGAAGGGCAGACAGATATATACTTGGGAAATGTTTGTGATTTGGCTGAGGACACCCCTCCAGAAATCTGTGATCGGTGCTCTGCAAACTCTTGTACATCAATGCATTGAGTGTTGCAAATGATTATCGAGTAACCTCCGTTTTGGAGGAAGGGCATGCAAGTTCAGCAAAACATTTGTGTCCAGAGGAGCCTGTGGTGCAGGAGCCCTCCAAAGAGCTATTAATCTAGCTGGAAAGAAAACCTTGTGAGAACACTTTAGCTTTCATAAGTTTTCTTCCCCTGGGGAGAGCTGTAAGGAGGGAGCTGAAAGGCACAGCAACATGCTCATATTTGTGTGTTTGCCATGGTATAAGTTATCTGGTACTTGATAAATGCTGGAATTGTACTTACTGAACTGCTGGGACGATGAAATTTTACTTTGTTCATCTGGTGTGATACTGGCAAGGGAAAAAGGATAACCAAAATGAACTTATTAGGAGAATTAATGGTTGAACCCTCGAATTTCTGAGCTGTGCTCAATATTTACTGAACTTTCTCAAGGAGGAGAGCACTCACTGCTGTCAGAGCTTAGCTTTGGGTGAAATTAAGTACTAAATTCCTGAATAAACATGTAAACCCTACCAAAGTCTTGAGTTTGTTGTACTGAGGCTTTCTTGCTCATTTTCCACTACATCTGAGTTTCAGACAGATTAGAGATGGTGCTAGAACAATTCATCTCTGGAATCCAGGACAAACTGGGAGCCTCACAAACCAGATTAGTGCAGGTTCAGTGCCAGAGACAAAGAGAGAATACTGCAGGGCTCTTAGTTATTCTGTTGCTGTTTCCTCTTTGAGAAATATAGTCATTAATATATCTGGACAAACTCGCTTTGCTTCATTTCAATCCTAAATGAACATCTTGCTCTCAGAAGTTCAACTCTGAGGTACAACAGTAAAAACAAGAAAAGAACCCAACAATACATTAATACACTCCAGAAATGCTGTATAATGCCAGGAAAGAAGTCACTGAGCCATTTCCAAAAATGTGAAATATTTGCAAGATATGATGAAGTGAAATGGATTATTCCTCTAATTATCATTCATAAAAGAAGCCCTGTCAAATGTAGACTGGATTTTTATGATTACTTACTGGGAAAAAAATAAGAATTGAATGATATTCTGATTAAATTGTAGCAATTTATTAGAATGATTGTTTCACCAGTAAACGCTGTAACTTGATTTGTAGCCTGCGATTTGCACTGAGAGCAAATTTCAGCCTAACCGAAAACTTTCTTTCCTATAGCTGGTTTCATGGTCTTTCATGGAAATAGTCTGTCTGAAAAGGTTCATGGTTCTGCAAACCTAGTGTGAAACCTAGCACATTCTCTCAGGAAATGCCAAGGATGGGTCTAATAAGGCTAGTAGGAGACTAATAGCATAATAATAGGTATAACAAGAGGAGTCTAGTTAATTCTAATTCCCAAGTCATCTCGGGATTAGATGCCTATGAAAGCTGGCATGCTAAATGAGGAATTGACACGGTCATCAGCTCTTTCAGGCCCTGTGTTCATTCAGAGTGTTGGGCTCTTTATTCTGCTTAGGAGAGAACTCAAGCAAGGGAGCAGAAGGGTGGACAACTCTCCTGGAAGATTTACAGGAAACTTTAGACACCTCCAGGATAGGCAGCAGACAAGGGGGGTGGGGGGGGAGCGGGGGCAGGGTTCAAGGATCTGAATTTTGGACAGAGGTCCCTCCGGGGAGAGGTGAAGAGCATTTAGACTCTAGTTTCCTCTTCTGGAGCTGATCCGCTGGTGTCTTAGTTCTTCGGCTGTACAATGGAGGTACCTAACTGATTTTCTTTCCTCACCAGAACATTGTGAGACTGGCTCAAATTAAAACTTTTAACACCTGGCTCTCAGCAACGGGGCCCATGGAGGTGTCTGAGATGCTACTTTTCCATGTAACATCAAGAATTATATCTGCTACATCATCTAACAGCTAAAGGGACTAACTTTTATGCGACTACTAAGAAAATCCAAGCACATCATATTTCTATTTCTCATTATCTTGTTTCCGTTCTCACAGGGCACAACAGTTTTGAGATATAGGCTGTGGTTTTGGACTTACAGAATAAGATTAACTATTGCTAACTCTAGATATCACTATTTATTCAGCTTGTCAAAAATGGATTTTTTATTGCCTAGAAGGGAGTGTCTGCTCTTTTCATTTTCCTGAGAAAAATGGGAGTAAGACATATATTTGAAAGCAACATACAGTCATTACACATGAGGTCACAGACCTCTGACCAGACCAGAGATTTCAAAGAGAAATTAAACACCTTAAACACTCTGCTGGACTTGGCCACACTGTCTTACCACGGACTTATTTGCAGGCTGATTCAGGCAACCAAATCCAGTTCTCCATATCTGATTACAACCGCATTGATGGTACCTTCCTTGTTGGCTACGTTTTATCTTCACTGAATGTCAGTGAACATTGAACATCTGTTAAAGGCCAGTGTGACCAGGCTTAGCAATTAGTGTCAAAGGGGACATTAGTAACAGGTAGTCCTAAATCTAGAATCTGTTTTCGCATTGATTTATACATATATCCGATTCGGTTTTCATTTCCACCCCCCAAATATGAGACCACATGCTGGGTAACTGATAGAAAGGCACAGACACCTTAAGTTCATGGTGTGATTTGGGGGGAGTAAGCTCCTAAATTAATAGTTTGGTCTCCAAAGGAGGATTTGGTAAAAGGAAAACATCATTCTGAAAAAGTACTATTGTTTTAAGATGTCTCTGGAGATAATTATCACTCCAGAATGGCCGCAGACCTCATGGTGCCTGGAGAATACAGGAAGTTTTGTGTTTTATCATGAAACTTTTTTAGTACACTTAAAAAAAAAAAAAAAAAACCTTTGCTGAAATTCCTGTATATTCAAAGGCAAAATGTAAACGTCCCCCTGGAGAACAGTCTACTGGATGGTTACGGAAATGGAGAAAATTAAATTCAGGTGCATATATAATAAAAACAACTACTTCTATGTAGCTACACCGTTATAATTCATGTGGGCATCGCTAACCTCTTGCTGCATTCTTAGAGATGACAAAACCAATTTGTGGAAATGGCATTAATGTTGACATGTCACACAGAGCACAAGTTTTTTTCATTCTCCCAACTTTTATTATCTTGCTCAGTTTTCTGAAAGGACTTTCCATCTCTGCTCTCTCTGCTTATCACCAGCCACACTGCAGGATTTTATAAGGCTTTTCCAGCTCTTTCTTGATACTTCCTTTTTCTAAGGGAAACAAACTCTCCCATTAGACAGCTCTTGTGAATCATCTTCAGTCTCTGTGACTGTTTCACCGCTGAAAACGCTGGGGTCAGGGCTGACTCCACAAGTGGACACAGGCACCTTGATGCATTGATTGCCGCAGCCAAGGGCTTGAACTCTGGATATGAGAGAGAGGAAGAAACAGACACTCGGAACAGGACCCACGAAAGCCAGCATGTAGAACGAGGAGCTTCTTGATACTGACATTATGCAGCTGCTGGGAGAAAAATGTGCCCCTCTCCAGGCCTTGCAGAAAGAAAACTTTTTCACAAGGATCCACAGTCAGGCACCTTCTCCAGGAGTCAGAGCCACCAGCAAAATGGCTGCTGCCATGAAGGAGAGTGACTGTTGCTGTCTGACAGCTCTGTGAGGAGAGGGTGTAGCAGACTTGGGTCCAGTTCCCAGCTTGACAAGATTTGAACCTATTCTGCAGTCTTTGCTTTAAGCAACAGGCTTTATCTCTTCTTCAATACCTCTTCATGAAGTCATTTGGTTTTATGTATAGTAACTTAACACTAGGACAGAGAAGAGGAGGTGTGAGCACAGTCGTCAAAGTATGCCTGTAGGAAAGGAGACACCTAGGTCTCGATCCCTACTCCATTACGTGTGTGTTGTGAAACACTGCACCTTTCCTTTCACCAGAGAAGTCTCCACGAGAGACCCCAGCCAAAGGTAAAGGCTCCTCCGTATACCTCTGGGTTGAGTAGCCATAATGCGGAGGATGATGCTAGTTTTTAGAGCTATGCGGCTTAGCTAATTAAGAATCACTCCATTACAGCCTTCTGCTGTAAACAGCTCCTCTGACTTCAGTCAGAGCACAGCCTTCTCCCATCCACCCCTCAAGCCTCCTGGCCTGTTAGAAAAGGAGAAATGTATGTTTCTGCCAAGCACTAAACACTGCCATGAGACCACCTCCCCTCTCCCATCTTCTCTTCTTGGCATTTCCTGATCCCTCAGCACTGCATACCTTCCTTTGATGGCCCTTGAGAGGCCATCAAAGGGGGCTTAGCTTGTCTTGAAGTCAATACTGGGACCAGAGCACGTCTCCTACAAGCCAAAACAGCCTCCTGAAGATGGTACCTCCTCCTCAGAATAGCCAAGTTGCTTAAGTCACTCTTCTTGGACAAGGCCTAAGTTGCATGTCTGTGGTATGTGACAGGCCTAAATCTTTGTTTCCCACACTACAGGGCAATGTTGTGATTTCTGAGTTTCGTTATATCCTGCAGTACAGGGCTGCCAAGTTCTCTCTTTTGGGATCAACCAGAAATCCCATTTCTGAGCTGAGAACTTTCTTCTAAGGAGAATTTCACCAAAAAATGAAACATTCCCATAAACAAAAAATCTGATTTAACAAAACTGACCTCCTCCCTTGGTGGGAGGCCTTGAAATTGAGACTTGCCCTTGAGAGCAGGGTAAGGACCAGCGGAGGGAGGGCCAGAGGGGGAAGTACAGCCTTGTGGTGAGAGACCACCGGCCAAGGGCATGGCCTATCCAGCACACTGCCCTTCAAGGGGACCCTCCACACAACTTACTGGATGCGCACAGCCTCCTGCATGTGGCAGGCCAAGGAAGGCACACCTACACATGTCCTGAGTTAGCTGAGGCAGTCCTGTGCTCAGAGGGAAACGCAGCAATACCCCCAGGAGATTGGCCATCTTGTCATTAAAGGAGTAGTGCTAGAAATAGGGTGGCCAAGCTGCCTCTGTCTCAGGCAGATGTTCAGTCACACTTCATCGTTGTAATGCACAGGCTCTAACACCCTGTTATTATTTTCACAATAATTTTTTTCATATCATTCTGGCTGTTCCCCCAGCCCTCCCTTTTTGTGTTCACTGGGGAAATTATTTCTCTGCCAAGAGAATTCTGCGCTGCCTGTTAAAAGAGATCCTCGCCGGTTCTCCCAACACATTGTGCTAGAAACAGAGACAATCTGGCAACCGTGTGAAGGACAATTGGTAGGGAATTATTCAACAACCTCTCTTTTTTTGTCAAAAAAATCCAAGCTAAATCTTTATTTCAGAAACATGTCGGATCAGATGAAACCTTGTTAGCCTTCTCACATTGGGGGGGGGGAAGTGAGAGAGAGGCGGAGGCTGAGACACTTTCCCATTGCATAGGAAAGAAGTCACTTGGGATATGAAGATTTGGGTTGAAGATCCTACTGCACTTCCTGCAAAGCCAGAACTTGCATCTGGACGCCTCCTGTCCCCAGGTAGTGCCTGAACCACTGCTGGACAGGTGAGATGGTAAATTCTCTTTCTTCTCATGTTTCCAAAGGGTTGCATTTGTTCTGGTGCAGAAGAAAACTGCCCAGAACTAGAAGAGGTTTCGTGAAATGGGGCTAGCATTCCTCCCACATGGGACTTCCCTCCTGCTGAACACCTTCTGCTGACCCTGCGCACAGAAAGTGCTGCTGTCACGGCAGACGCAGGCAGTGAGGGGAAGGGTCCACAGGTCTCACGTCAGCTCTGAACCAGGCAGCAGTGGGACTCGAAGCTGTGTTTCCCACTCTGTAGGTGATGTTCCTAATCACTGCCGTTTCTTGTTGACTTTGTTAACCCACCCTCTGATTTCATTAGAAATGCCCAAAAAGTGAATATGCTAATTTGCTATATAGTCTAAAAAAACAGGTATGTGTTGTCCTGAAACAATTATTTTTCCATTTTTATGGTATAAGCCTGAAAAAAATCAGTTCTTCATCCTCTTAGATATAAGTACCTCAGAATCTACAATATGCTTATCGCCTAACATGCAGAGAGGTTTTAAGTATATTTTTTATTCTACTTGATAGATGAGTAACTGCGGCACAGAGTAGATAAGGGATTTGCCCAGGGCCATATAGACACTTTGTGGAGAAGCAGGGACTTGAACCAGCTTTCCCACATTCTTTCTCTGGTTCAGTAAGAGACCAAGATGAATTCAGTAATTAGATTTTGCACGGTTCTTCCTCTGACTCTCGTTTCACATTTCACAATGTAGCAGTCAGGTACAACATTTTCTGTGAGTCTGTTTAACTTCTTTGCTATTGTTCTTGTATATCTGCTTTCCTATGCACATATTCTCTCTTCTTCTCGTATTCTCATATTCTTCTCAATGGCCCTTCTGGAAATTTGCCATGTTCCTTCTTCATCAAGTAAGCTGCTGACATAAGTCTCTATTTTCTTCTTGGATTTTCTAGTTAGAAAGGTTCTAGCTAGAATGATCTGCTTTCTCCAAAATATCTCCATTGGTAAATCCAGAAGCTCCCCACATCTTGCAAAACTTTGGTGTGAGAAATACTTTAAACTGCATCATGCTTACTTAAAAATGCTACTGACCTCTGCAGTAAAGCTTGGCATTCCTCTAATGTAATAGGAAAAATAAAGGAAAAAATTTAGACTGTTCATTATTTCTATATCTTTAATGCACCTACTCAAAAATATTGCACATGAGAGAGGAACAAGTATTTGAGAAATTCAAAGGACCATTCACCTTTTTATATGTGAAAAACAAATCCCTGTAAAGTTAACTTCGATTTATCTTCATGTTACTGTTTGTGGTAATTTCAGTCTGAGGTTAACACCTGAATAGCAATAGAGATTGTGGGCACGTATATTAGGTAGAGGACAGAAAGACAGTAACACTGTCTACTTCTTTAATAATTATCTGATAAAAGATCACTCATGAAAAAATACATGCTACACTGTCCTAAATTTCAATGTTAGGATGTTTCAATGTTTTTTTGTGCACCAGAAGTTTCACTAAGGCTTCTTGGTTTTAAATATTTTTAGAACTGTTTCTGGTATTTTCCTAGTAAGATCACATGTATATCATACCTATCATACCTCACAAGCTTCCCACTGTTCTCACCTCTCCTAGATAGTAGAATTTTTAAGGACACTGGCTTATGAAACACAATTGGCATCTATATGCTATATAAGAAATAATACTCATGAGTGAGATTTCTTTGGCGGTCATAAGGAATAGCAGAATTTAGACTCATTCACTTCTGCAGGAAAACTACATCATTCTCTCCATAAAATGTAACGGTATATAGTGCTTATCATATGAGCACAAACTCATGCATCTATATATGAAATACATAATTATTAGTGAGTTCAATCCTCATGCAAATTACCAAATATACCTCCAGAAGGGGGACTGTGTGGACAGTGCCAGCGTGCGGTCTGCTGCTCCTCCATCCCAATTAGCCCCCTAGACCTCGATCCAGCAGCTCCCGCGGGGTGGACCATATCACCGCACCGATGCATCAAACACAAGGGGCCTCACTTGTGCCTCTCTTTCCCCGCAGGCAACTGCACATCTCTGTGCCTCTGTGAAATAAAGTACTGGAGTACCACGCTCCTTCGGAAAGTGCACAGAGATTTCCCTGGGAAAAGCACCCTCTGAGGGTTAAGGAAGATTTCTGGGCTGCAGATGAGCTCATTCCTGCTCTCAGTGCCACCAGAGCAAACCCGAAGCGCAGCGGCAGGGCAGCGTGTTTAACCTAGCGTAACCGAGATCCTTCCCCCGGCTGTGCCTGCATACCGTAGCACCTCGCCTGTGGACGCGGGCATGCACAGCCAGGGATGGATTTGGCCCAGGGTCTGTAGGATTTGTCCTTATTCCCCCTCTAGAACAGCTCTCCTTGTAATTCCAAAAACGTAGTTCGGTAGCTCAGCACAGCTTGGCTGATGACGAGAGGACGCGGAGCAACTTTGGAAACACAAACTGGCACAGGGAGAGAGTCTTTTTGGCTTCGGAAGGACAGCACACACGTTCAGAGCCAGAATGTGTAAAGACTTTTGTTCACAAACAGAAATCCCTTGTGCTGACAGACACTGAACAAGGCTGACGCTCTCATGAATGCAATATGAAAGTTGCCTTGTATTGGGATTAGCTGAGCGAACAGTTTGCAGCAAACAATTGACTCAGAAAATTTAGTAGTAGGAGGATGGTCCCCCAATATTACAAAAAAAAAAAAATCAACTGTGAGAACTCTGTTGTTTTAATGACTTTGTTCCCTCTTTGAGATCATCCATCAAATGCTTCATGAGAACATATACCAGCCCAATGGTCTGCTTCTTGCAAATATTTGTTGTTCAAGGTGTGATACTCTGATTCTCACAGTGGCTCTGTACGGTGGGAAAATTGTTACCCGCACCTAACAGAGGGCAAACGGAGCTGTAACACGATCAGATCCTCAGTCCCAAGTCACAGAGGGAGTCCACAGCCAAACTGTTCCTGCCATGTCTTAGTTCAGCATCGCAATATCAGAGCCATCCGTTTTTCTGCCAAAATTATTATATTCCCAATACAGAGCCTTGCAAAAGGGTTCTTCACTATCAGACAAGAAAGTGAAGTGGCCACATGGACACTCTCTGAATCCACCACGCCTACCTGAAAAGGGATGAATTATCCTCTAGACATGCTGCTGTTTCCATAAGCTATATAGGGAGAACGACTGGGCCAAGCATCTTGTTTAGATGCCTCTAAGTTCCTGTGCGGGGAGAGGTTGAATCCAGGCTGTGCTGAAGTTTCTGTTTCTGATCAAAAGTCCTATATTTTATAAACAACTTTTCTTCTGATTTCTTCCCAAAGTACTTTCAGACCATTTTCGAAAAAACAAATGACTCAAATGTCACTTTTCTCTGTGAACTTTCATGTGTTCCAACTTCTCCAGAGCAAGGATTCTCAGAAAAGGTCACAAACAGGCAAAATAAAATCCCCAGATTATTTCCAACTCTTTCCCCACACTTCAGGCAGACCCAGTGGGGCTCACTGCTTCATCAGTACTGTTTATTTCACTGCAAAAGTATCATTCCTATGCCCTGCCTTTATTAATTACATTGAATGGAGCCAATTATTACCAGATAAGTTCGTTTATGCAGTATGACTAGCCCTCAGAACTGAAGAAGTGTGAGCCAGATGCGTGAGAAGTCCTAGCATGAGCGAACAGAGCAGTTTTGTGGAAATTTCATGACCAGTTACAACCCTGCATGATCGAAGCCTAAGCCCAGAGGTAGGAAACTGTCAGGCCCTTAAAAAGATACTTTTATCTGCCCTTTCCTCTGCCACAGTGATGCAAAAGCAGTATGGTGTCCTTCCACTTTCAGGCGATGCCCCCCAAACGTGTCTTTTTCTCCTTTTCTACACCTTTCAGACTCCTCTTTTTCTCTCCTTCTTCATTATTTTGCTCACTCACTAATTCAACTTGCATAAGAGACTTTACATAAAATCATTTAAGTGTGAATAGGAAGGACCCTTCCACTGAATATACAGTTAAGACTCACAGGTGCAAGTATTTTCCAGCAGCACTGAAAGGATTAATTGAAACATTGAGCCAGAGCAGTAATTATTTTACCAAACAGTGAAATGCTATTCAGCCCTTCCTTCTTACCTGCTACTGATGCAATCAAGGCCAAATGGAGCCAGGATATAAAATTACTGCTGCAGTTCACCAGTACTATGCATTTTAAAGGCAATTAGAGGAGAAAGATGCCCATGACTGCTGTGTAAGAAAGAGGGTTTTCATTAAACAAATGGGTGTAATGCTTACTGTAAAGTCCTGCCACTGCTTCCCAGCAAAACAAAATGTACAGGACTGGACTCATTTCTGAATTTCCAGAATGACTCCACTGAGTCATTCTTGGGTAGAGTTACTCCAGATTTACTCTCTGATAGATCAGAATCAGACCTATGCAGTGAAACAGGCTGATGCTAGAGGTGTTTTTTCTTTGCTTTGTTTTGCTTTAGGTGTATTTTTGTCTCTTCCTATTTGTAATTCAAAGACAAGGAAAACAGTAAGATCCACTGGGGAGGAGAGGAGGAGGAGGAGAAAATATTCCAGTCTTCATATCTGTACTTATCATAGGAGTAGACAGGGCTTGGTTCAGTTCAGCACTCCTGCAGCATGTTGTGTTTGATTCTCATTACGGCAGCGAAGCCCCCCGACTGCTGTGAAATCACCACTAAAGTGAGTGAACAGAAACTGGCCAACGCTCAAGCGTGGGGTGGACAACAACTATCTTCTTCCAACCTTTAGAAACTGGAACAGGTGAATGATCTGCCTTCTCAGTCCTGTGCAAAGCATCCATCACCCTTATGCTAATAGCGATTGCCATAGTTAAGGACCCCAGACTTCGGTCACTATGAATCTGCCTCGTCAAATCCATGGGAGCAAGGTACATCTCCCCACAAAGCTGAGTGTGCACCCTCTGCTTTACAAACCACCTCCAAGTATTTTATTAATTCACTAGAAACTTTCCAAAAAATGTGACCACCTTTGCTGAAATTTTCCATGTTTGATTTCTGACCAAAAGTGAGGGTTTTTTTTAAAAAAAAAAAAAAAAGCAGAGGAAAATTCCATTGGCTGGTTGTGAGCTGAAGCGAAGTGCCAAAACAAAGAAACATTTCCCCCCCCCCCCCCCGTTTGAGAGGGTTTTTGACCACATCTAATTATAGAAGGCAATACCAACCATCTGACATAGGAAGTTACACATAGACCTTACAAAGGCCTCACCTCTCTTTTCAATAGGCTATAGAGAGCCACACCTGGATTTAAGAGATGGAGGTTTGAAAACCATAGAACACAGCAGGTTATTTCTTCATTTATTCAGTTCGAACCCCACTGAAATCTATAGGAATCTCTGTTGATTTAGCAGCAGTTCAGCTGGACCTGAACATCAGCAGTCATGGTAAGGTGTAGACCTGTTGTCTGTGCTTGGTCCTTGTGGCTAGCTGGATACCTTTTAGCTCAAAGAGGCTGTGAGCTCCATCTGTATCCCTCTGCCTTACACCACCTCCTTTCCCTACAGCAAGCTCTTTTCCCCAAAGCCCCCACGGTTCCAGTCTGACTTGCCAGAAATGACCCTCTGTCTCTGAATGGAAGAAATGTCCAGCATTTTCTAGTTTTTCCAGCCAGCACAGAACTAATTAGTACCTTTCCAGAAGGACCAAGCCATATGGTAAGAAGGTCTTTATAGAAGGTGCAAAGGGGAAAATATTCCATCGCTGAAGGGATCTTGAAAACTGTGTCTCTTTTTGCAATGAATAAAAATGAAGCCAGAGATCTCCTAGATCTAATATGGAAAACGCTCCCAAACGCGGCTATCTTAATAACTACTTCGGAAGGTGTAAGGAAGACTATCCTTTCCCATTATTTCTTTTTTTTTCTTTCCCTTTTCTCTTTCTTTTCGTCCATTGCAAACTCGTCCCTGAACGGCACCACTTTTTTAATGCTTCCCACCCATACAATCACCACAGTGGTACAAGACTTACTGGGTACAGAGTAACGTTGTTCAGCCCTCAGGAGGAGCGCTCTGGGTTAGCACTGGAACACATTTGGGAAGTGTGTTATGGCTCGGCCTTGGCTGACACACTGGGATTGAACTAGGTGTCTCCAGAGCTAAAAGCCCAGGTTGTTGCAAGCTGAGGTTCAGAGCCAGGCTGTGTAGCTGGGAGCTGTAACAACTCATATCCTCTGTGGATTAGCACAGAGGGGGACTTGTGAGTGGTCCATGTGATATCTGTTCTGGAGGTAAACAGAGGATTTTAGTCTCCTGGGCTGTCAAACCAGTTCCTTTGACAAGCTCTAAATTCATTTAAAGTCATGTAATTTGAACATGCTGTGGGGTCCAAGTCTACTTCACTCTTGATACTACATCAATAGGTCCATTAAGATTTAGCCAAGTTTTGTGCGGTTTGTTCATAAACAGTCACTACAACGTCTCCTCCAGAGAGATAAGCACTCTTCTGCCAGAACACAATAGGGGCTGCTTACATGGTACGAATCCATGACTTTATAATCATTGGGGGGGGGGGGGGGGAGTGAAAAAGCAAACCATGCTCAAAAGATGCTTTTGAAACTTTAGCAACTTCGCCATCTTGTGTATATTTTCCCAGATAGAGACCCTGTACACGGAGCCTGGGAGTAGTACACTAGTTAAAGACTCTGTCAGCACTTGGATCATAAACACAGCCTTGTAGGGCTTTTATAAGTCAGACATAAAATTTCACCATAGGATGGAATGTCGCACATAACTGCTTAGCTAGGAGAGAAACATCTTCTTCTTTTTAAGCTTAGGAAATTTAAAAATCCCATGGATACCTTTAAGTGCCAGGATGTTGCAGATGAATTTTGATTTTTCATCCTGTTGAATAGAAAATTCCACACAGAGGCACATCACATTACACTGTCATTTGATTAATTTTTTTTTTTTTTTTTTTTTGGTAAAGCCATGACTTTACTAAAGCCATGTAGCAAAACTGTAGCAGTTCAAAAATGCCAGTCACTCGGCATAAGGCATGATTGTTCTCACGGTTCTTCTCTGAATCTGCCCCAGATATGCCTTTCTGAGCATATGAACCAGAGCAAGTATTCCACAACACTGAGTGTGAGGCCGAAAGAGGGTCATTTTGCAAAATTGTTTTGAACTTCAACAGAAAGTGCAGGTCAGACACCCTCACCCAATAATTCCTGCAACAAATCCTTATTTTTGGTTTCAACCATAGCAACTGCTTCAAACATAACATTGACACTTAAAGACTGCAGGATTCCAACGTGGCGCCTCTGGGTAGGAACCCAAATTGTTGCCACATGAAGGAAAACTCAGCTAAGGAGAGAGAAATTAGGAAGCCAAGTAGACTACTGATGGTGACCAAAGCGTGGAAACAGGCAAACGCATGGTTGCAGATGAACAGTATTCAGCTGAGTTGTTATTTTCAAAGATCTTAAAGGAAAGGATGGTTAAGAAATGCTTTTGCTGAGAAATTGCTCAGACAAGAAATCACTGTAGCTCTTCCTGTTGCCCCAATGGGACAGAACAAGACCCTCAGACCAAGAGAAGGTGTAAGTAGTCGGGCCCTGTACGGTGAGAGCATTCATTTGAGTACTGAAGGCAGCCAGGCCGCAGAGCCCCATGTCTCTGAAAGGCAACACAGACCCACGCTCTGCGTGTGCCTATGGCCGCCTGGTTAGAGCAAAGACCTGGCAGTTTTGTCATGACGGTCTACAGAGCACAGAGAGCCAAAGCAAAGTTTTCTTGCAGCAGACCGTTTCTTGTCCAGAGAGGATTGGCCAGGTTGTGCTAGGGCTATCTGCTATCACTGGTAATATTTGCCTTATCGGTTTTGTACCTTACATCATCTGTATGGCATGTAACAAGTTTGCAGTAATGGGTTAACCCTCTCTCTTTTTTGCTCTTATTATCCTTTTAAGGTCTGTGCTTGCAATAGGCTGAGTACAGGGTTGTTAGGAGATTGATACATCCCCACCCTGAAGGCCAGAGAAAGGTTCCCACTGACCCTTGTGGGGCTGAATCGCTCACTGTTTTGCAAGGAGAAAGCCTATAAAAACAACAGGGGGGCAGCCCTTAGTCCCTCCCAGAGCTGGCTTCAGCTCGTTTTCTGTGTCTCCCCCAAGACCCTCTTCAGGCCACATCACACTTTCTCTGTCTGTCCTTATTCTCCTCAGTATTTTCAGGTTTCCAAGTCTCTTGTCACTTAGTTCTTAGGCTTTTCTCTGTGCTATTGCACACAAACTTCTCAGACCAGTCCTCGGTTTCTCTCTCATCATTGCCATTTCTGCTGCCTGGAGCCAGAGTGGGATATTTTGGCAGATGGGATGTAGCACCATCTTCACTTGTCATGGCCTGCTTTCACATATGAGGCCCCAGCAGCAGGGGATCTCTCCTATCTTAGGCACCAGCCTAAGACACCAGTGGGGTGAGCCACCCTCACACAGTGCCTTAGTCCCTCTAGGAAAAGACTAAAAAAGGAGCCCTAAATCTAGATGACTAGCTTAGAGTAGGTTCCCCTCATGTCTAGACACCATTTGCCAGGTGCTGTACACATCAAAAGCAGAACAGCCCCTACCCAAAAAACTTCCCATGGACGCATCAGGCAAGGGGCGACAGATAAATAGGGACAGGATTCACCTAATCAGATGCAAAAATCTTCAGTTTAGTTGGCAACAGCCAAACTGGATGCATCCACTTAGCTCAGCTGTAGCCCTTTGCGCTGTGAGCTGGATGAGATGAGCACTGCCATTAAGGGAGACAACATCAATCAGCAAAACAAGCAGCCATCTCAGCACCCTAGTTGTCGGTTGCAAGTCTTAAGGAAGGGGTGTTGATGTGTGCCTCAGCTCCACTTCAGTGCTGCTGCAGGCCTTCCTCGGCCCCTTGGTGTTGCTTTAATGTTTTTTTGTATGCCTGGTGCTTTGCCCATTGCCTAAGCTTCCTCCTCTTCAATTCAGGGCTCTCAGGTTTTCAACCTTCCACAGGGAAAGGACTATTCCTCTTACATGGAGTAAGACTTTGGGGAAAGTGAATGAACAGAAGAGAGCACTTAGAGCTGAGACGTTGAAAGGCTCCTTACACAAAACACAAAAGAGCTTTTCTTCTCATCAGTGTTTTCAGGAGACAAAAGAAAACACATTTTCTGAAGTGTTCCTTGGAGATATTTTGTTTTGAAGTGGTTAAAGAATTTAGAATGAGATAAGGGGGAGACACTGGCATAAAGCGAGGATAACAGCTTGTTCCTCTGAGGGCTGGGATTAAATTGCAGGGAATGCTGGCACTCAGCCCAAGCTCAGCTTCTCCGGCCCCAACACTTGCTTAAAAAGGTAGAACTTGAAACATGTGCTTTGCACTCTCTTCTTATCATCGCCCTCCTGGCTTTAACCATTGTTCATGTGCTCTGGCATTCTCCAAGCCTGCATCTAGGTTTTGCTCAAGACAGCGTTGATAAGCCCGATGATGAATGTGGAAAACTCCTCCCTGAGAGGGTTTGACTGGGGCTGCGTCTGAAATCACTGGCAAAGGACTCCCCTGTTGCTTTTTTGCTCTTCTTTCCCTGGCACTAGAGGCAGTCGCATTTTGCAGAAAGCCGCTGAGAAGCCGAGATGCTCTGTTTGCAGGTGACTCATTATCAGATTGATGGTGCTTATTGAGGGATTATATTAGCTTTTGTTTGGCTTGATACAATGCAAGACTGTCTTTCTCTCCTTACCTAGTGTTGCCCTTTTTTTAGCAGTGAGAACTTGCTTGCTGATGTTTGCAGCTTAGTATTCTTTGAGCCAGAAGCTCTGTGCAAATCACTCTCAAAATCCTCCCCTCTCAGTCTGCAGGCATTGCTGACAGATACTGGATGTTTCACCTGTCTAACCTTAAACACACATGTTTTCACAACAGATGGGCAAGTGGGTTTTTTCATGCTGTTTGAGTCAGCGTAGAGTAGCAGATTAGCCAGGTCTGTGAATCAGATTTTCTAAGGCCCTTTTTGTGTGCTGACAGTGAGTGTCAAGACCTGTGTTTTCTTACATCCATTTATCATGGCTTGGTATGTTCAAAAATGTTGTTTTTCTTCATTAACTCTTTCATCGGTAAAAGGCCAAGATGTTCATGCTGTCTTTACTGCTGCATTTTTGGGTCTCCTGGGTTAATTGATTAATGAAGTAGAGCTGTTGGTATCTGTAGAAGAGAGGACATCTTGTTTTAATGTACAGACACCACAATGATAGTAACCAGAGGCCTGGCATGAACACAGGGGCCTGGCATGCAAAAAAGGAAGAGATGATGCCCTGAAAACCTCATATGCTAGGTAGCAACACAGAGTAGCATTTTCCCCTTTTAAAGTAAGGAAGGAGGTGGGAGGTGACGGAAATGAGAGTAGGAAACAGGCAGCGACTTGTCTAAGGTCATACAAGAAGGCCGTGGCACACCTGTGAATGAACGCAGGTCTCAGCAATGTGTCTTACTTACAAAGCTGAAGTCTGCTTCCCATTTTAGGTGGACATCTTGTTAGGTACGTGATCTATCTGTATGCTGCTGCTGGCTTACTCATTCTCTCCTCATAAGAAATGATGAAGTCTTGTCTCTAATCAGGGAGAATACAGGAATGTACACTGAACCGTAAACCCCTCTGGCTGGGTGCTAAACCCAGCAGCTGTGAGCAGGTAAGCTTTGGGTTGTTCCATATCTCATTCTTAAAGAATCATTTTGGCAAGCCCTTCCCCTCATCTGTCTCAATTACAAGTGATTTTATATTCATAACTCTGCTTTGCGGGTTCCAGATCCAGAATACGTAGGCGCAATCAGGATTACTGTGTGGGTTAGATTTCACCTGGGGATAAAAAGGAGCTGTAAAGTCCACTTCCCGGTCACAGTGCCAGAATGTAGTGAGGCCAGACTGGAGAAACAAATACCCCATAAAAAACAGAAAGGTCGGCTGCAGTGCTTGAACCTTGATCTTCCTATGGTTTGAAAGGAGGAGTCTTTGTGTGTGTTTTGGGTTGGATCAGTTTGATTTGTTTTAGCTTTTTCTTAAGACAAAATATGGATTTTCCTCTCTGCATTTTAAATAGTTGTATCATAAAGTTTGGCCTGTGTTGTCTCTGACATGTTGTACACATGCAGCTCTATTTAAGTAACAGCTGGGATATATGCACATATGTCATCTATCAAAGTTTGGAGAGGGAAACGCATGAGCTGATGCATTTTTGTATACTTGCTGTCATCACATTCAAGTAGAAAGAATTAAGGCTTGAAAAAGAAAAAATCTTGTTGCTTCATCTTACCATGAAAATCTTCTTCCTTTAACCTTATGCCCTGCATAGTTGAGCAACTGTATGGAAAAGTTTAAGTGGGTAGTACAGAGATCAAAAGAACGCCATCCATTATAAATTATTTATAATTGCACTTCACTTGCACTTCAAAAAACTGGAGTCAGGTTCTGTTTGTATTCTTGTGGGTTGTTGTTGTCTTAACCTGTTAGTATTTGTTTCTTTAACTTCTTATTTTGATGCTGATCACGCCCCCGCATCCAAAGGATTTTGAAACCATTAAGACAGCAACCGTAAGGTCTGCAGAGCTGGGACCCTTTGTTTGCCTCCGTTGGAGTGGTGGGTTTCTGCTCTGAGCTAGTGAGTTGGGGCACTTTTATGAAAGGACAAGTCCTAGAGGACTGAAGACCCAAGGGATGTGTGTCTATTAGGGTTTTGCAGAACGTGTCCGAATCCCGCTTCTCCAGATGATATGTGACACAGTGGTGCGAGGGAGTGGGGAGGCCAGAGCACGTCTCTGCTGGCTGGCTGAAATCCTACTTGACATGGGAAGGTGGTTGGCTTTGAAATATGTCCTTTCAGTAATATCGCCTCTCAACAGAAGTACAGGATCCGGGTATTAGTTACAGCTTGCTTTAGCCCCTCTGAGACAGCAGCAGCAGCTGGATTTTGAACCACTGAATTTAGGTTTCAATATCCTTTATTCTCCATGCCACATTAGCGAAGTCAGTGAGGCATGAGGGAAGATATGAGAACTGTATTTATCTTCTGTATATCTCATCTACAGATTTATGGATTGTCTTCCCTCATCCTCAGAATACAGAAACTGACATACCAGAAAAGACCCAGAGCTGATCTAATCCAGTACCCTGACTCTGACAGTAGCCAGTGGCAAATATTTCAGATAACTGTATTAAATCATGACTGCAGGCAAATTCAAGATAATCTTCACTCTCGTAATACTCTTCCTGCACTGAAATAGTTAAAGAATGGCTTCAACCCTGAGCCGGGAGGTGCACTAGTCTTTCAACTGTTCATGCTGTTACAATATGTAACTTACACCTGGGTATCCTCATTCTTCCTAGGAATATATAATCCATTTTGGAATACTACTAAGCAACTTCCTGCAGCAGTGAGTCCCTCATCCCTTCACGTATGGCACCAGGAGGTGTCATTTCCTTTTATATATTTACCAGTCCTCCTGAATGCCTCAGTGCTTTTGTGTTGTGAGTCTGGAACGACACCTTAGGAGGTCTCCCAAGTGACTTACTTCGATCTCCTTTTATCACATTCTCTCTTATTCATCTCCTTTCTTACCTGACACAACAATGGCCTACATGGACAGTGAAACACCTGATTATTGACCCTTACATCCATCAAGACTAATCTTATCTATCTGCCTCGCTGAGGCCACATATGGGACTACCGGTAGATTCAGGCACCTTCAGCTGGAGGAGCTTCACACTTAACAACATTCCTCCCAGCAGTGAAGGCTCGTACACATCTCAGTTAACTCTAAGCATCTCAGCAGCTGACCTAAGGAGATACTCCAGATATCACAGTCATTGACCCTGGAAATGCCAAGCTTCCTCCATGGCTGGATGGGGAGCTGAGGATCCTAGTGCCATGTGCCTAGAGTCAGAGGGGATCAAGGTATGTTCTTTATGATTTTGCCTACAACCTGCCCTACCTGCAGTCCTTTCCCACGTCCTCCTCTGGTCCTTGTCTGGACTTAGTGTCAACACCGTGTCTAGCCACACTCTGAGAGCAGGGACCTTTTAAAAAGTGGCTATGGCAGCTTTTAAGGAGTCTTTACAAATATGCAGCAAACCAGTTAGAGATTGCATTCAGTTCTAGTTTTAAAATGCTACAAAGCTCAGCAAGTAATACCAGCTGAGTTTTGGGTTCATGGCTTTCTCACATCCCGAAGTACAGCAAGTGCCAGATCATGTCTTTCCCTTTCCAAACTGCTGAGTGGAAGGAGATATGTCATGTGCTGTCCTTCATTAACGCCACAGCCACTCTGCTCCTCACGCCTAGATTTTCCCACAGAAGGACAATGTCCTTCACGAGCTATAGGTGGATTTCTAAGATCATTTTCCTGGAAATATTTTCATTACTCAGAAATAACATTTTCCACAGGCCTACCTGCAAGTCACTCTCTGAAAAGGCTTGACATGGATGCCACGTATCTCCACAGACTTGCTCCTGTCCCAAGCTTGTTTCCAATAATCTGCTGCAAATAACGTCATTTCATTTGTGTGCAATTCTTCAGCCAAAACTTCAACCTAAATTCTACACACTGTTTCTGAAGAGATTCCTCCCTCTTCAGCATGTTGTTTTTAATCTCTTGTGTAGAAAATGCTGTTAAAGCCATATGGCTTGATTTCGCCATCACCAATGCTATTCTATCCTTTATCCCATTGTGAAATGCTGCCAAAACAAGAGGGTGGTGTTTTATCGTCACCCTGCGTACAGTGCCTGACCAAACACTGGATAGGCAACAGTCCTATGGTTCATGTTAAATGTTATCTCTGGCCATCAAAATTAATGTATAGTAAAGACAGGAAGAAAAGAAAAGAAAGTTTTACTTCACAGGGCTGTAGTCAACTGAATGTCACAACTGGAATACATGAAATGAGAAAGTGTGTTGTGATGAGGCACCATATAACTTGGCATTAAGAAAAGATAGGATGACCTGTGAGGATAACCCAGGTCTGTCCTGTGTCCCGTGGTCCAAGCTGCAAGGCATGCTCCTTGCAGCATTATGGGAGTGTCAGGTTAGCCCAAGATGGGGGCTCAGGGCACAAGGGCACACAGGCAGGCTGAGCTCGGTGCTCTGCTCTCTGCACTGAAATGATACCATGGGCAGGGATTTGTGTTTGTGTTTTGTATTTCTGCTTCTCTCTGTAGCTAATGTGAGACTAATGATACAAGAAAGCACTTGGAGGAAGAAGCCACTCTGGTTTCTAGCTCTGGTTTGCCAGGCCTCCTCTTGTGTGCCTTAACTTCTCTGGAGACACCAAGACCTGCATGGTGAAACACTTTGAGACAAGTGCCATGTAAAGCCGTATATTTATGGCTATATGTCATCTGCTCCATGCGCAGACCTCAGCATGCTGTGAGCAGTTCCATACCTGTACCCAGCCTCCGAAGCGTGCTTCCTCATGGCTTTTTATGTTTTAGCAAAACGTCTGGGCAAATAGTGAGTGATGATTTCCTTCAATTGTTGCCGCCATCCTCCACCACCCTCAAAATTATTCATTCTAAAGGAAATTTAAAAAAGCTTTTGTTTGAGAATTCCCTCCCTCTAATTGAGTGCATTGTACAGAGATCAAAGCACTGTTTTCAGTAGGTCTTGGTAAGCAAGAGTTTTCTGAACAGACTCCAAGCTTTTGGTGTAGAGTGGGTCAAAATGACCTTTGCTGTTCACCCCCTCCCACATTCATACATTAGTAACTGTTAATTCACATTAGCTCACATAGGCTGGATTTAGTTTTAGATCAATTATGCTTATATATTTTTGGTAAATGTAGTTTTCAGGCAGGGTAGAAGAGTAAAGAGTGCTTCTAAATTGCACACATTTGAATCTTTGAGTATTGGTCTAGAAGTTAGGTTGTACCTCTCCAAGGCTTTTTGAACAAATTTCGATGCTACCAGCTTTCAGTCTGGGAAGCTTTCAGCTTCAGGGGGAAGACTGAACCCATGGCAAATTGCCATCAGAGAGGTCCAAATTTCACGTGGGGATATTTTGGTTTCCTAAGGCAGTACTCTCAGAGGTGGGAGAAAGCAAATAAAGCTCATTTCAGACCCCTGAACACAGAATTCATATATCAACAGGAGCATCCATCATAAGAGGAAAATGGACTTGAAGGACCTAAAAAACATATAACCAAGTACATTTTATATATCACTCCTAGGGAAATCTCATCCCAAACATAAGTGTCAAATACTAGTCTTAGTTTGACTGTCCTTTGAAATGCTAAATCATTAAAAAAGGAAAGGAGACTACCACCTTACTATGACTAGTTTCAAAGTAGCTAATGGCCTTTGGAAGGAGTCTTTCATCACCTATAGGAAGTTCTGGATTTAGAAGGGCCAAAATGTTATCAGAGGAAAAGAGAGGTGGAATGGTTCCAGGAAGAAGTATCAAATGGAAAAGGGCAAAAAAAGAAGGAATGAGGAAGATAATGTGAGGGTTTACTCATAAACAGACACATTTCTTCACTGCCAAAGTAGCAACTCTGCTAACGAGGGTTTAGAGAGTTTCTTGCCAAATAACTAATATTACAGTGTGTGAAAAAAGCTTAGGCTTTTTAAATGCATACCTCTAAATCTTCAGCCAAAACCAGCTGAATGCTTCCTCATTTAAAACTTGGTAAAATGTTTTATTTAAATGTACTATAATGTGTCCAGTGTTTCTATTACATTGAAATGCAATTTGTATGGCTTAAATCTAGAAAATAGCATCACTTTGCAGGTTTGTTCAAACTACCAAATACATCATATTTACCTCCACTTCTATATGGTGTGTGTGGCGGGGGGGGGGGGGGGGGGCGGATTTTGTGGAGAAACAGTAGCCTGAGACAGTACTTATGTTATAATAGTTACCCAGTGTCAGACAAATTTTGTCCCTAATTTTCAAAGCCTGTAACAATCCATCTGGAACTTTACACCCATGATCTTCTGGAAGAACAGGCCTTTCTTTCTGGAAAGTTTGAAGTAAAAATGGACAAAGCGCCTTTGAGACCTGGAGGCTCAACAAATGAGGTGTTTTCATTCTTGGAAAAGTTGCCCAGTTTGTGTTTATTTTGGCTTATCCAGTCGTATATGGCTAGAGCTACGGACAACCAGGGACGATCAATGCTTTTCACCAGCTCTTAGTAATGTTGTTTAGAGACAAGGACAGGAGGCCTGGGCTAACACACTTCTCGCAATTAAAAAAATGGGCCAACATATTTCAGTTTAAAGCTGAAAATCTTAACACTGAAGATCACCTAGTCCAAGAAGCAACTGAGTTATACTCACCTGCATGGACTAGGTTCCTCATATGGTACTCTATGGTGATTCAAATAAGAGGAAGACTGTCAAACTCAAATTAAGCACAATACAGTTTTTCTGCTGATTCACTTTGGCCTCCCTTCTTGCTGAGCTGTCTCACAAGGCTGTGGGAGCTGTAATCCTGCCGTACTTGCTGTTCTGCTGGTGCTCTCCTCTGTTCCCAGGCAGTGCAGTTAATGTCCTGCCTCCTCTGCAGATCCCTGGGTAAGTCTACAACTTACCTTGGGTTTTCTTAACATTATGCCTATTTTCTTAACTTCATGACTCAGGGGGGTCAAATTACTTTTGACTTTTTTAGCAGTTGGAAGGCAATCTTCCCCACAACCATCTGTTTGCAGCTGTTTTAGCATTACATATTTGCAAAGATGCAACCTGTGGTGGAGGAAGTCCCTGAACTACAAACTGTTGAACGTTGTTGTACACTCACCATCTCTTTATGCTCTTTCTAAGGCATCTACTCCTGGCCATGGCTCAGAAACAGGATAGTGGGCTAACAGGATCTCTGTACAATCAATCATGCTTATGTTCTTGCACTCTCATAAAACATCACTTGTGATATGCTATAATAACTGTAACTCTTTGTGAGTGATGAGGCTGCATTACTTTCAGGAAAAAGGATGTTTCTTCTTTTAGGTGGAGCACTGATCTATGTGTGTTTATAAACTGTCCTTTGTGTCTGATCTATGAAGGAAGTGAATTTGGGACTGTCCACTCAGCAAAAGGTGTGACTGCAATCACGATGGCTCGATCTAGTCAGGGTGCTAACAATAGCACGGACAATGTGGTGACACCAGCGTTTGCAATTGCACTGTGAGTAAATAGCACGGTCCAGGAGATTTCACATGCTGTCACCAAAGCTCTTGCCGTGATGTCTTTGCTGCAATTGCAGTTTACTCCAAACATATACTTTCTGATCTGACTTTCTGCTAGAAAGCTTAAGTCCGTCTGCAGAGACTGCTGTTTCCCCAGGTGTGATACCCCGTGTGAGCCAGAGCAGCATGGGGACAGAACTAAGAGCATCCCTGTGACCAAAGCTATTCTATACTTAAACACACAAGTTAGGTTTGACCTTAACTCAATCTACAGATGTCAGAAAGACAAAAGCTCTGATGAAACCACTTGGCTTCACTTGCACAGGACTACAACACTCAGCCCTGAATTTTCAAAAACCTTCTGCCCAGATGTCCAGATGTTTTTGAATCACAGGAGGCTAAAACTCCCCCTCACTCGTCCTTTCCCCGCTGTCAGTGGAGAGTTAGACAAAAGTTAGCTTTATCACATTGCCCAAACTATTTAACACTGGCACAAAAGGACACATGGCAAACGTCCCCTCCAGCCGTGAGATTACCAACAGGTAATCACATGACATTTACATAATAATAGGAAAAGAAAGCAGATATTTTTCTTTTCTAATGAAAAAATGTGCATATGTTGCTACACTAATAATGTTTGCCTGATCTTGTCCAATCTGCTTCAATAAACATGCAAAGTGCCTCCTAGGAAGAGTTCAAAACATTGAAGAGTTTGGAAATTGCCTCAGATGATTCACAAATAAAACAGCCTGCCCTCCGAATTAAGAGCCAAGCCGGCCGAGGAGTCGTTCCCAAATGTGACACTCCACCATCACAAGGTCGCCTGTGTCTTGTCATACGCGCACAAGCCCCGGTGAATTAGCAAACTGTTCACAAGGTGGAAAAGTATCATTTCAGGTCCTGGATGGGAGGATATATGGGAGAGGAGCTGAAGAGTCAAGGCCTATGTCACTTGATCTGCCGCCTTCTAGGCAATGTCACTCTTCTTTTCGGTCTGCTGTGAAAGCTGCCTGGATAAAGAAGCTGTTTCTCTGCAGCGCAAGGGTACTCGTAGTCTCTGGAAAGTCTCAGTCACTTGGAAACAGAAGTGGCAAACCCTGGCAGTATTAGCGTAGTCATTTTTCCATCACCCGTGCTGAAAGTTGTTTTCTGTCTCCAATCTCTTCGACACGAATGGTCTGATTTTGAAAAAATGTGCATGTGCCGAGGATGGCAGTGAATGCAATAGCAAAAAAATATGCCTAATATGTTCTTTGGGATGCTTTTTTAACCTGGCTATTTTCAGGGTTTGCTACTTGCCAGCTCCAAGGTTGAAAATTTGTATATAAAACCCTTCAAAATCCCGAGATCACCTTAAAAATCATAAGATGGTTAAAAATTAGCAGCATATTTTTACTAATTTGTATTCTAATGGTTAAAGCATCAGGGTTCATATTCTCAGCCTCTTTTTTTGTAACTGCAGCTTGTATTTTTGTTTTCATGAAAGGTGAATTCTTGTGCAGGTGCCTATAGAAAAACACTCATGATAAACTCAGAGAGGCTAGCAATATTGCTTTAGTCAGAAGCTTACACAGATTTGTGTGGAAAAAAACTTATTGTCTTTCTACAAGCAATGTTCTGTGTTTTGCTAAAGACCCACTGGCTAGAATAAAGAGAAATGTATGAAAATCTCAGCTTTCAGTTAAAAAAAATGGAAAGAAGCTTCTGGGCAACAACATTATGGAGAAATACTTCTAGTGTGAAGCTGAGATTGAGATGGTGATCCGGATCTTAAATGCATGACTTTTTACGGTTAGATCTCACAGTTTCCAAGGGAGTCACTTCGATCTGAAGGCCTGGGGTAGAGCATTGGTTTGGGGTGTTAGCAACACTCCAAAATGCTTAACTGATGTGGGAAAAATCTGGTCTGAAGTTAGGTGCAAAGACGGGACACCCATTTATACAGGTGCTCCTGTTACAAGGGAGAGCGTGCATAAACACACACCTACCTGCACGTATTAAAAATTTGTGTTTAGGTCTCTGCAATTTCGGTGCGAGCTTTTCCACTGTACAGCTGTGCCACTAACCCTGCCCAAGCCTGAAGACAGGTCGAGCGAACGATGTTAACTGCTCAGTGCTCACACTGCTATGGGCAATGAGGTCCCAAAATTGCAAACCTGGGACATAGTGGGTGCAGTCAAGATCTACACAGCCTGGATCCTTCTCAGGCAGGTGCTATGTCTGAATCCTAAAGCTGCCATTTAAACCGCAGCCCATGGAGTCGGTTCCCAGCAGTAGTGGGGCTGCGGCACCTTCCTATGAAGGCTCCCAAACCCCAGCAGATGGGGTCTAATCCTCAGCAAAGCAATCTGGATTCAAACTGGTCCTCGCAAGTAAGAAGTCTGGCTGCTTGTTGCGTCACCCCCCAGAACCATGCAGCAATCAGGGATGCAGCAGCGCTAAATAGCCTTGCTTTTTGGAAGGTGACTGCAGGGAGCAAATCCTGGTGCCCGCAGAGTCCCTGGAGCAGGGTCTCCTTGGGGCACCCAGGCAAAATCACTCACATCTCACACATCTGCTGCAGCCCAGTCCTAAGCTCAGGTCTTAAAGGAAAAGCTCACATTAAAGCAGCAATGACAAACCAAATGATAGCACAACATCTGTGTTCCACATTAAAATTGAAGTTTTGTAATACATAATAAATGCCCTCAATGATTACTTAAAGATCTCTGAAATTATCTGTTTCTTTTTGCCACTCCTGTGAGTCACTATCCAGGTTTAAACTTGCAGCCTCTAACTCCCTCCGTTGTATTTCTTACTTGATTTATGGTGCAAGTAACATCAGTCTGCAGTGTTCCCGCCAGTGCAGGACGACACAGGCACATACGCCACACAAGCACTTGCAAGATGCAACATGGTGCCAAGCCCCGGGATTTGGAGTATGTTTCCCTGTATCAGTGAGTAAGCTGTGGTCTGTAGGTCCAAGGCAGCTAGAGCAATGCCTTTACTTGACTTCTCTGCTCGGAGGAAACCAGGGCCATCCCATCTAGAAGCACCAGCTGAAGGATTAGCTCTCTGGTGGCAATGGCAAGGAGAGACTCACCAACTCATATGTAGCCTGGCTGCACGTACGCGGCCTGATGCCTGAGGAACGGCCCCGCATGGGCTGGTCATGGTGGCTCCTGAGGCAGCACCTTCAGCCCAGGCTTCTTGAAAGCTGTGGGACAACGTGCATGAGATGGCTGTGGCGGGTCGAACCTTTGCTCGGCTCCTACCTCTGCCTGCAAGGACTTCAGGTGAGCTATCTGTTAACTTAGGGTCAAACGCAGGAATGCCTGCCAGCCCCTCCACGACGTAGCAGTGTGAGGTCATGGCTCTTCATAAGGTTATGAAGGGCACACAAATAGTTCCTGCAGGCTGCAAAGTCCTGGGACTTGCATTGTCTTTGAGCTGGTACATTAGCACATTCCTCCAAGCTACAACGTGGCTGAGAAGTCTCTTCAAATGCACGCTGCGGCTCTCGGCATGGCCACAGGCCTGCTAGCAGTGAGGCCAAAAGCCTGTTGCTGAGAAGAAATACAGTCAGCAGTCTCAGGACGGAGCAGCCTGAATCCATTCTCCCAGATTTTTATTTGGGGGATAGTTTTGTTTACCCAGCTCACCCATTTGTATTTGCTTCTTTGCTATTTCGTCTCAGAAGAGCTTGCTAAGCACTTCTGAGCCACTCCGAGCTTTGGCAGTGGACATCCTTCCACCAGACAGCTGCTAGCGCTGCTCCTGCACTCTGCCGAGTGACTCACGCCAGCACTCTCTCCTCCCTCCTCGCTTTTTTCCCTGAAGACTTTTATGAGACACAAAAGGATAAAAGTCCTCATGCGAATTGCTGGGCGAGTGCTGACACTTCTTGCTGTGCAACTGATAGGGCTGAGTTTATAAAAATAAAACTCTCTAATAAAGAGCTTAGGAGGTTTTTAAACTAGAAAAAGAGTCATTTGCTCATCTAGGGGAGTCCTCTGGAAATCGCACCCCAAGGGATTTCACCCTGGTAGCCTTCTGTTGAGCCAAATAACTTTTATTACGGTCAAAGCATGAGTTCCAGAATGGCATTTAGTGTTGATTTGAAATTTTTTTTTGCTTCCCCACCATAGTTTGTGTTAACAGTTAATCAGCCTTGCTGTTTTAATTATTTTTTTCCATGCTTTATTTCCCCTGTGAATTGGACTGCCCTTAACTTCCAGGAAGAGCTTCTTCTTACTGGTTCTTGTCGTGCATCTCTCTGGCTGAATTTAAAAAGCCCTTGTAGTGCCCAGTATCTCTGGAATGTACTTGGACACTTAATCAAATCAACTCATTGTTCAATCTTCCTTGTATTGTTCTATTTATGGGGGGGGGAGGGGGCTACAGGGAATAGGGCATATGACGACTGCCCCATGGAAATCAGAGGTATCGCTGTGGCTGCACCCAGCTTCAGAGGGGTTACTGCAGCACATCGCATGCATTTGTTGCTTGTTTTCTCTTTGCAAGCCAGGAGACCCTTGGGACCAACCCGCTCAGGGCCCCCTTCTTCAGCAACTCCCCCAGGGCACCCATCCCTGCCCTGGAGAGCTTGTGGGCAGTGTTACAGAAACAAAGTGACATAGTGGCACGGCTGCTCAGGGACAGTGAGGACCAGCAGCCCAAACCAGGCTCCAGAGCACTCTGCCAGAAACTTATCCTATTTACTTGTCTTCCTGGCTGTATTCCCCTTTACATCACCTATCACCGTTCTTCTGTGTTGGCACCTCTTCCTTCAAGGTCTGCTGTCTTCAGTTTCTTGTCCTTTCTCTCTATATCTTAGACTATAAACTCCTTGCAGAAGGATGATAGCCTCATTATGTTTGCAAGGCACCAGAGGCATCCCCTGTGCTCTGTGCAGAAGTTGCATTCACAGTGTGAGGTGTGCTATCCATTAGTTGACACGAGTGCATGGCCGAGGAAAAGCCTTGCCCTGGAGTGTCAGACCTTGTGCCTTGAGCCCATCTCCCATGCATACTTCTCAGCACAACCCTGCTTCCTGGCTTGTCCAACAACTGTCTGCGCAAGCTAAAACAAGGCTCAGTGCCTCAGTTTCACCAAGCAGTGAGAGTGCTCTGAGATGAAGCTGGTCCTTCAGTAGGATTATTGGTGTTATTCACATGAGCATGCACTCTCCTGATGGGAGTGGGACCAGAGGTCTGGTGAAGAACTGCTCCTGGATCTAAGTGGTGATGCTCAGATATGAGATTGTTTTGGTTGCCAGTAATCACTTCTCTTTAATCTCTTCTCCATGAACTGACTGGTTCCCCAAATTTCATAGGAAAAGGAATAACCCTTCCCTTTGGCAAAAAGGCACTTTCAGCAGGAAATGTAGAAAGCTCCCATTTTGCAGAACCTCACACCCTTTCACTCTGAAATGGACCTAGGATTCCTTCCCTCAGTTTTTCCTGCCTCAAAATCCAGGTTGGTTTGTTGAAATAAGAAGTAAACATAATGACTTTAATGGGATGAGCTTGCGGGGCTGTCGGCTGACTGAGGCCACCCAGCTAGAGTTCAGCGTGAGACAGTCTGCACCTTATAAGGTCAAGAGATGAAGGCATTTACAACAAAAAAATAAAGGATCTGAACATGTTATTTAAATCATGGTGCAGGCAATTTTTTTTTTATTCCTTTTTACCCCTTCTGGTTCATGACAAAACCTGAAATATGCAAGTGAATATAATGTCTAACATTTGTTAAACCCAGACTGAAGACCAGCCAGATAGCACTGAAAACAAACTGTGAATATTTTAAATGGAGTGAGATATACATGATAGAGTAAATAAAGGGCACATACCACATAAGAAAAATTGGACAAAGTTCAAATACTATTCATCTTGGAGAAAGGCTTTTGAGCAGAGCAGTGCAGCTTGGAAACACTTGCATGTTCATTATCGTCCATTATGGTCAGCCAGCTTTGGGGGCAAGAGGACAGGAATCATACAAAAAAATGAGGGCCCAGGTACTGCCTGCTAGTAGGTACTCATGGCTCTGAACACCGAGGAAAGGAGAATGGGGGTTGTATTATGCAATACATGGAAGTGGTCCAACATGTCAAGAGTTCAATGCTACTCCTAGGTCTTAAGTGCTAATAAAATAAGCTCCTAAACTGCTGAAGGCACATGTCCAGCCCAGAATGCTTTCCAAATCCTTAGCAGTTCTTTTTTTTTTTTTTTTTTTTTTTTTTTTGGTCTGATATGGCGTTTTTAGCCCTACTTCCCCAAGCCCAAAGATATTCCCAAATTTTGCGTATTTTGTTTTTTCTGAGGGCTTTTCAAGTTGACTTCACTTTGGAAGATGAAATTATTGAGCTGAAATTCCTGCTGTGCATAATGGCACTTCCCTAATGTTTAAAAATGTCACTTACTCCATCGTGAATTCAATAGTTAGCCCAACAGTGAAAAAAGGCGATATACACAGCACATACAAGATAAAAAAAAAATTGGTTTCACATACCCATAAAAAGGAGTTAGTTCTGTGCGACCAAT
Source organism: Dromaius novaehollandiae (assembly GCF_036370855.1). Classification (NCBI taxonomy): domain Eukaryota; kingdom Metazoa; phylum Chordata; class Aves; order Casuariiformes; family Dromaiidae; genus Dromaius; species Dromaius novaehollandiae. The sequence continues at coordinate 79,341,348 of NC_088101.1, read as the reverse complement.
AGGTCAGACCTTATGACTGGAGATAAGTTGCTCACAAGCAGAAATGATTCTTCACACAAATGGAGAAGGATCTGAGAGCAAGCTCAGTCTTTTTGGAAACAGTAGGACCAGATTTTGGAGCTGTCAAATAAAAGTGGTACCTCTATACCCCACTGTCATGAGTGGAAATTTTGAAGGTCCCAGAGGAGCTGAAAAAACTGTCTCAGAAAGGTTGCAAAAAAGTTTATTCTTGTAAGAGCTGAAGATTTACTTGCAGCTGAACAGTAAACAAAACCTCTTCCTGGAAACTCCTATTTCTGATCCAACTTTGCAGCCCCTTTCCCCAAAATGTGGTTTGTCAGTCTTCGCCCTCAGCCAAGAACTGACAGCTCTTGGCAGCCCAGCTCAGCGTGGCTGTTCAGTTTTAATCATGTTGTTTAATTTCTGTTTTCACTTCATGTCCATGTGTCTGTTGCCTGCGAACTCTGCATTTTAATACTGCCACGTCAAAAGAACTGCGCAGATGCATTTTGGTGCAGGAGCAGGGAAAACCCATTTGTCATCTTCCGCAATATCGGGCATCTCTCGCCTCTTTGGCTATCTCTACGGGACCTGTTTGCAAGGGTGGAAGGCGACAATATTTTTCCAAAGAATTTTCTCTCAATCAAATGACAGGGGTCTTTGTGCTACCTCATGGGAGTCCCTCTCACCCCACACTGCCCTTGGAATAAAAAAGCAGAGAAGCACACTGTTTAAATATGCATATAGAGCTCTGCTGCACAATAGATTAACTGCCATCAGCTTTCTATTTAGTGTGAGGAAAAACAGTAGAGATTTTTAATTGATAATTCAGAAAGACACCCCATTGAATGGTGGTAATAATTACATCTGCCTATTCTGAGCTCTTCATCTACACAGGGGTAATAGAGCCTTGTCCCTCAGGGACCGGAGCCCAGCTGAGAAGGCGGGACACCAAGCAAAGGAGTTGTAATTTGTATTTTGTCAACAAAAGCTGCTTAATCCTCCAGAAAGGCATCCTTCAGAGAGGCAAGCCTTTGTCCCAGGGTTTTCAGAGTGGAAGGGGGGGATGGGGAGGGAGGGAGAGAGGGAGAAAAGGGAATTACTGGCCACATGTAATTTATGGTTGAAAAGGTTCATTTATAGCTATCCCACCGTTGTATGCTTAGCCTGAGACCCTACTAGCTTCTCATTCTCTCATCAAGTTTGCCTTTTGTGGCTATACGAATGGTAATGATTTGAGGAGAGGTTGGTCATGGTTGTTAAGAGTCATCTAGTGTGATCAGAACTGAAGTCTCAAATTGATATTCATGTTTAAATACATTTCACTAGCATGAAATTTGGGACCTCTGTAATAATCATCTAGGAGCAGTCATTCATGATTCAATAATATGCATATATGTATTTATTAGCTGTGTTTCAGTTTGTTTTCAGCAAGTTTCAGGTGACACAAAGGGCTTTTAACATCTGTTGGAAATAATTAAGGGTATATGAGCAATAAATAAATAATAAAAAGATCAAAACTGGAGTCTCAGAGCCAAAGCCCTCCAAACTCTGGTGATCCAAACATACTGTCTGGTTTTGATTTCAGGTCACATCCAAACCAGAGGAAACCTATTTCTTGTGCTTTAGTTTGGATATAGCAAGAACCCCCTGACGTGTGAACCAGAAAGCCCTCTGCTCCCAGCAGCTATGTGAGATTTATGTCACGTAAGGTTGGAATCTCATGGGAACAGATCACAGCACCGCAGCGCTGTCCCGTCAGGCCATATTCTCTGATCCGGCTTTGAACATGAACAGCCAACATGTATTCCTGACCCAGAGATAAGACATGATGCTCGTGTACCTACATGGCAGGTGTATCAGCTGGTAGGGTATAGGCTAGCAACACAGCTGAAGGCAGCTCTGTCTGGCGAACGGACCCTGAATCCTTTCAAGGTGTGCGTCCCTGTGCTCAGTGTGCCCAGACCCCTGTAGCGAGGACCCTCTGCCTCAGGAGACTTGCTCTGGAAGGTGGAAAACAGCACACAGCTGGTATAGGGCCGTGATCTGCAAAAAGGCTGGGCTGAAGCCAACACAACTTCTCCCATGCTCAACTTAAAAGCAAGTGCCCAAGTCCTCTGTTGCAGCGCCATGTCAGAAGAGCTGTTTAGATGCGCTTTAGTATATGAGTGTATTATCATCTGCCCACAGGTGGATGCCCAGCCAGATTGACCTTAGGAGCATGTCCTTCTTTGCCATGGGACCCCACTGGGCTTCTAGCACAAGTCAGGGAAATGGCTGCTGTCACGGGGTAAAGTGTGAAAGAGGACAAATCTACTTTTTCTTCAGTGTGGGAAATAAAACATTCTGTTGGGAGAAAGAGAAGCTTACGTAGGCCTGGGACAGTAGCAAAGGCAACATATCACACAATATGAATGAGTTGGGCAGCTTGCAAAGCCCAGCCTGTCCAGGAAACTGTTCACACTCTTCCATTTCTCAGAAGGAAAGCGTCCTACTCTCCAGGAGTTTAGAAATGGGAGTTACAGAGCTGAGAGAGAAGAGCTGTGGTTGAATGTTGCTCAGACATGTCTTTACAGGAAATGTGGTGTCAAACTGCACATCTAAACACATCCAGATCTGAGGACACCTGAAATTCAAGTTTGCAGCTGGATCTGCATTTTGCCACTGAGCTCTGGGTCTGTGACTGACCCAAAGTCCTGCCTGTTCTGAATACACATCCACTTTAAACCATGAAAATTAGTTATTCCAAAACCGGACTGGCACATTGGTCATCCAGGCATCAGAACTGGATCTGAATTTGGCCCTTTTAATCTATCTTTATATATTGTTTTCCTTCCTTTCAGCTTTCTGCTATCTTTCTTCTCATTTTTCTCCCATCCTGCCCTTCTTCTCTCCATCTTTCTAAATTAATTGCAAACCTCATCACATTTCAAGATGATGCCTTTTTCTACTTCAAAAGCAAATTGACATAGAAACTCCAAGTAATATGAAGTCACCAGCCTAAGTTCAAGACTAGCTGATGATTTAGTTTGAGGCTTTCCAATCTCTAAAGAACTTCATTTTAAAGGAGAAACAAAAGCAGTAAGGGCATTTCTGGGACAAAAAAAGGGCACTTTACAAACCGAATCAATAAATGTTTCTGCAACAACCTAATCATTGATTGATTTATATGACATTTTATCGGTGCGTGCATTCAACAGGAAATTCACTAGTCAGGCAGTTATTCTCCTCTGTACAGTATGTACCATGGATGATTTTTTTCAATTGAATGTGTTGTTTGGGAGATTGATGGGAGGAAGAAAGTGGCAAGCCACTCTCATTGCACCACCTTCCTTGCACCATCTAATCCGCAAAACCTCAGCTAGGTTTTACCCAGCCTGTGAATCTCTAACATCAGTGCTCTTTTATGTCCCAATAGCTACCCAGTCTGTTACAGTGCTTTTTTCATCTCATTTTTTAACAAATACAGTGTTCAAAGTCATTCATACATCTCTACATTCTATCTATCGTTATCTCAAGTTTCACTCCAGACCTGAGCTTCATAAATTCAGCCAGGGCAAATAATAGCAGTACCTGTGTACAGAGAGGGCAAGAATCATTTCTGGAGTGAGTCCACTGAAGGCAGATACTAATGTAAAATCCTTACCCAAGTAATGAATTTATCCTTTCTGCATTATCCCTGCTAATATGTGTGATAAATGTCTCTTTGGAGTAATTGATTGTCTTGCATCTGTGACTGCTTTTTAACACAGTGACTTCCTTGCACATGCCTTTCTAACCACCTTTGGTCTTGTATTTGAACCATGAGGGCTAGGCTGTTACCTGGTTACCAGCCTTGGGACTGAGTCATTTCTCTATGGCATTGCCTGAGTTAACAGTTGAATTGTGGGGGAAAAAGAGCATGATGCATCATGTTTTGGTAACCAGGGTGGACAGCTGGGGTGTTTTGGGGATGGATGAGGCACATACAGTATTGGCTTACTGTACAGTATTGACTGATATTGATGTATACTTATGTTGATATGCTACAGGTGCAGTACCCAAGGCTGCTTGTCTACTGAATGCTATTTAGAGGCGTCACTCTCTGTTTACTCATTTTGGTTGTTTGGTAACTATTTGCATTACTTTGCTTTGCTTTTATTATTGCTGAAGGGGGACCATTATTTTCTTAATCATAAAAAATAGTTGGACTTGTACCTGAGAAACCAGAAAAACAGGATAGGAACAATATCTTGAGGGAAACGTTCTGTTATCACAGAGGCACCAATGACTCAGGAGAAGTGGTGCAGAGAACAAGGCCTAGACCTCCTCCCGTTCACCCAAATCCGCATTGCCGTGACTCCGTAGATTGTGCATGCGTTCATCCGAGAAAGAGTACTTGGTCAGGGGGACTCCAAATGACACATCGGTTTCACATGCGGTAGACCAGCTCCTGCTGGAGAGAGTGTGCCATGCCAGTGAACTCACGTGAACATTTCCGTTTGTCTAAATCAAAAGAAAAAAAGGCACTTTCAGCAAGAGAGCTAAAGGGATGTGCTAATTGGCACGTATCCACACGTGCAAGGCAGCATGCAGAAAGAAAACCTTCACCCGTGTTCACAATTTTAGTGATGGGGAAGAAAAAGGTAAATCCATTTCTTCCTTTCACGGCTTACCAAATGCTGTCTGCTCATTGCTCACAGTGGAACTGATCTCTTTCCAGAGTTAAAGGATCTTGTCCTGTACAGCTTTTCTGCTTTTTTTGCTACATTTCAGGGAAGAAAACCTATATTGTCATTAAGAAATGAGGTTTCGGGCCGTTCCAGTTCTGCTATCTGCTTCTTGTACTAACCAGGCAAGTCATTTAACTGCTGCTCTGCATTTCTCTATCTGTTCTTGTCTTGCTGGTTGAAGTTTTCTCACTGTTTATTTTTGTTCACTGAGAAATGACTTTACCTAGAAGTAGAATTTTCCCCACAAACTGCCAGCATTGTTGCAGTTCTCCATTTTTTTCCTTCCTCTCTCATTTTTCACAAAATAGTTGAGTTGATAGATGAGGGCGGGACTAGAAGGGATCTCCTGGGGCTTTGTGCTTGGTCCTCTGCTCTCATGACTTGCCACCCCTGTGAGGAACTGCCCAAGCGCTGTATGAAGCAGGTCCAGCCCTCGCTCCCTCTCTCCTGCTGGAAGCCTTTCCAGACCCATGCTGCTCAGGTGGCTGGAAAACATCTAATTTCCTGACTATGTTTATTAGTGACCAGTTTATATCCATTTGTTCTTGTGCCAACCCTGCCTTTTGCTTTAATAGCTCTTTTCCCTCCTTCGTATTTACCTCCCTGATGTATTTATAGACAGCAATCATGTTCCCTTCATTTCGCTAGGCTTAACAAGCCGATCTCTTTTAACCTCCTCTCATAAAATAGGCTTTCCAGGCCCTGATTATGCCACATCCTAGTTGCTTTTCCCTGCACCTGTTCCTGTTTGAATTCATCTTATTTGATAAAGTCCAAACAGCTTAAAATCACTGAACTATTCTACTGACTGAAGTACTAGGCTTGATTATTTTTCCAGCCAGAAGCATTATAATAGGTCTTGATATTATTTTGTAAGAGTTATGAACAAAGGCTACCCATTTTTTTAGAATCAGGTATAATCTAATTAGTATTTGAAGGACCAAGATACTTAATAAAGTGGCTATTCTAGCTACCCAGGAGACATGTGGCTGTGATTGGCATGAAGCAGATGCTTGCTCTCCCTGCGACATTGTTCCATTCAGTGTTGGGGGGGGGGGGGATCTATTTATTTAACTCTGCGAGTTAACCTTTATTTTTTAAGGTTTGCCATATCATCCATCAAATTGGGAGGATTGCCTTTCACAGGTGCAAATGAGTCATCACATCTTTTCCAGCTTGGAAAACATTTAGAAAATTAGGGACTAGGAAAAAGAAAAAGAAAAAGAAACAGAAAAAGAAAAAGAAAAAGAGAAAAAGAAAAGGGAGGAGAGAGAAGAAATTACAGTCAGTCTCATGGCTCTTACCTGGGACTCAGCTGTCCTGCAAGAAGCTGAGATGTTTTTTCTACAACCACAAGGTTTGTGCTGGTTTGCAAGAACCTTGTCAGCAAACGTCAACGGTTCTGAGGCTGAGCCCATCCTGGAATGAAACAGTTATCCCGGCCTTAAAGGCAGGATTAGCTCCCCGAAGTGGGGCAGAGAGCCCCTCTGCACTTTTTAACACCTCATGAAGGGATCTGGCTGCCAACAAAAGGAAAATCCTAATGTGTAAAAAATGCATAATAATAAGGACTTTGGCTGAGTGGAATTCCATCACGGATCAGATGAAATTGCCTTGTGCAACTTGCTGAGGGCTTCATGCTATGCTAAATGACCTTTGTACCATGTAAAATGGGCACTGCTGCAGGATGCGGGGAGAACCAGGGGCTGGGCTGCTCTTTTATTTTCCCCCCCATGGAGTTCAAGCTTGTCAAGAATACAACAAAACCAAGAGGGGGAAGAAACGTCCCATTGAATTTTTCATGAATGATTTTTGTCAGAGGAAAAGGAACATCTGTGTTTATGAAGGGTCTGCAGGGTGACACAGTGAAAGCAGGATGCGACCATCTGGTCCTGGATGCCTGAGAGCATGTGCAATGCCCCACGCAAGTGGTAGCATTCAACCTGTGCTGCGATTTTTAAGGCTACAGCCTTCATCCCTAAAAAGCACGCAGACTTGGCCCACTGGGTTGCCCGCTGGCAGCTGTCCTGCTTTGCACTTGTGAAGGGGCATTCAATTCCCAGAGGATTTGGGGCTGAGGTTTCCGAGATCTGGGAGAGGTGACGATGCACTCTAAAAATTGAGCCCTCGCTGCCTCCAAATGATAATTCCATGAACGTCCTGCTTGTTGGTGTGCCCAAAAGGGGCTGCTGGGTTTTTATGGCCAGACAGGCTTGTGTACCCGGGAACACTTGGGTCTCTTGATCCTGAGCCACCACTCAGAGCTGTTGTGGAGTGCCTGCAGCCTCTGGGAGGAGTTTTTCTTCCTCCTTCTTGCTAGGGTTTCCTCACCTTCCTCAGAGGCACCCGAGGCTGTCAAGAGCTGGAAAGGGGAGGCAGGGTGCATGCGCTGGTCCTCCTGCAGGTGTTGACCTCACTCAAGGAGGTGGATAGTCTTGGGTCACATGCTCGGTGCTAGACATACCACCAGATTTGGGACTGGCAACAGTTCCCCCCCAGTCCAGACTGGCAGGAGCTGTGGGGCTCTTCCCTTTCGTCTGCAATGAGGGGTGTGACCCTTTTCGTAGGGTCTCTGGGGAATTTTTCTTAACAAATTCACTCCCAGTGCATGGCTTAGGATGCCCTCCGTCTCTCCCGCACCTTGTAATGTGGGTTTTGGTCTTTTACTGTAAGCCTGAAGTTTGTTATAGGGAGCACGGGAGCATTTTGTGTTCCGTTGAGGTGAAGACATGTGGAATAGCTATTTGGTGGTGGCTTCTGGACTGAGCATGTGTTGCAGAGCTGTGACTGAGGAGGACTAGAAAGCAGGACAAGTCCTTATTGCCGCTCCTGCCTTCGTCCTGTTTATCCCACAAGGATTGGGACTAATGTGCTGCAAGCGCAATGCAAGAACCTACACCTGCCTGGGCAGAAAAATTGCACAGGGTGAGTAGCGCTAACAAGCAAACAGCACAGGATGCTAAAATCCCCCTTACTAAAATAAAAAACAAACCAACAGCCAAAAGAGGTGAGGAGAATCCAAAGATATCTGTGCAATCATAAAATACATATCTATACATCTGTTATACACACAGCTGTGGTCATATGCCCAGTAGCTTTCTACTTGGTCTGGCTGTGCATCACATTTCAAACCTCCCAAGAGTTCAGCACTCAAACCATGGCCAGATTTCAAAATTAATCCTTTTCAGCAGAGCTCAGCAGGTCAGCAGGCATTGAAAGTCTGTCCAGGAGGGTTACTACCAGCTCTGGAAGAAACGGGCCCATTGCAGGCACAGAGCACCTGAAAAATCAGCCCTGGAGTTGCTGTCTAGACTTGTATTTCTGATGTTGCCTTCTGCTCCTAAATAATCCCCTACTGCCCCCCCGCCACACACACACACATATCCCGAAGGGGGAACAAGCCTGAACAGGCAGGGATGAGTATCTGCTCGATAGCATCAGATACCCAAATTGCTTCAGTCTCCTGACTGCTCTCCATGCCTCTCTGCAGCTTTTTAAAGGAAGGTCCCCCCAAGCAGAGATAAAAAAACTCACAGCGCAACCAGTATTCCTAAAGGTCAAATAGCACAAGGAAGATATGGCCTGGGAGGAGACACAGAACTGGACACTTCGTTCTTTCTCTACCCCATCCACTGCCATTTTGTATGTCTTGAAGCTGTTTATGCATTTTAACTCCAAATCTCTTTTCACCTATCTGTGGAATTCATACCGACCTGCCAGGAATTTTTCATGAGTTAATTTGGTCTGGGATCCTTAGAAGAGCTGCTACTGAAATGCAAAGGGGATTTTAAAAACTATTATTATTTATATGAAACCTTGTTCCTCCCCCTACCTATCTCTCCACCCGCTGCCTGTGGCCAAAAGGTAACCGCTCCTTCTGAGACCATTATAGAGCAAGCTATCCCACAGACCGCCCTCGAACTTTCCTCCTGCAAGGCTGGGATCAGATACTGTTAGAGGCCTCATCCATCCATAGATAACAGGGGTCCTTTATCCTTTGCAGCAGTTCAAGCTCATGCCCAGACGTCTTCGGTGCTGAAGCAGAGAGGAGTCTCTCTCGGAAGACAAGCAGGAGAAGACGCCACTGGTGTCTCTTTTTCTGGTGGTAGTGGCAGCATTTTATTCCAGTGATGTCCTTTGTCCCTGCCCTGGTCGAGATGGCAACTGAAAGCATGACTTTTTCCCCTGCTGATTACCTACAACCTCCAGAGGGAAAGGGATCACCCGCTGGGGTGGCAGGTATCTGAAAATGATTCTGGAAACACAGTGTGCCGAGGGTGCAAGAGGACCTCAAGGGAGGCTCTGGGGGGAAAAGTCCAGCTTGTTCTTGACACAGCACTGGATCTATGGGCAAAGGCTAAGGGGGACGCAGCTCCCCTCTGCCCACCACTGTGGATTGGGGTTGCACACATGCGTTCAACGCAGCTGAGCAAGGCCTCTCCAGTCCTGCAAAGTTTGCGTGGTACCTTCTGGGAAGCACCATTCCCAGTGTGCGTTGCTGGACATGCAGCCCCGTTTTGCTGCCTCTTGCCAGCATGGTGCAAGTGTCTCACCGTTCTCTCATGGTGGGCTCGTTGCCCCACGGTGAGGAGTCAAGGTGCCCCTCTGGTCCCCACGATGCCACGGGCACAGCGTATTCACCCTAATGCGCTGCGCACAGCCATGCTGCATGCAGTCTCCCCCACATACCAACCAGTCCCCGCACAGCAAACCCTTTCTTCTTCAGTTCAAAGTGCTTTGGCACTTCATCTGGAAAATCCTTTAAATCTACATTACCTCTGCCTTATTTAATCTTTTCGGGAACGCTGACATCCAGTGCATGAAAAAGAGATTTTAGGCTGAAAGGAAAGCTGTCCCTGATCACTTCTTAAGGCTAAGTTACAAACTGAATTGGAAACTGGAAGGTGAAAAGAATATGTTACCTTTCAAGTGTCACATTTTCCTCTGCAAAAATGCCTTTTAACTGAGCTGTTGCAGAAGGAGCAGAAGCAGCAGCAGTAGGAGTAGCAGGAGCAGAAGCAGCATTAAGTCACAACCTTGATGTTGTGCTTTGAATGCTCCAAAACAGGAGTCTTGGGTCTAGTTTTGTTTTTGCAGTAATGGGGGCCACCAGGCACATACTTTGGTTCAGGAATCAGAAATCCCTCAAACTGAGGGAAAATTTATATCTCTGTGCTGCAGCACTAAACTGTGAGTACCTGTTGCATGCGGTGCTTGATAGCACAAGCCAAATTCATCCTCAGCATCAGCACCACGGGAACTGTCGTGGGAACACTGGTGCTTCTGTGGATTGCACACAGCAAATATCAGCGAGAAAAGCAGAGGAGTGTGTAGGCAATACCGATGAAGCTGAATGTCATAAATCTCTTTATGATACCTGAGGAGTGCAAACCACAATGCTGCTTGGAGCTCACGTGGTTTTAATTTGTGGTGCTGCAGACTTTGCATGTCTGAGTCGCAAGATGTGCAACAGTTTGTACAAACAGCTCTTCCATGCTGTAGGACTCAGGGCAGGCAAATAGCTCACACCGATCCTGGCTGGATCCTCATAGGCAGAAATATCTTAGGACACAGGCGGGCGAGGACGTGGCCTGGAACACATTATCTCTCTGGTAGCCACAGCTGCCTCCAGCTAATTATTGAGCAGAGCCTATTTGGGGTCACTATACCCACACAGTGCCACTGAAACATTTATTTCTCTAGGCTGGAAAAAGCATGAGCATCAGCCCTCTATAGCTCCCAGCAGGCTGAGTTAGCAGAGGGCCTGGCTGGAGGACAAACTGCTTCTCTGCTTTCCAGGAGGCAGGGAGGGATACTGCTCTGAAATGTCCCTTTTCCCTCTTGATTCCCTTCTTTGGTGCAGAGTAAAAGGAACCCACAGAGACTGGCTTTTTCCTAGTTTTCATGCAAACAATATAGCTTTTCCTTTGACATTGGGAACCACATCCCCAGGGACCTTTGCAATTTTTGTCTCATGGGGATAAGGCATTTTCTAAAATCTGTCTTAATGGAGTCAGAGTTTCAAGGCCAGTGCCAGGAAGGAGGAAGAGCACAGGGGCACCAAAATCAGGAGTGGACAGCCCACTCGGTGTGAACGCTGCTGCCTTCAGCCAGGTTGATGTAGTCCCCTTCCAACCTGAGCTGCCCCAGGGTGGCCTCATTGGGGTCACACTGTGCTGGGGCACCAGCCCTGGGGAAGCTACTACCTGCCTTCTATGTCCTAGAGGTCATACGCCAGCTATCCTGCCCTTCTGTTTCTGAAATTAAGTTCTGGCAAACTTTTGTGCCTGCTTCCTTTTCTTTTTTTCCCCCTGGACATTTACCTGGGCTGGGACCCACTGATTTTGACAGAACTTAACTTTAGTAGGAGTTTTGCCCCATTAAGAATGCCGAGATTTCCCTACAGAAAAGATAATTGCTGTTAGTAATTGAACAGACTGCAGGACGATGATAAGGGCAGTGTAACAGAATATAAAACTATTTATATATCAGACAGGCTGACAAATGCTGATTAAAATGTCTCCTTTTGCAATCAAATGGCAAATATAAGACATATTTGCTTATCTGTGAAGGCGCTTTCATAGCAGGCTGGTCCAGAAACCCTTTGATATTGTGCAGTATCCAGTAGTGTGAGTGCTCTTTACAGTCCAAGGCACAAGCCTTTGCTGCAGGAGATCTTGACTCAGCCCTTGCCTCTGACAGTGCTTTCCAGTGGCTTGATTTAAGAGATCTATTATGGCTCAATTCCGCTGCTTACGCATGGTCATCTAGTGCCTTTGGACATGGTCTTCAGTGTCACTTCTGGCCTCCAGGAGAACACAGCTGGCCAGAACACCTCCGCTGGATCTGCTGGTGTCTCTGATACCCCAGGCTATACCTAGAGGCAATAGACAACCAGATCAAGGCAGTCAGCTCAAGCCTTTAATCTCACTGTGCATCAGGTTGCAATCTGCAAAATTCAAAATACATCTTCTTCCGTGTTTTTTAAAAAGCCTGTGAGATCTGGGGACAGGAACTGCAGAAGGGTTCCTTTCTGAGCTGTCACTATTATGTCCTTCTGCAATACACATACTGAAAGCAAGTTACAGGAGAGCTCTTTCCCTGTGCACTGATTAAAGGTCTATTGGTCTTCCTTGGGATGCTGGCAAACTCTTCTTGTGTGTACTTCTTTCATGTACTGTGAGCCCACTGAGTATCAAAACAAAACACAAGCAATCAGGAGCAAATTGCTTTTTATTTATGCAACAAAGTTAATAAATGCACGGGGCAAAGGCAAAGGAAGCCCAATCGCAGGCTGCTGAAGGCTTCCCCATGGCTATCAGGTAGAGCTTCCTCTTCCTGGAGCTCCAGGAGGCCTCATCCTCTTCCAGCAGTCCCAGGTAAAGCATTGGGTCTAATTATTGGAAGGAAAGAGCAGGAGGCATGTTTTGTGTTCACTCTATGGTGCTGTAGCTTGTGCTCTCCTCACTTGCATGTTATGGCACGGGGCGGATGCATGATCAAAAACTGTAGACCAAATATCTCTCTTGAATAGATGCAAGCAACCAGGAGCTGGAAATCTGTGTGTGCTACCAAAGCAGTGAGGCTGGAGGCAGAGCGGTCATGTGAGCAGCTTCTCCTGCAGAACAGCCCCGGAGAAGCCACGGTGTCAGCAGCTGTGACTCCCCGGGCTGCCCTGGCTCCCTCCTGGAGCAGAAGCTGAATGCAAGTCCATACCAGCCACAAAACGACTGCGTGCATTTCCCTGCATTGGCTGTGCAGGGACGTGAGGAAGGGGAACCAGGTCACTGCTCGCTGCCCACCATCCCCTCTGCAACAGCCAGGACTAAGGGGACAATGGCACAAAAATACAGTGGCAAAGCAGGGAGCAAGATATGGGTCCTCTGGCTGCCGGGCAGATCATCTTCCTTCTCTCTGATGCAAAGCACTCCAGCTGAACACCTGTTTTTCTCGGGTTTGTGCTGAGTTGGTCATTGACTCTCACCACCATCAGTGCCACTTCTCCCAGGGCACCCCAATGCGCAACTCATACCTGGAGGTGCCCACGGGGGACAGGTTGGCTCCGATGCTGGGCAGGCAGGTGAGCACTGCTGGTACCGCAGCTCCTTTGGTCTACGCTGACTACCTGATTAATCTCCAGCCAAATCCTCCCTGATGTAAATCGGAGAAGCTCTCTTGGCAGGGAGCCCCAGCTCCTTATATCAGCTGAAATACTGCCCTTTGAGATTTATCCATCACTGCCAGACTGCTGAGCCTTCTGTCTTCTGCAAGGGCCCCAGAAGAGGAAGGAACAGTTGTGTTCATACTCTCTTTATCTGGGCAAGGTAAATATTATTGCGTATCCTTTTTGGCGGCAGAGAGCCCAGTGCCACTTGGATGGGGATTCCTCAGCTCTCGTGTGCTGAGACACTTGTTCAAACGCTAGGAATTTAATCTGACCCTTTACGTGACTTTTAGAGTTAAATATTTGATCTTGGTGGGGTTTCTTTCGGGAGGGGACTGATGTTTCTATGTGTGCACACACACACACACACAAAGAAAGATTTCTGAAGAAAAATTGAAAATATCGGGTCACAGTGCATATGGGAAATGCGTTTTCAATCAACTGTAACTCCACGCCTCGCCTGTCCTCCCTCCCCTCCTCCCCACACATGGAGATACACACAGGCACACCTCCGGTCCTCGCCAAAGCCGCCGCGAAGATATGCTCCCCCGCGACAACGGCCTCCTCAGGCATTTGTGCCCCTTGTTTGCCCAGGGGATCGGTTCCCCGGCCCGGGGTCCCACAGCGATTAGATTGCACTGTTGAACCAGTTGTGTTTGGACAGCTACATGTTGAAACCTCAGCGAGCCGGCCAGCTCGGGGCAGGAAGATAGCCGTGCTCTCTGCAGAGCTCTGATAAGGCCAAGGGCCTGGTTAAGAGACCTGGAGAGGCTGACGGGGTCCGCCGAGGTTTGAAGTGTTAACTACATATAGCTGCGGATTTCGGAAGGGAACGAGACTGATACTGCTGGAAGCTTCTCCTTCAGTTTTCATCTGAGCTCAAGCAGTGTAAACCCAGGGATGGCAATGGGCTAGCCTGGAGCTACACCAGCTGAGACAGCATCTCCTTCATTTAAGTTTGCTTAAACCTCCACTTGAATTTAGAGCCATTTCCTTGCAATAAAGTTTAATAAGAGCACTGTTATCACTTCCGAGTCTGCTATGGAGCACTGGCACGAGGGTAAGAGCGCAGAGCGGCTCGTGTCCTGTGGGCATCTCCCCGGGCGTGGGTACCATGCTTATCCGAGGTGGACACTGCTCCTCTGGCAGCAAGGGCAGGGGGATCAAACTGCTGGTTGTTACGGCACAAGTCGCTTTGTCCCTTCCTGGTGCTTTGCAACCTTCCTAAGTGGCTCCCACCATTTCGGAGCCCTTTTTCGCCAGCAGGGAAATGGAGCCAGGCTGCAGGGCAGTGAATCACCTGAGACAGCAAAGCGAAACGGGGATCTGAAGCGTGAGATCGAGGACTAGGTAAAACCGCAGCATGGCTTCTCAGCAAAGCAGCCCCCGGGACACTTCCCCGTACAGTAATGTTTCTCAAGTGTGGGGGCACCATTGTTAGAGAACAATGCAGCATTTCTATAAAAGAGAGAGCGCGGTTAATAAGTTTACTAACTGAGAAAAACGCAGCCTTTTAATATCTCTCTTTGTGACCCATAGTGTGAGAGCCAGCTGTTACTACTAGAGTGAAATTCTTTGCTGATTAGTCTTTTAAAGGGCTTCCCAGATAATTAAATAATGATTTCTCTCACCATTCATTCTAAGTGACAGGAGAGCCTGGCAAATTCACTAAGCAGGGAAGGCCAGCATGTTTTCCCAAGTCTTATAGGAGCTTAGCTATTCTGTGGCTAATCCGGTGCTTAAAACCCAGCCGCAGATCCCCTGCACCAAGGAAAACGCTGTCTCGCCTTCCTGGTGCTCCAGGGGTGACTGGGGTTTTGCTCTCTGAAAACTCTACAACTCTGCAACTCTAAAACAGAGCTTCAGGACAGGACCATGTTTTCAAATATGAAAATATTACAGGAAGGATGGTGCAACCTGGGATGGCAAATAAAGATTTTTGCCTGAGCTTCCGAAGAAGCCAAAACTTTCCTGAGGTTGTAGGAGCTCAGCAGCATGGAAGATGAATTCACCTCTCTCTGTCCTTCCTGGGTTGTGTTCCGGGCTGGTACTAGAAAGAGCTCGCTACCAAAATGGAGGCTATTTGGGGTATTTCTGGGATGATCTTGAACTTCAGCACATCAAATGTTCCCACTAGATTCCCAAGTCATGGCACGAGTCAAAATGATTTACTCAGGCCGGCATGAACTAAATCATCCTATGGACTCTCTGGGTACATCTCTATTGGTCTGATGAAATTATTCCAGATTTCCATCAAAATGTAAAATCCAACCTGCAGGAGTCAGCAGGAAAAACCTGGAAACCAGGAGTAGCACCATGATGTAACCAGCCACAGCAGAATTCAGAAGCAGGCATGCTTACCATCAGATAACTGCATCCTCATTTAGTTTCACTTGCTTGGTTTTTAGACAGACTTCTTATCTCATACATCACTAAATCAGCACAAAATTTCCAAGTCTCAATACCTCTGGAAAAATTAAGGTCAGAAAACTATTATTTTCACCACTAACAAAAAAGACTCCGCCTTAAAAATATTTTGCTGAAAAACAAGACTAGCTTCTAGTTTCAGTTAAACCGAAACAGCTTCCCAGTGAGCAGATGCTTTCATTTAATTGAAAACCAATCATAAATATCAGCTGAGACAGAAGAACATTGACCAGCCATATAAATATGTGAAAATGAACTTGTGAGGTTTGCCCATTCGTAATTGAGAATCTGTTCCCATGGTAAATTGAGAATCTGTTTAGGCGCAAGATAGGGGTGGCATAGATAGAAGGGAGAAAATATTTAGGGAGCCAGTGCTCCATCAGCAACATACTTTAATGAGAGTCTAGGAAAAGCTGTATGAATCTTATTTTTTTAACTAAGAGCCATCTGGCCGTCTTGGCAAAAAGAAAAGGTGCACCATTAGCAAAAGAATCTTTCTGAGGAAGTTGTTCCAACCTAAATGCAACCCGCAAGGCATGTTTAGGCACTTGAAAACATTATAGATTTGCAACATCCCCACAACAGCAGCCCTGTTATAGCCATTTAATTCACAGGTAAACTGAGGCAGAAGGTGGTTAGGCAATGTTACTGCAGGGCAAATTCAACGGGCGGTAGACGCCAAAGTCTCTTTGCTCTGCTCCTTTCTTTGCTCTGATGGTGAAGGAAGCAACATCCAAGCGTACAGCAGGGTGGAGATGGAGGCATCTCCCTGATTGCAGGAGTTTTTGGATGAACTTTCCCCTAACCTGCAGCTGAGGAAGGGATGTGCATTGCAAACCTTTCCATGAAAGCCAGGCGGGGGGAGGATTCTCCTGTCAAAAACTTGCATTTAAATAGCACTGAGCCCTCGGCCTGACAAAAGGCAGGAAATTCAAAGCAAAGGGTGACACACTGTCTTTAAGTTACATTTTTATGCCTTTTATTCCTTTCTTCCCCACCATGCAAATTAAGGACACGGGGTCAAACTGATACCTTTGCAGACTCCGTGCACTCAGTCAGAAATGTTTGGTGGCCCAAATAATCAGACTGAGCATCAACTTTTCTTGGGAATTTGAAGCTTAAATGAGATTTTCAGATTTTAAGCGGAGATGACCTTGGTAGCCACCGTTCTCCGGGAGGGATGCAGTGCTGACTTTGGGCGACACGCTTCCCCGTTCCTTACCCCTGGAGAAAAGGTTAGTGCGAGACAGAGGTGCTGGGAGACAGGAAGCAATGGGGGATGCTTTGTAAACTGATAATGGTGCCTTTGATCTGAGGAGAGTGAAGGAAGGCAGAACCTTTTTCAGATAACCCGTGGAAAGAGAGCAATCCAGAGCATGAAGGCTGAGTTTCAGCAGAGGCTGAAAGAAAGAGGGACCTCTTGCTGAAAGATAAATGCTTCAAAACCCCGGAGCTGAGCTCCCTGGACAGGAGGATATCTTTTCTACCGGTGTTTTTAATTTAACAAGATATATTTTTTGCATCTGTTGAAACCACAGAAAAATGCTAAAAAAAAGCAATAATGCAAGCTTGAATTCAGAGAATTCAGTCTCAGCCACTGGACCAAAACCGTGGGCATGGGACCACCTCGCTGAGCTCCTCGGAGCTGGGTGCCAGGATTTGTGCAACCCCAAGGCAAGGGTCAGCCCAAGAAGACCCTGCTCTTCCATGGGAACTTGGTGGGATTTGAGGTGCGTTGGTGTCACATGGAAATGGAGCTATCCCTGACCCGGCCCTGGGCCTGCAAGAGCAGACGTAGTGCCCTTAGGAGATGCAGCAGGTGCTCTCCATTGTGTTTTTCTCATGCACATGAAAAGTGGATTTTAGCAGCAAAGTTAAGGAAGGAATTAGCAATAGCAGTTTTTGCTACAGCTAAATAGCTATTTTGCTCTAAGCTGAATTCACATGAGGCGCACACCGATCGTGTGCTGCAGCACAGCTCTCCCTGCGCAGACTTGGCTTCTGCACTAAAAGAACACCCGTCAGTTAAAATAACGCTCTTCCATGCCAGCAGGCGAAACCCTCTCGAAAGGAATTGTGTTGCTTTTCTGAAGAGCGCCTCAGGGCGAATAATTATTCTAGGTTGAATCTTGGGCTTCCCAATCTTGACGATCTCTCTTTTAACGACACAGGGAACGGAGCAGCGTCACCACAGTGAAGCTGCTCATGGTGTCAGGGCTAGCTGCGTGTCCAGATAGCTCCCCTCCTCGTTCCCTTGGCGCGTACAGCTCTTGCACTGTGGCTGATGCTACAAGAACGCTTTTTGGTGCCTTCAGCTGCTTTCAGTGAGTCCCCAGCAATCTCAGCTGGTAGCGTATTGACAAAGTAAGGACACCCCCGATGCCAGGGGAGCAGTATTGTCCTCAGCTTGGGCACGTGGGGTGGGGTGGGCCCTGGTTTTGCTTTTTTAACTACTAGAAAAGCTGATAATCGAATCTCTCTGCCACTCTTAATTAGCAAAGGGAAAAAGCAATGCAAGAAATAATTAGCAGAGGCAACTTTCTGTTAATATAAGACCGCAATCGGCTACCGCAGGCGATCTGAGGTCATCCACTCTTGCAGGGGCATTTGAAAGTCAGCTACAAGAGCAAAGGCACTCCTGCACATCCCAAAGGTTACTGCCCGCCTTATATTGTACTATAAAAGCCGGGTGTCAGAGAGGCTAGAGATTTTACACTTAGTGTCAGTGTTTTATAGTCATTAGACTAATTATGTTGGTGTTTTTACCACCTTTATTCTACTAATTGGCCTAAAAGCCAAACAGGGGCATCATTACTTTACACAAACAAGCAATTATTGGGCTATAAACACACCCTGATTTGTGCTCTCTTGGGGAGGAGGGAGCACTCCCAAAGCGCTCTCTGTGGTGTCTGCCACAATAACACGCCTTACAGATGCACTTGACTTCAGCTCTGTTTACAAAGAGGTCTCAAAGCTCCTAATATGCTAGAGAAACTGGATATTTGTTACCTCCCTACAAATAGATTTTCAGGAAAATGGCATAACTCCAGCTTCAGTCCGCGCATCGCTCTTTCAGTGCCAGGGTAGCTTGGCTTCATTTTTGGTTGCGATTCCTCGTGTATTTGCTTTCCTAGAAAGGAACGGCTTGGTGAATGTGGCCAGTATAATTTGTTTGTGAGACGTCCATGAGAAAAGTTTTGTTTCCAAGCAGTTTGGTCTCCTTGCAGGCTTCTGGGTGAAACGTTAGCTACGACTTTCCAAGACTTGTCATTGCCCAGAGTCCTGAGAAGATATCTGATTTGTCCAAAAATGCGGTGTCTTCCCAGGTTATACTCCCTGGCAATTCCACACCAGCTAGTTCTCTCCCAGCTGGGCTGTTTCAGTCAATGCTTACAAAAAAACACGACTCGTGCGTTCCAAGGAAGGCCATATCTGTTGGCTACAATATTTTGTTCTAAGGCTTGATGCAGTTTATATATTTAAGCACCGCTTGTGTTTGAAATTAGAATTATTGGGGACCAAAAACTTGCAGGGGGGAGAAAATGAGCCAGCATTCGACAGAAGAGCTTGGGGATATGTCATCTGGCAGCGGAGGGACTGCCAGATGTGTTAAAGACCTGGGGTCTCCTTCATTCACAGCAGAGGTTTTCAGTCTAGGTCCTTCAAAAGATCTGGCAGCCTCCCCATCCTGGCCTGCCAGGCAGAAACCAGCTGATCAAATAGAAGATGTTGCCTTTCCCAACAACCGTTGCCTCCATGAGAGGTGTCTGCTTCAACAAAACCACATACCTGATTCCTGTGAAAATGCCCAATTCAATCTATTTAAAATCAGAATGCAACAGAGGCAAACATAGACTCCAGAAAGGATAATTCTGTCTTCGCTTGCTGCTGCTCATGGAATTTGCCTTTGCTTTTTACCCTGAAAAAAAAGGGGAAAATGAAAAGGCAGCAGAACTGGATTTGTCTATAAATTGGAGAGCATACAGCTAAAACTATAGGTGTAATTCCATCTCTGAAGTCCCAGAAATATGAGAAATATGTCTTTCTGCTTCAGCTTTCTCTGTGCTAGAACTGGACAACTCCAGAAGTGCTGGACTGCAGCACCACATGGAAACCATATCACAGCTGGTGGCAGCAATCAGGTACGGAAGGGGATGGTCAGAGATGTATGAAAAAACAAATGTAAAATCCCCCCCCGATGCTACCACACTGGCAATATCAGTAGCACCATGGTCTAATACTTTTATTTTATTTTACCTCTAAGCACAGCTCCTCCTCAGGTGAGTTTCTTAGACTTATTTTAGATGAGACATGAAGCCCAAATAGTCATCAATCACTGCCTTAAAAGAGACCATAGCAATTTTCTGTAAGCACTGGGATATCAGAGAAAGATTAGGGCATTTCAGAAGGGGTAGGCTTATCTTGGGCAAAGTGGGGAATTACATTGCACCTCCTAAAATTCCTTTCCCAGTTTCCACTAGTGCGATAGGTCTCATTCCTGGCATTAAATTGATACGCAGTGTCACTGCCAACCATTAAATAATGGGTGTATTTCCTACAACAGACAGCTGCATTTTAATACTGGTTGAAATGATCTGTATAATTAGTCTGCTTTCGATGCCGAAAATGCCTGTAAGAGTTTTGTCCTACTGCTCAGGACTGAGGCCTTTTAGGTAGCTAAGGGTCTCTGAAATCCTTGTGTCCTGACTGTCACTGTTTTTTTAAGCCCTTTCCCTGAAGACTTCATCAGGGACGCTCACTTCAATGACACAGTATGGTCCATTAGAGTTAAATTACATATGAAGTGAAAGTCAGATGCTCAGTGTTTAGCAGACGTTTTCCGCAGTGCAACTCTGGCTGCTGTGTTTACTGAACACATCAGATCTTTGACTCTAAAGTTTCTTAAGCTAGCCAAGTTTTTGTTTTGTTTTGTTTATATTCCATAAATCCATTTAAACTGAGCTATAATGGTTATTTTTAAGCTCTCTCTGAAATGTTTCTAAGTGACTTCTGTAATATCCAACAGAGCTGGCTCATCTCCTTTGGAAACAAGAAACTGCAGCTTCAGTGAGAAATCTGAACAATGTCTTCTTTAAACCGCCTGGAGAAAGCAGCAAATGTCCAGCTCCAACAGGAATTTACATGTGTTTGAGCATCAAAGGTTGATATGCCTGCATCATCTAGGGACTGCCATGTTATCTAAGGGCCCGCATATCAGGAGCGCGATAACATTGTGTAGTTCACAGCTGTTGCAGGAACTGCATATTTTCTGAGTTAACTGAGGCTCGGTTTTATATAAACTGTACCTGATAACATCTGCCCAGCACCCCTCTTTGAAAATGTGCAGAGATCCTGCCCAGCTCACTCCTGCAGCAAGTAGCCTGCAGAACGAAAATCAAATCAAAACCAAAAGAAGAGGCAAAATGCACATCCTGCGGGGCGCTGGAAATTCATCTTTTGGTTTCATGATGCCTGTTCCAAGAAATGGTGCAAAAATGTTTCGCAGCGAAGGTAGAACAATGAAGACGTCAAGCGGCTTCTTGGGGGAGAGCTGCTGTGTCTTGTCATGCTTGGACATGAACGGGGAAAAAAATGTCTTTATTACCCAGAATGGTAACCTTGAAGTGCACTGGCTGCTTGATCCTATAACTTTCCCATTAGAAGAGGGCGCCCGCAATCCTAATGAGGCACAATAAGCAGATTATGAGACTCCCTTTGTTTTGCTAAACAGCAGCTTTTCTGCCCGGAGTATCACAAAGGTGTGCGGGGGCCTTGTGAATGGGGCCGCTGTGACTGATACGCCGATTTGTTCTGTAGGGCTGAGCAGAAGGATTGAAGAAGACAGCACTAATGTTCAGCAGAGCCGTAGGGGGCGGGTGCCGGAGCTGCCTAAATTAGACTCATCAGTATAGAGGCTCTGCCCATTGTGTCTGGGCTATAAAGCTGTCAGAGAGGAGCCCATTTGAATGTTCCCTCATTCCTACCCTGGCGCTTCCTCCGCTCTCAGCAGAGAGCTAAGCCCCAGGATCTTTTGTTTGCATGAGAAGCCACTGGCATCTTACATTTATAAGGACTTTTAAGGCTCTAGTATGAAAAATAACTTTGGCTTGAAAAATACGGGGGATTTTGTTGTTGTTGTTGGGTTTCTTTTAATTGTATGCACACCAACCAGCGAATTTGTGTGCTGCTCTGCGAAGTTATTTTTACAGAGAGATCAGCAATCATTTAAGATGCAAACAAGAGCACATCGTTTTACCAGACTGCAATCTTTCCACCTTGCATATTCATTTAGATGCCTAGAGGAAGCAATTGCTGCAGGGGAAAATTCAGGGACAGATTCCAGCCTCTGTAAAGGAGCTGGATCTGGTGGAAAGATAAGAGGGAATCAGTGGGAATAGCAAGAGGGCCCACCACAGGTGAATTAGGTTTCATAGCAGTGTTCCTGTAACCATTCCTGTGCTGGACAAGTGCTGAGAAAATATTAGCAGTGGTCTAGCCAACTTGCAGGTTAAAGTACAGCATTCAAAATTGCACTCATATTTTCTACTGTTTTTGATTAGGTTTTCCAGCCTTTGAAGATTGAGGTTGTGGAGCTCCAGGTCAAATGAGGACCCTATGAAAGTAAAAAGCCCGCACACCCAGGCAGGAAGTTTCACCACCACAGCCTGCTCAGATGTTAGATGGCTGCTTGTCATTGCTCCGGTTGAACTGGAGATGTATGGAGAACCGTTTCTCCTATTTTACTTTGGCCTCTCCATGCAAATCTGGCAACACACAGGGAGAAAAATACAAATGTTGGGAAAACAATTAAAAATAGTCATTTTGGGGGAATCTCTGGAAAGCTCTGCTTTGTGTTGGGACTGTGCTCCTGGTGCATCTTCAAGAGCAGGCTGCTCAGCCCCATGAGACTTGTCTGCCTCTTTTCTCTCGTGCATGGTGGCACATGCTGGCAATTTCTCCATGGTATAAGCCTTATGGTACCAGTGCTCATGGCCTCTGGCAAGTCCATCTTTGACTTCTCCAGAGCCTTAGGCCCTGCTCAAAAGGTCTGTCAATGAACAAGGTAAAGTCCTGCCTGTTCAATGGGGATGGAGCATATTATGCTAGTACTCAGTAAACTGCACCAATTCCCTAGTCTCTGGACTTACCCACCCAGAAAGACAGACTGCGCGCATCTGTGCAAATCCTAATTTCACCTCCAATTCAGCCAAGAACCTGAGTGTCTGGATACAAGGCATATATATGGATTTTCTCCAACTAGAATGAAACTTTCATGCATTTAAAGGGATTATTTGCTAGGGAGTTTCACTGCTAATCCTTGGCCTGGAATTGCATCTGAAATTTTATTTTGCTATTGATTTAATAGATAATGAGTTTCGTAATGCTCAAGAATCAGTGCAAGTGTTTCAATTGAACTGGGTTAGCAATATGGAGAGAAGAATATTCAGCCTGCAGTTTGTCTCTGAGCACTCCTTGTTGACTGTTATTATTACTTACTATTTTAATGGTGGAATTGACCCATCATGGACTGCTATCCCACTATGTGAGCTGCTATATCAGAGCAGATCTGAATCAAAAACCTCTCCCAAAGAGACTAAACTGAGACACTGATAGCCTACACCTGAAGCCAAGTATCCAACTGTGCCATCCCCAACGAGTAGAGGTTTTCATATCTAGCCATTTCTCCCAAAAAAGAAAACTCACTTACTTTGTCACATCAGTCAACACTTCAATCAGTGGCTGGGGTCATCTCAGTCAGCTGAAATAAAATACAGCATAAATTTAATGGAATTTATGAAATTTATACCAAATATGACGCACACAGGTAAGTATATTAGGTGTCAAGTATCTTGAATCTTCTCTGTATTATCAAAAAATAAAACAATCCTTTCATACCTAATCCAAGCCACCAGCAATGCTTTTTATAACACTGAGAGTGTTATAAATGGGAGTGTTGTAAATGGGAGTGTATAAAGTGTTAACATGGGAGCGTCGTTGGGCTCTGCAGTTCTACATTAATTTGCAACAGTCTTGGTCTGGACCAGAGTTATAACAAGTGACTGAGCTCTTTTGGATGTGTCTTCTAAAAATGTACTCCATAGTTATTTCTCAGACTGCAACAATGAAGTTTGGAGGATTTTTCCAAACAATTTTCTCTTTGATCACCAAAATCCCCAATCAGTTTTACTTTTTTCCTCCCCAGTTCCCTTACAGCGCTTCCCCAGGGAGGAAGGCTCTGCTCACCATCACTTTGCCAGCTGCCCCAAGAACTCAGGACAGCTCGAGGAGAGCAAGAGTTGCTGGGGATGAGAGCTACCACCAGCAGCATCTCCTGACACACAAAACCGTGGGCAAACCCAAGCTATGGGTTCAGCCAGAGCGAGTCCGCTACAAAGAGCCACAAACCCTTGGGGGGGATGCAAAGCTCTTCAAGGCAAACAGGGCTGGAGAAAAGTTCTGCCAAAAACTCAACCGGGCAAAACCCCCGTGGTTCAATTCGGGTAAATGCAACCGGCCAGGGGCTCCGTGGGTGCTAGTGCCAGCTGGAGGGGCGATCAACCAGGGTGGGAGCATGGTGAGGCGACCCTCTAGTACTGGGCTTATTCTGACTCCAAATCTTTGTCCAACCACAGCCTCTGGCTGCCCAGTCACACCCTGCATTTCTCTGTGGAGCATCTAGGGATGTGACTCGATAAAAGATATTTTAATAAATCTTGCTTTACAACCGTTTTTATTCTTGGCAACGAGTAGGCCATTGGAAAAGGGACTGTTAGAAAACAAATCTCAAGCTGTATTGTTGGCCAAGGCATAAAACAATTGTCCAAAATAAAGCATAAAACTTGTTAACAAGCAAAGCACACTATCAAATGCAATGGGAACAGGAGCAGGCAAAAAGTTATGAAGACCTGCTCCAAGCGCTCTGAATGCAGCCCTTATAAACTAGACCCTTTCAAGAGATGTTGTTTTATTTCTTTCCTTTTTTAGGGCTTTGTTTTATTTTTAGCAGTAGTCATGGGTTCTTTTTCCCTCTCTGATATTTTTCTGTAAATAATAATCGGTTCCTTTGTGGCAGCACTTCCATATTGGCAGTGGTGTGTAGTGCTTTCTTGGAGGTGGCAAGAAAAAAGGGAGCGATTTGTTTCAATGGGTCATTGTTGAGTGAATGCAAATATCTGCAGCCACCGGAGCAAATAGGAGCAGGGGATTAGGCGCAGGAAGCTGGCTGAGTGGCATAGGCCATCTGTCCCGGGCCTGAGAAAAGAGGAGTCTCGTTTGCAGTGTATGTTAATTAGTTAGCTGATTGGCTCAGCTGTCACCTTTGCAGAGTGAAAGCGCACGGGCACAATTAAATGGATGTCCATATATGTTTATCAAAGCACATGCTTTTAGTCTCACTAGTTCGAGGTGTAATTTTGTCTTCTCAGGCACTGGGATGATTCTTTGCTATTGTGCCCACAAATGAAGGGGAGGAAAAAAAAAAAGAGGAAAGAAAGACGGAATGAAGAAGAAAGAAAATACCTTAATTAAGACATGATCTGAATTGTTTGCTGAAGCGTCTCTGGCAATTGCAGGCCACATTCTTTAATGCACTTGAAATTACCCATTTGCATCAATAGGCGTTAGCTGAATTTATTTCCATTCAGACGTATTCCCTTGATGTTTCTACATGAGGTAGTAGGTTTGGAAATACATGTATGGCAAGTTTGGGCTCCTACGGTGCTCCCATTCAAACACAACGTCAATATCCTATACTTAAAAGGGATCCGTTAGTTAAAGTAAAACACTCCCTGGTTTGGGGTGGGTTTTGTTTTTGTTTTCATTACATCGACATCTCCAAGGCAGCATCCCCAGTAACTTTCCTTGGGAAGAAGTTGTCTGCTTGCAAGCCCCAGGGAGTTATTTCCCATGGTGTCATTTCAATTATTTTTGATTTATTTGTTTACTGTCTTCCAGTCCTTGTCAACGCACAATGGGCCCATGTCTCCCCCTCCGTGACCGCACGGGGCCCTGCCTGCAGGGTTTCGAGGCTTTGCAGTGCCCGGAGGAGGAGGTAGGAACATCTGCCCAGCCGCTCGCGCCCTTTAGGGCTTTACACAGAGAAGGACAGCGGGGGGAGAGGGCAGGTCGGGGTCGAGGGAGACACCCCGTGCGGGGACACTGGCGTTGACCTTCACACAGAGGCATGAAAGAGCTGTGGTGGCTCTCCAGTCCCGGGGCTGGACAAAGGGCTGGGAAGCCACTCTCCAGACACTGCTTTGCAGCCTGCGGTGGAAGATTTCTCCTGACTTGACCTGTAGGAGAAACCTGTCAGCCAGCCCACCTGGCTCAGCAAGCATTGGGATGAGGAGCTGCCTCCAAACACTCCAACCCAGTGCAGTCCAGCTGCATTCATTGCTGTGGCTCCCTGGAAAAGTCCCTGCAGGGGAGATGAGGTGACGAGGCAGAGCAGCCTGGCCTGCCCGTCACATCCTCTGTCCATATCTGCCAGCAGGTCCCCAGGCTAGAAAACCAGCCAAGGGCCATGTCTGCCTTCTCCAGGGGATATGACCCTCTCGCTGCGCTGTGCCCATTGCCTGGGTGTTTGCAGGGACTCTCCAAAAGCTGACGAGTTGATCCACAAGTAGGGAGGGAACACAAAACGCCAGGAACTCCCTCTATTACAAGCACAAGAGCAAATGCATCCAAAGGTCCAACAACCAGAAGTAGAGCAGAAGATCTTCTCATCCTACAACTGCAGCTCCCAGTTTTTTAGCCATGTAAAAGGAATTTGCAGCCAAGGCCCCTTGTCCTGTGCAAGGCAAATGCACAGTGCTGGGCCCCGGGGGGTGAGGGAGAGGGGGGTGAGAGGTATCTGCATGGTAATAGGGTTGTTTCCAACTGATAGACCATCTTAAAACACAGGTAGCTGCATATGCAGGAAAATGTATGTATCATCTTCTCTTCCCATTTCATAGGAACCACACTCTTGACCAGCTGTGGGTTGCCTTCCTCCCTCCCTCCTTCTTTCCTTCCTTACTTTCCTCCTTTCTTCCTTTCTTTTCTTCTTTATTTTTCTCCAGTTTTAAATCAAGTCAGTAATACTTTCCATCCAGAAGTGGCTTGTGTGACACTGTCTTAGAAGCCGGTGCAGAGCTAATGAGAGAAACAGAGAGTATATTCAGGATTAAATGGAGTCAACACGGGGCATAGACCCTCCAGCCATACGGAGCCCTTCTGTCCCGTTGGAAAGATGAAAGCTGGGATGGATGAAACCACTTTCTCTTAGTTAGAAATGTTGAATCTCCCTGGAGAGAAACCTAGGCAATGTCACTGATGTGGTCTTTGATGGATGAGAAGGGCTGTCTTGTAAGTACATTCAGTGCCTGGCAGAGTAAATTAAACACACACACGTACGTATCTAGCTGTACTCTTCCTTCTCTGCATGATTCATGGATCCTGGCCAACTACGATACTCCCCAATACCTTTCATTGGCATCATACTCTGATCAGTCATGTGTGTATATGGGTCTTCTTCCTTTTTAAGACAAAGCAGTAAATCAGCTATATTTATAAAGGATCAGCAGATGGCTAGCAGGCTGTGAAAAAGATAATAACTGTCAGGCTTATAAATCTGAAAGGGGAGTTTAAGCAAAACTCTACAACACTTGATGTGATTAATTCCTGGAATTATATTTTATCTCTGCAAAATTATCCGTGACCATCAGTGCCCAGAGGGTGCAGTAGGTTACACGCATGCCACAACGGTAGCATCCCAGCACGCCGGGGGTATGCTCGCAGCAGCCAGGCGAGGCACCGTGCTACCGTCCTCCTGAAACACGGGGAGGTGAAGATGGCTGCCCAAGGTGATGCTCAGGATCCCGCAGCAAAAGAGGAGTTGAACACGGGCCAGGATTTGGGCCAGCAAAGGAAGGGAGGCATAAGGGGTTTGCAGTCCTGCCCCTACACCCTGTCTCAGAAAAGGTCCTCTGTGGAGGACCACTCTTGGCAATCAGTGAAGGTCCTACGCCTCTGTAGGGGCTCTAGGGAAGCCCCATGGGACCCCCAAAGTGGGAATAAATGGAGGAGACCCCGACATCCTCACAGAAACCTGCAAGGCTCAGGTGGAGGACAGGACAAGGAGGGATGGTGCCCACCAGAGAGGGCAGGGGTCCTGGAGCAGCGATCAGGCATGCCCCCAGAGTGGTCCCAGAAGTGGCACGACTAATGCGAGACCAGATCCCTCTTTTCTTTTGCAGTTTTGCACAATATGTCCCGGCACAGGGTTTCATGTCACGGGGCTGCAGCGTGTCCTCTCTGGCCTACAGCCAGCTTTACTCTCTGACAAACCAGCAACGCCTTCCATTACTTGAAACGTGGGGTCTGACCAAACAGCGCTCCAGCATGTGTCTAATGTGCTAGCGAAGATCACCAAAAGCCCTGATTAGGACACGTGGAAGCTGTATATTAACATCAGCCAGCCACAGCAGCCCCTGGGGGTTCCCCTCAGTGATGTAGCAGGTGTGAAAATATAACTTGTCCTCTCTTACAGGAGGCTTTAGGACTCATTAGCTGAAATGTTTTAGAAATACACGTTCCCTTCTAATTTAGACCAGCTTGCTG
Source organism: Dromaius novaehollandiae (assembly GCF_036370855.1). NCBI lineage: Eukaryota > Metazoa > Chordata > Aves > Casuariiformes > Dromaiidae > Dromaius > Dromaius novaehollandiae. The sequence goes on along the minus strand of NC_088101.1, from coordinate 79,313,445 downwards.
CATCAAAATGCTTTGCTTCAGAGTCACAGTTTTTACAGGCAGAGAGTCCAAGACGCTGTTTTATTAAAGGATTTAGCTCACAGCAGAACGTCGAGTGACGAATCCGCTCAGCCCTCAGCGCTCCGGGAGCACTGCTGTGCCGAGGAGACGAGCTGTGCTGGGAAGAGCTGAATTCCCAGCCTGGCACAGCCAGTTACCAGCCTCTAACCCCGCCTGGGTGAAACCAACTGGCTGGCAATAATTAGCTTTCCACTGAGCAGGAAGAGTAAGTGTACATACAAAAAAGCCAGTCATCCATGGTCATTACTCTTAATTGCACCACTACTTGATTCAGTACTGCCACAAAATTTTCCTGATTTGCCACTGCCTTACGTAGACTTTTATATCAGCACAAATTGAGTGCTAAGTGGGTGTAAATCAATACCAACCCCTGAGCAGAGGTTTCTGGCTTTGTAGTGTTTTATATTCATTTTCTCTCACAGTAAAGGATACCGCAGAAGAGTGGAAAATCAGCCCCTCCCTGGTTTTACCTGTGATGCCTCTAACGTCAGTCCCTGTTTACCAGCACCGTCCACAGAGACTGTTCCAAGCAGTGAATCCCATATGCTCACACACAGTTTTCCTAGGAAATCCTTGCTGCATCATTTTTTAATACTTAGCCCGAGGGTTTCAAACACTAATAGTTCTGCATCTCCCAGGTCTCCCAGGCATCTTTCCGTTGGGATTGGCAAGGGTCTGTGTTTCATTTAAGAGCCCTCTTGCAAGAGCCAGAGTTTTTCTCTGAAAAAATAAATAAAAGATCCTCTCCCCACCCCTCAGAGAAAAACCCTTCCCAAAACCCAGTGAGAATCAAAGAGCTGAACTATCCGGAAAAGCTTACTTCCTAAAAAAGACCAGTGAAGTTATTTTGGAAGACAACTGCCGGAGGTATTGAGAGAACATTGATATCCAAAACTGTCATAATATTTGACCCTCAAAAAATAGGAACATCCATCCCTTGGGTAAGCTCATTGCAATAATATTAAACAGGGAAAGGAAAAGAAAACACTTGTTGTCTTTCGGAAGAGGGAAGCGGCGCACTACAGCAGAGATTCTCAGCAGAGCGTGCAGGCAACAGGGAGATCAAAAGCTGAGCTTCAAGTCCTTCCAGTCAGGAGCCTTTCATCTGCAGCTCCGCAAGCATTTACAGATGAAAGTCCTAGAGTTTCACTGGGAGTGACGAAAAACATTCCTTAGGAGCTCGCTTGAAAGCATGGCTGTCTGGAGAGCGGATTTATATTTTGGTTTTGCTCTCTTTTTTTTCCCCTAGGACCTAAATTCTACTCTTTGGGCCAAACGCAGAGGTAGGCCAGCTCCAGGCAGAGGCTTCATACTCCTCTCTGCGGTGGTGGGATGGTGGGCCCGCTTCCCCAGGTGAAAGCCGCAGTCCCCACTGCCAGCAGGGATAGGCACAGCCTCCGAGCTTCCCTTCCAGCCCCTTCAGTAGCAGGGAGAGGAAGAGCTTCTTTGCATGGTCCCATGAGGTCCTGGTCCACCAAGCAGCTGGGTGCATGTAGAGCTCGAAGAGTTGAGGATTGCTCCTCGGACAAGAGGCAGCTGAAGAGTTGCCACGTGTCATACAGAAGGTATTCCCCCAATGTATTTCAATAAAAAAGGGTCTGGCATTTAATCTTTGCCCTCTGTTGCAGGTCTCCAGAGATACGTGGCTGTGAGCACCCAGGTGATCACCCAGGAAAGGAGGCGACCAGACTCTACAGCGTCAGCTATTCAACTATTCAGCGAATTCTCGCAAATGATGGCTCTGTTCTCAGAAATGAGGATCACTCAGCATATGCTTCACAAACAGGAAAAAAAAGGGGGGGGGGGGATAAATTCATGGAATAATTTATTCACAATGAATAATTCAACCAGAAGAAGTGACTACTCCAAAGATCGGGTCAAAAGTTGAGTGCTTGAATAAATGAATTGCCCTTTCACAAATATAAAAAGCAGAAATCTCAATATTTATCATTTGCAGACACACAAATATTCCAGAACAACATTTTCTAGTGAAGCGGGGAGGGGTGTTAATAATAAATTCTATTGATAACGGGAGTTAGAAAAGCAAATAATAACTGACTGGAACATGTTTATATATGAAAAGTGACTTTTCAAACAAACTGTCAACAGTGGGCTGCATTATAAGGCTATTAGGAAATAGGAACTCTGTAAATAACTTGCCTACCCCGGCAATTATTGAACCTACTGCCAGTAAATAAGCACTACCTTGGAACACAAACCAAGCTGTTGCAAGTTCAGAGACATATGGCGAAAGCACAAGTGAAGAGGTTTGACATCCACAGTTGGGACCAGAAGCGCAGTCAACCGAAACATAAAAATGAAAACCATCAGAGACATCGCTGGGTGTCACACCCCCCGAGGGGTCATATCAATGTACTGGCTTGGCGTGAACCGTATTTCGAAGCCGTTGCTGGCGAAAGCTGAGGGGCGTTCAGGTGCAGCCCGGGTAGCACCCCTGCCCCGCTGCATGGGTCCACACGGCCCAGAGACACCTCTGCTGGCTCCAGCCCAGCCAGCGCAGCCACCGCGGCTCCACATTGCCCTCCTTTGCGGCAAGGGCGGTCACAGCTAGACTGCTTCTGGCTGGGCAAACTCGGGTGAAACATTCGGATGTTTCCCTCCAACGTATCGTGTCCAGCCTCATCGGCTAGCCCTGGTAAGCTGCCACCAGTAACCTTGGTGCTCTCTCCTGCAGAGACGTTGCCTGCATTTCATTCAGTATTTAATGCCACAGTCTGGACCATAACTTCTGTCCCTAGCTGCCATCCTGACAAGAGGAGGTGCTGATGTCCCCTTGCATGCTCTGAGAGGGTCTGTCTTCACGGTGCTTCATTTTCGGCCACCCAGCTACGCCATCATGGCCAACCTGCTTGCTCGTGGTAATTTTAGGGGCAGATCAATATACAGTGTGCAGGTAGGAGCTGATCTGGGCTCGCCAGCTCATCTCACCCAGGGCTCTGAGTTACTGTAGGTTGTTCTGTCATGGCTGATCTAACATAGCTGTCTGCAATGATCAGCCTCCAGCACATGGGGATAGAAAAATGGCTCAAAGACTAAAAATCTCTGAAATACTGCCATTCCTCTACTGCCTTCCTACAATGCCCTTCATCTGCCCAGAAGAGAAGATGTATCCTCCATTCACTCACTGGAAAACATCTTGGTTTTACCGAACTGCAAGGAACCCCAGAAAACAAGTCCCAGGCGGTTTGACAAGGCAGCGAGGGTTTATGGCCTCAAGCAGGACACAGAAATAGCTCGGTTGGGACGGGGTGCCTGGAAGGCCTGCACACTGGTCACCACTTAACTCTGCTGTGAAGACCTGCCTTACGTGACAGTCCGCAGGCCATACAGCAGAGGCAGCAACTTCACCACACTGCTTTGGGGTCCCCGTCCTCTCACTGTAGCTGCAGAGCAGCTGCTCTGCCAGATCGCAAACGCAGACTGCAAGCAAGTTGGCTTGACTGTTTTTTTCCCCCTTTATTTTATTTTATTTCTTGGGTGGGGGGAGGTCGTTTCCAGCTTGGCAACAGGAATAGCATACACATGAGTAAGAAAGCTGACAGCCTTAATTTGTGGTTACACTTCTACTGCTTCATCTCAACAAGGATTCTGGACACAGGGGAGGCAAATAGTGTTCCTACCCCATAAAAGAGGTACAGGGGGGAAGAATGTGGTCCAGTAATTATAGCAATGGTCTGGAGTCAGAAGGACTCCACTACAAGCAAATTAAAAAAAATTACTATACGAGAAATTTTCTTTCAATTTTATAGCTGAACCCACAAATAGAAGAAATATTGTACACTCAAACTCCAACAAACAAGCATGCCTGATTTTAATGAGCAAAATTAAGGGCTTCCTTTATAGGATATGTAATATAATAGTCCCATGGCAAAGAAGCCTATTTCTCCTCCGCTCTGCGCTGCAGGCAGTTATTCCAAGTTGTGCAAAGTGAATGTAAAATGCTACCAAAACAGGATTTTGTCCTCGTATCTGCCTGTGGTCATATTCTACACCCCTTGCACGCATGTGTGAATGACTATTCTGGGGGCAAATCAGCAAATTAGAGAAAAAGGACCAGTACTGTAGTTAGGAAAGGAGGGGCAGGGAGAGAGAGGTGTTTCGGACTCAGCTCCTTGCCAAAACCTTCCTGCATGACTCTGGTTGAGTCACTGAAGTCCCTGAAGGCGAGAAAAGGCCTGGTTTGCCCAGGGCTGCCACCAGCACCAAGAAGGGGTCAACTGCCCTCTGGCCACCCCTCCCCATTGCACACACCACTGTCGTTTATGGAGCTCACACTCACACCTAAGTCAAAAATTGCAATTACTTTGACAGCCCTCGCTGCCACCACCCTTTGTCCCACAGCCTAATCTGTTCTTACTTGCTCAGACTTACTGAAATAAAAAAGCAACTTTGGGTTTATAAATGCAGAAGAAAACACAATACTGGTTTGGTAGGGAAAAGGTCTTAGGGCTATACAGCAATATTTATTTCTAGTTGACTCTTTCCATCCAATCAGTTTCAAAGAGCCAATTTGTTGCTTTATTCAGAGCAAATTTTTTTCTTTTTTAGTTCCTTCTCTTATTCCTCATTTCATTCTTCTTGCAGGCCAGAACAGAGTGGGGCTATACCAGAGCAGAATGAAAGAGAGAAAGGTCTGACTAACAGCTGGTTATGAATGAAAGCAGTAATTTTCAAAGCCAGCTGCCATCTCTCACGGCCCTTATGATAAGAGATGGTGATCTCACCAAGGGTCTCTCCTCTCCTCTCCTCTCCTCTCCTCTCCTCTCCTCTCCTCTCCTCTCCTCTCTCTCCCCTTCATTTTTAGGTGATGCCGAGAGAGGCTGCCATGGTTGGAGACACATAACCCAGAGGTGGCACCCCTCAAGGTGCAGCACACGCATGTCTCATCCACAGGCCTTTACACGTCACGGCAGTGTACTGCCATGTCCCAGACCAGTCCAAGCAGCTCGTATCAGTCTGCAGGGCACCACCAGCACCTCCTCCGGCTGAGAAATAGCTGCTCTGCAGGCATGACCCAGATGCCTGCAAACAGCCAACCAAACACGACAGGTAAATACATTGCACCTACAAAACTGCTGCCCAGGGAGTTGCTGCACCTAGCCAGGGAGTTGCTGCACCTAGGGAATTGTTCGGTCAAACCACCGATTTCACTGACTGCATCACCTTTCTTACCCTCTGTGGGACCTCCTCACTTTGAGCTACTGAGATTTTCCTTCCCCAGTGGGTTTGCTGGAGATTTGGGCTGCTGAGTGGAGAAACAGGAGGGCAACATCAGTCTGGCACTCACCTCCAAGACTGGGAAAAAATGATCTTAATGTAATGGCTGTAACAGGCTGTAATGGTTTTAATGGTGTACCTTCTGCCCGTGTCCTGGGCTGGAAGAGAAAAGCCACCCCAGAGCTGCTCTACTTGCTCTTCCCTCCCTTATCTGTACCATGGCAGCATGCAGATCTGTTTTTCAAGGGTACCACAGGGCTTTTCTTGTTTGTTCTTGGCTTTTATTTTCTGACTACTAGCAATTTTGCCAGAAATTAAATATTTGGGATATGAAATTCTTTGCAAATTCAGGCTGATCTGAGCTAATAGTGCCAGCCAGAAGAAAAAGAAAAAAAAAAAAAAAAAAAAAAAAAGGAAAGAAAGAGCAAAGAGTGGGAGGGGAATTCTGAAAATGTTGAAACACATTGTTTCAACATCTTCTAAAAAAACGGGTTGAGTTTTTCTGAAATACCAACATATTTCATTTCAACATTTTCACGTTCATGTCTCAAATCAGTCTTTCTTTTTTAAAAAATGAATACAAATTAAAAGAAAACAAGGTTAAATGAAAAGATTAATAAATACAATAAAACCTTTTGGGTTTGGATTGAAGAAGCTATTTGGGGTTAACCTAACAGGAATCTTTTCCATTTTATTTTTTCAGTTTGCCAAAAACCTCAAATAATTTGTTTTGGTTTGACCCAAAGCAATTTATTTATCATTTTTGGAACCCAAAACACCACTGTTACCTAGATCAGCTGTTGGCTCCCTGGAACCCTTTTCCTGGGAGAGTTAGGAAGTCCAAGAGAGGTGAGAGACACCTCACTGAGTTGGCTAGGGAGAGGTTGCTGTGGGGTCTTTTGATCACAGTCAAGGTGCTGCGGTAGCCACAGTTCCCTCAGGACATGAATTAGACGTGAGAAGCAGTGAGATCTTTTATTAGACCAAAAGAAAAGATCTAATGACAGGCATGATCTGAACCCACAAGACCTACCTTGTCTGGAGGAGGAGGAAAGATCTCTGTTACAGCACAGCTCTGCCCTAAAGGTCACCCTGACCAGTAGATTCTGCACAGCCACAGAAAGGACATCTACAGGGCCAGGTTTCACTGCTTGCCCTCCGTCCAGGAGAATATGGAGCAGAACAGGTGTGCGTTGAGCCACGTGGAAGATGTGAGGCAGGACCAGGAACGCCATGGAAGCCCCAGAAGCTGGGCCTGGTCTGAGGTTGTAGTCCTCGCTGCGCCTTGTCAGTGACTCCTGGATGCATGCTGTTCATTTCAGTTGCGCAATGCTAAGCTGTAAGACCTCATCAGCTGCTACTCATTACAAAGGCACAGCCCTTTCTGAATAGAAACCATAGCAGAAAATAGATCTCGGGATGTAAAAACTGACATCTTGAATTCATAAACAGAGCGACAGCATTCTTGTTTAGAGTCTGAGGGTGGCCTGTTCTGAACTCGCCTTTTTTATACCAGAGGAGTCTAACCTCAGAGTCAGGATGACTCCAGCTAGTATCATTATCCTAAAACGAAGAAAAGAACATGACTCAAGTCCACATACTAGAGTCACAACAAAGTGCCTAAGCAGGGGACACTAAGTCTGATCCTGCCCTCCATCCCAGCCCATTGACTTTGTGAAGATCTCCTCAGTCCCATCGGAAAGCAGCAACAGCGACAGCAAAGGGCGTGATTCTGTGCTGCAGTCAGACAGCTTTGCTAACACATGGAGATTTTCTAACTAGGGAAGTGCTTATGAGAACCCCAGACATTAGAAAAAAGAGAAAAATAAACCAAGAAAACATTCTCTTCCACCTACCCCATTATCAAACCAGCTCCACAGCCCGGAGAGTAGGAAGGACTTGTTCCAAGGCATGTTCCCCCCAGGGACTCTGTTCAGCCGGGCCAAAGAAAGGCACAGCCTGAAAGAGTCTTCATCAGCAGGCCTAGAGACACAAGATATTTCAAAGTTGAAGTATCTCTCAGAAGTGCTGTGACAAAACTCCAGCCCCACCACAGAAGCCATATCCCCTTTTCTGCTCTGCTTTAACTCGGCTGAAGGAGATAAATAATTTCTCCCTAGATAGCTGGATGCTCAGCAACCGTTTTCAGAGCATTCCTGGTATGCAGAAAGAAAGGTTGCAGGAATCAATACCCATTACCTTCCTCTATGTAGAGCTGTGTAAAGGAAAGAGGCAACCTAGGCTATTTTGATTAAGCAATGGGGAGGTTGGAGGAAGAACACAATGACCTCTGGAGGTCCTTTATGGCTTTATAATTTTATGAGCCTGTTTCATTAAGACATTGGTTTTGGTGGGTTTGGGGAGATTTGGGGTTTATGCCAGCCTTCTTGTATAAGCACAGGCAAGACATCTAAGCTCTCCATGCCTTTGCGAAACCAGTGTAAAGCGTATTGACAGACCCATTTGCTGTTAGCATGATACTTAGATAACAGTTCTAGAGACACTGAAGCTTGAAGTGCTTGAAGTGCAGGTATGGGCAATTTGCAGCAGTAACCTGAGATGGCGTTAATGTGTCTCAGATACGCCTCACCACTGCCCCTAACCTGCCCACATCCAGTCTTCATCAGTGCGTTTACTAATAACAGCAGGGTCCTTTTCTGCATCTCTTTCTGAAACCCTCCATGCTGCTCTGCTCAGTGGTGGCACCGCCCTTTCACAGCCACTTTCGGGGTGGCTGGCAGTGCAAGTGCCTTTCTCGCCTGCACAGTAGGAGGGAAGGGGTCAGATATACAAGATAAAAATGCACCCTACGGAGCAGCCTGGCTTAGGTGTGCTCTCCCTGGGGTTCTGTCTATTTATTCTCCATCAGCCTTTTCACTTACCCTGTCTTTCCTCACATACTCTAAATCTGCATTTAATTCAAGTATTAAATCCACTTATTTGCTTAATACTTTTATTCCCCTGAACCGTGTTTTTATGGTGGGTATCTGTTGTTGCAAGCGCAGTGCTGAAATAATACATATATTGGTTGCAGCTCCAGGGATTTTAACCAGATATCTGCCTCTGTTTAAATTAAGTAAATCAGGATGTTTCCCAAACACCGTAAGGACAGAAGCTTAGACATCAAAGGAAATCCACTTTTTGACCTAAAACCAGCAATGTTTCAGTCAAGGACATTCCCTAAATGTATACAAGGAATCTGAAAATATGAAAATTACCTTCAACAGGTCTCCATGAGCACTGACTCACCCCATCGGAGGCACCTATGGAGAAGACTGTCTACCCCCATCGATGACAAAATGACTAATTACACTGGAAGACTAACTTGTAGACACTCGTAATTGAGTGAGATACATCCCACCCTTTGTATATATTTTTTGATACAAGACTGTAGTTTATTTACACATTCTTCTCCATATCTCCCAGAGGAAAATAAACTTGCAGCCGTGATGGGATACGGCTTTAGAAATTGCTATGGACAGAGCTTCGACACTGGGTTTGACAGAGCTGTTGGCTGATTGAGGTGTTCCTGAATACCATTTTCTACAGAAATGCTTCACCTTCAGTTTTCACTGGGTCAGGAGTTTCTAAAGTGCTCAGAGCCAGACATGATAGCAAACTCAAAGTAAAACAGAGATTTTAGCACCATTTCTTACGCTGGCATCTTGCTGGGAGCCTAAAAGGTAGATATGTAACTTCCATAAACAAGAACAAACAGCAGATGGTCCCAAGGCGTCTGGAGACTGGCAAGTCCCAAAGGCCTTTAAATGGATTTGTGCATCCTGGGATATGTAGTTTTACTCTCTTCTGAAGCAGTAAACCGCAATGGCACATGTGTAGCCCATGGTTGCCCAAATGAATAGGAGATGAAGTCTTCCAGTTTACCCAAATGAAGTGGAGACGGTTTCCAGTATTGATTAGAGAAGGAAGGGGAGGATGAATAATCCGTGCAAGAAATTGGTCAAAATGTAGAAATATTGGAAATACTCGAAAAAGCTAAATGCAAAATTGACAGACTACTGTGGTGCCCAGCACTGACATGCTTTCAGCCAAGGGGGGCTTTGCTGCCCCTCAGCCACAGGCCACTGACAAAGAAAATAGAAACTGCTGATGAAATTAATCATTAATTGTCTTAATTAAATAACTGAGAAAGAGCTTTGCCATCAAATATCCTTCTTCCTCTTGTTAAGAAAGGCTAACACATTTGCAATGCAGAGTTTGGAAAAGAACAACCTCTCAAGGTCAGGTTTTGACAGATTGATTAAATTGATTTCCATTTGAGTCTCCGAGGTGATGGTTTCCAAGGGAAGGAGCTTCACCCTCAAACTGTTACCTGGGCTTCACTCTGCCAACGGCTTTCCTTCAAGTCAGCGGGTCTATTTAAGGAAAGAGGTGCTTCTGCGTCTGAATGATACTAGTAAAATATGACCACTTACCTTAGAGTACCTACAGAGGTCCCTTTGGCTTTGAAGGCCTTGTTGAATACACTGTATTTATCTCAGCTAATATCAATGTAGTGATTCACCCTGGAAGATCTAGTAGTGTTACTCTAAGGCAGCAAAACGAACAAACATCATTAATGCTTTATATCAAGGTGCAGTGTGGTTAAACGTGGAGTTGGGTGAATGCTTTCACAGAGACACAGATGTCACACGAAGATATTTTCCTTCACCTCTCCTCCTTGGCAGTGCCCAGGACTTCAGCATGAGAAAAAGTGTAGATAGATGCAACACCAGTTGCAACACTGCAGCAGCAGTACCCTGTATCACTTAGATTTTACTAGCAACACATTTTTTTTAGATGAAAGCTATTCTGATATACAAGCAGAGCTCAAAATGTTGTCCAGATCAGCAAAAAAGGAGGTTAAGTAATTAGCTATATAAAACCAAACCTAATGAGAACACAGGTAATGCCTAAGTCAATGCAATATTAGAAAGCAAAGGAATCTAAGCAAGGCAACTTACATATCTTGGCAATGTGCAGCTCAGTAGGAATGTCTGGAAGGAAATCACATCCGCCGTCAGCACAGCAGTTTTAACCAAGATCTGAGCCTCAAAAATCTATGACTTAAAGTCCCATCACTCAGGCTCCAGTTTGCAAGTTATTTCCATGTTAACAAACAAAAAACAAACAAACAAAAAAACTACTGAAGTTCCAGAGAGCTAACCAAATGACTTTGAATGCAAACATCTTAGGAAGAATGAAGTATCTGATTAAATGAATTTATTGCATAGCGTGCAGAATTTGATCAAAGGCTTGTCTACAGTGAAGGTGACCTGTAGACATATCTGAACCAGCTTTAAAATAACAAATTGTTGTATCAATGGCAATCTAGCCTGGCAACACAGAGGAGTAACTACTCAAATACTTACCTTGTTCTTTGGGTGGGTTTTGCCACCATTTTGAACACTGCATCTGCTGCTGAAGATACCTGGTTTGAATCAAATGCAGATGTATCTGCTCTGTGTTACAGCCACAACGGTGATGGCAGAGTAGATCCAGAGAGTCCATCACACCTGAGTCTCCAGTGTCACCCCGTAAGGAAGAGGAACATATCTGGCAGGTGCTAAAAATGAAACCAAAGCATCTGCAGAGGCAGTTCTGCACCAGGCACCTGGAAGAAGACACAGATGGAGATGGCTACAAGCCACCCATCAAAGAAAGCTTGGAGGAAACATTGATGGGACTTAAGCAACACAAAGGACATGGAAAGCATAGTTCAGGCTAGACAAGGATGACCAAGAAGTTGCCTTAAGCATCTGATGGTGAGGGAAGAATTCAAATTCAGATCCTTCAAAGTCTTGCAAGTGGGTAGGCATAAGCACTGAAGACAAAAGGAAATAATCCATTTTTCAGCTTGTTTCCACTACTGTCCCTCAGTGCCTTCAGAGCTAAAACTAAGTGACTGAAGCTCAGCTGGGTAAACACAAAGCAAACTAAAACCCAGCCTGCTTTTTGAAAATATAGCCACTAGTTGCTCATTTAGAACTATTTTGATGTGAGAGTCTATGCTGTGTGCGACTGCCACCCTTTTAAAACCTGTCAGATCCCCAAGGACATGTCTGCACGGATGGGGCCAAGCCCCAGGCTGTCTGAGGCCGGCGCGGCGCTTGTCTGCAGCCTGCCCCGTCATGCTTGCTGCACTGGGGCAGGCACGGCCGCTCCGGTGCGGTGCTGCACGGAGCTGAGAGCGAAGGGCTTCCCGGGCAGGAGCTGGCCCCGCAGTCCATCGGAGGAAGATCGGGGCTTCAGTGACAGCACTGCTCTGTGCGGTGGCCCTTGAGCAAACACGCTTTCAAGGGCAAATGCCGTATCTTTTCTTTCACCTCTTTAATCTTATCAGTACTGCCTAAACCTGGTCTAACAGGCCATCCAAGGGACAGCGATTGCCTCAGGGGTGGACATGTAACTAGAGAGATACTGCCAAGTATGCAGATGGTTGTTATCTGCAACAGCATTGCTGTGCAACAGGCTGAGCCTTCTCCGAAGGCAGAGGAGAGCATGCCCCAAGGACGTGGCACGTTCATCCTCCAGCCTGTTGGATTCTGGCCTCTGCGGAGGCCGCCTTTGATCAGAGCATCACCAAAGCCTCGCCAGACTCAGCCCCACCGAGCGGATCCTCAGCTGTGCCAAATCAGCACTGCTCCCCCAGGGTCGGCGGAGTGATGGCGTAACCCCCCTGCTGAGCATCCAGCCCTGTCTTTCATTCGGCTCAAGTATTAGTGATAAATGAAGCTCATTTCAGATGCCTTTGTCCCTTGCACTGGAAGAATGCTGATTGTGAAATGGGAATTTGCAATGCTAACAAAATCCTGAGGAATAGCTGCAGAGAAAATAGCTGCAAACAAACAAAGCCAAATCCTCTCCTCACTTGGAAAATTCACAGCATCCCAATGAAGTTAGAGCGTGGAGGCAGCCTGGTAGTATTTGAACCCTCTTCTTCACTTTTTTGAGGAAGATCCATAGGCAAAGGGGATCTGGTGTTACAGAGGTGATAGCTGCCTGCTTCGCCCAATTGCTAACCATTGGATATACAAGAAGAAGACGTTGGGCTGTAAGTTTGCTCTCTGTGCTGTTTTCTCCTCGCGTTTGCACTGACTCTGGACACAGTGCTCCTTTCTGCTAAGCTCTGGTGTTCCCGTGACACACTCCAGCGATGAAGTGTTGCATTGCATTGGTGGGTGGAAATAATCCCTGGTAAGGAATATATAAGCCAAGATCGATCGATCTCTGCCCTCCTACCTCCCTCTGCCCACTTAGCCTCTCGCTGTTTTCCTGTACCTCCTCTCATTTCTAAGAAACCCAACCAAGGCTCAGTTCCACTGTTTGCAACGTCTTTCAGCTGGAATTAAAAGTAAGGTTGGTGCAGGCGATTTCTAGGCCCATTGTGAACATGAAGAGGGGAAAAGTGAAAAACAACTTTCCACCGGTTCTGGCCTGGAGCGGATGGATCCCCCTTCTTGTATTTTCTGCCTAAGTAAAAGGGCCACACGCACAGCTCGGGTGAAGGGAAGGGGCTGGCTCTCATCGCTTATTCACAGGGATGCAGTCCTCATGCTTTGCCCTTGAGGTTTTAGCCTCTTTGGGAAAAAAAAATCATTATACAGACCACAGTGGGAAACACAGAAAACAGCAAACACCCACACCAGGCAATTTTAGCAAGTCAAGGCCTTTTTAGAGGCCATCTCCTCCTTCTGCCGACCTTGGTACGGTCCTCTTGGACCTCTCACGCCAGACCTGCTCTCATAACAGCCGCTTCAATACACCCCTGCCTTCCCAGGTGCCACAGGGCAGGTAACACCCACTGCAGCCCATCACCTTTTTTTCCCCCAAACAGCACCATGTCTTTTGACTTGGATTTGCCAGCGGTGGCCCAGGGTATCAGCACACAACCAGCTCCCAAAATGCAGGGCCGGACAGAGCTGCAGGAGTGAGGCACAACCGTTTCTTCTCTGTCATGTGGCACACTGCAAACACCAGGTGAGCTTGAGGCATTTCAGATATAGGCTGGGAAAAAAACTAGATGCAATAAAATAAAACTATAACAAGGACAAATGATTACTGCACACATAACCAAAGGAGTAATAGTATTTTTCAGTCTTCCTCCACCAAGCATCAGCACAGCAACAATGAAAGTCCAAACTTTTCTTTTTTTTCCCCCAATAAGTATCACAGTCCCTCAGCAAAATGAATTTCACCCTGAAAATTTTGCTGACCCCATTCAGTTAAATTCACAGATCTTCTAAAGTTTCCCAACATCATTGAACAAAAAATAAACACTCACAAACTCGCAATGTTAAAAGGGCTGCGAGGGACTGTTTGATTTGGGGGATTTTCCTTATTCATTCACAGGGCCAAGCATATGGTTAGCATTTCGGCATTGGCCTGCAGTGGGGAACCGGCTGGAGGTGGAATTTCGCTGGCGTTGCTCAACAGGCCCCAGCAACTGCTGCGGGTCCCCGGCTCCACAAACGAGGCAGCGGTCTCTCAAAGGAGACGGAAACCCTTTCGCCTGCAAGGGCAACGTGCACGACCCACGCAACATCGCTGGAGGAAGTACTCTCTCTTATCTTGATGCCGATTGGAGGGCGAGCCAGAGAATTGGAAGAAAATTAGCAAAAAAAGGGAAAGATCAAGGAATCCAGAGGGTAAATTATTATCGTTGCCTTTTAGACCACCTTTCGCCTGAGGTCATGGCCCTATGCTGTGGTTTCCAATGGATGAGCCATCGACGATGCGGCCGTGATATTTGCTTAGTGTAATGCATTTATTTACAGCATTTACCCACATCCTGTTTCCCTGAGCAAGGTCGGCGCAGAGCAGGGCCCGGGCAGCTTTCATCCCCAGTGCATCCGAGTGGGTACCGTTCACCGAGGGGCACCATCCTCCACGGGTGGGAATGAGGCATCCCCTCATGAAACACCATTTCCCTTTATTTTCACTTGCAGGTAGGCTTTTCTTTTGCTTTCCGCTGGGCGGTTCATTATCATAAGCCACAACGTCCTATTTTGGAATGTGTTTATTACCAGTTTGACACTTTACACTAATCTGTACTTTTCACATCGTTCCATAAGCCCTTTACGGATACGGAAACTGGCATTCACTTACTGTTCAGCCTTAACAAGGCCGATATTTAGCAGGTTTCTAAAATCTGTCCAAGACTGTTTACAGAAGGAAAATATATTTTTCAAAGCTGCAGTAAGGAAGGAACAAATATAATATATTTCACACATTGTAAGAGACCAAGAGAAGGAGAATTTAAAGTTAGAACATGAGTCCTTTTCCTAACACACAACTCTTGAACACTCTTCTCATTTCTCTAAACACAATATTCCTCCTGCAAATGATCCATAACCAGCCGTTTGTCAGACTTCAGGGCTTTCAGTAATGCTCACAATTTCCTGAAAAGTCAACATTTATTTTCAAGTGGCTGAGTCAGGCTACAGGTAATTTATTGCCTGAAATCAAAAATATAAAGTCAGGTATTTTGAGAGCTACTGTAGAACACTGGATGAAATCCATAACGCCCTCATGTGCTTTTAAATAGCGGTTGTATTTATGACCAATGGCTGTTGTCCTTTCTCTGTTGTGCTTATCTCTCAATTACCGTGTTATATCATATACTTCAGCATAGTCAAAATCAGTTTTAATTTTAAAACTGTCTCCCAGCACACCGTGAAATAAATCTAAGAAATATAAGTAGCATACTTTAGTCACCTAGCATGTCTCTCAATTGATCTTATCTTTCTTATCTTTAAAGAACTTAAAAACTATAATTGGATAATCTTTACTTAATGTAAACTTCTAAAAGCTGGAAGCCATTTCAAGATTGTTCAGATTAACTGTGGGTACCTATGGGAACATGCTTCAAAATTTCCGTGAAATCAAGGTGGATAAAGTCAAGCATCTCCAGTATTTCTGAAACTATTTTGGCAAAGAAATTCATTGGAAATTTGTCACACAGCATTCAAGAGCAAATTATAGTTTCTGTAGTGTCCTCATCTTTCTTATCACCAGATGAGCTGGTCAGTTAGCTGGAAGCAAATATTCATTCTCATTTTCTGTTGCTTTTTTAAACAGTGCTGTCAGAAAAGAATACATTTTCAAAGTTCAGATCATGTGATTTTGGTATACTTTTTACATTTACAAATATTCCTTGTAGTCTAGTTGCACAGCTGCCTGCAGAAATATCAAGCTGACAGTGGATTATCCCCTTTCCACAGTGTAGTGAGATACAACTATTACAAATATTTTCATATTTCTATGGTTTGAGGCATCAACAGCCACAGAGAAAATATGCCCTTTTCAACCAAGTTCTTATTTGTGTTCTCAACTGAAAGAGGAGCAAGTATATTCTTGGCAATCTGCAACCCTTTTGTCTTACTGTGGTGTATTATTAATGCTAGGTCTGAATTTTGGAAAACAATGCTAATTTGCTGTCACAATCAAGTGACTAGTATGAGCCACAGCGGACACTGTGACTGCCTGCTTGTTGTTGTGTCTAAAGCGCTCAGCTTCTTGCTTTGTATGTTTTTTACTTCTCCTTGCAGAAAAAAAAAAGGGGGGGGGGGCTTGAAGAGGTTTGTGCTCCAGAGCTAGGCTGGAGAAGTTTGTATGACGTGCACTGTTTGCACACCTCCTTCCATTGAACAGCCCACTATGGGCAATTAAGAAGCAATTAAGAAGAAATTTCTGTATAAAGTACATTAAGTCTTCTGGCAATCAGGCAATCATTCCTGTTTTCCTCATCCATTTAAACTGTTTTCTGCACTTGTCCTATCAAGTTCAGAAACGCTAAAGATTAAGAGAAGTAGGCTGTTTTGTCGATTAATGTTAGTTCCCAGTTAGTCATAGTTGCAATCCACATAGGGGCATAACTCAATCAACTGAAAACACCTAAATAATATTTAGATTCAGCCTTAGAGCAAACCTCTGTCCACCCTATACCAGGCCCACACATACCAGACACTATAGACGCTGAAGTAGACAGTCTGTATAAATATATGGGGAAAAAAGTCATATTTAGTTACAAAAGACCGAGTATATAGTAGTTTTCAATCAGTTTCACTGTAGCCTGTAGGTCCCTGGGGTACACTGACTTCTTCTGAATGGTCTACAAAAGTTAACAAGAAAAATAAGCCTGTTGTCAGTAAGCTTCAATTTAACTATACAAGGGGCTGAACTTCTGCTGGAAAAAATGTGGATGTCTGCAAATGAAAAAGATGATTGAAAACCACTGATTGAAAACCACTGGTTATTCCAACTGCATTTTTTTTAAGGAAGACTAGAGTTATGCTGTAAAAATTGCTTTCAAATGTATCTATTTGCCTCTCGGTGGTACTGAAGACCTATCTGGGTAGGATTTGTAAAGAAATTAAGATCTTCTGGATTTAAAGGTGATGCACAAACGTGAAATAGCATTGCATGAAACGGAGGACGCAGAGCCTGGTCTCAGATGAAGCGGTGGTTTGGAGAAACAAAGCCTTCAGAGAAGAGCGCTCAGGCTCAGAAGGAACAAAGCCGAAATTGCTCTCTGCCATTCCCAGCTCTTCACCTTGCTTGAGGCCAGATTTTGCAGGGCTCAGGCTAGCAAGAGCATGCACAGCTCCATCTCAGCTCTTCTACCTTGCTCGGACCTCCCCTGCCACTGCCAACCATGCTTGCCACCTCAGAGGGATCCTGTTTCTCTTTCCAGCCCCTTAGTAGCAGTGCCTCGCTTCAGGGTTTGGTATCCCTCCATAATCAACGTAGAGACAGGCAGCACCAGAAGCAGGTTAAATTCAAAACCTGGATCATGTTTTGGAGGTGTCTAGTTCTCTCCATTGACCATACAGACAACCCAGGTCAATTAGGTTCCTAACTCAGCTGCTTTGCTAACTTCACTTGAAGTTATACGGGTTTTTCAATCTAAAAAGCCCAGGATGACAAAGTGTTGCAGAGGAAAGAGATGCTCAAAGAGGGTAGGAAGTTTCCAGCTTCACACAGTTAATGGCAAATCCGGGAGTAAACCTTAGGTCTTCTTTGTAAAAAAACCTTTGACCAGTCTGTGAATCTTTTACAAGGTTCTTGAGATTAGCGGTACCTGGCATCCAGTGTTTTCAAATGCTCTTAAATGATTCATCTGATCTATTGACCTAGAGCAAAATTAGCTGTGAAAAGCATGGCAAAGTCATGTAGGCCTTGCAGAGCTGATTCTCAACAATACAGGCATCCCCCAGTGCTTTTCCCATCACTCTTTAAATGGGTTTCCTTTCAGAAAAGATAGAGCTGACCTGTGCCAGCAATTTATGCAAAAGTTTGGGGCAAAATCCAGCAGATGAGGGAGACCAGCCACCAGGGCTGTCAGTTCTGGAAAAATGCATCACGCCCCATTTCCTTTATAATCAAGAAGAGACAATTTCTTTCCCTGAAAAAGCTCCCAGCTTCGAGTCCACCTCCCTTCTAAGAAGTCTGCAGGATGTTTGTCTGCTTTAGGAAGAAAGCACTCCCAATTTTTTTCAAAATCATAATCTGTCCATATTCATCAGGGCCGCGAGGATAACCGTCCTTCCCCGCCGCAGCCCTTCATTTCGGCACACACTTGCAAGGCTGTTTATGCATTGCAAACTGTGCTATAACTTGAGCAATCAATTACCTCCCTAGGAAACATGTTGTTAGAGCATCTCAGTGTTCCTGGAATGTTTGGAAATACTTGTCAAAACACGACTCTGGTTTCATTGTTAGTTCTATTAACATTCAAACATTTCCCTTGTTGATTAAAGGCATTGGCTCCACGCAACGTTTTAAAGTCAATACCTACCTGCCTCCTATCCAATTTCTTATGTAACTACTGCTTTCCACACCACAAATGTTTTTCCCTTAATGATGAATGAAATGATTTATGCCACAATTACTATGCAGAGGCCTTGCAGAGCTGGCGGAGGCCAAACCTCCCCGACCACAGATTGCATTCTTCATTATGTTTGATCTGGACATCCAGCACGCTGCGTGAGGGGAATCACATTTCTGCAAAAGCACAAGAGCCCCAAGGTAGTTATCACTTTATTATGACAGTGCTGGATTTGGTCCCACAATCAAAGCTGCAGACTGGGAGCTGGCATGTGGTGAGTCAGCTCACCTTCCTGGGCTTTGGAGTGACCATGTGTAACAGGCGGATAATAACGCTTAACTATCTCAGAGACCAGCTAGAAGAGTTATCTATGTTTATAAAGTATTCTGAGACCCTCAATTGCTTTTCCACTGCAAAGCTGCTGGACGTGAACATAGGGTTTGGAAAGTGCACGCATACTGCTTTTTATTTCAAAGGCCAGAAAAAGCTATAGAGCCACTCAATTCTGTAACACATCCTGTGTATTTAGTACACCAACATGCATCTGATCCACCCACCCTATCTCTGTAGTGGAGCAGAGCTTGTGCTGTGCTTTTTGGAAAAGTCAAACTACCACAGGAATTGCAAGGAGATAAACATACAAATCAGCCTCCAGATGTGGCTGGGCTGGAGTCAGACGTGGGACTGTGTCAGCACTGTCTTGTGGGAGCACACAGTCAGTATTAAAGCAGCGTTAAGAATGACTGATTTGTGCCTGTATTCAAGCCTTCCCCTAAAGTAAGACAAATGTGCCACTGAGAAAGAGCTTGACTGAAAATGGTAGTAATAATGCCTTAATATTGACTAAAATTCTGCAGTCCCCAACAGATGAAAGATCTCAGCTGAATTATCCTTTACTCATATTTATTTTAGTTGGTGGCTCTTTATTCTGAAAGATCTCCTGCTGCTCACGACACATCCCTTTTGTGTATCACGGAGCGGGGCAAATCCCCTGAAATGTCCCTGGAGAAAGAGGGATACAGATGCAAAAGCCAGGCCATATGGCTGGGCTGGGACTCATGAGCCACACTGGGCTTTTCCGAAGGGCTGGAGATCAGGGAGGTTTTCATCCAGCGCATGCCACTGCCGCAGCGGCAGCAGTCATTAGTGAGGCCCATGCGCTGGATCTCGCCTCCGCACCGTAGTCCTGCACCGCAGTGAGGTCCCCGTTCTCACGGGACATGGGTGTGTACCTGGAGAAAATCCTGGCTGCTGGATAGTTTCTTAAATATGGCTATGGGGCTCCCAGAAAATTGCCGTGGCAGCGTGTGGTTTCTTCTCATCGGCACCAGTCTTTGCAGACCGGTGGGTGAATAAGCAGCGTGCGGGTTCATTTCAAATGCCCCTAAGCTCAGATGTCTTGCTGCACCTGCAAGTGAAGTGCTCCAGCCAAGGCTTGTCTGAAATGCCATATATAGTGGCCGTTTGAATGGGCCTGGTGGGTACAAGTAACATCTCCATCTTCTCCCCTGCAGGCTCCAGATGACTGTCCTGGTTTACTCCAAGGACTGGGATAACCAGGCCTGCAGGAGAGGTGAACTGCATCTCCGAGGCCCGCTCACAGGAGGGCACAGAGCCAGCCGGTGACCCCACGGGAAGAGCTCCCATGCTGCACACACGGTGGCTGTGCTGAATCCAGATTATTTCAAGATCTGATTTTAAATCTTTGCTCCTCACACCCTCCACAGGCTCTCTCCAGTTTTTTTCTACCTACTTCCTCAAACCGTCTAGTTTTCTCTCCAGGCTGCCAAATTATTTCACCTCTGCCAGAACCTCCCCATATGCAGCTCTTGCAGAGGAGACTTTGTGTCTCTCTCTCTCCAGCTCACTCATTCTTTCTTATTCCTCTTCAAATCAAATTACTTCTCCCTTTATTTCTCACATCCACACTGTTCTGTGGGAAATAAACCCTACAGGATGAAGCTGTGCTGCAACCACCTTTCAAAGCAATATGCTTCCCATTTGCGAGCACAGAGAAAGCCTTCACATGGTGGCTTAACCTTTCGCAGTGTTTACCCTGACAATCATTTGGGTCCTTAATCTTAGCAACAATGACTATCAGCTTGAAATTCAATAAACCTGCTTGGAATCGCAGCCCTTTGGACTGGCTAGTTAATAAAAACTGGTTTAGCCATTCCAATGTGCCTTATTGATATAAATGGATAGTGACATGAGCTCTGGAAAATTTACCCCCATGTCCACATCCACGGATGCTATTTAACCCTTTGATTCTAAGGGGTGGACAACCAGGACTGCTATGCACGCAAACGGCAGCGATCTCGGGAGCAATATCTCAGCCCAGTCTCAAATGCGCCTCTAGCAGCCCGTTGGGCTGGAGGAACAGGCTGGTAAAGCACCGGGGAGCTGCAGCGCTCAATCTGGCTCATGCGTCCCCGTCCTGATAAGAAATATTTGATGATATTTATTCTGTGTACCTAACCTGATATGATTCAGGGACTCATGTGACCACGGCTCCGTGTAATTCTGCTGAATCTTGTTCTGCCTATTCACACTTGCGCTAAAGTTTCACCTGCTTCACGGCTCTGCTCCATCCCAGGGTTGCTTCAGGAGCTGTTCTTCGCCCGCTAAGGAAGCAAGTCGCACAAGGACCCATCGATGGGACGTATGGTGTGGTGGGATGGTGTACCAGTCCCCCAGCATCATTTTACAAGATCTGCATTGAGCCCCGTAGCGTGTCAGCTCACAGCAGCCACCACGCTCTGCTCTCTGCTTGGTTAAATACGACAACGCAGCTATGCAGGCAGGCAGGCGCTAATGGTTTAATCGATCAAAAAAAAAGAGCGAAGACATTATTTTGCCTCATTCTTTTCTGTGGCCAGATTTATGCTTAAGTATATTTCTTCATGGAACAGTTCTAATGTGCAGGCCCACCACCAAAAATGCTGTTTTTAGCTTTCCTGCCCATTGCCTGAAGGGCATCAAGCTCTGATGGAGAGGACCAGCAGGAAGGCGGAGAGTGAGCCATGGGCAAGGCAAGGCAAGGGGAAGACGCCTTGGTCCAAGGCCACCTGCCTTGGTCCCTGTGCTGAATTACCCGTCGGTGGGACAGGCAGGCAGGCAAAGCCGCAGCTCACGGGCAAGGCATGAGGGGAGCAGGAGCAAGGTGAGGGGTGCAGCCGCTCCGGGCGGCCGAGCACCCCGACCGGGACCGGGGCCGGGAACGTAGCAGCGACCGGCTCCGACACTACGGGCGCTGCCACCACATCGTATTTCAGCCGCTTGCTCGGAAAAAAGGGGCACCACTAGCTGTCCCAGAGCTGCTGAAAGGGGGTTGATGTTCATCACTGACAGCTCTGGATATTAAGGGGCTAAACAAATACAAAGCTGGGAAGGGAAAGCGTATAACGGGCAAGAGGGGAACAAACACTTGGGCGGCGAGCACACCCCGGAGTAAGGGGGAACAAGCTCTCAGGTCGAGGTGAAAGGAAAACTCTGGGGCTGTGTCTTATGGCAGAGTAGTCCTAAAATAAATGCAGTTGTGTTGAGCAGGGTTTACCAGCCTACATACATTGATTTTTTTATAGTAAGAATGTGGCTGAGACACAGTCCAGAAACACAGTTTTCACTGCACAGCACTGCATCTCTGGCCCTGTTACAGTGGCCACCGCGGCGATGAATGAGCAGCTGAAAAGCTGCGCTTAACCAGGCCGGTGCTCCGCAGCCTCATGTGAATGGGCTGCACCAGAGGTTAATAAACAGGAAACCTAAAAATATCCCACCCTGGAGAAAACTGCCAACCTTGAAGCCCCTCACGCAGGACCATCTCAATATCTCTTCGATTTCCTGTTGCAAAGGGCTTCCAAATGTTATAAGCTTTTAGTTTCCCTCCAAATGAAAACCAGTTTGAAACCATCGAAGGGCTGGGTTTACCTGGTTTGACACGCAGACCTTTACATCTCTCAGCAGCCTCTGGGAGCGGCTTTAAAGCTCGCTCGCTTCGGATGGGACGTTTCTGTTCTGTCACCCCGCACCGAGAGGGACACGGACGTGTTCGGCTTTGCCCGGCTCTGCAGTTTCACTTACGTTCTTACTTTAGCTGTGGGCTTAGGAAAGCTCCTGACCTTCCTTGGCTGCGTTTTAAACCACGTTTTATTTATATGTCTGCTTTTGCCTCCATTGTTGTCGTTTAAACTGCGTGTGTCACTCGCGAGCGTCTCCGCTGCCATGCAGGATTTCCTCGCTGCAGCCCCCGCTCAACGCTTGCCCACACAACGCCGCGGTATGGAGATGTCAGACCCTCCACGCCCGATAAAGGTGTCAAGACGGACGCCAGGCTCTGCCACAACAGCACCAGCGCGGAGCCCCGCCACGGAGGTCGGAGCAATTCCCGCCTTCTGCCGCGCCACGAGAGCGAAACCTGCCCCAGCGCCTGGGATCTGGCTTGCAGAGAGCAAACCTCGAGGCCGCCCGAGCTTTTTACACCTTTCTCGCACCCAAACGCTCTCAGCTTAGCTGTTAGCAAGTTGTTTTTTGGGGGAGCCCCTGTGCAGAGCATCTTCAGCTCTGGTAATATTTGCACCTCTCCGATTTCAGCGAGTGAATTGCTGTGTCGGGGGGTTAACGCAGAGCTGTGACCTCTCGGTATGAAGCAGCTCAGATCGCTTCTCAGCAGTAAGTGATGCGCGTCGCTTCGGTGAGTTGGCCGCGTCTGAGAGCGACTGAGATGATTGCGTTACCCAAAACCGTAACAAGTGACATTTAATCAGATTTTATTGTAAGTAGCCGAACGCGCAGAACCCAAGGAGGATACGATCGCTCCCGCATGTACGACACTGGTGCTGGGCGATCGGTGGGCCAGGGCAAAGGAGCCCCTGCCATAGCACGGGAACCCCGCCGGGGCAGCGGGCGCAGGGCCCTATCAGCGCACGAGCCCTCAGGCTGAGCCCAGGCACGGCTCACACGCCGCTCCTTCCCTGTCCTGCCTAGAATTGCCCACCGTCCCAACGGAGCCGGCTGAAGCTGATTCAGAAAACCCATCTTTGCTGTTGTAAGGCCTGGAAGGACAGAAAAAAAGGAAAGAAAGGTGTGCGCGTTTCGGGGCACGCTGTGCCGGGGCAGGGGGCCGCTTTGCGTGGCCGCAGCCGTAGGGTTAGCACCCAGCGCTGCAGGCTTTGGGGCCGATTTCAACCCCGCGGGCGCACGGGTGGCCGCGGCGGCAGCGCAGGCGGCGG
Source organism: Dromaius novaehollandiae (assembly GCF_036370855.1). Lineage (NCBI taxonomy): Eukaryota > Metazoa > Chordata > Aves > Casuariiformes > Dromaiidae > Dromaius > Dromaius novaehollandiae. Next base: position 79,290,087 of record NC_088101.1, on the reverse strand, counting down.
GGAGCCCGGAGGCGGCCCCGGCGCGGCGCTCGCACCGCCCGCTCGCTGCCCCCATCCCATCCCATCCCATCCCATCCCATCCCCGTCCCATCCCATCCCATCCCCGTCCCCATCGCCACCGCGGGGCGCGGAGCGGGCGCGGCCCCCCGCGGCGGCGGCGGCGGCAGCGGCGGCGGCGGGGCGGGGCCGCCCGCGGCTCGGCCCCGGCGGGCGGGGACAGCGCGGCCGCCCCGCTCCGCGCCCGCGCCCGCCAACCAGACGCAGAAGCGCCGCGGCGGCGGGCGGGCGGCGGCGGCTCCTCGGTGCGCGCCCTCCATGAGCGGTGCGCGGCCGGCCGCGGGGCTTGCGCAGGTAGCGGCCGCGTCCCCCCTCCTCACTTCCCCCTCGGCGGTTCGTCCCCCGCCCACGGCGTGCTGGGGGACGCGGCGGGCTGAGCGGCTCTCTCCTTCTCTCGCAGCGCGGCGGCGGAGCGGAGCGCTGAGCGGCGGCGGCATGCGGCCGCAGGATGTCTGAGCCGGGCGGCGGCGGTGCGGCGGCTCCCCCGCGCCCGCGGCGCCGCGCCGGAGGCATGCTGGCGGCGTGGGGCTCCCTGTGGTGCCTGTGCCTGGCGGCGGCGGCCGGCGGGCTCCCGGCGGCCCGGCGGCCCGGCTCCCCCGCGGAGGAGAGGAGCGGCGGGCGGCCCGCAGGTGAGGCTGCCCGGCGCGGGACGGCGAGCGTGGGAAGGCGCCGCGGGCGCGGGCTCGGCAGCCGGCGGCGCCTCGGCAGCGCGGGCGACCGGCGCGGGGCTCGGCCGGGCGAGGAGCGTCGCTCTCCGGGCAGCGCCTCTGCTGAGGGGCTCCGTCCGCGCTGCCTGCGGCTGCAGTGCCGGTCCGCGGCTCGGCCCGGGCTGCGCCCGCAGCTGAGCGGGGCAAGCAGAAGCCCCGCCGTGCGCGGCGTTGGGGGGCCCGGGCAGGCGTCTGTGCGCGTCCTGCGGGCGAAAGCAGCGTTGCCGCGGCTCCGCTGAGGCCGGCGCACGGCTGAATAGTTGGGATTGCGCGGAGAAGGGAAAAACATCCATGGGAATGCAGCAGATACCTCCCCTGGAGTGGAAACGTTGCAAGTCGCAAGCGGAAAAAAAAAAGTTAACGCGTTGGGCAAAAGCTGTTTAAAAACTGTGCAGCGCTGTTTGAAATGCCGTGTCTCTCTGATACGCCTCAGCTGCTACCTGAGTCCCTGTTTATTTTTCAAAGCTCGTTAATGGAAGGTAGCCCCCTCCCAGCCCGCTGTCTTCAAGGTTGCATGTACCCAACAGAAAGTTTCCATTGTTCGCGAAAGGGTTTGAAGCGTGTTTGCCAAAAAAGTGACAGGGGAATAAATGGGCTTCGTGGAGGCTGGGGGGTGGGGGCATTACTTTCATACCCCTTTTGGTTAAAGCTATAAATCACACTGGGGGTTGGTTTTGTTTTCAAGAAAGTACTAATAAAACACCAGATTCTTAGTGTAACTCGTTTGGCTCATTTTTCACAGCCAAAACAATTGATTTATGGGGCAACATCTCAGCTACTTTGTCAGGGCAGATGAGATTGGTGTTTAGGAGGAAACGAGCAGCCTGTGCTAGTAACGCTATTAGGAATCAACCGAAATTAAGTGTCAGAACTTTTCCCCGTTTTAGCCTGAAATAAGTATTTGCGCTGTCACTTATGGCAAAATCCTTTGGGGAGCCCCAAAGAAAGTGTGGAGCGAGCTCGGTGGCTTCCTCGGAGGTCCTCCGGATTTACACCCGTGCAGGCTGAGCTCGCAGCCAGGGACTGAGGTCGTGGGAAAAAAACGGTAGAAACCTTGCTGCTCTTTGAGACACTCACGTTTGCACGTTAAGATCTGAGGGTGGCGTTTGAAATTGAGCAAGTGACATGCCCTGAAGTGGCCCGGCGTATTGGCAGAAGGGAGGCAGCCGAAGAAAATGTCCCTGCGGTGATGTCTTTGAGCGATGCCTGGGGATTGCCGGGTGCTCCGGTGGAAATCCTGCGGGCAGGTTTCCCTGCCCCGGCTCCTCCGAGTGACAGCGCGGTTGTGGTCCCGCTGTTGTCGCTGTCAAAACTCTGCCGCGCTTCGCGGGGAGCAGGATTGGGCCCGCGGCGGAGGCTCCCCTGGGCACGGATGCCGAGCGCGTTCCCGCGCGTCTCTCCGGCGACAGGAGCTGGGAGCCGAGGCGGTGGCGTGCTGCGGGGACGGCACCCGGCTTTGTAACGCCAGGCTACTTTCTGACCGACCACGTGCGCGAGGGAAGCGTGAAATATCGCTAGCGATACCGGGGCTGCTTGTCGTGATACCTAATTGACTCGTCAGGCGAGGGCAGAGGACCGCTGCCAGCGCGTAGGGCGCTCTTATCTGGGAGAGAAAAGGCTCTGCAAAAGCAACTGTAAAGAATATAAACCATCAGAGCCAAGTAAAAACACATTTTACCTCTCAATCTTTCAATTGAATGGTAAAGAGCAAATTCTTTCTCCTAGTCAAATGGGCCATGGGGTATTGGCTCATTACTGAGGGTTGTTGTTCGCTAGGTTTTGCATTTACAGTCTCAGGCCTTATTTTCCATAAAGGGGCTTGGAAGGATTTTTCCCTAGTGATCTAATTCTCCACACGGGGCTGTGAAGGCTGTAACAGCTACTGCTTTGTGCCTATACTCAGCTACATAAAACACACATTGAAGGGAGGCATTCTCGAGGTACGTGTATGTTTGCTAATATGAATACTAGCTATTAGCGGAGGTGGAGGGGGTGCAGGTTTTAACATCTCCGCAGGGAGGTGTTCGGCTGTTGGCAGGAAGGAGGCAGATGGCGGGGCTGCTGCTGAATAGAAGCTAAACTAAAAACACCAGGGGCCTCATCTGGGCCGAGTTTCTCTTCTCTCCCTTTCTCGGGGCTGCTGCAGGAAGAACAATGTCATTTTTTTTTTTTTTTATGAATGAAAGTAGAGAGGCAAGGCAGGATTGAATGTGTATGTCATTCAGCGGCTATGACAGAGATGATTAGGGAGGTCAGTGAACTCCTTTGCAGCCCTGAGCATGCGGTCACTCTATTCAGCAGCCACAGAATAGACATCAATATAAAAAAGCCCTACCAATTTGCATTAGTATTCAGATAAAGATATTACTTCGTACGATTTGTGAATGTCAAGTAATGCTGGCTGTTTTCTTAGAGAGTAGACCGACAGAAGCAGCGGCATTTCTCTTCTAAAAACTTCCGATAACAGGCTATCTTCCGTGTCTTGCTTGTGCGTGTGCGTACACGATATATGGGAAAAGTGAATTTCTGGACTTCTTAGGATTTTTACTATACTAGTTGGCTGCTAAGGCTGTGTATATGCATTGAAAAAGTTGCATAGGAAGCTGTTAATATTTGAGAAAGTTTGTGCAGGAAGGAGGGAGCTCTCCGAATATGTCAGGAGCAATAACTGAAGTTTACTTACACGGTGCTGTAGTCGAGTTGTCACCCAGAGTTACTGTACTGGTCCCAGCAAGCAAGCCAAAAAAGCAGAAGAGGTGCCAATGTCAGGATTTAACTTAACTTGAATATAGGGCCACATATTCTTGTGACTTTTCTGCTTGGAAACAGTGGTGGTGTGCCGGCTGACAAGTTTTTATTTATACAGCTTATAGCAACTGTGCTTTTTCTTTTTTTTTCTTTTTTCTTTTTTGCCTTTTCAGCTTCTGGCTAGCTGAGAGTACAAGGTATAAGATATTATGGTCTGCGTCATTTTGCTTTGTGTATCTAAACGTTCCAAAGTTCACCACGAAATTATAATTGCATTTGAGTGCCGAATGCCACTGACCGTTCCTGGAGTAGGTTTCTGGGTTTATACATTCGCATAAGAGAAGCATTTTAAAGCTCTTTAAAGAGAGTCCCTTATTAAGTAATGTTGCTTTCTACTTTACGGCTGAGACCTGAAATCCTTTCGATTCGGTGGTCAGCTATGAGTGAGATAGTTTTGTTGGAGAAAGTTGATTCATTTCTTGTCTTAGCAGTAGTACATTTCAAAATGTTAATTAAGTCTGTAATGTTGAGACCAGCATATTTTACAGAGCAGTAAAATCAGATGACATGAGTAAAGGATGAGGAAATACAGCTTTTTTGCTTGTTAGTCTATTCTTCACCTAGCAAACAGTGACCTGGAAAATCTATTCCAGTGCAGAGACCGGTTCATTAATATATTTGATACTAGATGTGTAGCATCACCACCTTTTACACGTACTGACAAGGGTCACTCCAATTAAATCATTTTTTTCTTTTAATTAAGACTTTATTAACAGTGATTGAGCAGGGAATGTGATGAAGGTAAATCTTAAAACTGCATAGCCAAGTGTTGATCTGCTAATTAAATGATGCAATTAAATTAAGCCACTCTGACTGGCACGTTAATTTTTATGACTCCCTCTAACAAATCTTCACTGCTGTTTGGGGAAGCGTCCCTGTTTGGGAGCCTTCCTGGACGTGTTTTTTTGCAGTTAGATGAACGCTAAAGAAGTCTTGACTGCGGCATCCCTGAATCAGGACCGTTTCCAGTCCGGCTGCCTGGACAGGGCTGAAACTTTTCAAAGTGAGCTGAGGGCTTTTTTCCTATCTATAGCGCTGGGAAACAAAATCCTTTCTCTTTCTGTATGGCCTGTAGAAGTGAACTTTGGTATCAAACTATATGTTTAAAAGCTGTCCTTCCAGAAAACTGACTGCATCCGTCTGCTGTTTCAGTTAGAGACCCTAAAAGATATGGATTCACCCCAGTTTCTGGGTGGTTAGTGAGATTTCCATTTTCCAAAAGCAGCATTTAACCAGCATGTTTCTGACAGCGTTGTGTTCACTTGCGGGCAAAGCTTGCGCTGGGAGGTGTCAGCTGAATCTTAACTTTGGTTAAGGTTAGGGCATGGCCTGACAGTAAGTTTTTTTCTGGCTGATCATTTAAACCTGTAGTCTCCAGCACGGAAGGGCGATCAGGGGCCCTGGGGCTGCGGGACGGGTGGAGATGAGGCTGTCTTGTCCCCCAGCACGGTTTAGCTCCGGGCAAAATTTAATATACGTAAAATAGACCCAGGAGGAATGCTGCAAATCCAGAAATTTCTATTAAAAATACAGGTGGCGTTTCCCCCCGCAGCGTTTCCAGTCGTGCGGGAGCCCACTCAGGCTCCTGGAGTTACTCTAAAAGGCACCGGTTTGGTACCAGAAACTTCCTCTGTATCTCTTAGGAATTGGGGTTAATCCCGCTGGTCCCTGGCTCCCCCCGCGGATCTTGCAGACACTTCTGATGAGGCTGCAGAGAGCAAGCCCGGGCTCCCCGCCGCCGTTTCTTGGCACGCTCTGAATTCCCCATTTCTTTCAGGGCTTTCTGCTGATCAGGTAATTGATGTTATAAAGTGTGGCATATTTCAAGCATGGAAAAATACACAGCCACAAAATAGTATTAAAGTAGCCAATATCTGGCAGGTTGACAGCTTTTTTTCCCAGCTAGGTTGAACCTGATACATGGGCAGTTGATTAAACCTGCTTTATTTATTTATTTATTTATTTATTTTTCAGTTTTCCTGAAGCCTGTTTGTCTGGCTCAGCATACCTGTTTCTTCTTTTTTCTGACTCTTTAAAAAAAAAAAAGTAATTGAAATTGCGTGCTGACTTCACGCGCCCCAAGCCATTCAGTAGTCTGCTTAGATGGGGCTTTTTCCACGTTTGCCTTTTCATCCCTTTTCATCCCTTTTAGCGGTGTTTAGTTTATAAACTTCACTCTCCCCCGTGCCCCAGGCTGGATGCCAGGGTGGAGGGCAACTTCAGAAAAATCCGGCGTGCTCTGCTGTTTGCAGCCGGGGGGGCCGCGCAGATCCGTTCAGACGGGGCAAGCGGTCGCGCCGGGCTGCTGGGGCGAGTCAGTCCCGTCGCCCCGCCGTGACAGCTCTAGCGTAAAACCGTGCCGCCGTGGATGTACGTACGGTGCCCAAAGCGCCTTTACGCTGCTGCCCCGACTTTTCCTCCTGAGCCTGCTGCAGCGCTCACCTGTTCGCCCCTCTCTCGGCTGCTTCTCCGGCAAGGTGGGAAGAGCTTGGCGCGTGGTTTTTCCAAGCGGAGCGAGCCTTCCCAGGCCCCCTCGCCGCGCTGCCCCCGGGAAGCTGCTCCCTGGCTGCAGCCACCAGGAAGTTTCTGTAATATCAAGAGCAAACACGAGCCGCGAGATAGGAGCCCAGCAAAACCTTAGGTAAACGTGGTAGTTAAAAACGGGAGAGGTAATCAGGTGTAAACCTGCCCTGTGCCGCCGATAGGCTGTCGGGGGGGGGCCCAGCGCCGAAGGGGAGGGGGCCGTCAAGCGAATGCGTTTGCCGCGACGCTCAGGTTACATGATATATCGAAGCCTTTTGAAGACTCGCAACGCGGTAAAGCGGGAAAGCACTTCTCCAGCAACTGCTCTGGTTTCAGGCGTATTCATCTAAAAAAGGTGCGGTATTTATAGCAGAGGGCGAGTTAGCTTTTGTGCGCTGGCCTCGCTTTCTCCAGCCGGGAGAGGAGGGGAAGATAAGGAGGTTGTTAACCAAAAAGGTTATATTAGATCTTGGAACCGCATCGTTGTTTCTTTATCGCGCCGAACTGTATGCAAAGCAATCACCGTGCGCTTACACGTTCAGCATCTGCGAGAGTTTGGGGCTTTGCCATTTCTGCAGGTTGCTAGGGGTTAAAAGTATTAATGAGTCAGAGGCGAAAAGGGTTCCAAGTTTTCGGGTGAAGAAAGGACGCCGTCTAGGATTGCTATCTGTGACTGTGCAATCTCACGGGCTGCAGTGTGCGCTGAGGGAAACGTCCCTTGCAAACGCTTCAGTGCGTGGATTACCATTTATATTCGCACCCAGCAGTTATACCATGAGCTATTTAACTACATTAAAATCTAAAGTTGAATCATGCCAACATAGGGGGTTTTTATATTGGGTTTTTTTTGAGGCCAGCTATGTTCCTATAGTTCAAGTATAAGCTTTTTAGGGAAAGGAAACGATTAGCATCATGGCACGCCATTGCGTGATAGAGACCTGCAGGGGAGCGGAGGGTGGGTCCCAAACTCGTGTTGTTTGATAACCAGGGTGAGAAGAAAATACTTGTCAGCTTATCTTCATTCAGTGCTTTTGCCCCCCCAAGTGTTTTGCCGCACGCCTGTATTACACCAAACAGCCCTGTGCGGGTCAAGCCCGGTAATCTCACTGAATTATTCAGTCGCTGTAGTTAAAGCAGCAAAGCTTTGGGGGCCAGGTCTCTGCTTAGGTTGTAAGGATTGGGCTAATACCCCGCAGTAATAGAGCAAAAGGGAATTTTAGCATTTTGGACATGAGCTGAGGTGGACGGGGTGTGGGGGAGTCAAAATAGCTGGGTGTTATTTTGGGGCCAAACCTTATGGTTGTTGTTTCCTTCTGTTTCTCACTTGATCCCCGCGTGGATGAAGTCCCACCGATGCTGGAAAAGGGGAGTTACGCAACCGTAAGGGAGGCAAAAAACGGGGAAATGGGTTGTCCACCCTGACCGTGGAGCTGCAAGGAGGGTGTTAAAGACGAGAGCGTCCCGGCAGGAGCAGCGCCCCGGCCCCGGGGTCCCTGCGGTGGTGGTGGGGGACTTGGGGATGTTTCAGTGCTGAGCTCCACGGGGGAAAGCAAAATACGCGTCCGGGGAGGCTTTTCTTTTGGGCGCAGGGACCTACAGGAGATGTTCCTGGGTCCAGGCGGGAAGATGAACCCTCATCAACCTCTCACTTTCCCTATCCAAGAACCAAACAGCTCCCGAGAGCTGGATTTTTAATTTTGCTTGTAAAGATCCTTTAGGGGCAAGGCCGGCTCCCGGTTTGGAGGGCCGTTGCTTTGTTTGGGGGGTTTGACGTTCTCCGCTGCTTGCAGTCCTGCAAAGCCAGTAATGAGGGGCTGCTCTTGTGCCTATTGAATCCCGCGCAAAAAGCCCCCATTGATTTCCAGGGGAGCAGGCTGAGGCCCGCAGCAGATCCTGGTGGGAGCAACTGTTTAGCATAAGCCGGGATTGTTTGGGAAGCTTCTAATGACCCAAACATTTTAACAAGCAGAGGGGGGACTCTGTCAGCGATGGGGACTCCCCGGGTTGGGGGGAGAAGTGCCTGGCCTCGGTTGGTGATCCTTGGCGTTTTCCATGACCTCCCGTCCGTCTTGCAATGCGCCGTAACGCCTATCTCTACCTTTAATCCTGCGTGCGGCCGGCAGCTGCGTTTGCTCTGAACATCCCGCTTCCCCGCGGCGCCGCCGGCCCATGATATCGGTGTCGCCCGGCGTTCGCCCCCTCCGCCGCGATGCGCCGCTGGCACAATGCGACAGGGAAAGTGTTAATAATCCCCGGCGGGGGTCCGGGGGCTGGGACGTGCCTCTGCGGCCCAAGCGGGAGCCGGAGACGCGCCGCCGCGATTTGCACGGGAAGAGGCGCCCGGGTTGTTTCGGGGAACGTGGTGGCACTCGGTGCCTCCTGCACGAATCCGCCCGGGACCACAGAGGCGCCCTGGTACCCGGCGTACCCGGGCAGGAGCTGTCCCCAGAGCATCGCCGACAGACAGGCAGAGCGGGGAAGAAAGAGTTTTCTCAGTTTTCTTTTTTGATATCCTCCCCCCGCCGCCCTCCACCCAGCTTTCACGCACAAGACTCAAGTACGAGCAACTCCTTCCCAGCAGAATATTTCCCCAGCTCATCTGGAGACTGTAGGTCTTGAAGTAGCCAACGATTTGACTTTTTTTTTTTATTATGATCATTTTTTTAACTTCTCCGTATGGATTCTTAGGGCAAACGTGTTGTTTCTAGCCGTTTGCGGAGTTGCCGCAAAATGAGGACACTGGTTCCCTGCGCTGTGCCTTGGGAAATCGGGGTGTTGGAGTTAAAAATGGAGGGAGACGACCAGTTGCAACTGGAGGCTCTGGGAGCTAAGAGCGTGTGCTGACGACTAATGTGCAGCTAAAGATAAATTCTCCGTGAGCCTGTCTCCAATTAAAAGAATGATTGGAATTAAGCGTACGGCCGTCTCTTCTGATGTGTCTCATGCGTATCTGTACAAATGAAGCATTTTTGGGGAGGGAGAAGGAAAAAAGCGCCAGATTTTAATCTTCCTCTGGTAGCCGATGTGTCTGCCTTTCGAAAGGGCATATTTCTCCCTGTCTTAGAGTACCCAGGCTTGTTGACAGTAAACAACTGTCACTTGGCAGTTTATGAAAGAAGAAGAATGTTTAAGAAAACATGTCCAGTTTAAATAGTTATGTTAATGGGCTGGGGATTCGCGCAGGAGTTGGGGGGGCTGGGAAATGGAGGTGCATAAATTAGCTGGTATTTACCGTGTAAGAAATGAACTGCAAATGAATGCAGTTGGAGCAGGGGGAACACTGGCAAAATAAAATAAAACATGCATTCATTTTTATGGCTGGTGTGCTATGCATGATCTCGCAGCTTTTCATGAAAGCTTTTTTTTTTTTTTTCCAGGGAAAGCTCAGAAAGCCTCTTTCTTGCAAAGTGTGGTCAGTCGGGTCCCAGGAGGCCGTGTGCCTGGGTGAGATGAGCCGCAGGGCTGGGAGCCCAGATCTTCCACTGACCCGCCTCCATGGTGCTCCGCGCGCCGCGGGCGGCACTTCGCCCTGCGCAGCCCTCCCATGCCCTTGCTCCGTGCTGCGCAGGGGAGATCGGGAGAGGCGCCGGCGGAGGAACGCTGCCTCCCAGTTTGCTAATTGATTAATTTAAAAAAAAAAGGGGGGGGGTGGGAGAGAAAAGCAAGGAATGGCAGATGGTGTCCTCTCTGCATCCCTTCCCAAGCTTGCTACAAATCCGTCACCCACCTTCTTCTGAGTTCAGCACGCGTGGAGTAGTGAGTGATGGCTGGAGATGGAGCGCTTGCTCCAGCTCGGCCCAGAGGCACCTGGGTCAGAAACCTTACAGAGTGAGGGCTTCTTGTCAGGCACTTGCAATCTGTAATTAAGCATAAAGAGAAGCTGCAGGCTTCCCAGGCTCCTGATCTCGCTGGCTTGGGAACAAGGGTTATAAGCTGCTATGGGGAGAGTTATCTTTGAAGATACCTCATCAGACAGGCATCTCATCTGTCGTCTCCTCCTCACCCTCCCGCAGCCCCTGCTCCCTGCCCAGCTGGGATACACTGTAAATACTGTAGAGTTCCAATAAATACAGTATAGATACTGAGCTTTTGCGGGGGCGATTCCTGAGAGAGGACAAGCTAGATGGCTTTGTTGAGAGCGCGTCCCGCTCAACCTTTCTGATTTAGCCTTGCGGGTCCCAGAGCAGGGCATGTTGACGGCAGCGCCTTGCCTTGCCCTCAGTGCAGGCAGCAAGACACGGAGGACAGAGAGCAACAGGAGCAAACGGGAACCCCCTGAGTATGGAAGAAAGGATCGTGCTTAAGCTTCTTTTGGCCAGTGGTTCAATCAGTATTGCCATTATTTAGACAAGGAGGTAAAAGAAACCCAAAGCTAAAACCTTCTGCCCCAGAAATGTTTTGAAATCTGCCCCCTGCTTAACCACCCGCACGCAGCGCAGACAAAAAAGAAAGTAAGTCCTTGAAAGTGTTTATTGAGTTGTATGGTGACTCCAACATGTGTATTATTTAGTGAAGAAACAGGATTTTTGCCTCATTTTTATTTATAGTTGTGCTGGCGGTTGTGGGATTTGAGAAGGAGTCTGGATGGGAAGGTGGTGGGCTTCTTGATCGAGAAAGTCGGGCAAGAAAGCCTTCGTGGAGGGAGGTCCAGGCACTGTCGCGGGGCTCATAATAACCTGGCCTACCAGTGTGATATTGGCTATTACCACCCTGCGCAGTGGCAAAATGCAAATCCTTCCTGTGAGGAGCCATCTACACGCTTTGCATAAGGTAATCTTGGAGCTGGAATGTTAGTCTTGGCACGAAGCTCCCGAAACCTTTTCAGGTGCTTTCAAAATATGTGTAAATGTTTAAAGTAGAGGTTTTCTTCCCCTCCAGCTCCCCCACCCCTAGTGAATAGCAAATCAGGTTTAGACAAGCTCTGCAGTCTTTTCAGGGATGGCTTTACCCAGCACTCGAACATGGCCATTTCTGTGATGAGGAGGAGGCGCGGGGGCCGGGACCACGCGGCGCCGCTGAGCGTCGGCGGGTCGGCAACATCCTGCCATCGAGGTCTCCTGTGGCCGGTCACGGTTGGCAGAGAGATACGTGGCCCTCCTAGAAACCTAGCAGTCGTCCATGCAAGGATTGCTCAGGGGGTGCTACTTTTTTCATGGGAATAAGCAAGCAGGGATGAAAAGCGTCAACCTTTTAGCCGTGAGCAAAATTTCCCCTGCCGCTGGGTTGGTGCCTCTCTCTGGTGGCCCTGGAGATAAAACGGGTTCACGGCGTGGGTTGGAGTGTGATGCTGGGCAGATACAAGATCTGAGCCAGGGACATGCACCTGGCCTAACGTCCTCAGTTGGGTGGGAGCTTCAGACGTCCCCTGTCCAGTGGCTCTACCAGGAGCAGGGTCTGAACTGCTCCATGGTCTCACTGCCATCCGGGGGGCAGCTCTTGCTCTGCTTACGTCTGTGCAAAGAAACAGGTCTGTGGAGAGAAAAATCTGCAGGGAGGTTGCACGTCTTCATGGCTTCGGTCGTGGTGGTTCATCCCACCCATCCACCCCTTTTCCTGTCCTGGGAGCCCAGCTGCGGTTTGGCCTTGGCACCTGACTTCCAGATGGGTCCGGCCCTTGCGTGTGGCTCGGCTTGTTTCTCCGCGTCTTCCGGCTGTGGAAGAGGAGCAACAAGCTCGTGAAGCAGGGAGCTGGGAGAGGCTCTTCTGCGCTTCATCGGCAGTTTGGGTAGCGGGGGCTGGAGAGTGGGAGGTTGGAGAGGTTGGTCTGGCAGGGAAAGGAATGGCCAAGGTGGGACAGCCCGGAGACCGGGGAGGGTGAAGCAGGTGTCAGAAAGTGCGTGTGCCACGGCCCCTGGTTGCGCAGGCAGAGCGAGCCCATGTTGGCTGCAGGACACGGGAAACGGCCTGCCGCCGAAAGTGTATTTCCTCCTGGAAGTGCTCAAGTGCCTTGGTACAGAGGCGTTTGACTTGATTCTGGCATTTCTGTAGCCTGACGCGGTGCCGTTTGTGGAAGGTGGCTGTTTGGAAGCATTAAAGCTGCTTTAAGGGAGTGGGAACAGAGACACGCATGACTTCCTTGAACTCTCTCTTAATTTATTACGTGCAGTTAGAAAACCACTGTAATAGATACGGTTACGCGAGACCATTAAAAGATCCGTTCTGTTGAACCTGATGCCCTGCTCTTGCCGCTGGAAATGATAAAATGCCACATTCGGATAGGATGGTATGTGAGTGTGTGTGTGTGCATGCAAGCCAGTAAGTCCTGCTAATTTAGGGATTGTTTTCCAAGTCTGTTTTCTATAACTCCGTAGACTTAGTACAAATAAAGAACTGACTAAGTTTCCTGTGAGAGGCATAGAACAAACGTTAGCGTGGGATTTGCATGCAGAAAGGTGAAAATACGAATGTATACAGAAACAGCAAGTCAAACAAGCTGAAAAAATATTGTAAGGTTGATTTAACAGAGCAGTGAACTCAAAGCTGTGTCTAATCCCTTCAGCAATCTTTTTTAAAGAAGAGAAATAAAAGAATTTTTGACATCCACTTTTCTTTTGCAGTCTCCCAAAACTCTTTCTATTAATGCTGAAGGGTAAGAGAAGACTTTAGCACATGGACAAAATGTTGCAGCTTGCTTTCCAGTCAGTAAAATCTTCGTTTGTGGTTCGTGACTTTAGATTAAAACGGATCAGGCTTCGCTAAAGGAGATTACTGTTAGACTTTACAAACTTGGGTACCTGGCACCGAAATCTCACTTTAGGCATTCAAATAACAGGCCTGGTTTTGAAAGATGCTGAGCCAGTTCAGGCTCTGCATTTAAATCACTTAAGCGCTCTTAAAATCTGTGGCCATTCATTTTGATGCCGAGATATGGATTTCTGGGCTTAATCACCAACCTTTGCATTTCAAACGTTTGGCCTTTGTTTGTTTTACTGAGTATGCAGACAGAGCGGCCCCGGCCCCCAAACTGTTACTTTTTTTCCTTTTACGCTGTTAAAAACAGCTAGCAGAGAAGACTTGAAGCTCTGTACCTTATTAGCACGAAATAAATCCATGAAAAGGCCATTTTATATAACTCTAGGGAAACTTACAGAAAGGAGAATATTTGCTTATTTTTGTTCACCTAAACATGATCTGTAATATATCTAAAACCCACAATCAGCTGGGAAAAAAATCCCAAACTACCCTAAACCTTTGCCCTCTCTTAATCCACCTACAAGAAGGTTTTTTTTTAGATGTGCTTTCTTTTCCCCCCTGAAATAGAGGCAATTGATAGGCTCATAAACAAATACCAAACATTAAGTCCTAATCTCCATATAGAAGAGTTTGACCCTTTTTATGGAGAGGGAGGGTAGAGGGAGGAAGCGAGGCCAGGAGTTTGAGGTTTAATGCTTATTAAAGTTTTAGTGGGTGGGAAAATGCAATCAATAAATTTTGTTTAATGCCCTGAAACTGGTGTTGGTTTTCACTAGCGACACTGGAGAGCAGTTTTCATTTTGAAACTAGGACACTCGTAGTTGGAATGACAATTAATGTTGAGTGAATATGGTCCCAGTTGGAAGCCGATTTTTGAATAGCATGAAAACTCCCCCCACCTCCCAACATTGGCTCCGGAGGACGGTAGCTTCCGTTTTTAATTAGCAGGCCAGGCAAAATTTAGCTCATTGTGTCTTTCTGCTCCTTTGGCCCAGTCGATAGCTTGGATTTCTCCATCTTGCTGTCATGAGGCTGTTCTTTTTATTTTTCCTCTAGTTTTGGTGCGGGGAGGAAGGGGGGCTTCAGGATACTTAGGATTAAAGTCATTGTTCTGGGGTATTTACAGCCAGCTGCCTGCATTAAATGAAGATTAGAGGAGTGCACATTAAAAGTGCAAGGCAAATTCAGAGGAGCTGGGATTTGCTATCTGCATAGCTGTGAACCGAAGGGGAAAGGTTGGGGCTTGATGGCAAATTTTTTCTGCTGCCATGTGATCTCAAAGCCAACTTCAGAAAAGCATCACAAGTAACTGCCCGGACCAGGCCCGTCGGGAGTTGTGAAGCAACTGCGAAACTTTGCATGCTCCAAAAAGTTCCTCTGAGGTAAACCTAAACTTCTGGCTGGATGAGCTATGGATTGTTTAAAAAATTTGCCTGCAAGGGTGCTTAAAAGGTGGTGAATATTTTACTAGTATTCACTAAGTAGCTGAAAACACTCCTCTGTGGCGGCGAACTCCAAAGTAATGAAATTTTCAAGGATTTTAGGAAGGAAATGAGGGTAGAGAGAGGGATCCCAACAAAAATAATTCAAAACAATTATTCAACAACATGTGCTTGTTCTTCTAATGATTTTAGAGCAGAGTTATATTTACAAAGGTTCAGTTTCTCTCCTTTCTTTACACTTTATAGACGACTCATTCATTTATTGTCTAGGTCTCATTGCAAGCTTTCCTAATTGCTTGGTGCAGATCACCTACAAAGCCTGGCCAGGCAGTCTGGCCCAATGCAAGCAGGAGGGACAGCAAGGTGGCCAGTGTTGGAGAGTGTAGGTTCAGGCAGTGCTTCCTCGCTGTGGTTTTTTCGTATGCTTCAGCGTGTCGCTGCTCCAATAAAAGCTGGAGACAAGCTTTGTCCAGCCCATTGAAAAGCCTCTGGCCCCCAGTCTAGCAAAGTTGTGGCGGTTGCTTGCTAGCTGCGATGATGAGTTTTTGGAGATCCTTGGACAGGAGGAGCAGAAATGCAAAACCCTCACCGTGCAGTAGGATCTCACAGCTTTTGATGCCAAGGCAGGATGCCAGCTGCTGCGTTTCGCGATCGCCGTGCGGCCCAGCCTGTCGGGCAGTTGCCTTTCTCAAGCGCAACAAGACGTGTGGCCTCGTTTCTCCCTTAGCAGTTTGTTGCCGGACCCGCTCCTGCCGCTCGGCATACCTAACTGCTGGTGGCAAGTCAGCCAGCTCTTTGGAGGCAACGGGAGACCGACACCAAGGGGCTGACCATCGGCCCTGTCTCATGTGCCTCTCCTAGAGGAGGCCAGCGGACCTCCTGCCGCTCCCTCTTGAGGAGGAGGCTGTCTGGGTTGGCCCCTTCAGGCCGACCCTGTTGGGTGAGGACTGTGCACGCAGCAAGCAGCACGTGTGGGCCAACAGTCCGGTTCCCCGCCTGCCGGGCTTGGACCGGTGTCGCCGTCAGAGACAAGTGTGGGCTGCTGAGCTCTCAGGTACAGCTCGTTGCTGCCCTCCTCTTGAGTAAAGCAGGACCATCACGAAGGCTACGACACCCAGGAGAGCACGAACCATCTCTCCGGGTCTCGAGTTGCTTCACGACGTGCCAGGACCTCCAGGTCCCATGTGACATGTCAAGCGACACGGCCTGCCTCCGGGCGTCCCAGAGCATCCCAAACGTTGCGGAGCAGCCCACCGAGGTGCCTCTGCTCCCTCCTTTCCTGTCCTCCCGGGCTGTTGACAAAGAAGTGGAGGGCAGTTTTTTAAAACTTAGTTCGGTAAAACAGATCAGAGAGGAGTGCAGAGCTGCAAGATAAACAGATAAGGATGGTAGTCACTTTGTTCTTTTTTATTTTGCTTGGGGAACCATGGAAAGTGTTTGGATTGTATAGTCTGGCCAGATTTTAAGGAAAACATCCCGTTTGCATCTGTTCCCTTAAGCAAGCAAGCACCCAGCTAAATGCTCTCCTTGGGACAGCCATCTCCTCTCTGAACTCCCAGCAGCTACCAAAGCTTTGTGTTTCAGGGGGTTTTGCATTCCCTTTTTTCTTAGGGGTAGGCAGGGGACCCATCTGATTTGCTCTCTGTTTTTTTGCTCCTCAGGGCTTTCCCAGTGAGGCAGGGAAATCCTTCTGGCCAAAGTGTTTTTGTAACTATTTTAACTCTGTGTCTATTTATTTCTTATTCTAACTCTCAGCATCTGAATTGGGTTACTTGAGAAAACAGTCCATTAAAAGGAGGATACTGTAGAATCCTGATGAATCCTGTTTTCTACTTGGCCGATGGAACAGAAAGCTAATTGCTAGGAGTAAATCCATTCAAAGGAGGGCTGGAGGGAGGGAGAAAAGCTAATATTCCTCCTTGAATGCCATTTAATCTCTGAAACCTTTCATGCAGATGTAAATTAGGATTTGCACAACAGAGTCAACAGTTGCTCCGTAGATAAGGCAGATTTGTAACATCTGCTTTTCCATTCTAGAAGCCCTTCCAAAGTCATTATTGGGTATAGCCAAGCTAAACACTAGAGATTTTTTTTCCATAAACTCTTATTTATGAAGAAAGCAGCGTATGACTGAGAGAAATAAACCTGGTTATCATCCTAATTAGATTATCCTATCATATCTATCTATCTATCATTTCTCTAGGAAAAAAAGTTTGCTTTCCTCCTGGTAAAATGTAAAAACCACTCTGTGATAGTACAGCGCCTCATGCTTGTTAACGTCTTTGGAAGAAATGTTGTCTGGTAACAGCTGCATAGGCCGCTGCAGTGATAATACAGTATAAACAGTTTACCTTTCGTTATTATGATGAACGCTATTTTAAGCTTTTCCAAGAGAACTCCCCAACAAGTGCACAATAGGTGAAAGATAAAATGACCTCTTCAGATGGCTACAGCAGACCATTTGCAAACATAGTTTCCTAAAATCAAGTTCATAAATCACAGTTTAGGCTTTTACAGGAGTGGCCAGATTTCTTTTTTTTTCCCCCAGCAGTCTGAGCGCTCTGGAGCCCTGTTGCATGGAGGGAGGTGGCCTGGCAGCCTGGCACTGAAAATGGTTTTGCTTCAGCAAAGCATCCCAGGCTCCGGGGACTGACGGCACCTCATCTTCTCGGGAGAGCTCCAGCTAGACTCTGGAAAATGTGGTCCGAGGAGGATCTCGAGAGAGAAGGGAGGAGGAACAGAGGAGCTGGATGAGGGATTATGGTGCATGGGCAGCACAGGTGTTGGGAAAGACGTGACCTTGCGCAGAAAGTTGCTGCCCCGCTCGGGGTAGTAAGACTGATTTAAGCCTTGCAGTGTGACTTGCTGCATTACACTGGGCATAAATTAGGCTCTGCACAAGTCACTTCCTTGCTGTGACACAAAGACTTTCCAGCCCACACAGTGAGGGAAAGGGAAAGAAATGGCATAGGTTCGCCTTACCTGTTATTAGGTTGGAGTTTTTTCCAATTTGTGCTTTCTGGGGAAAAAGAAAACATTCTTTGCTGTGATTTTATAACTGAGCTGGTGAAATGAAGGCTGAAAGTGCTACGTGCTTTTCCTGTGTGTTTTCCCATCAGACTGTTGTGGGGAGTGAATGATACTATGTCCTCCTATTAACTCTGGTAGGGGGCTATTTAGAGAAGGG
Source organism: Dromaius novaehollandiae (assembly GCF_036370855.1). Taxonomy (NCBI): domain Eukaryota; kingdom Metazoa; phylum Chordata; class Aves; order Casuariiformes; family Dromaiidae; genus Dromaius; species Dromaius novaehollandiae. The sequence goes on along the minus strand of NC_088101.1, from coordinate 79,272,670 downwards.
GAAATCGGGCCTGAGCCTGGTTAAAGGATGTGGAAGTGGTCTGAGCCTGAAGATAACCTAAGTTCGCTCCGTCATACGACTTTGGTAATGTATTTTCCATTTCTTCTGCAATGTGGAGCCATTTCCTTGGTGTCTCTGGTTGTGCCCTCTGCTGTTGTGGGATCACAGGGTCAGGGCGAGCGGGTCGGAGATGCTGTCGCCTTGTGCTCCGTCCACCTCCGTTACTAGCAGAAAGGGTCCTGTTACGAGGTGTCTGCACGCTTTACTCTGGGTTATTCAGCACAGCATCCCAAAGGGACCTGACGTCGGTTCAGGGGGGTATGGGCTATGTAGGGGTCTTGGCTGCACGAACATGGCCTTGGCCTTGTTCATCTTCCAGGTGTTGGGGTCAGGAAAGGTTTCCTTTGCTAAGGCCCATTAGCTAAGGACTCTGTGTGATCATCTTTCCTTGGAATGGGGGCACCAAACCCAGCAGGAGAATGTTCCAGCATGGTTGTTTCTCCATGATCCTATAACATACGCTGTCCTGGTGGATTTGATACGATAAGATACATAGAACGAGGAATATTTTAGGATTAATCTGAAGTAAGGCGTGAATAGAGTGCTGCTATCTTTCTGCTCATTAACATCCCAATATAATTTTTCCAGCTTGAAAAGGGTAAAATATCTGCTTATAAATGAGCTGAAAGTCTTTTAGTCCATTTCACCAATGAGCTGTGAAGCACTCAGGAATATAGCTGCCTGGCTTTTAGAGGGTTCAGTTTGGGGGTGAGGAATATTTCGGTCAAGGTCACATGCATCGAGTCCTCTGTCATGTGAATCCTGCTGGGGCTGGGGCCATCTGCTTTTCGGATACGTGACAGATGTTCCCCAGTTGTGAGATGCTCCCTTGAGGAGGAGGTGGTGGGAGAGGCAGTCCCTCACCTCTGCTTTATGCCTACGCTGTTGGTATGAGGCTCCCTAACACTTAGACTTTGGAAAAACAGAATCTTGTTCAAGGAGGAAAAACACGTGTAAAGAGAAATAACCGGGTGGAATCGGTCTCGTGGAGCCAGGGTGGTTCCTGGCGCCCTGCGGGGTGGCACGGGAAGGCTGGGCTTCCCCGTCCTGCTCCATGTCAGGCGAAGTGACGCACGGGGCAGCGGCACTGCCAGCATCACCAGGGCCGAGCAGCCGTCCTGCGTGATGGGAGGGCTCTGGGTTGGCTCGAAGTGTTCAGGGGGCCGGAGGCAGCGCAGGAATCCCCCACTCCCCTTCGCTTCCCCGGCCTTTCGTGCCTGCAAAATAAATCGCCAAACATCTTGCTGCAGTCCTTGAGAGCTGCCGACATTAAAAACAAAATAAAACGTTTCCAGGCTCAGCCTGAAGCAAGTATTGATGTCTAAGAGGAGCAGACATCTGATGGAAATACTGACACACTTAAGCGCTTGGAACAACAAACCACACAGAAAGTGAATTATCACTTGGGATGAGCCAAGCGGCTAAGGAGATGGAGTATCTTATCCTTATAAGTGAATACACACAAAAGCATTTTAGCATTGCTGGGCCAGCTGCTGCTCGTTGTGGAAGGTGTCTTTCTGGCTAGTTCCTACCACATGCCTTTTTCCTCCGCTAAACTGTCTGAAAATTGCCTCTTCCTCTGTTAAATATTTGCTACAAGCTGCAGTGATAGTGCTGCAAGAGCTGATCGTCGTTAGAAGTGTCTCTTGGTAATTTTCTACCAATTACTGCTTTGACTAAACTAATAAATGGTTGAATTTTAGTCACATCTTGGGAGCCCACAACCTAAATTACCTCCTCCTGGCTGAGAACCTATTAAAGCTGCAAACTCATTATTTCCAGCACTGCTGGCAAGTGGCAGAGTGGACTCCCCTAACCCTTACACTAGCTAATTCCACAGTAATTTATACCTATGAAAGTATGTGTATGTAACTGTCTACTGTGGATTTTGAAAAGATTCTGTTAAGGTCAGTTAGATCCCACGTGGGAGTTTCCTTTCGGAGAGGAGAGGGGGGACTTTGTAACCTCACTTGCAGTAGAAATGTTTTATGAAAGTTCTCAAGGAAGCGTGGGGAAGCATTGGAGACAGCTGTTTGCCAGCACTGAGGATGCTCTTGTTAGGACGCAGGACTGAGATTCAGGAGATGCGCATTTGTAGCCCCAGTAAATGCGAACACCAGCTGGGAAGCTGTGCTGTTCTGCCCTGAAATTTTCGGAATGCCTAAATCAGAGGTGTGCATCCAGATGCAAGAAGCAGCCATGCCTGGAGAGCTCAGTGCCTTCTCCGCTATATTGGTTTCCTTAGGATTTGGCAATGAAAGATCCAAGATGAAGAAGGAGGTCTAGCCCTCACCCAGGTTCCCAGAAGAGCTCAGTCCCCAAGGTCTGCTTTGAGCACAGCTACCAAGCATGGGCTGCACTGAGTTACTCACAGAGCTCTTGCAGGCGCTTAATTCACAAAATGTGGTTTCCAGCCTTTTGCATGACAGTGAGATGGCTGGAGAGTTTGGCCTCAGGAGGGACAGCTTCATGTCCCCTGCAGAGGAATGTCACTGCTGGCTGCAGAAGACCAGGGTGGGAGAGGAGCCGTCCTTCTTGTTGGAAATGAGTTGGAAACACAAGGCACCTGCAGCTGGAAAGCAAGGAGGAGCCGGCTTCTGTGCACTGGGGCACTGGTGGGGATACGTGAGGTCTGGATCCCTGCTTAAAATGCCGGCTGTTTTCAGTGCAGAAGTGAGACCATCTCTGCTTTAGGATTTAACATTGTATTTGAAAGTTACATGAGAAATAATAATAGTAAACTCTCATTCTCAAAGGTCCCAGTTAGGCAAAGTGCTTAAACACATGCCTGAACTTAATGCACATTGAAGTACTTTGTGGAGGTCTTTGATTTGGTCCTGTTTGTTGTTTAAGCCATAGGCATTTAAGCTGAAATTTGTAAAATTTTTTAAAAAGGTCACATAGAATAAAACTGCTAGTAACATTCTCCTTTTAACTGCCACTATTCAGTAGGAATAAAGTCACTAGGACTAAAGTGTGCATTTAATGGGCATCAGGGTAACTGTTGGAGACCAACTGGGGAGATTGAGGGCAAAGATGTCAAAATAAAGTTGTCAGAAACGAGATGATAGTCCTTTCCATGGAAGATGCTTCAGACCCCAGTTGTTCTGCTCTGATTCTAAAGAAAATTTGTGCTTTGTTTCACTCTTCCCTAATTATGTTTTATAAAAATAGTTTGTTGCTTTTTCATTAACACAAGTTCGTTATGGCTTTAAAAAAGAGTGGCTTCTCTTTAGATGGTTGATCTGTACAGTTTGGTTTGTGCTAAGTCTGGGCTTGCTCCTGTTTGGTAGGCTTATGATATAAAAGCCAAAATATACAAGTCTTGATCATTTGGCAAACAGCTTGGGTAAAACTGTGTGTTTTGATGGAGGAACTTTGCAGCTGCATGGGGTTTGTTTTCCAGTAAGTTAAATTAGCAGGAGCTTCCATCAAGTTCAATAAACAAAGAGCAGTATCCAGTCCTGCAAGTGTGAAGCTGTATCCAGGGCCTTTTAATTGGAAGCCAGAGTTCGTACCATTGAAAAAATCCTTACAGTCCAAAGGAAGAAGAAAGCCCATTGAAATGAACAGTTAAAACAGAATATTCTTCTTTACCTGGTGACCCAGGTTTCTTTTTCTCAGCTGTGTTTCACCCAAGGATCTCCCAGTTTGGGAGAGACTGTGAGCAAACACATAGCATCAGAGCAGGGGCTGGTCTGGAAGGAAGAAGATCCTGGAGTTCTGTCTTCCTTTTCTTTTGACTAAAAGTATATACTTTCAGGGAAAAATCTTTCTTCATTAAAAAAAAAAAAAAAACCCTTGACTGTACACCAGAACATTTGGCTGAAACCTAAAATATTTGAATGGGGATTGCTGCCAGGGTATCTCAGGAAAGGTGCTTTGTGACCCCAATGTGTGTGGGCTTTGCCTACTGCTAGATGGTTTAACACATTTTAAGGTCCCTAGAATGCATCATTTTTACCCTGTAAGACTATTGGCTAAAAAGGTTTTTATAGTTTTAAATTTCCACAAAAATAAAAACTTGCATGACAGGATGAAAAAAGGAATCATTTTATATTGTATAACCTGCTCCAGACCTTTCACTTAATTGCAAAAGAGCAGCTTAAAGACAGTACCACATCCTCAGATAATCTAAACTGGTGCAATCCCTTTGATTTCACAGTTAAATTCTAATCTGTGAATGTACTCAGGCTGCAAAATTGGGATCTCTATCCGTATCTGATAATTATCAGAGATGAAGTTGAGCCTGTTGAGTTTGGATCATGGGATTAGGTTCAGACCGGTCTGGTCTGAATTATTATTTACTTGTTAATTGTATAATCATAGGAGCAAATAGTCTTCATCATGGAATAGGATCCGCTTGTACTACATGTTGTACAAAACCAAAGAGACTCTTATGCCCAGAGGAGCTTGCAGTCTAAGAGCTGCTGTAAGCCGAAGGACACGCAAAGGGCATTGCCGAATGGAAATGTGGCTCAGCGTAAACAAGGCGGGAAACGTGGCCATCTTGCTGTCGATGTAACTGGGTTGACAGCAGAGTTGTCTTTTTCAAACTGGTGCAAAGGAAGAATAATCCCTTAGACACTGAAAGTCAGTTTATGTATCACTGTGAAATGAGTCTGAGGACAGTCAGACCCTAGAATCGCGCTCTCGGGATGTCCTGCGCGGGGAGACTTCTGAGCTCCAACCTTTCCTTTCGTCAGGATCCTACTGTAAAACAAAACGCTGCAGCCCGTGGCAGTATTTACTGTCATCACCAGTGTGGCAAGCTGCCACAGTTGGTAGGTAGACTGAACAGAGAGATTTCAAAGCTTCATGTTCAGTCTTGGGTTTTGCATTTCTTTGTTGCTTGAAGAGTGAGTAACTCCTACTTGCAGAGAGCTAGCAGGTGGGTGAATGTATTGCAGTCTGCGACTTCCATCCAGCCTTTTCCCTGGTTTCCTCCACCCTGTAGAGGTTGTCTTTGGGCCATCCCGGGTCTCTGAGAGAACCTTCCCGAGACTTAAGTCTGGAAAGGGGAACTCTGGGAACATGGAAGCATCAGTAGGACAAATACGTTTCTATTTGAAATGCTCTTTCATTCTCTGACACCTGCTCTTACTTACTCATTTCTGTTCCTTCTTCCCTTTGCAGAATACTTGAGGAGTGAGACCGCCTTTCTGGAAGAGTTGGTGTTTGGAAGTGGAGATACCATTGAACTTTCCTGTAACACTCAAGGCTCTTCTGTGTCTGTTTTCTGGTTTAAAGATGGTATTGGGATTGCACCTACCAACAGAACTCACATTGGACAAAAACTGTTGAAGATAATCAATGTGTCTTATGATGACTCGGGGCTGTACAGTTGCAAGCCGAGGCATTCCAGCGAGGTCCTGGGGAACTTTACAGTCAGAGTAACAGGTACGTGCAGGAATACAGCTATTTCTCTCCTTTTTTTTTTTTTTTTTTTGTAATTGTGCGTCTTTATATGTTCAGCACTGGTGGTGCTTTGCACTCTTCCTCCAGTGAGGTTTCTACCTCATTAGCAATTCCTAGCAGTTGCTAGACTGGCAAAACAAAAACCAGTCGATCAAAGAATGGTGCATGTCCATACCACATGTTAAAGCTTGGATGCTAAGACCGAGAGAGACTTAGAAATGGTGCTAATCAGACTAAACCTCAAATCCCCCTGAACGCTCAAATAGATGCAAAGCTACATGTTCCTTTGAAGTCTTTTATGAGCGAGTGAACTGTGGCTCAGTGAGGTTAAGTGACTTTTTCCAGTTTGTGGGGCAAATCAGTGGCAAAATTGGATATAGAAGCTGGGGGTTCCTAAAAGCTATTTCTGTTGTAGCTGGTAAATGTGGCTTCCTTCTGTCCCGGTTGTCACAGATGACTTATTTGCTTCAGAAGTAGCTCATCTGTAAACTGTATATGTCTAGGATCTGTGCGCAATCAAAGGCACTTACAGGGAACCACATATTGCAGACAAATGGTGTGTCAGCAAAGCACCTACTGTCGTTTGCCTGACTGTTTTCTGCGATTAGGACAGTAGGACAGAACAACTGCAAGCTAGTCCAACCATGGGTTACTAAACAGAGGGTGCCAGAAAAATCTGTTCTTCACAAATAGTTAGCAAAATATGCTAAGATCATCCTCATTATTTCAGACTGCGACGTAGGTAGCTGGATAGTCATCAGCGTAAGCTGATAGAAATCCTCCTGATGATGTAGATTAAAGGCCTGAATTTTCAGAAGAATTAACTCCCTGTGGATCTAAGCTTTTGAAATCTTTCCTTTCCCTTGCACCGTTGGAGCTTTATCAAGCATTCCCAAATGGTAGGTCCTTGCCTACTGTGTCCTGGAGAAGTTGAGTTCCCTCAAAAAGCAAGGAGCTCCATCTGAAAACTAAACACAGAGATATATGTGATAGCAAATCTGGGGCGTACTTGAGATATTACATCCATTCCTTAAGGGGCTTTTGCTTGCCAGAAATAGGATTTTGTGCTAGACTCAAACCGTCTTGAGAATAGATGCTCGTTTCAGCAAGCCTTCATCAACATCTGCTTTTCATTCAACATTACTGGAGATTGCTGTGAATGCTTCAAGGTCATATCAATTAAATGGTTAAAGAAGTATTTGGCTCTTGAAAGACTTTCTTTAACTGGGTACAATTATTGGGAATATCCAAGGAACTGCAGGTTGTTAGAAATGTTACTCTCTTTTTTTTAAGTGACATTAAAATGCTTTGGAGTTCAAGGGGCAGCGGGGAGGCAGAAGAGGGCAGCCGGCTCCACGTTCAAATGAAACAGCTGCCAGCCCCCAAAGTTTGTAAAGTGAGAAATTGTTTTTAATAGTGGAAAGACTGATAATCCCATGCTTTTAAAAAGTTTAAGCCCCTGTGTTTTTCCTCTTCACTAATAATAGCTAATAACAGCTTAGGAACAAGCGCGTAACCCGAACCTACACTCTGACAGCATTATGAGCCTTTGATTCTATTAGCCCGCTGTCATTACCACCAAAGTGCTGGTAATGTGGGAGTCTCGGTTTTAGCTGTCAGCTGCACTTGTTTGAAACTTTGAAGCCCTTCTTTATGTGGCAATAGTGGCGCCTCTTGTATTCTCCGATATTTCTCCGTAATTATTATTGATTGCTCAGTATTCCACTCCGGAGACGAGATCATTATCTGAGATTTGTGGTGTATGTTCCCACTTCTTAAAGGTAACATCGGTGATTAGCTGTGGTATCTCCTTGAATATTTACGTGGATATCTAATGTTAGGGGCCAGAGTTGTTATTCTCTATGTTAAACTGGTTTAAATTGGTGCTAACAAACTGGAGTTGTACCGATCTGTACTCTAAGTGAGCAAAACTGGGCCATATTGAAAAGAGGCATATTGAAAACAGGTGATATACACGGAAGTCCCGTTTAAATCGATGCTTCCAGGTTCTAGCACCAGCCGTATCAGGATTCTCCTGCGTGGGGCTGTGAGTTTTGAGCTTGCAACAGAGATGCTTGTGCGGAAGGCAGATCCCGTAAAGGCTTTGGTTGGCATTTTGGTGACTTTCCCCATGTGGGCGCATCATGTCACCACACTGGGAGGTCTCGCAGACAAGCCGAACATGCCTCCCGTCTCACCAAACCCTTTGTGGCATGTTGAGGCCTCCCTGTTGACTGTTACAAACCAAAATTGGTGTCTGCATTAGGAACCGTCAGATACCTGAGAAGATCGAAGCTGTTTCTCCAAACTGAGAAACGGATTGATTATTCACAGGGTCCGATTGCTTAAAAATGCCACTGTTGACACATGTGGGCTTGAGCATTTTTTGGGTTTACAAGAAAAATACATACTGTCCACTTGAAATGCCAGCACTTTATGTGAATCACAGATAAAAACTTTATGCCCAAACTGATCTCCAGGGCTGTTTACAGAAGCTCTCTTTTTGCAACCATTTCATGCACAAAGCAGCCTTCAGATTTAGTGGCCTGTGCAGACAGAGCAAGAGCCCGGACCCCTGTGACTAGCACTGATGGTAGGTTGGTACCAGGCAAAAATAGCTTTCAAAATACCCAAGACCAAGCTCTTCAAAACACAGCTAGTTTATGAAATTAAGCCCCTTCATTGTGCATAATTAAAACCCTTTCAGAAATAGTGTCTAGCAGTTCTTGTGGATGCCAGTTCTCACTGTCTTCTGGAAAGGATTACTATTTCAGTAAATAGTTAACAAGTAGCTTAGCAAATTTTTAGTCACCTTCTGAAAAAGGTGACTATTTGAGTACCCCGAATAGGAATGTAGTTCTGAACATGGGATATCTGCTCTTAAAACATAAGCTTCAGGTTCCCTGAAAAGCTTTCGTCTGAAACACAGACAAGGTCAAAAACTCCCCCTTAGTCCTGCTGAATTTCTGCTCCTCCCATTACGATCAGTACATTTGAAAACAGAAGGAAACTATAATCACGTATTAATGTATGAGTAACCAAGTCTTATGGTGCAGGGCTGAGAATTTGCTCATTTATCTGTTGATGCTGGTGGGTATTTGGCTAGGCTGCTGCCTTCGCTGGGACTTGAGTAAACCTGCTGGTTCAGCCGAAACACCTAAACATGCACTTGGCTTTCAGCAAGCCCTGTGGCATTTCCCTGGTTCTGCTGCCAGCAGGACCTTAACCGTGGATTTGCAGTTATACGTGTGCTTAATGTCTTCCTTGAGACAGTGCTGAAGAGAAGGTGCAAAGCACGATGTGCGACTGTAATCTAAGGCAGGGAGATGGTTCCTGTGTTGCTTGCTCCTATGTACAGCGAATGTCTCTGTAAGTTCTTCCCAGATTCTGCAGAAAAGTAATGTTTGTTGTTATCTTTCCCCTCCCCTCCACCTTTTTTTTTTTTAACCTCCATGCTTTTCATCACTGAGTTGGTTAGAGAAGGATAGAAAACTTGAGAGCACACCTTGGGATGAAGGAGGTTCTGCCTGGCTCATTCTACACTGGCTCATTACATTTCTGGCCACATGTTGAACCCTCATAAAGTTTCCTATTTTCTAGTGTTTAATGCTGAGTTCTGCTGCTGCCGTATCAGAACACAAGAGCTGCTGCATTGTTATCATTTTGCCTTTCTTTAAAAAAGAAATTCCTGGAGATTATGTAAAGTGAGAGATGGCTGAATCTTCAGGACACCAAATTGCACAAAATCATTTAAACAGCCAGCTGCTATTTTATTATGGGCTTTACACTCACAGTAGTCATTTGAGGGGGGGAAAAGGACTGTGACTTTATTGTGGACAACTCAGGAAAGGGAAGATGTTAGACCACATTAAGAAAATGGATTCAGGAAGTTTTCGAGCGCTGTGAGATACTGATGGAAACATCCCACCTGCTAACCTGTATTCGGTTTCAGCCTCGAGGTGCCTCTGCAGATGGAATATAGCCAGAGGGAGCTGGTTGGAGGAGTCGCCACGAAAATGTCTATCTAGAGGGAAGTTTGGTGACGAGGGGAAGTTTTAAAAGCTTTGGTCTGTGTAGTTTGGCGAGGAGTTAACACAGGAAGATGTGGCAGAGGTGTACTGAGTTAAAAGAACAGCACAGAGAAGGCGAATGAGAAATGCTGATTTGTCACTTTGAGACTCACTGAAGTAAAAAGTTTACCGAGTGAATGGTAGCAAAAAAGAAAAGTGGGGGAGAATTTGTTCTTTGAAAAGAAATTTCCCTGTTTGGAATTGCCTGTTTGCCTGCAAAGAGAAAAAGCATTTCACACGTGGAGGAGCATTTGGCGTTGGTCACCAGCTCTCTGATGGCAGAGCACTGGTAAACTCGCTACGTTTCTGTCCCGGTTCAGAAAGCTTCTGGCCGGTAGTAGCCGCAGATGCAAACGCACTGGGCCCGGCGGTGTAGGAGGGATGAGCCGGTGGGTCTGCACGAACGGGGGATGTGAAGCTCGCACGCTGGTTTCCAGGGGAGGACTTGCGCCTGTTGCCCAGGCACAGGGGTGGGAGGCTGTTCGGGGATTGCTCTGTTTATTCGCTGGTGTCCTCTCACGTCACCTGCGGCAATTCACACCTCTGCGGCTTCCGCGGCGGCTTTGTGCCCTGGAAACTTGGCAGCGCCGGAGATGAAGTGAAGCTGCTGAAGGAGGGCACGTCCTCAGTGGAGGAGGATCAGGTTGGGGAGCACGGGCACAAGCTGGACACACACCAGTCCAGGGGTCCTGCCGGGATGCACCCATGCGTGCTGAGGGAGCTGGCCTGCGTCATTGCAAGGGCACTCTCAATTGTCTTTGAACAGTCATGGTGATCGGGAGAGGCTCCTGAGGACTGGAAGAAAGCAAATGTCACCCCTATCCCCTATGTTTAAGAAGGGAACTACAGGCTGTTCAGACTCACTGGGACAGTGACATCACCCTGGGAAGGTGATGGAGCAACTAATCCTGGATACTTTTTCAAGGCACCTGAAGGACAGAAGGGAGTAGTCAGCATGGATTTACAAAGGAGAAATTGCTCTTAACGAACCTGATAGCCTTCTACAATGAGATGACTGGCTTGGTGGATGAGGGGAGAGCAGTGGATGTTGTCTATCTTGACTTCAGTAAGGCTTTTGACACTGTCTCCTATAACATCCCCATAGACAAGCTGATGAAGTATGGGCTAGATAAGAGGATGGTGAGGTGGACTGAAAACTGGCTGAACTGCTGGGCTCAGAGGGTTATGATCAGCGGCACGAAGTCCAGCTGGAGGCCAGTCACTAGTGCTGTCCCCCAGGGGTTGATACTGAGGCCAACATTGTTTAATGTCTTCATTAATGACCTGGATGATGGGACTGAGTGCACCCTCAGCACATTCGCTGATGATACAAGATGGGGAAGAGTGGCTGATACACCAGATAGTTGTGCTGCCGTTCAGAGGGACCTCAACAGGCTGGAGAAATGGGCAGAGAGGAACATCATAAAGCTGAAAAAAGGGAAATGCAAAGTCCTGCACCTAGGGAAGAATAACCCCATGCACAAGTATCGGCTACAGGCTGACCAGCTGGAGAGCAGTTTTGCAGAGAAGCACCTGAGAGTCCTAGTGGACAAGCTGGGTATGAGCCAGCAGTGCACCCCTGTGCCAAAGAAAGCTGAAGGCATCCCACACTGCATTAGGTAGCTCGTTGCCAGCAGGTCAAGGGAGGTGATCCTTCTCCTCCACTCAGCACTGGTGAGACACACCTGGAGTGCTGGTCTAGCGCTGGGCAAAGGCTGGAGAGTAGCTGTGCCCTCCTTGTTGAATGCATCTCCTGGGGGGTGCCCTGACTCTGCACACACATCATGGGGCTGGATACACAAATACCCATGGCACGGGGCATAACTCCTTGCTTTTCCTTTTCTCCTTCTCGTTCTAGATTCTCCTTCATCAGGTGATGATGAAGATGATGATGATGAATCAGAAGATACAGGTAATTAATTTTCCTGGGGTACAAAATCCTCTTCTTTAAAAGAGATGTGGCTCCCAGATGGAGTGGCTTCTAAAGTTTTGGTTTTAGGGGGAAGTGTAGCAGTAAATAATATCCCTCCTCCCCCGACCCCCTCCCCCAAAAGCAGATTTTCAGAGATCAGGCTGGTTGCACATGAGAAAGTCTGATGTAATGGACTTGTGGGAACAGCGATGTGTTCCTGGCCATGCCATGGATCCGCGCTGAGGCTTGGATAACTGTGTAGCAGCTCTGAAAAACAGCAGTAACACTTTTACTTGCCTTTTGAAGTCTTCCAATAATATTATCTGACTGCTAGCCTGGTCAAACTGGAACTCTTAGTCCACATTAAAATCAGTGGGCCTTACGATTGGTAATAAAAGTCTCAGGACTTGGCAGCATGATATTTATCTAGAAATTCAGAAATAGTTGCCAGAGTGGTATAGCTCCTATAATATCTAACAGCAGCAGTAGCTTAATTTTTCTTTTGCAGACTTGATTCTGTGAATCTGACTTTATGAGCTGCAGTTATAAATTCTCCTTGTACTTAAAATCCAGAGAAACCTACTCTATCATCATTTTTTTACTACAGTGAAGTTATACCAGTTTTACACGCTCTGCATATCTTGGTCTGCTTTATTTTTAGCCATTTTAATTCTGGTCCTTACCAGCGTCTTGGCTGGAGGCGGAGGCAGCTTGGAGAATAAAATTCACACTAGCCAAGGGCCAAATTTACTGATGCCGTTAGCAGGAGCAACCCCTTTGGCTTTACTGGCGCGCTCAGGTTACTCCTGGGGAAGTGAGCCCCAGCACTGAGCCTCTCAGTGCTTTTACACTGAACCTCTTTCAATCTCAGCGCTTGTTGCTTTAAATGCGATACCATTAGTCAGGACCATTACATGCTTCATAGGCGTTAGTGTTGTGTTTTATTATGCTCTTTATATTTCTGCAAAGCGAGCTGCCTGTGTGTATGTGTTTTTAATAAATAAATGTCTTTCATTTGAACTCCAAATCAGCTATGTACGTTGGCAGGAATTCAACATGACTGGAAAATTTCTCCTACCCATAAGCACTGGACATGTAGGACTTTAAAACAGGTCTCTCACTGTAATAAGTTTGTGCTGCTCTGTCTTGCAGTATGTGGACAGTAATTGTGAGTTACGGAGCCAGGCGACCCGTCAGCAGCAGTTAGTGGTTTTCTGATAGCTTCTAATTAAGGGCTGAATCCTGCAAGGTGACAAGCACCTTCGAAAAAGTGCTCAGCACTCCTACTGCCTGGCAAAGCCCATCGGAGCCATGCAAAGGGTCGGGTTTGGTCAGGATTTGCTCCCACTGGAGACCAACTTCTGATTTACACAATTAATAGTTCTGTACTTTTTTTTATGTGGTTTGTAGTAAACTTCATCTCTTAGCAACAGGTATCACAAAACATGAGCTGTTTTATGGTACAGAAAGGCACGTTTTTCTTCACTGAAAACGAAAACACACGCTTTGCCACATGTATTTATAGCCTGTATTCTGGGTCTTCTTGACTCTAAGGCTGTCTCTTTTTTTAGACCCAAAGGTAACCACTGGCTTCGCTTAAAGGTCTCGCTATAAAAAGTTGGATTCTCTTCTGCTTTAAACATGGTTGAGTAGCTCAGCATGCCGGAGCGGCGACCCCTCGTGCCGTGTAGTGCCATGAGCGTGCTTTAATGTGTTCGGTTGAACGTCAGACCCTCCTGTTAATCCCAACAGTGCTTCCGTTGAGACTCAGGAGCCGCTTTGTTAACCCCGCTGTGGCGGATCGCCCTGGGTGGGCAGACGCCTGACGGACCTCACCCACCAGCACCTCATGGCACAGAGATACTGTATTAATGAGGTGTACAAGCCATCGCTTGGCCATCAGACATGACCATGTCAGCAAAGAATTGGAGGCGATTAACACACCTTTCTCATGCAAAAAGAAAAATATAACCAAGAGTTACCACCCGCAATTTGTTGCAGCTCTGATGTGGGAAGGAGGTACGTCCATGCAGGTCTGCACCAGGTCTTGAGGGACTGTAAGGAGCTGATGTATCCTAGGAGTATTTTCGCAAAGAAGTCCTCAACAGGAGTCCTGTGAAGTGCTTTTATCCCGCCTCAGCCCTGCTTGGCCCAATCTTAGTTGCCTTTCACAGGATGTAACCTTTTCTTCTTGAAGCTCAACAGGTAGTCTTTTTCCTCCATCCTTAAAACCCTGTTTCTTGCAATGATAGAGGAATTTTCTGGCTTGCTAGTGTTGTTTAAGAGAGTATCCTGTCCTCCTATTTGTCGAGAGGAGCTTGGAGAGGTGATTCTAGTGGTGCCGTGAGTTTGAAGCCAGTCTCATGAGCTTTGGGGATGTGACCCAAGAGTGTTGAATGATGGCGCTGGAAAGAGCAAAGCTAGGGAAGAAGAAGAAATCTCTGATGAAGGAATGAGTGTTTGGTGCAGAAGCCCTTGGAGAACGTGGAGCCAGGGCCTCTGCGTAGAGTCCCCCGCTCTGCTCACACTCCTTTAATCAGCTTCACCTAGCAGCAGAGTGGAAAGGGAGCGTTCCTTAGGGACAGAAGGTGGAGAAGAAGAAAGAAGAGCTTCAGTAACTTCAAATCGTCCATGCATTTGTTGCAGCCTTGTCACAAACTGCAGTCTGCCTTTGCAAAGGGAGGCTTCCCAGTACCTATATTCTCCGCAGCTGTTTTTCCTGGCTCTGAAACAAAAACAAAACTCCCTTTTCACACACCGCTCTTCTGCCCCAGTGCTCCCTACCCCTCTGTATCTGTTTGTTTGGAGCCCCTGCTGGGTCACCGGAGCACCTTCAAAGAGCCCCTATAATCTCCAATTAAAGCTGTCTGTGTACTCAGAGGCGTCAGCTGGGGAAATTACACAATTAAGAGTTGATTCTGTCTGCTGCAGAATTTTGTGGCAGCTCCTAATTGCTAAATGAGCGCTTGGGCTGTATTAATTATTCCAAGTATCGCTCGAGATTTTTTAATTGGTCATTCAAGTCGGATGGGTGGCCAGTGTCTCTGATGAACAAAACAGACCGTCGGGCTCAGTGTTTGATGATGGGAAAGGATCGGTGATAGTGTTTGCGGTTCCCTTTTTTTCATGCCTGCGCATGCAGAATCATCCCTCCTAATTAAGCTAGAGTTGGTCTAAAAATGTTGGCTGTGTCTCATCCCTCCTCATTCCTCTCTCCCAAAACTCTCTGGAGCTTTGCAAACTGTGCTTGGAAAGAAGAGTTAGCTGAATCTTCACCCCTTTAGAAATAAGTAATGAAAGGGCTCTAGGGGCACGGTAAACTACAAGCAGTGACGTTTCGTGAGCTGCCCCTGAGAGCCGTTTCGGAATGCAAGCTGGGACACTTGCTTCCAGTTTCAGTTTAACCTGCATGATGTCGCGGTTGTGCAAAACGTGGTGCGAGAGCCGGGGCATCCCCAGTGCGGGCGAGACGCTTATCGCGTGGAGGAGCGCTCCCACGAGCGGAGTGCAGGGAGGCAGGGAAAAAGCAGTGTCTGATTGCCGGGGCGAGGGAGCCGATCCTGCCATTACTCCAGAGGGAGAATATCCCCCGGCTGGAAACTTTCCTGGGCCCCGTCCTGCTCCTCGCTGACGGCCGATAACAAAATCCTCCTCAGCTTCGATCGGAAAACTTGCAGTTGATGGGTCTCTGGGGATATTCACACTGATCTTTGGGTGAGTTCCTGCTCTGCTGAGAAAAGCCAAGCGAGTTAACCAGCAAACGGCAGATTATTTAGCTGCCTTTCTCAGCCGGGGCGAATGGGGACGTTTCCTGACGGGCCTTTTCCCGAGCTCTCCCCAGCAGCCCTGCTACCCTCTGCAAAGCCGGTGTGACAATACACCCATGAAACTGGGATGTGTTGCCAAAAGGAAGTGTTCAGACAGAAAATAACAGGGCTCTGCCTCCCGAGGAAGGGCTGAGATGGGACCTGGCTGTCCCCTACTGCGTGTTAAAGCAGATTTTATTTGAGGGCCAGGCGCACCGCGGAGCGGTCCCCAGCCGACAGAGGGACGTGCGTGCTGGGTGGCACAGCTTGCGTCCGGGTTCCCGGTGGCCAGGCGGGCTTCTCACGGAGCCGTGGGAAAGCAGACTGCGTGTCGGGTGTTAGCAGACGTTAAAATTGCTGAGTGTGTGGATTGTCTTACCTGGGCTACATGAGCTCGCCTGCAAAATCCTTGGAGCTAAAACGCAGCAGGCAGCCTGCAAAGCCAGGCCGCGGAGGAGATGCTGGGAAAACAGTTTGTTAATGAAAGAGCTCTGGAGTCGTTTGACCGAGGGAGGTGTGCTTCGCTTCAGGGAACCCACTGCCGAGCAGTTAGAGATTGCATCCCAGCAGAAACGGCCTCCTCTGCATTCCCCCTCCCCAAAGACCGTAGGGAAAGAGCCCCTGCTTATGCTCGTGGAGCCAAGCCGGAATTTTGCTCCATGTTTTCAATATTTGCCCTCATAATCCTTGCGGCGCTGCGGAGCTGGGGTTTTCAGGAGCCGCTGAGACGGTGAGATGCCCCTGCTCGCCTTTACGCTCTTTTCTAAAAACACCAGTTCACACTGCGAGAACTGACTGAAATCTTGGGTGTGTGGGAGCAAGCAGCCAAACGCCTGCTGGTTTCCACCAGCCTGGGCTGTGTCCAGCCAGGCTGAAATTAAAACTAAATATTGAATTAACAGTTGGGAAAGGACGAGGCCACTCCGGACTGAAGGCAGACACTGTAAAACCCTCCATCAGGCCTGCTCAAGTTGGTCGTGCTTGTCAAATACTTCCAAAACTAATCCACATGCACACAGTCCCCGGCAAGAGTCAGACAGTGTGTTGGTCTATCCGAACAGCATTTGTGTTGCACTTTTTCTCAGGTCTGTTTTTTTTAGACCAAGGTGATATCATCGCTGATTTAAGTGGAATTGCAACAGGATGGGTCTCGGGGAGCCAAACACGAGGGCGTTAACTAAGCTGGGGAGCACCGGAGAGAGGGGACAGCGGGTTGCAGAGGAGTCAGAGTAGCACCGGGGCAGCTGCGGTACCTGGTGGCGTTTCGAAGCATCTTCACTGCTGCGTGGGAACCAACGGGGATGCTCTCCCAGTGGCCCTGGTGGCCCTTCTCCAAAGCGGTTCTTGCAGGACCAGCCCCTTCGGTTGGTCTCTGCTGGGAGCATGCAGGTCTCTGCCACCGGTGGGTTCGGATGCTCTGTCCATCCGTGGGTACATCCTTCCTGTCCGGAGGAGGTGGCCGGTTAAGCTTCCTGGCTTCCTCTCTGCTGTTTTGCAGGCACAGTGCTGTGTGCACACATCTCCCTTTGGTCCTGGTGTCAACCACAGCTTGAATGTGGCCCCCAGAATGGCAAGAAAAACACCCCAAGTGCAACACTGCAATGTTCCCTTAAGCAGAAAAGAAAGCTTAGGAGACTTTTTTTTTTTTTAACTTTCTTTCTTTCCAGTATAATGAGTTTGCTGCCGCTGCTGCCTTAATTTGGAGTTAATATGTAATGTTTGTAGCAATGCCAAGAAACATTGCTGTGCTTGAGGCAGATTATAGAAAGTATCTCATGCTAACGCTGGTATTTTAAAACTTATCCCTGTTCAAAGGTAACATGAATCTTTAAAACTAAAATCACTTGTACTTTAAGAACATAAACATGATAAACCAGTTTGGCATTGCCCTTTTTTTCTTTCCTTCCCTTAAGGAGGCTACAGTACATTTCTGCTCACTGAGAAGCAAAACTTTCCAGTACATTCAGCTAACACTTTTTCTTTGCTCCCTTGCTGGCCTATCAACATTTTTTTACTGTTCCAACATCTTTCTGCTATTCATGCTTCTTGGCTACTATTGTCCTGAAGGTACATCTGTATCTTTTTACGCACCGAGGCCAGATTCTCACCCTAATCTGGAGTAACTCTCACGCTTGATTTAAAAGCAGCTACTCTAGATTTATACTGGCATTACTGAAACAAGAACCTGGTCGTGAACCTTTCATCACAAACCTAAAATGGAAACACCCTGTCTCTGTCTATGAGAATCATTTAGCTGGAAAGTATTTCTGTGTCGTTTATCTGAACTGCAGCAGGTAGCAATTTAACGGTCACTCCACGCCTGCCAAAGCCTCCTCAGATGCATCTGCTCACCAGCTGATATCCTCCACTGCAGGATGGGCACATTCAACTCATCTTCTCTTTTGCAGGTGTCCCCTTCTGGACCCGGCCAGATAAGATGGAGAAGAAGCTGCTAGCAGTTCCCGCGGCCAACACAGTTCGCTTCCGTTGCCCGGCGGGCGGAAACCCAACTCCGTCTATATACTGGCTGAAAAATGGCAAAGAGTTCAAGGGAGAGCACAGGATTGGGGGCATAAAAGTAAGGCACTGGTTCTGATCTCTGTGTAACAGGTTTTGAGGTTTTCTACTGGCTGTTTTTCTCTGATGAGTAAAAACCTGTGTTTTGCGGTATTTAATTGACATTGCTACATGTAAGAGAAGAGCACAGTGCTGCCTGCTGGATGGGCGAGGTTTGGTAGTCTTAGCAATAGCTTGACGCCAAAGTGTTAAAAAGCACTGCTGTGTGTTGGGATCGAAGGCTGATTGCCTGAGAGTTTGTCTGCATCGGTCATGCAGGAATTAGGTAAAACAAGATGGGGTTTATGGATGCATTGTGGATGGTGAGGGAAGGCTTTCCTCCTGACGGCTGGAGGCCAGGACGCTGGGGACTGCACGCTGCTTTGAGACTTGGTGGCAGAGCCGTGGCATGCCCCAGATCTCTGGAAAAAATAGCCCCTTGTCTTTTGGAGATGTAGGAAGGACCTCGCCAAAGAACGGGTCTGTCGTGCTGGTGGTCGTGAGCATTCTTGTGGTGTAAGTGACCAACCTTGGTCAAGTGGTGGAGCCCGTTTTACCCACAGAAATAGCATGTGCTCCTCGCTTTCTTCCTCCCCCTTCCCTTTCCACCAGAAGGTGTTTTGGAAAATATCTGGCTCATGTTTATAGATAGAGCTAAGGGACAGCAAAACTCAGTGTGCTCAGATGATTTAATTAGCCAGAAGTTTCTGTGCTGCTCTATACAACAAATTATGACAGGAATTTAAGAGGAAAATCAGTTGCCCTGATTCATTATTATTGTTATTATTTTGTCCCTTTGAGCTCATAACCAGGCTCCTTCATATTTTTATTTGGGGGGAATGAAACTAACAGTGGCAGATTATAACAATATAGCAGAAATGTAGCCTATAGCAATATATATAGCACAGTGTAGCAGAAAAGACTTCAGAGCAGTGATTTTCAGCCTGTACGATGCCAGCCCTGGCACGTCCCTGGACCACTAGTGAGGAAAGAAGGTGATTTTTAGAAAGGCATTTCCATCAGTGCCATAAATAGCTCTATGCTAATGCTCACCACATCTGTAGCACTTTGAAAGAGGGGCTACGCATCCAAAGTGTGCAGGGCTCCGGGAACCAAAAAAGGATTCAAAAAAGTCTTCCCTCTCCCCCCTAGTTTCGGGCTGTTTCTTTCCTGCTAGCTCAGGCCCGTTCCTGCGAGAGCCTAATGTGATTGGGTCAATGAAACTTTTGAAGCTCCCTCATCAGCCCTGTTCTCCTTCCAGCCTGTTGACAAGGCTGAGGACACGCTTGGTTTTAGATCTTCTGAAAAGTTTAGGAGAGAAAAGGAGTGGGGAAGCAACAGCTGTCTGTAAGCAGTCTTACAGCAGATAACGTTTACAAAGCACAAGCGTCTTTTACTAATTGCACACTGCAAGGATCATCATGAACTGCTTTCAGGCTTGCGTGCGCTGTTTAAACAGCTTTTTTGCAAAACTATGTGACATCAGCTGCACTAAATTATGCTTGCAGAATAAAATCTAAAGCTGAAAGCAATTCCTCTACACACTTCCCAGTGGTTTTAATCTATCCTTCAGTTTAAATTGACATGTTTCATCCTCTGCAGCATGGTAGTGTGTCTTTGGCATCGCTGTGCTTTGTTTCTCTAGGGGCATCTTCCAGCAACGAGCCAATGCTTAAAGAACTATCGAAGGCAATGTCAGGCCAATTACAGCAAGATTGGTTTAAGCTCTCTATCTGTCTAGGTGTAGTTCTTTGTTCCTTTCTTGATAGAAAAACATCTTTCAATCTCTGTAGTTCTCTTTCTCTAATTTGCTTGTTTTCGCTGTAGAGCCGTAGTTAGATGTAAGTAGTGTAGTGTAAATCTCTTCTAGCATAAATATACTGATAGATATCAACTATAATTTGAACCAGAAAAAAGAAATTGAAGATGTGTTCAATATCTCTTGTATTTAAGATTTAAATTAGCAGTTACAACTTAGCTTCATAACAGAATTAGGCAGCTTGAGAAGAACGAGCAACATCCAGCTCTGGCAGAATTTGGTTGGCTTGCTCCATCTCCAGAGCTGGCCTTAACCCAGAAATACTTGAGCTGGGAATTTTCTCATTCGCTTTCAGCGTTTGGAAGAGTTTAAAAGTTGGTTGTGAAAGGTCTGTGGTCAGCAGATGGAGGCTGACCACTGCTCCACTCCTGTCCCTTGTAATTGGCGTTTAGATGCTCTCCGATCGTTGGAGCTCTTTGTAAAGCCGGCAAGAGACAAGAGGACGTGTTGAAAACATGAAATCCAGGCTAACCTACTTTTGTTACAGTTCGTCCTTAACTGGAGAAAATAAATTCATATGACTTACCATATGAAATTTCCCAAAGAGCATTAATGGTTAAATCCTTGTTGGAATCTCTAATATCGTAAGCCTGTGTGTGTTAAATGACCCTAGAAGGGAAGACTGAGGGGGAGGGGAGATAGAGGATTATCCCTTCCCCAGACCGTTGCACTGACTCACATACCAGTCTGGCAAGCATGGGCCGAGTTTCCAAGTGTGTCTGAAAATGTTTGTTTCACAAGGAACCAAGTATGACAACACCAAATAAACCAGAGGGATTTCCAGTATCTCACTGGCTTGATAAATGTCTGCACTAAATCACTCCATGTTTCTAGTGTTTTATCAAGTGCAGCAACTATCCTAAATTGGAAACATCCCTTTTTATTATCCTTTCAATCTAGACTGTAGTCTCAACCAAAAAAAAAATGGTTGCTCCTAGAAGAGTTTCCAAACAAGTTCTGCCTCCCAAGTTTGAGCCTTCAGGTTCATGTCTCTGTTCGGACTCCAAAGTCCATGCCACAAACAGCAATGTTCTTTGAAGGCATCGTAGCACGTCCTAAGTCAAGCACCCGATTTGGACCTGGTTTTATAATATAGTTTGGACTAGTGATCTGGCCACGTATCTGGTGTCCCATTTCCTTGGAGTAGCTCCTAGGTGTTCCAGAGGCAAATGCTCTGCAGTGCTGAAAAGTGGATTAAAAAGAGTCTTCAGACATAATTATGAGACAATCCAGTATGGAGATGAGCCACTAAGCAGCCAAAAATTTGCATTCAAGCTTCCTTGACTTTCTGGTATGTTCAGATCTGTACTGATGGTTCAGGCTCACAGTTCTGAGAGCTTCTATTATCCTGAAATTACAGCACTGTTACAGAGATGCCCCAGGTGGGATGGTGCTTTATAAAGGGTAAAATGTTGCTTCTACATTCAGCTCTATCTCTGCAGTCCTGGGTGGGCAGATGTCTGGTCAGGCCTGACCAGACATCTTCAACACAAAACTTTTCTAAAGACAATTTAGCCACAGACTCCTACCATAGCCTGGAATGGAATGGTATATTCAGCCACGTTGGAAAGGTGGGACACTCAGCAGTGTTGTTACTGGGGATGCTGAGGTCTACTGAGCAAGAGGCTTTGTTAAAATGACTTGGTGGCTTATGTTGAAACTAAGCTATCTAGTCCTATGACTTCAAACCTTCCGTTTCCAAAATTCTGGCTTTAATTGCAGCTTGGCCCTTTAAAGAAAAGCATGTGGATGCAATTTACATATAGCTGAAGAGGTTAAATGACTTCGTATTTGACTTCACCTTGCTACAGCTAGAAACCAAGGAGTAATTATGCCCTTGTTTTTTCCATCAGCCCTTGACATTCTGTAGTGCAGCGTTACCATAATGTCCTGCTTCTGTGTCCTTGGAGTCAGCTTCAAAATGTTTAATAAAGCTAAATATTCTGCTTTGGGTGACAGAAAGCATCAAATTAATATCCAGAGATTTGGAGAGCTTTTATGGGCTGTGCATCCTGAAGACATCTCTGTTTGTGTTGGTCGCTTTCTATATTAGTTCAAGATTTGCTTTCCATATCTGTTATTTCCTTTATACTCGTCAGAAAGAAACCTTTTGGGGGAGCACACAGCCAGCAAATCACACTGGACCTGCTCATTCTGCTTTCCATTCTGCTGCTGAAAACCCAGCAACTCTGGACATGAGTCACATCCAGAGACATAGCTGGTGTGAAACCTAGTGCAAAAAGAGAAGGACTTACCAGGCGTCCTAGGGGACCAGACTTGAGGCTGGGCATGTTTTCTCCTCTGTTTTTGACTGATTTGGTTCTTCTGTTTTGACAAGGAAGATAAAAGCCGAGTGGGAGACAATGGTGAAGACAAAGTCCCGCATTCATCCCACTTAGACAGTGAAGCAAAGCCTGTAAGTTAGGGACATCGTCCAGGTTTCTGCTGTAGGCAGTCGCAAGGAATGAGATGTCCTAAGGGGTGAATCGCATGACAGCTGAATCACCTTTGGAGATTTCCATTGCTTGCTCCTGTGATTGAATAGGAAGCCCTAAATAGGGAACTAACTCACTTTTAGACATTCATTTTTGATCAGATTAATGCTATGCTAGGTGTCCTTGTAGCACCGATCTTTAAAATGCATTGTAGATGGGCTAAAAAAAAATCATCTCTACTGTTTCTAGTCATATTATGTGTTATACGTAATAACGGTAGGTATAGATCTGCAGACAAGAGTATGCTTTCTTTGAGCTGATGGACTAGCTGGCCCAGAAAGGTCTGGCAAAGTGGGTCAGCAGATCAGAGGTTACCTTAGCTAATGCCTTCTGTACTCATTATTCTAATGAAAGGTGCAATGTACAGTGCAGCTGTCAGCTGGTTTCATTATTGTTATTATTGTGGAAGAATCTACAGGCCCCCATCGCAAGCTCAGCATGTTACGTTGTGTTGCACTGTTCATACATTGGTCTTAATTACTTCTTATGTTAAGCTTGTTCATGACCCTTGAAATGGGTTCATGCCTGCTCCAAAGTCCGTCCATGGTGGCCAAGCGTGTGGAAGACACAGGCAAGAGCACACCTGTTATTTTCTGATCTGAGTGTTCTGGTGATGATGGTACTTTACCATGGGCTTGATGGTTTGATTTCTTCTTCCAGTTGCGACACCAGCAGTGGAGCTTGGTGATGGAGAGCGTTGTCCCATCAGATCGAGGAAACTACACCTGTGTTGTGGAGAACAAATATGGCAACATTAGGCACACGTACCAGCTAGATGTATTAGGTGAGATTTCACTATTTTCCCTTAACAGCTGATGTGTAATGATGTTGAATAGGTGCATGATGGGATATGGAAGCAGGAGTTTGGTTTCCCTCCCAAAAGGCTTGATCATGCATCTTCTAAAGCCAACAAGAAACCTCCTGTTGACTCTGCAATTCATCCTCAAATACACAATCGGTAAATCAGTTTGCTGCTCTGCAGAGGGTCCAGAGAAAGATTGGTGTGAGTGGGGCTGAGACACCTCCCCTGTTCCTGGTGGTTCTTCCTCATTTGGCTTGAGAAGCGGTGTCTGGAGCAGTGGCCGGGCGCCCAGGGGGCCGATCCCCAGTCTGTGCCCCTCCTGTGGAAAAGTGGAGAGACTCACTGACACAAATCCTGCCGGAGCACCCTGAGCTGCCACCACCGAGCAGGCATTGTCTGCTCCTGATGACAGCCCCGACGGGAGTAGAGGGGAGTCCTCACTGGAGAAAGAAGGGGTAAATTTAGATTTCCCTCCATTTCCCTTTCAGAACGGTCGCCCCACCGACCCATCTTGCAAGCGGGGCTTCCTGCCAACCAGACCGTGGTGGTCGGCAGCAATGTGGAGTTTCACTGCAAGGTTTACAGTGATGCCCAGCCTCACATCCAGTGGCTGAAACATGTGGAAGTCAACGGCAGCAAGTACGGACCTGATGGGACGCCCTACGTCACGGTGCTGAAGGTTGGTACACGCTCCTTCTTCTCGCACCTCCGGGCCGTCCTTTCTCTGCCGTGGTCTCAGTCCTGCAGAGACGGCATCTACCTTGCGCAGATATTTCTCAGAAAAAAATGCCATCTGTGGTTAGGCTATACTCAGGGCAGAAGGGATCAGCACCAAATAATGGTGCTCTCTATCAGTGGAGGCCATCAGCTTTATTTACGTGTCTATAAATGAGCCTTGAACTAGGTTTACGATGGGAACCAGAAACTCCTGACAGAATATGCTCAATGCCACAGTTCCTAGAAGGGTGATTACTATTTAAATAAGATTTTTGGGAGCTCCAAGTTTCAATTTATATAACGGTTTCATGTTTATAAGGAAAAATTTTGAGAATAAGCCAAGGACAATTGTTGGGAATGCTTTCTTGTAAGCCTGCGCAGTAGACTACTATGCTTTTTGGAGGGGTACAGCAAAAATGTCCTAAAGTCAATGTTCCAAACTCTTTTGTTTGCCAGAGATAACACAACTACTGTAGTGGCACAGATAAGCAAAGTAGTTGTCAGAACTGAGGCAACTGTGAGAAATTGAGTATAATAACAGGGCAACTGTCCGATTGCGTTTGACCTAAAAGCGTAAAAATAACTTTTTTTTTACAGCATCAAGAGAGGTATTTTCAAGGCTTGTTAAAATAGAAGGCTCCCAACTAAAACACATTCTTTCCTTTTCCAAGGAAACATTCTGCAGCACACATGTACCAAATAACGCCGCCCTATCAGCACCCGAGAGATGAGACAGTCTTGTTGCTCCAGTCACTAGCATTTGTGAGCATTGCTATTACCCGTGCTCAGGAAGGCCTTTTCTCAACTGAGCAAAAACTCACGTAGCAAACTCGGTGTGTTTAGGCGCGTTGCTAAGATGCTTTCTTGAAAGGCAGCTTGCAGACTACAGCCAGAACAAAGCTGACTGGTCTGGTTCCTTCTCCTGAACCAATGCAGATATAAAAGGTAGACAATACAGAGTAAAAAGCATATTAGACTTTTAAAATAGTCCCTTTTTGAGTAACCCTGTGTTTGTATTTATTAAAATATATAGGGCCAGTTTTTCTCTGTCTGCAGTTATAGCTGAAAACAGAATTTGTCCCCTTCATTTCAAGCTGAGGCTGTCCTCTGTGCTGACACTCCCCACGCGTATCCTGCTCCACACACCCTTTTTCTCTTTGTATGAAGTTAAAAAAGAAAATAAACTTATCAGACAGCATCTACAAAACTGTAACTCCGCCAGATACATGATAATAAAAGCCAGAGACCCTGGAAATAATTACACAGATTGAAATAACAGATTGGTTGGAAGAAATGGCTGGAGACAGTTCTTCAGGATTGGCAGCCCGCACCTCTTGCAAGTTGATAAAACTTTTCTAGTTTCTGTCTCTGTCTCAAAATGTGTTTGAATTAAGCATATTTGAATTTCCCCCTGGTTTCACAGCACAGTACCAAGCTCTGAATAGCCGGCTGTCACATGCCATCTCGTATAGTCTCCTAACTCCGTGTGTGGTCCTCATGGGATAAAGTGCTACCTTTTGGAAGTGTTCACAGCCGCTGCGAACAGCGGATTGTGTCACAAGCACAAGCTCCCATTTTGCTGTGGCAAAGAACATATAAATAGTCCGTATAAATAGTGTTTTAAAATTAAGTTTGAGCAGCACCGGGGTGGCTAGGTAATTAGAATTGCCAAATACCTTTTCTGTGGACAGCAAAGGCTCTGCATTCCTCCAAGGGGAGCACAGGCAGGCGCTTGAAAGCACAAGTTTTGTTTGGTTTTATTTTTGCTGAATAGGACCAGCACACGTCTATTTACTACTTCTGGTTAATCAGGAATGCTTTGAATTGTATTAATGCCGGCATCAGCACTGGGGCACGGAGCATTTCCATTTTGGGATGCATCTTTTGTGCGCCAGTACTGGGCCTCCGTTGAACTGTATCAGGCCCAGCTTTGCGGGGATTTTTTTTCCCCTTGCTTTTCTGTTTTTTGGGTGCTTGTTTTTTAATTGTAACAACGAGATAAAATGATCTCTCACTCATCTTGGAGCCGGGTCCTCGGGTTTTAGGGTCTTTCCCCCTTGCTCCGTGAGATGCTGCTGCTTTGATGCAGGTTCCTCGGGGTGCAGCTGGAGCAGGGTCCTGTCCACAGGCTCTTCCCTGGCCACAGCTGCTTTGGAAAGGGCTCCCTGCTTCCCGGTGGTAGTGCCTGAAGGGAAATGAGGCTTTTTTTCAGCCTGCCCTTCCCCTTGCCTTCAGGAAGCCTTTGCAGATCTGCTGTGGGCCAGCTGGGCACGGAGAGTATCCCAGTCTCTGCTGGAGCCGGGGGGAAGGAGATGTGCTCAGCACGTGAGGTCCCCCCTCACACCTAAACCGGAGGGGGCAAAACCCTCCCCTGATCCAGATGACTAAATCGAATGCTGTCCTTCCAACTCAGTTTTTAAACGGCCTGACGAAACCGCGCCATCAACTGGGTCAGTTCCCGAAAGCCCGGGCTAATTTGCAATCAAAGAAAAACCCTCTGCAGAGCGCTCAGTGCAGCCCAGCTACGGGCTGGGGGCTGGCAGCACCGCACCCGAGCTTTGGGCAGGGCGAACTCGCGTGTTCGGCGGGGAGATGCGCGCGGTGTCATCGCAAACGAGGCAGCAGCAGGCAGGGACGTTTCCTCGCTGGGCAGCCAGGCAGACTTGCCAGCGTGCAAGTGGTGGAGGCGAGATGAAGTCAAAGGTAGTGAAACGTGGACACTGGGGCTCCTTTCTGATGCCACCTCTGGGCTCAGTTTCTGCTACCCTATCACCCTCTGGTCAGGGTTGATTTTAACGGGCTGTGAGCCGTATTGGCAGGATCAGGCCCTGAAACTGGAGGCATTGAGATTGGACGGGAGAGCCTGACAACAAAATCAGGAAATGCAAGCGTTTTATTTACTTTTCCAGAACTGAAGCTGATATTTTTCTAGACTTTTCCTAGGCTGCTTCTGAGGCCACCCAAAACAGTTGTGCATTTTCAACCAAAATAAAAACAACTGTTTAGGAACAAACTGATGTGCTGTTGTGGCAGCTTGGAAGAAGAGCAATAAAGTCCTGCTTAGCAGTCTGAAGCTTGTTTGATTTATATGCACCACTTTATTTAGTAAAGAAGAGGCTCCTATAAGCAGTGGAAAAAATTACAGCTAATTTCTGAAAGGCAAAGTCAGCAGCGAGTTTCAGACCGCCACTGCTTATATTTTGTTTCCAAATGCTATTTTGGAATCTGATAATTGAAACAGTATTTGCTGAGCTGGGTTGCAAACACAAATCTCTGCTGAAGCCCTTTCTCTGTGCTCCTGTCTGCAGAGTTATTAAGAAACCATCGGGTCTGTGACTGCTGTCAGATGGAGAAGTGGGAAACTGTTATGTTTTAAAGAAAGAAACCTCATGTGCACCTCTAGCACGAGAAACGCCGGGAAGGGAAGGGAAGGGATTTAATTTACGTGTGGTTTGGGGGCCAAATGCAACTGCTCTTCTTCACCCAGGTCTTTGGTAGGTCTCTCACCACAGGGTGAGCAGGGGATGTTTCCACAGCCAAAAAGAAAAGTCATGAACAGTCAATCCTAGCTGATATAGGTGCGATGGAGGTATTGTTTGGTTTACTGAAGTTCAGGTTTCTGTCTATTCCTGCAGTCTTGGATCAGTAAAAACGCTGAAGCCGATGCTAACCTAAATCTGTTCAATGTGACAGAACAAGATGAAGGAGAATATCTATGTAGAGCCAACAATTTCGTAGGCATAGCCGAAAAACCATTTTGGCTCCACATTCGCAAACCAAAACCAGGTAAACCACAGACTCTGTCCCAAGGCCCTGGCAACTGCAAGAATGAGCTATAACATTTAAGAAGCTAGTGATTAAAATTACTATTCATTTTGTATTATACCCTGTCAACTGATGCTGAATGGCTTTATCTTATTTTCTTGCTAATTTTTTTTAAAAGAATGTAATGCCTATACAGCAATTGCCATAGAAAAATTCCCACAATAAAATGACTGTCAAATTTTGCTATCAACTCTTCACGCTTT
Organism: Dromaius novaehollandiae; assembly: GCF_036370855.1. Taxonomy (NCBI): domain Eukaryota; kingdom Metazoa; phylum Chordata; class Aves; order Casuariiformes; family Dromaiidae; genus Dromaius; species Dromaius novaehollandiae. The sequence continues at coordinate 79,244,987 of NC_088101.1, read as the reverse complement.
TATTCCTTTTCCTTCCTTACAATTGAGTGCTGATAACAGAACTGCATGCTAATGACCTTTGACGAGCAAGGCTCTGGAAAACCAAGCCGTTTAAAGAGTTTTGCCCATAAAACTGATCTAATCAGTACACAGACTTCAGTCTTTTCGAGTAGCAATTGAGAAACAAGTATCAACATTGACTCATGCAAGCAAACACGCAAAGTGGAGAGCAGCAGCGATGCAGCGCGCTCCGGCGGTGCAGCTCCCGCGGTCGCACGCCTGGCGGCTCTGGCGGGTGCGCGGCTCGGTGATGCTGCAGGAGAGCTTCTCGTGGGGCACCTTCCTGTAACCAGCCAACACTACAGCACCAAGAGCTATATAGTGAATATGTGGCTTCAAAATGCCCATTCTGAAAATAATTCCAAAAAGGCCTTCGATACATGATGAACTGACAAAATATTCAGATGTTCATCTGATCAGCACTTGAATCTTTCCCCACTACTACTCCCCTCCTTTCTCATTTCTTTCTGTCTTTCTTTTTCTCTTTACACGCCTTTTTCCCCCCTGTACTCACCCTACTAACCAAAAGTCAGTCATATTGTGGGGGCAATTTTTCGTTTGGATGCTTTTGCTTGCATGCTTCTTTAGTGGGACAGAGTAAGAACCTGGTGAAGGGAACCTTTTTTTTTCTTTTTTTTTTTTGCTTTTGACTACAGGTTGCAGAGGGGAATGAATAAATAAATGTGGAAGATGGGCCGTTGGAAAAAAAAAATCTTAATCTGCTTTTGAAATTTGCCTGTGGTGTCCTCACACTTGCTGGGAATGTGGCTCATTCTCTGTTTTCCCTCTTTCTATATGTGTGTGTTTTTTTCCCCCGTAGACGGCAGGTGTTAACACAACGGATAAGGAGCTAGAGATTCTGTACTTGCGAAATGTTACTTTTGAGGATGCTGGGGAATATACTTGTCTCGCAGGGAATTCTATTGGGTTCTCACATCACTCTGCTTGGCTGACGGTTCTACCAGGTATTTCCTCCTGCGCTGTCCTCTCCCTTTCCTCTCGAGGATGCCTTGATGTTTAACTCAGAAATGCCAAGTTCCTGCAAAAGCTCCCTTGCTTGGAAGAGGCCGCGTGGGCCGTTGCGCAGCCTGTATGCAAGGGAGAGTTCTCCTCTGTGCTAATCTGCACTGCAGGTAGCCCTGTTGCGTATTAATAGCTGGCATATTAATTTTGCATTTCATCTCAGGATTTAAATTCATTTTCTAGATTGCAATAATGTTTCAAAATGCCCTGTAACTTTTCTGATTCAGATACCAGGGACATGTTCACAGCATGTACTTTAGGAATCTGTCTTTAGGTGCCAAAATTAAGAGCTTTGTCATCTTACACTGCCTGTGTACTCAATGGGAGAAGGAAGCTCTCCCATCAGATGACCCAGGGCACCTAAATTGGAACCTAACTGTGGATCATCTTATGGAGGAACCTTTATGTGTAACTTCATATCTTGCCTAAAATTAGATGCATAAGTAGTTGGTGTGAGTACACCCTTCCCTGCCTGTAGCATTATTTCCGCTTCACGGATGAACAGGCGGAGATAGCTATCTTAAACAGAAGGTCGCCAAGAGTCATCTGCAGGCCAAACCCAGCAGTCCTGGCTCCCAGAGGCATTGAGTACTCGTTGCTCCAGCTGAAATCGATGAAAGCTGCTGTGGGCTTAAAAGCCAGAGTGACCTCAATTTTGTTCACTTTTCATGTGCAAAGCTCTGGTTGACAATGAAGCCAGCGCAGAATATGCAACAGTGGGATCTGCAGTGGGATCAGGAGAAGGGGAGGAGGCTTTGCTGTCCCTTCACTTGCACAGTTGGCCTCCGGGTGAAGGGGAGATGTCAGCACAGTCCATGGAGGCATCTCAGGCATTATTCACGTTGAAGCCAGTGCGTGCTGTGCCTGCAAAAACTGCAGGAGCAGACCTGGAGTATTTTCAATAGGCCCTTACAAAAGCAGTGGGCGTGTGAAATTCTGTACACCTCACTTTGACTCCCCCGCCATAGACTGCATTTGGATCTATCTGGCAAACACATCTGTTTCCAGATGTGTTTTGGAACTGGATACTTTGGCATTTCTGATCTTGACTTCAGCTCTGTCGGTGGTTCACTTTTACTGGGGCTCAAGAGGGTTTCCTCCACGCCTGCCCCTGCAGGTGGGATCTGCTGGTCTTACCTCTGTTTATTTGCCAGCTCTAAAATAGCTTGGTGTCTGATTCCGTTTCTGCTTCTGCCGTCCCCTGGATGAGAAATCATTCCCCTTAGTTAGAGCACTAACATTTCTGTTATGTTAAGGATTTCCTGATATTGTATCATTTAACTGTTATGCTGTTTTCAAAATGTATGGACTCACATGTCCTATTTAAGCAAAGAACAAAAAGAAAAAGCTTGAAGTGGAACTTTATAGTGAAGTCAGATGTAGCGAAGGGCAGCTGTCAGCTCAGCAACGCTGCCAGCATGACTTCCTTATAAAGCGTGCCACTCCTGGCCATTCCTCGAGCGCTGGCCCGCCTTTAGGGAACAGAAAACCGGCCTCACCATGGCCCCTTTCTACAGTGGAAGTGTCTGTCCTGAAAGGAACAAGGGGAGACTCACAACTGAGCTTTGCATGTCCCAAAAAGGCCTTACTAGCTGGTAGCCATCGGCTGTAGTGCTGATGGGGTTTGCTCCTGGCTCAGTGATCCTCCTGGGCCAGCCCTTCCAGCCTCTTTCCCAAAGAATTGAATTATCGTGAAATAATTATGTAGATTTCTCTCGGGAGACTCCTTCCCCGGTTTGACGCCTTGCCCCTGGATGCCCTTTGAACCCCTTGGTCCTTCAAGGCAGGCACTGGTCTGGTGGAAATCTTTGCTTGAGCCCCGTGTCCGCACAGCATCTCTTGTCAATGCGGCCTGATAGGCAAAGTAGGGTGAAACCCCATCCTGCAGTCTTTGCACATCCGAGGCATCCAGGTTTTTTCAGGATGGATGTGTGGAGGAAGCAAGATCTGGTTTGGAGGGACTACGCAGACGCGTGAAGATGCGTTCAGTCTAGAGCAGTGGTTTTCAACCAGTGGTCTGAAGGCCTGGAGAAGCCCAAAGATTACATCAAAGGGCAGTAAAATTACCCCCAAAAAGGCAAAAAAGGCAAGCCAAACTAATGTCAGCAGGCTTCAGTTTGCTACAGCAAACCCTGCTACACTGGAAAACACCAAAGGTGGAAAACCACTGGCCTAGGAGAGTCACCTCAATGAAGTTAGCCTGAGAAGTGGCTTAGATGAGCAAGTCCTCCCCAAACTGTGGGTGTTGCGTGTGTGTAGCGGTTGTGGGAGCGACCGCCTGCCGCCTCCTGACTCCCGTCTCTTGTCGCCCTGCAGCAGAGGAGCTGATGGAAATGGATGATTCGGGCTCGGTGTACGCTGGCATTCTCAGTTATGGCACTGGCTTTGTTCTCTTCATCCTGGTGCTGGCCATTGTGATTGTCTGCAGGATGAAAATGCCAAACAAAAAAGCCATGAATACGCCCACTGTACAGAAAGTCTCCAAATTTCCACTCAAGAGACAGGTAACAGAAAGTAGATACAAGATTCCTATTCCTCGCTATGGTCACTCCTCTTTTTTTTTTTCTTCTATTGAGCTTTTCTTTCCAGACGAGAAACTTCACCAAAAAGACATTGCTCAAGAGGGACATTAGTGGGCTGCAATTTAGCAGTGGAACCCTCTTTTATTCATTTGTTTCTGTTATAGCGGAGTTGTAGCTGGTGACAGCTGACTCTGGTTCATAGGCAGTGCCCAAGCACCTGCATTTATGTAGCTCTTGTCAAATAGGTGCTTACAACACAGTCATGGATGCCACGAAAAATGGACATTGCAGGCTGCCTAGTGGGGTGGCATCTTGGGGAGCAGGAGCACATTTAATTGTGCCTGTTCCTGCGTTCAGCGAGGTCCTGGCAAACTCATAGCAATGCCCCTGGAGGTGGGAGAGGGTCCCCTTTCTCCATGCAGGGTGAAAGTGCGCTGCTGCTTGTAATTACAGATGAGCATGAGCAAAAGGCGCTGTGTAAAACCAGACATTGAGGTTATACGGGTTTCATGGCTTTGGCTGCAAGCTCCTGGCGGGCACTTACAGTGCCGGCACACGCGGAGCAGAGGAATGGGTTATACGTGGCTGCTGGGAGTCCCCCCGCTCGAGTACGTGGCCTTAGGCTGCCGAGCTGTCCCTCGTTTCCACCAGCTGAAGATGTGACCATGTATGCTCATGCATTCCTGCAAAGATGGGGGAAGTGAGGGAAGAGGGTGACATTTCTAATTTAGAAATTACGGAATGGCGTCAGTGCACAGAGATAGTTCAAAACCTGAAAGTGATGGCTTTCAGGCACGAGCCTCCTCCACTTAGGCGCGCTGAGAGTACAGTTGGCAATAACACTTCATTTGCTCTACCCAAGCAGGTGTCACTGGAGTCCAACTCTTCCATGAACTCCAATACGCCCCTGGTCAGGATCACACGTCTCTCCTCCAGCGATGGGCCGATGCTGGCTAACGTCTCCGAGCTGGAGCTGCCTCCCGATCCCAAGTGGGAGCTGGCACGATCTCGGTCAGTGAAGCCCGTGGGCCAGGTCCCTCTTCCCTCCAGGAGCCTCATCTCCCTGGTACCCACTAACGCGTGTGCTTGTTCCTCCCTGCAGCCTGACCTTGGGGAAGCCGCTTGGTGAAGGGTGTTTTGGCCAAGTGGTGATGGCAGAAGCGATCGGGATTGATAAGGACAAGCCAAACAAGGCCATCACGGTGGCTGTCAAGATGTTAAAAGGTACGGGGACTCCGTGGAAGGCAGAATGGCATATTGCAGTGGAGTTTCCTCTCCTTTTTCCCCCTCTTTCTCAAAGCAGTTTTACGTGTTTTATACAAACAGATCCAGTAGAAGAAACCAAGAACAACCTTTCTTCCACTCCACACCTATAGCCTGAGGGTGAGGGCTCTTCCCTTGGAGAGGACATAAAGATGTAAATCCTGGCAGGGAAAGAGAATGGGAAAATACCCAGGTCTCTGCTAAGGGGCACTGAGGAGAAGGGGAACCACCTTCACTTCTAGCCAGCTCTACAAATCAGTCCCAGATCCCCAAACTGCCTTTTAATAGGTATCACAATGAAACAGAAGATGAAAGGTTTCACTTACTTAGATATTAATGTTTCTCTCCATTTATTCAGCTTTTCTTTTTGATCACAGACTTCTTTTTTGACCAAAGATTTTCTTATTTTGTGGCAAATTTTTATTTTTATTTTGACTCTCCTCCCCGAAGTGGAAGAAAAGCAAATATTGAAATTTTGAGAGCACTTCTTCCCAATCGAAGCCCAGCATGGCTACACAACGGTTGTATGAACTGCTTCACAAAACACGTTTTCTCCCTGACATTTTCTTTCTCCTCCTCTCTTGCTTTCTCCAGATGATGCTACTGACAAGGACCTGTCTGACCTGGTCTCTGAGATGGAAATGATGAAAATGATTGGGAAACACAAAAACATCATTAACCTCCTCGGTGCCTGCACGCAGGACGGTACGTCTCGATGCCCAGCAGGCGCTTGCGGGGCGGCGGGAGCCTCACGGTGCCACCAGCTTCTGTCTCGCAGATCACTGCCACATGCGCAGCTTTGCTCTTAGTGACCCTGCAGGGCCGCTTCTGCAGCAGGTCCCCCTTGGAATAGGTGCTGGTGGCTGGAGCCGCTTTATCCGGTCTGTGCTGAGGGGCTTTTCCTCCTTCCTCCGAATTGCTCACGAATGAAGTGCGCGACTCTTGTCTGTGCCCCACTGATGGCCAAATAGCTGGCATCGGTGGCAGGTCCCTCCCTGTTCCTGATGCTGTGCTTTGAACTGGGTTGCAGCTTTCCCTAAGGTCCTCCCTGATGTCTTCCTTGCTTTTTATCATCAGTATAGAACGATGTATTGGAGAGAGGCAAGGGTTGGCTATTGCTTCTATTTAATTACTCACTGGCTGCCCAAAATGTCCACAACCAGATTTCAGAGTTTGGACACTGCAGTTGTGCCAACTCTTTGGAACTGAGAAAGTCAAGCCAAGGCCTCAGGGTCTCATTTCCCTGCCCCCTTGCTGTGCTTGCTTTTGCTCTGCCAGCTGCTGACCATGCTGTTGCTTGCAGGACCACTGTACGTGTTGGTGGAGTACGCATCGAAAGGGAACTTGCGGGAATACCTCAGGGCACGTCGCCCACCCGGCATGGACTATTCTTTCGATACCTGCAAGCTGCCGGAGGAGCAGTTAACATTTAAGGACCTGGTTTCCTGCGCCTACCAGGTGGCCCGTGGCATGGAGTACTTGGCATCTCAGAAAGTGAGTTGAGATACCACATTCAGTAAAAGTGTCGGTCAGACCCATGTCTTCAAGGACATGCAGTGCAGTGTGTATGCAGGACAACCCGCAGGCAAAATATTGCAGGCTTTTCTCTTAGGAGGGCAAGTTTTTTTCAGTATGAAACACCTTGGTTATTTTGCAGAAGACTCAAGCCCTAGAAGGCTGTGTGCAGGCTGCGTCTGTGAGCTGCATCTGAGCAGCTACACAGCCCTGGCTGTCACCCACAGGCCCACTAGCATCTCCAAGAGGCACAGCTGCAAAAACACAAGCAACCCCAACCTCAGCACCCATCCTCAGCAATTTAACCTCTACCACTCGTAGGAGTAATTAACTTTCTGCTGGGCAATCCTCAACCCTGATCAGCAATGGTCAGGTTATAAGCTTCCCGTCTCCCTGGTGTCAGCACAAGAGGAGGTCACCTTGGAGGGATTACTTTAGACAACAGAGTCAGGAGCTGCATGCAGCCCTGTCCCCCCCCAGCTTCCTTTTGAGATCGCTAAAAATACAGAGCGCTCAATAGGAGGTGGGGATCCTGCATGTAGCACACGTTTGTGGCTGTCGCAAGCGTGCGTCGGCTGGGTTGGAGCAGAGCTGCTGGTGGATTTGGCTCAATACGTGGCCATGCCCAGGATGCTCACTGGGGAGTACTTTGTTGGCGCTGAGCTGTTGCGTTGGCTCATGTCATGCCCCTAGGACTACTCCTGATTTACCCTGACATCAGCAAGCAGAGAATCTGGCCTGTGGGTTTATTAGGCTGTGCACCAGCTGGTGTGACCTCTTTTTGGGATAGGGAAAACTAAGGCAAGAGCGGGTTCAGCTTCAGGTTTAAGGTGTATTGGCCCTGTAACTGCAGGTCAGAGTGGTTGGTTTATGGTGGTTTTAAACTCCCTACCTGCACAGTGCAGACTAGCTTAGCTCTTTTCTCAGATAACGACCTCAGTGAAGATGTATTGGGGATGTCTTAATTTGCGTATTTTTTTACTGCAAACATCAACCTGCACTCTCCTTCTTGGAGGAAGCAGGGCAGCGAGGCAGCTTCACGTCGCAGTAGATGCCCCGCAGAAGAGGAGGGTTTGACTCCCATCCGCACAGCCCCTTTGGCGAGAGGAGCCGTGTGGCTGTGGCAGCACTGAAGCTGTCGATTAGGTGTTGCTAAGAGGTGGCTCCCACTGAGCATGCATGATGCGGCAGTGTCACAGAAAGTGAGGAATTAAGCAGTGCCCACAGCTTTATGAGCTTGGGAGTCAATGAAGCAGCTCATAAACCCTGTGTTACTGGTGGTTCCAGGCGCAAGCAGCTAACAAGCCCAAATTTATTTACTTACTCACCTTTCACAGTGCATTCATCGCGACTTGGCAGCCAGGAATGTGTTAGTCACTGAAGACAATGTGATGAAAATAGCTGATTTTGGCCTCGCTAGAGATGTTCACAACATCGACTATTACAAGAAAACCACCAATGTAAGTACCGAGCTGCCAAGCGCACGCAGTTTTCCTTCTGGCAGGGAAATAGGCCATTGCTGCAGCAAACGGCCTTAATTCCACATTTCCCTTTTTAAAGGGGCTTGGGAGGAAGAAATCTGCTGGTGGCCTGACCTGTAGATAGGTTGGCCTCAGTAGTCTACCCACCATCCATTTTCTCACTGACAGATACTGCTGGTGCTAGCGGTTGTTTGAAAGGACTCAGCTCTGCCAAGGACGCTCTAGACTAAGAGAAACCGAGATTTTTATCAAAGGGGAAAGCAGCAACAGAGCAAAAGCTGCACCTATAATGTAGAATGGAGATGGTGGTGGGAGAGGTGGAGGGTGTCGCAGAACCCAGCAGCCTTGAAACTGCAAGGAGCTTCAATGCACAGGCAATCTTAGGAAGCCCACCTTGCCCTTGCCCGTGCTGCAGCAACAGCCAGACAACCCAACCTAGAATCCTACTGATCCCTTCCAACATCGCCTGCGAGAAACCTCCCTTAATTGCCAGTCCTTATCTTTGGAACCGTAATTTCGGCTCCAATGGATTTCCCCTCCCCCCTATGGAGAGCTGAGAATGTGATGTCATTTGTGCAGCCCACCTACGTCCCATCTCTAGCTGTGTTCTCCAATGAGACAGTGGTTGAGAAGAAGACAAAGCCCTCCCTGAACCAGATTATGGCTCAGACAAGAAACAATCTGCTCTGGCCTCTCCAGAGACCAAGCAGAGCATAGGATGGTCCCATCGAAACCTGGCATCAGGCCTCCCTGCTTTGGACTCCGGTGGGATCAAGATTGGGTTCATAGAGGATCTGGCCCTTGAATTCACTCTGGGAAGTTTCCCCTCTAATTCAGCAGGAGCAGCACTTGGACTGTGAGCCAAACTGCTTCTTCAAAGCACGGAGATGGAAAGTGTTGCCCCATGCACTGCTTCGGAGCTAGCTGCCTTTATGAGCAATAGATGCTGTTCCCATGCAAAGATTTAGATGCTCTGATAGGTTAAACCTGCCTTGGCAGTGACATACAGTCTGCTACAGAGAACGTGTTTACTGCTAAAATAGCCAGGGAAGATCCAGGGATCAAATGCTCTAATCTGTTTACCAGTGGCCACTCCTGCTTTGCCCAGTGACTGGGGAGGCAGATGTGGTGGTTAATGAAAATGTTTCAAACTGGATTAGAAAATAAGTTCAGATGGTGCCGCTGTGGCTGAGCAAATATGCTGATGGGACATTGCCTTTGTCTTCCTAATTACAGGGTCGGCTGCCTGTGAAATGGATGGCTCCAGAAGCGTTGTTCGACCGGGTCTACACTCACCAGAGCGATGTGTAAGCATTACCCACACTTAAACAGAAAGTAAAATAAAAGCAAAATAAACACCCGGGGATCCCAAAGACAAACGCAATGCTGAACACAAACAGGGCTGGTGGGACATGGGGATGCAGAGGCGGACGGAGCGATTCTGAGCTGCAGCTTTGCACATGTGGTTTTGCTTTACCCTTATCTAGTTGCTTTCATCCAGGGATCTCCAGGAGCTTCTGAAACATTGTAGGAAGACAGGCAGGTATTTCTCATCCGGTTTACAGAGGAGGAGATTCATCTTGCGGTCAAAAAAGTTCATGTAAAAAAAGCTTTGTGCAAAAACTGTTACCCTTGACTTCCTCCACACTTTGACCCAGAGGGTTACGCGTCACTGGAGTACATGGGATGAGCTTGAAATATTCTGCCTGGTGTTAGTGATCAGAGAATATTCAGCACATGCATTCTCTGGATACTTTTGCCGTTTAATTTAATTTGCCCTTCTTTTTCTAATCCTGTCTTGTCCATTTTAGTGCCTCTGCACTGTAAGCAAACAGAGCCTGCAAGAGATGATAAATCTATCAAACTGCTATCTTAAAGATCGCTCTTTCTTTTTCCTGACTTGAATGGAAAGTAAAGCAGTCTAGGAAGCAGTCTGAGATCGCCTTTGAACTTTGCTAGGACTGAAGGAGCTCAATATGCACACTGGCTTTTTTATTTCAATATTTGGTTGATAATGGCATTTTTACACTACCTTAGCAGGCCGCCTGCGTGCTCCCCAGGGTTCACCATTTAGAATCAGACAAATTTATCTTTTCTGTTTCTGTTAATTTTACATGCTTTGGCTTTATTGATCTTAAATCATAGTTTCCATGCTTAGGTAATGCTGCAGTGGGCACGATAGATAAATCAAAGCTGGGGAAAGAGAGAGCGAGCGTGCACGAAAGAGAAACAGAGACAGATAATCCCTGTCTTTAAAAAGAAAACTAAGAAGGCAAAAGATATTTTTGAAAAGAGGACTTTTAACCAGAGCACAGCTGCAGGACTGGAGTGTGTAACATTAGTGCTGCGCTGATTTTTGCTGGGGTATTTTTCTCCCAGCTTGGCCAGTGAAACGAGTGTTGTAACAAGCAAGTTTTGGTATCAACTTGCACAATTAGTGGCCTGTGGTTCCAAGGCTGCGATTCAGTGAAGCTGTGCATGAATAATTTGATTTGTTCCATTCAGTGGAGCTGGTGGAAGACCTAACAAAGAGCTGGGGGTAATAGATGGGCTGTCACCTATCTGATTAAATGCTCATTTCAATTTCAGACTTGGTGCCTGGGATTTCTTTGCTATTGAGTTGGATCAGCAGAGATCTCCAAGTAACTAGTAAAAATGGCCTAGGCAATTAGTCATGCTATTGATGACTTTGTTAGCTATGCATGGCTGCACAGAAAGAAAGCGGCGCAGGGGGCGGGGAGGCGGACAGAAAAAACCTCATTGAATTTTAAAGATCTTTCTTTGGTTTCCAGCTGGTCTTTTGGAGTGCTACTATGGGAGATCTTTACGCTGGGAGGGTCTCCGTACCCGGGAATTCCCGTCGAGGAACTCTTCAAGCTCTTGAAAGAAGGCCATCGGATGGACAAACCCGCCAACTGCACTCACGACCTGTAAGTAACCCGCCGCCCCATCCCCTTGGGCGTCTGACGGTGCTCCTCCCCTCGTCCCGGGCTCCGCTCACCCTCTCCGCAGCCTCCCCGTAGCCTGAGGAAGCGTCACGGATGCAGATCGCCTGCCGCCGTCTTTTCCCACCCAATGCTTGGTCACCTGAGGCTCCTCCAGGGAGCTCTGGCCACCAGCTCCGGCACTCTGCCGTGTGGTGGAGTCGAGGGAGGAGTAAGCTAGGAGCGAATATGGCCCCACTGGCAGAGAAGAGCGATACCGAGCTCTCCCGTCTGCTCCTGGCACCGCACATCAGGGACGCCTCCTCTGGGATGGAGACCATTGCTCGGAGGCCCATTCGGTGTCCCAGAAAATGTCATAGCTCCAGTTGGCTCCTTCCTTGATACTTTAGCTCCAGTAACTTCCCAAGTGAGTGTGAATTAAGGGACATCTCGCTGCCCATGTCTGACTCCCTGTGGGGACCCAAGCAGGGAAAAGCAGCAGTTCCTCGTGCGTGGGCCACGTTGCCGGCCCTTCCCGGGCTCACCGGCCCCACACGCGCTGTGGGACAAGCGAGACCTGCCTGGTGCTTCGTGCTGGTCCCTCCTGGAAATAGCACTTCCCGTAGCGTTTTGCTCAGATTGGAGAGATTTCAGGAACTCCCCGATTTCAGGAAGCTCCTAAAGAGATTTCGGGTCCCTCTGCCACCCCCTCAGTCCCGGCGGAGCGGCGGGCGCAGAAGGGGCTCCAAGAGGTGCCCCGCGGCGCCCTGGGTGACGATGGCTCCCCTTCCCCACAGGTACATGATCATGAGGGAGTGCTGGCACGCGGTCCCGTCGCAACGGCCGACATTCAAGCAGCTGGTGGAAGACCTGGACAGGGTCCTCACCGTGACGTCCACCGACGTGAGTGTGGCTGTGCCGCCGGCGCGGGCACGGGGCACGGGGAGGGAGGGATGCCCCTCCAAGGCTTTGCACCGCGTCCCCGGGGTCACGTCTCCTGGGTTTCTCCCCTCGCAGGAGTACCTGGACCTGTCGGTGCCCTTCGAGCAGTATTCGCCGGCTTGCCAGGACACCCACAGCACCTGCTCCTCGGGCGACGACTCTGTTTTTGCACATGACCTTCTGCCGGATGAGCCGTGTCTCCCCAAGCACCAGCAGTGCAACGGCGTCGTCAGGACGTGATGGCCCGCCACCCGGCCGGACAGACGGACGCACGGACGGACGGACAACAGACACGCGAAGGCGCGGGGGAGGCCGAGGACAAACCGTAGTGAAGGATCTTTCAGTGAAACTGCTTGGTAATCCCAGAAGATTTTTGTTGTTGTCGAGCTGTTCAGGGTAATTTTTTTTTTTCCCATTTGCTGTATAAAAAGTCAAGAAGCACTGTTTGGCCTGAAGGAACTAATCTCTTGCCAAGATTATATATCGTATATAATTTTTTTTTTTTCTAAACAGAATGTTAAATCTGGGGGGGTGCTGACCTCTCCACCTCCGGTATTGTATTCTCGAGTGCCAGAGTAGCCGTTCTGTGCCTGCAATACGAAGAAGAGAAAGAAATCTTCCTTTAAAAAAAAAAATGTGTAAAGAATGTAGAAATTCTTTGCTTATGCAATCTGTACATGAACCTTTTTGGTGGAGCTGAAAAGCCACGTTGCCTGCAGGGATTCATATATTTATAAAAAATATCTATATTTTTGTTGTTGTTGTTTTTATAGCTTCGTGATCTACTACCCAGCTACTTAGAAGGAATCTTTTTTTTTCTTTTTTTTTTTTTTTTTGGAAGAAGAAGAAAAAATAAATGAATAAGAGGCAAATAATAATAATTAAAGAAAAAAAAAAAAAGAAAGACGGTGAAGTCATCTTAAAGAGCGAACGGCAGCGCTTTGGCCCCGCTGGGTGACGACCTGCCCTCGCAGCGGGGCGGGGGCACGCGAGGTGCCGGCGGCGGCGGGGGGGGGGTCCGCGCGGCCCCCAAGGGCTCCGTCTCCGCGCGGGGCCTTGGAGAGAGAAGTTACGGGTACCTGTAGGCAAGAGCCTTTAACTTATATCAAAAAGGTTTATTCCAGAGAATCTGTGTATATATCTATAAATATAGCCTGTATATATATAAATAAATATATTAAAAAAAAAAGAATGTATAATACTAATGCAACGTAAAGCCGTACTGGGAGAGAGTCTCGGAATATGAGCATTGCAATCTAGGATATACTGATCTGGGCGAAAGAAGAGATTTTTTTTGTTTTTTATCTTCACAGTTTTGTTTTAAAAATTGTACCTTAACGTGTATATTTGTAAAGTTATTTATAGATGTTAACATATCTGTTCATTGGTTTATATAGCGTAGTGTTACTGTAAACTTTAAATTTCACCGAGCTTAAGGGTTTTTTTTTTTAACTTATTAAAAGTGGAGAAAAAATATATTAATCAAGTTTTTCTTTTGTGTTTATGGGAAATATTGAAAGAATGTACAGATGTACAGTCCTTTAACAAATTACATTTAATGTTATAAATATATATATATATATATATATGTATTCATTAAAAAAAATATTAGTTTATCCTGGATTGCAGTGAGCAAAGGTAAGTTTGTTTTTCAATACATCACCAGTGGTTAAAACCAAACAAATAGCAGCAGAGAGATGATTTTCTACATATTTCAGAAAAACAGGGCCAAGAATTCTTCCATCAGTTTAACCACTGTGCATTAAGGGGGCGTGGGTGTTTATTTTTCTATTTTCGAATGAAGGTATTCTTTGTGGTCAACTTAATAACAAGTGTGCAGCAAGGCTAAATGTTGATTTTGGATGATGGGTGCTTTTTCCCCCTTTGCCGGTACGGTTGTATTTTGGGGTTGCGAAATAGTGTGTGGGCAAAATAGAGGAGTGACACTGTTTGTAGGGGAGATGCAATGACTGCATATTTCTTTTGCATTTAACACGTTGAAAAAAGCCCAGGATGCCTCGTCTGCTGGGTTGAAAATGCCGTGCTGTTTTGTTCCTCTATGGCAGATATAACTGTTTAAAAGCACATGAGTGAACAGGGGAATTTTAGTATGGATCAAGCTGACAAGGGGGGAGGTTTGGGTGGTTTGTTTTTTTGTTTTTTTGTCTGGAAGACTTTATCTACTACCACAAAGAGGCAAGGATAATTGCATCCTGAATTCTTGCTTTCCATTTTTCTCTGGTGCATATTACATATCAATGTTTCAGAATAACAGGATGACAGCATCTCATTTTAAGACTTTTTTTTTTTTTCCTTCTTAGAGCCACAAAAATCCTTATCCTAAAATAAATAATTTATAGTTTGAGGTTACTTCAGTGGAAGTTTGAGAAGGTAGATTTCTATAGTTTTTTTTGTTTTTTGGAATAAAAAAAGAACTTTTTGGTATTTTCTTACAAATGTCTGCTAATTGTGTACATTCCAAGTACTCGAAGCGTTGAGTTTCCCGTACTGAAAACAGAAAATGTACAAAACTGTGCATGATTTCAAATGTTACTAGATATTATAAATATATATATAATTTATTGAGTTTTTACAAGATGTATCTGTTGTAGACTTGTTGACTTAACATTTCTTATTCAATGCTTATATAGTTTTATAGCCTGGACTATTATCTTTAAAAGCTTAAAAAAATTAAAAATTCCAATTTTGTTACATTTTATACTGTTGATGTTACGATCCACAGGTTTGCATAGCGTGATTTTTCAATGAGCAACTCTGTTCAGTTTATTTTAATACTGTACTTCTGTGCCTGACAGCTGCAGCTGTCGCAGGTGTGAGACGAACACTAAATAAAACTATTCTGCTTTTGTTAACATGGCAAACTTACTTTTACCAAAAAAAATAAAAATAAACAAGTTGTTAAATTTTGGGGGTTTTCCCAGTTGTGAGGGTCCTTTGCAAACACAAATCTTGTATTTTCCAGGATCTGTAGCGCCCAAACCTGTGCGCAGGGATGTATTTTACAGCGCTGCGTTGTGTGTCCTGGCTGGCGCAGCTTTCACGTTCGGGATGATTTTGGATGAGCAAGGCGACACTATTTCTTTATTATTTGGTATACTGATACGCACCCAAGGTGGGTGGGTAGGAGGTGTAATTCCTCCCCCACACACCATGCGGGATGGCAGTGCCAGCCCTTTTTCTGGCACTCATCAGTCGCCAGCACCGATTTTGGTCAGACCAGGGTTTCTCCCAGCGGTGGAGCAGAGGACGTTGCATTCGTGACAGCGATGCCGGCAGCAGCTGGGGAGGGAAGAGGGTTGCATCCAGCCAGGCGCAGAGGGGGCACCCAGCTCCGGGCAGGGGGATGTGGGGCGCGATCCTGCCCGGCCCCACCAGCGAGGACAGCCCAGGAGGGCTTGGGGGCAAGGAGGGGCGCAGCAAGGCTTTGCCATGCCGAGAGCACGAGGGACCGATGCCCCTGTGGCCAGCTGCAGTGTGCAAAACACCCACAAACGGACAGAAAAAAGGTCCTTTAAGGACGTTACGCGTGCAGAAAGCAAAGGCACGGCGAGGCACAGCTCTGTCCCGGCGCGGACAGTGACCTGCACCAGCGAGCTGGTACAATATTTGCTTTCCGTCTTGGGCATCGCGATGTCACCCTTCCTCTGCCGGCCTTTGCTAGCAGCAGCGTTTGCGTGGGGGTGAGGGAGCGGGGTGATACTTTATTTTAATTGCCCTGCCATAGGGGCAGTTCTTTGCCTAGGCTGACTATTTCTCTTTGGCTGCAGAGTGTGATGTGCATTTAGCAAGGTGCAGACAACAGTCCGGAGGAGCCTTTGCGCTGCTGCTCAGGTGGGATGAGTCACTGGTGCGTCCCACCACATCCAGCACCGCTCGTCCTCCGCTTCGGCGTCTGCAGCCTCCCACCCAAATGGCGTGCCCTTTCCACATGAAAGGTGTTTTTCAGAAGAAAGTTCTTTTTTCCTGTGTGGGTAGCTACACAAACAGGGCCGCGCGCTGGCCCCGTGACCTGTTCCGTGGCAACGTTCAAACAACTCACTTAGGTGGTAATGCTGCATGCGTTCCCATGGCTCGCCGCTCCGTGGTGAGCCAGGGAGGGGTTGGCAAAAAGAGAAGTCCCAGGCCCTGCAGGTGTCCATAGCAGATGGAGGCAACTAGACCTAAAAAAGCAAAGTTTGCTGTTGCTGTTCAAAACTCTTGCAGGCCATGTCTTCTGCTGGTGTCCTCCTCTGACCTCATTAGTCTCTCCCTGGGGCTACACAACCCCCAAAAGGGGGATGGAGACATGGGTTGGGTTGACACAAAAAAGAACAGGGCAGGGCAGTGATGGATGCACTCAGCACCACAGAGCTATTAGCAGTGGGAGGACACAAACACATGTCCGGAGGAGATGCCAGGAGCTGAAGTGCTTTCTAGACCTGCTGGCAAATTGTCAGAGCTGGGCCTAGGGAAACAGCCCAGAAAAGAGATCTTACAGGACAGCGGTCCTGGGCTGCGGACTCACCAAGAGACAGTTTCAAGCAAGGGACTTGTCACGCTTGCCTGCACCCTCATCTAACTACGCGTTCTCAGCCACTCTCCTTCTGACCATGGTTTAACTTACTCATGCCTCTGATTGATTTAGTTTCTCCGTTTCGTCATCACGAGGTTGTTTTTCACACGCAGCATCTCAGGTGTAAGCAACCCTTTAAGCAGAACAAGCGTTGCGCCCTGCCCCAACATGATGATTATCTAAGCCCGGGAGAGAAGTCGGTGTCCCAGTGCATGGCAACGCAATCAGCCCCGAGCCCCGCGGGTAGGGCTGCACCCACGCACCCTGCCACGAGTGAGCAGCTTGCCGGGCTGGCACCCGCTGGAGAGCAGGCCACAGCCACTGCTCCTGTCTCAGGTGCTTTTTGGGGGGCTAGCAGCATGCAGGAGCAGGGGATGGGAAAAGAAAGCAGGAAAGGAGAAAGACCCCTTACAAAATGCATAGGTGGCACTGACCCAGGAATGATTTTGCTGCAGGCCAAAGCACATCTGCTTGCATCACCCACCAACCACTGCTTGCTCGAGGTATCTTAGCAATGCAGACAAAAGTGGTTTTACCACCCAAGGATGAAGGACTTGAGCTGGGAAGGGAGAGGAGGGAGAAGAGGCAAAGTCCAAAGAGAGCAGGGTTTGCTGCTCCTGCTGCCATGGGGAGATGGGAGCAGCTGGAGGGCAGTGACTGGTATTTTTAGGATGGGTCTCCCTTTCCTTATCTCTGCTCCTCCAGGGCTCTGGCATAAGCAAAATGGGCAAAAAAATCATGAATATATTTGTCAGTCCCAGCAGCAGTCCTCCGTCCATTAGATACACCACTGCCTTGGGCAGTAACTCAGGTGTGACTGAAAACAAAATGATGGGTTTTGTGCCCCTTCCTCAGTGCCTCTGCCCAGGACAACGCAGAAGACCTGAAGTGTCATCACTTTTTGGGTGGAAAACTGTCTGGCTGCCAGAGCCACGGCCACCTCTGCTTTCTGCTAGGCTTCTCACCATCTGCCGCAGCAATGCAAAGAGCTAGAAGAAACCTCTGCGGTGAGGGAGGCCTGGCTCCTCCACGGCAGGCAGGGAGGTGCTGACCTGCACACCTTTATGGCTCTGGGATGCACTTCTCAGAGTGTTAAGGCACAGGGCAGTAGATCAGGCAACGTAAACTAAACCAGTGCTGAACAGCCCAGGATGCGCCATGGATAATCAACACGTGGCGTCTCCATGGATAGCACACCCTGTCAAGCCATCATCGCAGACGTTTAGCTAAATGACATACATACACACTCACCTTGGGGCTGCCTGGCCTCCTCTCCCCAGGCCTTTGGGCACGCTAGATGGAGACAGGTGAGGAAGGTGGTAGCACGATGTTACATCGAACTCATCTTAGGTAAGCACCGCATTCGAATGCCTTCCACCCTAGACTAAAATCAAAATGGATGTTAGAGTAATCAGAGACTTCCAGACTTCAGAGAATTAATTAAAGAGCTTTAGAGGCTGCGAGCAGGAGTGGTAACTCATTACCTTTTTAGCTGGTTACCTTTTGACTCATACTGTCAAGGCATCTTTATAGGAGAGGAGCAGAACCTGCCATGCTGATGGCAGAAAATTAAGGCTGATAAAGGCAATATAAAGCAGAGCGAATGCCCCCAAAACTCTGCTGGACTTGCAGTACTGGGCAAAAAAACCCCAACCATCTTCCTACAAGCCTTCATTGAAGCTGCCCTAAAGAACTACATAGTTTGGAGAGTAACTTTGCAAATCCAAGGTAATTACAGCCTGCACAGACCTAATCTCTAAGCTCTGAGAAGAACTGTTGTCATGCACTCCCGACATGCTCACACACACGTGGAAAAGTGTCCCAGACCACCAGGATCTGGCCAGCAGCTTGACACATTCCCAGGAGTCAACACATTTGTACTACCGGAAAGCTCTGGTCATACCAGAGGAGTCTGATCCCAATCCAGGCGAAATCACCCTTTGCCCTTTCTGGGCAGCACACCAGTATATTTTTCCCCAGTATAGCCAATAACGTGTTCAGGCAAGGATTCTTTGTGCTGACCTTCCATCAGACACTCATCTAGTCTGCTCAACAGGGCAAAAACCCCATTTATTGCTTCCAATGAACCAGTCAATATTGATTTGTCCACTCCCAAACCAGTAATATGGAGAAGACAGTCAAAGGCCACCTACAACTTTCTCCAAAAGCAAAAATTGTCTCATCTTTGCAGAACTCAGTTTCAAGCAGGCTTTGGAATTAAACCTGTGTTAATAATCTCCTGTTATTGATAGGTGCAGGAGAGAGAGATCTGTTAATAATCTCCTGTTATTGATAGGTGCAGGAGAGAGAGATCTGTTTGCATCCTCTTGTGCCTCCCTTCTGCTTTTAGCTCCTTCAACCATTTATTTCCTGAAGGATATGGTAGACTTGCAGGCTACAGCATTTGAGGTCTTTCTGGAGGAACAAACTCAATGAGTAACGTTGAGGGAGGTCACACCTTTCCATTACACACCTCACTTATAGGGCCCTAAAACAATCAGTCATCTTATTTTCTCAGTGTAACACGTACATACATCTTCCACATGGAAAGCACACACACTCCAGTACCAACATGAGGCAGCTGATGCTCACCACACCTTCACTGTGTGCCACCACCGTGGCCAAGCAGCTGGACAGGATCAGCTGCTGAATGCGAACAACTAATTCAGTTTGGCAAGTCATTTTGGACAACTCTCCATTCTCTGCCAGTCTTAACTTTCTGCCTAAGACAGTCTCCTAGGGATGTTTTCTACCACTTGAGGACAGTGAGAAGACTGTCTTGTCTTAGCAGACAGTAATCCAGTCTCCACTGCACCGAACCTCATCCTGCTAAGGGAACTACCACAGAGCATTAACTACGTGACCGTGATCCTCAAACCCTTACGAAACGCCACTGACTAAACACTGCTGAGTGTGTCAGCAGAAAGGCGTTCAGGCCTTTTGCTGATGAGGGCAGCGCAGAAACTGAAGGAGAAGTGCAGAGACCAGAGCCTCTGTGAGCACAAAGGGCACACGGATGGTGAAAGCCAACCCATCTTCACAAAGGGAAGGAAAGAACCAACCTGCCAGATGGTTTCCCAACAAAGATGCAATAGCTTTCTAGGTACTTACGAGTCCACGTGCTGGGAATGTGCAGCTGCTGGAAAGGGGCATTCATTCACAACCTGCAAGTGAAAAGTTTGAAGCTATGGCAGTCTTCGAATGGCATCTCAGAGCTCCTGTTATACAAGTAATTCAGATCTCTGGTGCTTATTCTTCCTTGGAAAGAAACCATGCTGCCAACTCTACCTTACAAAAGAGATGGAGGAGGTGAATTTTTGGGCTGATTGATCTGGTCATTATAGAATGCATTTCTGGAAACGCCGTTTTCAGTATGCTTCTGTTGGAGGTTTATGGCTTGCACACGAAAAACTTATGCAAATGTCTCCCACAGCCATTTATGGTCAAACGGTTGGAAAACACCAGAAAAATACAGAGCTGGACCAGCTTAATGAGATCCTTCACAGTCTCCCTTACAGAAAAGCTGTTCCACTCAGAATAACCATCACCACCTCAGCCTGGGGTGTATAAACACCTAACTATTAAAAATCTCCTGCCAAGCAAATCTTTCAAACTACCCAGGGAAATATTCTTGCCCCAACAGGACAAATGACCGAAACTCCAGAAAGTTAGGTAGTGCCTTTGCAAGCATTACCCCTTTCCAAATATTGCAGGATAGAAAAAGACAGCCTGTGCAATATACCCCTAATGACCAGAGCATTTTATCTGGTGAGGTCTGAAACCGGCATGCTTGGCGCCTGAGCAGCATCGTGACTGCTAGATGAAATATGCAGATAAATACTACACACATCATAAGGCAAACACTAAACAAACAGTGGGATCCAGCCTGGGATGGAGGTCCCTGGCTGCAAGGGAGGAACATGAGGAGGAGCTTTCAGCTCTCCTTGCACTGGCTGGGCAAAGACATTTACACTCTTGGAGCCATCCAGTGTGGACACTCACTTGCCTTGCCTCTGCAACAGTAAAGTTCGCTGCTAGTTAATAAGTATGTAGATATAAAGCTGTATCTATATGTTTGCTAGTTACATTTTAAACATATAGAAGAATTTTTCCGGTAAGTAAATATGCCGATAAAATTAATGCTTTTAATATTTTCTGCTGGTTTTACTGGCAGAAACCATTTACTACTAAGATCAGAATTCTCCCTTGAACTGCGGGAAGTTTCAGATGGGCTGAAACATTTCAGACACAGCTCTTCCACTTCTTGTGCCCCCTCAATTAGCTTGAGGTGAGATTTTTCGTTGCAAGGTTCTCAGAGTGTAGGGGATATGTGCACGCTTGCACCACATTTCATTTTATTCTGAATTATTATTTATTTGTGAGGATCACCGATTGTTTCTCTTTTTAAAAAACAAAAAGGAGGTCAGAAATCTGAGCCAGTGGCAGCCTTCAGATACTAAGTCCATTTCATGCCGTGTCACACTATCAGCTTTCACTCTCAGAGCAATTTTAATGACATTTTCAGTAATTAGGATTGCAAAAGGAAAGCTGTTATTGGATATCCAGAAAACAGAAAGGTAAGTGTTGTATTCATTACAACATTACAATGTTATGTTGGCACAGAAATACTCTTGACTTTTCCATCAGCCTTGTACTTAAATATAGAATTCAAGAAATTTTTACAAGGTAGAGGAAGGGCAAGAAATTATTGGCAAAGGGGGTGGTTTTGAGGTTACAAAATCCAAAAGAGTTTTGGTTGGCTGGAAAAAAGCTAGTTAATTTTTCTAAATGCACTGCAATTCTCATGTATATGGTACTAACTTGTATTCCCTTTGCCTAGCTTGCTATGTCATGTAGACATTCTGAACAGGGAAGAACTTAAGTGCAGTATGAACCCGAGGAGAGTGGGCAGCTCTCCAGAAGGGAGACACCGATCTTCATCGTTAAAGTCAGTCCGAAGAAACCATGTAAAGACCATCATTTTAGTTATTAGGTAAAATCTCCAGCAAAGCCTAGGGAGGTTTGCTTGTGTGGGAGGGACCAGAGAAATAGGGCCTCTGTGCATGTGTGAGCATGTAGCACAGGGCAGAAAAAACATTTGTTTATGCAACACTGAAGTTGAGAAATGAAGCAGTCAAGAAATGCAGCGTTAGGGTTGAGTGCTCTGCTGTAATGTTGCCTCCCAGTATTTAAGGTTCAGCAGTGGTGTTTTTGCACATCCTTATGTATCGATGCAATAGGCAGT
This sequence comes from Dromaius novaehollandiae, assembly GCF_036370855.1. Classification (NCBI taxonomy): domain Eukaryota; kingdom Metazoa; phylum Chordata; class Aves; order Casuariiformes; family Dromaiidae; genus Dromaius; species Dromaius novaehollandiae. The sequence goes on along the minus strand of NC_088101.1, from coordinate 79,223,460 downwards.
CTTCCCAAGGCAGGGAAAGACCTGCAAAATATGCCAGCTGAGGTTGTTCAGTGACAAGACAACCTTTCATTATCCTTCCAAAGAAAAAAAGAAGACGACTTTAATTGGAGACATCACCATCCTTACGGTCTCATCAGGGAAGGCGCTCACCTTGATCTCCTGATCTGCGTGAGCTGTGCCTTGGCATGGGGCCTGGGGGTCACTTCACACCCTCAGTAGCAAAGAGTTATGCTAAAATAAGAGGCCTATCACTTGGCTGGCTGATGAGTGTTTCAGTCTCGATGCCGGTATCGAGATAAGAGCTGAAAACTGTCACCACCGATACAGGCTCTTGCCCCCTTGACAGACACGCACTGGGAGCAGAGAAGCAACAGGCCCAAGCACACTGCCAAGCCGTGATGGAGCAGCCCTTGCCGCTGCACCCTGCGGAGAGCCCACCACAGGACCACTGCCTCTTCCCTTTCCATCCAGCATCTCCTCAGGGACCTGGGTCCTGCACCGTGGTACCCAACTTTTCACTATCCACCCCATCATTAGCAGATTCCTGGTTCTGCACCCAGGATGCTCTTCTCAGCCTACACATTTCAAGCCAACTGCTCCTGCTCACAGGGACAGGAGCACCTGAAAAGACTGCTGTGAACTAAGAGCAGATACTTCCTTATAAAGCTCATATCATCTTTCAATATTTGACTATGCAAGAGAGCCAAGGCAAGCACAGTCCCATCATTTATGACGTGAGCTTTTTTTCCCCTTTGAGAAATAAGAATCTGTGGCTACAAAGGGACAGAGCTTCCAAGTTCATATATATGACTTTCAAATTTCCCAGCATATTTTCTATTTAATTCCAAAAGATCAAATCAAATGCTGATCTGACCTTTGTTTATTTTTCTTTCCTCAATGTCTGAGTGATTCGTTTGGCTCAGAAAATGGATTTAACTATCAGTTCAAACAACCGCTAATTACAGTGACTGAAACCTAACACTTAATTCCAGCCTCAAAGGAGCCAATGGTTCACATTAAATATCAGATAAGGCAAAACATCTCAGTTTAGTCTGGCTATACGTTTGTCAGATTTCTGTGCAGAATTCAAGCATGAGCAAGAAACAACCGAGGCAGTGGAAATCAGATATCACCAAGCTCTCTGTAGCACTCAAGGAGCATAACCCATTCCATTTGTTTTAGGTACCTTGAATTTCAGGCACAGACAAAAAAAGATTTTGAGTGGGACATCTAATGCACAGAGAGCACACGTTTCAGCTGCAAAATAATGTGTGAATTATAAATCTGTCTCTTTTCACATTTCAAAGCCCTGAGGTGCTAAAGCAAGAAAGACTTTTGCAAATTTAGTCAAGCAAGAGCAAGGCAAGCTAGAGGAGCTGGATGAGTTGGCGGCACGTCTCCCAGGTATGCAGAGGTAGATAGGGTCAGATGACAAGTGACACAAGAAGGGTTTTTCACATCTCTGCACATTCTTTAGGATGGCGCCAAGGCTGCCAATCTCGAGAGTTGAATTTCTACAGTTAGCAATCACCATTCAGATATTGAACCAAAGGGAGACATTTTCAGAAGGCCCGAGAGCTTAGGCTCCCAATATGGTGCAAATTAAAGCATTAGCACTGTTAACTATCTGGTCATATATGCAAATTGCATTGCACCGATAACCTTAGGTAGGAGTCAGGGCATGAAACTAGTGGCATGCAGTGGAGAATTAACTTCTGGAGCCCTCAACCTTAGTCTTTCCTGGATAAGATGAAAAGAGAATTTCATATCTTTCTAACACTCCCTTAAAGCATATGACTTTAAAACCAAAAAAGGGCATTTTACTTTTGGAAATTATCCCCTTATTTATGTGCCAATTAACATGTGGATTTAGCTGCCTAACCGTCAGATGCTCAAGTCTGAAAGTTCTCTCCTTTTCTTTCTCCTGGCATTCTTCTGCATGACATTAAACTGCACATTTTTCAGTATTTGCCTCAAAGCCAAGCACTGTTGTTTGAGGGAGGCTACGAAGTGGACACAGATTATCCCAGTAATCCCACACACAACCTTCCCAAGGGGCTCCCACAGCAGGAAACCCCCATAAACAGTTTTTCAAGGATTCAGACACATCCCAGTAGTTATTTTTCTTGCTGCTGCATCAGTGACTCTTACTCTGGAGTACGCCTAACATCCATTTGCCCCGGAGCCAGGGCTTTACCTGTGCTCATTCACCATAAAAACTCTGTTATTCTGTGGGAACATCTGCTCATTTGTGCTCCACCCAAACACCCCACACATTCTTCAGAAATTTCTCTTTCTACAGGTCTTGCTGCTTTTTGCCAACAGCAACATACACACTTGACATGCTAAGAAAAAGACAAAAAATATTTAATGGGAGGGAAAATGTGTTCCTCGTAAATTATTATCACTGCAGGATGAGGAGTACCAAACTAATGCTCCTGTACTTCAGGAAACCTGTTTGCAAAAGAAAAGGAGATTGAATGAGTCAGTTAAGGTGAAATGCCTGCCATTCCCTCTCTATAATTCGCTCAAAAAGCACTGATGGCAATTTATCTAGGTGCTGTAGTAAACACGGGTCACTATTGGACAAAGTGTGACAGAGCAGCTATATAACATTATGGGAACCACATTCTTCCTGTTTGAATCCATGCTGCGTGAGAGAATAGGGGAAGGGATTTCTACCCTGTGCTTCTGCCTTGGCACCCACGAAAGGAGCTTGTTTCTGACCACCCAGTGTTGCTCCTGAGCTCCCTGGTGGCCATTCATACCAGGCACCAAAGACTGGACATGTGTGGAAGAGGAAGAGCCCTGGTCTGGTGGACGTGGAAGAAGACACTGCTGTGCCAGGCAAATCCAGGCTATGGGGCTTATCACAGTTTTCTGTATTAATACATTCCCACATTTACAATTCTAGCCCAAAGAAACAGGACTTTTGGTTCTTTTCATTTTTCAGTCCCAGTTGGAGCTCTTTTTATTTGTCTTCCCACTGTTGAACTTGGAGGGTAGGTACCAAGCACCTTTTACAGCTTTTCTTTGCAGCTCTGAAGTCTGAATGTCATTTACTATCCTGACTCCAGCATCCAAGGTTTCAGAAAGCAAAAGCGCAGTTGCCAACTCTGCCTTTCACTTACTTTTAAGATCACATAAATCTGTTTTTTAAAGAAAAATTATTATTTTTGGTCCTGAAAATATCTGTAAGTTTTGCAAATCTAGCTAATGGTTCAGTCCTGACTACACTTCCTGCCTTTCTTTCACTCTGACTCTGGCTAGCTTAGATGAGAACAACCTTTTAAATTTGAGGTGGTGACGGGCTATTAAAACCCTCTGTGTGAGCTGGTATTTCAGTCATTCCTGTGCTTTATACTTGATCTCCAGCCATATGAAAGCAAATGAGTAATACTTTAACATTTTATGGCTAGTCATGCTGGATTTGTTGCTACAAATTTTTCTTCTCTTGGATGACCCAGTGCTCTTCTTTCCTCCTGTTCGGAGATTCATTTTGAAATTGCAGTTTCTATGTGCTTTCCTCATCCAAAGGCAAACAATAGTCCCCGTTTGAGTAGACATGGGCAGAAAGCCTTTCTTGAGCCTCTTATTTTCAGTCTCATTACTTTATTTAAGTATCGCAGGTTCCTACCAAGACTGAGATCTCTTTGTACGCAAATGTGGGCCCACAAATGACCGAAAGGGCCAGCTCTGACCTCCCTGGCCCTCCAGTACTGTATCTGTAAAGCCAACGCAAAACAGATATGTGATTGGCCCCAACGTTGAGCAAAAGGGGTCATCTGTAGGAGCTGCCTTCAGAACAGCTGGTTACCTAAGCGTTGCCTCTGGTGGATGCTTGTTCCGGTGAGCAATGCAGGCAGGCTTGGTGGACAGAGTTTCTGTAAAACCTGTTCAAACTGCAGTTGTGTGCTTCTTCATTTTGCTCCTGCAGTTTCAATTAATCTGACTTGATTTAATCTCCCATAATTGTGCAGTGCGTTTTTATTTAAATATGCCTCCAGTCTCTTACCAATTAGTACATCCATGCATAAGTGATGCCGGTACCTCAGATCTCGTCAGACTGCTTCACTCACTCTTTCATCATCTTCAGCTCCAGAAACTCCCCTGGTGACTGTCAGGAGCTGAGCAAGGGCATTTCTCTCTCAAATTCCAGATCATCTTGTGAAAAGCCTTCTGCAATCACATGAGGACTATACTGAAACAACTCCTGCTGCGGGGAAAGCCCTACTAAATCATCCATATATCCATGCTTCTTATCAGCCACGCTTTTCCTCTGTGACTCTTAGAAGTGGTTGCACTAGAAAGCCATGTGCTAATTTTGGCTTGCAGGAGAAAATTAAGACTGAACAGCTGCTACCAAGCTGTACAGACCAGGTTCCAGCCCCACCTCTGCCATGGTTAGCAACCTCTGCAAATTGTTTAATTCCTCTAAAAAATTAGATGGAAGGTTATGGTTGGCTGTCTCTGGCTCCCCTTGCAGCAGAGTGGTAACCCTGGATTTTCAGCCATGAGCTGGGATGACCGACTGATAACTTATGCAGCTAGAGCCATAGGTGCATGCACAGGCCATTGCACATCTCTTGCCTGGTTAGGGGAAGAGTCTGGCAAAACATTCTTTGGACCCAGTTTTCTGACTCAAGATAGACAGAAGATTTACCAGCTCCCTCAGAAGTGTGTATTGCACAAACTCAGGCCAGCAAAAGCAAGAAATGGGAGGCTAAGCACGTGCTTCTCAGATGCCCACTTTGTGTCCAGGGCATCACCACCTGCTTAATGCCTACCTTCTACTGGTCCTGCTGTTGGAAGAGAAATTTAGGGAGTAGCAAGTTTCTCTCCAAGTTCCTATGCTGTTCTCACTGATTAAAATTGTTCAGATAAATGGATTAATGCTATCCTTTCTAACAAATTCTCCATAAAAGGTCTGGTAACTGCAACTATGACAAGCAGTCACCAACTAGGGATGAATCAGTTAATGCTCCTTTCTTGTCTAGAACTGCAGATTATGTCTACAGTGGAAAAGTTCATCTTAGAAAATACATTCGTTGGCATGATTAGATCTACACCATCACAATATTCAATATTACTTTGCCTTTGGCAGCAGCAAGGACAGCTGGGCAAAGCAGCATTTACCATTATGCCAGTTAAGGCATGTCAGATAATATATACTTTCCAACTCCAGGCAGTCTCCCACAACAGACAAGCCATTGCAAAGGAACCACTTTCAGTGGTCACTGAATAAAAGCAAATCTTTTTGAGGTTATATGTGTGGGATGGGTCAACACCCGTCCTAGTGGGAGCCTCTCAGTGGAGGCAGAGCAGCATGCCATGGCAGCTTGCAGGAACAAGCCCAGAGCACCACGCCACCAGCATCAACAGGAGTTCTGCACGCTCCCACCGACGTCTGAAATACAGAACTGGGCAGTGCTGAGAGCTCTAGCAAGCCTTGGGAGCTCTTGAAGGGTGGTTTCCAGCTCAGCTAACAACTTGCACCCACTACAAAATGCTTCTTGGACAGCAAATTAGTCTGTGTCCATGCACTGCTTACAGCCGCGCTCACAAGCATGACTCTCCTGGGCCGGCTCCCCTTCTCTGTGCACTTCACTGGACTTGGGCGGCACTGTCTGCACCGCACTTTCCATCAGACCTTGCTCCTTCAACTCTGACCATGCTTTCTCAGAGCTGATGTTGTGAAGGTTTCTGTTGCAAATGCTGACTCATATTAGTCACTTTAAAATCACTCTTGCTTTCAGACTCTCCCTCCCAGTGCTTATAGGCAGTCCATCTGTGCAAATAGATGAGCTACAAATGGTCTGGTAGAATATCCTACATATTCAGACATACTTGGTCTGATGAGACTAACTAACCTTGCTGCAGCTGGAAGAGGTTTTCTCATACCCTAAACACACACAGACAAGGGAAAGGTGCTTCTTTAGGCCAAAGACACACACACACACTCCGTAAGCCATTCAGGGGACCTAAAGAGCCAGAAGAGCTCACAGAAGTGAGTTATCACAACAAAGAAACTGTTCTGCAGCCATGACGGAGATCAGCACCGGTCAGTCAGCAGAGCAGCAGTGGAGCAGCACCGGAGCCCCGACATGCAGGCATCACAGCCCTTGGGGCTTCCTGTGATATGCTAGAGGCTGCACAAAGCCAACTCCATCAACGCATAGGCCACCATCCGAGCGCAGCCTTCACCATCTGAACTACAGCTATACAAGCCCACGTTTCACAGCGCAGGGTGCGGGCACAGCTGGCACTTTCCCCGGCTGTAATCTAGCCCAGTCCCCAGCAGCGGGAATTGTGTCCTGTGCTGCCTCTGCCCTGCCGGAGGATTCCCGGGTCCATGGGAATGCTTTCCCTTGGCAGTCCAGCCAGTTTTTCTGGTTTGCTTTGTATTGCCATAGTGGAATGGAGCAGCTGGTGTGGCTACTCCGATTGACTGACTCCTACCCAGCTGCCTAGGAAAACTGCCCTAGGAGGAGATGTGAAATTCAGTGTTTGAGAAAGATCTGCCCTGGCCTGAGAAAAGCCAGGGAGCTGATGTGCCAAAAAGCCTGCGCCAACAGACTGAAAAGTCCATACAGCAGAAGCTACCTTTCCCTTGCAGTCAGAGAGATTTCTAACCAGCATTTCAACTTTTGCCTTCTCTGCCAGTCTAGCAGTTTGCATGGGTCCCTTCCCCAGAAGATCTGCACACTTCATAGATACACCTGGCTTACCACTTTCTCTTACCCTCATTTAAAAGATGGCAAATTAAAGAACAGGTTGGACTAGGTAAAGGCAGAAAGACTCCAAAAGAGTCTGCAGAAAACAAAGACTGGAACTCATCCGAGCACCACTTCTGGATCCCCACCAAAACCTGTCTTTCGTCTACTGTGGACTGCCTGGGCACACTCTGCCTGAAGGCCTACGGCCACGGGACGTCTGCTGCAATTCTGCATACGCTCCTCCTCCTCTCTGCTCTCCCCACAGAGCAGTGTCCCACCTGTAAACTCAATAGGAAAGTCTTCTGCAAATCGTTGTGAACTCATTCTGCCTATAAAAACAAGTAAAACCAACACTTCTTGCCATTAATAGGCAAGACTTGGTTGGTTATCTACAAGGATATAGACCCATAGGCAACCGTCTCTCTTTCTGCAGCAGTTCCCCAGTTTCAGGAAACTCATAGCCTCAGTCACTGCCTGCCCTGGGAGCTATACCCCCAAAACGGGGTTGTCCTGAGCAGGGCTCTTCTCTCCCTCCACTTGAACGCACGGGCTGAGTTCAACGTCCCACCCCACCAGTCTCAGGCCAGGGCTGAGGATTTCCCCCTCCAGCTGGGGACAGAAAGGTGGGCAAGAAGCCCCATGCTCCAGGCAGGGTTTGCAGCCTGGATCTGATATGCAAAGCATCCCCTGCAGAGCTGTACTTGTACCAAGGCAGGTCCCCCACACCGTCAGAAACGGCAGTCCCGTAAGAGAAATGCCTCTCCAGTCACCAGTTTTAAAACGATTTCTATTTGCATTGCAGTGAATTTGCCACTGACAGGGGTTGAAACTCAGGAGTTAATGCACTGCAGGTTTATGGTAAGCAAATGCTTCTGGAGTCATAATTCATGTTAATTGACAGAAGCTGTCTACAAGGCTATGAAATATGCACACCATAGCTGCAAAATGGGAATCCCTGTGCGCATCGGAAAACAAACAATGTCTTTGCTTCCAAGCACCATGATTATTTCTCTCTTTCACATCAAATAAAAACAGCTAGTCATGTCCGCATTTGAAATGAGGTGCGAACAGTCACAGGCGCATCTGCAGCAAACTAGCCAAACTCCAGAACTGGAAGAGGAGCTTACCTGAGAAGCAGGGGACCATTCCCATGCACTCCATGCTTTGATCACAAAACACACTAACAACCCAGCCTGCTCAGGGCAATGAAAATCATCAGGCAATTACCATTTGTGAGATCCATTTTCATCACTTCATTAAAAACAAGGGGCCAACTGGGGCAGATTGGCTTAGCTACATTGACTAGAGCACAGTCTGGCCCCTAAGATTTATCTGCTTGGAAAATACATATATTCTTTGAGTAGATCCATTTTTAACCACTGAACTGCATTAGCAGCCTTACAGATACATTTAGAAGCAGAGCTTCAGTTCTCAGTGAGGAAATTAGTGCGAAAGCAACAAGGGGTTGTAGCCAAATATCTTCACCAGGAGCAACGAGCCAGGGTTTAGTCTGTTAGAAATAGAGTTTTGAAGTGAGACTGCAAATACTGAGTGCAGAAGATCCTTCAAGGCAGCAAGAGAAACATCCTGAAAATTTCCATTTTGTCAAAGTATGCCATCACATCAATGCACAACCGCTCCACAGAGTCATTTGGGTTTGACAGTGAATTTGGGGAGTTTTCTGGAAGTCTAAGGAATCCCTAGCTGAGAGAGGCATTACATTGTGGTGTGATTTTTTTTTTAAAAATGAGCTTTTGGACCTAAAAACAGTAATATTAAGAAATTGCATTTTAGGAAAACATTCAAAAAATTCTGTCTTGTTTCTATGAAAAACTAGCTTTGAAACCATGAAAGCTGTCACAAACTGAATTGTCTATTTATGCTGGTAGACCTGGAGGACAGCGTTTAGTATTATAAAACCCACCCTAGACCAACCAGTCCAGTTTTCCCCCCTTTTCCTGTCCCTATTAACATTATTGAACATTTAGAAGGGAAAAAAGAAATTCAAGGGAATGTCCTGAGAAGCAAAGTCCTCTTTCTAGATTACACAGAAAGGAGGGGTTTTGCCACCACTGAGGACACTTCACGGCATGGAAAGGGAGAGGGTCTCTCTACCTGGGAGACCACACATGAATGAGTGGCAGTGTGACATGAAGGCAATTGGACTAGACTCTAGCAGATTTTGCCCCAAAATAACTTTTGCCATAGTCCTGGCTAAATTTTTCTTGGTTTACCTGTCTTACACTTTGCTAAAACCCAGGGTCCAGCCTTATATCTTACCTTCCTTATGTGCTGGGAGTGGTAATAATGAATGTCTCATTATCCATTCACTGCCTCACGGTAAGATTTTGCCAATCTTGTTCACACTGGGTTGTTCCTTGCTCCTAAGAGCAGTCCTGGTGCTTTCAACATTCAACATAAGCACTCAAGGATGGAGGTGCTGCTAGTGAGCACACAGATGGCAGGACTCAGCACAGGCAGGACAGCAGCACTGAGCCCTAATTTGCCCCTTTTTTTAGTGGAGCCATTCTGCTGATTCACTCCCACATACCTGGTAAAAGTGTACAGTGAATGACTCCTGCTCCAAAAGCACCCTGAGCCCAGCCCTGCTGTCACCACTCCCACAGCTCATCCTTTATTTACTCAGGCTGTTCCACATGTGCGTGAGGTTGGCCCTGCAAGGATTTGGGGGATCAGACTTCAGGTGATCCTGACCTGTCCTCACTCACAGGAGGGGAGGAAAGAACTCTGTCCAGCTGGTTTTGGAGGTGGTTTTTCTTGCCAGAGGTATCTAATGATGATTCCTCTTAAAATAAAGAATTAGTAATCTTTCTGATTAGGTTTAGATGCTCTTAGATGGGCAAGGAGAAATGAGTCAAAGCTGAAGACACTGTCAATAAGAGTGGAAGAGGAATGTTAGGTGTCAGGGCAAGCTGTTCTCTTCTGGAAGCTCAGCTGAAAAGAAGTGTTAAATTGCAGGAGGTCAGTGCTTGTAACCAACAGCCTGCTCTGGGAAGCCCTCCTCTCCCACCCAAACGTAGGCACTTTGGGAGGGCAGACAGGGTTTCTCCCACATTTTGAACCTGACCCTGCACCACTGAAAGTAGCCAAGCTTTGGTCCAGCGAGCAGCAAGTTCACAGGTGAGGAGTGAACACAGCCCCTATGCATCCAGCCTAGCCCAGCTATAGTGAAAAGAGCATTTCTGAAACATTTCAGCTAAAATATTTGAACCAGCAGGTTTGCAAATCACCGTGTGGACAGAATGAGTTGCTTTTTAGCAGGCGTTAGCAGGAAAAGATAAAGCTGTTCATTTGAAAATATGTCATCCTTCATTTGGAAATGTGTCAGTACGAGTGTGTTAGCACCTTCTCGCCAAGCCTGGACAAGCTCCGGAGAAGGAGGAGGAGGATGGCTGAGCCAGCGAGGAGCGTGAGTGGCAATTTGAGGTGGGGGCAACGCAGTGCTGCGGCCCAGAAAGCAGCTTCCCTCCAACAGGAGCATTTTCAAGCCAAGGGAGTTAGAAAGGAGTCTGCAGCTGCCAGCATTTTACACCTGCTCCAGGCAATGCTGAAGACAGCGTTTGGAGCAGCTGTGGCCACATGCAGTTTTTTTGGCCTATGCTTTCCAAGGCTGAAACTGTTGTGAGAGCTAAATCGAGTTCAGCAGTAATGGGACCATTACAGGAACCAGAGCCAGAGCGGAAAGGGGTCAGCTCTCCAGAGCTCAGGCTGTTCTTGTGCTTGCCCCTGCTGCCGGGGCTGCTTCGGCATCTCAAACAGCATTTTGGATCCTGTTTGCTCAGAGCAAAACCCGGCTGAGGCACCTTCGTATCCCTCCATCCATATCCATAGCAGAGCTTCCGGCACAGGGTTTGCCTGGCTTGTATTTCTCCATGCGGAGCATCTGCACAATCCTGTTGACTTGGCATTTACCCAAGCAGCTGCTGACACAGTCCTGAAGAGACACAATAAAAAGGCTGGGGGAATGCACAAGTCTAATTTAATGAGGAATGAGGGACCAGTAAATCTGGCCCCTGAGGATCACAGATATTTATTTCCATGATAGCGTTCTAGCCCAAGACAAGAACAGCCCTCATCGCTTGGATCCAAACTCCCTGTTTACAGACATGCCCAAATGGCAAGTTTCAAAGCCAGCTCCCAACTCGCTGCTTACGACCAGATCTTGTATTTTGAGCCATCTCTCTCTTTGGCACAAACAAGGGGGTATAAACCTAAGCCATGGGGACATCGAACAGCAGCAGAGACGACGTGAACTGGGATGTTCAAACCTTCATCCTGTTTCCCGGCACACAGTGGTTCCCCTTCCGTCCGAACAAATCCAGAGTGACATGTCAAATGGCTTAAAACCTCTTAAATGGCTCTAATGGATTATTAAACATGCTCATGAGGTCTGAATGGAGTCCAAAAATACAAATGGCCAGTGCCAATGCCTCGGTATTAAGGACAGACTCCTGGAACTGTGTCCCAGTTCACAGGTTGCAGGAAGAAATACTTAACCTATGTGCAGGGAGAACAGGACTACATGAATGTTACCTGACGGTCCGCTGGCTATTAATGTTAACACTAATTACCATCACCACAGCTTTCACTCCAGGCTGTTCCTCCAGCTCTCTACATTAGCTCACAGGTTTCTCACCAAGAGCACTACAGCATTCCCAGCCTTGTCAGATAGCCTCAATCTCCTCTCCACACTTTGTACCCCAGATATCTGGATCCTGCTGTGCTCACTCCACACTGAGACAGCTGTAATTGTGTTCCCACAATATTGGATTAACAACACGGAGAATCTGAATGAAAAGTTTCTTTTTTTTTTTTTCTATTTGCTGAAAAAATAGTTTATTGGCAGCCATGTTACAACACAACAGTGAGTGTTCCCACCAACGACTCCAGAGCATAGAATTCAATAGCACAAAAATAATAAGGATGCATTGCTATATCAGTAATGCATTCATGCTGCACCGTAAAATAGTTTGGAGGGAGTCACTGTAATCTATAGTTAATTTGAACTGAATTTTGTAGCAGAAGTTAAGGCTCTATCTTCTGGTAGCAGACAGCAGCACAGCAGATCCCTCAGAAACCACTGCAGCCAGAGTTAGAGCCAGGAGAGCCCCTAGGCATTCAGCATGCAAAGACGGAATGGAAATGGCTATATGTCAGTGTCCAGCCAAAGCGATTTCCACTTAACCCGGAGAAGCACCTGAAATCACCTACACTAGTAGCAGCAAATTCCAGAGGGTGCCCAAAGTTCTGTTACTGTGAACGACCAGAAGTACCTCCTCTCTGGATAAAACAAAAAAAGACCCCAATTTCCTGCCCAACTCTAGCTGAGATTTGCAAATAAGGTAAACCTGAGCAGGGACTCCCAGCATCAAACACTGTCGGGGCAAATCTAGCACATTGTACCGGCATAAATCACAGCAGCCACAGCACTTTCACCAAAAACACGGCCTGAGGGGGAGGTGGAAGCTCTCAGCTCTTATGCTGATAGCTACAGCACCAGGAAGATCAAAATCATTTAAAAATCAGTCCATTAAGAAATATATGACAGCCTCAGTTCTTTACTTCCAGTGATTTTAATGGAATAATTCAGATGCTTGCTTCAAATGTCTCAGACACCAGAATCCACTGAAATATTATATAAAGGTCAGGTGTGAAGACATAGTTTTCTAAGACTAGGCAGTGACTATGATGTGCATTTAAGCCTTTCCAACAGTTTTGTTTGCACTCCTTTGGGGAGCTAGAAGGGGTTTATAGAGACAAATGAAATGAAATCATCTCGTTGGTATTTACAGTCTTCCTATCCCTACTTAGCTCTCATGCAAACAGCCATGAAGTGCTGGCCGTGTCATCTCAGAGGCAGGTTTTTCCTCTCCCCACAGTCCACACCTGGCAATGGGATTCCCTGAGATCTCTGGGCAGAGAAGAGATCTGAGCCTGAGTGCAGAAACCATCTCATCAATACATACGTGCAGATGGATGAAACATGGGCAAGGATGACAACGCCATACCCCAACCCTACCAAGCTTCACGAGCTCGGCTCTTTTTGAGCACAGTGTGATGCTTTGAGGGTGGTTGGCTGCTCTCACCTCCTGCATTAGCTCAGCATGGCCTGGCAGCCTGAAATGTACTCTCAGTAAGAGATAGCCACTGTTTCCAAGGAGTTTATAGCCCTGATGCACCGTACAAGGGGTGAGCTTCACACCAGCATGCACAGCACATCCATGGTGGGAGGCTACGTTAGTCAGGCCAAACACCAAACCCCATCCTTGAGGTCTCACTGGTCCTCCAGAAGTGCAATAACTCAAGCAGATGAGATCTTCATCCCCTGGGACAGACCATTCTTCTGAGCCATCTGAGAACAGATTTAGATATATGGATGAGACAAGGTCAAAGTCAATGTACCATTCATGTTGCTACAACTCAAGGCAAAGCAGCTTGTCCTCCAAGCTGGAATATGCAAAGTGACAAACCTGCTGCTACACCCAGCTATCCTGGGTGTGGGACGAGTCCGCGTATGGTATTACTGAGCAAGCCTTCAGACACTGTATGCTGCGCGTGGCTTAGTCCTCTCCGGTCTCCTTGTGCTGGAGGCAGAGTAGGTATGTTGAGGAGGTAGTTACCAAGGAAGCAAAGGAAACTCTGGTGGAGGGTTAATGACAAAAGCAACAGAGTACGAGTTATTTATAGCAAGGATCAGATTTTCCATTTGTATTTGTAGGGAATAGGAGAGCCTGATTCCTGACTAGTAAATGTAACCATCTGTACAACAGAATGAATGTAATAACAACAGGTATAGCCATTTTAAGGAAACTGAACGAAATTTAGTATATTTAGGTTAATCATCAGCCCCAGTTTCTAGAGTTCCATTAGTAATGGAATAATTTGTCAAAGGAAATGTGAAAACACATTTCAGAAGTTTCTATGGGACACTGGATGACAGAGGACAAAATAAATCCTTAGATGCAATCCTACATTAATAGGGGAGAGTGGATAAGTTATATTCTCATCTCTAGTTTCTGTGCATGCTAAGCCTTGAGCAGGTGGATCCAGGTGGATTCTCTCACTCTTCACATGTTCACGTTAAGACTGCATACTTCTCTGAAATACACAATTCAGTCAAAAACAATATATTGAGCTTAACATAAAAGTAAATGAGTGAAATTATGTGACCTCTATATTTTATAGGGGGGGAGACTGGATGACCTAACGGACCTTTCCACTCTTACTGTCTGGAACTCCATCAAAGAATGACTTTTTTGGAAGTGTTTTTTTGTTTTGGATCCTATGCAGTTGTGTTTGCATCTTCACAAGAAGATACAGAGTTTTGGGGCGATCAAGTTGAATTCAAGATCCATATAACAACAAATAAATAAATATGCAGTGTTTTTCCTGACAAATTGAGGGTATCATGGATCAGCAATTTTATTATAGTCTCATAGAGAAAAGATCAAAAGGCAGATCAATGCATAAGCTTTTAGTTGGTTTTGGATGGCACGCTAAAGGATTAAAAACTCAAAGGATTTCCCTTCAATCTCAGAGAGTAACAGTTTTAGGTCAAATTATAATAATTAACTTGAGATAGCGTGTTGACTGGAGAGGAACTTTGCCAAAAATAATTTTGCACATCACTAAATACTGACGTTTGAATTCAGAAAGGAAACTTGCTTTAGCTCACCCACAAGTTTATACAGGTTCAACTATTAAAAGGGAGGTTGGTCTTTGCAAAAAACAAGAGCTGAGGGTTGTAACGTTTTCCAAATCAGACGGGGAGTAGTCCCAAAAGCAAGATGTATAATGGAATAGAAAGAATGTTTAAACATATACAAGATTATGCTGCTGTGCAGATGGACATGGCCTCTTAAAACTCTTGTAATTAATCAGCAACAGGATCATTAATCAGCACTTCTAAGTTCTTGAGAGATCCTTTGGAAAATGGCAAATGTAAATGCCAGGGCTTATTTGCAGTAGGCAACTCATCTATGATAATGAATGGATGGACACTTGGCAAGAAAAGAAAATACAGTCCCAGTACAAAGTTGAAATTTTACGTTTTCATTGAACAGCTGCTGTATCTCAGCCAGGTATGATGGCCTTGCTGCAGAAACCCTTGTGAGATACCACACAGCCTGCATTAGATAATGAGCAAAGCTATGTTAAGGGAAGAAATAATTGGTTTTAAGGCCATGAGTAGCTGTTTTTTAAATAGATAATATCTATCCCCTGTCACTTCATATCCAAGTGAACTAACAGAGGTGAACTCAAACATCTACACTGGACAAACATAAGTTGTATTCAATTTTATTTCCACCCACAGGCCTCTAACTTCAAACTGTCATTACTTTCTATCATCCCTGCAGGCTGCTTTCCCCCTTTAGAGGAGATGAGGCAGCTGGAGAAGTCATTTCATTAAAATAATAAAAAAAAAGCAGGCATCTAGGCTCCGGCTTGAAGAATTAGACAGTCTGACAATTGCTGGATCAATTCACATTAAGCTGAACAAAGAGCAGACCGCAACAAGAAGATGAACTAAATGACTTGGTAGCTCCTGCCTATTCCTAATTCTCTGTTGACTTTAGGGAGAGCCTTGTCAGAGAAGGACGGTAGCATTTGACCCTCTGTTTCCAGGCACAGGGAGGGAGCTGGGGACACATGCAGCAGCATTAAATAAGCAACTTCTTTCCCGCGTGCCCCGGCCCTGCCATGGGTGACTGATCTTCCAAGTTAGCCTATCAGGGATTTATTGCCTCTTCTCCATTACCCGGCAAAGAAACTGTCACACAGATGTTGGCATTGTAACTCATTCAGTGTCACCGTGGGGTTCTCCTCCATTGTGTCCCCGCACAATGGGGCGGCATTCAGCGAAGGGCACGGCGGGGTTGTAAAGGTAGCCCAGGGCCGAGGCCACGCTGACTCGCTCTTTGTTACGGCCCCTTCTCGGAGGCTATCAACTGCCCTTGTCCTCCCGCGCACCGGAGGGAAGGGCTGCAGAGGAGCTGGCAGGAAGGAAGGATTTTCTGCCTTTTGTGGGCTCTTTCTGTGTTATTTTTGTTCTCCGGGCCCGCTTTTGTTGCCCAAGGTAATGATCCTTGGCCCTTATTCATATCTCTGCCTTTGTCCCGGGGCCTTCCTCGGCGACGCAGGGTGGGTGAAAGCCGCCCGAGGCAGACAAGGGCTGGCCCCTCTGACCAGTTAGATCGTACAAAATAGTCGCCACCAGAGCACCAGCAACAGCTGTCAGCACGGCTGCAAAATACGAGGGGAGCCGCGAGGAAACGGCCCCGCCGACATCCCCGCGGAGGGCTTGGCTCCGCCCGTGCCCAAGGAGGGGACTTGCCCAGGGCATCTCAGCAAGGTGAAATGGCCTCAGGTTCCTGGGAGAGGAGCTGATGCGGACCCCTGCACCCCTGATGAGCACTGTCTGGGCAGAGGATCTCACAGATGCCTGGCAGCCACGTCCCTGAGACGCCCGCACTGAGGTGCCCCCAGATAACACATCCTGCAGAGGCTTGGGGTGACCAGGAGCATCCAGAAGTGTGGTGAGCACAGCCTTGTGTTTTCTCGGGCCATCCCACAGCCACGTATTGCGGTCCCCGGGGGGTTTTTTTTGAAGCGTGCACACACTCCTACTCGCAGGCACTGCCAAGAAAATGGGTTTCCAGGAGTGATGTAAAGCAAAGCCAGACTTTCCCCTTTGACTCTCTGCCTAAGCTCCTGGGATGATCCTCTCGCCCTGCTGCGTGCTCCTGTCACCGGCAAGGAGACACGCCAACAGGGAACACGGGGCACGCTGCTTTTCAGATGGATATAAAAGACAGCTGCTGCCCATAAGAGAAGAGCTTGCTCCAAGGCAATGCCTTTCCTTCCCTCTGGCTCTGCCTCCCCACCAGTACAGCCAACGCCGGCGCCATCCTTGCCCCGCTCAGGTCAGAAAAACCAAACTGGGTCCCTTGGACAGGAGCAGCCGGTGCTGGCACCGCGCCGCATTCAAGCCTCCCCTGAAGCTCCATGCAAGCCTTGCTCCAGCTCCGCGCGCCAAGCTGCGCCCCTAGGCTCCAGACCGGCAAACGGCTCTGCAGGTTCTCACATGCATCATATTAAGCATATTTGTTTCTGTTTTTTCAGGTTCAAGGCCTCAGAGTGTAAGCTCCGGAGGGTAAGGAGGCTCTGCTGTTTAGACATCTAAGGCACCACACCCAGCCATGAGGAGGAGGATTTTTTTTTTATTTTTATATATAAATATATATATATTTAACTCCCATCCATCAGCTCAGCAGCAACAATGGTGCCAAACAAAGTCTTTCCACTCGTGCAATCTTTGCGGTCTAAAATTCACCACGTGTTTAACCACGACTCCTTGGCTGGTCCCTGCAGCACCCAGATTCCCAGGTGGTCTCCTACCCCAGCACCAGCCAAGCCTGCAACTGTTTAGTTTCTAAGCTCAGGGCAGTCAGGCCAGTGTGGATATAGGCCAAATATAATAAAGACACACACAAGCCTATATTATATAAAATACACACACACACACACTTACACCTATTTTATATGTGTATATATATATATATGCATATATATATAAATATATAAGCTCACACACAATGTGTGTGTTTAAAATAGAGCACCCCCCCAACCAGAAAATAAAATATTTTACTGCAAAGTGAATGGATTTTTTTAATGCTTAGAAAAACTTATTAAAATAAAACTTGAGCATTAATGAATCCTTGTTCAAATGCTGATGAAATACAGTGCTTCACACTGACTGTACAGAATTTTTTTAGTGTTTATTTATATCACTGCTAATAGGAAAATCTCATTCTGAGTGAAATATTACACTTGGTACAGAAAGGGCCTAAGTCTTCAGGTCCCACCAAGCTGTCCTCAGCAGCAAACCCATGGTACAGAGGGTCTGAAAACCCCATGGTCTTGCGGAAACAAGCTCGAAAATCAAAACTGAAATGCTGAACATAAGGTTGACCCTTCTGGTGGGGTCCTTTTGCCCTCAGCAGACAGAGAGTGCCCTCATGAGACTCCTGAGCTCCCGTTTCCTCCGAGTTTCAGCTGGGGGAAAGATTGCCGGCCGCTCCAGCCCTTTTTAAGCTTTGCACTCAAATGCGAGCCTGCCGCTGCAGACAGCTCCCTGCAGTCCCCAGGGGCAAGGTGGCCTCCCCGAATAAAGCAGGTCTCTACTGGACCTAAGGTACTGTCGGTGAAGCTTGTGTTTGCAGAGAGGAACACCTCCACTGAACACACCCCCAGGTGGGGTCTCACGCAGCCTGAGAGGGTTTCGTGGCAGAGCTACACTCTGACTGTTCATACCTTCAAACAGAAGCCACGAACCGTGTGGGCAGGTTTCCCAAATCATTACACCCTGTTATTAGGGTATTTAGCTGGGAAGGGGAGAGACCTGGACTGCTCTAATGGCAATTTAATTATTTTATACAAATGGGAACATCTTTAAAAGTTTTAGAGCCTGGGAGAGGCTTCGAGAGTTGGGTTTGGACATTTCTTAGAGGAAAGTGAGTTCAAGTCCCATCAAGCAGAGGAAAACCACTCACATGGGAGTCTCCCATGTCCCAGATGAATACTTTAATTATTGGCCTGGGTGCGGGGAGGAGGGCGAAGAAGCACAGCAGTACCTCTTTCTCTAGTTCTTCTACTGAAAGAAGTGATTAACCCTTCCTGGGCACAAACTAAGTCCAAGCTTTTGGCCTCCAATCATAGAAAGCACCTCTAGCGCATACAGAGTTAACATGCAAAGTCAGCCTGAGACGCTTGTCCGAGCTGGTGAGGCTGGGATAAGAGTCACATAAAGCCACCCCGGTGGTCAGTGGATAGAGACGGGCTTCTCCGGAAGGCAAACACAACCACTAAAGGTGTCAATTCCCCCCCAGAGAGGTCTGACTCTGCTGAAGGGAGAGGTGTCCCGGGCAACCAGGGTGCTAATGCAAGCACCTTCTCTGAGAGGAGGTGGGATGAAGCCAGGCCCAAACCTCAGTGTTTCCTCAGCAATTCCCCTCCTGGAATTCATTAATCCTGTCCCGATGCACTGCATGGGTGCTTGGTTATCCCACATGAAGATTATTCCTGCAGTGGCCCATAACTTTGGCTGGATGAGAACACGAACATATATATATGCCTGAGCCAAGCTCTTAGAAGCTAATGGGAAAGAAAAGGAACTGAAGTGCTGACACGGCATACCATAATATGGAGTATTCAGGAATAAAAGCAACACTATCACAACTTAACCAATACATTAATGAACATAAAAGTAATGTTGAAATACCCTGAAAAATTGTGGGAGGAATCTGAGGAAGCTGAGAAGAAACAAGAACGTGGTGTCCTGGACTAGCTCAGAGCAGCAGTGTGCAGGACAGGACAGCAGACCCCTTTCAAGACCAGTGAGTAGCTATTTTTCACTGGGTTTAACAGTGAAAGCTTTTATCATGTACATATAATGATGGCACAAACCAGGGAGATAAAAAGAGAGGGCCAAGACAGGTTAGTCTGAGTCAGTTGGTTATGATGGATGTATCTGAGCTCAATGAAATATGATTTTTAGATTCTTTAACTAATCCTATGCTAAGCATCAGCAAACCTACTCAGTGGTTGTACTCTGCTTTCGTGTAAAGTGTATTTTATAATCACCATTTTATCTTGAGGAAAAAAAACATTAAAACTCATTTTGGTTTGTACATGCTAGTTTAAAACAACAACAGTGGAAATACTAAGGGTGCTCAGGGAAAAGCAAAATTGCTGGACACAGCTTGCGTTGATTAAGTGCCTCTAAACCTCCAACAGGAGATCTAGGGGTCTAACTCAGGACTGTAGATACCACTGCTTCCTACCAACAGCTCTTACCCGGAACTGTCATGCAATCAAGGTTGGCTTGGGGTGTAAGGAGAGCAAGAGATGCCTAAGCATGACGTGAGTGACAGTCCTCCTGAAACCCCCATCCATGACCAGATCAAGTACCGACTGAGCTGGTGGAAAGAATCTCACTCCCTGCAGTGGTCTTTGGATCCTATCCCAAAGGGGAAAGCAATTTCCGTCACAGAAATATGCCTGCCACCTTTTCCATTTATTGCTGCTTTGTTAAATGTACTATAAAGAATCACACAATAAAATTGCAGAAATCATCCAATATCAACAGGTTTCAGCTGGAGTGATTAACCAAAGCCCAGGAACTTGGAGAGCAAGCATATTAATGTCTCCTGGCCACTAAATCTTTCTTGCCAAGCAATAAAAGAGCCAAAAAAAGCTAAGTAATTAGGAAGTTAGCACAATAACTCCAAATCCCAAAGTGGGTTCACTAACTGTTTACAGAAGATAGACTGCAATGAAAGGATGATTAGAAATATGTCAGCTGCAGGACTTTGATAGCAGCAAATCTATCTTGGGGGAGGGGTGGGAGGAACAGACTACCAAGAGCAATTGCAATCAAGTAAGCAGAGTGCAAACTACTAGCAGCTCGGCCTCAGATATTCCTCAGTCCTGCAAATGTCCACTAGGTCAGTCTAAATGTAGGATGGCCTTGAACATCATGCAGGGCTGTCATTCTGCAAAACGGGAACAAGTTCAGCATCTGGGGCGCTTGCTCAGCATCATCTGCAAATAAACAGTGAAGTGAATTTCTACATATAACCATTCCCTTATGTTCGCGCCTGGGCAATATATCCAGGCTGAAGCTTCACAGCCCTGCCTCTTGCACGGCTGCAACCCACTGGTGAGTGCATATTGATGCCTACAGCTTTGTGCCAAATTGTACGAACTGGAGCACAGGAGAGGCCTGCAGGAGTGGGTGGAGAATTCAGGGCAACTTCACCTATACATGTAGGGCAAAGAAAAACCAAGGCCAGTGGTCATTAGTCACCCAGGTGCCTCTGACCGTTTGGCCTCATTGGCCCAGCTGTCCCCAGCCCCCGCATAAGGAAGCTCCAGGAGTCCATCCATTTGCACAGCCAAGCAAATGCACGTGCACAAACTTCCCTGCACGGAGAGGCTGATAAAGCTCCCTATTTATCTCCCTTCCACAGCCTCCAGATCAGATTGGCTCTGTTTCTGCGAGATATTTCATTTTTCTAATTGTCAACACTGCAAGCTCCACCTGGAGCCCATTAAACTGTGTTCTTACACCCCTGGACTCAGGGCTGTTCCTAGCAGTAATGCACCGGCTCTCTAGGGAGGAAGGAAATAGGGATCGGTTGTAATGAACACTAACACAACACCTTATTGGGGCCCCTCGGCACAGGTCACTGGAGCACTCCACAGCTCAGGCAGGCTGACAGTTTGTGTCCCCTGGACCGAGCAGTCCCAGGACCTCCAGTGAGCCATCAGACTGGTCAGCTGAACACAGGAAACTTTGCTTTTCTGTAGCTCCTTCAGACACACAGAGCTCGTCCTGGTACCTAGAATTTCTGCCAATGACTTCAAAGAGGGCAGGATTGAACTCATCGTTCGAAGCCCAGCCCTGTTCCCTGTCCTTAGGCAAGCAGAGCCATGAGAACAGCTCAGAAACCTCAGCTTCTTCAAAGTGCTTCTGCCTCCCTTGGGAATCAAGAAGTGCCCTAAAAACCTGCCTCCTCCATGCACCTGCAAAATGCTGGTTACCAGCTGTCATTGACTGAGAGGAGATGAACTCCTCTGCCCTAATTACTAATTGCACAGTCCTAAAATGTCTCAGTCCCTCTTACTTCAGATCACATTGCAGCTCTTCTCACTACGTGCTGCCCGAAAGCTGGGCTAGCCCAGAGCCTCTACCTGAGTCAAAAACCCCTTCACGAACAAGTAGACAGACTTCTGTCTCGGATGAGTGGCTTGAGAGTTCAGCTCCCCTGACAGCAGTCATGGAAAAACAGCATAGATATTTTTTGTAGCATTATGGCAATCTCATTCTTAATTAATACTTTATTGCACTAAGCCATCTGGCTTTGCTGCTTAGAGATTGAGAGGATGAAATCACTCATTCTCGAAGGTATGCATTATTCAGACATTTTCTCACGGTGCCACAATCCCCCTCATCCTGTCCCACCCCAGCAAGAGGCCGAGCAGAGCACCCACCTCCCCAGAAAGACCACATGGGCACTTCGCAAATGGAGCAATACGGTGCCTGGACAGCCAAATACAACAGGGCAAGCGGCCGTTCCCCAGCGCTGAGACACGCAGGTCAGGCTGACTGAGTACATCTTCTCCCTGTCCCAAAAGGATGAGCTATTGGGAACAGTCCCAGGCTCACTTGTTCCCCCAGATGTTGCCAGAACGTCAGCCAGGAGACTGCAATTAGTGCGATTCAGATGGGCACCAAGGAGTTTGCTAAAAATTAAATTCTGTATATGATCAAACACCATGACCTGGCCATGTGTGTTTAGTAATGGCCATGGAGCCCAGAAGGTCAGAGCCCTGCCCACACTGACCTTGTGCTGCCAGGTCAGTGCATGACCTCATTTAGAAAACAAAAGCATCAAATTTTCTCTATAAAAACGCCTGAAGAAAAGTTTAAAGTCCTGAAGGAAGCTTGAGACACTTAATGACTCCTTAGAAGAGCTGTGCTCAAGGTGACACTGCATGACAAAGCACATAATCTTGGGAAAATTACCCTTTTCTCTGGGCCGTGGTTACCTGTCTACCAAATGGGAATAACAGGATATTCTTTTCTCACAGGACTGTTTTAGAGTTTGTACATCAAAGACTACAGGGTGTCCAGATGCTGCGGGGATGGGAACCACAGGAGCACCCAACCTGAGATGAAAACAAAGAGAAAAGCGTTTTCAAACAGAAGTAATGTGAGTAATGTAATTTTGTCATCTCCATCTTCAAAGATATATGCTCTATTATTTTCACCGCTCAGGATATCTTCTTGTCCAATACAGATTTGTGCTGACAGCAGGCAAAATTTTGGCCTATTGAATTAATTAACGTTGTTTTTAATTGAGGTTCCAGATTTCACCCAGCCTGGCTTAGGGCATGTCTACGCAGATGGGCACAGACACATGCAAGCTTCTCTGTCTGCATTTCAAGCCAGCTTGACTTGAGCTGGCTTCAGCATCGTGCCATGCCGGCATGAGCTATCTGGCTACTTGACGGGAGCTAATATGTGCTCCTAAGAGACAGCGTGTATTTTCAACCCCAGCACGGCATGAACATGGCTTCATGGCTTCTGGATGAAGCTAGCTTGTGCCCAGTTGGCTTTGCATGCAAGAGAGGAGCTCGCATCTGGTGTCTCCATCCATGCAGACATGCCCTTATATGCCTGTTTTCATGTTTACTAAATATCTTTTTATTTGGCCACCCACTAATAGAAGTATTTTCATTACAGCTTTTAGAAGCTATACAGCTTTCCATTTTACTATTTCCTCATACTGTGCAATGCCAAAATGTTGTGGTGTTCATGATAATCAGCAAAATCAGGAATAGAAACATACATGCTTATGAAGGCATTAAATAGCAACAAATTAATTCCATTTGTAAAATGTTTTTTCTTCTGATAATCACGGGTGCTGTTTGCAACACAGGTTTTATTTTATATGTGGGTGTGTACAGTGATCTATTATTTTGGCAGATTCTTTGAAAAAACACATTCATCAGTTCTTACTTCAGTAAAATACTCAACTAGAGTAAAATCTACTAGACATGCAAGTATCCATGGAACGGATGCAATCACAGGAAAACAAATCATCCCCATTTCATCTGTCTTAAGGTTCAGCTAAGCTCAGAATAAACACACACACAGAGCCACAGCTGAAACAATCTCAGAGTATTTATAATAATCAGTTTTTGACATATGCCACAGATACATTTTGACTGAGCCCAGTCACTGGAAAGAAATTCGCTGGAAATGGAATAATAGGAAGTTTCACTGAGTGGAGGAAAATCTTTTTCACGGGAACACAAATAATTCAGAATGCACAGGGACATAATTTACAATGAATGCAGCAATTTACTTGGGGAAGGGGGAAACTTGCAATAATTCATTCGAAATGGCTTTCTTTGTATAAACATTGACCAAGATAAAGCTTATCAGAGGCATTCCTATAGCTGTTGTATGCAATTGTAGTGGTCCATGGAGTATTAGCTATTTGGCAGTTAACATGTGTTATTCAACTATAAAACACACACAAGCCAATTAAGAATATTTAATCATTCACTGTCCACTGCTGGAAAAAATGTCAACCCTCAAACAAAGTCTTTGCTCATGACATTGGTATCACTATCATGCTGCCAAGAAATGGAACAAGGGAGGTTCCTAAAAAGGAAGGTTCCTTGTTGGAAGGTTCCAAAAAATATAATCATTGAAGAAATAAAATATACTGGGAGACTTGCAGAATTTCACCTGTTGAAAAAAGCGTAGGAACACAGAGAGCACTAAGAGTTTCTTCTGAACAGCAGAAGGTTTCATTCCCTGAAGCACAGAGGAGCTCTGTGTGGAGGCAGGAGGTGTTTGTGCTGTGCCCAGTCCTGCCATGGAGCCCAGCCTTTGCAAGAAGGGGAGCAGAAGAACATCGTGTTTGCTCTTCTTATATTTTTGTTATGGGCCACATTCACCCCAGAACAGAACCAGCCAAGATTTTGGGCCTCCCATCGTCTCCCTACCCCCAACAGATCCTTGGTTGTGTGGGACTGAATTGCTCTCTCCATGCTTTCTCCAGCAAGGTAAGGGAGACTTCTCACTCAGAAGACCACCACGTACACTGCAAAGCCAACCACAGTTATCCTGAGTGAACATAGCAAAAACTGACCTGAGTAATATGAGTAGCTATTGGACTGGTGATGTTGAGTCTCTAACAGCAACACGTGTGATTACATGTGAGATGGGAACGTTGGCGATGCAACCATGATAACCACAGCCTACAGCATATCCAGACCACTTCTTGGCATTTCATCAAAGCTCTTCAAAGACCAGAAAGAAATAAATTAACAAGACTGGATGCTGCAGCTGCCCAGCTAAAAGACTATTCTATAGCCATGAGAATTAAACTTAGCCAAAATGAATTGAGCCTAGCCAAAATGTCTTTCAAGGAGCACAAATTTTCTGAGCATCTTTCAGAGAAGAAAATATCCCATTCTCACAGTTAATTGCTTGCTACTGACTGTTATGAAAGGGTAGAGGAAGATCATAAGCCAAGGAAATAGAGGGTTGTAATTAACCAAGGATTCAGGTTTGGCTTAAAGGATTTAGTCTGAAGAGATTATTGATTCCTCGTCAGTAGTCAATGTGCCTTGCAAGACTGAAGAACTATGGGGCAATGTAGGTAAGAAGAGTGTGAGACAGTTAAACCAGCAAGATGACTGTGGGAACAGCTTTCCTCTATGAACAAAATGTAAGGTAAAGTATTGCATTAAACTGCCAGGGGATATCTAGTAGGTCTGATGAATTTAGGTTTCTTACCTTAGGCCCAGAATGGTGTTTACATGCGAGATGAACAAGGAGACATTTGTTTGAACAAACTTCTCCTTTGAGGGACTATCCCATGGGCCTTTCCCAAGGAAACTGGTATCAGTGCTATCTTGTCCATGGTTAGTTTAACTGACCTTTTAGTCAGGTCCCACATCTATGTTTTGGCTGAAGATCAAGCAACAGCTGAAGCCCACACAAACCCAAGCTCCTACTTGTCTTCATTTCACTGACTCCAGCTCACTTTCAGGCTCAAGAGAGGCCTGGCAAGGTGAGGCTCCAGCATGCAACCACTGTGTGAACAGACTGGCCACGGTGTGCTGTACTACCCCTGTGATGAGGTCATTTGGCCTCAAGGGTCTCCACATTACCTGCTACTCATACAACTGAAAAATGTAAGTTGATCTGCCCTTCTACAGCATGAGTGCTCACGTTCACATTGCAGGTCCTGTAGCTGCAATATGGATGTGCACAATCAGGCAGAAAAACAATCCAGGCTTTGCTCATGATTCAGCCCTTTCTCAAAAGGATAGTATGGCCTATCCTGCTTGCTCAAGGACCACAAATTTATTGAGGACATCTGCAGCACTGGCAGATGTTTCCTGCTACATCAACTTTGCTACTCAGGCATAAGCAAGGGAGACTGATACAAATGGGCACATCCTCTGGACTCCTTTGCTGCATGAAGGGAGACAAAAAGAGAACAGGTAACGCTGTCATTACAGCACTCCCACGTGCTTGTGCAACAAAATACTCTAAGTGACAGTTTGGTTTAATTCTTCAAATAAACCTTTTTGAGATGAAGATCCTTTGCATATCAATAGTGAGTGGCAAGAGGAAGATTATTTGGATGTTGCATTTTTCTTTGAGCTTGATATTTATCATGTATGAGTACCTAAGGATGGTGTGAGCTGTACCAGGTTCTGCAGGTTTTCCCACTCAATAGGTAGGTGAGAAGATAGATGATGACAACACCCAACCGGTAATTGGCTTACTTTGCCATCTTGCAATAAAAAATAGCCGTGCCTTGTCTCCCAAAGGATCTTGCAGGAGTATATCTGACATGCTTAAGTTATTACACTGTAGAAATAACTCCCTCCTTTCTGGGACTGAATACAACCCTATGCTCCCTGTCAGAGTCTACCCAAGCCTTCCACTGGGATTAATTCCACTTACAAAAACTAGTCTGAAATTTTCTGTCTGCTTTCAAACTGGACTGGGCATCTAAGAAAGTTTTCCCTTGGTTTTAGTGGGAAAATCTTGTCCTTCCTTCTATGGATTCCGTCCATCACTTTCACCAAACAGAAGGAAAAGGCCTGGACTGAGTTCTCAGGAAAATGATCCTGTACTATCCCATCCAGGCAGCTCTCTCCAGATCAGGAAAGATATGCAATATTTACAACTGGAACATTCGTTCTCTCTTCACACTCCACAGTTGCCAAAATAAACTCTCCAGGAGATAGAGGCAAAAAAAGTTATTAACGGAGTGAGCTTATGCCCTGATTGCTGCATTCCTTGTGCATTCCCTGGGGGCTTGCTAGCTGCACAGCCCCGCTAGGAAGTGTGCTGCATGCTGGGTTTGTTTGTATATCCCTTTCAGGATTTAACTCTATCAACACCTTCAGGCAGTTCATGAATGAATGAGCGAATTAATGAACACAAAACATGCTCCACCAAAGTGCGCTCAGTCCAGCTCCTGCCTTGCTTTATCCTGCGCTCACTGGGCTATACTGAGAGGTTAGATGTATTTATGATGCATCCAACCATCCCGGCCCCCTACTTGTTCAGGGACCCCTCCTCATTTGTACCACCCCTTTGCTCCCTCCTGGAGGGACCAGGTTGTTGGGGGAGATGGTGCAGACCTGAGGTCTTGTGGTAACATGCAGTCTGGATGCACCCAAGGCGCTCATGCACAGACCAAGGCGGAGGGAGCCAGAGATGGCTGCCCTGGGGTGTACAGCCAGCCTCGCTCTTCCCACCCAGACCCAAGGTCGCTCAGCTGCGTTTTTTACCTGTGACACCTCCAGGCAAGGGAGGAACCAGGGAACACCCCTGAGCACAGAGTGGCTCACAGGAGACCCCTTGTCTGCGACTGTGCTAGTCCCTCGACGCAAGCCAGAAGGACTTCCCAGTACACAGCAATGGACAACCTGCCTCTCACATTATAACTCACCGTGTCTCAAGTAGTTACTGACCTCAGCCCTGAGGCAGGAGATTTAATGTTCCTTCTCACCAATTATATCCCTTCCAAATGTCCCTTCCAAATCAATTATATCAACTACGGAGATTTTTTTTAATGAAAATCTGATCCTTTTTTGAAGCAGAATCAACTCTCGGCCATCCTAGGCTGTGACTCCACAGGCTTTGTCTGTGCTGCACAAAAACACCCCCCTTCCTGTTGGTTTTGAATGCCTCATTGTTTAATTTTACTAAATCCATCCTTATTTCTCTTTGCCTGCACTGAAAGGAAAAACAAAAGCTCTCTCATGGCCATGAGGTACCCAAACATCTCCCCTTTTCTCCTTCTTCCTACCAGGGTAACTTACCTCGGGTCGTCTCCGAGGTGCATGGCCAGCACCGCAGGCTGTGCGTTATGTGAGGCCATGCCGTTCATCTCAACAAGCAATGCAATATTCTCCTTGTTTCGTCTCCACCTTGTTCCTTTATGTCTCTTCCGTTCGTTTTTTCAATTGATGACATGCATGGAGCAAAGCTTTTGCTTGCCTACGATGCTTTCCTGGTTAGAGCAGTTCCTTTAAAACACTTATTATGACCTACACTAACCAGGCCTTCTCATATCATCATATTCAGCTGTTTCATTACTGTGTCTTTAGTCACTTTTTCAATTTTGCTGTTTCACCGCTTTGCTTGTGCAGAGACATGGCTGCCTGGTTCATACGTCCCCAAACCATCCTCACGCTCTTTTTACACAGCAGTACAATTTGGGCAGCACATCGGTCCTCTGGGGTGGCATGTTAAAGGACCACAGCCCCATAGCTGCTAGCATCTCACTCTCAGCTGCCCTGAAAGCTTCCAGCTGCCCAGGAACTTTCTGGTTAACCAATTTAACTCCAATGGCTCGAAAGGCTACTCAGATACTTGTGGGATATCCGCACGCAGAGACGTCCCAGGTGTGTCTCCCTTCCAGTGACCGAACCTTCTACTCTGGACAAATCTTCTTATGTACAAATTCACTATAATTGTAGAATCTCCTACTAAGAGCATGATTCAGAGCCTCTAAAGCCCTAATCCTTACAGCCATCACTCCCCTGTGATAGGCAAGTTCACTGTACATTCAAAATTTCAAAGGCCAATACAGACAATTCACTAATATCAAGCAAATACTGAAATCTACTTAATACTGGGCAAGAACAGAATCCTACCACATGGACGTGACAATCAGTCCCTTGCCACAGTGACGTAGTATCTTTGGCACTCTCATCGCTACACCTATAAATAACACAACTCTTCCACAAAGAACCGTGAGAAACCAAATGGAAAAGCACATGCTTCGCACTCCCCTTCTGCTCTGTTGTCATTTCTGCACACTGCGCAACCCAGCCCCAGGCTGTCGTCACAAAGTGCCGGTTTGGGACTGCTTAAAGCAGAGATGGGAAACTGGGAGGCCTTTAATATTCACACCAGGTGCTCCCCAGCACTGCTGACTGCAAGGAGGTTATTTCTGATCTCTTGTACTGTGAAAACTTGCACCCCTCCATCAGCTGACCACATCCTCTCCCTCTCCTTCTCACTTCCAGCTACTTCTTCACCCCAAATAACTTCGGCGGGTGGCAAGGGAAAGGCAGCCTGCCATGGAAAGCCCATCCCCCTGTGCGCGCTGCGTGCCGGGTGCAGGTCACCCCTGGAGCACTCCCTGCAGCAGAGCCGCGGTTGGAGAAAGCCGGGCAGAGGCACGGGGATCGGCCGTCGGGAGAAAGGATCCAGCCCCTCAGAGTCACGCTCAGCTTCAGCGTGGGTCTACAGGGCACACACATGGGAGGTGGTCTGGTGCGTGCTCCCTGCCCAAAGCCTGCCCGTGTTTAACCAAATTCTGTGCTCTCCGGAAAGTGCTTGCTCCCCAGTCGCTGTGTCCGACCCGCGTGAGCAGCCTGCTGCCCTGCTCCCCGCAGAGCCGGGCTCTGACCCCTCCGGGACAGGTGAGCTGCATCCTTGGTCCTTTGACCTCTGCTAAGAGTGAGATTGTAGCTCGTGCAAATGTCTTCAGGGATGTTTTCAAGGGCTTCCCATATAAAATACATATACATTGACTAGAGGGTCACTTGCTTTAATGGAGAAAATTGTTGCTTGCTTTTAACTTTGCACAAAAACAGTTTGTTTCCTCTATAGTACTATTATAGCTGTAACCTTCCAGAATGCCTTATTAGATTTTTATTTGATAAATTTAAGGTAATTTTAAGGAATGGATGGCACAATCTGTATAAAATCTTAACTTGCATCAATATTAAGTTCCAGGGTGGGAACTTAATAGTTCAAAAGTTTTTGAGGTTGCACAAAACATCAGAGCTCTCTTGAATTAAATGGAAAGTCATCAGAACATACAAGCATATGGAGATAGATACCTTTGCTATTCAAGCTGTTCCTTGATATTATGTCAACCCAATGTATATACAAATTGGAATCCAAATTAGCTTCATCTGGTCTATAAAGGTCCATCATACAACTCCTCCGGTAATTCTGGGTTTTGAACAGAATATACTTATGGCAGAAGCCAACATTTTATTTCTCAAGGCTCATTTTCTTCTGCCAACAGAGCTTCTAAGTGCAGGCATACGACTGCACCTGCAACGTGTCAATGGATTCACTGATAGATCATGACATGATGAACGGGGGTTAAGAATCCATTTCTAGAGCAAACAGAAGAAAAATGAAGCTGTTAAAAAATTTCTGCTTCTAAAAAAATACCTTCGGTAGCAGTAAAAGAAGTGCTGAAGATTAGAATAGTAGTTGTAATTGTACAGTAGAATTGTTAGTAGTAGTAGTAGCAGTTCTAACAGTATAATTTGTGCTGAAGCAGGAGCTTTTTGAGTCATCCAAGGATTTCAAGAGTTTTGCAAGGCTGAGCTAAATGAGATATTTCACGGTGTGCAGAGACAAATCGCTGTCATTCTAAATGGGCATAGGGAGGATATGCGAAACTCCTGCAACAGTCGCTGCCAGAGGCAAGAATGCGGTTTCCAGCACTGGGTTTTCTACTCTAGCCATTAAATAGAGCATTCAGGCTACTACCCCAGTTCTATCTGCTGTAATAGCTGGGCTGTGATATTTGCTAGCTGATCTGATTTCAAGATGAAAAAATATCTTGAGTTTCCAGTGAAGACAACTGTTGAAAACTTCCATGCCTGGGATCTGTGCAGGTCCCGTTTAGAGAAGCATCTTCCTACAAGCCAAGCACAAACAAAAATGTTCCCACCAATTATGTTTAATCAGTATGCACAGACTGTATAAAGGAAAAATTGGAAACTTCACCAAGGCAAACAAAATGCATGGGAGATAGCAAATAAAAACAAAGACAAAGATCAGCTTTTATGCATCACTGGAAAATTCCACTAGCTCAGATGTCAGGATCCACATTTAAGTGCAATTTAAGCAAAAAGGGCCCAATTTTCAAGCCTGCATTCACTGCTTTTATCAACACCATTTGAACATTTCATTGGGTTTTAAATTACATCGCTAAGAGTGGAATAAGGCCCGTGAAATAAATTCTAACTGGCTTTCATATAGTAGAAAAACCACCTAGTGCACAAGTAGGTCTATTGCACTGTAGCAGAATAATGGCATTAACTTTATATTAATGCTTCACACCTCCTCAGCGCCTGGCTGAGCCCCAGCACAGGAGATCACTGTTGATGACAGTTCAGCTGCACCTAGGGACATCGGCAATCCAGAAATGCAGCCTAATTGCTTGGTTGGGAGGCGGCAGGGTGGGTCCCGAAACTGTCAGATGAGAGATTAACTCACAAAGCAGTTTCTTACAAAAATTATGTGTTTAAAATAAAACACAAAATGAGTGGTCATTAATAGGAACAAGCCTCTGTTGAGGGTGTAGCACAGAAGACCATGACAAGTCCTCGAGCACCGGTCACCCCCCAGACCGTATTCTGTGGCAGTTAATAAAACAAATCTTCCATATGAAATCAGCAGATGATCCCAGAAAAGGTCTAAGTGTCCAAATATTCAGCTTTGCAGACCTGCAAAAATTAAAAAAGGAATCCAAAAACACCAGCAAAGAATCCTCAAACCGAAAACAGCAGCAGCGGCTCGTACGAAAGCAGCATCCGTGAGCGGGACGTGTTTGGCCACGCAGCTGGAACAGCCCCTCCGCACACGGGTTACCTCATATGGCAGCGAATGACCCTCTCGAGACAGTTTTGGGGGATGAAATAATGGTCTCCTTATCTTGCAGGCTGTGGAAGGCACCTGATGCAGAGGCTCGTGCAAGGACCTTGTCACTGCCCCAAGATACCTGATAGAAGGCCAAAGTCCCTGCACGAGCTGAAGACTTCACAGGCACAGCACAAACCAAGTTCTCTCTTACTTGCACTCTGCACAGAGTTATTTTGTGCACGCCGTTAAGGAAAGAGCTGTACTCCAGAAGTCATTTGCAGCTCAGCTCAGTAACTTTCCTCCGCCTGCAAACCTACAATGTTATAACAGAGTCATAGCACTCGTCTAACAAAAAAAGCCACTTCTTTGCAAGGGCTATTCCCAGACCACATTTCAACTTGCGAAAGCAGCTGTTCCTGACTCAAAGAAGGAACTCTAAAAAATAATAATAGTAGAAATATTTCCTATCTCTTCTTAGATGCAAACACAACCTAGTACATTTTGGCTTAAATAAACACACATACGTATGCTTTCTTCCAGGTGGAAAACAAGCACAAGAAATTTCCACCCAAAAGCTGAAAATTTCAACAAGTTACTCACTGAAAATGAATTAGAATGGAAACTATTATGCAATTTATCTTTGTTATGCTAATTTACAGCTACTGTTCCCTTAGGCCTAGAATAATGCCAAAATCTAGTTTCTTATCAATCTTTCCCTAGGACAAGAGAATCATGTGGTCTCTCATATTAAAATATTATGCAAAGAAGGTGCTGTGCATTTTAGTTTAATTCTGTAACCCTGTGTCTTCTACTCCTGTTTCTGTACTGTGTTTTAGAGGAGCAAGAGACTGACACCGAGCTGAGTGTGATCCTCCACAATAATTGTCTTTCCCTGAATTCATGAGCCTTAAATAAATGCACAGGCACACTTGGGTATAGTATGTGGGTCTGCATACAGAGAGGAAATATTGTAAAGGTCAGGAGCATACAGCATGCCACATTCTTACTGTATATTTTGTATTAACATTTCGGTAGCTTGTTCTTGTGACAAAAATTGCAATGAGGGGAGAGGAGCAAGTGGAAGTGCCCCAAGATGCCACATGCAGAGAAACTGGAGGAAAATGAATGCTGTTTTGTCAGAGCTCTGCTGATGCCAACCCAAAGTCCCATCCGTGGTGCCCTTCCAGAGGACGTTCCCCCAGCCGGCCAGGCTCCTTTCCCGCTGGTCCAGGCGCACAACGCCTCTCTCGTCGTCCACCCCTCCGTTCCCTTGCACGGGCAGGAGCACTCTGCATCGAGGCGAGCGCTATTTGCTCTGGGTGGACAACTTGATGGGACATGGAGCACCCAACACGGCTCTAAGCCCCGTACTCCTGGTATGCAATGGGGCAGAAGATGCTCCAAGCTGAGCTTCTTGAGGGGGTTCCTACCATGACAGCAACCATCAGGTTTTCTAAGCTCTGTCTTCTCTTGCCAAATATACACTTGTGTGCATGCCGTTGCGTTTATGAAAAATGAGCGAAAGACGCAGTATCCGCATCAAGCCCCGGAGAGGTGAGGGGGCTGGAAGGGTTTGGAGTAATGCGCTGGCAGCCTCGCCATCCGAGGGGGTAGAGAGAGAGTGCAAACATGAACATCTGCCATTCGGCAGCGTGGCTTCCTCTTGAATCAGCGCGTTCACCTGGCGATCTGTGGGAATGCCCACAGGACATGGTTTGGAAGGGCTGGTTAACGAGTGTGAGCAGCTGTACACGCTTGCCTTGAAAGCATTGCCTTTCCTTTCCAGGACTTCATACACATCAAGATTTAACTCCATCTCATAATCCACTTACAGCTCTGAGGACATCCCTCACTGGCCTTTAAAATAACCATTTGCCATTATGTAAACACCATGTTGATTCTTTGCAAGCAATTTAATTTGTTTTCCACCCTTT
Source organism: Dromaius novaehollandiae (assembly GCF_036370855.1). Classification (NCBI taxonomy): domain Eukaryota; kingdom Metazoa; phylum Chordata; class Aves; order Casuariiformes; family Dromaiidae; genus Dromaius; species Dromaius novaehollandiae. The sequence goes on along the minus strand of NC_088101.1, from coordinate 79,190,059 downwards.
CTTCTGCCTGTTGAACCCAAGAGAGCTATTTCCTACGCATAGCTGCGCAGCTGGTGAGTTATCAGCAATGTCCGACCCCATCTGTTTGGAAACCCACGTGCATGAAATCCAGCTCACATGCATCCAGCACAGCTCCGCTCAACAGCTCCCTCGCTGCGTATGCTGAATATGCCTTCCAGGGGCTCATCTCTTCCCTTAGCTGAAGATCTCTTTTCTTTTTATTGCTCTCGCACGTGCACTTCAGGCCTACACTGGCTCATTAGACATCTGATTACTCTTGCTAGGGGTTGCCACTAGATAATCCTACTGCCAAAACTGCAGACCACTGTTGCTCGTCCATGCCACATCTCCCTGATTAAATCACTTAAGCATATAGATGCCTGTGAAAGGCCTTTAAATAAAGCTTCCTTCACACAGTATTGAGTGCCTAGCCAACTATAACTCTATCCAGTCACTCTACTCCACTTATTTTCCCTTTAAAGCCATCTGCATGTGCCTTAACAAAAAACACAGCACTATGCTACCAGCTATAACACCATCTTGCCAATACTTCACAGCCATGCCCAGGTCCAGTGCAATCTCCCCTGCCAGAGCCTGCTCCGTGCCTGCAGAGGGCTGGGTTTCTGTATTTAAGCCTCTGAAGATGGAAAGCTGGTCACAAACTGTCTCCTGGAGGACCCCAGCCTGCCTGAGTGTTATTCAAAACACTGGCAGTGCTGAGCTCATCTCATGGGCCCCAGCAGCCAGTGGTGTCTATAGATCTTCTCTGCAATCGTTACCCCAGTGTGGGTGGAAATTGCAAATTTTGGCTGTAGGAAAGGTTGACGCAACAACTGTTTCACCAGGAACATGAAGAGTAGCGTCAGTTTGGGCTCTGTGTTGTGCTTGTGGACCAGAAGGGACACGTGCATGACTCAGAGGGCAAGCCACAAACTGAAGGACATTTCTCCAGACCTGGATGGGCGCCACAAGGAGATCAGAGCCCACGAAACGCTGCAGCGCCAGGACCTGCATAGCACATCCCAGCTCACATACAAGCTCTCCTGCTTGCCTGGGGCATGGAGAGCGACGCTCTGCCTGGAGGACATCCCGTTCCCGCGCCACTCCTGGGAGCATCAGATGCCGAGGACTTCCGACACGGCACAGCTGTTTGCGCAGCCGGGGCTGGGGGACCGTCCGTGCCTGCAAGCCATTATGTAATGTGATATAAACAGGTTGTAATCGCAATAATCCTGGGAATTGGTATTGATTTATTCGCACGGATGATCCTGCTGCACTTCCATGCAGGCAGCTGCTGCCTGCGATTCCCCGTAACTGCCAAGGATTCGTCGCGTGCCAGAATTTGAACTCTTTTAATGAGACAGGGACTCCAAACCCAACCTGCGAATGACACTGCTCGTTAGTCTTCAATTTACACATCACCCACAACCACGTAGCAGGAGGAGGGGAACTGAATCAGAGAAGCTGCTTGACCTTGTGGGAAAGATTTACCTTGACTGCCAGAGATAAGGCTGGTATCCTCCCCTTTTTAATCCCCCAATTTTTTTTTAATTTGATGTGATCAGAGAGGCCTCTCTGAATAACCTTGGATTTCAAAATAAACCAGTCTCATCTCCCTCACACAAACCTCTTATCACCATGCTTAATTTTTGCAATTGTTTTCTCCCTCCAAAAGTCACATCATACAAGAAAGTTATAAAAAGATAGGTTTTTTTCCTTAAGAAACCAATTCTGCGTCATTTCCTAGCTTATATTCTTTCCTTTCTCTCTCACATTTCAGAAAAAGCCACTTTCTTATCCCTGCTGCTGCCAACCTCCTACTTGCAAGAGAATGAATCCAAAATAAACTCATTAATTTCAGCAAAGATGCTTTGGAATTATTTCATTACAACTCCAAGTATAATTTTTCCCTGATCTCTTCAACCACTGTGCAGATTCCTGTTATGCACTCAGATTTCATTCCGTGTCTACCACTCTTAATAATTCAATTAATATCACAAAAGCACAATTAGACCAGAATTTAAGGCAGAAACAGAGGCATTGCTGTGTCTGGCCAGGCCAGAGGTACTTATCTTGGCTCAGGTAACAGTTGGTATTCAGTTGGAGGAAGGTGCAAGATCTCTTTTATTTCCTTTTTAAGAGGCACTTATGAATTGACTCATCTAAAGAAAAGAAGAAGATTCTGCATAACTGCCCTAAGGTCTGAGTTTTTTCCGTGAATCATGACAGAGTGACCTGGGGAGATGCAGACAGACAGACAGACCGCACTGATGTGAGGTCCGTATTAGTGGGAGAAATGTTACCCTTTGCAGGTGTGGGCTGCACATTTCTGCATCCCAGTTCTGGAAACACAGCTAGCAAATGGAAATATTTAAATATTACCCCTATCACCAGCCAAGGGGATTTTAATTAGAGGATTTCATTTGTTGATTTTACATTTATTGTGGAAAGATGTTAAAAAAAATCAGGCAAAAGTAATAATCCATACAGCCTTTCAATTCAATGTATTTAATTATTACTGTCCTGAAATTTTCTCTAAGAAAAGAGAGACATATTCATTCCTGTATTGGCACGGGGCTCTGAAATGCTCATTTAATTCGGTTGCGTAAAATGATTAGGAGCTGAAATTTGTCTTACTTTTCTTTATGAGCACAATATACTGCAATCCATGCAGAATATCCAATAACTACTGCTCTCCAGCTGCATGTGATCTCTACGGAAAATGGGATTGCTTAAAAGGAGGACATGTACGAACATAAAGACAACAGGATTTTTTCTACCTAATTATCCACCCGTACGCAGGGTGTGTATATCAGTATATCTCTGAAGTTCAGGCAAGAGGTAATACCCAGGATTAAAATTGTTATAGGCACGTTATTTCTTGCCACGCAACATGGAAATCTCAAAGTTCACACCCAGTTATTTTGAAGGATCAAACCAACTGTGGACGGCACAACCCATCAGGTGAAAAAGAGCGCCGACCCATCGAAGGCTCACGCTAACTGTTCTGAAGCGCCCGGATGGTTTTTTGCCCAATTTTCGTTCTTTCAGCTTATATCTATGACGTGCACTAAAATGAGAGAAACTGCAAGGTATGCAACTGCAGCCTATAACTCAGTCTGCAGGTCAGACTCCTAATTCAATTTTTATAGCTAGTTGCCCTTTGCAGGCTCAGAGGCCCCGCTCGGCCTGCCCGGAGCGACGTTCCCGACGTCTCCTGCGTGGATGCAACGGGAACGCCAGCCCGCGGCTCACGCCAGCGCCGTGCCCAGGGCTTCTGCCAGCTTCGCTCATGGCCACACTTAAGGGAAAGGCCGGGGGGGGAGAGCTCGTGCTGCTCGTGCTGAGGGACCCCTGGAAAACAAATCTAAAGCAATAGGAAAGCAGGAGGAAGCAAGGATGATGAATGCACATGTTTGGGGAAAGTCAAATGCAATGCATGGCATTTCTGTTTGACACTACGCAACGCATCCACAACTTCGGGAAGAGTTTTATTGCCTCCTTGCAGGCTCTTCTTTCCCAGTGAGAGCCGGTCCGACCCCGTCGCCCCTTCCTCGCTGCTCGGGTGATTGAGACCAGCTGCGCTCGCCTCAGCTGCTCAGCGCCTTCCCCGCTCCTAAGCAATAACATCCTCTCAAATTCCCCCGCGCTGATCTTCCCGCGGGCCCTGCAGCTTCTGTGCGCTCGTCCAAAAACAGGCAGATAATAGGAGTGAATCGCTCTCACTGGCAGAGAGCGAGGGATGAGTCTTCTTCCTCCTGCTCCTTCCTTAGTGGATTATTCAAATCATCCTAATCAAGCGACGGCAAGTCTTCGCTCACTGAGAGCGCTTTTCTGGCTTCCCGTTTTCTCTGCTTCCACTTTCTGAAGCTCCACACGTTCTGCACGAGGGTTCAAAAGGGTTTGTGTGTCAGCGCTTGCTTCCCTGCCACGCAGCAGGCACGAGAGACACCCGTATGGCCAAGTTAAACATAATTAGTGATTCCTACAGTGCAAGCGCCAGCTTTCTACACGTGCTCTGTTTCCGGCGCCTAACGGGGAGAACATCTCTTCTACTCGAACAGCAATTTTTCCTGTCAATTATGATAAAAGTTCAAGTTGGAAACACGCTATGAAGATTGGGCTGGAAGGTTCAAGGGCTGATAGTCAGATTGGTGGAGATACTTCTCCTGGGAGGAACCTGGGAGAAAACTCTGCAGATAGACTGTGTCAGCCACAGTACCCATCCTCTGGTGCCTTCTTGGTAGTTTTGCTCACATTCCTCCCAATGCAACATCTGTGTCTCTACCTGGATTCACTCCAGCCAGAGGAAGAGATGGATCTGAGGAGAGAAGCCACAGGAACACCTGTGACATCATACGGTTTCCAGCGCCGCCAGCTAGAAAAGCAGTTTCTAGCCTTTTTTGGTTTATTGACGCTGACCAGGTTTGCACTGGAGTTGTAGAGTCCTGCAGAGAAAAATGAAGTCTTGGGAGCTTCCAGAAATAACCCATGGGTGTGCTGATGGCCACACACCAGCTCTGAAGGATAAGCTGTAGCTCCAGCAGCAGCTGTGGCTGCAGGCAAGGCTTTTCGCCAGCATCAGGCTTGTTGCAACAGTCTTTTCCACCTTAAAAGTCTATAAATCTCCTTTCCTCCTTCTGCATTCCTCCCAAAACACCAGTGTTACCTGTCAGACCCTTGCAAGCATCCAGCCAGGCTGCTGAGCCTGTGTATCCCACAGTGACCACAGCCACGTTCCTTCCCGTGAACTCAGGAAACTTCCCTGAGCAGCCCCCAGGGACGTCTCCAAACGGCACTTTGCAATTTAGGAAAAATCAGTGCTTTTCAGAAGCAAACTAGAGGCACCCTGAGAGGTGCCGGGGATCCTCACTGTTTTATTGCCTGCTGAATCATTTTAGCTGCTCTGTAAAAATAAAAGCTTCCCTCAGAACCCAAAAGGTGCCCAGGTGGAGAAGCTGGACAGGCCAGTGGTGAGCCAGCCTCCAAGAGCTGCGGCTCCTTCCCGTCCCACATGCACAGGCCCTCCAAGAAACTTTCCAAACTGGGGCATGGCCAGCCCTGCCAGGGGCTGCAGGAGAAATGCTCTTGCAGGTGGATGCATGCCTGGAAAACTGCCAGGCGAGGTGTTAAACACAAAATTACAGGCCAGCTAGAGCCCAGTGTGCCCACGGCTGCAGGCATGAGCGGTGCCAAGTAGCTAGTGGTGCTCTGCTCTCCCCTGCACGTCCCCCTGACCCATTCATTGAGTCGCATCTTGGATTTTGGTATCCTAGAGGCAGGATTACCTTCTTGTTTTGTCCTGGTGTGGCATCCCAAGGTCCTGGGAGCATAAGAGAGCAAACGGCAGCCGATTCCCCTCATCCCAGCCGAACACATGGCTTGCAGACAGCGTGACGGCACGCGGGCTGGGGGGAGCAGCCGCAACGTCCGCACTGAGGATCCCCATCCAAATCAAATAATCCTAAGAAACAAATTGTTTTAATTAGAAGAAGCTTATCATGTCTGTAAGAGCTTTCCATGAGGCACAAGAAGGAAACAGCGCTCCCAGCTCCTCTCCTTCCTGGGGGACACCCGTCGCGAAAGCACAGTGCAGAGGGTGGCTTCTCCCCAGGCGTCCAAGCTGGGAAGGGAATGACAAAGGAAGAGGCGCTAGGACTTTCGCGGGACATACACAAACACAGTTACTGATGCCTTATCACAGCCTCTTCCTTTAGCCGAAATCCCAGCACAGACAAAACTCTGCAGAGAGCAGGGCACTGCATCTCAAACGCCAGCTGCAAGGCCAAACAGCCCTACAGCACCCCTGGGTGGATGAAAGGCCACTGGCTGCCCCAGGCAGGCCCAGCAGTGCGGCCGCAATGCCGCTTTGCTTCCCAAATCCCTTGTTGCGGCATGACCCTCAAGGAGCACCAGCTAGGCTAGCCTGAAGAAGAGGAGCCAGGAGGCTGCTCTAACCTGTGCTCAGTGCTGAAGCAAGGACTGAGCGAGATTCGGTTGCTCCTGCCGGTTCTCCTCAACCCGTGTGTTCGTAGCCAGCTGGGCCCACTCCATGGGTAAAAGGGGAAGGGGAGCCCAATTTCATCCCAACCTGCAGTATAGTGACTCACAGCTGGCCCTGCTTCGAGCAGGAGGGTAGGCACTAACCTCCTGAGGTCCCTTCCCACCTGAACTACCTCGTGCTCCTATGAGCTCCCTTATAGGCTTTCCACCCTCTGCTACAACCATGAAAAGCCCACCCAAATGAGGGTGGGAGCACCTGAGGCCCTTTCCTCTACACCTTCAGCATGCACAGCAGCACCTTCATCTCACCCCCTGGGTTTTAGAAGCCTCATATTAAACACTGATGGTTTAATCCTTGCTCATATGTGGTGAAATTTTGCCATTACTCTGCGCTTTTTTTGGGGGGGGGGGCTTTTTTGTTTCTTTTTAATTTTACAAGGACTTTAATTTTATATGTTCATAAATCAACTCTTCTTTCTCGCTCTGCCCCACGCCTCATGTCTGGGAGTGGCTATAAGCAAATGAGACCATTGAATGAAAAAATAACTTTTTTATTTTTTTTCCTGCAGAATTGCTCATGTCTCCTCACAGCCTCAAATATTTCATGCAGGTTGTGCCATGTATTTCACAAGCTACGCCAAGCAAAACACTGCCTTCCATATACACGGCAAAAAATGTTTTCCAGGGCTCAAAGCATTTCTGTCTTTGGCAGAATCTTTTCTCAAAGCGTACTGAGGGGAAAGTATGGAAACGAAATACAAAGAGTGGTTAAAATAATATTTTGGGTAGAGATGAGCCCAAACCAAACCTCGGAGTAGAAGGCCAGATACCCCCATAGATACCGTTCCCCCCATGAGGAGGGCTTGTTACGATACTTTGAGAATGAGTGGGAAACTTCGTAGGTCTCCCACCAAGTTTAATTTATTAATTAAACTAACAAATTTTAACCCCTAACTGTACCTTCAGTTAACGTTAATCCTATGTTACGACGGCCGGGGAGCCCAAGGGCCTGGAGGGACCTCGCCAGCCACCATGGACAAAACCCGCCTGCAGCGGCAGCCCTGTGCCCGAGACGGAGGGCGGGGGGAAGATGAGATACTCTTCCTTTTCCGGTGTCAGATATTTGGATTATATTCGGCCAGACTGGCATGCCGGTGGGTTAGGCCGGGGTCCCGCGCAAGGTGGTTTCTCGCGGGCAAGCGCAGCCCACCGACCCTTGGCATCGGGGCAGCAGAGCCGGAGTCTCTCCAGGTTTCAGTGCGGTTGTATTTGTCCTTCGGATCCAGCCTATCATTGAAATGGGCTCCAACAGTGGTATAATTTGGAGTTTCAGATCCAGGGGTTAGGACTGGCTCCAAACTCGAATGGAAGAAATTTGGGAAAGAGAGTTTTAAGAGTTTAATTTGAAACAGAGAGCCGGTGAATCTATTTTTGCCCTGGTCTTTAATTGAACTTTTTTTTTTTAGTCCTCTAGTATGCCTGGGCTGTTCAGTCATCCAACAGCAACTTCTCAATATTAAATAGGAGGCTTTATATTATGTGAATGATGAGCATATGACAGATTCGGCTCTGTGTGTACCCACTGCTAACTAACAGCATGTTACGGCTCGGTGCATTTACTCAACAGCAGCCAAACGGAAAGCTAACATTAAACAAAACACATCCTGACAACAGATTTCAAGAGGATAATTGCACCTACTAATTCGTAAGTACTCTCAGATACTGAGACTGTAAGTCTTGGACTTAGACGTGCATTTACTTCTTGTATCCCAGTGAAGAGTCTCTGTGTGTAACTCTGCAAAATGAAGATAGTTTAAGCATGTAAAGTATATTTTACACTCTAGTTTAATGTTTTTTATAAACCTTAAAATAGCCCTAAAAATACTCATCCAAGCACTTGACAGGATTTGGGTTTGTTTTTCCATTGACTTAGTGGTTGTAATGCAGGTCTAGAAATAGAGTACCTGGGGGAGGGAGGGTGATTTTTTGCTCCAGAAGTGGAGAAATTAGGTAAATACCCAGAGACTCAGCGTGCGCCCAGCCCGGCGGTGCAGTCCATGCAGTCTCTGTGACGGCTCGGGCAGAGCTCACCCTGCTCCCTGCCAGCGAAGGGCAGAGGTGCCGCAGGCTCCAGGACCGTCTGCTCCATCCTGCTGCTGCGTCGCCTCGTTGGTGCCCCCAACGCAAACCAGAACGGGGCCAAAGCTCCTCGGCGCTGGAGTAGGAATAGGGCAGTTAGCCACCCCGCCACTTCCCCACCTGCAAAACAAGGGCAAGGCTTCACCGAAGGGCTAGCTCTTCGTAAAGCACGCTAAATAAGAGGAAGCCACTCACTAATAGGCAAAATGAGATGTTTTGAGCATGAAGGGTTTACACGGCAGAAGAGCCAACTCCTGAAAAATCCCCCTTTTCATGACAAGCGGCATGCTTTTTTCATGTTTCAGATTATTAATTCCTGGGCCATCACGGCTGGACATGCAACCGGCCACTTTTCTGCCTGCTGGAGTCGTGTCTCCCCATTGACCCAAACGGCTCTGCAGCGCCACAGACAGGCGACCGCAGCCTTGTGCCAGCGTCCCTCCCGCTGCTGTCCCCACATCCGTGCCAGGCCCCTGCCCCTCAGCCTCCCCAGGCAGCTCTGGGGATCGTTCTCGAGAGCGAGCACTGGAAGCCTTGCAGCAAGCCGTGTTTGCTGCCTCGATCGGCCGCGTCTTCAAACTCTGTCGCCTTAAAAAAAAAATAACACAATGAACACCACTTTCACATACATACGTGCACACGCAGAAACATTTATTAGCTTAATAGAGTGAGTATCAAAATGTAACATTAAATTATCTGACATCTTTATTGCTTAGAATGACAGATTCAAACAAAGCTAACCCTTTAATTATGTTTATATAATGTAATTTGGCATAAGTCATAAAGCACCCCTTTGGCAATGCCAGATTAAATATTTTACATTTGCTTGGGCAGCACATTACAAGTTTGCAAGCGGTGTTTTCATGCAATGCTCCAGAGCAAGGACTACACTACCACGGGTGGGAACAAAACTCGGCCCACGGGGCTTTCCCGAGTGGGAGCTCTGCCGCCGGAGCCATGCTCGGCTCGTGGGGACCTCCGTCCACGCAGCACCCTGGCCACGACATCCTGCTTTGTGGAGCTCCCCTGGCCCCGCTCTCACCTGGGACATCGGCATTGCTGGCATTTGGTGAAATGAAATGCCCAGCTGATGCTTATGCCAGTGGCACCACAGATGTCTCCGTTGCTGCTGGCAGCATGTCCTAGGGCGGTCACCTTTCTGCCTGCACCAGGTCAGGCTGGGACTTCTCCAAGTTCTCCTTTTGCATACGCAGGGGGAGTGACGGCGCTTTGACAGGAGGGGATGGCTTGACTTACGGGCTTTGAGAGATTTCACATCTGAGATTTGAGGGAGAGGATGAGGCATCTCATGCTGTGCAACAGGGCTTCAATACCCAGCTTCCTTCTCCTCAGGGTCCAACTTTCCCATTGCTCTTAGGTGTCTTCCTAGGACAAGGGGAGTTCCCTACACCAGATTTGGTATCTGGGTTCCCCGATATGAAGTTCCCCTCTAGTCTCTGTGGCCCCAACCTTCACCAGTGAACTAGAGGTGTTAGTGATACTTGTTGACTATTTTGAAGGGATGCTGAAAGATAAACGCAGCACTTGCTCCCAGAAGAGGTCCCCTGAGACCACCTCTCTACCGTCAGCACTTCCGGCAAGTAGATCCAGTTGAAGTGTAGAACAAGGTCCTGGAAGGTCCAGGATGGCCGTTTTACTGGCCTCCATAGATCAGTTGCCCTTCCCAAGGCTCTGTGTTTTCTGCTAGTCACCACCAAAACTCTAGGGACCTCAATCCACTTTCAGGCCTCTGAGAAACACCTGCTCACTCTGACCATAACCATTTGTTCCAGCATCTGTAAATTCACCACTTCCAAGGACTTGTTCACTTGAACACTTGTTCAGCCTGACCACACGGGTCCTCCAGAGAGGGTTTTCCAACCAGGTTCCGTTACTAGAATTGCATGGTAGCACAAAACTGATATCCATAAGCAAGTGCAATGCAGCAGGATCTAGCCAGTCAAGGAAGAACACGGCTGTCCTTGGTAGGTGCTTCACTGTGTCTATTACATTGTGTTCTGCATTCTCCTGGTAGCTTTCTTCCAACCTATATACTTCAACAGGTTATTTAATCAATAATGGTTGGAGCTTGAAAGCATGCATGTGTGTGCTAAACACCCTGTCAAGCTCCAAAGCTTAACAGAATGCATTCAAATTTGTGTACAAGACAGACAACATCACACACGAAACATGGATGTTTCCAGACCTGCACATCCTTGCTACACAAAATTTCTTGCATGTTAAAACAAGTCAGGCCACAGGCACCCTGTCTTCGTTAGCCTGCAAGCCTGCTCTTCACTGAAGTAGTCAGTTACCCGCACAGGGAGTTTAACTCCTTATTCAGGTGATACATGCACTTCTTACTTCTGACCTATAGTATCGCGTTGTGTTTGAGGTGGTTCTGCTTCCCATTTCCCATGCCTGCCTACCTGACCCACTCCTTCGTATCTCAGCTTTGACCTGTGTGGTACTGCTCAGCCTCTGCCTTCTGCCCTACCACGTGCTCCTAAGTTGTTTTTGTCCAGATAGACCATGGCTTCATGTCATTACCTCTCTAGGTGAAGGTAAAGGAGGAGGCAAGGCAACCTTGTAGGAAACCTAGTGACTCCTTCAAAACTCCACAGAGATGCAAAAAATTGGGGAGGAAAGACTTTACCCAGCCTCTATCCCAATCTCGTATGGAGTAGAGCCTTCCTGATGTAAAAGCATGGCAATCTGGCTTCATAGAGGATGATCAAAGACTTTTTTCACTGCCATCTGTGCAACGTGAGACTGCATCAACCCTCCTAGGATCTGCATTTTTCTCAAGATGCCATCAATACGTAGAAAACAGACAGTGCACTGCTAAGGGAGGAGGGGGAAAAACAAAGCCAAAACACAAACGTCTCAGTGTTCAGCCCTGCAGAGAGCTATCTACAGACCTGGAGATGGAAAGCCACATCCACGCAGTCTGCCGAAGCACCCAGAGTGAACTTAGTGTGGCCCTACTACTTTGCTTAAGTTCAGACCTTGCTGTTCTGGGCTGTGACACTTTGGTTACGCATGCACGGACGCACCTAGATAATCATTGCACAATGTAAGGTAGGCAGCATTTGAATTGCTCATTGCCCACATAAATTCAGATCCTGCAATCAGTACTTAAGTCCATCTTCATTGTTATAATAAGTGATGCCTGTAGAGGCATCAAGAATTAATTTGTTTATGGCACAGGCAGGAGCCTGAACTTCTATTACAGTAGCATCTGGAGACAAATGGTGAAGACAGCATCAAATTTTTTAAAAAAAATCAAGATGTCCCAAAACTAATGCACAATGTACAGCTCAGGGCAGACCACTGACTAATGGGAAGAGAAGAGACCACCAGAGCACCAGGCAGAGCAGTGATTTACAAATTCTGGAGTATGCCATGTCTGCGTCAAAGTGTTTTAATTATACAGTGAATAAACCTACCCAAGCAAAGTTTCCTTGGTTTCTGCAAAAACTGTATTGACTATTTTGTCACATCATTTTCCCTTTTCAGCTTGAGACATATTAGTATACAAAAAGAACAGTCAGTGAAGAGAGAACATGAGCTATGAAAAAATATCCCTGTGCATAAGCATAAAGGCTTGCAAATCTCATTGAAATTCTGTTCAGTTGTGTTGACCACACAGCGTGCACACTTAGTGAAAGCCACACAAAAGACTTTCATCCCCATTATTTACGTGAGCATTTTGGAAACATGGTATATATTGCTACACAGCAGGTAGAGACAGGAATGGGATGTAGTTTGTTGAGCTAATAAAACAGCAAGCCTTCAATTTGTTTCTTTAGTCCTATAGAGCCATTTCTGTTTGAGACTATGCACTCTGGTGTTCGCCAAACTGGTGACAAGCACTTGCACTGCAAATTGTTAAAGCATGTGGGCTGGTTTAGCTTTAACTATGAGGATATTTCCCAGCTATTCTGAATGCTATTGGCTTAATTCATGATTGAAGAAGTTGATGTATAACAACAAAGGGGCAGAGACCCCTAGAAAGAATGGCTGTGCAATTAGCCAGCAAGGTTAAAGTCATCATTCAGCAACCCTATGAAATGCTTCTGATGTTTGCAATGAACTTGGCTGAAAGTAGTCAAACTATTTTCATATACATAAAGTTACCCGTACTGACTGATTGCTTGAGTAATAACAGACAACAAAGCCTCCTTCTCGTACAGCCAGAACAGCGGAAACACTCTTTCATGCAGGAGGGAACTGTATATATAAAAATAATTAAGATGGACATCAGTGAAAACAAGAAGGGGCATGAGCTTCAGGAAATCTGCCAAACCACTGGGGCTTCTGGCAGAACATCCTGAACATCTATGATCTACTCTTTCAAATGTGGGTGCCAAATATCTTCCTAGCTGAGACACCTAGCACAGGTCAGCAGTCACACGAGCTCAGGGGATACCAGCCACCTCCCGCTGCCCTTGAGGGTCAGCTTGCCTGCCACAGCAGAAGGGGAAAGGCACAGTGGCTTGGTCTTCCAAATCAGAGGCATTTCAGCTCTAGGACAAGAACAGCGAAGGAAATGGAAATAGGTAAGATAAGCTTTGTAGCAAAAAACTCTGAAAACTGTCAGAGATGCCCTTCGCTGCACTCTGGTCTTTCTGTTGCACATTTGCTCTGGCTCCATCCCTGCACCTCTGGAAGACACCATTTTTGAAGACATGGGCAAACACAGACATGAAGAAAAGCCCATGTGCCCAAGAATTTGCTATTTTTTTCTCCAGACATTCAGGTGAAATGAATGAGGAAAATTACAAACCTTGCTTTCTTGTCCCCTTAGACTATCATGGCAGCAGCACCCATGTATTTCCCTGCATGCTCAGGAGCTGTGGCCAAACACAGTCCTAAAGGCAGGAAGATCTGGGCAGGTGGGGCCAGCCTGCAATGCTCAGCTCAAACTGGAAGGGAGGTTTCCAGCCTGAGGACCCTCAACAGCAACATGCAGGGGAGCCACCAAGCAGAGCAGCTGCACCACCTGCAGCATGGGCAAGCAGGGATGAGAAGCACAACCTCTGTTCCCCATCCAACATTATGGTTGAGAATTTGACTCTTCGTCTGTGAGGTCTCGTGTTTTCACTCTGACAGTTCTCAGACAAGTCAGCTGGGTCAGAACGGACAGCAGCAGCCGCAGCCCAGACCAGCTCTACGAAGCAAGCAGGGTCCTCGGCAGTGAGCAAACCGTGATGCACAGAGCTGACAGGTCTCCCCCGGCAGTTCCTCTCCTTCCTGGGCAGGCCCACACGTGCAGCAGCAAAGGGGACTATCCCAAAGTCAGCGCAGCTCCAGCCTGCACTGGCTACACGTCTGCCTTGGGCTGAGACTACTGCCTCACAGCAGGGCAAAGCCAGCTTATCTGAAGCAGCTGGGGAGACTCACAGGGAGTCAAAAACACATGCAAGAGATGTGGAGAGGCCACGCGAAAGGTTTGCCTGGGTGGAACACGGAGCTCCAAAACCAGAGGGAAGATTTCATCCTTCAGCACACCCTTCTCTGGTGTCTGGCTCCTGTCTGGCTCCGGAGGAGTCACACTCAGAAACCAGCCCCGGTTTGTGGCACCTTCTTAAAAAAGCGGTGGTCAATGTGCCTCAGCCTCTGGGAGTAAATCTTCACTGACCTGTGACAAGGTGACAGGGTGACAGGGTGTCCTCCTGGTGAGTGGAGAGGGCTGCGGACTAGGTCCCAAACTACTTCTTTTGCCCCTTGAAAATACCACTTTGTCTCCTTACTGCTGAAGAAGGAGAGGAAAGGCATAAATGATTTGGTCTAGACCGTTAGTTGACTTAGGTAGGGTTGCGACCATTTACAATCAGGGACAGTGCCAGCAACAGGTGAATCAGTGTTTTTCCTGATTTACAACAGCCAAGGGTGAGATTCACTAGTAATATCAGAGCCAGCAGGACGTGGATGAGGCCTTTTCCAAGCAAGCTTTCCAGTGCCATGAGCACACCTGAAAAGTCTGCAGCTGAGCTGGTGAAGGGCATTGGAGGTTAACTCCGCAGACGCACAGACCATGGAGCACGACTCGGCAACCCGCGTCAGGAGTCGTTCTTCTTTGGTGTGCTGGTGCAGACCGCCCATCGCAATCTTCGTGCTCCCAGAGCCGCGTGCCAGGCACAACCTGCGCAGAACTGGGCGTCTGAGGGAACAAGTCCTTTGTGCTCAGTCGTTTTTCTCACCGTGACTCAGAGTCGAACCTCGGCTCTCACGCTTCCCCTCTCACGCATTCACACGGCGTTCCCCAGGGGTTTGCGCCGACGTTCGGCCGCGGTGAGCTCACACGAGCGGTCACCTCCCGGCTGCCGCAGAGCCCCCGTGCCTGAAGCCCTGCGAGTGTCCCGCCTTCCAGCCCACGTGCCGGGCGCGCGCTGCTCAGCCAGCTCGGAGGCTATCGGCGAGCTTGCAAACCCGAGCGATGCACTGCGCGGACTCTCCGGGGGAAGCACGGCTGGCACATGCACGCCTGCACGGCTGGAATTAAAATCAGGTCTCATCCCCAGCATGGTGTCACTCCGAGTAAATCATCATTTGCCCCATAAATAAAAAGCTTGGGACAGCCGCTTTCCAAAGACCCAGGAATAAGCCTTAGCAACAGAGATACATAGGAATACATGGCAGAGCTTCTTCCAGTTGTAGTTATAGTGTGTTTTAACCTGGCCCTTCTTCCCCAACCACTGCAAGTTTTCTGCTTCTAACAATTATCTGCTTCGTAGCTGAAGGTAGGATTTAATCCTGCAAGCAGCAACTCACGTGTACCGTGATGTGATCAGTGAGGTTTGCAGGATTAAGTCCTTAGGTCCAGCAAAAATTTTCGCAGAAGCATAATTATAAGCAGACGTGCAGCTGCATGTGCATTTGAGCACACGTGTAATCACTTGCAGGAGCAGGGTCTGGAAGGGCCAGGCTTTCGGAGCAGGGGCCGCGGAGTGATTTGCAGCTTCCTCATTAGGACGGTCCCAGGGAGGGCAGCGGAGCTGCGTGGGGACGTACGCTGTAACCGCGCAGGGACCCAGGACCGAAGGTTGTCTTGCTTTCGAGACACATTTATCACACCCCTGAGCTCAGGGAGCAACAGCAACATGTTCTGCTTGGTTCCCGCTTTTAACCAGAAAATTTGCTCAGAATTGCGTCAATGAAGAAGCCTGGATGGACATACGTGGCATAGAGCTGGTTAGAAAATACCCTTTTTAGGGATCCTATTGTTGATTCTTTGCCTTGGCCCTCCTCCGTCCCCAAATCCTTTCCCAAATGGGGGCTTTCCCCCCTCCGGGCTCCACGCCGGTGGTTTTCTGGGGCCGAGCCGCCCCCTCAGCTGCCACCAGCTGCTCTAACCCTCTGCGAACCTGGTGCCGCAGCCAAAGCGCCTGAGCTCCTCGCCCTGCTCCTCGTGGCTTTCCCCTTGCAGACCCGGGGCAAAAAAACACAGAAAGGAGAAGTTTTACGTTTTGTTAATAATACGTTGGTTCACACTGTGCACCTGAACTCCATCCGCTGTGCATTTTGTCAGGAAACCGGGAAGATGTGGGGCACGTTTTCTCTAAAATGACCTTCCTATTACGGTGCATCCTATGGCTCAAGGAACAGAGCACCGGGGTCTCTCCGCACGCTGAAAACACACACCCCACGTTTTGTTCAGCTGCCTCTCTGGCTACGACGAAACCCCAACCTGAGGCTGCTAAATAGTGTCTGTAGGCTACAAACTGACTAACAGCCAGACACGACAGACAGAAAGGCAGGACTGGCCGTGGAGATGGGAATAACCAGCCCTCACTGCCCACAGCAACGGGCGCTGTGTCCCACGGGCCTCCCCCTTGCAGAGCAGCACTAACACCTCCCTACTTCTGTTGGAAAATCTCTAACACCCCCCCAGACCATATATCCTTTTTCCCCAGCATGGCTGGGGTTCGTTCTCCCTGCAGTCCCTGGGTGCCCCCCATCATCTCCTCCTCAGAAACTCCCAGGTAACCATTTTCCAGAATTTTGAACCATTTTAGTAACTACGTAAATCATGCTGCACCACGAATGCTCGAATTTCTGCCAATTTCTGGTGCCCCAGCTTAGCCATCTCCCAGTTACCTAACTCTCCCGCTACGATACACCAGTTCGCCCAGAGGCTGCTGGTGCTGCCACCCTCACACGAGGAATTCCCGCTAACAAACTGCGGCTTCTCATGCCAGAAATTTTCATTAATGAAAACTTGTATAAAAGCCCCGTTCCCCGAGCAGCTTCTCTTGCAAAGCCTCCCTTCCCTCGCCGGTCCCGGCTGCCGCAGCCCCGTCAGCTGGGTCCTCGCCCGCTCCACAGCTCTGCCACCGGCTCCATCTTCCACCTCCCAAATTTCCCACGCCGCTGTCGTAACCCGTGCGCTCAGCAGCCTGCGCCGGTGCCAGCCCACGCGGCGCCCGGCCGGCAGCGCGGTCTCCCACGCGCTTCGCAAACCGGCACATTCAACGCGCAGCTGCTTCAGGGCTCTCCCCGGCAAAGGTCGCAGCACAGGGGCAATGTGGCCCCACAAACCCCGTCAGGGCCCTGGGCTAGGAGCTGAGCTTTCTCCCCACGCAGCCCCGTTGCGATCTGGGGGTGGATGAGCCGTTTCAGCTGAGGATCCAGCTGCACAACGTGGCTATCTCAAGAGACACCTGCCAAGTGAGAAGGACTGAACAGAAAGTGCAAAAACAAATTGTCGGGCCCTTTTCTCCTCACCCCGCTTCTGCTCAGCCCCACGTTTGGGCTTTGGACCAGCTTGCCGTTCACCCCCACTTCGTATGTACGTACAAGCTAAACGGCAGTCCTGCCGATGAACCGAAAGCTGCCGTGGATAGAAGAAACAACCTCACTTAACCATGCAAATCTGCCTGCCTCAAGTCTGGTCCCCTGCTGACAGTACCAGTCGTCAGCCTGTTTCACGGACCACAGCTAAAATCTTTAAGTCATGGGAGGAGCAAACTGACTTCAATTTAAAAACAAGCAGTTTGCTTAATTAAACTGAGTGCCGAACAGGGAAATATTACTCACTCCCCTTACTAAAAACATAATGCTAATTAAAGCCAGGGTAATGAAAGAGGAAAACACATATTTAAATTTTCTCCACCAGTCTGAACAAAAACGGTGCACTATTTTAGAGATATTTGCTCCCTTCAGAACGTGCATGCCGGGCTTGGAATGAAAATGGACCGAGATGATGAGTTAAACCTCTACACACAAGGTTTAATGCCAAATAAATAAGAAGAGCCTTGAATATGACCTCTGCATTCATGCACTGCACAGAATTACTGCTTTTTTCAAACTGGAAGCATGAAGTCCTGCGCAGAGCAGCAGCTGCCTGAGCAGTTGTTCGCGGTGAGAATTTGTGCTTGGTGCAGTCAGAGGAAAGGGCCTGGAGTTAAACCCTTGCTCGCTGCTACCGTTAATTACTTCTGCGGCAGCTTGGCGCGGACCAGGTGTAGCGCATCCGGCAAGGCCCCGCCATCGGAGGCAATGGCATAAATCACCACTGACAGCATGAAGGGACAAATAAATCAACAGGGGAGAGATGACAAGAGGAAAGATAAGAGCAATAAGCAGTGCAAACAGATGAGTGTATGGCCAAGGCCAGTGGTGCTGGAGCTTTTCTGGGCAGCACCAACTGAACGTCTGGAGTTGAGCTTGGTTTATGGTACTATCTAGGCTCTAGAGATAGGAAAAGCAAGACACAGAGAAGCTTAGCTTGGATTTTGCATGGGAGTGAGGCACCCTCTCCGGTTACAGGGACCTGTCTAAATAAAGTCGCTATGGCAAGTTAGTGCCAGAGCTCGAAATAGCACAAAACTTCCCAGATCCTCCCCTTCTGACTTCAGCATAACATATTTATTTCTTCCTTTACTATTCAAACATATTCAAAGCACTTATATAGAAAATGAGCAGCAAAAAAGATATATGCTTTAAGATGCATGGCAGGTGTTAATAAAAGGATGTCCTAACAACAAGTTCTTTCTCTGAAAGTCGTGTATAGAATTTAATGGGAAGAAGCCCTTCCTCTTAAAACCATATATTGGAGTTGAGGGCATAAAGAAGAAATTTGTTTTATCTTTTGGCTTTTTTAAGAAAGAGAATGAGCAGGAGAGGAGGGTTTGGGTTTTTACTCTATCTCCTGACAGTTACAAGCAGGAGGCAAGGGCATCTGTGTTCCCAACCCAGGCTCAATGAGATGTCGTGGTCGGAAGGAAAGCGAAATGCACGCAGAAGTTTCCCAGAAATCAGTTCCCAAGGTTTTATCTTTAATCTCTCTCCCTCCCTCCTCCAATATGGACTATATTGAGAAAACCCTGAGCTCAGCAAAGCAGCCCGTGCGCGAAGCTGGAGCATGTAACCACAGCCTGGCCCAGCTCGGCAGAAACGATAGCAAACATCTAATTTCCTACATGAGCCTGAATGGGCTCCCGGCTTTCGTTACGTCTTCATCGCAGCAGAGCCACAGACATTGCACGCGGAAATATCTGCTTTGGGTTGCGGCTCCCTCGACGGGGAGGATCTGAAGGGCAAAGCTGGAGCCTCTCCGCCGCGATTCAGCGAAGGAATTGGGCCGACACATACCTCGGCTTTGGGCTACCGACACACAGCATTACGCATGCGATCCAATGCGTTGATGAGCTGGGGGCTTTCCCAGAGGACTCTTCACTCTCTCTCAAGGCTCCCACTTTAAACTATTTCAACCTCTCTCTCCTGGCCGCATCCATCCCCGTCGTGGTGGGACGGCTCCCACCAGCCCCAGCACCGCGGCCGTGCTGCACCGACACATCTCGGCCCTCCACAAACCCCGGTGACTCAATAACTGTTCCAGTAAATTCACCACTTTTGATGTCCTTTGCTTTATGCTAGGCAGCTGTATACTTTAGTGGGAAAGGGCAACTGCCAGCCAGCTTTGTATGCAGCAAAGGGAACTTTTTTCTTTGCCAGAAAAAGTGAACATAAGCAAATGAGCTTGCTCAGCTTCTCTTATCCCAGTGAGGGAATTAACTGATTAGTCTTTGTCCTATAAATACATTTGTATTTGTTCCTGGTGTGGTCTTTAATCATGAAGACCGGCACACACACATATATGGAAAACAGCGGAGACAAAAGATCGTTACAAAGCTAGGAGCCACGTAACGGGGATGAGAAAGAAATGCAACAATAACGGGGTGACGAGTGACCATTAAATAGCTGGAGGACACCAGAACTGGGAGCCCTTAGGAGGCCAACAGGCAGTCAATATCATCTAAACTACTCAAAGAGAGCATACAACATTTTATGCAAGATTCACACTTTGGTTGGTGTCTCATGGTACTATTGAGGTCAACAGCTTAGCAGGGTCCTAAAAACCATCCAGTGCTTTTAGCAGTATTAGATCCCTGGAAGTTCTTGTTAATCAGGACTGGGAGGACAGGGTGGGGGAGAAGTTATTTCAAATGCGTTTAAGGAGCTATTGCCAGGTGATCTGAAAGCGATAAATCCCAACACCACCTACAGCCACCCCTCACAGGCATTTCTCTGGGATCCCTCAACACCAGGAATGAGTAGATTGCCCTCTAGACGTGGAGGGAGGGTAGGGTACCCGTAAAAGGTGCATTATGCTGAAAGGTAAGGGCTGGTGGATCTATAAAGCCACGTAGCTTCAGCTCAGATCCTCAAAGGCTTGTTTTTTTGTTATTTGTTTGGTTTGTTTTCATGTTTTTTAGTTTTTTTCCTTTTTGTTTCTTTTTTTTATATTTAACTACTTCAAAGAAAGAATTCAGCCCTTAGGAAAAAAGTCCCTTTGGAAGCCAATAGGATTTAAGAGCATAGGAGACAAAATCAGAAGGTGCTGCAGAAAATGTTACACTAACTGTGAGGGGCATAAGTACTTGTGCTTCAGGGAACAAGCCAATGGTTAATTAAGGACAAAAGGGGCATACAAGGGTAAGGAGAGAAGTCCATGTTAGAGGCTGGCTGTTGCATGCCTGCTGTGTTTCTTGTACCTTCTCCTGAAGCACCAGGGACTGGACAGCCTAAGAAACAGGGAAATGGGCCATGCTGAACTCCTAACCTGCTCCTATGAAGCGCTTCCTACTTTCCCTCCGACTAGCATTTGATTTGTGGAAGAAAGTACTCGCCAGACTAGCTTTTTTTGCCCTCCCTCCCAATTTTTTAGGAGGAATTACAAAATGATGGGGTTAATAGAACACAGAGCAGCTGTAACATATTTGGATTTTACTGAAGGGCTCGATACCGTCTCCTGAAATCTTATGCTCTAAATTAATTCAAGTTGGCTTGGGCAGGAAAACACTGTCATGCCGATTGAAAACTGCCTGGAAAGACTGTAAACACAGGGTAATGATACATGGCGATGCGTCTCGCTGTCGGAGAGCCTCGCGGGGCACCGCAAGGCTGGAGCACAGGCCTGCTTTGATTTAACCGCATCGGCGATCTGGGGAAAAAAAAAAAGAAAAGAAAAAAGCAATCAAAGCAGCATTTACAAAAACTCACAGATGAAGTTAAAACAAAAAGGGGTTGCAAACATCCGTTTGAACAGAGGGCTAAATCCCACGAGGTCCAGAGAGTTAAGAAATGCTGATAAAACATGACAAAACTCAAACTTTTCAGTAGGAGGGAAAGGGGAGAAGGGCTGAGCAACCTCACGTCTCTGCAGAGGTAACTGAAGAACGTGCTTAACACCTAATAGGAATGAAAAATCAAGGAGACAGCGGTGTTAACAGAGATCTAAAAGCGATTTCTTTCTCTTTCACAAGCACGATAATAGCATGATTGGATTCATAAGCTTGCAGCTACATACCAGTCCCCAAAGCCAGAGGCTGTGCGCGCTGGGTGTGTTCCCGCTCCGTACTACAGCAGAGATTTAAGGCTTGCCGATGCAGGGAGCTCGACCAGAATAGCTATTGCAGAATAAGCTGTTCCACAATAACAGCTTTGGAAGAGCTCCCTGTACAGACCACTCTATTCCACAATAAGAGTCATTTTACGATGGAGTAATTAATGCTCTTGTCCAAAGCAAAATAATTACTCTGGAATACGCTCCCTTTGATTCCCAAATATGAGCAGCAAATTCCCAAACAACTCTTGCAAAATAGGTTATTCTGGTCAATTTTCCCTGGTAGGTAAGCCCCTAAAATCAGAAGGCTCCTGATCCCTAGGCAGAAAATCAATGCAGTGACCGAGGGAAGGAGTCTCGTAGCTGATGCAATCGGGACTCTTCTGCCCTGGTCGCCGTCAAAATCTGCTGAGTGCCTACTCCAAGGCTACTGAAATCTGGGGGAATTTTGCTGCTTCAGCAGCAGAGGATTCGATCATGGCCAGCGGAATTGTTTTCAAGGAAAAATGGCTCTTTCATATTAAAATTTTTTGCTCACTTTCAGGTTTCCTTGTGCATTTCTTTCTCCATTTAATTTTAATAAAATGAAAGCGCCTCAGCTTTTGGAAAGGAAGAAAATGTGGACCAAAAGAAAATTGAGAAGGCTTGGGGAAAATTTTGTGGGGGTAAATTTAAAGAAATAGGGCTGTGGAAAAAGAACCAGCACTTTCCAAGCGGTTTTTATCCTCTCCGGCTTATTTGCCATCTTTGCAGCCCCTGCTTCTTCACACACAAGTCTTCCAAGCTCTCCAGCAGCAAAACGATGTTTTGCAAGACCTTTCCCTGCACCTCCTGGCCAGCGCTCTCCCTGTCACGAGCACCGAGCTCACCTCTGGGCTTCAGTCCAAAGCTTTACAACACCTGTGTGAGGCCCTTGATCATCCTCATCCTCCTCACTGACTTCCAGGAGGAAACCAGTGCTGTTCTGCAGGAGCTGGTACCTTTGCTTTCTCCGGCTTTGAAATATTCAGCCACTGCGGTGAAGGGCCTTTCCCAAAGCATCACGAGTGGCTGGCAATGCCAATTATGCAAGTTGCTTTAAAAACCGGTTTGGCATTTAGGTGTTAATGTCCCTAAGGCTCCTCTCCTGCAGGTAATCTTGTGCTTCCCGGCTTGTTGTCATCTTCCTCACCACCTTCCCTTTCCTTCTCTTATTTCTATTTTGCAAGGGAGAAACTGAGGCATGGAGCACCTACCTTCTCCTAAATGGCACAAAGCAGGTGGGAGGTTGGTTCTGGATATCAGACTTGCACCTTACCCTCTGACTATCGCCGGTCCCTTCAGCTCCGGGCTTTTGGTATGAGACCTAAAAGCACAAGCAGCCCCTCACGCGTCTTGCTGTTCTCCACGCTCACTGGAAAAGCCGCAACAAGACAGAGCAACCCCCAAGCTCCCCACATCTCCCATCTTCCCACACACCAGGAATGCCAGTGACCAAACGGGGGGGGGGGAATCACAAAATTCCAACACACAGGCCCAGTTTCACCGCTTTTCCTCCGTTTCTTGCTTGCAAACGTGACTCGGATTTTGCCGGCAGAGCGGCAGGAAGAGGTGGGCTCCCAGCACCATCCCCTCCTCAGAGCAGGGAGCATTTCCCACCTCGGGCACCCGGTGTGGGAAGCTGCTCCCACCCGGACCTCAAAGCCCAGGCTCAAGCCTGACTGCATTTACTGAAGGGGAGCAATTCTGGTCTCTCCTTCAAAACTGAGGGCAGAAACCTCCTTCCCGTTTCTGCCCACACTGACGATAGGCATTTGGACGCGACAGACGCACGATGCGGAGCGGGGCAGATGTGCACCACACACCGCGGAGCTGGGAAACTTCCCAGGCACCTTCCCCGGGCGGCATTATGCCCCATTTCACCGCTGCCATGTGCCATAGCTCAGCTCCCTCTGCTCAGGCACTTCCAGGGATTAAAGTCAACCTTAAAAAAAAGGCTCGATTTCTAGTTTAGTGTTGACTTTTCTTTTTTATTATTATTATTATTAACGGCTGGTCGCTAGGGACTTGAGATTCAGCCTTCTTCACCTATCCCTGCTTAATGTGAAGCAGATGTCGTCTATTAATGAACTAATTGCTCATTAGTAACCACTTCATTTCTTTTCCATCAGTTTTCTTCTATACCCAGGGAGGGCAGGCTATGTAAAACAAGTCAGTCTCCACAGAAATGCATTGCACATAATGCAGTTTGAAGGCAGCAAGGTAGAAGATGAGCAAGGCAGTGTCTCTTGCCAGACAGGCCACTAAACGGGGACCTGGGACATCCAGTTTAGTACTTGGCACTTCCATTGACTTGCCAAGCTGCTTAACCCCTCTGTACCTCGGCAGCCCTCTCAAGCCCTCACATGCCTTGTCTATTCGGATTACAAACTCTAAACAAGAGACCCCTACTCTGACTTCAGCGCTTAGCATAAAGGGGCCTTGGTATTTCCCAGCATCTTGGGAAACTATAATAGTGCAAAACATCAGAGCAGCCACACGTGCGTGTGGGTTACACTGACCCTGTATGGCCCAGCTTGTGCACAAGCTCATCTTGCACCAAATGGCCAGGCGCAGAAGGGGCTGTCCCGCGTTTGAATGCAGCTGCGCTCACACTGAGACTTTTGCTAGCACAGTTTTATCAATGAAAACAGAGTTGCACTGCTACTTGGAGCCAGGCTCACAAAACTTCAAAAGCAGAGACTACCTAGGCCTTATTTCGTCCCCGGTGGGACACTGCGTAGGGTGCTGTGAAGGTAAGTACATGAGTGACTTTGCAGTCCTCGTGCAGTCCAGCAGCTGAGCGTCACAAATGTCGCAGATACAGAGCCACATCACTCCTGAAAGCCAGATGGGATGTTCCCCCTATTCTTCATTCACCTTGAATTTTCACAGGAAACTCAAATATCACAGAATCACAGAATGGTTGAGGTTGGAAGGGACCTCTGGAGATCATCTAGTCCAACCCCCCTGGCTCAAGCAGGGTTACCTAAAACACATTGCCCAGAACCATGTCCAGACGGCTTTTGAATATCTCCAAGGATGGAAATATTAGTCCCAAAAGCTTTCTGTTAGAGTTGCATCACTCTAAGACAACACAGATACAACCCTGTGACTTCAGCTCTAGGCAGTGAATACTCCACTCACTGTACAGAGACTAAAACTTATCCATGGTAGAACATCTCCAGTTTTCCTGCTGGATGTGGAAATATGCCTGGGACAACCCTGAAGGCTGCGACCCTCCAACACGCATCTTGCTGCAGCTTCTTCGGTCCCTCCTGCTCCCAAGTGGAGACTCACACAGTGGCCCGAAGACTCACCCTTAGGGGACCCCTGAGCTTGCGACTCTCAAATTCCAGTCCACAGCATTACGTCTCGGTTTAATCAAGAGAGATTATTTCCCTCTGGGCTCTGCATTCAAAAATACAGTGATACTTATGCATTATTTATAGAAAAGGGATGACATTCAAACTCTGTCTGGGTCCCAGCCACCAGATTGCATCTTTCTAATGGTTTCCCAACAGAGAAAGATTCCTGTTCTGGCTGCCTGGTTCTCCTCTCCCCTTTCCCCCTGATACTAAGAGATCTTAAGAGCTTAGAAAGTTATAGCCATGCTAATTTTGTAATACACTGGAACTCTCCTTTTGCATTGTCCTAAGGGGGACTCACTGTAATTTGGTTCTTGGAAATAATTTCTCCCCTCGTAAAACACCCCAAATTGTAAACCTTCCAATGAACTCCTTCCATGAAGAGCTTTTAAAATTTTACTTTGGTAATCATAATAATAAACAACTCCAGCCTGTACAGAGCCTTTCATCCCAAAGGATTCCCGAGTGCTTTCAACCACCGCACACCAACTGTATACGGGGATGAATTCACCCCCCTGCACGCACACAGCTGTTGCTGGGACAGCAGCTAGCGGCACAGAGCGCAGCTCTGCAGAGGGGTTACTAGCAGCAAGGGAGGAACAACGTCTCAGCCAACGTTCAACGCTCAGTGCAACGGGTGCAACTGCACTGGTATGAAGCTTGAACCTGGACAAAGCGGGAATGGCCCAAGTCCTCCACTTGCGTAGAGTGTCATGAAATTAAAAGGCCAGTAGGAGATTACAGAGAAACCTACTGCACTTTTACTTTTACTGTCACTGCACAGTGACAGGGCAAGAGGCAGCAGGCACAAGTCGCAACACAAGAAATTCCAATTAGATAGAAGGAGAAATTTTTCACCCTAAGGGTGAAATATTGCAATAGGTTGCCCAGAGAAGTTGTGGCATCTCCATCCTTGCAAACGCTCAAAATTCAACTGGACAAGACCTTGAGCAACCTGATCTAATCTGGACCTACTTTAAGTAGGGGGTTGGACTACAGACATCTCGAGATCCCTTCTATCCTGAATTTTTCTGTGCTATAATCTGGCACAATAACTTAAAGCATGAGTTGCATCACACATTAACTTCTGAACTACAGCATCCATCATAGACTGGCCTTTATTGCTAGTTACAGACCTGGTAAGCTCCAGCCAACAACCAGAAACTGTGGTGCCTCAAATGGCACCAGCAAGATTCTGCAGAAAACTCACTGTTCTAATACTCCAAAAATTTCACCCAAAATTGATTTCTTCTCATCCTATCCCTACCTCACAGCTGTGGAAAAGAACTGATCACTGAACCTTGTGTACCAAATGTTTCCACACCGTGTCTTTCCTCCCTACAAGCCCATATTTTCTGGATTAAATCAATGCACTTCTGTTAACTGTTCCTCTCAGGAACCAATCGCTGGTTATTCTGGTTAACCCTGACCCTCTCCAGTTCACCAATATTAGTGAAGTGCAATGCCCAAACCTGGAGTCAACATATTCTAATAAACACCTCATCAACACTAGTGTAATCACCTCCCTTATCTTATGTACAGCATTCCTATCACCATGGCCCAGAAAGCTCTTGCAAAGCAGATGAAGGACATCCCCCTGTCCCACCTGAGTTACAGTCTACTGCAGCTCCAGACCTTTTACTGTGGCCCAGCAGCCTCACCCGTTGTTCCCCCCTCTTCGTGAATCTGTGCACTGGATTACACCTTCTGCAGCACAGCACTGCTTACATCTTTGCTGAAATTTGTCTTGCCGATTTCAGGTTCATGCTTAACTCCTGAAAAAGCAATTTTTTCCCCTAAGGATGTGTGCACATAGCGCAAGTAATGACAACTATACCTTGTCTTCTCAGAAAAACGTCCAAGTTCTGATCTGAAGGCAACAAGGCAGGAAGATTCTGCTCTGGTGCTTAGTTAATTTTCAGCTATTCATTCTTCAGCTTGCATTGGGTACTCACAGGGGGTTAATACATGGGCAAAGACTACAGCATTATGTAAAGACGTGGTGGCTAGGCAGCAGCTACAGGCAAAGCCACTGCGCAAACGAAGCCTCCTGAGACTGGGCGCCAGGGAAGTTTGAGTATAAAAGATATCATTCCTTTTTTTGTTGATATCATTATATATTATACTCTGTTTCATTATAATCTGCAAATACTTTGTAACCCCCCGCCGTTCTCACTGCGATTGGCAGTCATCCTGTTATCTCATGACACAGATCCCAAAGGAATCATTGTCTGGATTCAGGCTGAACTTGGACATAGGAACAAGCAGGCAATTTGGGGTTTTAACCTGTTTTGGCTTTAGATACCGCTGTGAAACAAACGGCCCAACAGTCCATATAACCGTACAACATTTTTTAACAAAAAGCCCTGAACTACAGAGGCAGCATTTTTCTGCTGTAGGGCAGGGAGACCTGGGGCAAAACAGTGTAGATATCTATAGCCCAGACAAAGGCCACATGACTCATTGACTTTGGACAAAGATCTAGCGAGTTCCAGTTCTGCTACATAGCAGCTTTTAAACTGCAGCTACAAGCACTGGCAAATACGTTGAAAAATTCTTTACTGCTATAGTTTAAACCTAGAAAACACGCAGTGCAAAGGTGAAGTGAAGAACAACTTTTTGTTTAAAGTTTTAACCCTACAGAGTTTACATAGTGAACAAGTCATTTATAACTTGTAAGCCCAGTACGTACAGTATCACATAAACTTTTCAATTTATAATGTTTCACAGCAGTAGGAATTCATCATTCTATTCATCATAGGAACTGAAAAAACATAACTACTTAAAAGAAGTGGGGGAAAGAGAAAACTTCCCATCAAAAAGTAATGAAAAGAGAGTTAATTACAGTACTTTTTAAAAAAATGGCGGTTGGGCATCAGCCAAAAAGCATTCTGTTTAGACCTGGTTAAGTCTTCCTAAGGGAAGCATTATTTTGTTGATACAGATATTCAAGTCTCTATTTTTAGAGCACATCCCAGTCAATGAGTTTAGCACTTTCCCATTTGGACCAACAGCCTATTAGTTTTGTTCAGACCTTCTGTAATACCACATGGTAGCTTGTTCGCTTTGCAACAATTGCGTAAATCATCATCGAGTCCATGGCTGTCATTAAACTGTTTTACCCCAAATAACCTCTTGAATAGGGAGAGTGAGACTTAACTCTTCTACCCTGTGTGTTAACTGTATGACTTCCTTGTCTGCATTTCAATCTTTCCTTCAAACCCGCCAGAGCAGTCGGTACGTGGGCGCGCAGGGCTGCTGTGTGTGGGAACATGACAGGCTGGAGAAACAGGCTGATGAAGCTGGACAAAGTCCTGCACTCGGGGAGGAAGAGCCCCATGCCCCCGCACAGGACAGCTATCAACCGGCTAGAAAACAGCTTTGCAGAGAGGACCTGGGGATTCTGCTGGACAAGCGGAACATGAGCCAGCAACGTGCTCTTGCAGCAAGGAAGGCCAACAGCATCCTGGGCTGCATTAGGAAGCTCGTTGCCAGCAGGTTAAGGAAGGTCATCCTTGCCCTCTCCTCAGCACTGGTGAGACACCCCCGGAGTGCTGTGTCTAGTGCTGGGCTCCCCAGTGCAGGACAGACATGGACATGCTGGAGCGAGTCCAGCCAAGGGCTGCAGAGGTGATTAAGGGATTGGAGGATCTGACACGAGAGGCTGAGAGAGCTGGAGAAGAGAAGGCTTCAGGGAGGACCTTATGCTGTCTGCAACTACCTAATGAGGGGGTGTGGAAAAGACAGAGCCAAACTCTCCTCAGAGGTGCACGGCAATAGGACAAGAGGCAGCAGACCATTTGCAACACAGGAAATAGCTACTAGATTTTAGGGGAGAAGCATCACCATGAGGGCAGTCAAACACAAAACAGGGGCCCAGGGAATCCATATAACTTCCATCCTTGGAGACATGCAACACACAACTTGACAAGGCCATGACTGACCTGATCTAAACCTGCTCAGAGCAGGAGTTTGGACTAGATGAGCTCCAGGGGTCCCTTCTAACTAACCATAAATTATTCTATGATTCTATGACTCAAGTCTTTTCACCAAGCTACTTGTTTTTTGGTTTTTTTTTTAAACTCTCATGATTCATTTGAAGCTTCAGATCCAAACCTCTGAATCACATGCAACTAACCCTCTCTTAACTGACCTAGCATTTGATCCTAAAAACACCTCATATCAAAGAAATTAGAGTGGACTTCCAGTTTTTGTTAATTAAGTGTTCATAGGAGTGAATAATATATCTGATAAGCCTTTGAAGCCAGAGAGGAATATGCCTTTCTTTTCACAGGAGAGCTCACCGCCACCATCATTTTTATAGCAGCCGGAAAATGGTGGGCTCTGCAGAAAGATACAAGCCAAGATTTTAAAGCAATTCACACCGTTGCAAAAGGATGACGTACTCAGAGCTGTTTAGCACTGACCTGTAGAAATGGAGCCAGACTGATCGCTCTGGAGCCAAGATATATGAAAAACCATAAAGCACCCTCAAACACCTTGGTCCAGGTGTCTACACTGAAGAGCTTATAAGCAAATGCTACGCATAACCAACCCAAAAGGAAGGGCTCCAAGTCGGGGAGGACGCAGGTCAGTAACAGGAGAATCAGGAAACTCTTGGAGGAAGCGAGCAACTTCAGGGTTGCACCTTAACGTGTCCCACAGGCAGCTCGACAAATAAAATGCTGTCGGGGGGCTTTTCCACCTAGCAAACTGAAATCAAATGACTAGAAATTGGCAGATTTCACGGGAAGCAGCTTGGGGTTTTGTTACCTGATATTCCAGGACGCGGAGTTAATTTTTTTGCTATTTTCTTTTTTTTGTTTTTTGCTTTTTTTTTTAAAAAAAAAAAAGATTCTTTCCCCTGCTTCCCCCCTGCACAAGAAAAACTCCACAAACCACAGAGTGACACTGATACACTAGTATAAGAGCTCACCAAAGGACTGCAGTAATTCTCTCTTGCTGTCAATTTTCAAATCAAGATTGGAGAACTTCCTAGAAACGATGCTCTCTTTTAAAGAGGAATTAATTTTGGGAAGTCCAGCGGCCACTTCTGCTAGGTCAATTGACCTGACAGCAAAGGTTTGCAAGCCAGCATTATCATGCCAGCAAACAGAGAGGAGCCGGAGGCTGGAGCACGGGGTGGGAGAGGCTGGGGAGACCCAGCGCTGAGTTGCGAGCGCGGAAACAGCCGCGGACGGCCTTGAATATACAGCAACCTCACTGGAAGAAAAGTGAGATGCGACAGACAAAGAGCTGGGGAACAGCTTGTGAATGCAGGACAAGAAGCTGGCTAAAATAGGAGCCAGGGAAAATCAGGAACAGGATCAAATGAGGGAAGCAATGTGCTTTGCATACAGGGAGGGGGATGCTAGCAGCGGTGTTTTAGCTAGAAGATGGCAGATGAGATGGCTAAAGACCACAGAGGAGCCATCCCGACATAAGCACTGAATAATTTTGCAGGTGGGCCAGGGACGAAGTATCGGGCGCTGGCTGGGAAGCAGCAGGGCAGCAGGGAGCGAGGGAAGGGGCTGCTCCAGCCAGGGACCCCGCGGCCCCGCACCCGTGTGCAGACAGGCAGCGCGATTTCCCTGCAGCGCCCAGACTTGGCTGGACTCGCCGAGCCCTCCGAGCGGTCGGGGCACGCCATCTAGTGAACGGCGACCGCTCGCCGGCGGCCGGCTCTGGCGCGGGGCGCTCGGCGGGCTCGAACCCCCACCCAGGCCAGAGCCAGCCTCACTGCTGACCCCCCCTGCAGCAGGTGCATCTTCATATGCAGGGACTTGAAATAAGGAGCATACTGCCTCGACCGCAGTTTCGAACACAAGAGCAAATCACAGGTTAAAAAAAAAAGCATAACCAAAATATAACCATCAAACCTATCCCCCCACACAAGCTATTTTAGTCTTGACACTACTACAGATCCTCTGTATGATCTCAGAGAGCTTGTCTGTTTTCCACCCCTAGAGTCCTCTTGATCATAAAGATATTAGGAAGTACAAAAGGTAGTGAGTTTTGGGGGGGTTGTGCTAATGCTGTCTCCCCCTTGCCATTTATTTCAAGAGGGGTTTTTTGGACTGGTATCACTTTAATTCTTGCATTTGTAAGCCCAAATCTGAAATACCCTGAAGGATCTCATTTTCAGAGTGAGTACAAAGCATTTTCTGAGGGAAAGAAAAAAAAATCCCCCAAGTGGTTTAGGTACACCTGAAATCATACTGAGTCACTAATGGACCACAGCATCGCATTTATTACAGAATTGGGATGTGTAACTCTGCCTGCGGATGGTAAGCCTAAACACAAGGATGTCTTCCCTCCCAGCATCACTTTCATTTTGACAACTAACCCTAAGAGCATATTTTGTCCTCAAATTTTGTGGCTATGAAAGGGCATATATAGTTTCCTGCGATAAGGGCACGTGAGATTCAAAGGGAATGATAAACACTTTCCGCTCTTCTGAGCCCAACATACAGACTGCACCGGGGGCAAGGGTGGGACTGGCATAACTATCACAGAGAAATGTGTTCAGCTTGAGGCAGGCTACTGATGACTGTGAGTTTACATAGACCAAGCACTGAAAACTGTCTAGTGAGGAGACATTCACTGGAAATATTAACAGTCATTAAGGATTTCAAGTCTACTTCCACCAGCGCAAAGCGAGGTACTGAGAAACTAAAGTGTAATGTGGACTCCAGGCATCTTGTATGCTTAGTCCTGCATATTTAACTAGGATAGAGAAAAGCGAATGGTTGGGGGGGAGAGAGGAGGGGGAAGAAAAACATGCTGCTTTTCTTACTTCTTTAGGATGTATTACCTGATTAAACCTGGGAAAAAACCTTACATTGTAAAGTCCGAAGTAGGCTGCACAGATTCCCAGCTTTTCTGCATAACAGGCTGTAATTCCCATCTTAATTTGGTAAGACGCTGCTCAAGACTTTTTAAAATTTCGTTGCTTATCTCCAAGCTGCAATTCAACTCCTTCCAGAAGCTCTCCTTAGGACAGATTCTGAAGATCTCATTTAATCGACAATCTGAAAAATGTGGTTAGAAAGTACTGCAAAGGAACTTTGATTACTCTCACGCTGGAGTTAAGACAAAGGAGGAGGGAGGGAGGGAGAATCCACAGACTCTCCCAACACGCACAAGAGACTTGACATCTTGAACTGTTGGCTGCAGCATCCACCAAGACATAAATCAGGCCATTCATGAAGGGGCCTGGTCTGCCAATATACATAAAGAGAAATACTAGACGGAAAGAGGCAAATCTGAATTAGATCCATCTCTTGCATAGCAGAAATCCTTTACGCCAGTTAGATGAGAGAAACTGGTGTTTGAAAACCACAGAAGGTTTGGCAAGTGTAAAATTTTACATGGTAATGAGCCCCCAAAGAATTTTGACCTGTGAAGGATATTTAACTACTGAGAAAGATTTATATCCAATATTACACAAAAATGGAAGTGAGCACAGAGTACAGGGAATTAGAAACATACTACAAACATCCTCCTGTTCACATCAGCGTTGGGAAAAAAAAAAAAAAAAAAACCTTAAGAAAATACCAGAAACACTTTTCAATACATAAGTAATGAGAAACGTAAGATTCCCTAGCCAGGGAAACTGTTAAGTATGGTTTGTCGCTGTTTGTATTAAGTATCTAAAAGCCTTATCACTACAAAATACTGTAATAGGCTTTGTACAAAGAGAGACTCTCTGCCCTGGAGAACTTGTAATCTACCTACTCAATGTCAGGGAAGTTTTATGTAACTAGAACTGAGACACAAGAGCCATCCAATCTATTATTAAAAGAAGAGCCATTAGCTGAGCACAGATTTCTCAAGCCTCGGGTCAATGACACAAGCACAAGACTACCCATCTTTTCTCCCCGCAGGTAGCATCTCAGTGCATACCTAGATAGCCCTGAAATGTCACTCCACTGAAATAGCTTGCAACAAAACTCCTTCTATATTAATACTTTTAAAGACCTGGATTTCATGAAGCCTAAAATCCACAAGTTTTTCAACTAGCTTATTTCATACCTGAATTATCAGTCTAATGTAAAAGAAAAGAAGCTTCCATTGAGTGAACTTACAGCTGTATCTTCATAATGGATTCCTTATCATTAGTGAAGTTAGTTCCATTCCCTCTGTACATACACTGTATAGACAGTGTATATAATCTCATTTGTAATAATGGGAGACTAGAATTTGTCCTACATCTACCACCTACCCATACTAAAGCAGACTGAGGCACTCTACTTGATCATTTATATCACTTTGTTTTCTCCTTACATCCAGGCAAGAGAGTACAAAACCATATTTTTTCTAAAAGATTGTAACAATAACTAGATATAATTGTTCTAAACGGGCAACATATATTTAGAAAAAAACAGCATTTCTTTCCTACAATCAATCTATCTCAGTAAAGAACCTACTGCATCCACGATTCACTCTCTCTCTTGGGCATTTGTGGCATGTAACCATGACCAAGTGCACTTTTGAACATGCACATTTACGTTTACAAACTCAAAGCCATGACTTCTCTGCTAGTCTGTTCTACCACACTGCTGCACAACAATCCTATTCACTCCAAATTAGTCCATCATTAAAGGAAATTTTAACGCAAAATCTTAGGAAAAACAGGTTATTAGTTTTGTTTCTAGAATAATGGTTTATTTATGGCATTTGGCTTTAAGAAAAGAAGAAATAAACCCTTCAATCCAAACTAGTTTATCTATTAAGCATCTCAAGACAGCAGATTATTTTATTTTCGGCCATCTGTTGAAATACTTTGACACTACAAAGCAGATCCACAGAAGTACATACATACCCAAAACGCATTCAAACAGGGCCAAGAGAGTAAATACTTTTGTCAGTGTAAGCCACTGCAATGAGACCTCTTTTGGGTACAGATCATCTTTACTACGCACTTCTGTAAGTGTTCAACACAGCTGGGCCAAGCCTGGTGTTGAAGCTTCTGAAAACAACTGCAGTACAAAGTATGTTCGAGACAGCTCAATTATTTCCAAGGGATGATATGCACATTAAAATACCTTTTTGACTTGGACTTCTATCTGTCTTCCCAACCCAGGCTGCCAGAGCTTCTAGAAGAGAGAGAACAATAAATCACAAAGAGCTTTTAAATAAAAAAGCGCTTACATATTTACTGTACTCTGAAATGATTTTTGAAAAGAACAGTAAGATGACTACAGTGGACTGTATATATAGTTCTGCAAAATTGGAGGTGGGCATGGTCATGGCATGGCATACAAAAATAATATGTGGAACGATTTCAAATGTGGTTTGTCCTTACATAACTTGGACAAAGACCAAGTATTGCCAGAAACACTGATGCCTCCTGAGGAGGCTCATTTCTGTTTGGAATAGACTTTGACCTTTCCATTAGTTCCTTACAGTAAAAAGGAAACTGCTCGCCACCTTCTCACCTGAATGGTTTGGTACTATTCAATACACCAGGCAAGCAGTTCCAGTTACATTAAGAAAACTTCTACAAGAATGAAATAAACACAAAATAAAAAAAATCCCACACCCCTAAACACCCCCCCCCCACACACACGCACTTTAAAGATTTAATCTGCCCTCTTCCAACCTGAACATTTCAGTTATGATACTCAGCCCATCACTGACCAGCTCTGTGCCTGGCACGTCATCTGAACAGTAACAGGTAACACTAAATAACCAAAAGCAAGAGGAAAGTAATGGACGGAGTAGGTTTCAAAATAATACATTTATTCAAACTGAACAGAGGACACAAACTCCAATTAGCTTAAAAATTTTATACTACATTATGGCAAACACAGGACCAGTATGCTCAGAGCATAGACACATGATTTACAACTTATAATTTTAACATGGGCTGAAATTCTTAAACTGAAAGGCAAAACTTCAAATACATATCAAGAACAGAATATGGGATTTTTCTTTTAATTAAGTATACCCAATAATTTGATATAAACAATTAAAAAGTATTTAAATACATGCTTAAGTAGCTAAAGTTTAAATGATTAGCAAGATATGTAGATATAAAGTTACAAGAAGTATTTTGGAGTTGTATAAAAGATGCAACTTTGTCCCCAGACAAAGCCTACAATATAAGGTACTAATCTTGTCAAGAGAATATTCTCTACCGACACGCAGTCCTGCTGACAAACAACCTAGTAAATTAGCTTCCCAGTATTCTAACTTGCAGGCAGATTTACTTACGCAGCATGCATTCAGTAATGAAAGTCTCAGTAAAACCACCTTTTGAGATAGTGTGAATTGGAAATAAATTCTTCAATGAAATAGGTCTTACAACCTGATTGCTTTGAAGGGATGATACAGAAGGACATCCTATGTTACTTCTCATCCTCGTTAAATTGAGTTTTATTACTAAGCTTTTTAAATTTATTTATATTTTTCCCTGAATAGCTTATAATCAAAATCTGATCTTTATGCAAATCTGAAACAACTCCAACAATGGTCTTACTGATTACCTACCTCTGAGCTTAGAGGCTTTGCCTGTGTAAGTCACAAGGTCGCCCAAATCTCACACATCCCTTAATTATTTTAACAAATATTTACATCTCCTGACTAAATATTCATTCCAGAGTAAGTTCTGAACAGTTACTGTACACTTGGACGTCATCGTTTCTCTGAAAGTACTGCAGCTTCTGTTTTTTTGGTCAACAGGAAAGACAACAAAGCACTTGACCTGGAGCTAGTCCGCAAGCCAGTGATTTGCTTAAGTTGTCTTTATCACCTGTGCAGAGCTGCTCATGAAGCGTCTGAAACAGGGCGACTGAATCACCAAGCGCGTCCTAATCTTTTTAAGCTTGCAGAACATCTGTTGCTGAAGTCCAGCTGTTGTGGGCTTGCCTACTTTCTACGTGAGAAGGCAGATACTTCCTGCTAACATACTTTGCTGTGGTTGGCACGCAGCTAATTTGGACTCCATAGGTAACAGGGGGAAACTGGCATTTGTGACTGAAAGCAATACGTTTAAATGCATTTCATATAACCTACTAAATTCTCACAATATACCAAGTTTCAGACAAACTCAAAAGCTACAAGTGATCAATGAACATGTCACAATTATCTTAATCAGGGCATTCTTTATAAAAACCAGCTATTTTTGGCTCCGTTATATATTCCACAGAAAAAACTCAAATGAACAGTAAACACTATAAATAGCAGCAGCAAAGTCCCAAATAATACAATCAGATACTTCACTGCCAGGCCAGTTAAAGCTGTAAAAAGCTTAAAAATCAGTAAATCTTTGAAAACAGCTTCTTCTGATATTTCCCTATTTTAAAACTAACTGCATTGAAGTCCACTCCATTCCTAAACTTCTGATATTGCATGAAAGCTAGAGGACAATTTTAGTTAGAATATCTTTATCACATTTCAGCCAGCTAACCTTATCCCTGCATAAAGATCAAGGAATGTCAAGTAAGACTGCTTACAATTTTTTTCAAACTGAAGATATTTTAGTAATGCAAGATTTAGCACACTTCAGAGCCCACTAATTCCAATTTTAATCATACAATATCAAGTCAGTTTTAAAAGTGTATTTTAGTGAAATTAGTTTTACTCTTGCATTTTCACGTAAGGTAAGTTTTGGCCTAAAAAGCTTATAGTGAAGTCATATCTTCAAAATCTACAAACTGACTTCCATGCTGATATCTCCAAGTTAATCTCAATTTACAAGAAAGAAAACAATCCCCTAGGATTATATTAACTGCAAAGATCATACTGATATGAAATTTCAGCTTTGTCACAGCAATTTTACTAATAAAATAAAATTACAGTAACTCTGTGATCAGTAACAGTACTGTAAGCAGCTTTCTTTGCAAACTGTACAGAGTACAAACTCAACATGTGAACACTGACCCTTCTTCTAAAATTAATCTTACTGTACATCTTGCTTTGTAACAACTAAATGCTATGGTCCATCACGCAAACCATGAGACTGTCCAAACTTTTTTGTTCCACTAACTTCAAATGAGTTTTTACAAATAATTTAGCTAATCTAGATAAATATTGAGCATATAATTATGCTGAAATACACTTGGGAGCCAACGTTTTCTAGGGAAATACGCAATTATTACTATAAACATTAAGTACTAACTGCCCACCTCAATATCACTGTGCGCAGCACCATCATAAAATGTGCTTTCTATAGAGTACACAAAATCAAGAAGGTTTATATGCCAGGAATTATGGAGCATTCTACAGTCAGTATCTTTGTTTTAAAATTTGAGAATTTACTGCTAAAGACAGACTTTAATGAGTGAACCTAGACTGTCAGTATTTAATTACATGGTTAAAGACAGTACCGATAACAAATAATCTAGAAAACCAATGATGTAGTCAAAACACTGGCTGTATCAGACGTCACTTTTTGACTGCACAGTCAGCAAGGCCATGAGATGAAAGTATTTATGTACTCCAGCTGTACTTGGTTAGTGAATTTTGTACCTGAGATGAAAATCAAGAGGTAAGAGAATCTGTGGTGTAAACAGCCATCAGGTGAACAAGAACAAACATGCCTTCCTAACTGTGGGTTTTTTTTAAATATATGCCAAAAAAAAAAAAAATCACAACTGACATTTTCCCCTTACAATTAGTTTCATTTTACTTTTTAGACAAACTCATTTTACTGTGTGACTGATTGTGATCTGAAACTGTTTTAAAGGCTCCTGTGATTCCAATGCTTTAGTAATTCAAATGGAATTTTGAGTAAAAGCAACATCCTCTGCTCCCTAGTCTTAAGAAATTTAAGGCACCCATAAGAAGCAAACTTCATGGAAAGTTTCCATTCTAGGGGAAAAAAAACCCTGATTTTTCCCCTCAACAGAAAAAATTCATGGATTAAAAAAAGTAATTAGAATGCCATTCTCTGTCAGTGAGGCAACAGCTTAATGACATTAAGCTTAAATGAAAGCAAACCTAAAGAGCTACTATTGAAGCCACAGGATCTTCACTAACATCACAAAAATGTAGTATTTTGACGGAAGAGAAAGTTTGTATTAAATTCTGAAAAAGCTAAAAGGCAGAAGCAGAACAAGGTTGGGCCCTATGTAATGATGAAAGAAAATAAATGAGAAACATTCTTCCATGATAGATACACTTAATTTATACAGCAAACTCTTAAGTTTAATGAATCACTGTACCACAACGAGTGCAAATACATGATTTTGTGGGCAGGAACACTGATAAAGAAGCATATTTTGTTTTCATCTGTATGGAATGACAGTAAATTACTTGTTTGATGAACGGAAATTTCATTCCACATGTCAGAAAACATACCTATGATTTATTACTAGAATCAGCTCAAAACGCTTTCCATAATCACAAAAGCTCAACTAATATGAAGCCATTAGACACAAAGATATACATGGTTTTGGTTAAATAAAAATCTGGCTTTTCTTCAAATTACGAAGTTTAATTCTTTGCTTCTGCAGCTCCCTTATCCAGTTTTTCCTTTGCTTTCTCTTTCTCTTCCAGTTTTTCTTCTTTTTGAAGCAGTGCCATAATCTCAGCAACCTGACTGGTTCCAATATCAATGTCTTCTTTGTCAATCAATTCTACTACCTACATGAACATAAAATGAAATGGAGAGTAACATTAAATTTTTACATGATTGAAGCATTTTGACAACTTAAAATTTATTAAGAGAAAAGTAGCCAGTTCTCTCCCATTCAAGAAAACAAGAAAAAAATTGATTTAGCAGCACATAGGAAACCTTTTTAAAAATGAGCATGAAGTGTTTCTGCTGATCATCTTGGCGGCTGGAACAGAAAGCTGGTATGTCATTTTTCTTTTACCTTGGCATTTTTTTCCTATATGAAAAACACAAACTCAAACCATAACCAATGCCTCAGGCATACTTGGAGTACTTAAATGAATAATAATAAAAAAAAAAGCCAAATTTTAAAGCAAATAACTTAAAACTTCTGCCTTCCAAACACAAAGAGTCACATTTTAAAGCATTAACTAAAATGAACCCATTTATTGTTTCTGTTTCAATGGAAAGCTCAGATTCAGCATTCAGTACTGCTGAAATAGTATTTACAACAATATCCAACTCACAGGCTTCTTATTATTGAAAAGACCTACTGCACTGAATACAAGGCATAAAAATCACAAAAATTTTACAAAGTGAGGGGAGATGCCTTTTTGAAAGCAAAATAAATTAAAAAAAAAAATCTAGCAAACACTTCCAAATTCCTTTTTGCAGCTTTCTATACAAATGTACTCTCAATATAGTTCAAGTTCCTAGAATTAAAGCATTACATACAGAATTAATTCAGCAATACGTTTTACCTATGTTGATAAATAAAACTGAATGTGACAGCTGTTCAGAGCAGCAATGCAGATGAGTGAAAACATGTTTCAAAACATGTTACTGCTCTTTCCAGCTGGCCGTAGTATTTTTTTTTTCACTTTAAGTATTATTTCTATATTGGGTAGAAAAGTTACTTACAAGGAAGTAAATTTCATGTTATCTCTAAATTTACCTCATAGAACAGAAGCAAGAAAAAGGAGAAACACAGAGGAAACCTGAGAAAATTCTGCAAAATGAGAAAACAGGACAAAGCAGGCAAAGAACAGGTGCCTTAAAGTACAGTGTCACAGAGGTAACATAATATTGACTAGGCAGAAAATGCTTCTGAAAAGCATTGAGAGGGAGTAGAAAGGCAGCAGAAAGAGAGAATGGCCAAATTATCACAGGCCCTCTATTTCTACTAGTGGAGAATGCTTAAGACTTACAGGATCTGAGCTTACACACTGAATCAGTCATTTGCAACGGACCTAAAGAACGTGATGGTCTGATGTCTTTCAAGCATAGGAAATATAGGTCACAATGAAACGCCTTGGATATACTGGTAGGCAAAGAAGTTATGCCTTTGTATTGACATAAAGTATATATATACATTATATCAAGATTTTGGCTAAATAATGGTGTTCCTCAAGCTCCTTTTCCAAAGCTGCTTTCCCATCTTCCTTTCCACCTATTAATGGCATAACAAAATTACCTTATTTTACAGCATTTGACATATGCATACAGGAAAATCCACAGCCTTAAAGGTAACGTGGATAACAGACACAAGATAAAAAACAAATTTTCTCCCCCAGTATAGCCACGGAAATTCTGAAGATGTTAATACATATTATAATATCTATTTACAGTAGATTACCCAAAACCTCATCCTTATATCAAATAAAGATTCTGTGAAAAAGAAAGCAATAAGAAATTGTGTCAAAACAGGGAAAATATTTGAAGTATGTCCAGCCATATTTTATTTAAATAATCCACAGACTTACCTTAACAACATTATCTATATCAATTTTGCCATCCTTGTTTTCATCTAGTGCCTCTGCAATCCTAGTTAGCTTCTCCTCTGGAATCTTCTGAATTTGTTTCATCGCATTAATAAGCTCAGCAATACTGATGAGATTCTCCCTAAAAGGGAAACACAACCTGTATATGGCAAGCAGTTACTCCAAAGGAGTAAAGGTGACAGTACTGAAACATATAGTACTGAAAGTCACTACACTGCAGGTCATTTATAAAACATTAATAATTTTATTTATAACCCTGAACAGAATGCAAAAAAGCAAAAAAGAGTTACCGATCAGCAAGCAGATTTCAAGTGATCTTTTATCTTTACATAGAATCTCACACTTCAGGTTTCCACATGTTTTATTGCACAAATGTAAGTAGCTAGTGGCATTTGAAATAACGTTTGGCACAGCTTCTGTGTTTCCCAGCATGTTTATCTAATGCCCTTGCCCCTCCCCTATTTATCCAGGATGCAGTGCCAAGCCCCAGTCCTCCTTCTGGATTTAGAGAGGCTGGCCTATACAAAATAAAGCAAGCAGACAAGAAAATATATGTGAAAGTCACAGGAAAGCAAAAGCTAAGAACTAATCTCTCTAGCAACTTAGTTGCTTTTTTAAAAAAGGCTTCATTTGCTCAAATCATGGAATACACTTTGTAGAAGAAAGGCCTAAACGTCACACTGTGGCTAACAGATTTCAGAAACTGCCTATTTCCATTGTCTGCTTACTGATACCATGAAGCTAACATTGGCTATTTTCTGCACACTGAAGACTCTGCTTGCCTACAGAGCTTTACTAATTTATTGTGAAGAACCACCTTCCAGCACAGGTCACGCTGAAATGCAGGAGACAGTGAACCCAACAATTATTAAATAGAAGGGCTTTGTTAGTATAGTCCTAACTTCATACCTGCCTAACCTCTGGACACAGACTGACTTTTTTTCAGGGAGCATTTTTCAGACTGCTACTAAGTGTCCTGGACTTCTGCTGTTCCTACGACTCCTGCTTTGATGGCTTGGCAATGACTGCATCGATCAGATTCAAATGCTAAAAGTAACTTGAATAGAAAAGAGGGGGGGAAAAAAACAGGCATCATTACATTAAGTTTGAACGCTTCTCCTTAAGCCACTGAAAATATAATGCCCTTTACACCGTAATTACATGGGATATGAATCCAAAGTAATCCTAACATTTTCATGCAGTAGCTTTAAAATTCAACCAGTGACCAACAGGATTTATGCAAGACCCCAAAGCAGACAGGAAAGTTGTTTCAGTCTTCCCAAGGCAGGGAAAGGCACACTCGCACACACGGAGGCAATTGACAGGATCGGACCAGGAGTTTCAAGGCATCCTGGATTATCTTGTGTGCACTGAAGCTCAGCTACAGGTCAGTGGTAACTGCCCATCGAGTAACATCCACGGTGGATTGCTGACAGCCTGTTAAGCTTGTCAGTGCAATTCATGCCAACATATGGAAATTTCTTCCCACCTGACCCAATTCTGCTTCCTTTTGCTGATGGTATATCACTGGTGCCTCACGTCACTTCAATAAGCTGCTTTCCCAGTGGAGCAAAGACAAAGACTTCTGACAGACTGAACGTCAGTTCAGGAACTGACAGGGAAGTTCACCCATTTGGAACAGCAGTTTAAAGATACTGGTGAAAAAGGAATCTTACTGGGGAAAAAAGAATCTTGTTCAAAGAAGTCTTTTCCATCTTTGAAGATAACAGGGATTTTCCAATACATTTCAATGGAAGCCAGGTTTTCATACACAACAAATTCTAACCTAAACGTCTGAATGAAAGCCTACTGCAAAACGGCCTAAGGACTGATTTGGGCCCCTGTGAATTATGGTAATATAACTTGAAGTTTAAAAAACAAACCTCTGATAATTAAGCAACATTTAATTAATCAATTCCGGTCATCCACTATCACCTACAAAAATTAGATTTTTTTTCCACAAAGCCATTCATTACATAGTGTATAGCTACATTCAAAAAAAGCAGAGGAAATACTGTATTTTAATTTACACATTTGGATGGTTATGATCAACAAATTCTCTATAGCATCTTTCACATGTCCTTCTTAATCTTATTATACAAAACTTGAAACAAATGACTATTGGCCATGGGGGATCCGAAAAAAACAAAGTTTAGAAGCAACAGAAGCAGAATGCTTATTTTTGTTCAGGTTATGTCTTTTGGGAGCTGGGAAACTCTCTTAATGAATCAGACAATAAAGTGGTGTAAGCACAAACTAGATTAATACTGTATTCATAATCACAAGCTGTGAGAATTACTGTCA
The DNA here is from genome assembly GCF_036370855.1 of Dromaius novaehollandiae. Classification (NCBI taxonomy): domain Eukaryota; kingdom Metazoa; phylum Chordata; class Aves; order Casuariiformes; family Dromaiidae; genus Dromaius; species Dromaius novaehollandiae. The sequence continues at coordinate 79,148,032 of NC_088101.1, read as the reverse complement.
CAGCTTATAGGCAATTCAGTGCCATTAACGTGCAGTGCAGAATTGTCTGAAAGACTCTCCAGCAACATCAAGACCTGGAGCAGTGTTGATAAAAGAACTTTGCAAAAAAAACTATGTTAAGAACGTTCTTTGAAAATCTGCAAGCTTGCTAAAATTAAAATGGAGCAAAGTTTTGGCACGGGGTCATGTATAATTATATGCTCACTTCCACTAGATCTGCTCCCCCATTTCTCTCCAAAGTAGTATCTGTTTACACTAGAGACAAAAATAGATTTTACTGCAATTTTCCTCTCACTGACACCCACACTACTAAAACAGAACAAACATGAATATGCTCGTAATCCTGTTCTGCACCTGTTCGATCAATGATAAACCTACTGCCTGAGGATCATGACTAAAGGCATAATTTCACCTGCATCACCTTTACTACTACAGCTATAAACAGGATGCTAAGATACTAATGGACAACTTGACTCGCAGAACCACATCAGGACTTACATCTGAGGAAAGCATACCTCCCCTCCCCCCCATATTTAACATCTCTCAGAAGAGAGAAAAATCTACAGTACAATTTTGTTAATTTTGTTTTTAAACCTATAATTTTAGATTTAAAAAACATTTATTTGCTAAATCTTTTCTAAATTGCTGAAGGAAAGAAATTATACATCATACAAGAGAGAGGCTGAAGGAGAGCAGTTTGAGAGCGACATTCGCTGCTCTCAAGTCACTTACCCAGCAGGTGGACTATCACCACCTTCCAGCTTGGCATCCACCATCGTTTGACTTGTCTCTAACTCATTAATAATTTTGTCTATCTGACCAATCATTCGGTTCACTTTTTTGGTCAATCGCTTGCTTGCCTTTGACTCTTCCACTACCTCCTCTTGCCCAGTTTTAGATAGCTCCTTTATTTCTTGCAAATCCTAAAAGAAATAGTCAAGAGAAAGAAAACCTTGTGTGGGACTGAATTCTCAATGACAGGACATTACCGATTTACGAGATTTGCATTTCAAGACAGGAGCCATTAGCAAATGAAGAGACATATAAAGCCATAGTGACATTAGAACAATTAATTTAAACATTACAGGTATATTTACGCACCTCTAAAATGTTATTTTCCACATCTTTCACCTATAACCACCTTGGTTGAGATTAATTTTTACCCAAGTTGAGATATCTATAATACTGACATCTAGGTAAACACACATCTATGCTTAATGAGAAGACCAAATGAAGTGCAGTACGCTCAGCACTTGTTAGCCGAGCTATTCAACTACCAAACACAAGCTAGCAGACATCCAAATAAGATTATCTTTAACTATGTGGTCTGACTATATGCTAAGACTACACATGAACAGAAGTGAAACCAAATTTCTTGTCCCATCCTTCACCTCATTATAATCTTGGACATCACCCTTCAACTCCTCAAGCTCCTCCTTTTCCTTTGTTAGTGATTTTTTCTGCTCCTGCAGCTTGGTGCAAGCATCACTCAGCATGTCAATCTCCTCCTTAGTTATTTCCTCACCCTGTAAAGGAAAATATATACAAGTCAGCAACAGACACTGTTGTGATTTTTCCTCAAAGATTTTGAGTCTTTTACCAGAAAAGACAGATGCAAGATTCTTTTTCTATGTCTGGAATCAGTATCATACATGGGCATTTTGAGGCTAATAAAGAGATCTTAAGAGTGCTAACGCAATTAGTTTGGTATGGTATATGTTTTTCAGTGCATTAGTATCAAGTTCAAGTGATCCATTATGTGGGTTTTGGCTCTTTGAAGATCTGTACCCAATTTTCTCATTTTAAAATGTTTTACTTCTTTGCTGGGTAAAAAACCCAAACAACTAAGAAATGATTCATTATATATAGAAAACAAATTAATTATACAAAAAAACGTGGAGAGCAAAGTTTAAGAAGCTGAACTGGAGGGAAGTGATCTGCAGCAACTCTTTTAAGTAAGTGGATGAACATTCCTAGCTTGTTAGTTATTTTTGTTTCTTGAAATACTCAACTTGGAATAAAAATCTAACCCTCAACCGAATGCACCCAAAATAAGTTTACTACAATGATTCCTTGAAAAATACTAACACTACCAGATATTAGCGACAAATGGTGAGTTACGCTAACTTTACCCACACAGCAGCTTTTATTTTGAATGGCAAACTCTGAATGGCCACATAAACACAGTATAGAAAGACATACGCAAAAAAGTATGCCACAAAGAGAGAAGGAAATTATGCTTCCAAAAAGCAACTATAGAACAGTTCACAAATCAAGCATTCAGTCTCTGTCATCTCAAAAAAGACCGTTTCAGAGTACTACTACTATCTAGACATTAGCCTCTCTTCACATTTTAATACACTATCTATAGCTCACCTTAGTCAAATAAACAAACAAACAAGCAACTGAAAGAAACTCCATTCAAAAGCAAATTCTTCTCCCTCATAAATCAAATCAGTCATCTTCAGAAAGTCAGTAGGATTACATTTTTTTCCTAACAGGCAGTAACACATATTAACGTGGAAAAAAGTTTCAAAGAACTATTTAGTTCCCTTAATTATTTTACATTTAGCAATCTTTTAGCAGTCCTGAAATAATTCTCTCAAATACAGTTTGTTGTCCTCACCTCTCAAAAACAACAAAAATCAATCTTGTTGAGTAATACCAGTGCAGCTTTTTCCTTGTTTCAATTTTCTGAAAAAGTATTCCATAGCGTTTAAAGCCTTTGCAAAATGTTAACAAGCGTTTTCAGGGGCACAGGATATGCTGCAATCTATGTTGCAGAAATAAGGCTGCACTAACTTTGCTTCTCATTTCTTGTACCACAGTTAAGGTTGCTGAAAATGTCCTAGTTGTGGCCCAGTGTCATAGATTCTCACAGTGTTGATGATGTGGCAGGCAGCAGTGCAAACTGTATTCCAGATATGGCAGCTTAAGCTAGCCGCAGTATCACACGTCCTTGCTGTTTCCAAAAGAGATCGTCCCAACCTCGCCTGCCTCTCTCCCACGACATTCCTCATGGCAGCACTACCACAAATCCAGCTATGCAGTCAGCCAAATCAGCTAACTCATCACACACAAAAATTTATGATTTCAGTGTGGATTAGTCTGTTCTGTTATTACCATTAAAACTTGTTTGGCACCATTCTAAATTAAACAAAGGAGGTTATAATAATAGCAGGTAGATAATGATGCTGTCTAGAAAACTAAAAAAAATATTTTCCTACTTAAAACTTGCATTTCAAATTAATGTTATTCTGCAGAATAACAACGGGATTTAGAAAAATCTAGGTACAAGAATAAAGTGTTCAGCTATAAAAACTCAAGATACAACTCAAACAAAAACATACAAGAGGTGGAAGCAGGGACAGATAACATGTGCTGTCTGCACATGCAGGGATGGGGTTAGGAAAGCCAAAGCCCACCTAGAGCTGAATCTGGCAAGGAATGTGAAGGGCAACAACATGGGCTTCTGCAAGTACACCAACAGCAAAAGGAAGACAAGGGAAAATGTGGGCCTGCTGCTGAATGGGGCAGGGAACCTGGCAACAAAAGTCATGGAAAATGCAGAGGTACTTAATGTCTTCTTCAGCTTGGTCTTTACTGGCAAGATCAGTGATCTGGGGTTCCTGAAAGCTGAGAGACCGGTGGGAAAGTCTGGAGTAACAAGACTTATGGAGGCATATCAGGTTAGGGAATTTAAATAAACCGGACTTACACAGGTCCATGGGACCTGATGGAATACAACCACGAGTGCTGAGAGAGCTGGCCAAGGTCATTGCACGGCCATTCTCAATAATCTTTGAACAGTCATGGCAACTGGTAGAAGTTCCAGAGGACTGGAAGAAAGCAAGCATCATTCCCTATCTTCAAGAAGCAGCAAGATCAGGGGAACTACAGGTCAGTCAGCCTCACCTCAGTCCCTGGAAAGGTGATGGAGCAAATCCTCCTGGAAACCATTTCCAAACACGTGAAGGACAAGAAGGTCATCGGAAGTAGTCAGCAAGGATTTACAAAGGGGAAATCCTGCTTAACCAACACAATAACCTTCTACGATGACACGACTGGCTTGGTGGATGAGGGGAGAGCAATGGATGTTGCTTGTCTGGACTTTATTAAGGCTTTCAACACTGTCTCACCTAACAACCTTATAGACAAGCTGATGAAGAATGGGCCAGAAAAACGGACACTGAGGTGGACTGTATACTGGCTGAACTGCTGGGCTCAAAAGGTTGTCATCAGCTGCACAAAGTCCAGCTGGAGGCTAGTCACTAGTGGAGTACCCCGGGGATCAATATTGGGTCCAATACTGTTTAGCATCATCATTAGTGACCTAGATGATGGGACAGAGCAGACCTTCAGTGAGTTTGTGGATGATACAAAGTTAGGAGGAGTGGCTGATACACCAGATGGTTTTGCACCATTCAGAAGGGCCTCAGCAGGCTGCAGAAATGAGCTGACGGGAACCTCATGAAGTCCAAAGGGAAGTACAAAGTCCTGCATGAGTACATGTTAGGGGCCAATCATCTGAAAAGCAGCTTTGCAGAAAAGGACTTGAGGGTTCTGCTGGACAACAAGTTGAACACAAGCCAGCAACATGCCTTCGTGTTAAAGGAGGCCAACAGCATCCTGGGCTGCATTAGGAAGCTCATTACCAGCAGGTTAAGGGAGGTCATCCTTGCCCTCTACTCAGCACTGGTGAGACACATTTGGAGTGTTGTGTCCAGTTCTGCGCTTCCCAGTACAAGACAGACATGGGCATATTGGAGCAAGTCCAGCCAAGGGCTGCAAACATGATTAATGAACTACAGCATCTGACACAGGAGTAGAGACAGAGAGCTGGGATTGTTCAGCCTGGAGAAGAGCAGGCTCGGGGGGAACCTTGTCAGTGTGTATAAACATAAGATGGGAGGGTACAAAGAAGACTGGGCCAGACTCTTCTCAGTAGTATCCAGGGACAGGACAAAAGGCAATGGGCACAATTAAAATATAAGAAATTATGTTTAAACTTAAGAATTTTTTTCTTTTTTTTTTTTTATTGTAATGGTTACCAAATACTGGAACAGGTTGCCAAAGGGTTGGAAGAGTCTCCATCCTTGAAGACGGTCAAAACCTGACTGGACATGGCCCTGGGCAGCCTACTTTAACTGACCCTGCTTTGAGCAGGGGTGGTTGGACTAGATCATCTCCAGAGGCCCCCTTCTAGCTCAACTATTCTATGATTCTAATTCTAGGCAGAAAAGTAGGCTATTTAACTGCAAAATTGGTACAAAAATAAAATGAATATAAAAACAAACTTTATTGATCTTCTACAGCAATATTCTAAGTAATAATTATTTATTATAATAACTATATATACAATTCAATTTTAAAACACTGGAGAGGTAAAACACATTCCAGACCTTAATACACAGGTACTTCTGCCACGTTTCAAACTTTGCAGCATGAAAGAAAATAGTGACAGCTAATAAGATGTTTCTAGAAAACGCTACTCTAAAGCAACTAAGCAAGATGCAAAGCAGGCACCTCACAATCATCTAAAAACAAAACTACAAAATGCACACAAGAGACTTGCTCATGCAGGAACTGTTATTATGAATATATCACTTTCTACAAATAGTGCAAAAGCCTCCCCCCGGGCTAGGCATATTAGTTTCAATAATAAAGACAGATAAAGTAGATACTCGGAAATTTTTTTTTGTACTGACTTCAATTTCTATTTTGATGGTTAAGAAAATGAATTTAAGTCTACTAATTATTTTTTAAGTGCTAGAATGTAGTGAGAGGGTTAAAACTGAAGGACAGCCAAGGCAACTTATCAGTCTTATATGGATCTTTTGAATCTTTACGTTGAGAAGTATAAAAACAATTACCCAAATTACCTTAATGCCTTCCAACACTGGTGCTGTATCTTTCAGTGTCTCTGAGTGCATCGCCATATCCACCCTTGCCAGTTCTTGTTCAGTATCCACAGCTAGATGACTTTTTTTAACTTGCAAACCAGCTGTCTCAAGATCCACTGCTGATTCCACTTCTTTCTAAATTTCAAAGCCCCATGAAGTTTAATTAAAACAAAGATAACATTATCTGTATTAACATCAGTAAAGAACTCTTCTTAAAACAGAAGTTTCTGCCAAAGCAGATGTGCAGATTTTATTAGAAGACGACATTCAAAAGCTTGCAACATATTGAGCAATTTCATATTAAAATAATCAGTTCCACTTTACGAACTATGCCTGTGAACATTTGAGGCTTAAATCGCTAGTAAAGCGGGTCAGCTTTTATACTCAGTATTACACCAATGGCATCACAAGGTAATGATAAATGAAAATAGCCAAAGATAAGAATAATTACAGAGAACATTTTAAGTAAAGAAAAATCCCCAAAAAACCCTCAAAAAAATTCCCTTGCTAGAGAAATAGGAGGTTTTCTCATACTACTCTAATTAAGGAGAAAGACGAGAAACCAGAGATACATGAGACAGATATAATCTTTTGTTTCACAGCGAACCCTTCTGTACTTCAGCCTGTTTTAAGATCTTCCAAGGTTATCTATCTGCGGATTTAAAGTCCTGTTTCCTGCAGACAATACCCAGAATGGAGGCAATAATTCTCAAATGAAATATGCATTCATAACATGCTAACGTTTACACTCCTGACACACTTATTTCTCAATAACTAAAACCAGGACTTACCATGGCTGCAACCTGAAGGGTTTCCTTGGCTTTCTCTGCAGCTTCAGATATTCTTTCCATCTCTTTTTCTTGATTTTCTTTTCTGATGGCTTCCTCTTCCTGAAGTGTTGCTTCCAGGCGTGCTTTATTATCTACTTTTTCACCTTCAACTTCTGCCACTTTGACCTGAGCTTCTTTGGCCTAAAAATGATGCAAGAAATCTGCTTATATACCCTCACTGAATTAGGCAGTACGGGTATGCTAATGAATACAGTCAAAACCCCCTAAAATTACCCTGCTTTGGCATTTCTCAGGAAAAAAAAAATATATATTTCTTTAAAAATCAGAACTTTCCACTTTGAAATGGTAAACTTTCTTCATTCTCTTTCTCTCAAGATCACAAAGAAGATATTCAAATCATTTCACTCTCAACATCACAGAATTAAGATTTTCAAGACAAAACAGTGAAAGAATGAACCTCAAGAAGATAACGGAATTTTGTCTACATCCTCTAACTTTGGCCAAAGCCAAATTCATATCAGAAAATCTGCAGGACAAATAAAGGAGTTGCTTTGGAGACTTAGTTAGAAGATATTCATACAAACGATTGAGTCCAATAATGGTAACTTCCAGGGCCAAAGAGAAATCAGTAGGTCAAGAGACATGTCAGAGCCTGTCTCATGTCTCACAGTCAATTTTCAGTGGAAGATTTTGAATAGAATGTAGCCTCAAAAAAGCCTAAAAACAAGCAGGCTGATTTCTGCTTCTCTTGTCACAACAATAAAATCTAACAAACTCTCCAATTTAATACAAAATTTCAGGCATAACAAAAATCTCAAGAACTCTTCATGAAGGGGAGAAATCTGATAAGCAGTTTTGCCTGTTGTTCTGAACCATGGCCTGAGAAATTCCATTTACAGGTGAAAAAAATCTAAATTTATCTAGGACAACCATCAATATCTGGAGAAAAATAATGTCCATACAGTAATTCAGACCTCAGCCCCATCTGATATCAAGCATAATTAATATAGCAACGCAGCCTGTAAAGACTACATATCTTACTGTCTTTATCTCGCCTGAAGTGCGATTTGGTTTTTATTTAAGTAAAAAGTAATGTATTTCCACTCTTTCAATTCTATTACTGTCTACCCTCATGCAACAAAATACCCCCTTTCATTTCCTTTACTCTCAGATTCCTCCACATATAAGCCAAATTCTTCCATTTTTAAGGCCACTCAAGTAAGCCTATTCATATTTCACCTTTTTATGGGCAAGCAAAGGACTAGCAAGATCAACTGCACTGAAGAAGTTTTCAGTGATAACACTGAAAGTTAGTTATAGACTATATAAATCAATACTTACAACACTCTCCGGTAGTGTCTGAAGTGTTGTTTTAAGCTGATCAGCTGGAGAAAGAGTATCTGGAAGATACATGGCTCTGGATAGAATAAGCAATGAAGTAGGGATTTCCTGGTTCAGGTGCAGATCTAGCCACTATAAAATCAATAGATAAAATAAAAATCTTCAGTTTTTGAATTCCTTTTTCATTTTATGGTTCAAGTTAGGCACACACAGAAATGTAAACACTATTTTTTTTTTAAACCAACTGCTTATCAATCAATATCCTAGCACAGGAACTAAGGCTATAAGGAGCAAAAAATTACAGTGATTGCAGTCATCCTTAGCTAGAGTTCAATTCTGCAGAGCAATGCTCTACCATGATCCCCTATTGCAACTGCTCCTTTGAATATTTCCATTGCACATCTCCTAAGGAAAAGTCACTACAGGCCTCAGCCACAGTGGCCCATGTAATACGGACAGAGATTAGGCAACTTACAGAGTTATGCTCTGTCAGGCTAAATGTGCTCAGTCCACTTTTGAGGAGGAACTCAAGAAGCATTCATACTTTGTTTCGCATGCATTTTCCTCTAAACCAGGCAACACCAAAAGACAACGAACTGACTTACTAGGAGGAAAGTTCTTTACAGAGTAATACAAATAATTAAGACAGCCAACAGCCAAAACTCCAAACATATTTTAGATATATTTAAGTCTTAAGTCTTTATTTGCTCCACCAAAACATCATAGCCCAGTCAAAAAACAGAAATCCACTGTTACTATGTATTTGCACAGTGCACGTGACAAAAGCTTTCTAAGGAAAAAGACTATTTTATCAAAGACTTGAATGATAACAGAAGCAAAAAGGACTTGATCACAATCATAACATAAGACAGAGCAAGCAATAGAATTTAGGTCTGTGTATTCGGTCTTGCAAAAATATACCTGTTTAAGCTGTTCCTTGAGACGTTCCTCTGTTACACCAAGAGCTCTCATACCTCGTGCACGACATGCTGCTTGCAGTTCTTTAACAGTCAGTGTATCAACTCCTTCTTCAGCAATCAGCTGTACAAAACGTAAAATAAGCTTTAACGTCTAACAGCTCAAAACACAAGAACTACATATGCACACACAGAAATCTGCATTTTTACAACGGCCACTAGAGGCTGCTGTGGTAACACAAAATAGCCTCAATATTTTAAACAACAGCAAACATTATACTGCAGTCTTCAGCAGTTCCGTATTTGTAGTGTCAGTCTCTCTGTAAATTTATAAGATTTAGATCAACTCTCTGACAAATTATAGTTTCATGGAAATACTTTTCTTTGTAAAGTAATTACTTCCATTGTAATTAATGGTAGATAAAAGGGTCAGCTTTTTCTTTATAAGACAACTTCTGATTTTAAGCTTTTCAAGTCTTTTTATTGTTAATTAACAATTAATTAATTAACGGTTAATGGCAACTAAGACAAATAAAAGGAAAATGGCTAGAAATAAATTTTATGTACTCATTACTCTTACATGTAAGCATTATTAATCAGTGGATGCTCAGAATGACTCACTTTGTCATCTGCTTTTATGCTTCTCAATCTCATAGTCAGCTGGAAGCGGAGAAAGTTATTTGTCCCAATTGACTGAAGTTCCAACAGTTTACAAAGTGCCACCAACTGAGGCCTGGTTAGATTGTCCAGAGTCAATTCATCTTCGAATAGTTTAGAGAACCTTAAGATCTCCTCATTACTAGGTCTTTCACCAGTTTCCCTAATCTGTAAGAAAAACAAACAAGAAGCCTCTCAAAGTAAGTGTCATGGTTGAACACTATTTTGAAGAACAAATATTATTCTCCTCATTTGTAAAGTTCTTTACAACAATTCTGGTAATAGGACAAAGAACCCAAGGAAGTTAAGGAAGAGAGGAAAAAACACCTTGTTCAAGAATTTGTATTTATTTAGTATAAAAAGCCAAAGATTTGATAGAATTGATAGTTTCCAAGAGCAATGCATAATATACTTAGGATAAAAATAATTAAAACAAAAGTTAAATGCATCTGTGTGTTAATGAGTAGCTCTAGCTGCTTTGGTGTGACTATGAGACACCTCAAAAAAAAATCTCAGAAAGAAAAAACAGTTGCTATAGAAGGGACCCTGGCAAGTATTCTTTCTGGTATGGTACTTACTAAACATAAAAGCATGTTAAAAGCATCATCCTGTGAAGATAAAGTGAAAAGTACATCCTAATTTCCGATGGCAAAAATTTTGCAACATGGGTGTCCTAAGAATAGCCAATTTGGACACTTGCCTACTTAAATTCTCTTCACAACTGCATTTGTTACAATACTGTTTTCTTTGCAGCTCCTAACTATTCTGGGGCACCTCAGTGCAAGTGTCCTTGTACATAAAAATAAAGTTATTCCAAAGTATAAATCGCTATTTGGGAAAGCACTTTGAATCCTTCCTGTGAAAGATTCTAGGTAACTGCTTATACAAATGAAAAGTTAAGCTTTCATGTGCTGCCAAATGGCATGTCACAGTAATTAAATCGAAATACCAGAAATGAAAATAACAGTTCAAAGAAGGAAACAAAAAAAAAAAAAAAAAAGAAAAAAAAATCATTCCTTAGTCTCATCAGGGCATAGTAGAACATTATTTTCTATGTAAATGTTAAGTACATCAAGTCCTTATTAGTGATATTACTGAACCCAAACCTACACAACCTAATAATTAAATACTATCTTCCAGTCACCTAACACCCTCAGTCAAATTAGTTACTACGTAGATATCCAGAAAAGCGCTTTCCCCAATCCCTCTACCTTTTTTAAGCCTTGAAAAGAAAATATAAGCTAAGTGATGTCAAGTACAGTCTGAAATCTTAATATCATCTATATAGCCTGATTTACTATGCCTGCCTGCTCTACTTGCCAACTCAAATCTTTCAGTCAACAGCTACTTGGTAAAGGAAAACAAAAAAAAATTGGGAGACAAGATGGTCTCTTGAGTCCATTAACCTCCAGGGTATCCCTGTAGCAGAGAAACTAAAACTCAGAGAAACAAAGGTCAAAGACCTAGTTGTTCCACTTCACCAGCTCCCTCACTATATGAGCCAAAAATGGAACTTTAAAAATACAGAAGGTATTTTCTTCTTTATTTAAAGCTGAATTTTAGCAGAGCCAGACGTTTGTAGAGAAAAAAGAAAAAAAATCTTAATGTTAGCAGTTGTTTCTTTGAAAGTGTGAATTAAAACTGTTCTTGTGTACAAAGCAAGACAGATTAAATTCTGCAATTCTGAAGGATGCATCTTAAGCCTATAATCAGCAACTCCCATAACATTAAATACTTCATTGCAGAAGCAGCTATAAAAAATAGGAAAAAAAAAGGGGGAATCATTTAAGCTTCTTTTTGCTTTGAGATTTATTATCTAGTAGCCTGAATGAGACCAATAAAGTTGGTCTATATGGCACAAGTGAGAAAGCCATAGCTGTAAAAAACACTCCCACACATAATGAAGGCAGGGCTTGAAACTTCTTTTAGTCATCACAGGAACTGGAGACTTCCTCTAGTGAATGTGAAGTGATATGTCATAAACTTCTGTGGAAATTAACCCTCCCCCCCCCCCCCCCCCAAATTTTAATTCTTACTAGATCTTTCAGTTGAAAATGAAACATTCCAAACATGAATCATGGCAATGGCATGCTCCCAGAGTCTGCAGACAGAGCAGTGCCAGTGCTTCAGCTACTAACTGTTACAATCAGCCTTTTGATTTTTTTTCTGCAAATGAAAAGGAATAGACACAGATGGTTGCACAGCAGCTTCAAAGTATATGCAGCTTTGCAAGCAGATACTGACTGGCACAACCTGCCAACAGCCAATAAAGTTATCTGAGGTAACTTACTCAGCGCCATCAGCATGATCTTAGTACCCCACACCTTAAATCTCTATTCTCAGCACTCACAAGCAGGAAAAGCTCAGGATAGCTAAGAGGAGATGTAAAGTCCAGGTCTGAAATCCCAAGATTTATGGGCCTTTCTCTTAGTGCAAGGCAAATGCCTCCCTTTGGTTAAAACTCTGAGCCATACATATACGTTCTTGCTTTCAAAAAAGCACCTAGAAGTGGAAAGTGATGACATTCTCCTTGGAAGCAGATATTTGTGATCTAGTCTCTGCTCCAGTAACTGCCTGTGAATAGAAGACTTTCTTGCCAAACGCAGAACCTGCATACTAGCAAAACTCCAAATTACACCATGTTCTAGTCAGTACCCCAAAGGATTTAAGCAGTAAAGAAATTGTATGGTTAAAAAAAAAAAAAAAAAAGCTATTTTTATATGCAGAATTAAGTTTGACAAAAGAAGCAAGCAGTTCAAATTTTACATCTCCCCCAATGCAAGTGATTTTTAATCAGTTAACTAGAAAAGAACTTACATTTCTCTCACTTCTTATGCCTAATATTTATAAAAACAGGGAAACAACTATATATACTTATTCTTTTTGATGTCAGAATCAACTCATTAACAAAATAAGAGAATGAGAAGAGAAAGAGCAGAAATACACCGTTTCTAGATTTAAAAAGAAACTACCAGTAAGAATACCAAACCTAAAGACAGTACAACTTCAGCACGCTGAGGTATTATTCATAAAAAATGAAATCTATCCAAAGCAAAATATTACATCCTGTCCCTTTAAATCCAACAGAATAAAGATAACTGATAGTTACCATGGACCAAATAAAATATCATCAGCTGTATTTTTTCCTGTAGGAACAGAAAACGTTTCCTGAATTTTTACCTTTTGAAAGAATGTTGAAAAGTCTTTTGTAACATTTCCTTTGGCTGCTTTATTTTTTAAGGCCATCTCCTCAATCGTGTCTTGAAGAAACTTAGCCAACTCAAGCTTTACTCTCAACTGTTTCTTCAGTCTTTCCTCCTGTTAAAGAAAATACTTGGTTTAAAAAGTCTTTTCCAGAAATACATGCACTAATACTGCTTTTTCTGCCGTCAGACAAGTTATTGGGACTACTTCTGAACTTCTGCTCCTACACACAGATGGTAAGGTGACATTCACTCTTACGGATTACCAAATCACGCTGAAGGACAAGATGATCAGCTCACAAAGCTCCATGCAGCATAAGGTGCAAAGCTAACAAAGAGAAGTACAACATGAGTGGCCTCACCTGCTAATACTAACATGCATCCTCTGAATTAGTAAAAACAAAACAAACAGAACAAAAAGAAAACAAACCACAAACAGTTGGTTAATTTCTAACACCAAAGTCTTGTATCCAGCACAAAGAAATTCTATTTTAAATCCTTATCCTAATAAAGTGGAACTTATCACAGAATTAATGCTTTCTTAGATGCAAGTACATAATCGTGATTTGATTATATCTGTGACTGACTGGGAGCTCAACACGTATGCATCGTATTGAGCACTGCACTGCATATAATACACTGCATATAAAACTATTTTGTGCTCTGAAAGTGAGAATTTTTTCAAAATTTTAAACAATACTGAGAAAAATGAACTAAAAGGGGACAGTTTAAACAGAACGATGTATACAAACTCTTTAAAAGATTCAGTATACATACAAAAAACTCACATTAAGAATAAGGACTACAAATGTTAAAAACAGTCCGCCCATCTCATTGCAAACTGGGAAAAGGAGGTTTCATAGCTTTCCTTTCTGTTTCATAAGAGTTACAGAAACTGGACATAAGGAAAGCAAAAGAGACAGGAGAAGCTTGCAGCCTTGAGAGCTAAAGTACTTACACATATAAAAAAGGAAACCAGAGTGGCACTGGTTCATTATTACATGCTGACAGCAAGATCATCAAAACAGCATAAATGAAAGGGAAAAACATTCCCCAAATACAGAAGAAAAGTATTTTTTGACAGTCCAGAGGATATATAAGACATCCTAAGTAATAACATGAAATCAGTGTTGAATATGATGAAAGCATTGCTTAGGTCAAACACCAGAATTTGAAAAAATATTTAGCAAAGTGGTACGATCTATACTGTGATCACCTTGACTGACCACCATAAAAATCTGTTTCAGCCTTAAATAAATGCATTTCAAGTTTTGATGTTCCTATGCAAATTTTGAGCACTATTTTCCATTTCATTTTCATTTCTCAAATAAAAGCTTTTTCCTGTATTGATTTACTAAAACAAGAGAGTTCTCTACCCTACATGTGACAAAATAAGAAATAAAAATGCTATTCTGGGAGCATCGCAACAGTTTCCTTCAAAATCCTGACTGTCCAACCCTACTTAAATGCGTAGCTACAAAAATGCTTATGTGCATTTTTTCCATTCTGAATCTATTGATACTTTGTATAAGCTTTAACTTTGGCTTAAAAAAAAATCATCCAGTAATAGTATGCTATCAATTTATAGGGCAACATAAATCTTTGTGAATTATTAAAATAACAATCTCAGCTAGAGTATAGGACAGTTTACAGACACTAGGTTATCTGTATCTGTACAAAATAATCTGTAAATTAAAATATCACCTGGACTAGCAGGATAAATGAGGTCAGTAAAAATAAAACCCAACTATTACAACTTTTTTTCTAAACAGGTATAACTTGATAACCAAAAAATCACTTGTACTCTACCATCAAGAACTAAATAATGACTCTTGTTAATGAGATTCTGCAAACACATACAGCAGGCCTAAAACACATTCAAGTAATACTTTAAATATCGTGTTTGAATTTTTCCAAAACATCTGACTGCATTATAAATTCAGACTTGCTTACCTTTTTAGATTTTGTCTCAAATGTAGAGGGAAGCATATTAGGGAACAACTTAAGAGCTACTGGAAGCAGAAACTCCATAAATGGGACAACAAGAAAAACTAGGAAAGGGACCAAGCGGAAGAGATCAGCACATATTCGAAGGAACTGAAAGAAAAAAATATAATCAGATTTATTGATAAGCAAAATTTTAGACATTAATTTAAAAAATACTTCATGTGAACATTCAAATTCCAATTTAAGCGCGCACACACACACACACACACTACAAAGAAAATTTAAAGTAACAGGAACAAAAAGGATGTGACAAAGTCAGTTTTTCATATCTTTTTCTTAAAGTTGCCGTACTCTACAGAGTGCCAGAGTTTCACCAGTTTTCAACACTATAGAAAGTATTTCAAAAGCCTCACTGTGTCTCAATAGGATTATTGAGCAAGTATCTCATTTAAACCTCTTAAAAGCACCTGAAAACAGGAGGTGGTCATTTGTTGTTGTTAAAGCTGCTTAACTTCTTTTATTCATCTTTATTTGTGCTCCACCACTTCTTACATGCATGAGCTACTATGGACTAAGTAATCAAGAATAAAATGAAAGGTCCCTCTCCCTCTGCCTTATAACAATTGCAATGTACATTTAAATCCAGGGTAATGAGCCCAGCTTGGTGGGTTTTTGTTTTGGGTTTTTTTTTCCCTTTTAAACCACAGCTTTTCTAGAGCAGTAATCCTCTGAAGCAGGCAGATGCAATTCTTACTGAATCTTGAACTGCATGAAATCAAGTCTTTCTAATTTCTATACACTCACAGATGTATGTATTAGGCTGTACAGTCTATAATCAAATGTTTCAATGCTAGCTGCAAGCTTAATAACTTGGTTTATATTAAGGAGTGGGGATTTTCCTCCACTCTACCTCATTTTACTAAGTAAATAACGAGGTATTAGGAATAATGTCAGCTTCTAAATCAGAGGCTGAAGGCCAGATGTACACTGCAGTCGGTATTGCCACAGCACTGTCAATCAAGAGCATGACCTGATAAACACAGATATGACTGGCAAGAACTGGCTACATAAATGCGATTACCCAAGTAAAAGCATGCTTCCCCTGCCATCCCCTCCCCACATAGCTCATGCCAAGCCAGGGGAACAAGAGCAAAAGCCAGTATAAATCACATATCCTCTAGAACTGTTTTGCGAGAATAGGAAACCAGTAAAACTTTAACCATAGAGTTTTCTTAGCATAAAGCCAACCAAAATCATAAATGCAGTCTAGGGAAAGCACAAACTCCACAGTTCTAAAGTTAGATATTTTTCTTTGTATATATAAAATCCAGTTTCACAGAAAGGAAGTTTTGGTCCACTGTTTACAGACTCAAAGATGTTCTCATTCATCTAACAATAGAAGATAAATGACTATGAGGGAGTTCAAAAGGATGCAAGAACTACCTGGAAGAACATTTTAATGTCAACGCACAAAGAAGTACAGGTACATTTCCTCCTCCAATTCAAAATGTATATAGAGTGTAATACAATGTTCCTATCTCTATCCTATATCTATTTTTAGACAGAGTGCAAAAGTACTCATATGAGCTGAAATTCAGTTCTAAGGCAGCAGTTTTACAACCGGATTAAGCTAACCTAGTGCTAACCTAAGATAACGTATAGAGAGTCATGAATGTGCACCAGTAGTCACACCACATCAAGGTACACTACTGATCCAGCTAAAACAAACCCATAAAAGCATACACAAACACACAAAAAAGGATTAGTGCCAGCCCAAAGGAGGGACGGAGAACCTGCATTCAGACACTTAGCAGGTCTGGCCTTTTTCACAGAGGCAATGTCCTGGATCAGCTTATAGGAATCATGGAACTGCCCCAACGCTAACCCACAAACCCAGCTTTGTGCAGCAACCTAAGACAATTTGTGTGCAATCATGCACCATTATTTGGAAGCACAGCATGAAAAACTTGTGACTACTCCGTATCTCCAACTACAGTTCATGTACCATAATATCCTACTTTTCCCTCCTCCTCAAAGCAGGGAGTTTGTGGCAAGCGTGTGAGTGCTATAACGTCAGCAGTATTTGCCATCTCCTTTCAATGCCCCAAACTATCCTGCTACAGCAAGCAGCAGTTGAGCAATTGGTCTTTGACAGCAAGTATAATATTTTGCACGTTTTATTTCTTCCCGACTTACCTCCTAAGTGCAGATCTGTGACCCTTCTGAATCCAAACCAACCAGCAATTGTACAAGCAGAATTTGGGAACAGATTTTTGGTTTACAAAAGTAGTAGCTCACTTGCCCTAGCCATGCTACTCTTGCTTGTAATGTGGTTAGATTACTGGGATATCTTTTCATTATTGCCTCCAAAGAGGAAGGAAAGGGCAGGCACAAATAACTCACTTGTTGGTCTGTGTAAAGATAAGACTTTTCCCAGAGATTGTCAGATCATATAAAGTTTAAAACACTTAAAGCAGTATGCATTTCCAATTATTTTTTTTAAGAAGTTCGGGAGTAAGTCTTACTAAATTGTGTCTAATCTGGCACAAAAATTTTAAGATTTCTCTAAGACAGTCCACTTATTACAGTTTAAGGCTGAACTGATTAAAGAAAAAAAAAGAACTGTACTGAAACAGACTTAAAATAAGGTTTAAAATAACCATGTATAAAGGGTTTTGTTCAGTTTTGATTTGGTCTGCTTTTAAATGACTTTGGGTTCTAAGTCTGTCATGACTCCATTAAAGAGATATGACACACTCCACCTCCATATAAAGAAAACACATAACTTGGAGTTAGCTTGAGAAAGTGACAGGATAGTAGTTGTTAGAACTATTTTTCTTCCCAAAATTTCTACACTGGACTGCACATACACAAATGTAACTACTATGGAAGAGCCATGCTTCATCAGCGTAAACACTAATTTATACCCGCGCAAGAAATTCCCTTTTTATTTAAAATGAGGTAATTGACATTAGAATCATACATCTCCAAACAAAAATAAACTCCTGGAAGGCCACATGCCAGGCCACTAAGCCACTATGAGACAGACAATTCTATTAGCATCAGATGACAGTACTAAAAACCAAGCAAATGAATAAATCCATCTATTGATTGAATAGTGCATGCCTGTCCAAAGATAATGCAAGATATTACATGTACAGGTTCGTGCGTTCTAGAACACAATACTGATCTTTCAGCAGAAATATATAATTTCTCAGTGGTATGGTTCAGTGAACACAAGACGGGCATGCAAACCAATGGTTCCATTCCTGCCCAGTGAGGAGTTTCTGACTTTGTTTTAAAAGGTGAATTAATTTTTTTTACCTGGTTTTCCCAGTTTTTCAAAGCTGTAAATAAGCTGGCACAAGCCTGAACTGCTACTTCAAGCAGTGCTGCCCTCCTCTTCTCTTACCCCTTTCCTCAGTTGCTCTTTCCTGGCACTACCTAACACCCTTTCTCACATCACCACAGATTTATATCTTTGCTGGACATCTTTTCACTGGATCAACTGCCAAAAACTTGTATACCAGCATAAAAAAGAGGGCCAAAATAAGTAGCATGAGGACACCGAGACCAAATACCATCAACCACTGCTGTTGTAGAAAAATACAATCACAGACGAAAACTGCTACATGAAAAATAACATACAATTTGCTCGTTAATCTTGCAAAGATAGTAAAAAAGTTGTGCTTGAATGTTTGCTGAGATGTGATGTTCTTAAACTACCCATAAAAATGTTCAATTATGTACCTACTTTTATCAAGAAATTATTAAAACAGTGAGCAAACACTCATATTTTTGAACATTTTACATAATTTTTTTAAAAGATACACCTGTGAACCTAGCACACTGCCTATACAATGTACAATCTGCAGAGACTGTACCCTGATTACGAGCAGCATTATTCACTCTTGCTGCCAGAACACATACACTTTTCCCTAACATTTTTTTCGAGCAATAACTGGAACGCTATTTAAAGTGGGGGAAAAAAAAAAAAAGAGGGGGGGAGAAAGAAAGAGAGAGGCAGAGACACACTTGAAAATTTCCTCTGTGTAAACTACTTAAAACATCTTGTCTCTGAAAACTGTAAAATGAGAACTATTAAATCAGCACATTTAAGTTAACACAAATGAACTGGTGAAGTTGAATACCAATGCATTCTTTCATAAACTGTTTTGGGTTTTGGTTTGTTTTTTTGTTAAACTATGCCAATTTTAAAACATCTAACTTACTATTTTTGCAAACTTTCCGTATAAGACTTGGTCTGTCAAGTGTTTTTAATATATACATGTATCTTTTAATTCTAGTTGAATAAGCATATTTACCTCACCCAGGAAGTGAAAGTACTACTGAAAAATTTTGAAAGCATTTCTATCCTAGTAAGAAAGCACTCTTATTTTGCCCTCCGTTTCATCTCCATTCCCTCTTCCCTCTTCTTTAAAAGTATCAGTAGCATACCTACGTGATTTCAGAGAATGTAAACTACATGCCATAAGGAGAAACAAAAGCACAAAACTAAGAATTTTCTCAACTTTTCTTTTTTGGACTAAAGTTATTTATAAAAATATTTTAACAATTGAAATAGTAATAATATCTGAATATCAATCACACAGTTCAGTCTGCAGCTTTCCTTCTGTTAAAAAAAAAAAAATTTAACATAAATCCAACCCTTACTAGAAGTGATTTGCCTCTATTTTTCCAGCTAAAGTGAAAAAATGGAGAGGGTAACCATGTAGACACATGAAGCAGGATGGCAACTTGAGAATAAATTACAATCGCTGACCACTCCCCAACCCAGAAGAATTCGCTGCTTTTCTATGAAGCGAACAACAAATCTATATCAACTTTTTAAAAATGATTGTTTAGTTATAAGCAAGGAAAATATATGTCATCATGTATCATTTACAAACAGAACAGTCACATAATTAAAGAAAATACTCTGTTATGTTAACGACAGGTTCCTAGATTAACAATGGAAAACGAGTTAAAAATGGTTTGGAGTCCAACCCAAAACTTTTAATGTCCACATGATGGGGGGAAAGACAAATGGCAATTTTAATTCTAGGAACAAAAAACAGAGAGAATCAATTCAAATTAAATAAAATGGAAAAATCACTGAGGATACTAAGTTAAATTGATATTTACTCAGTACCTGTCTACGTTCTCGACGAGACAGAGTATGCCCATGAAGTATTCGCCACAGCATCCTTGCAGCTATTTTTGTATCAATCCACAATAATCGAAAACCATGATAGTAATGCTTCAGCTCATCCACAATCCTCTGTCCGAGAGATTTTTTAACAACTTCTACTTCTGTTGGACTATATATAGGACCTCCTTCTTCCAACTTCTTGTTTTTGTCCTTCAAGGACTTCAGCGATTTTTCAATCATGGAGTCATCTTGAAGGGGATGAGAAGAATGCCACCATCTAACTGGAAGATACTGGGGACCTAAAACACCCACGGTCGCAAGCGGCGTCCATGAGCCAGAGGAGCTCATAATAGAAAAGTACATTCGTTCAGACCCTTTAGTCCAACAACAGTAGTGATCTTTTCTGGAGTATGCATAAACAGGAGGCACACTAGTGCAATATTTAAAGTGTACAGTCCTTTAAAAGAAAAAAAAAGCATTCAAAAATTAGCAATAGATGCTACATCATTTCAGAAACATCTAGCACATATTGAAGAAAAAAAACCTACGAAGCTCAAGACCAAGAAGCCTATTCCTGAAAAGAGTGATTAGCTTTATTTCATGACAAAAATAACCTGTTTGGTATTTTCCTTTAAACTACCTGTAAGAGGCAGCTTGTTCTACTTTAATTAAATAAAGAATAGCAACCAGAAGGGCTTTCCACTTAGAAAGCTAAATATAAAAATAAATCTGTAAATCCATAAGTAACAAATTCCTTTCTATTAATTCTCCTATTTGGACAAGACACTTAAAGAAAGCACAGGTTATAAACCTAGGATAGGTGCTGGGTAAGGGGGAAGAGAATTAGTGTCAGAGAAATCCCCTTTCATTATAGCTCCTCCTCTATTATCTCCCCGTTTCTGGTTTTCCTCTTTCAACAGGAAACTTATGCTAAAACTTCCGTCATGGTACCGAGCTGATGTATATAGGACCAACAGGCTTCTACCTTATTCTGCCCTTTTTCTTTTAATTAAATGTAAACTGAAGCTCGAATGAAAGTATTACTCAAAAACCCAAACAGTAATTATCCATACATTAGAACCACTCGTTATATGCAAGAAGGTCTGTACCTTACACATTTTCAAAAGGTTATGGCAGACTTAAATAGTAAATACAGTATTAAATGATTTCCATGATGTGGTCAAACTTAAACACCAGTGCGGGACAGAAACAACTAGGGTCTTTGTTCACCAAGCCCTTGTACTAGCAAAACAAACTAAACACTTGAAGCCAGAAAGTGTATTTTTCTTCAGTGAGTAAAAAATAGGTAGAAGTAGCTCTGTAGATCTGAAGAATACTGTAAGGAAAAAAAAAAAAGCTTATTGCACACATGTAAGTATTACCCTCACTCACTCAACTTTTATTTCATAATACTTCATAAACTTAATTTTTCCCTTTTATCCAATTAATCTTTAGTTTTATTCAAAAATGATTCTAGGGGTTTTATCCATTTAATGTCATTCAAACAGAGCTTCTTACAAACAAAAATATTGACTAGATTATTCCTTTTTAAAGAAACACATTATTCATTATTTTCTAGCTTATAATAAAACTAAGTATCTGTCCATCCAATGGTCAGACGACTGCTTAAACATACATAGCTACAAAACCATTTTCCTAATTAGCTAGAAGTTCTACCAAACTACATTCTTGAACTGATCCTAACTAGTGAGAATTACAATTAAAGAAAATAAAATAC
Source organism: Dromaius novaehollandiae (assembly GCF_036370855.1). Classification (NCBI taxonomy): domain Eukaryota; kingdom Metazoa; phylum Chordata; class Aves; order Casuariiformes; family Dromaiidae; genus Dromaius; species Dromaius novaehollandiae. The sequence goes on along the minus strand of NC_088101.1, from coordinate 79,126,383 downwards.
ACATTCAAAACCAGATTAAAACACCTGTATAGATCGTTCCACTCTGCCTCTATATAAAGGAACTTTCCAACAGCAGAGCTCCAGATCCACTGATAAATTTCTGGAAACAGAGAGGAAAGGAGCTCAGCAGCACAGGCTCAGAATCTGCAATAAAATATATTTGCAAGAAATGCCTCTCTTTGAACACACTGAAACTTTTACTAGCAAGATGTAGTACATAAAATTCCTATCCCAAGCCTCTTTGGGAGTTGTGAAGGCAGGGTTCTTCTTCCCCAGTCTCTTCAAAACTATACAAAGGTGAACCTTACTGGGCCTGTCTGCAGATGGGATAAAAAACAGGCAACATTTAGACTTTGCTATGTACTTTTTCAAGCCAAAAGACTATTTCTATCGTAGTATCCAAAGAGCCAATCAGGCACAGAGAGATGCCCATGCAATAGAACTACTCCACATCAAAAGTATGTTCAAATATTTTGTGTCAGAGTGAGTATCTCATAACTAATTACAGATGAGTTATTCATTTAAATTACACTATCTTCTTCACCAGTTGCTTTTGGGCACAAAAATGTTAAGCACTACTTTTTCTCCTTATCTTTTGTTTTAAAATAACATGCCAAAGAAAGTTTAAGAGCACAGTTCAGTAACAGAGGAGACAGAACAGTAGTAATTCTTATACAGAGAGATAGAAAGGTGGAGCTTACTCTTTAAAAACGGAAAAATGGAAAAAAAAAAACCCCACGCTGCTGTCCTCAGTATCCTTAGAGCCCCTTGCTTTCGGATCTGGGTTAAGTGGTGACACTAGTTTGTTATAGTTAAAGCAGCAACATCATGTTAACAGCAGCTTTTGACTAAAGAACTTCTCATAAAGATAATAAAGATTTCTGTCCCAATATTTTCTTGTATTACATACATTTAAAACACTGACTTTCTATTTTTCCAAGCGAGAGGCCCAATATAATAATCTACTTTAAAAAAAGTAAAACATGATTTGAAAATGCTTTATATATCAGAATTAGCTTAACTATACGTATATAAGTCTCATAGAACTGACGTGACAGAAAAAGAAAGGAATTACTTTTGTTCTGAATCAAACAGAAGCTTAGGAAATCTGAGAACTGTTTCCTGAGCAGTTAGACTGTAAACAGTCTAGAGAATACAAATTTTAATACCCTGAGGAAGGGTGTTAGGATATTGGTATCCACACATATGCCTTTTGAGCCCAAAGTCAGAAACCAAGCAGATGAGCAGAGTAATACTCAGACTTCCTTTCCTCTGTCAATAACATAAGCTGAAGCCAACATTTTCATGTTTTGTCTGGAAGACCAAAAACTACATTCTATTATAGTATACTAAAGGACTGTTTAGTATTCTTTTGAATTTAGAAAAAAGTTCATATTTACTTACATATTGTTTGCCAATCTCAGGGATGTACAGCTAAGACAAGTCCGATCTCCCAAGTTACCTAGGAGGAAAAAAAAAAAAACATTAGCATTCACACTGAAATCCAGGCAAACAATTATCCTTATAGGGAATTATACACAAATAACTGATTTTAAAAGGCTGATACTTTCTTAGAAATGTCTGTTACTGAAAACACAAAAAAGAAGCTGCTTAACAGCAAATGGAGTTCCTGAAGATGCAGTCTTTGTATGTGCGTGTACACCTGGATGATTGCACATCTTAATCATTCAACACTGGAATTTTTTCTGCTTTGGTAATAACCATGTACCAACTACTCAAGCCCAAACACCTCATCCTATTCCAATACAAGTCAAAGCAATGCCACGTTCTCATTTCTCCTAATCTGTAATTCTCTGTCTCACAGGATACAAAGGGGAAGGAGGATGGGAAGCAATTCGGTAACATGGCCAACATTTCCAAGAATTCCACTTACTACCAAAGGTGCAGTCACACTTTGTGAATCTGCAAGGGACTGCTTGAACTTGCTCAACTGCCTGAAGAGCAGTTGCTGAATCTCTCAGACAAGTGACTATCTCACAAAAACTGCACTGAAAGAAATATAATTTCTGAACGGTTCCATGACAACACAGTATTAGATGATCCAAATGCAGCACCAGCCAAGTGTCTAGGATGGAGATGTTCCTTAGCAGGACGACAGATAAAGTTTGAGTAGAAATCTGAATACATGTCACTGGAGAAGTGGAACCACAATGCCATTCTAAAGCATTGCTGTCCACTTGGATTATCACCAAGTAAAAATAGCCATATCCCTGGATCTCTCTGCAAAGGATACAAATTGTCTTAAAGAGCAAGGGACTGATCGAACAAATAAAAACATCTGGCTTTCTCGGCAAGCAGGATGTGCCACCAAATGAATTCTAACCAAAACAAAACTCAGACTCAGTTATAAAAATATCCAGCATTAGGACCAGAGTCCACAAGGAGGACTCAGACCTATATGGGCACCTTTGTCCTGGAACTTACCCAACAGCACCCATTCAGGCAATAAATTGAGGAGATCATCAAATGATAAACTCTAACTTAGATCACACGCCTCAGAAAAGGGCCAAATTTGAAAGAAATACAAGTTTAAGAAATACAACACCACCAAAGCACCACTGGCTATATAAAATGCTACCTAATCACTGCACGCAATCCACAACTGCTGTAAATCATCCCCAAATCCACTAAAATCACTAAACTCCCTAAAGCAATTGAAAAGATCTTGTATTGATACCTAGTTGCTAAGACTCAATAGCTGGCCAATACCAAGTGCAAAAAGAAAAGACTCTTGTACAGAACTGAGGAAGACCACATGAGCAAGACTCCAAAATGCCTATGCTCTTCTTTGCCAATCTTTTCAGAATTTGCAGCAACTATAACAAAAATGGCAGGCTGGAGCAGGCATACTGTAATTTGTTTCTCCCATCTGGAACCTTGTATTTCTGGTCAATCCTAAGAGATAGCAAGGTACAAGGTACCGGTCATTTTTTCCATCATCAAAGCTAGGTTAGAAGATATGACAAAACCTGAAGTAGTTGTTTCCGAGAAAATGCATCACCAAAACTTTTTAGTAAAAACCTTGCACAGCAAAATAACCTACTAGAGGAAAAGAGACACCTCCAAAATCACAAGGGGCAATCAGAAGGTATTGTGGAGGAAAGGGGAAAAAGAAGTTGCACTGTCAAAGAAACACCTCAATAATGAAGGGATGCCCCAGGCCAGGCAGACTTTGGTGTTATTATAGCAAATCTATGGCACTATCAAGTCAAAGGAAAAGGATTTCTCCACCTCAAGTTACATCAAACTTTAACAGGTACTCACTGTCACTGCAAGTAAGAGCTGCAGGAAAAAAAAAAAAAGTTTTTTTTTTCCATATGTGTATGTGTTTGTGTATATATGTCTTTCTTCTGGCTCTCAATCCAAGCTCTGAGAACCTATGAAGGCATTCTCTAATATTCACAGTAAGATCAGTGCCTGAATTTGACTTGAGAGTCAAGCCATCTCCAAAGTATGTCTCTGACTAAGGAGAGCTGGGCAAAGCAGAGGAGTACTGAAAGTCATGAGGGATGAGTCCCAGCACTGTGATCCGCTTCTCTACCTCAGCACCAGGAGACATACAAAGCCTAACTTGTATGAAAGATTCCAGTGACAAAAAAGCAAGTCCTATGGTAGAGGACATTACCTGCTACAGACAGATGCTCCTAGAACAAAGGTGGAGGATCAGGAAGAGGTAAAAGTGGGCATGGACTTCCTTAGATAAAATCCCATAGTAGCAAGAGACTTTCTCTTCACTTATCCCTGTTTGTTTTACAAGCAGAAATCATTAACGCTGAAGAAGGGGCCAAAGAACAGAACTCCACGGCCACCGTAAGGAAGAAAACATGCCGACTCAAACAATTTCTTGTCATACAGCCACTTCGAGTGTGAGTGGGCACACAGAAATACAGATTTTGTTGAAAGATTCTACAGAATAACTGTTAATTTCACTTTTGTTAGTTCCGAAGACAAGCACTATGTTTTGCAAGGTCTGTGCTATATCCCGTGTACATAAGAGCAAGCCAGCCCTAAACTAAAGAATGTACTTCCTTCAGAAAAAGGAAGAGGAAAGTTCACAGCCCTTGCTTCTAGGACAAGATGACACCAAATGTGCCTGAAGAAGATGAATGCACCATACCATACTCAACTTCGTCCATTTAAGAAACTTACATCAGGATTACTTGTTCCGGAAGCAAGAAAGGCAATAGTGCCAGGAAATCCATATGTAAACATATGCCTCATGGAAAACAAGTCAGGAGAGTCTTTGTTTTTAAGCATAACAAAGCATTGAAGCCAAAATTTTAAACATAAAATAGCTGTGTACTGTTACTATTTTTAAAGTTCTTAAAAATAAAGGGCTAACATGAAACAAGTCCCTCCAGCAGTATAAGCCTGCAGTACTTAATAGCTTGATCTTTACTTGAAGAACATTTAGGATTCTTAGAAGCACTTAGCGTTAACTTAATCTTAGACTACTTGCACGTAAAGCAAAGAAGATGAGCTAAGTAAAGTAAAAACATCATTTAAAGGCATAAATTCTTTTATAATGGCTTAATAATGGATGCCTATCCTAATTAAAAGCACTCATTATACCATAAGCATAGTGTATTACAACACACAAGTGGTTTGCTTTTATTAGTGTTTCAGTAAATGAGAATTTTCATTTAGAGTGAGATTTACACAATGCAAAAATGTAGCAATTATTAGTGTTTCTTCTTACATCACACCACAAGAAGAGTCAAAGTTCCCATTTAAGGTATACGAAATGTATTTCTTCGCTATCTTAGCCATCCAGCTTACTAAAATATGCCAACCTTGTGTTCAGGTCACTGTACAAGTTCAGCCTAAATGAATGTTTCTACAAGAGCAGCAAGAAAAACATCAGCTAGAGGAAGCCACCACAATTCAGCGATTACCTGCACCCAAGAAGCAGCTTTGTTAGCCCAACTAACAGGCAACCACGCGGCTGACAGGCTGGGCATTTGGGTCATGGCAGACACCCCGTTCTCCCCAACAGCATTTCAGTGACAAAAGTCAAATCTGCGCATCGGTGATGAGCTACCGGCAAAAACGCCCTGTTAAGCCTTGGCTCGAGCTCTCGCCGCTCGAGACCGTGGATGCAAAGAGCAACCACAGGCCTCACCTGCGACACAGGCTACCGGCTGCCTCGTGTCATTAGGTGCCACTGCCCGAAGACACATCAACGGCCAAGTTATCTTTACTGTCGATGGAAACGTCACCGTGCCCGGTCTCCTTTTCGCCCTCAAGCCCATGGCGCTTCCAAGGAGCCAAACGCTCGATTTTCCTCACGGACCGGGCAAGCAGGGCCACCTGCACTCTCTCGAAGGACACGGGGAGCAGCGGAGCAAGCACACGGCTTCGCACCCAGCCAGGGCGGCGAAGCCACCTGCTGCTGCGCCCCAGCGCGGCCGCCCGGCCTCCCCCGCCCGCGGCTCAGCGCCGCGCCGGCCGCCGCCGCCCTTCCCCTCCCCCCGCCGCCCACACCGCGAGCCCGGGACGCGCCTCACCCGGCCGGGGCGCGCGACGCAGCGGGCACGGCAGGCGGCACACCCGCCGGCCGCAGCTCTGCAGCAGCATGGACGCCATCTTGGCGCTGCCCGGCGGCGGGCTAGCGGCGGCGGCGGCAGACTCCCGGCCGCGTCATGTCCCGTCGCCCAGGCCTCACGCTGCGATCCCCAGACACCCAGAAGCGCCGAGCCGCAGCCGCCGGCCACATTTGCATAGTGCCGCCCCGGGGAGCCGGGCACGCCGGGAACTGTAGTCCTCGCGGGCGCACGGTAAGCCGCCGCGGTCGGGCGCGCGGAGCACGCCGGGACCTGTAGTCCTAGGTGGTATCCGTCGACGGGAGGGGGCCGGGGCGCGGTGCATGCTGGGAGACGTAGTCTTCCGTGAGGCGCGGCGACCGTTTAACCGTTTCGCCTCTCTGGCAGCCCTGGTGCGCGCAGGGAGGGGCGCTGCGGGGCGGTGCAGCCAGAAACCCACCAACAAACCCGGGTTAGAGCAGCGGTTCCCGAGCTTTGGGGGCTCCAAAGGGTCCTGTGAACCACCATGCAGGCAGACCAGGCTTGTTTACCTGACGGCAGAGCACCAGCGGCCCGGGCTCGCAGTCCGATAATCCCCAGCGATGCTGAGGGCGGCGAAGCTGCTGGCAAAGAGAAGGTCACAGAGACCGTCTGCTCTGACAAATCCGTTTTCCAGAGTAGAGTGTGCTATTACCCTTCGTGAAACTGCTCTTAGAAATTAAGGCCAATACGGCCAACAAGTACCTCAAACATTAAGCACCATATCAATAACAAGACCTATGTATAATGATGTTCTGTGAATAACAGCTGGTTACAGGCAGATTTGGGGCCAAAGTCTGGCATATATGCTAGTGTTAAGTACTGCTTAGCAGACCTTAACAGCATGGTCTGTTTTCTGTATGCATGCATGCTGCCTGCTCTTTTTGCAGGACACGACAGAAAAAACACCTTTTCATGGAGCTTTGCAGATAGATATTTTAGATATAAAATCGTACATAAATTATTCAATCATCAGCATATCCTTTGGTAGTACTGGTTAATAGTTTGCCCACCAGTAGGATGGTATTCTTCAAATATCAATCTGCTCCTGATCAGCATTATGATCTTTTATCAAATATGTAAGTGCTCAGTTAATGCAGTATTAAATACTTCAATTTATTTTGCTTAGCTTTTAAATGTATAGACGGACACGGAGAATAACCACGGTCAAACTGCAAAAAACGTAGTTTAATCTGAGAATAGTGATTTTTTTTAAAGAAAGCATATGAGATTTGGGTGACGATGAATGCCTTCCTTGCTCTAAAATGGGGGAGAAGCTGCTGCAAATATTTTTCAACAAGATGGCTGACACCCACTTTCAACAAGATGGCTGCCTCTAGAACAGTGCTGAACCCACAATTAAAGATACTGTCGCTTTAGACTGCTTAAATTTCACAGGCTATTTATAATGCCAGGCATTTCATCACCTACACACCTGCCTAAGCCCTAAATAAAATAGGTCCTTATTTTCTTTGTCTGTACAGGGTAGCAGAATCTTCAGATTTGACCCAAAGCATGAATGACTGCAACAGTATCTTATATAGCAGGGTAAAGCACACTTGTTTCTGAGTCATTTTTTCACACTGGAGACTTGGCAAATGCAGGAAATTAATTGTTAATCTTTTGAAGTTCTTTTATGTATTCAAAGAAAATCCTCAGGTTTCTCCTAAGTATGAAAAATCTGGGATAAATTTATACTACTTTTATTTTTCTTTCAAAAGAATATGTGAAGATGGGGTATTCAATTGAGCAAATTCTCAATAAAATCCAGATACTACATTTTTTTCACTTATATCTTTAGATAATCATGGCTACAAAAAGAGTACTGCTTTTTAAATTTAGTGCTTATAACAATTTAATTGGTATTATTATTTATGTACTTATTAGAGGTTGTTCTAAAATGTTAAGCTCCCAAATGCATTGAAAATTTTTACACAGCTGTTTGCTTTATAGTGCTTAAATACGCAATACATTTAAATGGTTAAAACTGTTTAAAATATGTAGTTTAACAGTGGTGCATTATGTTAATACGGCAATCTTAAAAAACAACAATAACGAAAAAAACAGTATCTTCCCAATCTGTACATTCCTCTCACTAGGCTGGGTTTGTATCCTTCTCTTGTTATTCTTTTTTCTTTATGGTTGGCTGACAACTAAACCAAATGAAATAGGGCAACTAATGGCAGATCCTCTAACAAAGCTGCTTAATTATGTAGAAACATTGTATGAAGTCTATACAACACAAATAATGTGCTGTGAAGTCATTAAACTAGTGACAAGAGATATCAGACAGCAAAGAGATGATTACAGAAGACTCAGTACATTTAAGCAAGCAAGTAACCAGACTTTGAATAGTTTCATTAATTTCAGCGCTATTCAGTATTCAGTGTGCCAGACAATGTACATACATGAGCCTTTCCAGAACTGAATCAGTTATGTTTTTTGTACACTCTTTTTGTACACTCTTTTGTTCCAGGTTTGTTTATTTCTGGAAGTTACAGCTTTCTACCATAAAAGGAAATATGCATTCTGTGAAAAGTCACTAAACAGATGCACAGTTTCAAAATACTAATCGATTTTGTACACTTACCAAGCATTGTGGAATAATGCTTAAAAAAATGTTAAGTAATAATGATTTTAAAGTACTTGTATGAATTGTTGCCCTATGAAAAAGCCTAGTGACTGTAGGTTATACATAAGCCCTCCATGCAGGTCAGTTTTTGCTTTAAAGAAAAACATCTTCCAGTCTGCTCAGACCAACAGTCTAAGAGTTCACACAGAAAACACTCATCCCAGGAATAAAATGTGATATACATAGTTCCTAGGGTTTGATTTTAAAAAACCTTAGGTTGCTACAGCCATATTAGACCTGATTCTTAAAGCAACCATCTTGTTTGAAAAGTTGTCAGCCATCTTGTCAAAAATCATGTGTTTTGTAGCAAGAGTAGGCTGGGAATCTAAAAGGAAGAAATATAAGCCCTTCTCTCCAGCCAGATTTAGTACAGATCTGAGAATGATGAAAACTAATGCAGTCTTTAAACAAAATCTAGACTATTATTTCATATTAAACATCCTTTTCTTCCCCCCTGAATGTTAAATAGAAACACAAGCAAGTTGAGAGCTGTCTAAAGAATTACAAAACAGACAAGCCCCAAACAACAGGAAATTATGATGCCTGTAATAATCCGTTGGAATATCAAAACATATATTTCACTGATACATGAACAAAGCCAGGTGATATGAAAAAAGAAAAAATGTTTTATTTGTCTAAGAAGGTTATGTTCATAAGACCTGTAAAAGAATATGCCTATACCTGTATATTGCTTGCATAGAAATGAAAAAGGAGCAGATGAACATAAAATTCTCTTTGAAGAAGTTAGAGATCTGTCTAGACTTGAGGGGCAAATGTCAGTATGAACAGGGTGCAAATTAGAAGTACGGTAGCTAGCTATATATGCAGTAGTCTCTTTCAGAAAACCTCCATCTCCTATTGCAACAGACTTCCAGTAGTAAATAATTCTAAAAAATTCTTAGCATTGTCCCTTACTCCTTCCCACTTTGCAACAACCCCTAATGGGTGATAGGCGAATGCTTATGGGGAAAACAAGGAATCTGCGTGGCTAAAACCGGATTCCCCTGTGGCCTGCCAAATTCCTGTGCAGTTAGAGGGGGCATCCCTCTGTTCTCACCATGGTTGTTGCCCCCTCCTCGAGCACTTCCTAGATCATTTTCCTGGTGATTTTTTTGAGGATGGATAACAGGATTCTCAGTCCTGACTTCAGATATATGGTTAATTGCGCTTTAACTTGTGAAAATGGTTATGTAGCAATATCAAACACTCAGGCCAGAGCCGCCACATTCATTGCACAAACAAGGCCTCGCTTCCCCGAATGACAGGCTGAGCTGGCAGCAGAGGCAGGAGAGATCAGGGAAATAGGGTGGAGGGGAAGGAGGTGGCAATGCATGATGCTCTGGGCTGTAAGAGGAGGTGGGAGCATCGATGGGAGACAGGTTTGCCACTGCTCTGCTGAAGTATCACGTTTGTGTGCACAGTTGTGACTCTGAGCTGTGGAGTGGTATGGGTCCATATACAGTGTTTAAAAGTAGGATTAAGCTTTTAGTCTTTAAAATCTGTTTCCATGGCAATCCCCATGTTGTCTCTTTGAATAGAGTTGGCTATATGGGATTAACATCATCTTTATTCACCATCATCCAGCATAAGTTTGGGAAAAAATGGCATTATTCTTGCACTGTTACCACACAAAACGGAGGAGAAAAACAGTACATTATTAGTAGTTCTTTTAAAAATACTCCCATTCATAATTACAGATTTTTGGAGGAGATGTCCAGGAAACTAAAGCATGTTGCTTTGTAAATGTTAAAGCCCAAAGGTAAAAGTTCAAGTGGGAGCTGCATTACAGACTTGCTCTCTGTGTATGACTCCATCACAAGTTCAGTCCTGCCTATAACGTGCTAAAACCCAGTGGCAGTGCCTACACATTAGCAACAGCACAGAAACAATCTGTATTGGGTGCCTTTTCCAATAACATGCGTAAAAGCTATTCCGAGATTTCCATGGCAGTAGTAATGTTCAGTAAACAGTCATTCCAGACCTAAGCATAATTACCTGTTCAAGTTGAAAAGCAATACTTTTAAGAGATTGCATAGATTTGACCCATATTTGCCCTATGAAGTAACCGATTACGCTGCCAATACTTAAATTTGACATTTAGGCAGACATGGAGAACACAGCTGGGGGAGTTCAAACAGATAAGGTATAAAATCTTCCAAACTGAGGACAAAGTAGCATTTGCAGTTCACAGAGAAAAATCGTAGAGATGCTAGTTTTAACCAGCAGAGGGAGCTTATGTGAAACAAACAGGACGAAAAGCTGCGTAATCTTTGCACAAAGCAGCCTTTTTGGGCGCCACTATCTACTGGACTGGAGGAGGACAGGGGGAAAAAGCTAGAAGGTTCTGGCCAAGGTAGGGCAGAAGAGGAGGGAGGACAGACAGCGTTCAGGCTAAATGCAGAGCAAGAAAGAAAGAATGTAGCTATAATGATAAACTGATAGAGACCTTGAAAAATCTGAAAAAAAAAAGACAGAAAGAGTCTCTAGGGTTAAAAATGCACCTGTTAATTCCAGATGATATGAGGAAGTCTGTTGCTGCAACAGTGTTACCAGTGCTGTATTCGAAATCACCTGTCATGCCTCCAAAGTCATCAATTTGATTTTATGAATGACCGGCTTTAAAAACACATATTTTGAGTTATTCTTTGCCTTCAGGATTTTTGGAATCTTCAAGGTTTGCAAGTTCCTCTCTGCAACTGGAAACACAGAAAGCCGACTATCTCATGCAGTCATCTGCCTCTCAGAGTCAAGTCTTTGAAAAAACACCGAATGTGTTACCATCAATAAAAGCCTGAAATCTGCCACCTCTGCTTTCATAAACCCACCATGAAACAAGACAAGGAAAGCAGGCAGCCGCAGGAACACCCCCCTCCTCTCAGATTTAGTAGACCTGATCCTGCACTCGTATATCTCAAAATTCCCATTGAATCAGCCTGTATTACAGGAGCACAGGAAAAATAGGAGGGATCCTACAAACTAAAGGGATGCCATGGAGTTTGCCCTTATTAAAGAAACGGCAGCGAGTCAGCACACCATTTTAGGAGAATTTTTACCTCTGTATTCAAAAAGACAGGGAGAAAAACAGGCAACTTTCAAGGGCCGTTTTGGTGGTGATAACATAAGGCAAGAACTTTCTTTAGCAGTTTGGCAAGGGTGAGGGTGCTTGCGATAAGCACTGATTTAGAGGGGAAAGGCAGGAGGATTCTGGCCAGTCCGGCACATGCACCCGGTTGTACGACAGTGCAGCAGGCACAAAGCTACACAGTCCCATTGTCCCCTAGCCGTCCGGGGGCTTTGTCTGCCTCTTAGGAGGGAAGCACTTCTGTTAAAAGAGCAAATAAGAAAGATATTAAAGATGGATGGGTTGATTTGCTGAAGCCTGATACTTAAAATTCCTGTGCAGAATTTAGCCCTCTTGGGTCTCAGCTATTGCTACCTCTTTCTTGCTGGCTTTGCTGATGATATTATTACTCCTGACTCATATCTCTTCCTAACAAGCAGCCCAAATGACACGTGTTACCTGTCAGAATATGTCTTTCCAACCTTCGAATCACTTTCTCTTGTTTACCTTTTCAGGTTTAAACTTTCTACCTGCATAATCCAGGCCAAGCCTGTAACACAGATCTCACACTTTTTTATCCTGTTCTCCTTGACCTGACTAACATTCCCGTCCTCCGTACTGCCACACAATGACCTCCCCATTCCAGCCTGCAAGCCCACAGCCCCTCCTTTATTCAAGTCAAAGAGCTGCCTTTCTCAAGAGGCCTCCCCACGGAGATAATGAAAAGCAGATTAAGAGATTTTAAAAAAGGAGTTCGTTCCTTTGGAATGGTCAGTGTGCTTTCCCTTTCTACAACTGTCTTCTATACTGTAAATTTTCTAAATTAGTGTTTGCCTGGATGTTTGTGCCTTGCGCTCAGGAGGACCTAAGCTGTTGGGCCCCAGTTCTACAAATGCATATGCATGTATCCCTTTGCTATTACTGACATTAACGGAGCTAGAGTGGTAAAGGAATATGCATGGCTATGTATTTGTAGAACCAAATCTTGGTGCTTGCCAGACAATATGATAAAGCATTAGAAAGGGCTGAAAATAAACATCTTTGTTTTTGTTCTTGTAATGCAGAAAGAATGGCAGCCTCTAAGGCAAGAGAAGCTGTAGCTCTATTGACAGCACTTGGTTTGGACTGATATATAGGTATATGAGAATATTGAGGGGAAAATACCTGGTTAAATCTGATGTAAAACTGCAGAAAAATAACCAAGAGCCAGGAGCACAAGTACATCCCAGTGGTGCTTTGCCAGTATCCTTTCTTTTTCTTATACGGCTGGATTTCAGGCATCAGAAACAGAGGACGCTTTGTCTGGCCTTTCCCATGTAATCAGCAACCTCTCTCCTGCCTGTCTTAGGCCTCCATTCACTTTATGACTATTATAGTATCCCTTAGAGACAGCCTTACGAGGCAGTCATCCCCAAAGTCCTGTTACCTTAAAGCGATTACTTACTTTCTCAGTAATGCATTACGTGCTTTAATCCTAGTTATGTGATTGTATGAAGTGTGGCTAGCAAGTTATTTGCTTATATGAAAATACAAAGTGGACACAAAAGAGCTTTACTGTTGGATCTGAACATTACCCAGGGGAGATAAAGTCCCCCAAAGCAGGCACTCTTCCCTGAATGCAACTTCAGGAGGGAGCTTTGGGTGAAGCCTCAGCTGGGAGATTGCAAACACCTAGTAGTTTGTCGACAGCACTGGACACAGTAAGAGTAACTGTTGGACTACTGTAAGTAATAGGTAAAAAAGAAACCATCCAGACTGCTTGGCAGTCAGGATGACAAGTACCACAGTCATTCCGACACAATACATATTGATCATTTTCTTTTTTAATCGCTAATCCAACAGATACCAACAGAAAACTCCACTCCCCTTCAGCTCAGACAACAGTGCTAATGAAACCACCTCCTCCCCTTTCCGAGGCCTCTCCTCCCAAGGAACAGACATCTAACTCTTGGAGCTGGAAGCCGGTTTCAGTGTGCCAGCTGGGAGTCAGGGCCCTGGGCTGGATCCCAGCACCTGTGCCTAGTTTTCTTACAGAGACGTGGCCAGCTGCTCTTCCAGGTCCTTAAACGTCTTGTACACCCTATTTCTTTTCATTTCTATGGATTACTTTTGATAAGCAATGCAAATGTGTTGTTTATATTTGGATTTTTGTGAGTACGTTATCCTGCATTTACCTTAACTTGGTTTACGTTAAAGATCCTATCAGGGCACTCACAAACACAGAGCCATCCTTAAAACCAGAGTTGTTAAAGGACTCTGCTAGTACTTGGAAACTCTATACTATTTTTGAAGGGAATTTGAAGGTGAGCAGGATATAACTGCAGTCCATTTTGGAAGCTAGTAACAGAGTTTGAGAGGAAGAACTGTTTTTGATGGCTGGTGTTTGTCAGAGAACTTTTCTGGCATTAGGCATGGTAGTAGAGAGTGTAGTTGACCTTGAGGGTTCATGGGCCTAAGATAATTGCTTTGGCTCTGACTTAGTTCACAGCACGTTAGACTAGTCATTTCTGTCTGTGACACCGGACTATCAACTGCAAACTTCCTGTGTTTTTTTCTTGCAGTGTGTATGAAAAAAGTATGCATCTTTTCTGAGTTTGTGTTATGTACTTATTTATCCAACAGTTCTTATGCATAGAGGCAAGGTTAGAATTGAGAGAAGACTGTTACCACTGCTAATAGCTTGCCTCTGAAAAGCCCTGTATCATTCAAGAATCCGAGGGTAAACCGGGGCCAGATTGGGGCCTGCGTTCTATACCACAACAGGAGGGGATACACAGAGGTCTGGAAAATAACGAAGGTGGGAGGAAAGTGGATAGAAAATGGTTATTATCACTGCTCATAATACCACAATAATTTAATCAGTCTATCAGGGCGCAGGGCTTAAAACAAACAGAAGGAAATGCTTTTTCATATGAACTCATTGCCACAGGATGTTGTAAAGCTCATAAGTATAAATAAATATGTTCAAAAAGAAAACAGATAAATTCATTGGAGCTAGGCCTAACAATGTCTCGACAGATGCTTGTCTAGATACAATGTCTGGTTCTGGAAGTCCCTAAACTACTGATTTCCACAGTATCACAGTATTCCAGACACAGCAAGGGAAGAGCTTCTTTTTCTATGCCCTGTTTCTAACACTAAGCATCCATTACTACTTTCCTTCCTGGTTTCCCTTGAGGAAAGGACATGCCAAAGCCTGCTTTGAAGTTTAGGAGCCTTCTCCATTCTGACAATAAAAAGAGGCAAAAATAGGAGAGGGTAAGTGAATACCCAAGGGCAGCTAATGAAAACTGGAGGATGTGCAGTCCTAAACTGGGACCAAAAAGGTGTTTGAGGTGGAATGAAAGGTCATTGTAGGTGGGTTTCAGGCCACTTGACTTCAGGTCAGTCTCACGCTACTTGACTTCAGGCATGCATGGCCAGCCCCAAGCTGGGGGGCTGTGAAAGTTCAGGCAGTCCCAGACCACATGGTGACGAACACAACACTTTCTGCCATCCTTACTACTCCGGGAATTGTTGTCACCAGCAAGAGAACAAACACATTAACAAAGATGGAGATTTTTTTTGAAAAAGTGTAACAAAAGCTAGGTCAGAAAGGGGAAGGATTTCAATCCAGTTAAATTCAATTTAAGTAGGTAAGTCAGACAGTAAAATCCAGTTAAGTTCGGTCCAGCCTGCACAGAATTTTGCAGCATGAAACTCTGTCAGGGTAGGGAAGTCGTGTCTTCTTTGGCTTTCTTACCACAGCGGTTCCTCCTTTGAGATATTTTTGCAAAGTCCAACTTCTGCCATAATCCTCTGGGCAGCAAGTTACAGTCTGTCTCCCTCTAGTGGGTAGTTAACCATGAAAGCAGTGAGGAGACATGCATTAGAAATTTGCGTTGCACTTGCTTCCCATTATCTTCTTTCTTCAATCTGTTTCTTCTTTGTTGTGTGTGATGTCTCTTCCAAATCCATTCACTGTTTTCTTGATACTGTCTTAACATCATGTCTGCTCTTGACAGAATCACAGAATAGCTGGGGTTGGAAGGGAGATGACCTTTGAAGGTCATCTAGTCCAAACCTCCTGCTCAAAGCAGGGTCACCTAGAGCAGGCTGCCCAGGACTGTGACCAGTTGGGTTTTGAATATCTCTAAAGTTGGAGACTCCACAGGTTCTGTGGGCAACCTGTTCCAGTGTTCAACCACCCTCAAAAAAACAAAAAAACTTTTTCTTATGTTCCGATGGAATTTCCTGTGTTTCAATCTGTGCCCAAATGTTTGCTCTCTTCCTCCGTTCTTGTGCTGTGTTAGGAGCTGGGTTGTCTGGGTTTTCTGTTAATATAACTCTGATGTAAGTAGAAGTGAAAGTAGAGAAGCTCCCTAAGAATGTTTTAAGTGAAATATTCCAGAGATTGTTGGTCTTTGCATAAAGCCATGTGTGCAACCCCTGATACTCCAGAGACTTAGAAATCTTGGTAAAAGAAAACCCTCAGACCAAAGTTAAATTGGTTCCTGAGGTTTATCATTGATTTTTCTAACTGGAGTCAGTCAAAAGAATTTTAACACTCAGGTTTTCCTATCCTTAAAACTGATTTATTTGGGTGGAAAATCTGCATTCTGCCTAGTAGTTTGTTTGCTTAACATTTGTTGTTCCATTACTGAAAAAATTAACAGCAAAATACATAAGCCAGCTGTGTTATATCTGAAGTTAGCCCTCTAACAACAACAGTTAACCACCAAAGAGTATTCCCAGAGCAGAGCTGACATTAATTGAGAAAGATAGAGCTTTCAAATATGTCGAGACAAGATGCTATAGAAATTGATTTAACCAGAGCTTGCCTTTTGTCAATGGAACTGCATTTCTATCCTTGCAGACCATATAGACTAGATGCTATTGCTGTTACTCCATTGAGATTAATGGAAATATATTAGGGATGAATCTCAAAGGTGTTTCCTTTCTCTAACTGCTCTGAATTTTTGTCTGTTTAAGCGCATTTCAAAGAACGAGATGAACAAGCCAATATTTTCCAAATGGAAAATGACAGATCTAGTTGGGGAAGATTTTTGTGTTGGGCTTTGATAAGAATACATTTCTCCAGAGGTAGTAGACTTTGTATTAATCATTATCTGTTATCTTTCTGTTTAAAATTTTGAATATTTGAATAAACCAACAGGAAAGACATTTTTCTCAGATCCAAGTACTTTCCCAGATTGCTTGAGGCACTGACCTTCTTCTCAATTCACTGTTGTAATGGTGTTCCTCAGAAACCACTGATTAGAATCCCAGTAGAGTCTTTATTATGACAAACTGAAGTATCACAAGGAGAATCATTAAATGGAGATAAGATAGAAATTAACCAGAACAAGGTAACATCATGGATTATTTGTGCTGAGCACATTCTGCTCCTCCTAACACCTATGCAATCCATATGTTTACATTATTTTGTGGAACAGAAAGCATCATACAAAAATAATTTTGGCATATATATACATGTCAGGATTATCCACAGAGTCATTTTACTTACATCAGTAAAAAATATTATAGCTTTTGTTCCCTTTATTACTGAGATGTCAACATAACTAATTTCATATTACCATAATAAAGATGAAGTGAATTCCAATCCTTCTCATGTATCAGTAACAACATATTTAATTCAGTTGAGGCATTTCATAAACCTGTTGAAGCTAAGAGTTGCAGATGCTGCTGAGACAAGATGTGAAGGCAAGGAGAAGGTACTGCAGGAGAAATTTGCAGCCTCTGCCTCCAGAGCCTTACAAAGTCAGGTTGATGTACAGGAAAGTAAGAATCCAACCTAAGTGTCAGCTTTCAAGATGAGCTTGTAGGGCCAACAGCAAGAATATGTTCCTTTGCTTCCAAATCAAGTACATTTGTTCTGGAATTTATTAATACGCTGTAAACAAAGAAACTTACAGTGCCACAGCCTGTTCTTTATTTAGGTTAGATGAGGGCTCCAGTTGGAATTAAGGATATCAGAACAACTGTACTAGGCTGAACCAAAGGCCTGCTTGTCCCTTTATCCAGTCTCTGATCACAGCCAGGGATGGGTGCTTAGGGAAAGAGCATGTGAAAAAACAGGGCAAGCATAGAGCGTTGCTGCCATTAGCCTACTCCGCCTGCAGCGATGAGTGTTGTATTTCATCACTGCAGATAAAGAAACGTGGAAGGTAGTCTAGTGGTCTGAGCACAGAGCTGGGAGCTATGAATCTGCGTGTTTCAATCTTGGCTCTGTCACCAAGGTTACATCTGTATTGCTGCATCCCAGCTCACGTGCATAAGTACTTGTGGCAAACCTGTCTTCAAGCCTCCTCAGTGTCAAGGCACACTGCACCCACACTCATGTATCCACGTTCAAATTCACACTGTAGTTGACTAGTTCTGGTATTCGGATTTGGAGAGATTTGTCCCTGCCTAATGAGCTGCTTAACATCTGTGTTTGTTTCCTGGAGAGCTGCATAATATGCCAGTGCGCTTCTTATGGGGCCTCTTTGTCTCTCCCCCATTCCTTCTGGTTCCTGTATTTTTCATCATATATGGTCTTTCTGGTCCTTGTGCTTTGTCTTCAGCTTGTCATCCCTCAGTTCCTATGCTCCAGAACAACAGGCTCTGAGCAACGTAAAATCTCCACAAATGTTTTCCCTGGACTGCTTAGTCCTAGTCAAGGTCATTCTGTCAGGTAGTGTGGAGAGGGTGACTCTTTCAAATGTCCCAGCTATAGATGCTGATAGAAAGGTGATACTATTAGTTTTCCAGTACAACCAGAATGGTAATGTTTAAGGTCCCCTTAAAACTTCCCAACAAAAATTTTGTTTAAAAACTATGCTGAAGCAGGCCACCTGGCTTCAGGAGCACTCAGTACCATTCCCAGTACCATGAGATCATTCCTGAACAGATCCTTAGAAACTGAATCCATCAGCTGTAGGCCCACTTCTGGGCTTACAACATCACAGTCTGTTACTGAAACTCTGCCTCTTCCATCTCCTCAGCTGTCTCCTCCAGCGCGAGGGTTGTTCCCACCTCCTTTGGCCTACTTAAACCGTCCTTCCCAGAAACATGTCATAGAGGACTGCGAGCTCCACACTCAGGGCACTGCCCTGATCATTACGAAACAGGCAGGTAGATGGGGAATCACTAGAATTACTGCTTCCATCCTTAACCTTGCGGCAGAGAACCTTTAGCAATGTGATGCGTTACTAGCCCCATATACCCATTGGACATGGCCCCATCTCTGCAAGCTCATTCAAGCTGGATGGATCGAAGGGCAGATTTGAGCTGTTTCTCCCCAGTTCCTAAATCCTCCCAAATTCTTGTACCTGAGGTTCAGCAGAACCCTGGAGAGCTCCTCCTCCTCGCGGTGGCCTCCAGCTGTCAGTCTGCGCTGGGCCGGTGCTCAGGAGCTGGGGGAAGCCACGTGCACATCAAGGTTGGTGTGCACCAGCCTGCGCAAAGCTCATGGGAATTGCAGAGCCGGTGAAAAGGAAGTAAGCTAGTAGACAGGCTGGGACATACAGGCCCTGGTATATTAGCTGTCGGTGGAGGGCTGTGTGAATGTATAATAAACAAAAAAGTACAGGTACCCATGCTTTGGCTGTTTCCCCAGAGTAAAGTGTGTGAGTAGGAATGCATTTGCTTTACACTGTCCTGTGAGCGCAGGTTCAATATACACATTAGCAAGTATTTAAGGGTTGTATGTATAGATGATAGAGGAATTTAGACAACAATATGAATAATATACATGGATGATACACACCAAATCCCATCGCTCTGATCCCAATCCCAAATCCCTTAACTTCTCAGCATTACAATTCCATAAGCCATATGTTATTATAAGAAACAGCATTTGTCATGTACTTTGAGTATGAAAAATGATGTTAATTGTTAGGCATTACTACCTAATGTAAAAATTACATCCCAATGTTAAGAATTCACAATGATTTAATATTAACTTGTTTAATAAGATAGCTTTGCAAAAGTGATATGTTTTTCTTTTACATTTCTACTACAAGAGTTTTGTTATTACTTTGATTATTAAAATTCCTCCTGCAACAAAGGTGATTCAGTGGTTCTGCAAACCAACCTGATCTCTAGAATGTTATAATTTGACAATTTCAAGGCATTTCAACACAGACCTTATACATATGTCATATATCGCATTGCAGATTTCATCCAATAGCAGAAAATGTACTCTGAATGCAATATCATCTTATCAGTATTCCAGCACCATAAGCTTTCTCACTGCAAGCAGGGTACTGTTCATTACAATGAAACTGAAAATGGAATAACTGAAGGATTGATTTATATGACCTTCGCTCAGGAATGTTCTAATTCTGACATAATCTCTCTGACTGAAATCCTAAACATTGTATAATTTTGATTTATTACCCTTAAAGAAGGAGCTTAGATTTAAGGATCAACAGAATACCTAGCGTGAAAAAGAGTGGTGCAACAGCTCAGGAATACTGCAAGAAAATGCAGATTGATCATGTGACTCTACTCCAAACATTGTCTCAGCCAGCAAATCCAAGAGCGGGGCTGAAAGCGAGTGGAAAAACATTATGCGGATATTTTCACAAATCCACTCCGTTGCTCAGAAATATCTCTTGGTTATATGCATTTTTACAGCAACAATAAGAGCATCTCAATACGTTAAACTATGAACCAGTCTGTTTACTAATAGTAGCAGAAAGTGTTTAGTAAAACAATGAATTTGTGGCAGAACAGGGCCAGATCCTGATTCCTGATATACTCCCCAAAAGGCTGAAAAGCTGCTTTACCAGGCAGCTCCTCCCACACCAGCAGTGTAATCTATTCTGCTTTATCCCGTCCTAACATCAGCTTGTCACAGGGATCTGGAGAAGGTTTATCTACAGTGGGAGGGCATGTTGGACCTGTCCCTGACTGCTAGCAGGTGAAAGTTAGAAAAAGAAGCCAAAGCAACGTGCTTCATAAAAATAATAACTGATATCTTTAAAGCAAAATAGTTAAGATTTAAACAAAGTAGAACTCCTGTTGGATTGAAAGGTAAGACAGATTGGGTTTGTTATCTAGTGGGTTTTTTGGAGAGGTAAAGAGAGCAATTGAAAGAAAGTATAGATATGAACTATTGACAGCCAGAAGACAAAGTAGTTGATAAGTCCACATTAAAAGCCTAATGCACAGCCCTACTGTCTTACAGAATAAAAATTGGTAGGTCATTTAATTTTAAGCAGACTTAGAAACAGAAATCTGCCCCCCTCCAACCTTTTTTCTTGTCTTACAGTTCAGTGAAATGAATGCTTGCCTCCTTCCCTCCCACACGCTCAGCTCTCAGTTCCCACTTAGGCACTTCCTAGTCCTGTTTTGGGCAAATCCTTATCTTATCCTTCTCTTGCAAATCCTTCTTCTCTAGAGCACTTAACAGCCTCCCCTTTCACAAATTCCACCTTTTACCAGTGAAGCCTCATCAGTCTTACTTTATCCTATCTGGAAAATTGAGGGGTTTATTTTAGAAATAATTCTTTTTATTCAGTGCATTTTGCAGCTGGTATGACTACTTTGTCTAATTCTAGCAGATGGTAGTCTTCTCTAAGTGGGAACATTGTCTGCTCCAGTGTATTGCACAGTGCTAGTCCAAGCATATTATTCTCACCCAGGAATGGGCTTGTTCGTTGTTACTCCCAAAAATCAAACATTACACAATTCCTCCAGCATTTATCCCTTATGGACAGTCTGAGCTACAGCTACTGCAGCCACCGTGAAAACATAACAGCCTCAGAGAGATTATTCCTTCCTTCCTGAATACGTTAGAGTGGATATACCAGGAACTAAATGTGTGCCTAAGGCATAGCAGGAAGTGCCTGATTCTTTTTATGTATTTGTAGAAAGGAAAGAGGAAAAAAAAGAAAGAGAGAGGGAGAACTTAAGGGGAGATCAAATTTACGACGTTTGTTCCCTTTAGCTGTATGGATACGGTTTTCAAGAGTAATAAAAGAAATTTTTATAAGACAAATTGTTTTCTACTAGGACAATATTAAGACCTGTTAGCACTGGACAAAGGAGAAAAAAACAGTGCATATTACTTTTAGAATTAATTATCATCATAATTGCATGTGGTGCGTAACAACATATATGAATACGGTACAGACAGAATTTGAGTCTTTGGCCTAGAGAACTTAATGTAAAGCTCAGTTCTGCAAAAAAATCCTGGCATGCTTGAATTGCAGCATGAGTTGTTTATTGGATTCTCAGATGAATGCATTTATCAGTAGGAAAATCAAAACAGCAGAGGAAGCAATATAGTCTTAGATTTCCCAATATGAATTCATTAGCGGAGTCAATTCTGAACTCGGCTTGGCATCTTATCCACCGGACAACACTCCCTTTCCAGCAAAATGACAGACGATCGTAAAAGCTTAACAGCGTTTTGCTACGCTGGTAGAGCAAATAGGGATGGGATTGAAGAGGAGGATGGTACTTCTTCAACCAACGGCAAATCATTAAGAATGAGAGATTAGGACTAGACTTTATTACGGTGATTGTTATCATCACCCTCAACAGCAGCTATAAAAAGCTCTAAGTCAAATGGCTCTGACTCACTTGCTGAAGCGTGCTCGTATCTGCGGAGGAAATTTGGGGCATGGGCTGTCGCTGGTGGCTAATCCCTGCAGAACAGGTGCACAGCAGTTTGCCAGTCCCGCTTCATAGCAGGGCTGGGAGCCAGGGGATGCAGCTCATAAAAAGGATGCCCATTTGGAAAAGAGCTGGAACAGAACAAGAAAGGGCACGGCCTGTTTTGGCACGTCTTCTGGGTGGCCTCCGCTGGTGAAGTTCTGGTGACTCAGGAGAATTTGGAAGCCTTGCTTCCCTCGGGGCACGTCAGTGGTGATACCCTGCAGGTCCGTGCCCAGGATCAACTTCGCCTGTGGTACAGCAGCAATTCTTGTAGTATTTTTGCAGCCGGTATGTTTATAATTGTAAATTTGGCTGATTTTCTATACACTGGTGACTGTGAACATTTTAGAAAATCGCTAGAATGCTCACGTAGCAGATCAGTCTAACCTGACGAACATCAAAGCAGGTTTATCGAGCCCTTTCAGCCCAGAAGGCAGAAATATTGCAAAATTGACTTTCAAATGACTGAACAAGGAATACAGACTCAAAATCTCAGCTTTGGCAGATGCTAAACCCACGATCATTTCATCTGCAGTGGCATTCAGGTGTCTGAGTAGATCAACTCAAGCAGAAGGAAACCCATCTGAAAAATTACTGCTCCTATTTGACTAGTCCAAATTGGTCGCTTCTGAATGAGAGAAAAACATGCTTTTTACATTGTAATTCTTTTCAGTGATTCAGATACACCTATAAAAAATTACATATTTTAGAGCTGGGGGGACCCTCTAGTCAGACCTGTATCAGACTGAGCAAAAGACTTTTCTGAAGGGAATTCTCTTCTGAAGTAGAACATACCTTTCAGTACCATACACCTGCCCGATTAAAATATTTCCATTGATGGAGAATCTACCAAACACAATTTTATTATGATCACAAAAAAACTATTTCTGTGTGTTTATTATCAACCTGAGCTGTAAAAATGTTAATATTAGTGATTACGAAACTTGAGAACAACACAAAAAAAGATAAAGAAAACAAGAGGGAAACGAAGCGGCTGAAATTCCTGGTTCCCATTGATTGCCAATAGCTGCTAGTGTTAAATTAAGAGGTTATTTTATTGTCCTCTGCAACCAAGCTCAGCCATACTCCATTCAATAACCAATAATTTAGGTCTGTGAGTTAATAATAATTACAATAAAAGTATTCCCCATTTCCTGGCATGCTGTGTTTATTTTAGGATGTTAACACAGCAGTCCAAACACAACACATAAGACTCCCTCAGGGCTTTCTGTCTCACATCTCAGGCCTTCTGTTTCTTCATAAGCTTTAACAACCACAATTCTAAGAGATATAAATAGTCCGAAGCACAAGAGAATCTCTTCTCCCTGGCAGAATCTTTATTTACAAGCTGTACCAACCTAAGCGGGCCAAATAGTCCCTTGCTGGCAGGTTAATAAGGCCCACCTGCCAATTAAACCCACCAGCGAACTCCACGGGGCCTGCATAAATCCAGAAAGTCTGGACAAGACGAGATTTTCTCCCGAGGAGCCACGCTGAGAGGCAATACGTGTAGTCCAAGAGGGATTTGTCTTATGAGCTCCAAAGTGCTCGTACACCTGGCGCATGCTCATGGCAAGAGGGAAATGCATGGTTCCTTCCTTCAGAAGACACCATTTTTTAGCATTTATCTTTCATTATTGCTTACAGGCCACTACCACTTCGAGGGCTACTGTATTGCTGCCATGCAAACGTGGAGGACTGTTCAGTCCCTGCCCTTGGGAGTTTTTAAAGGACAAGTATAGCTGCATCGTAAATCAAATGTTTAAAATTATTTAAAGACTTAACATACAATTAATTTGCCTACAATGCCATGAAAGGGACATGGAAGAATAGGATAACCCATCATTTGTGCTGGCCTGGAAATTAATTGTTACAAGCCGCGGTGCATTTTTAAATTAATATTGACCACTGTCAAAGCGGAATTCTGTTCCAAGACCTTAACTGTTCAAATGTTTAGTCGCAGCTAAATGTTCCCGCCTGAACTGACAGCTTTTACTGTGTGCCAGCTAAGCCCAGCCCTAGCAACTGCCCCAGCGTCGGCATATCCACAGACCTTTCCGGGGGCACAGTCAGTGTGTTTATACTGCATTGCAAAAAGCACCCCAAAGTGTCCTCCAGAATCATATCTGTTGTTTGTACAGCCAGCAACGCTGTAAATTATGAGAGCACGCCTCATAATTTACTACGGTTTTAGGATGGCGTCAGGCAGATGAAGACCCTGCCAGACGCGCAGCAGTGGGTTATCGCTGGCCAGCAGAAGCTGTCGCCGCCGCAGCCCCCGGGACCGCTGTCTCTGAAGCAGGGACTCGCAACCCATTCGTGGAGTTGCTTTACCTTTGCACGCCAGGCTGAAAACTGCCGCCGTTCCCCAGCTGAGTCACACACAGATCGTATGTCCCTGCTGCAGGGGTGGCAACAGCAATCAGAGACGGGATGTATGGCAGGAGAGGTGGAGGGAGGGAATCGCAGGTCCCGTTTTAACTAGCCAGCAAAAGTCTGATGAAGTGCACATGTCGTAAGGCACAAGTCCTTAGCAGGCTGGTGGACTGTCTGCAGCCCGCCTGCAAAAAACCCTTGGGGACGAGTGACAGGCAGATCAGGGAGCACGTCAACAGCCACGCAGCTATTCCCTCCTGCAAGTCTAGAGCGGACTAGAGCAGGCCTGGGCTTTACCCGGCAGGCCATGGGGTTTACAGCTGTATTCAAACATGTAGGACTGAGGTTGCAGAGGGACATTGCACATGCCTAAAGCTAAGCAAATACATTTGCCTGAGTGACTCCAAGAGTAACTCAAATTTAACTGTTCCACACATGCACATGAAACCAGGAACACACATGTAGAATGTGCACCTAAGATGGCATTTAATTACACTTTGAAGGCCTCTGTAGGTCAAATTGCTGGAGGGAATGCTCAGCTTTGGGATCTTGGTTTTGAGCTATGTGCTGGGACGGGGATACTTTTAGACAAATGCAGAAGTGCCTCTTCTAGCCCCTAAAAGAACTTCTGGGGTGAAAAGGAAGTTGAGGCTTAGATTCACAGGTTAGACTTAGGCTCCTGGATTCTCTGAGTGCCACTGTAAGTGCCTGTCTCCTTGTTTGGACCTGTGTAAACAATTTATTCCTGTGCCGAAGAACCAACTGTTGGGAGCGGTGCCAGAAGACACCATGGCAAATGAGAGAATGCAGATGACGGAGACCAAAGACAGAGCAGGTGAAGTCTCCTTGCAATAAGAAACTGCATGGTCAGAAATGAAAATTTGCCAGAATGATGAGAAAAGCTGATGGAAAAGGAAACTCTTGAGAATCAGGGAACAGGCAGGAGAAATAAAGAATGTACAGAGAGAAAGATGGAAAGGTGAGATTGTCCTCTTTGTTAGAGCCTGGATAGCAGTCTTATTATTTTTGAAGGACAAAAAGCCTATCCTAAGAAATATGGCATGCATACCAAAAGTAGCTCAAACCCAGAAGAAAATGCCTGTAACCTCAGCCCTTCAGCACATGCAGCATGCCCAGTTGCTGCAGCAGTTGCAAAAGGAGAGTGCTAAAAGCCCCGTGTCCAGCACGCGATGGCTTGTGTCCATGGGAATGATGCTACTGTTAGTGCCGTGGTAGTACAGCTGAGCCCCGCTGCAGGGCGAGACCACGTGAAGTGGGTGAATCTTCACGCCAGCTGCCTCCTGCAGACCGGCCAGGCCCATCAGCTCTTCTCTGGTGAGTACGTCCTTCACGTGAATCACAGCTGAGTTCAGCTGCTAAGTAAATGCAGCTGAGAGAGCGTGACACTTCCGCAGCGTGCGCAGGCTGGATGCAGATTCAGTGCTGGAGCCAGATTCAGTGCTGGAGCCAGACCCGCCACGGCAGGACCGCTCCAGCGTTTTGGGCAGAGCTACTTGCAGCGAAAGGCAGGGAAGCTCCCGCAGGCAGCTCAGCAGCCGTCCTGCCCTCACAGCCAGGGCTCTGCTCCCCAGGCGAGGGTGTCTCCTCGTACGCCTGCACGGATCTGCAAACTGTAAGCTCCGGCTCATTAACAATAACTGAGGCGAACAAATATAGCTTCGAGGAGCTAAGATTTCAAGCTCGAGAATGGTGTAAGAACATGGTGAAATGTGCAAGAAACACATCCTACTCCTTTCAGTTTTCACAGCAAAAGAATAAACAAAAGCAGCCCAGGTGGTGATTTAGCAGTATGGCCTGCATTTGCAAACCTGTTCGTCCTCTGCCTCAAATCCAGTTGTCTCAGCCCTCCTGCACCAAGTGGATTTGCACGTACTCAGCCCCGGTGCAGAATGAGCCCAGGGCATCTTATACAAAGTCCCCAAACAGTGCTCAAAATCAGTGGATACTCCTGAAAATGTCTGTCAATGAGGGTTCTTCTTGAGGCATGTATACTAAGTAAATGGGATATGATCACAGCTACAGTTTCTCAGTACAGGAAATTGCCAACCACCAGCATAATTAGAAACAGTTCATATGATCAAATTAATCATTCAAAAAAGAGCAATTACTGTTAACAGAATAATGGCATGCCTTAAAGAAGAATGAAATTAACCTTTAGGACTGACATAGTTACCCTCACCATTTTGCACTGAGGCAGCAAAGATTAATATATGTGCAAAATAAAACGTTGCATTAGAATCTGCGGAAAACAGAAGTAGCATTATCTATCTGGCCTACTCAACCCTTAACAAACTTTGTTCTTTGGCACTGGCATACAGTGGAAATATCAATGGTCTCTTCTCTGCCAAAATGAAAAAAAAGAAATCTTCAAGGCTTATTTTGATATGAAGTTTACTGAGTTGTACTTATTGCTGGACAATGGTTATGTGAAGGTTGAGCATAAATACCAGTAACTTAAAATGCAACCAAATTAACATTAAAACATGCATAATAGCTCCTCAAAATTTGGAATTAAACTTTAATTTTAACAAGCTAAGATCTAAAAGCTCATATCAAGCATACCCCCAAAAACTGTAATTTTGCTGTATAGTGATAACCAGCAATTCTGATTAATAATGCATTTTTGTGTTTGTTTTACATTATCTTTATAAACACACTAACTTATGCTGTCAATAGAGGGAAGAGCTAATGTGTTTTGGATCCTCAAGCTGTGTATTTCTACACAGTTTAGATTTATTTTATTCTAAATGTCAGCAATTTTTAAACTAAGTCATACTGATGTCGAAGATAATTAGAGACATATAACTTCTATAGATAACTTTATCAGTGCACTGGAGTTACGTTATACCAGGCTGGAGCGTGTTAGCTACTTAGACTTGGTGTACAGCTGTTTTTCATCATCCCAACACTGGAAAACAGCAGGGATATTTTCCTCAGTTTTCCTCTCTCTCCTGGCCTCTGCCTTCCCCTGAAGATGTATCCCACTCCCTCCTGTCTTCAACATTCCTCCTCCCTTTGCTCCCTTCCTTCTGCTCAGCAGAAATGATGTGAGCAGAAATAGGTATTTGGGAGAAAAGTGGCCTTTGCTCCGTTGTTTTCATCACTGAAAATTATCTGCTAAACAGATTGGTGCATAAATCAGTGCGAAAAAGATTCACATCTGACTGTGTGTTTTCACCAAGGGCATCATTTTTTACTCTGAACAGTAGTTAAGCTATAGGCCGTAGTCTCAGTTAAGATGTCTCCCATTATAAGGCTCTCCATATAGCTCTCAGTTAAGATGTCTCAAAAATTCATTTAGTTCTGTACATTAAGGATGAATATACTACATTTAATATCAAGTATACTGAAATACTGATTTAATACTCCATTCTGTCTTAATTCTGCATCAGCAACTTGCTTTCCCCGTATTAAGAAGAACGCAATAGGTTGCATAGCCAAAGATATAAATGCATACATGCCAATGTGGATTTTTCTTAGCAGTCATGATGGCACGTGGACAGAACACCCTGGAGGATCAGGGGCTCTGTCTAGCTGTACCTAACATAGGTTCAGGCAGGTTGGAAACCACCATTACTCCCTGTAATTCCCTGTAAAAAAGGAAAACCGTGGACTGCTGGCTAAAGTTAGTGCTCAGGTGATGGGTTGCCAGCTGACAACGTGAAAGGAGAGTGGTAATGATGATACAAGTGACAACATTGGGGAGATATTTCTGTGTCAGTGCTACAACAGAATAGGACAATGGGCAGTATTAACTTTCCCAGTGAATTCACATTTCGAAGTAAAACTACAATGTCTTCAGTGTTTAGCCTTAGGAGCGGAGAAACTGTAGGTCAGTGAAACAAGAAAAATCTACATTTGTGGATTTTGCATGGCCTGGTAAGCCCTTTATCTCATTAAACACCTGTAGTACAATAAACACTATGAATAAGCTTTACTCTGTAATTTGGAGTGATCTGATTAACTCATCAGTTGCACTCACATAACTTCAATGTACTCTACCCGTAGTTATGTTTACATTGCCACCAAGATGATCTGCATTCAGGAAAATAATTACTAAACAGATGATTATATCAGCTGCTGAAACAAAAAAATAAGGACACAAGAAAGGAATTCAAGGATCTGTACAGGACAAAAATGTGGTTAAACATGAAACTTCTGCCACAAAGATCTACGATCTGATGAAATCTGTACCTGCATTACGAGTGGCCTTTGCCAGCAAAAAGGCCTAAGGATCAGCCGCCGTTGCAATTTTAAGCTTAAGCACAGGGACTGCTGCTCTCCGTTATCCCTAGCAGCAAGAGATACCCCAGCATGTGCCCCTACCCCTTGTCAACAGAGCTGACCAAACTCTCGGGGGAGAGATTTTTGCGCTGGTGTGTGGAACAGTGCCACGCACACAGAATCTGTTCTGAGCTCTGCCTAAGGCAGTGAAACGATACCAACTGCAACACAGGCCTTGGCCTTTCAGGCACCGTCTTTCCCTATGGTAACAACAAATAAATCTTCTTTCAACTTCAGAACTGCAGCATATCCTAATGTATGCCTAAGGCCAGGAACACTAACAACCATTATTACTGAATAAATAGTGTAAATTATGTTGGAAAAGTGTTTGGGTTGTAAATTATCTTTTGGCCTAGTAACTAATTGATAATCGCTAAAATATTTAAATGTTTCCACAACAATATGCAATTACTATGTTTATTTAAATTCATTTATTGAAGTGAACAGAGGGGTATTGATCTCAAGTCTATTTGTGAATACAGTATGTCTATAAAAGTTGAAAAAGCAATAAAATCTTATATACCAACTGATACAGTAGTCATTAATAAATGAATGCTATTATCTACGCTAGTTATACATCATTTGGCTTCAGTGATCTGTTCTGCCAGCTGAAAAACATCAAACGGTTAAAATATATTGGGTAATTCAAAATCAAAAGAATAAAACCTCCAAGAGCTTCAATCTGGAAATGACAGGAGTCTGTAACTATTAGATTATGGGATATTTACTTCAATTATTTCAAAGCCATCCCTCAAAAATAATGCAGTGTGCATCTTATTTGACTGTCAGCACAACCGCACTCTCCACTGCATGTGCAGTCATTTACACCTGTGCAACGTAAGTTAAAATTTCTCTGAAGTCAGTTTTCAAAAGTGTAAAATAACTGTATCTTGTGAAGAATCAACCTCTGTGTATTGCGGGAGAAGAAATGGAATGATTTTGTGCTCTAGAAAATAGATTGTTTCTGATATAAAAAGCTGCGTGTACGGTTTCTATTTAAATAGGTCATTATGTTCTAGAAACGTTAACCGACGTCTACGACAGTATATACTGGCACCATTCCAGTTAAAGCTCTTACCTTTCCAGCATAAGTTTTGCTGTACATTTGCATGGTGAGTCTATCAGGATGTAATTACATGGTTGCAAATCTTAGTAGCATAGACAAGGCCAATGATCGATATGAGCAGAAAAGAGTAAGGAAGATTTGTTGTTACCTTGACCGTGATAGCAAAATCCTTCCACTTAAACAACTGACAAGGAAGACAAACATGAGAACTGCATTATCTGGAGGAACTTATGCATTAGTAATAAGCGCAGAATAAAAATGTAAGTCTCTTTTTAAAAATTGTGCAGGGCGATGGATTTACATTATTATGCCTGAGCACAGAATTTGTTCCCAAGAGTGAGTAGCTAATGCATTTATAGCATACCAGTTATTGATAACTAACCTGCTTTCTTAAGTATATTTCTGTGGGAAGCAGCATGCACCTCTGCAAACATGTCATGCTTGGTGCTTTTATATGTTTGTGTTACTGTTCAACTATGGAAGAAAAGCGCATCTATATATACGATTATGTAGGAAGCAACACAGTGGGTTCACGTATTTGCACTTGTTTTTATTGATACTCTGCCTGTAATTATTTTTAATCCAAAAACATCTTTTTTTCTGAAAATGCACAAAGCCGAACATTAGAAAAATTTGGAAAATATAAAGTTGTCATGATGCTTAACTTAAATGAGCCATTTTAAACGTAACGATGTTTCGTTTACCTGTTTCTGTAATGCTGTAAACGCTGGCATTCGGAAACTAAATCTCACATGTCTAATACCTTAAGGATAGTGTATTTTTAACAGAAAAGCTATAAAACAAGTTATTAAGGTACCTTCATCACTGTGGACAGATTTCCTTTAGCCACTTCGAGATTAAATCAGCTCATGATTAAATTTTTCATTACTAAGCAATTAGCACTTGGATGGAAACCATTTAATTGTTCAGCGCCATCCTCGGAAAGACGCACCCACCATTAGACACCTATGTAAAAACACCCACAAGCATTAACATACGGGAGTTTAGGATTATGTAAAAATAACCCGAGCGCTGCTGTGGCAGATGGCAGAGTTTCGCCGTTGTCCGTAAAGCCTGATGCCGGCCTGTTCTCCTCCTCCATCGTGTCCGATTTAAGTTCCACAGGACCGCGCTGGGCCTTTCCCCGCCGCGTAGCACCGCGTCGTAGCGCTGAGGGACTGTACTCCCGGCGTTACGCAGCAACCGCGGCCCTCGGCGCCCTGAAAACCCACATTCAAAGCACCAAGAGCTGGGAAACGTCGGCCGTTACCCGCCGTTGCGTTACCGTGCGCGGCAATTCGTCAGAATATTTGTTATCGTCGTAACGTGACAGATTGTTTTAACGATTTGGCTGAAAAAATAGCTGTGCTTTCAGCTGGCAAACCATAAGCGTTTTGGTGCAAGCAGTAACAGAAGCGAGCAGCTAAGCGAGGCCCTGCTTCCGCAAGGGACGGCCCGGAGGACCCGCCGCCTGGGCCTACAAGCCTCCGAGAGCCTCAAGTGCGCGCGGCCGCCGGGACAGGGAAAACGTGGGGCGCAGACCGGGATTTTTGAACCACGCACGTGTGGGCACTCTGAGGCCGGCGGGCGCCTCGAACCGGCGGCGGGGCCCGGAGCCGGGGCGGGGGGAATCCGGGGCCTGCCGGGGCCCTCGCCCGCCTGGCGACGAGGCGGCGGCGAGCGGGGCCCCGCAACGGGCCTTGGGGGGGGGGGGGGGGGGGGGGCAGCCCCCGCCGCCTCCCCCCTCCCTGTCAGGCCGCCCCCCCCCCCCCCGCGCGCCGCCGGGTCCCCGCGCGAGGCAGCGCGACTGGCGCCGCTCCCGGCCGCCGCCTGCGGCCGCCGGGCCGCGCGTGCGGGCGGCTCCGTGCGGGGGGATTTGAAACAGCCGCTCCAGGGGCAGCGCAGCGGCGGCGGCCAATCAGCGGCCCGGATTTTTCGCGCTGGTTCTGGCCGGAGGAGGGGGCGGGGCCGCCGCGCAGGATCGCCGGAGCCGCCGCCGTTGCCGCCGCCGCCGCTGTTGCCGTGTCGCCTCGGCTCCCGCCGCCGCCGCCGCTCCCCGGCACCGAGCTGCCGCCGCCGCCTCCGCCCGGCCCCCGGGGGAAAGGATGCGTTAGGGCACAGGTCAGTAGGCCGGGCGCCGGGCCGCGCGCCCCCTCCCCTCCCGCGGGAAGGGAGGAGGCACCCGGGGCACGTTCCCGCAGGCCCCGGGCCGGAGGCGGGAGTGGCGGCGGCGCGGCTCCCTCGCCCGCGGGGATGCTGCCGCCCGGCCCGTCGCCGCCGCGGGCAGCCCCCGGGCGTCCCCGGGGCCGGGCCGGACCCGCGGCGCGGCGGCGGCGTGGGGGCCGGGGTCCCGCCGCGGAGCGTCCGCCCCCCCGCGCCCCCCCCCCCCCCCGGCTGCCCGCCGCCGCGGGACTCGGCTGCCCGCCGCCTCCATCGCCCTCCCTGCGCGGGCCGCCCGCTCCCCCTTCCCGGGAGGAGGCGGCTTTTTTTGTTTGCTCCCCCCCCCCCCCGCCTTTTCCCCGCTACCTGGCTCCCCCGACCCCCCGCCGCCGCTCGCCGCCCCCCCCCCCCCCCCGGGGCTGCCGCAGGATTGCTGCCGCCGGCTGGGCCTGGCTCTTGGGTGGCGGAGGAGCGGAAAGGAGCGATGCCGAGCCGGAGTCCCGGCTGTTGCAGCTTCATCCTTTCCCCCCCCCAACCCCCTGTGCCCTCCTCCTCCTCCTCCTCGCCGCTGCGGGAGGTCGGGGGGAGGCATAAAGGAGTAGCAAGGGAGCGGTGCCCACCTGGGGGGGGAAAGATGGGGGAGGCAATCAATCAGTGCAAACCAGCCAGAAAACGAGAGGACCAAAAAAAAAAAAAAAAAAAACCGAAGGAGGGGGGGATAAAACCCTCCCCGAGGATTTAAACGGCCTCGCTGCGGGTGGGGTGGCCGCAGGGGCCCCCCCGCGGCGGCGCTGGCGGGGGGCGGCGCGGCTGCCCCTGCCCCTTCCCTGCGGGGAGGACCGGGATCGAGCGGCAGCGGGAGCGAATGTAACTCTGGAAATGTATGGAGGGGGAAGCCATGTTTGATTTATTCCTCCACTAAACACTGGTGTGATGATCCTTCCCCTTACACCCTCCTGCAGCCCACCCCGGACCTGTGTGGGAGCAGAGCCTTGCTAGGAAAACGGGAAGGAAACATTCCTGCGAGGGCTGGCGGGCGCCGGGGCTCAGCCTGCGCTCGGTGGAAGAGGATAGGGGCTGCTGTAACTTGCATTGATATTTGTGTGGTAAAAGAGCCTGGGGAACTTGTATTCCCAAGGCCATAGTTACAGCTCATCCGCTGTGGCTTTACCGCTCTGGGGGTGGAGAAGGGAATTTGCCACACTTCTTGAACGTATTTATACTTGCTTTTTTGTTTTTGTTTTTCCTTTTTCCCCCTTTTTTTTTTCTTTTTTTTTTTTTTTTGAAATATGTCGGCTGAAAGGAGGAGTAAATACTGGGAGAAGTGTAGAGACGGTAAACACTGTATTTAAACAGATTTCAGAGAAAATGGGCCTCTTGCTAGCAGCCTTTAAACAGGCAGGAGGCTGGTATCACTCGTTGCCCATGTTTTTCGTGTGCGTGAATAGTTTCCTTTTTGGCATTTGCATTAAAATTGCTTTACAATGTTTCTTAAATTTAGGACCTAATGCTGCCTGTGCTGAGTAAGCTAAACGAGGTCTCTGTTAAGAAAAGAAAGATATGTTTGGCTTTTAAGTCTTTTCAGACGTCTAAGGAAGGTAGCTGTAAACACTGTAGGGTGGCAATGAAGTTTGTAATAGATTTTGCAAAGTCTCCTCGCTGGTGGTTTATGTGAACATACATGCTTACTAAAATTCCTTAAACATGGAATGTGTGGCTGAAAGAATAAATTATTTCTCCACCAGAATCCTCATACATGAGTAGAATCTCCGTAAACTTATCGTTTAAAACTATTATTTGCTTGTTTTGCTGTGGGAGTTTTACTCAGGAAATGCAGTGTATCAGCCTTAATAAACTCCTCAATTTCACAGTGCGGTATTATTTGACTGTTGGATGTAATCATTGAATAAAACCACTGTTTTGCAGTACTGCTCAGGGCTCAATATTTATACAATATGCATTTTTTTTAAGTAAGTATCAATATCCCATTTATTAAAACACGTACTGGGATTTTGATCTAGTTTGCAGCCATCAGAAAATATGTTAATTTTTCACAGTATTTAAATGTAAAATCTCTGGATATTCTTGGAGACTACATTGCTAGTTATTGTGAAGGTTATAGGAGTATCCACTATCATATATGGTCAGAAAATTTCAGTTATTGAAAGTACAGTCAAACCCTCTAATTTATCAAATATTATTTGAAGATATCAGAAGAAAACTAGGCCATATTATGTTAAGGGCGTGGAATTAAAGTAATTTCTAGATTTTAAATTAAATGTAGAATATATTTTGCAACTCCTTTTAGTTCAATATGAATCCAACAAATCATTCTTAAGAATAAAGAAAACGTTGTGTTTTAATATCTCTAGAACTACGTGCTTTTTCTGAAGCCTGTTGTCATTTTGCAGATGAGAATATTGCCTTTAAATTACAGTCTGCTTGTAAGACACTGGTTGTTATGACACAAAATTTAACTTTCTTTCATTTTATTTAGATTGGAAGCAAAAATGATTGTTGGGGGTTTGGTTGCTTTTTAATATTTGGCTGATGAAATTATTGATGCATATTGATGCGTATGGAGATATATATATACAAAAAATATATATGTATGTGATACATATCTGAGCATGCGTTTGATACAATGTGCTAGCAAAATAGCATAGGCATGGAAAGAAGGGATTGTTTTTCAGTGTCCTATTGTTTGTGGCCCTTTCACCTCTCACTTTTGCTCTGAGCCTGCTTTTTGTTCTACTGGTGTCAGTATGTTTCCAAAGCGAGGCCTTATTTCTACGGACTGATAAATGTATGTGAATTCCTGTGGTTGATCAAAGCCTATTGACTGCACTGGAACTCCATGCATATATAAAGGTTCACCTGCTCTGGTCAGATTACTGGATCAAGGGCATAGTTTAAGATGAGGGAAAAATACGTAGACAACTCTTGCAGCATTTCGGTCACCTCTGGTCACTCCTCCTTTGAGATGCTTACGTAACTACAAAGAGATCTAGCAACATTTTAAGCGCAGAAGATTACTGAATGCATGAAAATTTCAAGCATCGCCTCTGTAGAACAAGGTAAAGCACCTTGCTTTTTCAGAAAACAGTGCACTATGGGAAGCAACTGCTGAGTGGTATTGCTGAAAACAACAGATACCGTAACATTCGGTAAACAAATATAAATAAAAAATGCCTGATGGAACTACTAGTAATGCAGTAGATGATGATGATTGCTTATTTTTATACTATGTTTGTGGCTATGCTATTTGAGTTCTTTCATCATTTTTCTTCAAAGACAAATGAAATGACTTTATGGTTGAGGAAATATTCTTATGATAGACCTGGTATAATTCTGGTATCTAGCCTTTGGATGAAGGAAGAATGGAAATTCTGAAGTGGATCAAAGTGGATAAGTAAGTCCATGTTTCTATGAAGTATCATTTCCCAGCTAGGATGTAGCTTTGAAACACGTCTTCACTGAGAATATACTAGTGTCTTAGTAGTATAAATGAGAAGGCAGAGATGAAATATGGCAACCAGAATGAATGATCAGGTGGCAGGGTGGAGAGAGGAAATAATTTCCCATCAGAGCTTGAGACAGGAGTCCAAGTTTCTTTTGGTGCATAATTCTGGAGGATTTGAGCAAAAGGGGGGGGGGGAGGGAGAAGGTGAGCCTTGTTGATGTGCCATAGTTGCCCTACAGTTTGTCAGTTCATGTAGCCAGTCAAATGGGTCATTTAGCTATTCTGTAAAATTAATGGTTACTTGGAAGACTTTGGTTCTGAGAGTGCTTTTGAAGGAAAAAAGATGATAAACTACCTAAGTTCACCCTTGGCTGCAACTTCAAGTTAGCTGCTTTATGAACTTTTATCACTTGTGACCATTGCAAGTAATAAGACAACTATACAAATGGGCTTTTTTTTCCCCTTTCAGTTTATGTTGACAGAAATTATACAAGTGATATGTACAGTACTATTTTTAACACTTCTATTAAGTTGATGGTGTCCAGCATAGTCACTTCACGTTTTCTTGCATCAGCACAAAAGGAAGGTTTTGAACATGTGTTATCATAAGGGAAAGTTGGGATAAGTGCAGTACAGCTATAAACTTAGTAAACAGCAAGCATTACACTCCATTCTGCTGCCCTTCTGATGAGTAGCAAACTACAAAATACCTGAGATTTCTGGAAAACAGATAATATGTTACGATACCTTGTATCTAGCTCTGTTACGATACCTTGTATCTAGCTCTGTTACGATACCTTGTATCTAGCTACGATAGGTTAGTGTCTAGTCCAGCATGCATTACTCTGCTCACAGGCAGCTCAGAACCTTAGGGCCAGATAAACTACTGAGTCTTCAGTACGTATCCAAAGTTGCTTCTTTGTTGGAAGCTTATAACGGGCTATTCCATAAATTAGACCTTTTAAAATGCGTTTTGTGTACTGTAATCAAATACCTATTAATTGTGGTTGAACCAAAAGTAAGGTTTCTGCTGTCCTATTTGCTTAATGCTAAAAATAATGCCACTATGTGGAAATTGTTCTGACAGTACAGTGGTATGATGAGCTACGTGTGGAAAGTAGGTGTTTGAAAATCTTTTTGAATATTTCATAGCAATGAAATTAAATTGACTAAGTATGGAAAAGTGAGGTGCTAGCCAATGCATATTTCAGAGTATTCTTCTGTTGGGCGAAATTACTTTCCCTTAGGGCACCACTGATGTAGGTTATGGTATTTGACATGTTTTGAAACTAATATAATATATAAATGGTTTAAAATATGTGTTAAGTTGCAAGGGTTCCTCAGCGGATGATGGCTCAGTTTCTAGTTTTGTCCCCATCCTTTTGACTTGTCCTGTTTTTAACTTAGTTCAAGATGGCAGTTTGATCTTGATTTGAACTTTTGTATTCAGCTCCACAACACAAATTGGAACTACTTTATATTCATCCATATTTGGAGGAAGGATACAGGTACGTATGTGGCAAGTGACTGAAAAACTATAGCATCCTTTGCTACCTTTCTCCTAGGTGTAACCTTCTGCAGCCAGAATTAAATTTAAAACTAAGTAAGAAAAAAACCTTTTGCAAGTCAGGCATTACTTGAGTATTTTTTAGAGCCTATTCAACTTCTTTATAAGGAATTCTTAAGTTGAAATGGAAGCTTTATAATTTTTCCTTCTGTCGTCTGTGAAAGATAGTGTCAGTTTCTGTCAGGTCAGCAAAATCTTTGGAGAAGCGTAAGGTGGTCTTGTTCCGTAGGCTTGACGAAGCATGGCCATTTAACTTTGTCTTTGTGAAACCTGTTCTGCTCTGTACCTTGTATCAAAATACTAAGATACTGACACCTCACATCTGTGTTAAAATACACACAAAAAACTGAAAAATTTGCATTTTCTAATAATTGTCTTTAACCCTCAAGGCCAAATTTGTTTAAAGTCGGCATTCCATGTTTTCTTTGCCACCGTCAAAAACAAAATGGAGAATGCTGTCCTGTTCTTGTAATTCTGCCGTGTTAGATGATAAATATATCAAGGAGTAGAAGATGAAATATGTTATGACAAAAATATTTTCAAGAAAAAAGGCTGAGCTTAGGCATGATTTCATAAGAAATGTGATCTAAAATCCATTTGAAGTATTTTGAAAAGCTCCTGATCAGATAGAAGTATAGAAGAAACAGTAGGAAAGAGATGCAGTAAAGCAGCCTCCTACAGTAGTGTTTGTGACCTATTTCGTGTATTACAAAACTGATAATAGGTTGAATGTTATTGCATGTAAATATTCCTGCTGTGGCGTGGATTAGTCTGTGGAGCTGAGGTTTGTAAGATCGTGTATCAGATAAATCAGTTGGGGAAGTTGCCAGACTTGGTGGGATACCGTTGGAGCAGAGAACCTGACTGCACTGGCACTCAGAAATACCTAAATTGGGGAGTTATCTCTATAGTAAAGAATGCCCAGATTCTACGCTCATAATAAAGCCAAAGGGATTTAAGCCAAAGTATGAACCTTGGAGAGCAGTGTAGGATGAAAGATATGAATATGGATTATTTCACTATATGGAGCACTTACCAAGAACTTTCAATCAGATGCTTCAGGATGAAATTAATGTTGTGATTTTTCTGTGGACACGAAATACAGACTATTAGAAGCTGTTTTGTAGTAGCATTCCTGAATAAACTGGGAACAAGTGCTGTGATTAAATCTGGAACGTGACTGAAATTCAGCAGCAGTACAAAACCAAGGTATATAATTAATGAAACTAAAAGTATTAGGCTTAAAGTGTGTAGCAGGAAATGTGTATGCAACATGTATTCATCAACAGAATGCCTGGCTCCAAAGTGGTAGTGACAGTTGAGTCTTCAGAAACTGTGGAAGTAATGATAGCAAGTACAATTGAATAATGAGACTTATTTCATACATTGAGAACTCTTTAGATTTTCCCATAAGAAGCAGTTTTGTCAAAATCTGTCCAAAGAACTAAACTGGATAATGAAGTGAACCAATCCACGTAACTAATCTATGCTGACAGAGACGACAGCAAAAATGGCAAGCACACACACAAAAAAATTTGCAAACACCTCAACATAGAGGTTTTGGAAAGTGGGCAAGAAGGTCAAAGGAACTGAGATTTTGGACTGGAAAGTATTTGATCTTTTTGTCCCCCAGTTAAATGGGTATGCTATGATATATCCACATGATCATAAAACTTGGCTCAGATTTCTTTTACCTCTAACAGTCATATTAATCTCTATTCTGGGGAGGTTCTTGGTGTAGATGTAGTGAAAGAAATGGAAAGGGAATCAAGAGCTATGCAAATGGTAATGCATTTTGGCAAGAGCATGTTAAAGTCCCAGCACAGGGAGAGACTTTGTACTTCAAAGTAGTGTCCTAACCGAAAAGGCCATTTATTACCAAGTATTTGGATTTGTTTGGAGAGTGTCTAACATTCCAAGTCTCTTGTGAACTCTGGCTATGTTCGAGTATTCCTGGCATATGTCTGTCAGTTGTATGTGTTAGTTTCGATTTGAGATAACACATTGATAAAATAATTAGCATAATTAAATGCATATAGTTACAGTTTGTTTAAATAACACCAAAATTAGCATAGTTTGGCCAGGATTATGTTATAGTTGCGTTGATCCAATACACCCATCACCAAGAACCATTATGTGCGTAAGTATATCAGGAAAATTCTGTAGTGCAGTTGAGTCAGTAATAACTATGTCTGAGCCTCGTCAGTTCCTTTACTTTCCAGTTTTTTTGCTCATGTTATGGAATATGTAATTTAATGTACTGGGTAAAAAAAAAATTACATTTTTACAAGTGTTACCTCTCCACATTAAAGGTGCTTTATCAGTCCAACGTATTGATATTTTTATGAACAGCAGAAGACATGGCCAAATAGTGCTCTATGCAAAAGATTTTGTTGCTGTACTATATATGCATATAGCTAAACTTTCACCCTATTGACAAGGCCTCATATGTCACTAGTGTCACAACACTGCTTTTTAGAATGATTGCAATGCACAACATGTGCTTCTGGCATCTAAATCCACTTGCATAGGTGAACAGGTTTTAATGCAGTGATAGATTACCATTACAGAGTTCCAAAGGGTCTAGATAAAATGGTTGTATCCTCTTTATTAAAAATCTAGTTGCTAAGTAGCCTGAGCTGGGCAGCATTGTTCATTTGTATAGCAGTGTAACAGATAAACATTTTGTTAATGTTGCAATTGCTTCATTACTTATATTAACTTATTTTGTGATGTCATCCCAGATTTGATCTTCCCTTCTCAGAATTGGTACGATCAGAATTTTCATGATACTCGCACTGACGCTGCAGGCAATTCTCATGCTGCCATCACTACATATGGGAGTAAGGGCCGAATCATTGGCCACAGTGAAGAGGAAACAAACAGATTTTTAGTGCTTTAATCTGCTGCAGTGAGTATTCCTCAGAACCAGAGGATCCAGGTCCTGAAGATGTGGTGCAAGGAGTAGAGGTAGGAAGCTGAAAAGGAGAAGTGGTAGTAGTAAAGAAGGGATGGGAAATTCAAGTAGCTTGGAACAGCTGAAAAACATAAATGAGGAAGGAGCTCTGCACCGAAGGGCTGAGTTATTTGAGGTTATATTTGGTTCTTCATTCCCAAGATAAGCAGAAGCTAGAAGCATATAAAGAGAGAAAACTGGCCCTTGTGAGAGAGAGACATCATTCACTTCTGAGTAAATACCTAGCCTGAACAAGCATTCTGGCTGTATTGTCCAGTCCTGTTTTGCTACAGAGGGGCTTTCCCTTAAGCTGAACCGCTGAGAACCTGTAGAGAGACAGTCTCAAGTATGGATTTGAAACATGGCTTTTTGGCTTTTTTTTTTTTTTTTTTTTTTTTTTGGCGCCCCCCCCCCCCCTTTTTTTTTCTCCTTCCCAGCCACTTGCCAAGCAACTGTTGAGGTCCACCTTATAGTGTTTATTAAGTACTGGTGATAAATCCAATAAAGTTTCTACCATTTCAGGTACTAACATTTCCCCCTGCTTATGCGCAGAGGAAACAGCA
Source organism: Dromaius novaehollandiae (assembly GCF_036370855.1). NCBI lineage: Eukaryota > Metazoa > Chordata > Aves > Casuariiformes > Dromaiidae > Dromaius > Dromaius novaehollandiae. The sequence goes on along the minus strand of NC_088101.1, from coordinate 79,086,002 downwards.
CTTCTTTTCTGTTTGTTTTGTGGTCCTACCACTGTTGTGTCTATAATCTCTCTTCAGCCAGAAATAAAACATTTTACAAGAATCTGAATTCACTCAAATCTGTCTCCCTTTACCACCCACCTTCAGCAGCAGGAGTGAAACTGACAAACTTAATTTCTTCAGCAGTGACAAAAGAATCCATTTTTTCTGATTTTGAAGAAAATAAATTAACAGAGAGGAGTCCTGTTGCAGAATCTGCTAGCCTTATCCTCAGCAGCAAGGGTTGATTGAAAGAAAAAAAAACATTTCCTGAGGAGGAACAAAGTTAAGTTGATCAGCTTTGTAAGCTTGCTTTCTGCAATAGCAAATAACATCTAAAGTGAAGAAACTCTTTGCTTGCCATCTGCAGTTCTCAACTCTGTAAGCTAGTATCATGCTTCAGCAAAAGGCAGAATATATTTTAGTTGATGAAAATATATGGTTAAAGTCTGAAATCTTTTCCATTAGAAAAGAAATAAAATTAGAAAGGAGAGAGTTACTGTTCTTTTCAAGATATTTGGTGGCAACTAACTGTAAGTGTAACTGAAAGTACACTGGTTATTCTGTTTTCACACTATTTTTGAAATACGCTTGATCCTTTTTGGGCAAATGCAAATTAAGTCTCTATTTGAACATTATTATGTACAATAAATTTACAGAAATTTCCATGTAGTCATTTAAAAATACTTCATATGCCAGCCTTGCCAGCTGCCTGGTTAACTGGAATCATGATATAGCCACTGCAAGGTGAATGAAGTCTTTACTTCAGGTGCTTTTAAACTTAAAATTGGTTCCCTTGGACTAAAGGGTCTTCTCCCCCCCCCAATTAATGGTAAGTTGTTAGAAAGTTTTGGTATAATTCTTTTCAGTTATCTGTTAGCTACTATGGTAACATTTTTCTCCTTAGAAGATAATGCTTTTGAATTTGCTGGATAGAGCTGGCTTAAAACAATTTTTGGCAAACCCACAATGCAGTTTTCAATTACGCGCTTTCTTTTTTTTTTTTTGTTAAAAGGAAGTTCTGTTTAGATCCTGTAGTAATTTTTCATTATTTTAATATAATGAGGAACAGTCACAATACAGTGCATGGCAGAATATGTCTTTACTCCGATTTGATACTCTGGTTTTATATACAAGATAATGCGAATAAGCATATTCAGATTTTCAAATGTATAAGAATGTGTTATAGCTTTGCTAATTTTTTTGTCTAATGTCTAGAGTATTTCGTCTAATTCTCATCTGAAAATAGGAATAGCCTTTGGTTTCAAAATTGATGAGAGGATGGGAAGGCTCTGTTATCACAAAAACTATCTTTACCATACAGGAAAAAAAGCAGCAACCATCTCTTAGCTTTTTCAGTGCCAGCTGAAAGCCTGATTCATAGATAATAAAAATGGCTTATGTGGGTAAAGTTCTTTTACTGTGAATTTTTACTTGGTGTCCCCAATTCACCTGAGAAATGTCTTTAAGAAAACCATTAGACAAAACAGGGGTGGAATTTAGTAGTGAAGCTTGTTGTTGATTACTTATTCTGTTCACTCCCTTTGGCAGAATTGGAAGGAATGGACTACTCCATTATTTCTGACACACAAGAAAAGCATCTCTGAAATTGCAGCAGATGTGGAAGAAATGAATAATAAGTATCACATAAATGATAGTGGCCTGGACAGTGAAGGAGGAATCTGACATGCAGGCTCACTGTATTTGGCACATGACTCCTGTCAGATGCTGGACCTTCAAGTAATTAATAAAATTATTTAAAATGTCTGCAAAATAATTTGCCTCATGTGAAGCTTGTTTTTACTATAAAAATGTATACAAAGCCATTACGAGGACATACGCTTGTCCCATTAAAATACCTAGAGACCTTTTTTAATAAGTCAAATCTCCATTTGTTTATTGAGAACTACTTGTTCACAGGCCAAAATATCATGTTTATTCAGCAAACTACTTGGATCTCATGGCTTTTCTTCTTGTTAGTGAAAATGGTACTTGTTGGGTCACTGGACAGTTAATAGGGGTAGATACTAGCTTGAGCTCATTAGCTACTCTTGCAGTGTGTGGTACTTTTGTCCCCTTTCCTACCCTTCCCCCAGCTTCCTTTTCTATAGATAGAGTCATCTAGAAAGAGATAAGAGGTTGCGTTTGCTTCCATATTATATGGTTTTCCAGCACAAGCACAGTTAAATTAACTACCAAATCTAATCATATACTCAGCTGCTTCAGGACCTTGCTTTACAACTCTAATTGACCAGATCTATTCTGTGGTCCATCTCACTTCGTTTTGCATGCCCTCTCTTCTAGATCTCTTTAATGCTGAGTTTGTAGCAGGGCTGGTTCTCTGTTGTTGATCACTTTCCTTCCTCCTGCTTTTTCTTTGTTTCTGCTCTATTTTGTCCTCCCTTCACAAAATGCCGTGTCCTTTTTCTTGCTTATGGTATCGTACTGCCACAAATGTTAGATAGTGAAGATTGGGCAGAATTAACTGTAGCCTCAGTTTTGCCCCTCTTTCTCAAAGCCCTTTGTTACTCCTGTGAGTGTAGGTTTCCTGGCTTCTTATCGGACCTTCTGACAAAATCCCACAGCACTGCTTCTTTTTTTTTTTTAAAGGAGGACTGAAGGATGCATATTGAGCATGTCTCTTTCCTCTGTCAGTGGTCCTGGAGATGGTGGCTAATCTTAAGTTGTTCTCTAGAGATCTAATCTCCCAAATGGGACTGCTTGACTGTATTTGCTTCCAGGTACTCATGTCTATTACTTTGCCCATTATTCTGCCACTTACGCTAAGCCTCCGCTCATCTGGCTGCATTAATTGTTTGTACAAACATGATGTATTTTCCATACTCTAAAATCTGTATGCTACCAGTTCTGCCACTCTTTCTGTCTCAAATTACTGTCTTGTAGTAAGTGGGAAGGTGAAGATTTGGCTACCTTGGCTTCCTTTTGCTGAATATACCCCTGGAATTGCGTGTGTGCGCACACGTTCTCTCTCTAGGCTCCAGCAATTTTGGGGGCCTTTTCCGGTGTTTTCAGCTGTTTTTGTAGTGACCTATAGTAGTGAGATTCATTCACTGAAATTCTAAAATGTATGTTACGTATCTCCAAATATATTAGTCAAATCAAGGTAACCTCTAAAAGTTCTGGGTCTTCCATCCCGTAATCTTGTTGTTCCTCTTATTTTAATGATATTGAATTGCTATCTTCAGATTTATTAGTGAGAAAGAAAATAACTTGATTTCTTTAAGCCATGTCTCTTTACTTAGTTATTGGTCGTTGTCCAGGCAAGGCCCTGAACAGCTTGATTGGAATTGGCCCTGATTTAAGCAGGGGGTGGGTTGGACCAGATGACCTCAGGAAATCTCTTCCAGCCTAAATTATTTTGTGATTCTAAGATTTTTCTTTTTTTTCTTTTTTTTTCTTTTGAAACTCTTCAGCTATTGCTTTTTCAGTGTGTTTAATGTTTTGAAGCTGAGTATACCAGTAACATAGTCTAACTTGATTGAGATAACTGTTGCTTCTTTGAGTTATCCAGATCTGCTTTCTGCTAGCCATCTGCTAGATGGCTTTCTAGCTTAAAGAAATAAATAATGAGAATAAGAGTTCTTCCTAAGGAGAAAAATTACTGGTAGAACTAAAGATGAAAACAAACAGAACAAATGTGATAAAATGCAGTTGTCTTGATCCAGAAACCCTGGTAAGCGGTTAGTGGAACCATATTAAAAATGTTTTTAAGCTTACCATGTAGCTCATGGACAGGAGGCAGTCGCACAGGGCATTTTTGATGCTGCTCCTTCTGTGAGAAGCCGTGATTGACAGCAGTCTGTTAAGCGAGGAAGCTGGTCAGTGCCGGGTCTTGGGTGGTTCAGGTAACCACTGGAGGGCGTCCCCAGCCACAGAAACACCAGCGTGGAGCTGGTATTGGCAGCTGCTCATTTGTAGGCTTGTTTTTTTAGGTAGAAGGAATTTGGATGCGTAACCCAAAGCTCTATTTTGTATTCTGAATTACTGTAGTAATAGTCTGGGGGGGGGGGGGAATACAGGTTTTGCCACAATTTGGGGGTGTGCGTGTGTGTGTATTTTACTGTCATATCAGTAACTGTAAGCCTCGCTTGTTCTGTAATGGATTTGCCTTTCTGTAGAGATTATAGACGTTGTCGTGAGTTGTTTCTTAAATAAGAGCTATTTCAGCTAAATCTCTTGAATCAGAGCTTGAAACGCTGGCATGTTATTAGTTGGATCTAGTGCTTTCTTTTTAAAAATTGTCCATGTTTTCAGAGAAGAGCTTCTGCAATTAAATGAGGTCTCTTTGGGTTTAGCGAGTCCTTTTTTTTTTTTCTGTTCTGGTGGGTTTTTTGGATTTCCTTTTACTTCTGACTCCTTTCAGAAAGGGTAAATACTATTAGAGTTGGCTGATTTCATTGTATCAGAGACTTTGTTGAGTATTCAGACTTCCTCTGGTTAAAGACGGGCTAGAACCTTTCCTGTCACAGATTCCCTTGGAGTTCAGGTATCCTTGCTGTTCTTGCCTTGTTAATGGCTGCTGTTTGTTTGTCCCTGGAAAATGTGACTTCCTTAGTCCCCATGCTGCCATCTCTCAAATGAGTGCATGCAGCTGTTGTGGAGGGACATCCTTTTCTCTTGTGGTTATGTTAGAGTAGTATGTTAGGAAGATGTCACTTGCAGGGACTGATGGTGCTATGATTTTTAGGGTTTTGGTTTTGGGCTTTTTTCCCTCCCTCTGAATCTTTGTGCATGAAAAGGTTTCATGTTGGCCAGATGCTCTGAGGTGCAACTTTACCTTAGCCTGGTAAAGCTTGCCAAGAATGTTATGTTCACTTAAAAGTATTTGTGTACATTATTTAAAATAGACATACGCTATGCTGCTGCTCCAGACAGAGGTAGCAAGTATATAAGTTCTCATGAATGAGCCAGTTGTAAGCGTTACTACATGTATATTTTAATAAACGAGGTGGGAAGATTCAAAAGAGATGTCTTTTGTAGTGACTGAAAATTCAGTAGTTATTTGTCTTTACTGTACTCTTGGAAGCATCTCAGATTGGATCTGATGGAACTTTGATGTGACAGTTCTTCGACTTCATCGTATATGAAACTAGGTACCCTGAGCATAGATATGGTGATTATTATCCTGAGCTTTGATAATGTTATGATGATGCATTTCTCTATATCATATATATACTAGACCTGCTAATATGAAGAGTTTGTGTGTGTGAATTTTAAAAATTAAAATGGGCGCTATTTTCTGCTGTCCATGCTGCCTTACCTAGGATGCCAAGTGCATCTGTTTGAGAGGTTAAGGTTGCATAATGCTGAAATGGCCAGGATTAGCTTTTAGAACCCTCGGATAACCTATCTAGAGCAGATAATAGTGCAGTTTCAGCTGTCTGGATGTTTTCAGATTTTTTTGTATGAAAAATAAGTATCAGATAGTGTTATTGCTCATTATTAAAAACCAAACACTCTAGCCGTTGCTTTGCTAGTTTTTATTTTGCACAGTGTGGCCACTGACCTGTAGGAAGTGCTCTTATTTGTGCTCAGCCGGTTCCCAGTGGACAGGCATTCATGATACAAAACATCACCTTTTATTCACTCTCATAGCCAGAAAGCTTTGGAATAAGTCTGAGGACTGACCTTTGCTGTTTTCTCTGGGGGTGTGCTTTGATGGAAGATTTAGGGTCTGTTTGTAGAATTCAGTTGTAGAAACCTGTGATGCTGCTGTCCATGGTGAAGTTGCTACAGTAATGCAGCCTGTGGGGTTTTTACTCTGGCACAATGTCTTAGAACTAAACTCACTACTCACTTTTTTAAATTTATTTAACATCATTACTACAGATATTATCTTAGGCCTAAATCTTACTTGTTTTAAACAGAGCAATACCTTTGAGTAATTAGTGTGGGCAAGACTCATGCTGAAGTTTATTAAAATGAAAGCTGTAATTTTGCTCTGTCTACACTTCTACTTTAGTGAAAGTGATGATTTATCAATAAATCTATCTTTCTTGGAATTTTTCTTAATACGTATTAACCAATATTGAAGTGTTCTGGTTATGAGGCTTATAAGCAATGCTTTCACATTTTTTTAAAAACTAGAATGAAGTATATTCTCAGTGCTATACTAGTGGAGACATCTGTGTCTGAATACTTGGTAGCATTTCACATTTCTGTATTATTAAAAATGTTCTCTCTCTTTTTGTCTTAATATAGCAGTGTAAGACTGGAAACACCTGGGCTGAATGGACTTTAGCATCAAAAGAAGTTCTCAACTGTTAACTCGAAAAATTAACTACATCAAAATGAAGCAGGTACCAGAGATTCTTGGAAATACCAATGGGAAAACTCAGAATTGTGAAGTGAATCGTGAGTGTTCTGTCTACTTGGGCAAAGCACAACTTTCCGCCACTCTACAGGAAGGTGTCATGCAGAAATATAACGGCCACGATGCCCTTCCATTCATTCCAGCTGATAAATTGAAAGATCTAACATCTCGTGTGTTTAATGGCGAATCTGGGGCCCAAGATGCCAAGCTGCGTTTTGAGCCCCAGGAAATAAAAGGAGTTGGCACACCACCCAACACTACTCCTATCAAGAATGGCTCTCCAGAGATTAAGCTGAAAATCACTAAAACCTACATGAATGGGAAGCCACTTTTTGAATCTTCAATTTGTGGAGACAATGGTGCAGATGTGTCTCAATCAGAGGAAAATGAACAAAAGCCGGCAAATAAAGAGAGGAGAAGCAGAAAAAGAAGCATAAAATATGACTCCTTACTTGAGCAGGGTCTTGTTGAAGCAGCATTAGTATCAAAAACTTCAAGCCCTACTGAAAAGAAGGTAGTACATTTTTTATATTCTTTCTTTAGTTAGGTTTGTTTTTTTTAAATTGTATCGATACTTTATTTGTTAATATGGTGATATTTCTTTCTTTCGGGTATTTCAGTAGGTGCTTCCCCCAAACAGGTCACTTACGGAATTCTTACTTTATCTCAACTGAGGACAGATGCACTCTAGTTCTGGTCCTTTTATTTCTAGACTAGGAGCACACCATAATTCTTTTTACATGCATATAAAGCCAGTCCTCAGTGGAGATCAGGGCATGGTATGTATGAAATGAAAGTTTCATCGAAACATGCAGTCAAGACATGGCCAGGATGTGCGCCCGGACATGTGTGGTAGGGAGGCCTCTAAATTTAGACAAAGCCTTTAACTTTTGAAGCATGAGGTCTTCTGGCCCCCTGATAACCTAAGTGTTTCAGAAAAATAGTTATTTCTGTATTCCCGGTTCTGAATTAAAGACGTACTCAGCTGTCAGTTGGCTGATATGATAGGATCTATACATTCAGATTTTGGCAGTTGAAATGTAGTCCCTTCCCTTATTTGTGAGAGCTATTTTTGCTTACTATAACCCAGTGGATTGTATTCACTGAAAAGGTCTAGATATTTTTGTTAAATGTCATTACCATCTGTGATCAAACTCTTTTAGTTTTTTTTTTGTTGTTGTTTTTTACATGGGTAGAAATGGGAGTTTTGCTTTTTTTTTTTTTCTTTTTTCTCTTCTGCTTTATGAAGTTGAAAATGACAATGCTGCTAGGAGCCCTTTTCTCCTTTGTTTAGTTTTGTTGCTAGACTCCATTTAAAGGAACATAGTTTGCTCTCATTCCGTCACAGATAAAGAAACCTACCTAGCAGGGATATTTTCACATATATTAAGTTTCTCAGTGAGTAATTTAGAATAGTGTTATAACAATCATAGTAAAGTTTAATGAATGATTGCCTAGTGAACACATACTGTTTTTAAACCTCTTCAATGCAAAATGAATGTTACTGTTTTCTGTCAGCTGAAGGTTTGAAGGTTTCTGTCAGCTGAACTAATTAATGTTGATCTTTATTTTCTCTCAAGGTCACACATACAAGGAAGAACCACATACATTGCTGCCGTGTTACTTTTTTACACTTGTTAAAATCAATGAATGAGTTTACAGATCTGTATGAATGTTCTCATAACATCAGAAATATTAACCAGGTTACTTTAAATATATTATTCATCCTAGAATGTTTCACTACTGATATTTTCAGGAATTTTATAAAAGAAATTATGGATATTTCAGCTTTAATTGGTTCAGACTTTTCCAAATTACTACTCTGAGGTAAAAAGTAAAAAGATAGCTGTAATGATTGTTTGTCCCGTTCATTGTTAATAATCATAAATTTGAGCAAGAAGTGGTATTTTTACTTACTAACATTAACAAGTTCAGCATGTATGCATTTTATTTTATCCTTAAGGAAAAGGGCCAGTATTTAATACGCACTTCCACACAGTTTATTCTGAACGACTGGTCATTCTGCTTAGGCCTTTCACATTGGTTGACAATTCAAGGTGTCCTCTAATTTTCCTGATGAGTGGTTCATTTAAGATTAAAATAAAGGTTGGTCTGGGTTTTCCAAGTTGTCTTTTGGCCAGAAATGGTCAGGAGAAAATCACGAGAGCAGTTCCTCTGGGGTGCTTTGAGACTTGATGTCTGGACAGTGATAAGTTATTTGGTCCTGTGCCAAATCAGTGGGCCACCAAATCAGAACAGCTACCTGCCTAATCTCAGACTCTTGTAGTATTATAACCCTCTTCTTTTCAGAGTACTTGAAACACAGAGTCAAGCCTCTGGCTTTTTTTCTTGCATATTGCACTCTTACAGCACAAAGGGCAAAAAGAAAACTATTTGAAGATCACAGGATGTTTTATGATATAATTCCTTGATTGTAAAAACTCCAAGGCTTTACTTTCTTTTACAAAGAGGATTTACAACTGTGCAGGTTTAACATAAAGGGCAAAAAAACCCCATAATAATAGAGAGCATGCTGAAAAAGATTCTTAAGAGTTTGCCTATGTGTACACTAGTGATATATGTGTGTCCTGTGTGATCACAACTGGAATATTTTAACTATCAGTGTTCTTTGGGGTCAGGCCCCTGCTCTAAGTATTCTTTCATCATCAACACCCAAAGCCTAGCTGTTACTGTACAGTACCTTGGTTTTATGTAGCTGACTGTGGCTGTTAAGTGGAAGTTAGAGAAATGTCCTTGGAGCAAAAGCTGATTAATTGTGCCCATAGCTACCTATTTATTGTAGGTTACAAGTTAATGTAGAACCTGTTTGTCTGGTTTTGTTTCTGGGTTGTTTTTCTCTCTCAATTTCCTGTTGTCCAAGCTTTTATTCTTTTGATTTGGCAAAAATTGCCATGGTTCAAATACTGCCTTTTGTGTAAGGCAATTATATCTCTGTTTGATGGACATACCAGATTACTATCCTGCTGAGGTGAGAGGCATATCAGTTAACAAATGTTCCACTGCTCTGCTGTTGGGTTTTCTTGTTGTTTCAGCGTTTTTTGTTACCGTAAAGGAAGCTTTTTAAAAATGTTATCTGCAAGTTAGTCTTCAATCTGGAATAAACGTGATCTACTCAGCTCCGGCTTGAGTTAGATTGCTGTTGATATCGTGACTTTTTCCAGGCTCCTGAGAAAGAACTGTCCTGCTTTCACTTTCCCAACTTAAAGTAGAGGAAGTAAGGCAAACTCTGGCTCTTCCCTCCCTACTCTCCTGCATTTCCTCTCTCCCAGCTGAGGAGTTTGTTTTAAAATCCAGGCTTCATTTAGCAACTTTTATGCCAAAGTACATTGATATCATATGTTCTGTGCTATTGGTGTTACGTATTGTACGTTAGAATCCACACCAAGCCTGTGGCCCGTGAGAGTTACCCACTCCATGGTGCTGCTCATGACGGTGGCAGTGTGCTTCGGTGCTGGGTGGCGACTGCCTCTGCGTGATTGTGTTTTCATCAGTCATGAGCGTTCTTACAGTGCTACCGGTTGTGAATGAGAGGACAAGAGGGAGAACTTTCCTATGTTGTTTTCTCACTATCAATGCTTTTGTTAGAAGTGAAATAATTCTCTTCTGCATTGGGAGATGATGGCAGAGGTTTCAGTATTTCAGATTCCCTAGAGTAATCTAGAGGTTCTGTGCAGGCAATAGAGAGGATATACACATCTGCAGCTCTCATGCTGGTGGTCCCAGAGTGTCCTTGTACTCTCTAACCCTAAGAACAGCTGTGTGTGTGGTACTGGCACATTTGGCCTCATTTGACATAAGACCGGCTGGGTCTAGAAGCGGCCGTTCACCCTTTTGGCATAGCTTCCTGGCATGGCTTCCTAACATGGGCACAGTAGCTCAGGAAAGCAGCAATGCTCCTTCCAGAACCTGGAAGGTCCATGCACTGCTATGCTAAGTCATTTATGGATTCAAGCTGTGTAGGATATACGTGACCCAAAAGCTGCATCTTCAACAGAGCTTCCTATCCTGTTGTCTTGCAGCCCTCATCTAGTAGTATACCAGAAACTTGTCAGTTTGGTGCTACCTCTCCTCAGTACAGTCTATAATGATTTTGCAGCAGCTACCTGGGGAGCAACTGCAAGTTGCTGGAGGAATTTTGTTAGTCAGGATCACGTTTGTGTTGCCATATCATCTTCACTGAGAAAAACTCTTCCAGCCAACTTCATTATATCCAATGACTACTTAATCTTATAGTGTCTTTCTCAGTGAATGGCAAAGATTTTAAAACCTAATCAGGTTAGAATAGGAGTAATCTGAAAATTATTTGCTGTTTTTTATGCTTCTGTGCTCAATACTGGAAGATGGGGGACCATTGAAAGTGGTGATGTTACCAGGATTTTACCAAGATCAATGCTTGCATCTAATCACTAGTGATGGGCAGAAACTAAGATTGTGTAAGATTGGAGAGTTGTGCTCATCCAATACCTGATTATCCTGTTATAGCTGCTACTCAGGAATGGAGAAGACAGTCAGACCCGGAAATGACTTTTTTTGTTTTAACTGAGGGGAAAAAAGGTCATCAAATACATAGATCCTCTTCAGGAGGAGGACAACAACTTACTTTGTTGTTTTTGATCACCAGTTATTAGGAATTCCTGGTCAAGTATGATTACCTAACTCATCAAAAAATGTGCAACTTAATATCTAAATTACCGTGGGAGTTGAAAGCTGTAGTTGTAGGGTAAAATGATATCTTGGACTGAATTATTTTTTTTTATAGGCTGTTCTTGAAGCATCAGATCCTGTCCTTGAGCTGAGCGATAAAGACAGGCTTTGTGCTGTCATCAGACTCCCAAAGGAGTGGAAGTCATCCTAAAATCTGTTCTGGGTGATCCCTTCAGTAGCAAGAGAAATGACTTAGCCACTTCAAAAGGATTCTTGAGCTAGTGTTCAGCTTTAGCACAGGAGGAAGCTTGTTAAGGCTTCTTCAGTCTTCTTCTGTGTTCTATGTTGCAGATATCTGAACTCCACAGTAAGAATTTAATGGAAAATATTTGCCATCTTCAGCAACAGCAAACCCAGTAGTCCCCTCAAAGCTTCTAAGTTTACGTGAAGATTGCCTCAACAAATCTTAACAAGAACTGTTCGTATTCCTTACCTCTTGAGGATACCAGAGATTTTTGAGATGAAGTTCAGCTTGCTAGTTCCTGAAAATCACTGAAAATAGATATTTGCCTTAATTTTGCATTGCTTTAATTCCCATCAATCTCATCTTTCTTCTCAAAGGTTTGCTTCTATGAAAGATGATTATACAGGTAGTGAAATCTTTTCTGACTTGGGGTCAGAACTTTAAATCAGTGAAGATGAGTCATTCATTCGTAACACTTCACAGAAAAAGTATTTTAAAGAAACATTTGTAGGTTGAGCAACACCAAAAGCATACAGCATCAAGAGTATGCTTGTTTTGGAAGAGATCAGAAGCTATGAGATGATCTCAGTGGCTATAAAGTTAATTTCAAAAAGCGTGAAGTATTTGTTCATGGCACTCCATAGCAGACTTCCTGTTCTTGTATGTAGAAGGTGACTCAAATAAGCATGCTTTCTGGGTAAAGCTGTTGATTCTGTATGTGAATGTGTTTTTCCTCTCTTTATTCATAAATACATTGATGGAAGAACCCAAATCAAATATGAAATAGTGTCTTGAAGGGATGACAAAAATGCAATGTAAAAACAGGTTTAACAAGTAGGATCATGCATCTAATTCAGCATCCTAGTTCTGCAAGTGGTCAGCAGAGGATGTACAGGAGAGAGTACAGTACAGACATGGCAAAGCATACAGTCATGCTTTATTTGAATACGCTCAGCCTCTAGCAAGTTGGGGCTCAGAGGTCTCTAGAGCTGGTGGCAGTGACTTCTCACAACCCTGCTTAGTTTTGTCTTTCACCTTGAAGAGTCCTAGTCTGCTGTTCTCCTTATGGAAGCCATTCCATAATGTTAGTTATTATCATCATCCTTTTTCTGAACCTTGATGCCCTTTGGGTTCTACTGTCTTTCCTGAGAATGAAGGACCAGCAGCAATACAGGATGTTCATGATACAGATGTGTTGTGGGTGCATGCATGGTAATGGAGTCTATATTGCTCTGTTTCTTTACAAATAATCTTTACAGCTTAACTGACTCTTTGACTACTTCTGAACACTCAGCCAATTTTTCATGGGAATGTGTGTTGAGAACATGGTGTCAGAAAGAAGATTTGTCGCAGAAATACCAAAAAATCCTTGCCCTGGTTTTTGTCCTGTATCTAGGAATATTCTAATATGCTTTTGTGATTTCTTTACAGAAGAGATGCATTCTGAGAAAGTAAGGTGGTTGTTTTTAGATGTCACCCTACTGCTTGCGGTAATAGCCATGAATCCTTACGTGGCTGAAACCCTCTTCCTCAGCCACCTTCGCGCAGCCCAAATTGGGCAACTGTATGGGCAATGAAGATGACAGACTGACCTTTGAATTTTCTTGTCCAGCACATCTGTGTGTCTCTGAACTCTGAGGCTGTTTGAAACAACCCCCAAGAGATCACCAGATGTAAAGGAATCTGGCTACTGTGTTTCAAAGAGTATCACCAACTGTTGTATTATTTTATAATCAAAACAGTCAATGGTTTGTGTGTGCATTATGGGACATTTGGGACTTGTGGGCTTTTTTGACGCTGTGGTGGTGTTGCGGCCCGAAAGGAGTCTTTCAGAACGACCTACCTCCCCTTAGGGCCAATGACCAAGTTTGTGATGCCCTTGGACTGAATTAAGGTGAAAACGACACCAACCAAGCAGTTTTAAGATTTATTAAGGCAAAATGGAATCAACTAACTAGGCATGTCCCGCGTCACACGTTTACGGAAAAAGAGAGGGAGAGAGGGAAATATATATCACCACCCGTGGATCCAGCGGTGTCCCGTTGGTCCTCTTCTCTTGTGAGTCTCGGCAGCAGCAGCTTGGGGGGGGGGGGGTGGCAGAGGGGGGAAAGCGCCTGTCTGGTTCCGCTGACTCCACTCCAGCTCTCCAGTCATCTTAAGCAAACCCCACCCCCCATTCACCCTGTCTGCAGTTTTTGTAGGTTCTTGCCCTGCCTCTGGGAGGTGCTTCCTCGCTTCCCATGCAGATTAACTGTCATGCGCAGTCCGCCCTCCCGGAACCTTCCAGAAACGGTCTGGGGCATCTGGGCGTCTCCCGCTCATGCGCAGATGGCAAATGAGTACGTGCGATTCGCGCCCTAGCGACGACCTTCTGCCCTTTTCGCGCCCTTTTCCCCCGTGCAGGTGCAGGAGGTTGTTTACCTCGCGGACGGCCGCTGGGGGCGCCAGCGCGGCATTGCCCGACGCGCCTTGGCAGCGGCGGCTTTGCAGCAGCAGCAATGTTGAGACAAAACTGCGTTTAGTGCCGGTCCTCTACAGGTGGAAATGGTAGAATAAGCAAAGTGGTGAACAAGCCATTTTCTGGAAAAACTGACTTCTTTTCCCATCTTGACAGCAGATGTTTGCCACAAGACAGCCGAGAGGTTATTGATACTCGTTTTTTTTTATTTTTTAAGTTGAGCAGTCTTAACAGTCTCGACACTGGTAATGCCATAACTGATACGCATGCTATCATCTCAGCATCTCCTCCAAGAATTAATACTGTTGTCTCAGCATCTCCTTCTCATGTTTTATTGGCCATTATAGGTTGCTATGGCAAGGAATTTGGTTACTTTCATTGCTTTCCTGTCCAGGGAATGGTGAAGCCCTTCTGCTGCTCTGCTCAGTGTTCCACTTACCCAAAATAATGCATGTCTGACTTTCAGATGTAACTGAGAGTTAGGTCTGCAGTTCAGTTTTATGTTACTTGGATGAATTTACAGGTAGATTTTAGGGAAACTAGTGATTTATATCAAAAGTCATTTCTGGCCCTTAAAAGCCCCCTTTTGTCAAGAAAGAAGCTTAGTAGTAACCCTTATGCAAAGTAACAATAACAAAGTATTTTGATCTGGCTTGGAACCCTATGGGCCTTGTTTGTGAGTTTCATTGTTCCGGAATGGATTTTGTGTAGGACACAAGAGCTTTAGGACTTCCAGAAGAGGTACAGGCACTAATTGTAAATTTGTCTATTATAATGTTTATTTATCCGCCTATTATAAATAAACAGGTCCGACCTGGATAAAATTTGCACTACTACTTTTTGTGTAAACCAGAATTACCTAAAAGAAGTGTTCTCTGGGGCATCATAAAATGGGCAGAAGCTAAAAGTATGTATTGTCAGTAATAAGGAAAGAATTCCTTTCTTCCAAAGAGGGATTATAAAAATGTTTCTTTTTGGAAGCAAAGGGGAAAACTACATCTTGCGTAGACTATTGTTAAATGAGGTCTGCTGCACTTGTATGAAGGGAGGTGAACCTGTGGCCTTACAGCAGCACTTAATGATATAAAAGCTTCAATTTTCTGTAAATGAGTGTAAACCTGCATGTATATTCAGGGTGCTCCTAGTAAGAAAAGTAATTTGGGATCTTGTAGAGTTGTTAGCACTTTGATCATACACTTCATGATGTTTTGCTGCAAAGGCTTTTTAATGTTCATATAGGATTGGGGTATTCTTAGTTGGAGTTTCCCAGGTTTTCTTTATACCTTTATTGCTGAGAATAAGGACTGTTTCAGAAATGTGTTTCAGCATTGCCAAATCAAGATAATGTCTGTTCTCCCCCCCCCCCCCCCAACAGACTTCCCTACTAGGTCGATTAGCCACTGATGTTGTTTCTCAGGCTTCATCCCTAGAACAGGAGGGCCTGCTACTGCTGTATAACACCAGAATGGAAATTGCTTACCCGGAAACCTCTTGTACCTGTTTTTAACCTGT
Source organism: Dromaius novaehollandiae (assembly GCF_036370855.1). NCBI lineage: Eukaryota > Metazoa > Chordata > Aves > Casuariiformes > Dromaiidae > Dromaius > Dromaius novaehollandiae. The sequence goes on along the minus strand of NC_088101.1, from coordinate 79,070,771 downwards.
GGGGATTGGATGTAAAGGTCTGCTCTCAAAAGCGAAGTAGTGTTTGGCCTATATCAAATTATTAGCTAGCTAACTGAGACCCTTTATGCCAAATCAGTGTTTGTTCGATTGGACAGCTTCTTTCAGAAGTGCTCTTGTCACAGAAAAGTGTAGAGACTGGTATCTGCTTTCACCAGACAACAGTGTTCTGTGACACCAGTTAGTTGCCTGTTGGCACTATTGTGTGGATTTGGGCTTTTTATTTTCTACCAAGAAGATGAGGATTCAGAACATCCACCTGTGCTACCTTGGATGTTTGTCAGCTACCAAGAGGAGAATATCTACTAAGACAGTGCTTTGTGAAAACTCTTGCCTACTGAACTCTAAGTGCATAGGAGAATGCTAAGGATGATGCCCTGATCCAGGCTGATTCTCATCTTGAAGGTGTGTGAAACCTTTGTACATGCAGATAACAAAATACATATGGATGTAGCATTTTGAAAATTCATAGGTATGCTAAGATGATTTATCTTTCTTTCTATTATCCGATGTGAAATTCATATGGAAATTCTTCAGAAATAACTTCGTTTCCTGTGCCAAACCTCCTTCACGCACTGCAGTCGTGCTTCTCCATACTTTTGTAGCATCTTGTATCCACACTGTCTTATACACCCAGATACCACATTATCTAGTTTAAACTCTTGAGGGTGGGTGAAGGTTAGAGGAGTAGGATATAGGCAGGAATCCTTTTATAATACTCTATAAAAGGAGGTTTCATTCATTCTGATGAAGCCGTATCTAATTTAAACAGTGATTTCTGAAACATGCAACCTTTCAAAACTAAGCCAGCAACGTATGATTTAAGAGGTCATCTAAATGTAAATTCAGTAAAGCAGCTGAAAGAAACTGTTCTCCACATTTGCAGGAAGACTGAGGGTTGGGAAGTGTTCCAGAGCTTGCGTCTTACTTGATCTATCTGTGAATGATTGAATCTGTTTCTCTTCAACTCTTTACTCTGAAAAAAGGATTGTATCCTAGTTACTAAAATACCATGTTAAGTTTGTTTCTAAAATACTTGTTCTTATAGTGTTTGTATAAAAGAAGATTGCTGATTTGTATAGCCGGATTTGTTTTTAAATGTGAAAACATTAAAAAAACCTCCTCTGCTGCAGATTTGATAACGAGAGAGCCAAAGGCAGAAAAAATAATTCAAAAGTAACCAAAAGGATAGTGTTTCATGTGAAATCTAAATTTGAGCTTTTATCTTGCCTTATGAATAATCTGCATTATGAACCCCTGTCTAAACTTAAATGGGTCTTCTGCTTTCTTTCCCTCTTGCAGAGGAAGATCCTATATGGTGATATTTGACATGTTGTTCCTGAACTGCTTCAGATAATTTTGTCGAAAGTAACCAAGGAGACAAGCCTATTGTCACTAAACTAACACTTGCTTTAGAAGAGCCTCAACAATCGCTGAAAAGTTGTTAGGGTATCTGAAAGTAGAGCATTGATTTCCTAGCTTTTTTCTGTCCTCTTGTTTGATAGCTTTACTAACTAAGCAGGCTGGAGAGGGGGCAATCCTGGTTGTGGCAGGAAGACTCAAACACCTAGCATCATTATACAAGTCATTCTTCACACTGCCATTGTTTGACCTCCCTTTTCCAAGTGCTTAGTAACAGAATAAAGGAACAGATAACTTGAAGAAATACCTTTAAAGTAATTGTTCTAGGAATTGTCCGTGGAAGGTTGTAGTTATATTTCTAACTTGGTATAGAATAGTCAGAAATTTGAAAAACTATCAAAGAAACCTCCAGCGTAGTTAACTTGTCTCTCTTAATCTGGGCTTTTCAAGTCCTCCTCTGCCTTGGTCTTCCAACCCGTACACAACATCATATATGTTTTGGGAGGGTTTTGCAGATGTTCAGAGCAAGATACAACTGTGTGGACGTTGATGCCGTGGCCTTTGAAGACTGCAGTCTTTCATCTAAAAAGTTTCCTTCTATTCTCCTGAAAATGGAATGCAAAACTCTGTCAAACCATTGTTTCTTTCTTCCTGTCTCCTCATCCTCCTGCATTTTTGCAATAATAAATTTCAAAGAAAAAGAGGGTCAGGTTTCCTCTTTTACCCTTCCGCCTAAAGTATTCTCTCTGTAGGCAGTGGTCTGTTACATGTCTTTTTATATATCCACATACAGAATATGTAATTACATAGCACTCTTTAGTTAGATGATAAGCAGTATATAACAGCATGAAACGAAAAACATATTTTATCTTTATCACATTCATTTGTCCTTCTGGGACAAACGGATTTATTTTAAGTTGTGAATTAATGATATTAAAAAAACAGAACAAAACACTAATGCAGTTATGTTCTGCGGATACTGTATTTTCATAGCTAGAATTATTTAGAATGAGCACTGGCCACTTCTTAAATATATTTCTCCAGACAGACTACCATCTCTTGTTAACCTATGGATGGATGAGTTTGCTCTACAGCCACTTCCATTAGTTTACTATCTCTCCTGATAGGAGAGGCAAGAGAAGACAAAACTTTTGTTCTTTCTAAATTACAGAAGTGCATGATAGAAAATGGGGATATTGGTAGAGGAAACACACAGGTAGGTAGCAGGACCACAAAAAAAAGTGGTCTTGGTCAGCAAGCAGCACTGATCTTTTTAACATAGAAGAAGCAGGTTTGACTGTTGTTTGCATGTTCTGAGTTTTATTCAAAGTGCATTTTAACTGCTTATATCCTGTTTAGGAACCTTGACCATTTCGTTTTAGTTTCTTTATAGTTCCAGTTGATTTTTATTCTTGAATGCAAGTGGAACTCTAGCAGCCTGTATTTGTAGCCTGGCCTTCTAGTGTAGTGCATTCTGGTGGAAACTTGGATACGGGACGGAACCGAATTGAAAATGGGAAGGGAGATATCTGCAAGTTATTCAACAGCCACTTCCCTGTGATGTGACACAGAGGAGAACACTTGCTGTCTTCATCTGTCTTAATGACTCTCTTTTTCCTTGTCCAGTATTAAATTCTGGTGGTTTGTTCTCCATCAGTTTTCAGTATTGTTCTGGCTAGTCCCTTTTTGACAGTCTATGGCATTTCTTATCTGTAAGTTGGCATTGCTTGGATTTTACTGTATTTTATGTTGAGCTCTAAAAAATGATGGTTAGATGATTTTTTTTTTTTTTTTGTTATTTCTATAGCTCTCTAAGCTTGCGTAGTAATATATTAGCTTTTTGTTACTTCAGGTGATTTGCAATAATTTGAGGGGTTGTAATTCCTCACATGCACACATATATACACAAAACAGATAATGTTAATATTAACATATTTACTTTTTACCACTGATCATTTTAAAAGAGGGTTAACTTATCTCAGTCTCGCACCAGCTGTTCTGCCTTTCAAGTGTGAGCTTTTTTGCTTGTCTTTAAACTGCTTTTGTCCCTTGCTTGCTAAAATCTTAGCATGGCGTTTTCATAACGTAATGTACAAACAAATGTAAAGCGAGAGATGCCGTTCTTAAATGGATTGTTCCTTAGTAATTTTAAAGTAGTTTTTAACTTGAAATTACCTGTCATTCATTGTAAGTTCTTGTCCGTGATAGTAAGACCCTATCTGGTGTTACACAGGTTATGTTAAAGTTTGTAAACAGTGTTTTTGTGGTGCACTGTTTAAAAAAAAACACAAAAAAACCAAAAAAAACCCCCAAAATACACCCATCATGTACATTAGTGAGACCAGAACTAAATGAAAATTGTTACGATTCTTTGGATCAGCTGTAGGTAAAATTAATTACCAATGTTTTCTATGTCCAAGCGATCACATTTTACCTCTTTGGGTGAGCTGGTAGTGTGCTTACAGCACTGTCATAAGCTCTTGTCAATCGGCCTGTCACTCATTGCTCCTGAAAGTGCTGAGAGGAATGACAAAGGAGAGCTCTGAAATGTTAAAGGAGGAGAAAAGGCGTGTTAAATCTGTTCTTTGGTTCTCCTCAGCCTATTGCAATTGGTGGCCCAAATGAATTTTTAAGGATGGTTTTTACTCCTGAAGGTGTAATTTATCATAGGAAAATTCAGTTGTGGAAATGAAATTATTCTGTTACACCCCCACACCCTCCAGGACAGAATAAAATCTGTCTAGCTGCCTTTCAGAGCAAGCCTTTTGTTAGGATGCTAATCGAGAAAGTAAGAGAGTTCTGCCAAAACTCGTGTCTGCCGTGCTGAGCAGCGCGGGGCCTGGCACGTAGCTGGTGCGCGCTGTATCGGGGCGGGTCTGTACGGTAGTCATCACCTGCCCACCTATGCTTCCCCTGTGCGCTTAGGCAATTTCTTTGCGGCCTAGTGTTTGAAGAGGAAGACCCGCCCGGAAACCTTTCCCAAAGCAGAAGAGAAGGAACTTCTCATGCTGTTTCCTTCTTGCTGTTCAGTGGAGCTGGTTTCAAGACTTGTGGGTTAGACGAGTGAGGGGGTAGCCAACTCCACGGCTGCTGGGCTTGCCTGTAATTAGAAAAGGACAAGAGGGGGAAATTTGGAAACTAAACGTGTGTGTGTTTACTTCTGTCCAAACTGCAGGAAAAGGTATGGCACGGGACAAACTCCAGGGAGATGCAGAGCGATCCAGACTTGCTTAGCAGTAACAGTAAGCAAAGACTGACTGGTGTGTGCTCCTCTGCAACACAGCAAATCCTACAGGCTTTCCTTTTTTAGCGTTTGTGGGTATGATTTCTAAGTAGAAATGGGAGCAGCTTCAAGAAACAGAAAATTTCATCAAGTTAGAGGCTAAAATTGGGGGAGAAAGTAGCTTAAAATACTTACTTGTGTGAGCTTTCCTCTTTGTAGTTTTATAGTTGTGCTCTAAACCACAAGCCTCCCATCTTAACTTGCTTGGGTATCATCACAAAGAGACTAGATCTGCTGTTGCAGTAGCAGGTATTCCCTGTCTCCTAGTGCGTTCACACAGGCCGCCAACAGTGTGCTTCCCCAGGGCTCCCTCTCCCTTTCCCGTGGGCATGTGCTCGGGGTCTCTGCGTTGTGCCTGACTACGTATCAGTAGGGACACTCGTTTGTCCTTCTGGAGGAAAAGGAGAGGGGAGGAAGAAGAAGAAAGAAAAAAAAAAAAAGCAAGCCAGATTACTACTTTTTATTTTGCCTCTGTTACTTGCATGGTCATCTCCAATTCTTAAAAATTACAGAGAATGCAGGTTCCTCATAAAGAAGCTCCAGCTCTCATCATCCAGAAATGTAGCCTGCCATCAGGGGGTTGGGTGGCAAATTGGTGTAGAAATGCTCTCTGCCTTTCGTCCCAGCCCATGGATAATTCAAAACAAAACAAAACAAGAAAAACAAACAAGGAAACTGTAGTAAGATCTATGCGTGTGACTGCCTTCCAGTATGTAGCATTTTCTATCATTTTTAAACAACTTCAGGAAATACTAGAGACTGCTAAATGTCATAAAGCTGCTTGTCTCAAAAGTACGTGCCAGGAATTTCACCTCAGTAACAATAGATCTGTTTACTATTGAGATAGCTATTAAATACATCAGAGTAATTACCAGAATGACAAAATCAAACTAAAACAGAATGTGTAGGGAAATTAAGATGGAAGTAAGTGAGTTCATGCCAATATTGTCTTTAGGTTTTTAAATAACCTTATGTTACAGCTCTTCAAAAAATAATGTTGATAGAATCCTGTGCTGTATTTTGCCACTCTTTTTAAAGTATATACATTTTATCAATAAAAAAGAAATGTAGCAAGGGTTGTATAGATCAGCCTTGCGGGTATTATCAGAAGGTTGTCATTTTTGAGTTTTGTATTGTCATCCGATATGACATAAGAATTCTGAGCTATTTTAAAATTTTTCAAGTGCTTGTAGATACGTTGAAATGTAATAGTCACCCCTTTCCTGCCAACCCTTTTGGACTGTGCTGTAATAAGAAGCCCTGCTAGAGCCCTTTAAGTATTCTAGCCGGCTCCTTCTCAGATTGTAGTTGTAAATCTTTGCAGCTTAGTTGCACTTTGGGGGGAAAAAAGTGAGGTGGGGCTCTGAAATTAAAAATGGGATTTAGAATCCTGAACAGCATTCACATTTTTGAAAATTAAAGTCATTTCAAAATATTTCACTTCACCTATGCAGTTTAAGTGCTGAAGTAGGTTTAGGTATTCTAGGATTAACATTTTTCCCAGCATCTGTTCTTGGGATATTTATTTTTTTTAATTTTTAGCTAGAGGGAGCATTTGATTTTTCACATCTGCTTGGAATCTTTTAGGTCTTTTGAGATTTCTGGACTTGAGGCACGCTCAGCGGGAGGGGTTTTCTGACAGTCTTACAGAATCCTTAGAGAGCCAAAAACCTGGAGACATGGGAACATGGCTCTTGCTGGAGGCATATGGATCTAGTCTGAATTCATCAGAAAAGCTGAATCACTGGATGAGTAACTGTCCATAACAATCATATGACATAGCATCACGTGTGTTTACCAGGAGCGGCTTTAAAAGCTTTAGGGAAAGAAGGTTCTTACTACAATGAGCTTTAGGTTTGCTGACTGGGCGTTCCTCTGGGTTTGAATATCAAAAAATGCTTTTGCAGTTTGTCAAAGTTATTGTTGGTTTTTGTGTTTGGAAAATAATACGTAATTAGTCTGGTAGTACCTTCCGCGTTTAAAAATCTATACAAGGTAATGTGATCTGTTCCGACTCAACGTAATGCTTCAAGTAGTATATGCTTCTACATTCTAGATTTCTAGATTTTTTTTTTTTCAGTCTTCCTTCTCCCCAATTTTACTATTTAAAACAGAATTTTGTTCCAGCTTTAACATTAAATCCTCTGAAAGCGTGAAACTCTGGTCTGCCTTCTGTATGTTAAACTGGTACTGCAAAAGATGAATAAGCTAGCACGTTGCACATAAAATTAGTTTTAGAAAACGACAAAAGGAAAATAAAATATGTAACTCTTTTTACAGGTATCTGTAATGAGACATGTTCTGTGCTTTCTCGCATCTAGTTTGCGTAGACAAGGACATTCTTTGTTCATATCAAATAGAACGGATGAAGTGAAAAAGATGAAATTTAACTAACTTTGTAAAATATGAAATAGTTTTAAGTGCGTGAATAAATGTTTCTGTTGCTGGACTTCATTATGATGTAAGGAAAAGGTGTAAGTGTGTTTGTGTTGTAGGAGAACAGAAAAATCCCTTGTAGTGGTTAAATCTGTCCCTCAAAATGGAAATAGTTTTGTGATAATTTTCCAGGAGTTAAAATAGCTTTAGAATACAAGCTGGGCACTCACTAGCTTTTACTGCTAGAATTGGAAGAGGTGGGGGGGACTTGGAAAAGGGTGTGGGGAAGGATTCATTTCACACTTCCTTTGCATGTTTTTTTAAAAAAAAAATTCTGATTTTTTTTGACTGGTAATTTATGTAGATTCTGTTTAGACATAAAGACTGTATTTCAGTCTATTAAGTTCAGAAGGTTTTTTTTTTTTTAATCTGAGAACACATTTGTGCGTAGCACTTAACTTGATTAATAACACTAAGTACAAAGGGAGGTTGGCTCTTCCACATATACATTTTATGCTCTGTTAATGTGTTTGAAATTAAAATAAGCCTTCCTGATGATCTCTCAGCAGTTATTCAGAAAGATAAAGGCAAACAACAGCTTACTCGTCAGTATTTCTGACCAAAAACAAACATGGAAATAAAGTGGGAATTTTTCCCTGTGAGAGAACAAAGAATGTGACTTAAAATTTTTGTTTATTACAGAAGAAATATTATTGTTTTAGTATTGTTAGCAAACACTATAGCTCTTTATTCCAGTGTACTAATTCTTACTTCCAGTGTTCTCATTCTTACTTCCTTCTTTTTGTTACTGCTGCCTGTGTTTTTACATCTAACTAGAATATTTAAACAGAATACTAACTGTAGTTGTCATCTATTTTTGTGTGCTCTTTAGTAATTCCAATACACATCTGAAGGAGAAATATGGTGATAATATATATATTTTTTCTTTCTTTCTTTTAAGGCTCCTGCTAAGAAAGATTCTACTCAAAGTACTGTCAAAGAAGACAAAGTCCATCTGTTGAAGTATAATATTGGAGATCTAGTGTGGTCCAAAGTGTCTGGTTTTCCATGGTGGCCATGTATGGTTTCTGCTGATCCTGTTCTTCATTCCTACACTAAACTAAAAGGTATGTCAGTGATGCTACAAACATCCAGATTTCTTTCAGGTATATGAAAATATTATTTTGGGAAAAATTCTGTTCTTAATTTTATCTATTCAGTTGTATCAGTAACTGAACCAGTTCCTTGTTATCAAGAGGGATATTAAAATCACATAAGCACTATTCTTGACCGTATAGCAGCCTGAGGTTTTTCCACTGGGTTGTTTTACTCTTAAGATTCACATAAGGATTTTGAAATTGTGATTTGTGAAACTGTATGGATTCTTATTAAAAAAAAATTATCTGATAGCACATGCTTTCCACTGTTTTTATGGAGACTGCAGTATGATGTTATATTACATTTTTCTCAACAGGATATAATGAATGAATTAAGAATGAATTAAAAATAACTTTCACAAAAGACTTGGGATGGATGTTTTAGAAGTGGTATGGGGCTTAAAATTTTGTTGAAAGCTAATGAGAATTAAATACTTCTGGTAATTATCTTTTATGAAAAGCAATTCCTATTTCAGGTAGCTGCATTTTTTGTGATCTATAGAATCAATAATTATCTACAGACAAAATTAATTGATTCTAAATGTAGGGGCTACCAAGTGTTAATCGCGTTCATAAGTAGGTATCCGTGCCCATTTTGTCATCTCACTGGCAGTTTCTTATTCCATTCTGAAACCTGAGACTTCTAGTGTTTATTTGTGCTGGTTGTAGAAGGACGAAATAATTTAGGTTGGAAAGGACTCTAAAGGTCACATGGTCCATCCCTTGGCTCGAAACAGCCAAGTTAGAGCAGGCTGCCCAGGGCCTTATCCAGTCAAATTTTGAATGTCTCCAAGGATGGAGACTGCACACCCTCTGTGGGTAAGCTGTTCCAGTGGCTGACAACCTTCATAGTGAGAAGATTCTTCCTTGTATCTACTTGAAATTCTCTTTGTTTCAACCTATGTCCATTGCCTCTTACATTTCCAATGTGGGTGTCTGAGAAGAGTCTTGATCGGTTCTCTAAACCTCCCATTACGTAGCTGAAGATAGCAGTAAGATCTCCCCAAACCCTAGATGAGTTTGCTCTGTCTTAAGAAGAAAATGATCTCTGAGCATCCTATTGTAAACCATGTGCTCGACCTCCCTAATCACTTTAGTGACCCTCTGGTGAACTCACTTCAGTATGTCAATGTCTTTGTTGTACTGGGGAATGCAAAACTAGACATTATATTCCATATGTGGTTGCACAAGTGTTGAATAGAGGGGAATAAGCATATCCTTCAGCCTGCTGGCTGTACTCTTGCTGATGCAAGTATGTGGCTTTCTTCATTGCAGGGTTACACTGTTGATTCATTTTCAGTTTGCTGTTCGCAAGGACTGCAGGTCTTTTATCTCAAATCTTCTTTTCTAGCCAGTCTGTGACCATCCTATACTGCTGTATCAGGTTGTTCTGTCTCAGGTTCAGGGCTTTGCATTTGCCTTTACTGAACTTCATGAGGTTCCTACCAGCCCATTTCTCCAGTATGTGAAGTTTTTCCACATAGCAGCAGCAAACTGACTCCTGCTCCCAATTTAGTATCATTACCTAGCTTATTAAAGGTGCACTGTCTGCTGTTGTCCAGGTCCTCAACAAAGATGTTAAACAGTATCTGTCTTACACATGTCCCTTAGGGACATATGTTAGTAACAGGCTGCTGGTTGGGCTTTGCAACTGTTCAGAACCCTTTAAGCCAGTTTTCTTTCCACCTTTTCAAACCATCTCTCAGTAATTTGGTTATAAGGATACTGTGGAATGCCAGGTCAGTTGTCTTCATTAAAGTAAAGTTAAACAGTGCTGCTCTCCCTTTGTCCCCTCATAGAAGGTAATCAGGTTGATTAGATGTGATTTGCCCTTGCTAAGTCAGTGCTGCTGTTCCCAAGCACCTTCTTGTCTTTCATGTGCCTGGATATGGCTTCAAGGAGGATTTGTTCCATAATTCTGTAGACAGAGATTGGGCTGACTAGCCTGCAGTTCCCTGGATCATTCTCCTTGCCTTTCTCAAAGATAGGTGTGATGCTTGCAATGTTGGCCTTTTTCCAGTCAGCACGGATCTCTCCTAATGGCCAAGACCTTTCAAAAACAATACAGAGCAGCCTTGCAGTCACACTGGCCGACAGCTTCAGAACCAGATGCATCCCATCTGGTCCCATAAGCTCATATATCTTCAATTTGCTTAAGTGCTTCCTGACTTTATCTTCCTCTGCTGTGGGTAGTGTCTCAGTCTTCCGGCCTGTGTCCCTAAGCTAAGGGATGAGGGACCTGAGAGGCTTGAGGGCAGACCTTAGCAGTTAAAAAAACAAACATCAATGTAAAGAAGGCATTGAGTATCTCAGCCTTTTCTGTGTCCATCACCTGTAGGTCCCCTGCCCCAGTGAGCATTCCTTAGCCTTCCTTTTGTCTTCTTGCTGCCCACTCACTAGTGGCAGCAAGAAGAGGTAGTCCCCTAACTAGTTTCAACTCCAGCTGAGTTCTGTGAATTATTTTTTCCTATATTTATGTCAAACCACCATAATGAAATTTTGGAAAAAATCTAAAAATGAAATCCAGAAAATGTTGGCGTTAAGAGGAAAAGCAAGAAGTTAATAAGCATATCAAACTGACGTAGGAGCACATCACCTTATTTTGATATTTATGCTTCCAGATACTTTCATGGATTTTTATTAGATCAACAGAAAGTATCAACTTCCTTTCTTTTGAACAGAATAGGATATTTTAGTGTCATCAGATTTCAGTAACTTTTAGCTCTGGATTTTCAAGTCTGTGTGTATTTTCATGCTCTATTTTATGGAGGATCTAAGTAAGGAGAATTATTTTAAGTTTTCAGTAGTGCTCAACGGTTGCTTTGAGAACTTGGAAAATGGACTGCAAATATGCTTCTGGAATTTGCATTAAAATTACAGATTTGCAGTATGGAGCATCTGTAAACATGTAGTATTGGAAATTAGAATGATCTTGATAATGTGGTGATGCAGCCTGAAAAAAAAATGGAGTTCAGTAGGAACAAGTGCAGATTTTTTGCCTTGGGAGAGGATCAAGTTGGGAAGTCAGTGGAAAGCTGCATTTTTGCAGAAAGGAATCTGGGAGTCATAAACTAACCCAGTGTAGTTCTGTTGCAGAAAGACTGAAGTAATGCTGACGTGCATAAATAGTGCTGTTTGTTAGATGTGTGGAGTAAACGCGTAGCTTTTTCTGTGGTTGCATGGCTTCAGCACAAGTACTTCATTCATTTCATCCACTTCTGAGCCATCTGATTTCAAGAGATGTGGACCAAATGGAGAAAGTTCAGAGAACAGCAGTGAGCATGAATAGAAATCTAGGAGTCTTACCTGCGAGGACAGACTGAAGGAACTGGGGTTGTTTAATCTAACAAGGAGAAGCAAAAGGAAAACATGTTAACAGGCTTTAAATAAAAGTTCAGTGCAATGAAGAAAAAATATAAGCTCTTATCAGTCTGGGAAGAAGAGAGCTTCATGGCAGGGAATACTTACACTATATATTAAAAAAAAAAAACTTTGAAATGATAAAGATGGTGAAGCATGGGAATTGATTGCCTAGAGAGATTATGTGATCTCATTCACAGGAGGTCTTTAGGAACAAATTGGATGAGGTTCTCCAAGATATAGCTGGACTTAATGTTGGTAGTGAACTAAATGGCTTCTTGAGATCCCTTTCAAACTTTCATACAACTGCTAGAATGATTTTGTGGCTATTACAGGCTCCTCAGATGAGTTTTTCTGATAGCAGTCTTTAGGAGTTTTGATCAGGCAGTCCCTGTGGTTTTAGTCTTTGGACTACTTGGGTCTATTACAACACAGAAGGCCTGGACTTTAAGAGAAAAACAGCTATTTGTTCCTAACTGAATTTCTCTGTTCCTTGAAAGGAGCAAGGGTCAATCTGCATTATCAAGAAGCTGTGTGGTAGCTTTTTATAGGAAACTATGAAAACAAATCTAGTTTAAAAAAAAAAAAAAAAGTCATACCTGTGGAGTACTAACAGAAAGAGGGACCCATATATTTTGAGACACTAACTTCTGTCTCTTTAATATAAATGAGAGATGTTTCCGTAACTTTCCTTCAGGAAGTTCCACTCGGTCTGGGCAATCATCATAACTGATAAGTGCATGCTGATGATGGTATTCAAAACATCAATACTTGTTTTCAGTCTTGTCTTCCCTTCCACTTGTCCTTTACTCTTGAGAGACTGTCAAAATCTCCCTGTTCCAAACAGAAGAGTTCTTTTGTCTAGGAGTTGTAGAAGTATTCAGCTAGGTGTTTAGTTCTCTAATTTCTAGGATTAGGATCAAGAGTGTATATAAACAATCTTAACTTCTTGATGGTGATATTTGATTTCACCATCCATGCTGTTTAGCATGTTGAGAAAAGTTTGTAACTTTCAGCTTGCAGGGTGCATGCTTTCGTAATCAGAAGGTCTGTACTGAGTCAGACCAAAGGTCCATCTCTTTCTGTATCCTGTCTCTGACAGTGGTCAAGAGCAGCTGCTAGGGTAAAGATAAAGACAACAGTAGTGATGAGTCCCCAGAATTACTTTTCCAACATCCAATAACTTATGAGTGCAGGATTTTGTCAGCCAAAAAAAATGTCTTTGTATTTAATAATCCTTAATGAGCTCCATTATTTCATCCAAGAGTGTTGGTGTGAATTCAGCCCACAGAAGATACCTGAAGATTCAGAATTAGATTTGATTATTCTAGTGTCAGGCACTATTATTTAGACTGCTTAATTGGGCACCTACTGCTATCCAATATTATATTGCAAAAGGAAGGGCACATCTGTGTCTGTGTGGAACTGGGCTGTTGGCTGCTCAAAGGCAGATCATAACAGGTGGTGGCAAACACAGTTTGTGCCATCTTCCTGTCTGCAGCTAGAACATCCTGGTGGAATAGGAAAATTATGACTTATTCCATCATAGACAGCTAAAATCTTTAGAACTCAGTTGTCCCTGGATAAGTTAAATTTTCTTGCTGAGGACAAAATTATTTCTGTGTGATAGGTTTATTCCCGGCAGTGCGTTACTGGAACTTGTGTTAGACTACCGGATTGTGTGAGTGATGCATGCAAATGTCATCGGTTACCAGATTTAGCTTATGGCTACAATCTGCTCTCTGTGAGAAGAACAAAAGAGTGAGAAGGATATGATTCTGTAAGTGAAAAGGGTTAAGTTCAGCTTCTTTCCAGATAAAAGATTGAAACAATCCCTGGTGTGCTGCAGTTAAGGGAACATGGCTGTAAGTGCAAGTTGTACCTCAAAGTGCAAAGAAACTCAGCAGACTTTGAGTAGACTCTTACTGAAGATCTCCTCATTTACCCGATGTTCATTCTTTCTGTACCCTTAGTAGTTTTTTTTAAACTAGAACAGCCCCAAGTTGAAGATACTTGGTCTGGTAAAGGCATCTTTAATTAAGGATTAAAGTAATCTTTAATTAAAATTAAAATAGTTTTATTAAAGAATTACTTTAAATTTTTTTTCCAGTTTCTTTTCTTACTGTTCCCAAGACCTTTCCCTATGCCATTCTTATAATGACTCTCTCATTTGAGATCAGATATCATTCTTGTAACTCACATGGTCATTGTGGTTAAAGAGTTCTACCCCTATCCATTAATTAGACTGATTTCATACTACTGTTCCAGATGGCTTGTCTTGACCCAAAACCAATTCCCTTTAAAAATACCTCTTAGCTGAGTAATTCCCAAAAGCGACTTCTCTCTTACTGAATTTTCTAGAAAGCATGAAGCAATCTACTAGAAGTATTTGCTGATTATAATAGAAGGCGTTTTGTGTATGAAATAACCTAGCAAAAAACTAGACCTGATTTTAAGACATCTGTAATGAAGAGCTGTGACTGTTATTTGGGCTTAGACTAAGTCTTTGACATACTAATGTCGCCACATCTTGAGGAATTGTTGATACTGTTGGGTGGGTAACTGATCCTTTTCTAGCAGGGCTGAGCTTATAAACACAAAAGTGTATGTCTTTACAATTAAAACTTTTTTTTTTTTAAATCAGACCGTAATTTGAACACTCAGCAGAAAACAAATCTGCAAGTTTTTAGGGAGGGATGCCAGAGGACATCTGAAATCTGATTAAATCTCTTACCTCTGTCTTTTAGGAGTTTGTTATTAACTGTGATGCCTTTTGTGGGTTTTGAAGGCATCGTCTTCCCCCTTCAGTGTAGAATAGGGGACGTCTTTAGAAGGGGAAAGTTGTGTGCCTATTAATTATTGCAGTGAGCCAGTATTCCTTTTTATAATCTTAGAATGTTTCTTACTGAGACTTCAGAATTGGTCTCTCATCTTCCCCCCTCTCCCTTTTCTCCCTTCCACCACACACATGCTTTTCAGTTCTTGCTTTGATTCCATAAAAGCTTGGTTAAGATCAAGTTATGATTGCAGTTGTTAAGATTAGCTAAAGTATGCGTTTCTATTCAAGAATATTAAAAGATAAGGTTTAGGTGACTTGGAGATGAGGCTGAGTGCACAGGCTATCCAAGCTTTGGAAACTCAATTTTGAATTCATTTTCAGATGTAGCATTTTCAGAAACGTTCAGGCTTACATGTAAAATAATGTACGCTGAGAGTACTGAGAGGTGATTGTAACCTTAAGTTAATTTAGCAAAGCCTTTTTGGGGGGGGGGATTAAAATAGTGGGTTTTGTGTCAAACTTCGTAGATTAACTCAGAGACTTTCAAACAAGTAATTGGGTTTTTAGAAGGAAAACCAGTTGTACTGCATTTCTCCCTGTTGTAAATATAGCTGCTTATAAAAAGACTTAAAATCTGAAAGTATAGAAACAACCTAAGTTATATCTCAAATATTGTTTTTAATTTTCAGGACAGAAAAAGAGTTTTCGTCAATATCACGTTCAGTTTTTTGGAGATGCCCCAGAGCGAGCCTGGATATTTGAGAAGAGCCTTGTGCCTTTCAAAGAAAAAGACCAGTTTGAACAATTATGCCAGGAAAGTGCAAAACAAGCCCTCACTAAAGCAGAGAAAATAAAGGTAAGAGGCTACCAAATAAGGCAAAACTTGAAAATTTCTGTTTTACTGTTACAGGTCTGTTTCTCAAATACTGAGATACATATCCTAGAAAGCTTTAAAGATGGCTTGTTTTACAGAGGCTTGTAGTCTTACAAATACAAATAGAAAGCATGGGATGACTTATCAATATTTGTTACTTTTTAAAAATCGGCATTTTTCTACTTTGTCATTGATTCATGCATGGTATCTGTGCGATCAAATAGAATTCCATTTGAATGTCTGAATTATAATTATACAGCGCACTTAATCTCTTAGAACTGTTTTGCATTGGTGTTGGTGTTTTGGGAATCCAAAGCAAGCAAATGTCTCATACTTCCTTCTTTTTTTGCAGATGTTAAAGCCTGTTTCAGGGAAGCTGCGGCCGCAGTGGGAGATGGGTGTTAAGCAAGCGAGTGAAGCAGTAGACATGACAGTGGAAGAACGGAAGGCCAAGTACACCTTCATCTATGTTAGGGACAGACCTCATCTTAATCCTCGAGTGGCGAAGGAAGTTGGCATTGCTGTGGAACCATTAGAGGAGATAGATGAATCATCTTACTCAAATGAAGAAACCACTCAAAATCTGAAATTGATGAAGGAGTCTGGCATTCCTAACAAGAGGAGGAGAAGGACGTCAAAATTGTCTGCCGCTATTGATACACAAGAAAGCAGTCAGTCAGGGACTAAGAATACTACTCCTCAAAAGTCATCTGAACAGGCGGAATCCAAAAGAGGGATAGGCTCCCCTCTCAATAGAAAGAAAACTCCAGCATCTACTCCACGAAGCAGAAAAGGCGATGCAGTATCTCAGTTTTTGGTCTTTTGTCAGAAGCACAGAGATGAGGTTAGTCTCTTTTAGCTGTTACTGTTGTTGATTTGCCTATTCTTATTTCTATACTTAAAGAAATACCTTTTTTACTTAATTTAACAAAAACAGTTGCTATTATAGAATCCATAGTACTCTGAATTTAGACAAGGTATACCTCCATCACATCTTAGTCTAGATGCAAACAGAAGAAGGTGGGAACGTAGATGGCTAATGTGAACAAAATGGTGATAATTCCACTGTATTTTCAGCAGAAGTCACAGTAGTACCTTCCTACGTAGTCTAGTAGTCCTTTTTAGTAGCCATATTTGTTTTTTCAATGTATGTAAAATATAGTACATACATACCCCTCAAATACATATGTGGCAAATATAAACAAGGTTGTGCTGTTTGTGGTCATCCATTTACAGTTAACTTCTACGTTCCTGTAGATGAAGTGGATTAATTCATTCAGAGTGTTCCCTTGTCTTTGAACTCCTGGAATACTGTATTCACCTATATAAAATTTTCTGCTGAGCTTCAAAAGAAGCTTCAACAATTATCCAGAGCTCATGAAAGCCACAGTCAGTCAATGTGTTTGTCCGCTGGGATAGTCCTCTTGAGAGGACTACACTCTAGAGAAAGGTAGATTTAAAAAAAACTTTAACATTTACATTCCTTAGGAAGTCTGTTAGAGATATAAAAACAGTGCTGTTGTTCAAGCCCATAACTTTAAATCATGACTATCATTTATCTTCCTGTAACCCTCTGCTCCATTTGCAATACAGTTCTGTGCACTGAAAGAGGCATGAATTTCATGTTTTCTTGTATATTCTTCTGTAATACTCGTAAAAGGATCATGAAGTTAGAGGTGGCTTAATTCTGTCACTCTCTTTAGCTATGGAATGTTTGACTCTGTTAGTTTTCTAACATAAAAATCTTTTAATAAACATGAACTTTATTAAGAAAAAATGAAAAACAGATTCTGTTGTATGGAAATAAACTAGTTGTAATTCAACTTGGGACCTCTTAAGATCATTGCAGCTTCAGGTAATAGGTTATGTTTTCTGCAGGTCAGCCACTAAAAATGAACACAGTGTGCATATACTTTTTAGTAGCTTTGGTTAAATTAAGAAAATTGGCAGTTCAGTTTGCTGACTCTGAAAGTGAGAGGGTTTAAGCCAGGCTATTAAATACAGATTTGACACACTCATTTTGAAAAGCTACATGGATAAAAACATCTTTCTCACATTTGAGACGTGAGTTCTATTTCCAGTTCTTCTATAAGTAACCTTGTGCAACCAGTATCTTTCTCTCTGTAAAATGGCAGGGGGGGATTTCCTTGGCCTTTAAGGTAGGTGGCATGAGGCCTTGTGCAATAATGAGGGATTTGAAATTACTAACTCTTCTCTAGAAGAGATGAAGTTATGATTGGTATTACAGACTCTTAGCCAAACACATCTTACCACAGGAGAGATGTGTTGCATCTCCAATGTTATATTTTTATTAACAAGTTTTGCTCCATACCGTGGATATACTGTAGTTTTTAAACTAATAAGTGGAAAATATGAGTATTGTATTATTTGACATTGAAGAATTGCTTTTTTTCTGCTTTCATTTTGGGAAACTGAAAATCGGCTTAAACTTGGAAATTGCGCTGATCATAGTTTCTAGCATTCTGCAAAATTCTAAGTAGAAGAAAATAAGTTTCAAAAAATTACACGTATTTCAAGATATACCAGTTCTGCCCAGAATGTCTTTTAGTAAAATTGGGCATGAAAGAACCAAATTCACATGATTATGATCCATAGATATAGAAACAGTTCTGTACATAGAACAAAAAAAGGCAATGAAAACTTCAGATAACAGATTGAGAAGTCCCTTTAATCTAGTCAGAACCTGTCCTCCTTCTCTCTTGATTTGACGTTTCCTGACAAAGTGGGGAAACACTCATGCTTCTTGCATTGTTGCCTGAACTTGGATGACTTGGGTTCACTTCAAACCTGTCACGTTGCTTTTAAAATGGCTGTTGTGTGTGTTCAGTGGAAGGTGAAGGCTGTAGCCAAGCTAGTATTTGGTGTTTCCTCTTCTGTTAGGCTTGTCTGGCTCAGCTTGCATGGTCTACTCTCCAGCCAAGAGTTGGGTTTGCTGCTGCTGTAGATACTCTGATGCTTTTGAGGGGGTGATAATGTTAGCTTAAAAAAAAATCAGATGTCTTGTTGAGAGTCGCTTGTCTTGCTGGTATTTGAGCGTTTAGTGTATGGTTATTTTAGTTCTTGCTTGTAGATATTTAGGAGAAGAGAAAACTATGGATCTAAAAGAGGCTGTCTGGCCCCCAGGCTTTGGAGGGAAGGAAGTGAATGGAAAGGAATGACTAAAGACTTACCTTCCTAGGCCTCCACTAACCATGAGGTGTCTTAAAACCAGAGCCGTGTCTGCTGTGTCTTGCTTGGAGTCTGGATTTGTGAGTAGTGGGATTCATGTATCATTTGGTTTTATTGATTGCTACTTTCTGTGTTACTTTTTCTAGGTGTAGGAGGATGAGGAATAGTTGAAATTTTCAGATATGAATGGTGGCTTCTGGAAGACTGGGTGAACTGCTGACAAGAGTTTTTAGTGATTTAGTAGGCATGCTTCCCTGAGGGAGGCATTGAAGGCTTTCATAGCCCTCACATGAGCACTTTCATAGTTGTAGGGATATATTGTGCAAGTATGTTGTGCTGTTACCAAAGAAATTCAGATGTATTTTGTACAACTGGCATTCTTATGCACTCTGTGAAATAGGGTTGCCATAATCATTAGAAGGGAGAGTCTGACTTGGGATCAAGGTATTGTTCAGTGAAAAGCAAACAGCTACACTTTTTTTTTTTTTTTAATTCATTGGTTTGGCCTTGCATTTGTTTTTTGAGGTAAATTAAGAAATAATTTCAGAAGTAGGGTTTACAATTGAAGATTTCCATATGTGTAAGTAGTTGCTGAACCTCAAGACAGATAGGAGTGGAAGTTATACAGTTTGCTTGGGTGAGATGGTAATTACACTGGGCAAGTACTATATTCTCCGCATCTGTAGTAATATTGACTCCTGCATCCAGGAGAAGATCTTCCATGTGTCCTTGTAGCATGGCTAAATTTAGAAAAGTACCTGTGCATGATTTTCATGTACATCGAGATACCTGACACATCACTTCCACTGTGTGCCAGGAATGAGGCATGATGCATGAAGACTTGGGGGAGGACTGCTGGGCCTTGGATCCCTGCGTTAAGAGCTGTGGGTTTCCCTTGCCTATCATCTCACAGGGCTCTGATTGATTGAGAGGTTTCTTTTGTTTGTTTGGGGGTTTTTTGTTTGTTTTTAATCCATATGTTGGTGGGACTAGAGATGACATTAAACTGTATTTTGTTTGTACAAACAAAGTACTTTGTTTGACAACAGGAATGCAATGTTAAGACACTAAATTCTGAGAAATTAGTCTTAATTATTTCTACTTCTCATGGAAAATTTGTATTTCTGGTCTGTTGAAAAGTGTTACTGTTTGAACAGCTGGCTTTGTTGGCCCAGTTTTTGTTTTGCTTCATGATTTGGGGTATTGGTTGCATCCATCCCGTAACAGTTGGGATTTTGGAGAATGTTTGGTAATCAGATTCTGTTTTTAAAGTTTCAGTTCTCTAGATTCTAGAATCTGATAGCTTTCTGACTTCCGTGATTTATCACATCTGGTTTTCCTTAAGTAGAACTATGGAAATACTGAAGGAGGGGTGGGTTTTTGTTGTTGTTGTTTTTTTTTAATTTCAAAATTGAATTTTCTATTTATATTGAATGGATTTCCCAGAAAGTCTCTTGGCTTCGTCATTGACTACTATTATGTGTCATGCTCATATTGTTAAAAAAGATGCACAGCTTTTTGAGTTCCTAATATTCAAATAAATAGTTTAGTTTAAACTAATGCATTAATGAAGTAAAATGAAGTAATTTAGGAAAATCTTGCGTAACATATAGCTTGTGTAAATTTATCTGCTAAGCTAGATATAATTAGTTCTCGTATGAATTGAGGGACATCCTTGAAGGCAAGCATATATTTATTCCAATACTGCTCGCCTGTTTTCTTTATTGTAGGATAGATTTAAACTTCATTAAGAAATTCTATGAATCTTTTGAATGACTGGGTCACAAGATTTACACTTACTCAATTTTCTGAATGTTAAAAGGCAAATGGATGCTTTCAAAGTAATACTTCTAATAATTTTGAAGAGAAAGGTATTTATTCAAAAGAGAACCTGGATACACAATGTTTTAATCTAATTTTGTCTACAGCAGGAACTTTAGGTAGTTCATTGGAGTCCAGTTTTCCAAAGCAATAAAAGTATGTATGCCATTCTTTTCAATGGTCACCTTTTCTTAATACAACCCTATTTCTGCATGTATAGGTGGTTGCTGAACATCCAGATGCTTCAAGTGATGAGATTGAAGAACTGCTTGAATCGCAGTGGAACATGCTTAGTGAAAAACAGAAAGCTCGCTATAACACAAAGTTTGCCATAGTGACCTCTCCCAAATCTGAAGAAGACTCTGGTAAACGTAAAACTGTGCTAGTGTACTCTAACTAAATTTGATATACATAGTGGTGTTAAACTAAGCACATATTTCAGACCTGTAGGGAAAACAGCTTTCACTGTTTTCCAGTTTTAATTCTTGGTGTTTGTGCCAATAGCAAAGGAATGCCAATGGTTACAATAAAAGCAACCCATGAAGTCTACATTTCTTGCTCATTGTTCTGAAAAGTTGTTATATGTAAACCTTTTGCTGTTTAGAGATTGCTGATTTCTCATTCTTCTTCTGCCCATAAGCAGCTGCCATTGCATCCACTGCCTGTTAAGGGTGGATGGTGGGAAGGGAAGATGGAGTATTATTACTAGTGTAAAACTTGAGTTGTGTTTTTATAGAATAGTTAGGAAATGACTTATAAAGTGTAATCAGTACTACCCCTTTTCTTCATATGAATACTTAAAGTATATTACCTCATATCGTCATCAACTCAGGAATAATTATCCCAAACTTTATTCTGAATCTTTCATCCATGTGGCATTTTATTGTGCTACTCAAAGCTTTTAGGACATTGTACAAGACTGCACATTTTTTTGCTCCCTTTTTTTGTTGCTGTTGTCTAGAATTCAGTTTCGATGAATGGTCTTAACTATTTTACAAAATATTTGAAGCGGTTTGGAGTCATTTCTCTGAGAAAGAAGAAGGAAGATAGTTTGGCATTTGCATGAACTTTGTTTATCAAATTTAAATAACTAGCATTTATCAAATTTAAATAGCTTTACAGCACTGTAAGAAGACCTGCTATGGAAGTATTAGAAACCAACAGGTGCTGCTTTGGGCAATGACAAGAATGAGAGGGAGTGTTTGAAAGTTTGTGAGACTTGAAAAAAATGTATAAAAAATGGCAGTCAGTTTTGTTACCTATTTGTGTGTGTGTGAAATAACATCATTTTGTGGAAAATTGAAAAGTTTTTAACTTAAATTTTAAAGTGTCAAATATTTGGATATCAGTTTAAAAAAAAAACACATTCTGTATCTCTCAAGGTTCATCATTGAAGAATATTGGAGAGGCCAAACGTAAAGTGTTTCAAGACTCACCTAAAAGGAGATCAAGATCCAGAAGTAATTGAAATTTGTGTTGTGTGCAAATAGTTCATCATTATAAGTAGCTATTGAGTGTATTTTTTTTATGTAATCGCCCACGTATCATAATCTCTTTATTTTATCTCAGATGTTGTCTTCCTTGACGTTAGAATTTTAATGGATCCCACATTAAATATCTAAACACTGTAGTGCTGAATTTTGTTCACCTTCCTCAGTGTCATATTGCAAGAAATGTAATTGAAATTGTACCTGTACCAGGTGTTTCTAGTACATATATTTGTGTACATTTATAGTTCTCTATGAATGAAAATATGTCAGTTCAATCGTTTCCCCACCCAAATCTTCTTATCTTTAACTTGGAAAAAATACTGTGGGATTTTTTTGCTGGCTTTTTGTAAGTAGCAGGTTCTCCTGGAGCCATTTCGGTCTGTTTTGTGGATTCAGAGTTTGATAGTAGACTATGTCTTAGATTGTTTAGAGATGAACATTAATTTGAAAATAATCCATATTTTTAAGTTGCTATATTTTTAATATTTACAGCTATTTGTTTCCATTGGAATAGAATGCTTCTAGCTGTAGGGCAATTTTCAGTTAACCTATTTGTGCCCCTGGAGCTTGTAATCTTCTCATTAATAATACTCCGTAGCTTCTAAACTAGGGAGTGCGGGAGAGTGTAATATGTCGTCACTTCATCCTGATGAAACAGACCACTTCCTAAACCTTCATTTATCTCTTAGAGGTAGAGTGAGTGCAAACAATAGCTGAACTCATAGGAAGGCTATGTAGGCTAGTCACTGACCTTTTGTAATCCAGCCAGCTGCTTGAACTTTACAGTGGATGATCATATAAATGTGTGAATAGTTCGTCTGTTGGTTTAAAATGACCAAAGTGAATCTGTTCTTAGGATTTTAGTTCACAGAGAAAGGAGATCTTATAGTCTCCTGTCTAACATAAGTAAGCTTGTTAGAGAAAGTCTGGAACTGCCATACCAGAAAGAGACAATTAATCTATATGGTTGGTGATATCTTGTCTTTTCCAGAGGCCTCTTAATAGATGTCTCCAGTATCTTCATCTGTATCATTTGGAGAACTCCTGAAGGAGACGTAAAAATTCGGTTCAGTGATAAGACACTGTTACAAAGTGGCAGAAGAGTTAAAAGCTGTATAGATCAACCATGTGCAGTCTGACGATATGAAACAAATGTGGGGCAGTAATATTCAGATCTTAAACTAGTGCTTATACAGGTAGATTCATCTTTCTAAAATAAGTTGAGTATTAAGCAGTTAGTTTGGATGTGTTCTAGAACTAGCCTTCAGCAACGAAAACCAGACCTTAAGCGTTAAGAGGTCATCAAACTGTTAATGTATAACCGTGTTTTAAAAGTAATGATTGAAAGAGAAGTAACTTAAATAATTAGATCAGTTCAAAATAATTTCAAAGTGGGTTTTAGATTATTTTTCATGTAAGTTTCCCCCATCCCCCATCCCAAGGTAACTTACATGGAAATAAAAGAAACCAAAAAAAGAGGACAAAGGAACCTACAGAAGATTTTGAAGTTCAGGAAGCACCTAGGAAAAGACTCAGGATGGATAAACAGAATAATCGGAAGGTAATTATATTGTTGGTTTGTTTGGGTTGATTTATAGCAGCACGAATCACATTGCTGTAGTTAAGTTTGTCAGCATTTCCGTTTTCAGGATTTTAAAAAAAATAATAATAATTAACTATATCAAACCAAACTATTATGAATTTTTCAGAGATATATGAGCTTATTGCTGTGGAGTGGTATTTTTTTTTTTCTTTAGTTTTGAGGAAGGCGATATGACAAGTTGTTCTTGCTACTCTGTACTGTGGTGGAAAATATTTGCTGAGAAACTTCAGTTCCCAAAGGAAGGATGCAGAGGCATGACCTTTCAGCATTGTCATGCATTACAGTTCTTTTTCTTTCCCTGTGAATCAGAATTCAGAGATGTGTATAAGAATGTAAAAAAATCTTTACAATTTTAGTCAATGCTTGATTTAGACAAAAGGAGGGGGGGGAGGCAAGTAAGGCAAAAGAGGAAAAGCTACTTTTTATGAACTGGATTGAAGACTATGAAAGCATTTTAGACTGGCATGCTGTCCGACTTCTTAAATTAGGAGATTGTACAGATTACAGTATACTTATCATGCAAATCACAGGCTCCTTTTCAGATTAGAGTGCTTGTGAAAATGAGAGTTTTTTCCTTAGGTCACTAAAACTGTATATATGGATGACAGCCCAAATCTTGTGGACACTCTGGCATTATGCTTATTTAGTCATGCATGTAGACCAGTGAACTTGGTGGGTTTTACTTGTGTACAAAGTTTAGCTCACAAGTGTTTTGAGGTGTGTTACTACAGTATACTCTTGCAAATCCCATCTCAGGACTTCAGTGGTACAGTGGTTAAATAAAACTAATACAAGGAAAGATAATAGACTTAATTTTAAGCAAATTGTGGAAGTCACATTTACAGATGTCTGTGTTTGGTAGACTGGTTATAGTAGTCAGCTTTTTAACCTTTGGTGTTGTGAATGTCCAGGCAATTCGTTTAGGGTTCAATATTAAAAATATGTAGAATTTCAGATAGCTCTTAGAAGTCTGTTACCTTCTCAGAAAGAGGGACCAAAGCCAATTTTTCGCACTGTTTGTTCTAAGAAGTTAGCTGTTGAATATTCATTTCATATTCTAAGAGGTTTTGGACCCTTTCTAAACTTGCCTAACTGGTTTGAATTAATTGTAATATGCCAGATACCGGTAACGAGTAGGTTTATTTTAATGTAATTACTTCCTTACATGAAGCCCCCATTTTGACTATCACAAAAGCTATTTCTTTGCTGTCCCACTGGAATTTGGATGCTACAATTAGCCAAGATTATCACAAGCAGAATAAATGGTGGTAGCAGTGTAGTTCATGCAGAGGAAGTTCCAGTATCTTTAATACCATAATTCAGATGTGAATATTAACAGAAAAATAGAAAAAAACCAACAATAATTGAGACATGGTTCTAGTGAGATGCATACCATTGATGATATTTACTTAATGTGCTACGTACATTTAAAAACAGAAAACCTTAATCTGACCAGTAACTACTTACAAGGAGCCTAATATGTGTAAATATTAGGTAATTTGGAAGCTCTGAATGTGTATTGTTGTTTGCACTTCTGTTCACAGAAGGGTCAGAAATAGAACGGTTGTTTTCCCATTTCTTTTATGAATTACCCTTTAGTCTTTTTCCTACCTTCACCAACCCAGAGTACTTCTAGCTATACATGCTGCTGCTTAGGGAAAAAAATTTTGTGAATGACAGCCAAAATGGCTATATAGTAATTTCAAAAAGCAAACACTAACAATTCACCTTCCTTCTGTAAGTTCCAGTTCACTTGCAGACTTTAATCATCCTCCTTTTGGATAGTGAGAAGCTTTAATGATTTTTCATGACCTTTAACTTCTTGCATGAGAATTATGCATTATCTCTTCCTTTTTTGTGTCTTTAATTACTACTTATGGAATCTGAATGCTGTAATACAAAGTGACTAAGTCATAAGGAGTACCTGTGGGGACGTTCTGAAGAATTCTTTGGTTCATAGGGGCTTTCATGATGTATATGAAATACTCATTACACAATGGGGGTTCTGTAAAGGATGCTTTAAGCTGTGAGTGAATTATACCATACATTTTCAGTCGTTTTTACACAGTGCAAAAGTAGTCTTATGAAACTGATATTGGTAGTCTCCAGTGTCATCAGTGATAGGTGTCTTAGTCTACTTAGAAGTCAGCAGTGGCACATCCGTAGTACAGTAGCCATTCATATTTATTTTTCCAAAGGAAACCAAATTCTCTGGCCTTTAAGGTGTTCACCTGAGCATCTTTTATAAAGTTGTGTTAAATGAAGAATATGAAAAAAGAAGTATGTAAAATCTTATGTTCTGTGGAATTTTTCTTGTTGATCAGGTGAGCGTTTGTCAGGGTTAAGCATTCTTGGCTGCAGTTTCAGTGACTTTTTACTTTAATGAATCCATAACATAAAGAAAAAAGAAATCTATGAATAGCAGCATTGTGTTTAAGGAACAGGGTCTTATTTTGACAGAGTTTAATGGGAATTCCCCTGCTTTTGGCCTGAACGTTTTATGATAAATTATCAAACGGGAGCAAATTTATGCACTATGTATGCTCTCTTGAAAATTTTTTTTTTTTTTTTTTTTTTGGAAATGCTGGAACAATCTTAACCATAGTAATAAAAAAAAAAAAAATGACACTCTTATAGCTTGTGAAGTGGAAAGAAACATCTGAGACTTAAAATTCTGCACAGGGTTTATTCTCAAATTTATATACCTCTTAAGGTTTTAATTTGACCAGTTTAGACAAAGCATAGTAAGGATAATTTAAGTGTTTTATTTTCATATAGAGCTCCCCCTTTTCATATGCTGAGTTTGGGTTGGATAAGTGGGATGCTGGAATACTGTGTACTTTAATTACTCTCATTTGTTTACGGGTTTGTACCCTGTGCTGTAAATGAGTTTTTTTAAAATTACTAAAATGGGGATACATTACCATTCAGATATTTGTAAAGACACTTTCTTTTTAATAACATAAATCCAGAAGTAACTGCCAGTTTTATCCAACCACTCATAAATTAGGAGTTTTTTTATTTTTTCATATTTTTTTTTGTGACAGAGGGAGACAAGCAATGACAAAACAGCAAAAACAAACTCTACTAAGGTCACAGAAACCTCCTCTTCACAAAAGAACCAGTCAGGTAATGTGGTCAGAATAAGTTTTAATGTAACTTTTTCAGTTAAATAATTTTAAAATAAACAGGTTGTCTGAGGCAGCCGGCTAAATTTTGTTGAAGCAGTAACAAGTTACAGCCACTAAGCCACAAGTCGGGGGGGATTGTGCCCTCTTCCTTCACTACCACCATTTTGCAGCATTATACTTGATGGAAATTGTGTATTGCTGATTTAGAGCAGCAGTTCACAAGTTCACCATTTGATGGCACCAAATTAAAGCTATTGCCCAGTGGTCTTGGAGAGCAGTGATACGAATCCTCCTGCTCAAATTTGCAATTGTTCCTATGTCCAATAAAACAAGCACAGTGACCATCAAACCGATCAGTTACCATGCGATCTTCGTCCTTTTAAATGATGCTTGATGGGAGGCAGTGTGGAGTGTGAGAGGGAATTCTGAATAATCTTGTACCAAAATCCAAAAATCAGCCTTGCTAATGATGCTCAGTTTAAGGTAACTTCTGTAAGAGCACGTGTCTTTAGGTGTTATAATGAAATGCCAAAGATGAGTAAGCTTCAGAAAGTTCTGAGCGATGTAGAAGTGGTGACGTGCCATAGATAATGTCTGGTACCTGGTTCCTGTATATAAGCCTTCTGTTATCAAAGCATTAGTAACACTCAGATTGTGATGAGCTCACACAGGCCTTCTAGTGTTTATCTGAGGAGATGACTGTTACCTCTGCTTTAAAGAGGTCTTAAGTCAGAAGATACCTTGATTTTTAATAGCAATTAATAAAACAATTTGGGGAAAACATTTCTTAACCATTTGTAGTACATTTTTGTGTAATAGAAACCTCTTTATTTTTAAAACCAGTCCAAAACACATGGTTTCAGAAACTTATTTCGTGTTCTCTCAGGCCTATGTAGATGCCCAGAAGACCTACCTAAATCATTCCTTCCTTTATCTGAAGGAATATTTTAAATGGCTTCAGGGAGATAACGTTTTAAAGTTCCAAACTTCACTTTGTAAACCAAAATTATTTTACAGCAACGAAAAATCTGTCTGATGCATGTAAACCTCTGAAGAAGCGAAATCGGGCTTCAGCAGCAGAATCTTCAACTCTTGCTTTTAGCAAGAGTTCATCTCCTTCAGCTTCCTTAACTGAGAATGAGGTAAAAAAAAAGTGGTGTTTGCACACAGCCATTTAATTACAGAAATTTTCAGGCGTGAATCTTTTTGTTTAAAAGCAAAAAACAAAGGTGAATTCTCTAACGTTGGTGCTCTAGACAAGTTACAGTTCTGGCCTCTGTGAAACCTGTTAATGTGTGCATTGCAAATTCATTTATTGTAACAAGAACGTCTGATTTGGGGACGTGAAGATATTATTGTGGTTTTTAATGTATTTACCAACAAAGTTTTAGAATTGTAACCTTCTATTAGAGGCAAAGTAAAATGCCAGTGTGTTCTGTATTTTCTTCTACAGACTTTATGTAAGTGTACTACATTAGTTACATTATGTAACTCAATATTGTCATGTTGCCATAGCTTTTATATTGAAGCAAGTTTCCTAATCCTATGTTTGATCTAGAACTGGACATTTTTCTGAGCAGAGCCCCTTTAAGCTCAAATTAGTTTTCAGACTGTTTAAGTGCTATTTCTCTGTGATGCAAATAGCTTCATCGCCAGTAGAGTTAAACAGGCAGTGAAGGATGTATCTTTTTGATACTTACTAATCATAATCTTAGCTCTGCATATTTGGTACTGTAATTCTCAATTGACATACAATAAATGACATGTATGTACCAGAAGTGTATTCATACAATCAATTAAACGATTCTCCAGGTCATCTATGCTATTAAAACCGATCGGCCAAAGAGTGGCAGCATGAGGATGAAGTATGCATGCTGTTTTGCAGGTGGATTCAAAAAATCTAGTTAGTAGGATTTAGTAAAATATCCGTAGACAGACGGCTTCAAGCAGTTTGTATTACAGAAGTTGTAGAGAAAATGTTCTCCTGCTAACACAACAGTTGGGCTTCCAGCGATCCTAGAGATTCTTTCATCTCCCCTGTCTAACAAAAGCATGAGGTGCTTAGACACTATAATGAATGCAGTTAAAATATCTAGACTACATTCATTAAAT
This sequence comes from Dromaius novaehollandiae, assembly GCF_036370855.1. NCBI lineage: Eukaryota > Metazoa > Chordata > Aves > Casuariiformes > Dromaiidae > Dromaius > Dromaius novaehollandiae. Next base: position 79,042,216 of record NC_088101.1, on the reverse strand, counting down.
GGTTTTACCTTTAAAAAAAAATTGCATGTTAATGGCTGTATATCTTACTGTGATTTTAAAAATATTTTAAACAACACCCTAAATTCTCCCTCCAATGCCCCAGTAAAACAAACAGAACATACCCCATAGGAAATATTTTCTAGAGCAGTAGTCAAGTAATGTAATACTTGTTCTCATTTTATATTCTCAACTGAGAGACTCCTGTCTGTTGACTTACCAGCTCCTGCTTTTTTGACTCTACTACGGGGTCTTGCAGTCTAATGGCTGTGTTTGGGACCATCTGTTCAGCCAGATCCGTTTAAGGAAGTTACTATCCTTTTGACTGGAAATGTACATCTCTAAATGTTGTAATCTCAGGAGAAAAATTCTTCTGCTCATAAATACCATGTTTAAAAAATGAAATCTCCAGAAATCTCTATAAAATGCCCATTTTTTTGTAGGACTTTGGGTTGTGATGTAACTGTTCACATAAAACAATGCAGATGATTATGCAGGCTGAGCTGGAAATTATAAAACTTAGCTCTTAATTTAATTTACTCAGCTACTGCTAAACAGCAAAAAATGCAAGAGGGAAGGAGCAAAATTGGTTTATATATACGGTTCACAAAACACAGATATACAAATTAGAGAGTGAATTAATTGTTTTTAAGGGTTTAAAAGGTTTTAAAATACCAAAACGCTTCTGATCAATATAACAGAAAATATACCCTGTCAAACAACAGAGATTTTGGTGGGGGAAATAGTTTACAGTGGGCTGGATCCTTAGCTGATTTAAAGCTACATTGACTTGAAATTCCATCAACCAAGGATTGGACCTAGTGTTTTCTATGATATTAGATATATTTTACTAAAACAAAAATGACAGGCATGTGTTTCTGAACTTATTGGTGATCCATCCGACAAAACAAGGAAAGATATAAATAAACTTTGGATCTTGTGGGTGGCTTTAAAACCTTTTTCTCCCTTTTGTAATGTTATTTAGCAATTGTCTAAATAGCTAAGCATGTGTGTGGCCTGAGAGAGTTCCTCCAGGGAGAAACCTTCTCTAGAGTGATAAGGGAAAAGAGTTTGAAAAAAATAAACACAGAGATGCAGTGATGGAACAGTCTTGCTCAGCCAATTGAATAGGATGCAATTCTTCTCAACATTAAATACATTTGATAATTCACTTTTATATTTTTGTGTTCGCTATTATACTTCTAAATGTTGACTTAGATGCTGTCTTAACAAAGATAAAAAAGATACTGCATATCCCACAAGCACATACATCTCCACGACCAATATTAAGTGGATTCTGGCCATTTGCTGCTTTAATTTCACATTACATGTGGACAGCTGGTTCCAAAGTGGAACTCAGATATAAAACTGTTATTTGTCAATGACTGTTGCTAGTTGCACACAGCTCCTCTTAAATGTCAGTTCACTGGAACTGAGTTTTAGGAAAGGAGTGTTCAATAGGAAGGGTGTGTTCAATTTTTTCTTGTTTGAAAGATGCATCTAACTTCATAAAATTTTCAGAATTTTGGATGCTTTCTGTTGTTATTGGGGGCTTTATTTTGATGGAGTTTGCTTGAAATACAAAAAATGAGTTGAGGCCAAATTTTCAATCAATAAGTGACTTTGAGTATCTAACTTGTGGGATGGAGAGAAGAGGGGGAGGTCTTCTGCCTTAAGGACAAACTTTTGCAGACTTGATATATCAGAGGCTAGGTAGGCTTTCCCTCCCTTCAAAAAATTGGGCTCTTTTAAGATGTTTTAAGATGGATGGACAGAATCAGTAGCGGGTTTTTTTTGTTTTGTTTTGTTTTTTTTAAGTTGGTATGCTAAACTTAGCAGTATCTTAATTCTTATTCAGTACTTAAATGAATAAATTCCATACTTGCATTTAATCATGAGACAAAATAGTTAATTTTACATGTAGACACATAACATTAGTAGTGCTTTCCTCAAACAGTCTTTGAAATATGATTTTGTTTAAAATCTAGTTCTTAATGAGCAACTGTTAGGTTTAAGTGTGAGAAAGATGCTCAACACTTCCAAGTCTGCAAAAACTCAGAATAGTTCTTTTTTGCCTATGTAAGGCTTGATATAACCCTCTAAAGCCTTGTGGTATTTTTGAGAAGAGAGGCAGGTGGTATAATCTCATTTTGGAACATAAACCAGTGATTTTCTTTTTTCTTTTTTTCTCTTTTTTTTAAAAAAACCCTGCTGCCTCCACGTTCCCCTTCCTCCCCCAATAATGTAGTAGGTGCCAGTAGAGTGTAACCAGTATTTTTAATAAATATAAAAGGCTGTGCATTACCATTACTGATGGATTGTTGGCACACTTTGTGTGTTTGCATGAGACGTATCTGCTTTAGCTTTTCAGTCATTTTTTGTGGTTATTGGCTGGCTTCATTAAATTGGATGGATTTGTTGATAGCAGATAAGTGTCATAATATCCTGCAGGGTCTAGATACTACTTCTGAACTTTGTCAAAGAAACTGTAATTTTTTTTTTTTAAGAGAGGACAAAATAAAGAACATGTAATACTCTAAATTCTTAGCTAGTCTGTCATTCATCATACCCACATGAAATATGAGTTGACCAGCAGATGGCAGCTTAAAGAAGCCTGTGAAAAATTTTGAAGGTATTGCTTTTAACATTTATATCTTCCACAGAGGGAATTTTTACTACTTTCTGTAACATCCAGTAATCAAACAAACTCTCAATTGCTGGTTGTAGCTACAACTTCTTATGTTTCCAAAGCCTAAAAATGGCCTAAAGCTTGGCTGTTTTTGTGCATATTAATTTTTTTGTCATTATCAGTTTGAGGCAGACTTGTTAATAGCTGCATTTTTCAATGGGTATTAGCATGTATACATAATGGAGAAAACATGCAAATCTTAAAAGGTAAGATAATTTGATCAAGAAGGCAGTCATCATTAGACATGTAGAACTTGCAACTAAAAAGTACATCAGCTCTATTATTGGCACTGGAGTCTAGTTGCCTTACAGTATACAGCTCAAATCTCCTAGGTGCACTTCCTAAAGGTAAAAATAACTGTCTTTGAGATCCTAAAACCAGGAAGGAAGAAGGAAGTTCACAGTATTTTAAAGAAACTACTGCCCTGAAGGGAAAAAAAAATATTAGCTAACCTTGCAGTTTGTGAAACAAAATCAGTGTGCTTCTAGCACTTCATTTTAGCTTCCTTCAAAGATAATTTTCTCTATCAAACAACACTTAAGAATAATTTAATATACAGTGTCACTTTAAATCCTCTGTGACTTATCAGCCAGTTGTTTTCTGTATTTGTTCCGGTATGCCTTACAGTTTTCTCTTGCCTATTTACACCACCAGTAAGCAGTCAGGAGTATGTTTTTGTGGAACATTGCAAGTAATTGGACTTGTTTCTTATTAAACCTCTGCTAAAACCTCTAATAATTGAAATGACCTACATTGCCCAGCAGATCATATTGTTTTGTTATGATGTTTCCACTTTCACATGAAAAAAAAAAAAACTTCTAGGCTTGAATCTTGTTCTTTGGCAGCACATTCTGTGTAGAAATTAAGTTCTTATGTAATTAATCTCATCTTGTGTGTTACTTAGGCTTCAGAGTGCAGAGATTCTGTTACTGAATGTTTACCTAATGTAGGTTTTTATTCCACATCCCGTACCAAAGTATCATGAGTATCTGTAGGCAATTTTATAATGTTTAAAAATGTTCTCAGAATTATAATTAACTTTCCAGGCAAATTCAGAAATGCATAATATCCTTATCTGAAACGTCTAACTACTGCTAATAATAAAAATGAAACTTGTCCCAGGCCGTCTTTTTGCTATTACAGTACTGTGTACACTTGTGGCACCGCATACTTAAAGAATTTATCTAGTCTAGCAGTTTGGGCCAAAATATCATTCTTCAGTTCAGGAATTCTTATACTGAAATAAAGGAAATGTTAACTGTAACTCAATTGACTCTGTCAGTTTTTCTGTCTCCGTGTGGGTGCACAAGAGATTCTTTTGAATACAGTTTGATCTGTTGTTTGTATGTTGCTTAATGACCTATCCTTCTGTAAGCTGTACGTAGATCCAAAAAAAAGAAAAAGAAAAGAAAAGCCCTCCAGTAGTTGAGCTATTTTGTTAATATGAAAAAATTGCAGTTGCTGTTTCTCTGTAGGAAAGGACTAAAGAGTTTGCTGCTCAGAACAGGTATGCCCCCATCTTTCTATAGAAAGCTCTTCCTCAGACCAGACCTCTTCCTGGGTTATCGTGGTGTAGAAATCACTGACTTCAAAGTCACTTCAGGAAGTCTGAGCTTGTAGCCGTGCCCTTAGCTTTAAGAACAGTAGAGCTTACAAGCCACCAGCATTTAGAGGTCATGGAAAAGTGCTTCTAAAATGCTTTTAAAAAGATACAACCTGTCCATAAAAAGATAGCGAGTGACTTGAGAGATGATGCTACTTAAGCCAGTTTAAGTCTTGAAACAACCCAGAAAGGATGGCAGGTTATTTTTTGTTTGTGAGCCCTATTCTCTCATGAATCCTGCTGTAGTGGTGACTTGCTTGCCAAACGAAAAAGCAGAAGCAAGTCATAATTTTCTGCCATGCTCTGTTTTCATTTTTATATACCCCTAATTTTAAAGTAAGTGTGCATAGTGGCGTTTGTTTCTGTTTGATGTTCTACAGCAGGGATTATAAAACAGATGCTTGAGTAAAACAAGGGGAAGTGGGAGGGTTAACTTTTTTTAGCTCTGGAAGAAAATGCCCTTTAATTGCTTCTATAACAGGATAAGCACATGGCAGAAGAGCAACGTTGTCTTGAATATGTTTAAGGTCAAAGTTTGTACTCTTAATGATTAAGTGCTGTTAAACAAGCACATTAATACAAGAAGTGTTTTTATAAGATTGGGTGAGTTAATAAAGTGTTCGGAGGAAGAATGTTAATGAAAATTGCACTTTGGTAGCTAGAAAAATCTGAGAAGGTATGCGTCTGGTGGAGTGGTAACTGTTGGAGCCCGTTCTAGTGTGTGCATCATAGATGGAAAACGTAGTAAAAATGTTAGCAACTTTTTTCACTCTAAATTTCCAAATTTGTTTGGAACCTTCATACCCTGGAGCGGGAAAGCTTGTCTGATCTGGATGTAGGGGAGGAGAATTCATAGCGAGTCCAGTAAGCACAGAGTACTTGAACCTTCTTCACTTTGCATTTGCTAACACACAAGGGACAGTGTTTGAAACTTGTCTCTGCTTCCTAAGACATCTATTTTTGCCTTAACAAACATATATATTCTAGCCCTTTAAAAGCCAGGAGGTAGTTTTGGGTTGGCGGGGGGGCGGGAGGGAGGAAAGAAAACAACCCTCAACCAATGAGCCAGCGAAGATGGTTTTATACATCATCATTTAAAAATGAGTAAAGACTTAATCCTAAACTTGGAACAAAAAGCATGTTTGATGGCCAGGTGAACAGCTGATTGAGGGCCAGCCTTGAAAAGCAGAGCAGTTGGATTTTGTGTTCTCACTATTAAAACATTTATTGCTATTATTTTTAATTCTTGGGCTGAAATTTGGATATAAGGATTTTTTTTCTCAAGTGGTTGGTGAGTGGATGGAGCACATGTCCGCATAAGTATTTTATTTCATCCTCACCCACTTCTTTGAAACATGGGATCGTTTACCTTTTTAAGTTCCAGCCTTTACTTTCTTGTATCATTTATCAGCATGATTGGATGCCAGCTGGGAGTATGTCAGTACTTGTCATTCTTTTTATATGTGAAATTTCAACCATCCAGATGTGAAACCTATGTTACCATTTGCAGAGTTCATCCACATGATTCTAGAAATATGCAAAGCTGCACTTACCTGCCAGCTTGTATCTAACTTTCCAAAAAAAAAAGAAAAAAAAAAGAAAAAAAAAGAAAAAAAAAGAAAAAAAAAAAAGAAAAAAAAAAGGCAGGGGGGTGGGCGAGGGGTGGGAAGGGGAAGAAAAGAGCCAGAGGGAATGAAGAATTGGCTTGCATTTCCACTGAGGCGTGTGGCTGAAACTGGAATCAGGTACCTGGTTGCAAAGAATACTTAAGATTTTTTTGTTGTTCTTGCTATAGAGTTGAACTCAGCATTCAGATGACTTACTGAATGGCATATGAGATGTTTCAGTATGTTAGTGATTATCCTTTCACTTCTGAACACTGTTATTGATGGCGAACTATGCTGTTAACTGAAAATCACAGCATTGCAGCTGGGGGAAGTCTTGTAATAAGAAAAGAAAATTTTGAAAAATTGATTTTTGTACACGATACTTTTGTCAAATCATATTCCTACCCCAAAAAATCTTTCCAGAGAGCCTCGATCAAAAGACAAAATTAGGAACATAAACATATAAAATCACAAAATACACATAGCTAACTCTGTTCACTTCCTTTTAACGTCCCAGTGCCTGAAGTTTTATTTTAAATGTGCGGAGATGCACATATTTCTTACTCCGTGCTTAGCCTGCTCAGCAGCTTTCATTAAAAAGAACTCTTACATATTTAGCCAACGTCTTGAGAAGGAAACGACACGAGACACACCGTCCGTGCATCTGTATGTGCACTGTATATCCCTTTTGCAGAAACGTGTTGGGGTCAGGTAGTTCAGGAAGCAGTAGAAAATCTTGTCCTAACATTTAGAGATTTAACAATTATCCAGTATTATTAGGGAACAAAATTCAGTGTCTGTTGCTGTCTAGCTTAGTACATCAAATATTGCAGCATACAAAGCATCGTGATTTAGTAATGAATTAATGCTGAAGACTGCTTTTATAAGCATTCTTATGTAGTCTTTCTAAAAGTAGATTGTGTTTGTCTGAAAGAATCCATTAAATACTTCTTTTGGTTATTATGAACAAGCAGTTTTAATGACATGAAAGGCTTAATTCAAAAGCTGGACTTTGAAGATATACAGTCTTAATCTGCTTGTTCCTGTACTGTTGTAAGCCTGTGTACCTAATATCAAAAAAAAGTTGCAGTAGCATGAGATGTACGATCAAAATACTATGAGATCACTAAATCTAATTTTTAAAAAATTGATGATACATTGCCACAATTTGTATCTTTCCATTGCTAAAACATGGGGGGAAATGTAGTACTAAACCTGAAGACTATATAGAGATGCCTCAAAATCCTATCTCTGTTTGACTCAGTACTAAATATTTTTCCAATAACAAAGCTTTAGTGAACTTGTAAAAATACAGTCACAACTCCTTGCATGTTCTCTTCAAGTCATTTTTGTTGCCTGTGTGAGTGGTGTTTAATAACTCATATACCTGAGAAGGGAAAGATTGCTACAAGGATCTGAAGGTGAATTTGTCACTTTTGCGAGCAACTGTATTCCGAACCGCATTAATCCCTGAATTAAGTTCTGATGCAGCCAAAATGCTATTGATTTCAGGCCAGATTTTTTTCCCTTCTCTTGTATGTGTACACAGATGCAGTTTCCACTTAAAAAAAAAAAAAAAATCGAGTCTGAAATACTAGTTGGTTGCTCACTATCTAGTCAGGGCAGTACAAAAGCTTTCAAAGGCAATTACTGTAAAAATACTTTTGAGGTTTCCTAATTCAAGAAAATAGGAAGGAAAACCTGCTTGATTTACCAAATAAAACGTTTTGTGGTGCTTGTGACGATCCATCAGCAGACTAACTTCAGCAGAAGAACAATATCTTCTAGGTATTTTCTTTTTAACATTGCCAATTGTTAATGAAAAAGGCAGGTGACTGTAGAGTTTGGGTGTGATTACATTGCACAAACTTGTCAGTTGCTGTCAATCTGAAATAAACAACTTTGCCTTTCCTTCCCCCTATATTTGCACTCTTAAAAATAGTATGTGCCTTTATGGGAAATAAGGAATTACTCTAAATATAAAATAGCACAAAATATCAAACTAGCAATAGCTACAAATGACTAAATATCAGGTTTTGCCACTAACCTAAGTGTTGGTTGCTTTGAACCTTGGCCTAAATATCAGAAGAGTTAATTGCATGCAGTTTACCTTGCTAAGGAGATTGTATTACAAAAATAAGGACAAGACAGGCTCTGGCATGATCACGAGGGAGAGAGTTACATTTGTATCTTAACAGCAATAAAAAAAAGAAAAAAGCCAGGAAGGACCTGTACCAATTTTTATGGAACGCTCTGATTTCTAATATGAACTATTAAATCTGTCACTGTGTAACGTATTACCTGTGCTCACAGACCACAAAACTGTTACGCTTAATTTTAGAGGTGGTTTTGTTTTGTTTACATGTGAACTGTTTTCCAAAGGCTGTATTGTATATCCTCTAGTTAAGTTTTTTTTAATCAAAGATACTTTTATTGTGAAACTCGTCGGTTTCCTTGGTGAGTCCAAACCCTTCTTGTGCTGTTGCAGGTTGCTTAGGGCATGAGCGCAGGTCTGCCGGCCCGTTCTGTCGTGGGATGCTGCACGTGTCGTTAAGCTGCAAGTCCTCTCTGAGAACTGCTAGGCAGCGATTTTCTCCCTCAGCCTCTTTTAGGCAGGTCTGGGGTGGACAGATGCTCATTTTATTGCCCTGAAATTTTCTTCCACTTCCCCTGGATAACTTCAGGAGTTTGGTTGTTGAATTCTAGCTCTCTTGGCTGGAAGAGATTCCCCCAAAGGCGGTTGGAGACGATGGGGTTTCTTTACAAAGGGAGATGGCCGCTGGAGAGACTTCCCCATCTGCGTGATAAAAGAACACGAGATTGGGCTCCAACTCTGAATTGTCCTCAAAAAGCGCTCCCTTTCTTAATTAAAGGGGGACTCTGCTGGCCTCTCCCTTTATTAGCCCCCTAAAATAAGCCAGTATGAAAACACTCTTAGCTAATGATGGGGTGGGTGTGAGTTGTGCATGATTTGCATGTAACGTGGCTCTTGGGTGCGATTGCTAAACCTTTTGTATGGGTTACAGTGAAGCAGTGATTAGTTTTGTAGCAGCAGCCTGCATGAGGCAGTACAAATACACCACTGACCTTGTTATGAGTGTATTAAGGCTTAGGAATGCGGACAGTCAGCGAGCAGGTATCCCTGCTTATCCATTCAGTATATGTTAAAAGCGTGTTTGCTTTGGGAGGTGGGTGAGGTTTCCGACGGCGGTGAAGGAGAGGTCTTAGTCTTGCTGAAAGATGCTGTGGGTCTGGCAGGTGTCTAGTTGATTCGCTATAGTTATTTTGTTGGTGCTAGGTATGTTGGTATGCACGCTTTTGCCTCGGGTGCGAAATCTGGCATTAATCTCTAGGCTGGTGTAAATTGCTGGGTGTCTTAAATAGGCTGCTAGGATTTGGGTTTGTGGTTGTGTTGGTGATGCAAAGTCTGCTTCTTTCCGCTGCTCTCTTTGGCTCAGTACCTCTTTAGTTTAAATGAATGCCTATTGCATGAAGCCTAAGATAGTAAAACTTCGGTTCTGTAGGAAGATGGTTTTCAACCTGTGGTTCACAGCTGTCAGATTTTGTGATCTGTCCCTAACGGTTTGTGAAAGATTGTCATTTGTCAGCAAGTTTACCTTTCTATGTAGCCATCACAACTTCATTTGAGTGTTTTTCCGAGTGCATAAACCAACGAAAAGCTAGTAAACCGTTGCTTTACAGCAAACCTTATCCTCCTGTGACTTAACATATTTGTCACTGGACTTTTTCTGTTTCTGCGCTCTGCCTTCAAAAATAGGGAGCTGGGGGAAGAAGTGTGGTATTTCTTAAGGGCAAGACTTTATATAGTATCGCTTGAGAAGACTATCTTAACCCTTCAGGCAGACTGCACAACGGGGTGGGGGGGGTGGTCTCAGGGTTTTAGGGATACATTTTTGGGGGGGGGGGGGGGGGGGGGGAAAGCAACCTTACTGTGAAATTAGTACAGACTGTGGTCGTCTTGTTTATAACATAAAGCTTAGGTTTTTCTAAAGAAAAGACAAACAGATCTTAGCACTCCTAGCGCGTTTTTTTTTTTCTTCCTTCCTCTCCTTCCTAAAAATGGCTAGTTTGGGCTAGTTGTAACAGGAATATAATGAGGTACTAAAAAAAAGTTATGGCAGGGCACTGCTCATGCTAATTAGTGTTGCTGTGGGAATAGTTTAAGCAGAAATAAGCATGTGTGTGGGTTTGCTTAAGCTACAAGGGAAAACGTTTTAGTTTTGGGTTTTTTTTTGCCAAACTCCTGTAGTACCTTTCTTAATCTGCCACTTCTCAGCAAAATGGCTGCTCCTCGCAACCCACTCAGGTTGCATTTGCAGTTTACTGTTTCACAGCTCCTTCCCGATGACAGAGATTTCCTGATGTCTGAACAAAGCGGTCGCTTTGCACGCGGTTTCTTTTAACCCCCTGAATGCTAACGCTCCTAGAACAGTCGGACACAATTGTTAGATTGCTTCAATTATAAAGATAGCCATAGGTGAAGTGTGGATACAAATCACATTGGTAGTATGCATTTGCACGGAGGAAATGCATTTAAACCTTTGGAAGCAATCTGACAAAAACACATTGCTAAGATCCAATTTACAGAATAGTTGAAACGTTGTCAAAGAAAGCAAATGTTAAACGGAGGAGAGCAAACTAACTGGCAACAATAGTGCGAAGTTATCAATCGATAACAGTGTTTCTAACAGGGTTTTATAAAGGCTAATTAATAGTAGGCCAGATGTGCCTTTGCATTTTTATCTCTGATTTCAAAATAAATCAAAATAAATTATTTCAAAATAAATTTGCAGATGACATGGCGATTGGTTAATGGGGCAAATGTACGTAGCCATCTCCATTACTTAGAAAGCTGGGCCTTTTTGAATAAAATGTGTTTTATTGTAGATTAAGATAAGACTATATATACACATATGCACATATATATAAAATATTATATGTATCTGAAAACAGAAGGGAAATTATTCATATGGATTGATGGTCTGTATCCTGACAAAGAGCTATTGGAAAAATGCTCTATTGGCAATTAGTTTCAATGTTGTATTAAAAAGACTTAGAGTTCCCTAAACAAGTCAGCAGAAGTAGTGACGAAGAGTAGTATGTTAATTTTACTTTTGGGTATTGTATTTACAAGATACTTGTATTATGAGATTCTTGTAATAGAATATTGCCTCCATTTCTCATGCCCAGTTTTTCAGCAACGTTTTTAAAATACAGGAAAGCTTTAGAAAAAAACTACCAAAATTCTCTTAAGGCTGGAACAGATTCTGTAGTGAGAATGTTAGACATCATTCTGGCTTACCAAAAAAGATTGAAATAGGCTTAATTGCAGCATACTTCCACAGGAAGAAAAAATCTGGTTCCAAAGGACTCTTTAATATAGCTGAAATACGTGGAGAAAACATCATCAACTGTGAGTTGCAGTTAAACAACTCAAAAGGGACATAAGGCACAATTTTTGATGGTATGTTTGAATAAGCATTAGAACAAGCTTCAAGAGAAGTGACAGATTTCTTTTGCAATTGCAAATCGTGATGCTCTCCTAGAGAATGTGCTTTAGCCAAAAAACAATTTATTGGGTTCAGTCTGGGGGCAACAGTATGGAATTCCATCTTCTGGTATAACGAGATAAGACTAATGGCTGAATTGTCCATTCTGGCCCTAAATTCTATGGAGCTAACAACTTCCCTATATTTTCTTTCTAAATGTGGTGGTGGTTTTTTGTGGTTTTCTCTCTCTCCCTCTCTCTCTGTCTCTCTCTCCTTTTTTTTTTTTTCTTTTTTTTTAAAAGTAAATTATGAATATTTTTAAAATCCTATAGCATTGTAATACATCTATACTATTATATCAAATTCATCCATCATATGCGGTGTTTGTAGTTCACTGTTAGCTGCAACATTTCTTACCTGCATTCAGAGAACCACTTTTTCCCTTTTCCCTCTCCTCTATATACTACTCCCACTTTCTTGGAGAGTATTTGGGTCAGAGACTTTCATATGCAGCTTGAAATTTTACCAAGTTTCTTTCTAAAATGAACTGTTACTGGCTAGGCATTTCTGGCAGACGATTACAGAACTGAGTATAAGTAAAATGCCACATTACAAAGTTTTGATGTTTTGTTTTGGCTACTGTTGAGTTTGTGAAAATGACTGTTATATAGTCCTTTTGATGAGACTTCCACAAGTGCATACTTTCAGTTTTTAATCAAACTTATTTTAAAAGTGGGAAAATAAAACCAAAAAAGTGTGTGTAAATCTGTTAGTCTGAATTGCAGTCTGTTTCCTTCAGTTGATATTCTGTACAAAATTCACCGTACATGACTGCTTTCTCTAACACGTATGTTTAATCTTCAGATCTCCGATGGTCAAGGGGATGAGCGGTCAGAGTCTCCCTATGAAAGTGCTGATGAAACTCAGACAGAAGTGTCTATATCATCCAAAAAATCTGAGCGAGGAGCAGGAACAAAAAAAGAATATGTGTGTCAGGTGAGAGATGTTAGCTGGAGCAGTCAGCTGTGTTTTCTGAGGTTTGCTAGAAAAATTTATATATATATAAATGACAATATTAGTCCAGCAGCAAGTTTATTGTGTGTGTCTCGTGGAAGAGATGCATCTTAGTGATGAGACCAGTGTACCACTAAACTAGAATCCTTCACGCCTGATTTTTTTTCCTTGACCTCAAATGAATCATTTAGCCTTTCTGCTTTAGTTCCCAGATCTGTAAAATGAGCATAATCTGTACCTCAGAGTAAGTGCATGACTGTTGCTAGGGAACTAGTTAAATGATTGATTGAGAGGAGCTGCTTGCTTATCTGTTAATAAAGAGGAGGAAGCATAATACAGTGGGTTTTATGCTTCCGAGTAAGGCCCTGAGTGTAGCAGAGATTGAAATAATACTTGTATTGGTAACAATGTTTATGTGGCATGCTAATTGATATCAAAAAACTTTCTCAAAAACTATTCTGGAAGAATTTTTGGATTACGAAATGATAGTACAGTACATCTGTGCAGGTCAAATTTGTTTACAGTGGACTAGACAAGCAGTTATATTTTCATTTCTTCTTGTGTATAGTGATAATGAGGTTGTATCTATCTTTAAATGTTGGATAATGACTTAATTTCTGCCAGCATTATTGTTCAGTTCATTTTTAGTTATGCATGTGTCATTGCTAACAGCTCAGACATGGAAGCATCTTTATGCTGCCTAGATTAATTTCTTTTTGCCAAAGAAAAGGAAAATAAGCATGCTTTTTAACCCTACTCAGATGCATCAGTGTGCTCAGGGAAAATTTCTTAAAGCCTTTTTTTCTGTTTGTTTTTCTGTCAAATTGTATTTACTCATGAACCATGGTTCTATGAGTGATATTTCTAGCCATTTAATGGTTCTGTTACCTGTTTTGACTGGAAACAAGGGCACATGATGATGCTTGTGAAGTTACCATTCTTTCACTTATTAGATTTATTTCAACAATGGTAAAGAGATTTTGAGGAGAAATATATGAAAAGGAATTAAAAAAACAGTCTTTTCCACATATGAACTTTTCTTTAACATTCAATGCCTTTGTGTTGTAAAAGCTTTGTGAAAAAACAGGTGATCTCCTACTGTGTGAAGGACTTTGCTATCGAGCTTTTCATGTAAGCTGCCTTGGGCTCTCTGGAAGACCAGCAGGAAAATTCATTTGTAGTGAATGTACATCAGGCAAGTTTGTCCCTTTCTATTAATAAAAAAAAGTTGTAGTTTTCCCCTATTTTATTCTCAGAAATCATCCTGAACAGAGTGTGTATCTCTGAAGAAGCCATATTTGTCCTTTGGTAGCTGACAGGGTGGGAGTTCATTGCCATTATTTGTGCCATGTCTTAGAAATTTTGCTCTGGTTTTAGTGCAAAGTCTCTTGCAACTTGAGTGGTTTACTCTGAATTCCGTTGCCTTAATAATTGCAGAATATTTGCTCCTAGTGTAGTTACAGATCTAAAGTCTGTCACACAGACCTAAGAAACCCTAGAAACCAGCAAAAGTAGCAAGTGCAACTTTTTCAGTCCTTTTCCTTTTCAGTCCTTCATGTGTCTCTATCAATCCTGCTTTTCCAATTAAAAGACTACCTTATTGCTATTAATTTCATTTGCTTTTAATGCTGTAATAACTGCTTGGAAGTTCTTAATCTCAAAACATTACATGTAAGATTTTTGCATTCTTGCTTAGAAGCTGAGTTCAGTACACACGATCAACCTCCTTGGAAAAAGACTGCTTCAGGATAAAGTTGTCCCAAGCAGTCCAGAGAGATGCTTAAGCAATGCTTGTCCTTGGTTTGTGGACCTACGTCAAATTTCACAGCATCACAGACAACCCAAAACCCTGTTTTATTGCTTTAAAAAAAAAAAAAAAAAAAAAAAAAGCAAACAAACAAAAAAACAGTTTTAGTCCTGGTGTACTGAGGCTTATAAATAAGAATGTAAAAGCAGATCAGTGAGGCTTTGGGTGTTGTGTACAATTTAACTGCGATGATTTTGCATTGTAGTTTTAGTTTGTCTGTATCTGAACAGACTGTTGTTTAAAGGTCTTATAACCAGTGTTAAAGTAAATAGATTGCTAGATCAAATAATAGAGCTTGATTTGAATTTATTAAACAACAACAAAACAGAAGCCCACAAAAAAACCCACAGATGTGTTTTAAATACACAGAGTTGGATGAAAAATGAGTTACAATATTTTTATTACTTTTACCACTTAGGTGTGCATACCTGTTTTGTGTGTAAAGAGCGAAAGGCAGAGGTGAAACGCTGTGTCGTATCCCACTGTGGAAAATTCTACCATGAAGCTTGTGTGAAAAAATTTCACCTTACTGTGTTTGAGAACAGGGGTTTTCGATGTCCTCTCCACAGCTGCCTAAGTTGTCATGTTAGTAACCCTTCACATCCAAGAATTTCAAAAGGTAGTTTCATTTTTACATTTTTATGACTATTTATGGTATGCTAAGGTAAGGAATCTGTCCATTTAGTTGCTTGTAGTTGCAGTTTTTCAGGCATACGTATACTATTGATTGGTTTATAATTTTTTTAATAAAATTGTATAATTTTTAGTCAGCATAAGTATTTACCTTGTTTGTGTTCTTTATCAAATTATGTTAACTAGCATTCAATTATAGTTAACCATGTTTTCTGGATTTCATTCTCTGGAAAGAATTAATATATGATGATTAGTGAGAGAGAGGACAATCAGCGAGGGCAAGAAATGTGAATATACATATATTGTAGCAAGGTTCCTTGAATTTGAAGTCACTTGATTCTGTGCATATTTTTAGCTTTGGAACATCTGTAGACAAAATCGCATGACTGAGGAAAGCTTGTTGATCCTGTTGTGCATAGTTAAAGCCTTCACATTTAAATATTATAGTGCTTTAAACGCAATATAAGATTCTTCTTTGAAAACCTGTGTTAATTCAGTATTCTTGCTGAACGTAAATACACAGGATTTGAAAACATAGCTGATATATTTTTATGTATATGGGCGCTCTCAGGCAGTAAAACTATTTTTAGATAAAAAGGATCAGTTAATTCAAAAAATAATATGGCAGTGTTCTGCTTTGCTAGGAAAGATGATGCGTTGTGTCCGCTGTCCTGTTGCATACCATGCTGGAGACGTTTGCATTGCTGCAGGATGTGCAGTCATCGCTTCCAACAGCATTGTTTGTACCAACCATTTCACTGCCATGAAGGGAAAAAGTCATCATGCGCATGTCAATGTGAGCTGGTGCTTTGTGTGTTCAAAAGGTAAATTGACATAAAACTCTTACATATATGCAGTATCTAAATGTTTTATTCTTCAGTTTAATTTTTACCTTACTAAACTGTTTAACAAAAATTATTAGAAATGTGGCATATTACATTAGTTTTCCTTGGGTATTGAAATAACTTCAGGTTAGCTTGTGCTTCAAATTTTTGAGTATCTGTTGTTTGTAGATAAAATTTCTTAAAGATAATTGGACTTTGTCCAGCTACCAGAAGCTTGATTTAATTCTTTGCCAGAGAAACATAATGAGAAGTACTTCTGGGTTCTTTCTCCTGTGTTCAATGTCCTTTTTGTGTTTCTTTATTGCTAATACTTAATATTAAAACATAAATATTTTAAGAGTTGCTTTTAGTTTAGCATTATACAGCACGTTGAACCCGCATTAGTTGTTGCTGGAGCTGCTGCTAATTAATGATGTTTTGCTTTATACTGTATAATACATTTTTTTACTTAGAACCACAGAATGCACAGTGCTGATTAAACGCTAGTGGAGACAGTTCACCTGATTTGCTAACAAATTAACATGCAGCATAGCGGCTTGTTAAGCTGCAGCTAACTTCCCACTTGGTAATTCATGAAGCAAACTAATGATCTCATTCCCCGCCCCAAAGAAAAAAAGGTATAATAGAGAAACCTGATGAGAGTTCATTTTTGTTGTTTAAATTTAGCATTAAGTGAAGTATTAATATATATTAAACTATGTTAAATATATTGTAGTTGTTAGAACAAAGTAATTATAATTTGTGGTGCATTATTCTGGCTTTTTATTGTTAGCTTGCTTGTTAATTTGTATAAATTACTAGTCTGAGTCTGCCAGGCATTCAGATTAGTAAGGCTCTCCTGGTTTTCGTACACAACTGAATGACATGTATTTGTTGCAGACCAGTGTGTTTTTAACTGTTTTTTTCTAACTGAACCTACCACATATGTATCACGCTACTTTTAAACCTGGTTGGAATGCAAAACCTTTTTTTTGTTTTTCAATGTTTTTTTTCTCTCTGAAGGAGGTAGCTTGTTGTGCTGTGAGTCATGTCCTGCAGCGTTTCACCCAGATTGTTTAAACATTGAAATGCCAGATGGAAGCTGGTACTGCAATGACTGCAGGGCAGGGAAGAAACTCCATTTCCAGGATATCATTTGGGTTAAACTGGGAAATTACAGGTCTGATGAACAGATTTATTTTGTTTATTTTACAATAATATCGGCATGCTTTAATTAATGGTCACACCATTGGTCGCTTCTGTAGGCCAGCCTTGCTGCACACAGATTTTTCATTTCTCTGCTGAGCAAGGGACCCCGTCCCCCCTGCAGCTTTTCCTGTTCTTAGCGCCCCTATTTAAAGCATTGAAAGCTTCATAGCTGCTCTCTGCCAAGGCATTACCCATACAGGGCTCCTTGTAGCCTTCTGACTTAGGCTTCCAGTGTACGAGCCTTCAACCCCTTTTGTTTCAGAGATCTTTTCAAATAATTAAGCATGTGTAACTTGCAGTTGGGTAAATCACTACCTTCCCATCTGAGAGAGAAGTCACTCAGGTTGTCAGTGTTTTAGACTTCATTAAGATTTGAGTGCAATAGAGGTGGGTGGGGTTTATCCTCGAAAGCATTAATAGCTATTATCAGCTGTCTTTTGATCTTTGACAATTACAGTAATTGCAGACCTTGTTAAAGGTGTTGATTAGGTTAACCAGATGCAAGGAGCTGTATATGTATGCTTATCTTGCAGGGAGGCAAAACTCCTACAGATTTGAGTGTAGGACTTTCCTTTTCTAGCCCAGTCTTCTCTCATTGCCTACTGAGTGAGGGAAGGAAGGGATTTTAGATCTGCTGCAGGGTTTTTTTGATGACTAACTTAGTCTTGTTCTGGTCCAAACAATGTGGTTTTTTTCATCTTATACATAGAAATAATAATCAAATACTGCAGGTGATTTTGTTAAACCATCTCTTGCAGAAAGAGCTTGACTAGACCATTGTGTTTTGTTTGTTTGTACCTCTGTGCTAGATGGTGGCCTGCAGAAGTGTGCCATCCGAAAAACGTTCCCCCAAATATCCAGAAAATGAAGCATGAAATCGGAGAATTTCCTGTGTTTTTCTTTGGTTCTAAGGATTACTATTGGACGCACCAAGCGCGTGTGTTTCCATATATGGAGGGAGACAGAGGAAGTAGATACCAAGGAATTAAAGGAATTGGAAAAGTCTTCAAAAATGGTAACGCAAAAATAACCTTGTGATATACATGATTTGCTTTCTTCATACATAGCCTTGGGCCTCTTTATGCAGGCTGGTGACTTGTAAAAGACTAGCATCTAATTGAAGTTCTTTCTGTTGATTTTGGCTTTCTGGAAAGCAAATGATGAGAGTAACTGGAAGACAGAAGGAATAGAACTGATAAGTCTGTAAAGAGCATTAACACTCTAGAAGCCTTGTTTGCAGAAAAAAATGAATGGTTTAACTAGGAAATAGAAGATAACTTCATCTGCAGACTTATCTGGGAGTAGGCAGGTCTGCCTACCAGGAGAGTAATCCTCTTTCTAGCATTTCTGTTGATGCAACATTTCTATTTTTTTCTTTAGCTTTGCAAGAAGCTGAAGCTCGATTTCGAGAAATAAAGCTTCAGCGAGAAGCCAAAGAAACTCAAGAAAGTGAACGTAAACCTCCACCATACAAGCACATTAAGGTAAGGTTTGAGGAGATTATGCTGGATATTCAGAAGGTCTAAGCTAGCACCAAAGAGGTGAGATTGTAATGATGTGTTGGTAATTGTGCTTCTAGGGTCGTAGAGACCATGAAATTTCACTTTCATCTGAGCATCTAGTGTTGCAAAACCAAATTAGTAATCACTGTAATAACTTTTTTAATAAATTCGCATTTTTAAAGTGATATTTGAACTATTTTAATTTATCATCCAGGTGAATAAACCTTGTGGTAAAGTTCAGATATATACTGCTGACATTTCTGAGATTCCCAAGTGCAACTGCAAACCCACAGATGAAAACCCTTGTGGCTTTGATTCTGAGTGCCTAAATCGGATGCTGATGTATGAATGTCACCCACAAGTTTGTCCAGCGGGAGAACGGTGCCAAAACCAGTGCTTTACAAAACGTCAATACCCTGAGACAAAGATCATCAAAACCGATGGGAAAGGGTGGGGTTTGGTTGCTAAGAGGGACATAAAAAAGGTATGAATCGTTCTTGCCTAGCAAAGAATTGATAACTTGTGCTGCTCTCTGTGGGTTTGGTATATACTTTACTAGTGATACTTTGTATCTTTCAGGGAGAGTTTGTGAATGAGTATGTTGGTGAGCTAATTGATGAAGAGGAATGTATGGCAAGGATCAAATATGCACATGAAAACGACATTACTCACTTCTATATGCTTACTATTGATAAGGTAGAGTATTTTAAATTTTCTTCTGTCATTTAATTGTAACGTAATCTTGATCCTTTTTCCACCTTTTGATTGCCTTGGTAGGGCACTCAGCTACATGTGTTGTTCCGTAGTTTCATATATTCCCAGTGTTGTATCTTCTGTGCCTGCTTGCTCCATTCTATATAGATATAGATGTATAGGTATGTACAGATGTTGCATTAGTTCTGTTTCATGTAAGAAAGCATGTATTAAGGTCTATAAATTACGCTTTGCTGCTTGAAGTACATCAGAAGTATTTATCTGCCTAATCTTAAGAGAAAGTATGAATTTTTGTAAAATAGTAAGGATGCAATTTATGTACAGTTGAAACAATTACTGTTAGCAATCCTTTTACTAAAAATTAAACTCAAAAATAAATTCTTGTTTGAGAGTAGTATGAAATATTGATGTGAGAGTGTGTCCTATTTTGAGCATTTAATCTGTTTTTCAGCTACCTGTCCCTTTGTTTGTTTAGAGCAAAACTAGGCTTGTGCTTTTGTAGAAAACCTTTCCTGAAAGTGCCACCTGCATTAGTCGTGAGCTAGCACCCCACAAATCAGTTCTGGCCAATGCAGCAAATTAATTTAGGTCCTGTGGTTCTTTGTGCGGCTCTGAGTATTTTGCTCCTGAGAAAGAAAAGAAAATGGGAAACGAGGAGTAGGAGAGTATTGATTACATACACATCCTTTTGTACTGCTTCCGCCTCCAAACAGCTACATAAGAGAAAAAAGTATCCCCAAGCAAATTGGAACTGGCTGTCAGTTCTGCATATTTTTGCAATCCAAACCACCTTTCTTGTGCCCTTTACTATAGTGCTGTGCATCTCTGCAGCTACTGTTGTTGCTCGTCCTGTAGCCATAAGTTACTGCACAGGAGTTTATCACCTAAGACACATAACATCTTGTCTGCTAAACTGACGCACAATGTTAGTGTGTTAAATGTATGAACTGGACTTGCATTTGACTCCTGCTGTAGTTAATAAATGACCACTGTGGTTCTATTTTTCAGAAATGTCCCTGCCATTATTTGCTTGAGCTGTGCATGCAGTTAGGGTAGCTGTGTCTATGCGTGTAAATGTCCTTCTAAGGCAAGTTATTAGGCATTTGCCAAAGCAGTCACTGAATTTATATGTACATGTAGACATGACAATTATACATGTGCATTATGAACTTAAATTAGGAGGAGGAAACTTTAAAATACCATTTTCTTCTGGATAAGATACTTTTGAAACAGCACTGCAAAGAATCATAGTTTCAAATCTTCTGGCTATTTCAAGATTTTTTTATTTTTTTGTCTGGTATGTTTGAATAGATAGAAGCTAAAAGACAATTGTGTGCAGGGATGGGATTTTTTTTTTTTTTAGTTTACCAAGAGCTTGTTTTTGTTTAAACTAGGCTGGTTTGGGGAAGGAAAGCTGTTGAGAAACTGCAAGTAATCACACAGTGACTTGGTAAATACCATAGAGCACAGTATTTGTAAATGCATAGCAGTCTTTTGAATACAAAGTAAAAGGTAAATGGACTGAGTTTGAGTTTTGAGGCTTTTTGGAGGGAAGGGGTTCTTCAACATCGCCACCACAATGCTCACAAGAACATTCATCCTGCCGCGTGGCTGAGATGGGCTCTGGGAAAATGTGAGCTAGATCAGAAGTATTGCTTTGGGAGTGTCGCATTGCAGACCCCATGGGACACTACAGTTTTCAATACAACATGTAACATTGGTTTTGTTTGTATGCTTCTGGGTAACAACACTGTGTCTGTTTTGAATGTAACTACTGAAATAATTTATGGAAAACTTTCTTTGTAGGGGGGGGGAAATATATTCATTCTGTTGCTGGTTTGATCTCCAGGACCGTATTATTGATGCTGGCCCCAAAGGAAACTATTCTCGTTTTATGAATCACAGCTGCCAACCAAATTGCGAGACTCTAAAATGGACAGTACATGGAGACACTCGTGTCGGCCTGTTTGCTGTGTGTGATATTCCTGCAGGTATATAAGCTTATGTTGTTTTTGTTCTAATTCCCTACATTAAACCTTTTGTGAGGTTACATTAAATGAGCGCAACAGTCATAATTTAACTGATTCAGTGAAATATTTTTTAGAGAGCTCTGCACACAGAAGAGATGCTTTGTAGTCTTCCTTTTACTGTAATGTTTTTTAATAGTGAGTTTCTTAATAATGAGTCCTATGGCAGCTCTTTTTTGCTTGCTTATAAGGGAATCCCAATAGCCGTAGTTAGTATCTGTGTATTCCTGTTGTGTTGTCTATCAAAAGAGTAAAATATAGGTTTTGTTTTAAAGATCTCAAAAAGTTATTTCTGCATCTTTTTTTTCAAGTAAAGATAATAAACTTAAGGAGTGGGTGAACGAGGATATTTCAAAATACATGTATTCTGATTTGTGCCTCTGTGTGTGTGTGTGTGTGTGTGTGTGTGTGTGTGTGTGTGTGTGTATATGTGCCATCTAGTCGCTGACAGTGCTTGTGAGCTGTAAAGGGAGGGAACCCCTATGACAATAGATCAGCAAACACTGACTCAACCAGAAGACAGATACTGAAACCTTTATTTGTGTGTAATAATTTTGGAAGACTTCCTTACCTCGTCCTTCACTTTCAATAAAAGGGTATGTTTTATTCCTCACTCAGGGACAGAGCTGACTTTTAATTACAACCTCGACTGTCTGGGCAATGAAAAAACAGTCTGCAAATGTGGTGCCCCAAACTGCAGTGGATTTCTTGGGGACAGACCAAAGGTAAGTAGTATGCCAAAAGAATATGACAGTGTCTTGTCAAACTACTAGCTTCGTTTTTCTTTTGGGGGTATGTGTTGGTAGATCAGTTTTATGTTATGATAGGGGCAGCTACAGCAAACACAGCAGCCTTGTCATTTGATGTCAGAGAGGTGTTAATGCTGCCTGTCTGCTGAGGAAGAAGATTATTCCGTTTCCCTTGCTGGGAAGGTGGAAACCTTTGGCCAACAATTTTTTCAAGCATAATCTTAGTGTTAAAGCATATGCCCTTCTAAGGGAGAGGTGTAATGATAGAGCAAACTATACTGCTTCTTGGAACACCCTAAAATACTCTTCTCCACCTTTTCCTATGGCAAATTAATTACCTTAGGTCCTGAATAAGAAATACTGCTAGCTATTGGCACTAGCTTTTGGAATCAAGAGCATAAAGAAGTAAGAGGCTGCAGAGGGAATAACCCTTCGGTTGATTGCAGTCCCCTTTGAAGTGGGATGGAGGGGAAGGGTTCTGGCAGCCAGTCGTTGATGGAGTAAGAACTCTGGCCACTGGTGCTTGTGCTAAGCTGGAGTGAATTCAGGGGGAGATGGTAGCACAGAACTGAATGTTTATTGAGTAAATCCTATCCTGCAGAGCCAAGTTGTGACCGGCGAGGTTATCTTGCCATTGCCATTTATATGTCGCCCATCTGAATGTTAAAATGTGCATTAGATTTGTTAAAGATCTTTCAGCTGAAGTTCAACTGAAGAACAACAAATTTGAGTTTTGAAATCTAAATATAAAGAAAAAATATGTCAAATGATATCAACAAATGGCCTGTATGGTTCATGTCAGCTTAATGTAAAAACGGTAATCGAACAGAAGTTGATGGAGCTTCCTGAAGAGCTGCACAGGTGTGCAAGGGAAAGTACAAGTACATTTCCAAGAGATAAAAATCTCACTGGTGGCTATAGAAAGGCTGCACCTCAAAATGTCCTTCACAGTGCTCAGTATCAGATGCTGCAAAAGGTGGACTCTCAATCTCCAGGATTCACATAGCTGTTTTTTCTTACGGACGGGAGGCTTAAGTGGGATTTCACATAAGCTTGTGATCAATTTATGCAGAGAGCCATGAAAAAATAAAATGTTGCAGTTCAGTTTTACAGGACTGTTTGTACTGGTAGAAAAAATGGGCTAATTTTAAAGTAGGTAATAATTACTGGGGTGAGAGGGTGGGGGAGGATGATTGAGATGTTGAAAAAGCTTCCAGAATTAATTTTGTGTGATTCAGTGAAGGAAAGTTAAAGCACAGGCAGCAGAATATCAGATAGAAATAGTGATATGGTTTGATTTGTTCTTTCTGGTGTTATGGGCACAGTCACAGTTCCTGGAATTCTGCTGTCCATTCCTCAAAGAAGAGAAGTGGATGCTAGTTTTACATACACTACATACACTAATAAATACACTATAAGCATACACAACTGGAAGAGAAAAAGATAGTGAAGTGAAGTGATTGTTGGTGCAAGAACAAAATGGGGGTAAATTAACCGTAAGTAAATTAGACTGGAAATTAGAACACCTTTCTTCAGTCATAATAAGTTGGAAGAGCTTTCCCATAGGGAGGAATTGCAGGGACAAGAGCTGGTTTCAAGATGACTTAAAAGGATCGATGTGTTTTTCATCAATATGGGTAGGCACCATAACGCCTTGGACAGGTCTGTACCAAATCAAATTTTTGCCTGTCCGTACTGTCTGCAAGGCATGCCAGCAGTTTTGCTAGTTTGCGTAATATTTTTGTGTTGCAAAACTGGCATTTACAGATATGCAACTTACTCTTTTAGAATTCTTCCACTAATGCCTCGGAAGAAAAAGGCAAAAAGACCAAAAAGAGAACAAGGAGACGCAGAACGAAAAATGAGGGGAAGAAAGAATCTGAAGATGATTGTTTCCGTTGCGGTGATGGAGGCCAACTGGTGTTGTGTGACAGGAAATCTTGTACTAAAGCTTATCATCTCTCCTGTCTTGGTTTGGTGAAACGTCCTTTCGGTGAGTAGGTTTGCCTCTTAAACTTGTGTAAATAAATAACTTGCATGTACCTCATTTATTGCACTGGAAACTTCTCAAGAATTTCTTTTTGAAAACCTATTTTTTTCTGATGGTAAGAACTTATTTCTGCATAGTGTAGGAGCTGTTCTGGAGCACGGAGACAAAATCATGGCCTTTGCCCTGCCTCTCTCTAGCAAAACGAGCCTTTGGTTTTAGGAAGGCACATAACTGAGTACATGTTACCCAATAGGAGCACTGTGGCTCTGTCACAGGAAAGCTGATTATATCTGCTAAGAAATGCATGACACCAATTGAGTTCAAGTTCCTTTGCTAAAAGAATAGCAGCAGCATCTGGAATAAGGTGGGTAAGAATGTTTTAAGGGCAGTAGACAATCAGGCTGCAGTTGCTGATACTACAGGAGCTACCTGTAGTAGTAGTACCTGAATCAGTAGTACCTGGTTCTGCAGCCAGCAATGTCAGGTGGGTTGTGAAGAAGTGAAGCAGGCAAATCCTGTTATCCCCGAGGCAAGCAAAATGATGACCAGGAAAATATGTTGGAACATAAAGGAGCATCTGTAGATAAAGCACATGAACTCTCCTTGAGCAAAACTTGGAACCAGGTGGGTGGTGTAATGGCAGGCAGCAGACCTCTGCATACTTGAGTATTCTCTTAGCCCCCACCTTCTGTAAAATGCTATGGAGTAAAGCCTGAATAATTTCTACTAGCTTGATGTCAGTGCTGTATTTAAATGAAACACAATGTCAAGTCAGCTACTTAATGCTGTCAGTTGTGCTTTACAAGTAGGATGTAGAATTTTGATTTTTGAGATTAGCCACAGTAGTTGCTGTCTCGTCTTTCTCTTGTCAGGAAAGTTGGTATTTGTTGTTCAGATGCTAAAACACAAAACTTGTTTAGAAGATTATGACTTTTTTTTCTTCCTAGTAATTTTTTTTGTTCTTTGTCTTTAATCACAGGAAAGTGGGAGTGTCCTTGGCACCACTGTGATGTTTGTGGCAAACCTTCTGTTTCCTTCTGCCACTTCTGCCCAAATTCTTTCTGCAAGGAACACCAAGATGGGACAGTACTAAATTCTATGTTAAATGGACAGTTATGCTGCTCTGAACATGTTCTTGGGGTGGATTCTGTTGAAACTCAGAAGCCTGAGAAACCCCGCAAAAAACTGAACAAGTTGAAGCCTAAGAGAAAGCAGAGGAACAGATGGATGAGAGCTGAATGCAAATAGTAATGGACTGCAGTTTCTACTGCCAACACTATCTTGTAGATAAGTTGTGAATATGACCAGGGAAGGACACAATTTTACATATATTCTGTAAAGGTTACGTGGGGGAGGGGGGGATTTTTTTTGTTTTGTTTTTTTGTTTTATAAATCCACTGAGCCAACCACAGCAGTCTTCTGCTGCTTCTGCACTGATAATGAACTGTGGCAAGCATAGTTCAGAGAATTTCAGGACAAACCAAACTTATTACTCAGCATTACAGTTACACTTGAATTGTTACGAATGTAAAAGGTTCCCTCCAGTATTCTTGCAGATTGGAGGTAGGTTGAAATCAAACCAGGTAGGCATAAACATAGGTTTTGAGATAGTATTTGTCAACCAACAGATGTTTAAAATAGTATATCCCTTGAAAGAAGTTATTAGCTCTCAAGTTCTTTTAACTAAAAAATGGCTTGGTCTGTGGTCCCAATGAGATTTGCTTGCCTTGCGTGTTTTTGAGCAAGCGCTTGAATGCCATTCACAATCCAGGTGCGTATCTCACTATAGCCACACACATAATTTGTTTGTGCTCTTATAAAATAGCTCTCCAGTGATTCTTAAACGAATGTTTTTATAACCTTCCACCAAGAAATATAGTGCATGGTGGGAAAGGCATACCCTGTACCAGAAAGGGGAAATCTTACGTTGTAAGAGATTTTTTTTCTATACTGTTTTTTCCTGTATTTCATTCCAGCAAATTAGAAATGACTTGATCTTGCAGAGCTGTACAAGTCTGGATTAAAGGGACATTGTCTTGCAATCTAGGCCCAATACTCTAGGATTTTTATGTTTTAATAAAAATAAATCATACAAAACCTGTTATTTGAAAAGATATTTGATTTTTTTTTTTCTTGATGTCAAGTAAAACTTGGAGGCAAACATTGCTTTGGAATGCTTGAGATCCAAGCATTACGACATTGTGATAATGTAAAAAATGCACAACAATGAGCAAAAAAACCCACGAATGAAACAGAAGGTGAAACTTGACTAGCTACTGAAGTGCAAAAAATAAATTCAAAACAACTAATTAAAAGCGAAATAGATTTTTTTTTTTTTTTTTGGAAGAAGCGTGTAAGGAACAATTTTAATGTGAAATTCAGCCTGTTTTCCTTTTAATACAGTTTATTTAAAACTGGTTACTTGACTTGGCAGACTGAAATCATTCTTTATTTTTACAAGCTCTGCTCTTGACTATCTTATCACCACTGTCTTGTTTGAGCAAAGCTGTTTTGAATTCTTTGCTCCTCTTAGGTTCTCACACTTGCAGTGAGATAAATATACAAGATTTAGTTAAATGGAAATAATATTAGAACTAGGAAAAAATGGTAAAGAAAAATGTCTTTACCTGTTTTCTTCCCAGTGCATGACATTGATATGTGATTAGGCAGTGTTACAAGTAAGTTTTGACTTGTGCCATTATTATCTAGCCTATGTAAACACAACGTGCGCCTTCATGTCCATTTAGTAATTTGTGTATGTTCTAGCTTAGTTTGCCTTTAATAGTGCAGAAACTCTGTGTAGCCCTTTTGAAAATGAAGCCTTGCTATGTCATAAAAGTGT
This sequence comes from Dromaius novaehollandiae, assembly GCF_036370855.1. Taxonomy (NCBI): domain Eukaryota; kingdom Metazoa; phylum Chordata; class Aves; order Casuariiformes; family Dromaiidae; genus Dromaius; species Dromaius novaehollandiae. The sequence goes on along the minus strand of NC_088101.1, from coordinate 79,015,499 downwards.
ATGGTTTATTCCCAAATATTTTTTGAGGATTTGATTGCAGATTTAGATTTTGGTTTTATTGAAATCCCTGTTTGTTCCCAAAACATAAAAACTTTGGTTTTATTAGAAGATTTTGATTGAAACAGGTTTTGAATGTACCGTTACCATACCCTGAACTCTTTGGTTTCTATTTTGTAACCAAACAACTATTTTGTTCTTCTAATCAATTTTTATAAACACTTTGGGGAGTTGAATTAATTTTCATAAAATAGGGGAGAAAGTGTTATATATATGTATTTTTAAACAAACTGGTATGCCAAGCCTTGCACTTGAGGAAAAAAATTAAGATTTCTTTATTGTATTTGAGGGAAATTTTCCCTCTGCTACAGATATTTGTTATACCAAGGCTCAACCATAGGCCTGTGCCTGAAATCAATGCCAAAAATTGTATTATATATGTTTCTCTTACATTGATTTTTTTGGGGGGAGAACAGTGAGATCAGGTAGCAAAGCAGAATCTTTTCCTGGTCACTTTTAAACAAAATGAAGGAATTTGATGTCATTGGGACCATTATTTGTTTGGGTACTATACCATGTAAGGAAGGGTTTGTAAGAATACCTTTGAATAAGTTATTATAAAATCTTACCTTAACCACTGCCTTTATAATTTGTTACATTTTTAGTTGTTTCATTGCTTTTTTCCTTCGTACATAGATGTAACAGCTCTGGCACCCTGGAACAGTTATGCCCCAGGCCCCAGCAGGCAGATCCCCTCTTCCAGACACCACCAGCGCCAAGAGGTGTTGGTTGGCACCGTCGCAGAAACACTGTCAGTTTTGAGATCGATCGCGGAGCCTACAACTCCCTGCCTGCCTTTGTGGTGGGGCAAAGCACATTTCGTATGGCAGGAGGCAGTACAGCCACCCATTTTGTATCTGTCTGTGGGCAAATAAAGATTTCGGTGTTCAAAACAGTCATTCGCAGCGCTCCTTTCCTAACGTTGAATTTACACGCGCAGATCTCAGCGAGTGGCTGTGCGACTTTCTGCTTCCTTCTACCTCTTCTCTGCTCTTCTACTACTAAAGTCTTTGGGCCAGCGAAGCCTGGCGTCAGTGCCCTGCAAAGGGAGGTTTGCTCTTGGCATGGTCAGGAGCCCATTCCTCCTGTTGATCATGTGCTTCGGAGACTGATGCTTAAAAGAAACGTGGACCTTATTCTTCCGTAGTCCGTACGGCCTGTGAGGTCTCATGAGCTCGGCGAAGGCACGCGGAAGTGAGCCGGTGGAATTTGGGTTTCTGATTCAGGAAAGGGTTTTTAAGAGTCTTTTAATGAAGGCTTCCACTCCTTACTTGGCAGCACTGGGAAAATATGCTGAAGTTTTGTTTAAAAAGAAAAAACAAGGACAAAAAAAGAAAAGCTGTTTCAATATTTCCCTTCTCCTGTGGTTCAAATACCAAGGAAGACAACTTTGAAAAAGCAAGCTTTCTCATGATGCAACTCAGTACTTAGCGTTCAACGACTTGGACTTTCCTGTTATAAATTCACCTGTATAACATCCAAATAAGACATATTATGTGGCATTAAATTATGTACTTAGTGTATTGACCATTGAAGTAGAAAAATGTCTTTCCTTTTCCAGTGGACTCTTCAAAGCTGGTATACAATAGGCAAATCCAAAATTTGTTGGTGCTTTATCACATGAGAAAGTGTGGAAATAATTTTCAGTTGAATATGTTAGATGTATTTTCATACAATCTAGGAAGAATAATCAAATTAAATGGCTGTTTTGTTCTGTAGCTTTGTATTCATGGTCAGTTTTTAAGGGCTTTTTTATTTTAATTATTTTGGAAAGCAAAATATGTTGAAAGACACATTGATGGGATTTTCCCACATTGTTGAGTCACATTATGCCATGTCTAACTGCTTGAGAAACTTCAGTGTTTTATTAAATATTAAAATTTATTCCTAGTTATTTCAGAAGTTGCCCATTCTTACTTGGAAAAACAGATCTATATAGTTATTTTTGCAGTAGTCTTAAGAACAAAAAAAAGGGAAATGATACATCCTATGCAAGTGTGTTTGGGCAGTGAGGGAGCTGGATGTTGTTCTTTCATAGTGAAAGCTTTATGCTCCAGGACTTTCTAAAAGGCTCACTGGAAATTAAGCTTATGTACAGGTGAATAACGATTGTGCTTTGGCTGGTTTTCACAGCTTTGTTTTTCATAAATATATTAACATCTTAAATGTTGGTATCTCTTGCAGCCCAGTGTTTCCTATTAAAAAGCTGTTTTGTTTTGCTCATAATTTCACAAGCTTTAACTGTTTTGAGTTGCAATCATGCAGTCGCATCAGTTCAGTTCATTTGGTTTCATTTAGCTGTCACTAATACTGTTTTCCTTAGTTCAGGCTTAAATTCAGCTGCATTTCTATTTTCCTTGCTTAGTGCTTTTTTTTTTTTTTTTTTTTTTTTTTCCCCCCCCCCCCCCTCTGAGGTCTGGTTTCACTTCAGGTGTGAAATCTGTCTGCCAGGGCCTGATGTTTTGGGGGTTGGTTGTTTTTAGAACATTTCAGAAAAGTGCTTCAACACCATTAGGAAAAAATAACTTGTTTTGTCCACACAAAAAAAACCCACTGTTCTGTCAAGGGAATCTGTGCCCTGTATCAGGATTGGGTCCTTTTGCTGCTATTGTGAAGCTGTGGTTTTTGCCAAGGTAGAGATTTTGTGCCTGCAGACTGAAGAGACAGCATGAGTGGTGACCGGCACGTGGGGATGCTGCCCGCACTGTCCATGCTCTGTCCCGCAGCCCTCAGGGCTGAAGGGCCAAGGAGGGCTGCAGGGGTCAATCCCTGTTGTCCTCCCAGGCGGAGGAGACCCCATGCCAAGGCTGAGTTTCTTCCCAGAGCTGGGAAAACCCCAAGAGCTGTCTTCAAGCATCATTCAAGCAGGTTGGTAAGTGTGAGAAGGACAGGAAGAGTGAGAATAGGCGGGAACCAGGATTTGGCAAGAAACCTGGCTTGGGAGCAGCAGGACAAAAATAAGCTTGAGTGATACTTGCAGGGCAAGGACAGGGCAGTCCTGAGGGAAGGGGTGATGAGGTGGCTGGGCTGGAGCCAGGGTACAGTAGTTAACTGCACTACTCAGGCTGCTGCTGGTGCAGGCTGAAGGGCTACCAGCAGTGTTCCTGCTGACCTCAAGGGATTACGCACCTCCCCTCCTGCCCTTCGTGCTCACAGGGAGGTGAGAGGCAGCAGCTGCTTAACCCCTGCCCCTGGCTGCTGTACCCAGCTGCTGGGCCAGCTGAGCTGGAAGATGACTGAAGTGAGAAGTAACACCTGCCTCCACCTCAGAGCACACAAAGGGGAGGCCTTTAAGAGCATGGAGCTTTCACTAGGAAATACTATTTTTGCTGGTGCTCTCTGAGCTGGTGAAATGCAGCACTGTGGTGAAGCGGCACAACTGGCTGGTCTGTTTGGGGTTGCACAGCACCCAACACATGTATGAATTTCACCTTAGGGGGAGAAGAGAGTCAACAAGATGAGAAAGTTAATAGGTGTCAGGTGCTGACTTCATGGAGCAGCTGAAGTTGACTCTGTTGCAGCTGATGGGTGTTTCTAAGTGCCTGCTATGATGGCAAGACCTCCGGTGGTAATGAAGACAAGGTGCAGAGAGCTAAACATAACAGTCAAAAAGCAGGATAGGGAGAATGTAGCAAAGTAGAGCTTTAAAAAGGAAAGAGTAAACCAGCCTACATGATTTGAAATCATGCCTGCAAAATACTAATCAAATCCATGTAACAGATGGCACAGTCATCTGGACCAGCTACGCTAGAGCATGCTTGGAGGTAGGGGTGGCTGCAGCTCCATGCAGTGAGACCAGGTACAAATTACACCTACTGCTAGAGGAGGCAGAGGGGGCATTGGCTCATGATGAATCAGTTGTCAAGGATAGGATTGGGAGCTTCGTCATGGGCATTTAAGCAATGGTGTTGAGTACACAAGTGTGCAAGGCACACAAGGGGCTTGGCTGAAAACAAAGCAGGTGCCACTTGCCCAAAGCTTTGAGTTGCTTCTGTAGTCATAACTTGAGGCACTGCATTAAAGACTGCAGCGGAAAACAAAAGGGATGTATTTGTCCAAGACTTAACCATTATTTTATGTGCACATATTTTCCCACAGCTGAGAGTAAGGGGAAAAGTTCCTTGACTTACCTGTGCTTAAGGTAATGGTAAAATTTTGAGAATGGTGAAAAAAGAATCTGCATGTTCTTAAAAGGACGTATATTCATATTAGTGCCTGCCGACGTGGAAATGACTTACATTGCAGGAATCCTAATACCTTGCGTAGCTGATCTTCACTCACTCTGAGCTGACTGTTAAAATGGAGAGGGATATGGTATTTATTCTTGAGGAAAAGAGAAAACTATTCATTTGTGAGTAAAGTCAGGAACTGAAGGCAGACACAATTTTGCTATTCAGTCTATTTTAGAGAAGAAATCATCTGGGTTAGCACAAGTAGTCACAACTGATTGTGAAATGATTTATTTGCATTTCTGTGCATGTGTGGTTAGTATAATTAAATATTTTAGCTACAGAGGTTGAAATAGGTTGATTGTGGTTAACATTTTGCCCATATACACACATCCATATTGCCAATACAGAAAAACGAACAGAAAGCTTGCTGATAACATTTCACAGCTTGCTACCAACCAGCGTACACTGGTTCTGTGTGCTCCATCACACCATACGTTGTGTGTTGTCCTGATCCTTTTGGTAACAGCAGAGACTTCAAAGATTTCTTCCTATATTCTTGCCTTCTCTTCAGAATTATCAGAAAGAGGACAAGGATCCCACCTGGAATATAAGGAATGATAATTATTTTCAGATGGGAAGGTAAAATGGCAGGTGATATTTGTTTTAGGACTTCTTGATTGAAATACTATTTTTTGGTTAATGCAGGTGCAGGTTTGTTTTCCTACATCTTGCACACAGAAAAGTTTTGGATAGCTATAATAATTAGTACTCAATTTTGGCATTTCAGCTTTACTCTGAAAGCTGTTGAGAATAGCAGATTTTAATGAAATAATTCAGTTGCTTGCCTTTGTGTTCCTATTTACTATCTACTCTGTTGAACTATTATTTTCCACAAGCCATCTTCATCAATTGCAGGCTAGCTGCATTTGTGCTAGCCTACTGAAGGACCTTGTTGAGAAATTAGTTTGCTCTGTACAGCGCTTATAATGAAGCACCAGAGGTAAATGACCTAGATTAACTTAGAGTCTAGACTGAGATCAGGACTGTCAGAAAAAATTACTTTTAGGTTGGGCATAGGCATGGAAATAATTGGCAAATATCAAGTACTGTGACTTTTTGTGTTGCTTTTTTCTGGCATAAGCCTAATCAGAGAAAATTGATCTCAACAGAATAGCACAAATCTGTCACTGTGATGCAATATGGCCAGACAAATATGTCCAGATTTAGATTGCGTGAGCAGACAGTCTCATGGTAAACAATTGATCTGTTATACCAACCATGAATTTGATCCCTGAACTCTTACAAAATGCTTACTCGCTGGTTCTTGTGAGCATGGGCTGTTTCTTTTACTCCTCTTCTTAGCAAACTCTTTGATATGCAGGCCTTAGCTAAGGAATGTTGTTTCCCGATGCTCAGACTTGTCTATCAGAAATGCTGGTTACGTAGGCTTTTCGTACACCACATGACTTGTGAGAATAACCCCTGTAAGCTCCTACCCTGACAATAGCTGTCTGAGGAAGAACAGTCAACCAGGGTTGCTAAAGCTGCAGCTTCTACAGACTCTCTACTGTCCTTTCTCCTCTTATATATCCATACAGTCCTCGATGTTAAGAGAGGATTTTGAAGACAGCAGCTGATGCTGATTAGTTATGGGAGAAGCAGCTTTGCCCTTGCTCTTCATTGCAGGGGTAACACATCTGTCTCTTATCTCCCCTTTGCCTTTTGACAAGGTTGAGCCTGGCATGGACAATGGATGTTCAGGAGGCAGAGGTAAAGGAGGTGCAGAACGGTTGACGTAAGGCTTAAGCACAGACTCATGAACATGTGTCTTTAATCCCTTAGACTGTCTGGAGGATATGAAAGCCTTGTGTCAGGATAGCTGGTAACAAACAGAAATCCCACAGTAATGCCGCGCGGGTACATGTGCGTGCAAGATCTGTCTTGGTTTAAACATCTTGCTTCCCAGCTTGCACTTCTGCCCTTTTTACCACCCATAGCTGAAACAGTTGCTCATTTGCATCATAACTGTTAGCTTCGGTTGAACCCTCTCCCAAACTTCATTTAAAAACTACAAAACTCTTGGATTCCCCCCCCCCGGCTAAAACTCCAAACGCTGCATATTTGTTGTTTTGGAATCTGTGTTCACCATGGAACCTCGCTGTAGAGAAGCTCATCTGCCTGTTGGCTTCCAGCCTTTTCTCTAATGAACCAACTATAGCAAGTTGCATCTTGGACTGGGGGTGCCCCATGTGCTGAGTCTGTGCTGATGCCCTTCATTCCGTGTGGGAACACTGCTGGTTGCAAGGTGCACCATTGCCTCCGCACAGCCAGCACCCCACAGGCTGACAACACCCGTGCCTACAGGCTCTGCTGTGAGAGTCTGCCATGGACTAGTCCTCTCCCTAGCAAAGCAGCTATTTGCTCCATTCAGGAAGAGTCAGTAAAGAGCAATAATGGAGCACTTCTGTCTTTGCATCTCCTTCTCTCAGGGGACACCAGCAGCTGCCCAAATGCTTGTTCCAGGTGCTGCATGAGCTGCATGTAACACAGAGCAGGAAGAGACCTGCTAGCCTGTACTTTCCAGGTGCCTCATGTTTAAGTATTTGGTAATATCCCAAGTCATCTGGAACATCTCAAGATGTTGCTGTAGCACATTTCCTTTGGCCTCCCCTTTAAAACCTCATCTGTGATAGGTTGTTATCCTGTTTTCCTACTTTGGGGCAGGCAAGATATTCCACATATGCCTTGGGGGCAACCCAATACAAGCTAAGGCTGACATCTTGAGATGCAGGTTTAACCAAAACACTGAGATGCCATGATGCCTAAGTTTACTGCAGCAAAGTAACAGCAGGGCACATTTTAACACACTTGCTCCAGTCGTCGTAGAGCTAGACCTTCACAACAGCCACAGACCCAGCTGATGCATCATACCTTGCTGTGGTGTCTCTGAGCCGCTTTTGAACTGTTGGATCCAATTCCTCAACAGGCCCGAGTCTGAGGGCTCAGCCAGCTCACAGATCATATATTTCTCTACAACAGTGACTGGGGAACAAAGTGCATCACAGACATCACCCACACACCTAAAGTGGTCCAAGTTTCAACTGAGGGAGTTGAAACTATCCGTTTCTATTTGGAGCTGCATGTGCTTTTAAACCGTATTTGACCTGTTAACAATATTACTAAGGTCTGTCTTCAGCATTGTCTTTATATTTGTGACACCACGCATCACTGTGCTTTTGGGCAGTAAGGTAAGGGCATGGGAAAACCTAAGGAAGGCAGTACAACTGAGATTAATTAGAGATCTCCAGCCACTTTCAGGAGAGAATAAATGAAGTCATAATAGATCAAAGATTAAAAGATTGAGCTGTTAGATCATCACTAGAAAAGCAGGTTTCAGGAAATCCAAGGTACACCAGCTAGGGAATACTGCTGGCATGACCAGAGGCACCCTAACTGCAGCGGGGTGGCTCTTCTTACCAGAGCACAGCGATGACTGACACTCACCTGCTGCGAAAGCGGCCAGGAGGATGATCGTCAGAGGGGCCAGGTGACAAGAGTCTCCTGACTTGTAAAGAAACACCTCCATGCAATACTCAGGCTCGGTGCTGCCAGCAGGGCAGAATGCATCAGCAGGGCACTTGACTGGGTTCACATCTGGGCTCTGGCCAAAGGCAGAAGTGAGTGACTCAAACAGGGAAGACTGCAATAAGTTAAGAACTGTCCCTGCACTAAGCATAGTGTGATAAAAGCATCTTTGAGCTGGGGGCATGGCAGATACATGCTGGGAAAGACTGCTTTATGAAGTACCCCCTGCCTTGCTGTCTCAGAGGGGAGATTTTAGGAGTGACTTGAGTTCCCACATGAAGCTCTTGGTGAACCAAAACAAGGCAGCGGCAGGACTAGCGATGGGCTGCTACCACAACAGTCTGGCAACCAGCAACCTTACCGTATCAGCAGTTTTAGGCGCTGGTGCTACTGCTGCTTCTCTTTTCCCCCTCATCCTCCCAAGCCCAGGTGGAGCTACCTGCACGCAGGCTGGGGACCAGAGCTGGGCAATGTTATCCCTCGCTCTAGCAAAGGAGCAGAGCCAGGGCTGTTGCATGCCTGGGCTGTTTGTCCTGCAGAGCTGGGGGCTGTGCCGAGACCAAGGGTTTTAGGTGTGCAGCTGGGCTCCATCACTACCTTCCCCCCACCGGGGCAGAGATTAGCCTTCAAACAGTGCTGACACCATCGCAGGAGAGGGCTGCGGGCACACGGAAGGTGCATAAGCACCTCCAAAAATGGCATTACAGGAAATACCCAGGAGGTAACAGTTCAGCACTGGAAAAGAGAAGAAAACTAACCAAGAAATGGTCAGCCTGTCCACTCCTATGGTGTTATTCAGAGTAGGGTGAAGAGCAGCAGGGCTCCATATAAAGCATGTCCATGCACCAAATAGCCTAATTAATGGATACACCATCCTCTAACTTCGGCCTATTGGGAAACTTCAAGTGCAAAACAAAGACCAATTCCTGGTATCACAATTTTAACCATCTCCCTCTATAAAGTTAAAAAAGGAAACAGATTTAGATGAAAATGGTGTTAATTAAAGTGTATTAACTTGTTACAGGACAGCTATATTTATTAATCTAGACTGTCAAATCAGCTAAGGGAGACTCACGGGACAGTAGTGATTTTCTGGGCACAGGTCACAGCTCTCCTTGCCCTGCTGCAATTGGTATTCTCCTGCCTTGCACAGCTTGCATCTGTTGTCATTGGGACCTTTGAACATACCTGAACAGCAAATAAGCACAAAATTAAAATGCGGGAGCAGACCCTGGAGCCTTTACAATCACATATGGATGATTTGTCTTTGAAAGTCAGGTGGAGAAAGACCATCAAATGCTTCATGTGCATCACAAAAGCTGAGCACGGAATTTGGTCCTTGCTCAGAGGCAAAGGGGGAGGAAGGTGCAGGGGAAGAGGGAAGAAATACTATGTGGTTTTAGATCCAGCAAATACTGCAAGTTTGAGTAGGTACTTTGAGTAGTGTGAGGTGGGTTTAGTACGAGCTGTGGCTCTAAAACAGAGGGAAGGTTGGAGGTCAGCAAGTTATTTCATACTTGCTAATTCTGGATTCAATTTCTAGCTCTTTGAAACTTGCTGAGTGAAGTTTAAAGCACAGTTCAATTCTCACGGCTTCGTAAGGACGATGGGTCACTAAGCCGTGGGTCTCAGAGTGACTAATGTTTTTTTTGCATGTTTAAAACACGACTACAAAAATTCTTTCCAGAGGGGAGGCTCTCCATCGGTGGTTGTGTGGATGGCTGGAGCACTCTGCCGCCTCACTGCCTCACCGTGTGCAGGCTGATGTTATTTAAGACAGCAAAGAAACAAGTCGGTTCCTCATTTTTCCTCGCTGACTCCCCCCTTCACCACTGCTGTTTCCCGGCCTCAGGCTATGCCCTGCCCAGGAGCCGTGGCCGTGCAGAGCGCACACCATCCCCTAGCTCTCCAAGCACCCCTGCAGCACCAACACATCTGGTTTCATCAGCAAAACAAACACCACTGGCAAAAAACCATACTTTTCCTAGAACAGTATCTACCCAGGGCTCCCGACAGCCCCGTCCTGCAGATGGAGGGTGTTCCTCAGAGAAAGGAAGACCTAGCGCAGATGCGGCTGCAGAAGCATTTTGAGTCCATGGTGCCAAACCCTGCAGCCACAGGCAAACAGGCCCTCGGCTGCTGGCGACTCCAGGCCCTGGCCAACTAGGAGGGACCAAAAACCACCAGCACTTCTCCATCACTGATGGCAAGGGTTTGCTCTGCGGATGTCAGTGGGGCGTTCACGTTGGAGGAGTCTCGGACGTAAAGCAGCCCTTCTGCAGGCTCCGGTGTTGAAGCCGTGCGTGCTCAGCTAGGCTCCCGCGGTCCCCGCCCTCCGCTGCACGCGTTACCTGGGAGGCAAGGTGTGCACTCCTCGGATGCCTCGCGAAGAGCCTCCTTCCCACCAGGGCAAGCCAGACACGTGGTGCAGCTGGTGGTGCTTGGGAGAGGAGAGGAGAGACAAAGCAGTACGGCAAGCAGGCCCAAGACCAACCCAACCCACCAAAGCCCACTTATTTATATATGCACTTATTTATCTATGCCCAGGCTGAGGCTCAGTTCTCCGGTGTCTACCAGGAGATAAGCCTCTGCCACTTTGCAGGCATCTATGATGCCTCTCTCCAGTGTGGTTTCTCCCATATTGAATCAGGGTTGAGCACATGATGGCATGTCTGTCCTCTCTTTAGCTGCCTATCTGCATGAAGCTTGGAGGAACTTTGTATCTCTGAAGTTCCTATCTTTTAGCAAATTTGACTGGAAATGGTCAAGGGATACTCAAGTTAGTTAGGAGAGCCGGACACACAATACAGTTGCATAAGCCCTGGAGTATATGGCTTCGTGGCAATTTAACCGTGGTTCAGCAGAGATCCGCTGGGTAACGTGGCACAAGCAAGCTCCAGGTAAGGGCAGGAGCAGGGTACACATTCATGCGTCAACCCATCTACTTGGAATTTAAAATCCGCACCCCTAGAGCAAGCATCCTCACCATGGCAGCATGCAGACCCACCTCTAGGTATTGCCACCGGCTGGGAAGCACCTTCTCCTCCATCGTGAAGGTGACTGCAGCCAGCAGAGTTTAGCTACTGCTTTCTGCACATCCTGACTCAGAATAGACAAACTATTGGCTAAACCTATAACTATAAAACCCAGAGCGACTGCCAGCTAAATCCACATCCAGCATCAGCCTGTTTGTGGCAATTGCCGTGCCACCCAGCAGGGCGGGCAAGGGGGCATTTCTGAGGCTGGCCCGGAGCTGGAACTGCTGCGTGGCACCTGGGCCACCTCTGCATCCAGCCAGCCCCTGCGACAGGTAACAGGGTTGTTGGTGCGACTGATCCCAACACACACACACAGGCTAACGAGCCTAAAAAGTCACTCCTAGCTCATGCAGCGCTATACCTGTTGGCTGTATCTCCCCCGCTGCCCCATCCCCCTCTCCCCAGGGCTCAGCAGCGGTATCTGCTCAGCTGGAAAGTCACGGCGACTTTCTGTTTGCCAGTACAACGGCGCTTTTTAGCTCAACGACTGCTACCAGGAGGAAGACCTGGGTCACATGTGGATTTCTTACTTGCAAAATGATCCGGGCAGGCAAGGCAGGCACAGAGCTGCAGTCTGCTGCGAGCTGAAGTACCCTGAGAAAGAGAAGGGTAGGTTTTCAGGATCTTCCCTCCGTCCTGGCGGGATGGACCAGGCTCGCGCGGCCCCGGGAGCCGCTGAAGGCTGCGCAGTGCCATGCCGGAGGGCAGGCGGGCGCGCGGTTTTGGGAGGGTGCCTAATCCATCGCTGCCCCCGCCACCACGGCGAGGGGACGGGATCAGGGCGTCCGCATTCGGAGCGGAGCTGGAAGCAGTGGGGGCAACAAGATTCACCAAACGCCCTGGAAACCGGCCCGGATTTGGAACACGTGCCGTAGCCCCCGGCTGAGCTGGGAGAAAACAGAGCAACCTCCCTCGCCTTGCCAGCAGAAAGCAACTCATTAATTTATGACTGCATGGTTTACGGGCCCCCTCGTGACTCCTCCGTGGCCCGACAGGCCGTGCCTGAGTTTGCGGAGTTAGGGAAGTGGCATGCTACATCACTGCCACCGAGGAGAGGCTCCGCTGCTGTCTAAACACTCCTTCCTCCCAGACTTAGCTAAATCGTGTCTATCGTTCGCTATCAGCCAAGCAGTTTGGTGGGCGGGTTTTCAAAAGAACAGTTGCGCGTGTGTACGGAGCGCTTCATTTGTGTACGGAATAGCTGCCGTGTCGCATGTGCTAATTAGGCTTTTGCATAAGTAAAGGCTGGTGTGTTTTGAACACGTTGCTGCGCTGTCTGAGAACACAGCGTACGAGGCTGGTGCTGCCTGCAACCAGGCGGGCGAGACAGCTTGCCGAAAACCCGGTCTTTAACGTTTGGGGAGGAAGGAGCATTATGCTCCATCCTCAGGCTACAGAAGACAGACTAAGCAAAAAAAGACGTTTTAACTTGACTTTTCACTATTGAAAATATGGGAAATGCTATTTCCCGCCCTGTAATTTGTGCTGCAACTGAACCTTGGAAAACTTCTTTCCTGACTTTCTGCAATGGGCTTTCGTTGTACCATTAGTACTAGTTTATTGCAAATGGGAACATGACTTGGTGCGAGAGCAGTTCTTTCCTTTTTAATAAAAACGTCAATAACAGAACGGGAAGAGATCTACTATTCTATTTTTGGCCTGAACAAAATAACCTGTTTACTCTTCAGCGCTTTTAAGTCACCTGGTAATTGCATCTGGCTATGGTAAAAGCATCGTTGATTTTGATGAAAATGCATTTGGACTGGACGCAAATCCAAGCCTACCTTTCTGGCACGCGCTGCAGGCTGCAGCCCCGGACTCGTTGGCGTAGGAGCCAGGCGGACAGGGAGAGCACGTGGTGCTCCTCCGAAAACTGGGAGGGAATTGAAAAGACGTTTAGTGCTATTTTAGGTCACTGCAGCTTCTATTCTCTTTAGCTGCTTAAGAGGAGACAGCAGAACATAGCTCTTTGTTCTGCTGCCTGAGCTCCTTCATTTAAAACTACTCTATTTCCAGATTTAGTGGAACAACAGCTAGAACTTGCCTGAATGTTAAAGGTCCAAAGAAAAAAAAGAAGTTTTCCATTTCGTTAATGCCAGCGATGTCCTGTACCCCGTGTGGGCTCTGTGGAAAGTTACAGGTTTCTGATTCTGAAGTTCTAGCCTCAAAAAACGTATTGTAATGAGGTTTTTAAATTTAGTGTTAAAGTCAGGCTCTTAAATCCACACATTGGAAAGATGCTTGATGTTCAGCACCTATTACTGATTTTAAAGAGAGCTGCTCCCTCCCTTGTTGGAAGTCAGGTCAGTTAACAGTCGAAAAAAGGAGCCGGACTATCGGCACTGCTGTGTGAGAGTCCAGACCTCAAATGTCAGGGACTGTGGGAAAGGGGACACAACAACCTAGACCTTGGGGAGGAGAGGGAGAAAAATAGGGAAGGCAGAGAAGGAGGAAAACTATTGCATTTGTCACCAACAGAGCCAAGTCCTCACCAAGAAGTACGTGCGTGTAACAATTTGTTAACATACCACGGGATACTTTGGCAGAAAACAAGGTCACGGTCTTTAATTCCTTTGGAAACCCCAAGGCTGAGGGATATTTGTCAGTTGGAAACGTAGCAAATGCTTTGCTTAAAACAAACCAACGCGGGGTCTGCATGAGCTGGAGCTGCTCACAGCTCAGGGGACACCGGATTCTCCAAATGCCACAAAAACAACCCAACTGGAGCCCTGCACAGTGCGGCCATGTGCCACGGTGATGGCCACCACGTGCACGCTGCACCTGGGCAAGGCGACCCCGGCCCCCTCCCACCCCACCTCTCCTCTGATCCGCGTTTCTAAAGCACCTGGAGGCGTGGGGAGAAATAAGGTATCGGATGAACGGAGGGAAAAACGGGAGGGGAAAGAGCCTGAGCAGCAGGGGAAGTAAAACCTTGTACTTTCCGCCGAGAAACAGCCACGGCAGCCCTTTTCCCGCAGCCCAAGGGAGGAGATTTTGCAGGGAAGCGTTTGGAGGCAGACCACGCGCGATCCACGCTTCCAGCCGCGTCGGCCACCGCGGCAGAGGCTCGGTCGCTCACCTGGCGTAATACCCCTGCGGACAGGGCAGACACGACCGCTGGCCGCTCAGGGGCTGGTAGTGACCCGCCGGGCAGGGGACGCACTCGGCGGGGCCCGCGCAGGAGCCCTGCGGGCAGCACGAGCAGCTCGGGGTGCCTAAATCGGAACAAAAAGGTCGAGATGAGGCCTGCGACACGTCACTTAGCCCCTGATCCGGCCGCTCTGCTCAGAAGTGCTGGTCACGGCAGAGACTGCAGAAGCATTTGTCTTGCTGGAGGAGTTGGGCCCAATCTTAGGGGTGGAAAACCAGAACATTAATGCCAATGATGCTGTCGTGCATCATTAGCAAGCTGAAGAACAGCCGTAAAACAATCTCGAGTTTATCCACGTGGATTTCTGGTAATTACCAAGACTGCTTTTTCCTCTTTTAATCTGAGGCAACAGGAGAGTTTCTCCTTGTTCCTCTCCCAAAAGCATACGCTCTTTTTGATTTCTGATTAATTTAGACTTGTGAAAAGCAGAACTAAAGCAGAAAATACCAGAGCAGACAATCTGCCTTAAACAGAAACAGCCTCTCTCTGAGCACGAGTAACACAGTATTCCCACCGGACACAAGCTCTAGTAGTTTTTGCTCCACAAAACAAGCCTGATCCACACAAAACAAGCCTGATCCACACAGAACAATTGCGTGGGATTTGCTATAACGGCCCACACCAATCCATCATCCCGCTTCTTGCGGGAACCAGCCCCTGGTACTGCAGCAACGGCGCACGAGCAAGAGGAGGAGATCCTGCAATAAGCACCCAGCACACCAGGGCGGTGGGAAGTGCCTCCTGCCCTCTGCAGAGGTGCCCTAAAGCATCCACGCTGGTTATTCCTCTCTTCAAAAGTGCCCTGCAGAGGGGGGAAGTAAGTGGAAAGTGCATTGCTTTTATTTTATTGTTTAAAACCACCTCATGATAACCTCTGAGAAACATAATGCCACGCACTCCTGGCTACAACAGAGTGGTAGTTGGTACCAGCCGGGTGGTTTCTCGAGCCCAGGTGAAAAGGCTGTTTCTACAGCAGCAATTCTCTTTTAACCATTTGAGACAGAGAATTAGAAATTTTTCCTGTATTTCTTGTACATAGTAACAACACCCTCCTGCCAATAAACCAAGCTCCACTCGTGCTACGCTTTGCAGTCGCAGTCCTGCCACTTCTTCATCCTACTGAGGAAACTTTGGGAAGACCGATAAATAACAAGCCCAAAGTCTTTATTTCATGAGCCTTTAACTTCGGAAAGCTATAACAAGTCAATTCCCATTCCTGCTCCCTGCCCAACCCTCCGGGACAAGGACACGCACCCTTTTTACCTCCCTTTACTTTCCGCTTTTGCACGTAACGCAAGGAGCTGGGGTGAGCACGGACTCCTACCGTCGTCGGGAAACGTCCCTGGGGAACAATGTTGGCACGCTGTCACGTTCACCCTGCCGCAGCCCGAGGGCTCCGAGGTGGTGAGGACCGGAGCTGCCGAGGGGACGCCGGGAGAGGCCGTCGCAGCCGGCGGGGAGGACAGGGCGGTGGCAGGCGCTGCGGTGGGCGCGCGGGAGGTGGTCGCGCTTCTGGAAGCGACCGCTGTGGCCTCTGGGGTGGTGGACAGAACCGGAGCTGACGTTCCCACGCCTGGGTCAGCAGACGGTGCTCCCGTGGACGCGGCAAGGTTTGGCGTGGTGGACGCTGCTCCGGCCGAGAGCGTCACAGCAGAAACTGGGGGTGCAGAGGCCGAGGCAGCAGTTGTGCTGGGAGGCACTGGTGTTGAGGCAACAGGGACCTGGGCGGCCATTGCACTGGGAGGCACTGGTGTCACGGCAATAGGGACCTGCGTAGTGCTTGTCTGGCCTAAAGCGATACCTAAGAGAAGAAAAAAAACATTGTTAGTGGCCGAGTTGTTTTCTCCCTTTAATAGAGGTTTCCCACTAGAGCTTTACCAACTGCTTAACTGGCGTTTCCTTGCTTGGTGCCCAGAAAGCCTCCTCTGCCACATCTGACTAGGAGTAATACAGAAACTAGGGAGTCAGCATCACTGGCAGCATCCAAACATCACTGGCACATGAAAGATGTATCAAGGAAATAACTTAGAGGGTTTCTGAGGTTGCAGCTCAGTAGGTACCAGTGTTGAGGACATCCAACTCTCCGAGATAAAAGGTTGTGAGAATGACTCAAAGCACTTGATTTTGCTGGCAGCAGCTGTTTGAGACACATGACAATCTGATCTAGGATGCTTGTCCAGTAGCTACTTGTTTTATCCTATCTCAGTCAAAGGGGTCAGGAAAGAAAAGTCATGGGTTTGGGATTTTTTTTAAGCTGTTCTAGAGATCCATCCAGTGACCAGAAGGGGACCTGCCTGCAGGCCACAGCTTCCTTCGATTCTGTGAAATTCCTCCTCCTGGAAGAGCAGGAGCATTTCTTCTCAGCCAAAGATGTAAAGCTGTAATCTTAAGAGAATTTGGGTTATTACTGCAATTTGAGTTGTTTTGCTATGATCTGTAACAGACTGAAACGTTGCCCGCTGATGAGAGCGAGATCTCCTAGCACGCAACCATGGGGGATGGTTCCCTGTCTCAAGATGGAAGAAAGACCCATAGAACTAAAACTGAAAAGATGGTTTCAATTCAGCAACGCAGTACTAAGCAAAAAACAAAATAGCCAGCTCCTGGTGCAGGAGCTGTCACATCGGCTTGGTTCAGAAAGTCAGGGCAGGGGGTTATTTTACTCTGTGCAATATCTGCAGCTTCTGAAAACATGCAACCTCGTATAGCATCAATACGCAACTATTGCCTTAAATGAGTTTTTTTCCCCCTGCACGCCTTCTTAACACAGTTCTTTTGTCTAAATTTTGTGTCAGTTGCTGGAAGTCAGAAGTCTCAGACGGACAGGTGATGCCCAGTCTCTCTCCTGGAGGTATATTATATTGCACACAACCAGCTGAAAAACAAGCCAAATAGCTCTGAAAGTAAAGGACTGCCTGAATTGCTGGGAATACCGATTTGAATAAAGTAGCAAAGCTGGCGAGAAGTGTAACAGGCTTTGAAGCACGTCGCACAAGAACAACTCCAGGTTGCATCAGGTTTTCTCCTCCGAGCAGCGGGGTGACTCCGGCCGGGCGAGCGCGTGCGCCCAGAGCCGTTTCTCCCCGCGCGGGCAGCGTCTACCTGCCGTCCCAGCCCACGCGCGTGCGCTAGGCCACCGCAGCAAGCGGGCTGGCTGCATTCAAGTGGCCTAGCAGGGAAAATTAGAGGGTTATTTTAAGAAACTGCTCTAGGGGTTTCAAGGGAGATAGCAGCAGGCGTGAGAAGGGTGAGATACAGGAGCAGGGTGAACACCCGGAGAGGCAACACCGTCTAGCAGCTGCGGCACGAGTGCCAGATGGCTGCAAAAACTCGTGTGGCTGCAAAATCTTCCCAAGATAACTTCTCCCTGAGCTCTTACTTCTCTTTCTTGGGCCGTGTCTGCTGTCCGTCCACACGGCGCTGGGCACCACGGATATTAGTGCTCAGCACTCCGGTGGTGTGAACACCACTGCCCCAGAGACTGGGCACCTGCGGGGAGCGGTGGTGGCTCAGCCCGGGGCTCAGATAGGAGATACCTCGTTGGACTCACCTGCCTCAAGGGCTGAGATCAAACTGCTTCCCTTTTCTCATATCTGGCAAGAAGCCGAGTCAGTCCCATTTTTTTATTAAACTAACCTCAAAGCAAACATTAGCAGTAATTCCAGGAAACCACGAGGTTCTCCTGGGCAGCTCTCAGGAGGACCACGATGGTCACAGCGTCCCATCTCCCACGCAGCAGCCAGGCCCCAGCGTCTGCTCAGCTGTCAGCCGAGACCCAGCAGCGGATTTAAATACCTTGGACTGCCCAAAGCTGGCTGAATATGTTTTTAAACAAGATTTTGTTTAGCTGAAAAGTGCCTCTTCATAAGCTTTCATTATTGGTTTATTTGGTTTTGCTGATAAATCATGGGACTGTTAAGATGGACTTTTTTAATGGAAAACATATTTTCATAAAATTTTACTAAAATGGTTACTGAAGGGTTATTTGCAAAACTTCAGTAGTCATCTCAACAACATTTGAGGGCAAATACTTTATAAGTCACTTAAACAAGTTTTGGAAAAAAAGATGTAGTGAGGCTGGGTAAAATTAGTTTTGAGCACTTAGTGAATGTGGGCAATGCTTTGTTTTACTAGTTATAGTATCACAGCTATGAAAAACCAGTACTTAACCTGCTCAGCTACATCTGACTGCATCTCTTCTGCGGTTACACCGTCTGCACCGGGGAGCACCGATTTGGCTTTCTAGAGGCTTTTTTCCTTTTTAAGGGGCACTGTATCAACAAAAATATCTCCATAGACACTTCAGGGATGGGTCTTTTTGCTCTGACTTGGCACAAGATCTTGTTTGAAGAGCCTTGAGGATGCCCCGGGTGGTTACTGAGCTCTTAAACACAGCACGAAACCTCCCTGATTTACAAGACAGGCAGCCCCACCGACTTGAGGCACACGGATGCTGGCTGAGAGCTCACAAAATGCAGAAGTATGACGGACACTCCCTTAATTTCTCTTCCTTTGGTCTTGCACAACGGCACAGTATGCTGTTCTGGAAAAACTAACCATTCAAGGGAAACAACACAGAAACAAGTCAATAGGTACGTATCTAGGTGAAGTTAATCCTTGTGCAACTCAGTAGGTGAATAACTGTCTTCTGAAATGGAGACTTCCCCCAATTTAAGTTTGAGAGCGCGCCACACTGACGTCAGTAGTTTGCTACATGCCCAGGCTGTGCTGGACACGCGTGGCTAAGATAAGGCCCGCCGGGCGATAGCTCCGAGCACCTTCGCCCGGTGCCAGGCAGCGCTCTGAAGCGCAAACCTGCCCGTCCGAGCGAAGCAGCAGGACCGAGGGGCTCGTCCTCGTCCTCCCGCCAGGCAGGCTGCCCCCGGTCGCGGCCGAGCACAAGCAGGCTGCTGCTGGGGACGGAGCAGGACGGCACCGTACCGCAAGGGCTCCCGGCTGCACGTGGCCAGGCGTGTCCTGCAGCGAACGCGACCTGACGGCTCCAGGCCATCGAGTTGGCAGACCCTACGTAGCAGGGTTATTTGCTGGACAAGCGGTACGAGGGGATGAAAAGAGCCAGGAAGGAGTAGATAGAGGCATGATTGCAAAAGCGTTTCAGACATTTTTACATGCCTCACTTTCCCTCATAATCCAAAACGCCTCCAGCAAGGGACCACGTAGCTGGTCATCCTGTTCCTTTGTCTTTCAGGCTATGGAAGGGCCACCGCAACTCCTCTGTCTGCAGCATGATTAGGCTTTTTTTTTTTCTCCTTCTCTCAAAAGCAAGCTTTGATATCTACCATGTTCAGCCCACTTCAAATGCTGCATATCTCTACCTCAGTTTCAACCACGGATTTCCTCTCCTGGGTTCCCCGCTCCCTCGCCCTGCCCTTCCACAGCACCCAGGGATGGGGAAGCCGGGTGGTTTCACCAGCACGTTACGGCTTTACCCAGCCCTGGGGGCTCAGCCAGCGAGGGCGAACGCCGCTGCAGGAGGACTTACCTGTCAGCCACGCCGCGGTTAAGCTCCAACGCAGGAGAGGGGGCCAGGCACTCATTTTTCCCTGAGGAGCAGCACAGCTTGTCAAAAGGCAAGATCAGCGGCTAATCTCCTGGGTCTCACTGCTTATTCCACTCCGTTTTTGTGCCCAACGTTGTCACCTGACTCTGATCATGCGGCTCAGTCAAATCACACACACACCCCAACAAAGACAGATTTATATTCAGAGACTGCGATAGGTCTTGCAGAGAAGTTACTGGCTTTTCCGGAGTGTGGTGCAAACTAAAATACTGGGCAGAAGAAAAACCTAACCCTCTTTTTGCAGCGCACAGAAATACATGCAAGAGAAATCCCCCGGAGGAAGCACAGGGCCGAGTTAGGCGGTGCAGACGAGTTGCACGGAGAGCCTTGTGCCTGGCTGCCAGCCAGTCCCCCATGATCTCATCAAAATACAAGACTTCATTTCTCGACACCCAGGATTTCCTGAAAGGAGAAAAAGAAGAAGAAGAATAACCCAAGAACCACCCACGGTTCAAAGCAGTGCTCGCTTTGACTGCGGCTAACTGTGGTGCAACCAAAAATTCATCCTTGGGGCAGTTCAGAGCACTCCCGATTAGCATTCCCAAAATGTCAAACCTGATAATTCTGGTCACAGCAGCTGGATATAAGTTAATTGATCCTGATGATGATTTGGAGATGGGGGGTGTTGCATTCAATGAGGTCCTATCCCCTTTTCCATGCGTCTTCACTGGTGACTGCTCTCCTTGCTGTCTGTGCCCCAAGGCCAGGTCCTGCTGTTTGCGCCTGCTCGCTCTCCTGGACTCCAGCCCCTCTTGCTTCCCATTTAGATGTTTGCACATCGCTCACAGGGCAACTGCTCCGTCATGAGATCACAACTGTAGGGATTTTGCTGAAAAAGCATTGCCTGCACGATCTGAAAAACGAGTACAAAGCAGTCACCCAGCTTGAAACACTGTGAGCTGACGGTTCGCAGGCTTTAAGCCAAAACCCCGGGTGTCCCTTGCTGCCCCGCAGGCGTGTGTGGCTGCTCGCCCGTGTTGCACAGACGCTGCCCACGCGGGCTGGAGGACGGCACAAGGGAAGGTTTCCCACGAGACCACCATCCCACGTAGCCCAGCACGCGAAGATGCGTAGCCCCCTGCTAGGAGATGCAGGGCCCCCCCAGCAGCCTGCTGGACCCCGTGCAATTGCCTTTTCCAGTGCGGGCAGCTCTGCTGAGCGTTCCTCGTCTTTGCGTCTCCAGCGATAAGTCTGTTGATGCCCTCGCAGGACTAACGCCTGGCGGGAGCTGCGGGGAGAGAGGGCAGCCGCCCTCTTTGCTGCCCCGGCAGAGGCAGCTCTGCCCGCTCCCTCCGGCAGCGGCTGCCTTGCAGCCCAGCTGTGTGATCCCGGCCCCCACCACGGGCAGTGCTTTGGGGACAGGGAGCTGCCCACGGCCAGCGGGTGAGAAGCAGGCAAGTGCTTGCACGTGTCCCCAGAAGGCTTTGCACGACAGGGCTGTGCACACACGTTTCGCTCACCCTCTCTTCACCTTTGATATCCCTGATTTAGGTGGGTCGAAGCTAGCTGGCTTCCAGTGTCAGATATACTCTCAACCTGAATCGCTCACCCCTAGCAAGGAAAATACTAGATATGGATATATATCCCTCAGCCCCAGCAGCTTTGCAGCTCTGTACTAGTAGCTCCTTGTGGAGACACTGCTTTTATGCTCTGGGCAAGGCAGTTTCAGAGGTCTGGCCTTTCCCTGCAGGTAGGCGAGCTTTCAGCGTGACGTTTCTCACCTTGGTTTTATGGGTCTTGCAAGTTTCTACGCTGGGTTTTTGATTCCTTTCCACCTCTGTCTTCATAAGTAACTGTGATCTGGTACACAGACCCACATGTGGCCATCCAGCTCTTCCTTTCCTCTTGAAAAAAGAAAAGCTGCACGTCTGTCAGCTCAGCTGGTGGGATGAAGACCTGCAGTGGTGGGCAACATCTGCAGAAAAAGCATCACAGGATGAAGCAGCTCTTCACTAGCACATGGTAAGTTATCAGTTACAACCAGATGAGCTCAGCATTTAAAACCTGCCAGGGAAGAAACCTTTGTGTACAGATGAAACACTACCAGCAACTATCCTGTAAAATTAGGTTTATTCTACTAAAAAAGAGTAGCTGATGACAGATCAGTACTCTATACTATGAGTCACATAGAGATCCCCTAATTTGTGAAGAGCCCGCCCTCTATCCCCAAAACCCAGGGGAAAGTCACCCCTTGGCCAGCCCAGTACTCGGGAAGGAAAGGGAAATCTCATCTTAATCCCCTTTCCGTGCCATCCAAAGCCTCTCTCCCAGATGAGCTATCTCAGCCCAGCTAGGAGGGGAGGCAGGCTGGTTTCTCTCAGTTGCTTTAAACAACTGGGCGAGTTTGAAATACTCTTCCGACAGAGAAAGTCAGATGCAGCTCCAGTGCCAGGAAGTACAAATAGGTTAATTTATAAACTTCTGGCCTGTCTTGGCTTGTCTCTGTTGAGATTAAATGCTTTTGCTAGCTGGTTCACAGAAAAAAAGCAGCGCGGGTGACTGAATGTGATATCCCAGGCTGGTGCAGGGCTCTCAGTTCTGCTGCTCTTCTCCAGGCTGTGAACCTCATCTCCCCAAACTGTGCAGGCACTGCTCCCCTCCTCGGGCTCCTCAAACCTTTGCTGGCTCCTTCCAGGGCAGAGGCAGCAGCAGTGATGTTTTCTCCCAGGAACGCGGCTTTCCGCATCAAATATGCCAGCAGTTTGTACTGACTCGCACACTGCGCCTAGCCTAGTGAAGCAAGCCACAAGCATTTCAGAAGGGGAGCAGTAAAGTGGTAACTACATGAAGGGCCACCCCATGACTGTGCATCAGTTGGCTGCAAATCACCAGGGAGGTAGACACCCAAGTGACCTATTTCTTTATGAGGAAAGCTGCTCACTTATATAACAAGGGAGCAGAGAGTCTCTCAAACACTGGCCCCTTCTGCAGCTGCCACCACCCCAGCCACTCTGGCTCTTGTTAACTGGGATATGGGGGGCAGAAATCCCAGGTGAGGGCCCATCCACAGTGAGGGTGGTAAAATGGAGAGGAATGCATGAACTGAGAGTGTATCAACATACCTATTGGTCTGAAAATGGTAACGGTCACGGTCACTGGGGGAAGCTCTAAGGTCAAGTCCATTAACTGCCAGCAGGAAACAGCAGTAAATTAAAGGAAGGATCACTTTATTCTTGTATTTTTTTCTTAGGCTCTTCCCTTAATTGTCCACCACTCACTACTGTCACCACTAGGATCCTGGACCGCGCAGTCACTTGCTCTGATACCATATGACTGTCTTGTGGTAGCTTGCTCAGCTTGGAACATAATACGTTGTTCCTGCTGCAGTGGGGGAAATCGTGGTCCTTGGTGCACTGCATTCAGCTTTGAGAAGGTTTTTGAAGGTTACAGCTACAGTCCTTCAGCAGCGTATTCCTGATTTGCACGCTATCACTGGGCTACTACCAGAGTGGGGGCTGCAGGGGTGCCTGCAAGATAATCAGGTATGAAGTTAAAGGGTCAACTGTTTTTGACAAGTGCTTTTATTAAAGAAAACTACATTTCTTCAAGCAATGCAGCTTGCAAGCATATCGCAATGATACCACAACCTGGCTGTGTACACAGGAGGTACCAGCCAGAAGGTACCATTTCCTTCTCTGCAGAGAGAAGAGCACTTAAACATGCCTGAGAGCCATGGAAGGCATTATCGCCATTTTCTAGACTGGGAAGCAATTGGGAATCTGAAACATCCCTTTCAGAAGCAAGGTCCTTTCAGAACCTAGGACACACACTGACCCTGACAGAACAGCACGGGCATTCAGAGTTGAGGAACACAGGCCATTTGGTCAACAATCTGCAAGTCAGCAATGTAAACTCAACCAAGATCTTAAGTAACCATCTTCCAAAACCTCTTTGGTAGCTTACCTGCAAAACGGTTATGAACATAGGCAGCAGATGAGCTTCTCAATCATGAAAATGTTTGCTATAGAAGTATGATCAGACTCCTTGCCAGCTCTTAAGTCTCTAGATCTTGAACTCAATGAGCAGGAAGGCAGCCACTAGGAACTTGCTTCATTTCGGGTGGGGGGAGAAATTCTGCCACACTGTCCTGCTCATAAACAATACTAAACCCAGTTTTGTGCCCAGAAAAGAGCCAAGACACTTCTATACAGGTAAGAACAAACAAAAAGCAAAACCAAAGCTGTCAGGACTCCCAAAAGAACTTACACAAGTCATGATTTTTTTGTGTGTTCTGAGACATTAAAACCTGTACCTGCCCGGATGGCCACATGATGGCACCACAGCTTCAGCGAGTGAGGACACATGACTACGCTTCAGGAAGGCGGCGTGGGAGGGGCAGGAAAAGAAAAGTCTTAACTGGAGAAAATTTCATTTTTTCCAAACTGCACCAGCAAAAGCCTGCAGAGTTGTGCAAATGGAAGAATGAAATCCACAGAAGAGGAGCAGAAGGACTCTAAGTAATAAAAAGTTATAAAAAAATCCTCCTGGAACAGATACCTCAAAACTCTTCTTTTTAAAGATGTGTATCTTTTGAGCTTAGATTTAGAGAGAACTAAAAAAAAGAATAAAGACAGTCAAAAAAGGTGCTGTACTGCAGCAGAGATCTGATGGCTTAAACTAAAGGCATTGACCATACATGAATTGAGTCCAGCAGGTATTGCCCACAATCAGCACAGAACATTTGATTTTTCAATCAGTCCCGATTAGTTAAAAAGGGGTGCTTAAAATACGACATGTAGGATTTTGAAGTGGAACACTGTCAATGTCTCAGTTGTAGTCAGTGTTAAGGATGCAGGTCAAACCTGTCTGGTGCTCTAGGCAGAAAAGAAGAATTAAACACACCCATCAGCTGGCTTGCAGCAGAATACGTAGAAGAAAAACATGATTTAAATGAAATAAAGGGAAGTCTCCTGGTAAAAGGGAGTAAGTATGTTTATGTGAAATGTTTTCCTACTAACCCACTGTGTGCAGCTTTCTCAGACCAGCCACCACCGAGACACCAAGAGTATTACCAAGTTAGAAAGGTCACTTATCAGTAACTGGAGACTCTCCAACACATATTCTCCATATTCTGTTATGCCCTGTGGGGATACAAACCCCTCAACGCGTAAGCTGAAGACTTCCGTTGCTCCAGTAGTAACTGTCAGGGCTTGCCCACAACATGCCTCCTTCATGAAAAACAAGCTGGTATAAAGGGATGGGGCTTTCCCTTTCCCTCAGTGCCCCAGCTCCACTGGATTCAAACCATAATTCAAAATATTAAAAGGACTTTGTAGAAGGGGAGATGCACTTGTCGACAATAGCTCAAGGAATCTCTCGTTACTGGTAAGGTGCCTTGCTTTTTCCTTCAAGTCATTGCTCATCTATGCATCCATACTGTAGGTGGCTTTGAGCCACCCAAAACCCGCACAGAGAACTAACTTCTCTGGCAAGGCTTCTTTACCCAGACTGCTCAGTTATATCACCTAGCATGGCTACAACGGCAGCTACTAGCTTTCCAGGCCTCACATCTGTGAATGCTGAAAGTGTAGCTCTGTGTACCTCCATGTGTGACCACAAAAAAATTAGTGCAGGGAAGATAAGGATCTCCATCTGCTCAACAACTCTCCTACATGAAGAAATGGCCCATTTAAAAAAAACAAAAACAAAAAACAACACAACCCCCCCCCACACACACACACACACAAAAACCACACACAACAAAAAACCCACACATCTTTACTGAAAGTTGAAGAGGAAAAGGGAGTGAAGATGAGGGAGACTGTGGACTTTAGTGACTGATCCATTATTTGGTGTCATTAAAACCAAACATACATGCCACTGATGGTTTGAATCAACCACTCTTAGAGAAACAGCTAACATTATGTAGATGGATTAAAAAAAAAGAGAAAAAGAAAAACACACACTTGAAAAGCATCAAAGGGAATGCACACAATGGATTTGTTTGCTGAATAAACCTGCACCACAGAACCCTTCAAATTCTTGAGGTTGGAGGCACATCCCAAAATGACATGGAGTACTGTGAAGAATCCTTCAAGAACTCTTTACGCTTTTCAAACACACTCAGCAGGCTAAGATACTAAGCTCTATGGACAGAAGATTGTTTTCTGTTGTTCATGAAATTACCAGGAAGAAGCAAGCATATAATTTAATACCAAATGCTATTCAGAAACCATGCTCCGAGACCCAGATGACTGTATCTTCAAGTTCCTCAGAAGAAGGTCTGGTACCATCATGCAAGCGCCTCGAAACAGAGCAGGTTCTGAAAACAAAGTTGCCTCATCTACTGTGGAACAATTATCTTGTCTGCTTCCTGCCTTATTTTCCTTCCCTGCTCTCAGGAGAACCCGCATGTGTGCACCTGACTGTGCATAGGGTGAGAAGAACAAAGTCTGAGACATTTTAGATTCTACCTAACAGCATCAGAAATACTCTGTTCTAAAGCTGTCCTGTGTCTGCCACTAGCTTATCTGAGTCTCAAAGAGGTCAACGTTTGGTCATCATCAGTCATGAGAATTAGTATGAAAACAGCATCACAAACATTCAGCTGCCTCAACCAGCTCAGCCTGTCTGAGATGTCCAGTGACACTGACAGACCCCTAAAACCAGATCAGTCTGACACTGAATAGGCCACTCTGAGAAGACAGGCAACCTGGCACATACCAAAACGTAGTAGTGACTCACTCACCCACTGACCATGGCATGAGGAAGAAACTATTGGCCTACATCCTGAACTGTTCACATCTGAAAAACTTTTGGATGTCATTAAGTCTCTTTGACACAGCAAATGCCCTATGAAACAACAAACACAATGTGCATTTCAACCTACCCTCAGTTTGTCACAAGTGCTCTAATAGAGCAGTTGACCTGGAACACATTCTCTTCCAGGCTATTCAATAAGGTCAATCCTACAGAAAAAACACCCTCCAACTGTCTGGCACTGCACCAGCACAGGCTACTTTAACAGAGCCACGTCATAAGGCTGCACATAAGAAAACTGGAATGAGGCCAGCCACATCAGTCCGTATAATTCGACACTTAGCTAAGTCTTCATGCTTATCATAGGATAAACCAGACTACAGCCACAGAAATGGTGTCTCTGAGCAGGAAAACAGTTTTTGGGGGGGTATCTTCTGCAGCACTAAAATTGAAAGAGGAGGCCACTGCTCAGAATGCAAAGAAATGCTGCAACTCAACCAAAGGCAGCATTGAAAGAATGGGGTTTATTCAACTTTCATACTGCATGTGCCATCTGTGGAAAGGGTGCACAGGCATACCTTCCTTGTACCACCAGGTCTGGACTATGGCTTGAGTGCTTAAGTATACGGACACCCAAACCCCGTGGATGCCTTCTACCCAGGGATAATTAACTGTCAGTGAATCTGCCCAGCAAGCAAGAGCAAGTATTCTGATAACACCTCCTACTCAAAGCTCCTAAACAGCAAAACTGGCATATGCCAACTTTAAAATACATTTACATGAAGTATCAGAAGCATTGCAACATTAATTTAAAATAGGATATACATCATCATGCAATTTGTCCACTTGGTCTCAGGCTACTGGTTCTCATTGCCAAATCAACTGTAAATAAAATATGCAGCAACTCAAGGTTGTTTAAAAAGTATCAGTCCATTTCCTTAGAAAATCTAAATTTTTATTATACATACTGTATTACACTGAAAATACGTACCCAAAGATGGAGTATTTTGAATTTACAACTGTACAAAAAAAACAATTAATAGAAAACATATGGGCTATGCTATAGATGTAACATTTTACAAAATGACATTTCTTGTTAAAGGCACCAGATTCCCAGAGGGCTCTGGCTTAACATTTTTTAGTCTTTTTTCCAGTCAGATCTTACTAGGAAAGTGTGGTTCACTCTTAAACTGTATAATGTCAAAGTCTCAAGGTTCTTTCATCTAGACGAGTGGTCTGTGCTTTGACATGATCTAGTGAGAGAAACTACCAGTTTCATATGGAGGTATCAATCAGCTACTGAAGGCTTCCTCCTCATCACATCCAGCATCCTATGGTATTTAACTGAAAGATTAAATGGCAAAGCTACCAGTGAAAACCAAGTTAACCCACAAAATACTGGCCCAATACTAGACTGTTAACCATACTAAGCCTGGACAGCTTTGTATGGGAATAACTACAGAGCACTACAGTAGGAAAAACCGTTCTGTCTAAAAGGGAGAAGGAATCTACAATCAGAACTCTTGCTCAACATCCCCCTTGGGCTCACCTTCTTTATTAACCTCACCTCACTGTTTCCAGTCCTCACAGCACTCGTGAGTTCAGATGGAGCCTAAAGAAACCCAGCACTTTGCTGTGGGACAAGTTGTTCAAGCAGCTTAGGTATGAACGTATGTGTTCTTTCTCCCCAAAGAATAAAGATTTAGGACAAGATACGGCAAAACACAAGCCACTTTCATTGCTTCTTTCTCCAGTATTCCATACTGGAAAATCAAATAAGCTAATTCTTCATATCTTGCCGAGACTTGCATATCAGATAGGTGTCTCTATTAGCAAGGACAAGAGAAGGTGGGACATACCGCCTTGATGAGGTCCAAAAATGCACTTAGGAAGCTTGGGCTTGCTATTCCCTAGAACTTCAGGCTTGGACAAAGGGAAGGGAAAAGGATGAAAACAAAACTTTAATATGAAATCTCTGAACTACTTCTCTGGTCAGTCTGTTGATATATCAGCAAATCATTCTAGAGTCAAGTCTATGTTCATTTAATTTTGCAGCACATTGAGCCCCACTGTACAGAATCCAGCTAAGTGACTGAATATTTAAGACAAAAAATATCAAGCTCCAGGGCCAGCTTTCATTCTGTATCCTACTACTCCATTGCACTGGAATTTGAATGTTAGTGTTGCCCCTTCTGAATTGTCTGGCACTATCCCTACTCTCAGTCAGGCCACTGGTTCAGTGATTTCATTGTCTGAACTGAAGAGCTCCACATTGTTTTATTTCTTACCAGTATCATTATTTTAAACAATATTGAAAAGGCTTCCCTTTCTTTAGTCATCTTAAAAAAAAAACCTCTCTGGATACAAAGATCAACTTGAAATTATGACCCTCAATACCATAGCATTAAGTCACTTTTAAGAATAAATTATTTTTGCAGCTTTAAATTGTCTCATCCTAATGACCATAACCTAACTGGATTAAAAATATACTAAGCTTGTATTTAAAATTTCAGTTTATTGCATGTGACTATTTTAGACAAAGAGGCCTAGAGACCAACTTTGTCACGCAGCAAATAAGAATAGGTAGCAGTATGGTATAGCTTCCTACGCACTATCTCACTCAAATGACTCAACCGCATTCTAGGAGGACTTCTTGAAGAGTGGAGGGAGAGCTATCTCCATCCCAACGGCACAGATCTGAAATGCAGACCTCCGTCCAACTAGTGGACCAAGTAAATTTAGTGAAGGTCCCCATTAATCTGAAGTGAGCCAAAGAGCCATTACACAGCAACTCCTGATCACTACTGAACTGCACCGAAACTTGAATCAACAATTTGGAATGAGAGTACACGCCCCTCAAGTCAACCAATTCTCTAAAAGTTCTCTTCCTTAAAAGATATATTTGGTACTTGCATCTTATCTAGCAAGCAAGAACAATTAAGACAGAAGTATCATACATGTTTGCTTTACCGAAACGGATCATCATAAAAAGCTGTTTAAAAATCTGAATGCAGACAAGAAAAGGAATGTCACTTTTCTTTAAGCCTTTCTTTAAAAGACGAATACTTTCATATTCTGTTGTTAGCTCTTACCGTGTAACATACT
The DNA here is from genome assembly GCF_036370855.1 of Dromaius novaehollandiae. Taxonomy (NCBI): domain Eukaryota; kingdom Metazoa; phylum Chordata; class Aves; order Casuariiformes; family Dromaiidae; genus Dromaius; species Dromaius novaehollandiae. Next base: position 78,986,111 of record NC_088101.1, on the reverse strand, counting down.
ATATCAAATAAGTTATAGCCATTGTGAAACACATTTATAGTGAACTCATTCTAAAAACTAAAACCCACTAATCTTCTTTGCTTGTCAGGCTGATTTTTAACTGTTCAAAGAAAAACTGCAACTGAAATTGCAATTTACGTTGCCTCTGAAACAGGGTAATTAGGTGAAGGAGATTTCCCAGTGTGACAGTTATATGTGGAGTCTAACTCTCACGCTGAGACATGCATGGACATGCACTCCATAACGGTAGCAGCTACCATCAAGTAACTCGCCCACTAGGTGAGTTAAAACATTCTGTATATCTATCTGCTCAAATAAAGTTAAGAAATCTATATTTTTGGTCACATCTTAAAATACTGTAAAACACAGATTTCCTCATTATGTTCTCCCTGTTCTGATGGATAATTAGTTTGAAAAGCTAAAAACAAAAATGCAATAAAAATTCCCAATACAGAAGGCTAAACAATCATCTAAATATCTTTGTTAGTATACAATATACCAATGGGATTTGGTCTGCTTTCTTTTTAGGAAAAAAAGAAACAAAAAACAAGGCAACCCAGCCTCGCATTGTCCTAAGAGTTTCACTTTAACATCAGCCTCTAGTCAGCCCAAGGTACCTCCTCAGTCCCAGACAACCACTATGCTACTCATCTTTGTGTTTCTTCCTTCTGAGCACTGTTCCCTAACAAGTGCAAGTCCACATACAAGCACTGGCAGAAACCAAAGTTTTAATCCAAAGTCTCCATTGAAGGATGAATCCAAGTCTCTAAACGATGAAGCCTGAACTATGTACGTAAGCCCTGTCAATAAATGCAAGCTATACTTGTACAATTAAAGCAGGCTTATACCAGTGGTGTAAACACTGTTAAAGATTAAAACGTGCTTCTACTGGAAGGGGACAAGTATAAGGCACATTTATATGCCAGTATAATTGCAACCACATTAGTGATTATACTGATATAACTACATTGGTAAGAACCACAGCTACACTCATTCAAATTTCTTTTTAGATTAGGACTTGGTTATCAAGCACTTTAAGACTGCTCAACCAAACATACATTAACACTGCCTCAAGACAACAAATCTTTCCAGCCATCTGCATTCAGAGATGTGTCATTCAATCACTACTAGGGCCATTTTTTAAAATAAGCTGCAACTGGTCTTGAGATGTACAAGTTTCATATCCTCTCATGCTGTTCAAAGGGCTTGCTATGCAAGAGCCATAGATCAATTTCTGCCCTAAGACTCATAAGGCAAAGAGCTATCACCTCCAGATAGCTATAAGCCACTGCTACTTTCTTTTTTCTAGCAATCTTAAATTTGATATTTTTTTCTTCAGAAAATTATGATACTCAGTTTCTCTTTATCTCGATTTATGCCAAATATAGGTTAATTCATGCTGGGCATAGACATTCACAATATAGCAAAGTTAACAAAGCTGCTCAGTCCCATCCTATGACCCAAGCATAAATAAGCTAAACATACAGTGGGTACCATTAGACACTAGACATCTACCACCTGCAATATTTAGTTTTACTGCAGCTGAATTATAAAATAACAAAGCACCAAGCTATGGTGCTTTAAGTGTCCATTCTTAAAATAGAACCCATGTAGCCAAAGAAAACATTTTTACAATAAAGATCTGTGCCCTTGTTTAATGGTAAACTGTGAATGATTGCGCAGTAGTCTTTTCCTCAGGTACTTGGAAGTAAACTGCTCCCATCTGTAATCTTTCAGTTGTGATCTCCATTTCTGGCATCTTGAACTGCAGGAAAACAAAACACAGCAACAAAACCCCCCTAAGATTACCTCTCCCTTTTCCCTCTTCCCCGATTTAAAGGAAAAAAAAAAGTGTGAATTTGAAACCTTCTTCTGTGTTCACTGAGCCCACTTAGGTTGAAGAGCCACAACTTCTACTCTGGAGGGTAATAAGAAACGTATACATGAATGCCATTTTGTACAGTTGACATACTCTACGAGCTGGTTGACTCTAAGCGTGATTTGGTCCAGTCTGCTGTTGCTGCATCTCTTAAGAAACATTAGTTATAGGTTTGTACTTCTTGAATCTGGTCCATTCACCAGTAGCATAGTTCATTTCAAAGACTGTATCAACCAACATAGTGGTGCTGCCAGTGCCATCTGCCTTTGGTAAGTCTTCTGTATGCTCACTAAGTTTAATTTGAATGATGTCACCTTGCTCTTGGCAAGGATTCTCTGCAAAAACAAGAATAAAAACAAGTTAAACATGTTTCAGCACTGTGTATTAGAAAAGGTAAAGAGCACTCAATGGAGATTCAATGCCTAATACTGGAGTGGGGGAGATGGGACATGACACAAATCTGATAGCACATATATGTCACTAGTACATCTAGCCACACAAAGACCTTCTTGCTTCTATGCCTCACAGACTGAGTTTTAGCTATACCTAAAGAAAACCAAACCCAAAAAGATGAACCTCAGGGCTGAAATAACTGGAAGAACAACAAAATGGGGAAGAAAGCATGACTGTCATTTCTGTCTGCCTTGAGAAATATAAGAGAAGCTTTTATTCAAATGGAATTTTATAAACCTGAATTAACAAAAAGTTATTTTATTTAGAATATATATCATAATTAAAAGCATCAACAATTTTCAGCAGTTTAGGAAACCCAAACACAGCTTCACTGAAATCCACTCATCCAGAATACTCAATTCCACTCCAGCATGAGTGCTAACTGTTACACTTTAAGCTGACAGTTAGGGAAGCTCAGGTATATCAGAGTTGGCAGTCATTTACCCAACTTTCAGAAGGTGTTGACATTATTACTGTAGGAATATATATCTGCACATATGAAAAACAACATACACACAAACACACACTTTTAAAACCATATTTTACCTTGCTTTACAAAAAATCCTTGTAGATATACAAGTACCTCTTATGTACTAAACACTTTTTTAAAAAAGTATACTAAACTTTTTTTAAAAAATGCAGGAGTCACAGTAACTCTACCTTGGTCATCTTGAATTATTTACTGTATTGATCCAAATACATGAGCAACTCTTAGGCTCCAGCACTCCAGTGATAGAGCCCTCAAATATCAAATTAGAAACCAGAGCTGGTACAGATGACAGAGTTCACTTAAGGACTCCTATGCCCATTCTCATCTTACATCTGATACTCTTCTGGGTAAAACAGCTTTGGTCTATCAAGGCCAATATATGACAGGATCTAGCTATGGGACAGCTTCTCTTCCTGTGATTCACAGCACCTATGGTTATCTGTGGTCTCAGAAACAACAGTTGCTGCATTTCTAATGTTAAGGAGTTAGTGAAGAAGCCCTCTACTATGAACCCTACACCTCAACTTGCCCTGAAAGAATCTGCACTTATTGGTCTCCTAGACAGGACACTAGAACCCAATCAGTCTGTTCACTCTTCTGACTGGCTGCCTTGTTTCTCCTCAGTCCCTAAGTAATGATATTATGTGTGTTCAGTTACACATATACTTTGTACACAGTGACTCCTTTGATGGTGTGTTTGACTTTTATTGGTAACAGGCCCTAAAGATTCCCAATAGTCTTACATTTTAAAGCTTTAATTAAGTACAGTCCAGAGTACTGCTAAAGCAAGAGACTTCCATTCACATATACACACTTAGAAGTGCTAGAACGTATTTCAGAATTAGATATTCAAAAGCAAACTAATTTAGTCTCAATACATACCTCTAGATCCTGCCATGAATCCAAGTATAAGAGCCTTTTCTGGCCTTGTAACTTTGTTTGCAGTCTTGAACATTTCCTGTGCAGCATACATTTGCTCCCTCTGCAATAGATAACAACAAATATGAATTCCACTGGAGAAAATACTGCCAACACATACTGTATTAATACCCAGAGACAAGCATATAGACCTACAAACTTTCCCCTTACCATTATAAAAATATTTTTAACCTCAAGGCTTTCCCTCTTTAACACATATCCCTAACATTTACACAGCAGGGGCAATTAAATTCTGAAACTCAGACCGAAGAAAAAACAAAAAAAAAAACAAAAGAAAACTTCAATAGATTTAATGTTTCTACCAGTTTTGTGTTCTTCGTGACATTAGAGAAAAAAAATCCCCCCCCCCCCGCCAATGCTTCCCATTGCAACCCCGAGTTGCAAGAATTTACAAGGGAGATTTTTTTGATAAATGAAGCAGAGCAACTAAAAAGAAGAGTCACCTGGTTTCTTAAGGTTCAGAACCTGCAAGCCAAGCGTACAGATGTGCTTAACAAAGTCTTTGAATCAGCTGTATTTTGAATTAATTACCTGCTTATTTCAAGCATGTACATATATACAAACATACCAGCAATAAAAAGCTTCAGGACATAAGGAATTACAGTTGAGTGTTTAGTCTCCTCCCCACCCCCAGCCTTTAAGACTTGTGAAAGAAAGGAGGAAAATAAATAAATAAATAAACAAACAAAATAATCAAGGCTTCCACCTTTGGTTAATCTATTGATATCTTCTCTCCTACCACTGTAACGACAAGATCATTTTTAGCAGCTTAGATCATATGCAATTAGCTGGACAACAGCTCTGGTAGAAACATGCCTTTCTCTCATTCTATTTACCTTACCAGATAACCTTAAGAAACACAGTGAAATTATTTGTATTGAGGAACACAACATTTTATGTAACAAGCAGCAGTAAGTACAGACATCTTACAGTAACAGTGGACAACTATAAACTTTGCAATTAGCATTTATAAGACAGTAATGCTAATGAAGCTGCAAAGCATTTTGAATATCTTTCATTATAATTAAGCAGCCTCAACCTCCATGACCAAAAGGTCAGGAATTGCCAAGACACTGAATAAGATAAATAATAAAAAGTTGCGTTTTCATATCTACATCAAAAACAGCATTTGAAACACTCAGACGTCAGAAAGAACCTATTCTTACTTACCGTGAGAGAGAGGCTTTTTTTCGGTGGTGGCTGTTGCTGAGTCTGGGGAGCCACTTGTGGTGCTTGTGCTGCAGGGGAAATGGCAGGAGGTGTGGTAGGCGTTAGGGGCGAGGTAGGTGTAGCTGCGGGTGGATTAGAGTTACTATTGTACATGGGTGTTCTTTGTTTGAACTGCGTAGGAAGAGTTGTGGTAGCGTTTGGAGCTGCAGGCTCTTCAGTCTGTCTGTTAGTCTGCAAGGCCTCCCGTGCAGAGCCGGCTGAAAAAAACAATCAGATAATTTAAAAACATTATTTCCACACAGAGGGATCTATATCACCTATGGCCTCCAAAAAGATCTAGAAATTCCACTTTTCATTTTAGTGGCATAATTCAATATGTCATGTAATATCTATGTGAAAATTTTAAGAAACAAATGCTTTTTCCCCCTCAGCTATCTTTACCAATTATTGGATGATTAAGTGACTTATTGTCCAATACATGTTACACTGTATATCATACTATACAGATTATACTATATATCAAGTTTTATGTTTAAGGGAAATTGGATTTAATTGAAACTGATTTACTTTTTAGCTGATATTGCTATAAACGACTGTACTCTAGCCCTATCAAGGTTACTGTACTTTTACGCAGGAGCCAAGACCACAAAAATATTTCATCAGTTTTTACCTAATGTAGCAGCAGCTTCCAAAGGAAATGGTAATTAAGTCTCAGCCAGTAAGCAAATACTGAAAATACAAATACTTAGATGTAGATAACAGAATTAAATCCAGTCTTCAAAAAAGAAAAGTCACTCATTATTTACACAGTAACTGCTAAGAGGGTTAAAAGCCCACAGTATCAGCAGTTCCAATTTTGACTTTTTTCAGTTGATTTATTCACCTATACCTAATATAGGGAAGCTGTTATTCCAAAACTAAGTGAGGCCAGAGGTTAGGTATTTGATCAAGTTACTATGATATTACAAGTTACCATCTGTCCAGCAAACTGCAGCCACCCAATGCACACTAACAGTCACGTTCTTTTGCGCCTCTTAGACATAGGTACAGTCGCTTAAGCACCTTTCACAAGTCTCATGAGGCTTAAACTAACCTACTCCACTTGACGTTCAGAGTAAACTGGAAGGCAGATACAGACTAGAGCTCAGCTGATGCCTTTTAGATCAGGCTTTAAGAATCTGAGTGAGGTCTATCACTCTCCACAATGTAGGCACAGACATAACACTGGTTTTAACAATATGGCCTGTATCTAGTAAGATGTGAAGTGGGAAACTGAGCACTTAAGATAAACATTCATAACAATTAGCTACCCTTTTTGTGTGAATCTACCTATAATAAAAAGAAACTGCAAAATCAGTAACTTAAAATATTTCCAGTTAACTTCTACTAAATCCATCTGCTAGATGGATTGTTCAGTTTTATATCCCAACAGCTTATTTCAAACACAGCTGATACAAAGACACAGGAGACACACACAAACAGGCCTGCCTTTTTAAAAAGACGAACATCCAAAATCCAGTTCTAACAGTTGTCTACATTTTTAAAACACTGTAGGATTATTCTCAAATTTTACTGTCATCCTCATTTGATTTGAAAAATGAATGTACTACTTTGAAGCTTTGCTCACAAAATACAAAATCAAATCACTACAGATTTACAAATTTGAGCCACGTGATAATGAAATAGTGCAGTCTGCTTTAAATATTATGTTTTATATAAAGCAGGAGCTACCAAATCCTTAGGCAAGCACAACTAATGAACTCAAACACACAGAATGGAGCCTTAAAGGAAGCATTAAGACTATGGCTACAGAGTTACTCATTATAGAGTGAAGGAAGCAACTGTACATGGGAATCAGTATCTCTAAGTTTTATTATTGACTTCCTCTCATCTCAGAGTAAGTGACCTGCATAAAGTAACACGTGTCTTAATTATGCAACTTCATATTGTAGGAAACCAAACCTGCGGATTTTCTGTGTGTGTCTTATGTTAAGAAAACAGCTTGTCCACGAGGAGAGTAAGATATCTCACACCCAGAAGGAAAAATTAAGTTAGAAAAATTAAAGACAATAGAGAATTTTAAACTAGACTTTCTGCTGTTGAACACAATGCCAACGCTCTGAAAAATAATACTAGCAGCTGACAACGCAGATGTGCTCTTGGCTGTGCTCCTTCTGGAGCTGCCAATTTTCTGCCAAAGAGAGATATGCACGGACCTTCAGAGAGATTCTGAATTCCGTTTCAGAGCCAAGTTAGCAATCAGTTTTTGCATATACCTCTTTCTATAGTGACCAACATGCTACATCTCACGTTCACAGAGACAAACGTTACAATACCAAATCTCAACAAACAAGAGTAAAAATAATGAATTAAATTGCAACATTGATTCTCTGTCAACTACCAGCTTTGGTAATGAATCCCAGTCAGGCATGTCTGTTGCAGCAAACTCCTAGGTTCCTTTAAGACTTTACATGCAACAGGGAAAGAAAAAGGTAAAAGCAAGTGTGTTAAATGGTGCAGAAATAAAGAATTTGTATGAACACTCTTTATTTTACTCTTGGAAAATTTTCCAGCATTGAAAGTATGGCACCTTTCAAAATATGCAGGAGGTCAGCTATTATCTGTTGGACCTTTAAAGAAAGGTAAAAAGAAAATGCAAAAGAAAGGGAGTGGTGGATCACAGCCTGGGTGAAATTTAGTATGTACCTGACTGTAGAAACATATCTGACACTTGAAAGCAACCATCTAGCTTGCAAGTGCATGCATATGGATGTGTGTATATGAAGTGTATATTCTACACCTATGCATATTCCTGGTGTTTCTTGAGGGATGAAAAGAAGGCTGGATTTCCTCTAGTAGAGTAAGAAAAACAAACAGAAAGTACCTTTGCTTGCTTGACTTAACTAACAGTCATTTTAAGACCTAAAAAGAACAAGCATTTCCTTTATTTAGACTAAATGGCAGGTCTGGATACCTAAAACCCAAGATCATGGTTCCCTCACACATTTTATAGCCTGTTACGGTCAGTGTGATTAGAGTGGAGGGACAGTATGTTCGTAAATAAGAGCAGAGCTAGACAATAAAGCTGTATAGAATCAGAGGTATTGAGCCCCAATAGCAAAAAAGACTCTTTACCTGGCTGTGTTTCAGAGCTTGGGATATACGAGGAAGATGGCACCACACTAGGGGTAGCAGGTAAATAACTTGTAGAAGGCAGTGCAGGTTCATTGTTCAACGAGCCAAGTTTCTGCAAAACAGCAAAGAAAGCGTTACAGCCATACTGCATGAACTCGTATGCTGTTTTTGCATTTTAAATACAATTTCAACATTAGTTCTGCTAGGATGTTCCTTTTGGGACTTAATTATGGATGACTCTGCTAGGGCAGTTTGCTATCTCAACCTTAACTTACTATACAAACTTCAAATATTATAATGACCCTAGGAAAAAAAAAGCAGCTCTTCCCCACCACCACCCCAATACAGATCAAAGTTGCTTCCAAAGGAACAGACTGAGCCAGGAAAAGGTACCAGTATAATGGAATGTGTACTTCCACAAAGAATCGAGATGCTGTAGTTGCAGCTGCTGAAACTTGCATCCTACCTTGAACATTGTAACTTTCCTACATAGATAAGTTTTAAGACTTTGAAAGCTTTCAGTGATGCTTAGATTTTCTGTAATCCTGGAACAACTTAACAACTTACAGCAAGAGCATTATTTACAGCACACCATGATTCTCTGATATGTGGTACTGACAGATTATTCTCTACAGGCAGCACCTCTTTTAAACAGCATTGTCTGTGTGGACCATACCAGCAAACCAGGAGCCCTTGCAAACACCATAGTCCAGGCTGCAAAATGCAGTGACTTCAAATTGCCCTCAATTCCTTTGTCCCATTTCTCAGCAAGTAGTATGGAGACTGGATCATAAAATTTTTGCAGATGGTACACTTTGAAGAATCGCACTTACTATAAAAATAAGTGATCTTCTGCCTGACTAAGCGTTGCGTTTGCCTCTGCTTCATGATGAGCAGGCAAAAAAATGTGTTCACACATGGGCAAAAGTCCTACAAAAATATCACTTGAAAACATGGCCCAACAGAATGCGAAGGCCCCTAGGACATATGTAAGCAGCAGGCCTAATCAGTGGTAAAAACACAGATGAACTCATCTCCACCCAAACTGGCAGTCAACACTGACCTAAGGGAGAGATGTCATCTAGGCTCAAGCCAAAGGAAATGCCATGTCTTGTACATAGCAATTATGCATGATGATATCGCAAACACAGTGTAAACACAATCGCATTGCATTCTTATGGCAATCTTCACTTTAGTCCAATCCAGCCTTACTAAACATAAGGAGATGAGGGAGGAAAAGTTTAGGGTGAGTAAGTCTAGCAGACAGATCATTAAAGTAGCTTTACCAGACAAAAACACTGGGATTGATATTCCTGTAAAATATATTTCAGATGGAGTCTGCTAAAAAGATACTTTTTTCCTGTCTTTCTGCAGAATGCTAAGGCCTCCACTCCTGACACATGCATGCCAGGATCTGCCCACATGCTGTTTTCAGCATGTGTGCGTCCTAAGTTTCTAGGTCCAAAACCACGAGACCAGTGTCGCATGTGCTTACCATTAGGTTCCATAGGCTTGCCAGCTGACTCATAGGCCTTGTAAACAGAGTGCTCTTTTCTGGCAAGCATCATATATCAATACATGGACTTATAAATGGGTAAAGAGTAATGGTAACTACTTTAAATTTTGGCTAAGTGAAAACACTGAGGATTTGAGATAGATTTCTGTCCTCCTGAGAGGCAAAGGAACAGTAGGTAGAGCAGCCTCAAATTATCTATTAGTACTTCCAAAGTAACTCCAGGCAAACATTTGCTGAATAAAAACAGGCAGTTTCCAAACTCAGAAAGAAGTCAGGACAGGACCCAACATTCCTTTTCTTTTCTTCTTCTTTTTTTTTTTTTTTTTTGTTTTAAAAAAAAGTGCTGAGTGAGATATGGTCTTGCATCATGGTCTTTCCAATAAGTCTTATCTGAAAACATAAACCACCACCACCACCGAATGAATTACCTCTAACAGTATAGCTTTTTCAGTATATCAAGACAACTTTTTGGAAAAGACTGCTAAGAGAAGGAGAGGCCACCTCTGAACCTTACAGGCTTTTTGAAAAACAAACTTATCACCTATGGATATTTTGGACCTTTCAGTGGTAGTGGGACTTGCTGAACTAGTTATTAGACAGATTTGGAGACCTCAGAAGACATGGCCTTCTGGAGTAAGCATCGGTTCCCCTCAGTGAGAAGCTGACAAGGTATCAGATTAAACTGAATGAGAACTGCACTCCAATTACTAACAGTCATTCACCCCAGAGGACCAGACGGGAGCGAGTCCAAAGCAAAAACCATCAAAGACATACAGCTTGAAAGTTTGGTCTTCACCATCAGTTGCTTCACCCTGAGGATCCACTCTAAAGCTGCCCTACCGGCTAACTTGTGCTTCCCTGATACGGCTGAGAAGGAAGTCCCTATCTACAACCTTATGTGCTCCTAATCAGCTCAATGATTCATAGCAAGGTCTCTTTATTTTCGCTCAGTTGTTCAATGGCACAAGCTCAACAGCTATATCTAAACTGTGGACCTCCTCAGAGATGCTGCTGTCATTATGTACCATCCAGGTTTCGTACTTAGGACATCAGGGAGATCTACTATTCGAATAGCTGCAAATATAGCTTCCTCATCCAGTGAGCACTTCTCTATGAAGCGTACATTTCTCCTAGATGGTACTTGGATAAGACTCAGTGTTCAGTCTGTGAAGCCGGGACTCGGGAACGGACACCTAGAGTCAGTAACAATGCCTTTGCCTTCCCAGGGCATTCTCGTTCCTTAGTGCCCCTCCATCACAGTGACAACTAAGTAGTGTTAACAGCTGTACTTTTGAGCTTAGAACAACAAAATGGTTCAACAGGGAGCACCAAAAGGTACCTACACAGACCCCTAAGAGGCATGCTGTCCTTGGACCACCTCTTGTTGTTCAAGTGCACTTTAAGAAAGTTTTGGATACAAACAAAAATATATACAAAGCTTAAGCATAAGGGGTTCTAGTATTTATCTCTGTGCAACACAATAATCATAAATCAGAAAGACTTAACTTTGCCTATTTTAGACCTCTATACAGGTGGACAGAGGAAAGGGGAAGGGAAAGAAAGAAGCAGATGGGGAAAGGGAAGGAGAGAAGGTTATCAGATCTCAAGGAATAATTTGTTTAAATACAAACTTAGATCCACGCATTGCAAATAAAGCAAGCAAACACTTTTTCTAAAGGTTACAAGACAGAAACAGTTGTACTATCTTGTAATCAGGATTACTGAGAAGATGGGGCCACCATGACCCTTATGCCTTTAACCACTCTGGTTGAAAAAGTTTCCAGGACTAACAGACAGTCCTAAAGACAGCAACAATGTCAGAAATAATGACATGGAAAGCAATTTCAGTCACTAAGGAGACACAGACAGAGCGGAACTCTTGAAAATGACCGTCTAGTTTCAGAGCACATTCCTATCTTGTATCTCCGATAAGAGAAAGCAATCCTCAGTTAAGGAAACACCCCACCACAAACTTGTTTTCCTAGAAAAACAGTAGCAAGAAAACAATAAAACACCTTACCTTCATCCTGCACTGAACTTTTTATCTAGTTTAGTGAAAATGTAAAATGGAATTTTGGAATAATTAGAATTTTTACATTAAGAGGCATGTTTCAACAATTTAGAATAAAACATATCATTAAAATGTTTAGAATCAAGTAAAACATGGTTTCTCATCTCATGGTTTCTTACCTGTGTAGACACAAGGCCAGCAGCATAATCTGGAGTAGCATTTTCTACTACTGTTTCTTCTTTGGCTTGCTTTTCCACAACTTCTGTATCTATTGGATAAAAACAGAAGTCAACTCAAGGAAGCTTTCCTAATTACTGAATTAGATTTACTTTAAACAAAAATATAAACCCCACATATTTCGAAGTCTGCTAATATGCTTAGAAAGTATAACTTGAAATGTTAGCAGATGCATTGATTTTCACACAATTTTTTTTAATGTAATCAACCTAATGATATAATGAACCACAAAAAATATACACTCATCAAGATACAATAACTATGTATCAGGCAGTACTGGCTAATTTTGTGATATCAGAAAGTACCAAAAAAAGGCAAGCAAAAAAATTAATTGCAATTATGATTTTGTTCTGAGATGGTATTCAATTTTTGCTAAAACGGTTGTTTTGGGATAAATATACCGCCTAGTGCAGCTTCCTGATACACTTAAATAGAGCACTGTACTGTTGCTTGAATTTAAAGAAGTATAGAAGGTATTATTCACTTGTTAAAATCTCTCAGCCTTAATTTTGGGGGAGAGCTATAAATAATTTTTACAAGATGACTTTAAATTCATTTACTTGGCTACTCAACCAGTAGAAATAAGAACACCAAAATATCTCAGAACAATTTTAGTATTGAAGCTATTCTCACACTTATCTTTGTTATACAAAGCACAAATGGCTAGTTCAAACCTCTTACGCTACTGAGTCAAGTTATTCCCAAGGCAAATGGCAGTATGATTAGCAACACTGAAGGGGGAAAAGAAAAAGAAGAAAAAAGAGGAACTCCTCTCTTAAAGTTGTGGTATTTTGTTTTTTGGGTGCCTTTTTAGCTGAAGATGACAGTTTTATAGTCAGAATAAAATGATGCTATAAACCTAGATCCAATTTGCAGGGTACATCAACAGCCTTTATAAGTACCATTCTATACCAACCTAATGTCTTTCTTCTTCTTTTAGCTTCACGGCCAGCACCTACCATGTCCAACTCAGAGATATCTAGAAGCTAGAAAGAGAGTGCAGAAATCTTAATAACCATTACTGAACTTAGGTAGCAGCTGGTATCTAAGTATTGTCCTTAATTTTTTTCTTAATATATTGACACCTGATTCAAAGCAGCACAAATTCAGTGTAGATCAGGGAGGAGAGCTGAGCTGAGGGAGAATGCAAGAGACGAAGAAAGAGTTCACCTACCTTTACTCCTCTTTCTTTACGCAGAGGTGTTCTTGAAGGAGGAATAGGAGTTCTGTTTCCAGAAGGACTAAATACACTAGGTGCTGAAGTACTTCTGAATGGAGCTTGTTTTGGTATTCCTTTGAGTGGTGCTTAAGGAAGATAAAAAGAGCAACAACTATAATACATGTTTACTTATTTACAAAGAAAAACATTAAGGAGGTCTCTTGGGCTCTTTTCTGTCTTTCTTCTCCCCTTCAACTTCCTAAGTTTCTTATGTGGAACTTCAAGAATATAATAAACGTTCTTCAAAGGTCAGACTGGGTTTTTACCCTTCAAACAAGGACTAAAGAAACTTTCTAGCTAATGCTTGCAACCACAAAGGATAAGTAATTTTTATTATACAGCTGTATGCCTTGAATATTTTCACATACATTTTAAACTAAGTAATCAAGAGAGATGCACCACTATCAAAACATACTTTTCCAACATACCCTGAGGCTTTCCTTACCTTTTTATGATTTTGAATTTGATTACTACCAAGGTTACTCTTCAAACTTCTGAGATCTAGTTACCCAGTAAAAACTGTACTTAATCAAAGATGTTGGGTACAGCTGGTTAAAGTTTCTATAACTGAGTAACACAAACATTCCTGCTAGCTTCCTTCCTTTGAATGAGCATGTGATTTGTGCTTACTGAATAGCCTCAACATACCACAGGCAGCAGGGGGACTGAAAGGGGTCAGAATCAGATCTGTTTGTGGGTGACATGTCAAGGATAGCGTGGAAGAACTAAGATTCACAACGCACTGGTGGAGGACAAATTGTTCTGGTACAAGGTAAGTTTTTGCAGGATGACCAACCTCCCTACCGTTATGAACCACAAACCAAAATCTGCCTACAGCCAGGTGGCAGTGCACACTGGAGCTAAAGATGCAGGAGGGCTCTGGCAGCAATTCATAGCAGAAGGTGACACTGATCCCCTCACCAGTGGTGCCACCACTCTATCACAGTATGGGGAGGCTGATGAACTGCCAGCCTCCAGAGCACCCACAGTGGAAACTTTCTCATCAGCTGAGGTTCAGGAACTCAGAACGCTGCATAGCTTCCACACCGAGATATTTTAGCTACCAGTCAGTCATGGGAGCCACACCTAGACAGTTCATAAGCTGCAGGGTAGCCACCCCAGCTTGTTCCAAAGTATATTGAATCACCACCCTTATTAAAAATAGCATAGGTCTCATTAACATCTCAATTTCTGGTTCCCCCACAAAAATGACTACACTTTGAGCCTCTGAACATAAAGGCGTACATCTTTACCTCCAAGGCATCCAAATCCCCCACTCCCAGCCTTTTAAATAAAAAAAAAAAAAAGAAATGTCTTGAATTTGGGAGAAATGGAGATCAACATCTAAATTTTTTGGTGGATGGGCTGCTACCTCGGATGAAGAAAAAGATCGTATTTGGCCAGCACTGCTATCTTGTGGTTGAGGGAATGAGGGCTCTTGTGACCCACTGGCAGGGTAAATTACTGCCTCACACAGGGGTCTGAAACATTGGAGCCGTTGTTTGCACAAGGAGGATCCAACTTGTTTCTATATTGCAAACAGAAAAATGGCAGCCTCACTACTCAGTGAAAGCTGCTACATCCATAAGAAGCAGTTTTCCTCCTGATTTTAGACTGTTACCCTCTATCTCCCACCTAATGTAAACACTGAAAACAGCATTCTTTCATCAGCTGCTAAAAAAATTAGGAAGACAACTCTATTTAACTATCAGGCCTTTGAGCCTCCCGACAATCTTATCTTTACCCTGCAATTTGAAGATCTACATTTAAGGTCAAACAAGATTCTTGTATACCTTCAAATCTAGAAAACAAGGTTAGATACTCTCCATCCCTCTAAATATCATACTGAAAACATTTTCAGCACTGGACAATCCTCTCTGATCAATGAGTCTAAACTTGAGATATTTACAGCAGCGTAAACCCCTACGGGTCCCATATAAGTAATATTTCTAGAGACCCTCTGGCTTTAAAGGTCAAGTCCAAGGACCAAGTCACTTTCTGCACTGGGACATTTTTAAATTCAAATTACAACTGCACCTTTTGCATTTCACGTGTGAACATGTGGCTAAAAACTTCAAAGCTCAAAACAACGCATGTTAAATAGCATCTACACAAAATATTTCATAGCCTCTAGCCATCATAGTAAATAATCCCATCAAATTTTATACCTCAGCATCATTTTGGTGGTCAGAAAAAAAATTCAGCTGTGCAGTGATTTAAAGTATGTTACTAATTCTGAACCCTTCTCCTGTTCCCAGTCACAAACTTACTTGAAAAATTCAAAGAGTTCAGGAACTTCTGTAAATAGCTGAAACTAATTTTTCAACTCTGTATTAACATTTATACATCTTTGTCATGTCCATTAATAGAAACCACTAATAAGCCTTAACAGCAATGGTCATACTGTCCCACTAAAATACTTTGTTACTTAAGCTTTAGAAAGCAATTAAGACTATCACAATGCTTGGCTGGCTCTTAACTTGTTTGAAACCGTTTGATAGAGATTTACTCATCTGTACTTTTCTTATCTGTTATTTCTAAATGAGCCTCCTCTAAGGAAAGCACAAGTTATTCCATGTACTATACTTCTTATAGTATTCTGCTCCCCACACGCTTTTTCTACGTGAAAATTCTACAGATGTGCGATACTTTCAGTCTACTTCGCAGTATTTAAAAGACCACAGCAGATTACTGTGATCCACTCGCTCTGTTCCCTTTTGGAGAAAGATGTCTTAGTCAGGAGTTATTCCTGGAGTGATGAAAGTTAACCTCTTACCCATGTCTACAGGCATGATCTAGCTGCACGTTTTAGCCTGACGGACCAACTAAGAAAAACCTCTTGTTCTTTTAGACAAGACATGTCAGAAACATTTAAATAGCAGCAGGGAGTGAGGGAGGCAGAGGAGAGAAATCCTTTCCTTCGATCAGAATTAAGTTTTATAAAATCAGACTTTGCAATTTTACTCTTCAACTATGCTATTTTATCAGATTTACTTTCAGGGAAGTAATACAAATGAGTCATACTTGTTGTATCTATTTTTTTGACCAGTCCCCTCCCTTTGGCATGAAAAGGCACTCCTGCAGTCTTCTTGAGCTGCTGTGCAGTTTCTGTTGCTAAAAAGAAAAGAGCTTTAGTTATTACAAAACATGCATTGGAAAAATACAACATATTGCTTCTATGTTAAAAAAAAATTAACTAAAACAGAAAAAGATGGGAATAGCCACAAAATAAATAAATTTTAATCTAAAAATAGATCATTTAGGTTTGGCAAATGCAGTATTTGCGGAAAATGCAAAATCAACATGACTATGTCACTGACAGAATAGCCTGAATTTAAAAAAAAAAAAAGTTATCAAAGTAGACAAATTATCCAAGAAAAAAAAGGAACAATTAAAGAAAACTTCATAAAATATAAAAAGCTACAGGCCTTGTATCACCTACTCATGTCACAAGCAAGAAAGAAGAAGGTGCTGCAACAGAACAGTACAGAGGCACAAAGTATTTTAAGATCACTCAGTTAATGCAGCCACCACCAATTTATATATGTGTATCATATTTTGCCTTTGTCAGTGAAAGCCCTCTTGGCTTTCACCCTCTATAGCCATACTGAGCAAAAGAAAGTATGAATTAGCAGCTCTTGTTCCCTCTTACAAAAACATGATAAAATAAAACTAGGTTCTCCTTTCAGTTTTGTTGCAAGAGCTTCAACCAAAGCTTTCCCTCACAAGTCTTCACAACCAGCTGTTAAACACTGACTGTGACACAAGAGAAACTATCTGTGCTTTAAAAACATATAGCTTTTTGTATGCCTTGAAATCTGGACATCTGAAACCTGGATTTAAATCGAGATTAGCGTTTTAATGTAATCATGGCCAGAATGACTCTCACCTGCTCCTCCACACGACTATGTATCAAAGGGGAGAGGGAGAGGGAAATCAGTCAGCAAAGCCCTTATAACAGAAAATTATAATGTATATTCCTGTATTCTGGAGAAAACAACTGAATATAAGTTTTCCTTTTATAATTTAATCTGTTACTCAATCTTATCAACTAGGTATAATACTACTTACACTTCTGCAAAAGTTCAGCTCGGAGAGTAGCACTTTTAGGTTTCCTTTTCAGCTGGAAGTGTTTCACTGGGGGAGTAAGTGGCCCAGCTAGTGTTGTCAAGGCATTTTTGTTTAAGTACTGGCATTCCAACGGCAACATAGCTGATGTTTCACATTCGCTTACTGCATAAAGAGTTAACACAGTACACATGGGTATAAGCAGCTCTTTGACAGATGATTATAAAACATATTAAAACTAGACTGTATAGCTGTTTTAAAGTTTTAGAGTCTCTGTTTAAATACCAAGAGAGTAATTTAATTTTAATTATTAGGATTAACTAAAATAGAGAAGAAATCAAAGGGTTTTTTTCTCCTTAAACACCAAGTTCCAGAATTACAGGAATCTAATACATGTTATTATTTTCAAAGAGGAGAAAAAGATAAAAAAGATGGAATTCTCAGATTCCATAAAACTTGCACATAAAAAGGAGACTACCAAACGGAAGTCCAAAGTAAGAGAACAATATGCTTCACCTCTAGGCTATTCTATTATTGGTCTACTGCAAACTAACTCCAAGATTGTTTCTGTCCATTAATACCTAAAGGTTTTTTCTAGGCAATTTGCTAAATCAATTCCATTGTAGTAGGAGCCGTTTTTGCATCACTATTTACTACATTATTTGAAGCAGCAACTGTGCAAACACCTGAGCCAGTATTTTTAACTCCTAGGCACTCCACAGTAGGCTGGACATCAGCAACAGAGCTCTCCTCATGTCCATTTTTCCCCGCCACCTCCTACCACTTGTTGGCCAGAGGAAGACTTGCAGCAAACAGAGGCACCCATCTGCACAGCACAGTGGGTAGTACCTCCACACGGACGAGGCTGTCCAGGCAAGGCACTGCGGAAACAGACCCTTGCTGTCTTCTCTAGTACCACAACACTCAAGACACAGCAGTACATGAAGAAAAATTATTAAGTTGTAGTAACTCAGTTATTACCTGTTGATGTTCTACAACGCTATTAAAGCCACACTAACTTGTGTGTTGCTTTTCATAAACATTTAGGATAATACCTGACATAAAAGTTCTGATGATTCATGAAAAAATAATTTAAGAGGTTACCATTCATCAAATATCTCAGTTTACAGTCCCAAATACTCAGTTTACAGATAGCGAGACATGGCCTTACTGCTTGTTCTAATACCAATGCTGTTACAATGGTAAGACTGGCTGTGAAAAAACAAGCTATAAGAAAAGTATCATATTTCTGTAATTTCCAACAACAGAAAAGGCTTACCTTTTTCTCTAAGCTCTCCTAAAATATCTTGAACATTGGGATTCTGTTCTTCAAGATCAAGGTTAAGGGAGCCAGTATCTGGAAAGGATTTTAAAATATCAGCTACCATTAAGACCCAGGGGTCTGAATCCAAGGTAGCGAGCTGGATAATTTCAGTCAGTGCCCCTTTCATCTAACAAAAAAAGAAAAAGAAAATCAGCCAATTGGAAACAGTCTTAAACAGGCTGTAGTTGGAAACTTAAAAATTAAAAAAAAAAAAAAGCACAAACATGCACAATATTTTACTACCAGGGAAGGGAAGAAGGAGACTGCTTCCACATAGTTATACATTAACTCTAGAACTAAGCAAAGAATGAACCAAGATAATTTTTTTTATACTGCTTTAGGTCAACCTAAACCAGGTTTGTTTACAGTTCTTGGCAACTCAGTTTTCTTTTAGCATTGATTTTTTTTTTTTTTTTTTTTTTTTTTTTTTAACAGCCAGGTTCTTGCAGGAGTGTCTCCTTATGTTCTACACCTTGCTTACACTCCCAGTGTATCCCAACTTTATATTAAGTGATCAGGATATCCAAACAAAATAAAAGTTATTTAGAAAGGGAATCTGAATGAAGACATGTCCCTTACTGGGCTACGGAATAAAACAGCAGACAGACCATATTTACATCATGTGAACATAAAATAAGTTCTCAAAATTTTAATTAAATTTAGACTGAAATAAATTGTTTCATGTTGAATCAAACTATATCGTTTGGAAAAATCTACTCATTACAGAAGTACACCCAGCCTTCTAATGTGCCACGAGTAACAAGATTTTTCCATCTGTTCAAAGTTTCTATAGTGAGAAAAAATCATTTAAGTTAAGCATCTATCTTAAAAAGAGGTAGATAACATATAAGATTAGCAAAATGACATTTGTCACAGTAATTTTCTGAATTACTTATCAAGATGCCTGCCTGCTGTTGGCATTAGAAATGAAATCACAGCTACAGTCACCTGATTTTACACAGTGAGTTATGATTTCTTAGTTATTTTATTTCATTCATATGTAGCCAAACCCTGAAATAAAAAGAAAGCGTTCAGTTTTTAAGAAAGCTCTTATGTAAGCATTAAAACTATTAGTCTTATAAAACTAAGATGTTCAAGATGTAACGTGCCTATCAAGCCACAAAACATAACAGAATAAAATTTCGTGGCAAGTATTTAGACATATTCCATCTATTCAGTATTAGCACTAAAGACCTTAAGCAAGTATAAGAAAAATACTTGAATTCTGCCTTCTTGCATCCCGTTGTGCTTACATATCGTGGCACAATGTCTATAGGTTTCCAAACACAGTCAGAAAAACAAAAGATTGATCTTATGCTATATTTCTCTTTATTTAGAACTGGGTTTTTCTTATATGAACATAATTTAATAAGCTTACTCTACTCATGCAATTCTTCTAAGAGATAAAAGTTAAACTTCTGCCATCTCTTTCTCGAGCACTTTTAGACCTCACTATTCTAAGTCAGATAAACATTGACATTTCTCAATTCCGTTCACCCACACGCAGATGTTATTGCCCTGTCACTTTAGTCAGGTATAAAATTGTGTTAGAGGAACAGCCTGTCATTTAGCATTGCTTCTTTTAGTGCTCATGTTCATACACTCACAAAATGAACCAGATCCGTTCATTTGATTGAAAACTAGCATCTCCCTATAGCTTTCAGCCTAATCAGACCCTTGCTGCGGTCACTGCAGTGACACAAGCGCTAGATAAGGACAGGAGGGGAGGCAGAACGAAGAAACACAAGAGTCAACTGACATTTTCAGTGGCATTATTGATTTATTTTGGATTAAAGTGACTACATAACCACGACCACACAGTTTTGACTTGTCATCAAATTCAACCAACGCGCAACACAGAGAATCAATTTCTAAGAGTTTCTGATCTTTGTTGCCCTCTATCACTCATTTCTTTCTCGGAAAGTGTAAGAGAACCCAGATTCCAGAGAACAGAGACACGGACAAATCTACGCCTAAACTACCCATCACAAGTTGCTTCTACTACAGTGCACGAGGGTTGCGTGAATACTATCCAGAGTTCCACGTTCTCCTATCTATTCTACAGGAATTACAGAATAGATTTATACAAAATACCTAAAAATTTAAAACAACATCTAATAAAAGCTGACAAAACTTACACCAGCTTTTATCTGGACACTACCAGTCCAGACAAATGAATAGAATACTTTTCTTTTTTTTTTTTTCCCTCCTTTTTTCCCCATCAAAACAAACTCAGAAAAACAACAATTGAAAGAAAAATATCTCCGGTATTCTCCCCATTTACCCATATCTGCTCCACAAAACTCGCATTTGCACCAGAAGTTCGCAACATGCCTATATCATGTATATTCCTACAGAGTTCTTGCCTGGGCAAATTATATTGACACTGCTTGGAGGGCAGTCAAAGCTCAGGCAACTTACTTATCCCCACAACCCACTGCTTCACAGGGTTTTGGTTCCTTCAGGGAAGGAACAACTTTTTGTCCAGTGCTGAACAAGTAATATTATCACAAGTCCTCGTGAAAGATGGCGAAGGAACAGTCACTGTTATATACAGTCAAGCAAAGCTATGCACTGGGAGCTAACCAAAGACCATGCCTGAATATAGGTTTGCATTGAACAAGCCTGGATTTGAGTTTTTACTCAGGTTTAGCCTTCTTAAGGCAATTTATACATACGCTCCCAGTTCCCTGTTGAATTTATAATTTTTTTTCCAGCTGCCAGATTTATTTTCATTTGTGGTTTGAGCATGCATGAAGTGCAACTCAACATAAAACAAAATCCTACGTACAATTTTACTATTACTTTTCAGAGCCATAATCCCAAGCTCTTAATTGTGTAAGACTGCAACACTGGATCAGTAAGTTGGAGTCCCATCAGCTCCAACCAGAGTCTTGTTGAGCATGAATCTCAAGATCTGATGCAACATGTTCTGGCAGTTCTCTCATCTAAGACTCAAGGATATTAAAGCATTTTTCTCAGCCTGCTGGCACAATAAGGCACAGGGCACAACTAAGAGACACTTAACCAGAAAGGATCAGGCAGGATGGAAGAAGTCTAGGAACAGAGACAAAGGCAGATTGACAATGGTTGTGCAGGAAAAATATAGGCACAGCACCATGGGAAGGCATGAAAAAGGAAACATCACTAGAAATACACAAAATGATAGCTCCAGTGAGACTTCTTGCAAAGAATTCCCATTCATTTGCCTTCTATTATGCCTAAATTAACATAAATGACTAAACCTATATACTAATGCATTCACAGTTGGCTAATAAACCTAATCATGTTTTAATCTTTCAGGGTCCACTAAGAATGTGATATTTAATAGGAATCTATATTACTATAGAGCATTTGCATTACATTAAGCACATGGGAAAGCAGGCAGTATTATTATTATTTATGTGATACAGAATTAGGATGGATCAAATACACTGTTGTGTATGCTTTCTGCAGTTTTTCATGATTAAAATACAAGTGGCCAAGAGTAATATTAAACACACTGTATTACACCACAGAAAAACAAAAAATATTAAGTGGTGGCCAGAAAGAGACATGGCAGCCTGTTCTGAACCAGGAGAAAAGGGAGTATCGTACACACTCTTATTTCTTTGCACTAATATTCCATAATTCGCACTTGTATGAATAGAGAGCTCCCTATTCACATAAGCAAGCATGAAGAAACAGTCTTCACTTTTGCTCTCTTCAGCATAGCTGCAATAATAAGAAGGCAAATCACTCCAGGGATAGGCAGCATCTTTCTCTCAAAATATTTCAGAGCACAGAAGCACACTGTCCTCATTCCAGATTTGATTATAACATCATAGTCTAACCCTAAACAAATAAATGAAATGCTGGCACAAAAATACTGCGCTTGCCTTTGTGAATCAGGTTAACAAGTGTATAATACACAAAGTAAATAGAAGTAACTGTTCTGCCAAATTACCCCTGAAACTCTACTCAGCACTACAGTGAGCTTTAGGCATCATTTCAAATAAGCATGATTATCTAGAAAAGATTTAGCAGATAAAAGGTTGGGGGAGGGAGCAGGGTGATTCAGAAGTTAGCAAATTCTACCTAGAGAACTGCAGCAGGAAAGGATATTTTGCACAACTGTCTGCAAAATACACTTAAGTGTTAAAAAGAAAATGAGAGCCAATTATTCCTATTAGAGGGAATGAACAAGCAGTAATGAGATTCATAGCATGATTAAAAAAAAAAAGCAGGCTCATTACCTATCCCACATGGGTATTATGAGGATTAAGTCACTAGTATCTACACAATATTTGCAGTGTCAAATGAAAAAAAAAAGTAGTATGAAAATACCAGGATATTACATTTTAGAAAAAACATAACACTTAGGGGACTGAGCTTTCAAGAGAACTGATTGAAGATTCACTTGTCTAGACTGAACCCTTCTCAGAGATTTAGGTAGGACCAGCAGCCAATTAAATCCCTTCTAAAGCAAATACCACCATACTTCTTCTGAACTCCACATAACTTCTTATTTAGATGTCTGCCCCCAAAAAGGTTTTCATGCTTTTCTAACCCTTAGTTTAAATGCTATTATTAAGAGAAGTGGGGGAAAAAAAAGAAAAGGATTTTTGAAGAGAAAACAATCAAGTACAACCTGTTACTTAGACAGGGGCATATCATTTAACATGTTACATGGCAAACCAGTAACACAGCCTGCATCTATCATCAAGATTCATAAGCTTCACAAAGCTGGTGCAGTACAGGTTCTAATACTATTAAGTTTTCAAATGCCAGCTCCGTGCTTCTCACACACAATTGATACAGCTGGCACATGACAAGTCAGGAAAAATATACATATGACTTTCCCAACATAAGTACTTTCACAGTGAAGTTAAATAGTTTTCAGAGATCAATAACAGAGTCAAAGTGATTTCTAACTGAAAGATTTCATTTCTGGATAGCCACAGTACTCTATATTGGTGTACTTCCGCTAGCAAAAAGACTATGTCCAGCACTGTATAATACACAGTGCAGAGAACACTGTATAGAAATACAGAACACAGTGCATGGAGAGGGGGAGGAGGTGAAGAACACACACACATACATATGGTGTGTGTATTTACAGAACTGAACACCAGTACAAAACAGTTTTCAGCTTTATGGTTAATAAATGCGTCAAATATCCAATACCAGCTACAGCACCCCAAACCATGAGAACAAGTTATGTAACAAACCTTCATAAACACAACTTTATTTTAGCAAATTCACTACAAGATGAAGAATATCTGATAAGACAACATTCCCTTTAGTTAGCAGTTTTGTTACACTGGCATTTTTTATCATTTATAGGAGGAAGTCTATAATGAAATCAGTCTATAATAAAATAAATCAGACCTATTAGCAAAGTTAAGGGTTTCTATCTCATCTTTTTCTTTAATTTAATAACAACTTCTTTATTGAGAGGAAGGATAAAAGAGATGTCCCTGAAGTAATTAAAATAAATTACAGGTACTTTGCAAAGCACTGAAAAGAGAGTAAAACCCTAGCTCTAGACCAAGCATGCTCTGGGTAAAAGACTGAATTTATGACTGACTTCAAAAACTCTACCGAAGAACTGAAAAATCCCACAACATTCTATTTTTGTTACGGCAGTAGTAGTAAAAGTTTTTATATTTGGAACACAGCTGATCACTTTAACCTCCATATTAAGAGGCACAGCAACCAGCTTGCTCTTCTTCATCGTACACTTCATCTCCACCACTAACAAAAGCGCAAATCAAGTGAAGTGGCCTGTTGCCATCTTACTTAATTTGAATGAGTCTTAAAAAAGTTAAGTGTATTATAAGTCCAGTGAACACTTGTGCAGCATTTCAATCAATTATTTGAGTTCACTTGAATTGCTGCTCCCTCACCACAGAGCTGGCATTTGAGCGTAACTCATGAAGGTCCCTAGGCTTCTCAAAATTCCCTCCTCTTAGGCCTAAAAACACCACTAGTTTGTTAGCTTTCACCAAATATTGCCAGATTCTTCTTCCAAGCTATTTAGATTTTCACACTACTTGAGAAGAATTTTGCATACTTGGAGTTCGTGGGAACTTAGGGGTAGTTCCTCACCCCCCTTTCCCGGCCTTGGTTATTTTGTTTGTACAAAACAAAATTGCATTTGTCACAAATAAGAATGCTTGTGCACTGGACAGGCACAAGGTACAAATACAAAACAGAGGAAACATATGCTGACCAAAAAGTGTCTTTTTAAAAGCAACTGCAGTCCTGTGCAACAGAGTAACAATCATACAGATAATCTGGCAAGCCAGACCCTGTCATACACTAAACTACTGATGAGAAGCTTAGTGTGCAGAAGTAGTGTACAATAATCCAAATTATGCACAGTCTCCCCACACCCTGTCTAGTATAGACTTCCATTAAGTGTAAGCACAGCCTATCCATGAAACGGACTGCTACAAGCACAACTGAGGATACTGCACACAAAAAGCTGAAGCTCAAACTACTCACAATCTCCAAAATTGCTATCAGAAACCAGCACCATACATGCTGGAAGGTGGACAGGAGTTCCTCCAACTTAGCTGGAGAAACTCAATGGTTCCCAATCTTTCTCCAGTTATTACCCCAAACATCAGTAGCTGCCTGCTGGTAAGAACAAGCCAGCTGCAGATGATGCACAGCCCAGAGCCAAGCGAATAAAATCTGCTGGATCTGTGCTGACTCCCTACAAAGTTGGGTCAGAATCCAGCCAGCCAGATTATTAGCTGGGGAAAGGACAGTAAAGGAAAGAACTAGTACCTCCCAGAAAAATAAGAGGAGGCAAGAAACCATGACAACTTTCTCCAGCAAATCCTGGCTACAAGAAGGTGGGGAAAACACTGTCCAGTGCAAACCCCAGACCTTCCATTTTCAAAGTTTCAGCACTTGCTGCTGTCCTTCCTAAATCCAATATATTCAACTCAGGACATCTACACAGCTGCCAGCATTAAGGAGAGTAAAAGGGATCTTGTCCACGTTATTGTTCGCAGCCAATCTTACCTCTGTGGCCTAAACTTAGGGCAAGCGCTGGCTCAGAGAAGCCCTCCCCCCCCCCCCCCCCCATGCACCAAAAGTGTCCCCAAACTCTAGCAAAACATAGCCCTACAGCTACAAGTCTGCCTGGATATGTAAGAAGGGTTTCAGGCTGAAACCCAAGCCCTGCTTTCAAAAAGTCTAGCGTCAACCGGATTCCCTCAGGAGCAGGAAGAGAAGCAGCAGCAACGCTGCCACTCCGCTCCCGCATCAGGGGGAATCCGAGCATTTTTCCTCACGTCGAGGGCCCAAACCTCCAAGCGGGGCCTCAACAGGCTACACTACGGGGGGGGGCAAACAAACAAAAGAAACAAAACAAAAGCCACGCACACAACCAAACTGCCAGGGCGGAGCGGGGATGTCCGTGGGGAAGACGCTCGTTATTTCCCTCCCGCCTCCAGGAAGCGGCCGCGGCTCGCCTCCCCCTCACGGCCGGCGCGGCCCGGCGAGCCCGCGCTAACGGCCGCCGCGGGGGAGGGGAGGGAGGGCAGGGGGCCCCGCAGGCTCCATTTAAAAAAGGGGAGGGGTGGTGCCCCCCTTCTCCCCTCACGCCACCTCCGACCCCCCCCCCCCCCCCGCCACACACACACACACGCACACGCTCCGTTTCGGTTAAGCTTCCCGCGCAACGCCCTGCCCCCCGCCCTCACCTCATCCACTGCCCGGCGGGGCAGGTGCAGCATCCCCAGGAGCAGCTTGAGCTTGACGGCCGAAGAGAGGCCGTGGAAACAGAGGCGGATGTTGTCGATCACCGAAGCCGTGAGCAGCGAGGCAATGCTCGGCGGCGCCCACAGCTCGTCTGTGGAGCCCAGTTTGTTGTGCAGCCACAGGCCAGTGTCGCTTTCCCGCATCGACGCCATCTTGGGAGCGGGGCGAAAAAAGAGGGGATTCTCCACGGGCATTTTATGAAGACACCTAAAGGGAGGAAGGAGGGGGTGAGGACCCCTGCGGGTCGCCGTCTTGTTCGTAACCCAAAATGGCGGCGCCCTGCGAGGGAACCTCGCTCTAGGGAAGGCGGAGATTCTTCCGTAATCTAAAATGGCGGCGCCCAAGTAGAGCAAAACATTGAGGCTCCTCTCATGTCTCGCTCAGATGCAAAATGGCGCCCGCCATGTTTTTTTTCTGCCGTATCGCAAGATGGCGTAGCCTCACCATGCGGAAGGTTTTCCGTCGGCCCTGGCTTGTTGCTCCTCACGCTCTGCCCTAACTTCTCCCAGACTCGCCTCGGCCGCGCAGGACCGAGAAGCAGGACCGGGGCAGCCAGCGCGCCCCGAAGCCAGGCGGAACAGCTGGGAGGCAGCGGCCAGGCCCCGCCCCTCTCCTCGGCGGGCGTCAGCCTCCCCCCCCCCCCCCCCCCCCCCGCCGCCTGCGCTTTCCCGCCTGCCGAGCCGCCACAGCGCGCTGCGCGGCCGTTGCTGAGGGCGGGAGAGGCGCCGAGGGCCCCGCTCGCAGCCCGCCCTGCCTCCCCGGGGCTGGGCCGCCGCTCGGCCCTCGCGACCTAGCGGTTGGCAGGGCCGCAGGTGGCACCACGTCCCCTTCCCTCGGCCTCCATACCCGCCCTCCGCCCGGGCCCGCAGCCCTGGCTCCTCGGAGACACCCTCAGTGCCCCTCTGGCCTCTCCTCGCTGTGTCTTTGGTCAGCCAACATTGAAAAAACCTGTCCCTTTTCCCCACCCTTTTCCATTTTTCCTGCCAGCAGACTGGGTGGCTTATTAGCACTAACAGCAAACTTAAGGCTCACCCACCTCCGTGTGTCCTGGGTCTCTCCTCTTCTCCTCTCCTCTGCGTGCCTGCGGCCTTCCTCCCGTCCAGACCACCCGCAGGGCTTGCCAGCACTGTGGCGGATGATGAAATCTCTGTGTAATGCTATGATTTGACAAAAAGAGAGTTAACTGCCTTTTTTGTTGAGACTCTTGTGCTGGGTGTTTCTGAGATTTAGGAAGTTATCCGTGCATCTGTAATGCTAGTGGTAGGTACTCTGAAATTTGGGGGTTATTATGTGTACACTTGCATTCCCCTGTGATTCAGCTCATGGTTATTTAAATATGAAAAATTAATCAATTACTTAAATCCCAGGAGAGTTGTTCAAGTATGGCACAAAGGGTTCATTTTAGTGTCTTTTCTAATTGAAATGAAAGCACAGGGGTTGTGGTAGGAGTACAAAGCAAATTCACTTGTTCTTTTCCTCTGTTTTAAGCTTTTGAAGGAGAATGTTTTTTTACAGCTTTCTTCCTACACAGGAGGTTACTTACAACCTGGCTTCTCTGTAAGAGCTGAGTAGTTGGTGCTGAGGAGCTTTACATTGACTCAACACTGTGTTGAGGAGTAGTTACTATATTCTTGTTCCCAACACCTGAACTTTGCTTTTACTAATTATACCATGTTGTTTAAAGCAGGCACCAACCTTGCTATGACTTAAGCTAAGCACATGCTTAACTGTAGTGCGAAATCTCACTGAGTTCATTGGAACTATTTGTTTCTTGGCAGGATTTTGGATCGTAGATTATCTAAGGTGGAGGTGGGTTGGAGAAAGTGAATCACAGGATACCCTGTGCTTTTTGCAGCTGATTGTGTTCAAGCAGTAGCTACCACATGGGATTAAACATGGAAACATGAGATGGTATGAGTGTTTTTTAAGCATCAGGGCTGATAAATACTCCACAGCTGCACAATGCAAAGAGTGGCATTGTACAGCCTCTCTCTGCCAGCTCACATGGGCTGAACATTTTCTGAAAAGGTGTCTTTGTTCTGGTAGGCTTGTGTGGGATTAGGTCCCATCTTGCTCAGGTGATGCCAAAGCTGCACGCCGATGGAAGATAAGGGAGTATTAGCACTTACTTTCTTTGTTCTTAAACTCTCTTGGGACATCTATTTCTGGCTACTATAAAGGGTTAAAGCAGTGGGTTGCATGGCTGTTTAGTCTGCTCTGGTGTAATTATTTTTATTTTCTTAGCTGAAGTGTGACGCCCAAAGAGAGTCTCTTCTCTGTACCTGGAATATAAGGTTTTATGTAGTAAATTTGGCTCCAGTCCTACCACCTGCAAATCTATGCCTATCAGCTGCTAACTGACCGGGCATGCAGAGCTTGTGGAGATTAAGACAAAATGCCGGCTATTTATAAGAGCACAGTTTTGTCCTGTCTAGTTACTACAACTTTAACTTTCTGTTTGAATATAGTAAAGCTTTATTGATTTTTAGTTAGATTTAGTGTAGTGTGAGTAGTGATTTTCAGAGTAATACGGCAAATACCAACGTGCTCGTTCCTCAAGGATTCATGAACCTATAGGTTCATGAAGTATACTTGATTTCTCTGAAAATGCTCGATATCCCACATAATGTTGGGTTACACAGATAACTGTCTGCGGACATTTTCTCCTCTGAGGCCCTAATTCAAAGTTTGTAATGCTGAATATCGAATTGTTGAGAAATGTTAAGAGCATGTTACAAGATGGGTCGAGGGGAGACAATCTAGATTCACTTCCCCAACTGCAACAGTATTCAAATAAAAGCAGAAATAGCCAAAGAGTCACATATTCGAATCCACTTTATATTTGTTTTAAGAAAGATAACTCTTCACCTCATACCAAAATCAGTGCTCCAGGGATTTCCTGTCCTGCTGTTTGTTTCACTACCTGTCCAAAAATATATATGCTGGGATGAGCTAGTCCTGCATCAGTGAGGGCAGCCTGCTGTGTTAGCTATCAGACTCAGGATAACTGTGTATATTCAGAAGGACATTACAAAGATAATGCCTAGAGGTTTCCTATTTTAGGGAGAAGCAGCAGCGCATCTCAGCTCGGCACCCAACTAAAGGAGTGGTACATTGATGGGCAGAGGGTTTGGAGAGGTGCTGGCACTGGGCGCTCAGTTAAGAAGCAGCAGCTTTTACTGTGTTTTAGAAAGCACTGAAGCATGTGCTATAAACATAGCATTAGCATTAGCAGTGGCACTAAGTTCCCACTGGCATCCTGCAATTGCAGCTATGACAGTTTCTGAGCCAACAGTGCTTCAGATTATGATTCATGCTATGATGACAGGGGCTGACCCAAGAAGGTAGACAAAGCAGTTGATTGTATAATGTAGTACTATATAGTACACCCAAACCCCCACGCACTATTAAAAGGATTCCATTAAGATTGAATAACTGAGATTTTGAAAACTATAATTAGGTTTGTCTGTGCTGCTTTATTTTTACTTCCCTTTGTGTAACTTGAGCATTCTAAACACTGCAAATGTTTAATGCATTCAGTGCTTCTGTACTTTTTTTTAAAGTGCAATTTTCTAAGTTTTGGAAGCATATTTTATCATGTGGTATCAGGCTGACACCTAAGTTTTCTGCATAGTTAAGACCTTTAGATCTGTCCCTGGAGCTAACAGAGTGACTGGCAGCCAGGCTGCCTTTGTGGCAACCAGCAACAGAAGTATTCTGTCAGTGCGTTTCAGGTGCACACCATTTTAAGGAAACACCGTTTTACTTTCATTACGTATACAATCAAACTATCATTAAGCTGCAATTGGTTCCATAAAATGATATTTATTATCACTTTTAATACCTGTCAATACATTTTAATTTTCGTTCAGTTCATAAAACTCTGCTTGTTATAACTTTTTACGTTTTCCTTTTGTGGGGGTGGTCTCTGGGCAGATTTTACTTGTTAAATACAAGTATGTGATTTTCATAACTCTCTTGCTTTTTTGTGGTCTTTTCCCTACACACAAACAAAATCCTGCATTTTAAAGTTAACCAGTCTTGATAAATGGAGTTTATTTGACCTGTCTTAAAACTCTTTGCTGTAGCAGTGGGATCTGAAGGGTGACTCTCAGAATTTGCTTCAACAAAAGCAGATTATTTGACTTCCTCAAGTCAAGTGCTAAGCTTACTTGTGTTAACCTCTTGCATCTGCTGTGACACAGCCAGTAACCTTCCCTACCAGACAAAGTCTTCTGAAACAGATATGACTATTCTGACAGAAATAAAAACAAAAATACCTCTGTAGCTATGAAAAGTTTACTGGCTGCATCCTCTCTTGTAAGTTTATGTGACATGATGGGCAGTAGCTACTGCAGGGGTGCACCATCTGGTTACCTGTGTCTACGATTATGTTTACATTGTCATCCCAACCCCTTTCTTATGACTTCAGCTACACAATTCTGTGATTTTTTTTTTTTTAATAAACTTCAAAATGGTGTAGTCTTCAAACCTAGAATGATGAAGGCCCATGAAGACAGCCTGTGAGAGGTGGAAATCAAACGGTCATTTCCTTTAAATCTTGTTCTAGAGTAGTTTCACTTGATATGCTACTACTTGTAGGCTCTGACATCTAAGTGGCTAGTGGGGCCTGATAGTTGAAGATTATCATCAGTGATAAAATAACTTCCTTAAAGTCTCTGCAGAGCTGCAACAGTGGCATACCTATGTGCAGTTCCCATCCTTGAGGAAACACAGCCTTCTCTGTTTGGAAGTCTTCTCCTTTTCCTGCATCCCCAGTTGTCACTAGCAGTAGCTCATCAGTATGGAGTTAGTGTGTCAATCCTTAGAGTTTCCATTACTTGGTACATACGGACCACTTTGAAGAAGATGTGGCCCTCCTAGCTAGGAAGGCATAGGGGATGATTAAGGGGACTTCGAAATTTTGGTTTGATCTCTGACAAAGTTTTCAGGGAAGACTGTTTGCCTCTTCATTACCCCCAGGGACATTGTTTGCCAAGACTCATCCATTTCTCTATTCTTTTCTCTCCTTTATTATGTTTGAGAAACTAATTTTTGTCTTCTTTTTATGCATGCAAAACTTAGGAATGTAGGACTGGAAGAGACCTCCTACATCACCATTTATACTCATAAGCAACATTATTACATCAGTCTTTTTATAAACTGTTAAATCCATCTTATAACTAGTTTCTTTTCCCTTTTTACTGAAGTCTGGAAGCTGTTCCAGAATCTCACTGCTCTGCTGAAGGTTTCTACCTTCTGGTTTCCGGACTAAATTATGTCCATTTCTTTGAAAAAAGTGCTCTTTTTCTTTCTGTGCACACTGGATAAGTCATTTAGTTAAAATAGAATTTGTCAGCTACTGTGAAAATTTTTACTCCTAAGTTCTCTGTTTTAATGACTGGGGAAAGTAACTTCCCTCAGTGAGCCTGCCTGCTCCTTTCACTGTAGCCTGGTATGCGGTTTGCCTTATTTGAAATAAGAGCACGCTCTTGGCTTAAACTGGCTCACGCTCAGCCTGAGATTCATTGTGATCCCTTGCTCCTTTTCCGTGGGCTGGTGCTCAGCCAGTCCATCCTAGCCTGTCCTGATGCCTAAGGTTATTCTGCCCTATTGAATTTTGTGAGGTTTCTGTTGGCCTAATCCTCAAATTTATTGAGGTCTCTCTGGATAAAGTTTTGCCATTCATCACGTCAGCCACTCTCCCTAATGTGATGTCTGTAAACTTGCTAAGGATGCATTTCGTGTCATTGCCCAGGCCTCTGATCAGGATGTTGAAGCATATGGGCCATACTATGCTCTTTACCAGCTGAATGTCAACCATTGGTCTCTACCAGTTGAGCCTTGTGGTCCAGCCAATTTTTGGTCCATCTAACAGACTGAGGTCCAGGCTGTATTTCCTCAAAAAAGATGATTTCGTGTGACTGTATAGATTGAAGTGAAAGAGAACTGAAAACTTGTAAATGCTTTGGCATTGATCCCATATTGAGCAGTAGGAGAAAGGTTCAAAAGTCTAGGAGGCCGAGAAAGGACACACTAACATGTCCTGATAAGAATTACGCTATTTAAGTCTTACCATAAAGTTGTATTGTATCATACATACCCTATTGCACTGTTTGAGAGTCCATGTGTGATACAGCTCGATCTTCTGGGTGTGATTTAGGAGATTTAGGTATCCAGGGCTGAAACTCTTTCCAGACTTACGTGTCAGTGGAGAACCTGGATTTCACAGTCTATCTCTGCTTGTTCTGGATCTCAGTCAACATCAACACTGGGAGAGACGCATAACACAGGTAGCCAAATTTACAAGTTCGTAGCTCTGACAGACACAGTTTCCTGCTTTTAATGGTAGCTGCAGGTGCCGTGAACTTTCCACAGTTTCTGCTGACATATTTCTTACACTTACTAACATAGAGAACACTTACTGCAGTATTTGCTTATGTTCTAATTGTTTCCTTTTCCTTCATTTGTTGTTACCTGCTTACATATTTGTGCAGCAGGTTGGGCAGAATTCCAGTGGGATGGCATGTTCTCCTTTTCCTAGGACATTGACATCAGGACCTGAGTACCAGACCCCGCTGAAGCTTAAAGCTTGGCTATGCAGACACAGGTCTGCTGGTATGGGAATGCGTCAGAAGCCGAAACACCAATAAATCAGGCTGTATAAGCAGCTGGTCAGTGTGACAGAGAGGAGGGTCCAGATAGCCAGCAATTTTTTTTTCTTTTTTTCCAGCGAAAGCACCTAGTGGCTTCAGGGTGGTAATTCAGTAAGACATGCCTGGTCTAATGGTCGTTGTTTGGAAGAAGTTCTAATAAAAAGCAGAGGTTTCATTAAAAAAAAAAAGTTTCATTTATGGACGCAAATCATTTTACCATGAAATTACACAAATTTACCCACAATAAATTTCAAATGCAGACAAGCTTTTCAGCTTTACAGAAGAAGCAGACAGTAATTGTCATTAACGTCATTAGCAACTGGCAATGGAATGCATTAGTTCAGATACTGCTTGGAGTACTGGAATCTTTTTTGAAAATACAGATTATAGTGGGGAAAAAAAGGACAGAGATCTCCAAAGAGCATGACAAGATATGCATAACCT
The DNA here is from genome assembly GCF_036370855.1 of Dromaius novaehollandiae. Lineage (NCBI taxonomy): Eukaryota > Metazoa > Chordata > Aves > Casuariiformes > Dromaiidae > Dromaius > Dromaius novaehollandiae. Next base: position 78,952,812 of record NC_088101.1, on the reverse strand, counting down.
AGGAGTGTGGCTGAAATCAAAACATATCTTATAATTTAAGGGATACTGTGAACTTCAACTATATTCACTCACAGAGAAAATGGACTAAAAGCTTTTCAAATTCTTTTTCATGCTGGTGAATTTTCTCCACCCACTTTTATGTTTTTTATAATCACTTTTTCTAGTTTTTTATTTTGTCCTTTTCATTGCTGTGAGAAAAAGCCATATAAACAGGGGGAAATTACTAGCTTTAAACAGTTTTAGCAGTATACAGAGAACAATGAAGATGATTATAAATCCTCTAATCTGTTTCAGTATAAGTTATCTTAGGTTTTATTTGTGAAGGAAGAGTTCCAACTTGGTTTTCCAGAGTCCAAATGGGCATGTTTTATTATGTCATTTCATATAACCATTTGTTTATTTTCATCAACTATAGTAAAGTGTTTCTTGTAAAAGCTTTTACTTTTGAAGTAATACTGTTGTAGTCTACAAGAAAGGTTAGGTTTGTAGGAAGAGGTAATATCTTTTATCACATATAATGGGAAAAAATAAACAAGCTTTTAAGCTCAGAGTCCTTACATTTGGTCTGATTTCATCTATTAAAAGATATTACCTTTCCTTACAAACTATTTTTCAGCACAGATTTTGTCAGCATGGCTAGATGTACTCTAGAAGAGGAGTAATAACTTAAAAAGTTGTAGTTTTTGCAGGCAAGCTCACAGTATTTAGTGTGTGATTGTTTATGAATTATTCAGACATTGCTATTCTCAGTACAAACTGATATTGCATGTGCATTACAAACGCACTGAATTAGCTTTTTAAACAGTTGTACTTCTCTGCGAGTTTTGGATTAGTATTATCTGTTTCACTGTGATGTGTTGCAGATTTTCTTACTTCTACTATTACTGTTTTTATTATCATTTTAGCAAAACTTGTTGTTATTCTAGTAAGTGATGTCCTTATGGACTCAGGTACTTGGAGCTTCAGAAGGCGAAGATTTGATTTGTTTGTGCTATTTGTTTCTGTAGGTATGGTTCCAATTGCCATTGTATTTCACCGACTGTCAACCCCTGATAGAGTGTATTCTCACGGAATCTTCCCAGATTCATACAAGTAAGTGTTAGCCTGATTAACAAAGAGTGAGTTAAAGAGCAGGATAGATGAAAGATGACTAGCAGAGGCAGGTCTTTAACTCTCTTCTCTGGTGATTTTGCTACCCTACCTTTTTCCTCTTCTGAATTTTAACTGGGCTAAACCAAAGAGGAAAATGCTAGAGTTAAAAATAATTTTGCGCTCATCCCAATTTTAAATTATATTAATGAGGAGAATGTTTAAATCCAGCTTAATCTTTTAATCCCTCTTTTACTGGTCAGTGATGTGAATTAACTTGAAGGAAGATGTTTTGAAATGGATCCTATTAATACTTATATAGAAGACTTTTTGATCTACAGACCTGAAAGCCCTTTTCAAAGGACATATTAAGCACTTAGATTTTCAAACTGATGGAGGAGGGGAGTGAGAAGAGCAAAAGAAGGAAGAAAAAAAATGAGGAAAGGGAAAAAGAGTAATTATAAAAATACTTGGATTTCAATACATGTTTTGGAAAATGTTAATGATAGCAATTTCACATATTAAAATCTCTTCAAATCCTACTTCTTTTGAAATCAGTGGGAGACCATCACTGAGTTTGATGGCAAGAAGATCAGGCATAATAGGAAGACACTGAAGACAGGAATGTGGCCACCAGGTATAACTGACTTGCAGGTACTTGTGTTTTATAGGATAACTATTAGTGCATAATTTACTCTGTCCAGATGGAATAGATTGTTTGTACACTGACATAAGGAAAGGCCAGTTGTGGAATTGTATCTTAATTGTATATCAGGTGATATAGAACAAGGAAAATGACTTCACCATGAAACTAGGTACCAGCTTCTTTGCAAACTGCCGAACGCAAAACTGCCAGATACCTTGTAAAGTTATCTATTTAATCCTCACACTTAAAATGCAAGCCTTGACACTGAAATAGAAATAGTCCTAACCTGTAGGCTACACAGAACTTCCTTCTCCACCCTCTTATTTTAATTGCTAAAGAACACAGTAATTGAGGGAATTATGTGGTAAAATGCTGATGCTGTAGGGGCAGGGATAAACCAGTTCTTTGCATATTTGACAACATGGCAGGAAAATGCAGAACAGGGTATAAGCGAGGAAAAGCTGACCCCAGCCAATCGGGGGTGGTGAGGAACATGAAAACAAGGGTGGATTTAGGGTTTTTTTGTTTGTTTTACTGTCATTCACTATTTGCTTTTTCACTGATAAAATGCTCACAGATGAAATGTTAAAGTTCTGGATGATTCGCATACAAACCTTTACAAAATTGGGTCCAGAACAAACCTTTCAGAAGAGCTTGCAGGACTCCAGGGAGGAAGCCCAGAGGGAAGGCAATTCACTTACAGGTACAGTTGACAGGATTGATTGGATCTTTAAGTAAATTCAGTTAAAGCACTTTGGAAAAAGTATTTTTGGCAGCTTTGTGAGGTATGAGGACAGATGAAGGTGGACACAGAAGGAGAAAATGCTCTGTGTAAAACCATAAACATGAAAAACCTTAGCATTCTAGTAGCTGGTTTACAAGTGTGATCCTGTCCTCTTGGCTAATGCACTGGGCTTGCGTTTGACCTTCGACAGCTTGAACTAAAGATTCAGGGTCTGTTGCTGGCAGCTTAAACATCCAATATCCTCTGTGGGTCAATACAGAGAAAGAGCTGTAAGACCAACCCACTGCAGTGCCACAGACCCAGGGTGGATTGTGTCAACTTTACGCACTGGAGAATGGGACACAGATACCCAAATGTGTTAGCTACAGGCATAATTACATCAACATAGTGCTGCAAAGGGAATGATGAGCTAAAATAGCAAAGTGCTTTATATTCATTTACACTTTTCCTATCTATTTCAATGTCTGTGCCACAAATATATTGTTTTTGTAAGTGTGTCTATACACAGAGTTGCAGTAGTTCATTAATATTTGGCAGTAGCTTAGTTAAACTAGTCCAAAATGCTTTGGACTGTTTTACAATTATAGTACTATGGTAAAGCTTTTAGTGAAAAATTTATAGGTATAAGCTAATCCACAATAATTGAGGTTAAACCAATATGTGTGCTAACAGAGAGATTTACAGATTACATTTTTGCTCCATTACAATCTCTGTGTAGATGATGCTGGCAATTTCAGAAACGTGAGTCTTAATACAGTTTTAATCTACAGAGATTCTTTTACGTTTTTTACTGATTTGTTTTACATAATGTGTCTTTAAATTCCACACAAAAATCATATTAAAGCTTTTAAGTCTGCAAAGTCAAGCATTCTGAAGTTAGAAAATGCCAGAATTCATGTTGTTTGCAGAACTTTAATTTGCCTTCTCTTCTGTTTGATTGTAAGGTAGTCATTAATGGGATGAGCCCACTCGGTGCACAGAAAGGATGGTAGTGACTTAATGAGCAGCTAGTCAGTATTTTGTTCTCTCTTTGTTGCTTAATATGGAGCCTTACTACTTACTGTTCAAAGCTTGCTCTAAAGACAGAGTTACTAATCTTTTTATAGACTTCTCAGTGGTATACATCATTCTAGGAGCTGAGAGCTTCTCAATCAGAATTCAGTGTAGTTTGATCACATTAACTACGGAGAAGATAGCATTACAGCTAAGGTTTTCAGGCCTAAAGCAGTTAAAATATATACACTGATCTTTGGATGCCCAGCATGAGATGTTTAGTACTTGGTTTTCCAGAGTACCCTGTATTATATAGCACTCCATATGTTGAAAGCACATCTCACATTGATTCCAATGATGGTTGTGAATGCTCAGCATTTTTACCCATGAAAATGCAAGGTTTGAATTTAGGCTTTCAGCAAAACCCACCATCCAGTTCATGGCCACCCATAAAAAATTTGTTTTTAAGTGACTAAGTTAGCGGTCTGTGTTAAGGACAAAAGTAGAATCCAGTCCTACTGAGCAGCGTGCAAATGCCTTAGCCATCGACCACGCTTTTTTTCCTGCAGTCACTGTGTTGTTCGCTTTCTACCGCAAAGCAGCCGGGATCCTCTGGACAACATCTGATTCATTACACAATCCTGACTCATCCCCATACCACAGTCCATTCTGTATGCCGAGTGTTATCACACTCTAGCTATATACAGCTCTGTAACAAACGACAGGACAGATATGCTGCTGTGCAAATGATAGAAACATTACAGAGAGAAAGAAAAGAAAAAAAGGCCCATTCCTGGGCGTATTAGTGGCCCACCTATTTCCTTGCCTCTCTAACCTGATGTGGCTTCAGTGACTGCTTTAGGCTACCATGTTTGTATTGATGCTGAGGGTATATGCCCTACATTCCCAGAGGATCTCCATTCCCCTTCTAGATCATCCAGCCCTGGTGGGGGGTTGCAAAGGTGCACAAGAGCCAAGAAGCAGAATAGCATATTGCTTTGGATGGCCCATTCTTGGATGACTTTGAACGGTGAGTGGAAGCATGTCAGCTGTGGCAAGGCAAACAGAGGTAAATGTAAACAGAGGTCGTAGGTCTTCATTTTTACCTGCCAGTCAAGCAGTCATTTGTGTCCTCTAACACTAGCGCCTTTGCTTGCATATTGGCAGTCTGCCATCTCCTTGTACAGCCTGCAGAGCTGCCACAGCAAGGCCACTGTAGAGACAGCATTGATCTGTGGCGTAGTATTTCACATGCTACATTTCCTTCAAAGATATGTCCCAAGGCAGCTGGAAGTCTTCAGCAGCAATAAGCAGATCGTAGTCACTTTAGACATGAAATATGCTCTGCTTTTCACTAGAAAGATGGGGTGGTCACCTGGCCAGTAGGAACAGGCCCTGCCATTACTTTGGGGAGATAACATGGCACAAGGCTGGAAGATGGGTAAAAAACCTCTGCCTGGAAGAAAGTCAAAAAAAACTTTCTGAGGTGCCTGGAAGATGAATGCTGAGATAGGGAGAAAGAATTCTGGATGCCAAGAGGGCCAGCAGGATTTATTGTTAGGAAAAGGAGGCCTCATATTTACCTCTGGAAGGGTGTGTCTTGCTGTTTCGCAGTGCTGACCCAGATGGCTAATGGTGTGGTCCTGGCTAGTGAAAGTTTAAGATAACAGAATGCCCTCAACTCTAAGAGACCAGCCACTGTTCCATAAACCATCTCCGTTCCTCAAAGGAGCAAGATTAAGAAAGTTCTTCTCTTTGTGTTCCTAATGGGTGATGGAGCTAACCCTCCTGAAGAAGTGGTCATGCATAGCTGGAGGACATTTTGCCCCAAACCCAGGATTCCTATCAGTAGCCTTGTTGTAGGTCTCCTTCAGCTTCTTGATCTTTATATGGCAGTGATTGTGAGGCTGTGAGTGCCCTTGCTGGGACTGCTAGTGAGTGATCAGTCATAAGCAAGATAGTTCCTAGTGGTGGTCTTACATCTGTGGCCCTCTGGATACTCCTCCAAATGGTAAGAGAGAGCACAGACCTTCTCCAGGGACTCGGGTGCTCTCAGACTCCCCCTTTTTGGAGCATGGTGCAGGAGACCCAGTGTATGGTGGCACCATTAGCATATTAGAGATCTGCAAGTGGAGATAGGGATGTTTTGCATAAGCAGCCATGTGTGAAGTGTAGTGACAGCACACTGTGGCATGTGGGCCTGGTTCAGGCCTGTTGCACTGCTTTGCATCTGGTTGATTGGCTGGGGCTACTCCAGGTGGGGATATGCCAAAGTGCAGTCTGTCCAGGTTACATGAGCAGTATCCTGCAAGGTGATCTCACAGCCAGATACCCTGAGGGCATATCGTCCTGGGGTTCCACTTGTGGGACTCTCTGAGCACCCTGCCAAGTACTCCCCATGCTCAGTCTTCCAAACCATCAGGGGCTCCAGGGCTCAAGGACCAATATGTCAGTATTATAGGGCAGTACAGACCTACCAACACTGCTTCAGTAGTGCTTGGAGAATTCCTGTCCCTTCTGCCATGCAGGCAGACAGCATCTCTCTTTTCATCGTCCACATGCCAGCGGAAGAGGATGAGAACACAGGACCAACATTGAGAAACAGAAGAGAATCAAGTGCTCAGCAGATTTTTGTGCCCCAAGATGAGGCGTACTCAGTGAATATGTATGAGCACTAAATGTAAAGAGTCTTTGGCAAATAGGAGTTGTGAGTAACAGAATATTCTTGTCTTGAGCTCACAAGCTCCCATAAGTCTTTACAGAACATATTTGAAATGAGACTTATCACTTGGGCCAAATTTGTGCAGTGAGTCATAGAAGCAGTAAGAAGCACATCCCCAGTGCAGACAACTCCCCTGTTAGCCTCAAAGTAAAGGATACGCAAACTTCTTAACAGAACAGTCTTGCATTTCTTTTATTAAGATGGGCATTCTTCTGCCTTCTTATTCTCATAGACAGCTAAGCCAACATTTTAAGAAACAAGCAAAGAAAATATCCTTCAGGTCCTTGGCAATCAGCCAGCATAGACAATCTTGACCAAACAGTTAAGATTAAAAGTTATAAGCTACTGATAACAAACCTAGTAATGAAAGTGTCAGGCTACCTTAATTATATGTGTCCATATAATTAGCCAAACAGGAATTATAACATGCAGTAACTTCCTTTTACAAGGTATTAATTCCTGAGATCTTAGATTCCTCAATTTCTCCAGCTTTGTTCCTCCAATCAGTTCAGTGAATCAGAGCTTTAGTTTTAGGTGACCATATGCAACATTACATGTTTTAAATGAGACAGATAAATTATTGATGATTTATTAATGATTATTAATTATCCCCAACAAGACTGAACAAATCTGAAATATACATGCAAAGTTTATAGCACCGGTTTAGAACACGAAGGAATGCTTCTTCCGCTACATGGACTTTCAGCTTGTTTCATTACAGAAAAAGGACACTCACTTCTTTTAATTTCCATTAGTTAGATCTTTCCGGATAATACCTGTTCTCATTTCTGTAACCAAAAGGTGGCAGCATATTGTCTACTTTCCATTTTCATCCATCCTAGCTCTAAGCCCCTAAATAACCTTACTTGCTCGGTTTGTAGGGATGCCAGGAAATCCAGAACAATCATGCTGACTAAGGAGCATTGATGAGATCTAATGTGAATTCAACTGTATATCACCTTTAAATAGAAACATGGGTCTAGATCAAAGACTGGTGATTTTATTCAGTTGTTCAATGACAGCCTGATTGACTTCTGAATGTGTGAAAGGTTAAATTTCAGCTCAGCATGGTGTAACTTCAGGAGGAACACCTACCTAGAATTTAACACTATTATTAACAATGGTGATAGTTAAGAAGCCTGTGCCCATAGTATCTGGCAAATACTATTGATCTGTCAGACTTGCACTAAATTTTGTTCCTACTAACTACTTCTGGTCACTAGGCAAAGTGCTGGTAGGCTTCCAAAGGGACAGAAAAGAGAGGAGAAAGACTTTATGCAGAGAGAATACCAAGGTGAAAATGATATGCCAGTTGAGTTTTGCTGCATAACTGCATCAGTTTAGAGACTTCTGGAAAGATGCCCAGAGACACCAATTTGCCATTTTGCCTGGTAAAGAGATTTGGGGGAGGAGGAAAGTATTCTAAAGCATCACCTGCTCTTAGATCTGCAGGGATACTCCATGCTTGGCTTGATGCCAGTAGTCCCCAGGAAACACAGTGCTACAGAACACCGCAGTGTGTGTCCTTAACCACTCAAGACACGCAGAAGTATATCAAACTGATTCTTACTCTCTACACTGGTTTTCCATAGAGTATCCAGTCAAACTCAGGGTCTCAGTTATCATTTCCCAGCTGCTCCATGGCCTGGACTAGGGACTGTAAATGACAAAGCTCTGGGATGTTGGCCAGAGTTGATAGTACTGTTCCCTAGACACTATGAAGCTTCTTACCACAAGGATAAATAAAGCTTGTATGTGCTGGAGGCAGTCAAGAATTTCAGTTATCTCCACTTTCCAGCGGGAGATTGGATGCACAGTAAAGATAAGAACATGTCTGATAATTATGGTTGACTTTAGGGTCACCTTCAAGCTCCAACTCACCAGATGCCTATACAGAAACCTGCTAAGTATACGCCCCAGCAGCTATCCAGTCTGAGTCCAGAAGCTTTTCTGAAGTTACCTATGATATATTTAGTTTATCTGGCTGCTGCAGTCTGCAAGTATGGGTAGTTGTGAGCAGCAATCCCACAGTTCCACATGGCACTATACCTCCTATCTTTGTTGTCCATAACTAGGGACAAGACTGAAGGGAGAGAGAAAGTCGATTCATAGACACGCTTGGCTAAAGAATTAAGAAGAATGATGTGGAGGCCAGTGCTGGCAAGAGACAGATGTGGGGAAGGTCGCTGAGATAGCTGGGAGTGTGTGATCCTTCGGCTCTATCGTGTGTGTCACTGGAGATGCATTTTTTGGGAATAGCTCACAGACTGAAGACACAACTCTTCCAGATATTAAGGATCATCTCAAATTATTATTCTTCCCTCCATATGTGCCTTTACATGGCCTCATTGCCATGTAAAGGCACATATGGAGGAGGATTCCCAGGCTTTAGGCTAGGTCTGTTGTAAGCAGAAGTGCCTTTGGGGAGGCTGGAGCTTTTTGACATGGTTATTGAATCAAGATGCTACTGTGGAGCACAGCACTGGGTGGTTTGCTGCAGAGTACTTCTGTTGCTGTCTGTTACAAGATTGGATGCTCCTGGTCTGTCAGTCCTCGCAATTTACCTTCATTTTTATTCTGTGCTCAGTTCAGTCACCTTTACATAATGTCAGCATTGGCTCCTGAAGGAGATGATGACAACAGAAGGTGGCACACATAGTGAGCCCCAGGCAGTGCAAGTCTGTTACTCAGAATAAAGCATGTCCCTCGCCAGTCCCACCTTATTTAATGTCTAGCATTGGAGAGACAGGGAGAAGAGACTATAACTTATTATCTTCTGTGTACTTACAAATGCACAGGTGGGAAAATCCTCTGAGAATTGTCCTGTCTTTTACATGCTGTCATCCAAGAGATGAGTTAATATAATTGTGCTATGCCAATATGAGCAGATTTCAAAGCTGCTTGCGTGTTGCTCCCTCTATTTCCCACCTCTTGTTGAACAGCTGGTCTCTAAAACAGAGGAGATATTTCTGTTTGGAGATTTCAAAGCCTGCTTGAAAGATCAGGGACAGAGGACACCTCAATATGTTCTTTCACTCCCCCAGTGTTAGTGCAGCCAGAAAATTGTCTGTATGACCAGTAAATCTCAGACCATTTTAGACCTGGGTCAGACGTTCAGCACAGGCCCTGTTTTGAATGGGAATCTATTTTCCTCTATCCCTTATTTTAAAAGCATCTGTAGTTCACAGCTACACTCAAAACCAACAAGCCTGTGTGTCAAATGGAAATGCCAGCATAATATGGTGTGACATGAACAGCATCCAAACATTTTCTTATGACATTTCTTGCTGGTGCAACAAAGGTATTTTTCAGCATTTGTCTGCCTCAGATGAAGATGGGGTCTTAAGATTATATTTTCTTTATTCTGGGAAGTTGCCATTTCTGCTACCTTTATACTTTCCTCCTCTTTGATGACATTTGCAATGTAATACTGCCTTTCCTGATTAGATAGAAAAGCCAGAATTCACTGATTCAGAAATTTCCCACACCACAACATCCAGTCACCTCTCCACCTAGATAAAAAATGCTAGCAAAAAAGTGCAGCCTGCATGAGGTTTAAATGAGTGATCTCAAGGTAAAAGGTGACTCATAGCAAAATCAGTCTTCAAAGCCCATTTTATGCAAAAGGCAATGTAATCCTCCTAACTAGGTGTTTGGAAAGAGGCAATTTTCACCTGCCTCCAACTTGGAAGGAACTACGTGTCAGTACAGAATCCTACAGCATGAAGATGAGATCTCTAAGTATAATGTGTGCCTTGTGCCCTCAAAGACACTTTTACTTAGATCTAGCTGTAGTCCATAAATAAAAACCTTGTTTTAGTAGTTGCTTTTAGTTAATGGAAAGCAGCAGATTTCTCGATAAGCTAATGACTCCTGACTGTGCTTAATTACAGCCTTTTTGAAAAAAAAAGTACATTTGACAGTTTCTCCAATAAATAAAATAATTGGCTAAGTAAAATAGTCTAACTAAAATATGTGATGATAAAATGGCAAATATTTTCCTTTCTTTAAGAGTTTTTAAATTTCAGAATATGCATATACTTTTCTTTGTTCAGCAAGTCTGAAACAGAAAAGCAGCTCTGTAGATCTAAGTGATAATGAGGAGAGGCAGTCCTACAGTCTGGGATAAAGAGGCCTACACTGCTAATCTGGAGGCACTCCACATTTTCGTCCTCCAGAAGAAGGTACGTATTCCTGTAGAAGCCTGGCTGAAACCAGGAGATCTGCTTCTCAAGGAAGTAAGATCCTGCAGCTGGTCAGCTGATGGGAGGTACCTTGCTTCTCTGGAAGGCAGTGGCTCTTGCTGAGGTCAGAACTCAATTTGAACCAGGAGCTGACAGCTGCAGCCTCTCACAAATACCTCTCTCAAGATGCTGTGGCCCAAGTTCCTGGCCCTGTACCAGCCCAACAGCATGCATGCTGTTCCCATTTGCCTGCTTGCCATCCTGGGTGTCCTGCATTGCTGATCTGTCTTCTAAATCGTGTGTAATGCCCCTCCAGTAACATCAATACAACAGAGCAGTGAATCACATCATGCACATCAAGGAAAAAATGTTAAATACTTCTAGCTTTAAAATTGCAGAACAGATGTTCTTTGTTTTTTACTCAAAACCATTCAAGTTTAAATACAAAAAGAGCTGAGCCAAGTATGAGTGCTTCAGGCTCAAAAAAACATTGGAGCTAATGAGGAATGGTAAGCTTGTTTTGTTCTCACACCAGTGCATCAATTCTGTTTAAAGTGCTTTCCCTAAATTCACTTCTGTGCTGAGACAGTGTATGAAAAACTACAGTTCCAAAGACATCCTTTTGCAAAAGTTATGAGCAAGTGGAGAAGTTAAGTGGGGATCATGATAAAAGTTGGAATTCAGCTTTAAAAACCAAATACACTATAGCCATGTTTATATGCCATGTGTAGTGCATACTTTTTCAAACACTGTACAGAGCCCTGGTACCTCTCTTTTAGAAGGATTCTCATCTGAATATAACTTGAAAACCTTTCTTTGCCTCAATTATATTGTAAAGTTGACATAAATCCACTAGAATTTTTTTTTACTCTTGGAAAATATTTGCTTAAATTTCAATTTTGCCTTTTGCATAATCTCTTTGTATGACAACCACATGCTGTATATGTGAATCCATTAGCCTGTAGTTACTCTGGGTCATATTAGATTATACTGTATCTCTTCAAAGGTGGCTGCCTGTGTTTGCAAAATCAGCATGGCACAAGTGCACCATTACCATAGACATTGCAGGAATCTGTGCTTTGAAAAACAAGAACTTTTAATGCTCACATAATCTCTTTTCCTCCCCCCTCCTGATGCAATTTCCAGAAGATAGTGGGAAAACTAGTTAAAGATACCTGCTTTCTGAGGAAAGGATGCTACTCTTTGAGGCTAAAAATGCAGGATGCCTGCCCAGAGAAGATTCCTTGGCAAGAGAAAAGTATTTATGCAACTGAAAGCTCTATCTTTTTCTTTTCTTTCCTTTCATGGGATGAGGAGATGAGAAGTAGTTTGTGCATGATCACAGATTCAAGCATAGCACTTAAAATAATAAAGATGATACCATGCGATTCCCGCATCCCTGGACACAGGGAGCTCCTCACTGTTGCAGATGCCTCCTCCAGAAGCAATGAGCAAGAATAACTAGGTGGTTACTACTATGTCTTTCCCATATCCCTAAAAATAGGGAGAAAATCTTGGAAAAGAAAAGATGGGCCTCAGTGTGGAAAAGGTAAAGAACCTCTCTTTAGGGCCTTTGCAGCATTCTCAGGGCTTCCTGCTGAAGACTGAAGGTTTAGCTCTGAGCCAGCTGTCACTCAGGGGGAGGTGGGTTGGGCAGATTTTGTCTCTTTTTTTTTCTCCCAGCCCTCCCCTGCCTATAACTTTCTTTTTTCAAAAGCGTATGTTCTTGTCTTACTGTCCCCAAATAGCTAGTATGCACTGATTCAGCACATTCCCAATGCCTGTATTGATTTATTGACTGATCTTGGGGACCTATGCCACTGACTCTCTCTGTAATAGTTGAGTGATTTCTATGTATATTGATTTCTAAAACCGAGAGTGTCTCTCTCTTTTACATTGATTTACATGTTTGTTTATAGTCTCCACTGTTTGGAGCTAGCCATGTTAGAAGCAGCCAGCCAGCTGAGCTGGTGCTAATTCTGGCAGACTGGACAAGCATGTAGTCATTCAGTGACACTCCATGTTGCCCTTTACAAAGCACTCTCTGATCTGTTCTGGCATAGCATGCCATAGACTGTCAACTACAAGGGGATAAGAAGCCGATATGTCTGCGTCAGCCATCTTTCCAGGGAACAATAACGTTTTGGCAGAGGGATAAGGTGGTTGAGAGGGGCACAAACAGCTACTGCTTCTTTGGAGGTCCTCCAAACTTCACTGAGACAGCTGAGGACCCAGACCAAGGGTCAGCATTCATGTACTGCAGCTGAGCTTCAGATCACAGGAAGATTATCGAGGGCTGAGAGAACAAAGGGTGTCAGATGGGGGCAAAGAACTAAGAGACAGAGGCACAGAGAATGAATAATTATAGCATAAGTTGTATAAAAGACAAGAGGAAAAAATGAAAAGAGCAGAGGCAAAGTAAAAGAGGGAAGAGTTTGGTTGACAGATACCTCTTTCATTTTCTCTCAGCTGCCCATACTGTCCTGTGCCTTTCTCTGAGTGCCCAGCAGAATATCTTCTATGATTTCTCTTCTTCACCTTGAAAATTTGGCCGCACTGTAAATAACCTGTTCCTACTTTTAAACATAAACACAAGCTATTAAAATTGTATAAGCATCTGTCCAACTTTCACTCGGGCAGTGCTGAGTTTTGAAACAACTGTTCAGCTGTTTTGGCAGGCAGATTCATCTATCAAACGGACATATTTAAGGCTTTTCGACAGTTCTGGGTTCCAGTAACAGTGAAAGTCCTATTTTTCTTGATTCACTGAAGGTCAAGCTTCTGGAAACAGTAATGAACAAAAGTCACAGTAATGGCACATGTCTAGACAGCACCTTATGCAACGAAATTGTATGAGGGCATCTTGTTCCTCATGATTATTATACCAATCTCATCTGAGAACCTGGAGGAAGGTTTAACAAAATGAGTCTGTCCTCCACATCTCCAGCTAAACTATCTTTTTTTCCCCCTACCCAGCCTACTTTTTTGCATTGCTGCTATGTTAACTCCAGCTCCCCATGTTTGTCTGCATCTTGCATGACCATGCTTACTCTTTTCTCCACAAGGGGAAATTTCTCTCCAATATGACCTCTGTGGTGGCTCCACATGTCCTTCAGACTCCTCAGCAAGATTCAGTTTGTCATCATCTCCTTCACATATCTGTGACCGAGTTATAGAGGTATCTCTGCCCTTCCATGGAAAAGGGTGGGAACACAAGGAGAGTTTTCTTCATATGGATGGACAACTTATTATTTTTTGTCCACAGGAAGAAAAGCATTCCTTTTCCTGGCTCTTCAGTTTCCTAAGATTTTCTGCCCTAACCAGCTTGCAATTTGTAGCACTGTAATTGTGGAAAGGAGAAAAAAACTGTTAAAAGGAGAAGCCATATGTGTCAGCTTGCAAATACCTTGTTTACATGAACTCAGGTTAAAGTTGCTGTTTTCAAGCTTAATGTATAAAGGTACATCCATCTTTAAGCCACTAAATCATAGTGATCTTATTGTCAAAATTGCTGATTATCAATGAGATACAGGGATTGCTGTCACCAAAGTAATTCTGGATCACTCGGGTGGCTGGCTACAAAGGGGTTGTTTCCTAGAGCAAGGAATATATTTGGAGCCCCTGATTATGTTTTTTCTCGATTCTGAAGTGTCCTTGTGTGGACTTTAGGTAATAAACATCTTTTAGGGGAAAAAGGGTCATTGATAAGCTTTGGATTTTAGCAGTCTCCTTCCTTTGATTTCTTCAATTGTCATTTTTCAAGGCAGCCTTTGCAAGGAAACTGGCTAATACTGTGCTGCTTCTCAGCTGAGATATCTTCTCTTTACCTTTCTATGCCACCCATGTTAGCAGAGGCCTCTACACTGTGAAGTCCGGTTCTAGAATGGGAAACCTGGAAAAATAGTAGTTCACTCCTCTCCAGTTCAAAGCACAGCCCATTTATATGTATGCATATTTGTATAGCTGCTGCAAAGTACTCAAGACATCTCTGTGGACTTAACAAACTATTGCAAAAAAGAAGTTGCAACTATTATGTACCTAGAAATAGCTCAACTACAGCTTGGCACATAAGAACTTCTTTCCCCAAAGGTGTATGTGCAGGAGAGCAGATAGGGACAGTGCAGTCCAAGGATAGCACAGCTAACGCTAACCCTTCCTGAAAATTGCCATGGGACTTTTAAATGCCTCTCAGCTCCCAGAGAGAAGCTGAAAGATTTGACCTCAGTTTAGTGTCTCATCTGAAAACCAGTAAGTACTTCTGACAGTGCAGGTTTCCCTGAGAGCTGTGTGGAACAGTCAGCACTGGACACGAGCTCAGTCTTAGTGTTGCATTGAAACTCAAGACTTTTGGGGCCTAGACTGATTTCATTTGTTGGCCATACTCTGACTGATAGGGGACTGCAGGAATTGGAGTCCCTGTGTTACTGACAAGGAAATCATTCCTAAAATTACTAATGGGGAAAATGGAAGAAGGAACAATTTCTTTTGTTTAGCTGCTTACCCAGATATGCAAGACCTGTTCAGGGAACAAAAGGCTTCGTTTCGTAATCTGGTCACTCTGACACTTTCCAAGAGCCTTAAACTGGAAGGGAAAGAACATGAATCTATGAATAGCTCAGATATCAGCGTATGGGACAATGCAGTCAGCGGTAGGTAGTTTGACATTATTATTCATCATGCCTGCCTGAAGGTCTCAATCAACACTCCCGGCCTTGTGGTGCTGCGCCAGCAAGTGAAAACACAGCCTCTGCCCTCGAGTGTTCGCAACCTGGGATTATGACAAGATGACAAGGGGGGAGCTCAGCGAGAGGTGTGAGGCAGTGAGATATTGGTATAACGAGCACATTTGCATACCGGCAGCAGTCACGGCCAGCTTTCTCCCCAGGCACCGCCAGACAGCAGCACCTTGTAGGAATCATGGCAGAGGTAAAGCTTAAAGGGAGATTTGATGGAAGAGAAGGTGGTACCTTTGTGGAGAGATTTTTACCATGATTTAGAGGGCAGGCTGTGAGAAGGCATAAAAGTGTCTGCAGGAGAAGTGACAGAATCTGTTATCTTTAGTGAGGGAAGAAAGTTCTCTGCTGTGACAGAGTATTAGATTTAAGAGGCAAGGAAAGATGAAACAGTGAAGGGGCTTAGAGGTAAAGGCTTGAGCTTCTTTTCTCCCAATTCCACAGAAATATTTATAATATCAAAACATGTGCTACCAAATCAAGATGAAAAATTGAAATCTCCGCAACATGCTTTGATGCTTTTTAGCTGTTGGGGATCACAAAAAAATAAGCCTTTTTGTTCAACTTCATCTTAAAAAGGAGATACACAGTATATTCTGACTAATCACCTCACGAATGATCCCACAGGGCAGCTGGGGAGTCAGGACCTTCTAACTTTCTCCTGCGTGTCACCTTTCATGCTAATGCCGAGTTGGCACAAAGCTATCACTGCGACTTTGGGGACAGCCAGTGAAATCCCCACTGAAGGCTGTTGTGCACGTGCTGCGTGCTCCCTCTCCTGGTGTGTACTCCCAGTTCTGGGGTGTCCTGGTGCCGGGCTTAGGGCTAAGATTTGCACTAGCCAGGCTTTGTGCAAGAGGGAAATAAGACTCGGAAAGATTTTATCAGGGACTGTAAAGTTCTGGTGGGGGTGGACCACAGTATCCCCCAGATAAGAGCTGTTCCTGCTCACAAGTATTTTATTAACTGAGCATTGTATTTATTTTTACTCTCATTAGCTTAGGTTTAAAAAAGGAAATATATTTGAAGCAGAAAGACAGAAACTGTCAAACTGAAAATGTCAAAATGAATTTTTTCAGCCGATTGAAAACTTTTCTTCAATACATTTTTCAAGTAAAGCTATCCTAAAAGTGGGGATTCTTCCTTCTCTGTGAAAAGTTTCCACTTTGGTGAACTGATGTTTTTCAGTTGAGAAAATACTAGGTTTAATAAAGAGAAAAGCTAGTGCTCAACATGGTACAGAATGGGGAGAGATGAGTAAAAAAGAAATGTGGTTAAAGCACCAAAAATAAGGTTGGTCCTAGAGACCACAGGGAAAGTTGATTTAGGTCAGGACCAAACAAAGGAGGTCACAGTAGCTGGTATGAGATGTTTTGAGCAAAGACTTTGGTGGCTGAGAATGGCAGAAAGTCATCGGATTTTAAAAATCTTAATGAATGAGAAGTCAGAAGCCCATTGTGTGGGTCTAGAAGAATGAATTGGAGATAACACCCAAACACCAGGGGCTGGCTGCTTGCTGTTACTACTGTGATAGAGAAAGGACAGGACTGGGGAGAACAGGATAAGATTTACTGGGAAGAGTCAAAAACACAAGTTAAGAAAAGGCATGTATTATATGTATGTAAATGATTATGTGCATATATATGTTATTTATCAAGAAGACAGGCCGGTATTTGAGATTAGATGGCTGAGAATGACCATGAATAAAGCTTCGCATTTGTAATTCGTCTATAGGCAGATACTTAATCAGACCAAATCCTATATTTTTTATCTCTGCAAGAACAATGCTATATCTTTTTTTTTTGCCCAAAAGAACAGTCTCTAAGAAATATTTTCCCTTTCTTTCTCTTTTTGTGATGTATATGAGTGGCAGTACTATAATTAATCCTTTCTTGACGATGCTTATGGATGCTGTAACTTTACATGAATTTCAGAATACACAGGGTTTGCAGCACTGTCAAAGCAAAACTTACACATGGAACAAACTGAAATTTTAGCATCTTATTTGAAAAGTTGAATTAATGGTAGCAAAACGTTCCCTTATACAGGACAGACAGCATTTAGAGCATGTTGAAATGAAAAATGTTAGGCAGCAATTTAGTCATAACTCTGAGTAGGTGCTTCTGCTTATGAAAAAAACGGATTGCATTCCTGACCTTCCTGGACGCTGAGTGCCCCTAACTTTCACCCTGAAAGCATTTAAGGTTCGATCCCTATTGAACTGGCTGAAAGCAGACAGAGAGAAGAGTTCCCTTTAAAGTTCTGTAAATGCTTTTTAGTGCTGCGCCTGCCCCAGTGTTCACATTCACTTGTGAACAAGAACTGATAGTGTCTAATGTGTGATAGGAAATGTATCGGGGAGGGGAGATGAGACCCTTGGACATAGTCTTGCTTTGACAAGGGCACTGCATCGCCTGTGCTACATCACCATATTGCATTCAGTACAAATGCGAGCAGTGTATTGTTATGGAATATAGCTCTTGGCAATTAAAAGGGGAACAGAGGTGCAGGCTGGAAAAGGAGGATGAAGTTTACTCTGAATTCAGACTCAAGTTCCGTCTCAGGCTTTAAGTGCCTGCAGTCTTGCTGCTGCTCCTGCCATCTGACAGCCCTGTGACTGGGATCACAGCGCTGAAGAAACGTCCAGGAAAGCAGGCATGAGTGGTTTACAACCCCTTTAACTCAGAGCCATTCAATGGCAGACCGTGGGCTGAGCAGTTCCTGGCCTTCACCAAAGTCTCGGCTGTGATGTGGCCTGCAGTTCCTGGGTGCAATCCCATAGCTTTCCCTGGTGTCCCATAAAGCAGCTGCAATTTGTCATGGCTATTTTCAGGCATTAGGAAGAAAGTTGCTTGAATCAAGCACCACATCCCTAAGCAGACCTGGGGGAAACCATTCAGTGGACTTCAGGAAAGATGAATCAAATGGCCTGGCATTAACTGAGCATTCAAGCCAAACCTTACCGGGAGCAGGTAAGTCACTGCTGGAAATCACATGTCAAAGCAGATACATCTTTCTTCAGAGCTGGGAGACACAGCCTGTTCCTCTTTAAATCCTAGCTGTGTGCTGCAGTGCTCTGCGTTGTTGCCATGGCAGAAATCTCCCCATAGTAATAACCTCTTTCAGAGAAGGTTAAAAAGAGACAGTGCACATGCTCAGAAATGCTGCACTTGTTCTGTTAGCAGTTTGCAGCGGCCATTTCAAAGAGACCGTCACAAAGAGGAGAGAGAGATCAGGTACTGATATTTTTTCCTTTGTTAGAGGGGGTGACTTTTCTCTTTCACAGAAGTCCATGCACAGATCTGTCGCTATTCCCAGTTGCACTGCAGACAGGGACCACCACTGAAGCCTGTCATGATTATTCCACGCAGACAGCTAATTCTCACAGAATAACTAAGAGGCAGGAGTTAGATGTGATCTGAGGTGACTGCTGCACTCGGAGAGCAATTATTTTGCAGCAGGGCTCACATCTGAAGCTGAGCTGAGGCTGGGGTAAATTATGTGTAAGGTGCCCTAAAAAAAGTTTAACAGCATATCTGTGTTGTTTTACTGAATCTCTGTGGCCCTGAGTCAACTATGGGAGTAGCCTCCACTGCTACTGACCACGAAGGCTTCAGCATCAGGTACTTTAGAAGGAGGCTTGTATTATCTTAATTTACTGTTACATGAAAACTCTGCGGCATCCCATTGCAAAGCCTTGTGCAAAGGTGTCTTTCATTGCAGCTGCTTTGATTGTAGATCACCATTAACTAAAACAGAAAAAACAAGCCACTTGTTATTTTTTAAACCCTTTATTTTAATGATTAGAGAAATAAGAAAAGGATTACATCAGATCACATCACTTCTAAATATTGGGAGGGGTAAAGAACTCAGTTCTGGGATTATAGGAATTACATTACTAGATCTGTTATTTGATGTGGGCCCAAATATGTTTGTGACTGTACACATGTGTCTCTCTTGCCTCTGAACCCTCCTCTCTTACATTTAGGTAGACGTGCACAGGAAGGGAACATGTGTAATGCTATTCCTTCCTTGCGTGAATTGCTGGTTTGCACGTGCAGCAAGTGTTCGTACAGAATTTGCAGCTGCAGATTTGCTGTGTCTGAAACGGTGGCTTTATGGGGGAAACCTTTCCCTTCCTGCCTCCCTTCATTGCCCTTCCAAATGTGAAATATAGGTTGTTTGGGAGAATGCTGTACTCCTACATTCAGCACACTGAATCAATATTCTTATGCAACATCTTTTGTTCAGTATGAACTGACTTAAAAATCGGGAAGAGATGCCTGTTGTCCTGCTTTCCTGGGCTTAGCTGAAGAGAGTCTTCATGTGGATTTTGTCTTTTTGTTACAGCTTAACCTTATTTTATCCTTTCTGTTTCCTCCCTTTGAACATACAGGAAGGGAAGCTAAACTTGGCTGAACTAAGGACCACGCTGTCAGTTTGCCAGGATTCTTAAGGATTGTGATTGATACCTGTAATAGACAGTTGCAGCTTGCACCAGTCCCAGTTTCCCCTTTCTTTTTGATCTGAACAGTTTATGTGTTGAATCAAGAAAATACTTCATTTTGAAACGTGTGTACTCATCAAAACTTCACCTCTGTGAGAAGAGGTGTCACTGGACCAAACTATACCTATCTTCAGGGCAGGGCATGGCATGGCCTGGCTGTGACGTTCAGGAACAAATGGATGGCTTCAGATCTTTGTCTGAAGACAGCGCAGGAAGGGAAACAGAGTCAAAGAGTTTTTATTTAGTTGCCACTAGAAATTCTACCTGTGAATTTGTGGAGGTTTAACAAAAGTCTTTTCCTTCAGCTGCTTTCATAAAGGAGTAAGATTTTATGATCAATGTAGTAAGTAATTAATGACAAAAATTAGCCTTAGTTATGTTCATTAAAAGATGGTACATCAATAGAGAGAGCCAGTGGGTGAAAACCTCATATCTAGATTCAGGGCTATTTCAGCCAGAGAGCAGAGCTCTGTAATCCCTACAGGTTTGATCTCCAGGCGTAACAGTGAACCAGCTTTCCGGATTCATGTGCTGGTCTGGGGTTGCGCAGTAAGACAAAGAATGGAATTACAGATTGGGGTCACAGTTCCTGGCATCCTTGCTTGCAATCCCAGCAAATGAACCCTCAAACTGGTAGGCAGCTGATCTTCCCCTCCATGTCTAGGGACATTCTCTCCAGGTCAGGTTTTCTGTGCGCTGCTGGATAAGTACAGAGAACTTCTGTCCATGTTATAGTTGTGCTGATTTTTTTCTTTTAAAAAAGAACTGTCAATGCTTTAACTTTCACAAACATTAAGTTCTTTGTAACAAAACTTTTCTATCTGCATTGTTTCTCAGTGACTTGTTTGTGTCTCTTGATAAAGGGAGAAGCACCCGTTCCCAAGATGCTGGTGCCCTGCCTCCTGAGAAGAGCTGTCCTTACAGTACCTTTAATTTTTCTGCTTGCACTGCTCCTCATGGAGCCTGTTAGAGCTGATCAAGAAGCGGGAACAGCCATACCAGCTGAAAGTATGTGCCACCATATAGTTCTTTCATACAGCTTTACTGTAGTTTTAATGTTGCATGACTCCAAATCATTGAATGTTGTCCAGATAATTCAGTCTATTCTGGAAACCTCTTGCTCTTGTTGTTTTAAAACTGCAACTTGACAGTATACCTATGGTGTTTTCCTCATGCATCCAAGGCTTTCCACTCTTCTCCCACGGTCTCATGCTTGTTTCTGTCTTGCTTGCACCTGAAATCTGCTGCTGTTGTGCAGCTTTTCTTTTGTCCCTCCCTTATGTTCATTCTTTCTATGCCACAAATCACCCTGCTTGCCTGCTTGCTTTTCAGAGACATTCCTGAGACTTGCTTTTTTTCAATTGACATTGACCTTTCATTACATCTTTCATTCTTGGTGCTGTCTACCATATCAAATTCAGTAATTTTTATTAAAAAAAAAAAACTCAGTGAAGATGCCAGGAAAGCACACCTTGTCAACTCCCGGCCTTGCTGCCTTCAACTATTTAATAGTCCTTCACTGGTCTGTATTGAGTTTAATTTACATCATAACATAATGACAGGTCCTTGCATCAAGCTGTTGATCTGCAAAGTGCTGTCCTCTCCTATTGTCTGATGTATATATCATAACACTAGGGTTGGATGGTGCTACAACAATGGGAGAGGAGGTCTTCTATGCTGCTCAGTGTTTATTTTTTGCCTCTTTTTTTTTTCCCTAGCTAGCTAAAGAATTTGGCAGGCTCCTTTTCTCCAGTAGGCGGGATTGCTGTCTGCTGGTTAGCACACAGATCATGAGCTGGAGGCATGTGCTCCAGCTTATCAGAAGCATATAGTAACCAGTCAAATATCAAGTGTTTGTAAAATAGGCTGACAAGCACCACAGGATTTTCAGACTTCCCTGTAGGTTTTATCCTTTCTTCCTTACCATGCTTCAAAGAGCAAAATAGCCCTACCCTCAGAATTTCTCACATTGCACAATATTTACTAGGAACCTGCCAGAGAGGCACAGGCATTGAGAAGCAAATAAGAGCATATGTACAGCCTGATGATTCTAAGGCATTTTATCATGTCTATATTTGTTCTGTCTCTGTACTGCTATTTGTTATAGAATAGCTTCTTGTTACATGATCAAGGCAAAGCAAGCCTTGTGACCTTCAGTCTGGATTATCTAGATATGAGAATACAGTCTTAAACACTGCAATTAGTCCAGAACGCAGCAGGTTTGCTTATCAGCAATACCCAGTAATGACAGGGCATTGTGTTTATCTGCTTTTCGCCTCACTGGCTTTGGACAAAGCTGTATCAAATTCAAAGCTGCAGCCCAAGTGATCTGTCTTTTGATAATGATCTCAATTGCATTCCATTAGCTTTCTATTTAGAGCTCAAGTTTGTGAGATTAGGAGACAAGACTTTTCTGGGAACAGATCTGTGGTTTCAGAGACCATTTCTGGAAATTAGGTTGAGCATGTGCTCAGGGCTGAATAGCAAAATGGAAGACTCATGTTATGGGTTTAGCATTTCTGTACTTCTGTGAACTGTGACAGAGAAGAGAGATGGTGGAAAGGAGGAAGGGGGAAAAGATATAAAAGGATGAGAGAAATAGCAATAAAGGAGGAAGAAAGGGGGAAGGGAAAATGATTTTTTTTAATGCAGATTTCTTGAAGCATTTCTTTTGTCATTGAGACACTAGGTGGACCATCTTGATGGACTAGCTGTAAAAACCTGTATTGTTCAGGAGTAGATTCATCAGTACTCACCCTCCGTATTCTTGTCTGTAGCTCTTCATCGTGCTCAAAATCCATTTTTATTCCTTCTACTTAATACTTCATGCTGTTTATTCATAATTCTCTACTAAACATTCTCCTAGGCCGTCCCTGTGTTGACTGCCATGCATTTGAGTTCATGCAGAGGGCTCTGCAGGATTTAAAGAAGACAGCATATAATCTAGACACACGGGTAAGGAAGCATTTGACTTCTATTTATCTTTTCAATCTGGAAGAAAATGCTGTAGATAGAAGCAGATAAGCTGGATGGATTTTGCATAAGATGCTGTCAATCAACTGTACTGTCCTGTCTTCAAAGGTGATGTTGGGTAACTTCGTTTCACCACTCAAAGCAGTAGTGTTTGGAATTCTTCTGACTTGGTTTATCAGGGACACTAGGAAGCTTAGGAAAGAGTGAACTGACAATTTTCAGTCCTCTGCCCTTGCCTTGCCCAAGTCAGAGTATGTTATCTAAGGACTACCATTAGCCCTGCCACTCTCATTCCAAATATTGAGTGCACATTTTTTTTTTTTATGTTAGAGTGAGCAAAGTTCAGAACATCATTTATATTAACTGTCCATAAGAACACAGCCAGCTCAAACAAAAACTTACTAAAATAGTATACTCCCCTGCACATGCTTCTACCCCAGTGGAGAGGCTAAGGGAGGAAACATCATCTCGCAGATGATTTTTTTACATTGCTCTGATTCCATAGTAATGAACATACCACAAAGTAGAACAGCATGGAGAAAGAAACTTGATTGGCTTGCAGTTAGTATGGAGAATTTGCCAAGGTTGGTATGTTCCTTCTTTGAGGGAAGTTGAATCTGCCTCTTGCTACTGCAACCTGCAATCTGTGACTAGCTGTATCCCAGCTGCTGTGAGATTTTGGTGTCTCAAGAGGGTTGCTTTTCCCCTCCCTCCCGTGTACCTTTAGCTCAGGTGCTATATCTACACTCTTGCACAGATTTTTCAACAGAAGGCACTCAGACTTTTTTGCTATTCTAATGTATGGTCAAGACTGTCCACAGTTCGAAGCTGGCAAACTGGCATTTTTGAAGACTGGTTTGAGGTAACTCCAAGCAGGGTACATAATACTTAAATGAAAATGCAGCTGTAGATATGAAGATGCCTTGAATTGTGGGTTATTACAAGAAAAAAAAATTCCAGCCGAACCAAACTGGTATGTAACAGATTTATAGTTAAACAAAATTTGTTCAATAAATGCAGGTCAATTTCTGGGCTCCTTCATGAAGAAATCTGGCTAATGAATACATCTGCTGAGTACGGTATACAGACAAAACAAGATGTTAAGACTGCTGAAAAATGGTTCTAGAACAGTTTTTCCTTCTATTACAAAATGTTGAACTTTCTGCTAGAATTTCTAAATCTTGCTTAAAAATGTCTCAACTACTAAAATCCTCTCTGGTTTTCTAGTTGTGGCAATGACTTTTATGACAGCTATAGCTTGCAAACTGAGAGTGAAGCTTTGTAAAATACAGATCTCCAAAGCAGAAAGGTAGCAATGAGGACTGAATTGCTGAGCCCTAAAGATAGCAACTGTATTTGAAGATTATTATTTTTAAAATATAAACAAACAAACAAATAAATAAATAGAAGAAGGATAGGAAAAAGGTTCAGTTGAGAAGAATGTCCTAGAACTGAGTTTTGCAGTTGTAAACTTGACAGCAAGCCTGAAAATGTGGCTCCATGATACAGTCTTGGAACAACAAATCTATCACTTTTTGATTACTTTAAAATGGACTAGGACAGGCTTATTCCAGCCATTAAGCTAGGAATTCTATCTGCATCTTCAAAAGTCGTAGAAATATTTAATAGTTGAAGACTGCTTGGCTTGTGGAACTGCCTTCTACAGTGTTTCAGTTCTTGGTTTTCTTATTTAGCTGTGGTCCGGTTTGATGCAAACTGGGAGTTTTAAGACAATTGCTTTTGGCCACATATATATTTTACATTTGACTATTTTAGACTGGTTTGCTGCTTAGTGGGGCAAATGTTTGTGTCCCCCAAAATACAATGCCCTTTGTTAATATTCCCACTGGAGACACTTATTTCCTTGAAAAGCCCTCTTTTGTTTGTAGGCAGGATTTTTAGAGGATGATTAAGCAGCTCTTAACTGTGTTGGGCGGGGGGAGGGATTCCCGAAGGCTTAGAGAGGAAATTCACATTTAATTCCTTCTGGAAATCTCACCCTGCAGTTCTGCACCAGGGAGACCGTATGCTTTTACTATGTGAACTCAGAGTTTTCACAGTTAATTTGGCCCTGTGTTGATCTGCATGGTGTCTGGAAAAGCAAACTGACTCTAGCATAGGTTACATAACCTTTTATGGGGGCCATAAGCTGTGTCCTTTTCCTTTTACAAGACTAGACATGCTTGCAACCCCCACTGATGTGATGATCACTTACTGCTTGTCAGGCTGGCTGCCTTTTAGTCATGCAGTAAGAGAACGGTCACAGCCCGTCTCTGAGAGGCTGCTTACTACCTGTGCAGATACCACATCTGTTTGCTGCCTTTGCACGCTGCGTTCTGCCCTTTTGTTCCTGCTGGCCCCTCAGAGTGGGCTGCAGGCTGGATTAATTGTTGTAGCAGCAGTAGCCAACTCTGGGCAATCTTTTCTGGGGACACCCGTGTTCCTCCCTCACCTAACCAAAGCGCAGTAGGTGTACTTTAGCAGGTGCAGCCCTGATCATGAACTGGAGTAGAAGCCCTTGTACTGCAGGGAGGGAGCTGCTACCATCAGCCCCATTCATGGAGCCTACAGCCTGCTCCCTACTGCATCTAAAGGCTGCTAAAGACAGAGGCCAGCAGGGAGCAGGCCATAAACCAAATTCTATAAAACAAATCCAGTCCATGGGCTACAAAGTTCACTGTATGTTGGCATGAGAGACAGTTACTTTCAAAATGCCAGTCCATTTTTCAGAGTTACCTGGTGGACATTGTGTTACAAATTTAAAGAGCTCAGGAACTGCACTTTTGGCTGGAGCTGACAAACTTTTGTGCAGATTAAGAATCTGAACCCTGCCCTGAGGTGTTTTTTTAGTGTGTTTAGATCTACTGGGGGATAATAACAAATCTCTGTACAAATGACTCTGTGGTCACACTCACGGAACAGTCAGTAAAGCCAGTTAGTGCCATCCATTTTGTTCTTTATTCCTTTCTAAACTGTCAGTGGTTACTTGGGATGTTCAAAACACATTAACTTAGATGTGCCCATGAAAGTAAAAATAAAGGCTTGGAAATATTATTAAAGTTATATAAGATGGTAGGCAGCCTTGGGGCTTAACTCAGAGCTGTTGGCGTGCTGTCTGCCTCCCTTATTCAAACCATTGCGAATGATGTCAAGGTGACAGTTAGAAGGTGGTGACTGAGCGTCTACTAGATGATTAGCAAAGTCTGATCAGATCTTTCCAGTCTTGCAGGGTAGCTGAAATGATCAAAAGTGATGCCTGATTTAATGTAGTGCCACATGATTTATCAGTGGATAGTGATTTATCAGCTGGAAAAACATCTAACCAATAGCTCTTCATGTACTAAGAAAGTGGTAGGCAGGATGCTTTAGCCTAGCTCTACTCCCAGATGCCTTTAACTGATGTGTGTCAATGGATAACATAGCTTTTAAAACACAGTCTTCAATCACATGGTTATCCCATTTCATATGACAAATACAAGACAGGCAGGTTAAGGATGCATTTCACCGACATTTTGAGTTGGCAGTCTTAATAATGCCCATTTTTGCGTAAGAAAGGGCATTATTCCTTGTTACACCAGTGGAGATTAATTTGGTGAGTGGATTTCCCACAGATAGTGTGTTACATAGCAATAAGGATGAAGTCATCTCTTGGGTCCAACTGATTCCCAGATACAGCTTCACTCAGGACAGACAAACTGACATGACTGTGTATGATAGATGAAGACCTGATGCTGGTGCCAGGCAGCTCTGTGTTCCACCATGCATCTACTGAAGCCACAAGTGCTCCAAACAGCCAGGAGAAGCGAAGTCTGTGTGTGCTAGAGGGGAAGGATTCCTGTATTTCCATTATGCAGCCCTGCTTTTCCTTCCCTTGTTTTCAGCCACATGTAGGCTGAGGAGATGCACGCTGTTCTGTTCATACCCATAGCTCCAGCTCTGGAAAGTTCCTGATCCACCCTGGTTGCTCCAAGAAGCCCCGTGGGGAGGGTAATGAGTTCTTGCTGTTGATGAACAGCAGTTCAGCTGGGGGACCTCTGCTGTCATGGTTTGAACTGTGATTGTTATATCCCAGGTCAATGCCTACTGTCTATTTTAGGCACTAATAGCATATTAATAATAACAGTAGTTAAACAGGAGAAGAAGTTAAAAAACAGGAAATTTATGCCTTGCTTTCTCTGTATAACTTCCAACAGTTAATCCAGCCTGTGATACTCTTGATTCTTTTAAATTTTTGAATCTATTTTTAAATAAAAAGGGAATTTCTAATAGTTTCAGGGTTTTTTTTAAGCCTCTCTCATGAGGCAGCTTGAGCAATTAAAGTAAGATTGTAAGAAAGACAAGTAACTTCAAACAAAAAAAGACAACAGCCAGATACACAGTGAATGTACTAATGTGAATAACACGAATGTGTACTAGACTGAAATTCTCAGTGTCACAAGAAGTATTGCCATGTTAGTATGTCAGTTAATCAGGTAGAAGCTAAATTACTGCACAGCGCAGTAAGCAGTAAGTCTGATTGTTACCTCAAGCCTCCTCTCGTGGAACCAATCCCAAATCTTACAACAAAAGTAAAACAAGCTTTTCTTTGGAAGTTAATTAGTTTTATAGCACTGACACTTGTGTTTTGATGTTGCTTTTGTTCCCCCCTCTTATAGACAGAAACACTGCTTCTTCAGGTGGAAAAAAGAAATCTGTGTGACTGTGTAACTGCAAATCTGATAAACTGAATCCTGGAGGCCAGCCAAGGAGTGTCACCTGTTCAGCGATTTTTAAAAAGCAGCTGTATAAAATACAGCTTTATGGAGTTCATTTTGCAAGCATGTATGCCCCAATGTACTGAGGAAATTGGGGGGTTGTGTCTTATGTGTTTGTTTGTTGTTTTTTTTTTAAAGTCCTCTCTTTTCACATCCACTGGGTTGTCAGTAAAGGATCAGTTCAATAAATCTGTTACTTGGTGTCAGAATGGGGGAAAAATCTACTTGCTTTGATTTTTAAATCAGAGTTGGCCAAGTGTAACCCACAGGATAAATATGGCCAGCAGTGTTCTAGAGACACTTGCAGCTGATTTTTGTGTCTAATGTCAACGTATCTCTGTGGCAACTTACCCAATTATACTGAGAAGGGGACTTGTGGTCTCTGTCGGT
Source organism: Dromaius novaehollandiae (assembly GCF_036370855.1). NCBI lineage: Eukaryota > Metazoa > Chordata > Aves > Casuariiformes > Dromaiidae > Dromaius > Dromaius novaehollandiae. The sequence continues at coordinate 78,925,076 of NC_088101.1, read as the reverse complement.
TTTGCCTCTTTGTTAAAGATGATGGAAGTCCTTTTTGCTTGTTATGTGTACTGTGACCATATTCAGACATGTTGCAGTTCTGTCAGCTGTAATGAGGTATGCGTCATGAGGAGGTACGTGTGCTGTAGTTGGACCAAAATGGCCTATATCCTAGTGTGGAGTCTTCTGGTATCCTGGGTAAGAGTATCATCCTTTTAATTAAAACCTTGCATTTCTTCCTCTCATCCTCCTCGACAAACCACTTTAAAACCATCAATCTACAAATAGCTCTACCTTAGCAGGTTAAATGGGTTGAATAGAAAAATAGAAAAAGGAGAATAAGACCATGACTAGGCAGCCTTGCCAGTTCCAGCTGTACCAAGATGTTACCACCAGCAGCTGCTCAGGACCACAATGCAGAAGGTTACAAACTCCATGTATTGCCAAGGAGTTTTTTCGTATGAGTGTTCTTTACTTTACTTCAGGTGAAACACAGTGGTTAGGTCAATCAAATTTTGTTCATTCTGTGATATTGTAAGGACTAAACTGTAAACTTTTGAATCTCTCCTTGTAGTTGTCTTTGGAAGCAGCTATTTTGTTTCAGGCATGAAGAAAGAGTTGTGTACCTGAAAGCTGAGCTGATTTTTTCCCCAACACTATCATTTTGTTCTAAGATACTATGCCTACCTACAAGTCTGAATGAAGCTGAACAGTTTGAGTAGATGCTCTTGAGTTTGTTTGACATGATTTGCAGCCTTCTTAGACCACTCCAACCGTCGGGCTGCAGAGTGCTGGCTAACTGGCATGGGGAGTGGAAGGGAGCTGGACATCTGAAGGTCAAAACCTCTTCAGCTGAATTTGGGAGAAGGTGCCTGTCTGCAGCCTCACCTCCCTAACTAAAATGGCAGGACTTTACTGGAAGTGAATTAGAGAGGAGTCACAGAAGCTGCTCTGGCAGTGCAGCTGTAGGTGTGGTAGCAAACAATTGGCAGAGTAGGGGAACACAATAGACTGCCTGAGTGGTTTGCAAAATGAATTTCTGTCCACAGTTAAACCGGGTTTGGAAACCCAATTTCTTCACACTGAGGAGTCCAGCATGCCCTTCTGGATGGGATCAGGACAATAAGCCAGCACAGAAGTTCATTGTGAATGGGAGAGGAAGGAAAAAAATAAAGCAAGCCTTTTCCCTGTGCTTCAGAAAGCCACTCCTTCTCATCCCTTAGGAACAAACAGCTTTACAAAGCCTCTGAATTCTGGGTATCCCCACTGCCTGATGGCAGGACCAGTGCAGAGACCGCTCCACAGGCAGGAGAAAGCACTGCTTTATGAAGGGAAAGAAATGGGACAGCGAACCCCATCACATGCCTACTGCCAGTAAGCTTCGCTGTGCCCAAGGAGGAGCTATGCAATTACTCAGAAATTTGGGTGTCATATGTAGTGTACAAAATCAGTCCTGACCAGAGGAAGATGACTGCTGTACCTAGCTTTCACTCCTTGCCTCTGCTTCTGCCTTGGCTTTTGCTCAGGCCGCTGCCCTGGCTGCCTGTCTGCGCTGACCGTTGGATGTGCTGATCATCACTCCTGTGCCATAGTGACAGCAATTACAGCAGTGCACTCCATAGTAGCACACTTGTGCAGGTCAAAAATGTCAGAGGACGATTGTATGTTGTTGTGCTCGTGGTACTGAGCTGGGAATTGTTCTTATATGTCCTTATGTCTTTGAAGCCCCTGGCACTGTTTTGCCTCTTGTCCCTCTTCATCTTCACATACAGTATTTTCTCTGCACTCTGCAAGCCTGGCATATTTTTAACATGAGAAGAGGAAGTGCAAGGGCTAGAAAGGGTTTGTACAAACAAACTGACTTTCTCTTCCAGTCATCCTTAAAATCTGCCACTGTGCCTCCTACAAGAAGTGCATTTTTTTTCTCAATATCCAAAGGTCACTGCTAAATCCAAACCGTTGTTTTGTATGTATTTAACAGGGCCATCAGAACCTGCATGTGGCCTTCTTACTGTACACCTTGTCCTGTTTTATTCCCTATACTGCATTTTGTAGTGGTCTCTTGCTTTGTGACTGCACTGAAAGCTGTTTGGGGCAAAGATCTTATGTTAATAGCACTGGAAGTTGGCCATCCCACCTTCAGCTGTTGTGAACTTATTAAATAAAAATCAATGTAAAATATGCCTGTCTGTTGCTCTAGTTTCAAACATAATATTTGTTTTTATGTAACAGATGGGTACAAAATGGATCCAGGTTTTCAGTTTGATCTCCATGGAGATATTCCTTAACCTTCTTACTCCAGCTTGCTTTTCTGCCTTGAGCTTTGTAGAGATGGGGAGTGGCAGAAACAGTATTTTTGTGGCCTCTCAGCTCTTGAATTTTAAAAAGTAGTTTAAAACATGAGAAAAAGGGTTCCAGGTGGTGGAGGCCATGTGAAAACAAATAAAAATACCTGCATATATTCTGTTTCTTATGTTGATCTGCCTTTGCTTGTCCTTCCTGGTAGTCAAGGCTGCAGACCTACAGGAGGAACAGTTTGACAATAATAATTTTATATTTACATTAGTCTTCCCTGTGAGGCAGGGTCTGTGATAGATATGACAAATGGGATCCCTCTGGATACTTTTGAGATACCCCATACCAAGGAGTGTTTCCCAAAACTTGACCCTGTATTTCCCAGGATCAGATTTTTGTCATCGTTTGATTTCTGCTCTGAACCATGTACTTGCTGAAAACCTACATAACACATCAGTTTGTCTTCATTAGCTTTGAGCGCCTTTTGTTGTTTAAATCAAAGTATGTGATACTGCACTTTCCTGGTCATTTAAGTTCTGTTTGTCAATAGAGTCTGAAAACGGAACAGCACTGAAAACTCTCTCATTATACTTTATATAGCTTCACTCTTCTTTGAGAGTTCAAATCAACTGGAAAGACTGCTGACTGGTTATGCAAGTTAGACCGTTCCATAGGGTAAGTAGGACAAAGTTTCAAGGGAGGTCAGTACTGGATTTCTTGTTTTTGAGTGGGGGGATCTGAATGCTCTGAGTGTGCTCATTAACAGCTGCACTTTATAATTAGTGTTTGTGCTCTGGCAAACATATGAGCTATGTATAATTGTTAGATGTTTTTTAAGCCCTGATGCTATTTTCATTTAGCTCTTTGAGATTAGAACTTTATTTATACACTTAATCTTGTATTTTATTCCTAAACTCCATAGAACATTTGCCTATGCAAAAATTAATAGGTATCACTGACAAAAATGAAGGAATCACATAATTGGGGTGGTGAAAATACAACAGATTTTTTGCACTGTGAAGTGTGAATTGTTGTATTACAGGAATTTGTGTTGATTGTTAGCTAGAAAGTAGAGGCAAAACACAGCTTCTATTTAGCCTGAAGTGCAAAGAATTTTTAATGCATGCCAATTTGATGTACATAAGGTTATTTATCTAGGGAGCTGTTCTAAGAAATGAGCAGGAAGTGTAGGAGTTTGTATAACAGGATTGTGTCTAGTCCAAATTGATGGAAAGATTTGCTAAGGTAAAGCAATTTCAAATCTGAGCTTACTTTTAAGCAAACCAACATTCATTTAGGCAAACAATACCAAAAAAATTTGTCATTTTTTGTGGCTTCTGCACAGAGCATGGTGAAACTTGGCATATTCCTTTGCATAAATCCACACTGACTTTCAAGTTCCCAGTGATATCAGGTTTAATAAGGTTATAGCTATTTGACTGTCAACCACAGCATAAAATTATGACCGACTGAGAAAGGCCTAAGTAACTGTTTCACTCTGAAACTCTTCAGTTCAGTATAGAGGGCTAGGGAGAGACACAAACTTTGGGACAAAAATCAAAGTTACCAGCACTTGTGAATGTGTATAGTCAAGGCTTTGACTGGACTTTCAAACCTCTGGGTATCGTTGGTTATTTCTCTTCCCCAGTCAAAGAGCAGCCCTTTAAGTCACCCATGCAGTAAATTGGATACACGTGGTTTCTTGCCTGAGCAGCTCTTGCATTCTTCCTCAACTAGGTCTACACTGTAAAAAAGCATCCAGCCTGTGAAAAGTATCTGGTTTCAGCCAACAGCACTTAATATAACTGATGCACAATTCAGTCTTGCATTGAAGAGGGAACTGAACAATGTTTAAATGCATTCGACAGCTGGTATATTGCACATTCAAAGTGTGGTTTGGTTTATATACAATGTAAAATGGAGAGTTTTAACCATGGAGGGTTGAACTATGTCCTTGAAGTCAATAGCTTTTCTTAAACACCATGAGATCTCCCCACCTCCCCTTTCAGTATGCACACACACGCCGTTCAGAGAAGAACTGCCTGCACCTTCTGTTGCTCTGGTTTTGGCAGTCACAGAATAATATCACAGAATAATAATATTCTAAAAAAAAATAGATACCTGCTGAAAATTAAATGTACTCAGAACACATGAAGTCAGAAAGGAATTTTACACACAACTCTCAAGCAAGGAAAAATTACTTGCTTATATCTTCTTAGACAGGGACAAGACTGGTCGTATTAAGGCAAAGAAGCAGGGCAAATAGCTCAGCTTTACTGTCCATGGCATTGAGGCTGTACGTGTGCAAACTGTACACAGCCCTTGCCTATGGTGTAATTTACCCCACATGCGGCACAGTGCTCAGTTGCTAGTTTTGCTGCAGTGCAGTGCAAACCTTAAATAAAAACCAGGAAAGCCATGCTATTTTGCTAGTAGTTCTTACTTTTTCCTTCAAACTAAAAGACAACAACTGACCTTCATTTCACAATAGCTTTCCCATATATCAGAAAGCATTCTAGCCTTTAGGAGGGGTTTAAAGATGCCTGTTACACTTGGCTTCAGTTGTCGATTTTTGGTAAACTGTGAAAGATTTTTAGCCTGGATCCTTTCCCACATCCTACACTATGGTGTAAGAGGCCTCTTGGAGCTGAATAGTTCCTGCGCTAAAGGGGATCTCAGTGTTGAGCTTCTGTCATGCTGCCTGTTTTGAGCCACGTGCCTTTCTTGAAGTGTTGCATGGACCTCGGTGGGGCAGCTGCAGTGTCTTGAACCTTCATAGGCTGACCAGGGTTCAGCTTGTGGTTGGATTCTTGACGAGTTTTCCAGGAAGCTCTAAGATGGAGAACTTGTCAAGCAATGCTGCCAACAGCAAATTTGTCATTTCATGAGAGAGATTTTTTTCCATCACCAGTCCTCTACCTTACTGTTTAAAGAAGATACTGAGCCATCAAACAAAAGTGAGTCATCATCTCATGGCAGGAAGAACAAAATAAGTTTAGAGTAGTTTGATTTTCAGTCTTGCTCAGGGCCTGAGAAGACTGTCAGAAAAAAACCCAATGCGGTTTCTTCTGTTTATGTGCTAAAACATCTGTAGTGCAGCAGCCTGTCACCTCTCAACTCATCTACAAGACTGTAAAATAGTTATTTAAATGAGGATTACAAAGCTGTGGGCCTTGGTAGCTGTCCTGTGGCCAAGTGCCTCTGAATTCCTTTATCAGTGACCCATTCCAAAATGGGAAGGCTCTTCAGCCGTCTTACTTGTTTAGACCAAAAAAAGTTGCCTTTGCCCTGGTAACTGAGAAAGGAGAAATGGAAGTTTTCCAGGGACTTTGGTGGTGCTTTCTTGATACAGTTTAACCTGTTACTTCTTGTCTGATCCATCAGAGATGCACAGAATGATAGTTTCTATGCAACAGCCTTTTATGTCCTTGAAAAAAAATTCATGTCGCCTTCTCTTCTTTACATTATATAACCTCGGTTCTTTCAACTGTTTTTGGAGTGCATGATTTCTAAACCTCTGATCATTTCTCCTGTTGGGGTATCTCCTAGTTCATAGCATTCTTGTACTGCAGTGACCAAAACTAGCTGCAGTACTGCAGGTAAGACCTTGTGCTGAACAGAGTCTAAGTTCTTGCACTCCTTTTTGTACATCCCCATATGTTGCCCTTTTTTGGCAACCACACAATATTGTAGACTTATTTCAGCTTGTGACTCTCCAGCTCCTTTACAGAAGTGCCACTTAAGCTGCTGTTTCCCATTCTGTATATGTACAGTTCATTATTCCTGATGAAGTGTAGCGCCTTGTTCTCCCCGTTATCAAATTTTATTCTGTTTTTAGACCATTTTTTCAACTTGTCTGTATGATTTAGAATTCTAGTCCCCTTCCCCAGCATTGCCTATAACCTCCCAAGCTGGTGTTACAACCACTGTAAATAACCTCTCTGCTTATTCATTATCCAGGTGACTAATGAAATATTGAATAACCCTTGACCCAAGAGACTCTGCAGAACCCTGTGAGATATATCGCTATAGTGACAGTGACCCATTGCTAACTCTCAGGAGAGTTATCTGGCCATTTTTGCTGACCTTAGAATAGATTTTTCAGTTTACTTCTGAGAATGCTGTGTGACACAGTATCAGAACCCTCCTGAAGTCAATTAAATGTGTCTTTTCCCTATCCCCAAGACCTGTTAACATGTCATAGAAGGAAATTAGACTGGTTTGACTTGGTTCTTAACAAATACCTGCTATTTGCTACTCCTCTTCTTGTTGTCTTCTGAGCACTTACAAACTGTTGGTAGGATTATATATTTCCAGAGATTATAGGTAAACTGTTTTTTCTGCCATTTTCCAGTATTTTCTCCCTTTCTTAAAGACAGCCACTGCATTTACCATTTTCCATGGCTGGTATAACTCATATCTTCCCTGAGTTCTTAGTGATAATTGCTGGTGGTGATTGCTTTAGCTGCTTCTTTCAGTATCCTGAAGTAAATCTAGTGACAGCCCTGAGCAAAAAGAGAGCTCTAGATAGACTGAAACCCAGGAAGGTGGCCTGGCACAGACTTACAGGCAGATGTGACCAGAGCAGATTTTTGCTAAGCTGTTCCTACCTAAAATGTTTTCATTTGTATTAGTCATTCTAGTTACCTGCTCACTAGTTGACCTTCTTGTGATGATAGATACGAAAGAGATACTAAGCACTGTGTCTCTTTCTAGGCAACATCTTCATTAGTTTTCCCTTCCACTGAACAGAGAACAAATTCTTCCTGTCTTCCTCTTATTCTGCATATATTTAGAGAATGCTTTCTCACAACTCTTCATGTTTCTCACTATTTGCATCCCATTTTGTGTCTTGGCCTCTCTGAGGCTGTGTCTGTATTCTCTTGCCACTCTATTATCCAAGGAATACTAACCAGATTGTTCTGTCTTTGTGCTTTCTTCTTCTCTTTGAGTTCAGTAAAGGGCTTACAATCATTTTAGCAGGCAATGACTTAGTACTTCGTATTAGACTGGGATTTACTACCCCTACGTAGCCACGTGTACCCATGACCATAATAATGGAGTTCCTCTTCCTTTTATGCATATATATTTAATTAAGGCCTTTAATATTAGTGATTTTAACTAAGTTTACACATTTTCTTCTCTCATTGCAAAAATGTAACTCTCAACACTTGTGACATTTAGGCATAAATACATGATTTTTTTAGGGAGTTACCAGTTGTCTATCCTTACTGATCATCTTCCCAATAAATGTCTAGATGTTTCTGATTTTTTGGAGGAATTTCCTCTTTTGTTAGCAATTAGGTCTGGATTCTCTGTAGAAAAAGAAAATGAAGTATAAATAGGTCCAGACAGCCCTCTGGGATTTACCATGGCCTTCCTCAGATAGCAGATGGACTCCCACAAATCTCTTAGAATTTGTTGATTATTCAAGATAAATTGAGTACTGATACCCATTAGTCACAGTGGTCTGCAATAGTGAATATAATGGCAAAGCAAGCCATGCAAGTGCCTTCATGCTTCTCTCTTCAGCTTTGCTGGAAGTGATAGAACAACACATGGAAATTATCCATGTGGGCTGACTCCAATTCCCTATAAATCATGAACTGCATCTGGGACCACACAGTTATGTCAGTAAGAGGTGTTTGGGACTTTTTTCATGCTTCTTGAAGATCATGGCATTTGAGAAAAAAACCTGTATTATGGCCTGGCTGTGCAAGTGCAATGTCTGATTGTTTTATGTTGGCACTGAGCAATTAAAAAAAGGACATTATCTTAAGCTTAGTAGCATTTCCTAACACGGAAAGAACACCTTCCACCCAATTAGATAGTGAATAGAGAAGGCTCTACTGCAGATCTGTTACAGATGGGAGCAGGTTCAGTGGTGTTGTACTGCCTGGATGCCAGTAGTCCAATTTAGCAGGGACTCCTGTAGTGTTATCACAGTGTTATCACATCCACAGATAGTGGATGGTTGATCAGTCAGAAACTGAGACAAAGACAGTCCATCCTCTGACAGATAAGCTTTGTTGGGTGCAAATGCAACTGTGCAAAGCTAAGCTGTGATAATGTAGACCCAGTATCAAGAGCTCACCAATCCATGCACAGCCATCCTTGGAGTCTTGGCATCCTGGAGTGGCATATTTCAGAGAGACATTCAGCTTCTCTTTCTTCCAAACCCTCTGTTCTGATGCCCTTTTATATTTTTTGCAGTTAAGACTGGCAACACCTCTGCTTACTTCAGTGGTTGCCTTTCCTCCCTGAGATGTCACCTTTCCTTATCTCCTTCGGTCATGTTAGGGACCACACAACAGCACAACAGCAGCTGCTCTTCTCATTGTTGGTACTGTTTTGGGATCTGCCATTGGTTACCTGCATTGACAGTTGCTCATGCTGCAGACTGCTGAGAGCTTTGGGCTTTGAGGAGGGATCTAGACAATTTGCAGCCCATCAAGCTGTTCTTATGCAAGGACAGGGATGCCAATAAGGCTGAAAACATCATTTTTCAACACTGGACTGGTTAGCCCCAGGCAGGATATGGATATGTTTGAGCTTTGCCTGGACACAGCCTGTTAGCAGAATCCCAGATCAAAATTTGAGCCTGAAGTGAGTATTCTTAAAATTTTGCAGTGCATCAGTTTTGATTGGGCTTTTATCATGCCTACCCGGCATGATGCTGTGCAGGACTTACGCTCCCAGCTGGCTCATGTGCATTGCTGTCGTCCACAAGGATTCATTATTGTTGGAGTTGCACTAAGCCTTTAATGGAGTTTGACACAGAGAGCAAGAGGTCAGTGGCAGGTCTTGTTTCTTCCAAGCAAAATTCTGAGTTTTCATTTCATTTGAAACTTCCTGGAACAGAATTTCACTTTAAGTAAATTACAGCTAAAACAAGGGACAGGCGCATATTTCAGCACAGTCCTTCGGGGAATAAAAGAAACAAACACAAACATTGCCTAAGACCCTCTTACTCAGATTGCAGCAACCAGGGTTCACCAAGGAGAGGAGGTGGCCTTCTAGGAGCAGAGGCAATGCATGAGTAAAGCAGTGACCATCACTGCGGTCCCTTTAAATCTTCTCCTCCACTTGGCAGCTCCAATTTTTCAGTGTTGCTATAGCAAATCTCCATGGCAATGACCCTAATCAGGGAAGGGGGAGTTGCAAGAGGGGACGCATGCTCAGTGTGGCTGCGTTGAGTCTCGCCTGCTTGCTGCAGCTATTTCCAAGGGTCTGTCACATAAGCGAAGAGAAAGATCAGGTACTTGGCAAACTGGCCCTTGGGGTGTGTCGCATCTCCAAGTTCATGGCATGCTGCCGCAGTGATGTGTGCATGTGGGTTTGCGTGTACATGTGGATCTGTGCCTATCTTGTCTTGTCTGCTTCCCTGGGGGGAATGGAGTGTGCTGGGAGCAAGCAGCTGATTTTCACTATTTCTCCTCATTTCAGGCTGAGAAGACAGCTTGAATTATTGATGAGAGTAATGGCGTTGCCGTCTGTCTGGAGCGTGATGCGTGTGGCGATCCCGTTCCTTTCGGTGGTTGGCCTACTAAGCGTGAGGCTTGCTGGGGCCAGCCAGGACTCTGGGAGTGTCATTCCAGCAGAAAGTACGTACCCAGCCGTGCTGCACTCATTCCTTCCCACCGCACCGCGTCTTGCTTTCTCTCCTTCAGTTAACCCACCTCATCCACAAAGATCTTAAGCTCCAGGGGGATACTGCATTGCCTCATGTGCGAGGGTGTAATGATGACTTTGTAACCTGTCAGCAAACCACATGAAAGCAGCACTTATAGAAACAGCAAGCAAGCAAAGAATTAGTAGTTACTTAGGAAAAAATAATAACAGCATACTGTAATTTTCATCTGAGCTTATTTGAAAACTCTTTGGTTGTAGGTCTTTTTGTTCTGCTTCTCGAGAGCTGTCTCTCCAGATTTGCCACTATGCATACAAAGTTCTTGCTAGACTGGGTATTGTTAGAAGGAAAATCACATTTATTTCTGCTAAAGCATTGCATTTTGCATATTTGGTTGGAACAAAAGGTCAAGTTCAACTTTCTTGTAACTACTGTGGATTGACACAGGGGAAATTGACCCAAACAGCATATCTGTAAAACATACACAGATTCCCGAAATCATGCTGCTACTCTGCAAAGCGAAATAACAAAATATGACAGACTGGACTGCACACAGCCCTCGGAGCTGGGAGTTCTTGAATTCAGATCACAGCTCTGTATTAACTTCCTCTGTGATTTTGAGCAAGTCTGTAGTTCAACTTTCCTAGCTCTAAAACGAGGCAATAGTACAAAGATATTAGGAGAAGAAGTCAATGTTCTCAAGTCAATGTATTTTGATGAGGAAAAGTGTGAAGTATCCACTCATTAGAAATGTAAAATAGCCTCTGGAGAGAAAAAAAAAAGGAAGGTAACTGCATACAAGCCAACCGCTAGTTACTAGTCACACTTATTTTTTATCACAGCAGTCTTTTTACATAACCACCAAAATCCTTAATCCAAGGTCTGATTTAGTCACTGCATATTATTCTTCCAGAATAGTATTACTACTTTTTAAACAAGCTACCTGTACAGGACTTGAATTCTGAATTACCTTCTTTTTCCATTCTCATTTTATCAGTGGGACAGTGCTAAGTTTGGGTTCTGTTTCATTCTGGTTCTCCTATCACACTCATCTCTGTTCTGTGTGTCTGTTTTCCAGGTGTGCATTAATTAACTTGAATAATTTTTGTGGCAAGTAGTCCATTTTGTCTTCTCAAGGAGAAAATGGTGATTGAGAAATAAATTATACATGCCCTTTGTGTGTCTTGGTTAGCAGAGGTAGGTCAATGAAATACACATTTGGGGAAAAAAGTATAGAGTGGTTCCTCATTCCACTTGTGTAGTGGAAACTCCTGTTCTATCTGTAGAACAGTGTCTTGGCCACAGACTCTCACCCCAGTCTCAAGGTGTTATTAAATCCTTCTGATATCCTGTGGCCAGGTTACTGAGTCCCTGAAGAACCCTTGAGAAAGATTCCTTGGTTTGTCTTGCTTTTGCATGTGAGAATGAGGAATTGAAGGCAGGTCTGAGAGCTTCTGAGGAGAGAGGCTGCTCTGTCCTGAATAGTGGAGGCTGGAAGCTTTATCCTGCTAGCATTGCTATGAATGCTAGAAAGTTATTTCTGCCTGAAACCAGGCCAAGAGGAAGGCTCCCAGCTGAGCATGATTCATTTGTGCTGCTGCAGGGACTGAGTTTTAAAGCAACAAGGAACCCAGGATGCCCCTAATTAGCCGGTTGTTGAGAGTGCTGCATTGCTACTAACTACTCCAAGTGCTTTGCTTTGCTCTGCCCATTAGTGCTATTTCTGATAGTTAACTTGTGGAGCTCCTTCCCTGGGACACTGTGGATGCATGGGATCACAGAACTGATTAAGTAAATTCAAGAAAGAAAAGTCTCAGAAAAGACTGTTAGATACAGAAGCATTTCCTCTGGCTTGGGAACTCTGTAAGCCACGTATTGCAGAGGCCTGGGAGGGTCTTCTAGGGATACATCCTTGCATGTTTGCCATATTCTTGTGCATTTTTGTGGGCATCTGTTGTTGGCAATGGTGGTCATACCTATACCAGGAAAGTAACAGTGCCCGAGGCTGTTCCCTGGCATGGGAACACAATTGTAAATGGCTAGGATGGTCCCTGGCACAGTTCTGTCCATGACAGGAGGCCATTTGCCTATCTAGGAGGCCAAGAGTTTATTCTCACAGAGATGAACTGTTCCATGCCAGCTCTTCTTAAAGCCTGGGAAGGCTCCTGGGCACAGGTTATTTACTATGAGGTATGTAGCTTGTGGAGGGCAAGACACCAGGCCCAATAGACCTTCAATTTGATCTAGTATAGACATTCCTACATCTTGTCCTACAAGACAGCTCCACTGACTATTTCTCACCAAGGAGCTGATAGTACTAGCCCTTTTGGGGGGAAGTGCAACAGCAACACATATGTGCACCTTCCATATTGCAGGTGCTGAAGTCCATACTGTCAGCCCAGGTAAACTGGTGGCTGTATGATCCTAAATGACCCAGGGAGAGAAGGGAGGTGTAGTGCAGGTTCTAGCAGGAGAGATACGATGTACATTGACCATAGTAATTCCAATTTTGTTAAGGATAAGGGAGAAGAGAGGCATTTACTGACCCAGTATGCTCGATTCTGTGGTATTTTGTCCTTGCTGGTTATAGGAGAGGTAAGTGCAAGTGGGGGAGATGCAGGAGTCACAGCAGAGAGGTGTGAGGGAGTCACAGTTCTCTGTGTTACAGAAAGATACTGCCCTGTGGGGTGGCGGTGATATCTGGCTTGGGGTACCATCTCCTACTCTCCACTTTGCTTACAAGCAAATCAAAGAGCCATGCCTAGCTTTTTATGAATAACGCTAATTAGCAGTGATTAATCAGGTCTTTGTACTATATACACAAGCACTTTGCATTTGCAAAAGACTGTTCAAGTATAAAGTGGTGTTACAAATGTTTGCAGAGGATTTTCTTTAAAAGTTCAGTGCAATCCACTAAAGAGATTAAGTAATTTCCCCAACCTCCCATTGCATTTAGAACCCAAATAACCCACTGCAAAAGCTGAAATGTGGAGTTTGAAGAACAGAAGCTGATCAGTCTGGTTTCGTTAACCAAGGTGCATGAAATACAAAGAATAAACGCCGTGTGCATGTGAGGGAAAGTAAATTGGACTTCCACAGTGTTTTCAGCTCCAGTTCTTCACTGACAATGTGGCCAAGAGGCATATTTTAAGCTCCGCTCCCCCACTTCTCCCCCAGCAGACACATACAGTCTTCATGCTGACAGGATCCATTTAAAGAATTATAGCTGACTCTTGATAATTCTCATTATGTTAATCCACAAACCTGTTAAGTCTCCCTATGAATGATAGCCTGTTCCCAGCTGTCAGCGAGGAATTAATAGCACTTTGCTGTACTTTGCTATGATGTGACTTAAGGTTTGATTTCATGATTGCTGTAAGGTGATGTACGTTTATGCTGCCTGTGCCCTTCCCCTCCACAAACCCTGGCCTCCTGTCCTTGCCCCATTTCTTGTCCTGGCCCTAAGATTTGCACCTTCAGCTAGTCCAGGGAGCTGCTCTGGGGAAAAAAAAATCAGTGATCAACTGACCAAGCAACTGCATGGTCAGCCGCAGCGTGAACCAGGGAAGGTGTGGGAACATGTAGCCAAGGACAGGGGGGAGGGTGGGGCTGCACCTATCGACAGCCGCACACCCTTAGATTTGTTTAACCCCCTTGTGAAACCAGACCCTTAGACACAGTTACCTGGGGGGAATGTCCACGGGCATCCTACAGAAAGTGCTGGGAGCATTAAGCGAGGATGAGTCCAGCTAGACAGGCCTAATACTCTTCACTCTGGAAAAGAGACAGCTGAGGCAGGGAGTGATAGAGATCAGCAAAGTCATGAGTGGAATAAAAATAATGAATATAGACTAACTGTATCTTCCAATGCAAAAAGCAGAGGCAGCAAATGAAACCAGAAGATGATAAATTCAGAGCAGACACAATCAGTATTTTGTTTGCACAACGAACAGCTGAGCTGTGGAACTCATTGCCACAGGATGTTGTAGGTGCCAAAAGTTTACGTGGATTCAGGAAACAATGGGTAAATTAATGTAACTGTAGCTATAGACTTTTCGGGGAGTGGGGAAATCCTACTTCTTGCCTAATCTATTTTATTTGGAGAACTGCATTCAAGCTGCTCTGTGCTAGTGTGAGTTGTGAGGTCTGATCCAGAACCCACAGATCAGCGTGGGCAGATACCCTCAGTGCCACCACCACTTTGCTGCAGAAGCTGCTCTGATGTCTGAGCAGCAGCTTTCACTGGGATAGCAGAAGTGCAATACTTGCTTGGCATGGTTGTGCCATTCCACTAGTATCTCCCAGTCCGTATTGGCGTGCTCAGCTGGCGTAAATGCCAGTGAAAGCTCCTGCAGAGCCACGGCCTTCGTGAGGGCCTGGGAAGGCTTCCTGGGTTGCGCTCAGTGTTTGACTGTGAAATTCATTGCTCTCCTCAAAGACACTTTCTCCACATTGCCAGGGGCAGGAGACGTTCATTTGCGACCTTTAGTTTGTTTTTTCTCCTACGAGTTCTGATTTTGAGAACATTTTGGTGACAAGCACTTTGGGGTATGCGGCACTTTCCTGAGGTGGAGCCAGGGTAGGGCGCTTTCCAAGAAGACCACAGCAACGGGAGGGAGCAGGCCACAGTGCCAAGGGAATGACAGATTTGCTGTTAGCACATCAAGGATGCAGGTTTCCTTCTCAGGGCTTTATTCCATGCTCTGAAGTGAAAACAATTAGACTACTGAAACACTGAAAATGGTGGGGGTTTTTTAGTGTGTTTAGAAACATGCTCAAAGCCACCCTGTCACTACTCACCTGAGGCCTGGAGAGAGGGTCTTAGCAAGCGCTGCTGTTCTTATGGAGGTGGGGACTTTGCATTTCCCCACATCCCTGGGATGAAAGCCCTAGCTTGTCTTTTGAATCTGCCCAAGATGTGAGCTGTGTGGAGGGGAGATGGAGGAGGTTGAGTGAGAGAGAAATATCTCCTGGACAGGTCACAGCCCCAGAGAGGCTTGCTGGGGAGTGATGGAGCCAGAAGTATGCTGGCTGTTCCCTTCCATCAGGCCTGGCTCAGAAATGCCTGCTGCCCAGCGGGGAGCCAGGCCTGGGGTCCTGCATCGCTGCCCAGGAGCCCTCCGGCGCCAGGGAGCTCCTTAGCTATCTGAGCAGCAGCTTTGCACCTACTTTGCTCTGTCGGAGCAGCGCAAGTGGCTGCGTTATGACAAGGATTTTAGCGCTTCCCCCAACAGGGGTGCTCTGTGATCAGTGTAACGTTTTCTCTCCTTCTGTTCCCCGTGCATCTCCTCCGGTATCTGCAATTTCTTCCCTTGAAAACCCACACTTCATTAACTCTGTGACTGAACGGCAGCGAGTGAGATCAGTGCAGGGCGAATCCTGGCAGAGCAGGAGCGCTCAGGCCCAAGATAGAAGTGAGCCATTTTAGTTGTCAAGTCCCTTCCTCCTCCTCCTCCTCCTCTTCTCTGCCTTTTCCCTGCCCTGCCCTTTGCGCACACACGCCGGCACCAGCTGCAGAGACAGTGGGACGCTTCGCGTTCCTGGCACAGCGAAAATACAGCAGCAGGTGAAAGGAAGCAAATACAGATCTGGCTCTGTCCCTTGCCAAGCTGTTCTGTAAGGGCTCCTGCGAAAACAGACCTGCCTCTCTGATTTTTGAACCACTGCAAACTGCTATTTTCAGAGTATAGGTTGAGATTTAACTCACGTTTGATTTTAATTTTAAGGCAAGAGCCTAGGGGTTGAAGGCACACAGCACCTGGCAGAATCAAGCCTGGCCTGTGTTCAGAAGAGCACACATAGCAAAATGTTAATGTGCTTTTGCCTGTCTTCCTACATGAAGCAAGCACTTGCACAAGGATAGACACGGCTTTGTCCACAGACAGCCCTAACTTTGTACACATGCATGTGTCGGTGCCCAGTAAAATGGGTTTTCTTCTGGCAGTACGAGATCTCTGAGTACTTCCTCTCTGACAGCGATGCCTTTTTACTGTACCTTTTTCCAGGTCGTCCCTGTGTTGACTGCCATGCGTTTGAGTTCATGCAGAGGGCGTTGCAGGATTTAAAGAAGACGGCGTATAACCTAGACACACGGGTATGTGTTTCTATAGAAATGTTTTTACTTAGCCTTTGTCTCCCAGTAGCCAGGTCTGCTTGTCCGCGTACAGCAGACACGACCTCTCTGCTGACTCACTTCCATTGCAGCAAATAGGATTGCACCAAGTACAGATTATTTTTCACAGGCTGGAGAGGTTCATTAAAGATCATCTAGTCAGACTTCTTGCATAACAGGCCAGAGAATTACCCAGACAGTTCCTGCATCAAATGGAGAAGGAAAGAAGATGTACGAAGGAGAAAAGAATAAGAAAGATGATTTACTCTTTATCTCAAAACATTGCTCTGAGCTGTGGTCTGACCACATTGGACAGGAGCAGAAGGTGAATGGGAGAGCAGGAGAAATGAAAGTAGGGCTGACAGAGAGGAAAGGGAAGTGCATATATTCCTCACTTATGCATCAATATTCTCTATGAAAAAGGAGGAAGCGATTTGCTCAGGTACTTATCACAGCACACAGGGCATTTTATAAATTCACATGCCTGTCTTGAGGTACAGAAGTCCTAATGAACAAAAACTCAGGGTATGGTAAATGCCCTGATTTTAGTAATGCGTACAGATGTGGGTTCATAAATATAGACAAATACTGGCTGGGGTAGGACTTACTCATCTAAAATGCACAGGTGGTCCCCATGCTGTATGAAGGATGCAAGGGGCAGCAGGTCTCTTATGTCTAATAAAGCCCTCATGTGTGTCTTGTACTACTTCTTCTTCCCTAACAGCTCCATAAACACTGGCAGCATGACAGGGAAGCAGCTTTTGCTGAGTGAAGTGAAGCTGCAGTCACATCTCCCAGGTCCTTTAGGTGACTGCTCAGTGCCTTTGGCTAGTGCCATCTCCTTGGTAGGTGAGAAGGGCCCCTTGTTCATCTGAAGTCACACTGTGCTCAAATTGTCATTCACAGCAGAATCAACCAAACAGATGCAAATCAATTATGTGTCCCAAACTGTAACGCAGACGGATGATTATGTTGCTTTGCCTTTGGTTTCCTGTGACCTTGGGCAATCATGTAGGGCCCCACACAGTAAGGCTGGAGTGACTTTAGCTTTCTTGAGCTATCAATAGCAAACTGATTAGGGCAGAACTCTCAGTGCAGCACAGGTTACCTTTACAAAAGATTTTCCTGTGCAGGCACTAGCATAATGCTGAATAACTATTGTTGCGGGCTGTGAATAGAGGGGCATCAGCTGTACAATCACCCCCTGCAGTTGTGCTGGGCTATTCTGGTGCAAAGTGGGGTTTCATCTGTTTGGATTAAGTTGAGCTAAAACGTTTCGTACCTATGCATGATACGGCAAGACCACGTGCAGTCACAGCTGTGTTCATTCCCTGAATGTCACCAGGTTCTTACATGGGAAGTTAAAGGAGGTACCAAACTTCTGCCTAAGCTGCACTGGGCAGATTTTCTGAGTGTAGTAGAGGCATCACGATTCCTTTAAATCCACTGGCAGATATATTCAGACATATCTGTGTTGACTGTTCTGTCTGGAGGGTGGAGTGGGTAGCAGACCCGTCAGAGCAATGCTGTGCTGTACCATGCTCTGAGCAATCAGAGGCAAGGCAGAACTCCACAGCTCCACAGAATAAGCCTCTGTTTCCATAAAGACCTGGAGAGGCCTGAGATGTCAAGGCAGTGATTCAGGGCAGCTCTCAGTACAACAGAACAAGTGGTATAGGAACAGTCCATCACCAAAGCAAATATAAACTGTTATCTGGAACATCACCCACCATTCAACAGCTATAAGAGTTCAATACTGCTACTAACAAAAAGGTAGATTACTGTGCATCTTTTCCTGTCTTTAGATTGAGACTGGACACCTTTCAGGAAGATGCTTTAGTTAAATACAAATTATTGAATGATACAGAGATACTTATGTGAAATGCAGTGGCCAAGGCTCTACAAGTGGCATGTTCTGGCCTTCTATTTGCTGAAAGGTACCACCTGCATATCCTTACCCAAGCGCTGGTGCTTGGCGTATGCTGACCAGCTCTTTGTCTTCTCAAGCTTTATCCCCAAATAACTTCATTCAACAACTCCTGCATATGCAAAGTCCTTGTTACAAAAGCAAACCCCACGGAGGACATGACTTCCTAAGCCAATGCCAAGAGGGCCATGATTAATTTTCATAATTGAGGTTTCTCTTTCACAGTCTTTCAGATTACAATTGAATGCTCCCAAAGCTGCTCTTCCTGCCTGTAGTCATAAGTCATTAGTGATTCCTAGGCAGGGTTTGTGGTAACAATGACAGCTTGTTGGCATTACGATGAAATCCAATAAGCCTGTGTGATGTTAAGAGATGATTCTAGGATCTCTGCTGGGCTCCCAACAATGAGAGCATTCAGTCATCCAGGATTGTATCGTACAAGCGAGGAGCAGTGTTTAATAACACATGCCATTGCAGGAAGCCGATAAGTGCAAGCAGACAAGGAAAGTGAACAAGTCCTCTTTAATGCAAAGGTGGATGTCAGAAGTTTGGGTTGAAAGGGATAGAGGCCTGTGAAGGGAGGGAAACGCAGTTCTGAAAACAGCCTCTGCCCCTGAAAACTTGAAATCTAAGAACAAGAAATGAGTAGAGCAGTAGGGAGCAGGAACTGATGGGGGACAGAAGTAATGGCCATGCTGACACAGCCCACTGCTCAGCAGGGACGTTGTAGCATGGTGGAGCAGGTCCCTACGTAGAAGTGCCCAACTCCTCCTATGGGAACTGGGCGTCTTTGATAATCAAGCCCTTGCTGTTTTTAATTTGTCAGGAGGCATCATGTCAAAGGAACACCAGCTGGCTAAAGACCTTGTTGTTTCACAGAGATTTTTGATTGTGAACAAGTGGTTTTCAAGATTTTATGTTTCGTCCAGTGGAGATGTGAACCCCATTCCTAGTAAATTTAAGCCTATTAACTTTTTTTTCTTAAGAAAATCTTCAAAGTTAATCCACAAACTACTTTGGGGACCACAGACCACAGGTTGAAAATCACAAATTATGCTCAGGAAGAAGTTTCTCTTTAGCCACAATTGTACTTGCTAATGTGAGTTGCTGGCACTAACAATTTGACTGTGAATCTGGCAACAGACAGCTCCTGAAATGATGGGAATTTCAGCCTTTGTTTGTCAAAAGGCGAGACCAGGACTCACAAAATATCTAGGATATTTGACCACAATGAAATAAATGATACTTAAATATCTTTGAGGTTCTGAAATTATTTCCTGGATACAGAGAAAAAAAGTTTGGAAATGCTTTTCTACCAAGACTCTCCAAAACCAAGACTCAGAAATTTTAAATGATGAGCACAGAGAGAGGTTGTTAAGCTGTTGATGGGATTCTGCAGGCATGGCTCCAAATGGAGTTGGCAATAAGGCAACTGTCAATAAATTAACTCAGGTTAAAATAGGAGCCACAAACTCAACTGTAGATGTGCCCTGAGAGGTTATGAGTTTCAGAGAACAAGGTTAGAAAGACAGCTGGATTTAACTCAGAGTTATTCTGGAGAAACAGTAGTGTAACTGAGAGCACAATTGGCCCCTTAGCACATGCTGTCTGGTACAATTAAATTACACAGTACTGAAGACATCACCAACAGGAAGCCATCAATCATTTAGAAAGAATTAAAAGCAGTACAGCTGAAAGTGGAATTTTGCTCAGCATTTATAAAGCACACTTTAATAATTTTGCAAGCCTAGTCCCTACAAGTTAACTATGAAAATGAAAACATTTATACTACAAAAATACTCTCCATGCATCCCAGTTCTAAATATACTTATTTTGTATCGCTTTTTCTGGACGAAAACCAGCACTAATAACTATGATTTTTCACTCAGCAAAGCACCTTGACTACGGCTGTGCTGAGAGATTAGGCCTAATCAATTATATATTCTTTTAAAGTGATAGATTCAGTGCTTTCATTTCATGTTTTTTTGCAGACAGAAACCCTCCTCCTGAGAGCAGAAAAGAGAGGCCTCTGTGATTGCTTTCCTGCAATACACTGAAACGAGCACGGGGATTTGGCCAATGGACACTTATTCATTTTTGAAGTTCTGTTCAATAAATTACAGGAAGATCTAGAGTGCAAGTTGTGCCACACCACAAGGGAAACAATTTTTATCCGAACAGGTACAGCTCAGTTAGGCCGTTCTTGCTTTGATGTGTTTTATCATTACTGTATGTGATATTGCATCTGCTGAAATGTCAAAATAAGGAACAGTGCCAAAGTGTCACTCATCGGTTTTATGTAAGGACAGCATCTCACTTTTCTGATATTTCAAGCCAAATATTGTCCTTAGATTCTCAGGCCAGGCCCTCAGCACATGTAAATCACCATAGATCTGTGAAAGTCAGTGGAGTCTCATCATTTCATACCAGGCAGGAAAAGACATCTGAAGATATTTTTTAAATAGTTCCTTATATATTGAATGTTAGAATGTGGCCCTGACATAAAAAGAAAGCTATTTTGAAATGATGCATAGCTGAAAAGTTACTTACAAGCAGTCATGGTTTTATATAGGAATTAATAGTTGTCATTGACTACTTGGCAGTTCGAGGAAGGTATTTGTCCACAATTGTAGAGATTGTATCAATAGTCCAGTACATAGCAAACACAATAATATACATCACAGCATTAATTTCTTCAGAGCCACACAGTAGCTGTGATCATTTTGGAGGGATTTATTAAATACCTAATGTGATCAGTAACATTTGTAATCACGTGAATACTGCCTGGCAATTGAACTGGTTGTGTCTGCCAAAATCTTCTGGAAAAGTGTCTTTCATTAAGCAAATCACATACTGGGTTGAACCACTCTCACTGGCCTCTACAGAGAGTTTTGGCAAAGAGCCTACAAAATGCTTTCGCACCCAGAAGTCTCCTGCAAACTGTCTGCTGGGAACATTTAAGCTCCACGAAAACAATCCATAACTTTTTCATGAACTTTATACGGGGAAGAAATTCACTCCATAGTCAGGGGTTAAAGTGCTGATGCTGTTAATATCCCTGCTACAATCAGAAGGAGATGAGAAAACAGAACAGTTCAGGCAGTGTAGCAGTAGACAGGATTTGGCCTTGTTACTCTGGGGAAAAAATAGCAGATCCCTTCTCATTGTTTCACTTTGTCCTTTTGGGGAGGGGAAGGGGGGGCCAGGGAAGAAGAGCAGAAAATGGCCCCGATGAAAAATTCCTGTAGACAATAAAAGATTTTTCATAGACTTAAAATATCACACCCAACAAAAGTGGTTTTCAAAGTTATTTTATCCACTTTTGTTAATATGTCTATTTATCTTCCCATAACTGGCTAATATTTTGCTGTCAGGCTGCTCAGTAAGTTATGAGGGTAATCAGTAACATTTTAAAAGCAAACAGGCTAGAAATATTTATTTTATTATCATCCTTATTACACATTTATGTGCATCTCCTGACTTTGCAAACTGGCATGAGAGGAAGATCGCTAAGCTTATTTTAGGGGTTATCAGTCCCTTGAGCTGTGGTCTAGCATCAGGTTCATTCAGTATTTCTCTGTGTGTAGTAGGAAGGATTACAAAAGCAACAAGCCGTAGGAGGCATCATGTAAACTATTTCATGGGTGGTGAACTGGACTCATCTGAGCCCCTGTCACAAGGCAGCCTGTTAAATACCTAGAAAATACCCTTGGAAAAAAAAACAGTAAACTGGAAAGACTTGGCTGCAGTAGAATTTTTGGCTACGTCATGGAGGAACCTTAATTTTGCAGTGCTTTTTATTCATGAGGGGTGAAATGCAGCCCCAAGCTGAATGCAAATGCCAGGTCCGTGTATTACACAAAAGCCTGGCGACAGAATTGGGATTTCAGCGATGCAGCCATGTTGTCTTGGCTTTCTGCACAGGGCCGAGCGGCACCCTGTCTGACATTTCTTCCAACGACCTTTACAGGACAACATTATCTTAGAGTTTATGTGCCTCCCCAGAGAGGGGTGCAGCTCACCAAACATGTACGTCTTGATCTTAAAGGTGACCTGGCCTCCTTCTAGAGCTAGTGGAAAGAAAGAGATGTTTTGGGGCTTTAAGTCACATGTCCTGTTTTAAGATGGTTTCTTTGTGGTAAGATGACTGGCACTTCAGCAGTGCTGAATTCTCTTCATGAACTGTAAAGGGAATCCAAGGCAAGGTGGAGGTCAGCTTTGGTCAGCTGAAACCCCCCACCCCAATGATATCAGCGTAAGGACAGAGACTTTATGATGGATTTGTATGTTTTCAAACCTCCTCTCACCCTTTTTGTCCCACTATGGTGGGCATCAGGAACTGCGACCTACTGCCAAATTATTATTTTGTTTGCAGACATACTAAATATCGCAAAGGAGTTCATTATCATATGCTCTGCCAAAGCTATTTGAAAGGCACGTGGCTCTCAGCAAGGAAAAGCTTCCCTACACCTGCATTTCAAGTAGGAAATCCGCTTTGTCCTTCCTAGTAGTCTAGAAAAGTTCTTTATACGTCATCAGAACCCAATATTTATTGAGGGTGTTCATGCAGCCCTCAAGTGCACATTTCCCCCCACACAAATACATGCCAAATCATGCAGTTTGTATAAAAGAGAAGCAACATGATAGACCAGCTCATCATTTCTAGTAGGATTGCTCTCCACTGTAACACTGGTAACTGCTGGGGAGCGATAGAGGTTCTTACAACAGACCAGGTTTTATTTTAGTTAAGTAGTTAAATAGTAGGTTTGGAGCAACCCCCTTGCAAAACACTAACCTTAGGTTGCTTTCCTCCCACTGAGATCTGAACTTAAGCAATGCACAGATCTTGACTTGGCTTTTTGCAGGAGGTGGAATTCCAACACTGAAACTCTGATTTTTCCAGCACAGCTCAGCTTTTGGGGAGGGCAACATATCTATGGTTTTGTGTTGCTAGTGTGCATGCTTATTCTGCTGGTACCTTAAAGAATCTTCGAAAGGCCTATTAGCAAGCACTATTTTGGGCTGTGTTTTTATTTAGAAAAATGGTTGCTGACAGTTGATATATGCCGTTTATTATGATTAAAACTGGAGTGAATGATGAGTGGATGTTTTCTGATTCCCAAGGGATCAGAGTGACATTGCAAGTTTACACCTGTGATGGTAGCGATTGTGTTATATGTACTCCTCTTTGTCTATAATAATAAAAAGGCAAGATGCATTATTGTATTTGGTGTGCCTTGTTATTGATTTGGAAAGTTGTAGGGCTCATGCAGGCATAAATATCTGCTCTTTAATTAGGTGGAAAATCTACAGGGAAAAAGTGCTATTTTATGTCAGAAAATCAAGAAATCTTGTATTTGGGCTAAATTTATGAATGTATTCTTGATTGCTGAAGTATAAAATCTAACTCACTCTTATTTGAAATTAAAAGAACTATAATGATTTTGTGAGTTTTTTTAAGGACCTCATACTTTGTACTTAGTGGTTTAGATAAAGCCTCTTATAATTAATATGATGGCATGAAGAAAACATTGAGCTAGATATTTTTAATTTATTATTGCTCATGAAGCTAATTTAAAGTCAGAAACTCTTTGATCCTCCATTTACTGGAAGAAACTGTCTATGTTACACAGGGATGGCTGTAATAGCAATAGGCTTTAAGACAGAAGGCTATTTGCTGTCTCTCTGTTTAGGAGGATGGCCATTAGATGTCTGTTTTCCCACAAAACACTTTTAGCACCATTTTGCTGTGGAGCCAAGGCAATTCTCACGACCTTTTGAAACCAAGCTGTGTTTTCTTTTCTTTTGGTGCAATGCTGCTGCAGGCAGCCCTAGGCACATGACATTTGTACACACGGTGGAGTGCAAGCAGTAGGCTGTAAAGATACACAGTCAAGTTCTCGCTAGAGGAGAATTAGCATAGTCACGTGGTGCTGTCTCTGGGTAGGCAAGATGATGGATAAATGCTGGTAATGCATCTTTCCAGCTTCTCACACCTGCACTGATATCTTCTTTGGGTATAACTCTGTGTGTATGCTAAGGTAGTTGCTCTGAGCTAAGTCTCAGGATGACTCAATGAAGACATAGCTAAAATGAATCTCTGGGTTTCATTCTGAAAAATGGGAACACGATTTACCTTGCTCATAATGATTCCTCTGCTACATCAAGATTAAATCTTATCATTGTTAGCTGAATCTGGCTAGTGTATAGGCTGGTGCTTTTTGCCCATGGTTTTGTTAGAATACTTTGGAAGCCCCATGAAATACACTCTCCAGATGGAAATCTCATATTTAGAAATCAGGGGTTTTTTACCCTAAATTGATTTGTAGGTAACTCCTGGGTGACTTGAGCATCCAATATACATTCCCCTTTTTGGTTCGATATTTACAAACTGTGTAGGCTTGTTCCCTAAGGACGGGCCTCCGTGCTGGTACCTATGGACCTATGGGACAAGACCTCTTCCTGCAGCTGGGGGGCTCGTGCAGAGGGCTGGCCTTGGCTGGTTGTTTGCTGCCAGACGGGAGATCTCGCCTGCTGATGGAAAGCGCTTGCAGTGCTGAAGGAGGCTAACAGGAATTCCAGTTTCAGTCAAAGGTAATTTAAAAGGAGTAAGTCCCTGAGGGGGTTGTGCCTTTCCTGAGGCAGACGGAAGCACAAAGTAGAAGGGAACGATTTTTCTTTGCAGCTGGCACAAGGCAAAAACTGCTTTTGACTCCCCCAAGTCAGCTAGTGACCAGCAGACGGGAGGGGGAGACCCTCTCACCTAAAGCAGAGTGCTGCTTCATCGTTCCCGGAGCCAGCTCTTGATGGGAGAGAGGAGACTGGGGCGAAAGCAGAGGGGGAAAGAGACCTGCTGTCTGCAGCCTGGCTGAATTCCTGGTAAATCAGTGCTCCTCACTGAGAAACCAGATCTGCAGCCTCCTAAGGATTTATGTGCTGTGCATGGTAAGCGGAGGCTGCCATTATTCTGAATGAGGGTGGTGCTGTACACAGCCAGCGCAGTGATACCAGGGCCAGGATTCAAAATGCGGAGCACAGAGACGTTGTGCACACCAGTGCAAGAGAAGAGGTTATTTCCCCCACTGTAATCAAGACCAGCATGTGTATTTTCTAAGCATTAAGAAACTTGCTTTTGAGACCTGTGCAATGAAGTGCAGATGGAAGAGGTGGCTGTGAAAAATCCCTGTATTCCTCAGCTGGAGCTGTTCACAACATGGCAAGTTTCAGGGAGGCTTTATGTTATGCCCGTTCCCAAAGAAAATGCAGTGGAGCTGGAAACATCTTGTGCAAATTGGTCCTTGCCAATTCAAAAATTTAGGGAAAATGGATTTGTAGGTGTTGTTTCCAGCCACAGAGAAAGGCAGCACTCACTTAAAGAGTGCTCTTGGCAGCAAAAGTTTACTAGAGGTAGAAAAATCACTTGCAAATATGTACATATGTATAATATATATACGTATTATTTTATAGTTATGTGTGTATATATATGAAAAATATTTAGCCTCATTTTTGCTCCGATAAGCATTCTGAGTAAATAATTTCTGACAGCGACAGCTTGAGCAGGATGGGTTTTTCTGCTAAACTTCTGAAAAGAGACTATGATTTTCCAGTTTCTGATTCTGGTTCTGCCATGAACTGGCCTTGGGGCTCTGAACAGGCACTCAGTCTCTCTGCATCTCCACACAGCCAAAGGAAGGAAAGATTTTTTTTTTCCCTGTATGCTCATGATAATTTGTTGGCTCATATTCACAAAGTGGTTTGAGGAGGGTCAGTGTTGATTATAATTACTGTTGGGCTCTAAATGAGATTAACTGAGTGCCAGAGATGCCAGCTTTGGTTCAGGAAGTCCCTGAACCACAAAATACTAGTGAGTGGCAGAATATTTTGCAGATACAACACTCTATATATGCTCTGTGCTCACCTTCTTCTCTAAGCATCTGTACTGACTGCTGGAGAAGCACACCACACTAGAAGGACTTTTGGTCTGACTTGATGTAGACAAACGTATGTGCTTATGTTATGTTTGCTATCTACAAGACCAAAAAGCAAGCTGAAGTTATTAACTTCCTTCCCCTAAATCCAAAGGGAAAAATACAAGGAGTCTGTTAGAATATCACTTCATCATTCCCACCATTCTCTGAGAACTGACCAGGGAAACCAAAGCACATGGTACCCTTTATAGCTTGTGTGGTACTTGTGCATTCCCACACGAGCAAAGTGAGAATACGAAGAACCAAGTCCTTCCTTCTGTTTCCACAGCACCCACAATCCATTAAGAGCCCACTTGCCTCAAACCTGTCTCACCTCGCTCCATCCCCAGCTGGGTGGCACAGGGAAGATAACTAGATCCGTGAAACATGTAGTTCCAGTTGGCTGCGCAGCTCGAACGTGACAGAGAGGAAAGGCACAAACAAAAGTTGAAACAGAGCAGTCATCTGTGATGGAGCTTCACACAATGAGGAACCCCAAGTAGCTACTCGGTCTGTCTGTGTGTAAACATAGCCCTGCACCTAGTAAATAAATAAGAATTCACACTGATGATGTTCATTAATATCCATTATTAATGCTTCAGCTCACTACATCCATCATTATGTTTTCTATGCAATAGTTCTTTGCAGAAAAGTCTCCAGTAAATGATAGACCTTTTGTTCTGCTTAGCTTGTTTGGATGCTTTGAATTCCATGTGTGTATGCTGCAGTCATTACCAAAGCAGTTTTCTTTACACGATGGCCCAAATTCTACCCTCCTCTGCCTACATGGGGTTCTTCATGAACTCACTGATAACCACAAAAGGTGAATCAGGCCTGTTTCACACTAACACAGTGCTTTGTTCGCTCTGTTTGTTACTGCCTTTGGATTTCTTAAAGTTCCCTTACTGTATTGTAAAAGGCTTTGCAGGGGAGAGCAAGTTACTCTGCCCTATCCCCGGAAGTACAAAACGGTGGACTGTGTTAAAGAATTTTGGTTCTGTAACACATTATTCTTTACTTTGTACTTCTCAATCTGATCAAGAGTTGGCTTCAAGATTAAATGCTATCTATCATTTAAGTACTGACTATGTGAAATAACAAATAGAAGTCTAACCTTTTTGTAGCGGTACAGAAGGTATTTCATCATCTTAAAAACATTAAGGTACTAAAGATAGATGCTGTCTGCAGCATAGGTTGCTGCATATGGCTGTTTTTTCTATCGATAGAGCAACCTGCTTTTACTCCTCCATACATTATAGATGGAGACAGATGATAATTCTAACATTTCTCAAGAGGACAGATTCTCTTTACATCAGAATTCACTCCACATAAATAAATGAAGAAGGTGAGGTAAAACTGTGGATCTGTTTGCAAAGCCATGACAGTGATATTATAAAAAGCCTATCTTCTCTGATGTTTAATTCTTTTCCTTTTTAATTGCTTAAGAAACTGTGACTGTATCTCACTACTCAGGTGTAGGTGGGAGTTAAATGTACGGCATAAACACATTGGTACCTGTTCAGTATAGTATAAGCCTGAAGAAGAATGTGGAAATCACGAATCCTTGAGCTCTGATATAGCTTTGCTGCGCATGTACTGTGGGGGGTACTAGCTACCTAATGTTTCCTTTGACCTCCAAACTCATCAGTGGAGGAATACTATTTGCATATGATGAATGTGGACCACTGTGTCTCACTTGTGGATGTATTAAATGAAAACACATTATTTATAGATGAAAATACTAACGTCATCGCTAAAGTGCTAAGGTACCATGTTCTAGGTGAAATCTTTAGACATTAGAGCCCTGTATGACTTATAGTGTCAAAGTCACAAATAGTGTCTGCCTAATTGTTGCCTGTTTAGCTAATATTTGGATAATTTATATAGGAAATAAAGAAGTGAGTGTTATACATTTAAATAGATTTATAAAATCACCAATTTGATACTCGGCAGCTAATTCTGGTCCAGATCTCTAAAGTATCTTCCTGAATTGTTTTGATGCTCTTTTTATATTGTCTTTCCCTGAACTACATGAGTGAGTCTCAATACCAAGATGAGAAACAGCATGGAAATGTCAAGGTTATTTTATGAACATTCACAAAGGAGGACTAAGGAGAAGGTTATAAACTTCTGTTGAGAGACTAGATTTAGTATATGTGACTTGCGTGACCCCTCATAACATGACCTGCTGTAACTAAATAGAATGCTGTATATCTCCTGCAATGGACCATGTACTCCATGTCCAGTAATGTGTTGAATAACTGTTGAATTTTTGAAACAATTGTGTATGGATTGCAAAGACTCCATTGTGCTTGAATACTATGCCAAAAAATAGAAGTTGCAAAATTTAAACATATTCCTCATTGCAAATAATTAGCTGTTTCCCATACATACAATTACATAATAGAAACAAAAAATTTCACTGTGATAAGTTTGCATTAGTCAGACAAACATTTGTTGAGAAGACCTGGAAGTAAATATAAAGGCCCTCAATTAATTTAACAGGTATTGGATCTTGGCCAGCTCTCTAAGAACAAATGTAAATATGAAACACTCTGGAGAAAAAAATAAGACTAGTAGCTAAAGTCTAGGAAGACAAATACAGGGAACTTGGGAAAAAATACATTTAGTTGGTTTCTATTTGACATGGTCTGATTTATACCATGTCCATTTAAAATTGTCATTAAAATTTTTATTTTTCCTTTTTCACTTTAATGGCATATGAACAAGTTTCTTGTATTGCCTGCTCAAGATTAATTTAGATCTATGGTTTGTTCATGGAAGTCCCCGAGACACTTGAGACACATCAGGCCAGGGCCTTTATCACCAAATTCAGAGTCCGGAATAAGACAGAGTGAAGTTTTCCAGGCTGTGTATGGCAAACAGTTGGCACTTTGGTCATCTATATACTCCTCTCAGTCACTGCCAACCTGGAAAAGGCATCTTGCTGCTTCTGCTTGAGTGACTAACTGGCTCTGTTGAGAACAGCCTCAATTACAAAGTGCTTTTGTGGACTGCACACAAAGCCTGGGAAGATGAGCCACCAAGACCTCGCTTGAGGAATCCAATGACACGGATGCTTGTAATCCTTGCAGGGGAGAAGTTTTGCATGCTGGCTAGTATGGCTTGGCTGTGTAGTGAATACAGAGGACAGAATGCTGTAAATTGGAATAGGTGTAGTGCACAGACATTGATCAAGATATACAGGAGTGGGGTGGTTAAGAAAAATCAAGAAACAGTAATTTCAGTTTTGTATTGATACTGACTGCATTCCGCACATTTTTTGATACACGTAAACATTCCTCAGATGTGGCACAAATTAAATTTGCAAAAGAAAAAGACAAAAAGGGATATCCAGCTGAAGAGAACCAGCCTTTTAATATGCAGTTTGGGGATGTTCAGGATTAAAGAGCAATGATTAGGCAAACATTTTTAAGGAAAGCAGAATGTTTTTTATTCATTCTGATAGCTTTTTGCCCTAGCAGGGAACAAGAGGATTTATGCAGGTCAGCCATCTCCCCCACAATGTGTGAGGGCTGCTTCTTCAGTTTTAATCTTGTTTTCTGACTGCATGTTATTCACTGTAGTTATCAAGCTAGTAGCATATTCTCATCAGTATGTTGCCAAAGAACATTATTTGTTTCTTTTCTTATAAAGCTGCAGGAGCCTAGAAAATGCTTGTTTGTCAGTACTTCACCATAGTGGAGAGTGACTCAGAGCAATGGAGGAATCCATGCTACATTAATGATTGTAGTTCTCACATGCCTGGAAAAGAGTAAGAAAAGTAGTGATTAAAGCATAAAGAATATTTTAAAAATAACCTGAAAACATAATCTTTACTTATCAGTGTATTATTACTAGTTATTAATAGTATTATAGGAACAAATACAAGCTCCACTTCCCTTGGGGTTAGTTAACTTTGGAAGCGTACCGTGAGAGGCAGTATCTGAACCGAAGAGGACCAGGATAGACAGCAGGTAGCAGCGAAAAAGCCTATGAATAGTTTGGTAGTTCAAGAGAAGGTCTTTGTTAGAACCAGGATTAACACAAAAGCCTCAGGATCAACAAGAGGTGTTTGAGGGTTCCCTGAGAAGGAGGGGGGGCAAGGAGGAGCAGGACTCGGGGCTGGATGCATCTGTGAGGCCCTAGGTCTGGCTGGGGACCGCTGGCCGCCCCCCCCCCCCCCCGTGCCCCAGCTGATTATTTACAATAAAAAGTGCAGAGTCCTTACAGGGCAGTGCTGAGAAATGAGTTGTCCCATGGCTGAACCATCACTTCTGAGATCTAAAGCGCTTCCAAAGCGGTCAGTTCTGCAGAGTTCACCCCATGTTTAGGCGCCGGGCGGGATGGCTGGCTGAAGGGGCCGGTGGGGCCAAGACAGCCACGTACCTCAGACAAGCAGCACGCCCCGGGCAGCTGAGGTGGTCTGGGCTTCTTTGTAGTGAGAGAAATGCCTAGGCTGAGCAACACTTACCTTCTTGGGGCCAACAGGCTGTCTGTGCAAGCTGATAAAACACAGCCGCTGTGAGCACAGTGCTGAAAACAGCCACCAACGATGCAGTAAACTCACAGACCACGACGAAGACGCGGTGAGGGCACCATTTTGTGTGCCCCTGCAACGGCCTCTATGAGGGTGTGGACAAAATGGCCGCCAGCAGGCGGCATCTCCGCAGGGGACAGGGGACAGGCACAGCGCAGGGGACAGCTCTGCCGTGCCCACGCAGAGGACCTGGCCGTCTACCCCAGAAGCTGTGGTGGCTGGCCCAGGTGAGAGCCTCTATTCTTTGCTCCGGCCATGAAGATGCCCCCTCTGGAGCACTGGCTGGTGTGCGGTGTCTGGGAGCAGTGGGGCAAAATGGCGGAGGCTTGTCACCAGCCATTCCCCTGGGCACGTCACCTTCTCCGAGATGTTCAGCAGCCTCTAGGCGAGAACTGCCTGTGAGCCCATCCCTCCTAGAGCAAATGCAAATCCAGATATTGTTAAGATATGGAGAAAAAAAAAACCCCACAACTCTGCCTATCTCCTTTGGGTCTGTGACCCAGTACCAGACACGAGGAAAGCGTATGCAACCTTCATATTCTGTGGTAAAAGAGAGCCTTGCCTGCTTTTTGCATGGGGTAATTGGGTTTGGCCCCTCACGAAGGAGCTCCCCCTGCCCTGAGCTGGCTCCCAGCAGCCTTCAAAAGATACCCAGGCCTACAGGAGTTGACAGTAGTTGCTCAAAGCCACCCTTGAGATAGACATATTGCAGTATTTGGAATGATTCCTGCATGATGCTGCTCTGTTGTTTGCAAGGAAGGGGTAGAGCTAAAATGCAACTTGGTACAGTATTATCTCCAAAGCAGGGCTGTGATTAAATCATGTGGGAACTGCCACGTTACGACTTTGTTGGCAGTCACAGAAACTGTTAGATTATTGGTATTGACAAATCCAGGAGTCCACAGTCATGAATACTGTAGGAGAAATGTGGGATTTTTACAAACAACACAAGATGAAATAAATGCATACATTTTGGTTCTCTGAATTTATCATCAGTTTTCAAACTTTAAAATCATGCTAGCTGGAAATTATGCTGATTCTTACTTAAATGCGGATATTCTCATATCATCACATGACTCCAGGAACTGAGATGTCAGGAGAAACACTAAATATTGCAGAAGTTTTGTTAAATATGAAGAGCTGATAACTCCAC
This sequence comes from Dromaius novaehollandiae, assembly GCF_036370855.1. NCBI lineage: Eukaryota > Metazoa > Chordata > Aves > Casuariiformes > Dromaiidae > Dromaius > Dromaius novaehollandiae. The sequence continues at coordinate 78,893,473 of NC_088101.1, read as the reverse complement.
AGAGTTGAGATTTTTAATGCTTTGCCTTTAGTTGTTACAGCCGATATAGCATGAAAAGTCCTATGCTATTCCAAAAACCCTTGCAGTCTGTAGTCAAAATAGCTCCACTGACTTTCCCAGAGTTCAGCTAATGCTGTATTTGGTGCAGTGAATCAGGCAAAGGATGCATCCACAGCAATTCATGCATTACATTTTGAGGTAGACTTGAAGACAGTTTGTTGAATTGTCTTTTGTTGTGCCTGATAAAGCAAAAGCAGATACCGGATTTGCACACACAGATGGCTTATCAAATGTTTCCTGAGGAAGTGACTGTGGAGCTCAATGGACCCAGTTGTGATCTTAGAATTAATTCAATTTTGAGATGCTTTAACAAGTTTTTGCTTGAAAAGCAAGATAGGATAGCTGTGCATGGGATACTGATGGATAGGTACAAAGGTAGATAGACTGGATAGATAAACTGAATGGATCAGTGAGCCAAGATACAACACTCCAGATCTAATACTCTAGATACATTTTCTGTAACAACTCTTTCAGTTCTGCACATCTGAGGAATCAATGTGTTGCCTTTAGAGTACTAACAATAAATCTTGCAAAGTGCTGCAAGAACAGCTTGCTTAAAACAACGTACATACATGCTTAACGGCTTTGCAGAATTGGACCTCGAGGACTCAGTACTCTTTGAGATTCATCTCTAAGTCAGTTCTGCTCTCTATTGTACGGTGCCATTATTCAAGGCATGACAGTGGTTTCCATTATATATCCATGCATTCGGAATTGCTGAAGATCTGCTGCAGATGGAAATGTAGTGTGCAAAAGATCCAAATGCTATTTTTGTAACAGCATTTCAAGAACAGTTGTGTGGGACTTTACAATATAGGCACTTACAAAAGCAGGAAACTAGAGATACGAATGTGGCTTCCAGCAGCTTGTTCCCACTTAAAGACAGTGGCATAGGACACGTCATTTTATAGTGTCACTGGGCTGCAGATTTAGGCCAGCTAAAGTCACAGAACAGCTCCAGTAGGTCCTCTTTCATGGGATGTCTCACAGAAAAGAGCCAGAAGAACGTGAATGTCAGCTCGGCACTGGGACTTGTTGAGTAGGACTGGTTGAGGAAACCCCTCTTGTGAGTCAGAGGGATTTGTATCCGTCGGCCTCTGTGGCTATCCTCCAGTCCCAGCTGAAAAAGGTAATGCTTTGGCTAGGAAAAGTATGAAGATGATAGCTTTTGAGGGAAAAAAAAGACTATTATATTTCATGTGGCAGTTTTTTCAAAGCATATTGGAAGGGTAGGATAGGAGTTCTAACTTGGATAAATTTGGGAGTGAACCATTTAGACATGAATTTTAACAAGTGAAAAGATGAACAAATGCTACTATACCCAACAACCCAGATTCATCTGTTGAGATTATCTGAGGAAGTGTGAAAGGGCAGGATTTCGGGCTGACTTCCCTCAGACGCAGAATGCAGTGTTGGAAACTGTGGCTGGGAAGCCATGGTGAAGACTTAAACAAAATAGCCCACAGCTCTCTCAGCCTGCAGATTTCTTAGATGGATGTTGCATTCTTTAGAGTCGCCTTGAGCAGGTCCAATTCTAGGACACTGAGAGGATTTTGGATGGAGGAAAAAAGGTCCAAGTAGATTACAGTGGGATTTCAGTTGTTTTAAGCTGATGAATTTTCTTGGAAAGCAAGTACTTTCTATATTATTGCAAGTAAAAGTGGTCGCATTTGTAATTTTGCTAGAATTTAAACCATTTATTTTCTTTTCTATCTAGGAAAGCATGTTAAGGCAAGCATCGTGTTAGGTTCTATTTTGGGATGTTGGGAGCGGTCTTCTCGGATGGGTTAAACCATGCTGTGAATAAGAATCAATACTCTCATTTTGCTTTTAAGATAACTTTAGAAGCAAGTAAGCTCCTTGGTGGAACTAGGTATCTGAAACATTAAGAGCTTCTAACCAAAGCATAGACACGTGACCGCCCCAAAGAGGGGCACTTGTAAGATCATTCAAGAATTTCAACTGCGAAGAGGGACAAGCAAAAAGGTCTCGAGGCTGTGATTTTATAAATTACATTGTCAACCACACACTGATTTATCTTTGTTTCTGCAGTGATTTGTTTTGTCAATGTCTTGTGTACATTTGGACCTCCAAGTCTTTCCTGTACCTGTTGGCTCTCTGCCTACCATGTATGTGCAGGTTTCTAGGCTGAACTTTCACATTTGCTGACAATTATTTTATTTCCACACATCATTAATTTTATGCAGTTCCACATTTCTCTCTGAGTGTTTATGACAGTAAAGTTAGAATTTGCTTCTCCTTAGGGAGTTTGAAAACCCATTTCTTACTAATTTCTAATGGAAAGTGAGCTGCCAAATCTTTTACCTGTCTTTCTCTTTCCCATCCGCCTACATGATTTAAAGAAGCTCATTGCTGTGTGAAACCTGTGAGTTGATGTTTTTTGTTGATTTCAACTTCTTGATCAATTGTCCCCGCGAGATTTCCACAGAAATGTAGTCAGTGAGGCTAGAAGTGTCTGCTTTGTCACACTTGTTCAAGTCTAGTTATTTTTCCCCTGGGGTATTTTCTAGAATGTGTTCTTATACATAATGTATCCCTTTCTCCGGAGGCTTTTGTTTCATAGTCCTCCAAAGCCTTGTTGTTTTTCTGTCAATAAAGTTTGGCACACTTTCAACCACCATACTTAGGTTTTTTTTCTTTCATGGTTAACAGAGCCACTGCTAGAAAATGCCTGAGGAAAAGAAAGCTTTATATGATAATGAAGGTCAATGTCATTAAAAAGGGAAAGTTATCTTAAATAATTATATTTCCACAGTTCTAATAATTACTTTTTGGCATTTGTTCCCAAGAAAGAGACTTACAGTGATAGGTAAGGTCTGAGCTGGAGAGCACAAATGGAAATGCAAAGGAATAACACGAGTCTGTTCAGCTTTCTAACAGATGCGTCAAGAACTTGAAAAAGAAAACTTGGGCAATATTTTCCATTCATTTCAGCTAGTAACAATTCATATTTTTATCCAGGAACACGATTTTTCAAGTTGACAGTGTTCCACTGAGTTTCTGCATAAATAATAATTAATGATCCAAGTAACAAACTGATTAATGATCCACTGTGGTTGAGGGTTAATGGGAATATCAGTGGAGAAATGTGCTGTAAGTGATTTCACTCAGGTAGCCCAGGTGACAGCCTGTTCCTGGGACAGGGCAGGAGAACACAGCGTTCAGGAGACAAAGTGCTGGAGGTAGTGAAAGTGCTAGAAGCTACTAAGAATATGTGCTATTGCTGGGGAATAGGAGAATGGCAGCAATGAGACCAGTGAGGTCCACTCCTTCAAGATGTTAAACAGCCTTGATTTATCAATCACATCATTTGTGTATGTTTCTGTGGTATCTCAGAGGCTTCAGCTAAGATGGCGTACCCACTGCACAAGTGGCCGTGGTAGTCTGGGGCACATAAAAACCCAGAGGCAGGGAGTGGGAGCAGAAAGGACCTCCAGCACCCTGCCTCAGTGCTGCCAGTGCTCCCAGCACTGGGAATATGGACCTCTCAGCAGATATCCCTGTGGGAGGTCAGGGAGGCAGAGGGCCATTGAGGACTGTGGGGCTGCTGTCAGGGTATAGCAGCCAGCCAGTGCTGCTCTGGGCTCTCCATCCTGCCCGCTCCATGGCCAACGCTGTCCCTGCAAAAGCAGGAGGAGGGAAAAGGAAGAACTCAGCAATTCAGTCTACCCAGAGCTGTTGCTTTGCAAAAACCAGAGAAGGAGGAGAAGGGACCAGCTTCTACAATACTAGGAGAGGGGCTTGTCCCTGTTGATGGCAGGGAGGAACTGCATCCTATGTGCTGGTATATTTTGGCTACCGGAAAGTATGATGCCTATTAAGTCAGAGAGATTTCGGTTTGTTATAGTGCTTCCCCACTGTTGACTGCCTTTGGGGAAAATGCACATCAATTAGGAATTGCTCCACCAGTGGCTGTCTGACAACTGAACTATTTTTATGCCACTAGGGTCCAAAAATGTGAGACCTTACTGACCCATAAGGCACAGCCATAGGGACCAGTTCAGATCTTGGTATCCCAGTTCCTCTGAGGCCAGGGTGGCCAATAACCAGCCTCAGTCTCTCATGACCAAACGGGGTGGGAAGAGAAAAAGTGATTCCCTTTGGTCAACAGTGACCTCTGTGGACTTCTGAGGAGCAGAGTGCTGTTGGGTTTCTCTGTGCTCAGCCTCTGGCAGCCAACAAGACCAAACTGGTAAATAGGAGGAGGGGACAGAAAGTACTGCTCCAGGGGCTTTTGGATCTCACAAGCTTCTTTATATAGCTAAGTATCACTCAGCTGGTGGAGCTTTACAGGGTATTATTTTTAAACCTATTATCTCCCTTCCTTTTAGTATCTGTTTATGCTTTTTTTGCAGAAGGCCTGGGTGCTTTCTCATGCACTTAGTCTCCCCTTCAGGGCCATTAGCACACTTGATATAGTTATAAATGCACTGAGCCACAGTTCAAACTTTATGATGAGCTGTTTATTCCTCTCATGCTAGGGACCTTTCAGACATGGAAGTGCAATATTCAGCCCCACATTTGAACTCCTGAAGTAATCATTTTTTTCCTATCTGGAATGACACTTTTAGCAGGCTGTCTGTCTCCATGAGCAAAGCAAACAGATTAATGGGCCAATAGCTCTTAAATTTACAAATCTTACACTTTTTCTGTTTGTTTTAAGGAAGAGAGCTGCACAAACATGTATCTCAGCCAATTATTCACACCCCGCTGTACTGGTTCAATGTGCTATTTGGAAGTCAGCAATCAGAGATAATTAGATTTTGGCTTACAGGAAAATGTCTGATTTGATCTTAGAATTTGTACCTCTGACTTACCAGTATTTGAAGCCTTTGTTTTTTTTATCACCTGAGGTGGAAAAATTGATGGTCAAGGTCAGACTTCTCTTGGATGAAGCCCTTTTAATGTACAGGAAATGTATGTAATGCATCTCTCACTGAGCATCACAGCACTGTTACAATTCAAGGCCTTTTCTCTTGTGCTGTCTTTGAGCATCAGCTCCACAGCTGTCTGTTCCCTGGAAAAGGAGAACTGCTCTTCTGTGAAGTCAGTGAGTATTGGAAGACATTCAGTGGGTAGCTGAACTCAAAGAAAAAAATGTGCTTCAAATCTGCTGTTTACATTGCTTTAATTCTAGGATGGTTACAGGAAGGCTGCAGCAGAAGGCAGGAATGGGAAAGATAACACTGTTTACAATTCAGAAGCAAAATTCGCCACTACAAAAGATCTCCATGCATTATTTATAGGGCAGGCTGGCACTACTGCTTTGAAATCACTCTGCTCGCATGTTTTGGCTGCTCTTCTGTGAGTCTGCGGAGAAGTGGGAGACAAGATGATACAGCAGAGGAAATGTGTGAGAGCCTAAGCAGAAGGCCATTTAAAGGGGTAATATGAATCAAGAGAAATTAACCTTGGTTGTTTCTTGTGCATGTCACTGAGAGGTATTTCTCAAGGTTTGGATGGGGTTGGGGGTTACTTAGAAAAAGGCTAGAGGGGTTAAGATGCCACAGCCATCACCTGTGAGCTGCCACTCTTCTTTCCCCACACTGAGGTCAGAAGGCCTGAATATATGTATGTCTCTTGGCTATCAGTGTGTAGGCTGCTGTAAAAAGCCTCAAGCCTTTTCATTTCCTCTCTCAGTCCCACTACTCTGTTCTAGTCCCCATAAATGGGAATACAGCAGAGGTGGAAACTCGCCTTCCTCTTTGAAGCAGTGAGGAGTTATGTCTGGCCCCACAGGCCTAGGTATGTCCCATAAATCCTTTACACATGAAGGCAAATGCTTCTTGCTTTCTAACCTAACTATGGAAAACTCCCTTTCTATTCCATGAGACCATTCTAATACAGGCCAAACTCTTTGCTCATCAGTATTTTCACTGAGGTCATTAAATTTGCATGCTGAAGGTTATGCATATGTGTAAGGAACTTGCTTTATAGTTCACTTGCTGAGAGATGCATAACCTTTGGCTCTCTCGCTAGAAGCGTGTACACTGTACAGTCATTTAATTTGCCCCCTGTTTGAGTTCTGCTCTGGCACTGAACTCTTGGTGCTGTTTACTTGTAGCAATTACAGAGTTCTCTGCCAATTAGACAGTGGAGAAGAGCGGTGGTGGGCTCCCAGACTGGCACTCTCCGATGCTCTGGTTGCTTAGTGCACTGCTGAGTTGCCGCAGGCTATCACAGAGCTGTTGGCACTAGCATTTTTCTTCTGCTTGCTGAGGGCTTTTCTGTCAGCCTGCAGCCTCACAAAATCTATTCAAGGAAAAATTAGACTTGCAGTGAAGCTCTTGCAGAAGAATAACAGAGAGAAAGAGGCTGAAAAAGCATCCCCTCCGTAGCAATTGGTGGGAAACAAAAATTTTCTCTCTGCCTTAAAATGACCGCCATAATGCACTGGGGAATATTCCCCAGATATTCCACCAGCTGATATTCCACACTGAGGTAAGGCTTATAGGTACAGCTTTAAAGCTCATCAGAAGCCAGCTTGGCTTGCAGAGCAGTTTTGGGAAACCGTTGTAATTTTTGTGTTCCTCAGTTTCCAAACAGTTGAATGAAAATTGCATTCCTTTTTTCAAAAGTCTGCTCTGTTTCACTTGGAAACAGTCTGGGTTAACAACTGTCCTACCATACGCAGCAGTTTATAGGAGGAGGACACCTAATTTCAGCTGATGGTCAAGATTCATATTTTTCAATCTTGTAAAATAATGTGAAACCTAGTCTGGAGCAATACCCACTATAGACCAGCTGACCCCTGTCTAGACCCTTGCAGCAGCGTTCAGCATACAGCCAGAAGCAGAGTATATGGGCTTGACGGCATCTCTTGCAGTTACCCTCAATGAGTATTTCCTGCAGAGCTCTTCACCATCCTGGCTGCTCTAGAGAGCATGTATTAATGACACAAATCTATGCCACCTACCTGAGGCATTCGTAGTTCTGTAGAGTCTTCTCTCTAATTTGACTCCCTGGCCATGCTTCTTTTTTTTGGCTTCCTGCTTTTACTTCACTGTGGCCAGCCCTTGGCAGTGCTTTGTCCTACTTTCCACTGCTTACACTGGAATATGCACAGAGGGAGATAGGGATCAGGCCAGCGGGGTTTCCAGACATTCTGGGCTGAATTCTCCTGTCAGGTCCATCCGTGTAAATCAGGAGGACCACCCTGTGCAGCCAGTGGAGCTACAGTAGCGTAAAGCAGATGTAGCATCTGTCCTTCATATTGCTCTGCCATTTCCTGCTGGAAGTACCTCTCCTAGAAATTAACTGGGTTTTGTGTTACAATAAAATGTTCATTTATGCATGCTTGCTTAACTGCAATGACATCTGTACAGAGGTCTTCTTTTATCTACTGATAACTTCTCTCTTGAGACTTCCCTGCCTGTCAGCTGAGGCACAGATGGGGTATGGATTTACTAGAACATGGCCTTTCTCATGTATTTGGCCTTGCATTGCTTTACAGTCAGAATGCCTGTGACATCTTTTATAAACACATGCCTAAACAGACAGACTTGTCAGTCGCCACACATGAAAGCTACTAACTCCCCAACAATGCAGATAAAACACAAATTGTCCCCAGCATCACAAAGCGGAGCTGCTAATAGAGGAAAGAGGATAAGTTGAGCGTTGAGCTTGACAGTGGCTAGGTATAGAGCCTAGGTATAGAGCCTGTCTAACCTCAGCATTGCACATCCTTCACACAGAGCAGGAGCTCAGCCTCCCTGCTGGCATCATCTGGGCTGCTGAACTTTGCCCTCAGAAGGCAAACTCCATGCTATAGCATGCTTTTTATAGCATAATCATACAAACTTACTTTTCTGATGCTTTCCTCAGCCAAACAGCATTGCTTCAGTCTTATGTGGATGCCGTCAGCCAGCTTGTCCTCCCTCACCGATCAGGCTCTGCAGCCCTGAGCAATGCAGCAAGCCAAGCCAGGGAGGCCAGAGAAATGGAGTGATAAAATTATACGTTGGGACACTGTGACTGAGACCTCACAAGTGCTGTGTGCCTTCTGCATTTGTGTTTGCAATCTCAGGTTAGCGTGATGGAGACCTCCTCATACTGTTAGACCCACTAATAGTGAGGGTTCAAAGATATGGAACATGTATCCAGCACCATCCTCAAGGGAAATAAGTGATGCAAAAATGAGAAGAAATGAAAACAATGTTTCTGTCGCTTCATGGTCTCCATTCCTTTAATTCCTTTGGAACTAGGAAGGAGAAAATGCCTCCTAAAATTTCCCTTCATCCTGTAGCTTATCCGGTAGTTGATCCTGAACAAGAAGCAAATGGAAATACCTTGTTGACTTCAGTGCTCCCCTGTGGATTTTTATCACTGATGTGAATTTTGGTAGCATTGTACCTGCTGATGACACATGCCTTTCCAAGCTCCATGGTACAGGCTCCTTGCTCCATTATGGCCTGCCAGATCTTCCTTGGAGAACCTGTTGGCTCCAGGTTGATCCTTCATCTTGTTCATCTCCATACCATCACTGCTACCTTTGATCAGCTGAGGCCAAAGTCAAGAAAGTTGGTCTGGACAATCCAAATCTACTTACAGTGCTGTAATTTTTCTCTAGTTCAGTTGGTACTTTTGTAGTCTGTCAAAGCTTACCAGAGGATCAGTACACTCTGCAGGCAAGCTTTCCTTACCTGCACACACTCCAATTCAGCAAGAGCTTTGCTAGAAGGGTTTGTTACTTGTTCCATGCCTGAATGGTGACTGAGCTCTCCTTGGCCCAAGCAGTGTAAATTATCAAGGATAAGGCACATTCATTAAATGTAAACACTCCAGGCAAATAAATGTCCCTATTTACAAGAGCTCTTAGCCTTCTCCCCCACATAGATAGTTTAATTTCTCTCCTTAAGAGACAACAATGAAACATGATACCATGTTTTTAGCTTTTATTCATTTTAATTTTCCACAGATGATTTTCACTGTGGCAATCTCAACAGGAACCAATAACACACATAATCACAAGGCCCTTGATAATGATGAAAGTAGATCTGCTGCCAGTAACTATTATGCTTGGCCTGGGACTGTGAAAAACGTTATGCTTACTTTTGTTTGGGTGATATAAAGGGCAGTTTTACCCTGAAAAAGGGCTGTTTAGGATGGCATTTTCTTATTCAGTGTCTTTGCTCCCTCTTCACGTCAGCTCTGCTGATGTTAGGGGAGACAGGTAAAATTGTGCTACATCGGGGCTTTGACCCCTGGTTACCTAACAGTGGCAGATAAGCTGGGTGGTTCAGTATCATTCAGTTTGATTCATTACCACTCTACATGGCTCTTCCGACCTGCATCTCAGCCCTCCCAGCAGAAGTGCACGGATCAGAGGAGCCATCAGGCCTGGGAAGTTACTTGGCTGGTCTGGGCTGTGTTTGGTGGCCAGTCAGGCAGCTTTCCTGTGCAACCAGCAGCCTGCAGAACCAGTACAGCTTGCAAGGGCACAAGTGAGTCCTCCTACCGAGAAGTGGAGAGGGGGCAGCCAGGACAGGGAAGTGTAGCACCTCTGCCCTTTGAGAGGGTCCCCAAGTCCCCAAAGCCTATCGCAAGCTGGCGGCATCTGTCAGAAATCTTGCGTCACAGAGATCTGCAGAGACAGATCCATTTATGGCAGAAGCCCTAACATCCCACTCCACCTGTGAGTAATCCACATTAGATAACCAGGTTGCTTTCTGCAAACTGTTGTGATATAAATTCTCTCCAGCTTGTTTACCTTGGAAGTGCTTTGGCATAGGGACTACTTCTCTTTTGCTTGTACTATGTCTACCACACTGGACTCCAGCTGCTGGTTAAGCCTAAAGCTCTCCCATAACACAAATACATACTTAGGGCAGCAGTGCATGTGCATAAGGTGCACTGGTTACACTGCTGCAAATGCACACCAGGGTTGCATAGGGCAAAGTAAGCTCATTTGCCTGGTGTAGCTATTTCCAGTGGAGATATGAGCCAGAAAGTGCTTGGCTTGACTTGTTTCCCAGACTGAATTTACAGGCCTGGCAGATAAAAATAAATACTGTAAACATTTTTTTTTTCTTGAGTAAACTGAATTTAGAAAGGATTGAGAAGCAATAAATGTGCCCTCCCACAGTGCTGTTTGGACAAAGTAACTTTTCAGAGGCACATGAAGTTATCAATCAAAGGTCCTCTGTATTTTTCTAAGTACTAACAAGGCCCTTAACATCCCCACAGTTAAACAGCTTCCTGCACATCATGTTACAGCATCCTGGAGAGACGAGGGAGAGCAGTGATGCCCATCATATAGGTGCTGCTCTCTGGCTCGGGGAACCACAGGGCTGGGCTCTGAAGTGCATTGTGACTTCCAGCTCCAGCCAAGGAATTTGTGAGACAGTCAGAGGTACAAGACTGGGGAAGGTCTAGATTCTGAGGCTGGGATTCACCATGACTCCTAAACCAGTCAGTAAAAATGCCAGTGCTGGGGATGTATCTGAACTCTCTTGACACTCACCTGACCTGGGGACTCTTCCTATGGCTGATATTAAGCAACTCTGTGAAACTGGGATTCAGTCTGAAAAGTTTTCTTAAGCTGTGTTGGGATTCAGAGCCGCCTGCTGTTTTTGCTCCTAAAACACGGGCTGGGGAGGTAGCGCTGAGGCTTATGTGCTTTCTTGAGGAGGAATGTTTTCTGTGGCTCAGATTTCAAAGACATATGGGCACATAACCCTGGATCTGGGGTGACTGATCAAAGGTAATTGGTAGCAGAATGGAAAACTGATCATAGCCCCAGCTTTCTGTCTTCATCATAAAGTCCATTCCACGTAGGCCTTTAAAATTCAGCTGGAAGGTAAATATAGCTATACTGTATTTACTTTGTGTTTAGTGCTCATGGGGCAAAGACATAATGGTGTAAGACGTAAAATGCAATGTAAAAATTAAAAAAAAATCTTAGTAAAACACACCTTTTCAACTAAGTTTTTCAGATCTCCATGAATTTATCCAAACATTAATTTTATAATCATCCACAAACTAATGCTTTTATTAGCCACAAAATCATACCTAGCCATTCATGATCTGATTTTTGAGACTTTTGATTTCCACTGAGTTCACTGGGAGTTTTGAAAAATCAGAGCTTTAGAATACTCAGAAACTCAGAATATCTGATCCTAAACATCTTCACATATATTTCCTTTCTTCTATTCTAGCTTCCACCATATAAGAACCTGAGACCATTCATTCAAAATCCTTTCATGGTTGGAACATCAGATGTACAGTAAGGACAAAGTTGCATTTTGAAAAACTTTCACTTCAAAATTAGAACATCAGTGAATATACTGTGCTTAAGCATACTATAACTTCAACCAAGAATGCAGGCAAAATATCATTGTATTTGTGATTGGGAGAAATTCCCCAAAACTAGGAAAGAAGAAAAGAAACAAACAACAACATGTAAAACCTTTTCCCCTTTCCTGTATATATTCAATATGTTCCTAGAGATAAATTTGCCTTAGTGGCATAAGGGATCACACTTAGATAAAATTGGCAGGGGCAGTTACTTAATAATTAGGCAATATAAAACCAGACAAAGCAGAATATGAATTCTATGTATGTGTTTATTATAATCAACCTCCACCGTGTTACTTATATGATCATCTAGAAGCAGTGCCCACCCTCACCTGTGTCTGCCTATTTATTATGTTCAAGAAAGGCTTGAAAAGACTCTTGCTTGTAAAGATATGAGCGCTCTGAAAACATCCCAACTCACAGTATTTTAGAGTCTGAGCTCAGAGTCATTAATATTCCTTTTTGATGCTTGGGGGCGAAACAGACGTTTGTTTGAAATATAGCATCCTGAGTGATATTGTAGACAGCGGGGCCCAGATTATCAAAGCAGTTTTGGATCAGGAGGACCCAAGAAGGGTTGGGTTTTCTAGAGGGCTTGAAATCCTATGGCTCCTGATAGGATAACTCTTGTAGCAACATTTTGTCTCAGCTCCTTGAAATGTGGCTGTTCACTCTGAGGTCTAAAGAAGAGCTGAGAACATCTATAAGGGAACTCACTCGCATGCTGTATGTCCAGAGTGTGTTTCAGGATTATAGCTGCAGGGTGGATTTACAACGAGGATGGGAGTAGGAGCTAAGCGGGCAAGAAAATGTTTTCCAACCTGTATGCAGCAGCAGATAGACTGAGCAAGCCTTGAACAAGATCCCAGGTGTTAGGAGGCTATGTGACCAGCTGGGACAGGGGACAATTACAGAAGTGGGCAGGAATCCCTGTAAGAGGCAACGCATGCTACTCCTCTGCAATGATAAGGAGCCCTTGGATGTCACATTTGGAAATCCACACCCAGATGAGGGCAGGAAGGGATGAAAAATGAAGTCCATTTCCCTCCCATTCTCCCCCACAATGCATACACTGTAGGAATCTGTCCAAGCCAGGGCAAAAGACCCAGGGTGAATGCATTATCACCTTCTACCCCATGCCTTTATCACTCACAATTCCAGGACTTATCCTACACTGTATAACCTGTTCAGCAGCTACTGCAAATCCTTATTGACAGCTGTGGTACATGAATAAAACAGCCAGGTAGTGATCTGGGAAATCTGTCTGTACAACTTACAAATTCTGTTTGATGTCAAGGACTTGCTATATGTGTATCCTGGTTAAGTTATAAGCTGTCTTTTGAATGCAGGATTCTTCTCAGTCTTCTCTCTTTACATTTTTGGGGGGACAAAATAGTGTCCAGAGGGGTGACATAGGGCCAGAATTTGATCATCATTGAACTTTAATATTCTTCTGTTTGGATAGAAATATCCTTGGGCCAAAAAAGAGGCCAGACCAAGCCATGTAGTCAGTGGAGGCAGGTTGGTAACTAAGCTGCGTATTGCCTGGTCCTGGGTTCTTGTTGGCTGTGGGGCTTGTTAGTGGGTTTGCTGACACAGGAGCAGTGGAGGTGGAGGATGAGAGGAGGCCTGGAATCACTAACAAGGAGTAATTCAGTCTGGCAGGGGAAGTGTCGCAAGGAGGATGTGTAAGCAATCACTGTTCTGACTCTTAGGTCCTGGTGTAGTCTGAGTGTTACATGTTTTCTCATGTCATCATCCTTGAAAGCAAAAAATCTTAACCAGAATGCCAACAGTAGAGCTTGTAAGCTCTTGGGGAGGCTGGGGAAGCTGGCCATAGTCACAGGGCCCAAAATAACAGAGGGGACAGAGGATATGCATTCCCTGTGGAGAGCATAACTAGGAACACACCAATGTGTTCAACTCCTTGGCTATGCTCAGATCTGAAGTTTTCAGGCACAGGGGCCAAACACATGGGTCCGGTACAGGAGTCTGAGGCATGTGTGGCAGTAGGAGCTACATCAGCACTGGCAGGCTGCTACAAAATGAGGCACTAGAATTGTCTGTCCAGTTGCAAGTGACCCACACATTTGAGACTCCTCAGCTTTGTGCTTTTGTTTCAGCTGACAACAGCAGTCTGGTGTGTGTGGCTGGAGGCACAGACCATCAAGGCGAGGATGAGGACCACTCTGAGCTCTTGTGCCCATGCAATATTAGGTAGGACTTTCTGCTGCTGGCTGAAAGTTGCCACAAATGCGAAGCCAGTATGTCTGTGTATCAGGCCCAGTGCAGCATGGAGCCTCACTCTTCTCCCTACAATCCAAAACAACAACAAAAAGCAGCTGCTTCGCTTCAGAGATGACTCCAAGTATCCAGCCTCAGACAGATCCAGAAATGTAAGATGATTTGGGATCAGCTTCCTAGTGTGAATATTCCTCGCTCAGTGATGCCAAGAATCAAACCAGCACGTCTGCAATTAAACAGATCTAACAAAGACCGCTCCTGGCGATGTTCTGCTGTCACACCAGCACCAGATTTCTCTTTCATTATGTTCAAATCAGTCTCATTAGTTTAGTCAGACTTCATCTTTTCAGTGCTTGGGGCCTTCTTGAAGTAAGACACATTAACTTCATATTGATTTATAGCCCATGGGTTGGTTTGACTGGTTTGTAAACTGAACTCCCACACATTTTCCCTTCCTTATGGCTGTATTTTCTGTCCTCTTCCCTCCCAGAGCCTTCTGTCTGATCAGCCCATGTGCTGTGTAGGCTAGTTAAAGATTAACACAGCCAAACTGTGGTAGTGCAAATCTTGAACATGCAGAGAAACACAGAAAACAATTTTGCAAAACAAGTTACACAAGCACCTAATGAAAAAGGTTTGCTTGCAATAATTTTTTGTTTTTATTATTAGAAAGTGGGGCAAAATTTATGGCTCTTTGCAGTTCTACCTTCCTATAGTGAGTGCTGATTCTAAAGTTCATGTTAAGAGAGAAGAAAATAGGGGTCTGGAAGCTTGCGCTTCTGCTTAGGCTTCCCAAGTGACCTTGGTAATTTGCTTAATGTTTCAGAGGTAATTGGGATGTTGGTGTGTCCTGTGTCTTGTTATAGTAGATGGGGAGCTCCCAAGTGCAATCGTCTTATTAAATGAGTATGTGGCTTGACTCTGGTGGAGAGGGATCCACAGACAGGTTTATACATGGCATCCCTGTGGCCCATGCTCCTTGTGACCATACTGCTGCCCTAGCTGGTTTCTCCCTTGTATGCCTGAGTCCAGCACTGTTCTCAGGGCCCCGGCCAAACTCAGGAAGCCCACCTATCCCATAATCCCTTGCTGCAGCTGACATGAGGCTAGGAAAGAAGCTGTAGCCTATGATGTAGCAGCAATGATTCATTCAATGCAAGATTAGAGTGAGAGTGTATATATAGGACTGCTAATAAAAATGCATTCAGACTAAAGAGATACAAATAAAATAGAGTATAATATTCTAGACCCTACAAAGCAGTCTGACGACTGACTGGTCTTGTTCCAACAATGTCCTGTATGGGAAGGGGGATATTTGAACGTCCATGAGACGTTCCCTCCCAGTTTGACTTCCCAGATCCAACTCCCAGTACTCACCATTTGATGTTTACTTTTGCACCCCATAGGATAGTCAGCATTTGTTTCTCTGGGCCTTAGAGAATCAATCTCAAGTGTTAAGAGCAAAATTCCCCTTGGGGAAAACCTATGCTAAGCTCAGGTTCTTGGTAAGGCTCCCAGATTTTCTTGTAGGCTACAAGCCTGTAATGATTGTTAACAGAGACACTTGGGCAACACTGCTACACAACCTGGGAAAAATCCATGCCTTCTCGGAGTTAAACCTTACCAGCAAGGAGATGCATCTGCCTCACCAGGGCTCCCTGTGTTATACTAGAACAGACGTTAGAAAGCTTGGGTGGAAATGTCAAAGATATTTAAAACACTATTTTTTCAGGTATTCTGCATTTGATTGTCTTGCCATGATAACATGTTTGTGGTTTTTCTCTGTGGTTTTCTTTTCCTCTTTTTCAATCATAAATATGTTTCATAGGCATTCCTAGACTAAAATGATATTATTGGGGTAATATTTTAGTGCTACTAACCTCAAAGCAAACATGGCCTGATAGGATGTCATGTTGAATCACAGGAGTCTTTTTCAAAACAGCCTTGCAAGTATTTAGTCTGGATTTGTTTTATTTCTGTCTGCCTGCTCAAATATCTGTGTCAAGAATTTCCACCAATACCAGCATCCAAATCCACACTCATTCTCCAAACTGCTGAGTTGTCTAAGGAGCAGCTGTACTTCGTATGGGGCTGGGCTTTCTGCTCACATCTACTGCACTAAAATTCTTCCTCCCTTCCCCTTGGAGAGAGTGGAGCACTTGGGGACAAGGTTAGGCCTATGGCTTTTTGCCCTACGATCGCACTGCCAAGGCTGGGAGAAGCACCCTTGGGGAAGCCTAGGTTTGGAGGTAGTTGGTATCCTGTTGCCATTCATAGTCAGGGCTGGGAGGATGGAGGGAGCTAGTGGCACAACACACTGTTCAAGGGAAACAGGGAGAAAAGTAACTGCCCAACCTGAAGGCCAGTTGCCAGAGTGATAGCATGGTTTTGACTGTTTGGACTGGATTTGCAATGTGGTGTTTGTTAGTTTCAACTATTCCAATAAATGTATGGGGAAAATCGCATAGCTGCAGATCCAATGTAAGAGTTACTGCAATTTCTACCTTTCGTGCAGAGAAGCTCTCTCTGTGCTGGAGAGGACACAGGTAAGGGTAAAACACAGCACCTCCAGTTAGTCTCCTTTAGCTTCCTTGTCAGAGGCTGTGGTGGGCTCACATCAAAAGACAAGGCAGGAAAAAGGAGTGAACCTAAATCTGGGTAGTCACCTACCCTGGACTCACTTGTCCTTCTGGTCATCTCGCCCCAGGATCTTTGCCATAGTCTCTCTGGGACCCCACTCAGGAGAAAATGAGCAGATTTTACTTGGATGTCTGCTGCAAAGC
Source organism: Dromaius novaehollandiae (assembly GCF_036370855.1). Classification (NCBI taxonomy): domain Eukaryota; kingdom Metazoa; phylum Chordata; class Aves; order Casuariiformes; family Dromaiidae; genus Dromaius; species Dromaius novaehollandiae. The sequence continues at coordinate 78,877,070 of NC_088101.1, read as the reverse complement.
CAAGCAGTTTTACTGGTGAGGTATGTTCAATTTAGGATTCTTCTGCAAATTCCCAGTCTGTCATACCAGATGGGAGCTTGCCAGAAGATACCAACTTCATAGCAATGGAGACAGACAATGCACTGCTATGCACTGCATAAAAACGGGGAGGGACTGGGCAAGGTTTTCAAATCCCAAGGGCATAGGCTTCCATGGAGCAAGTGTAGAATAGCAATATAGAGACTCTAGCACCTGACCAGGTGAATTGCTTTTGTGTCATTTTGGGTAGTGTCAGCCACAAGCAAAGTGGTACAAATATGAAAATACTGGAGGAGACCTGCAGCTTTCCAAAGAAGAGCCCGCAGCCATTTCTCTGACAGTGGCAGCACAAATGCAAGTAGTTTTACTGCATGCCAATTTCTTCTTAAATCTCTTCCTTCTGGGAGCCGAGTGCTTAGAAAGTATTTAGGGGGACTGGAAGCTTGCCGGCTGCTCAGCTAATGTAGGCCTCAAAGTCTCTGATGATGCTCCAAAGAATGTCAGGCTGTATTGATGGGCCATGTTCCTTTAGATGGGGCAGAAGATGGTGTTTTGGCAAGGAAAACAGAAATCCAACCAGGTGCCTCTAGCGTAGGAGTTTTCATATATATACTGCATGTCACACAAATCTGGATAGGGGCATCTCTGGGACTGTGTAAATATTAAATTGAGTCTAAAAGCTTAGACAAGCAGTCAGTGCCTGCAGAGTGGGCGACTCTCCAGGAGGAGACAATGGCTGGCTTCTAACACGTCCCGCCTTTTTATTTCCTTAGACAACTCAACTTGTATAATCCCGCAGTGTACTGCCAATTGCTCGTACTCAGCTCCCTGTTTATATCCATGTATCCACTGAGACTTTCCATTCCCATGAGTGGGATAGAGCCAGGGTAGATTTCCTCTCTCTCCTTCTGCCCTGAGCATAGCTGCTTATCTGGGTAAACCGAGATAATTAATAATGTTGAATCTACCCAGCTAATACCGTATGAAGGGCCTTTGCTACCTCAGAGCTACTCCATTTGTTTTCAGGGCAAGATTTCAGCCAGGTTGGTTTGATTTTTCCTCTGCAGCTTGCTGAGACATAGTGGTGGGGTGGACTTCAGCATGGGCATAATACCCAGGAGCCTTGGTGTGGGAGAAAAAAATATTCCCAGTGTTTCATACTTGCTATGCCCATCACACAGCAGAGGTTGGTACCCTTTGACCCAGCATGGCTGCTACACGGGAAGTTTGGTCCTGCCATGTAAGTATGAGAGATTATTTCTCTAGTTATTCTTTACAGTTCCCCCCAAAATATTCTCTGGTTGTTTGGCAGAAGCAGTAGAGGGTTATTGGTGAGAGATGATCCAACTATACCTGCCAGTGTCGTGAGACAAAAGAGCCACTCTCATTGCAGGAACCAATAGATAATTATGGGTTCGATTGTGTTCCCATCTTTGTATCGGGGTATTTGTCATATTCATTGCTTATAATATTGTGGTGGGCAATTCTGGTGGTAGGTGATAAGCAGCTTATAGAGAGTGAAATTCAGTCTTTTCAGTAAGGAAAACATGAGTTTCTGGTGCCATTCAAACATTGCAAGAGAACTAAAGAGTTGCCTCTCTGTTAGCACCCACGTCCTGCAGAAGTTGGATTTTGTCAGAGTGAATTAACTTTTATTTGTCTGACTGGTGACAAACAAATCAACTCCCTGCAGGTAAACCTGTTCTGTGTACTGTCCTTTGCAGGTATCTGTAATGGCCTCTGTCTCTGTGTTACCTGTTAATGTTTTCCTGTTCCCAGAGGGCAAGGTGTGCTGTTTTTCTCTTTTTGCAGACAGAAACCCAAGGCACAAAGAGCCCAGGTGTAAGTCCACAAAGTCACTGAGATGGCTGACTTCTGTGTGTGTGTGTGGATGCAGGTCTGAGTGCCTTGCTTGTGGTTGCAAAAGAAATCTGCAGCAAATGGAGCAACAGCAAATGCAGCACTTTGTGCAGGGAGCACCCCCTTCCTGACCAGGAGAGTTCCCATTCCGTCACTTCTCCAGAGAAAGTCGCCGTCTTCCCAGCTTCCAGCACAAGCACAGATACCAATACGAGCAAATTAAATCCAGCCTTATTCTGAGAAGGATTTTAGTCTTTCCACTGACACCTGTAGTTCTGAAGTCCAGGGACGCCTCACAGTTTATGTATCAATATACATTTTAAACGCTCTACTGTCTTGACATTTTAAACTATGTACTGTCTTGACACACTTCGCACTTTGTCCCCTTAGTGCTGTGAGCTTGCAATCACTGCACATGACTTCCCTCTCCTTGTTGCCACCTTTGACAAGGGAAAAAATTTTCAGTGTTTCAGCGTTGCCTCTTACCTCTAAAAGGACAATGTTACCTTAGATTTTAAGGGACTGCACATGCACAAATGTTTTCCACAGTTAACAACAAACGAGAAACTACTTATTTTCAAACAAATGCCCCACTGCTGTATTGAAGTTTTAAGGATCTGAAGGTGAGGTAAACTGGAAACAAAAATGAGCCTGACTCACTCATTTTTATTCTCTACATATAAAATCAAAACCCAGTCCAGGACTTCGACATCTGCCATCACTGCTGTATTTAGAAATTTAAATGGAACCATAGAAAATCTGGGCTGGGAAGTGCTTCCTGTAATGCAAAGTGGCACTAAGTTTGGGGTTTAAGGATGCATTCGTTTGTGCCAGGAGCATGCCAATGGCGGAGTGACTCTCTGCCTCTCCTAATACAATGTCATAAATTATTCCTCAGGACTTTTAAATAAAAATAAACAACTGATGATCAGCCCAGAATAATGCTTTGAAGCACTGCCACCTCGTGGTACTTCGCAGATACTGTGTCACATGCAAGTGCACAGGATCAAAATCCTTATCTCAGGGGGACCATTGTCATCCATGGGCAGCAGATCTCGTCCTCAGCTGTAGGTGTGTCAGGCACTGTAAGCACTGTGTATGGAGGAACAGAGCATTGCATACAGAGATCAACGGTTATTTATTCACCCTCCATTCACTGTTTCTAAGGGACAATTTCTAAGGTGTTCTGTCCCTCTTAGCCCAGGTAAGATTTTGCCTTCAGTGCATCCCTCAGGTAAGATTTTGCCTTCAGTGCATCCCTCAGTTTCATACTTTTGCAAAGGTTTCCCTTGATCCCTTGCACAGAGACCTGCTGGCCCTTAGTTACCTACCCTACAGTGATTTTTTAATTTCATGGCCATTTTACAGCAGTTCAGCTTTATTAGTCCTAAAAATCAGTCTCATCTCTAGACTGTGGCTTTTGTTTTAGTGAAAGTCACTGGGAATTAATCACTTAGCACTTCCTGATGTGGTCCAAACTCTTTGCTTCCTACATTTCTGATGAGGGTTGAAGCTTGCTGGCTTCCCTCTGGTCTGGTCTGCTTTTAATTAGCCGGTTGGGGCCTGTGCTGTTACAGCTATGGAAGGTGATCTCCTTGGCACACTTCTTTGTGTGCGTGTATTGGTGTTGATGCCTGTGCAGAGAGCTGTAACATGTTGTCCAGGCAACAGCAAGGAGCAGAAAGCACACAGAGAACATTCGGGAAGAGGTTTGCTGGATGCTCCAGGACAAGATGCCAGGATAGCTAAATGGAAAGGCAGTATGCCTTTAGGAAGAGGACAGGGAGCTGATAATGGAAAATTTGCTGCTTTCTGTTGAATTAGCTCCAGAATATGCCACAGGGACAGTTGTTTTCACTGTCCACAAAAGCCATGCAGAGCAGTCAGGAGAACTGTAGCCTATCGAAGTGCATCCTTTCCAAATGGACTACCCCATGGTATGTTATGTACAATTTCCCTTTTTTCTCTGGTCCTACTATGATGATAATCCAATGTCCAGGAGATGGTAACACATTTATCCTTCTTGATCATTTCACAATTGCAATGCGTTGAGGCCCAATCCTGCAAAGGGCTGAGCATCTCTTGAAACCCGCTGAATGCCTTCGACTATACCCTTGTCATTAACTGGAGTCAGGCAGGCTCAGCACTTCCTCGGAGCATCTTAGCAAGGACTGGGACAAAGTCGTGGAGTCCTTTGGCACTATGCAGACCAGAAGGGCACAGAGGAGCCCTATTGGGAACTGTGTGCCCCAGCCAAAATCTGTGCAGACTCTGACAGTTTTGCTTACAGTATATAGAGGGGATTTTGTCATTATTTATCGTTTGGTTATTTATGTTGCAGTAGCATTTCGGCCAGGAATCTTTAGGCCACACGCATCAGGGGCTGTACAAAAACAGAATAAGAAGGCAGTCCTTTCTCTAAAGCAGCTCACAGTCAGAAAGCAAGACAAGAAACAATAAATGAGTACTACAAGCAGAAGAGCTTCAGTCATAAAATTTGTTGACTCTCTCGCCTTTTTCCCCTTCCTACCTAGGTTTTCTGCAAAGCCGGAGATGTGTCTGTTGCTTCTGATGTGCTAGGTTTTTTATACAAAGTTCCTGACCTAAAACACATGGAAAGAAATGGAGGTGTTTTTGCTGGCTTCTGTGGACCTTGCACATGCCAAAAGTCTTAAACACAGAATACTTCAGTGGAAATGAAATATTATGTTTTCAGTCAAACTTTTATCAGGCTAAAGCCCATGCCTCATGAGATTTATTCAGGGACTTCCTTATTTACTAGTACTATTCATGTCAGTTAAAAGTGTCTTTTCAGGGCTGATATGAAGGAAAAATCTTTCTCCCACTTTTTCTTCCTCAATTAAATGTAGTCCAAAATCAACCCCTGGATCCTAATGTTGGGATTGTTTTCAGCTTGAATCAAAATATTTCAGGTTCCAGCCTGTGCCTTTTTCACAAACCCTAGTTAAAATGCAAATCATTTTCTCTCATTAATGCCACCACTCTCACAGATAATTCACACGAGGAGCTTTTAAGAATCCTTTTCTCCAGCAATTGTACATTCTGAGCAAAAAATACCTGGCCACTTCCTCAGATGACATGGGTTTGTGCAACAGCTGTAGCTGAGGATACAAACAGTATTTGGATACTTGTATCTAATATTTCCATGTGCAGTCATAAGGGTAGAAAGAAAAATATTCATAGATCTTACATCTTTCTTTCCAAAGTCTGTCTCCGTATATTTTGGTGCAGAACTACTTTGTGCTCTTAGATTAAAAGAAAATCAAAGCTGCTTTACACAAGTTCTTCCTGTTGTTTGCTTTTGTTGTCCCAGATATTGGAGGTATAGTCACTCTAATTGAAAGAGCAGGTATCCCACCAAAAACTGTCTGCTTGCCTATCCCCCCCATTTGCTTACTCAAGTCCATGCTCATCACAGTTAGAAAGGCAGTTTTGACGGTGATAAGAAGTAGCAGTAATCCTGCTCACTACTGTCACTCTTCATGCTGGGAGTCTGCACAGACCAGGCATCTTGGAACAAAGCTGCCATCATGGCATCAAAAAAAAAAAAAAAAAAAAAAAAAAAAAAAAAAAAAAAGGAAGCAATGGCACAAAAATTACTGTTTTATTTAGAGAAAAAAGTTTCAACTTCGAATATTTTCCATAAGTGGAATAACCTATAGGAGAAGGGGATGAATCTAATAGGGACCTTCTATGAGCATCAGACCAGTTGAGGTTCAGATATATCAGCAAAGTGAGAACAGTGGGAAACTCTGTGCAGCACAAGTGTTCAGCAAGTGCTGCATCTCCTTGGAAAGAGAAAAGATCTCTCTCCTTTGGTTACAACAAGGAGGCAGAAAGTCTCTCTGCCAGCACTTTGGTACTGCTAGGACCAGAAGATGATTGTGATCACCGAACAAGTCTTAAGTAATAGGACAAACAGCTGGGAGTTTTTATTTAACACTTTACGGGCTCCTGCTAAAGGTCTGATTTGCCTTGCTCACAGAGTCATTGTTAGGACAAATATTTTCCCAGGCACTCTGCATTCAGTGCACTCTGCACAGGAGCAAGGGCAAAACGCCAAAGCCAGGCAGTTTATGACATTTGGCAGGAGAGACTGTTTAAGTAATTAATGCAAATACCTGGAAAAAGAGTACAGGAAGGCAGATGGAAGCTCATGATCCAGAGAGAGCAACAATACCTTCACATACGTGTAGGAGTTCATGCCCCTTTCTTCTGAAGGTGATAGTGGAAGGCAGGGACACAGATCTGGCCCAGCAGGACAGATTATGAATCAGACCCTCACCTGGGGTGAGATTCAGCTGGGAAACGAGACACCTAGATTTAGGCGTCCATGTGTACATCGGTGGAGATCTACTCCATATGGTCAGTGGAGTTCAAAGAGCCATTCGGCCCTCCACAGCAGGAGAGCAGATCAGCTCTCTGGACTCCTCTGGTACTGCCTACATGTCCACAAATTGAAATGGGAACTTAGGTGCACACCTGTAGACACCTAAATGTAGGTGTCTTATTCTGTGACCTGACTGTCAACTGCGCAGCTGAACCAAAGATGACAGAGCTACACCACTTGGCAGAACCTATAAATCTAGCCCTAGTATTTTCCGAGCTTTGGGCATATATATATGTCCTTATTTACATTAGCCAAAGTTAATGGACAGATTTTGCTAACAAATTCACAGCTGGCAGCAGGACAGAAGTGGAGGTATTTTACAGCACTCCATACCAATAGATTGCAAACTAACTTGTGCAGTATTAAATTCAGGGGCTGATGTCTGGAATATCTGATGTTGTTAACGATGCTTCTTTGACCTCCTTTGTGCTTTTGTGACTTGGCCAAAGTTTTCATACATCTGGAATTTTGCTTTTTCATGAAATGTTAAATAAAGGCAAAGTTGTCATCACATATATGAGAAAATACAGAGCTTTGTATGTTGCCTTTGCAAATTCACCTTCACTGGGCCTGTTCTTTTGAGTAAAATGCCACATTTTAAAGATCTGGTTGGATAAAACAGATTTTCTGCCAGTTACATGGAGTGAAACGTTTTACTTGCTGCAAGTTGAGGCAAGGAGTTTCCTTTTGCTGTGCACACGCACGCAACACCTTGAATGAGCTCAGTTTGCCTGCAAAGCCTTCCTGCAGGGCTGTGCAGTAACATGGCAAGTAACTGATTAAACCTGCTTATAGCAGGATCTTTTCCAAAAAAATGTCCAACCAGTGTCTCCTTTTAGTCGGTACAGAAGATGCTGCCTGTGCTCTAGGTGAGATTGCCAGATTTTATCCTTGATACATGGTAACTCAGCATTATCTTGTGTCCTGCTCTCCCTACCTCTTGGGGCAAACAGGCAGGTTGTGGATTCACACAAAACCTACACGTGCCTTGGCAAGCTGAGAAACTGTCAACTGCAGGCAATGCCTTGAGGAAGAAGAGCTCTGGAAGGGAAGCATATGTAAAAAAAATGCTAAAAGCTACCTTTTGAAGGAGTTACCTCAAAGCCTGAAGAAATAAAGAAAAATTGCAATCACCTCCCACAACTTCTACTCTATTTCCACCACAAAACAAACAGACTGTATTAAGTAATCTCCTGAAGTAATCCATTGATCTTGCTCTCTGAAAGAGCTTCTATAGTCCTTCTGCTGTGTTTTCTGGAACATGGTTATATGACTTGAAAATTTATTCACCTCTGCTTTTACCCAAGTCATTTTAGAGTTCATTTCTAGCATTTTTTTCCTTGCACATATCACAGATTTTTCTCCTTCCCTGATTCATTATATAGTATGCTTTTGATGTTCTTATAGAAAAGGGTTGCTAGTGGCTATTTTTTCTTTCCACCTCTTCTTTTTATCAGACATTTTGTTCAATGACTCAGAATTTATATCAGCTATAACAGTTCATTTCAGTTCTTGGAGGAATTTGGGGGAAATTGTGTTTGGCTCTTTGAAGGTTAGTTGCTTAGCTACCCTGCTTGGTCTAGGAACATCTCATCTTTTCTTCCCTCTATATTTAGCCTGTCCACTGTCGTCTGAACTTTCTTGTGTGTTTCATCCAATACCTTAGCAAGCTTTTGTAAGCCTCCATAAGGTTTTTTTCCAGTTAGCTCTATGGGAGACTGTGACAGCACATTTTCTTAGTTAGTGCTTTATTGTTCCAGTTGCTGCTCTTCAGGAGTTGCCCCTTTGAATGGACTTCTGTGATTTCATAGTACCATTGTGTGGTTATATTTCCTTAAGGAACTGTCAAGATTTCTAGTCATGCTGGCCAATTTATACTTGGTAGGTCAGTTCAAATCTGGCCTGAGTATAAACAGCTCCATTGACTTCACACATAAACACAGAGTGGGTTTTAAGGGCTTCAGAAATAGCTAATGTTCTGTAGCTGTCACTAAACTCTACATTGTTTTAGAAAACAAATATCATAATTCTAAGCATACAAACTTGTAAATACATTCAACAGGTCACAGCATCCTAGGTCAGCCATGTAATCTTTCACCTAATTAGGACATAATCAACAGGTCACCACCCTTCAAAAACAGCAAAACACAAATTGCTGGATTCAAAATACCCTGAGCTGCCTTTGGCCTGCACGTTCCCCGCTCCTGCTCCCATGCTGGCTTCACAAAGACAAAGATTCGGAAATATCTATTGCAGCCTTGGAGGTGCTTTCACTGGGGAAGTGTAACCCTTTCTCCAGGCTGCAGCTGGCAGCAGTGTGGGTTGGTCCACTCTTGTAGGGCTCCATGCTCAACCCCATGTCAACCGTGGCCACATCCTCCACCATGGGAACGTGAATTGGACAGTGAGCGCTCTACCAGCTCATCTTCCCTACTCATAGGTGATGGGCTGAACAAATGGGCCTAACAAAATGCTACTGTTTTGGAGTGGGGATGCTGAAGGGGGAGTAAGTGAGACAAGGAGAAATAGCAAGTAGGACTAGCTTCCAACAGGAACATTTTCCTTCCCCCAAAGTACAAGAAAAATCATTTAGACGATCCTCTTTGGTGAGTAACTCCAATGCAGCAGCCTCTTATTGGAGAGGACAGATGGAAAACAACTGTTGACTCAGGCAGACAGCTTCCAGGCTTTACCACCTATCCCAGAGTAGGCTGCAGGACAGGGATGCCCTACTGCTTCCCGCTAGCCTTTCCCAAAGCAACTCACTCAGTAGCTAGTCCTTCCCTAGCCAGTTCTGCCAGGCATTTTTTGCTGGCTGCTCCCACTGGCTTCCCCTTCCCTCCGCTGGCTGTTCCTACTCATCATCATTTAGTGATCTCAGCTCCATGGGGGTATCAAGAGTCACACAGGCTGTTTTCACCAGTAAGGCAAGCAGGACCAGGGCCTGCTCTCCAGCCCTGAGGGCAGGTGGCACAGTCAGCCTTCGCCCATATGGTACAACTCTCTTCCCAACCCAAAAAGGGTAACCTTCTCGATGCGGGCTGTTGGGAACAGGCCCTAGCCAAAGCTTTTCCCTGAAGCGTGACCTGGGAGAGCCTGGCTATGGCAGAGCCTGGCTATGGCTGGTTCAGGCAATGTGCTGCCAATTGCACTGTGCATGGCTGCACGACAGTACTTGAGCCGTCAGGGCCATCTTTAGTTTTTCAGAGTCCTTGTTGCCACAGCGGGGCCACATCTGCCCTGGGTGGCAGCTCCAGCAATGCTCCTTCCAATCTTCCCCCTTTCAAGATCCCCATTATGTTCTTGGCTATTTATTCCCAACACATTCAGTTCTGCTTTTCCAGTCTCCTTCGGTTTCACTCAGCCCAGATCTCTGAAAGGTCACCACAGGAAACTCTTTTTTCTCATCACAAAATAAATCTGAAATATAAATACAGTTAATTAAAAAGGCTCTTTTTTGCCTTGTTTCCAACCAGGCCAATGAGATTTCAGAGTGTGACAGCAGCTGATGCAGACACTGCAGGTTCTCAGAAAGCAGGAGGGAAGGGGAACGAACTGATCCACACAGATGGGCTTAATGATTTTTAGTGGTGAAAAATACCACAACTCCGCCAGCTGCAGTTGGCCAACTTCACTCCCAGCAGCTGAGGGTCTAGTGCTCAGTTAGGCTTATGCCAACGAGCACAAGACTATTGCTACCAACCTCTCCTCCTGCCATTGCTCCATTTGTGTCTATGGTGGTGCTGGATGTGAATCTGGATGCTGGAGGGATGGCTACACTGGGAAAACTGGAGTGGGTGGAGGAACATTGTGAGAGGCCTTTAGGCTGTGCCCAGCATTAGATATTGTGTAGAGGCAGTTTGTGGTGTTAGCTCATGAATTAAAAAAATGCCATGCACAGTCAAATGCTGGCCACTGGGAGCTGTGGAGACAAGAAAAGCTGATTTTAATGAAAAAAAGATTTCTCAGATATAATTCCTAACTGATGCGTTACATGAAATGCTTCTGTTTCTCAGGTCCCCATGCACAGCACAGATCTGTAGCTGCTGAGATTCTGCTCTAGGACTCAGATTTTCATTAAACAAAGGAAAAAAAGATAAAATGTCTGGCCTTTATAGCTGTGAATAAAACCCTCCAAGCATGAAAAGAATGTCAAGTCTTGCCTATGCACAGAAGTCGATTGCTTTAACTACTTTAAAAGGCAGAGTGGAGGAAATTAGCCTGGTATAAAGTTGTTTTATACCAGTGTAGCTAATCCCATGTGGCAGGGAAACATACGGGCACAGCTTTCAGATACTTTTATCCTAACAGAAGACTTCGCACGCAAGGGGGTGCCTTGGGGTCTGGGCTGACAAGCAGGGACAATCTCGTTTGGCGTAAGCGGTGCAGTTCCTGTACCTCATGCATGGATGTCGCAGCCACTCGCCACGTGCAGAGACTTGCAAACATGCTCCTCTCACACAGTGATTACACCAGCCCAAAACATGGCTGTAACCTTGCTTTGAGCAAGGCCACTTTGCCTGTATCAGAACAGATCAGCTCTAGAAATGTCTGGCAGTGTCATAACATCGTTAGGGCTCTCTTTGTCCTTTATAACAACAAAAGCCTCGTGCAGACATACCTAGGGTGGCAGCTCAGCTCAGCTTTGCGCACTGTGGCTGGTTTGAGCACCAGGGCAGATGGCAGAGCCCAGTTTATCCCAGGTGACTGCTCCGTGCCAGCACCTGGAGCTCTGCCCAGAGGCCCCAGGCCCCAGGACTCTGCCCTTGGATCTGTGCTTCTTTTGCATACTCGTCTTCTCAAGTGGTCTCAAGCTGTGAGCAGAGACGGCTCGAACCACCAACCAATGCACAGGGGTTGTGGTATGGATGATATTAGATTGTACATTACAAAATACCCAGGTTTGCCTCCGAATTTCAGGCCTGAGCTTTGAGGTCCTGCATTTGCCTTTGTCTGCCAGCATGACACCAGGATTACTGACAGAGCTGGAAGGCAGAAGTATATTTGCAAGGACACCTGAAGAGTTGCTTACCACTTGGTTGTGAACAAGTTTCCAAAACAGGAAAGTTCGTTTTACAGTGGGCCTCTTTTCAAATGAAATAGCTCTGGCGTGCCTCGTTCCCAGACCTACGCCAGCAAAGTGGCTCCTCTTGTAGCATCCTGCAAGGATTTTCACGGAGAGAAAAGCTTGGGGCTCTCTTCTTGGGACCTCTCAACAGCTTTTTCCAGGCTGAGAGGGAACTTCCAGAAACTTGTGCTTACTTACTTAGTTGTGTTTTCCTTCCACCTTCCTACCTATAGTAGTGTATGCATGTGTCTGTGTGTGTCTGTGTGTGTTTATTTGCACAGGTATAACTCATGTTTGCATGTGCCAGTCTCTGGAGGTCCAATTTTTCTGCACTATTATTGGGGAAAAGATGCAGCAAGTGTCTTCATTCTTTCTATCAAGGTCCTAATATGCTATAGATTGTAAAGATGTAGCCAGGGAATATGGTAAACCCCCCAAATTTACTGAATAAAAATGGAGCTGGAAAAACTGCAAAGACAAAGTGATGTGAGCAAGGTCATAGACTAGGTCAGTGGCGGAGCCAGGAGAGAGCTCACATCACCCGAATCTCAATCCCATTCCTCCCTTGCTGTGTCCTACAGGCTTCATCCAGCCACGTGCTGAGTCCCAGAGTGGCAGCTCCTCTGGAAAAGCGAAGCAGAGACCTGCCACTGCCTAGAGCCACACTTTTCCAAGAAGCTGAGGGGACTTGTTTGCACAGTGCTGGGTGATAAATCTGGCTTTGTCTCCAATAAGAGCAGGTCCAAAAATAAGTTGTGAAAAGTCACTCTTTGAGGATAGGAGACATTTACATTCCTGAACAGCATCCAAGAGACCTCTCATTCCCCAGGAAGCCAGTCAAGAGCAGTAGGTGGGGAAATAAGGACCAGAAAACAGGGAACGCTCTCCTTAGAGATTTTCTTTGACCATAATGCCACCTCAATACAGACACATCTGTGTTTCCCAGCCCCTGACAGCTTTCCCCATTACCTCTACATTTTTCCCTGCTATACTGCCTAGGAGAGTCTGCAGGCCTTGCCCCTGTGCTGCTGGTGCTTCCCTCAAGAGACCCAACCTTCTTTAATAGCAACAAGCTAATGGACTCTCAGTGCTTTTCCCAGGTGTCATGCTTCACTCAGGAGCCGAGATGCTGGGGCAGATGTGGCTACCACTATTACTCACCCTGTCCTGGGCCAGCCAGAAACTGGCCTCTCATCCCCCGGTGCTTCTACCTCCTGCAAAAGCAGGTACAACCAGGGCCAGTCTAAAATCCACTGGCTGGTCCCAGCCCCACAGCAGTGGCAAATCCTACGCAATAGCACTAGGTGGGATACGCCAGCAAGGATCTTCCTGAGGGATTCCCCTTGCCATGGCAAACCTTAGCAGGATGAGCAGCCAACTTTGCACTGCCTTCTAGTATTACCACCTAGAGCCCAGCACGTTCAGCGGCACAGCCAGGGACATGAACAGTCCTTCCTCTCTCAGGGTTTTTCTGCACTTAAACTTGCAGCATGTGTGTCCGCTCAGCAGTGGGTGAGAAACGCAGAGGCAAGTGCCAACAAAAACAGGCCTGAAGGGACTGATTTCTATAGGAAATGCCAAAAGACTGAAAAGTATGTATTTCGGTTCATGAACTTCCGTAGGCAGGGGTAGGAATGCAGCTCCCCTGCATATACTGCCAAGCATTGGAATTGGTAAGTTAAGCAATCAGAGAGGGCTGTAGAAATATCCAGAGCAGTATCATGAAAAGCAGAAGAGGTAAGTGTAGTCTGCAGTAATATCAAGGCGAGCTCTGAGCACAGGGCTGGGGCACCCTAAGCAGCAGCCTCCCCAAGGAAAATGGCATTGCTGGCTGGGCTGAGGCGTCCAAAACCCGCCCTGGAGAAGCAGCCATGCTGCTCGGGGCTGAGAGCTTTGGGCTCCAGGAGAAGTGAGGGCTTTAGCCCAACGCTAGCTTTTGCTCTGTGACACTGCCCTACCAATACCTTTTCCCTTCCTTGTTTCATATGGATGATACGACATTTTCTTTCGCAGCCCCACAGTGAAGGCCCTGGTTCCTTCTCACTTCCAGGGCTGCGAGCTGTCAGGTAGATACAGGTGGGGAGCCCAGAACAGGGCCCAGATTTGGGAAAGCCACTTTCCAGTTTGTATTCAGTATAGAGACCTTTCTGGGTGGGATACCTGGAATGTCTTTCTGTGGTGTTTCAAACTAGTCTAGGTGTTACGTTGTACCATGGAAAATGCCATTAAACACAGCGAAACAAACCCTCTCAGATCCACATGTTCACATTTGAGTAAACGGGGACCCCAAAAAGACAGCAACATAACTGATATGTTGTGGGCAGGCAGTGGGAAGCATGAGAAACTGTGTAAACTATATGGCTCCAGTATTACTTTGCAAATCCCTTTTCAAAGTAGAATCAGTAGGACACAGCCACATCAGACACACATAATTTTCCTGTTCTCAAACGTGCTTTCAGATAATTAATCGTTGCCTGTGGCATGTTCACAAGAGGATGTGCATCGGAGCGCGCGTTCGGTCCATATGCTCTGGAGCAGTCCCCAGTTCCTCTGCAGTTACAGCCAAAAGTAGCATGAATCGAGGGAAAATCATCTGTCTTGTTATCATTAAAAGGATGGATGTATTGCTTCCCATATATTATATGGGAATGCGCTTTTCATTATTAATCTTTTAAATGAGACAGTTACTCCCAAATGCACCATCTTCCTTTAATAATATCAGATATTCAAAGCCTCTAATCTCCGCACCCAGACAGCTTTTTGTTTCACTCAGTCCTTATCTGCAGCATGAAATTTGTTTCCTATTTCTCTTGCTTGGTAAATCACAATTTTTCACATGCCGCCACAGATGCTCTGCGTGCCCAGACTCCATTCTATTAATGCTCACCTTCAGCCAAACGCTGCCTGCATGAGGGTTTTAGCTTTTATTTTTGATGGGAATTGAGCAAGCAGAGGCGAGTGCCTGCCGCCAGCTCATACCACTTCTCTTGGGGCTTTAATTTCTCCTCTGTGTTCCTTTTTGTAAAGCCCCATCGACTAGGAGCCCGGTGGCACTGCAGTGTGCTTGAGACCCAGTTCCTCCCACACAAGGGATCACACCTGACTTCAGCCTGGCCGCCCCGTGACAGTGGGCAGCAAACAGCAGAGGGACAGGGGAAAAGAGCAATTTGTTTCTGTTCAAGAGGGGGATCACCGAACAGGAAGCTTCTAAGTCCAGCAGCCCAGTGAACAAGCATCAGCTATGTCAGAGAGAGAGCTGCAAAGGGGAAGAGGCTAAACTGGTCTCTGGGCACAGGAGAAGTGGGTCTGACTCTCCTAACCCAACTTTCTAACAGGAAGGCTAGAGAAAAACTGGAACCAGCTCCTCAGGGAGGCTGTGCCCTCTTCAGCACTGGAGGTTTTGAACAAAAGCCATCTATTAGGAATGATTAAAGGTAGTGCCTGCCTATGGTACGGGTATAACTGCCAGACCTTTTGACGATTACGTGTATTGTCCTGTCACCCACCAAATCTCTGCTGCAGAGGGCAGTGGCAAGAAATTCACTCTGTCTAACAGGAGGTAGCCAACTTTTGGGATGGATGCTCGTTCGAAAAGTAATTGCCATCTTCTTGACTACCAGCCCCAGCCATTCTAACCAGTGTTTTGCATGGTGTCTTGTAATGTAAACATCACCTCCTCTACCAGCAGAAAGAGAAGCTGACTTGGAGCCAAGAGAAATGAATTGTTCTCTGCTCATTGTCCAAACGGAATGCAACACTGAAAACAAACAAGTAGTATAGGTGCCTAAAACTGCATGGATTTCCCTTTTTTTTTTCCCCAGGTGTCCTTGATCCAATGAAGGATTTGGAAGGGCATTTTTTTAACCTTGGCACTGTGAAATGGGAAGGATCGTGGTACCTAGCACTCTTCTGGAAAGAGCTGGGAGAGAAATCTTAAAAGTTGGCCATGATCTAGAGCCCAGTTCCACAAATGGCACTGCACCATCTCCAGGAGACTGACATTTGGGAGGTTCAGATCCAAACTCTGACCCTTGGGCCTAGGTGTAGACAAAACCAACTTTATCCACTGTATACAGTGCACCTGCACCACAAGCAGGCAGTGGGGAGCACAGCTACAGCTTCTGCAAAAGTTCTTGCTAGCTTTATATCATTTCATACATTTAGTAGCCTGTCAAACCATTTACATTCTTATGGTGCTTCACTCAAGCAGGGAAGTGCTTTAAAATCGTAAACCACCTTGTAAGGAAAATCATAACCTTCTTGTGCTCAGGGATGTATGGCACTCTCAGCTGGAAAGATTCCCCTGTTAGCTTTGCTACCTTCCCAATGTATTGAAGAAAAACCTGCAGGCCAAGATGATCTTGCTGCAATCTAGCAGGAGGAGATCCTATTAATTGAGGAAAAAGCCTGGATCTCCAAGCCGTGCTGCTGACTCTGCTGGCATACAGTCTATCAAGGCAAAACCGAGAGGAGAGCTCTGTCCTGGCAGCACATGTGAGCACCAGTAAGGGCTGATGCAACCTGATGGGCAACAGCGGGAATTAGAATTTAATGCGAGCAGTGACAGCGCAATCGAACACTGCGCTGAGCTAAAATAGCTGCTATCGCATGGGTGGTTCTTCAAGCGCCCTTCCAGGATCAGTCACCGCCACGGGTTTATCCAGGTAGGAGCGGCATGGAGTGGAACGGGGCTGGCGAGGAAATGCAAGAGGGAGCACAGGACAGTGTTTAATAATGAACATCTGGCTCTCAAAGCACAAACTGTGAAGGCTGATTTATAGGCGCCAAGACAATAGACTATTGTGCTGTGTCACAGGGACCATTTGACTGGTTCTATTCATTCTTACAGATAAATGAACTGTCCATCGCTTGTAAATAATCTCCTCCTGTCTTAGGTTCTTGCCTTCTCACTTTCTTTTCCTCCTGCTCTTCCTAGAGCTTATTTTTGAGTTGAAATATATAAATATCTGACACCAGTGCATTGATTTTTTCCTTGACCATGGTCCAAGACAATTTAAGAGTGTTGTCTAAGGGGAATTTCCTTACTTGTAGCAAAACCAGTAGTTAATCCTCTTGCTATGACTTATTCTACTCTTTCGTATGCTGGCATGTGTGTGCAGGGCAGCATGCGCTGCGAGTAATGTGACCAGTCAATCAATGGTAATTATGACTGAGCGAGGACTAAGAGATCAGGTGTTCAGCTGTGAACTGGAAAGCTGCCCTTCCTGAGTTCTTAATGAATGGTGTCACCAAACACTAATGAGGCCTTGAAACTCCCTTGAGAAAATGTATTTTGCATTGTTATTGTGTAACTAGGAAAACAAAGGCACAGTCAAGTTCCAGCCCAAATTATGAACTGTGACTCCGGGAGACCCCAGCTCTTGGGTTCCCAGTGTTGGTGCCAAGGGATACCACGTATTTTGTGCTGTATTTCCCACCAGTGCAAAGTGGAGGACAAATACTGTTTGGTGAGAGTAGACAGAAGCATTTGCTATCCACTTTGCTTTCCATTTCTCTTGCTGCAAATAATGCAACAATGGAGAAGACTGGAAGAGAGACACTGCTCTCTAATAAAGTGTGTTAGAAAAGGAGCTGGAAATTTAGCATTCAATATCCAGGAAATGTCAGTATTAATATTGTTTGTGCAACCTTAATTTAGGCCTCGCCATGCATATGCATTTCAAGACAGACTATAATTACACACATTATTTCCTCTAGTCCCCTGCCTCATTTAGTACCCAGAAAGGATGATGTTCAATTAGTGAGCAGCTAGTCAATAATCTGTTCTATCCTCATTTGTTAAGGGGAAGGGTCTTGTGTCTTATTTAATGCCTATTCTTTAAGCTCTGCTCTGAATGCAGATGTACACACCTCCTCCTGGGCATGTCTCTGGACCTCTTTGGTGTTTGGGCACTTTACAAACATTAATGCTTTCTGGAGCAGCCTGTGAGTTTATCGCTGAGACCATCCCCCTTGTAGCAGCAAGGGAACTGAGGCACAGAAAGATTAACGTTGGAAATGTCCTGTACATTTGGGTGTCCAGTTTGGGATGCCAATGACCTGATATTTCAGGCTTCTAAGCACTTTATATAGTCAAAGCCTAGAGCCCCATGACTTTAGTTTCAGATTGCTGCCTTTAATATCTTTGACCATAAACTAGCTGTGTTGGACCCCTGGCAGTTGCATGTGTATGAGCAGGGGAGATGTTTGTGCAGGAGCTCTGAGCCTTGGGAGCCTTCAGTGTAGAATGGATCAGGCTGGTTAAACATGGAGTAAAACCAACAGATCTGTTTCAGCAGGTCCAGCCAGACAGAACAGGAGTATGTCTAAATGATCCTGGCAGATATGCCCAGGCAGGCTGTCCGCAGGCAGCCTGTGCTCAGCCACACGGATCATGGTGGCCAGGAGGCTGAACACACTCTGCTGAAGTCCACTCTGCAGACTGATCTTTGAGAGCGGTAAGGCTAAGCTAATATAGTTTTGAACCTCAGTTTTTCAAGATTAAAGACAACATTGGTGTCTCTGGAGCCAAGAGGAAGTGTCAGTGTTCAGGACGTATCACCCTAAAATTACAGGCCCGTTTTGAAAATTTGCTGCAAGCTATTTGTCTACAGTCATACGGGAAATCTATGGCAGGCTGGAAATACAACCCAGACACCTGTCTCCCAGGCCTGTGTTTTAATAACAAGGCTGTACTTCTCAGATATTTGTCTACTTAGTTATTTTTTCCTCTGTCAGAAATATTCTACATGCATGTCTATTTTTTTTTCCATAACGGCTTTACAAAGGTGACTCTGTGTTGTAGGCCTTTTCTTTACACAGAATACTGAGGGTATTTTAATGAATAGTGTTTGCAGAGCCCTGTGAAAACATTTTTGTCGATTATCTTTCAAGCACTCTGAATACATTTGCCGGCCTGCAGAAGAAGCATTGTGGGGTGAGAATATAATTCACCAGGAAGATGGGACGTAAAGTCACCTGCATTTCGTCTGAAAGGTATTAGCATATCAGGAACCACATCAAAATGCTACATTTGTTGCATTCAAAAATACTGGTGAATTACAGTAAACAGAAATACTGTTCAACAAAGTAGCGCTTAGGGAGTAGCTAGCCAAACCGTTTTGCCTGGACTAATTTATACTGAATCCTTCCGGGTATGAGAGATGGGTCTTTTTAAAAATTTTTAATGAATACAATCTTTTGAATGTCCTTGATAGTGTTCTTCTATGCAAGTTTAAGCAAGGCTAACCAACTCATTTTGACTGGTACTTAATTTTTACAGAAACTCTGGGCGACCGAGAGTGGAGCTGAGCTTGATGAAGGCTTCAGTCCAAATCATTGGCTATGTGTCAGTAAGTCCAGAGCATCATCGTTGCTCTTAACCAAGTTTGTCTAAGCTTCATATATGTCAAATAGGAGCGCTCTTACCTCCACACAACTCCAAAAAGATTATCACGAGTATACCTTTTTAGACATTCATCATTGTGTTTCTTTACCTGCATGCCATGGAAATAGATTAAGAGCAAAGTCATCCTCTCTGCAGGGTGCAGAGCTCTACTGGCTATTTTAAGAAATAGAGGCAGCGGGAGAGGAAGGACTACTGATGATTTGAGAAATGATAATCACCAGGAGCAAGGGCAAGATGCACAAGTGCAACTGACTCAGAAAACTGTGTGCCAGTCCAAGGGCTGGGAAGTGAAGGGATGTGGGAGTGACAGTCACCACACAACCTCGGCTCAGGAGGCTGTTGTTCATTTCAAACAATGCATGCTTGCAGTTGTGGACAAGTTTCAAAGCCACATTAGCTGATTTTGAGATATTTCTGAACAATGAATTGTGAACAACCTCTCCTAAAGCCTGAATCTACCTCTTTGAAAACACTTTACAAAGAGTTTTGTGGTAGGAGAGCTATGAATTAAGGACAAGTTTTGTCCATAGCAAGAGATAAACCAGATGACCTCTGGAGAACTCTTTATATGAGCAGCAGGGGTCATTTCATGATTAGGTGGGGCAGAGCAACCCAAAAGGCCAAGTAACCTCTGGATATATTTTGGACCAGATTCTTCCTGTCTAACTTTTGGTAATAGAAGCATCTAAACTAGCAGTGGACAATTCAGTTGAACTCACCAACCTTGTGAGGCCACCGCTTTCTCCAATGACTATAGAGGAAACATAGATAGACTAAATATGTAACTTGAATATCTAAGGTTTGGTGGGGTGCATCTGACCCATGCCATGAGATGGAGAATGTGAGGTCAAGAGGACTCAATATCATTGACTGCTGAGGTGAAGGTTGGTGTCTGTATCATATAGAAGACAGAAGCATTTTCTAGAAATGGTTGAGAAAACAGCTATAAAAATGTAGATGAATCCCTGTGAAGATGTTTGGGAAAGGTGGTAATACCTATGATAAGTCATGAAAACATTATTGCTGAAATAAAGAAGCAGCGACAAAGATGATGAGAAACAAACCCACAGACTGAAAGATGTTTTCCAGCAATTACAGCTATATTAACTCTTGACAGACTATGAAACTGCTAGTGTCCTTATAGAAAGAGACCACAGTCCACTTTAATGACAGCCAAAAAAGTAAATATCCTACCTCCCCTGCAAAGTTATTTCTCCACCCATAAAATGGGTGAACTACTTTTGCCATACCCCACACGTGTGCCTGGCCTTACGTTCTTGCCATCTCCTAAACACTCTATGGTTATTAGCAGGATTTAGGGCTTCTGGAACTTGTGATGGATTTGTAGGCTGGTGAGGCCCTGTTCCTTCTTGATCAGTCATTCAGCAAGGCTAAGACCAACTGGCCTTGATATAAGTCCTTATCAATGCATACAGAGCAATATGCGACGGTTAAAAAAAAAAAAAAAAAAAAAGGTGCTTTTAAACAGAGTACTTTTTTGACATATTGTCCAGAGGGAAGTGGGAGAGAGAAATTTTGAAGAAATGTTAGAAAAGTGTTAAGAAGCTGTCACTGCAATGCTGTCATGTGTTAATTAATGCAGAGGAGAAGATGATTATACTGAAATTATACAAATAGCCCTATCTCAGGTTAGCAGCAATTGCCTGGAGTTTAAATCACTCACCAGAATTAATTAAACATTGTATCCAAATGCCTTGGAAATTATCACAGTGCAAATCATCCCAGAACAATAGCAGGCCTCATCATTAGTTGGTATGAATTGGTTTACTCCAGTGACTTCGATGTATCTTATCAAACCAGTGCACTCAAACAATAGGAAGCAATAATCAAAGGACTTCAATTGCTGAACAATTCCAGCTGCAGCTCAGAATAGGAGAGCATATTGTTATCAATTTTCTCAGCACGAAGTCTCAGTACTAGCTCATGTTACCAGACCAAAAGCCATTACAAAAAGAAAAGATAGCAGTCTCAGGGGCTGCCTCTCTGCTCCTCCGGAAAAATCCTGAGATGGGCCAAGTTACTGCTTAGGGCTTCGTACTGAGGCAAACAGCCATCATCTCACCAGAGCTTGCAGTCTGCACTAGGCCTTTCTTTCCCCATGGATGCTCTTGAGGTTATACTGGCCTGGGAGAATCAACATCACCCACGCCAGAGGCAGATGGGTGGACTCCGTTTAAGATGAGACTGCCTTCAGACAACTAAGAGAACGTGAGAGCCAAGATCTTCAGAGACATCTGGGCTTCAGGGAGTTTTTGGGATCCCTCTGCTTCAGAGCTAACTTAACAGGTCTTCCAAAGTCATTGTATTTGCTCAAGATTGACAGCTTGACGTGTGGGAATGGGAAGGATGATCCAGGAAAGATACATGTTGAGATGAAGCCAGCATTCCTGCTGACCTGTGCTTACCTCTCCTCCACTTGCTATGTGCCTCTCTTGCCTAATACCCAGGAAGGTTTCTGAGCAGAAAATCCTTAATCTTCCAAGTTGCAGGTAACACTAATCTGAAAAGCCTCCCATAGCTGTAAAAGTAATTCAAAACTGCAGATGTTCACAGCTTGTAAATCTCCTTCTGACTGCATTCAAACTCAAGTAAATACACGAAAAACCCATGTACCCATCACCAGTGAACAAATTAAATTAGCAGCCAGCCTGCTACTAGCTTTCTTGTGTTGCAAACTTGTTAAACACTCATCACTGATAGAAACTATGGTGCCTTTTGTAGTGCACTTCGGCCTGCAGAGAGAGAAACCAACCCAGTTAGTCACCCCAAATAAGCAAAACCTTCCATCTTCTGCCCACCATTTCACAACCATGCTCTTGACAGCTCATTTTTTGCTCTTGTTGGGCTTTTTGACACAGGCTATCTCTCTCCAGGTATGTTTTCTTCTCCGCTGCCTGGGGACTCTCCCGTGACAGCTGATGATGAGGTGAATTTGATCTACATGACATACAGTTGCTGCTTCTCCCTTTGCCCAGGGAGAGCAGTGATTATTTCCCTGTAGGGAGCTATGCTAGGTTTCTGGCATAAGCACTGCCTGGCATGTCACTGGCAGATAGTGCCAATCATCATGACTCCCAATATGTCTCTTGGCTGCTGGACCCTCTGATGCTGGCCCCGAGTCCCTGTGGGTCTGGTTGTCAGGATATTGCAGGCTAACCAGCAACGTTTGGTCAACTGCACGGAGTTTCACTGTATCCCCTCTGTCCCTTCCAACTTACTTCTCCCTAGTTTTTCATTCTTCCTCATTTCCTCTGCCTCTGCAAAATACTAGAAAACACTTTTCCCTTCAACGGCACTCATTTTTGCTGCTTCTGCACTTCCTGTAATTTCTGTTTTTTATAAGATCCCAGTAGATAATGTCTCAAGGTATAATGATTTTAGGGTTAACCAGATCTTTAAGCACCTCCTCCAAGGTGTCCCATCAAGCCTGCAGCCACTGTGCTTGGTCTCCATGTCAATTCTTCTCCCGTCCAGCAGGTTTCCACTTATTCCTTCTGCAAGGCACTCTGAGCACCCCCTGAATTCCAGCTTTAACCCAGCACTTGCAGTTCCACCTTCTCAGCAGCAAAGACAAAGGTGTCCAGTCTCCACTTGCTTTAGGTCATAAACATTACAGACATAAACAAAGCACAGCAGGCATGATGGAGCAATCCATATGCACGCCAGGTTGCTGGGTTTTGTTCTCCCCTATGTCTCCTGTGACTGCCTGGCCATGACTCTTTTATCCCCTTCTCCACCATTATCTTTTGCAGTACTTGCATGCTCTTCACCTTTACAGCCCCAGTGGTTCCAGGAACTCCAAGGCAGATATAAGGCAGAAAGGACAGAGCTGCCGTGTCAAATACACTGTGTGTCCACAGCACATATCTCTCCACAGGCCCACACTGCCAGGCTCTTCTTAGATCTCACAAATACATGAGGAAGGGCCAGAGCTGGGTTTGATAGTCAGGCCAGTCTCCTGGCTTGGTGCTCTCTCTGGTCTTTCCCTTCCCACCTCCTCCCTAGGCTCCCTCCTGCCTTGGTTCAGGGCAACCAGCATCCAGGATGGAGTGCAGACTGGCCACCAGCCCAGACAGTTCAGAAAGCAGCCTGGGGAGGTCTGCAGGCCAATGGCCAGGTGTTGCCATCTCTACCTGTCCCTGCTCAGGCATATTTGTCCCTAATTCAGAGGCCAGGGCAAGGGGAGCTCTTTTCTTCTCATCCTTATGGCAACCCCAGCAGTGGCATTGGACTTTGGTCCATTTCCAGCTCTGTGCTGACTGCCTCAGAGCCTCTTAAAGGATTTCCTTCATTGTTAGTCTGTAAATGTTTTCTTAGACAGAGACAATTTGAATCAAGAGGTTGAGAGAGAGGAAATTCCATCTGAACTAAATTAGTCATGGCGGGGATTTAGCAGGCTGTGCAGGGCTCAGGACAAAAAGCTCTCCCTGACAGACTGCATTTTTATTCTGCTTTCCCCTAACATTGTCCTAATGCTTAAAGTTTGGCTGTCAGGACAGATCTGGTAATTTAGCCAGAATTATTCTGACTCATTTTTTGATGCTGGGCATATCTGAGGCTGGCATCTGACCAAATTTTCTCTCTCTCTGATGGTGCTTTGTAGTTTCAGTCCTCTGTTACTGTCCTGGCTACAAAAAGCTGAGCTGTCAGGGGCAGTTATGCTGGGCTACACTTCAGTGTCGTGGTGTATACACAGGGTAGGGCCCACAGTTTGTCTGCAAGCCGCGAGGCTTTTCTCCGACCGTTGCACAGTCCTGCCGAGCACCTCTCCCAGCCTGAGCAGCCCTGCTGGGGGCTGCCCTCCGAGGCCAGGCCACTTCACCACGCTATGGATGTCTACGATGCAGCGGGGGACAGCGTAAGTCCAGGGTCCTGTCACTTTCTACTGCCCACAGCGTGCAGTGTGCTACCTCTGAGCAAAGGCAGGAGCTGCTCCTCAGGTCCCTGGAGGCTCAAGACACTAGTTTCGGGCACCAATTACCTCCAGGAAGAGCCAAGCCTGCACACTGCAGCACGAACCCTCCAAAAGGCCTGAAACAGCCTGTTCAGTTCATTCTCAAACTCTGTAAAAGTGCTTTTGCTGGCATTGCAGCTCTAAATAAAGCTGTCCAGCACACGCAGAACCAGAGTCTCAGCTCTAGGGTCTCACCTCTCAGATAACTGGGCAGAGTTGCAGGGCAGCGTGCACACCACCTCGTTTGCAGAGGCAAGATGAGCAGCCAGGGCTCGGTCATCCCATGTTCATGAGAAAGTCAACACAGGAAAGCAGCCCTATGGAAAAAACAACCTTCCTCTCTGCTGCTCACTTTTGTCACTGATTCTACAAATGATCAAACTCCCGGCTTTGCTCTGGAAACCTTCCAGAGCCCTGCTAATCTCCGCAGATTTTCTGTCTGCCTTTTCCTATCTTTGTCATGCTTGGCGATTTTCTCTTCCCATCCAGTTATTCAAAAATGATCCTATACTCAAAGGGCACTTAAAAAAAAATGTTTTGTCTGAGAAAGAAATGAGTACCATCTTCTGGATGGAGGAACACTGCGAAAATGTTAATTACTGTGTGAATATGTGAATGGCACATGCAGAAGGAATATGATTGCCACACATGTTCAAAGAAGCAGCACATTTCTGATGTAATTACTGCGCAGCTGAGAGCATTAGGCATAAACAGGAGCAATAAGCAGTGTCAGGAGGTTTAGAAAAAGGAAATATGATGTCTAGAAAGCTAAGGTTTGGCATAACGCACCAGGCAACAGATTATTTAAAAAAATAAGCATATGCCCCAAACAAGGAGTAGAGAAAGGTATATAGAAAGCCACAAAAGCCTCAGAAATAGGACAAGGTAAGAAAACTGATGGGATTGAAGCACCTTGGAAATGCTTTGGTTTCAGGGTAAGCAAGTCACAAGAGGACGGCATTCGCACGGCAGCCTGGGCCCCTGTGCAGCAGCTGCCCTTCGGGAGGAGCTGACCCTTCCAGGGGAGTGTCCATTTGTAAAACTCCTGCGCTGGGATTTGTATTTTCCATTTGCTTTTCAACTAATTTCAGTGGGGGGAAGGGGGACGTGGAGGGGGTTCACAGCTGAAAAACTGAAAGGAAATTGCATTTTCTGTTTCCTCTAAAAGTTCCCCAAATGCTCACGTAAACGAAAAATCTTTTTCCTACATGCTGCTTTTGTGGCAAATAAAATTCACTATTTTTCAACCGAAGACAATGCAAGCTCAGAGGACTAAAGCTACAGCAAATCTTGATTCCAGCGGTCTCGGTGGGAAAGGAGACGCTCTGGTCTCCAGTGCCTTGCCTGCGGCCTGCAAGATCTGCTAGTCCGCAGCGGTGCGAGTGGGGCTGAGCTATGCGGGGAGCAGTGGACGGCTGGTTTCGTCTAGCCCGTGGGTCTCCGCTGCCCCTCCCGCACAACGGTACTGCCCTCTTCAGTAAAGTGCTTGGAGACCGACAGATAAAAAGCTACAGCAGCTGCCTGTAGCCTGGAATTAGCAATGAACTAACACACGCAAGGCCGCGGTGGCTGCAGCACCTCGCACGCGGGAAGGGCAGGGGACTAGCGCAGACCTTGGCCCCGCCGGAGGGTGTCTGAGCGGACGGCGGTTCACGAGCGAGAGCCTCTGTCGTCCCCATTCGATCCGTGGCGGTACAGCGGGAGGCATTACGCGTCCCCCGGCCGACGTAGCAATCCTAACGAAGGCTGAGAAGCAGACAGCTCCTGGAAATATGTTTGGTTTTGTCTTCTGCAGCACTTTTAAACTCAGTATAATAGTGAGCAAGGCCTTAAACTACAGCTACCCTCACTTACTTGTTGGTCAGTCCTACTCTAAAACATGAGTTGGTGGCTGATGCACATAAGAATGGGCTGTTTTTAAAAATTTCAGCAGAGCCAGAAAAAAATCAAGCCCCGACCTTATTTGCACAAAGGACAAAATCACATTTAACATGGGCAGTTTTCAGTTTTGGTCTTTCTTCTGACCAAGCCATGGCCCAAAGGGAGGCTTGGAAGAGGAGTCAGGCATTTCTCCCTGCCACCGAAATACTGCAGTGAATTTTGCCACGGGACACTGGTGAGAAAAGCTGTGGTGTAGGTCTGCAGCTCTCCATATTAGAGTCCACTGTGTTCAAAACCTCTCTCTGTCGGACGAGCATATCTGTAAATGAAAGAGGATTATCTTAATAATCACTTCTACGCTGTTGATTCATTTCTCTCTCCTTCAAGAAACACTTCACATATCATGCTGCCTTTTCAGTGAAAAGATTTTTATTTGTGCATTTGCCTTCAGTTACTTACGGAGATAGATATTATTAATTAGCAGGAAATATTGACTTTTCAAACTCTGAGGGAGAATGGAGAACAGAACTGAGGCTCTGCACTAGCAATTTACAGCAGTTTATTGCCTGTCTGCTCAAACATGCTGCAGGCAGCTGCACAAAGTCCTCTTCAGGTTGGCTGAAGGCAGGCTCCTTCAATGAGCTTTACTGAGGAAGCCAGTATCACCTAAAATTAACCCCAGAGGGTGTAGCTATGCAAATGTTATTCCTTGGTAGCAAAGCTAGTTTAAGTTCCCAGCCCTCCCTCTGGATATCTGCTCTTTCCATTACGCTGCACTCTGACAACCTCACCGTTGTGCTGTGTCTTTTGGTGCAAACCCACCAAGCGATCCCCACGGAAAAATGATCCAGGTAGAAAAAGCATTCCTGGGGAAAAAATGTTTCTTTTATTTTTAACCCTCGCATTTGCACAGGAGGTGTGCTCAGAGGAAGGGGCAGCTGCCGGCCGGGCTGCAGAGCCTGCTGCAGCAGAGGGAGGAGCAGGAGCAAAGGAGATGAGCTCCTCGCAGAAACTGCCAAGACCACCCTGGTCTGCGAGGCCCTCCTGCACGTGCCTCCTTCCCCTGCCGCTCTGTGCAGCGGTGAGCGGTTTGCAGGGGAAAGGAGATGGCCGAGGGAGTGGTGGGACATGGCTGTGTGCTGGGGACAAGACCCCCAGCCGCTCACAGGGATCTGTGCATACGTGTGGGAGCAGGGAGTCGCTGGCAGCCTGTATCCAAAAGGCAAGAGGGGGCAGGATCCTGGCAGGCGGGTGTGCTGGGGAAATGCAGAGAGGAAAAGCCCAGCATCACCAAGAGCCTCTAAAATCTCACCTTCTAAAATCTCACTGAGTCCTTTCAGCCTTCCCCCAAGACCTGCCTGACCCTTCCCAGCCTCTCCTCATGCTCACATCTTCCCTCCTCCTCCTTGAGACTCTCCTGACACTTGGGTCAAGTTGAATTTTCCTGCCTCGAGGGTGGGGATGGAACAAGCTCGCTCCAGTTTGCCTTCACTACTGGAAAAGTGGGACCAGCCCTGTGAATGCAGAGTGCAAATACCCCTGTTTACACAGCTTCTGCTGCTGGAAAAGAAAATCAGTGCTCATAACGTCTTGTCAAGTTTCATATCACTTGACCTTTCACTACAAGTACCTTTTTCAGATTTTCAAGGTTTTAGGACCAAGCAAGAAACTCTTTACTTATTAGGGTACTTGCAAAGAGCTGAATTAACTCTTGAAATCACTGGAAGTCTTTTTCTTGGCTTAAGGGGAATTCTGGCAGGTCAGCAGCAGTCCTGCATGTGGGATAGCATTCTTGTGGAGCATTTTAGGTCAAGTCAAAATTTGATTAGCTGGCACCGGAAAAACTGTATGCTCCTCAGTAGCAATCAGCAGTAGCAGTGGTGAAAAAGTGGCTACCTTTTTTTCCCCCCCGCTCTGCGCAGACAGCTGGGTAACTTTACCTCTCTGAAAAGCTTTGACTAATGGCTTTGCTGCAAGTAGGTGGTTTGCACCGGGTGGGAGGAGGCACAGATGATGGACTCAAGAGCCTTCTGATAAAACCTGGTCTGTTGACAAATGGGGAAATTCCTGCTTTCCAAACACAGAGAGGAAACTAAAGAGGACACAGAGTTTTGTTCATACCTCCAGCTTTCTCCGTCACATCAGACTGAAAGATGCTCTCTCTGGAATTTGCTTCCAGAACCATTAACATTTTAACTTCCAGCATTTTGTGTTTAGCCTTCCTTGGTTTGCCTCCTTCATACCTTCAGGCAACTTTTCCAACAAGCTGCCTAACACATCTTGCAGTTTCCACAGTTTTAGGCAATTTTACCCTTCGTGGAAGGTCCTTTAAGAATAGCTTCACTATTTGTTATGTTCATTATAGTAAAGTCTGTTCATGAGAGTATACACTGTCCATTCTGGAACAACAGTTTGCTGCAATCTCTGAATAAAAAGGATCATCTCAGTTATTCCAAGGTATTTCTGATCAAAGTCACTCCTGGACAACATGGATGGATATTTTTCTAAACTAAGCCATAGCTGGTTTATATTATAGCCGCATTCACAGCACCCGTGGAGCTGGTGTGTGTTCAGATGAGTCATCTCAAGAACCTTTCAGGTGTAGGATAGAAAATCGATTCATGTGTTATCAGAACTTCATCCAATATCCAACGGCCTATTACACTGAGCAGATAAGCAATGCATCTGGTGTGGAAATCTCTGTCTATGATACTCCCTTATCGAGAGCACATCTGTCTTTCAGGAGAAAGAAAAAATAAGATAGAACCGAGCATGACTGTTCGTAGAAGAGTCCTTTGTTGTGTTGCAGAGAGGAAAGACTGGCAGTAAAATGTTAATTCAGACTCCCAGCAAAACAAACAACAGTTTTTAAAATCATGTTCCTGGTGGGCTCTGAGGGTTAGCGTGAATGCTGGCTGTGCAAGCACTGCTAGGCTACCTGTGTAGCACCATACGGTGTCCTCCAGAGCCACCTGCGCAAGGTCTGTCCTGGGAACTTGCTGCCATGTAAAGAGCTAACGTGGGAGTTGTGAGAGGCCAGCGAGACCTGGCACTACTGGCCTGCAGCCTTGCAGGACTCTGTCTCCTGGGGAAGAGGGAGATGCATTGGCCAAAAATATACTGCAGGTGAATGGTGGAGCACTGGCTGGGGACTTTGGTTCACAGGCTGAAGGCCATGAGGGATTGTCACCATCATGATAATTTCTGAGCCAAGGCCATAACTAAAAAATTGCCCATTGTTGCCCATATCCTTTAGCATGCTAAAGAGTGGAGATGGTTTTTACAGACATGCACTAGTCACTAATTGTGGGCAAAGCCATGGGGAAGAGCTTCTGCAGTCTTGTTAGTGGGGCAATGCCTACTGCAGGAGCTGAATGTTTTGAAAATACCTGACTGGGTATTTGGTTTTTAAATGCATAATCATCTGTAGTCTTGCTGTGCCTTGTTGCTGTATGTGTAACATTAATGTGAGGCTAATGTAAGGAAAATGACAGAACCTTTCACCCTGCTGTGAAATTAAAAGGATATAATGGAGAAGAGAAGCTTGGTTTAGGAATGTTCTAAGCAATGCTATGACATGGGAAGCAAAAGGGAAGCAAAGGCAGTATTTCAAATAAATAACCTGCCATGGTCTGGCAGGCTTAAACTCTGTGACTGTGCTCAGAAACATCTCATGCGACACTGAGTAGGACATACAGTGTAAAGGCAACCACGCAGGCGAATGTCTCTATGCTACCTATGTCTTACAGCCATTGTCCCCTGTCTATATTAATGTGGTCTGTAGACAAAGGGCTTAACAGACTAGCATATAAAAATGCCATGCTGTAAAAACGCAGTGAATCAAGACCTCAGCTTGTTTGTGTTCAAAGGAAACCAGGTCTCTCTTGTGGGGAATGTAAATGTCAGTCAGTCACAAGCTCCCACCCCAGGGGGGACCTGAGCCCTTCTCTCCATGGGAAAAGTTGTTGTTCTCCACTGGTCCAGGTGAAAAGCAGCAGGAACAGTTCAGCAGGCACCAAAGCAAAAGGAAACCTTCAGCACTGCAAGGGTTCACTTGCACAGCACAGCCAGAGGATGGAAAATCTCCTAAGGGGGTTGGCAGCATGAAGGGAGTGAAGGTAGTCACACACTGCAGTAAGCCTGTGAGACAGTCAGCAGCCCATTCCCTCCAGAAATCCACAGGTTTATGAATTTGTGCTCCCTGCACCTTGCCTTTGGAAACCGCACGCTGTTGGCACTGCTCCGCAGGCATTTGGTCAGCTCTGCTTGTCGTGTACCATCTCTTCCCAGGCAGCCAGCCCAGAGACAGAGGGTAAGAGAGAGGGAGGAACCCCCTTGCTGCTGTTGTCCACCACAGCCAGAGGCCTGGACAACGTGCTGGGTGGGGAGCTCCTAGACAAGTGACATTAGGTGGGATGAACTCCCCTCTGCTTTCTTCAAGCACAGGACTGAAGTATTTATAAAAAATGCCTACTTCATATGTATCATGTGATCTCTATCATCTAACTCCAGTAGAAGAAGGTCTTTGTTCTTGACATATTTTCTAAAAGCCCTTGTTTCCCCTGATATTTTTAGCATACATTACCAATTTTCTACACTTCACAGCTGCATTTTTTTGTCAGCCATGATCTCCTTCCCCTCTCCCTTTTTGTCATATGTTATTTTTTTAATTTATAATTGGAGCCTTCACTTTGCCACAGAGTGTGTAAGGGATTTTAGCCAATGTGGGGTTTTTTTAGTTGATTGTGGGACTGCAATTATTTTGGCTTGAAAAAATCATTGATTTGCATTAGCCTTCTGTCTTTGCTCTTCCTCCTGCTTGCTCATAATTTGCTTAGCATTTTCTAAGTCTGGGAAAATTGGCCCTTCTGAATCGCCACATTTGTGTGTACACGCATGTGTGTGTGTGTGTATATGCATGTAACTTATTAGATGGGGTTGTCCTATGTTTCCACTATTAAACAGGAAGATCATCATTCAGTGCTTAAGCATTTAGTGTGAGAAGTACACAAAAAAACACAGCCTAGCCCCCCTGAATCTCAGCAACGCCTTGCTGTTACTCTCTTATTTGCTGTCAGACCTACCTGTAACCTGTGTCCTGCAGTTTGCTTGCCTAAGGATATGTAAAGGTGAAGGCTTTTACACACCCACAAGCACTTGTTAGCTTGAAACTACCTAGGATGGGTCATGGGCATGGTGAAAATGTAGACTTACTAACTTCAGTCCTAGTGAGCAATTCAATACATTGCTCCAGCTCCCAGGCAAGCAGGGTGACCTTAGGCTGCAGTTGTACGGGCAGACTTACACTAGAGAGAGCACACTTGTTCTTAAAATAGTCCTTGCCCTAAGTACGTATTCCCTTGGCAAGCTTGGGAGCAACAGCAGGGTTTCTTCTAGTTGCTCAAAGTGGCTCGGAGCTAGAATTTTTAGGAAAGAGTCTTGCTCCAGACTTTTCTCCTTGAATCCTTTACAAGTAGCAGTGACTGAGGGTATTTGTGGTGATCATTGCTCTGGACTTACTCTTGGTTCAGAGCCTGAAGGGCATCATCTTTCTCACCCATCAGAGCTAGAAGAAGGCTACATAAACAGAGGTTAATTGCTCCCATTTCATATGCACTAGTTTTCAAATCTCCTGTACCCTGATGGCAGAGTTTCTCACTGTTACTATGTATAATGTATTCTGTGGTTAGATCCATTGCCCCAAGACCAAAATGTGTAGCTGGAGCAAGGAAGCTTCACTGGGAGTTTACAGAGTTTCTCCCTCGTCCTTGCTCCCTGGCACACAGCACTACCCCAGCCTCTGCTCATCTGAGACAATTCAGGGACATACAAAAGCTCTAAATATATCTGCAGTTTACACATAAGAGCTGTAAGAAAACCCTAAATATATCTGCAGACAACAGCAATGAAGGTCAAGTATAAAAACAATGAAAGCCTTGTTCAGAGCTGGCCTTGTTTTGCCCCCAGAGAGACTCTGTTTGCCCATCCACAAGCACCAAGCTCGCTGGGGCTGGGAGAAGTGTTGCAGTCTTCCCGTTGACTGTAAACACAGCGGGCAGGAATGCCAGGCATCACAAGGCAGAGCCGCACAGAAACAACCACCCTCTGACCAGCTCCTTTTGTTCTCCCAATATGTTGTTCAAACTGGAGTGGAGCGGGGAGATGAGAACGTCTAGCCATGGCTGTACAGCCCCAGGCCAGCTTCTGGCTGTAGGGCCACGACAAAGTCTGCCCACAGGTGAAGGGGGAACATGCATCCAGGAATTCAGGAAAGACAAGAGGTGGACGCAAATAATATTCTGGCTGTGAGCTCTCTTAGACTTTCAGGCAAGTTGCATACGTTTAGATCAGACTGAAATTATTAGGAAATGAACTGAGGGGTACAATCCTGCCGTGTCTTTACATATAGAATCTGCAAGCTCTTGATATAACCCTGCAAGGATGATGGAGAGTGGAGAGAGTGCAGGCTTTGCTGTCTACCTCATTCCTTAGACACATAAATGTCTCAGGATATCACTGACTGTGTTTATACAGCCTCATTTTGGAAGTAATTAGCTGTTGGATTAAGCGCAAGTCACCTATGAACCCTCTCAATAGGAAAAGGAGGAAAGGTCTTTGCACTGGCCACAGAGGAAGGGGGAGTGAGCAGAAACTCAGGAGACGAGCTGTCAGCAGGGCAAACCTGCCTGAAATAATCAACTCTTCAGAGGAGAGGCTGAAATTTCAAATTTGTCTCCCTTTCAGGAAGGTATGAAACATACTCAGCTTTGCAACAGCCTTGAAATATTTCTGTGGAAACTTTTATCAAAAGAATTACTATGAAGTTACCGCAAAGTTTGATTTACTGGATGCTTAATGTGTCGATAGATGAACTTGTGGCTGAATAAACAGATTTTTCTGCAAATCAAAAAAAAATTGCACTGACACTTCATTTGAGTTATAAACCATTTTTTTCACCAAGAAAAATAATGAAATTCCCAAATACTGGCCAGTTCCACCCAGGCAGGACTGCAAGAGGTGGGACCTGGAAGCTGCAAAAGAGCATTAAGTCACCTGCTAAATATCACTGCTAAGCAGGCATCCTTCCAAGGAGAGGATGCGGAGGGGATGCATGAACAC
Organism: Dromaius novaehollandiae; assembly: GCF_036370855.1. Lineage (NCBI taxonomy): Eukaryota > Metazoa > Chordata > Aves > Casuariiformes > Dromaiidae > Dromaius > Dromaius novaehollandiae. Next base: position 78,844,330 of record NC_088101.1, on the reverse strand, counting down.
ATACCGTTATATACTGAGTAGCAAAACCACTCAGCAGCAGACACTGGAAGGAGAACAGGAGACTGTTTCTTTTGGAAAGGATGTGAGCTTTCTGTTAAGGGAATGAAGGACCCAGAAAACCCAGTCAAATGTCTGATATCTGAATCACAGTGACATTTGCAAGCACTTTTTTTCATGGACTCTGGAATGGAGTGAAAGTGAGCTCGATCCAAGAACGATAAAAAGAGAATGTAACGGGCTATGCCAGGAGCCAGCTCTCCATTTTCCACACGCATCAATTGCTTGCTTCCATTAGCACAAGGCAGGAGCAGCGAAATAAGGAAGATGCCTTGATTAAAATTGCAAGGTCAATAGCTGAGGGTCTACTCAGGCTCCCACAGTGCCATCCCATTTCTGTGGCCCACCTAGGAGAGGCGAAGGGTCATTGGCCCCAGTTGCCCGCTGAACCTTGACCCTTTGGAGCTAGCAGCAGTATTTTTGTGCCCGGGAGGCAGACGGGGTCTGTGGCAGCTGGCGAGCGCTGAAGGACATGGTGGCTGGTGCGTTACTCGCCCAGGTTGCAATCGGTTTACCTTCCTTTCCAGGTGCCCTAAAATCTCTCTTTGGTTTGCAGTCCTCCAATAACATCACCTCCCTCTGCGGGCGAGGTTTGCTCTTCGCGCAGCGGCACTCCTCACAGCTGTGTTGCCTGTCCCAGGGAAGGTGCGGGGCCCTGCCGCTTCTCTCACCAAACACTTTTCTCCTTCAAGGGGAGTCAGGAGCATTTGGGTCCCTCAGGCAGTGTCTCAGCCAGCTGAAAGGGAGCCATTAGTCACGAGGCAAAAGCTCTGCTTCTCCCTGGAAGAAAACATCTCTCTGAGGTATCACTTGCCCTGAAATGCATGTGTTCGTGGTGGCCTCCTTCCCAAGGGTCCAGAGCGCCTGGCCACAGCAGTTTTTAAGTGTTGAAACTGTCAAATTCCTTTGGAAAAAAAGAGTCTGGTAGTGATTGTATCTCAGCTTATCTCTGCTGGTGACTCTGCTTATGGTGAATTCCTTGTCATCGGTATAAAGTTACTTGTGTTTGTGAAGCGGAAGACACCGTAGTGGTCTCTCACGGCACTGAATAGCATCAGGTTGGGGATTTGGTGAGTAAAGACAGAAATGATTTGTAAGTGTTTATTTTATTATTCTTCAACTCGTTATGTAGGTAATGGAGGTGGAATCTCATGTATCTCTGGAGGTCAGTTCTGAGGATCAAGCTGCTAATTACATAGAAATAAAACATCATTATTGCAGTAGCAGATGGGACTGTACACTGTTACTTTCAGTAGAGACGGGCCTCAATTTCATCTTTTCCTATGTACAGCTACATTTCAGATGCTGTGAAAAGGTGATACTGCCAATCTGGGAGTTAACTGGAACCTTGCTTACATGAGGGTGGCAGCTCTGTTGCAATCTGGGTCTTCTTCCAAAATGTAATTAAATCAGGTTTTGTAAGCGCCACTGTGCTGCACAAAACCATGACAGGCAAAGGGAAAGCTTAATAGGCAGAGCAGTTGGAGAAATAATGAGATTTTAAAGCTCAGTTTGAATGGAACAATGAACCAGAAAGGTGCCTCAAAATGTAAAGAATTAGTTAGCTTTCTTCGTTCTCTTAAAATAAAGTAAAAAATGTGTTCTCTTCCCTGGCAAGATTATATAATTCCAGTATAATGCCACATGGCATTAGCAACATGCTATTTTATTTCATTGAATTCTGATGCCATGAATTACGCACAGAAAGGTGCCCTCTTTTCCACAAGTATCTCTGCAGCGCTCCGATCTGATATAATGCACTCAAAACCAACCTGCACTATCACTGGTAAGTGCTGGAATGTCCGGACTATTTCCAACGATACTCTACGTTACAAGGTGACAACAAACCTTACCTGTTAGGCATTGTCATTACCTTTTGTCATTATCTGAGAAAAGTTACTGAAACAAAAAGAATTTTGTCGCAGCACAGCATTGCCTGGAAGAGCCTAATGTATAGAAAAGGCAGATGGTAAAAACAGATCAGAAAGTGAATGAAGGGTTCACTTGCAGCACAGAGAGAAATCAGGTTATATTGGGGTATGTGGCTTGCCATAGTGAATGACCTGAAATGCCAGGATGAGATCAGTAAAGGCAATTAAGACACAGGAGAAAACCTGGAAGAACAGAAGATCAGCTGAAGCACATTTTTGGGACAGGATATATGCCAGGAAAACGATTACAAGAGTGCAGCTGGGAAGGATGCACGTACTAAGGTTTTGGATATCAGTCCTCAAATAGGCACGGACATTTACAGTGTGCACCATCTACAAATGACAGAACCTAAGTGTGGAATCAATAGAAGGCTGACAGGCTAAATCAATGTAAAAGATTGTATCTAAACCATGTGTCACAAATCACATCGAACTACAGGCACTGAAAAATAGAGAGGCAAGTCATAGTGGAGGAACAATTACATTTCAGTCTGATCTATGTTTGCCTATAAAAAACTTTCACGCATGTTCCTACCTGCTATCTCAAGTGACAAGCATGAAGACGAGGGGTTTGAAGGTACAGAAAATGAAGTGGAGCAATATAACGCTGACACTGGGCTGACCCAGTAGGACTCTTCCCTTTGTGACCAGCATGGCAACCGCAGCCTTCCCACATCCCATTGCTCCCTGAGATCGGGTGGCGGCAAAAAGAGGCTGAAAAGAGGGAAGATTTAAAACAAACCTCCTGAGAAAAATCCAGCTGCAGGCAGAGGCCACGGAGAAATGCATGCCCCTAGGTGCAAAGGGCTGCGCTTTGGGAACTTCGTGCCGTGGATGATTAGACTGTGGGAAAAGCATTCTTCAAAAAAGGCCAGATCTACCTGCTTATCCCCGTGGGAGGGTTTTTGGAGCTAGTGGAGTGAGGATATGGCAACCACTGCCTCAGTGCTGGGGGCACAGCAGAATGCCTGAGCCACTGCCAAGCCACTGCCGATCACAGCTGGTATATAAACATAAATGACTTTTGACATTAGTTTGCAGTTACTGTCCCCAGTAGTGGGTTCCTGCCATGTCTGAGCAAGGATAAAGTTCTTATTTAGCAATTCCTCTCCAGTGGCTGATGGCACATCCTGAAGGAAGGGTTAAATTTAGTGGCATCTTTGCCCAATAATAGAAACGAAAATAATTATAATAATTACAAAAGGAAACCTGGGTCAGGACAACAGTTCTGGCCAGGACTGCAACCAAAGACATTTTCTCCACATCTGGTATGGTCTCCTGTTTTTAATGCTGCACAATTTTGGCCTTGTAAATAGTGTTGTTAAATGTTATCTAATCTCTTCTGAGTGCATTGTTCATCAGTGGGAGCTTCTTCTAAAGTCATGATAGCTCAGGGACAGTCACCCCATTGTGAGCCGCTCTGAATGCATACGTAGAACAGATAAATTCCTGTTTGAAAGATGGAGCCAGGAGCATAAGACACCTATTGTTTTCCATGGAGGGAGGCTGGAACAGCTGCTCTAGATAAAACCTTCAGCATCCTAAGGAGATAAATGCTGGTTATTCTGAAGAACCACCCATACTTTGTATCCCCTCCTTTCTGCATAAATCCCAACTAGTCTGCTGACATCAGGGGGTGACTAGGGTGTTCTCTGGTGTCACTGGATGTGTATCTTGGTGCCTATTTGGCAGTGCCTGCGGTTCAGCACCAGCAACCCAAGTTTGTGATTGCAGGAGCCTACCCAGCTCATAAATCACTGTGTGCTGCCCAGGCTTTCCTTGCGATTCTTGAGCATGGACAGGGTCAGTCGTTGTGAATTACTCTTGACAGATTCTGTGGCACAGAGTTATCTCCGTCTGGGAATATGTCGCTTGGATTTACTGAGAGAGGTAACTTTATCCAGACTTTACTGTGACTCCATATTATGTACCCCAGCAGAGAAATATGCACACACAAGGAAGGGAGTTAGGACAGAGATTATTTGCAAATTGATAAGGGCAGTTTGCATTCACTTTCATTTAGCATAGTGAGTAGCTTGAGTTTTTTTGTGGGCAAGTAGCCCTTGTCATACTGGGGAAATAAAGGCTTGTAGGGGCTCCAGCTCTCCTTGGGAGCTTGGCCGTACCGTAAGATTTACTCGGTCCCATAGTGCGCTGTTTTCTTTGGGTTTGTTTCACTGTCAGCTGTAACTGATATGAGCCTGTGGAAGAATGCACCGTTTATTTCAAGATCAATTCTGAAAGGAATTGTTGGCTCAGTGTTATCGGCTCGAAGGAAATATCTTCTCCAGAGAACCTACTTCCTCAAATTGGGCATCTTGGCAAGCAACCATCAAGAGACTGAAGTTTCATTCTGTGGTAACTAAACACTCCAAAGAAGCTGTGCCCAGGGATCTGAATGATTTCTTTATACATTTTGGAGCAGAACCTGGACATATTTAGGTTTTTAAAGAGTCACAATTTTGCACATACACTGTGCACCTTAGGAGTGTTTATTTCAGCCACATTAAATGAAATAGGAATACAGCGTGTTCAGTGCTAAAGGTCAGAAAATGGAAATGCAATCTAGTAGAAGCACATACACAAAAGTACGTAAAATGTGGAACAGTGCTCTTGGATGAGCAGATAGCCAACGACAAGGAGCTTAACCACATCAGAAACAGGAGGCCTCCAAGAGACTGAGAAACTCCGTAGAATGCCAAAGTGACAACGTGGTATTTAGGAACATAAAGACCTTTACAGTGGAGCTAAAGGATTTATTACTATCAATCTTCACGGCAAAGAATGTTGGGAAATATTGGCCCCAGACATATTTTTTCGGGCTTGAATTATAGATAGTGAGACGTTAAAGCATGAGGTATTGAGCAAACTAAACAGCCACAAGCTGCTGGGAATGAAAGGTATATACCCCAAGAGAACAGGAGGAATTTAAGACAAAAGGAGCTGAGTTGCTAACAAAAATATGCTGCCTCTCAGTATGCCTTATCTGAATTTAGAAAGAGTGATCCTAGGACTGGGGGACCAGCGAGCCCTTCTTTAATGCCGGCTGCATTGGTTGGAACTAATCACATCCAGAAGCAGTTGGACAAACTTGACAGAATGGGGACGACTCGATCTGGATTCACTGAAGGGAAATTGAGTCTCTAATCTACTAGAGGTTTTTTTAATACATTGCCAGGAGAGTGGATGTGACTTTCTTGCACTTTCAAAAGGCATAGGACAAAGTCCTTCACAGGAGGCAATCAAGGAAACAAAATAGCCCTAATATACGAAACGGAATATTGTCATGCATTAGAAATTAGCTAAGAGAAAACAAAATAAAGGATCAGTTGCAACAGGGCAAAGAATGAACAGGAACCTTCCTCTACCATATCCCGCAGACTAAAATTTTTATAGTGTGACTGATGCTTAATATTTTCAATAATGAATTAACTGGCAGAACCATGAGATGAGTTAGATGTGATGAAGGCTGTGTTGAAGTTCAGACAGCTGGAGCGTGCTTTGCTTATTACTTAATGGAGTTCTGAAATGCTCCTCCAGAATAGTGCTGCTAAGCAGTTACTTGCAGGTTTATGTGCCCATGTGTTGCAGAGACAAGATACCAGCACAGCAGTTTTAAAATCCTTGTTTTTATTCACTTTGTAACCGAAGCTGGTTTAAATCAGTTCTGTCACTTTTCCAGGAATAAGTCTTGCAGCCCTTTTGCAGAAGCACTGCTCCATTAAAATTTCCATGCCCACTTCACCTTTCTTGCAGTCTCTTTGGCATATGTGGTATTACTCCATAAAGGATTGTAACCCAGTGGGATGGCAGGATCAAACTGTGATTCAGCTCTTATCTTGTCTGAACTAGTATGCAACATAGACAGTATAACATTTTCTCAAGCTCTTTGTATCCTGCCAGACATTGCATGATTCCCCCTTAGCAGCTCAGCACAGTCGTCCTTCGTCTAAAGGCTTTTTCATTTCTTCTATCTGAAATATCTTGAGTACCAAGTATAAATGGTACTGCTGTTTAGGAAAAGGAGTCTCTAAGCTGACTCACAAGTTTAGAAGACTCAAAAACCTCACAGATGTGTATCTTCCTATTCAAGAGTTCTTGTTTTCCCATCGAGTCATCTTGAGGTATGTATCAGGTTCCACTTTTTGATAAGGTTTGCAGAATTTTTATTTCTTGTCTTCAGAGACCTTTCTCTACACCTCATTGTGTGTTTAAAGACCTTTTTCCAGAGAGTATCTTGCTTATGTACAGAAACAGCCACAGTAAATGTTTTTTCAGGTACTGCTGTTATCAGCGAAGTTTGCCAGTGCTTGACTTATAGTCTCCTACAATTCAGACATACTTAATTCTTCCCTCTGTGTTACCTGCTCCTCATCCAGAGTAAATTCAAGAATGACAGAGAAGTGCCAGTGGAGAAGCAGATGACTACTTTTGCCATGGTTATGGATACATTAGTTTAGCAGCTAGATTGCTCTGTAAATTTCTACTGAGAAGGCAATTTTAGCTTTCTGGTCCATCAAGCAACCACAATAGAAGATCACTTCTTGGTGAAAAAGTAGTCAGTTTCCAAGAATTTTTTTATTTGTGAGCTTGGGCAGGTAGATTTGTATTCTCACTGCAAAGAATGCTGGAACCACCCAAGTTCTTTAGATCAAAAGACTAATTTCACATCCAAAACACAACCTCACTGAAGAACAACGTATTCAGAGAGCTGCTGCTTGCTTAATTAGTTATCCGTAATAGCACTGGAGCTAAAATAACCTTTGATAAAGATGTAAGAGTGATCACTAGTTACATTATTAAATTCCTTGTGCAGCAGTAACCCTGTACAAGCTATTTTTTAGTCAATGGGTGGCCTTGCGTTGGGAACTCCACATTAACTTGGTAGGTTGATACAGTATCAGAAGAGTGGAGGAGTGAAGATGAGGCAAAGAGGGGATCACGTGCTATGTAAAAAACGCTTCTGATAAATACTTTCAAATGGACCTACGGGAAGTGTTCTCAGCAGCCCATCAGCACCAACTCAAAGACTATCCAGAAAAGGAGCTTAATATTTGCAAGACGATTTCTTTTTTGTTGTTGTTGAGAATCTTCACTGAGCTCTGCTAACCACCGCTCCCTGGCTGACTTCTCACAACTGTCAAACATGAACTAGGTTCAAGAAGAGATTTGAAATTGCTTTGTCTAACACACATGAATACACACCCACAAGCACACACATCTACAAATCTTATGCATATGCGTATGTCTAAATTGAGTAAAGCTAAGTCAGTTGCTATCCTATTCCTTCCCCATTCATTCCCTTCTCTTTGTCTACAAGTTACATGGTACCTGTTTTTTTCTTTTTTGAGACAGATTCATTGGCAAAATCCTAAACTTACTATAATCATCAAAAGAAGTACTGCTATTGACAGCCATAGACCTAGGGTATCACCCCCTATTTTTCTAAGCCTCCAGCAAAAAGCTAGGCACTTCTGGGAAACATAAATAATATTAAATACAGTGAATTAGAGAGTCTGCTTTAATCTGCATTTCAAGCATTTAATAAGGCAGGACCCCACATGGGTTGCTCTTTAGCCCCCTCTTGCAATAGCAGAATTGTACAGGAGTACTGCACCCTGTTCCTGTAACAGTGGTGGAGGTGAGTAGCAAGACTAAAATTTTCAAATGTGTTTATCTTATTGCAAAGGGTCACCTGCAGTGCAGAAGTACAGAAGCTTACATGTTGAACATCATTCCTCTGAGTCAACCAAAACCTCGTGTTCTTGCTCATACTGCCAAACTCAAGTAATCAAGAGGGGGCACTAAAGAGCTGTCAATAGGGAAGTTATTTTGAGGCAAGGTTTGTGGGGAGAGTTAATCATCTTTTTTTAGACCACCAGATATTTTGACTGAGATATGACATAGCCTTATTTCAAAGCATCTTCAAACTATGAGGAAGCTAAAGTTTTCTTTAAGCATTTCAAGACCTTCATCAAAAACAGGACCTACAATATATTGGCTTAGTAAAACAGAGGAGGGGTTTGTGAAGGGTGGACAAGCTCTTTTAATGATGAATTTCAAACAATTCCTGTTTAAAAAAAATGTCTGTGAGGGAAACATGAGACATCACCAGGCTTCACAACACCTGGCAGCACAAATGGGAAATGAAATGAATGAGTGAAATGCAAATTGGATGTCTTGACTAGAAAAGGTGGACTTTTTCCTTTTAAAGAATGGGTTATGGATGTAGTGCCAAAGCTGGTGCAGATGGATTCAGCAGAGTCAATTCTGACAAACTATAAAGAAAATCCCCTATCTCATAGACAAAGCAGAGGATTTTCAAAATTAAAATAGTCCATTTCACAAGTAACTTGTGAGCATTCCTGAGGGACCGTACTGCTAACAGATGTCCTCAAAATTATTCTTTCAGGCCCTCTTGAAATGGAATGCACATATGGCACAAAACTGCAACCAGACACTCTCAGACTCAGCCACAGTCCGATCACTAATTTTGCACTCCTGGTTTGAATTTGAGCAACTGACTTAATGGAGCAAGGTCATTTTGCCATGTCTCAAACCGCAGTGCAATCAGTGAAAATGGAACTGGCATTGAGATTAATCACACAAAAAAACACTGACTTCTTACTGACAATCAATTTTCTTTCTTAGCAATTTCATTACATAGAACATTTGAGGGAATGATAACAAGGTGTTTCCAAACTGTAGACCTGCAAAGATGTGTTAGCTTACAATCCAGACTCCAAATCTGTAGCTAATATGGCCAGAACTTTATGATTCTAGTCTTCTAGTCCAACACCTTCCGGAGGGCAGGCTGTGAGCCCAGAGTCTTGTTCCAACAAGTACATCTTATTGAAAAAATATCTTAGTCTTGATTTAAAGACAAGAAGCAATGAAAAATCCACCATAATCTTTGTTAAATTGTCCCCATGGCAAATCTCCATCACTGGTAGAAAATTCACACCATGCTTCTGGTCTGAAATTGTCTGTCCTCGGCTTCAAGTCATTGGACTCCATTGACCACACTAAGATCCTTCAGTGTCAGACTGCTACGAGACTGCTAAAACAACCCTATCTCCTTCTATTTTGTATATCAAATAGATGGAGCTTCATGTGTCTGTTTCTCCAAGGCATCTTTACTAAACCTTCAGCCACTTACAGGAATCAGCTCTGATTCCTGCCCCAGTTTATCAACTCTTTCTTGAATTCTGGACACCAAACATGAAGACACCAAGCAAATGGACATCCAATTCCATTTAGCCATTCTAACCACTTCATCAAAATGCTAAGCCATGGTCAGCTAAAAATCTACTATGGCTTGCTAGTGCTTTTCGGAGTCAGTTTACCAGAGAATCGTGCCTACCCTATGAGAACAGCCTAGTCTATTCTAAACATTACCTTCGTATTTGGTCATGATAAAATGCATCATGTCCATCCAGGTTCATCTAACAATGCAGTCATGTTTGCTCAGTATTACTACTCTGTCTTCTTTTTCTTTACCTGTCTGTCAGTTTTTGCATCCTATAAAAACTTCGTGAGTACTTGGTTTGTTTTCTTCCAATGACAACCCATATGAAGCCCTGGTAGAAATTTACCTGATCGATGAGGAATCTTACTTACAGTTCTGAGATCTGCTTAACTAGTCAGTTTAGCGAGTTTTCTTCCTTTTTAACGTATGTTGTGTTGATCTTTTTATCATTTTTCCTAACTTCTGAAGTGATCTTTTGTTTCCCTTGCCAATACTGTACACCTGTGTGAATATTCCAGCATGAATGAATTCTTTAGTTTTGCTTGTAAGCAGGGTTTTGAAAAGTTTTGACTTTTCCTTGACTGCAGGGTTGCAGGCGTAACTGCAGTTTTTTGGCTGTTTTAAGACTGTTAAACAATTCTGAGTTAACAATTGTATTTTCACATACTTGTTTCCAAGTAATTTGGATCATAGTTGCTTCCATTTGTGGAACACCTTTTTAAGAGAGTGGATATATATATTTGTTCATTATTATCATCATCTTGACTTCATTTTGCCTGTATACATGAAACCCAGTTAAGTAAGACCATTTGTATTGAAGCCATCACTAAAATTAATTCTGTGGTCAGTTCCTCTTTGACTGTCAAGATGAGATCTAATACTAAATTTCCTGGATTAGATGGAACATTTTTTTGAGTAAGGAAATTAATTTCTATGCGTTTTAGAAATTCTGAGGACATTTAGTATTGGCAGTGTAATGCCACCAATGTATATTAGAATGAGGATCCCCTCTTCCCTCTGCCTACCTTTTTTTCTTGTGAATTCTGTATGTCTACATACAGATAACCAGCGTGTGAATTGGTAGTGTGCCATGGATACCAGCTGGTACCTGCGCAGCTGGTATCTGCTCCGCTGGTATCTGCTCTACTGGACACTAATCAGTGTCCAAGATCACTCGTTTCTGATCTGCCAGAGAGAAATACTAGGAGTTCTGATAATATATCCTCCTTCTCTTGTCTCTCCTCCTTCTTTTGCCTGTTTGATGCTTTTTAATATAGTTCTTCCCTTTGTATCTCTGGTAATTTGATGAATTTAATGCTGCTTATTTTGATTTTGTACTAGTTGTTTCCTTTTTTCACCCTCTTGGATATTGGTTTAGCAGTTAGTAACGTAGCCAGATCATTTCCTGGAAAACTTCTGCTAGTGTGGGGTGCAGCCTGCTCCTCAGACAAGTGACTCACTGTTCGATACAGCCACAGCCCTTGGCTTTGTACCACTGACCTGACCACTCACTGCCAGAGTCTGCCACTTCCCATCTTCCACTGTTTGCAGGAGAGAGCTTTTCTCTGAGACCTTGAGGTGTTCCTCTCTTTTCACCTCCTTTCAAGTTCCCTAAGATCCAGGTTCTCCAACCTATGACATTCCCATCTTTCCAGTCCCAGAGCTGTTTCTTCCATGTGCACTTTGCGTACTGGATGTCCTTTCTTTGGAGTGCATCAGAGAAGAAACCACAGCCTGTTCAGTGCAGGTCACAAGGCTTGTCATTCGTGGTGCTGAGACTAAAGCTATACTTACAAACCATGTACTTATAATTGTCCAGTCGTCCCCTGTGCAAATACTGGAACTATTTGCCCACTATGTAAGTGAAAGAGTAGCTAGGTCTATTTCCTTCAAACTGTCCATAAACAGTCTCCATTCCCTTACAGCCTAAACTTACAGGCAATGTGAAATCAGTATTTTAAAATACAAGCTGGCTGCAACCTTAGCTACACAGTAGTTGTGGTCCTCATTCCATGTTAGTGAACTTACACCAGTCTGTCTTTCTAGTGAGCTGGGGGTCTACAGAGGGTGGCAATGTTATAAACAACCACACTGGATTCCCCCAGGCTTATCTGCCAGTGTCCTAGGGCTTCAGAGAGAGAGTCCAAAGCACAGGCAGAAAACAGATTGCATGGGTCACCACGCAAGGCATGTACATTTTTCTTTCATCAGTAGTGCCCTCATTCAACATCCACTGTGATTTCCAACAGTGTATGCAAGTCCGTTGACATTAGACTGAGCACCATGCCAGCAAAGCTCTTTGTCTTCAGTGCACTTTGGCTCTTTGGCCCTCTCATTCGCAGAGTATAAATTACAATTTTACTACTAGGGAAAAATCCGAACAGGCAGATTTTTCATGATTTCTGGGCATAAAATGAGTGAGTTCAAATGCCTTCACCAAAGTGGCCAAACCAGGCATAGCCCTGAAGATAAAGTTCTGATCCTTCCATATTTTCCAGGCTGCTTCTGCCAAGCCACGGTCCTTCCTTCTCTCACCAAGCTTCAACTTGTCTGCTGCTGTGTTCTACCTTAGTAGAAGATAGACCTTACTCCTTTTTCAATCTTCCCCTTATTTCATAGGCATATAACTTACAGCAGGTGCTCCCAAGGACTTTCTATATTTTTCTCTGACTTACTAGGGAATTGCTTTTGTCCTTTTTTTTCTTATTCTTCATACTTAGTATGGAAACTATTAAAAGAACCTTTCAATTACCAAGGTGAGACTAGTTGGTTGGTTAAGGCTACAACAACCTATTATTTTGTTGATGGTTAGGGGAAGCATTGTTGTCAGTGATGGCTATAATGTTCATTCAAGAGATGTGGAAGAAGTAGTTAAGCTCTTTTTTGGAAAGATCGAAGAAGCACAACTCTTAGGCAGCCATCCCCTAAAACTAAAGCCATCTGTCATTGAATTAAAGTGAGTTATATGGCCAGAGTTTGACTCTAGACTGAAGGCAAATGCAGAGTTTGGCATTGGTTTGGTATGTGAGTGGATGAAGAGGAGAATTAGATAGATATGCCACAGAAACAGAAAGAAAAGCAGCAAAAAGAAATTTCAAATAAGAACAGCCAGACACACTTTTGGAGGAAAGCTAAGAGATCTTTGGAGCAAACTGGAAATTATGACCTGGGATACTGGGAAAGTTAACAGCTTCCTGGCAGCTGCTGCCTCGTGTCCAGGGTATTCTGTGCATTGATGTGCATTTGCAAGATTATAGCAAAGAAAGTCTTGGTTATCACCATGGGAAACAACACTTAGCATCCCAATTATAGGCTTACTGCTCACATCCAAAATTATCATACTTAGGGAATATTTAAAAGTATTACCTGTACTTTCATCTGGATAGACATTCTTTACCTCTTGTCCTATATTGTTCCAGTTGTTTTTAGGTGCTGTTTTCTAACCCAGATACCTCAGTGTCAGGATGAAAAATTCCCATGGATAATTTAAAAAGTGAGTTGGAAACTTTCCAGGTAGTGTTGCCCAACTCTTTGTAGGCATATACTGCTCCTAAGTTTCGGAGTCAAGTGCAGAAATGACTATTCCTACAGAGGAATTAACCCATATACAAAATGTGCATTTGGTCTGGATGTTTAGGTGATTCACATTTCAACTTATGTTTTCAATATACACTTCAAACTGCTTCATGAACTCCATGCAGGTCATGATCCTTGGCTGGTTCTCACCTGTTCCAGACAAAAAATGCTATAAACCAGAAGATTACTATTATTAGCAACAGATTAGTTACTTATTAGTTACATATGACACTTCTTTAGTGAGGCTTTCCAAGCAGGTTATAAATGTCCATAGAAGATGGCTTGCTCTCAGCCTACATGGCTTCACATACTTTGCCTATACATACATGATTATCACTATGCCTTCAACATGATGATGTTTCTAAAAATATTCAAGCATAAAGGGGTATAAGCAATGGTAAGATATAATCTGAGGGAGCAGAGCAAGGGTAGTGAGAGAAGAGAGCAGGCAAGGAGAGCAGAGAGCATACTTTACATATCAGCATTCGCTTGATCCAATTTAGGAATGAGCATCACCCTGCCATGGTCATGCGGTATTTATAGAATGTCACATCCCAGTCTCACAAACTGCTAGTGGCAACTAGGGAGTCGTTCCTAGAGTAAGCTGGGACCAACTGGCCTCTGGAACCAATACAGTATTTTACATAAAATCAAAATAGTTTATTTACTAATGTGATTCCCCACCACGACCAAGTTTTTAAACTTTTAGTGTGATTAATGCAAAACTCATCAAAATTGGTGTTCTCTGGCCCACATCCAAAAAGATACTAAAAGTAATACCAAACTTCAGGAATGAAAATAATACCACTAACTAGTGTTCTTGTTGAAATGGGACTATCATTTTAAAACACCACTTTTTCACGTTACGGTGCTTGTCATGCTGTTATTTAAGTCTCAATTTTAAGTAAAGTATATACATTAAAATATTGCTCTGTCTGCTGCTTCAACTCAATATTCCCTTATATGAAAAAGGGAATTGTAATTGCACATATGTACTGTTGAAAAAGGACATGGTGTGCATGTTAAAAATAAATCTTCATGAGCATTTGGAAACATAAGCCTGTCAGATTCGCTAGGCAGCCTCGGGGTCTAAGGAGTACATTTTATTTGCAAACACCATGTTGCATTGTTTCTGAAATGACATTTTCTTAGAATTTTCAGTTCATGAGAAGCTTCAGACAGTTATGGGCCCAGTGCATTTCAGACCACAATCAAATTTCAAACAAGAACAGCAAGTTAGTTTCCCATACGCTAGAAATTCTGCTTTCTCATCCGTCCTATTATTCCAGCAGTAGCCCGAGGTCCCTCCCTGTTAGGGTCAGAAACCACCAACACAGGACTGAGCATTTTTCACATGCTCTACAGCTAAGTTCAGTTTTGGCGACCACATTCGAGGGACACCGTAAGTGGGGTTAACAAGGCTGTGCCCAGCAGCATTGCTTTCCTAGGAGGTGACTAACCAGCTTGGCTGCCCTGTGCCGTCAGCTGCAGCCACTGAGGACTTTGCCACGCCATGCCGTCTATCCCTCAGTCCCTCACTTTGGTTCTCGGTAGGGGAAGTCTGAGCACCACCATTTGGAGAACTTACATCCTGTGGCTGCTGCATTTCTGAAATTTGTTTTACAGAAAGGCATCTTGTCCAACGCAGCCCTCAGAAACATCTATTTAAGGACCTCATCAAAACTTTATCACAAAGAGCCGATCCTGCTGCTTTCTGCTAGTGCCTCTGAGCTTTCCTGATTTATCCCGGAGCCCCCCATAGACATGGAGGACATTTATTTGCTCAGGGTGGAGTTCATTTCACCTCTTGTAGGTTGGCGGAGGTCCTGCTGGAGCAGCCAGCTCCTCGTGGCTGATGACAGAGGGAGGCTGGGGTGGGCGAGCGGCCAGCCCCCACGGCGAAGCTCAGCGGGCAACTGCTGTCCCCTCTGTGGGGCAGCTCACCCCACAAAGCAGGCATCGCCGTGGCCATTTCTCCCACTCTTCCTCCTCCCTGTCGTTTTGCTGAGCTGGTGCTTGTCTCCATTGCCTTCGTGGAAGGCACAAAGACAAGTGCCCAACAAGGAGGCTTGAAATATAGCCTCCAGCTTGACTTTTCCTTTCACCGAAGCATGCCTAGCGCTGCTCCAAGCGTTCCTCTGGGACCCTCCATACCAATTAACACCAGCACAGGCCTGAAAAAAAATGGCTTCATTGTGTTCAAGCCCCACGATTTCCAATGCTCCCGCTTCCCTGGGAAAGCTTACGGGCTTGCAGTGTAACTTCACGCGGCTAACAACGAGCTCATTTAGACAAATGCCTTTGGAGAGACTGTGGTTTTAGTCTCCAAAGGGAGACAGGAACTGAGATCTTACAGTCTGCACACTTAGAAATTATCAGTCTTCTATTAATATCTGTTCTTCAGTTGTTGGATAAAAATATATTGCACAGTAAATATGGTGTGATACCTTTAACCAAAACCACAAATTTACAGAATACTGAATATGGATACAGATATGATAATGGATTAGAACTCCACAGAGAGAAAACAGAAAAACTACAAAATGTAAAATATTACAAATGCCTACAAGCCAATACGGGGCACCTAGGGCAAATCAAGATGCCTAGTAATAATGCCTTTGAGCAAAAGAGGGAATCGATATGACAGTTTTTTAAAATCTGGTGGAGCTACAAAGACTAGGCAATAACTATATATGCTGTTTATGAAACTGGCTAGGCAGAACATAAAGATACACAGACTAAAGATTTCATACTGTCACGTATCATACAATATCTGAATAGAGAGACCCATGCACTGCAATGTTGATGGATACAGATTCCAAGATACAGCAGTGCCAATTTCAAATATTCAGAAATCATGAATCAGGCTTCTCTAAAGCTTGTCTCAGTGTGACGCTGAGCAGTTTCTATGGAGGAAATCACCCATAATTGCCATTTTACAAGATTTACAAGATTCTACCATTTTAAGCCGTGCTTGAAAATAATGAGATACAGAAAGAAACGCTATTTTAATTTATGTTCTGGCTTGCAAGCTGCTAGGATGTTTCTGATTTGTGTTTTAAATTTGCTCTGTAACCCTGAGGACTAGAAACTTATTCTTTTAAATAAAATATGACATTCTTATGTAATCAGTTGCCCTGAGAGCTAAATCTTTAAGTTCAGCACCAAATTCTGTGAAACTTATGATAAACTCCTAAGAATTGGAATCACTAAATGAAAGAACAAAAGTAGAATAGAAGGGTCATACTACAGGGCCTGTGAAAAGGAACTGAATGGTGTTAGGAGATCAAAGAAGCAACTTCATCTTGTAAAATGGCCGTTATGGGTGTTTTCCTCCCTATAAATTGTTCAAACGTCACACTGAGACAAGCTTTACAGACATCACATGACTACCATGAAACATCTTCCAGAAATATTCTAGAGGAGCAATTACACCTTAGGAAGAGTAGGTTCAGGTAACTAGCTACTAAAAGCCACAGTTTTTTTCCAAGACGTGGATGCTTAAAATTACTGATAATGCAGGATTTTTGAAAGAATCTAGATTTAGGCATCTAGCCTGCATCAGTGCTTTTGAAAACCTCACTGTCAATTTGTCTAAACCCTTAACTGCCACTGTGCTATGTATCAAAAGCTACAGGGAGGCATGGAGCTTTTGTGTATCTATAGTGGGGCTTCAGTACAAGCATAGGTGTCCTTCTGCCATGCCGTGGTCTGGACCCTGATTGTGGATCACCCTGGCATTGGCTTCTGCTTTGTGTTGCTGGAGTCTGGTAGCTGTGACTTTCTCCATTATTCTGCCCAAGAATGAGAAGCTGAGGTGGGGCAATAGCTGGGAAGGTTTTCAGAAATCAGTTCTGGAGTCTGAGGAACTGGTTGGATGCATGATGACTGGATGAACTACTGTGTGTTTTAGTGCCTCTCACAAGGGAGTGCTGACTATTGCAATTTGCACTGTACAGACTTATTCTTCCTTCTAATGTATTTTCCAGGCTTCTTGAGGTTTGGCGTGACTGGTGAGGCTAAATTCAGGCAGGCATTATTGAGCGGAAAATATATTCTGGTCAGGTACCACTTTCTTTCCCAGTTAGTTCTTACATACTTAGCTGGTTTCATCACTGCAATGTGATGACAGCTCTTCACAGGAGTGAAATAGTTTGTCTGATCTGGTGCCTGAGCTGATTAATTGCTTCACTATGCAAAATGGCCCTACCAAGATCTAACTTTATTGTGTTGTTTGGGAAAGAATAGGAGGCTCATTTTGTCCCCATTTCTTCAGCGACAGATTTCTATAAATGCTATTTGTGGTATTGGTAGAGGGATTCAGAATGGTTTTTGTGTTATTCTTGTTGGAACTTTTTCCCCAGATTTTTCATGTACCAAAGTGAATCTTTGAAGGGTCATCTATTGTGTATATCTCTATTGTGGTGTCTTTTGCATTTTCCTCCTGCCCAGCATGTCAATAATTGTTCACTCCCTAACTTAAGCACTGCCTCACTAAGATTTTAGAGTCTCGACCTGGGAGGGCTGATCCAATCGGTCTAGCATTGAAATTCCCTTTGCAGTCATTTGAGTTTGGCACTTCAAAAGACTAATGAAGGGAGGTCTCCCTAAAATAAACTCTTCCTTTTTTCTGTTCATTCACTAGGAAGTCAGGCACCTGCAGAACATGATCCAGTCCATATAAATTAGGTGTGCACGCCTATTTGGAGCAGGGGTGTCAGGAATGTCAGTAGCTTTGAGAGTGCCACAAAAGCTGCTCTCCCATAGATGTACTGAGACAGATCTAAGCTGTAGCTCCTCTATCTCAGGGAGAAGGGAAAAACAGCATCAGTGACGTGGGTGAGAGTTTCTGATGCTGAGATCTTCTGCCCATCGTTTGCTGAGGAGGTTCTGGAGTTCAGAGAAAACCAAAGCCTTGCTGGTCTCCACAGGGTGAGTATGTCGCACAGAGCTAATGACCGAGAGATTGCCTGTGTGAGATGAATTGAATGTACTCAGGATCATTGAGTTATAGGATGATTCAGGTGGGACCTCAGGAGGTCCCTAGTCCAACCTCCTGCTCAAAGCAGGGTCAGACTGCATTGCTTAGAGCTTTATCCAGTGGGCTTTGGAAAACCTCCAAGGATGGAGATCCCACAGCCTCTCTGGGCAGCCTGTTCCACTACTTGACTGTCCTCATGGTGAAAAAGGTTTTCTTGTATCCAGGCTGAATCTCTTTTTATTTCAACTTCTGCCTATTGTGTGCCATCCTTCTTACATGGGTGACAAAAAATAGGAATGCAGTTGTTTAGCTGAAAGTTAGCTTTGAAATCTACACAGAGCAGAAAGAGAATGAGTAAATGTAATGCCTAAGGAAGTTACTCAGTTATTCAGTATTTCCACCACTGTTTGCACATGTTACTAGTAATTTTTTTGTTTGCTAAGGAATTATAAAGTGCTATCTGCCAGAGACTGGTGCTAGACTGATGTGAAAGCACTGAGCAAAAGGTGTGTTTTCAGGACAGCTGAAGCTGTTTTCCAAACCCAGAAACATGCAAAAGTCAAAACTGACATTTTAGAAACTATTTTGAGTGGTGTTTGGAAGCAAAATGTGAGCTTTAGAATTGTAAATAAGTAAATCCTTTTCTTAAACACACTGTTTTTTCCTAGTTGATTGAAGCATAATGAAAATAATAATTTAGTAGGAAGGGAAGAGAGGAATTTCATTTTGGTGAGAAAATTCAATGCTCTCCCTTTGTGTCGATCTGCCAGGGCCCTCAGGGCACTGATAGGCCTTAACTGCCCTGACCAGCCTCACCTGGGGACTTCACCCACTTCTACCCATGGGCCTATGCTATGGGTCTTCAGTCCCTGCCCCAGCTATGCTGTAAGTAGTCCTGTCTCCCGGATGGACTTTGGACCTATGTCACAGACTTTGGCCCTCTTCCTGGATGGACCTCAGACTGGACTCATTACCTTGCCTTTTCTGATGATGACTGGGCTATCAGCAGGACCAGTCACTGTCACCAACTCTGGCTTGGCTGGACATCGCTGCTGGGGATGAGGTTGCTCTCAGCTCATCCTTCCTCATAGATCAGCCTTACTCTTGCTGCTCTATAACAGGACCTGAAATTGCAAAGTTTGACTTTTCTGTGCAAACATCATTTTTGAAAAAGAAATCTCCTGTTTGCATCTGGCAAACACAACCTGACTGGTCCCGTGCTGAGGAAATGACACTGCAAGCTGGTGCAGAGCCCCAGGAAGGTAACCACTCCACAGGCTTGCACAGAAGGACCACAGGAGTAGGCAGACTTTCAGGGATCATATGCTGTTTCAGGGCACTGGGCAGACATCATAGTTATTGGTTTTGGCGTGTTGGCATCCACAGAATCAGAATCACAGAATGGTTGAGGTTGGAAGGGACCTCTGGGGACCATGTAGTCCAACCTCCCTGCTCAAGCAGGGTCACCTAAAGCATGTTGCTCAGGATTGTATCCAGATGACTTTTGAATATCTCCAGAGAAGGAGACTCCACAACCTCTCTGGGTAGCTTGTTCCAGTGCTCAATTAACTTCATGGTAAAAAGTTTTTCCTCATGTTCAGACGGACCTTCCTGTGTTTCAGTTTGTGCCTGTCGCCACTCATCCTATCGCTGAGCACCACTGAAAAGAGTCTGGCTCCATCCTCTTTACACCCTCCCTGCAGATACTTACACACGTTGATAAGATCCCCTCTCAGTCTTCTCTACTCCAGGCTGAAGAGTCCCAGCTCTCTCAGCCTTTCCTCAGGAGCGATGCTCCAGTCCCTTCATCATCTCAGTAACCCTTTGCTGGACTTGCTCCAGTAGCTCCATGTCTCTCTTGTACTGGGGAGCCCAGAACTGGACACAGTACTCCAGATGTGGCCTCACCAGGGCTGAGTAGAGGGGGAGGATCACTTCCCTCAACCTGCTGGCACAGCTCTTCCTAATGCACCCCAGGATACCCTTGGCCTTCTTGGCCACAAGGGCACATTGCTGGCTCATGGTCAACTTGCGGTCCACCAACAGCTCTGGGTGATCCCACCTCATGTGGAAAACTCCCTGAGGCCACGCACAGCCCACAGCAGGTGAGCGCTGGTGACTCCTGGGGACAGCCAAAGGTGTAACCATCAGCAGCTGTCTGCTCCAGCCCAAGCACTGGCCTCAGCAGGGTTCCCCTTCCTGAGGTACAAAGACAGTAAATTATGTCAGCTGAGGCACTGCGGTGGTTGAGACATGCACCCTCTGCTCATGTGGAGTAGTTGATTTTGGGAAGGGGTGGAGGAAGAGAGCAAATGCTCCAACAAGATGCAGAATGACTTATCTACAGTGGCTCTGAAAACATGAGGTGCATGGTGGCAGCATGGGGATATGGTGATACTGCAGACACCACTTTGGCTCCCAGCTTAGGGAATCTGGCCCATGACTGCTAGCCAGGAAATCTTGGGTTTGACTTGGAGAGATTTAGACTGGACATCTGTAAACAACAGATTTTTTTCTACTTAAAAATGGGAACAAACCATCTGAGAAGGTGATGAAACCTCCATCACAGGAAGATTTTAAGAGCAGGTTCAACAGCCAGTTGTCAGTAGTGTGTTAGGTGACTTTGACTTGGGCTTTGGGCAGGAGGATGCACTAGACAACCTTCTGGCACTATTCCTTATGATTCTGTAACTACCACGCAGACATGCCTATCTCTCCTCTGACTATGAAGGGAGCCAGGTAATGAGACTCCTAACTTGGGGCCACAGTCCAGTGCTTTAGCTGTTCACCCCGAGATTAGTTAGTGAGTTGCTAAATCTGCCACTTGAATTATTTCTGATAAGAATGAGACAGCTGGTGTCTGGTGGTACCCATTCATATTCAGTTCATGTTTGAACTTTTCTGGCTGCACCTTGGGATGATCCAGTTCACCAGGCTATTTTATGCATGCTGATCCTGCTCATCAGGATGCCTGCGCAGACCCCAGGCTGTAATTATTCAGCTCCGTTCTATGAGCGTGCTGGGGAGTGGTGAAAGCAGAGGAGGAAGAGGACATTATCAGAAGCCCTAGGTTCTGGCTTAACTTCATTCTCCATGAATTCAGAAGTTTTCCAATTGACCTCAGAGAGACAAAGTGTTTGAGAAAAACTCTTGCTGATGGTGATGATGCAGTGAAACCTCTAGTGGTTAGTTGTATGCTACATAAGTAATTCAGCTCTGCATTTAAGGGGAAGTCTCAGGCAATTGCAGAGGACATTTTCAGCATCCCCTTGTGATACAAGAATGACAGGAAGGTTCCTGATGTATGTGTCAGAAAGTAAGCCCAGCTCCTCTGACAGTGCCTTATTAATCTTCAGAACACCATATTGACGCTACATGAATAACTATCATTGCTATTTATCAAATGTTTGCAGCTTGTGTAATACTAATTGCTAGAAGACTTTAATCCACAAGGAAATCCATCTGATCCAATAGGCAACTAATTTGTCTGAGATTTCTTACAGCAGGGAAACTTTAAATTTTTGCCTCTTTGCATTCACCTAATTACCTGACTTTGTTCACCTAATTAACTTGAAATGTTGTCATCAAGGGAATCCATGATCTTTCCAGATAATTTAGTGGCATCCAGAGATGAGCCCTCTCTAGGAAAGAAACAATCTGTTTATTGATTGCTGTGCCCATTCTGCTTTATTCCCTTTCTGTATACCCCTTCAAGAGAAACACAAATGAGGAGAAACACAAAACAGGAGGAAGGGCAGAAGAAAGGAAACAGAAGAAAGGGCATAAATTCCTGAGAGAGTGTGGTGCAACGGGGAATCCCAAAAAGACCCTGTGTAGATGAAAAGTAGGCTGAAATTCCCTTCACCTTTCATCCCAACAAACTACTTCTGACTATTTTTACTTTACATCTGAAAAATGTAACCAGGGCATACTCATTTCCACATCTTCCTTCTAGTGAGTTTGTTATCTTACCTGGCCATGACAGTGCAAGAATTTGTCCAAAGGATGTGGCATCTTCAAGAACACTTATGAACCCTTGCACTTGGATATCACAGTGAGAGTCAGGAGTTTTGGGGACTATTTCTGGCTCTGGCACTAACTCACTAGGGGAGGAATTCAACAAAAAGGCTCTGACCTTTTAAAAGATAAAGTTAGCCTTAACTACTCACCAAGACATCCTCTGTTGAGAGCAGGAAGAGAGAGACACTTGCAGATGTGTCATTGCACACCAAAATAGGTGTTTAAGTAAAGTAACTCACCCCCAAGGTTAATACTGACTTTGTAGTAATGCTTCTTTACTGCACCGATGCTCCATGTCAAATGGAGACAATAACATTTATTATCAACGATATGAGGGAAGACATGATATATCAGCTACTAATATATGTCAAGTGTTCCTAAATCCCTGTGCAGAAAGTAAAATTGAATTTGCTATTATTTTTATCCAATTTCAGAAAAAGCAATGATCTCTGCAGAGCTTTTCTCCAATGACAGATATTTCCAGAAGGAAAACATAACTACATTAGCACCTCTTGCAAGCCCAGGCAGTGATTTTCTTGTATTTTGGAGCAAGAGGCTGGAGAGCTCTTGTAATTTATCTACAACTATGTAGGCTATTTGTATTCATTTAAAGGCCTCATTCTTGCTTCCCTCCTATCCACTGGCATGCATCAGGTTATGTGGGTGACTGCGTAGTTAACCAAAGCGTGGTGACATGTGGAATGTTCAGGACTTTCCTTCCCCCATTTTCACTTTTTGCTTTCAGATTGTGGTCCCCTGCATTAGTTATGCCGTCCACGGCAATGGGTTAATAAATGTTCATTCTGTCTTCTCAGTGTTAGCCTGTATTTGCCATAGCCTGTAACTGTCAAGTCTTTGCCTCTCACACTAATTTGACTTTTTACTCTCTGTGCCTCTTAAGGCATGTTGAGTGATACTAATCCCTGGCAGACCTGGACTCCAAGTTAGGTTTTCTTTGGGTTTGTATTAAACCTTCCTCGGCTTGGCTATCCTGAACATTTTGAGTCAAGAGTACATTTTACCTTCTTGCTGACCAGTGGTAAGTAAACACATCTCCAGTCTGAAATATTGTCCTTGGAGCTACCCACTATTAATCTATTTCGATGCTGAGAATTAGCCATTTGTTCCCACTCTTTGCTTCTTATCTTTTCTCCAGTTTTTAGTCCATGACAGGACTTTACCTTCCACCCCTGGATTGCCAAGTTTCTCAATAGCCTCTTGTGCAGGACTTTATCAAAAGCCCTTTGAGAGACGGCGGAGTTGTCGCTGCTCTGCTGGTTTGTTAACCCTTTCAAAGGATTCAAGCAGAGAAGACAAAGTGCGAGAGAAAGAGAAAGATTATCACTCACTTCAGGATGTGCTGGCTGGCACAGCTGCCATCATTTTTGTCTCCCATGTTTTCTTGGCCAAATGGCTTCCAATTCCAGGAGTTATGTGGTAAACATTAATCTATTTTTCTCTGGGGTGGTCTGGCTCTGTTTGCTACTTCTTAGTGCAGTTAGGGAGCAGGGGAAGGAAGAAACTGCATAATTTCAGGCCACCCAGGTGTGTAATTTAATGACGGTTCTAAATTGCCCAATGGGCAACCCATGTCCTGCTGGACAGGCAGCTGGAGGCAGACATGGGATCTCTCTGAGAAGTTCGGATGGCATCAGGCACCAATGCCCAGGCCCAGCCCATGGTGCCTTCCCTCCAGCACCTGTGAAGGTGAACCCACCAGAGGTGGCTGCAAGGCAGTCTTGGTGGATCTCTTTGCAAGCCCCCTTTCTTGCCTCTCTCTTCTCTGCTGAACTCTCCCATTCTCTTGCATGTACTATGATAAAGTGTTAGCAACGTTTTGAATGTACTGGTATTTTGCATTCCTTCCAAATTCTGCTGCAAAGAGTTAAGGCAGGGAGATCCCAAAGGCTGGGCAGCACTAGTCATCACACAGGCTCAGAGGATGACTTCTAATGTACTTGCCACTCTTGTGAGCAGGGCTGGCAAAAAGCAGTCTCTTAACTCTGTTCAGTAACTTCTCTTTGAACTGACTGGCTCTTGCAATTTCCCATAATCATATCAAGCCCCTTCCTGAATCATATCCAACCATTTTAGCACGTGTCTCATTTACTGTCGCCATGTGAATTCCCCGCTGGTAATCTCCCATTTATTGTTGTCATTTCTTTGCTTCCACAGAAGGAGATTCCTGGTGAAATGTCCCATATGCCCCCATGCTCTGAACCCAACCACTTCAGCATCCTGTCCTAGGCAAGCCCTCACTGGGCTTGCCTTCCCGTGTGTTTGTACTGCTAAGTGTGTCTGGGCCTTTGGAAGCCTTGCCTTGTGTCTCTTAAAAAATGCTGAAGACCCTTATATCTACAGGGCCTTCTCTTCAGAGAAAGCTGGATGAGCTCAGGATCTCTCGGGGCATGCTTGACACTGCACAACCTCTCACCCGTGCTCTCCATTTTATCTGCCATTTCACCTGTGCCACTCTATTAACAGCGTCATGATTGGATTTCCATTTTCATGTGGTTTTATTATCATAATAAAACTGGGAGATGGAAGAGAGTACAGGCAGTAAATGAATCCTGGTGCAAGTCTCCCTTTGCCAAAGAGAATCATTGAAGTTTTCCTTTCCTCCTGCACTGACGTAGCAGGAGAAGCCCGCAGGAGATGGTGCTTTCACCCCTTGAACCCAGTTAGTGCTGGTTAAAGCTGTGTTATGAGATTATTGGTTGAAAATGCTGCTAGAGCACCAGAGGTAAAGTGTGCATGAAGTGCAAGGAACAAAATGGGACAGTGCTGAATGCAGGGTGGCATGGGGAGGACACTTCAGGTTTGCCACCTCTCACTAGAGCAGAATTCGCCGGGACAGGTTAATCCAGAAGACAGAAATTCAATATATATCCCCCTATTTTGGGTTTGGGTGAGGGGTTGGTCAGTTCTTCAGCACTATTTAATATGTAAGTAAACAGGGCAAACCAATTTTACCATTGGCTTTATTTTCTTTTCATTTATCTATCCCTGGTTGAAATATATACATACATTTATCATATACAAAGTATTTTGGGCTCAGATAAATATTCAGTGTTGCTTTTGTAGCATAGTCATTGAACAACAACCAGAGCAGGAGTACCAGAGCATGAGCTGAACTCTCCGGCTCTCACAGGAATCCCAGAATCCCCAGAAGTAGTAAAAAAACTTATGGAGAAAGATGACAGCATATTTCAGTCACTACCTCTAATCCTCAGGGGCATCAAAAGACTGCAGAGATCTGTTATACATCGTGAAGAATCTGAAAAAATAAAGCAGCCAAGGAATCAATTCCCAGCTCACAAACGACCAGTTGACGGTTTACAGAGAAACACCCTCAACCTGGATATGTGACGGTCATACATATGCAGGCACCTCTGCCAAGGCAGCCACGTTACAAAAGCTTTAACCCTTCAGGCAATGAACAGAAAATCACCAGTTCTGGCTTCTGGGACATGGCTCATTTTAGGCAAACACAGAATTTAACCATTCTGCCTCCTTCAGAAGCGAACAGAACATAGATGTTTCCTGGGGCGTGGGCCAAGGGCCACCGAGGACAATGGGTTTTTCCCAAGCTCTTGCTCAGGAGTCAAAGCAACCGTGGTGTTGTGTAAATAACATAAAAAGTTGCCAAAACAGCAAACCTGACAACAGCAGATAATATAATGCAACATTAAAAAAAAAAAATAGAAACATTTGAATCAACAACATCCCTTCTTATGCCAGGTAGCGATTCTGGAGAGCGATTCTGCTATCAGCAGAAGGCAGAAAAAGTGCCCTGCGCAAAGTGACCCTCGTTTCTTCACCTTCTGCAGAGGTCTGACATCTTTTCATTAAATTCTGGCATTTAGTTACATTAATGTCCCAGCTGCCCTTCCTTTTTTGAAATACTGCTGCTGACCCTGGGAGACCCTCAGTTTATTGGTTTCTCAAAATACCTGTATTTTAGGGGAATTTTTTCCAGGAAGTCTTCTGTCAGTTGAAAAAACAAGTCGTTCTGTCTATGTTCTGTTTGAACTTATATAACAGGTTCAAAAGTGTTAATCTGAAGGAGAAAATTACAAAGATCAGAAATTCAATTGCATTCCCCACCTTCTTACAGGCAAAAAGTATTGACCAACAAGGTACAAAACCTGGCAGAACACAGTACTACCCTGGCTGGTGGAGGATTAGGCAAAAAAGTAGATAACATTTGCTGGAAAAGGAAAGATTTTATACACAATGGGGAGACTGAACATCATTTCCTTAAATGTCAGCAGAATGAATAATAGCATAAAATAATAATAATAAAAAAATGACTGCACCTGAAAAAATAGAATACTGCTGTGGGATTCCTGCAGGAAATGTATGACTTAGCCTTAAATCTGAGTAAATCAGATTTTGCTCAGCTCAGCTCTAGAGCATCCAAAGAATAAAAGAGCTGCTATTCTGTCCATAAAAGCACAGCTTTTCCTCTATTTAATTTTGGGACTAACAAAAGGGGAAGATTGTTATTAGTCAACGGGTAAATTGTTTTAGTACGAAGTAATTTTTATTAAGCTCGCTGACCTCAACTGTTTTAATTTAGCTTCCTTAAGTGCATTACAGAGAAACTTTATCCAACCTTGATACTCTGGTGTCTCAGGGATTATATATCAAACTCATTTTAAATCATAGATCTGAAACATCATGTGTTAGCTTTCAGCACCTGATAAATGTTATGGGTTTCCTAATGCTTTTGCAGAATTGGAAGCTCTAGTCATTTGGCTTTCCTCCTGTTGTTTGACTCTGTGGCGTTAAGGGCTGAATATTCTATTAACGAAAGGAACACAACCCTTCAGCTAAAATGAAATAGCCCAGCCTAACTTCATACTGCAGTATCTCAAATCCAACTTGTGCTCTTTTAGCTATCTCCAGAATATGCACATTGCACAGCTTTGACCATGAAAAAATGTTCTTTAGTAATATGCTAATATGAATGAGAATTCAATAACCTGCCAGAAGTCCCACCTACTACAATCTAGGGATGTCTTCTTAAATGGAAAATACTCTGCTTCTCAAAAGACAGGAGAGTTTTGGAAGCTGGACACTAATAAAGTGCTGCTATTTGCTAAAAGCAAACGGCAATATTTGGGGGACTTTGAACAGCAAGAATGAATCAAACAAACTTTTAATCAGAAATCCTGAAACTGAATGGAAATAGTCTCAGAACTGTCGAAATGGTGGTTGGAAGGGACCTCTGGAGGCCTCTCGCCTGACCTCCTGCTCCAAGCCCAACCACCACCAACTCCAGATTAGGTCAGTCACGGCTTTGCTAGCCAAATTTTGAAAACCTCCAAGGGCAGAGACCGAACAGTCTCTCTGTATACCCTGTTCCCGTGCTGCACTACCCTTCTCATTGGGTATGTCTACATATGCGATTTCCCCTTAAACTCCTCTTTGCCAGACCAGATAACCCTGGCCACCTCAGCCTGACTTCTCAGAAGTGCACAAGGTCCTTGACCATCTTAGTAGAACGGTATTATGAAACGGGGGGGCGGGGGGAATAAGCCCAGGCATAGTTTTTCTGCACTGAAGGCAGCAGGCAAATAGAGGTGTTAATGCACCCTCAGCAGGAGATCCCGCAGTCCTCCCGAGACCTCCGAGCAGCCCCAAGAATGAACAGAGCCTTTTCGACAGAAAGTGGACGAAACTGGTTCCTGGAGCAGGGGAAGTGGAGAGTTTGATCAGCCCAATATCCCCAGAGAAATTGCATCACGCTGAAACTTTCATTCCTCCAAATGCATCTCAACCCAATTACCCTGTAATTTAATCTTCTGTTTTCCTCAGATTGATTCAGTTTGCTGTGGGTTTTATTTGCATATATATGGTTTCTAGTTGGAGGAAAGGCTGCTCTCTGTGTGCTAGGACTAAGTGAACTAGCTGAACATTAGGCTGGCACCTGCTACACAGTAAATGTATTCTGCTATTCCAAATTTCTTTCTTTCATTCCCTGCTCTTTCCTCTTCCCTCTCTAACTTCTTTTTTTCATGTTTTTCCTGGCATTCTACTCCTTTTTTTTTAAGAACAAACACCTCTTTTTCCCTATCCTTGATTTCTTTCCCTGTCCTCTCTGCTCCATGTCTTCCATTGCCATGCTGAAACCTTGATGCCGATGTTTGAGCCAAATTTTTGAACCCATATGGTTCATAGCCCATCTGCATTTATAAACCAATGGGAAGACTCTGACTTTTTGCAGTGATCTGTTATGTGCAGGTGGATTTGGAAGGGAGATCTGATAGAGCCAAGGGCAGAAAATACTTGCTAAATGTTCAAAAGCATCACCAACGAGGGAAGGGTAACAAGATCTCTGGGTTTCTCTGGACATGCTCTTTGCCCCCACCATGGTGGTATCTGCAAATTTTTGTACCTGTCTGTAATTTACGGATGTCAGGCAGCCCAGCTGGGACAGCCTCTCTTAGCGAGCTAGCAGATGTCCAGAAATCCCGGCATATCTGCTGCACAAGAAAACATCTGTGCTGTAACATCAGAGCAGTCGGACGGAGGCTCTCGGGAAGCCACGGGGGACCCTCGGTTGTGGTAGTAACATCAGCTGCTGTGTGACCCTGGCACAGTGGGTCCGGAGGGCACGTCCCTGGATGCTGCAGGCTTTTGCTTCCATAATAAGCAGACGGTGTCAAGGCAGTAATTGGGGACGTAGGAGACTCTTGTCTTTGCTGGAGGCTTGCTGTGTTACTATGGATGTCACTTCATCTCATGGATTTTCTAGCTAGAGAATGGAGATTATGCTCCCTTTCCTGCTCTTCCATTTACAACAACAGTGATGCTGAGGGTTTCTTGTTTCCCCTGCATCCCAGCAAAGACTCAGTCTTAAATTGCACATCTGAACTATGAGGGAAACGTACTGCACAACCTGGAAGTATGTGGCATTCCTCATTTTTCTGGGATCAAAATAAGCAGAATTATTCTTCTTGAAGATCTGGGGCCTTTTTAACCACTGGAGGAAGAGAAATGCCCCAAGGCCAAGTTTTACAAAGTCCTTTGTGGGATCACGTTTGAATAGGGAGGACCTGTTTTCCTTTGCCTGTTTTCCAGCAGCAGCAGCTCCCGTCCCTGTATGGCAGGATCGTTCCTGCCTGCTCAGGTCCCACATGAAGTGCTCTCCATCTGTAAAGCCAACAGAGCTAAAACTGGAATGGCTTTCATCACTGAGGGTGATACCCAGGGACACGATACCCAGGGACGATACCTTACCCCAGTTCTGCAGGGACACGCTGAGTTTCATCTGGAAATACTGCGCTTTCAGATATGGGGGGATTAGAGTATTAAAATCCCAGAGCTGATGCTGACACCCGGTTTACAGGATCGAAGGCAGAGCCAGTCTATAAGGCCATGTCAACACATTTACCTAATAGGGGATGCAAAAGCGGGGAATGAATGCACGCACACTCTTGTTCGAGGATCTCCCCACGCCTTCCCCAGGAGAGGCCTGCCCTTTTGAACCATCAGATCTCGCTTTCTCCAGGGAACCAGGCAGCCACCAATAACACATTTCACCTTACTGCTGGCAACGAAGAGGGAGCAACCACCATCTCCAACTTCCTACATAATATCTAGCAGCCTTGGTCGTTGTAATGACAGTCACTGGAGAAGGTGGATGATAGACCACGGCGAAGGGTAGAGGAGACTCTTATAGCCTCGCTGAGGGTTTGTCTCATGTTGCCAGCAGGTCACAAACTCTGTGCTTTTTAAGGTACAGCCTCTGCGCTAGACACATGTCCAGGACAGAGGGAAACTATGATCCAGTCATCTGATGCCTCTCCCTCTTCCACTATCTTATTCCTGGCATTTGTCAGCGCCATCCTCCCGGGGAACCCCCTCACCGACGAAAGGTCTCCACTTCGCTCAGAGGGAACGTGCTGCTGTCCCAGTGCCCAGCGGACACAGGGGAACTCCAGCCTCCCAGACAGATGGGTTTCCATGTACAGTCCCACTGTAGGAAAGAGATGGTGTTTCTATAGGGGAACATCGAGGTGGGCCTGTGTGACTCACCTCATTTTGAGGAGCTCCCCTGGCAGCTCTCAAATTGGGCAGTGCCAAGGCACCTGGCACCTCGCATTGGATGCAGGCACGCTCCTGTTTCCTACCTGGCCTCACAACTCCACTATTGGTGGTCCAAAGTCCAACCCGGCTGACCAGAAAATGTAGCTGCAGGTCTCAGCAGCACAGTTGAAAAGTAATCTAATCTTTCAGGTGATTACAGCTATCCTATTCTTTCCTCACTGAAGGTTTCAGGGTCTCCCTAAATGCCCTCTTGGGCTTTTTGACTAGCTTAAAGAAAAGGTTATATCTATTACAGATAGTTAGTTCTATTATAGATAAGAAGTGATATCCACTTTTGCCAGTGTGGAGAAATCTTTTGTCCAGCTCACTGAATGGGAAGCAAGCATAACTTTGTCTGAGATTTTCTGTCTGGTTTTAAGCCTTAATATTCTGCATTTTTGATTTTCTCAGACCTTGGAAGGGGTCATTCCTCACTGCATCCCTCGGGTTTTGCAAAGGCCTCTTCTGCAGAGCACTCAGAGTTCCTCAGAGGAAAAGTGTCATAGGAGGGAAAATGGCTCAAATGGGGCTTCTTGAAAGATAGATGTGCTGAAATTAAAGGCCACTCTTGAAAATGTTATCTCATATTAATAAACAGTCCCTTGTCTTGTTAATCCCAGTGAAGAGTTTTCTTGTGAGACAGGAATGTAAGTCTATGTGTCGCAAGTAGAAAATCCGAAATTAGCTGATGGATTTGAAGTCTTTGCCAACAATGTTCAAATAGTGTTACCTCCTGGCATGGTGCCCGGGCCCTCTGTGTCCCTGCTGAGGAACCACAGCTGGCTGTAGCTGTCCAGGCAGTTAACCCTCGAGGCTGTTATCCGATCCCCTTGCGAACACTGAAAATCAGAGGGGAGCCTTGCAGACTTCCTAGGTCAGAGTTGTCCGTAGCAACAAAGCCTCAGAAAGAAACTAAGAAAACAGGCTGGAGGCCATGTAGAAGAGCCTACAATTAGTTATGTGTTAGAGAATAACCCACAGAAATGCAGGATCCCATGAGGCAGTGCCACAGCTACGTGTTATTGCTGCATTTGTACTACTGTCACACAACGAAACCCCAGGGGAGACCCTGGACTCCCCTGTGTTAGGTGCTTTACAAACACAGCATATGGAAACAGTCCAGGGAATTTATCATCCCCAGAGAGTTTAGCATCCAGGGGGAAGCTAAAAGTACTGCTGGGATCACAGCTCCATTTGGCTCCTTTCTTAAGTGCAAGCTAAAAGTGATGACTCTCTCCAAACAGCATAACTTGAGCCATTGAATATGCACCCAACAGAGACCAGAGATTGAAAGGAGGAGCTAGGCTACCTTTGCTTCTCCCCTTGCCAGCGATCTGTCTGGCATCACTGCTCTGCGGGCTGCCTTCAGTCAGTCGCTGTGTCTGTACATCTTGAGGGACTCCCTATCTGGGACTCTTCTGTGACTTGAGACCACCAAAGCCTGACCACCACGTACAGATTCCCGCCCTCCCTTCTCCTCTCATTCTCCACTCGATAATGCTAAGTATTATCTCATCTCAGGAACTGATTTCTTCTCATGCCTGAGTTTGCCTCCCAGGCTCAGGGAAAGCTCTTCCTATGTCAGAGCTCATCAGAAAGCCATGATCCTTGCAGACTGCTTAGCAACAAAACAAAATCCTCTGTCTCATTCCCTAACTGGTTATTTCTTCAGCCCAAATGCTAAATCCTCCCTCTGAACAATGTCTTTCAGAACTAAACTTGCAAGTGCTGCTAGCTCCCCAAATCATCTCTGCCACCCCCTCCTCCAGCCTTGGCATCCTCCTCTGACTTCTCCTCCTTTAGCCACTGTGATCATGGCAGGCTGCTGACCTAGCACCGCCGGCAGGGCAGGCAGGGGGGTGAGCTACGCACCTCTTGGATCTGCTCTTGGATCCAGTTTGTCTGCACTCGGTGCAGCGACAGGTTCACGCGGCGTGGGTGGGCTGGGAGGCAGCAGCACAGCCGAGGGGAACCACGCGGCCCGTTGGGGAGCACAGCAGCAGGGCGAAAAGCAAGGAGATTCCTTGAGAGAGTCAGGACGGCGGGAGAACTGCAGCCACAGCTGGGAAACACGAGTGAACTCGCATAAATCACTCCCCAGGCCACATTTATTCCTCCAGTGCTCGTACAAATGGCAGAGTCCAGATACAGCTTGGGTTTATTGGATTGCTGCTGGGCTAACAAGATTCATGGGAAATTAAAAATTCATCAGATGAACTAAAAACAATGTGTTTTGCTGGAAAAAGTTGGCTTTAACAAAGTTTGCAACTTGAAAATTATTATATTGTTTTGCAGTTTGAGTGGGTCACAGGACCCAATGCTGCATGTTTGAAATGGAAGTGAAGCATTTCAATTGAACTCACTGGAATCTTTGTTTCATGTTTACAGCTTGAAAAATGCTTCTGTGAGTGTGGCTTTTCATTACAATTCATGGCAGATTTATTATGCTTTTCTTTGATACCCTAAGAAATTTCACAGGGAAGGAAAACTGCTCTCTGCCCAACTCTGCCTGCACACAGCTTGGGGCTAGACATTGTTCTGCATCGAGGGCTGTAATATGTACACTTAAAACAACGGCTACCCAAAGCCCCGTTGTGCAACTGGCTGTTTAACCCAAACAGTAGTATTAACAGTAAACAAGTCAAAGCAACAGTAGCTGCTCTAGTCCCCAGCAATAACAGCTTCTTGCATTGGGAAAGCAACACTGAATGCAGGAGTCCCCACCGGGCACTGCCGACCTGCGCCGGGGGTCCGGATCTGCTTCTGGTTTTGCAAAGCTGAGCTGGCACGGACTCCATGCGGCTGCCCATGCAGAGGCTCTGAGCACCATTTGGGATGCTCCGTGGTCACCCACGCGGGGCTGGTGGACGTGACGGGGACGCAGGGCAGGTTCCTGCCCTTGCGGGGCAGCTAGAAGCCAGGCTGCCCAGCACGTGGCATCACCCACCTCTGTTCGGGCAACCGCGCTGTCCCCATCTGTTCCCGGAGGCACTGCGCCGTACGGACACAGTCCTCCCTCTCACTCCCTGATAACATTCAGTTAGAGAAGACTTTCCTTCATGAAAGAGGAGGTCCCCACCAGCCCTGTGTGCAGCACGAAGGAGGATGCCAGGACCAGGAGCTATAGTTTCACGGCAGGAGTAAGTTCTGCGGTGCACAACTTTCCAGGTGTGTTTATTTCTATAGCTACCGGACACGATGTACCCAAGGCCCAAAGAGGTCAGCTTTGTGCATTTAAACCTGCCTTACCCCCTCCGAGTGGGGTTCTGGCCTGAAGCGTGGCTCACAGCACTCCTGCTGAGGCAGGAAGCTGGCTGGCTGCTTCTTGCCGTTTGCTTCATTTTCTTTTTAAGTCGGGCCTGGTGGATTTTCATCAGGGATTTCCCCAGTAGAAAAACTAAGCATTATCCTGGGCATCACTGAGCATTTTTTCAGACCAGACCCCAGGTCTGGACACAAAATAACCAGTGTCCCCGATCCTTTGAATAGGCCCCTTTCTGTAAGGCCAGAGACTTTTTTAAAAGGAATTCACTGGCACTGCTCTGCCTCTCACACGGGTGACTTGCTTAGGGCCAGTTTTGATCTGATCTGCTGTAAGTGAGAGACAAGTCAGGGCTGTTCTGTTTAGTCTTACTCATCTGCATCTCACTATCTCACTTCTTGCCTGGTCGGACCAGCTGTTCCCCTGCAATCAGTCACAGCGAGATAGCAAAGCCATCTAAACGTGCTGTTCTCAGTGTGTCCCTGCAGACTAAAAACAACCTCACGTCTTCCACAAGGCACCGAGAGGCCCTTGCGCGGGCCATGGACCGCCCTGGGGGCTCTGGGACAAGCAGGGGATTGTCGGAAGCAGAGGAGGGAGGTTTTGCAAAACTTGCCCTCCGTACTGGCGACCCAGGGAGGCTTCAGTGCAGACCCAGCCAAAGGGAAGTCAAACACCACCACCAGACGGACGTGCTGTGTGCTACTGTCTCCCCTTGCCCCTCCACCCTTCTCTAGTCCTCTTTCCAAGAAGGTGGAGAACATCTGGGCCAGGAGGCCTCCAGTGACAACACACCGAAGTCACACAAAGCTCCCATCTACTCAGAAAACCTCACATGGAAAAGGAGCCACATGTGGGGTTGTGTTTCTTTGAGTTACATGCAAGCCGCTGTTCACACGCTGCATGTTACAAGGAAGACCCCAGACAGAAACCTGTGGAGAAGACCCAAGTAGGGAAGAATTCCACCTTCTCCCTCAATTCATATAATTTTTTTTCTGCATAGGAAGGCAAGCTTCCTCCTGCCCTAGCACCGAGGAGTCAGAGTGACGATGCACAAAACGAGCGCAGTGCATGCCCCAGCGGGACGCACAGCCCAGGGTGCCCGGCTCCAGGAGTGCTACGTGTCCTTTTGCACTGAGTAAGGACAGATTCTGCTCAGCTTCATACCTGCTCACAGCACCGAAAGCAGCTAAAAGCACACGGAGGCTCGGAGAAAAAGAGCAGGTTGTTTCCCCTCCCTGGAGGCTTCCTGGAGAAGAGCTGGGCAGCAGCAACACCTGGGGACACCAAGGGAAGAAACGTGCTGCAAGTCACCAAGACTGCAACGAAGGGAGCAATCTGGCACTTCATCTCTGCGGAGAAGGTCTTGCAGAAGGGCTGCGTGGGCTGATCTTCCCAGCGGTGATGCATCCGCAAGCAGCACCAACAAAAGGCCATATAACATATAGAGCTGCATCTGCCTTGATGATTTTGCCAGCACAACCAAAGCAATTAGGAGAGTTTTTTGCTCTCATTCTTACGCTAGCCACACCACCAAAGCTTTATGCTGTGAATTAAGCCCAAATAGCTGAAAGAAAAAGCATAAAACTATAGTTGACAGAATTAGCCCTGCTTAGTCTACAAAAGGAGGCTAAAAAGATATAAGATAAAAAGCCATAAGTCCTCCAACATGTAAAAGGTTGTTATAAAGTGAGAGCTGGTAAGCTGTCCCTCAGCTCCGGGATGGAGGACAGGAGGTAATTGGAGTAATATGCAGCAAAGGCAACTTTGGTTAGACGTTAGGAGTACCTAAAAGGAGATTTAAACACCAAACAATTAAATTGGAGATTAAATTACTGAAGGAAGCTGCAGATTCCTCATTCCTGGAGGTTTTTAAAGATGGATGAGATGAACTTTGATAAGAAATGGTCTGGGAATACTTGTTCCCTA
The DNA here is from genome assembly GCF_036370855.1 of Dromaius novaehollandiae. Classification (NCBI taxonomy): domain Eukaryota; kingdom Metazoa; phylum Chordata; class Aves; order Casuariiformes; family Dromaiidae; genus Dromaius; species Dromaius novaehollandiae. The sequence continues at coordinate 78,809,228 of NC_088101.1, read as the reverse complement.
CTTGGTAAAGGAAGCCTTCTGACCCAATCTCAACCAGAGATTCTATTTTAGGGGCTGAATACTGAGAAACAGATGGGCAAAACTAAAAGATAATGCTACTTGGAGAAATCATTGCCTGCAGGAACAGGCCACTCTACAAAATTTAGCATCCCAACATTTTATTCTCTGCTCACTTCCCATCTCCTTTATTTCATTTATGTATGTATCGGTCACTCGCTCTGCCATTCAATCCTTTCCCCTTCCCCAAGCCTTGAGCATGTTTCCCCCAGGATCAGGGCTGCTACATGATATTTAGGAGGTATTTGTAACAAATGCATCACTATGGCATCTCCTTTGACCTAAAAAACCTAAAGTCAGGACCTGGTCCTGCTGGGATTTGAACCTGCGGTTCCTAAGCGTCCGGGTGTAAGCCACTAAATTATGCTTTCCAGATTACACAATTCACTGAAACTTCAGGGCCAGACTGATTTATTGGCGCTGCCTGAAGTCTGCAGACACGGCGGGGACCTCATGCTAGTGAGCAAGGACCAACTGATCGTCCAAGGTGCTCCTGCTTGAAACAGGTGGATTAAATCCCTGCTCACCCCAGCAAAATAGATGCAAGTGCTGAGACTGTGTCAAGCCTGCATCTAATGACCCTCTAGTAGCCAAGTGCTGAACTAGCTGAAAAGGTCAATAGCATATCAGCCAGAACAGCTGGATCTAATAGAAAATGAGTCAAGATGATACATAGTTGGCATTATAGGAATAACAGATGTATCCGGGGTTGGTTGTAGCAGCATGCTGATGTACGGAAGCAACTGAGAGGAGACTCGCATGACCGCAGCCTGTCATTCCTCCCCTGCCCCCTGAAACTGAGATGACGAGCAGATGCTGATACACGGGTTTTGTGATGACCGGTTTTCTGCAGATGGCAGATACAGGGCAGATCTCAAGGCAAAACGTGGTCTTGGTGAGGGGCATTTGTAATGAGCGATGCAGAGATGGAGCGGACTGCAAGACAGCGATATAATCTGTAGTTTTCACTCGTGTCCAGTCTCTGCCCAGTCAGACAGGCCCAGCAACGTCTCCGCTGCCATCCTGGATCACACGTGCCAAAAATCCAGATTTGCCAATTCATCTTCTCTGCTGCCGTTAAAGAGATGGCGATGTTTAGAGGTGAAGAAAGCAGCTGCTTAGCTCAGAGCATCTTTTCTTGTCCGATTTAAAGGAACTACATTAGGGCCAGGTGAGGAGAACAGAAGGGCTTGGAGGGAATGGGGATGTGGAGCAAATAAATCTCCCTACTAGAGCCCAGAAAGCCAAGATCCTGCTGTCCCCCGCCGGCCGTGTGACGTTGCAGCCGCGGCAGCTAGTTCGCAGAGCAAGTAAAAGGGATTAACTTGCACATTTGAAAAGAAAAAGAAGGCCAAAACAGGAGTCTAAAATAAGAAGCAGAATCCCTCCGGTAAATTGCTGAGCTTGCTCCCCGCGGCAGAGAGCCAGTCACGCTGGGGGAAGCGAGCTATTTTCTGGAGATGAGCTGCAAATAGCACGGGGTGATCAGCGTGCAGTGCTACCTGCCGCCGCGCGGGCCCGCCGGACACAGCCCACGCGCCGCCGCCGTCCAGCTCTGAATCCGAGGGCAGGTTTTTCTGCCAGGGAGCGGGAGCCCGGGGATGGATCTGCCGCTTCCTCTCCTGTTTGCGGGCTGCTTGGAGAGAAGCGCTTTGTGCGAGCTGTTCCTGCGTGTTACCTTTTCGCGTGGGGCCAGGCCCTGCTCCTTCCCACGGCCCTGCAATGCAAGCAGGAAGAAAAACGCGTGGATGGAAAGCCCAGGTTGGAAGTCGCAGCTGGGAAGATGCGAGGTCACCGCCGCACCAGCCGAACGCAGCCAGTTAGCGCGGGGGGCCCAAAAGCTTTACACCTACATAGGGCAGCAGGGTCCCGGGCGCCGGGCACGGTGCCGCCCCGTGCAGATCAGCCCGCTCCGGCCTCCGAACGCCCTGGCAGCGACGAGGAACCGGTCATCTGGCAAAGCAATTACTGACAGCACAGAGTGCTGCTGCTGATGCAGAAATTGAGTTTCGCAGCGGCCGGCAGCAGTCCCCCGGGGAGCACCGCGGGGTGGAGGGGCGGCAGCAGCAAGGAGGGCTTTCTTACCGGCATCCAATCTTCGCTTGGGCACGCCGAAATTAAGCGCTAAGCCTTCGACTCAGAGCCTCTGATCTTCGCTTCTGCATTCAGCACTGCTCGCAGGTTTTCCCTTATAAAACCCGTTTATCCGCGCCCCACAGAGTGCCTCCTCGGAAGGTGGGCTCGGGCCCTGGCCCAGGCCGTTCTGCCCCGCGTGGTCCTGCGCAGTCTCCTGGCTGACGTGCCTGCGCGCGGCCGCTGCCGGCTGCCACGTTCACAGGTGCTTTTAGGAGCCGGAATTTGGGAACTCTTCCTAAAAACAGAAACTGAGGAGATGGGCACCGCGGCACTGCCGGCTGTGGTGGCAGGCAGAGGAAACCGTGCAAGAAAGCAGGAGAGTGGGGCTGAGAAACTATGCTAAGGAGAAATCAGGATTTCTGAAGTAGCAGAAAGGAGTCGGAAAAGAAAAGCCATCCCATCTAATCCCTGGCCATTGTCAAGCCCAGGGAATCATCAGCAAAAAATCAGGGTTTTGTATTGCCAGCATTTTTTTTTCCGGGAGCAGCAGACTGGCACGGAGAGCGCTACCTAGTAAATGAATAACCATTTCTTACAGGGATATTTATAACAGAGGTGTGTGAGAAAGTGCTGGTTATTAGAACGCTTTCAGTGCGATCGCGGGAAGATGAGGAGTTTTAGCCTTGCGCCTGTCTCCAGCAGACTAGCCGGAGGGAGGATCATGCTGGAAAACCTGCGTGGGTTTCAGAGAGGGGGAGGCAGACTGCACGGCTGCCTCTCCGCCTGCCTGCTTCCCGGGGCGTGCGGGCAACGTGCATGCCTTGCCCTATGGACAGAATATATAATATGGGTATAAAAATATGGATAATAATATAATAGTATGGATAATATGGATAGAATATATAATGTGATATAATATATAATATACTGCAATAGTCCCTAAGCCAGAGCTTTTCAGGCACTTTAGTATATTTTCCCCTGAGGATTCCTGAGAGTTGGTCCCTTGTCATATGTAATAACATGTATGGTCACACATGTCAGCGTACGGTGGCTTTAGGTCCTCACTTCAGGGAAATCGGTTGCATTCAAGGCTTCTGTTTTCCCAACAGACACAGCAAGTTTGGGAAATGAAATCCCTGCACATCTCCTCTGCGCCTGAGCTGCAGCGCTGCAAAGCCCAGGGAGGGCTGGCAGCGGGAACCTGCATTTCCGAGCACTGGAGTGACCAGGGCCGCCTGAACAAGCGGCAGGCTCTGGGCACCGCCTCTGCAGGCGGCCAACCCCAGAAGTCAGCGTGGGCAAAGCTCAAAGCGCTGAGTGCTGTGCCAGGGTGGCCTCACGCGGGGCGAACTCCATGCAAAAGGAGAAGCTTTCCTCTCTCTTCGCTCACCCCCAGCCCTCTCCTTTTGTGCACAGGCTCCCGTTCCCCGCTTGCACCTGCGGAGGGGAAGCGAGGCCCTGCGAAGGTCTCGGTGGCAGAAGGCGATGGCGGGAGCGCTGTGCAGTACTCGGCGGTGCCACTGGAGGTCTGCGCGCGTTCGCTTTCTCCCGTCCCCTGCGCATCGCTGCACGGCGCCGGACAGACCCCGCTCGTCCGCCCGTACGCCGGGCAGGAGCTCGCAGGGCGCCCGGGAGGCTGCCGGCCACGCCAGCGAACAGCCCACGGCGAGACGGGCAACGAGGACGGGGGACGGCTCGCCCAGCTCTCCTCCTCCTCGGAGGCACCTCCGGCCGCAGGTGAGATCCCCGCTGCCCGTCTGCCACGGAGCTGCTCGCCGTTGTCCCAGGTTGGCATGAGTTCATCCTCGGCCTAGACCAGCACAAATCTGGAGACCTTCAAGACGTGCAAACCTCCTTTTTTCCCCGGCTGGATGGGATAAGAGATGGGATAATGCTGCGACTCTCGCAACTGGCTCATTTTCACCAGGGTCACGTTCTCGTGCTGTCTGAAGATGCCCACCACACCGATTTCTGGTGCCTGCAGTCTTCAGGCTGTAAATCCCGCTGGAGCAGGGCCTGTGTTGGTGGGAACCGTGCTGTGCTGAGCAGATAACAGCGTCTACCACGTAACGCCAAGCGTCGTCTGCCCAGGCACGCGCCCCGTGCTCACCTCGGCCCTGTCTCCTCCTCACGGCTCCAGTCCAGGTGACACAAGCCGACGTCTGCAGTGGTTTCAGATGCACTTGCCTGGGTTTTCCACGTTTCCTGCTCCTCCGCAACACCGCAGCGACAACCCACGCTCCTCCGTGCTCCCTGCAGGCCCACACCACCGGCTGGGCCTGGCAGCTCCCGGGCTTGTTCTCCCTGGGTGCTGCCACCAGCCTGTAGGACCTGACCAGCACTCGGATCCCAAGCTTTTCCGCTTGGATGTTTTAGGGATGAAAGCCTCACTCGGGACGCACTCCGATGACCTTCCTTACCTATAACTGCATTGTCCGACACTGCCCTGCTCAAGCAGGGAGGTCCAGGTGACACCTATGGACTTCACCATGGGGGAGAGCAGAGACTGGAGCTAACGCAAGCAGCTCTTCGACCCTAGCAATCTGCTTTGCAGGGGCCCAATGGAAACCTTAATATTGCTTTCTATTAACTAAGCTCCAAGAACCTAATTGCCACATGACAGATCTGCAAAGCATGTCCTTCTTCAGAGAGCTTTCAGCTTTGGTCCAGGAAATGGGGAATTGCTACAGGAGCGCTGCTCTCGTTCATGAGCATTGCACCTCTAAAGCAAGGAGCTTTTCTGGGCTATTAAATACTGGGTCTCTTCAAGTGATGGTGGCAGCAAATGCTTTCTTCATTTTCAGGCTGTCCTGAAAATGAGAACCCCACTGTTCTTGGCTTATGAAGAAATGACCCACACTTGCCTTATTTCCAGCAAAACCAGAGCAGCGCACACAAAGAAAACCAAAGCGGGTTTCACAGCAGACTGCAGAGTTAAGCTGCTCCAGCTGTCTGTCCTAGCAAAACTGGGAATCCTCATCCCCCCATCAGATCTGAATGTGATTCACAGGAATAACTGTGTGTGATCACGTCCTGATCCAGCGGGCCTGTCCTCCGGCAGCAGAGGAGGGGAGACCCTCCGCGAGCTGATGTGCAGCACGTTCTTTGCAGAGCAAAAACTTTTTGCAGCTTTTCCTGCCTTTTGACTATGGAGCTCATTTGGGGATGAGAGCCCTTTACCTCACTGCCTTTTTTCCCCACCTTTGGTTTGTTTGGCATCTATTTTCTCCCTCCTTTCTACAAAAATATGTTTGTCTCTTTTCCCCACTGGGACTTTTCTGCCTGTCTGGCGGTTCCCCTCCCTTGTAACAATTACCTTAACTGGAAGGCAGGCATCGCAGTGTCCCCAAGCATTGCAGTTTCTGCCGGGAAATACCATGCGGTAATTGAAGGTGTGTTAAATCTCCACAGAACCTCTCCTTATTTGAAAGCGTTCCTCGCTGTTGCATCCAGGTGCCCTAGATAAACCCTGCAATAACAGCTGGATAGATCTGGCACACGGCTCACATTTTAACATCGCTGTGATCTAGATGTTACGATACGTAAGATGTGCATGCGTGTTCTGAAATGACCGTTCAGAAAAAGGTTAAAAACAGCTCTGAGAATGTGTGCCGTTTCAGAAGCCTTAGTATTTTATTCATGATCCAAAACATTCGTTCAGACAAAAAAGCCCTAGGGTGAGATTCAGCTGCAGATATCTCCAGTGGAGGCTTCTTCATCCAAGCTGGTCGCCCTGGAGTCCGTTTGCAGGCAAAATCAACCACTTCCAGCATGTGATTCATCTGGTCTAGTTTGGAGATCCCCTTCCGGATGAGGTCCAAAAGCGCCTGCTTTTCTCCGCTAACTACGGGTGCAGCGGGGACCGGCGCGCTCAGGCGCAGGAGCTACCCGGCAGCCGCCCGTGCCGCCCGGCGCCTGCTCCCTCTGCCCCGCGGGGACCGCTCCACCGAGCTGCACGAGCTGGAAACACCCCGGCGCGTCCGGTTTTTAGCGACTTGCTGTGTGTGTGCCGTGCTGCGGCGCGGGGCAGGGCTGGGAGCCGCGTGCAGCTCCCGCAAAGCGCTCGCGGGGCGCGGGGGCCCCCGTGCCGCCACCGGCTCCTGGCAAAGGGTTTGGGCTCCTCGGCTGCACGGTCTGGACATCAGGAACCAGGCCAGGAACGCGCGCTCGGCGGGAAATAAGTGTCCCCAGGAGCAACTGCTGCTGCAGAGCTGTTGCAGTCAGAGGGAGCGCAGCAGAGAGCGACTCTCGGGATGCTAATTAACCCCGCTTTAGGAAGATATTTATGCATTATGTGCATTCATATGCACATCTACAGGCAATCAAGAGGCTTCTCCTTTTTGCTTGCTAACCCACGGGCTTCTCCCGACAGGCGCACGGGAGCGGCGGGAGCGACCCGCGGTGCTCCGGCCAGGAGGCTGCGCGCGTCCGTGGCCGGCAGGAAAAACATTAAAACGACCGAATTTGCGGAAACCCTGAGGGCAGTGCAGCAGGTCAGCAATGCTGGGGAAAAGATTTCCGTTCGAATTAAGAGCAAGGGCTTTCTATCTCGATGCACTCCTTCATCGCTTGCCGATAGAGCTGTTATAAAGGATCCGGGCGAAAGCTGTCGCTGCCAGACGGCCTCACCAGGCTGCACAGAGACGTTGGGAACCACTGCATTAATGTAACCTGGGGCAATTTTTGCTGTCAACTAGTTAATTGCTGAAGTTGATTGATGTAGCCCCTGATGAGCAATGGGATTATGGCTCCCTGCAGCTTTCGTGGAAGAAAGACAGAGCCGGCGTCGCGGGCGCGCGCGTGCCTGGGCCGGCAGGACCTCTCTCCTAACGCCCCACGGGCGGCTAGCAATGGTCAAGAGATGCTTATAAAGGGACTACCCTGGTGTTTGATGCTCCTTAAGTATAAATGTTCTTCAAGAGTAATTGCCCAGTCCAAATTGTTTGCATAAAATGCTTCGTTTGGATGCACATCATGCTTTAGTTTCGCTGCTCCAAGAGTTACAGCAAAATCTGGTTGGAAGAAAATATTTTGTTTTCACTCGTTTGAATCCCACATTTGGATAAGAGGCAAAATTTCAGAGCGAGAGCAGGGAGAGACCATCCCTGGAGGGGAAGGAGTAACTCCGCTCGGCATCGGACGGCTTCTTCTTAAGACAAGCAAACGGCAGTAACTCCCCGGCGCCAAAGATGGTTCCTGGGAAGGAAGGAGGCTCATGTTCATCAAAGGCGAAGCCAGCCTAAAGCAGACCTGCCGAAGGCAAAGCCAGTACTAGGTTTCCGATGGAAACACTGGAGGTTCCTCAGTGCTCAGGCTCGCACGGCCGACCCCGGCTGTTCCCGGGCTGCTCCCGGCCGCGCGCGCGGCTCCGCCAGCTCCCTCTCCTCCCGCCCCGAGCAGCCAGGGCTGCTGCGAGCGTCCGCATGAAACTCAAAACTTCTAAAATGTCCATCTTAATTAAATGAGTTGCATCCGTGAGGTTCAGCGGCCGGTCATGGCATCTGGGAGACTTTCCCTCCGGTCCTGCGGGAGCAGAAGTAAACCGAGAGAGAAGCGCTTCGTGACTCGGGATGACAACTGTGCGCTTAGAGCTCCTGGCAGAGCAGTTGGCTCGCCAAAACCTGCTCTTAACAATATCCTTTTTATTCCGGGGGCCCAAATCGGCCGCCCGCGAAGTCGGCTGGCTTTTGCGACTGATTTCAGTGCAGCCCTCGCTCGGCCCGGGCACGTGCCCTCGGCGCTGCCGGCAGCACCAGCGGGGCCTCGACTTCTAGCCCGGGTGGTAGTTTTTTAAGGGAATTGGCCATTTTTATTAAAGTGGTTATTTCACCAGGAAGCAACGCATCCGACTAGAAAATATCAAGCAAAAATAAATGCCCGCTTAACCCAGGCGTATGGGAACAGAGCGTTATTTTTAATCATGCCTTTAAAACAGCAACCGCCAATCTTTGGCCCGAAGCTTTTATAACCCAAAGGCAGACGCTGCTCTGGATCTCTCTTCCCACGCGCCGCCTCGCCGCGGGGAGCCTGGGGCCGCGGGGTGCTGCGGGCCGGCCGAGCGCGGGTGTCCGAGGGGCTCCCGCCGCTGCAGGGCCGGGGTCTGCCCCACGTCCCCCCCGCCCCGAGACAGCGCCTGCCTCCAGGAGACCCCGCTCCGGAGCCAAGAGAAGTTGCTGCCTCCATGAATCGATCCCTCTTGGTGGTGCCATCTCTGCAGGCGCCCGGTTGGCGCAGCCTGGGACTTTGGGAGCTGGGGCTCTTTTTTTTTTTTTTTTTAAAGAAAAATGAAACAATGAAATCACACTTTTTTTTCCCCCTGCTTGAAGCAAAGATCCAGGCAGTGCTCATCCTCCTGAGGACCAAAGCATGCCCCACAAGCGCAGCAGGCTGGGCAAGCCGGTACCCTGCACCTGCACACGCTGCAGGAGGGAGCAGCATCAGCTGCAGCCACCGAGGGACGGATGCACCTCGCAGGAGGGGACGCACGGCTGCCACCCTGGAGGGGGGTGCACCTCGCAGGGGGGTGCGCGGCTGGGCGATGCGTGGGTGCCACCTCGCAGGGGGAGGCCGGCGGCAGGGATGCAGCTTGCAGGGGGAGGCACAGGCGAACTTTGCCAGGGGATGCACGGGAGCAGCGTGCAGGGGGAGGCAGGGATGCACCCCGCAGGGGGGTGCACAGATGAACCCCTCAGGGGGATGGACCCGCAGGGGGGTGCACAGACGAGCCTTGCAGGGGGACGCACCCCGAGGGGGGATGCACCCGGAGGGGGATGCACCGATGAGCCTTGCAGGGAGATGCACCCCGAGGGGGGATGCACCCGGAGGGGGATGCACCTGACGGGGAGTGCACAGACGAGCCTCGCAGGGGGACGCACCCCGAGGGGGGATGCACCCCGAGGGGGATGCACCGACGAGCCTCGCAGGGGGCTGCACGCCGCAGCGGGATGCACCGCCCGGCCGCACGCAGGGGGTCCGGGGCGGTTGGGGGGTCGCGGCGCCCCGGCTGCAGCGGGCGAGGCCGCAGCCTCCCGGGTGCCGCGGCGGCGGCAGAAGTTGCCGGGCGCGGAGGGCGGCGGGGCCGCGCCGGGAGCAGCCTCTGCGCGGGGGCGCGCAGCCCTGCGGCACCACATTCCCTTGCAGGAGCGCACGGCGCGGGGGGGGGACGGGGACGGGGACGGGGACGGGGACGGCGCTGCCCCTCCGCGCCGGCGGCGGGGCCGCTGCGCAGCGCGGCATGACTCACTACGGAGCAGCCCGCGCCGCAGCGCGGCGGGACGGCCCGGCTCCGCGCCGCCCCGCGCAGGGGGCCGCGGCGATTGTTCCAGAAGGGCGCGGGGCGCTCGCGCTAAGAAGCGACGAACGATACCGGGGGGACGATAAGCCCCGCGCGCGCAGGCGGCGGCAGGCGGCCCCCGCGCCCGCGCAGCGGCCCCCGCAGCAGCGCGGGGGGCGGCGGCGCGCGCGCACATGTGACCCCGCGCACCAATGCGGGCGGCGCTAGGGCCCCGGGGACCCGCGCCCGGCGCGGCGGCCCCGCCGCACTATAAATGCCTCTCCAAAATGCAGCGCAGCTCCTTTCTCCCTTCCCCGCCGACCCCGCCGCTCCGCGCCCCTGAGCCGCCCCCGCCGCCGCTGCCTGGCGGGTCTCCGGCCCTGCTGCAAGCCCCGCTCCCCCTCCCCCCTTTTTTTTCCTCCCCCCCCCTTTTTTTTTTTTTCCTTCCCTCCTCTTCCTCCGGCGGCCGGTTTGCATGCATTGTTTGTCTCCCAAGATGGTTTGTGAGACTAAGATTGTGGCGGAGGACCATGAATCGATGCCAGGATCCAAAAAAGATACGATCATTGTTTCTTCCTCCCAGATGTGGCCCTCCTTGTCGGGCTCACCTCCCTCCCCCGCGCCGCCTCTGAGCGCCGCGAAAGAGGAGCTCAGGAAAGACAACGTTTACATACGCGAATTTCACCCTTCCGAGCAAGAGGTGGTGCGCCGCATATTTTACGAAGGTATCATGGAAAGGATCCCTAACACGGCGTTCCGGGGGTTAAAGCAGCAGCCCCTCACCCAGCTGCTCTACGGGCTCCTGGCGGGTGAGTACAGGCTCCGTTTGGGGGGAGGGGTCGCGGCTCCCCCCGCCGGGAACGGCGCGGGGGGCGGCAGGGCTGCGAGCCAGCCCCGCGCTGCAGCAGCAGCAGCCGCCGCCGCCGCAGCATCGCCCGGCGCGGGCGGCCGCGGAGCCGCAGCGCTGCGGCGGCTGCAGCGGGGGTGGGGCCGCGCGCGTTTTAGGGCGGGGGGGTGGTGTGTGTGTGTGTGTGTGGCGGGGGGGCTCCTCGCGTAGGTTGCGCGGGGGCGGTGCGGGTGGGGGTCGGGCACAGTCGTTTTTCCAGCTCTCCCCGGCCGGGGCGGCGGGGGGAGGCGGCGGGGAGCGGTGCGCGGCTCGCCCCGCGCTCTGCGCCGCCCCCGCGCTGCCCCGGGCGCGCGCACGGGGGGGGGGGGGGCGCGCGGGGCCGCCGCGTTCCGGCGTTGCCTGGAGACGGCCGGGCCCCCGTGCGGAGCGCGACCCCCCCCCCCCCCCCACGCCGCCGGGGGGGCCCCCGGGGCATGCCCGGAATAACCTCCGCGAGGTGCCCCCCCACGGCAAATAGTGTGCCTTGCCCCCCCATTGCAAGCGGTGTGCCCCCCGCTTTGCAAATAGTGCGCCTTGCCCCCCCCCCTTGCGAATGGTGTGCCTTCCGCCCCCTCCCCCGTTGCACATGATGGGTGCCCCCCTTGCAAATGTCCCCCCCCGGCAGGCAGGGGGGCAGGTCACCCTGCTGCCCCCCATGCTGGCAGGGGCCCGTGTGGCGGGGGGAGCCCTGCAGGTGACGCGGGGCACCCCGGTTTCGGGGTCCCGGTAGCCCACCACAGCGTGCCTGGCCCCGAGCAGAGGGGCTCCCCCCCCCCCCCCCCCAAGGCGGTGGGGGTTTCGGGGGGCCGGGGCGCCCTGGCTGTGCGCGGTACCCGCCGAGGCCCAGAGCCATGCCGCAGCGTGGGGCGAGCGTGGGCCCGGGGTGCCGTCCCCGCGCGGGGCTGCGCGGCCGGGGCTGCCCAAGCGCTTAAAACGCTCGGCCTCGAAACCATCAGTCGCATCGCTCACGCAGACGTACTGCAAACGTGCATTTTGTGTGTGCTTTTTCTCTTAAATTTATTCTTTCTGATGAGTTTGCGTTCCGAAATCAACACTAAATTCTCTTTTCTGACAGGTGTCGTTTATTTCTCTTCCTTATCTCCATAGTGATGTGCTTTGTGGTGACCAGGTCCTTCCTGCTGACCTGCTGCTTGCCCGTCGTGCTGATGGGCATGAGGTACTACTTCAGCAGGAAAGTTATCCTCCACTATCTCGACTGCGCGCTGCGCACGGACATGTCCGACATCGAGCAGTATTACATGAAACCGCCAGGTGAGCGCGCGGCCCCGCGGGCGCCGTCCCCCGCGCTTGCTTTCGCCCCTCTCGCCAGCATCGAGCCAGCTCCAAGCGTGGCTCTGGGACCACCCCAAGCCCACCTTTTCTTTTTTTCCCCCTTTCTTTTGCATTTTTTTGCCTTTTTTTTTGCATTTTTTTTAAGACGGGTGCTCAGCCCAGGGAGACCTCAGGCGCCCGGGGGGGCACGGCGGTCTGGCTGCGTCCCTCGTCTCCTGAGCGTCCCGTTCCTTGGCGCCTGGCGCTGGCTCTCGGCGTGGGGGCGAAGGGCGGCATAGCCCAAACGCCCAGGCGAAGCCGGTTTAGTTGTCGCATGCGTTTTGCCCGTGCGCGTTGAGAAGACCCTCCCTCAATGCAGGCGCCTTGGAAGAGGCGCAGGCCAGGTACGTAAGGGGCTGCCGCCTCCTCTGACGCCGTGCGCCTTCGTCCGCGTCTGACACGCATGCATGCGCGTTGTGTAAGTATAACACCCAACGCTAATATCTGCCTGTCAAGCTGCAAAAGGTCTCCTACGTGATTATTAAAAAAATGCTCTTGCAGGATTTGGCAAGCTGGGAAGGTGATGTTTCCATCTGGGGTGGCGATGAGAGCCAGCACAAGGGGATATTTGGGGGGTCGCTTGAAATCGCCTGACTTCGAGGGTCGTTATTTGTGGTGGCTCCGTACAAGCTGGGCGAGCAGAGGTAATGGCCGGTAACTCGTGTTAGTTATTCCTGCTTTCTTGGAGTAGCTACTCTTTGTTTTTCCACATGACCATGATTTCCCTGAATCATTGCTGTTGCCCGAGCGTGACGGACCTCCTTGTAGGAGTCTCTCCTTGGTCGCTTACAGCATGAATCGGAGAGAATAGAATAGGAAATACTGTAACCGCAAAGTTTCCTTTTCTGCTGTGCAGTTTTAAGCTCTTCTAAAATTACGATCATCCTGTAATAAAAATCTCAACACGTCTTAAGTGCTTTCTTCAGATCTCGTTTCCCATCTTAGTGCCGGTCTCATGCAGACCTTATCCCGTCGTATGCAGATGTTGCATTGAACTTGGTGTCTGGTTTTGTAAAAACCAGCCGATGTGCGACTTGTGTGTAGCTTGCACATCATTAAAAACTCAAACTTCATTAAAGCTGTTGCCACAAAAAAGAGCTCGTAGCAAAACATCTGAAAAACATCACGGCCCTCCGCAGTGAGGTTAGTCAGTGCACTGTCCTGGAGAGAGCAATCGGGAGCTCCAGCAGAAGAACGCTTAACGTGGGCTTCATAGGTGTTTGAGCTGCGCCTTTCATTAAGGTTTATGATTTGTATGGCCAGACTTGAGGGCAGGGATCAAAGTGGCCATGTTTATAACACTACTGTTTGTAGAAAGTCAAGAAAATGCCTTCAAAAGAAGAGCGAGGAATGCCCTCACTTTGTTTAAGGTCAGCAACGTGATCCAGTCCAGTTGCGTCGACACCATGACTTGAAAGCATCGCGTTGCTTTTATTTGATGCCTTGAAGGGCTGATTTCAACTTTGCAGTAAGTGTGTGGGCTTTAATTTTTGACGGAGTTTAATCGTATGTAATTAGGTTTGTGCCATGCTGTGAAAAGCAGATTTATGGGATCGTTGGTATTTGTTAAAGGTTCTTGGTGGTGGTAGTGTAAAGCAAGTTGGCTAGAGTCATAGTTAGGTGAGTTTGTGCAGTGTCTGTCCATTTGGCGTGAAAGTGTGTGGTGCTGCTTGGTGTAGCTTTGCGGGAGGCTTGAATGCAGTATTTTGCTCCCGTTTCCCCCCAAAATACAGGTTTCAGGTCTCTTCCTTATAAGACACCACTATAAATATAGTCTGCTTGGAAGAGCTTTGAGTTTTGGGTGCTCTTGAGGTTTAAAACTTGCATCATCCCTTTTAACGTATTGAGAACGACCAGCAAAACGCCAGCTCGGTTGTCCCTGCCCAACGGAGGGACAGGGCACCGGAGCGGCCTCTGCCCCGGGCTGTCGCCTATCCCAGAGCTCACCAGCTAATGCGTGGGTGCCGCAGGTCGCCGCAGGGGCGAGAAGGGCTCATCCTCTGGAGTCATGCACATCGCTCCAGCCAAGGTACCGGGGTAACGCTCTCCGTTAGACCCTAGGGAAGAAATCGCCAGTGTGGCGCGTCATCTGCAGTGCTGTAGGGGCATTGCTAGCGCCTCTGTAGTTAAGGCAGTGGTAATGACTTTGCTTAAAACCAGGTTTAAGTCTCTTGTCCTTCTCAGGTAGATATTCCTGCTCTGCCCCCAGGCTGGAGAGGCTTGTGAGTACGTCTGGAGAAGGCCAGGCAAGAGGGGGAGGCCAAAGCGGCTGAGTGGGGTGTAGCGTAGTGCACCTCGACAGCAGGTCTTGGCCTTCTCCTCCATCTGCTCGGGGAAGGTGCTGGTCACCTTGTCTCTGGCTCCACTGGAGCCCTCCATTGGAGAGTCCTCGTTTACGTGCCTGAATATTTTTTAACATGGAAGATAGAAGGGAGTGTTTCTGTGGTGGGTTTAAGACTCGCTGGTTTTTATGGTGACAAATGCAAAGGCAGAGCTGCAACATGGTCCCAAGGTTTCGGATGCTTTGCACTGTCCCTTGTGCAACAGCAAACAGCCGCTGGTAAGGCAGAAGTTGATGAAAAAATATTTTAACTGCTGAAATGGATCATTTTCGGTAGTTTTGGCAAAGCACCTCTGCAGACTGCAGATGGCTTTAAAAACAGTGACCAAAAGGACATGGTTTGCAGCGGGATTTGGCTCCCTTGACTCTCTTGGTTTGCTCGGAAATCGCCGCCACCATGGCGGGTACGGGAAGCCCACACTTTGGTTGCTGCTCTGTGACTTTTGATAGATGCTTTCTGTAGTAATTGCCAAGCTTAATGATTAGTATTAGTATTTAGCAATTCCTTGTGCTCTTAACGCTGTATTAAATTTTTTCTTTTCTTTTGCAGTTTTTCTGAACTGCTGGTCTCAGTTGGTTATTATTGTAAATTTCCTCTGCTGGGTTTTGTATGAGCTGAATATAGGTGCTGACAGTGATTTTGCAGAAGTGCAATCAAATCTTTGTTTTCTCCTGCCCCCTTACCCTTACGGCAAGGATCTGGCAGGATGCTTTGGCTAGCATTTGGCTGTAAGCTTGTGTACAGTGGATTGCCTTGAAATTGCTGCTGATTTCAAAGGAATTATCTATGTATTGAGTTCTGTGCTTGACTAAGGGCTTAAAACACAAGACTGAATGGTTAAAACACCTTCTTGAGCTATGTGTAAAATTATCTCTCATTTAAAAATAGCACTTGCTGGAAATTTCCTGGTTTGGGTTGTTTTTTTTTCCTCCCTTCAAAGACAACAAAAAAGGCACTGGGGCAGTTGAAAAGAAAGGAATTGGATAATAGGCTTAATTGTCAACCAGAGTCACTTAGATTCTAGTAAACAAAAATAAGAAGAAGAAATTAATTTTAAATAGAGCCCAGCCTCTTGCATTTCTCCACACAAATAAGAGTAGCACAGCTGGAGCGTCTTTTATGGTCTGATGATTTTGATGACTAATCAATTTTGCAGTGTCTCCTCAAGCGTCTGTCGCAGTTGGTTGCTTGCTATATTTTTGCCGTGGCTTGGAGATCAGAGTGATTCTTCCGCGGTTGAGGTCTCAACTGGAGAACTGTTGGAAAATGGAGCTCCTTGCTCCCAATATGAAACTGTTGCTCTCCAAAATCGGCAGAGTTAGGGCTTTGGCTGACAAACTCTAGCAGGTCCTTTGGTGGTTTAGGATGCTCTTTCACGCAACTGTCTCTGCATCCTTTGGCTGGGTGCCCTTGCTAGAGGTGCATCCATGTCGTTGCAGTTCGTGGCACCTCGTGGCTGTCTCAGTGGCCTTCCCTGGAAGCTTAAAACTTATCCTGACTATCAGGCTTTCCTCCTCTCCAGGTAGCACCACCATGTCAAGCAGGCGTGTAGTAAGACCTGCACAGGACTCTGCAGAAACAGCTGTATTTTGAGGGTTAAGAAAGGTTTGCTTTAGTTAAGTAGTTTTCCTCATAAAATTATGACAAATTTGGGCTGAAATAGTGTCTTCTTTCACCGAAGAAAATCGGTCATTCATGCCAGTTTGTGTGAGCCGGGTCAGTGGAGCTGATGCAGCAGGGCAAGGACAGGCATCAGCAGCGCCACAGTGAAGAGCGATGCTCCATTTGGCAGCAGGAGACAGGGAGACTGCGAGCTCGATGCCTCCATCAGGGAGGGCTCTGGGGGTGTTGAACAGGGAGGAGGTGTGCCTCAACCCTCCTCGTCCAGACTGGTGATGAGCAGAGCTTTCCCGTCCTGCTGCCCTTTGTCCCCCACCATGGGAGGATGCAGATGCAGAGGTGGCATCAGTGTCCCAAGCGCCCTGGGATGGGACTGTATCCTAAGCAAGAGGGGCTAGAGAAGGACAACACATGAGGATTCAATTCCTTCTGCTCTTGGGCAACCGGGTGTGTTTTTCTGAGCTGAGCCTATGAGAGGGATGTCCTGCGCCATTTCATTCTTGGCAGAGATTTCGGGATCAGGTTTGTCTTCCAGAACGACATCAGTTGAGGTGAGGTCAGAGTCGGCTGGTCAGGATGAGATCAGCACTGTTCGTTCCTGTTGAGGTGCTCTTTATTTCTCACCGTTGGTGGGACATCTGTTTAGGTAAAGAGCAAGCATTTTGGTGAGTCGTGCTTATCAGCTCTTGGATCAGTGGTTTTATGGCGCTGGAACAGAGGTTACATTGGAGGAGTTGAACTCAGGTGCGAAAGAAGATGGATGTGAAATTGTGTGATACCTACCAACCTTGCTCAGCTGCTGGCAAACCCTTGGGGCACCTCTTGTGTCAACAGCCCTGCTTCACCCTGGGCATGCTTTGGGTGTGCATGGCACCTAGTTGTTTTGGGGATACCGAGCTGGCATAGGGAGTGCCTGGAATAGGTAAAATCCAGGGGCCACCCTAGGAGGAGACCTTGGTTTTCTGTGTCATGGCTGAGAGCTCCACATGCTTTGCTAGCAGCTATACTCTGCCATGCCTTTGCAAGAGGAGAGGGTTTCTCCCCAAAATGGAGCTCATCAGCGTTAGCTCCCTGCAAAGCTCCTCTTGAGCAGCGTGTCCAAGCGAGCTGTTGGCGCGTTGGCTCGAGGCAAGTTAGAGCTCTTGGTCAAATCGAGGAGCCTGGTTCTTAGCTCCCAGCACGGATCAGGGTTTGGCTCAGGTTGGTCTGCCGGCCTTGGTGCTCCACGACGTAGGGAGGGGCACGGGGTGGGCTTGAATCCCCTGCGGCGGAGGGGGGAGGCGACGGAGCCCAGTTCTTCCACATTCTGGGTAAGGCGCAGGCAGCTGAGCTGCCAGATAAGGGGGAACGAGGCTGCCGCTGATAACATTGTTTTGGGAGAATAGAGCTGCTCTTGCTTGCTCTGCAAAGAGAGGGCTTAGTTACCTGCCTCCGGGAGAGGGAGAGCTCGGGGCTGCTGCTTGCCCGTGGAGGAATGTGTTTTCCCAGGCCCTGCCCAGGTTGTTGGTGCCCGAGAGGCAGCAGGAATCTGAGGCATCTACCAAGCATTTCTTGTTGGCTTCGGCAGCGCGCCGACCTCGGGGGCCTGCCAAACGCCTGAGCTGGCTGTCGTGAATCCCGTTTTTTCATGCTTGTGTCTCCTCACCTGCTGCATGAGGAGATGAGGAGCCCAGCGTGGGGCTTGGGGTTGGCTCTGTGAGGCAGAAAGCCCAGAGGAGAGGCTGTGACCTTATCAGCCCCTTGAGTCGCGGCGGCGTTCTCCACCGGTGCTGGGAGTCGGCGATAGGTCTCTTTCTTGGGCAGCCAAGGGCCTTCCTGCAGACATCTCCCATGGTGGCACCTCTGCGGTTGAGGGAAGCTGCCTCAGGCAATGAGCTCTGCGGATCAGGGAGTTCCTGCAAGGCTAGGATTAGAGTTTTAACCTCCGTTTTAATCTATAGTGGAAAGTATATTTAATAAGAATTCTGAAAATATGTCAAACACTGGCCTCGTATCAGATGGGCGATTGGTGATACTGCTGCTTAGCAGTTCCCAGCATCTCTTCATGTTCAGTGTCTGTACTGAGTCGAATTTGTTGGGAATCTTTAGGAAAAAGAGTTCCTCTGTTGCCAGGAGTTAAGCATGTGTTCTGCCCATCCTTAGGGATTGACCAAAATAGATACATTTTTTCCTTTGAATCCTGTGAAGTGTCTTTAAGGTTGGGTTCCCTCTCCCAAAACCCACCTCCTTGGATACAGTTTGGGCCTGTTGGGTGGCCGGCCTGTTTCGTTTGCAGATGAGCCTCTTCCGCCTGCAGAGCCTGCTCGGTCCTGGTCCCACCAGCGCTGGCCCCAGGGTGTGCATGGCCATGGGCACCCAGCGCTCGGGGCCGCGCTCGCAGGGGACCAGACCAGACCCTCCACGTCATCCTCCCAGAGCCCAGTCCCCTGGCGCTTCTTCGGGACGGCGTCCTGTGCGCAAATGGGATAAAGCCGTTCAGTTGCAGGCTGCTGCAGCTGCCTTTATTTATCCCTGGAATATGCGCACACGCACGAGCCCCTGCCTAAGTGTGCACATCCATAAGCCAGAAATAGATTGCGCTTCTGATCCACTAACTTTGGCATGTTGCCACGTGAAAATTAGATTAAAACGCATGTTATAGTAAATTCTGCAGAGTAATGTAGCCTATTTTTTCCACGTAGTCAAAAACTGACTCTAAAGGCAGTCTATAATTGACATGATTGTCAGTTAATGCAGCAGTATTTAAATTAGTAGCCGTGACTGGATAGATAGGATGCTTCGGAAAGAGCAGCAAGCTCTGCATGCAGGTATTAGAGTTTTAAATAACCCCGGTGCATGCAAGTGCTATTAAGTAATCTGCGATACAAGAAGTAATACACTGATGTTCCATTTACACAGTAGTTTTTTTAGACACAGTTAATTTCTCAAGACCTGCAAACACAAGCAATGCAGGGCCTTATCAACTCTAAAATGGCAGGAGCATCAGGCATTCTGCTTTGATCTGGCTTTGAGTAATTTTTTTTTAACGTTTTCTCCTGTGCTGGATGCTTTCTGACGGTATGCTTGTGTCCATTTTCTCCTGACAGTCTGTGAATAAACCCTAAGAAGGAATGTGGGATTTTCTCCTGAAGTTTAAATGCAAATTAATGCATCTTTTAAAGGGCGTTTGGTTTTTCTTCCTTCTGTCAGCTGCTTTCTTGGTAATGGCAAAGATTAAAAAATTACCCAAAAGCCTGTTTTGGGTTAGAATTTTCAAAATAATCTGAACTTGGGCTTCATCTTAGGTATCTAAATTGTGGCAAGATTTGCAGAAGTACAAAGCTTTGCGCCCCCTCTGACACTGCATCTTGACTTTAAGAGCGTGAGCTGCAAATCTTACTCCCACGCGCCAGAGGTATTTCACCACTTAGGATTTTTCCAAAGCTTCAGTGGTTAGAGCTGGTTCCCCGCAGAGTGCACACTTCAGTACCCAAAGACTTTAGAAATTAACGGTTGGTATCGATCTGCATCTTAAGGCCTCTGAATATTTTTGGGAAAAAAAAATTGTGATAGCCTGGATACATGGCCTAGTTTTCAAGATTTATCTTCCAAAATTTCTCCCAATTTAAAACAGATTTTGAAAAATCAGTGTATTTGATTCAACTTACGTTTTTATTCAGGCGCACTGTATCAGAGTACCTCGGAGGGGAACTGCCCCCTCTAAAAGGAGCTGCAGTGATGTTTAGTGCCTAGTCTGAGGCTGCAGCTTAAAATCGGCACCGGCTGGAGGGAGCTTGCCCGCTCCTGCCGGAAAGCCCTGCCCGCTGGGCGCTTACCGAGCTGGACAGGAGCATTGCACAGCTTGTGCGCTTATTTTTTTAATGCAGCGCTGCAGACCTGTTACAAACAGTGACATGCCTGATGCGCCCGCGTCGCTGCAGCCGAGCCGGCCCTGCCGCGAGCCGGCGGATGCGCGGCCCTTTGTTGCTGCTCTCTGCGTCAATGAAACGGGCAGCTTCAAAGCGTGTTTTAGGTTTAATCCCCCCATAGGAAGCTGAGGAATTTTTTTTTTTCCTAGCAAGTAGCTAATGAAAGCAGTCTTAAAGCAAATCCAAAGATAGCAGCGTGTCTCATAGCTTTTACTCGCAAATCTATTATTTGTAACCAGCAGTGATAATCAGACTTTCCTGATAAGGGCAAACTAGAATCCCCATGAGGCCTCAGCCTGGCTTTTTTATTAAGGGTGCATCAGAAATAGTTGATAACAGTCTAGTTACAGACAGGTATAAGCCACAGCATCTGTAACAGATGGCTTTGACCCAAGCTTTTAAGCACTCTACTGACCTAGTGAACCCTAGCAATCCATTAACTATTTATGCAAGCATATACTATATTAGTCATTATCATCTTCCATAACTGTTTGACAGATGTTTCATTCAAGAATTGCAAGTGTCATTTCTCACCGGGTAATTCTACAATTTTGACCTGGAACTCCTACAGCTTCATGGCAAGCTGGGGTTGTGTTTTGAAATGTGATTCTGTGAATTAAAAAAAAAAAGTTGTGTTTTTTATATAGATAACAGAATAAATGTATTACACATGTATTTTTAAATAGCTGCGTGGGATATTGCTATTGAAAATGGGGTTTGCAACAGCGTGAGAGTTAATAGAAAAATATAATGCATTAGTCTCGCATCAGTGTATACTGCTGGAAATGATAACTTGCAAGTAATATTTCTGTCACTTAAAACTTGTGTACTGCTTTTAGGATTTATCCAAACGGAAAAACTGAAAACCAGAGGTTTTGTAAGAAAATGATTTCTCGGTTCAGGAAATGGAAAATAAAAGGGAAAATAGCTTTGATCCAAACTAAGCTGATTTACTCTTCCCTCTGGATTTTTTCACAATGAGGAACCAAAAATCTCTAGGGTTGAATGTAATACTTTCTTCAGCCCAAAACAAAATTGGTGGTGGTGCTGTAGGCTTCCTTAAGAAACCAAGGCTAGACCCAGGTATATTTTACAAAATGCTGGTCGCAGTAGAGCCATGAGCGCAGTATCTGTGCCGCCCTCCCAGGCAGGTGCCCCGAGTGCTGTGCTCTCAGGGGCTCCGGTCCTTGCCTGGCGTTATTAAATGCTTGCTGAGCCAGCCCGGGGCACTGGGGTCTGGTCCCTGCGTCACTGCACGTGCGTGGGGCGAGCTGTTTGCGGGATCAGGGCCAGTCTGGGGTTGGCTGCATCTTTCTTCCCAGCTTTGGTGACTTCGGGACAAATCTATCTTCTGCTTTGAATTGACAATTTTTTTAATTTTTTTTAGTAAGTAATCTACTTGCCTAGATCTATCCTTGCCCACCACTAATTGCTGTCCAAGCTGCTCCTACCCTCCCTTGTCAACGCGCTCGAGCCCTGACTTGGAAACCAGCACCAGGGATGCGAGTGTGTTTGCTCTGTAGAGTTGCAGCTCTTGGTCGCTGTGCCAGCACTGCTAATAGAAATTTTTCCTCTTCCTACTCCGTGCCACAGTAGTTTTGGCATTGGATCATCAAATTTCTCTCCTGCTCTTCCAGGCTTGTGTCAAACGGCGATGTTTGCTTTTTTCCCCCCTCGTTTGAATGCCCCTGGGCTCTTTTGTCCATCCCTGTGTTGAGTTTCCCTAGTGGGTTTGTCCAGCCTAGTCCTTATTTCATTAGTCACTTAAAGGGTTTCCCAAGAATGGTCCCACACCCACTATCTCTGTGTGTCTCATCTGTCCCTCCCCTTCCCTTAATGGGTTTTAATTTGTATTTATTTCCCGTTGCTTAATTTCCTTCTCTAAGTACTTCGTTCTCTCTCTTAGTTTCTTTCACATGTTTTGTACAGTTAGCAGAATTATTTACTTTTGTTGATCCATATTCAGAATTAGAATCAAAGGTGGAAAAAATGGAGCTGAGCAGTATGAGGATATTGTGTCTATTAAGCTAAAACCCCTGTGTGTTGGGGCATAAACCCATGTGTTGATGGTGGGGGGAGAAAATGTTTTGCCTAAAGGCAAATGAACTTCTAGCAACAGGATTTCTGGCACCTTCTCGGAAGGATCTGACCTACATCGCTCTTGGATGTATCTGGACAACATGACCTGTTGATCTCTTCCAGCATGACTGTTTCTATAAAACCCATTCTTTCAATTTTCATAGGATATTCTTCATAAAATCACTATTGCAGTTAGAGTATAGGGAAAAAAGCACTTCCATTTGCTGAGATCAGGGCTTTTTGTTCTTTTTTTGGAGGTGCCAAATCTGTTCGTGCTCCCTGGAAGTAGCTAACGGCGTCAGAAACACGGTGTAACACTTCTAGTGGGAATCCAGGGAAGACCTAAATATGTAGTCTTTCAATTTAAAATAATGTAAGTAGTAGAGCTTGCAAATAGGAGCTTTTGAAAATAGACTGTTTTGGAGCACCTGCCATTTTTAAGCACTAACTGATTTTAGATGATGGTTAGTTAGAGAACAAAGCAATGAAAGGATGTCAGAGGTTCACCTTCTGTCTGCTCAACAGCAATTTTCTGTGTCCCACATGAATGTCTGTGTAAAGTCACCTTTACTGGAATTTCATCATTAGTGGTGGGTTTTGTTAAAGAAGAGACAGCACGGATGGGGAAGCTATTTTAAGAAAGAGATGGTAATGAGAGTTCAGGTGAATTTTTAAAAATCCAAACTGTTTAAACACCTTTTCAATCTTCTGCTGCCTGTAAAGTCGATTAGATTTGCTTAATGGCTATGAAAATATACGGTTTGAATCTTTTTTTTTTTAAACCTGCAAATGTTCAGTGGATAGCATTGATCTCTGCCTCTCAGGCAGTGATTTTCTTTGGGGAATAAGCCATCATCAGGTTTTACGGGGCTTTTTTTGAGCCACCAGTACTCTGAAAAGCATCAAAGCATCTGAGGAGATTCTTAAGAAGTGGGAGCACTTTTCATGGACAGCTCAAACAGCTAAAGAGGATTTCAGTGGGATTCTAAAAAATAATTTAAAAAAGAAATCACATTCACAGGGATGGAACCTGGAGTTTAGCTAAAGCTTCAGTGAAGCCTTTGCTTTAACTTAACCGTGTGCTTAAATTCCTTGTCTTTCATTGGGGGTTTGGAGTACACCTAGGGGCACCCTCCAGCACAGGGCCAGATGTCGTTTGGTTCTTCGCAGGGAGTCTGTGGCCTTAATGGGAAATGCAGTGACAGAGCCAGCGGGTCTTGGTTTGCTGTGTGCGCTCAGCAGTGCCTGTGAGATGAGTTTGTGAGGTCTTGGGGAAAGCTGGTGCATGAGAAGGAAGAGTTACTTCATCTAGGAACCTGCTCATGCCAGGTGCTGGTAGTTATGTTCATCTTGCCCTGTTTTAGCATCAGGTATTGGGGTTTAGTATTATTTAGTGTTGCCTTTTTGTTTGGGAAAATCCACCAAATCCTCAAAATACTGCACTTCCACCCAGATTCATGTAGATTTGTGTATCTCCTGGCTAAGGTCGCTGAAGGTGCTGCTCACGTTCATAAGTTGATCCTCTTTAAGCAATTACTCTGTGGATGAGCATGCCACGGCTAATAGTACACTGCACAGAAGTATGTGCTTTCGCTAGCTCTGACCATGGTGTCCTTCGGTTCCCACGTGTTGCCTTCCCATGTGTGAAGTGATGTGGTGTCACCTAGTTGCTCCGCTGATTATTTTACAGATCTCTTTCAAATCCTGAGATCTCGTGGTTGGTATTTAGGCCGAGGCCCTGGGCAGTGGGACCTTGCTCAAATGGGTGTTGGATGGGCTGATGGTAGATGGTCATCGCGGAAGATCTGGGAATAACTGGAGTGAGTAGGTTTGTGTTGTGACTTTTTGGCTGGAATGGTCTGGTGCAGCAACATGGGGAACAGGCTTTGTTTTGAGATGGAGATTTACACGTGTAACTTTGATTTTATGTTAATGCATCACCCACAGCAGGTCCATTTCTGTGCCCAGCCTGACAGATGTTCATGTATTTATGGATGCAGAATTTTCTTTTGATGCCATGTTGAATAAATGTGCTAGTTTCAGCCTGGATGTAGTAGTTTGGAATTACACTCAAGATGTTTGCCTTAATGTACTAAAAGAAAGGCATAGCAGCACATTGTTTTTAACAAGAGTGAGCATCTGGGTGTGGATGTGCCCACTTCACTGGGGCATTGCCCTGGCTTTGCAAGGGGCCGTGGCGTTGGTTTGCTGAAGGCTAAAACTGAAGGAACGTGTGGTGATGCAGGTGCTCATGGCTGCTTGGTGGAGTCCATAGCATGGTGCAGCGCGCTGGCAGATGGAGGCAGACAGAAAATACTGAGGCTCTCCTAGAGGCTTTTTGTTTCCATGAGTTACACGACAGAGAAGTGAAATCTTGCCCAAGTTGTTCGTGTTGTCCCTGACGTGTAACGCTCCTGACGGTGGGGGATGAAAAAGCACTTTACTGTGGCGTAAGCAGGTGGAGCAACTGAAGCAACTTTACACCAGGGCCGAATTTGGCTGTGTTAGGTGTAAATATAAATCTCCAGGGATTAAATATTTACAGTGAATCTAGAAAAATAGGACTGCAGGCAAGAGTGGTGTGAAGTTACCATGTGGTGCCGAGGGGGATTATCTCAGGCAGGTGATATCTAAGGACGGATGGCACAGGTAGATTCAGAGGCTTCTCCTGTCGTTGGAAAAAGCCCCCAAACACAAGTTTTCTTCTGGTCAGAAGCTGCGTTCTCTGCAAGCTGAAGCATCGGTCCTGTCTCTACTTCTAGTGTTGGATGTCACAAGCACATGGAAGACCCCTCTCCCAAGGGAAAGGCGGTGTTTCTTGGCATGGTGCACATGGAAATTGCATTTTTTCATTACCTTCCATGTCAGGGTGACTCTTCCCAAAGACAGTGTGTAGCGCAGATGGCAAGAGGACAGAGAGAGGGTTGGCTTGGTTAGTTGACCAGAGGAGCCTCTTTCTCCCTTCTCCTGCTCCTTACCTAGAGGTTGGGGGGATGGCTTTGACCCATGGGTTGTGGAGGTTGGATGGGATTGATCCTAGTGAGAACTGCACACCAGAAAGCCCTTGGGGACTGGTTTGGGGAGGACAGAGGCCATGCTAGGAGCTGTGCTTCATCACCACCCTGATTTCTTGCTTCTCAGGCCCTTCCCAGTCTGTTGCGATGGATTTTAGGGCCTCGCCTTAACGTTAGCATGGCAGATTGTGACCATTAGCATGCCATGGCATGAAGGGATGGGCTGGTCCTGGTTGATTTCTGACTGGTCTCCTGTGCTCTGGGAAAGCGTGTGTGTGTGCACATGTGTGTGCATAGCACCATTGCACACTGCTGCGATAGAAATAGGAAGAAATATTCATTGCCTGTACTGAATCTGTGCCTTGAACCTTTTCTTACTTTTTCTCTCTTCTACTTTGAGTGATCGATTCTTCATGGTAGTTGAGAGAAACTATAACTCCTTACGGCTGCGGTGTTTCACTCCAGCAGGTTATTAATGTAATGGAAAGTTAGAGGTTGCGGAGGTTTGATTCACTGCATTGGTAGCTAGATGGGATTCTTGTTTAACTCGAGTTATCTGCAGAAAGAGAGGCAGCTAGTGCATCAGAGTTGTATTTATTGCTGGTTTTAGGAGAGTACAGCGTTAGTTTCTCTTTGCCATGCAGCGCTTGGTGAAATGCACCTCCCTGTCGGTAAATTCGTGATCCTCCCCCGGAAGGAAAGCAGAGGCATTGCCCCAGTGTTGCGCTCGGTCAGACTTCGCTGGTCAGTGCTTACGCACCATAAAAATTGCTAAGTGTTACACATAATTATTGCTCGTGGGCTGCTGTAGTAATGGAGGTCCTCACGCGGGGGCTTTGAGGGCAGCGGGAACATTTCCTTTTAATGTGCCGAGGGGAAAGAAACATGTTCAGAATCATCGAAACATGCTACAGAGCATGTCGGAGCTGGATGTTTACATCCATTTTGTGCCTCGGACCAAACGCTTCCAAACCCTCCCTCTGCCCTTTTGTGCCACCTCACTGGATTAAAGAGAGAGATGTCACCTCCCTGGATTAAAGACAGGGACTTGCATGTTTGCTTGCAGAGCTAGTCAGCATCTGTGGCAGCCCGTACGTGAGCCCCAGCTCGCGTGTGGGAATTTATATACTGCAAATTGAAGTTGGTTACCTGTCGGGTGTTGCGTGTCCCCAGCTCTCCTGAAGGCTGGCATAACCTTTCTTGATGCCGCTGGAAGCAGAGGAAGGGAATGTGATGATGTTGTGGTGGGGGGTTTTTTGTTTGGTTGTTTTTTGACATTTTTTAGGTCCCTCATGTTTTAAATATGTATACATTTTTAGATGTAGGTAGGTGATCTTGCTGTAGTATAGGGGAGGCCCCTTTCAGCCTTGTGCTTGGCTCTGATTTAAAGAGCTTGCATGCATACGTGGGTTACTCTGTCCTAATGCATCATTGTCTTACCCTGAGTGCGTACCTGACGTCTTGGGTGCAATTCTTGCCTGCCTTTTCTTGGCTAAAAGTAATTGTTTGCAGTGAGCTGTGCAGGGTTTTGCTATGGTCATTGGTGGGAGAGGGGCTCTCCCAGAGGGTGACTCACCTTGAAGCTTGGTGACCTCTGCTAGAGAAGCATAAAACTCCTTAGAAGTGCTTGTAGAGATCAGTTTCATTTATTATTTAACCTTAAGTAAATGTAATGCTAGTTTCTCTCTTGCCATGAAGCTTTTGGTGAAATACCTGGGCAGATATAGGCACTTCTGTTGAACAAGGGGGTCTGGACTAAATTTAGACCAGATAAGTCATGATAGATGGCTAAAATGAGATCAATTCTATCCATTTCCCCCGTATGATTTATGTCTATGCCAAGTGCTAAGCTAGAACAAAGTCATTTGATGATTATTGCTCAGTGCTTTTTGCAGTAATGCACATGAAGTAAAAGCCAGCCAGTAAATAATGAATTCCAAAACATCCAATAATTCTAGATTTTCCAGTTTTTTCAGTATTTGCAAACGGAATGCGCTGTAATATAAGTTCAGTGCCTTTTGGAAAGCGATAAAGCCATATAGTGAAAGATTGATTTGAAAGATGGGGATGGGGTGTTAGCGATGTAATTCTAAGGAGCTGGCCTAAAAAAACAACCAGCAACATGTTTTATTTTGTAAACTAATTTAACTAGCAAGAAACTAATTGTAACAGTAGTCTTTTGGAGCTGTTACTGGAAGGATGCAGGCTAGCAAAGCTGCCAGAAGAGCTTGATTTCTTTTTTCCCCTTTAAACTCCTAACTAAAGAACAGCCTAAACTCCAGAGTATTGGTTTACTTTAGATCTGACTCTGCAATTTATAGGCTTAGTGAGGATTTTGGATACATAGGGAGTATCTACTCTGAAAATACTTTAAACAGTTTTTTCTTTGTCAGTTTGTGCAGACCAGTCCATTTTGCTTAGCGAGCTCCATAGATTTGGGAGTCATTGTATGGTTAGCACTGAGGATAGCGCTGGGCCCAAATCACATATTCTAGTCTTTATCCCCTCCTCTTAAGCTATTTAATTCTTTGCTGATTGATAACAATTGCTCCCATGAAAAAACAGCTGCTGCCTGGTTTCTAAAGCTGTTTTCTCATGACGATTTAGCAGGTAGATTGCAATGGCCACACTGGCAGTTTCTTGCCCTTCTTTTTCAGTAGCAGCAAGTAGAGCTGATGCATCATCTCTAAATATGCACTGGTGACCAGGGTGTTTCTAATCCCATGCTAGTGCTTCTGCAGCTCTTTCTTGGACGGTTGCTATGCATTCACCTTATTGCGGTCTTTGCCTTTCAAGGTGCATCACAGCCAACAAAAAGACCCAAATACAAGATTTTGAAGTCCTGTTGTTACGCTTCTTACTGTAGCCCCCTCTGTAACGTGCTAGAATTGCTGCCTTCGCCCTCCCTGCTGCCTCTCCCGTGTTTCTCCCCGTCTCATGCAAAGCCCGTTCCTGCGATGTGCCCAAGGCCTCCGGGGGTGTTGCTGCGCTCTCGTAGCGTTGCCACGTGTGGGCTCATGCTGAAGCCTGCTTGAAAACCACGAAGTGCTGATGTGGGGTACGGCCATTAATGGCTTGCGGTGGTCCAGGCTGCGGAGGCAGAGCGCGGGGTCTTGTCGGAGCTGGGGGCACAGCAGCAGGTCCTCCAAAATTCAGGCTCTAGCTATCTGTCAATGCTGGGGGGAGGCGGGGGCTGAGGGGTAGTGACGGTCTTCCCAGCTCACCCTGACGCTGCAAATCTCTGGTCCTTGCTTGACAGGAGAAACAGGTATTTGAGCCTCCAGCGGTTTGGCGCTACTGCTAAAAACCACTTAACTGCTGAGATGGTTTTGTCCGCCTCTGCTGCGGGATAGCAGCGTATAAGGGTAGCAAGGATGACAGAGAAGGTAGATGGAGCCCAAATTATGCCTCCCTTCTCGCACTGCCCACATGCGTAGGTGCTCCCGTCGGCCTCCCAGCGCCCCGTTAATCAGCGGTGTCACCACCCTTGGCAGATAGATGCGGCGCCCCGTGCTCCTCCAGCGCGGATGATGTATGACGGGGCAGCGAGTCCCGGCGTGGCAGGGTACGTGGAGTTATTTATGCGAAGGAAGGGGGGCCGCGGCGCTTCCAATTTCGTGCATGAGTAGTTCTGCTGTGTCCCCGCTCCCCCGCGCCTGGGCCTTGCCTGGGGTAGGGGGGATGCTAAGCGGGTGTCAGGGCTGTCGGTCAGGGTGTCGCGTCTCATCCAGTTTCCAAGGCCATCGGCTACTCAGGAGCGCCGTTATTTTGTAGGAGCCCTCCAGGAACGCCTTTCAGCTGCAGTGATGTGTAGAGTTACTGGCAGAAGTTGTTGGAGCTCTCGCTCAGCCCTGCTGAAGCCAAGGAGAGCTAGAAACGTGGAAGGGGCAGAAGCTCAGGCATGGGAAAGATGGAGGTAAGGAGAGATGATGTGCTTCATGAACGTATAAATCCGTGTCCATGCCGTTTGGTTGAGCAGTTGCAGCCCGCAGCTGGACACTTGTGTCTGTCCTTGGCCAGTCTCCGCACCCAAAGCATTTTCAGTCAGACCGTTTCAGGCTTGCCTGAAACTCGTAAAATCGTCAGTAGGTGTTTTACAGCCTCAGAAGAGCCTCCGTTCTCTCTTGACGTTGATTTAACTTGGCTGCTCTGTCCCTCGTTTCACGGAGGATGGAGGGGAAGGAGGGAGGAGAACTGCCTCAAGCAACGAGTTCCTCCGTTCCCTCTCCAAAACCCCTGCGGGATAGACGGTCAGGGCGGCTTGGCGTCAGAAACACGTGGACCGGGGCACGGGGCCTGGGGACTCTCCGTCCGCTTCCTGCCACGGTGCTGCCTGGCGCTTGCTTAAAGCTGTATGTAAATAACTCTAGCAGGAAGAGAGGTGATGCACTGACCTTTGGGGCTTTTTACCTGCTCATCTGTAAATAAATAATACCGCAGCACTGGTGTTTAGTGCCTGACAGCCCATCGGCAGAGCGGGCTGCTGCTCTGCCCCAAATCGCAGCACGGGGTGGCAGAAGAGGCTGCATATGGGATCCCTGTTACGGCGTGTTGCGTTTCCTCCGTCCTGGTGTTCCTGTGCAGTGCTGCTGCGTTGGCTGCGTCACGGTACAACAGCAGGTCACGCATCCTCGGGAGCAGTTCTTAAGTATTTGGGTCCTGCCAGCTGGACTTTGCAAGCCTGGCAATTTTGGCAAGCTTTTATGTAGGTATATAAGAGTGAGGGAGAGGAGGAATTGCAGGCCCTGTCCTATGGAAAGCATGGGGTCAGCTTTTTCCCTTTGCCCTGCCCTGCCTTGCAGTCCGAGGAAAACCTCGGCTTGAAGAGGGAGAAGGCTGCAGTGAGCCGAGACGCTCCTGCCGCTTCCCACGAGTGCCCAAAGATGTGTGCAGGGGCTGTGGGCAGCCTCCGTCCCCTGCCCTAGCTCAGACCCCCCAACCGCATTTCTGCCGGGGGTATGCATTTGCATTTTTTAATTTTGGGGCCTGGTAGGAGTCCCCCATAACAATAGTCTTGGGTGGCGTCGGCTTCCTTGTCTCGCTGTGGCTGGTCCTTAGATGATTTCCTAGCTCTAGTGAAGGCACAGAGAGTTCACACATCTTCACTTGGCCTTGCAAGCTCTCTCTGGAGGTAACAGCTCCCCCCCGGCCCCCACCGGCTGCTGTGTCTGGGTGATGCTCTCAGGATATCACACTGGACAGCTTTGAGCCGGGAGGGGAATTGCTCACATCTGTGTAACCATGTCAGGCTAAAGCAGAGCTGAAAATCACAATCCACGGAAAACATGCTTAAAGGGATGTTGCCTTTGGAAGTTGCCTGTCTGTCTGGAAATGACATGCTACAAGGAACCATGAAAGTCACCGTCTCCAAAAGAGGGAGAATTTCTTTCATTTTGATCACAGCACAGGCTGGCAGCACCTGCTCTGTGTTGTCAGCTTCTCATTTATTCGGGGGGCTGGAGGAGAGGGAAAAGCTTTTGAAACCAGCTTGCATGCACCCGAGTGCACGCTATATGCAATGAAAATCAGCGCGAGTCTGTAGGAGAGTAACTGCTCGGCTGTGGAGCCTCGGGAGCTAGCAGTGCTGCCCTTGGAGAAGGAGGGGAAGAAATGGTCTGATTCAAGAGTGGGATTTTCAGAAATGCCATGTATTGAGCTCCCACTGAAAATGCCTTCCAGTGGGAGAGTGCCTAGACCCCCACAAAACTGTCACCAGCACTTGGCGGCGGTTCCAGGAGCCGGCCTACCCCCTGTCCAGCTCTGAGACAAGCGATGAGTTCCCACCTGGCTCAGCCTCTGGACCAGCTCACTGCTCTAGCACGGGGTCCTGCAGGGGTCCTGGCCAGATCTCAAGGGGCATGCAAGGCTGTCAGCACGCTTGCAGAGCGCGGTCACCTGCTTCTGGGGCTGGTGGAGCTTTACTTGTGCTTGTCACAGTCCAGGAGGAATTTAATTGAAAACAATGGATTTTAAAAATATCTCGTAGAACATGTGTTTTCTGTCATGGTATTGAGGTACTAGAAAGAGCACAGCACAGCTGCTAAATCCTGGTTTTCAGAGTAGCTGTCCTTGAACCCAGTGAAGAGACATGGAAAAGCTGTAGGAACCAGCTATTTTCGATCACGTAGGACTTGTGATGATGGGGAAGGCTGACGTCTTGTTCCCTCCCCCCACTTCTAGCAGTCTTCTCCGCTATTGCTTTTGGCTCCAATCTTTCCACCCATCCACCCACTGGCCCTTTATTCACCAAAGGGTGGTGAAGAATTTGCAGTAAAAATAATTTGAGTTTGTTTTCACCCACTATCCTTGTCGGCTGCGTGGGGGAGAGCTGAGCAGCTCCTGCCAGGAGATGAGTGCCGGGAGAGGAGATGTGCGGGAGCAGCCCCGGCAGCTGTGCCCGTGTCCTGCGAGCCCGTGTACGGGAGTGCGGTGCCGTTGCTCTGGGACACCCCGGCTTGGGGCGCGTGGTGGCAGACGCGAGAGGATGTGGTGGGAAGGCACAGGAGGAAGGAGGGGGATGATGTGCAAGGGCAGCCCGCAATGCGGGAACACGGTGGGTGGGTTGGAAGAATCTTCTGTATTGGCCCTCAGAAGCTGGGAATCGACCTTAAATTTGGAGCAGAAAGGCACTGCTGTTGGTTGAGCTTTTGGGCTCCATGTGCCACCATCTGAGGAGCCATGTCAAACCCTTCGAGGTTATTTTCCCTTTGGCATGGATTTCTTTCAGCAGTTAGCTCAGATCTTTCTGTGTGCAATCAAATGTGTCTCCAGTGATGGTCTCACCAGACCAGGAAGCTTCACAGTGATGAACCCGGAGTTGGTAGACGGCTACGTGGTTCAAGTTACTGGTTAGTGAGTTGGTATAGCTTGTTGCCAAGGTATGGAGAGATGTTGTTGAAAGACAGACAACCCACAGAGGAGTGTAGAAAGATAAGATAGAGCAGCTGGCCTCTTGCCATCCCAGATATTTGAAATAACTTTAAGGAGGCAAGAGATAAAGCAAAGCCAGGGCTCCCTTATCTTCCAACGCGTTTTGTAAGTTTTGTTTATCCCCCTGGGACATCTCTCTGCTATGCTCATGAGCATGGCTAAGCTCCTCATGCAAAACTTACACCGGTGTTCGTGTATCTGCTCTCATTTGTCCTGTGCCTTGTGGACATAGGTTAGCTGAAGCCTAATTGTATGGTAAGTGGTGGCGATACTGTGAACAGGCCTTTTCAGAGAAAGGTGTTGCTCTCTGGAGCTCATCTCTTGTGTCTGGGAGAAATCTCCCCCAGGCCTGGGCTGTGACAGCGGTGGCCCATCAGGCTGGCTGCCTTGGAGATAAGGGGAAGAGACGCTGTAGGAACCAGGGCAATTTCACTAAATCTGTGGAGCGTGAATAGCCCCAAATTGCCTTGCTTGTTAGGCAAGTCGCAAGTATTTTGTGCTTTTTTACAGCTTTTACCTGTGTGTTGCTGAAGCCCAAACTCTGCTCTGAATGACGGAGGTCTGGAGGAGCTGAGCGAGGTGGTTTCCCGTGGCGGTGGTCTGTACAGGCTGCTTGGCACGCTCCGCACTCCCAGGGCTGCCGGTTGGCGTGCCGGGGCAGTCACCGTGGGAGGAGGCATTTGGGAAGTAGGGCAGAGCATTGCAAAATGGCTGGGTGCAGAGTGGCTGGAGACTGGAGAAGACTTGGTTTCATAACAGCTGGGGTTGCCTTGCCCAAAACCAAGAAGACCTGAACCCAGTGTTGGCAAAGGACCTGTGTGTGAAGGCTGTTTGGGCACGAGTGGTGTGGAGGTGACCAAATACCCTTATACCAAACACCTGATGCCTACTGGGAGATGTCCAAGTACCTGGTGAGTGGGAGGAGGAGGCTTTCGTGGTCCCTTCAGCAGCCGGGGGTGCCCTGCGTTTCGGGGAGCTGAGCGCAGGCTGTGCTGGCGTTCCCGTGGGCGGTGGGACGGGGTGCACTGCCCTACAGCTCGCTCGCACTTTGGGCACGTCAGAGTGAATTTGCTTCTCCAGGAGCAGCGAGGTGAGAACAAAAAGCAGCCGGCGTTCCCGGAGCGCGGAGGTGCCAGCCGCCGGAGCATGGCGGGGTCGGGACGGCAGCGGGTGTCTGCGGGGGCCCCCGGGGGTCCGTGGGGCAGCAGCGGGACGGGGCAGCGCCCGGCCTGCCGCGGTTGCGTTTGTGGGGCGGCCGTCGGTGCTCGGTGGTGCGGCAGGGCGTCGGGCTGCGGCGGGAGGTGCAGCCGGCTGCAGGCGGTGGCAGGAGGATGAGCGAGACGGAAGGTGGGAGAGCTGTGTGGGGAGAGCTTGCGGCGAGGCCACAGTCAAGAGGGAAGCCCAGACTGACCGGGGGTTAAGCGGGAGCACTTTTGGGGAGATGTGTGAGGTGCTGGTGGTGTCCGGGGGTGCCCAGGTGCCTCAGACGGGAGATGTCCCCTGGGAGCGCGCCAAGTGGTGAGGGCCTGTCCTCGGCTGAGAAGATCCTCCAGCAAAAGGGGAAGGCAAGCGAGGGGTGGTGGCAAGGCAGTGGGGGCTCAACGCAAGGCGGTGGGGTGGGACAGACCTTCCGAGGGGCTCTTCTTGCAGGGTCGAAACCTAAGAGGAGTTTGGGCCAGAGTGAGTGGTGGGAGGGATTTGGACATCTGTAATGATGAGGAATGGAGGGAAGCACAGAGCGTGGAGGCAGATGATGGTGAAGGTGATGTTGAAGGTGGAGGACCAGAAGGGCAGGGAGACTTGCAGCTGTCAGGGCTTGTGTCCATCTTTGCAGCAGTGATGATTTTCACTTAGTGGTTTGAGAGAACAAAACCTGAGGAGTTCAGGTAAGAGATGAGCTGAGGAGCTGCAAGTTCCCTGTGCCGGAACCTGAGGATTCGCCCTCGTGGTCTCCCCGCAAGCGTTTCAGTAGCGAAAAACCCACCCAGGGCACAGCTCCCCGAGGAGGCGTCCACCCTCCTCTGGGCGAGAGCAGCTCCCGGGCTCGCAGCCGCTGTCTGCAGCCCGGCGTGCGTTAGCCGGCCAGAGGATCTGGCTGAGAGCAGCGATGCTCAAAGCCGGCACAGGTACCGGTGGGCAGCAGGGCAGAAGTCCTTGGGGTCGATGGCACTGGTGTAAATGGGAGCCGCATACAACTTGCATTGTTTGAGCAGATGTGTCCTGTCTGGTGCTAATTATAAGTGTTTCATGCACAACACACACTGGGAGATGTGCCAGATACTATTTCTTTTCATGTTGAACTCAAAATCATTATAATTAAGCTTTAAAGCTGTAAGTAAAAACTCACAAGGAGCGCAGGTTTGCAGTCATGCTGCTTGCAACTGGGCCAGTGCCCACCCGGACGGACGGGCGGTGGGGACCAACTCCAGCACAGCGCTTGGGGCTGAAGAGTTGCAGGGAGGAGCTGCGCGCGTCACGAAGGAGCGCAAAGAGCTTGGAGCACGGCAAGTGTTCAGAGATTTGGGGTTTTCTTTTTCATTTGTTTGTTTTTAAATAGATGGAAGACCTAAAAATACTGGAAATGCGCTATTTCACGAATCTGGGAAGTGCTCTGCTGCGTGAGCCTGGCTGTGTCTCCCGCTTATTAGACATGGAGATTGTTAAAAAGGGAGAATTATTACCAGAAGTGGGAAGAAATTGTTCAAAGCCTGGCTCGAAAGCGGGTTGACACCTGTATTTAAGGAAGACGAGCCCTGATACGCGGCCCGAGAGGCTCCTGGCAGCGGCACGTGGGCAGGAGCGGAGCTGTGCTAGGCAGCGGCGCCCCGCGGCTCATTGGAAAAATAACACTGTGGAGATGCTTTGGGGCAGCTTGATGTGCACACCAAGGGGAGGGGGCCTCTGGGGCTCAGCACCTGTGAGCCTCGTCCGGGGTCTTGATAAGCTGCGCTTTGAGATCAGCGCTACAAGCGGCTCTGTTAGCGGTGAGGAGATGCTGCAGCCACATGCCGTAACTAGGTCAAGGCAGGTCCTGGTGCTTTCGAAACTGGCTGGTGGCCTAGAAAGCGGCAGTGCCCGCTCGCGGTAGGTGCAGGAGCGAGCATCGCTGGAGCTGCGTGTCCGTCCGTCTGTCTGGAGCGGGTGGTTCCCGCGGGCTGGCAGCGCTCCTCCCGGTGAAAGCCCGTCCCCAGGGCGCGAGCCCTGTGCCCGCGAGCGGCTGCCGCAGGGTCTGCCACACCACCGTGATGGATCAGTGGCTTTCCTGGGCGTTGATGGAGCAGTGTCCAAGCGGAGACCGCGGCTGCCCCGTGCCGAGCGCCTTGGTCTTTCCAGTTCGGTTTCAGACATCTTTCCTGCAGCTGGATTGAGGGTCTTGAGGGGTCTTGTTCGGTGAAGGCGTGAGCGGTTCGTTACTTCAATTTTGTTAGTTTTTCTCAAGCTGTCTCGCTGCCGGGGTTTGCTGGGTGGGGTTTGCTTCTGCCTTTCGCAGGCCACGTGGGTGCCGAGACCCCTCCGGACACGGCAGCGTTGGCGGCCAGGAGCGCGCCGCGTTGTCCACCCGTTCCGTTGCGTCACGAGTCGGGGATGAGTTATCCGCCAGTTTTGCAATACTCAAACGCCCTCGATAGCTGCCGATCCCCTGAAACCTTACGTTTTGAAGCAACTTTGTGTTTCCCTCTGGGGGTCTTTGGCCCCCAGGAGCCCTCGGCGGGCTCCCTCCCGCTGGCAGGGCGCTCGTGCCCGGCGGCAGCTCCACGCGATGCTTTGTCTCCCCCAGGCTCCTGCTTCTGGGTCGCCGTCCTGGACGGCAACGTGGTGGGGATCGTGGCGGCCCGAGGCAACGAGGAGGACAACACGGTGGAGCTGCGCCGCATGTCCGTCGACTCCAACTACCGCGGCAAAGGCATCGCCAAGGCCCTGGGCCGCAAAGTGCTGGAGTTCGCCGTGCTCAACAACTACTCGTCCGTCGTGCTGGGAACCACGGCCGTGAAGATGGCGGCCCACAAGCTCTACGAGTCCTTGGGGTTCAAACACGTGGGCGTCGTTGAACATTACGCCCTGCCGGGGATGACGCACTCCTTACTAGAGCGAATGTTTTTCCAGCTTCGCTACCACCGCTACCGCCTGCAGCTGCGCGAGGAATAAACCCGGCCAAGCACACGCACACGAAACACACGTTATTTTTCTCCTCTCCCCCCTCTCCCCGCCCTCCAAATTAATAAATCGCCCTTCTCTTTCTCGTCGCTGTTGATTTGCCAAGCGCCTTCGTTTTGTCCCCTCATTCCACGTTTAGTTTGCTCCGTGCAGCTTGGCTGTGCCGGCGAGCGTTCCCTCCTCGCATGCTGCCGCCGTGGGGCCGGAGCC
The DNA here is from genome assembly GCF_036370855.1 of Dromaius novaehollandiae. Classification (NCBI taxonomy): domain Eukaryota; kingdom Metazoa; phylum Chordata; class Aves; order Casuariiformes; family Dromaiidae; genus Dromaius; species Dromaius novaehollandiae. The sequence continues at coordinate 78,773,346 of NC_088101.1, read as the reverse complement.
CCCCGGCCCCGCGTCCGTCCCCCCGGCGCCTGCCCCTGCAGCAGCGCCCCTGCAGAGCCCTCCCCTGTACATAGCGATTCCCCCCCCTTTTCCTGATGTAAGATAACATAGTGACGCATTCATGGTAGTGCAGAAATATTACTTGAATGCAGTTTTTGGTATTTCATGCACCAGTAAGTAGAATATGCATTTGTCTTACCGTTATTTACTGGTTAATAGTTTTCAAAGAAAATGCGGAGAGGAAAAAAAAAAAACCAGCCAGCCAACCCGCTTGCTACACTGCATGAAGAGGAAGCGCGTGCACGCACTCGGCCGCCTCGCCCTGCCGCCGCGGCACCCGTCTTGCACTTTGTTTGGATGTGCCTCATTCTGCCAAATGTCCGAGGGAACCTCGGCGCATCCAAGACCCGTGACCTTGCTCCATCCTCATCCTCCCTCCCAGGCCAGCAGACAGACTCGCACCGTTCGAGCTCCGAGCCCCACCGTAACGTAGCGCGACGTGAGAGCAAGCCTCGCGCCTCCCCGCTCCCCGCGTCACCGCAGTCCCGGCCCGGCCCCGCATGTGCGTTGGACCTTCTCCTTGCTGCCTTTTGGGGTGTGGTGTTTTGGGTTCCTTTTTTTTCCCTTTCTTTCTTTTTTTGGTTTGTTTTTATTTTTGGTTATTACTGTTCTTTTTTGTTTTGGCCTTTGCTGAATGGTGTCATCGAGGCATAATGGAGGCTGCAGTTCCTATGGCAACACATTTGCACATTAATGTGCACACCAAATCCCGACACTTCGGAGAAGCAATGTGTGATGGATAATAGTGTTTTGGGGAGGGCGGGGGGCGGGGGGGGGGGACCATACTTATTATCTTAACCAGCTGCTTGTTTGATCAATGTCGATGGCCTCACTGCAGCCTTCCATAAAAGGTAATTAACTGCTTTAATGATGTCAGATTTGTGAATTGTACAATGCAAAAAGCAATGCAAAGCAGATTCGGCATGTGTCTGTACCCGGTATGTATGTACAGTGCCTGCCAACTACAGAATAACCGAGACTACAGCTTCTTCTAGCCTGAAATATCAACTTTTATAACTTATTTAAACAAATAGCAACTTTGCATGAGTTACGTCTTGGGGAAGAAAAATCAATAGGTTTTAATTTTTAAAATGTGGTAGCAGAAGTATAAAAAAACATATTTCTGGCTGCACTTAATTTGGGGTGGGTGGAGGGATTCAGCTATGTTACTGCGTTCAAAGGGAAAAACCCCTTTAATTTAGCTGGGGGGAGACGGGGGGTTACTAGTCTGTGAAGTATTACGTGTGCGGGGAAAAAAAGCTATCACGACGCAATCGGTGAGAAGGACAGAGCATATGTTACTCGTGCTCGTACTTACACTAAACGCCTCGGCGTACCGGGAGGAGGCTGCGGGTGCCGCAGGGGCCCGAGGGGCAGGTCGAGCTGCGGGAGAAAGGGCAGGGCAGAGCGGCAGCGCGCGGGACGCGGCCCCTGGCTGAAACCGCAGCGTCGAGGCCGAAAAGCTTCGGCAGGGCTGCAGGATCCGGCCGCGGGAGCGGGGCGGGCGCTGGTTCCTGTGCCCGGGCTCCATCCCAGCCCCGGGCTGTCGTCCCAGCAATAAGGGGGAGGATGAGGATGACGAAGGGCGCTGTAGCAAGAGACGGCGAGTTTGATTAGCAAAACTGCTTCACGGGGCACTATATTTTTAAAAGTCTTTCTATGCTGTACATTTCTCCTGAAGCTGAAATAATGTACTGTTGGTAGGGGTTTTTGTATAGTGTACAGAAATGGGCGGAATATTTTCTTGCTGCTTTCGGTGATTTATTAACCTGAGTAAAATAGACAAATATAAAAGCGTTAGCAAAAGTGAAAGAAAAAAAAACCACAAAACAGTTTGTGCCTTTTTTAGTTTATTTTTCTGTTGCTATATAATCACTGCACTAAAACCTTTCCAGAGGAAAAAAAATTACTGGTCTCTTAATAAGGGAGGCATACATAAAGCCTAAATTGAGCATTAATTTTTTATTGGGATATTTAATTAAGGGACTGTTGCTGGTTTTATTTGATACCTGTGCCTTTGCAATAAAGCTCTGCATCCTGTCAGAAACACTAAAACTGGAATAAATCCCACCAGATCGCACAGACACAGAAGTACCATCAGGTTACCAGTATTTCTTTCGAAACGTGCAGACTCTACCCGATGGTTGCAGTACGTGGTCACGCTGCCGTTCGAGGTGCCTGAGGAAGGTGCTTCTGAAACGTGCAGCGTCTGAGCGCTGCCTGCGTTTGCGAGCGGAGAGGTCCGGTCCCGCAGCGCCGGTTGTCCTCGCCGGTCCGCTCCCCGTGGGTGTGAAGGGAAGAGCAGGGGCGACTCGCGTAACCCTCGGCTTGGGTTTCTAGCACTGCTCGGTAAATGTGTCGGCTGGTCAAACCACTTCACGTTTAGGTGGAGGATGGGTTGGAGATGCCAAGGCGCGTCTGACAGCCGGGCCCTGCTCTTGCTTGCTGTGCGGTGGGCTGTCCTAGCAGTGGGCACTGCGGGAGCATCCTCGGCTCGGAGGAAGGCGCCCTATGGGACCGGGACCCAATATCCGTGTAGACACCTCTGAAAAGCAAGGGGAGCTTTGCGTTGCCGTGGCCCAGGGTCCCCAGCCCGCGGGCTGCCCCGGCCAGGGCAGGTCCCGCTGGGATGGGTGGAAACACTCAATTCTTCTTGAGCAAAGCGGCATCCCCAGGACACACAGTATTTGGCAATAAGCTCTGCGGGAGACTTAGCCCCTGGACGTATTCAGGCCAGTAACGCTGAGCAATCACAGCAACGAGGAAAGTGGTTTCTAGTCTTACTTGAAACCCTTGAACTTGATACTCCTCCTAAATTCACGCCTTGTTTTCCCTCCGTGAATCAGAGAGCACCTGCAAGATGCTTAGAAATGGCAACTGTGATCCGTCTCTGCTGCGAGAGGCGCCTTGCAGCGCTGCTTGCCACAGACGGGTTTGGGGCATCGCCATCAGCAGACTGCATTGGGGGGGGGGGGGGGTTTGTATTTTTTTCCCCCTTGCATTGCTATGACCATGCAGTATTACATGTGACCATGCCTTTACCGCTTCCCGCGCTGGCTGTCCGCAAGGGCGGTGTTGTCAGCCCACGTGAAACCGGTTTTGCTTGGTGGTTTGTACGGTTCCAGCATGACGCTTGTTTTAAAAGATGTTTGTCTGAAACAACGTGAGTTTGTCTGTAATGTACAGAGCCTGTAAGATGCTCTGTGTGCTGCAGGTTTGAAGCGCTGTAGCACGGGTGCGTTGACTTGGGCGGTGTTACGAGGGGTGTGAGTCACGGTGTGCAAAAACGGGACCAGCTGCGCGCCCAAAGCCAGCTCCAGAGCACTGTACCCAGCTCCCGGGGCAAAGACCGCTCGGGCTCCTCGGAAAGGGAAGAACGGAGGCACCTCAGCTCTGAACGCGCTGAGGGCCAGCCCCGCGTCGCGGCTCCGCTCAGGGTGGCCCTCCGGGCACCGGCAGCACGCCTTGAGTAAACTGGGGGGGAGTGGGGTCCCGGGTCTGCCGGCGACTTCTGGGACCTGCGCAGCCACTTCCCCGCCTCCAAAACGGGGGCGATGATAACTTTATTTGCAAAGTCTCGTGAAGTCTGAACTTACTACACGAGTGCGGTGCAGGACTGAGAGGGCAGGTTGCTCCGCGGCTCCTGCCGTGCCCGCGCAGGGCCCCAGCACCGCACGCCGGCCAGTCGGGAGCAGGGAGCGCTCAGTGCCGTGTCAGGATCAGGCCCGTTAGGCCCCTGCATGCTCCCCCTCACCGCCATTTCAGCGGGAGCAGAACAAGGCCCTGGAGGCTTAAAAAAAAAAAAAAAAAAAAAAAAAATCAGTGAAAATCATCTGGCTGGGCTTCCCAAGGGAATTACAGTTTTACTAAACCTCATCACCATATTTGCTGCCATCCACTGAACCTTATCCGTCCGTGATCCAAGTCTTCTGCCTCTCAGTGAGCCGGATTTTTTTTCTGGCTAAGGTGCACGTGGATAAAGCCCGACTGCAGGGATTTCAGAATTGCCAAACACACCGGGGCAGGAAGCAGCTCCGGTTACCTCTGAATTAACAATCTAATTTTAAATATGCTGGGAGCCTGTGTTTCATTAGAGCTAGTATAATGCTAGTGGTATGCGCGCTATTTAAAGTTTCATAGAGGCATTGCCGTCCCGAGCTAGCCGGGGTCCTGCAGCCCGTGCAGACGCAGAGGGAATGAATGGACGCAAACTACTAAATAAGTTTTAACGTGCAGAAGGATCATTTTCTCCTTTCTTTCTCACTCCAACCCCGTCCACGCAGACCCTTACGCAAAACAGCTGTGTGCTCTTGCATCCTGCAGTAATAGAGACTATGCACAGAGATTATTTTTATCTCCCACTGAAAAAACGCTACCTGAATTCTCATTTTGAGTAGCTTCCACTGAAAATAAAATAAGCTAGAGAATAATTTGAGCAACAGAGAGTTTAGTTAAAACGCAGTATCATTTAAAACAGTAAGCTCTAAGTCAGCATTTGGAGCTCAGTCACTGTTTCAGATTACTGTTCAGTGCTGTCTTTGTGTTAGGCGGTGGTCAGCTGGGGGAAGAATGTGCTTTTAGAGTCTAAATAGTGTAAGATGGAAGTTTTTGAGACCAAGAGCATAAAAAAACATAATGCAACTGTAAATTTATTTACGAGTAGCACATGTTTGAATGCGGACGCAGCTACTGCTATGTAAGCATAATGAGCATATAGCTAACATTGTTTTCAATTTCTTTTCCTCCAAAGCTTAGACTTTTGACTTATAATATGTATATTTGCTTTTTTAAAAAAATATATGATTAGGGTTAACAAAGCATCCATTGCTTTGTGGGTTGTACTTCTGATTGTGCTGGGCTGTTAGCTTTAAGCAATTTGTGTGCTTGTGTTATTTTATTAAAGCAAAAGTCTTCTTGAGACAAACGCGGTAAAGGTAAAAATCCTTTTTTTGTAGTGTGAAGCAGATTGTGTGGTATGCATTTGGAAAATGTCCAATGTCGGTTGAAAAAAAAAAAACAAAAAACCTGGGGCTAAATTGCTTGACAGAACTGCTGATGTCTAAGGCAGTGGCTTTTTAGCACATGGGTTACAGGCTTAACTCATGCCGAAATAGAAGCTCAGATTCCCCTAAACAGCCTCTTACTCTGCATCTCTTCACTATTGTACAAGACCGATGTGAAATTAGTCTTGTGTTTTCTATGTTCAGCATAGTATGTACTGTACTCTGTAACAGGAAGCGGCTGCAAGTCCTCAAAGAAATATGAACATATTTTAAAACAGCAATAATTACCAATGTAAAGCAAATGAGCATGTTGGGGAGAGAGCAGGGAGACAGTTGATGAAGAGACGGTTGTGAACACGCTGGCGTCAAGCGCTGCTATGGTACCCGGGGAGCAGAATCCCGCACTGCAGAAGGCCACCGGTCCTTGAGACTGGGCTTCACGTTTGCAGAAAACTTGCCGATGTAGGATTGCTCCGCCTTACGGTGGAAACTTATCTAAACATCCCGAGTCCTTATACGATGCAGTTTTTTCATGGTAGTCTTAAGGGTAAGTTATTGCAAACACCGCTCCTCGTCAAAGAGAGCGAAGCTTTCAACAGATGTGAGAAAAACCTGTCACAGTCACACAAAGAAAGGCGAATGTCTGTTGCAGCAGTCTCTTTAATCCCATGTACGCTGCTACTACTGGGATTCAACAAGAGCAGAAAATAGAACAAGTGAATCTGCTTTTCCGATGGAAGGAAACAGGAGTCAGCTCTGTTGGAAACCTGTTTGCACACTGTCACCGTGTGTCAGTACCGACCGGTTCCTGTAGCATGGCAGGCAGCGTTACAGAGGCAGGTTATGCCTTGGTGTGCGTTCAGGCACTCGAGGTCCAACCGCAGCCCGTTACCCCAGTGCAGCGTGGTCTCGCTGCTCAGGCTCCCGTGAGCAGGAGGCAGCGCTGACCCCATCAGCTCCCAAGGGCCCGCGGTGTGTCTGCAGGGCGGGTCGGGGAGGTACTGTGAATGACCGACGTGGAGGTACTTAAGTTCTGTTCCTGATGGCCGCTGTAACTGTGAAAATTAACCAGACCTGCTGTGATAAATTTGGTTATTTAAGGTTTATTTGGTTAATTTTTTATAAGTGAAAACTGAAAAGATGAAAGAGAATTGTAATATGAAAGCAACTGCTGTAAATACTGTACGAATGAATAAAATCTAAAACTTATGTCAGTTTTTTCCTAACCTGCATTGCTGTCGAGTTACTGCCTCTGCGTCCGGCACCGTAGCTCAGAGGGTCCTGCGTCTTGTCCGGCTCCGGATCCAGTCCAGACCAACACCAGTTGTTTCACTGATAAATGGGAATATTTTGTGTGTCGTGCCTGTCCTTGGAGCACTTTCCCACCCTGTTCCCACTCACTGACTAGCGCTGTCGTCTTCAGAAGCGTAAATATCCTTGGAGCTGCATCTTGGAAATCCGGAGGCAGCCCGAGGCCTCGTGGTCCGAGTTTGCAATGTGCTAATAATTTCTCTTCATTTTGCCTGTGCGTTTCCATACGTTAAAAGCTGGCCCAGATGTTCCCCACCATCCGCCTGTGAGGCCTGCACACGGTCGTATCTGGCCCTCTCTTAAGCTTCAAGGCTTTTCTCCTCGTGGCATCGCTGTGGGGCAGGCAGGCGTTAGCCTCCAGCTTGGGGAGGGGGAATTGGGCTCCAGCCTTCGGTCCAGCTAGGTACAGTTGGAGTAAACGGATCACTACCGCTGTGCGGCTCCCCGGCTCGGCGTCTCTGCCACCCTGGCGAAGCGGCACTAGAAGCATCGCGCCCAGTGAAACGCCCGCCGAGGCTGCGTACGTGAGCAGGTGAAGTCCTCGTCCAAGCCGCGCGCTTGGAGTGTTTGGGACGTGCAGGCTCTTCGCGGCGGTCGTCTGCCGAGCTGCCAGGTAGCAGAGCGGAGTATAAGGTCAGCGTGTTTGCAGGATGACTCCGGCCCCATCACTCGTCCGTGTTATCGAGCTGCACAGGCACCGCAGAGCAGGGTCCCCCTCCCAGGATGGGTACGTAACACAGCACCACTGCGGACAGATCGTGGCGTTTATGTATTGTAGGATTTCTGGAGGGGGCAACTATAAATTTGTTCATTTGCACAAGCTGCTTTATTGCAAAGCTACCAACCACCCCAAAAAATGATTTCGCAAAATGACAGAAGAGCAACAGCCAAAGCCGTGTTTGGTTCAGAAGCTGCGCTGTGCGTCTGATGTGTGCCTTAAAGCACCGTCGCTAGCGGGCAGCTGGGCTCTGACTCGCCACTTAAAAGCAGCCCGGAGGCTCAGACTGGGGAAAAGTAGGCCCTGCAGGCTGATGGGTCAATGTGTTTTTGAGTTGATCAGAAATTTGACATCAAATTTGGGTAACTCATTTTTGTTTGGTTGCCCAGATCCATTTTAATACTGAGTCTTTAAAAACACAATCTGTAAAATTTGGAAGTATTTATCAAAAAGATAGAATAGTCAATTTTTGATTGATCATTCTTGGACAACATGGGGAAGAATACACCGATCATCCATTTTTACTGGGAATTACTAATTTTGCAGTTTGAGAGGAAACCCCTACTTGACCTCAGCCTCTGTCCCTCCTTGCTCTCCGCAGCAACGCTGGCTTTTGCAGTCCTAGTGAGGACTGCTTCCCGTTTGGGGGGAGGAGGGAGGGCAGAAAACCCTGCTTTTGAACTCGTATCTGAGCAGAGGCTGCAGATGTGTCCATGGACGTGTTGAAGGAGAATAACATGCTAACCTGAATATTTAGGTACCCTTTGGACAGGCAGAGATGGTCTGAACACGTAACCGGCCGCTCCCACAAGCATCCTTTGGGCCATTCCTGGGCAGGACACACAAATACATATAGAAGGGTTTTAAAATCCCGCCCGGGGGCTGAGTGCTGGCTCCTCGAGAGCCGGGCTGGGAGGGACTCTCGCGCTCCTGTTTCCTGCACCCCCAGGCCACACAGCCCCTTTCTGGCCTCCTTTCCTTCCCCTTGCTTTGTATGATTTTATATAAATTATTAAAATTCCCTGGGAGAAGGCCTCCCCCCTCGTTCGCCCACCCTCCCCAGTGCCTGCCCCATGCTCTAAGACTAGACGGGACTCTGCGATGCCTTCCCCTCTTGCTGGCTCCCTAGCACACCAGTTACTTATACTCACCTTAATCCGGCCTAAAAAAAAGGGATGTGGCAAAGCCAAACCAACCCACGTCACGCTGCCGTCCCCGCCGTGACGGTGCCCTGCCCTCGGCAGCACGAGCACGCGGCAGCTCCACGCCGCTGGCTGCCTTTGCCCGGTTGGGCAAACAGGGCGCTGGGGCCGGTGCTGGGGGCAGGGGTGGGCTGGGGAGAGAACGGGGAGGACAGGTCCATACTGGGGAGGGGGGTAAAGGCACGGTGAGTGGGATGTGGGGCGTGCTGGGGAGCCGAGGGCCATGCAGGAGGAGGCTGCGGGGAGCTGGGGGGCTTGGGAGAAGTTGGGGGCATTACAGCGGGGTGGCGGTGACCTGCTCGTGAGTGTCCCTGTTTGACCATCTCGTGTGACTGCTCCAGTTAATTTGGAGCACTCAGCAGGCCTGGATGCCCGAGTCGCTACCTTCACAGCCCTTGCACAGCTTCTGCCCACTTCTGAAGGCCCCAGAGTTGCCTCCAGCACTCTTCGTGGCCCCATAGCTACACGACCCGGTGCCTACTTCATATCTAGGCTTCACTGGGAGTCACAAATTGGACCTCCTCATGCTTATCTCACCAGCAAGGCCTCACTGGAGGGATGTATGCCGAGCATATCTAATGCCACAGAAACCACACAGCAGAGAAGCACAGCCCGCTCACCCAGCAGCCTCATGGTGAAGCACTCACCACAGCTCTCGTGTCCATGGTCAGTGAATGTGTAACTAGGCCAAGTAACATGGGACCACTGCAACAGGAAAGAAATGGTGAGAACCTCACCACAAAATATTCCACTACTTGGGTTTAAGGAAAAAAAAAAAAAAAAAAAATCTGTGCAGCGAGCTAGTCTAGCACCTTCCTGCAAAGAACAAATTTGGTCTGTATTTTGGAAAAATGCTCTAATAATTAGGTGCCCAGCTCTTCCCAAGGGTTTTTTAGGAATCCCCAACACTTGGCATAAAGTGTGGCTTGCAGCAGGACAGAAAGGAGGATTATATGACCTAATGTCTTATGGTTGCTCCCCCCCCGTACAGGCTCAGGGGTGCTCTGAAGAGGCGAAGCAGGGTGTATTTGGGATATGCTGAGTGTGCAGCAATGAATGTGGTTAGCATACTCACCTCAGTGAGACCTGTGGCAGGAGCTCAGCTGGCAGGACACCAGTTTCACTTCTGTCCCCAGGCAGCTGCTCCCGTTGACAGGCCAGCCCACCATTGCCTACCGAACTCACAGAAAACCCTCACATGTCCACTTGGCTTCAGCCAAACGAGCCTCTGCTAAATCTAGCCATAGCCAGGGTCTGCTTGCAGTACTCCTGAGCGTGTGCGGGACTCGACCTCGGTCCTTTTGCCTGTTCGGCTGCTTTGCCATGCTCGCTGGTAGCTGGTGTCCTTTCCCAGTTTCCATCTCTGCTCCCTTAAGCAGCTCCGTTTTTACACCACCACCTGCTCCTCAGTTATACGTACACAGGTACCACAAATACTGACTCTGCCTTTTTGATAAATAGGAAAAAGTAGTGTTTTCCAGTGCATGTGTCTTTTCCCAAAGACTGTGTTGCAGCTAATTATAACATTGGTGACCAAAAAAAGCAAAGCAAAACAGACGCTCGTTACTTCCCCATCATCTGAAGACAGCCACACTCCTCTGGGAAGCAAAGACCTCTGCGAAAACTTCCTTTTGAAATGGATACCTCATCAAGCAGGCGAAGCCGCCACCGGATGGTTGCTAAGCTCGCTGAAATCCTCGCAGCCCACACGTTGGCATCAGGCTTATGTCTTATTGCCAGGACACGTTCAGCGTGTGAACCCTGGCAGTGCTTGCCACCTAAGCTTTCCAGGTCGATCTTGCCCAGGAGATGAAGCAAACCCGGAGAGTCTGTCCAGGGGCACAGCTGGATCTCAACTCTGTCACTTAACAGTAATTCTATAAAATGGGGTGATTTCGACTATCAGTATTGTAGGAAGTTGGAGCAAAAAGGTTTCATGTATGTGGTCATGCGTGCTAACGCAATTTCTTACAAACTTTGTACCTCTTGAAGAAATTAACCCCTTAATTTCTCTGAGCTACATTTCCTTTCTCTTCTTTGCTTGACTGCATTTTTAACACCTGAGGTCAGTTATACCAGAAGAGAAACGAGCGCTGTCGGGAGATTCATCTTTTCTTCATATGGGTGTCTAAAGCAGGTCAGCTGAATCATGCTCTAGCCGTGCTCATTTCCCTGCATTAATGACTAGTCCAAGGTGTCTAGACCAGCCCAGTGGCAGATGTCTGTACGATAAACATCTAAGGTGAGATAAATCCTGACACAGTGTCTATCTAAAAAAGCTTAATTGTCCATGAGAACTCAGGGAAGCTGAAGAACAAATGATGTCTATTTTATCAGCAAACGTTCACTGGGGCTTTAATGGTAACTGACTGTATTCAGCAGTCACCTGAACTTAAAGCCTTAACAGTGAACCCTGCTCCTAGAAATAATATCTGGTGTGGTTGTTAATGACTCAAAGGTTTGGTGCTGTGGTAAAGACAAATTACTTGCCAAAACTCAACTAGTTTATAGCCTTGTCAAACTGCTACTGCTTTGGTTACCTGCAGCTACTAAGGAGAGTATGAAAATCAACTGATTACCAGTATAATTTATATTACAGTCTAATTACATTCTCTTAGATTTTTTTCTAAGCAGGAAAGAACTGATGGAGTAGGCAAAGAAGAATGAAGAACCTACTTCTTTGTGTTTCTCTGCAGAGCACTAAGTGGGATGGAAGCAGGGAAGATTACAGCAAACCGAATTACCTTTCCCGACTCCTCTTCATTCGTTATCAGTCATATTTTGCTTTGTAGTTACCCTGAATAATAGCCACAAAAAAAACCAGGATCATTCTTCCAAATTGCAACTTCCAAATGCTTCCAGATCATTTAGGGCCTATGGCAGGTTACATCTGATGGGCTAATTTATGACAGATGCTCCTAGAGGAGCCTGAGTTGAAGAGACCTTGCTTCTCAAGCGCAGGGGAGAATGGTCTGTACGATGAATGTGGCGTCTGAGATGAATCTTCTGCATTCTCTTCCCTGTGGGAAGGTGCAGAAAAGCAAGATCAAAAAAGTAGATATTCACTATTAACAGGCTGTGGCTTCCCTCGGCACTTCTCTAATGAACCGCTGTTAAAGGCTGGGAGCTCTCAGCATCACTGCAGTCCGGTTAGAGGGAGGTCAAGCCTTCGAGCCCAAGAGGATCAAACCAGAAGGCAAACTTGGGGCTGGGTCTTCTCCTTCTCCGATATGGATTTTCTTTTTCTTTTTCATGGCTGTAGAGGAGCTGAGCAATCCGACAGGTGCTTGCAGGGTAGTTAGGGCTGTTCAGACTGCTTTCATCTGCAAAAAGCCGCTGCCTTGAAAAACAACCTTGTGCTACATGTAAAACTTGCACAAACAGCCAGGTTTTTGCTCTGGCTCAGGAGGTGGGTGAGACAAAGTAAAAATGGGAGACTTTGTGCCCAGGCTTTTAAAGCTGAATGCATGGCATGTACCAGGGGAGCAGGCTTATGTCTGCCGCTACGGATGCCCTCCGGCAAGCCTTCTCCTGCTAACGCTGATTGCATATAGTAAATCTTGTTGTGGAGATACACAGACACAAGCGCACAACAGAGAAGCAGTTCTTCCTTTCATTTTAGTGCAGTATATCCAGCGAATCGTTACCTAAAATAACTTTGAGGTTAACCACAGAAAAAAATAAAGCAATACATTTTATGGGGTTCTGCTTCAAAGTTATTACAAAGATTAGCTTTCTGTTCAACATATTCTCTAATGCAAAAACAATGAGGCCTAAAAAAAGCTTTTTGTGATGATTAGACTATGCTTGTACATCAGTTTATCTAACATCTCATTAAAATACGTACATTTCTATCACAAAACTAAAAATTTTCCCTTATGAATGCACAGATGTATATTATGCAGCCACTTCTCCCACTGTGTCTACTGTAGGAAACCCGAGGGAAGATATTCCTTTCGCATTGCTATGTGTGGTGCATGGTGTTCAAAGGACAGGGAAAATCACACTGACTTACCAGTACTTTCATTCCTATTAAGTTTCTGGATGTTATTACATGGAAGGGGAGTTTCTCGTTCAGGTTTTCAGAAGGAAATTGACTGCACACTCATCGGAGCGTATTGCAGGTAATGTTCAAGGTCTTCGGAGGAGTGGAGAGTTGACAAAAGAGTGAGTAAATGAAAAAAATGGAAATCCTTGCCAAAAAAAAAAAAAAAAAATCACACAACTGGTTTCTACAAATGCAATAATTCAAAACCTTTCCAGTATCTGACATGCTATTTTGGTTCCTAGGCTGCACTAATTTGCATGGCGGGCACTTGGACACATTAAACTAGAGCTAAAAATGTCCTTGATGTGCTATTAAATTTTCACAAGGCTGAAGTTTTTCTCACTAGTGATGCTAGAGCTGAACTTTTTATGATTGCAATATTAGTCTCCTGAATGTCAGACTATACCTGTGATTATGACGTGCAAACACCTTCAATCTGGCCACCAGGAAGATGACTGCAATTCCAATTCATGTTTCAGGTCAATGCATTGCTCACAAACAGTTTTTGAGATTTTTAGGCATCTTGGCAAGATTCCTTCACTGCGACTTGCAAAAATATTGCATTAACTGAAGACAGATGCTTATTTTTTCCCTCATTCTAATACAAACACAATAGTTTGTGGTAAAAATAGTAATGCTCTCTATAAATACAAAGGACATGATTCAGCTGGCTAAACATAAGCATTTAGCATCATTTGCGACACGCTGTGTTTACATGGCTTGAACTGAGCCCAACCAGACTGTGTGCACTGCTTTGGGGGAGTTCATGAGCTGGAGAGGCAAGGCATGTTGTCGTCCTCTCCTTCACTCTCAGGCTGAGTCATTTAAGGTTATTATATGGTATTTTTGCTTAGTAAATGTGAATAACTCACACAGATATAGCTTGAGCATTTACAAGTTACACAGTTTGAAAAAAATGAATGTCCTATCCTCCTTAGGGATTGTTTGTCTTCCTAGAGCCTGAACATGTCAGAGAAGCACAATTCCATCACGAGATTATCTAGAATTTCTTCAGTATCCTATTTATTAATATCACTGTCATGGCACCTCTGGTTTAAGAAATATGCCCTGCCTGCGGGTAATTAAACATAAATATAGATTTTAATGGGAAAATAGTAGTGATATGAGCAGGATATATAATACAACAGTTCCTTTGTCTGTTGCTCATTTAAGCAAAATTAATCAAAACACTTCAATATGCTAATAAACAGCAAAATTATTCATTGAGATGGTTGTTCCTTCACTGTGTCACAGTGTCAGGATTTGTCACCAAAGCTTCTACACAGATTATCAGTACTTTTTGCATATATAAAGAAGTCTTAAGGGAAAACAGCACAGGATCTTGAACTGTAGAAAAACTGACTGTACATGTCAGATATATAAGAACTGTGAATTTAACAAACCTTGAACATGGAATATTGTATCTAAGTCTAACCATCTTATTTTCCTTCCTGTACTCTAAAACTCTAAAGCTATTTTTAAAAATTATATGATTACACTGAAGAAATATTTTTTCATCCATGTACAACAGCCTAATTCTTTCTGTATGTAACTAGATATTTAATTGAAGGGTATGAAGTATTCTGTAAGCGCTAAGGTGGCTGGCCAGAAGCCACAGAGCTATTGCTTGCAGCATTCTGTATTAATGTATAAAATCTATGTTATGTAAAGAATAAGGTCTAAGTGGGGGATGATGTTCAAGACTGTTTGTTTGTTCCCCTTCCACCCATTTAGGGAATGTTGCACACAGATTTTCTTACACCTGTTTGCATTTATTTTACCACTAAAGTACACAGTTTAATAAAGGTTACGTGACTTACAAATTTGTAGTTTGCTTAAGAAGACAAGTTCAAGCCATCTTCGCTCTAGGGCATCCAGCTCTGCAGCATATGTGTAAAACCAGAGTGGACATAACTGGGATGCACTCTTCAGGGCATAGGTCCCTGACACACGGTGAGCCAACAGCAGCTCACTGCGGCCAAAATAGGGAGGTCCTGGTCCCCATTTCCCCTTTTCCCCACTGCTGGCCACAGGATTGCCAGCTCTGCTGATCATATGGCTTCCCCATGAGCCAATTCAACTCACTGGAAAGAGACTCAGCAGAAAATTAACTCAACAGAAAAAAAGAGATGTAGTTTAGCTGGCCATGGCAGGGTCCAATAAATGCCAGGACAGGGACAGGGACAGCACTGTGCGGGGAGCAAGACAGAAGGATGGGAAGAGCTAAACTGTCCCGTTTAATTGGCTTCTGACTCCCTCCAGAAAACTCAGGTCCAATCTTCACTTGATTAAGCCAACACTAACTCTGCCATCTGCGTATATTTTAAGAGCTGAAGCAGGTGGACCAGAGTATCTTTCTCTTCCCTCCTTCCCTTCAGGAGCACGCACTGAGTGAGGCTTTACAGGGATTCCTGCGGATCTATGAATCTAACCGAGGTATTATAGCAGGGAATTTGTACAGAGCTTCTTGCAGGACATTCACTGGAATAATACCTTCCTGAATGGCTTTTGCAGCCTGTCCTGTGCTCCCTGCTATTTTGACATCATTGGGCTACTGAAATTGCACTAAGAATGAATTCTTGCTATGAGCACGGAAGCATTTGCTGAAATTTAGTATAGTAACGTTATTAGTTTTTGGGGATATGAAGTTCATAGAAGTGAGATATCTATCTCAGTGTCATTTTCCTGGTAGAATATTTTAATTAAAGAAAGCCTTTTAGTTCCTACTTAACTGTTACTTCTGGGAATGCTACCAGGGTTAGACATTTAAGTTGTAAATGCCAAGTATTCAGTTAATCCTGCTTAGTCTAATAAAGCCTATTTATTACTTCTACCCACAAACTGTCTCCATTATTACAAGTTCAAAGCTTTGAAACGGTCATTTTAATTCCCAACCCACATTTAATATAGAAACGGAAGAAGAAGCTACTTAGTTCTGGCACTGGAGTCCTTGGGGACGGACTGTCAGAGATCATGTTTTCCCCTGTGGCCGTGCACTTAAGCTCAGAGATGGTAGTACCTGTAGATAGTTCAAGGATGCTGATGCTTCTCGTGCTCTGCATGGATGGGCATACTGGGTCACATTTCCTGCTCCCCGGGTTCCCCTCACCTGCAAAATCACTGGGTGAAAGGCCGAAGAAAAAGAAGTGAAGAGCAGAGGCCCGTTATCGCAGCAAGCGATTTCTCTTACTCCTCCGAGTGACTGTCCGTAATGGCTGTTCCGCTGTGGGTGACTCCAAAGCAAGTCTATAGAGGAGCAGCATGTCAGAGTCTAAGGAAAACAAGAAATGTAAGACCATTTCCCACAGAAATCTATATCTGATCCAGGGTGCCTTGATAATGGCTTCATGTATGGAAGGAATGGTGCTCCAGATAGCAATGTTACAGATGTCCAGGCTGGAAATACTCTTGAGAAAAGCCAAAGATATTATCTTAGTTCCTGTGCTCGTGACTAGTATCATTGCCAGAAGATCCACCTTCACAATCCCATGCCATACCCTGATGCAATGAGAGAACCACTTATTTCCTAGCCAGAAACCTCTGTGCCATTTGATCTTTCCACAAAGAATTGATCCAAAAACCTTGGTTCTCTGCAAGTAAAAAGAAGAGCCATCCCACTGCACAGTGTGAGCAGGAATGCCTCTGCCTTTAAGCAATAAGGTTTCTGAAAGAGTGCTGGTATACAGACCTGATCGCTAAGGTGAAATTTCAGATAGTCTCAGGCAACAATTCGTGGTGCACTCTGAAAAGCACTCTTGAAGGGATGCTGTAAATAATCCCCTGTTACATGATCAGTCTCCTCTAATCCTCCTGCAGATGCCAAAGCTACCAAGAAGGCTTGAGGCTTTGGATCCCTGGCCTGATGTCCGTGTACAAAATTATCAATATTGAAGGGTTCCAAAACTCTACCGTTACTTCCTTAATTGTGGGAAGTAAAAGGCCATAGGCTCCTTCATGGCATCTTCCTCTGTTCGGAGTCCAGAGTCTTCCGTGCAGGGTTCCTTTAGCCTCTGTTTTACCTCCTGGATTCTCTCATATCACTAGTCTTTGCAGAACAGAACCCACATTTTTCAATTGCATATCCAGAGGTGTTTTAAAACTGACTTTTCATCCAATAGCTTTACGAACGAGGCAACCTGATTACCTGCTTCCTCTTTTCTCCAAGGCTGGGAAAGAAAATATTTGGTGATTAAACAGTCTAAAACGTGAGACTCACCTAGGTAGTAAAAGGGTTTAGATTCCACAGTTTCCTCACTATTACTAATGTGTTCAGCTGCATCACAGGCAGGACACTCCTCATAGCTGGCAGAACTGAAAAAAACCCACATATAGAAAGAGACTTTGCTGCTGCTGGGAGAAGAATGTCCTTGGGCTAAGAAACCAAAAAAAACATCATTGGGAAATGTTAGGTAGTGAAGTATCAATGAGCAAAAAGGAGCAGGAGTTGGGGGGGGGGGGATGAATAACACCTATTGCAAAGATGTTATCAAAAAAAGTGAAATATTAGAAAGCTAGAAATGAGTTTTAAGGCCAAGAGGTGATACAAAAATAGCAGAAATGCTCACTGTAGAGTCAGAAGGTGAGGGAGGGTAAGCGGAGACATGAAAGTGCACGTTTGTCTCTACCATTAGTGCAGGGCATGAAGAAGAAGAGCGCAGAGCATGCATAATACAGGAGTGATGCTGAGAGAAAAGCCTTCCGCTCAAGGGCAAGAGATATGCACTTCAGAGGTTTGTACCTACAGGCAACTACACAACAGACAGCTAACTCTACCCTTGTCCAATTTACTCTCTTGATTTACATACAATGACGTGTTTAAAACAGTGGAGCATTCACTGGATTGGAGACTGGAATCACAATCTCTGCTCTCCTATGGGATACGGTATCTTGGAGATTAGACAGTCACTCTTTTTTTTTTTTTAATTCTTTCTCCAGCAAGGCAAATATTGATTAGCACATACGCAGTGGGCCAACCCCAAGAGGAAGCACAGAAAGGTCCTCTGCAGAACATCCTGTAATCTGGTTCATGCATCCTTGGGGATGATGGATGTAGAAAGATTTTTCTATAATTCGCGGATAAAAAGACAGGAGTGGCAGCACCCATTGCCCTGGCTGCCTCTGGAGCAAAGGAACTGCCTCAGCAGTTTTAGAACGAAAAGCCATGAACATCAAACGTCGGGAGGCGAGTCCCAGAAGCCTGCAGTTAAGTCCCAGAGGGACAAAATCAGTCACGCTTTCCTGCCGACGGATTTTTGTTGTTTTGTTTTTTTTGGTGCAGGCTACTTCAGCACTCCGAGGGCCAGCAAACACGGGATAGTTCTTAGGCATTTTATGGAGTGCTAAGTGTATATCTGATCCTAAAAATGCTGCCTGACACTAGTAGCCTGCCAGCTCCTGCTGCTCCTGCCAGGCTGAGTAATGCTGAGTAATCCCAGTATTAGCAGCTGATGAAGACGGGGTCAGCAGTTCATTTGACCCAAGCCGGGCTTCTAGATAACCGAAGATAAATTGCCCAGTTCAATAGGTCATTTACAAACTGGAATAGCTCCCTGCACAGCAATGATGCACATGCCAAACACATGAGCAGTAAATGAAGCGCTGTGTGTATGTGTGGGATGCAAAAATGCACTGCACGGCCAGCCAGCAAGCACGTGATGCACTGTATGGCACTTAAAGGAAGCAAAAGCTAATACATTTCTGATGCTACCTGCCAGGCCCTGGCGGCTGTCAAAGGATCCGTCCTGGCGCCGACCTCTGAACAGGGCACCGGTGTGTGGTTTTGCAATTTCCATCCTCCAAATGAAGTGACAGCAAGACTTCTGCTACTGAACAGAGTTCTCAGAGAGAAAAGTTCAGTGGCCCGGGCTGAAAGGAGAGCACGTCCTGGGGGATAAAACAGCACTTGGATGCCTCGCAATGATGTTAGGAACTCTACTAGATAGTTATACACCGTGCCCAGTATTTGGTACCAGGACCCTTAAGTCCATTATGTGATCTGAGCTCTTAGGCTGCATAGGCACATTTTTTCCAAGCAGGACTCTGTCCCTGGATGCAGATTAGGCACTTGGCACTTTCCTGCAGGTAGACTGTAGAGTTGGGCTGGGGGAGTTTTGAGGTGGGAATAACTCGATGGAACAGGAGGGAGCGTCGGGATCTGCTGTTGGTGGCTACCTAGAATCACAGAATAATTTAGACTGGGGAGGACCTCTGGAGGTGGTCCAGACCCCAGCTCAAAGCAGGGCCAGCTTCAAAGTCAGGTCAGGCTGGGAGCTTTATTTCTTTTTACTTAGTACAGTGCCCTTGCCCTGTCCAGAATTTGTGGCATACATTATATTGGAAGCACCACCATTTTCCATTAGAGATTTAAACTGATACTCTGATTTGCTGGTGCCATTGAAGAGCCAATGGCACTTTTTATAAGCATATGCATACTATTCTTAAGAAGTTAATCTCAGAAACCTGGCTAAATTCCAATTTACAGCTAACATTTTATTTACTTTAAAAATAATTGCAATATGATTGTGTTACAATAGCTTTAAGTTCCTGATCTAACTGCTCTGTAAGCTGCTGAACATATACTGTGTTTCAAACCAGATTAATGATTGCAGTAATATTTATATGTTAATTTGTGAAATAGGTAAAGGATTTTGGAGTATTTTGTGGAAAGGGGATTGTATAAATGTTGAGTGACATCAACAGTCTTGGCAAGATGAACCAGAGAGGAGGTCCTTGCTATTATGTACTTTTTACTGGTCAGGGACTTCCTAAGTTTCTGGATTTAAGAATATTTAAAATATTTTAAAGTTTCTGAAGTAATAACAAATATTAAAATATTTAAAACCCAGGAATTCTATTTAAAAAACTTTCATTAAAAAAATACAATAGCATAATGCATCATATAAAAAGTCAAGAAATACTAATGTTAAGGTTACATGCAGCCTTTATATACATACCTTAAAAAGTATATTCAACCTTTACTTTATTTATTTCCATCTATATATGTTTAGCAATTCTTACCAAAATTGTTTCTCACTTAACAAAATATTGTCAATAATTGCTCAAAATAGGCTAATAGATGCAGTATGTTATATCAGCACTATAAATCTAAATGCTGAACTTTTGAGATACGGGCTTCAGAGCTGTTTCATACTGAGGCTTTGTTATGTGCAAACTTACAAATTTCAGCTTTCACTCCAATCTCCATCATCTCCTTTTTCTATTTTTTTTCCCCAATTTATAGTGAGGGAATCATTGTACATGTTATTTAAAAATGGCTCTTAACAGACTGTTAGGCATACAGCCCAGCACACAACCATAGGCATCCTATATCGTCCGTATCAAAATCTGTCTACTTACACTTTTAACGTAGTTGTAAGAAGCCATTATGATCCTTTATTTTATCTGTATTTCTTTATAGCACCAGATAGGTGAACCAATAACAGTCAACCCGACTTGAGCTTATGCCAGGCCAGATCATGTAAACAGAAAAGTTTCCCTGGCTGCTGATTTGTGGCAATTAGTATGACTATGAGGAAGAAAAGGCAACAAAAGAAAGCAACATATCCAAATATCCTGACAGTACGGATATATGAAAACATCAAAAGGGAGTTTCGGAGGCTACTGCTGAGTAGAGAAGAGCTTGGTCCTGTGACTATGTGAACAAGTTCTTGCTTTTTTTATTCCTGATAACAACAGGATGTGTTTCTTGTAAAAGTGGTATAGCAAAGAGATAATTGACTCAGTCATTGAATTTGCCTCCTGATGGGAACAACCCAGAGGACCCAAAACTTCCACTAATACTTCAGCTTTGCTCTGGGGCATGGACTATGGACCCCTGAGAGGGAAGCTGTGAACTGGCTTTCCTATCGAACCAAAACAGAGCAAATCAGGCAGAGGTCCACAGAAAACAGCAGTCACCAGAACTAGAGCTGGAAAGGATCCCATTGGGCTTCCCAACCCATTTTCCCTGCCCTAAGGCAGGATCAACTAAACATAAGCATTTTTCTGACAGATATTCATCTAACCTGTTCAAAAGTTTCCAGTAAAAAAGATTCCACAAGCTTTGCTCAAGTTCCTTCAAGTGCTCAATTACCATTATCATTCATTAGAAAGGCTTGCCTAATATCTAGCCTAGTTACACCTTGCTGAAATTTAAGCCTCTGACTTCTCATTGTATCTTTAAGGGACATATAGCACAGTTTATTGTCACCTTCTTTTTGACAGCCTATTGCATACTGGATGATTGCTTTCAGATCTCTCCTCAGTCTTCTCAAAGTTAAACAACTTGAATTCTTTTAGTCTTTCTTCATAGGTGATGTTTTCTATAGCTTTGATCATCCTTGCTTCTCTCCTATGGATGCCAATTGCTCCACAGTTCTCAAAACTGGACACAGCACTTAACTGAGCCTTGCTGGGGCTGAGTGGAGTGGAGGGATTGATTATTATGCAAACACCTAAGAATCCCCAGATCTTTTCCTAAAATTGATACCTAACTCGCTGTTCCCTACGTTTTGGGAAAAATGTACCCTACATTTGGGTAGCTGATTGTTTCTGCTTATGTGTAACGCTTTGCACTTGTGCTCACTGAGTCGCTTCTTATTTATTTTATTCTATTGTTCCACTGAGTTAAAATCCCTTTGAATTACAATCCCAACGGCCAGAAGAAAATAAAACAAGACTTAAATATAGTGACTCTACAAAAGAACATAAACAAGATCCAGAAGCTTCCCAGAAAAGAAAGAGATGACTCACTAACAGAAAATATTTGTTTTATCACGCAATTATAAATATGTCTGGGAACAATGAGTAGCCCGGGCTAGATGGGTAGAATGAATTAAAAAGGTGACTACGAACCTGATTACCATGGAATGGAAGGTTCCAAGGGACATGGAGAAAGCTGGGAGAGTTTTCAGGTTTAGACCATATATGAGATGAAGTGAGAGAACTAACAAAAAAAAAAAAAAAACCCTGAAAAAAAAAGTAAATCTATCAGAAACCATAGTATCGCAACCCAGCCAGAGAATTTGACCAAAGCACAACACTTACAGCACTTTTTTAACCTCATCTGTGACCCATAGAGGCCACAAGGGAAGATGTTGACTTCTCCCAGCTCAAGTGTTACAAAAGCTCATTATATTTAAAGGAAAAACTCCCCGAGAAGCTTATTTAATTTAACTTCACAGTTCAAGTGAATGGGTGGGAAGATAAACAGAGATAGGGATTGCTGGCAGGCAAGTAGGGTGGCCCAGCTTTCAAACTGCTGTAGAAGATATTCATTGTAAAGAAATGAAGTTCTTGTAAGTGTCCTTCATACGCAGTTTGGAGCCAATCATCAGTCTGAGCCAGCCTGGGGCACAACTGAGAGTTAAGAAGAGAAGGAAAGAAAAAGCTTATGGCAAAAGCCCTGAGGAGACTTATGTTCTTCACAAGACCAGATGCCAACAAGAAATTTAGGATAAGTCAGCAAAGAGCCAATTTCTAGACTCTGCTGGATGTGGACTAAACATATCAGTGCAAGCAAGCCAAAGTAATCTAGGAAGATACATAACCTACTTCCATCTTTAAGAAATTCTGTGCAAAAATGTAGCATAAGAGGAGGCAACCGCTTGTGGGGACGATGGAAGTTTATTCTCAGGATCTTGTAAATACAGGCTTAACACACACATTTGAAAATAGCATTGTAATCTGATGCATGACACTTTTGATTAATTAAAATGTGAGAAATTCAGTGTGTACAGCAGAAGAAACTGCCAAAAACTGAAGGAAAAAAAAAGCAGAGAGAATCTCTTCAGTTGATTTTTGATGCCGTGGAAACACTGATCATGAAGCAAATAACTATAGAAAAAATACAGTTAGCCAGGAAATAGTGTCATGAATGCCATCTCAGAGTCCCTCTCTTAATTTCAGAAACAGAAGGGGGTATCAAATCGAGGGCACAAAGGTTAGAAGTAGAGAGAGCTGCAACTTTTTTTTTTTTTTTTTTTTTTTTTACTGTGGACGTTAATAGTGAGAACCTGACTACCAGTAATAACAGCATCTGTGAAGTGCAGGGAAAGAGTGAGCACTGGATTAAACTTACATCATCCGGGCAGATAGTGAAAGGTGAGGAAGAAATAAGCAATATTAGCAACCTAATTAGCCTTGAATGGAGATGGTGACTTGGAAAAATGCATCAAAAATCTGGAAAGCTCAGCTCGATGTTGGACCTCCCAAATTTAAAACACAATTCTGTACAATCAAGACAGCAGGCAGGATAACAAATTGTTTGTACTTACAATGGATAATAAAGACACACTTGATAACATGAGAGGGTCTTACAAAAATGTGTAGTAGAAGTACACTTTAAAGATGTCTCAAGAGAACCAACTGATTTAGACAGCTGTTTTCAGTAAACAGTCATCTTACCATGCTGTGCAAGCTTCCCAGAAAAGAAAAGATAGGAAATGCCTGAAACCCATTTTAAATCCCAGGGATACTGTACCTACTCAAACTATTGCAGAATGGTAGAAATGGAAATGGATTCCTTTCCTCTTCCTGAACACTTCTGACAACCTGCAAATACCAAAAGAAAGTATGCTAGCCAAAAGTGAGCCAGTCAATATAGTAAACGCTGACACAGAATGAGAAAACACATGTGGGAAGGTGGGACAGCTTCTTCTGGTACAGCACTGTATATTTAAATGCAGCACAGCAGAATATTTGAAGGGAATTTCTATTTCATCTTTCAAAGAGAAGATTGCTATGGTGCAACTGTAGAATATTAGGATCATAGGATCATGGGAAAATTCAGGTTGGAAGGGACCTCAGCAGATCTCTACTCCAACCTCCTGGTCAAAGTAGGGTCAACCATGAGCTCAGACCAGGTTACTCAGGGCTTCGTCTAGTCTGATCTTCTACCAACAGGGAAGACAGAAGAGACATTTTAGGCCAATGAGGAAGTATATCAGGAAGAAATAATTCAACCTTCAACACATCCTTTGGCCTCATTTTCAAATCAGATGAAACAAGAAGATGTGAGGATCAGGCTCTGTGGTCTCCCAAAAATGAAATTAAATTATTTTTAAGGGCTTTTCTTAATTATCACCAAGAATAAATGATGTTTTGGATGCTCTAGCAAATTAATCCTCTTAATCTACTCTCAGACTCCACAAAATATGTTAATATGGCTTTTTCCCATACGTAAAAATCTTGGTCACATAAAAAATCTAAGGCCAGTGTTTGAACTACAGCTTTTATCAAGTTGGACCAACACTGAGGATCAGAGTCCTGCTGTTTCACAGTGCTATGTGAACATAAAAAGATTCAAGTCCTGAGCAGACATGTCACTGGTCATGCCACGTCCACACAAACATCAGCAAATAGCTGTGCTCTTCCATTTCTCACAGTGAATTTTTAAAGTGTTTTCAGATAGCATTCTTCCCCTCTACTTCACGTGGCAAACCAAAAGATTTACATCTTTACATCTTCTACATCCCTGGTCCAAAGGAACATTCAGGCCACCAGTGATACAACTGAAACTAAACCCAAAGACACAGATCAATTCAGAAGGGGTCATTACTGCGTTCAGAGAATTAATTAGGGAAATTTCCACACCCCAAAAGATAACTGAAGCTAAGCAAAGCCAGCTATTCCTCTCTCCCCATCTCTTCTGTGGTTTCCAATACTCATTGATCAGTACTTTTGTAGGATTCTGCACTGCAGGCAGAAAGTTTGTTTGTGGCTCTTCCAGTACCATTTTATACATTGTGAGGAAAAAAAATAGATTATTTTAGGGATCAGATTTTAAGGGTTGAAAAGCACTTTTACAATTGCTCCTATTCCAGCCTACCCATATTTCAGAGTCTCTTTCATGCTGAACCAAAATAATCTGAAAGGGTGGTCATTTATTACAATATGAGTCTTGAGTTCTCTGGTGAGAAGTTACTGTGCCACCCAAAAGGAATTGCTTTTGGAATACAGAACATTTTCACCTTTGTTTGTTTGGGAGGAAATTTGTGGTCAGGACTGGTCTTGCTTCCCTATAACAGCTCTTTAGATTCAAGCATGCTGAAGGGTAGCTTGCCAAAGGCCTGGAAAAACCGTACTGCTCTGATTTTATAGTAATACATAGATCAGAACACAGGAGTGGTAAAACTGATGCCTTGTCCAGAGGACCTTAAAACTAATTGCAAACACTACCCTAAATCAAGGAGCTTGTTCAAGGGAATGACTACCATGCTAAAGAGAGACCTACTTCTGTCCTTCCGTAATTTGAAAAATGCAACTGTTCCCAAAACTTATACTGCAGTACAGAATGGAGGGCAGCAGGAATGGACTGCAAAGTGAAAAATTCATCCCCAAAAGTCAGCATTCTTCTCAATATCTGGGATCTTATATGAGTAAAAAACTGATCCAGAGAGGAACTTTGAAGCCAAAACACTTCAGTGGGTTCTGAAAATCTAACAATTCACAAAATGTATGCCTCAACACAGTAGGATAAGGCAAACAGTAAAGACCGGACATTTATTCGACTATCCAAGGAGAACAGAACCAAAAGGTCAAAAACCAAATCCCAATATTTGCAATGTTTTATAGTACAGCAGATGCTGGTTGAATGTACAGTATCAAAGAGCTCTGGTCTCCACCTAACTACGCTGTATATATGCTAATTCACTCACAGGCTACAATCAGAAGAAAACAAATAATTCCTTGATCGGAGATTCTGGAGCACTGGAAAGATTCTTGAGCTCATGGTCTGCACCTCACAGGTCCACTGCACCAAGTCTGGAGACCTGTCCAGAACAATCCTCTAAAATTGTTCCAGTTTGCTTTTTGCCCTCACACCAGTATACGCACAACATACCCTCAGAAGTGTGTTATAAAGCACTGCCCTTATTGTTTGGTTGTCTTCCTTTCGTTAGCTTACTTTTTGGAAATTTAAAAACAAGAAGAAAAGTTGCAAAAGTGGAGGGGGCAAACCTTGTGCCCGGAGGAGGTTACAGTCCTTCCCTGGGACACAAGGTAGGTGAAATATCAACATCTCCCACTACATGACAACCTATACAAAGCGCATGTGTCTGGGGAATTCTGACTAATACTCTTCTGTGAAGGGCTCTGCTTTGTCCCATATGGTGACCCATACATTTCCATAGCTTCGTATTCACACAAATGTCAATTCACAGGACAGAACAGGTTCTCAATGTTCTTAAATGTGTATTTGTTTTTTTGTTAGGCTGAAGTTGTGTGTTGAAAAAATACGCTACCTTGTTTGAAAGCATGCATCCTAAGAAATATATACAATGTGGATATAAGCTCAGAGACGTACAAAAATGTTGACTTCCATCATCAAATAGTGAGATTAGCAATGTAGCCTTTGAGATGTAAGGCTTAGTGTATACAGGTCTCCTGAAAGCAGTAGGTCTTCAAGAGGAATGAAACAGGTGAGAGGGAAGAACATCCCACGCTTATTCGAGTCCATTCCAAACACGGAAAGCTTGAAAATTCCTTTCTCAACTGCTTTTGGGTTTAGTAAGATAATGTTTATGTAGTTATTTATATAAAAAATCATAAATAATAAGCAGGAAGCAGAAGAAAATTTGTGAAAACTTCTTTGTTGGAAAGGTGGAATCAGCCCCCGCTTGCACAAACTGGTGCCATGGCACAGCCCCAGAAGCAAGACTCACCTCCCTCCGCCAAAGGTCTGACCCACAATTACAATGGAGAAGTTTCTGACTTTGCTTACGTGACAGCCGCTAATTTTAAAACTATTAGAATCAATTTTTAGAAACAACAACTGACTCACTTCAGCTGACAGGTTAAGTATGATTAATATGCAACATAAGAAAATGATGTTTAATAGTTTAACGCCTTTAAGCACAATGCAAAATTGTTTAATGACACAAATTAAAGCTGCTGCAAAATCTCTGTAACTGTACACATTTAAAATTTAAATGATATTGCTTTGATCATTTCAGGTCTAATGCTGTAAGATACTAAACATCTCTTAAAAGCTTTGTGCCTGACTTCAGCTTCTAGACAGTTAGTAGACTTCCACAGGGATGGATCAACTAGGATTTGGCAACTAGTAATGTTTTATAAAACAAACTCATTTAAAGAATAAACTCTACACAACCCTAAAATATCAATTATGAATCTAAACATTAAAGTAGAAGGCTGTACCCTAAAATTTATCCAAACAAATATTTATCACCATTTCTGTAATAAAAATAATAAATTAGGCAAAAAGTCCTATAATTCTGCCTCTGAAGTATGCTAAGGCTAGAGTACACAAATTGAATTTGAAATTAATTGAATTGAAAACACTCTCACTATTTTTAAGAGGCAGTTAGGCATCCAGTTTTTGTTTACTTGTCCTGCTTTAAAATCCTAAATACAAATTAAGGTTGAGATTCTTAATTTTTAAAGAAAGCTTTCTTAAGTCTGTGGAAAATGACATTTAATATGCGATCTAATGCAAACCAAGCAGCTGCCTTCTACTCACAAATTTTAAAATAAGCTGAACATAACAGTTAAGCAGTTGCTGATACAGTTCAAATATAATCTGGCATTGGAAAGATACTAAGTATACTTATACAAGCACTCCACAAATAATTAATATTAAAATCTAAATATCCATCTAATTCACATATACTTCCCATGTTTCCAAAGGGTTAATACTGTCTTGCTTCATTTCTTACATGTAGTAATTTAGCTGTGAACAAAAGCAGCTCCCTGCTGGTTACCTTGGCTAAAGGAAACACAACGAACTGGTAAAAACCAGTTTTATCTCACTGCTGTTGCCTAGGGCTACAGACAAAATGAAGTAAAAAAATTCACATGCAGAGTATTAGGTGCTTATGAAAGATCCAGCAGCGCTGTTGCCTAGTGATTCAGTGAGGAATCAGCACAGGCCAATGAGGTGTACGGGTGCTGAATAACATCCCTGATGGCTGCTTTACATCTCCGGCAATTCTGTCATACACCCCCATGATTTCCCAGCGGTAAGAATCACTTTCAAGGGAACCTATCAAAAAAAAATTTTTTTTTAAACAAACAAACAAACACATCACACACAGCAAGATGACTGTTCTCGCTTTTCCCTTTGGGTGTTGATACTGGTCTAGATTACATACCTGACCAATATGAAATGTTCTTTGTATCTATTAACAATTATCATTAAAACCTTTATTAAAAGGCCTTAACAATTAAGACTATCCTTTGATTTTGAAATTGCAAATACATGCCACTGAATTGCACGGAATATGCAAAAGTCCAAAGCAAAGCTCATCGTGAAGTAGTCTATACTTCGATGCTATACCTTTTCGAAAGAGGTACCAAAACCAGAGTGTTTATAATCGACAACTTTTTCAGGTACACATAAAGATCCATTTTTTTTCATAACCATGCACTTTTCCAGTTCTGGGGTATTTTTGTTGTTGTTTTGGTTTTATTTCAGTTTGTTTTGCAGTTACTGGTGCTCTGTTATACAGTAGATTTTCTGACATGAAAGCTGTCTCATTAGCATGGCTACACTTTGGAAAAGACACTACTTCAAAGATAAAGCTTCCTTCTCCTCAAAGAAGAAAAAGAAATCTCTCCCCATTTAGACTATATTTGTGCTCTACTTTAGTGACATTTTTCCTACATATTAAAAATAATATTCATATTAACAGAGCACATAATACATATTTAGTTGAAGTAAGTGTGCTGAAGGAAAGCAGAAACATGTCACAAAATTCTTTTCATCTTTAAGATCTCTAATCTTAAAAGCCATATTCTTACTGGATAGAAGGACAAAAAGCATGAACACAAATAGTGATTTTTTAAAAAGATCACTTTTAATTTCTCTCCAAGATCAAGCTGTTTTTAATCTGAGTTTGATATCTGGCCTCTACGTTGATCCATTCTTGATGCTTCAGAGGACAATGAAATATCTTCATGATGCACGTAGTCTAATGTGCAGTAGGAGTAAAAGTATGTCATGACTCCTACAGTAATTTGCTTATGAAAAGGCAATCAAAACAAGGTTGACAAAACACGTATCTCCAAATGTTTCTACTGCCAAAAAAAAGTCCTAATATTTTAAACCCCACATGACTACCTACTGTCCAAGAATGTATTTCTCTTCACCTGCCAAAAATGTAGCTTTGATTTAACAGAGACTTGCCATTCTCTCATAGAAACCAACCTATTGAATCCATTTACTAATCCATCTGCATGAATTTGTCCATGTGTGATAGCAGACACTTTAGATGGAGGTGAAAGAAACCATGTTCTAAGATGATGTGTGACATTTTGTCCATAGGACATTAAAACCTTCTGCCAGCTGGTGGTAAGCTTGAAACACGCAACATCAAAATTATATCCTGTCCTACGAGCACTTTCATTATCCATGCAAACATTTGTATTTCTTAGAAAGCTGTTATGTTGTTCATATTTTGTTTCATGGCAATGAGTTCCTCAGGCAAAGCATAAATGGTGCTGAATCTTACAGCAGCACGAGTGTCAGGTGTCTGATAATGTGATTAAAAAGTGTTTATATGTAGTATGCCTTGAAAAACAGACTCGCTTCGTTTTCTCAGGAAGCAGTAACAAAAGAAGCTAGGCAAGCAGAGGTAAGTGC
Source organism: Dromaius novaehollandiae (assembly GCF_036370855.1). NCBI lineage: Eukaryota > Metazoa > Chordata > Aves > Casuariiformes > Dromaiidae > Dromaius > Dromaius novaehollandiae. The sequence goes on along the minus strand of NC_088101.1, from coordinate 78,744,404 downwards.
CCTACAGAAATGTAGTTTGCAAAGCCTGGGAGTATGAAGTGGAAGAAAGGTATAACCCCAGTGTCACCAAAAGATATCTCACAACCAAATCTGGTAAACAGGAGGGCAAGCTCTTACAAGGGTTAATCTCCCCCGTCCCCTTACCAGGAAGGGGAGATTCCAACCGCGGGAGCAATTTAGGTCTCAGTTACTCCTCCTTCTCCTCTCTTAGCTTTTGCGAGAAGGAGGGGCTCCATACGGAGCCAGAAATATGTAACCGTAAGAACTGCAGGGAAGGCTAGTCTCGCAAGGTAGCTGAGATGCTGAAATAGATACAGAAGATGTGGAGGAAAGAATATTAGCCAGAACTGATCTGGTAATTTTATTTTTCAACTGTTTCCATTAGTGAAAGTTTGTATGTTTTAACTGTTTCTGAAATAAATAGAAAGAACTTTTTTTGACCCCTAATCTTGTCCAATAATACTGCTGAATGAAAGATCTGGCGACACCAACTACCTCATTCCTCAGGAAACAGAAAAAATGATTACCCTTGGACTATTACACACTTGCTCAGTTTGGGGATTCCCAGAGACTATAGTCCTTTATCAAGCCACAAGAGCTGGGCAGTAGGCTAGTAACAAAGGATACCGGTATTGTAGAGAGAAAAATAAAATTATTTTATATAATAACTATAATTAGATAAATAGATAGACAAATAAATAGATAGACAGATATAATAGTTGTGTAGTTATCTACTCAGTTTTTACAGATGCTGCTCTGGGAGATAATGTCATATACTTTAAACAGTAACTAATGATTTTGTCTGCATTCTATGCTGGGCACCTACTCACAGAAGTTAGAGAGATCGGTTTTCTAAGTGAAAATTACTGAAGAAAGATCTTTTACAGCAATTTTTCAATAGTAATGAATGCCTGGCACATTTTAAAAAGCCTATTTAAGCCTCATATTTCTGTACCACATCAACAAAAATTTCATGGCAATGAAAGAAATGGATTTTGAAACTAACATACTGTATTGCTAATGGAAAGGGTAGACTATGACCATGCTTTCTAAAATGGAGATAGGGTTTCTTTCCATTGTTTGCATTTAGAATTTTTATAGTAATTTTTAAAAGATATTACCTGCGAATATGAAAATGAAACTACTGAATTGAATTCCAAAGTAGCTGTCTCTAGGTTCTTCATATGATGACCAGTACAAAACTAAATATGACTGAAATACTACTGTAAATTCAGAACTGTCCATACCTTTAGCGGCACTTCCAAGGCTGCGGTTTGCTGCAGGGATTCCATCGTTCTTTTTACAAGTGCTATAAGGCCAGAAAAGTTGAAAACATACAGCTTGAGCTTCTAGGTTAGAATTGTTACATAGAAAAAAAAAATCACATACTTTATATTCTGTTATATAATACCTTCATTTCTACGTAAAACAACAATTTGACCATTTGATCTTTTTCAGAGTATTTTCTTGAGTTGAACTTTATCTGTTATGGAAGAATTCAATTCCTTATTTTAAATTGAATTTTAGAGCAAAATTTGGAGAACTCTTTAATTTATATATGCAAGAATTATAAAGGTACAGCACTGATGTATTCTATACAGATGTACAGAACGTATGACTGCTGTATTTCTCAGCTTTCAAGGTTAGTACTCTTGGTTAATTGTTTGGTGCCATATTATATATTTTAATTTTCTTGTGCAGGCATAAAACTTGATCTAAAACAAAAAGCTAGGGAAAACCACAATATGTCTGAACTATCTAAAATATCTTATTCTTCAAAATAAAGAGAGTTCCCAATTTTTAAAAATCTTTCCTGTGGGATAGTTGAGCTATCAAGAACCTAAAACAATTAAACTTCAGTATGATTTATGTGACTTCGCAACTCATCACGTCATAACACTATGCTCACTATTACTGTGACAAATGTTTCTAGAATTATTCCAAATCAATCATGCAGGACCAGATTTGTCATCCTTGGTCATGCCAATTTGTGTTTGGGTTGACAAAGACTGCTGCTGCAACACAGTTATGGTTCTAATAAAAATCAAAGGAATACTATGGATAAACAACTTTAAAAAAAGGGGGTAACTTTTGGCTAGTGGAAGTGAAATAGGAACACCAGGCAGCCCCAGCACAAAAGGTATTGAGTAAGCTCCATCGCTCTGACAGCACAGCTGGCCATATCTATAATAAATGTCATCATGTGCCTCACAGAATTGAGAAATATCAGAGTATGGAACACGTGGTGAAAACTGCTAGGCTGAAAACCACGATTACTTAGAAGAATTCCTTGGAGTTATCCTTAAATACACATTACAGCTCTTTTGCAGCTGAGGTTAGACGCAAAGAATTAAGCAACGAGGATCTAAGAAGCTGCATATGATTGTTATTCTGGTCACTGCCAAAACCTTTTCTGATGATGCCAACCCCAAAGAATAATATATGATGCTGCATGTCACATCTGTGACACTGAGGTTGGTTTGCTAATAATGGCGAGGTTAGCGAGCTCCTGCCTGAAGAGAAACAGAGGGCTCACCGTGCTGGCTCACTCAGACTTGCATGCTAATGAGCTGTCAAAAGATGATTTTCCATGAAGTTCAAATCAAATTATGCAGTAACTCAAAAGATCTGTGGCTGAAGTGCCAAGGCTGAGGTATCTGAGACATGTTTACATATGTACTCACAGCTATACCTTTGCTTCATGTTGGACCCAAGGTAGCTTATGGTCCAGTGTAGGACATAAAAGCATTGGCTGAGAGCAGAAAAAACATGACAATCACAGACTGTGAAAGCACAGGGAAGTGCTGGCCTAAGTAAATATCCATTTAAATCCATTCCAGGTCAATATGGCCATCAGCAGAGGAGCGCTGGACTGCCTCCTTCTTGAGAAGCCCACTCTGAATTCAAACAAGCTGCCAACCACAGGCAGTCGGCCCTGCAGCAGGCATCGGGGCACTCTGACCAGGTGGCATGCCTTCAGAAGGCTAAGCACATTGCCAGTCCCCCGTAAGCAATTTTTCTGTTGGATGAGCTCCGTACCAGGCTATGATTGTACAAAGCTTTTGTGAGAGCAGATTCTGCATGTATAGTGCAGAATCACTCAGCTTTATATGTTCCACCAAAGCAATTCAAGAACAATCTAACATGCAACTGAGTGCAACTTACTGACCATTTTTTGAGCTGTTAGACAAATAAGCAGCAATGGAGCAACAGGAGGAAGAGGCGTCTTGACAAAAAGAATGCCAATGGGCAACCACAGAGGAGGCATGAGTCAGCGGCACTGATTCACGGGCTGGATGATGTTGTGAGCAGTACGAGGAAAGGTGCTTTAGGGCACAGCTAGCTGTACACCCACTGAGTAAGACCGTTTCTCCCCCTAGTCTTCTAGACCTCTGAATGTGACTATTTCTCTTTCTAGTTCTTTCCCAATAATTATTATCTCCTGAAGGGGATTCATGATGGCAACGACAGTTGCACCCTTCTCCACTGGTTCACATAGTTTCCACTTTAAGGCATCTGGCACTTTCAGAATGCTGCTGCATTGCTAACAGCTTTTAATGTTGAAAAGTGCAAATTAAAGTGGCCACATCAGTGAACAGATCTAATGGCTCTTCATTCACTTTGACAACGCCTTAAAAAACTCTCCATGGGTTTGTTCCATTTTCCTCATTGTTTTTTTCCATCTCAGTTCTGCTCCCTGTTCTCTTTCTCCTCTCATACTGACTTCTCTGTCTCTCCCCAAAGTTTAGTGGGTGGTATGGTAAGTCCATTCATTTCAAACAATCTGAAGTTGTTTTGCCTGCATTTCAGCCTTTAGAAATCATATCTTTAAAAATATTCAGAAGATTTGCCTGCATCTTTTCTACAACAGGTATTTAATAAAATAATAACTATATAATGATAACAGAAATACCATGAAAAAGCATCTGGATTATCATTCCTGTTCAGTAGTCTGCTACGAGAGTAAACAGCAAAGAAGGAAGCATTTAAACTAAATGACAGTCTTCGTACAAAAATAAATAGGCAAACTGCCTGAATACACTTAGGTTAGAAATTAAAAGTTCTAGCCTTTGAAGAGATGAAATTCTGAAGCAGTCTCCCAATGGGAGTAGTAAGAGCAAAAAAGTTTAATTTTTCATATAGAGATGATCATGTATGAACAAGATCATATGGCACGGTGGTATACGATCACAGAGAAGTCCCCTTTAATTCTCTGTATATAATGTCTGGTTCTTCCTCTACTCTCTAAAATCTTCCTCTTCCTCAGTCCTCAAAATAAACAATCCAATCATTCTTATCTTCTTTACCTCATATAGCTTATAGAAAAACAAAAGTGACCACAACATTTAAATGCCTCTAATAAACTACTTTGTAATCAAACTGCTGTATCTGTCTCTATCACTCTTAATTTTTTGTTTCTTTTCTAAGATTTAGATTGGAGGCTTTTGGAGCAATGATTATTCATGTTCTGTCAAGAATCTGGTATATCCAGGGCACAAAAATTATTAATTTAAAAAATGTTCCTTCGCAACTGGTCATATACTGCAACAGCATCTCTAAAATGCTGTTCTCCCAACCTTTGCAACCTAGCTCTAAAAGCCCATAGTCAGCAATTATGAGATTTGCTGATTATGCTCATCGTAGAATGTTTCATAAGTGCTAAGTATGCCATGTTGAAAATATTACATATTTTGTCATTACATCCCAAAATATGGATGACAGCAAGTGGGGAGACCACAGAGGAACTGAATATTTAACATATTTTAGATTTTCCTGATACCAGCCAGGAAAAACATGCTTACTGAAAGTGTTGTGAATAGGAACGAAGAGAAGGCACGCATGCCTGCTGTGGAACAAAAGCTTGTTTGTCCCTATTAAACTGAAGACATTTTTCAAGCTCATTCACTTATGAAATTATGACTCCAGAAACATGTCAAAGCTGGTCAGACATATGATCTATGGAATAGGGATTTGCAAATTGAAGGCTATCTGGAGGCATTTTTAGTTCACGCACCAGTGTCTTTCAAGTTAGAAAAAGACAGCTCAGCGAACAGAATATGTCACTATCTTGTGATGATCAGTTCATTCTTTTGTTCTTCTGCTACGTGGGTCCCCTTCTGAACAAGTGCACTTTTTATGCAGCTGCCTCAGTACCCATTAAGTCTGAAATTATAGCAGAATAAAAGGAAATTTCATGGAATTTGTACATAAGCCCAAGAATTTCTATTGGCAGTTTTTAAAGAAAGTGTAAGAGCAATAATCTCAACTAACATAACAAAATAATTTTTTTTTCTTTAACAGGTCATTTTGGTGTTTTTACACTTAATAAAATATCTGAAAAATTATTTTAAAAGTATGTATTACTTGTACCAAATATAAAGGTAAATACAAAAATCAACTCCTTTAATTCTGTTAGCAATGTGTGATTATAAATGAGTTCTAAAAAAACACCATTAAAAATTGCCCTAATGCACTGTGATATTGAATGGCTCACATGAAATAGTAGGGCACACATACTTCTACAAGAACATCTATGTTACTTCCAGTAGCAAGTGGCTTTCATTTAATTATGCTTCTCACTAATGAATGCAATTAAGCAACCAGAGTTGATAAGGAACACTCCACAGTAATCATTAGTGTCAAAGTTTACCTTTCAAATCCACCAGATAAATATGGAATGTATAAAAAATATAAAAATGTAAAAAATGTAAAGAAATGTAAAAAATATATTCTTCATTTCTCTGCCCGTAAAATAAATTTCCCCACTTAGCAGTAACTCATTCAGTATAATACAGGGGCCAATAGTCATTTTACACAGAGCATGGAGAGGCCGTTCTAATTTGGATCGAAAAATCTCAGAAATGGATAGTCTCCACAAAATGAAAAAATGGGTTCTGCAATTCCTGAGTACTCTTCTGGAGTCCCTCGAAAGACTCACAGTTTGATTTAGGGACAGCCTGTCTACCTGATCATACAGACTTAGAACCCCTCGGATCCAATATGTCAGTTCCTGGCATTCCCAAAATATCCCCTCCCTTTCTGCTTCCTGTTTGATGGGTTGCTTGAAAGCTCAGGATGTGAGGAAGTCAGACAGACAAGCTGGCTAGAAACCAGGCAGATTATTGATGGTAAAGCTGACAGCTTTCTGTCAAAACCAAACCCATTTCTGCCAAATGTTTTGATTTCATCTTTCCAAGCTCCTTTTTATCTTGCTCTCTGTCCTAAACAGAGAACTGATGCAAATAGTATACTGTATCTTTGTTGAAAATTAGACAATTTAGAAAAGTATGTGCTTTTAATGTATATTAAATACATCAAATACATCAAAGTTTGGACTCTCAAGTTAAAAAATCATTATAAATAAATGATGTTTTGCCTTGTCCATTCAGAGTGAACAGTATGCATACTATAACACTGGGTTTTAGATTCTTTTTGAAGAAATTATTCTTCCCAAATACAGATAATAGATAATTTATATTACATACAATACTTTTTTACGAAAGTAGTAAGAAAAACAACACTTTATTGCTTGTCCATTGTTGATCAATCATCTACCAGACACAGCATATTAGGTGCACTGTAAATTGGATTTCTGCATATTAAAAAGCCTTTTTGTGGCCTACAAAGTTATAGGCAGGCATACAGAAAGCACCAGCACTCCATTTGCCTTGTGGCAGTTCCCAGCCTCCACTTATGATAGTCTTAGAAGCAAAAAGACATTTTAATGTTCCAAAATAATACAAGCAAGGCCCTCCCCATGGAGGAAAGAGAAGCTGAGAAGGCTTATGTTTTGCACTAAGATCTAACTGAAGTAATAATATTTACCTATATGTTCTCCATTTATAAATCTTAAAAATGTTTTCAGATTTCATACCAATTCTGCAAATAAGAAAACTGATACACAGATAGGTAATATTATTTTCCTGAAGAAGTAGATCAGAAGCATGAAGGGAATCAGAATTCCAATATTCCAAGTACTAGGGCAGTGCTTTACTGAATCACATTAAATGCACAAGAGTAACACATCACTGAACTGTAGTCGATTAAAGCCATCAAACATTTTTCCTCAGCTCTAAATCCACGTCTTTCCCTTACCAAGCTATGTGATTGTACAACTGAGATTTCTGGATCATTAATCTGCAGGCTGGAATCTGCAAGTCGGAATATTTTGTAATTTAAAGGTTCTGAATGAACCAAACCTCGTCAGATATGTAAAGACGAAGCTGACAGCTAAAGAATGCCAGCAAATAAAAGCAAGAAGAGTGAGGACTGAAGAAAAAAAAATAAGAGAGAGAAAGAACTTTGGGTAATGGCATTAACACCATAAACTGACTTTCAAAGCACTGATGTGAATTAGGACCATACATCCTACTGACACTCCTTTTTCAGTTTAAAACTCACCCAACTCACTCATCTAACTTGTTACATCAGTTAGCAGTTCCTGAAATAACTGGAAAACATTATAAGAGAGTCTTTCTATTCCATTTAACCTGAAAGCAATCTAGGTCAAATGCTCTTAGAGAGCCCCATGATGTGAACCAAAACGTTTCACACCACGGACTGGGGACAACAGGGAGATCTGCTTGATGATCATACTCCTGATTGGAAGTTAACTGCTAATGCAGTTGCACCCTTTCTCTGCCTACTCAGATCATGTAAAATCCTCGTTAATGACACTGAAGGAAGAGCTAGCTTCAGTCACTTTTAAGACACCTAGATTAGCAGTTCTTTTACCGGTAGGAGAACTAATCTCTGCTTAAATGAAGATGGCAATAAATGTCCTAGGTTGGTCTGCAGTGTTAAGAGAAAGGCATTTTATCACTCTTCTGAAAGCTACTTTTTTTTTTTCTTTTTCTCTTTGCCTCTTGCAAGGCCTCTCTTTTGTCCCTTGCAAAGCAGGGACAAAACTAAAGACCAAACTTTCATCAATAGAAGGAGACAAACTTCCATCTTGAATAATCAATCTTGGCAGTCATCTTAAATGCAATGACCATTCTGGGGGTATTGCAGACCCCTAGTCCCCATAGCATTCATTGTGAAAAGGGAGCAGAACTGACAGGGGCTTGGGAGCTGGCAGCTGCCACATACTGAGAAGGGGTTTTTTTGGGGAGCAGTGATTCCCAACCTCTGAATCTCACCAAGGTTTAAATCCAGCAGCAGTCACTGCTTCCCCCAGATGTCAGTCAGCTAACTGGCATTATCTTGCATCCTTGAGAGATGACATCTACCAACTTCTGAAGAGTTTCTAACCATGCACCTACATCTAATTAGGAAAATAAAAATATAATAAGACACTTTCTTCAAAAGATTGCTGATCCCTGAGGCAAAGCATACTGCTGGTCACTTCATTCTTTTTGAAGTTTCTTATATGGTAAACCAGATAGGCAAAGTGAGGTTTAATGTGCAGGTCCATTTCCTACAGGTCATGTTAGCAACTTCGATTCGTTAGCAGCTCTGATTAGTGGCAAGTTTTATACAGTAAAATACAGTAAAAGCCTTGAAGCAGAACTTATGGGTATGTTTGTGCTGCACACTGCAGCTAAATGTAGAGGCACCCTAACTAGTTACACTGTGGGTTGCGAAGCAGATGTATCTTGAGTGTCTGAACTGGAGAACTCCAGGAGATAGAAAGATGCAGGAAATAGATTATCCTTGCCTGAGCCGTGATGATTTAGCTGAAGTTCCCTAAAAGTGGATTTGCCACATGCAAGGACACAGGCCTATGGTATTCTGTGGAAAAAGGTAAGCGTACATGTGTACACACACACACAGAAATCTGGCTGCGTTCACTGATTTCTCTTCCAAGAAAGAATTGCCCTGCAAGACTTTGAACTCTATGGCAACGGGGGCAATAATACTTCAGAGATTTAAGAAACTATCTCGCGTTCAGTGACAAAATGTATTAATGCTTTAGTGTCTCATTTAAAACTATAATTATCACTGAAAATGAGCTTGGAAGTCTTATCAAGATCCCCGGGGTTTCTGTCCATATCTCAAACAGAAAACTGTTTTCCAGTCATCTGCCTTGAAAGAGGAGGAACTGAAGAGGAAGCAAGCTGGGAGCTCCTAATCAGCAAAGATATAGACAGTGGAAAAGTTGCACAATCTTATAAACAAACACATTATATATCATGTGTGTTATTTGCAACAATTAGCGTTACACTTGTTAATTATTCATACTTATGGCAATTAGTTTAACTTCATTTTAAAAAATTTAAATGCAGTTTTTCTCCATTTTCAGAAAAAAAATTCTAGTCATGTTTTTATAATGAGACAAATTATTACTGTTACTCATAAAGTGAGTAAAGGTTTTCTCAGATATGCTGGTAAAGTATTCATTTTGCTGAATTTACTACAAATTTATACTAGTAACAGAGATCAAAATTTGATCTGATGAGTGTAGAATCTATGAGTTTCTACACACACAAGCAAGCATGAATAATTTTTATCCTTTGGTTATAATGTTGTTAGCTTTATAGTTAATACAAATTGATGTAAGATAAGATCTTCTATGCTGCTTTTCAGTTCTTATTCAATATATTACACTTTTTAAGACTGAAACTATGACACTTTTAGACATTGGCCTTTTGTAACCAGACATTGCAATCTCTGATAAATTGTATGGTGGCTTTTTAATTTAAACCAGATTTGAACTCCTGTATTCAAAGGTCAAATGTTAATAAATTAACCTAATTCATTACATTGCCCCTAATAAACTGAACTTAAATATTTTCCAGGTCCTTGTTTTGATCAGATGGAGGGTTAACATCCTCAGTATGAAGTAATACTCACAGGAGGGATCTGTGGTGAAATGAGACTGATACAGTAAATTGTACTGTTTAAATGAATGTAGTACAGGAAGGAGAAATTAATTTCCACTTAGATGCTTAGGTTATAATGGAAAATATATCTTGTATGGGTTCATTTAACTTATCTCTGACCTTATGCTGATTATTTTAGCCAAAGGTATTGTTTGGCTTCAAACTAGATCGAAGTTTGTGAATAAATATTCGGTGCCAACAGGAATAACTCTACTACTCACTGGAGAAGAGACCTGATGGCCTTATATGTGCCCTCTTTCTGTAGCTAAATTTGTACCAGATGCAGAGACAAACTCTGGCTTAGGAAATAATGTCTGGAAGTAAGCCGGATGAGAAGGTAAAAAGGTAGGCAGGAACTTTTACTAACCCATAGCCTTGAAAGGCCCATCATAAATTTTTCTTAATACAAAAAGCAGTAAAATAACTTAGGCTATAACTACATTCAGAATTTCATACTTCTTTATATAATAGGTCCCACCCTTAAGTATTTAGGAAGTTACTTTCTAAGTCATTCTTTTTAAGCTGATTTATTTCCTTCTGAAACCCTCTGAAACCTTGTCAAAAGTATTATTGTTTAGCTTTTTAGGATTTACACATTGGATGAGAGTATTTTGATAGGAAAACCAAAAACAAATAAGCATTTTGATTAAATCCAGATGAGGTTCTGTATATAATGTTTTGTCTACATCAGAGCCAATGATAGAAAATCTTCAGAAAAATCTGCATAGTATGTATTTTCTTATTCATGAGAAGCAGTATCATTCTTGCTGTTATATTATTTATTCTTTAAGAAATAACACATGATGGGGGAGAAAAGGAGACCGAGAGAGGGGAGATTGTACTTACCTGAAAATTCCTGAATTTGAGAATCTTCTACTTCAAACAACAACTCGTCATGAATTTGGGCAATTAACCTGAAAAAATATGTATTTTATTCCAGAGACTTTAGATAACATATGCATGAAATTTCTAGCAGCACTTTCCATTCATGTCATCAACTCAGTATTGTCACATGCACAGTGGATACTTTAAAGTGAAAATAAACATCCTAAGAAAATGAAGCATTTGTTAGTGGAGTTAAAATGATTGCCACACACATATTCTGAAAACATACTGGCCATGGTCTTAAACCCAAACTGTGCTAACTTATAAATGTCATTCAGATTTGACGATGTGATGAAGTATCGCCTAAAACCCATGTAATTTAGCTGGCAAGAAGCCAGCCCTCTTGCGAGGAGTTATACAGACAGATTATGTTTCATTGATATAGCTTGTTTTTCTCAAGTTGAGGCTGTAATAAATGTGGTTGCAAAGCGGCAGTTTTACTAATATAAACTAGGTCAATGGTAAGAGTACATGGCTCACTGGTTTCTATTAACCTCTACTGTAAGCTTGGCCAGTGACATGAGTCCTTTCCGGGAAAGAAGCCTTTCACTTAAGTGCAAAGTGTCCTCATGCCGACAAACAAGTAGGCTGAAGAATGAAAACTGTAGGTAAACACAACCTGATCTGCTGCCTCTACTATCAGGACAGTTGTCTTCATCAGAAGAACGTAATATACAGCTGAGAGCAGCAACATCTTAAAACACATGCAAGTAAATCTACCAGAGCACTTCAGTTAGAGCTGTTTTGCAATTAATTTCTATTGTTGCATTGTTTTCCTCTGCATTAGTTCTAGATCTATAGGTCTCTTTCATATAGACCATTTCTTAATTGTTCAGTGCTTACAGGAACAGCACCTTAAATTATTGGTTTGCATGCAAAGGTACCTTTACAATGGAAATAATAAATGTAATTGATTGAATCATGTCCAAAGCAGAACTGATATAATCAAACACAGGTAACCTTTGAGTCTAGTTCTCACTTGGGGAGGAAAAATACTGCATATCTGATCAGACTGTATTCCTACTAGGTGTAGTATATTACTTCTTTAATTATTGTAGCTGGGGGGTTAAGTCATAAAAACTTACCACCTATTTCTGAATTGCTCTGCAATTCATATATAACATTTAAATTAAATGTCCATTGTAGGCTTTTCTTAATACCTAGCAGTTATTCAAATAAATCATTCCTTAGAACTGGCTGAAACATCAGTATAGTTACTACTTATAACTTTTCACAGCTTTTGGGAAAATATCCTAAGATAGTTTCACACTGCTTTAAATTACAATGTGACATTGACTAAGAGTGTGGTGAGATCTAATAATAGATCTTAAATTATTAGTCACTTACAGCACAGTCAGGAGCAGAGTGAAACAGATTAACATATTTCAAATAGGAAATGGGGACACAGAATACAAAAAGAAATAGATGAAAAGACCAGGATCATCTGTAGCAAGAGACTATGGTTACATGAAAAGTTACAATTTCCAATGTAAGTAAAACAAGAGATTCCTCATAATCATTCAAATGACATGTAAAAAGATATAAATCAGAAAGAACTGTGAATATTAAAACCTCTGAATATACTGTGAATCAATGGAATAAGTGAAAATAATTACTTTGATTAAACCAGTGCAATAAAATTGTGATAGACTGGTTATTATTTGTATCAGAGCAGTGTGTCATGCCTCCAGTCAGGATTAGAGCCCCAATATTTAGTAAAGAACAGTCAGTTCTTAGAAGAATTTACAATGTAAATTAAATTTTTTATCATCAGTTTATCAGGATTTAGGAACAGAGGGAAAAGAATTGGATTTTCAAAGACACTCAGAACTGGATTAACTGGCCACCTCATCTCCATGCTAAAAGTAAAACTGAGCTCAGAAGGATAAGATTTAGACCAGAGATGCATACTTTTATATAGTTCTACCTTATGCAAGTCAGAAAACCTGTGGAAGCACTGTGAACAGAACTCAAAGTTTCTGTCTAGACAGCCCAAAACACCTGACACAACTCTCTATGTTCTAGTTCATCTACTGAAAGCAGCACAGTTATCTTGGTTCTCCATCTGGGCTGAAATACCCTGTTTCTCACTGTTCATCAGACTGTATAGCACACCCTATCAAGGCAATTATATTGCTTACAGTTAGTTTAGTAACTACGTAGAGCTGCATAAATGCATCTACCCAGTCTTAAATACCTTCCTTTGAAGCTCAGGACAGTATCTTGTCTCTGTTAAAATACTGAACTGGAAATTGGCATGGCTGGTTCTCTTCCTAGCTCTGTTCTGCTAAGCAACACACACATCTCATTTCACTCTGAAAATGGGGATATTTATCTCAGAGACATGAGATCTAAGAAATCAGTATTTCTAAACACCTCAATTTTCAAATGAAAATTATTACCTAAGTGTTTAATTAACACTAAATACGATGTCCCAGTTTGATGCCGAGAAGGGGAACTGTACATACTATTTCCTCCTTTTCATCTAACAAGTTAAGATTTTTTTATGCTCTCAAATCTCTTTTTCTTGTCCCTCTTACGTCCGCATCACTGCTTTTGAAGGTTTGTAGTTCAAGGCCTCCTGCAATTTTGCAGAGGTGTTAAAGTAATAACATTTTCATGCAATGTGCTGTTCTATAGCAGGGGAGCATTCAGTGTGACATTCATACAAATAAAAGAAAAATCAGAGTAATCTATAGGTTCAAAATTCATATCTTTCCCCTCTCCAGTGGGTGCACACACATCTATAACACACCTTGCGTGAAAAAGTGTGGAAAAAAATCCTATGTTTTTGTTTAATAGCTTAATTAACTCATCTCCACTATGAAGGAATCTTGAAATAGCAGGTTCCTACAGTTGTCTCTTGCTAAAACCTACGGTAAAGCAGATTAAAGACTGCAAGTCAGGCAGGGACCAATATTTCTTTTGTTCTACAGATTATAATAATATCTTTGATTTACAAGGTAATATTTCCTTAATTATTTTATTGATTGCCTGAAAATTAGGGATCATTTCTGGCCAGTGCACATACAATTTCTTTTAGTGAAAAACATGTCCTGCATCTGTGTTTGACTGTGATATGAAATGTGGATATAGCTACAGCATAAACCTTCAAATGCTGAAGTTTTTCTCTGATTGCCAGTTTAAACATAGTTTTTGATACCAATTTACTGTGCCCTGCACACAATATCCTTATAAAACTGTTGTGCTGCTCCATAGAATTTTAAAAAGAAAATCCTTCTAATTCTCCAAAACACTACATTCATGATTCCTCCCATTTACTATGAAGTAACGCAGAGATTAAACCACGGCTAGGGGGGACAGAAGAGACTATGAATGAATTGAGCTCAGAATTAAATACTTAGCTAATTTTCAGGTTTTCAAGGATCCACTCAGTTATCATTACTGTATCATAATCATATAAGTGACTCGATATGCCAAGAAAAAAAAACTGTCATAAAGAGATTTCTTCATAATGTTCTATTTATGAGGCCGGTTGGCTCTGTATTGCACAACTTTTCATAGGACCAGGCCAGTTTGTTTTCCTAACATAAGGACAAATAAAGATCTTGTACCTTATTGCAAAGCAATAAGTTCCAGGTCTGGACCTTTGTTTTCTAAAGCACACAACTGCAGGTTCTTCCGCGACCGCTTTAGATGCCTTGCGCAGAAGTACGCTATTGAACTGACTCCAACAAAGCAGCTACAATGTCACTGGCTAGCAATTGTATTTCTTTACCATTAAAGGAAGCAACTTTTGTCTAACCTGTAAATGAGAATTCTGTGGCACAATATGCTACAGAGTCTACGTCTGAAGCTCTGTTTTAACACAGTTACATGCAGGTATGTGCCAAGAGATACTCATACTAATGAAACTTAGGCTTCTTCTATAGTCAAGGAACTCAGGGACGTTTTAACTTACATGTTCTGAAGTGACATCTGGAAGACCCCATCTCTATGAACCGACTTTGTAGGGATCCTAGCTCCTAATATACCTACTTAAAAGTTGTTCAGAAAGAACAGCCCTCTACATTTTTTTTTATATGTTTTTATATCATCAGGGAGATTTTTACTGCTGTTAACAACACATCTCAAACATAATACTGTCTAGTTTTCCACACTGGTCTACATGAAGATAATACAAAATAAAAAGCACCTACAGACTGACTGACAGTAGGTTAATGAACTCCATAGTTTGGAAGCAGACAACACGGCAGCTCCAGACCAGCAAGCTGCAATAGCTGTCCCTACTGGGTTTCCTCCTCACAGCCCTCTTAAAACTCCCATGGGAGGTCCAACTAGTCACGGGCAGTGCAAAGGAAAAGGATGAGAGACAGACTAAGCCACAGGTGTAAGGTACTAAGTATATTGCTTAAAGCCTGTCTGAGAGGATCTCACATATTGCATTGAGCTGGGTGCTTTAAGAGTCTGATAAGAAAATATTTTAAAATGAGGTTTCATGTAAGATAAGTGGGAAGCCTTAAATAATAGGGTCTGATTTGCATGTACAATAAGGAATTAAAGGTGCCTCATTCTGACTAAGAACAAAGCTGAGGAGCACAGATTAAAATAGCTTAAGACTTACCTATGTCCTGGTGCTTAATGCTTCCTATCAGTTAGCTCTACATCTTCAGAAAAAAAATAGGTGTGCTACCATTAGACTGTCTGATTCTGGGCTAGAGTACTCAGGCATAAAATTTCCATGAAAAATGATTTCTTTATAATTCAACGACATGCTGAGAATTAAACCATAACTGAAGACTAGATTTTTTAAAACCCAAGGATACTTTTTAAAAGGACTAAAAGGGGGGAATTATTTCAAATCCATCATAACTCACTTGTTTGGGTAAAAATTCCAGTTATTAAAAAATCCCACAAAACATTACTTAAGAGCATAAAACAATGTTCGCAAAGAAGATTTTTATATAGATACAATGAAAACTACATGTATATATATAAAAAGTGACTAAAAGCAAACTACTTCTTAAAAAGTGTTAATGACCACTTAGCACCAAAACGATGCATTCAGAAATACCTAAAAAATCTGTCCTCTTCTATCACATATAGTTTTCTTCTTATTTATAACAGCACTATGTCCCTGATCATTTAATTTAATATCATTTTTCTACAACAGCAACAGATTTTATATTCCAAATATTACTATCTTTGTCTGCCACCCTATGTTACCTCACATTTTAACGAATAAGATAAGCATCCAACTAATAAAGTCACATTTTTTTCATTTTGAAATTGAAGCCTCTACATTCTTACTGGGAGACTACAACATTGCAGTTAGGAGAGTGCACAGCTAAAAACTTTGTATATAACCATAAGTCAAAAAAAAAAAAAAAAATCCCAGAAGAGCATAAAAGCCAGCAAGTGGTTAGAAAAAACGATAGAACTACTAAGATGATTTTGAAATCAGATAAATGAGACAATATGAAAAAAGTATAAACAATAATAATAAATCTAAAGTAGACAGGGAATTTCTATTCTGTGTCCTGTAACTCAAGAACAAGATAATACTTAATGTTAGAATTTGAGAAATTCAAATTTAACAAATACAAATTTAATAAAAGAAAATATTGGTTTACAAACCTTGTAATTAAACACATTTCCAGAAAAAGCCAGAAGAGTCAACCATGTAACAAATATTTCTATGGATTTCAAGAACTAAAAAAAAAAATTGCAACTATTTTGGGGAAAGACTTCTAAGTCTCATGCTTCAGGACTTAGATTCATCTCCACAAGCACAGAGCAAGGTGAAAATTTACAGACAAGCAGGCTGTCCCTACAAATCTTACACCTTCCTGCTGAAGCATCTGCTACTGGCCACACTTGGTGATAATGGACCAGATGGATGTTGGATCCAGTTCTTCTTAGAAATCTCTGTTCCCCACACTAACATTCCAGATTGATATACATGTATTTTTAGATACTACAATTGCTACTTGTTATTTAATTGATGCACAGTTTCCCCACAAAAGTACACAGATTCTAGTGGAAAGAATGCCTATTAAATTGTCATACAATAAAAGAATAAGCTTAAGATAATTTTGTAACATTTTGTAGATTTTTCAAGTTTCTCTTGAAGCTGCATCTATTAAGATATTTAATGCTATAAAAGCCATAGTTTAAGATATATCATGCTTGCATAGGTGTTACCTGAATGTAGTTTAAGCTAATCCTTTCACAGTTTCCTTAAAAACAGTCACTGAGGCCAAGATATTTTAACATTTTAACTACAAAAATTCAGCTAACTTGTGAAATTTGTTTTCGTGGTGACTCTATCATGAAGAACAGGAAGCTGAGCAGAATTATCACATAGACTCGAAGTGTGTTAAAACACGCTAAACTAAAAGGTGACCTGTAAAAATTGTTTTTATAAACTAGAAGTATTATTTGTGTTGAATAACCCACAGAAAGGGACATTTTAAAATCTGCTACGTGATGAATGGCCTTTTCAGCTGTCATCTTTAAGCATATTAAATATATTTAGCTCTTTG
Source organism: Dromaius novaehollandiae (assembly GCF_036370855.1). Lineage (NCBI taxonomy): Eukaryota > Metazoa > Chordata > Aves > Casuariiformes > Dromaiidae > Dromaius > Dromaius novaehollandiae. Next base: position 78,727,192 of record NC_088101.1, on the reverse strand, counting down.
AAAAATAAATCATTCTGACTCGTTCTGGCTCATTGTGCATACAGTATTTAGGTAACAGTTCATGATCTTGAGGAGGAAAGAAATAGTTTTGCTAAGTCACAGCACACCTAGGAATATGTTCTCTTCGAGCAGCAAAGAAGAGCTATGCAGTGGACTGGGAAAGCAGCTATGCAGAGCTCACACTAATTTCTAAAACAGCAATATGAACTAAAATTTTTCCTTCTGCTAGTGAAACAAAAGCATACATCTGCCCTGTGAACCAAAAATCTTATTCTCCTCTCAAGCAGAATGAAAAGCATTTATCTTTTCCTTGTAGTTTTATTTCCTCACTACCAGGCCAAGGATAAAAGTTAACTATTTTGCCAGAATTAATACTTCAGAGCAGATCTGCAACCATATACTGGGACAATGGGCAGAGTACCAGAACAATAAACATTTACTTGAAAATCCCAGATAATTGTTACAGAAGAAACATGAGTAAAAACAATTCTTTAATTTTTCAAGAAACAGATAAAGGGACATAAGATATACACCTAGAACTAAACAAAACCATTAGACATAGCAGCAGCATTAAGCAGCTGACTGAATGTATTTGGTTGAAGCTATGACGTAAGCAAACAGTTGGTCTTGTTAGTACGTCCTTTTGAATGAATCTAAAAAACTATTACCACTTAATAAAGTACCAACGTTTGAATCCTTACACACCTTATAAAAGTGCCTCTAGGCTCTTCTCATGTGTGACTAAAACTGAAGCCACTTCCAACAAAAGAGCAACTTGTGATTTGTCATGTGATTTGTGTCAGAAAAAAATCCAGGCCACCTAACGCAATGCTTGTTCCTCGCACGGCTCGGGTTCTGTCTCGCTATTTCAGCTGTCTGTCCAGAAGCAATCTGCATTTACAGTTCATCAACTCAGAAAATCATTAGGTTGATTAAAGCATTTGTTCTTTGAGAGAGACATACCAAACCTTCAACATCCATTGCTATAAAAAAAAAAAAACAGTTGGGACCAAGAACAAAAGATTTTGCCTTTTCCTCTTATATACACTGGTTGCTCCTCCTTATATGATCATTCACTTATATTTGGCCTGTCACTGAACCTGTTTCTTTAACTAGGCTCAGGACATGCCGAGAAGTGAAGCTGTGTGTTTGTGGCACAGGTCCAGTGCTGTAGGAACAACAAATGGGTGAGAAAGGAGAACTGTTGGAGTCATGCCAAATTACTCAATATTTCTGTAGACCTGTTCAATTTAATTTGCATGTTGTTGGGATGTTATCATCTTTAATGACTAAAAGCTTGCTGAGAAGCCCATGTAGCACCACAAAGACACTGGATAACATCTGTATTATCTTTAGCTTACAAAACAATAATTTTGATAGGAATCTGTATGGGCAGCAGTTCTTCCGTAAGTTGCCGGCATCCTTATTTCATACCAAGTTTCCATGCATCTGCAGCTGTAATGATGTTTTAAACACTGAAAATAACTGTAATTGTCAATCTGAGTTCACTGAGCACCTTTATGCTTTCATAAATCCCATAAATTTTTCTTTCAGCTGCTACTGTATGCCTTGATCACACTTCAGAAATTTCTTTGTTATCATCTGCCTGCAGGAAACATTGTATGGAGGTTCAGTGAATTGCATCAGACAGGTAAAAGCTGGCACTTGAATAATTTATGCCAGCAGCTTACTTTCAGTAAGCAACTTGGCCAACAGCTGCAGAATAGCGTCTTAACAAAGATCTGGACAATATGGAAGAAGTCTGAAGAAATCATTTTGGTTATTCATCAGTGTCACGTGAAGTGCACAGATGTGAGCACTGATGCCAGTAATGAACCCACAGTACTATCAGATCCTTATAAATATTGCATTTATTGCTAACCTTCCTCTTTTCTTTAAAATTATTTCCAAGCATCTGATTGACTTTTTATTGTCAACAGCATGAGTTGCTAGGTTATTATTTGAATTAAAAGATGAACAAACACAAAGAGAAAAAAGAGGTTGCCAGTTGTCTGAACAGCCATTGCTCAGTCACAGTGGAATTTATTGTTCATTCGTGAGGCCCCCCTGATTGACCTTCATGAAAATGTAACCTGATTACCTTTCACTGATTTCCAGATGCAATATCATATGTGCAAACAGTAACTGAAAATCTACTGATTATTAGTTGTACAAGAAATCAAGCTACATACTGTTGGGTCAGAGGTTGCTCATATTAGAACAATTTAAAATATATGCAAAATGAATGCAGCTCTGTCAGTGAAGAATGCTGTAAACATACCTGTAAATAATGTTAAAACCTGAAAGACCCTGGCTAGAATTTACTTTGATTTTTTTTTTTAATTTCCAAGGTAATGAGACAAAATGTTAGCTGTCAGCCACTACTTGGCTATGTCTTGTACAAGAAACCATCCCTCAGTGTAAATAAGGGGGTCATACTCTGTTCCAGAGCATATATAAAAGATATTTCTCTTTGATATGTTGTTCAAAGTGAAAATCCTGTTTCCAAAATTAGAAGTTCTAATAGGGAAAAAAAATACTTAAAAGGGGATGAAGATATAAGAAAAGATAGTAACGTGCTATCTTTGGAATGAATATGATCTGATGTGGTGATAATAGGAGACTGATTGTATTTCTCATTTTGGAAGCGCTACTGTGAATTCCCACTGTTACAACAACAACACCCATTCTGTATACACTTCCTTCTAACAATATTTTCCAAGTGCTTTACAAAGGACATTAGGATCATTACTGTGATTTTAGTGATAAGAAAACCAAGAAAGAGACCACTGAAAAAATAACTAACTGAATGTCACCTGGCAGACAAACGACTGAGTAGGGACACAAATATTCAAGTTCTAGTCCAGTACTGCACTGACGAGACCACAGCGATACTTTCCGATGCCTGAACTAGCTTCTGTTCAGGTGAGTGTTCATAGAGCGCATAACGCTCTTGTGCTTTTCTGACAAACCTGGCTCTTAAGTACCTGCTAAATATTACAGCAAGGAGCCATTAGGAACTATTAAAAGACTCTCCTTTAGTAAAGCCATCCAGTTGTTAATGGCTGGCAGGAGTTCAGAATTCCAGTTTAAAACAATCTTGGTCTTTCCCAGCTGTGATATTTACGGCAGGAATAACAAGAAGCAGAGGCAATGGTGCTTCTATGGCTTGTGCAGCACCTTCCCCATGTTTTTGCAATGCAAGGGAATTCAGCATGTAAAACATCAATACTTTCCATGTCTGTTATCTCCCTAACCACTTGCTGACACAAATTCTTTAAAAGAGACAGTACAGAGAGTAACCACAGTAAAATTTTCTGTTGAGAGAAGGACACATTCACAAGCTTTCCCAGATAGGACATTAGTTGCAAAAAGCTTTGGCTTTCTCTAAATTTCAAAAACCAGATAGTTATTCGACCTCAATATGTGTGTGCTAGCTAGGAACTGAAGAAGGGTATGCGCTCTTTGCCCTCTCATCACCTCAGCATGCCTTCACCATTAAAGACTGTTGGCTGTTTTGTCCTAGATGCCAGCTGCTGCATTGCTAATCTAACTCCAAATTACTCCTGCTAAAGGAATTTTCAACCAGGCCACAGCTGCCAGATTCTGGCCTCTTCATACAACTCAGGCGGCAAAAAGAATTACAATCAGGGCAGAGAACCTGGGACAAAATGGGCAATGCAATATATTACAGTACATCATCCAGTATTTAATGCATAGAGGCATCACTGTCTGACTGCATACAGTAACTCTGCCAAAGAATCATTTTCCATTTCAGATTCAGATTAGAATCAATCTTGCTTGCTTGCTTGCTTTTTCTTTCTTTCTCTCTCTTTCTCTTTCCTTCTCTTTTTCTCTTTCTTTGGAAATAGTTCAATGGTATGTTGCTCAAAAAGTTGCAAGAACATTGAAAAATGTTACTCAGAATAAGTTTTGGTTTTAGCATAGGAGTGGTTCTATCACTGAATTCAAACTCAACACATACAGTTTATATTTGTAATTAGAAGTTACATTTTGAAACATTACACTGATCAAATAAGACAACACTACTGTGTGTAAATGATACACACTCAATTTATAGTGATACATATTAAACATAATTGCAAATTATGTTTGGAAGGCAAAACCTTGTCACTTTGCACTCAAACTCCCACTGAAATCCTTAAAACAAGTTTGTTACATCTAGGTTTTTATAATTTCATCATATAGGTGGAAATAGAAACATTGCTATTCTGCACTACCTGCCATCTTTGCTTTTATTTGAAGTCCAACTGCAAAAATTCATGTTCTATTCGATTGTCTACTACAGAGTTACAAAAGATGAGAATCTTTTTTTTTTTCTGCATGTTTGCCTTCCAAGCGTCTTTGTATTGTGGCAAGTAGAGATGCTTACTGACTGTCTGCACCATCCATTCAACGCTTTATTGAAGGAAAGTTAGACCTCATTATTTCTGCTGGTGGTGTATGAATCTTGAGGATGCTCTGTGATCTCTCACCCAACTATGCACAGCCACAATCGTGATGTGAGAATCGTGATGACCTAGCTTTTCTTTAGAAAAGGAAAGCCATCTACACAAGATTAAAAAATGTTCATTTATTTTGCTTGCGCACTGGTTTCCTGATTCCTGTTTTTTTCCCAGGCCATTGAATGTTCAATTGCCATTATACAATATGCTCAAATACAGGAAGGATATGATCAGTGGGCTTGATTTCTAAGATCCTGAACTACCACTGAACTAGATCTGACTGAGTTTAAATGGCCCCAAGGGTAATTCATCATGTCAAGATAGATTTACAAAAAAGCCTATTTTAGCACAAAGCTATAACTTTGAATACATTAAACCATCTCACAAGTCCTTGCTTGTTGAAAGACTCAGAGGCATACACAGCATTTCCTCAGCTGCTTAAAATGCCAGAGAGATCTTCATTTCAATGATTTTTATTTTAAAATTAAATTTTTTTATAGTCATTAATCACTAACCTGGCTGTTAAAGTTGGAGAAATGACAACAGAGGTAAAAATCTCAACCATAGCCATTTTACAAAGATCAGCTGCAGATCCTACAAAAGAAAGTGATATGCTTTTAATTTAAAGCATGCCAAAGGAAAAAGTTCTTTTTAGAATCATGACATAGCAATAAAAAAGTCCAAAGATTTTGAACTATTAGCATTGACCACACTAGCAGAATCAATTGATGTAATATAGTAAGCAGATCATAAGATTAATAAGTAACAAACTGAGTATTTAGATCTTAACTTAAAAACAGAAAATAATAATATCAATTTAGAAGTGAATTGAAGTTGAATTTTACAGGTCTGGCCGGGAGCTGAAAAATTCCTTTTTATAAAAAGTGTTGAATTTCTGAAATGATCTTGCTCTAAATTTGAATTAAAATTTACCTAAAAATCAATAAAAAATAGGTGTTGAAAAAAAGGTCAAAACATTTTTTCCAGAACTACTCATTAACCATAAAACAAGTGGAGATCCATAGCTAGTTACTGAGATGTCCCTGCCCAATTGTGAATTTAGCCCAAACACATGTCTTGTTTTCCAGTGCAAATGACATGTGTCAAATTGATTCACCACAACAGAAATAGAGACTCACTGATATAGAAAGTAAGAAAAGATGTTTCTGTCAAGGTCAGGTAGATATGTTCTTAGTAATTGTGAGAATAAAATTATAAAATTGAGTACTTCATCCACTGTAATACACATGTTCTACTATGCATCCTTCATGAAATAATATAAAATAATAAACTACAAAATAACTTTCAAGAGAAAGTTTTTTGAAACAATTTTAGAAAGAGATAATTTAATTTTTTATTTAAAAATTTTTAATTATTTTAAATCTTTTAAGTCTTTTCTGGTTGACTTTGCTGCAATTTTGTAAGTTTAACTGATACAGCATACTTTAGGAAAAGCATTTTGATTATATTTTTCTGACCAGTCCTACAATCCTTCTTTTTTAAAACATTCCTTAATGTTAATATGATAAAATAACATAATAGACCAGACAGATATTTTTCAACGAGGCATTGGTGGATATAATTATATTCCCAGTGCATTTGGACCTTACAAAATAGCAAGCTACCAGAGAAGAGTTCTCTCAAATAAATGTAATAGTTTTCAGGATTAATAACACTTGAATAAAATACACAGTTTGTTCTACAGAGTTAGCTAGAGCTGAATCATAACTGGAATATTATGCTGTACATTGCTAAAGACTATTTAACGGGGAAACATTCAGTAAGAAAAAAACACTGTGGCAAATCTAGTTACAGTAAGTTAAAATTGGAATTCTGTAAATTCCTCTCAATATTTGTGATGCCTCAGATGAAGCTTCTGGTATCAATGGCTGCTAACAAATCCAAGATGCCAACTCCTTACTGTAATTAGACTATTTATATATAAATATTAAATACACATATACATATAGGCATATTGCATATGCATACACATATATGCACATATATTATATGCAGTTTAGTACAGCAACTGTGATGAAATGTTTTAGCTTCAATTAGAAAGTTTTTGTAGTCTTTAAATATTATCTCTGAGCTGAAATTCTGGAATTAAAAGATCTAGTCTAGAAAGCAATTTTTAATAAAATTTAAGAATACTGAATATTTTGTAATTTTTAATCTTGTTTTGTCAGACCTTCCAATATCACACATTATGAGCAATGGCTACACAGCTTTTTGTCAGATTTGTCGTCTGGTATTATTTGAACCTGCAATGAAATACGGTAATCTTATCATTGTAGGTTATGATGAATGCATGTGCAGATTTTTGCAGACAGTCCTGTGATGGCTTTGCCTCGGTTCCTAGCTCTTTGCACAGAGGGACAGAGGCAGGTTCTGACCAGAAGGATCTGTACCTTTCTCAGTGCTGCACCGTGCGCTCAGCAGGGCTCACTGCACCGGCTCGAGCCTCGCGCCTTCAGTGGGGGCTGGCTGCTGGCCAGCTGGAGAGACACCCAGGTGAAGTGAACCCCAGCCTGCCTGCAGGAGGGTGTGCAGGCAGGCCCACCATTACAAATGATTACTAATCACTAATTTACTAATCACTTTATGCTGTTTTTACTTTTCCAATTTATCTGGCAAATTTGCAAAGTTGTTTCATGAAAAAGCCACCTTTAGCCTCGCCCTTCACAGAATTGTTTCTGAATGTTCTTCACGAAGAATTTAATTGGGTTTCAAAACAGCTAATGATAATACATGGTTCTTGTAATATTGTGTATTTCTCAAACTAAAGCTATCCGACAAGCCTGTAAGTAGCAACATCACAGAAACCCTGCCTGTTGGGTAACAAATTGTCAAAGAAACTAGAAAGGAAACTGTTTTAAGACAATGATATTTTGAAGCACTGAATCCTATGTATTTTTTGCATACATTGTTTGTATCTGTACCTGTATGTAGCTACCCCAGCACATGACGTTTGAGACACTGTTTATTTGCAGTTTCCAGAGTAGCTAGGATACATAATTTAATTTGTCTTTTAAAAGGGAACTTATGCCTCAGATTCATTCTTTTGAGATTATGAAACTAATTGTCTGCTAGAGTCAAACGCAGACAGACAGAGAGACAGAAATATAGACAGACATGTAGATAGGTAGGCAGGCAGGCAGGTAGTTTTTTACCTTGAACGACAAAATTGACAGCCTGCCTCTCTGCTTGAGTCCGCAGTCTGTAATCCTGTGCGTTGATATTCGCCAATGGTCTTTTACGGCCCATTATGGAAACCACATAACCTTGTAAGATTTAAAGAGAAATTAGCATTCTTCAAGTGACTAAAAATTAGACTTCAAAAATTATTTTGGAATATGTTATATATTTTTTTATTTACTCAAAGCAATTTAATATTTATGCCTTTGAAAATAGTCAGAGCTTCTCAGAAATACTTCGATTTTGTATGGTTGGTCCAAGAATTATTTCATTCAGAGAACTGGTACAAGTTACACATGGAAAACTTTTGTTCATTAGGAGTGTCATTAGTAGTCTATTGATAGGAGTGTCTCCTGAGTGTCTGCTTCATTAGGAGTGTCTACTGATACACCAGTAAATTTTCTCTGTGGGAGATGAAACTATAAACACCTAGCAGAATTAGTTATCAGTTGTAGACATAATTAGAGCTTTCTATGCAGTGAATAGTTTACTTGGGGATAGTGAAAAAAAATCAATTTGTGGAGCAATTAAATCATTAGGAATTTGTTCCGAGCTTATCAAATAGTTTTCAGGCCAAAAAAAAAAAAACTGTTTTTTTCCATTTTATTCATGTGATAAAGTCATGTCCCTTTCACACCGATGCTTCCTTAACTGTAATGTGTTAATTTTGCAGTTTAAAAGAGACACATGGAAACATAGTTAAACTTTTATGATAGGCCTAATGATGCAGTTTGCAAAATAACTATTCTGAAGGGTGAATGAGAAGAAGTAAGAGAGGAAAAGAGTCCTGAGCATCCTCTTGTCAACACAAAACACACAAAAGTGTATCTCAGCTTATCTCCCAAACTAGACTTCTTATTTTAAGTCAGAAAAGTGAAAAACCTTCCATGTTAAAAACATATCTTAATAAAAACTTATTACACTTCTGATCATCTTTGACTAACCATGATTCATCATTGGATATCATGGAAGTTCAGACTGCCAGTTTCATCTCATCTTCTTTGATAATCCAGACAACAAGCACAGTAAGGAGACATCTCCAAGCACAAAGTTCTGACCTTTCTGAAGAAAACACATACCCAATCTTCTGCAGAAAGGATGAAAATGGTTGTGCTGAACTGAAAAGGCTTTCTGTGAACTACTATGTTTCCAGGAGTGTTGACATCAAAAGCACCATTTTTGGAACAAAGAACCGAATTATCTGGAGGTTAGGATATTCGCTGGCAAATCAGTCTTCCTGACTCCTCCTGACTTAGTATCTAAGGGGATGGAATTCTCAAAACACTCAGGGGATTTACTGCAATATCCCATAATTGCTGTATGGTGCGTTTCCACAACAGAACGACACTTGCTACAGACATAGCCCATTAGCATACTCTGAACAAATACCACCTCTCATATAATAGCAGGAGGGTATGCTTCTATGGCCAAAGACTAGTCTGCATATACATGTTTAAATGAGGTCTTAACATAGTCTTTTTAATATATTGATAATTCCATGAATAAAAATACCTTCATCACAAATGAATGTTATTTATCTGCTTATCAATGTTATCTATCTGCTGCCAGCAATATCAAACATTCATAGCACCTAAATATTACTATTATATCATATTATATCTATGACATGAACTCTCATCAATAATAAGAAAGACTAAGATGTACTTTGCTAACAAAGTGGACCAGATTTTCAGTATGGCTTTGATATAATCTGTTTCTTCAACTCAGAGTCCAGTTGCACTTTTCCCAGACTTTATGCAAGGATTTAAAGTGTCTGTCCTGTCTCTTAGCTCATTCAAGGTCTCCTCAGCTACAGTTTCAGTCCACTCTTTCACCTGAAACTTTGAGTTTGGTCAAATTATTCTCACTCCTGAAGGGCTTGCTCCTCAGTGAAGCAGATGCTGCTCACCTTCAAACTGTATATAAGTAAAGTTATTTTATAATGAGCTCACTAGGTTGGAATGTTTTTTCTAGCAAGAATCTGAGGCAGATTGACAGGAAAAATATTACATAAGGTTGACCTGCTGCAGAATTTTTGTCCCTGTACAACTGAAACAGATTGTTCTTCTACCATTAATGGTTAAACTATGGGTGATAGTTGGGAGCAAGAGGAGGTGTAAGTACTAACTGGACAAGTGTGTGCCAGTTTTCGATGGCAATCAAGGACATGAGTTAACAACACTCATCTACTAAACACAGAACAGATTCGTCATTACAGAAGTCTGGATATATAAACTCATTCACCTTTAAGAGAAGAAAGCTATGTTATTTTAAATGGATCAAAACAAATATAGAAAAAGTTTGTAATATTTTACTAGATATATTAGGTAGGCCTTATTTAGAGCTGAAAACAGGTTTTCAGTAACTTTTTTTCTTTAGTAATAACGAATGAATGCAATTATGTTACACAATGACAGTTCATGCTTCCCGTAGATTTTTAAGCTCTACTACAAGAAAAGGAATAGTATGATTTTTGTGACTAAAAGTCTCAAGGAGCTACATGTATTTATTAAGAGTTTGCAAAATGTTGCAGCTGCTGGCCCCAAGAAGCATTCTGCACACTTCTGTCATTGCAGATACCACCTGAGTTTCAAGAACATAAATTCTGACTGAAAAGTTTAAAAAATTGGTTTTGTAAATTGGTTCTCTGACTTTATGGCTGAGCTTCCATGGGACAGCAGCCACATAGCCTATTTATTAAGTAAAAGATTGCTTGGGCTTTTTTGTGTTGGGGTACATTATATATCAATATGATGCAGTGTAACTTGACATTAACTAGGATTCAGTCTGGAAACAGAAGTCTTATTCAGTTAATATATTTCTGAGACAAGAAAGACAGGTTTAAAAGTTTGCCATAACTTGCAATGAATTAGTAGATACCAATCATTCATTATCACAAAACAGACTTACAAATTTTAGCTAACAATAAATATCAATAAATCAACAATGAATACAATAGCATATGTAACAGCGTACTAGTTTGTTACATGCAGGCTTTTTCCTACATGCCTGCTACAATCCTCAGCCCTTAAAAAAGGTTTATTGAAACAATAACAAAGTCCATTTTCTATAGAGTTGTGTTCTACACTCCCCAATTTTCTTTCTGAGTGTACCAACCTAAGTCTACTCCCTTTCCATTCCCTCTGACATCCACACCTGATAAGAGATGGTACAAGATACAGCTTGTTCACACAAGGCAGGAGTGAATGTTGATGACTTCTAGGCATGTTGGAAAACTCATTATTGGTAAGAAAGAGTGCAATAATTTGCTCAGGATTGAGAGCGAAAAGTAAGTTGCAGGACAAAGAGCAAACAGCCCAAAAGCCTAGGAACGACCCTTAAGATATCCTTTCACCAACTCCATGTAAATTGTTATCTTAGACTCTCCGGAGAATCATAGCACTATCGCCACATGGCAAAAACAGATACTGTTTCAATTCAGCAACATTCAGATCTTTCCTGATCATCCTAACTTTTTCAAGCTATCACGTGAACCAAGAATCTTGTGTTAACTAGCACAGATCTCAGGCCATCAGTGTGCTGTGTTATTTATATGCAACAGATGCTCAGCATGTAAGCTGCTATTTTACACTCCCACTACAATTTCTGACTAATTATTGCTTTGCAAAAATCTGAAAGTAACTTTAGAAATGAGTAACTCACACTGAAAACCATATCCAGGCAAGAAAGCTATGTTTTCCTGCCAAGTACCAGTGATAAGAATGTCTGGGGTAAATATAACTACCTGGAAAGAAGTAGCTATAGAATTAACTATCTCCTTTTAGTGGTAAAAGAGAACAAACCTGTTTCACCAGTAAATGATATAATTTTCATAGCTTATTCTGTCTTTTCCCTTGTCTTATAAACACCTGAATTTTGGTAGAGCTGAATCTGTCTTCATTATTGTGACACAGTACTGATCAGTAAACAAAAACATGCTTACAGACACTGGATTACCTTTATTTCGACATTGTTCAATGGTCATCTTCGTAAATTCATGAACTTTCTTGTATTTTTGCATAAAACTATCTGTAAAGTGACTGGCTTGAAGAGGAGTAATTCCAAGGCATTCAGCAAGACGCTCTTTACCTGGTGCATAATAAAGCAGAACACAAATCCACTAATCTATTACTACATAGAACAGCAGCACTGCTGTACTCCACAGTTAGTGGACTATTACTAATTTATTTATTTCTACAAAAGAGGATGGATTTGATATACTACAATCGTATTTCAAAAAAGCAAATATTTAACTTTAAGCCTGACTGGTTTACTGAAGAGATAAGGGTTAAGCATGTACTGAAATTCCCAGCTATAATTTATACTCATAATGCGATTTAAATCCTTCTTGTTCATAGAATACTGTCTGTGGTTTTAAGTATCATTTACTAATTAAGTGCTGAAATTTGCAAACTGTGAAGAGCAGGTGAAGAACCTGAAGTCAGTTTTAAATAAACAGAAATGTGAATGAAGGTCTGGAAAAAAGATGGAGACGTGGTGGGTTGAGTTTGGCAAAAAGTTTTGGATAGGGTGTAGAAGTTACAGAAAAGCTTAATGGCTGAAGCAAACAAAGTGGTCTGATTTTAGAAGGTTTTTAGGAGTCTCAGTTACACAGATTTCAAACTGTCTTTGGCTCCTAAACATCTGTAAGAAACTGGGTCCAAGTTTTAAGATAGAAGTGCTGGAAAAGGAAGAACAGAATTGAAAAGTGTTTGGAGAAAGGAATAATAGCTGCTGGACAGGGTATAAATGCACAATATAAGTTATATTGTATCTAAAATCATTTATAAGATAAAGACAAGATGGAAAAATGTTGAAGACAGTTTTCCAGAGTATGAAAATATAAGCTGAGAGCTACAGTTTAAACACATTTATAAGCCAAATAGTTCCAGTAAAAATAAAACACACATCAATGTTAGTCATATGAGGTTTGAAAGACAGATATAATTATGTCAGCTACACAGCAACAAAAAAACAGCACTGTGCTGCAAATAACATAAGCTGAGAGGCAATGTCTCAAGGCACTACAGACACAGAATAGTTGTTGTCACAGTAATATTGTCAAGAGAAATTATCCAGTGTTTTTGAAAGAGAGAAGATTTCAGCCACCTAAATGCCATCACTGCCAGCCTGATGTGCATTTCAGGACAAGTCTGTAGCAGTTTCTTCTCAGTCATGTCAGGATCTGTACCGAGATCCAGGAACACCAGTCTGGATAAAGTGCTAGAATAAGAAATCCACAAGACATCTAGGATGACTCTTCGCTGAGCTAAGAGCTAAACGCGCAGGACTGCACTTTTATTTGACATCTAATTAACTGGGCCTTTTCTCCGTTATTCAGAAAATGACACATCTACCTGCTAATGCACATATCATTAGCAGCTAGGAGATTGCTGTGGCTTCATTACAGCACTGTAACATCTAAGTTTGTCCATATTTTCCATCTAAAGAACTATTGATACACAGGCCAGAATATTACATAAAATGGTAGGAAAATTAAACAGCAATAGTAATAAGGAAGTCTGAAAGGTTCCAAGGAAATACAGTTCATGGGGAGCGAAAAGAGGGGACTGTACAGCCACACAACTGCATCGGATCATATTCGACAATGTAGGAGCATATGTTCATGAGTAGACTAAAGCTTTCCTGATCACTCCCCTTCAGTTATCTGTGCCTGGGGAAGTTAGCAACTGCCTGTGAGTTTAGTGTTCTCCATTCTGTAATATCATCTTTCAAAACTGAAAATATCATTATCAGTCTCCCTGTTTTTCATGTAAACACTCTGACATTCCTCTGTGTTATGTATAATTCAGGACTTGAACATACTGCAGTTGAATAGAATTAATTCCTTATTTCACAGATGCTTTAGTTGTCTTTGCTCTACTTTTACAAGATGACTGAGGCATAAACAGGTGAACTGAATTGCTTCAAATCAAGCAAACAGATTGTAATACTCTCATTCCTCTCAATATTTAGTATATTTATTGCAGTACCTATTCCTAGACATGGTGACACTCGTCTGCCTTTATTAAACAATGTTTTATTCTCCAAGATTATAGAAAAGACCTTGAAAATATGAAAAAAGTCTAACCTAAAGCTAAGAAAATAGAAACAAATAAATCAAAGATTATTATTTATTAAATGAAAGATTTCCATTGAATCCAGTAAGCATAACACAGACAAGGTCCTCAGGGAATGGTTTTTTATTTCTTAATTCCAGAAGAAACAAAATAAAAAAGTAATTATTATTCATACTCTCCAGTTGTATCAAAATGTCTCCTTATAAAAAGTTAGCAATCTTTTGAAGGGAGGGAAACTTTGGATGCAATCTAGTGCATCAAATTTAGGTATCTAATAATTTTTTTTTTGTCTGCCCAATTCCCATTTAAATAGTTTACTACATCACTCTGTGTTATGTCTTAATTAGGATCTGACCATACTGGCACTGAATGGAAACATCTTACTATTTTACAGATGCTTCAGTGGCCCTCATTTGAGAGAGATAAAGCACAAACAAGTAAATGGTGATACCTAAACAGAGCACTGTTACACTGAAATTTTCAGTAGCTGGTACAGAGCAACTGAGGCAGTGCCAATACAACCAGCTTAATCTAATCATCTAGATCCTCTATCGCATGAATAGACAAAAGTAGGCTCCAGCGAAGGAGGCTCCAGCGAAGGAATTTAGACATATCCTTTTCTCTACTGACTGTATCCTTAAGGGCATTCAAAAGGTGGTGATTCACTCTGATTCAAAGTTAGGCATCTTCCTGCTCCACTGAGAATGAAGGGAACCAATAAGAAATGTGCAGCATCTGTATGCACCAAGAGGCAGGGGTGCTAATGCTTGCATTTTGCAAAATAATCTAAGGATGAAAGCATTCATGCTGGAAATGGGAGATTAGATTCCAGGTTCAGACTGTGAAGGACTGAATCTACACTGCAGGAAGCTAGAGCTCCCAGACCTGGGCCTTTTTAGTTTCTATGTTTCAAACGCATTTCATTATTGCATTTCAAAATGCAATATCACTTAATGTAAAATGTACAAATGTATACATAACGTAGACACATATCTATATGTAAAATAAGATATTCTAGAGAGCTGAATCTGAAGCTTTTTTTTTTTTTCTCCTTCCCCGCTGGATGCCCTAAACACTAAATTCAATGCCCTTGGCCAACTCTGCCTTTGGTTCAGTGACTATTCATTGCTCACTGCCAAGTGATTCAGGTTCAAAAGGTGGTCTAGAAAGTGTTCTTACCCCAGAATCCAGGATGTAGTTTTAAGTCCCTCTATGCTGAATAGAGCCTGCAACTAGGGATGGCATTTCCTGGATAAGTTTTCCAATTGCTCTTCTTCTCTACAGCTTTTACATTTCTCCAGAGGATTTACATAAAGCTTAGTTAGCTGTTCACTAAAGCAAATACATGAGAGCTTTTATGCAGGTGGAAAGTACCTCTTCCCAGAAGAGGTAATTCTGAGCACGTATGAACAGTTAAAGTTACATATCAGGAAAGCTGGGCACCATTCGAAAAATGGCAGGCAGTTTTAGAAAGCATGCAGAATGTCTTCACTTCAGTAGGTTATAGCTATCTACGACCTAGACAGGACTTAGGCAGAACTGGTTCTAGGAATGTTTTTTGCAGGTCCTCTGCAATTGTGGAGAAATGGAAGCAAACATCAGTATCTAACGTGTTTTGAGGCACTATTGGAGTTATTTTAATTTCATTGCAGTTATTTTCATGTCTGTCTACATACTGACAGAATGCAAAGTCTACTCAAAATTATACTAATTTTAGATAAAGACAAATACTTCAGTTAGATCAGCAGCAAAGAAACATAAAATTAGACTAACGTTTGTATATGCCAGTGTGGTTATATTGTTTTGACAATTCTCATACTGAGTAGATTATTTAATGGTACTTGGTAAATGTCAAAATATATTCCTCTGACAAAATTTTATTCATCTTTAGAAATCTGGTCCACTTGTATAAGTTATGTATAAAGTGCACCTTCATAAAGTATGAAATAAAATCTATTGCAGATCTTTTTGTTTTTGTATAAACACCTACCTGCTCCATAAACCACTGAGTAGACCATACGCTTTGCCTGTTCTCTGTCAGCCTGCTTCACTTGTTCACTCGGAATCTCCTTCCTAAGTAAACAAACAAAATGTCATATTTTCAGCTAACAGTAATTTACATTGTTAGCTCATAGGAAATGTATTTAAAGTCAATAAAAATTTAATAAATACAGACTTATAAGATATGAGCAGAAGCACTTAGGAGCTTTCATCTTAGGCTGCGAATGCAAAACTTCTTTACAAATTCTGGCAGTGACAGTCCCTAGTAAGTGAAACTCTTTAAACTTCAATCTCCATCTTCTCCTTTCCCTTTTTTTATCAAATTCTTGGCTGGGAAAACTCCTTCTACTATATTATTAGTTTACAGTGAAGAGGCTCCAATACTGACCCACAAGAAAAGCTAAATCTTAGTAGGAATAGCATTTCTTCAAGACATGAGGTATACAGATATTCTATTATTTTCTTAAAATAATAATTCTATTATTATTATAATAGAAACATTAATTAATAATAGAAATAATAATTATATTATTTTAAGCTTACTTAAACAAAGGGTATAATAGGACTTTCCTAGTAGGAATATCCAACCCTTTTCAAAAATGATTGATAAAAGTCTCACGAAGCTCAGCAACAGAGATGCTTCATAAGGAAGCAGCAGTGGCTGTTTCTTAACTTAACTGACCAGCATAGCTAGTTTACTAGCAACAAAGCATCATCGTCCCCAGTTCCCATTCACTCACCAAGTGACCTAAACAATCCTACCAAAGGGCTGATGGATTTGGTAATTTGCAAATAAAGAACTAGGACTCTGCAGTCATCAGGAATGTGCCACAGATACTTTTTCTTATCCAAATGTTTCAGAAAGAAAACTGACAATTATTGACAATTGACAACACTGAAAGAATATTCATCTTTTGGTTTAAATGAAAGTGCTTTTGAGGAAGTCTTGATCATCTACTCATAAAGAAATACCTACTCAAATTGCTTTTGGAACTTAAAGATGAATTGCTATCAGAAATAATTGATGTCATATGTACAGCTTAAGAGAAAGTCTCCTCATGTCTTCTCGTGAGTCTGTTTAAGATGGTTTGATTGCACTTTCCAAACCAGAGTGATGCTTTGTCATGAAAGATTTGGCTGACAAGCTTTGAGAAAATGGCATATTTCTGTGCATCTTCATTCACCATTATTACGATACACAAATACCTAGAAAATGAACAGAAGTATAAATTTGTACTTGCTTGGCCCATATGCTGATTTTACCCAAGCCTATACACAATATAATTAGGCACTCTGAATAATGAACAGGTAGATCATGGGTGCAAACAGATTTAGACAAGTACAGATTTTTTGAAGGGGAAAGATAAAACTGAATATGTTTTCAATATGTTTTGAATATGTTTAAATCAATCATTCTGGTAGTTAGAGACTCTTATAATTAGCCTTTTCTGTTGTGTCATTTCAAAAAGTCATGGCTCTTTCGAATAAAGTGGGTTGAGATTCCCAAATGTACCTGATTAAGATGATAGAGTGGCAAGTGGAACTATCAAACACAGATTTAGGAAACTAGACATTATCAAGGATTTCCTGAAGCAACCTCTGGCAGAAAGTCTGCAGGAGTTTCCTGAAGGTCCTGGCAGAAAACTATTCATATTCTTGAGAAAGCCAGAAACCCAGAACCAGGAGGAAAAATGGAATCTGATAAGAGTTCCCTAGAGAACTGCAAATAGATCTTATCAGAGGACCTGTCTGAGCTGAAGAAAGAAGACTGCAGAACACTGAAGTTAGAGAAAAAAATACAAAATCTAATGTTATTTTCCCCAAATCATATAATTTGAACCAGGGGGCTTGGAGAAGGCAAGAGACAGGAGTACAGCAATAGGATGTATTTACAAATTTACCTCTGTCTGAGGCTAGAGACAATTGAGAGCCAAGGGGTGTGCAAAGGGTCAGCGTGTTAGCTGCTGACCTCTCCAAAAAAGAACTGTAACTGAAAGAACACAGTGGGTTCAGAGGCAGGAAGTTCTGCAGTACATCATCCATACTCATCAGGTGATGATACAGAGGAAGCCATTCACTTGCAAAGACCTGTAAAAGTCCTGCTGGGAAGGACTGGAATGGTTCTTCAACTGGGGGTTCTAGAGTAGCTTTAAGAGTGAAAGAAGACACTGGACCAAGATTATGTGCACAGTGAGACTCAGTGCTGGGATTTTAAGGCTGATTTTGCTTCATACCAAAGCAGCTGACTAGGAAAAACAGAGATAGACTTACTGCCGTAATCTTGATAGGCAGTGTCAGGAGAAGGATACTGTCTTTTGATAGTAAGCAATCACAATAAAGCCTTGTCTAACAGTTATTAGTGCTGATGTACATGCATTGTGTGATCATAGCAATCACAATCATCACTTAGCACTTTAGTTATTCAAAAAATACACATATATTAATAAGAAGCAACTAAAATTTTGGAGCTTGACGTCAAACATTTCTTTTAATGTAATGCTAAAAACAAAATGGTCAGTCAACACGTCCTCATGTGTTAGACTGGGATAATCTGAGCTCTTGTCAGAGAGGAATTAAATCTGGCATTCTGTGTATTTGTAAATTTATGTATCACATTCAAGAATTCAGAATAATAAAAGAAGAAATTGCCATGTGAGTCACAAGCACTTGAGCAAATAGAAGTCATTAATCAAAACTGTTATTTTATGATAATGAATTATATTGTTATAAAGAGTACTCTAAGAATCTATTTAAAGTTAAAATTTTTATTTTGGTTTGGGATTTGTCATGGAAACACCATGATATTCAGGAAAATATATTGTTGTCTGCTCGCCTGTATAAGATTTTTGAGCTATAATCACTAAGAAAGCTATCTGATGCATGCAGATACACAATACTGAATTGTGGTATGATGTAAAATAGATCTCAGATGGAGATGCATTGTTTTAAAATAAACTTGCCTCTGAAAAAGGAAGCTGAATGGGCATAAAAAAGGCATAGCTGTCAGGCCTAGACAGTGACATAGAGGCAGACTACAGCTCACTCAATACTCTACGTGTATCTGGAGGAATGTGAAGAATGTTAATGCATAGAAACATAATAGAAATTGATGCAGAAAAAAGACTCAAGAGAAGAATGAATTTGCCAGAGGTTTTTTGGGGGGAACTGGTTGTTTCTGAAGTCCTCCTGAAAACTTATATATAATCATTAGTTCTGGCATGAAACATCTATATTCTTCTTTTTAATGACATCCTTCTCATTTCTCTGTCTCTCAGTCAAGCTATATGTTCAAGTTCATAATCAATATTATCAACGTACTCAAATTCCTCCTGACTTCACATCTCCGAATGTGCAATATTTCACCTTTACATGCCTGCATTCTTAAATTCCTGTCCATGCCTGCATACTTCTCCCAATCTACTTCCATAACTCTAATTTGCTTTTCCATTGCTTTCCTTTGTTTAATACTGCTTTGCAAGTACTTTGCTTTGTAGTACTTTACTTGATACACATCTATTAGGTAAAATAAAGAACTGACTTCTGTGCTGGAAGACACTTATCAAGTTCAGGTTAACGGATCTCATTATTCTTGGAAGGAGTTAGCAGAGCTAAACACCTGGAAAGGACTGTGAGGATAGCAAAAACTTAGCGTATGCAGAAAATTGTTAAAGACCAAATGGAGTCAGAGCAGAGATATAGAAGCTCTTTAAGAGGTGGTTCTGCTAAGAGCTGGGCTGTATGCCAAAAAAAGGAATACCTGCCTAATTCCTAGAGTTAAAAAAAAGAGAAAAATTTTCTAGAGAAACAGTGAAGGATAAGATCAAACTGCTAGTAAGAAACACACACTGCAGATGTAACTTACTACTTGGCAAAGATAATATCTTGAATATTTTCTATAATTCCTACAAAATCCAGTACCTGTTTTCATACATTAATGTGGTCTAATGGACACCTCAAAGAGTTTCTGCTGCATTAAATCTTACATTTATGACTACTGAGTTTCTTTATACCTAAGGAAAATCTGGCAATCATATCTGTGATAAAAACAAACTTAACTATCAGCTTGAAGAACATGTTAATACATAATACAGGGTAGCAACTTGGATGGATTTTTTGAAATCTGCACAGAATATTAAAAAGAATCAATAAATGCAAATTTTAGTATACAGAACTTAGCATACACAGCACAAAGGAGTTGAACACAAAAAAAATCAAAGGGGACCACAGGCCATAAAATCTGAGTAATGCCAAAATAAAACTTTGAGAACAGGTAGAGGTGGAAGGAAATCAATCTTAAAAGAATGCGATAAGACAATTCAGCATTTCTGGGAAATATTGTGTGGTGACGGAAGTCCTCTGTTTATGTGCAGGAAAAGGCAGAACAAACTCTTCAAACACAATAACTGGCAGACATGCATCGCCTTGATCTGCATTACATTACAGCCAAGCTAAGCTCAGTCATAACAGCCATGAAGCTTTTGGCTGCTCTCCTGCATCTGCCAATTAATCCAAGTCCTGGCTGGGAGCTGTTGATGTGGGAAATGAGATGGAGTGCCATTAAATTCATTTTCTAGATGGTCATTAATGTCAAATAAATGAGTAAATACAGATTTGCTCATATGACTGCTCCTTTACAGCTCTTTTCTGTTTTTTCATCAGTGAAGTATATAAATCTGTCATTTTTTAATCACCTGTTGCTATTTAATTGTTGCAGATGAAGGTCATATATTTTCTAAGTTTGTATTTGAAACTTTGCATTGGCATATGAAACTGGTGCAGACAATTCTAAGTAATTAGCAACAACTGCAAGGTTTAGAAAGATTCATTTTTACAGTGATACCACCACTGGATTTATCATGCAGAAGGTAAATCTTGGAAGCTTACTTTTTAAAAGATATCAGCATGATTATACCTGAGCTAAGTAGAATATATATAAAAATGTATTTGAGCATCCTAAACACATGGAAAGGTTTGGCTACACAATAATCTAGTGCAATGCACAAGAAATAAGTGGTTTTTTTGAAAACTGCTATTTCATGGCCAATGGAAAATACTAACAAGGTCCAGGCAAAAAGTTCTCTCAAGACAATTTTAAAGTGGCATGTGGAAGAAATCTTGGAACAAGTCTTACCTGGTTAACTTCTGCTACAATACACATAAGGAAGAGGTTGAGAACCAGCCTCCCTGGAGCCACTGGCGTTCCAAAGACGACTACCACTTTTGCCTCAGGTCTCACTCAAGACCCAGGAATAAGGTACATGCAATTAGCCAGTCTAGAATTTTTTTTTTTTTAATCAGACACAGTTCTAATGTACAGTTTGATACAGAACGTAAGGTCCAACGAAAAATAAATTGCTAAGTGATGCAGCCAAAAAAAGGAGGGCAGTAAGTGTGGATTTTATGCCTCCTTGAAACAAAGAGTTATTTAGGAACCACTTATCAGCAGGATATGACTCCTTCTATATCTAAGAGGCATTTACACAACTATGCTCTAATCGAAAAGTATGCTCTAAACAAAAAGTACATAGATTGTCTTTCTCATAAGGAGAGAAGAGAGGCCTCAGGCTGAAAAATGAAACTCGCCTAGACTGCCTAGAAAATTGACAATAAAGGTAAGATATTTTTCCAGAAGAGGGAAGAGGCACCCACAAACAGTAAAATCCTGACCACCATCTTGTCAGAGGAAAACAGCAGGTGAATGAGTAACAGAGAGGTCTTTCTGATGCAACCTAAGTATATACACATTAAGCAGTTTCTTTTATTTCTCTGTCATTTATAAACAGTTTTACCTGTTACCTGATTCAGATGTTACGCTAAATGCTTCTATTTTCATTTTTACTTTGAACTGCTTTACATTAGTGAGATTTAAGGTTACAGAATAACACAAAGAAACTCCTCACCTCCAATAAAAATGAATTAATAAACTAGAGCCCTGGGAAACCTTAACAAGTACCTCAGCTACCCCACACATCCTCCTCTATATCTAAGGGGTAACATACTGAGTCCCCATCATTTCATCTATATTCTACATGCGTCCCGTGACCCCCCTCCCAGCATCACGAGAGGCAGAACTGACTCCCAGTGGCTATTTCTGATAAGGGAGACTCTCTGGCATGGATCATCCATGTAAATACAGGGGCATATACTTAAACATTAGAGGTGAGAGGATCATAACCTCCCCTTCAGGGAGAGCTTAAATTTGTATTTTATTTCATTTAGAGGTTTTTGTATAAGCTCTCACTTTGGTTAGTTGAGTTCAACCTCTTTGAGTGAAACGCTACAGCAGTGTCAACTTGCTGCCATCCTTTCTATACCACAGACAGCTCTGCAACACTTGTCATTGCATCTCTTTTCCCCCTTCGTATGCACCTACCAAACTGCATTTTGTTTTATAACCATTTAGCACCAGGAAAAGCTTCACAACCCCTGCAAAACTGCTTTTAAGCATCCAGAAGTGCCTTAGAATTTTAAAAGTCCTTTTTATCCAGTGTTTACTCATAATTTCTTTTGCCTCAGTGGCCTTTGTAGTCCATTGTATGAAGATTTATTTCATTATTCTGAGACGTTCTGTAAAAGGACATGAGATCTAGCGTTCAAGTATTTCACAGAAGACAAAGACAGGCCTTGCTTCGCAGTTTGCTGTACGGGTCATTTTAACATAGCGGGGAACCAGATAAACAGACTACAACAAGGTCATGTCATAAATTCTACCTATCATCAGTAACAATTTGTTGAAGGATTCGTCTGGGAGTCGAGTGATCCATGATCTTTACTCAGATACTTACTTGCATGTTGACCTCCCTGATACGTGATACTGAGGAGATATATTAGATAATACTTATTTTCAGTGCTCTTGACAGAAAAGGTCACTTAGAGATTTCTCCTTAAAAAGGCAGAATTCTCGACTTCTGTCAGTTAGAATAGAAAGTCCTCGACATCAAGAGAAGTGCTTGAGAGAGCACATCCTACCTGTACCCGTCACCTTCTGTCTCTTCTTCACTACCACAGGAATAAAAGAGGGTTTTCTTCTCACACCTACAGTTTTCTCTTCTCTAGTGAATTACCTGGATAGGTGACATTTATTTCCAAGTCATGTGATTGGGAAGGGGATTGACTAACTAGCAGACAATCTTATTTCAGTCTTCATGTCTACAAACATGGAATAAAAGGAAGTCAAGGTAACTAGCTTAAATCTCCAGAGGCCAGTGTGAACGTCAATGGGGATAGGCAGCACCACTGAAAGAGCAAACGGAAACAGATTAAGAAGTCTCCACAAACTGGAATGATGTAGAATTTTTCAGAGGCCACTTTTATGAAACTGCATGTCAGGGAGCAAATCCAAACTAATGCTCTTGGAGTATTTTCTTCACTTATCACACCTACTTATCAAGACTTTCTATAAGAGACTTCAAATATTAAAGGAGGAACAGAAGCCATTTTGGGAGAAAATACAGGTAATTCTAGCAAAGAGTATCAACTAATTACTGGTCCTGGCCTAGTTAGGGGTCTCATAACTTTATAAACAAATAGATGGACCTTCACAGCAGCCTTTACACAAAAACCAGGAGAATGACAATGAACAGGAAACAAAAATCATAATACGTAACCAAAAGATGGTATAACTGCCATCTCACAGAACTAAACATGAAGCTAGAATATTGTTAAAACAATGTACAGTTTGTTCAGGAAAACAAGTGGGGAAAATAGGAGACATCACATTGGATCAAAGTGCACCTACATAGTTAAGAGAAAGAAGCAGACTTATTGAATTTTTTGGTTAAGACAATGAAAAGAGAAAAAAAATCAGTGCTGATATATGTAAGAGGATCTTTAACAATAGGTTCCACAGAGAAGGATGAGATACTCCATATCTCATCTCTTTCAATCTTCACTAAAAACACCTCTTACAGCTTAAATTTCTATTATGCCTATGATCTTACTGATTTAAAGGCAAAAGTAAAACAGAAGCTTTTTGTTTTGTTTTGTTTTTTAAAGAAGTTGGTCTGAAATCAAAACTCCAAAAGCACTGGAGTCTTACCTTCTGCAAAAAGATAGAAGGAAACTTTCCATTAGACCTAGATTTAGATCAAACAAGAAAGATTCTTCAATTCTCAAAGTCGACAGGATATTACTGTGCTTTCCACGAGTGTTATTTGATTTCCTGGCAACTAATTAGCTTAATTCCCAGGCATATTGTATGAAAACCATCCATTATTTCATCAGCAACTGTTTATAAACTGTGTCAAAATGTAGTGTAGCACTTCAAAACACTGTGGATGTGGTGTGGGTCTATAATATCTACCTTCACATTCTCAATTTTATCAAGATTTAGCTTGACTCTGAAGTTAAAGTTAATTGAGATTAATGACATAAATTGAAACACTTTATTAAGCTCTGCTGCATTTTCACAAAATGCAGTATTTTATCAAAGTCACTGTTGATGAAAACAACTATTTGGAAATAACTTCTCAAACTCAAAAAATCCTCCCCATGAAATTAGTAAAGCCAAATTACTGTCAGACGCTGCCCAGCACCTGAGGACTGTCCACCCTTCTCAGAGCTCTGCATTAGCCGTGGTGGTGAAAACTGTAAAACTTTATTTTGCATTTATTCTAGAATGCTAAGAAGATACTTAATTTTCAACAATGATAAGCTTCTAATCTGACATAAAATTAAGCTGTCTGGTTAATTTTTTTTAACAACCTGGTTTCTTTAAAGCTATTGTTTACTCTTCTAACAATAAAAGCCATAATAGTTCCTGAAGACTTTATTCCCTCTGCTTTATCTGCTAGTCTAAACAAATGTCACAACTGCACTTCTCTAAGGGACCGTGAACTACAAGGTGAAATTTCCATAAGCTGCCATACAGTCTGTCAGAGTGCAAAGCAAGACAAGTGTTCAATTTCTTCAATTCAATTTATCGACTTCTACAAGTGAACTTGTAAAAGAGATAAAAATTGCTATGCTGCCGAAGTAAAACAACTTTGAGATTCTGAACTCATAAGAGCTTAAAAATTGTTTACTCTGAGAAAGCAAACTGAATCTCCTCCCTTTTATTAAACTTCAGCATTTACACTGCTTACCGGGGAGGGGAGCAGGTAACAAGGGAGTAGGTGGGGAAAGCAATAGCTAATTAACTGTATGAATGCTCTTTGAAAAAAACTTACTGTAATAATTAAACATCACAAGCCAAAATCTAGATCCATCTTATGTATCTCAACAGAAAAGCTCAAAAAATAGAAAAAAAAGGAAATACACTCTCCAGGATTTAAGGATTTGAAAGTAGAAATTTCTAAAACTTAGGATATTCAGATGCTGTCAACAGCAGGAAGATGTCTGTCCCAAAAACCCTAATCTGAAATTATGATTTTGATTCAGGCTCATTTCTAGCCATTTTCTCTTATCAATAATGAAATTTAATGAATTAATAGGGGGAATTTCTAACCGTTGTTGCTTGAGCATCTAACCCAGAGCTGAAGCCTAGGGCTGGGGTCTTTCTTCTGGCCAGGCAAGTCCCTTCCTCTATTCAGAATCTTAAACCACGAACCCTTTCCTACTGTTTAGCAAAGATGCCTAAACTGGTTCACTTCTCAAATTTTTCCTCATTTCCAGAAATAATAATCATGAATAAAAATTAAACAAAGAGAATCATCTAATAAAGAAGGAGATCCTAGTCAACAGTGTAATGGCTTGGGCAATTACCCAGGATACGGATTCAAGTCTTCATTAATAAATGTTCTGCTCTTTAGTCATAATGGGACAACGCCAACAGGAAAGACTGTAAAATATCCAACCACCTGATAAGCGTGGTGTCCAAAGAGAACGTGTAAACTTGGTGTTCACATACATCCCTGCCAGAGACTCATTACCCATGGCTGGATGTTTCCTGTATCAAGTCCTGACTAGTTTAATGAA
Source organism: Dromaius novaehollandiae (assembly GCF_036370855.1). Lineage (NCBI taxonomy): Eukaryota > Metazoa > Chordata > Aves > Casuariiformes > Dromaiidae > Dromaius > Dromaius novaehollandiae. The sequence continues at coordinate 78,701,532 of NC_088101.1, read as the reverse complement.
CTCAGCTCTACCAGTGAAGTAATTGTTCTGCAGACAGGCCTGAGATTTCTGCTTTGGTCATTTTGTGGCCGCAGCTTAAATTAGATTCAAAGAATACTGGTAGCTCTGAGATAATTCCAGGACTTAGGCAGTTTTGCAAGTATGCATCTCTCTATGGTACCCGTTCTGAGGATATTAAAGGCAACTGAATGGGGGATTTCAGTGTCTGAAGAGCAAAGAAGGCACCCATGTGCCTTTGAGGCTCTGAATGTCTATTAAAAGATTTTAGTACTATTGTTTCAAAATCCTTTCCTTTTACATCATTGCTCAACTGCCTATTCTCAAACTAAAATTCTAATATAATACTTGTTGAAAAATTTACTGGATTTTCTCTTACAATATAATACTGAATTTTCTAAACAAAGTAATACTAAATGCAATAAACTGAAAGTGGACCTTTTTCTTTAGGTTGAATTAAAATTATAGATATTTATAACGTATCTGGGGGGGTTGAGTTACCTAATGTAATTCCAAAGACAAAATAAAAATTATTAAAGCTATCATGCATACAATTGCAAAGTCTCTGACTGTGACCATGGTTTTTCAATAGTTTCCTGTCAGAATCTTTTGAGGAGTATTATTAGTAAGTATTATTTCTTCTCTTATGAAAAAATGCAAGTTACTATAATCTTTCATTAAGAAACAGATATATTTCACAAGTGATGTTTACTGAGAGAGGAATGAAAACCTCAATCTAGAATTAGTGCTTTAGTCCTGATATTAGTCCTGATATTAAATAATGACAGTTCTTCAAAATGATTCTTCAAGATCGTTATCCTTACAGTCATTTAGGTAAAATTAATGAACAGTGATGAACATCACCATTAAAGATATACTAAGCCGAATATTTGAAGGCCAAAAATCGAGACAAACTGAGGATATGATTACAGCTGACTTCACAATGTTTTCAAGCAGACACCGCCTGATCCCAATGTGAGTGTCCCAGGAGGACAGAAAAGGGAAACAGAATTGCAATAGACAGAGAACATAAGGTTTGTCTTCTAAGACATTCCTGCCAGAGCAAACTATTCTCCAACACAACAGGGAGGAGCAGAATTAGATAGCACTCTGACTCCATTTTGCCCCCTCCGGACTGCAGCAATTGTGAAGCACTGCATGCTTCTGTATAGGCTCCAGAAATGTTCTATATCACAGAGCCTAAAGAATAATAGAAAATACTTTTTTTTTTTTTTTTGGCAAAGTTAGTTTATTTGCAAATAAGAATTCAAGTATAGAATTTTTATATAAAGTAGGGGATCAGCAGTTAGAAACAGAGGAAGAATGCAATCCATGATCATGGAATGACTAAGGCAGCAGCACGGTGCAGCTGTGGAAAAGACAAATGCAATTTCAGGATGTATCAAGTAAGTTATTTCCCATAATGACAGGGAAATATTAGTACTGCGGTACAATGCAGTGACATTTTATCTGGGATGTTTAATACAGCTTGGTTACCACATTTAAGAAACATGAATTTGAAACAGATATGGCAGCAGGTTACCAGAATATTAGGTAGAGGGAAAAAAAAAAACCCACAGCCATGTGAAAGGAGATACGATGTCAATACTAAGAAATTAAACCTGCCCAAACATATTCTGTAGCACAGAGACTAACCAGAAAACAATGCCCCACATCCATACTTTAAAACTCTCTTACCACCCAAACATGGTGCTGCATCCAAACAGCCTGGTGGAAATAATCCCTGGCCCATGCTAACTCAGGAACTGTGCCCAGGAACCACTTGGGGAAGCATTAGTATGCCATTCTAACAATTTACCAATACAGATATCGAATTCCAGCGATCAGGATCATTCCCTGGCACTAAGTTTACTAGAATAAAAGTAGCCTCTCAAGTCACGATTTCTTTGCTTCATCCATCATTCTGCTAGCCCATTTTCATGGCTGTTCCAAAATTAACTCATGTTCTTTGACCACAAAACAAATATACCTGAGACTGTGCTGTGGTGCAGAGATTTCAAAAAGTAGCTTCAGAACAAGTTAGCTTTGATAACTAAAGCAGCTTAGTGAAACAGCCAGTGCCACAGAGGCTCATTTTCCTTGCCAAGAAACACAGATTAACTTACGTGGAATTCCATGTTCTCTAACTAGCTGCTCCTAATACTAGTTCATTAAGCTATTTGGATTACAAATACCCTAAAAAATCTTGTCTTGTTTCCTCAAAGAATGAAGGTTGAGAACACAATTGATTGCCTTCCTGAAGTATTTATACAAAGCAAACACCAGGGGGGAGGAGAGCTAATAAAGCTAATGGGCAATATTGGCGAAAACATTTTGGGTATGTAAACTGTATGAATAAAAATAAGTTAGAAAGTAAAAGGAGATTTCCAGCAGAGGAATGGGAAATTGGACAGTTTTCCAATAGAATTAACTGGGCTAAAGAAAGCAACTAGTTTTAAGCTGAGGCCCCACTGATTTATGAAAGAGAGTTTATAATGTTGTCACCTGCAATGATTTTATGACCAAAAAGGTCCTTCTAGTCTCACGCTCCTGCATAAGACCAGGCCTATTATTATCAAGCACTAACCCCAGAGTGTGAAATTGTGCCTTTCCTTTTCCCAGAGTTTCTCTTCTGAATGCTTCTTCATTTCACAGTAACTGTCACCTTGTCAGCATCTTTTGCTCCCATAATAGACTATTTATTCTCACAGAAATTCAAATTTCTGCTATAGTACATCATAGCTTTTGCAGATTTCTCTAGAACAACCCTCAGAAATGACTCCAGAAGGATGCTGCTTTATCTTTCAGTCTCTCAGTTCTGCAGTGCTACAACCGCAGGACCTGCAAATGTTACAGCCTCAATCACAATTATTTTACCAGATCAGATACTATTAAACACCAGACCTATAATGAATAGTATCTCCATAATTAGATCTACTGCCACAGCATTCTTGCCCCCGAATGTGATTTGATTTGGAAGAGCATGCCTTCCCATTCAAATTGAATCTGTCTCTCTCTCTAAACTGCATATATGAAATAATCCCTTAGCCCCTCTCTTTTGGTCAGTAATATTCTGAATAGAAAAGAAAGATACAAGATACAAAATTAAAGATATTTTGGATCATTAATCAGAACAGAAAGGAAACAATGAGACAACTGATAAGTAGCAATAATTTTCCAGTTAAAAATACTGTAGCAATCATTTCTTCAGAATCAATTTCAGTAAAAGAAAAACAAGCAGAAGCTGTAAAACTAATTCAAAAATGATCACATTATTACAAAACCAGGTAATCCAATGCTAATGACAGAAATGTTGTGCTACCTCTTAGTGAAGCCTCTAGCAAGTAGGACTGAATTTACGACCTCCAGATTTACGGCAAATCAATACTGGCTAAGTTAAACAGCCAAACTTCAGAGCAGAAAGATCACAACACAATCATGTATTTCTAAATGTGGACTATCCAATAACAGGGATATTCAGGTACACTTGCTTAATGTGACTGCCCTATAATACATAAGAATGCTTTTCCTCCCTCTCTTCAAAAGCAGGAGTCTAGAAGTTACCACAATTATTTCCAGGTGAAGAGCAGGTATGCTGGTTATTTGTCTTACCACTGCAAAACAGTTTCACAGTCCTATATCTGCTCAATGTGACCACATATTCTAACTCCCAATTAGAAGTATAGGACATAGTCTAGAGTACCTAAAAAATCTTTGGACAAAGATGTAGTTGCTAGATGGCATGTCGCATTACTTAGACAATGAACAAAACAGAGATGGGGGAAAGGGAGCTGTGTGACCTTGTGGTTGCAGCTTGCAACCATTTATCTCTTAATAGGGACAGGCTAAAGCTCTTCCTGTCTTCTTGGTAGAAGTCCACCTGGATAACATGATCATTTCGTTATTCCTTAATCATCTAATAAACACTCAAATGACACCTTCTGATTAATGCAGATTTTTTCAAGAGCTTACCACTAATATTTTCATAAAACTAATATAGAAGAACAAATAATCATATCTGTTTAAAGAGCATTTAGTTATAAACGTGATTTTTGCCTCTGTAAAATTTGTTGTATTTCATTATTGATTTATGGGCCATTGTTGCTGCTGTTTAACATTAGCCTTAAATTCAAGTCTTTGAGTTTGTATTAATCTTTTCAGCTCTTTCCTATCAAGCCTGTTATTTGTGGTTGAAATTAACACTAATCCAAGGGAGCAGGCAGTTTAACCGAATTCAATGTTTGCTACATTATACATTTATGCAAAATAACCTAAAAACAGATAGGGTTTGCTAAAGATGAATCTTTAATCTACTTGATTTAAAGATGCATAAAATAGGTATGGGGAAGTGTACATATACTTAGTTGGCCTACCACCAAGCATTTGTGCATATTTGACCTTATCTTTCTCAAACAGACCCAGTACACTATCTTATTGTATGATTCAACCCATGATGACCTATTTTGATTTAATTCAGGAATCTCCAAAATACCTCTGCTTACTTCCTGTGTTCTTCACAGCTAAGCAAGGTATCAACAGATAGAGCTATTGTCAGGAAGCGTCCTGCGTTGCCAAGCGGCTGGAAAAACAAGAGTCCCTATTTCACGATAACTCCTGCAGGACCAAGTGCAAATGTACAACAGCTTGGCTCACCTTGCCATTGCTAGACACAATCAGTTCATTGAGCTCCCTATTGTTTGTCAGGTTGTAATGAAATAAAATTTCCCTATTTTCTGGAAGAAGATGGTTTGCAAAGAACAAAAAAAACCCTTTCTTCACTGTCTTTTTATTCAAATCTGGTTGAAGTTTTTTTGAAAAAAGTTGCTTAAAAAAAAAAAAAGGAGAGAAGATAATTGTCCTTCCCATACAGTAATCTTAAGTAGTTCTATGCATTTCTGAAATTAGCATGTCTCTCTCTTATGAAAGAGGTTCACAATAGCTATTACCATCATCCCAGCCACACATCAGTTGAGAAAAGCTGGACTTTTATATTCAGTATGTTTTATAATAGTCTTTTCCCAAGACTATTGGATAACAAGTGTTTGAGTTCCCCTGATTTTGGCAAGAGTTATATATCATGTAAGTGAAAGACACTTTGATGTCTTACGGTGTCAGCCTGCCAAGCCCATGCTATAAAAATGGAAGGAAATGTTTTTCAAAATTAGTAGTAAAGAATAAATCCCTTGGAATTCCATAATAGATACACACTTTCTTATTTGAGGTGCTAGCTGCCATTGCTACAATGAAATAACGTCCTTTCTTTTTGCATCCATTTTTTGAACTCTCTGAAAGCCGTGTAGATTCAAGTGAGCAATTATTATGTCCAGCACTTGATTACAGAATGTAAAGCTAGTACCTAGGAAGGAAGGACATACATTCATGCTGTTCTCCACCATCAGATAAAAGAAAGCACTAACAGCATGAATAGGAGGAAGCAGATGAGAGATGTAAGAGCAAGGAATTTTTTGTTGTTTGGATTTTACAAAACCCAGATCTCCGAGTGAAACAGTAGCAACTGGACCACTGTTAAATCCTCCAGTCTTCTTTCAAACTTAGCCTTGAGCATAAGCACTGTGCATGACTGACGGTCACAAATACTTCTTTTATTGGCATAATCAAAGAAAATATAATCTCTAAAGAGTATCTACTAATTGCCTTGTTAGGATAATTCACCATTAGCTGTTAATGTGTACATGTTAAATTATAGTTTAGAGGTAAAAAATTAATAGTTTAAAAAGAATGTCTGTTTTAATACTGGAATGGTAGCAGCTATCAGATTATTCAGGTGTTTGTATATTATATATTGAACTGTACTAGAAATATTCTTCTACTTCACAGTAGTGAATACTTCATAAGTATTTTTAATAATGTCTATTGAAATTTCTGTACCCTCTTAATTTTCATTTGCAGAATGTAAGGAAAAACTCAATGCATATGGTCAAACTTTTGATTTGTTCCCTGATTCATATACTAGAATTTCCAAACTGGTAAGAGTTACAGAGTACAGCTGCTAAAATACTACAAGTCACAACTGTCCAATAATCTTATCTGTAAAGGGATGTTTTCTGAGGCATAGATCAACATGGATTTCACTACACTGGATCTACTCTGGCTCAACAGACAACCTGTGACACAGGATATATTACAGAAGATGCCTAGGTCACCTATTACCACATGGAAAAGTTTGTGCACAGGGACAACTTTCTTTCTACTCCCACAGAAATGAAAATATGCATTTCGTAGTAGTAATAGATTTATGCTTGCAATCAGATCATACAGTAAACAATTTACTGAGGGTCCTTCCAAATTGCTCCCCTTTTCAGAGAGCATGTATAGCTTAGAGAAAAGGTGTGAATACCTTGAAAGGCATCATTTAATAACGTTCCCAGTTTAACTTTGCATTGATTTAATCTCAGAAAGATACAGTAGTCAAGAGAATTTTCCTTGTTTTATTTATTAATATTGTTCCTAGAGACTCGATGAACCAGTTGGATATTCCCATACTTAAATTTCTGGATATGGAAGTACTAGAGTTCCACTTCAATCCATTTGTAACTAACCTAATTAGAGGGTCTTTTTCTTTGAAACTCTTGGTTTATGAGGAGACAAAGTCTAGGTGTTTGAACATCTTCACTCATAGTTACAATCTAGTCAGGGCAAAATGTTTTCACAAATCTGCTAGGATATTTGTGACAAACACATCTAAGTAGAAACTGTCTAAGCAGATTAAAGGCTTCAAACATGTCTGTAATACCTTCTTGGTGCCTGCACATAGTGGAATCATTCACTAGATGCAAAGCACGTCCCAGGAATGATTTTGTACAGACTAAAACATGAAGCAGATACCTGAAGCTCAATTCACCCACTCAGTCTTGACGTCTTGGCCATTGGGGTGACGCTCACCTCAGAGCAGCAACCCTGCATTCATTTCTTGGCCAGCTCTCCTCTCTCTATGGTCTCTCACAAATCTATCTAGGCAATTCCATAATGTCTAATTCCTAGACCAAATCAAAAAAATGGATGTAGATGCCTTTATCCAAAATTGTGAACCAACCCCTTTCACCCTGCTTAGCAGCCCCCTAATTCTGGATGAGCTTGAGCTCTCTGCACTTCTTTCCTGAAAGTTCAATAGGCTCCTGAAATTCCCCATTGTGCACATGCTCATCATAGACCCACTCTGAGCATTTCTCTCCTACCTGAACACCGCTGGGATTCCTGAAGGACCCCATCTAGGAGATGTGATCTGACTGAGCCAGTATTCACACTGATAACAGCTGGCCTCACACAAAATGCAATTGAAGTAAGGTTTGGGTTTGTTGGCTTTTTCTTAATATAGGGTGAAGGGGGTACTGCCTTGGAATACTTGCCCAGATGAGGGACAACAACTGAATTCTCTTAGCTTGATAGGATTCACATCCACACCTCCACCTCCCAGCAGCATACAATTAAAGCATGATCTTATTGCCAGGCCACAGGCTAGGTTTGACATCCTCCAAGATCATGTGGATCATTTGTGGACTGCTGTTCCACAAGAAATGCATAATTCATGAGTCCAGAAGGAAAGCAAACATGAAAGAACTCACTGGTCTATTTAGGGCACTCAGCTGGGAGTAGTAAATCTTTGTCTCTTGTCCCTGTAGCTACTACTAAACAGCATTAAACAGTCACTAGGTAAAAAAAAAACAGAAATAATCCCCAAAATGGGACTGAAATACAGAAAACCCTTTCCAAACTGAATGCTCTAAGCAGTATACAATAGATTCATAGTGAATCACGGGGTCATAAAAACATGGTTGTGAGATAGACTTCGAATGCATCTCAATTATCCTTGGAAATATTTGTCTAATTGGCTAATTCCTTCTAGTGATGAAAATTCCACAGCCTTCCCAGGTAGCCTATCTCCATATTTAACCATCTTTACTATTCAAAAGCTTTCTTTAACTCTAACTGAAACCTCTCTTACAGCAGTGTAAGCCCATTATGTTTTGTTCTATTTCCAGTCAACATACAGGATTTTATCTTTTTATCATGTTTCTCCTAAATCATATTTTCTCTCACCTAAACAAATCCAATTATTTGAACTTTGCAATTTTTGCTACACGGAATCTCAGCATCAAGAAGACAGAGGCGTGGTGTAGGGAAGTTTTCATATGAAGTCTAATCTTGCTCTGTATTTTCCTGGCAGAATACAGATGTAGATTTGAATACTCCCAGGACAAAAAAGCTGAACGAAGGTCTTCAAGTATCTAGCTATTAAAAAAAAGCTGAGTCATTTGAAAAGAGTGAATCCTGCTGAGTTATTTCAAAGAACACTTATGAGCAGCTATCTTCAGGTATGGGCTTTGGATAATAACCGTCTGGCTGTGTTTGGCATCCTGTTTCAGCTGTCTAAGGAGTTCAAACACCAGCTTCTGTTATAAGAATTTCCCATTAGCTTCTCTTAAATGGTTTTGTGGTCAGCCTATGTTTTTTTTTCACTCTTTGAGAGGCACTCTTTGGCACTGTGGCGGGAGCTTGGGCACCCAACCCTGGGTTTTATATTCTATTTCAGGCTCAGGAACCTGAAACATAGGAAGTGCATCTAGTTTGCAGATCTCAGAGATGATGTCTGCACTGCACACTGGAACACAGTGACGGCTTACAATGACCAAGCTAGTTCCAGAACCTTGAACAGCGTAGCTGCATTTGTATGTCGCTGAACTTTCAGCTCGCCACCATCAGGACCCATGATGGCATATCTGTGTGGTACTATGCTGTGCTGGGTGCACCTAAACTAATCATTACTGGGGATCTCCAGTTCTCTGATACAAACTGTAAAGAATCAGGGGAAAGGATTTATCCACACATTTGAAGAACAGCAAAAACCAGACAAGAATTTGCTCGAGTAGTAGGAACTCTGAAACAGTACTATCCCAATTTAAGAATGAAATTTTTCACTCAGGCAAGAAAGTATGGAAAATCCAGGTACAACAAACTCCACATATTTATTATGTGCTTAAGTGTTTAGTTAAATTAAGATTTCTTTCCTGGATTTTGACCAATGTGATCAACACCAAAATATACTATGACAGAGGAACATCAACTTACTGAGATGATTGAAAAAGAATAATTTGAAAGAGAGACTAGTAATCACTGTATCTCTAATTAAAAAAAACTGCAAAGACCCTCTAAAAGACTGTAAACTTGTTTTTCAACTTCTATCTTTGAGATATTTATTGATCTATCTAGTTATACATTTTTACTATATTCAAATCTTAGCATTTTACTGTCTTAAAAGCTTGAGCCATTGCTTTCTTTTCCCTCTCATCAAAAGCATTTTAAACAAAAATTATTTTTCATTTATTGTGGGAAAAGCTAAGTTAAAGAAGTGAGAGCAATTTTATTCTGAGATTTGCTGTCATTTGGATCTCTTATGGCAGTTGGATCTCTTGGTTGGTCAGACAGCTGCCAAGACAGCTCTCGTCATCTTCAGCACTTTGGTGACAGTTCTGCTCTTCCAAAGGAATATAACTGTCATAAGACATCATGACAACATAACACAAGGTGATCTTGCAGGTAGCTGGGATCAGTTATATAATGAGTTTTCAAAAGTAGAAGCAAGCCTTTAAACTTTACTGTGTGTTCAGTATGGAACAGATAATCAATGTACTGGATTCTTGGTGTTCTAGTAACAGAAGCCTCGTTTGAGGCTTATTCTTAATAGGCCTTAACAATACTCACAATAAGCTAATGTAGGTAATAGCATATGACAATCATTACAGATAGGATAGGATAATGGTAGGAATAGTACTGATCACATATGAGTGAACAGTAAAGTCCAGTTACATAGCTTTGTTTTAGCTGGGGTAACTATAAGTTAGATGACCAGGAAACATATCCAAGATTCAAGACAGGTGAGACTTATTGCAAAAAGGCCAACAGATAACATTTTTCTTTTATTTAGATTAAGCTGTTATATCATATCCAATTATCTTAAACAGATTAAGATAATAAAAGAAGGATCAGGCAATGAGATAGCATTCCTCTGACCTTACTCTGTGTTCATGTGAAGGTTCCCATTTATAGATGCTCTGAAACCTCCTTGAAATTTGGTCTCTGAGCTTAGATAAAATAAATAAAATTTCTCAACCAATAGGTTAATTACCTATCAGTGTTCTTCAAAATAATCATTGAGTGTCATTTCTTCTTACATTTATTTTTGTGTTCATTTTTTATCCACATACAAGAATAAATACCCTGAAGAAGTCTTCTTTTTGAAAACTGAAATTTGTGGTAATTATTTTTCCCGAAAATTGAAATCATTTTCATATTTGCCCACCAGCAAGACTCTTCTCTGTTTCACTTTCTGCCTGTAGATAGACTATGAAGCAGGCTGTCAGGAGGCAGAAATTCTAGAGAGAAAAGGTAGGAACCTAAACAGCCTTAATTTTGTATCACCACAACTTGGCTCTCCTAACTTTAACATTATTTTAGTCAGGTTTCTTCTGGGCAAAAAGTGCTTCTTCCTCTTCCCATATGCAGATCAAACTCATTAAGTTTGTAATTAAGTCTTAAACTTCTAGCATGAAATTTACTTGTTTCATAGTTACAAGTACCTTAAAGGCAACTATAAAACAATTTATTTAGGCTTTAAAATTATTGTGAGTATAAGACATAGTAAATAATAAAATAAGACTTCTCACTTACATTTTAATATTTTAGAGATCTACCTCGTAGTAACTGGAATTCCTCGAAATGTTTTTGTCCTACAAGTCATATTGTACTTGTGTGGGCTCCATGACCACAGGTCTGGATCTTTGGAGACCAAACAATATAGTCTTGTCTAACATTCAGAGGGCATTCTGAGGGAAGGATGAAACAAGCTCAGCTCCTACTCATCTTCTTGAGAAAATGTGAAACGACTCTTACCAGGGAAAGACACTAGGTTACAAGATCCATGCAGAAAAAGCACTTGAAAGACAAAAACATGAGACCAGAAATTTGTGTAAGTGCCTGGTTAACACCAGCCTCTCAAAGAGCTTTATCTGAATAGCAATTTCAAGACATTCCTGTCAAACAGAACATAAAACACTTAAAAACTTTTTGAGGGCATCTACAGCAAAGAGTTGAGCATAATGCAGGGAAGCCCAAGCTGGCAGAGGCTGCATTACTTCTGAAACTAGCTATCTCTAAAAGCTAGCTATAGCAGTACAATACCAAAGCTCAACTAACTGGTCTTGCAGAGAGGATCGCTTACCAGCTAGGTTTATTAGGTTGGGTAATGGTGTGGCACATGACACTGAGTTTTAACATCTGAGTCATTCTGCTGTGATGTGTAAATACACAGTTTGGGCTTATGCATGCTTGTGCATCTACACTGAACTCCACTGACCAGGGAAGATGCCATAAAAATAACATTTAATAGAAACACAGACCCAACAGATTTCCGAGAGACATATCTCTAAGGTGCTAGAGACAGTCCTGGCAGAGCATGCCTAACCAAATTTACCATTAGCAGCATTGTGCAATTCTTTCAAACAGAATAAAAGATTTGGCATATCAGTTGTGCTTTACAAGCTGCGCAAAGTTGAAAGCCCCAGAACTAAGACCCAGTGAAAATCAGGAGATGAAGAGGGATAAAAGGGTTGTTGTTGATTTTGTTCTTCCTTCCCCTAACTGTTTTCAACACCTATGAGGGAATAAAATCAACTAAGATAGAGTCAAAGAACTAACTGTTTGTACTAAAGATACTGCATATCAGTAGAAGGACACTATAACACTGTAAACTCCCATCACCATGAAAGATGGCTGGGGCAGTTCAGGTCTGAGGTGGAAGCTTGCAGAACAGTTGTCCTGCTTCCAACAGACACAATTAGCCAAAGAATTCCAAGTTATGCATGAGGGGTAGAAACATATGCAAAGTAAGAGTAAAAGGCAAATGAATTTATATTATTATTCTAACATTAAAGAAGAGGAAACTAAAGCCAAAAAAGACCAAGCGATTCCAAAAATCAAGTAAAGTCAGAGGCACAGCAAGGACTGGAAGACAGCCCCAGCCATGGCACAGATTCCATTCTAATAGCTCAGTCTTCTCATTTTACTTACTTACATTGGCTTAGGGTTCAGAGTTAAGTATTATTTTACAGCTTAAAATCTTGTGTATGTAATTTCAACAAATCCAGTTTATTTCATGCAAACTACACAAGACTTTTTCTAAACACATGTAGATATCGTTATTTAGCATTCTTTTTTTAAAGCAATGTATATTTGTACAGCTACTATATTAAACAACAATCAAATCCCATATCTTCAGATTTTTGCTGTGTTCTGATAATTGGATAATTATGTTATCTAGCAGATATTTTTGTTTTCACACTGGTTTGTTTTGAGTGTAGCCAATAAAAAAAAAAAAAAACATACACAGCCCTTTCCATGAACTACTTTTAGATGAGATGCATCCCACCCCTCGTTTCTGTAATTAATAGCAGTCATATAATACATACAATAGAAAGTTACTTCCAAGCATTAGTTTTCCTGAAGCTTAAAAGAAGAGTCAGCAGTTCTTTGCAAAATCATTATGTAATGATTTTGTAGACACATCATGACACTTCTGCCTGATAAAAATATTTGCCTGTAATATTTCATTAAATCTAAAGTTATTGTGTAGCAACTATAAGAGGTTGGCGGCTGCCAAGAGCTGTGAGTTTGCTGAACAGAATATTATTTCTGGAGCCTTGCCCAGAGCTGAGACAAAATTTGACTCATATTCATGCATACATTTGCAATATACCTCCAAACTAAAATACAGATTTAACTCCATCACGAGGTTCTAGTGATATCATGTCAGAGCTAAGGATTGATTATAATATCAATGGAAGCTTAAGTGACTCTAAAGAGCTATGGTGATCTTTCCATAGCTATATTCTTTGGGATGTTTGTGACCTTGAGTTCTGTCCTCTCAGACTGCACATCCCTCAAGCACTGATTCAGTTGCTGGTAGGAGGATAATTATAATTTCAGCTACATTTTGTTTCTTTTTCTACTTCAGAGTGTATTAGCAAATACTGCAGTGAGTAGGAACTGCTATGTTTGGGAAGGTTATGTCTGCAAAAATTTAAAACCTGTAGAAATTGAACTCAGCTAGATCAGGACTAATGAATTCAACACACCTAATTTTGCTTTCTTTTTTCACCTAATAATCTCCCAACAAAAAACAGGGACAAAAGATTTTAAAAAGAGAATGAGAAAAACAATGAAAGCATATGGAAATCACACGAAACGTACATGATATGATTCTGTTCAATCTGCTTATATGTTACAGCATTTTATTTGATTTTTGTCTGACTAGTCTGTTCAAACTGGAAACTTTCCAGCACAAGGGGAGTGCCAGTCTCAGTTGAGATTTTTAGGTATCACAATGATACAAGAACTAATAAGAAATATCTTCAAACAGCTATGCAACAAATATTCTTTCTTTTTTGATAGTTGATCTTTTGATTTGCACTCATCAGCTTCATAAACAATAATAATCAGTTAATGATTAATTAACAATAATTAACAAATGAGCAGTATCTCCACACTATGGCTGCAAGCTTTCAAGGAGAAGAGTGTACGTAGGCAGATCACCCTTATATTAGAGTCCGCTACTGTGGGTGTGTCTCTTTATTACTTGGGTAGTGGAGCTGAGAACTATTTTTATTTAAATGACTGAAGCATCACATCTTTTGCAAGTATCCCATCATCCATCAGAAGATGCAAGTACTAAACCCTATGAATTCAAAGGAATCCCATGAGCTCTAGTTTCTCTCTCTGCTTTTTGTCTATATGTAATTTGATTCCAATACCTCTGTTAGATAACCAAGCTGGTTTCAAAAATGCTTGTATTTTTACTGAGAAATGTTGTTCTACAATTTTTCAGCTTGATAACCTATTTAACTGCTGATCCCATATTTTAAAAAGTTTTGGTGAACATAAATACAGTGCAAAAGTATCAGTATGCACTATTCACAATAAATTATTCCCTCAGTTTTAGTCACAAGGCTCATATTGGTCAGCTGGATCACAATATTTTGACACAGTAACTCTGACAATGGAGAACGACTCAGAAAAACAGAAGAGAATTATAATTCCCAGTATCAAAACAGCATTAGATTAACAATAAATACTGTAACAAGACATTGTCTTTTATTACAGCTATATAGTAAACAATAATTTAAGTTACTCTTGTTATTTTGCCTAATTAAAATCCAAAAATACAACATTTTCTCTTACCACTGAGAAGCCAGTGTGGTAAAGATATCAGTGGTTTCAGGTTCTTGGAACAGTTTCAAAAGTTCTGGATCAGATGACAGGTCAGCAAGGATCCTCAGTTCAATATGGGAAAAATCTAGCAGACAGTGTTAAAATAAATCTATTGCTCTAAAATAAAAGTATATCTGCATTTTAACCAAACTTTCACAAATCAAAGTGCAAGCCTGGACTGTTCAGTCATTTCCTCTTGCTCAGCAAAAACAGATGCCAATAAGAAGCTCATCCTTAAGAATTTATAGTCCAGCTACAGATCACAAGGTGCCCAATTCCTTCATTATCTTCAGGTGTCAGCTAACCTTATTACCTCTTATTTTCTACAAGCTTCTAATGACATGGCTTACATCTCAACCACTTCTGGGACGTTAGTCCAAAACACAGTAAGGAGTATACCTCATATAACAATATTAATCATTAATCAGGAATTTGATAGCCTTGTAATATGTAATGTCATGTAAAAGAAAATGAAAGAAGAGATCACAGAGCTGAGAATATTAATATGTATGAGAATAACAACAAGAATTATCTTACCTGCTGCTAAAAATGTATATCCTTTGTTTGAAACAAACAATGTTCTTGGGGAAATGGCTACTATTTCCTCTTCTTTTCCTAGAGAGAAGACAAACATACACTATTTGCAAACCCCAGTCCAAAAATGCTGGCACAGAAAGGGATGGTTGTTTGAAATACAATGGAATTCATCTGATCAATGATTACTGACAGCTGATAGCATAACGGTGGGAAAAATATGCATGTCTTGACACCGGAAAGAAAAATTTGGAAATATATATTTGAGAAGCCCATAATATCTACAAGATCATTAATGAATCTGATCAGACTACTTCCAGACAGGCCTATATGCCACAGTATGTACAGTGCTACAGGTTTACACAGCCATTGCTCACATATCTTTTCTAATAACTTTCAAGAAATACTTACAAAAATCAAGGGGCAGATAAAATAAAACTGCTATTAAAGTTTTCTATTGCCTCAAACAGACCCCACTGTTTTATGATCTGTACTGTATTTCTAATCCAGGGAGTGAGTAGCTGTGAAAAGGCAAGCCCGCCCTTATCTAAGAACCAAGTACAACAAATGAGCAGCATCTCCACACTATGGCTCTTTAAAGGAGGAGAGTGTATCCAGATCACCCTTAGATTAGAGTCCACTATTGTGGGTTTCTCTCTTTATCACTTGGGTAACGCTTTTCTAGGCTTTGCTTTGATCCTCCCTGAATCATCTCTGCTCAGATCCACTTCCCTTATCAAACACAACACATCTGACTAACTTTTGGTGCTTTGAGTTTGATTACAATGACCCAACTTAACTCCTCAGGAAAAGCTTTATGAGCTGAATGCACATAAAACAGTCCCTAGGATGCATAGCAAAGTTAAGATGCATAAGTTTTCATCTGGAAAAAGGAACAGTGAGATTGTCCAGGGGAATAGAAAATCTAAAAATTTATGAGTATTTAGATCAGTGCTGAAGCAGCAATCTTCTCAAGGGAAAAAACAGCAGAAAGTAATTGGTTTAAATGCTAATGTATAACTGTGCACCAATGAACTGTACTTTTATGTTGGAGCTATTGGTCAGTTTTAAGAAACAATATTTTATCATATAACTCAGTAAAATAATTAGATAAAATTGCCTTTTCATGTTAATAAAAAACATAATTTACCTTTTATGTACTGTTTCTTTATAATTCTAACTGGATGCTTAGAGATACCTTGAATATTCTATAAATAAGAACAAAAACGCTTAGTAAGTAAAAATTTATAAATACTTGTTTTATGAACAGTTTATAAGAAGAATAAAAACCTTAGTGATACTAATGCCAGAAAGACTTTCTCATAAAATAAATAAGATTAACAACCTTGCCTTTCAAAAGAGAATACCATAGTTCCAGAAGTATTTTGAATATTTGTAATTTGTTTTGATTTTTGCAGAACTTGTAAGAACCATTTGTCACTGTCAGACTTTAAAAATCCTAATTTATGGAGCCACTATAGAACATAACGAGTAACCCAAATGAAGGCCATTTTCTTTTAACTTGAATTTTTTTAGATATGGTGGCAGAAACCTGTGCATTACTTTCAAGAAAATGATACCTCTGAAAACTGCCATAAGGTACAGGAACAGAATCTTCTTCAGCTTTTAAAAGTTTTTCTAACATCTATTCCTCCCTTTTTGAAATGCATGATAAAATATAGGAGGAGCTATTTACTAGGAATAGCACATCAGTGAAGGTTAAAAGTAAGAACCAAGTTTATCAATTAACATAATGCTGGACTAGGTATAATAGAAGATTACTAGACTCTATTTCTAATGATCTGGGATCATACATCTTCAGCCAAGCAAGAAACATCGCACAGTAGCTTCCTTCTGTTATTTTGTGTCATTATGTCTCATCATCTAGAAAGGTGGCACATGGCCTCATCATCTAGAAAGGTGGCACATGGCCTCATCATCTAGAAAAGTGGCACATCACAAGGGATAATGTGTATCAAGCTCAATTTTCATAATTCCATGCAATTAATTTGCAGATGCTTCAGAAATTGGATGAACATACTAACTTTATGTAACACTTATGAATTTAGGAGTTGGGAATAGTGGTATGTAATTTCCAAATGAGAATGATCACCTTCTATGTAATTTTGAACTCAAAATCATTATTTTAAACTTACAAGGGATGCAGTCAAACTGCAAAAGCTATTGAAATTAAAAGGGTAGTATTTTATCAATATTTAAAGTGGAAGTAAAAGAACAACCCCCCAACCCCTACAAAAACAAGATCATTTCTAGTCTTAGTATCACTGTTAAAGACCCAAAATATATTAAAGCTGAACCTCTGCCACAGTGCCATACCTGGAGAGACAGGAAACTACCACATAATGTACATGATATTTTCACTGTGCAAGAAAATAAGGAACACGTCTCTCAAACCATCAATACAAAGTTTGACACAGAGGAAACAACACCTTGAATATTTTATTCTTCCGTTTCTAGTAACATTTAAGAACATAGCTGTGTCAGTGGTCATTGTAATGCCACAATCCATATTTTACAGTACATAGCTATTTAATCTGTGTGCAGAACTAACATTTCCATTGAAAACTACAAGATGGGGAGGATCAGTGCTTGTTAGTATGGATAACATGCAATTTAAGTGGCCACAGAAGCTAACAGGTTCTCAGGACTTCAGAAAATTATTTACTCTGCGCCTGGACATGAATGTGGGAGCCTAATTTTACCCATTTTTAAAAAAATTTTGGCATAATGTTTTAATTCTGACTTTAATCAGAATTGGGATCAGTTAGAGACCATTTTACGGACTTTTCATTGACCTCTGTATTGGTATTGACATTTACTTAGTAAGATCACCTTCAACACAGGTTAAAGAACTGTTTACAGTTACTCCCATGAATTATTGCCCCTTAACTCATTAGTTTCAAAAGCTTGAACAAAGTGAAATGGATATAAATTCATTTCAAAATCTATCTTACAATGGTAAAATAAATCACTATATTGCCATCCTGTTTTCATTGAAAGCACATGCAAGAAGCTTCCCTCAGGAAAATTTTAAAGCATTTTTAGAATATAATAATTCTGAAAAACATTTATTATATAATTCAAGAAACATGAAAGTGGTAATGCTTATTTTTAAGCTACTGGGATAGGTTGATAGATTCTTCTCACCTAATCAGTCATTTGTTAAACTAGATGTCTACCATCCCTCTACAGTCAGTAGTCAGACAGGAATTTCCAATGGGTGATTCAATTTCCCTGTGTAAGGCACACATATTACAACAATTTGGCCTAAGGTTCCCCTGGAGATCTTTTTAAGATTTAGATTACCAAATTCAATGAGATAAATTTACCGTAGATATTTTAAAGGATGGAGAAATAAGGAGACAATAATCTCAGAAGAACCTTCCAAATGAAAAGCCTTCCTGTACTTGAGTTGAAAATTCAGTGACAGTATTATTATATCAACAGCAGAAGTGGCTTTTTGTAAGTA
The DNA here is from genome assembly GCF_036370855.1 of Dromaius novaehollandiae. NCBI lineage: Eukaryota > Metazoa > Chordata > Aves > Casuariiformes > Dromaiidae > Dromaius > Dromaius novaehollandiae. The sequence goes on along the minus strand of NC_088101.1, from coordinate 78,683,231 downwards.
ATTATTGCCACCTTGGACTATGTAATATAGTCTATATTTATGTTTTTGTATATTTATTTCAAGTATACTCCTGGAAGACCTTCACAGATCCAATCTGAGATGTGACTATTATTCCTTATTGTTAGAGAAGGGCATCTAAATTTTGTTAGAATTTACAGAGAAACAGAATTATTCTTTCCATACAATTATGCTTCAATGGGCAAGAAGAAATACGGTTGAAACAGGAAAATGGAAAAGCTAATTATGAAAATTAACTATTACTACTTGTCTTCATTGTTTCCAGATGAGCAAAAAGCTATTCTAGTGGATGATTAACAAGAGAACACTAGCATTAGTTTAAAATCATCAGTAGCGGCACATGGAAATGCTCAAGAAGTGTTAATCACAGATATACAAAAAAGGAAAAAAAAAGACAGAAAAATCAAACTTGATTTTCCTGCCTAGTATGGTTACAGTAAATCTTTTTTTAAAAAGTGTAATCCAAAAAACATTTGTGCAAGTTCCAATGGACGGAAGGATGATAGCAGCCAAGGTCCTGGTTTTGGACCTCATCCTTTGAAAGGCTGCAGAGATTGGGAAGGTTCCTGAGGACTGGAAGAAAGCAAACATCATTCCTATTTTCAAGAAGGGCAAGGAGGAAGATACATATGTACACATAAATATGTACACATAGGCATCTATATCCATATTCTTTTTTGACTAGAAAATAGCTCTTGTTAATCTACTAACTGCTCGGATCTGCCTAATTTCTAAAGATGTATGGAATATGCCTGACTGTCTAAAGACCTATAAACTGCAAAGGGGGAACAGAAGAAAAACACTAAGTAATTGCAATAAATAGGAATGCACAGAGATGGCTGCAGACTTTTTGACGGACATTTGATTCTGCTGAATTTCTGCATTGATCTAGAGCCTCTTTTAGAAACTTTATTTAAAAATAGAAATAGAGATGAAGCTTATTCACTGTAATAAGTGGATCCGTTCATAAATGTACATAGTATGAATATGTCATCATCAGGGAAGCTCAAAACTACCCAAGGAGATAGACTGAAGAGATACAAGGAAGCAGCGAGCCTATTCCCTTAGCTGTTGGCTATATTAGGTAAAGCTATAATACACATCTTTGTTGACACAGTAACTAGTCCAGGGGCTGTTACAGTGAGGCATAATGCCAAAATCTACAGCAAAATAACAGACAATAGTATGATTAATATTGTCTTACTGAGGCTATCAATATTAGTAGAAAGCAAATTCTAATTGCATTTCTTACATGCAAGAATATTTACTGGGTTTGTGATCTTGTCAGATTCAATTTCTCTAATAAAGCTTGCTTCAGGAATTCAATTTTTTCCTAATACTTGAGGAAAACCCAGATTTTCTTTCCTGTTTGATGAAAGATCATAATAGTGAAATTCTAGGATTTTTTTTTTTTAAATCTCATGAACTGTACCTTTCTAGCAAAAATTGAAGCATAAAAGAAAAAATTTTTGGAGTTTCTCTTAATACCATCTTCTCCAGAAAGTTTATCAAAATAATTAGGACACAACTGTTCTCTTCAAACAAAAACTTGGTTCTACAAAATGAAACTCAAAATAATTTTTTAAATCCATGGCATCTATTTGATGCCTAGCATTGTGTTGCTTCTGGAGCAGTACAGACCATTTGTTACAATGATAACAGATTGATGGATGACAACTCCTTTGAGCTTTATATTCCATATCCCCAAAGTTATTTATTTTTATTCTTGCAGTGTTTTTTCCCCTTTCTTTTTGCTTCTTTAAAATTTCTCATTCCTTATCCTTCTTTTTGAATTGTCTTTTCTTCCTCTAAGTGGGACTGCATCTATTGGGAACCCTGTGGGGATAAATTGTGCTCTCATAGCTCAGTTAATTACTTAGAGAAGAAACGTAAGCACAGGTTCAGTGAGCTACTTCCTTAATCTTCAACACTCTGCTTGCTCCTTTGTTAAAGACCAAAGCTGCTGGAGGAATCATGAGGAAAACTGCTTGTTGCCTAGAATAGTATTCTTACAATGAAGAACAATGAGACTTTTGAGTCTTGAGGGCACCCTCAAGACTCAATTCACTCAATTTAACTGGCATCTCCAAAGCTGATGGCAAGACATCTATAAGAAATTACACAGCAGAAATATGAAAAACTTGATGATTTATCTTTTGGAAAATTCAGATATTCAATTATTGTCCATAGTGGCATCTATTACTGCAAAGGAATATATAGTTTTGCAGTAAGATTTCTACATGAGAAATAATTTCAAGACAGTTTGAAGCTTATTTTTTAAACTGCAGCATGTAGCTCAATAGAGATAATATGAAAATGAACAAAGTCACCATAGCAATACCAGACTTTTGTACATGCATTCCCAGGCACATCTTAACTTGTGTGCAATTGCCACCTAGTGGCTAGTTAAAAATTAAAAACATTTTCCTTTACAAAACCACAGAATCATACAGTATCAGAACAACAGAATCATGCTGGTAAATATTTCTTAATTTTGGGTACTAGATAATGTCTTTCGGCAACTGCAGATGATTCCAAAGTAATCAAGTTGGATATAACACTGTTCTTTCCCATCAGCACAGAATTATCATGGTTTTACACCTGTCAGTCAAGAACAAGACTTGACCCACCACCTTCTCACAAGCTTAAGAAGCTTTCAGAGTGAATACAACAAAAGGAATTAAAGAGTGACTAAAAATACCTACTTTTTTCTTTAGATAGTTGGCCATGAAAAAAAAAATAGTATATTTGACTACCTATGACTAATCCCCTTTCGCTATATTCTTCCAAATTTAGAGTCTGTCAGTGACCTCTGCTAATAACAGCAAAGCATACTGTGAGGAAGGACTAGAATGGTTTTCAAAATAAAAAAAAATATTTGACCTTAACAATTTAGTGGTTTGACATGTTCTGGGACAAATTTTGACAAATCATGGGTTCAGCCCAGAGGCTTGGTTATATACTGACAGATAACTAATGTCTGCACAGCAAGCAATAGTGTATATACTTGGCCCTTCATGCATCTTACAAAGAGACAAAAACTGTTTTATATAGAGAGAACAGATTTAATCACCTATTTTATTTCATTCTCCTAACAGATAAGGATACTCAGAACATAAGCTCAGTTAACTTTTATTAATGTAAGAGACTCAAACTCTGGGATGTAGGATATACTGCAGAAAGGTACAATTTGGTTTTGGTGAAAAAACAGTGCTGAGGCATAGAGGTAACAACCCTCTGAGTATCAGTTAAAGCTAGTAAATATTGTGTTACTCGTATACAGCTGGTATACTATAAAGTAAGCAGTTTCAAGGTAATATTACCCAAAGGTACAAATATTGGACCTTTAAGCACATGAAAGATGACAAGGTTTCCAGACTGGAGGAATTTATTTTCAAAAGAAAAGATGTAACATAAGGGTGCTCTATATAAGGGTAAAATTCAGCACCCCAAACATGATTATTCCACATACTGAGGAATTTACTGAGCATACGTAAGCAGGGAATTCCTCTTAAAGGCTACAAAAGCCTGCGAACAGGAGGCTGATTGAAGGAATTAAAGGGAACCATAATCAATGTCTCTTTCTTTCCTCCCAGCAAGAAGTGGCGATTCTTGATTCAATAGCATTGCAAACTCTAACAGGAACCTGAGCCCTCTGGAAAAGCTCATTTTCAGATTTTTGAGAGTTCTTCATTGTCCAGGATGTTAGAATTAACGACTAGCAGACTGAATAGGTCCTTAAACTATGAGTGCTTGTCTAAGAGCCACAGCCAACAGATGATCATGATGATGCTGCAGAACTCAGGACAACAAAGCCATGTGGGAGTCAGTCAGATGACTCTGTCCTCTTCCAGTTACCTTCAGTGACCCTCATACACACAGCTATCTGTGTTCCAAACTTGAGAGAACACTTCCATCTACAAAATTCTGGGTCAAATTTCCTGAGATTTTATGAAAGGATGCTGAGGAAACTGAATTGGCAATTTTTTCACTCTGACACAGAGAAAAAGAACTGTCAACAGAGAAAGCTGACTATAATAGCGATGTAGAGATGCGGAGATCCTTTCCCTTAAATTCTTTAGGGAGCCAATGACGAAGATTTTGATAAGCCATACTGTCTGAAAACTGGACACACAAATCAAGAAGAAATGGCTCTGGCTGTAACTAACATCTGACCTTCTCCTGTAAACCCTTCTCCTTCCATAAGCCATTCTTTTTCTTTCATTCTTTTCTCTCCACTTGATTTTTTTGTCTTGTCAGAATTCTTGGCTCTTTTGAAGTCATTTTTCCTGGCTGACAGACAGGATGGGAGAAGAACAACATATGGCAAAACAAACTATTTAAATGTTCTGGAAGTCGTTGAAGAACTGAACAGGAAATTTAAAGCCATTGTTTGGAACAGTGAAGAACAAGTGCATATAGCAATGCTCTGAGTATATAAAACATAGATTTTATAGAGAATATAAGAGGCCTTTCTGAATAATGCTTTCTTAAATTGACTGTCCTTTTCATTTTTTTTAAAGCATCAATAGATTGAAATAATCTAAAATATACTAAAAGAGGAGGTTGTAAAATGTGAAGAAAATTAAAAAATTCTTTAAGTATATTCCTCCATCAGACACATTTCTTATTTTGATCTTTTAAAATCTAGCATGTAACTTCTAAATTTATGTTTTAATATAACAAATTTCAAATTAAGTTTTTATATTCACCATAATGCACTACTTTTATTCTTCTAGTTTTGTAATTATTCATGTGTATCACAAAGCTGTTCATTTTTGCCTTTTACTTCAATTCCTCTTAATGGAGAAAAAAGAGAGGTCCCCAAGTTGGGCAATTAAAACCTGTAATTCATGGCAACAATGACAGAAGAGGTTCGATGCAAACATAAATCAGATGGACAACATGTAATCTGATTCTGATCTCAGCTAAGTATCCCGCCATTGTTTGACAGTAGAAAGTCAACAGAAAAATATAAACCCAGTTTCCCTGGTGTATCTGCAGCCATGATGGGAAGGTAAAGGAAAGCATTAGTCCTTTCTTGCTGAAGGGGCTTACTCCTGCTTCTTGGCAAGTTGGTCACATCTAGCCTTTTTTGTGAGCATGAAATTAAGACAATTCATTTTGAGCTACCAGAAGTGCATGATTCCAGCCTTTGTTATCCTTCTTTGCTGTTTCTAGCAAACTGAAATGGAAGGAGATTGTATAGACTGTCAGAAGAATGCATGCTTCATAGTCTCTTAAAACTAAGTATTTTCAGATTTAAAAAAAATGGCAACAGAAGAAAACAATTTAAAAACAGAAAAATGTTAAGAAATACTTTGTTAAAACTAAACTTAGAGTAATTGAACTTCTGAAACATAAGGATAACTATGTCACAATTAATTGTAGCTTTGCTATATGGGATGGAAATTATAATACTTTGTCTCCTCCAGTTAAGTCCTGATTCCTTGTTTAGGCTTTGAAACTAAGAAACAGTCTTTCTTTTTGAACTAGTAACATCATGCAAAGCAAAAAGTAGCAAACAGAGTGAACGGGGATGGTCAAACTGTTCGGAGAAAAATAAGTTCGGATTCATCACAGTAAATGGCACAATCATTCTAAAGATAGTTACACTTTGTCTTTATGAATGTGATAAGTAGCCTTCACAAAACTCTGATTTCAAAATTTTCAGCTTATGCTTCTTTCAAATACAGATATTCACTATGAAGGTTTGACAGCTGTAAGAAAAGAAATGCCAATCAAAAAAATGCTAGCATATGAAATGCAAAGCAATATTTTTTTTTAAGTAAACTTTTTACAGTACATTCCTAGTTCAGTAATGTTTTATATTTATGACGAATGTGATAAAACACTACAAAGAAAAAAATATATTCAAGCTGCACAGGCAACTTGCTCACAAGAAAAGAAAACCTATCTCAATTTCTAGATAATATGAAGATGTCTAATACATATGTATTTTTCAAACATAATCGAAAATTCACAGCTTCATCTTGTGATTCCTTTCATAGCATCAGATGAATATCACTATGCTAAGAAAATTCATTAACTTTGTGTAACTAAAGTAAGGTACACAAAAGCAGATGTGAACTGAACCAATAACCGTGGTTAGTTGAACTTAAAGTCACACTGAAGTCTGTACCTCCTGAAAACACAACCGTAGTGGCTCTTTTCAGTAATAAATCATTTTGGTTTCTTCTATAGAGTCAGAATCTCTTAAAGAGGCAGATCATCCCTAACCTTTACATGGCACACACAATGGAGCAGGAGAGTAAAAGCAGCTTTCCTCCTTCTGAAGTTTTATAAAGTATAGGAACTGAAGAAAAAAAGTGCTAAAATCTTTCACATCATAGTAAGCTACTCCTGCTTGACTTCTGAGTTAATGATGCAGTAAAATACGAAACACCTATCAGACAAGAAACAAATACCCTGAAGAATTTTTAAAGAGCAGCAAGAAAAGAGTTGAGCTAGCACAGGAAAAGCTAAATATTTCTGGCCAGTCTTAGAAATTTTATAAAACTTTTGTTTAAATTTACAGTCTACTTGGTGCTTCTGAGTTCCTGTTGGTACTTCAGAATAGCATGAAAACTTTAAAATGATGTATCATAGCCAAGACCTTTGGAGTTTAATTTCTATTCATTCATTTTGTTGTTTCTTTGATAAATGTAACAGCCCGCCCTTGTTTATACTGCATGCATTTACTCACAGTGATTACCAGTAATATTCCTACCCTCCTTTGTGTTTTGTGAGATAAAATCTTATCCTATAGTATACAACAGTGTGTTAGATTTATATCATCTAGAAAAAGCAGCATATTTTTTAAGAGGTTTCATCAGCAAAGGCTAGTCTGTTTTAGATGGCTAGAAATATCAATATTATAAATATCGATCTTCTAAAAAAAGATTCAATTATGAACCTGCAAGAAGCCAATTTCTGGGTCACCCTAGAGCTGGATTTGAAAACAAGATATTCTTGCTGTTGGGTATAACAAATCTTGTTGAATATATTGAATCTTACTGAGAAAATTTCCAGTCAGCAAACTGTTCAAGCAAGAGCATAGAGAACAGAGGGAAAATGCACATGCTGAAAAACAAAAATAATGAAATAAAAAAAATAATGAAATAAAAAATGTAATCCTGGCATGGAGCAGAAATTCAAATTTTTGTGATAGAAGAAATATGATATGGTAACTTCAGCAGTGAAGACCCCCAAGCAACGCACTGGAGCACTGCATGAAGACTACTTCTTAGAAAGGAATGCCACAATAGGAGGATGTGTGCATTTTCTGTTTGGCTTAAAGCTACTTTTAAAATCATCCTACTCAGAAGTTCTCCCTGAAGACGAGGTAAAGGAATGATTAGAGGAGCAGAGGAGCTCTCCCCTGCTAACTGCGAATCCAGTGATTCCATGCTGAAGTAGGGGCAGGAGGCCTGAAGTTGGAATGGCACATGCAAGCTGGTCCTGGAGGTCACCAACCCTGAGGAAGCACTTAGTGCTAATGACACTGCAAGCGGTACAACAGTAGGCATGCTTAGCGTTGTGTGGAATAATAGAAATTCAGGTTCTTTGAGATCCGAGCAGCTAAAAAACACATGCATTTTCCTTGTGTTACTTTGTAAACCTTCCCATAGGAAAACAAAGTGCCAGTCACGATGGTGACACGAGAACTGTCTGAGGTACAAGCCTCTTGGTACTATGTCTATAACAGAAATAAAAGTGGACAGATTCTGGTCTCTAGCCCTTAGGACATGTATCACAGCATGGCTAACATCTATTCTGAAATATACTTTATTTTGTCCATATTATATTTTTGGAAAAGTCTCTGACACATTCTATCAATGGAATCAGGCCCAGATACTGTCATGGAGAGTTCTAGCCCAGCAGGACTGTGTACGGAACCACGGCAGCGAGTGTGCTAACAGTTACATATTATGCACAATAATACGACAGGGCTTGAGCTTGGTCCCTGGCCCTGCTGTGTCTTAGTAAGGATGAAACCTTGGGGGACCAAAGAAGGATACCAAAACATAGTGGATTTCAATTTTCAAAGCAGCATCAGAATCTGCATACTATTTCCTTACTCCTTTTGCAACATTCACTCCAGTTAGAATTTGAACATGCTAGTATTAGACTTAGGACTGCAGCAAATTCTCCATGGGAATTCTAGCTCTATTTCTCCTATAGAAATAAGTCTCCTTTTTTGTTGAAGGACTCATTTTATTAGTTCTCCTCATTCCAAAACTAATCATAGTCCTTGCGAAAAACAAATTTGGCAGTTAGACGAACAAGCTAAAACAACTCACTTCTGAGAGTTTCTGAGACAACAGATTATTTGTGTCTCTGTGATTTTTTTTTTTTTTTTTTTTTTTTTTTTTTTGGAATTGTCTTCTAACAACATAGGAAATGATGTTTGGAGACTTGAGTGAATTTTTAAAAATACCACTACTGGAATACTTCATATAAAAAAAAAAATCTTTAACCAGAGCTTCTAATAACTTAATCAACTCACAAGAGGTACCGACAGACAACTTCTGTAAGAAATAGGCACACAATTTCCTATAATATAAACATGATAGACAATTTACTGCACATTGCTGAAGATACACTTTTTGAGCAACTGTCTTACAGATGAGGACAGTGAAAATGAACTCAGTAGGAGATGGACTCTATCAATTCTTAAACTCCTCAGTATGGAGGTACGAGGACCTCAAGGGATAACAGATGGCATTCTCAAGCATAAGAAACACATGCTCTGCCAGGAGTTGAAGTGTGTTTGGACAAACACTGGAATAACAAAGATTGTGATTATAGATATTATTAAAATTACCTCACTTAAAAAGGGTTTTAATTTGTAAAGTAGTGAAAGCCATGTAGATAGCTAAAAATCACTCCTGTTGACCCAAGATAATCCCAGTTTTGTTTCTTGTTAGCCATTTGCTCCAGTCATATTCATATTAGAGAAAAAATGCAGTAATACTAGCTATACTCCGTTACGAATGTCTAAAAGGTGATCAGTGCATAGTTTTGGCTTCTACCTGCAGGCCTTCTACCTCTGCATCACTGGCAGAGGCCTTCCAGGGACAAAATGAATCAGCATATACCAAGCTACCCTAATAAAGGCCACTCAACAACTGTGGGTGCTCAAGGGCTGGCAGTTTAATTTACAGATAGTCTATTGAAGTGTAGTATCTTAGAATTTGAATGTAACAAATGGAAGCATGCAGTGCCATCATCTCGCTAGCACAGGGGATCTTCACAGGAACTTTTTGCTCTCTTTTCTAGAAGTCTAAGCTTCTCTGAGGAGATTTTTGCCAGAAACTAAAGGAGAGCGAAGAAGGAATCCAGCCTCTACAGTGAATATTTCATAATGCGCTAAAAATACATTAGCTCATACTACCCTGAGTTGTATGGAAGCTTTCATTTTTGAGCTGTTAATTTTAATTGCTCTTTACATTTCTGTGCTGATGTTTAGTTTGTAGAAGCAATAATGACAGACTCCCTATCTATGCTGCATTATGCAAGCACTTTTGATGTTGATTTCTGTATAGAAGCAGATTTACATTGACTTCACATTATCTTTCTTTAAATACCGCACAAAACATGATTATACAAACAAAGATAGTCCTAAATAGAAGAGAGGTTATCTACATGATTGAACTCCTCCTATTACTACAGAATTACAGCTCAGATGACACTCCAAGCTTTACCAAGCCAGATGGAAAACACGATGCTATCAAATGTAGTCTTTGCATTGATGATGCTAAATTCACCATAAGATTCATAAACATGTTATACGAACATGTTACACAAACCTACCGCAATGTTGACATAACGTAAATTTGTAACATCACAACATTAGAACTACAGCCTTGTCAACATGCTCATTCATTCACTTTTAAGTGAAATTTCACTATATCACAAAACAAAAAATTGGGAGAAGTGAGGAAGAAAGAGAGGAAATAGGGAATTTCTGTCTCCAATGTTGTAAATACAGCTTCTTTACAAATGCCAAAACCTTTGCTAAAATATACCTCTAAAAATAAAGTAACAATGAAAAGGATTGTAAAACCATCACAACCCTGAATATACACAAGATACTGTTTTAATAGTATTAGTGCAGTCATGATCAGTATGCGACTCAATAGTATTGTAAGAAATATATTAAAAAGAAACACTGTAAAAAAAAAAAAACCCTTCATTTTGAATGCAAGAGATACTCAAAGACGACAGACCAACCACAATAAACACCACGCATGCTCTGACTTTCTCTGTGAATATATCAGCACATCTGAATGATGTGTTGTTTGTATAGACTAAAAAATACCACAGTTAATTGCTTTGATGAAAAGGTCCAAGAAAATGCATAGGCAGAAAAAGTTCAATTTCTCATCTCTGTTGAGACAATCTTAAAAATGCATTATTTTGGTGAAGCCTATGTCAGAGCACACTTACCTAAAAATGCTTCTGTTAATTTAAGTGAATAAAGACAACTCTTGACAGGATGTTTCAAATGAACCTGGAATATGTCTGACTGACTTGTCACTATCTCCAGTGTTTTCCCAATAAGCATACTTCAAAAAACTATAGAAAACACAATCAAGTAAGGTCAATGCAGACAAGGATCACAGTGTAGCACTGTCTGTCCATTTCATGTCATCATTCACCTCAGTAAGACAGCATATGAAAACAATTTTTTTGAAAAAAAAAGATATTCTTAATAGTGTAGTTTTACAAGCAACCAAGGCACTAGTACATTTCTGCTGAAAAATGAGATCTCACCACATCTCTGCTCCCAGACAGTGTCTGGCTGCTCACCTTGCATCAGCTCTGATACCTGCCAGACCCTTCTAAGAGTTGCGAAGGAAAGGGACAGGGGACGCAGGACACCTTTTCAGTAGCGGCGAGCTGCTATACAAGCTTCAAACACCTTGTGGAACATTCTGTATGTGCTGGAATATTTGTGATTAGAGATTATGAGCTGCCTCAAACAGTATCGCTATATCACAGGTCAGCCTGTAGCCTTAAGGAGGCCTGGGACAAAACACCTCAAAAGTGAAAGTTGTCACAGTCTCTGTCAGGGTGAAGTTTTGATAGCATGATTCTGACAGTCCGCTTTGATTGGTATGCACGTGTGTGCGTACGCTAAGGATGCAAAACCTGCTGGGATAGTGTTATTCTCAGAGGACTGAGGTCAAGCAAAGGGAAGCAGATAGGCAGTATCTCATTCATACTGGCTGCAAATCACAGTATAAACTATCTCAAACCTACACCCGAGTTTTATCTCAGAAGGAACTAGCCCATTCACTCTAAAAAACAGCGCAGAAGGGAACTAACACACCTACACTGTGAAGAGAGACTTTCACACATTGATTAAAAATTGACTGAACAGTCTCATTTTTGATGGCAGTCATACAGGACTGTCTCTACTTCAAGTGATTTTGTCTCTTCTACTAGAACTGAAATGAGATGGACAATTTATTATTCATACTCCACACTGATAGTAACATACATTTTCTAATAAACAAGCATACCAATCTCTATCATGCATACAGTGTCAGAAGATATTACTTATATCTGCTGGAGAGACTGAGGTGTATTCAACATTTCAGGTTTCTTCTGGTCTTTCTTTGAGCACATGAATATTCAACCGTACTCTAGTTAGTGTCTCTAATGACATTCCTGCTTTCTGAATGCAAGTAAAGCCGAATCTGCTTTTCTGATTGATATATTAAATTATTTTATTTCTCGACCTTTTTAGACAAGCTGGTAAAGACAGTTTTCCTACTAACAAAGAGGAATGCTTTTATTTTTTTCACCTGGCCTGCGAAGGTAAAGCAGTTTACTTATCACTGGTATGCCTTTTTGTCACTAAGAGAAAGGAAATGCCCCTTGAAGCCCATCCATCTATGCTTTCTAGTTTAATGATAAAAGCATCTTCTGAAGTACAGAAGTGTAAACTCATAGTAACATTTCAGTTCTCTCTGCTGCAGAAGCCTTTGGGGAAAAAACCACAATACAGAATATCCAATTCTAGTACAGAAGTTTACATCTTAAACCAAATTATACCAAACAGTTATATGCAGTCTTTATATCTAGGTTAGGAGTCTCTCTTCATTCTAAAAGAGGCTTTATCTTAACTGGATTTATGCCTCCTCACCTCAGTTGTGACTTACTTTTGCTTTAAATGCTGAGAAGCTAGAGTGGTATTTTAAGGTAGGCTTGAAAAATAGAAGTTAAATTTTTATGAATGTAATGAATATATTTAATATGATAGTTTTTGACAAGCAATATAGTAAAGGAGCATGCAAATGTAGACAAGATCAATATGTTCATACAAAATCATCATTAAAAATAAAATATTCAAATAAGAACCCTAATTAGCTGTTCCTAATAGTCACAAGCAATCCATCATAGAATCGAAAAAATAATTAGCATATGGATACATTATAAAGTAATTTGATGGAAGAATTGAAGGGTTTATGTATTTTTAGTTTTCAGATACACCAGTTCTCATGCAGTAGCAAATAGACACAATGCTATAGCAGGAAATTACAATAGCAAATGTGCCCTGTTTAATGATGTACTATATTATTATATACCATTTTTTGTTATTTGTGAAAAAACACATTAGTTATGCAGCACACATACCACAGAATAAGAAATCAGAAGAAATGGAGGATGTAGTTGAATGAAAACTGATACTTAGGTGGAAAACAAAAGTGAAGTTCTACAAAAAAAAACCCTCTAAGTTGTTGCAACACAAAAGTCATAAAAATTCACGTGAATAAGCTTAACTATTGAGAGTAGCCCACTTAAGACCAAAAATATACATCATCAATACATCAGATGCAGATTTGTCTGGAAGGAGATCATAGAATGAGAAAAAATCCTGCTCTGTGCTTTGTGTCTCGTCATTTCCCCTTAAAGCTATGATTTTAAATCCTTCCTGGACTCTATTTAAGGTCTCTAAGGAAAAAGGACAGATAGATCAATTATCTCTATCAAACCAAAAAAACATAAAAAGAAACCTTTGCTTCGAACCCCATCTCCCACTACCAGTGCTGCAAATGGAATTTTTTTCCTACGTGAATTCTCACTTTATCTGATTTACACTTATGTTTTCCTTTAATCACTCTTTAAAGAATTTTAAAACACTGTTAAACTACCCAAGCAAATATTCAGCTAAAATTTGACATAACATCATAGTGACTGCAGAAATATCTATAATATTTATGATTTTGGCAAGAATCTCCCAATCCCTCACCACTTAGTAAAGTGACTGGGCATTGCATTATGTCTTATATATCGATAAACTAGCCCTGTTCAGAAGCAGATGGTATAAGTTCAATAAACATTTCAACAAACACAAAAATGCCATGCCAATGTTTTTCCTTATAGTAAAAATTCAGCTTTAGGCAACTCTGGATCCTAACTGTAGCAGCATTATTCTGGAGAAAAGCAACCTTTTAGAAAAGTAGAGTTCGTGCTGTTTATAGCATGATAGGCCAAAAGTCACCTTACAGAGTATGTGGTCCTCAAGACAGCTGTCTGTTCAGCTCTGACTTGTAATATTTGTACATCAGATGAGAACATTTAGTAAATTGTGACCTTCATGATCTATGTTTCTGTTCCCTGCTGTCACTTCCCCCATCTGGGTGCATAAGAAGTGGGAGCAGTAATAACATTCCTCAGTTTCATTGTTTATTCAGAATCACAGACTGTTTTTTTACTCAGCACAAAGCATGAGCACTTACTTCCTGTAAATTTTTCTGATGATAAATGTACGCAAATACACACCAGGAAGGTAGGAAGATGTAAATGAATCCTGAGCTGTCAAGGTAGGTAAGAGAGAAGATAAGCCACCAGTACTGTGGCAAAAGAACATCCCAGAACAGGTTTTTGCCAGCACTCCAAAACTCATCATATTAGTGAGGACTTGCAAAGAGCCTCATGAGTCCCCCCATGCTGAGTAGTCTGAACCGTTAGTTTTAACACTTCTGCTCATAAATGGTGCTGCGGGTAACCATGATCTTCCACCTGAGACTGCAGAAAACTTCCAATACCATTTGCACCCAGGAAACTTAAGGCTAGTATCCCCATAGAGTGATAAGCAGTACCCAAACCTGCATGGACAAAAACTGACAGTACTTTTGGGCATGGGTTAGCAGGACAGCAGCCTCTCCAATTCCCACTAGACTTCACGATTCAAGTTCCACTTCTGCATCTATGAGGCTTCCACAGGGCTAAAGGTCAGGTCTTTGCCATGGAAGGCCATGATTAGGGCAAACAGAGTTTCCCCAGGTAGGCAGTCACTGTTTTTCTATTGCTCTTCCCCCTCGTACACCTCAGAGACTTGAGCCCGTGGGGCAATCTGCAGTCCTGTCCTGGTACCAGCGGGCTGCCCACTCATCTGCATGGCTATTGGCTCCAAAAGAAATGAAATGCAAAAGCCTTCACCAGTCCCTACAAAGAGCAGCACACTCCTTCAGTTCCAGGCAAAATGTTACAATAAAACGCCCATGTACTTTAAAAGGCCACATTGGCAAAACCCAAAGTTTCTAGCTGTCCAGAAACTCAAATAAAAGATATTCCAGCCACAAACACAGCATTATAGCCAAAGCCACAAAAGAAAGTACAAAGAGCCCGAATATCACAGCCAGGTAAGCAGCTGGCAGATTACTAAAGCAACAGCCCTTCCCTGCTATGAAACATGAAGCTGAACTCTAGAAGAAACGAGCTTTTGGTCTTGCTCCTGTTCTTCCTCTTTTGTCTGGAATCGCCATGGTTGCTTCCAGGGCTCACCAACCCTTTACAGGGAGCAGTTCATATACAGTGGGAATCATTAAAAAAATATATATATATATATATTTTTTTTTTTTTTCTACATATATATATATTTTTTTTTTCCCCCAGCAGAGATCTGGAGTTTGCATGGCTCACAGTCATATCCCACTGCTTTAGGAAAACTTCTGGTAAAGAATATTAAATTCTGATCTAGAGATAATGGAAAATACTGATAAAATTAAATGTCCTAGAATGAAGCAGCTGTTTAATACACTTAAGTCTTCATTTACATGCAACATTGCAATTGTTAGACTCAGAAGAAAACTAGAACAGAACATTTCATGACTTCAAAACATGGAATATATTATATAAATAATATTTTTTTTAATTTCAAAGTAAAATGTAAATCTTCTAGAAGGCTCACCGGATGTTTGGCTGAAAGTCTGCCAGTCGCAGTTCCTGTCTGATTCCATGTAGAGGAAATAAATCCCTTTAAATCAAGTAAAGTAAAAAGAAGGAAAAAAAAGAAAAATGGAGACATGTAAAAAGGATATGTTTCTGTAAAGTTTAATTAATGCAAATATTAGTAATGAAAACTCACTGAAAACAAGATTGCAATGCCAACAAGAAATATTTTATCATTTTTGATGCAAAAAAATTCTTAAACTGCAAATGCTGCAATTTTTTCACATCATTTTACGACTTCTTTGAAATACCACATTTGGCAGGCTATGTGTTTGTATTTTTACCTTTTTCATGCATGTTAGTAGTCCATCCACATAGGTTGATTTTATCTTATGAACCTAAATCAGATAAATGTAAGAAAAAAGGCAAATTCTTATCCATAAATATAAGAGATTTTCAAATTTAAGATATTCCTCAAACACTGATTAATTTTTTCTTAAAAAAAAAAGCGTACAAACACTTTTACCTTCGAAAATAACGTATGTATATTCACTAGTAGCTTGACCTACTAACATAAGTTAGCTAGGTGCTGGGTTAGACCCCAAAGCCAGGTCTATGCAGCTACTAGCAAATGAACTGTCAGAATTTATATTCAATGAATGACACAAAAAAAGCCTCAAAAAGCTCCACTTTTTGTTTTTATCTTGGAAATGCATCTACTGAAAACCCAAATATTAAGCAAGAGAGCAGACTAAATAGGTTGTTTTGGATTTTCAGGAAGCTCTGTCACTTAAAAAACAACATAACGAGTCATCTCCTTCACTTTCTTCAGTGTATTTCCTCAGAGCTCAAAAAAGAGATTGACAAGGTTTTACAGCACTAGACAAATTTAACAGCAAAGTTTTCCAAATGCTTTTGCAACAGTAAGTGTTTTGTTAGCTACAGTAAACATAGTGCAAAACAGAAGTATAAATTTTAAATTTAGAAACTCTTTAGAACATCTAAAATGTCAAAATTTAAATAAATATTTAAATGAATTTAAATAAGAGCCTAGCCAACACTTTTTCATTTAGTTGTGAATATGTTCTTTCCTGCTAATTTTTGCTTCGGTGCAACTACAATACGTAAAAGACATAGCTCACCTGCCGGTATTCTAAAATTATCTTAGGCAAGGGATGAAGATCTTGCAACTTATGTAGCTGCAAAATAACAAACCTGAATTACTCTTATACTTTTCTGTTAATTACTATTATTTAACCACCTAAATTTAATGTTTAGAACACCAATTTATATTTTACATTTAAGTGTCAGTAAATAAAATACAGAATCATTTTTGGAGGAAGAAATTCTCTCTTCAAAATGAATCGACTAAATAACGGGCTAAAGAACAATGTTCTTACTAGCAATCTTCCTTAGGCTCAAGGAAGCCTTCATTCTTCCCTACCTTGAACAGGAGGACTGGAGAGCATCCTTCCCTCCCAATTTCATCCCTTCTCAGAGAGGGACAAAAAGGTACACAGAGATAAAAACTTTTCCACAAGGACTTTGAAAACACAGGGGGGTGGGAGGGGTTGGTGGTGTTCTTTTGTTTTTTTCATTTTTTTTTGTGCTAGACAACATCTAGGTAAGAGGGAACATGATAAAACTACATTAAAAAACAAATCTTGGAAAGGTGACAGCATAATTTCTTCTGTTTGTCCCATAATACAAGTTCTGGGAGATTTTCACAGAAAAAAAGTTGAAATTGTCAAATCCAAAACCAATAAAATGACGCATATTTCTGTTTAATTTGCTTGTAAATTGCCATAAAATGTTATTAAGAAAATGAATGAAATTATTCAAAGAGAGATTGGATGTGTATTAGTACAACAAAGATATCAGGAACTACAATAGATTAGGGTGAAAAATAGATGTGACTATACCAGAACAGAGATTCAAAAGGATAAGTTTCTTTCTCACAACCAGGGAGAGACAATACATTAGTTACCTTGTATTTATCTATTAGAAGGTTTCAGTTTACCTTTCTTTAAATAACCCAGCCTTAGCAATTGTTGGAAACAGAACTGGACTAAGTAAAAGCCTTGCTTCGATCCACTGCAACAAGTCTTACGTTCCCACAAAAAGACAACATAAATTCTATTTCACTAATCCTTCCTCTCTCCCAAGACTTACTTGTTGCTCTCCAAGATTACATATTTGATCTATAACACCTCCTTCTCCCTGAATGTGGTGTGATTCATATCATTATGCTGCCGATATTACCTCAGAGGTAGTATCGAGTAGTTTAGCCAGTTGGCCTGAAAGTTGAATTTCCTCCTTCATACACGAGAAACAAATACTACATTTTTACCTTTCCCAAAGGTGTTCTTTCTCAGCAATGAGTTTATTATTTTAATTTGATCCCCATGTAAGCCAGAGTAATATAATTGCTGCACCAAATAATAGAAATCGATGCAGCTACCCAGAGGTTTCTCCTCCAGTAGGAAGGAATTTTATTATTATTTTAACAAAAGGAGGGGGCATCCACACATGCCTGTAAAAGAGATCAAGAAGTCTGCAGTCTGATCTTGACTTCATCATTTTCAGACAAATGTTTTTGGCCAAGTTCTTGCACTTGTGGGTGACCACACACTGAATGACTGCATTGCTGAAAATGATCTACCACAACAGTAAGAGAAGAACTTGAGAAGCTTCGTACTAGTAATGATTACTGCACTGAATTTGAAGATGCATTTGATCTTTTATACAGGCTTATCGAAGTGTTTAGACTTTGGTCCTTAGTGCTCTAGAGGAATAAGATTTCACCAAGGGTATGCAGATCTCACACCAAATATAACCTCTCTTAATGAAGGCAATTGTCTCCACAGAGGGGAAAAAAATGAGGAAAATTCATGCACATGAAAGGTAAACCATGGACTATAGAAAGAAGGTGACAATTCCCAGTTCAAACCACAGGTATCAGATATTTCCCACAGAACTGTTTACTTAGATGAGCAATGAGTTTTGGGTCATAAAAAGACAATGACAAGGTATTAGTCCAGTTCTCCTGACATAAGAAAGAAAGTTTGGGTTGCTAGTTTTCTTATCAAGCAAATTTTAAGTTAACATTCTCTTCTTTCACCTATGGTCTCTTCCACCCGGTCAGTCATATATTGCTGCCAAAACCTAGCAAGTGAGAAAGTCTCCCTCCTTTGAAGGAGATCATAAGTGTATCCTTGTACTAAAGTTTTTAACCATGGTTATAGCTAAAGTTTAGATTCTACAGCTGGGGTTTTTTTGTTTTTTTGTTTTGTTTTTTTTTTTTTTCCCCATCACAGAGAGCAACCTGAAGACAGAGGAGACTGCAGGATCGTTGGATTTTTTTTTTTTCCAGAATGCTTTCTGTTTGCGAGGGAGAGAAGTCTGGATTGTACTGCCAAGCAGAATTCCTGTAAATATATTCACTAATTGTCCTGGAAAAATTGGAAATAACTCTAATAGGCAAAAACACAAACATCTCATTCATGTTTCATGACGGAGAAATCCTGAAAGATGAAAAAATACCTGAGTAGTTTATTGCCAGCTCCAAAACTGATTTAAGAGAATCCTGTCCATAGGTAAGACTAGACTTGGCATTAGATCAAACCTCCCTGTAGAGTCACTGCAAGGTGCTATGAAATTCTAAGAACTTCGGGTCAGAAAACCTGGGTTTCTTCTCCTTTATTTCTGACAAATCTGTATATACGATAAAGATGCCTTTCTACATTAAGCCTGATAAACATCAAGGGCAGTAGAATTCTTCTTACCATTCTTGATACATGCTGTCTAAGATGGACAACCTCCCTCCCCTTCATTTATGGCATAAGTAAAGGAAGCATAATAAGTACAATACAAAAATAAATCAAGATGGGTAGGTAGGCAAATGACAATTTCACTGAAACATAATTTATAACAACTTCTAAATTATGCATAAAGTTTAAAAACCCCTCCTAGTCTCACCACAGCTTCTGAGGTGGATTCAACTTGCTGTATCTCAGTTCTGGGAATTTTCTCACACAGCATATGCAGTTTTAATTTTTCAAATAATACCTACATTAAGAAAAAGATAAGAGAAAAGTTTCAATGTTTCAAATACTGAAAACAGAATGGAACATTATTTGGTGCCTGAACTTAAAATCCAGAAAACAGATTTCAAGGAAAATCTAGCTGACTCTGCTTGAGCAGGGGGAGTGGACCAGATGACCTCCAGAGGTCGCTTCCAATCCCAACTAGTCTGTGATTCTGTGAAAACAGAGTATACTGTAGCAAATAGAGAACATAGACTTGAAAAAGATCAATTTTTTATTATTTGATTTATTATTTGTAAAATTAGGGTATTTAAAGTCTTTTTTAAAGCCATTTAAATACAGATTTGCTAAAATTGCCAAATTTATGAAAAAACTGTTGTGTCCAGCATTATAAACAGAAAAGACGATAATCGGTATGTAAGAAGAATTCTGAAGTTGTAACGACAACTTTATATGCTTTGTAATTCTTCTGTCAATTAAAATTGTCAATTAAAATTAAAATTAAACTGTCAATTAAAATTAATAATAGTAGTATAAACACTACCTCTCTAAGCTGACTACTGCTCGTCAAAAGGAATCGCTCTCCAGCAACTTGATGGGCTTCCTGCTCAAGCTCTTTCAGTCGCAACTATAAATTAGTACCTCGGAGTTATTCTGCTTACTTTATTATTTTCTTCTATGTTCAGTTACTTCCTAGGTTGACAAGTATATTGGACTTCTACTTACAAATTGGTAATGCATAATCATTGTTGGCTATCGACATTTGGTTCAGTAGATTGCTTATGTACTCCTTAAGCTACATTTCATCACAATCTGGGAAGGGGATTTACTGTAGTAAAAAGTACCAAAATTTGAAGGAAAATCATTCAGATTATTCACAGACTATGGAGGTCTGTGAGAAACAGAGCTATGCAAATTATTCAGGTAAACTTCTGGTAAGTCTGACTAGGCAATCTTAGTGGTCTAGCAGGCTTCAAAGAAAGCATTTTCTTGTTATGCTACAAAATAGAGCTCTCGTATCTATTTTAATCAACTGGGAAATAACAAACTTAGAACTATCAGAACACATAACTTCTAAACACAGTGTTTAATTCGCAAAAAAAAAAAAATAGAAATAGCTATCTTTACTCAGAAAGATGCTTACTGATAACTGTAGGTTCAGAAACATGAGGTAGGATTTCTATTCTACAACATACCTAATCTAAAAGAGGTCGTGGATTTGGAAAGCATTCTCTGTATGGGGCAAGGCTAATGAAGTAAATGTGCATTTTTTGCTTGTACAAATAAATACAGAATTATCCTAATATGCAAACTTCATTAGCTATACTTACATAAATAAAAATCTAAGAAACCCAAAAATGTTGGATGGAAAAACATGACAAAACAGAAAAGATTTCGTCTCTTTAAATCAGTTATTCTCCATATACAATCAGAAAAAATTCCCCAAGAAAAAATTAAGACCAATAAAATTTACCCCCAGAATCTCTGATGTTTTTTTCAGTTCTTGTTTGTTCACATGTATTTTGTGCGTTTCCATCACTGTAAATACAAATATATACTGAGAACAATTACATCAGCTCCATTTAAAAAATCTGTGTATTGTTATATAACGGACTAAGCACCACAATGAGAAAGAAAAATTTAAGATCTTATTTTCCATTTGACACTGACTTGCTTGAGACCCTCAGGAACTTGGCTGCATCAAATTAAAATAGAGTATTTAAGATGTCTGCAAAGTTCAAGATGAAGCATGTAGGTAGTTATTTTTTTTTAGAGGGACTCGTGACTAGACATTTAAATAAGTATTTGGATTCCTAGCTTTGGGCACTTACAGTTGATAATGGACACTTACATGCTCCTTAATCTGTACAATGGAAACTCTGAAACTCACATGTGTTATGAGGATAAGATAACATTTAGTATTCTGAATTATAACATTCTATTAGAACAGAGTAAGCATGTGTGTGAAAATGGTGAAGACTCATATTTTGAACTGAACTTTCATACCTGCCAGAATTTTGATCAGTGGAAGCTCTAATGTGCAAAATAATTTCCACAAACCTTGGACCTGTAAAGCAAGATGGAAACGAACTCATCAGTATCAAACAATTTCAACCTAAAAAAAGTGTCTGTCTGTCTGTGGACCTATTTTCAGCAAGCAGTATTTCACTTTCTGTATAATCCCTTTTTATATGATGAGATTGTTTGTGGAATGGAATACTACTGAGTATGAATTACAGTATCTAAATACAGACCATTATCATATCATTTTGTGGGGAAAGGTACAGGAATAGTAATAAAAAATAGACATACCTCATTTTTCAAAAGGGTTTATTTTCCAAGTAAGCTCCAATAGGGCATACAGTTGTTCCTTTTTCTTTTTTCACTTGAACAATTAAGCAACCATTCAGGATACAGTTTTGTTTCCATTAGGAATAAAACAATGATGGGCTATGTACACAATTTCTTTATAAAGAACAGGCAAATCTTTTTTTCCTCTAACCACTGAAGCAATCAGGCAGCAATACTTGTCTAAAAAAATCCTCCTGCAGGTTGGCTGTCAGTGCTTCTGTGCCTTTGGTGTTTCCTTGTTGCCTTCCTTTGCAGATTGTCTCATCATACTGCTGGGCCACTTATACATCCAGTCTAATACCAACAATACTAATACTCCATCAATGAATGGTCTCAGCCCTACACTTGCTCTATCAATTTCAAAGAAAACCCCTAGAATCCTAAGATGTACCTTCGACCGGAACTTGAACATAACTCTAAATTCTGATACTCTTCCAGCTATATGATTACAGGAAAAAAGCTAAAAGAGTTCTTGAAATGCATTCTGAACTTCAGTAATGGTTAATACAATCTACAACAATAGATACACTGAGAGCTTCTGTCCCCAAGGAAGACACTTTGTAAATATGCCTACCTGTAAAAAACAGCTACATGGTGTTTTAAGAAATAAAAAATAAAACATCATCCCATATAGCTTCAAAATACCAAATGAAAATATAGTCACAATATTCTAAACATTTCTTGTTGTTAGAATATCCATATAAATGTGTAAATTAACTGTTGTAGAGAAAAACTTCCTTCTCAGGATTAACCTTCAGACTAAATGCTTCCTTCTTCTAGAAAAGGATAGCAGATCTGTTGGACAACGTTATTTTAATGTTGACCAGCAGTGTAAATCAGTAAGGACTGAAGCCTTCCATTTTACTCACATAGAGATCTGATCTGAAGGAGAGGCACACGACTAACTTTTTTAGTTCACCTTACTGCTGCAGAAGTTTTATCAGACTGTCTGCTTTTCAAATCTTACCTTTAAGTCATGAGTAAGGTCCATCATTACATTATAAAGCTTCTCCAAGTGTAAACCTATGTTTTGATACTGAAAAAAAAGGCAAGACTATTACTAACAAAATCATTCAGAATACTATCTGTTGTAAAAGGGATTAAAGTGTCTATTTTTCCTTATTTGTCTCCTATTATATTTAGCATTTTAGTAATATTCTTAGAGTTCTGACAAACACAATTCATAGATGTACAGAGGTGTAGAGATGAACATTCAAGATTTTACCTGTTCCTTTATTTATAATCTGCACAGACTGAGTATGGAGAAATAGTACCACTGCACTGCCTTTGATGTTGAAGTAAGAATTCTATTACTACTGCTAAAATAAGGAAAATCTGCTTTGCAGTTTCATTTCTGCTGGCAGTACTGCCCCTATTTCATGCTTGAACTCTTCACTTCCTTTTCTTCTGTTCCAGAGGTGTGCTACACAGAGCCACGCTACCTTACCCAGTTGACTAGATCACTTTGAAGTCCATAGAAACTCTGAGAACATGATCATCAAAAAAAAAATTAACCGTTCGACATTAAGTCAAACCAGGCTAATACACAAAACGTAGACAATAAAGTGTTTCTTTTCATTAACAGATTAATGTGAGGAAAGATAGGATTGTGGAAAACAGTGCAGATTTAGATTTTCTTTTCTGCAACCTGTTATCTCCAGTGATGGCTGAATGATCAAAATTACAGCATAAAATTCCATCTGAGCTACTACACACAAAAGCACGAGCACTGTCCCATAAAATTCCTGGGATACAAATCACTAGAGCCTAGAACAGTATTCTAGAGAACTAAAGTTATATATATGCCTGTCTATATACTCTTCCCTATCACATACTGGTCAGTGTTGGAGGCAGGGCAAGAGGTTATATGGACTTAAATACAACATGTTATGACAGTTTTTAGTTTGCATGAACAATGAAATTAAACTAAGTGTCATTTGTATAAAAAGAAAAGAATTATTTCCTCTGTGTTGATATATACTCCTGAGGATACAGCTGAAGTTCTGGGTCAGTTCTGCCACCATACTTTAAGACAGATTTAAAAATGAGAGATTTGCTGAAGAGAACCAAAAAAACCCATTAAGTTTAGAAGTTGGAAGTTTAGAAGAAAAAAAGTTGAAGGAATAGGAATGTAAAGAGACTCATATATGAATTATTTTCACGTACATTAAGTGTAGAACAATTAGTAACTGGCTTAATTTGCAGACTAAGAAATCTCTTCATGAAGAAGTTGGGCTGACATCTCTAAGGCACAATCTAGGCAAACATACCTCCAGAGGAATGAACTAGATTCTCTCTTGGAGAGCTTTCGAACCTTGATTCCACAAAACAGAAAAACCCTTCCTGAAACTAAATGATGTAAGGCAAATCAGACAGTATCACGGCATCATTCACAAGCATTTTAAGGACAGGAGACAACTGTCAAGTTGCAGCAAGGGAAATATCAACTGATGGCTAAGCACTTGCACATGTGGCCCAAAGAGTTTGCAAGTTCTCCATCCTTAGAAATACTCAAAACTCAAGGGGATAAGCCCTGAGAGATTTGAAGATTGTCTAGTTCAACCTCCTGTGCAAAGCAGGTCAATCTTCAGTGGGTCCTTCCAGCCCAAATTACTCTATGATTCATGAAAAGCAAGTTTTCACAGGAAAGAGGAAACAAACTCATGTTTCATCCTGAAGTTTGTAAGTGACCATTTTGACAAACTGGAGATGTCTTCATTTGAAACGTGCTACTTTGCTGCTTACAATGGAGTTCAAGATCTCAGAAAGCAGCTTTGACTCCTTTTAATAGGTTTACCATTACCTTGTATATCTCCACAATGCAAAACTTCATTGATAACTGCATTAAAAAGCATTTCCTTCTATGAGTTTTTAATCTCATCTCCTTCTAATTTCATCAATTGACCCTTAGTTCTAGGATTGCAGGATTAATGAACAGTGGCATTGCATTCATCTTATCCACTGCCTTCATAATGATTTTAAAAATGGCAAGTATATCATCCTTCAGTCTTTCCCTCTCCAACTTAAAGAGTCCCAGTCTTTTTAGAACCTCCTTGTTAAGCAAATGTTCCATTCTCTGAAGGGCAATTTCAGTTACCCTTCTCTGAAATTTTTGTAATTCTACTGTGCCTTTCTTGACATGCAAAGACCAAAACTGCAGTCTTCAAGATGTGGCTGCACCAAGGCTTTCCACAGCAAAAAAATCATGTTCTCAATACCTTTCCTTTTGGCACCCAGGTTTTTTGGCCTTTTGGCTGCTGCTGCATTTTGAACTAACTGTCAACAATGATTCCAAGATCTCTTTTCTAAGTTGGAACTACTCTAGACACATTACCTTAAATTTATGTCCATTGAAGCTCATCTGCTACTGTCCACTCAGTTTAGTGAGGTCCTCTGCAATTCCACACCCTAAGCTGAATTTTGACTACCCAAAAAGGTAGATGTGAGATCCGTTTGACATAAGGCATTAAAAAGGGTAATTAAGATTTCTAGGAAAAAATCTAGCATCCTAAATTCTGGTTCTAAATAATAAATGGTTCTAAATAATAAAATAAATAATAAAAAATCCCTGAAAGACTGGGCTGAGAGAAGCCAGATAGGAAAAATCTGCATTAAGCCCCTTGAGACTATGGAACTTTCAGCAAGCCCAGAACCCAGAATGCAAGGCACAACTTTGCTAGACACGGTGCAGTAGCGTTTGCACGTCCTCATCCATGACAGTTCGAAAGAAATCTATAGCAAATAGAATTGCAGGATGCTTAGGCTTACTATTTTGTTTGACAACATTATTTTAATATACATCAGATGGAGGATCCATTAGAGTTGAAATCAGTTGTGAAGCCAATAGAATCTTCACTACTTCAGAAGATAAACTGATTAAAATTACACTTGCTCCCTCAATAGCAAAATTGCTAGAGATTGAACTAGATTTGGCTAGATTCTTCAAGAAATGGTATTTCTATTAAATTAACACAGTGAGGCAAAGTTAGAGCTAAATTTAAAATCTGCTTTCCAAGTGAATTACATTTCTGTAAAGAGTGGCAAACAGACTGATTGACAGGAAACCAAATGGCCATGAAATCCAATGGAAGACTTCCAAATTGAAAAAATACCAAGTCTGTTCCTTGGGCATCTTGTAAGTAAACTATCTTCGGGTTTATCATTCATCTGATCTGTGTTTTAAAGGAATCCTAATTGTTCTATGCTCATTTTATTACTTTCATTCCTATCCTGGAGCTGATGGAACATTAAGCAGGGGCTCTTCTGCTAGAGGCTGCAAGAAGTCTTTTTCCCTCTACAGACCTCCAGGTGTGTCCTACAACTTCCTTACCTTACTTCTTTCATGAAGCATCTATAATTAGAACAAAAATTTTCTAAAAAAACATTCCGCTTTCTCCACTCAGACTGAGCTAGAAGGCATTTTCCTTATCAGAGTAAACTGTCAAAAATTATGCTACAAAATTTGACTTTGCTGCCAGTTTCACAGTTTCATGAGTTTCATTCAATATATTCAGCATCTTTCCATTGTTCTTTCTGCGATGAGAATGAAACAAAAGGTTACATTTCTACTTGTTATCAGATTTACAGTCTCCTTTGTAAGACTACTTGGAAAATAAAGATATTACTTCATCAGTAGGGTCTACAGGGAGAAAAAGAACCAGACACCAAAGGAAACTGATCTCAGCTGAGAATAGTGACCAGAACAGGCTACAGAAGGTCACTCTGTGTCTACATACAAAGCTAGTTCTCTCCTAACCTCTGCATCGGGCAGTCTTCCAGCGCTACCCTGTGGCCTGATGCACTTGCACACCTCTACACACCCTCATACCAGTTCCCTATGGTGAATAATAGACACCATGAGCAACATCCCATAAAACACAAGCCTGACAGACAGAGGTAGTCTGCTCATTATCTCATCATGTGACCTGCACTCAGTGTAGCTCTTTCTAAAAAAGAAAGGGAAAACTTGCTTCAGTAGACCTTGAATGATGAGAACTTTCAACTCCATTACGGTGGAAGTTACCCAAGCTCTGGGAAAACCTTTGCTGCAGACATTTTCCTAGAAATATCAGAAAATGATGGTGCACCACTGTTTTCACTAGAAACACATGAGAAAAAGCATGCATCCTGGTCAAGGACAGCTCTGCCATACAAAGAGCTGGTTGTCTCCCAGCACCCCTACCATGTAGATGAAAGCATATGATGATACTATAAAATGGAAACGTATACTAACAAAAAGCAAAGCCCTGTCCCACCTTCAGAGTATCACAGTGAACAACTAAGAACAACCCAGCTGATACTTGTTTTGTTTATGCAGTATCACCCTAGGGAAGCAGCACTGTTCTTTTCTATCACTCCTCTCCCTCCATATCCAAGATTCTTCAAGATTGCTAGGGATTCCATTCACCCATCCCACCAGTCCCTACTCTGGGAGAAATTCACCAACACTCACAGTCCAACCACATTCCAGCCTCCTCACTCTACAGGCAGGCCACCTGGGACACGGCAGAGTTGCTGCTACCCCAGTAGACATTTTATCTTGAAATGACAATATGACTCATAACAGATAGAACTATTGCGTGACACATAGTAACAGGTTGTATATAGGCTGATGTCTGTTATAGGGAAGCATGCCCCAGCATAGCCCTAGCAGTAGAAAAGAGTTTAACTGCAAGTAATAAATTCCACTGACAGCCCATGTGGGTTCCTCACCTGCTCAGGGCTATTAGTTACACAACTGCAATGACCTTGTTCATGAAGATGGTTTGGGTGTAGGCAATATGGAAGTCCACCCTACAGGCTTCCTATATGATCATGCTCACAACAGACTTGTCTACTTGAGCACCACATGAGTGAGGAATGGCAGGGCTCCAGAAAGTGATATATTGGTGCTTGAACATAGTATGCAGGCAGCGAAGAGCAAAGAGCACCATAGAGGTCTGAAAGAAGTTGAAATTTCAGCTAGAAGCTGAAATTTTTAGTCACTGTTGGTCATTGTTGTCATATAACACAACCTAGTTCTATCAAGGAGGACTTCACGCTACCCCAGACAGACTAATTTAAGTGGGTTCATGGGCCAGGGCAAAGCCATCGGCCTGCAGTGATACCCAGTGGTCCTGGAACAAGTGACCGGCCTGTGAAATACAGTGCTTTCAGCAACAGACAGCTTTACTTGATCCCATTCCAGAGGCAGAAGTAGACGCAGGCTTCAACTGACATAAAAAAATCCTGCTTAGCAAATGCAGCACTGACAAAAGCAGCACGATATTTAGCACGTGTTTCAGCAAAGGTTTCCAGGTATGCGGACTATGACTGCTTTTGGCACGGCCACCTATCATACAGATAAGCAGCAAAGTAGGACACACTTTGTACTAGAGAGGTATTAGGGTGAGTAACCACAAACCTGTGGGATACAGAAAAAAGTAGCACCATTCCAAGTACTATGCAGCGCAGATAAGGCTAGCGCAAAATAGGGCAGTGCACACGATATATTACCTGTCCTGCATCTGTCTGGCAATACAGACAAATGTTATGAACCTACCACTGAGGTCAGAACAAGACTGAAGAGGTAAATCTGACAAAGAGCACAGATTCACAGGAAAACTGGGACTGACAGGGCAAAGAGAGAAATCAAATATGAGATGAGAGAGTCAAGGAAACAAATCAACTGGATGGAGAATGGGGGGGGGAGGGAGGAATAATTGCAGTATGTTAGAGGGAAGCATAAACTGGAATATAAGCAAAGAGTCAGCAAAAAGGCCTTGCAGGTGCTTGGGGCAAGAAAATAAGCTAAACCTAAGTAGGGCAGAAGGGAAATTAGACTTCAATATTTAACTCAAGAGTCTGGAATCAGGATGACAAAGTTGAGAAAAGAAATCTAAGAACAGATGTGATATACGAACAAAAGACTGAGGCAAGGAACTGTGGAAAGAGACAAGATTAAGGATGCCGATTCACAAGAGGGGACAACACATATAGAAATAACTACCTACCTGCCTTTCCATTCCCTACACTAATAGATGAAATCATGAAGTAGCTTCTGAACAACTGCAGTTTACATCCAGCATTTTAAAGTAAACTGGCTCTGTTTTTCTCAGAAATGTCTATACTGATGAGGATATGCTGATACAACTGAGCTCTGTCCATGCTCTAAGCCCACTAGACATCAAAGGATTTTGATCCTAGAAACTCTGTAATCGTACTACAATGTCTATGCCTGAACAAGCAAGACCTCTGAAAAGTGAGAGGTTGCAAAGACATCTTTAGGTTACTGCATATCTGTTATTATCAATAGCTCCCTCAAGCACTGAAAACTTTCAAAATTCAAACAACCTGTGAAGGCTAATGTATCCAGAGAGGAACACCATGGAACAAAATATGAATACCAAGATTTTACTCCATTCAGTAAATAAGTAGTTTCAGTGGGCAGTAAGACATTTTATAGCATTGGGAGTAACTTTTCAGGTTCATTATGCATTCTCTCTTATTGAGAATAAAAATTGACAAGTTTTTCTCCCACATGTTTTCAGGTTCCTATTTGACATACTGTTCTATGGACTATGATGCAGTATTTTCACCAACATATTGTGAAATTCACCAGTTTGGCACAAAATACCTGTATGCAGCAACATGGCACACTTATTTTTTCCCCCCTCGCTCTCCACCCTGGTGCCTCTCCATAACTACATCATCTTTTGTAGCATGTTTACTAACAAATAACTGAATTACAGTAAGTACAGGCTACAAATTTCACAGGAATAGGGAGCAAGGTATTAGGGACTTTGGGAATGAAAGCTGAAAGTCAGCTTGCAGACAGGTGAAAGAAAAGATTAAATTGTATTTTGCTGCAATTAATATTAATTAACATTGTTACTGAGCATTAGGTTTTGATGTAGAATTTTGCAGCTGTTCCTTGAAAATTTAATACCATCTGGATAGACTACAGGGAACACTTCCCCTTCCCCCTTTTTCAAAATTAGATTTCTGAAAACTAGCATTAATATAATCACTTTCTTTCATCAGGAAGAACAGTATTAGCTGTATGTTTTTTGCATTATTTTGTAAGCAACAGCAATATTTTAGTTGGGTTTTTTTGTTTGTTTTTTAACTTGATCACAAACAATTTAAAACAAACTACTTACCAATGCATTTCTCAAAGAAGCTGTATCTGTATTTACTTTTCCCATGGAAAAAGACTTTTCAAAGTACTTCTGTATTAAACATTCAAAAGAGGGAACTGTGTCACTGGGATTTATCAGCCACGCTGCAATTCTTGGATCTAACACGACACTGTCAGCAACTACAAAAATAAGTATTATTTTTGATTTAATCAAAATATTTCCATTACTTCCGATATTGAGAAATATTTCCAAAGATTTGCCCATCTTTCCTATAGACACAGGCCATAAAGAGACAAGCACTTACACTACAGGAACATTAGAACATTGAATTGGCAGCTGCAATTTATGGTCAATACCATGACTACATAGGAGTAAGTTCAACACTAATGAAAATATTTTGGAAGAGATTTTTTAAGGCTTTAGAATCTGAGCGTGCCTTTGGTTCTTAAGATTCCCTCTGTAAAAGTCTCTCTTCCTTATCAATGACAAATTTCAAACTGAAGTTTTTCTTATGGGTATCTCCTTCAGGTACCTTTTTTTGTTGCAGTTAATTTAATTGATATCCTTAAAATTGGTATGGCAGGGGGAGTAGGTTTACTTCCCAGTAATCAGATTTCTGAGATCTGCAATGCATGTATGAATTCACATGCTGGGTGCACAACACTTTTCTCAAAATCAGAACCTTTTGTCCTGCAGGATCTTCTATGCTTATGCTGCACTTTCACTTATGTTCATCTAGATACCTAAGATGGAGCAAGCCTAGTGCTATTTCATTTCCCTCTTAACCACAATAGCAACATCATATATATTGTAATACTACAAAAAAAGAGGAGCAGAAACTAGTAACTAGAATTCTTTGAGGTATATCCAAAGATAGGCATAAGTAACCTCTTAAGTAACCACTAAGTAACTTTAACTTCAAATGACAACCCACAGGTACATTTATAAGTCAGAGAACTCCAAGCTACATAATCTCACAAAGATATCTAGAAGCAAGCTTTAATGTTCATAATACAAGTCACAGCTGCAGGACTACTCCAAATAAGAACTGTACCAGCCTTGTTACTGATACAACTATTGCTGAAAAGAAATCCATGTGACTGCTAAGCAGATGTTAGGATGAGAGACATTTTGCCACTGAAATAACTTGAGCTCTGCTGGAGTGCCCTCAGAAAACTGAAGGGTATTTCGTGTGCATGGCCTCACACAAAGATATGATGTGGCTTACTCTCCCTTTCTTTCAATGCAAAGAGCTCTTCATCTCAGAAGCTGACAGATGCTAAGGAACAGCCTTGGAAATTGTCTCAAGTATACACTCCTAAGAGTATTACCAAGGGAGTCCTATCATTCACAAGACAGTCTTGGCCTTACAGTCATGCAGCTTAAGGCTCAGAATTCACTGCAAAACTTGGGATGGGTCTACAGAATTTCCACTGCTCTTTCAGCAGGAAGTAATCACTGCAAGAACTAAATGAGTCTTTGACAATTGCAGCAGACAGGTTTGCCAGCACCACAGATGATGCATTGTGAAGAGGCAGACAAGGCAACACAGCTTCACTGATGGGCAGCAACACTTCAGGCAGCAGATGGCTGTTGAAAAATGTCTATAAGGCTGCAGAAAAGCTTTCTTCATCCAGTGAGGTAGTGGACATTCACAAGTTCATCTGAGGACTGCATGAAATAAGCACTGATTTCCCTAATAATAACTGAATCCTACCACAGCTACATGGAGGAAGAGAAAACTGCAACAGAATAGCCTGAGATCTCGTAAAAATCCTTTTTTCATATCTCTGTTTACAATGAGCATACAAAACAGTCTCTAGTTAAAAAGAAAAAGGATAAAAATCAAACACCCCGACTCATCTGTCCCTTCTTCCCTGACTAAAATTTTCACTGACAGCAAGGGTAGTAGCAATAAGAACTAGCCAACAAAGCCCTGGGATGCTTGACTCAAGAAGCAAGAATATATGAGTACAGAAATCCCTGCCAGCTCTCTTTAGGGAGCAGCCTCAGGAATAGACTTAAGTCTGTGACTCAGCACCACAGTATTTAGTAGGTACCAGAGTGCAGCAGAGTGGGATCACATCAAGATTAGACCCACCCAGGCAACAGGAACTAAGAAGCTTGTCACAGGACACTAGAAATATTTCTTTAAAACGCTGATCATCTCCTCTATTGTATAAGGATTAACTGAGAGTACAACGGTCAGAACAGTCAGAACTTTGTCACTTAGACAATAAATGGAATAATCATGTGGTCAGCAAATAGAAAGCGGCCACAAGATGTCCTTATAAAGCTAAGATCTCCTCACAGAAGTTTCCCTTTTTTTCTATAATAAAAATAACTGGCACAAAACATAGAACTTCAGAAATGAGAAGGTGAAAGCAATGAGTTACATACAGAGGAAGACTGCATATAGCAGAGTGCTCTCTCTCATCATGCAGGTAGGAGTTCCAGTGGCAAACAAGCCTGGCCTTATATTTGGCCAAGCTGTGACCTTCAGCTGAGGAGAGGGAGGCACCCAGAAAACCAATATACACATGCTCAGTGACAGAGCTAAAGATTCCACTTTCAAGTAGCATCACACATTAGTATCTCTAAGCTCATAATGAAATTTCAGCGTTTGACTTCGCAGTGACAGGATTTTATATTTAGAAAAGATAATTTACACAACGTACTTTTTACCATGGCAGAGATGTGAGTGAGAAAACACTGGTGTACAACTTCTAAAGCTTAAAAAAACTAAACAAGAATTCTTTTAGATTGGAGCTTCAGACTCAAATTCTATGAGCCAGAAGATAACCTAGACCTACTATGTCCCTTGTATACAGGTTATACATTTTCACCAATGCCAGTACCATTGCGACATTCTCATAATGTTCACTATTCCCCCTCCCCTGAGGCTAAGTACCTTTCGTGCAGATCTTTGGACCAGATTCTAAATTATTGGAAGTTTACTGTCATTTTCTGATGATACTTTTCAGATGCTGAACACAATCTGAAGACTCTACATAGAAAGAGTGCCCTCTAAAGGAGCAAACTTTTATTTTTGTAATGTCATAGATCCATCCATAAATCCAAGAAAATATAAACATTATTTTTAGACCTTAATTATCTTTTGTTTGTTTGTTTTTTTTTTTTAATTCATACACAAGAGTCTTATTTATTTCTATCAACCAACCAAGGACCCAGTCAAGCAGTTCCTAATTTTGACAGCTATGAGCATTTCAGGAATTTATTTTAGTCTTTCCTTTTGAGCAGGGGGAGTTTTCCTAGGAAAACAAAACATGAAGCTATTTGACCTTTTCAGCTACAGTCAGCACTGTGTTGACAGCTTTTATTTCCACTGGAAGATATCCCTAAATTATTCAGCAATTTGATTCCCACTCCTGGAAGAAACGCATCATCTTGATACACCAAGCCTCTGGTCACCACCTCCCAAAAAGTGTTTTCTTTTCCATGGTACTAAAACTCCATTTTCCAAAATATTACTTAACCACCAATCTAGTTACTTCTATCACTAGTAATTTTAACAGAAACATCACCACCATAGAGATCATAGGATTCAATCATAAATTAGATCCAATAGTTACCTTGTTTCCAGCTAATTTCATTACCATAAAATAGAAGTAGTGTCCTCAGGAAGTCTTTTGCATTGAAGCAAATAACTGGAATTTTGCAATGTAGCATTTGAAACAATATTTGCCTGCACAGAAGAAATTCATCAACATGCACTATATAGTTACAAGATTTAGTTAACACATTTACTTTCATTTAATTAGTACCACTACACAGTTAATATAAGGGGTTGGTTTCTTCCTATAAGAACAGAAGACTGTAGTTTAATATTAAAGTTCTCAATTTAATAATACCTGAAACTTCATTCTGTTCTAAATGAAACATCCTGGCAGATGTGCTTTATCATGCAGTCATAAAGCATATAAATCCTTATTTGACATTCAAAATTAAATGCAAGCTTAATACACAACAGCAACTGGCATCCCTGTAACACTTTAATATACGCAAATAGGATCACAGAGGATTCTGGCTGAGTTAATCAAGGATAGTAAAATCACAATTTAAAAATTACTGGACAGTCTAAATTGCCACCATTACCTCGTATTAACATGCTGTTTAAATGCAGCATGCTTCATCTAATGTCATGTTTTCCCACTCCTTTTGAAAATGTTTATAGTTCTCTGTCCATGCTAAATATAAATTTATATAAATTGTGCTAATTCTTAGTGCAGGATATTTGATGAGGTCTATTTTGGGTAATATAAGAAAATAATCATTATTTAAAGAGCTTTCAAGATCATTTATCTTTGATTATATGAAACCACAGTATCAAGTTTTTGGACAGATCAGAATTTGTGCAGATCATAAGGTATTATTTTACACTGCATAGCCCAACCATTACGTAACTCTACCATTCTTACAAGAGATCATTCACATTTAGATAAAACCTATAGCTAATACAATTAACTTGTTTATCTTGAATTTTTATTGCTCACAAGAACTTGATTTAATATGTTACTCTCCATTCCTAACAATCTATAATCAAACTAACAACAAATTTAAAAAATTAGTCTTTTTATAACTCCAGTATTACAGCTGGAGACATAATGGTAAGTGAAGTGATTTGTTTCAAGTCATATGGTGGAACTAGTCAGCAAGTCCAAGATCTTAAAAATAAATCTTTGACACTCCAACAGTTTATTCAGTTTGGCTTATATTAGCCCAGGCTTGGCACATAACTAATGCTGCTAACCTGGACTTGAAGCAAAGGGAGATTAAACCTGTGCCAGTCTGCAAGAAACCACATAACCAACATCACAGTTGCTAACAGCATACATAAAGCAAAACTTATGTTTTCCTACATACTCTCACCCAGCAT
The DNA here is from genome assembly GCF_036370855.1 of Dromaius novaehollandiae. Taxonomy (NCBI): domain Eukaryota; kingdom Metazoa; phylum Chordata; class Aves; order Casuariiformes; family Dromaiidae; genus Dromaius; species Dromaius novaehollandiae. Next base: position 78,648,609 of record NC_088101.1, on the reverse strand, counting down.
ATTTCTTATGAGCCTGTTCTTCTTGTTTCCAAACAGATGACCATGCAGTTTTTAAATAAATTAATCTATCATTCTGATTAGAATCATCCCAAGTAGAGGCAGTTGAAGGGTAACTGGGAGAGCAAAGGCAATTTGTCTGGCTCTTCACTAAGACAACAATTCCTTTTACTGATGAAGTTAAGACCTGTTAAGTACAATTACAGTAGTGTTTCCTCTGACAAATTTTATACAATCCTATATAAAAAATTCCACATATGTTTTAGGATATGAAACATATTAAGTACACTGGAGTTACTGCATGCACATTGTAGAGTAGCATACAAAAGCTTCAACTTTGCAACAAAAATCCACTGTGACAGACATGTCACAAAGCAGAAAGATGCTAACAAACATTCTCACTTTAAGTACACAAATGACTACTTAGCCCAAATGGTTCCATTTTCTTCAAGTTTTACTTGGTAAGAAAATGTAGTCAGAAGTATTAAGGTTTACCTCCTTTTACATTTATATTTTGGTAAACAAGAACATACAAAATTGTTCCAGATTCTAGACTCCTAATGGTTTTCTGTAAATGGCTCTGCAAAACTAATTCTAACCAAAACAGGTGACTCACTAACCTGCTCTGAGTTGAGCTGTGAAGAACCATCTTGAAACACCATAGTAGTTATCAAAGCCACTGCCTGTTCTATAGTTGCAAGCAATTCTCTTCTTTCTTCATATCCCAAACTTCTGATATCACGAGGACAATTTTCAGATGATTCTGCTTGTCCAGAAGTCCAGTTATATCTTCCTTCATATGAAGGAGTGCAGTTCTTTACAAGTAATTTTCTTGTTTTCTCTGAACAATGTGTACACAGATCCTGCTTTCTTTTAAGGGAAGTAGCTACATTCTTTTCACAATCCTTCAGTTTTTTTGCTTCTACTGAAAAGTTTCTATGTACCCATTTTGGCCAGCCTAAATCCTGGTAACTTACAAAAGCACTCAAAGCAGACAGTGGCAATGGAGAGCCCACTTCTTTGGTCTCTTGACTGCAAAACATTTTGTTGACATGCACTGCCCTGATTGTTTGACCAGTGGTACTTTTCTCAGAGCTGGCAGATGTGTTTAATGATACAATTGCAGAATCATTAATCTCCTGGAAAAAATGGAAATTTTTCAGTGAACCAATTATTCAACTTATTAGGAGCCATAAAAATAAACATACATAAGCTAATTTGGAAAAGCTTTTCAGGAAGTGACATTCTATGAAAAAAATGTTATTGATACTATCAAACCAAAGAGTTAGTTTCAGGGGGGAATATATTACAGAACACAAAATTCTAATATGCATCAAAGGTGAATTTGTTGATTTATATCGCTTGCACTCAAAACCACCACTTTCTTTTTATTGTTAGTGTAATATTGACAATGCCAAATTAACAGACAGAAGAGCTATCTAGTCTAGTAGTCTGTCTCCTGAAGTGACTAGGACACTAGTGACCTCTGTCTGAAGAAAGAGGTGACCATTCATTCCCATCTTTAGCTTCACTGTACAGAGCTTTTTTCCATGACCACTTAGTTTCTTTAAGAACTTCTGCTTTGGAACAACTGCTTTGGACAATGACTGCTTTGGAAATTCGAGTACACTGTGTCAACTGGATCTCTACCGACTTCTTTGAAAAACTTAGAGTGCAAGACAACAAAATATACACAGAAGTCATATAGAAGAAGTATTATCAGGTATATGGATAAACATTCTATTTCATCCTGTTTAAACCAACTGGCCCAGAACAGCTTTCAAACTGACTGGTCTTTTGTACTCTAGACACCCCCAGATCTCTTTTTAGCAAGATATTTTCTTTTCTTGTGCTACTGAACAGTATTAAGGAAGAAATTACATGCTAGTGTTATGATTCTGTATCTTCATCCTTGATTTCCTTCAGCAATTTCCTTGGTATAACTTTGGTCCTGCTAATTTTTTCTTTATTCTATTAGTTTCTTCTACACCCACTTCAGCTGACACAGATCCTTTGTCTTGATTTCCATAAACAGGGACTCTGAAATGGCAACCTTTCCATTTTTTGGTCAAGGGAAATGTGTATTCAGTGATTTATGGATATTTACAGCTGCATCTTCCCTGAATAACTGAATAATCCTTTTATGCCTTGATCATCTAACAGGCCTTAGAGGTGCCGGCAAGCTTTCTACTCCTGACACATTTTGGGTGGGTTGTCCGGGGGGTGGGGGTGTGTGTGCGTGCACAGGGAAGATATATTATTAGTTATGGCTTTTCCAAGCTGTTCCTCAAAGTTATTTGGACGGTACTGCTGTGGCTTTATATTTAACTTACTCAAATGAGGCAACTATAAAAGAACAAATTCTGATGAGTTCAGCTTTTCACATGATTATATTTCTTATAGTTGTCTCCATTTTGTTGCTTAGCCATAGCTTTTTTTTTTTTCCTGGGCAGATGCTATGAATTTGTTCTAAGCCTCCAACATTTTGTTTTGAATAAACTCCCACACTACCTACAGTTTTTGCTCCAGGTGGGGAGGGAAGACAATTTTTTATCTTTTCTTTTAAAAGCTCTTTCATTTTTATGTATTTCCCTTTTTTGAAATTAAGCACTTCTGCAGTGAATTTTCTATTTTAATGACGCTGGAAGATTATAGTCCCTGTCAGAGCAGGAAGATTTTAAACTTGATTCGCACAGAATCAAATCAACATGACTTCTTTTGTGAGTTCCTTAACTATTTAACAAAGCAGTGAAGTCTTCTAATTTTTAGTCTCAGCATTACGCATAAACATAACATTCCCTGTGATCTTACAATCACAGCCTAAGTTGGGGCTGCCCCAGCCATCCATTCCCATTCTTGCACTGACTCTTGCATGCCCATTAAACCAAGTTGAGGGACATGATTCAACAAACAAACAAACAAAAAAAAACTTTGTACTATGAAACCAGTTTTCATATGAATCAGTTCTCTGAATTAGTTCACTTTATGATTATTTAACAACTAGTACCACTCTATGGAAGGAACTTGGACATACAGTGCTATAAAACCACTGCTGCAAAACTATAGCTTAAAAAGCTTCATCTTACAAGAAAACACAGATTAAAACAACACTTAATTAAGAGAAAAAAGACAGGTAACACCTACAGAACAGAAAAAGGGACATGCCATTAGCAACTCTGGAAAGGACAGAACAGTGCTGTTAACATCTGTGGAATGCAGTATAGCCACCAGGAAAACTGCAGTGATCTCTCAAATCTTTAATTTTGCTAATGTCAGTGAAAGAATACACATTTAGGTTCCCAGAACAAGTTGGGGGTGTTTTTGGGTTTTTTTTGTTGGTTTTTTTTTTTTTTGGTAAGATATGTTGTGTGTATTCTTTAAGCTTATTTTGTAGAAAAGTAATGTCCTTTTGTTAAAGAAGGACAAAAATAGTTAGTTCCTATATGGTTATACCCACTTAATAAAATAATGCTTTAGCTTCATTTATGCAGTTTCTTTCAGGGCATTTAATATACTAAGTGATGTACTGATTTAGAAGTTATGCAAAGGCCACAGAATCTAATCACTCTGCTGTAGGCCACATGGGCATTATACAAGCCATACTGGTTATGGATGATGCAAGATGACAGTTCACAAAATATAAGCCATTTCTCTATTACTGTGAAAAGAAGCCTGTTGCATTTCAGAAAAGTTTTTTGGGAGTGCCAGTGATTTTTCAGTGACAGAGGTTTAAGAACACTTTTAAACCCTGATAACTATCTAAACGTTGTTACCTCATTTACTTCTGATCAATCTGTCAAGACAGACTAACTTCCTATAAAAAGGACAACAGAAGTGCAGCCAAGAGTCTCACAGGCATGCTGATGCCAAGTGCAAGATAAGACAACAGAGAAAAGTTTTTATCTGAACCATGAGTATACACAACGTATAGTGATATATCTTGTTAGGAAAGAGTAAAGCCTTCTATAAAAACACTGCTTTAGCGATTTCTTCAATCTTACAGTATACCTTACAGCTTGCCTTTTCATTTTCCAGATGTGCATCATTATCACCTAGTTTATTTTCCTTTGTCTTCTCTATACCTTTAACAAAAAAATGGAAAACATTTTACAATATAGGTGAAGGTGACGGCAATGCACATAATTCAGGTTACATACAGTGTTATATTATTTACACTTTTACCAAAATATCTGAAATCAAGTTTTCCATGGCAACTGTTTTCCTCAAATTAATACCATTTATGCTCAAAATGGCCCTTCAAGTTCTTAAACACGCATATACAAAAGTGTTCTTTCCCCATTAAGATAAAAAAAAAAACCAACCAAACGTTACTACAAAGCAGATAAACATTATTTTCACGGTGTTTAGAGGAGGCATTACCATAATACTGCAGGTACACATATTGCCTTCTTTCAAGAAAACACAGCCCATTTAGGTCAAAGTAAAAGCTGGACATGGGGGAGAAAAAACCCCACACGTATCACAATTTAATTTTTTTCTTGGAATTAAGCAGAATTTTCTTCTCCAAAATTTTCTTCAGTACGATGCTTTATTTGCATACACATCTTTGCCACACCATGCCCTACAGAGTTGAACATGTTCTATCTTGAGAGGATAGGTTTTTCACTTTGCTTATCCTGGCAATCATGAGGCCAGACAAGAACTGAGAGCAAGGAAAATTCAGATATATCAAAAATATAGAAAGCTAATATAATGACTAGCAACACAACAAGAAACCAGATGACTATCAGTGCTAGGCCTGAGAAAAAACCCTGGCCCAAGCACAGCTGTTAGTTTGGGCACAGCACTGAACTACCAGAGATGCAGTCTCCAGTCCTGAAAGCAGCCTGATGTAGCCGTTTAAGGAAGGCTTTGTAAAAGCACACATCAAGACTCTGCACCGTGCTCAACAAAATGGCTAGGACATGCCTTCTCTCTTCTGCCATCTACATTTCCAAGAGGCCTCAAGCAGCAAGAAAGCGTGGAATAAAAGAACAAAGGATAACAGTATGGCAGTAGTTAGAAACTCAATAGGTGGAAGAGGAAGAACAGGGAAAAGCAAAACTCTCCTTAAGTGCATGCCTCTCTGGAATCTGGAATTAGAATTCCTTTATCTCCAGATTCTTTTCTTGTGCAGCCAAAAGAAACCCCACTACAAAAATACACATTTTGTCCCTTTCTAATTCCTGGTCCATACAGAGTACAATATTCCACTGTTCTTTCAGCTACAAAATTTGCACTACCAGCAGCAAACCATATTGTGAAACTAAACATTTCAAACATGCTGATGACAGACATCAAGCAAAGTATAACAGAATTTATTCCCATTTACTGAATTTTTTTTTTTAAGAGTTTTGACAAGGAAAACCAAGACCTTGTGCTTAAAAGACTAACAAAAGATGTTAAAAGACTATTTAGTTTAGTCTCCAGAAGAAACTAGGTGTATTACTTTATTATAGATAAATTCGTGTTAGTGCACGTGTATAATCAGTTATTTGTGGTAGTAATTAGCTCAGACCTCTAACCAGACCTTTAAAAATAGCAGATACAGCATAGCTGTATCTGTAGCTTCAAATATTTTAGATTTGTTTTTCTTGACAAGACATTTAACAATGCCAGCTACTGTATAAAGTATATTGTATAGTAACTCTATAGTAACTTTTAATTTCATCACGTCTAGGTACCTTTTCTTGACAAATTCAGCTTACTGAGATAAGGATTACATTTACCTCCTTCAGTACACAGTATTCAACATGATGTATCTAAACACTTAGGCAACCTCCAACTTTCAATTTATGAAAAAGCATCACCAGATGGCAGCAGAAACTCATTCTTGCCTTCAAACTCATTTTTAAGGCTGGATAGGCCTATTACAAGCACTACCACCAAGATAACCACAGAATTTCATCCACTACTACAACGTCACAGACATTTGTCCTATTTGAACACAGTATTTATCATTTAAAGACAATCAGGTTTTTCTCCAGTAAGTAGAATTTAATCTCTAAAGATTCTATCAATAAAATACAGTCCAATACAGTCTGAAACAGACCAACCTGATGGATTTTTTTTAAAAAGGAACTGCAACATTTTTCTCTCTAGATCCACTTTTAATCAGCTATAGCTATTTTTAAAAGCAATTCAAATTATACATTTGTTCTTAAGCCTGTATGCCAGAAAAGCATAATTACTAAATGGAAAACAAGAACAAAAAAGCTAGTCATCTGACATGTTGCAACACTAACTGCTTACACTGTTCTTTCACTCCCCAGTAAAAAATGATTTAGGAGACCCACAAAGATGACAGCAAGCTCCTGTGGCTAAAGATACTAGACACCTTCACAGTATTTCCAAAAAAAAAAAAAAAAAAAAAAAAAAAAAAAAACACCTCTAATTTTTACAGCTTGACAAAGAGTTAATAGATCAAGAGCAGACAATATAACCCTATATAGATATTACACAGTACAGAGTTCATAGCTGTAAAACACACAACATCAACCAGGAAAATTAGAGGGGAAATCAACAAGGTGGCAAGAGAAGTAAAAAGCAATGAAGCTAAGGCAGAACAAAGGTCTGATTTTCTGTAAAATAACCTCAATTTTTTTGGTCCAAGTGTATTATTTTCACATAAACACACTGATTTACACAGCAATCAACTACCTTTTCACTGCTACACCATCAGGTTCCACTAATCTAATTCTGTGTTCTTGAAAGACTAGTCTGAACTGTTATTTATGTAAAACTGAGGCTGCAGCGAACACCAGGCATACAGGAACAAATGTTAGACTTAAATCTAGTTGACCAAATAATGTTCTAGAATATAGTTGAAAACAGACTACTGAAATTAAGCAGAAATCCAACTTTCATTATCATTCCCAAGGCTCCCAGACTGACAGACTACAAAATACACAGAATTGAGGTTTAAAACTTCACCTTGCAAGACCCTCCTCGTATCCATTAGTGTCAAAGACCTGTTTAGGCACTTCTAATATTACCTTATTCGCTCTACCACTGTGACTTCTGTTAGCTCTTCCTTCTATAATTTCACAGGAAGCTCTAGGTTATGCTTTACTAGTGAATATATGTTTAGTTAAAGAACAGACACAAGTCTGGAGAGTTCACAGGCATTCTTGCAAGTTCCCAGCTTCTCTAGTGACCTTTAAATATCCAGTCTAGATTATAGTTAACATATACATTTAATTTATTAGTTAATTCAAAGTTTGAAATTGTCATCTAGTTTTATTTTATGTAGGAAAAAAGGTTAGGAAGAAAGAAACAGTGAAATTGAGGGTACTGGCCATATCCTAAGTCCTTGCACTGACACAGCATTATCAATCAGAAAAGTCCCAGGATATTTCTCAAACAACTACAGCCTTTAAAAAAAAAAAAAAAAAAAAAAAAAAAAAAAAAAAAAAAAACTGTGTACCTAAACACTCACTTTTTTTTTTTTTTAAATGGGGACTGGAGATTTTGTTTTGGTTTTTGTTTGTTTTAAATACATTCAGGTATTGCTTGGCGCTCCACAGGAGAATTCCAGTAACATTTTAAATGTTCATAATAAAAAAGAATATCTACAGATAGGCTGTTTAAAGCAGAGCTTATACAAAACCTCTTTTCAGTTTAAACCCATATGTGTGGATTTACAGATCAAAGATAAAAAATCCTTAGAAAGTTAAAAAATTATGATTACTAGTTAGCTAGTATTTCTTAATACTTTGATATCTACACAGTGAATTAAAATAGCTTGCTAAGGGAAGATCCACTAAAAATATCAGAGTCCATAAAAAGATGTTTCAAGTTGTTTGGAATCATTACAGCTAGAACCAGCATTTAGTAGACACAGTCTAATCTTAATAAACTAAAGTACCCTGGAACCATCTATATTTCAATTTACCATCTGTGACCAAGTGTACATTCAAGGTATACAAATAGAAGTAATACTACTAGAGGCTTAAAGGCCAAGTTGCACAGTGGGGGTGAGGGGAGAAGGCTATGAACACCTTGAGGAAGGTGAGAGAAGCTCATTAAATTAGGATAAAATACCATTCGGTTAAGACAATTTATGCACAGTGATTGTTTCTAAGTTTTGGAGACCTAATGCTATGTTTTCTGTTAAGGTCTATCCTCTGCACAAAATTTTTTAACTGTACTTTTGCCACATCTCTCAGCTACAATTATAGCTCAAAACCTTTGGAATCAGTTTGTTTTTTCAACTGAAAATAGAAATATTTGAACAGACTAAGTTTTACTCACTCTGGTCATTTTTTCTGCTAGTCTGAGCTTCTCCTACAGGAACAGACTGCAAAGCTGACATAATCCTCTGAGCAATATCAGATAAAGGCACTTTAGAAATCTCACATCCTACATATGATGTGTAATGCTCCATTTTTATGATTAAACCTAAACACAGAATACACACATGAATTATGCAAAATATTAGGGCCACAAAATATAGTCAGCAGTTATAAGAATTAATAATAATGTATATTTGAAATACACCCCCCCACACAATGTCTTTAAACAAGTCCATTTCTAGTGTATGCATACATTTACATTATTGGTTTGTGCGCCAGTGCCAGGCTATAAAAATGTTACCCAGGTTCTAAGGAAAGAAAACAACAGCACTTCAGGAAAAAACTACAAAAAATAGCACCATGACAAGATGAAAGAAAGAAGGGTTACTATCATGATATTCAAAGGTAAGTATTTTTCTGCAGAAAACATCACTAATAAAAGAGAAACCTCTATTCCTTAAATCCTGTGTTATGGATATAATCAAGTACTATTAATTCAAAAATACTGAAGTAGTTACTACAGTTCATTTGTCAGTTTAAGAAATAGCTTGACAACATTGAAGTATCTGCAAGTTTTTACTGCAGTTATTACTGCCCTGAGTTTTATCCTTTTTTAATAACACTTGTTTTTCCAGTTGTCCTGTAGTCATATTCTGTAATACTTGCATACAGAATAACTGGATAGCCCACAGATACAAGACATCTGGGAGAATTAAAGATGTCCATACAGATGACTGTTGACCTTAGAGAACTAGATCAAAACAACGCATAAGACTTACCACAAACACAAGATAATCACATAACATTTTAAAAATTCTTATACAGTTCAGGCTGTACACAAGTGAATTGCTCTATCAACAGTTAAGAAAATTATTCCTATACAGGGCTGTAATTATTCACTTGTTACTCTGAGCTTCTCTCACTAAATCCAGTGCACAAATACACTGTCAAGTTCAACCATCAAGCAGACAATATTTCTTTCTGTTCACAGGGAAGTATTTTTCTCAGCTCAGGACCACAGGCAGACTGCAAGTTTGAATATCTACAAAATACAGACACTTATAACTCAATTCAAACAGGTATACCTATAAAGCTGCATTGGTTAGCTTATGTCTAGCTCAAACAAGTCAAAATTGTCTGTTTGGCCCTATATATGTAAGATCTGTCCCAAAGCTCTCTGTAATAGTCCTAATTTACAAGTTGATTATCAGTTGGAGCCTCAATGTTGTAGAAGCTGAAAAGTATCTCAAAATTCTTGTTAGTGACTAGCACGTTACTAGCAGCAACTAGTCCCAGATAGGAGAAAATCCCAAGACTAGTATTCAGCCAGGCCTTTAATGAATAGCACAGCACTTCAGAACCCTAAAGAAAAGTAAAATAGGGAGATATCCTAGGAGTCGTAATATACCTGTGGTCATAACCCTTACAGAGAAAGCATTCTGATACTGCATGATGCGAAGTCATGAGGAACTGACTTTCATGGAAACTACTGAAGGAAACAGTGAAAAATATACAATTTTGTTGGACAAAACACTGCACTGTAGGGTGCAAGCTGGTTTGTTATTTGACAGTAAGCATGCAAAGTGGGAAAGGGGAGAGAATGGCTTTCCTTTCCCTAACATTACAAGAGTCAAAAGTATAATCTTTCCCCTGCCCACCTTTTCCTAACTCTTATTATAAAACTGCAACGTTTCTGACCTGCACAGGGTAAAAATGCTCCCTGAGTTTTCCAAGATGGGAAGCACCAGTCTTCAAATTCAGGGAGCATATCAAAATCAGAACCTAGCAAACTAAACATAAGACAGACAACATGTGTCAGGATACACAAACCAACACACAGACTTGCCTTAAGTAGTGACGACACTGATCTTAAATTGTAGTATTTAACATTTAATAATAAACATGATGTATAGTATTAAGCAGCACAAAATCCAACCAGTAAGTTAAAGAAATGCAGTATTTTTAAATAAGTTATATAATGGGTAAAAGTCTGCAATCAAAATAGAAAGTTAGTGTAACTGAAGATAATGCTAATACTAATTTTCTTCCCATTATCAATGTCTGACATTTGAAAGCAAACACAGCTGATCCCCATCAACATACAAAAGACTTAAAGTTATCATACTACAAAAACATATTTAATTCCGCTGCTGTACTAGGATACAATAAAAGAATTTGATAAACAGTCAAAGCAGTGAAAGCAGAAGTCCAAAAGCACTGAGACTCTGAAGTTTAAAAGCACATCATTATAAGTTATAGAGCAAATTCCAAACTTGCTGTAACAAAAGATTCTCAAAAAGCCTCAAGTCCAAAAGGGAAACTTTTTTCTTTGAACAGCCTGGTATGAGTACGGACTGGTTTCAATGGAGAAGACTGACCATAAGATAAATCAGAAGATAAGAACAGTCTTAAAAACAACCTTAAAACAGATAGTCTTGGTAAATAAACCACAGATTTTGCTACCTATTCCAACACATTTCTACATTAAAAGCAAAACAAAAAACAACCAAAAAAACTTGTATCTTCTTAGAGGAACTGCAAGGGAAGCAATCACAAAATTTTTGCCTTGGAGAACTTCCCTCTTCAGAAGGAGCACAGTACATTCATGTTCAAAAATCTGGAATGCCTTCTCCCCACATGTACTTTTCAGATCACATATGGAAAGGTTCGTAGCATGCATGAAGACATATCTCAAGGGCATGAAACCTCGTTTTGCACTATGCTGAACATAACAGAAATCAACATACAGGCTAGCAGAAGAGCAGTCTGTTATGTAATTCATTAAGTACCCAGTGTACTCTCTCATAACAAAAAAAACTTTGACAAAATTGAAATGTGAACTCAGCAAGCAGCTGCCAAAACCCATAAAGCGGTATGTAATCCAAACTTGATAACTGTGGCAGCTAAACATACGTTGTAATGACAGACAAATGTTAGCTTTGATAAGCTAATACTTATTTTTCCATAAACCTGAAGACAGTTTTCATTAACATGTTTTTGTATCTTAACGGTACATTTAAGTTTAAGTACGAAGAACTTCATTGGTAGTGAAACTTTAATCTTCTAGACCACTGATTTTAGCCTTAGACTGTTGCTCAAGCTTCTCCACCATCTCTTTCAAGTGGTCTTCATCTTTGAAAAAATACACATACAAGTTTCTTTCCATCTGATGCAGCTTATTAGATTCTAAAAAGTCTCTCTTTGTCTTTACATCAGCAAGAAGATCCATAATGAGCTGATTTAATTCATTTAAATGAATTTCCATTTGATGAAACTGCTCAGTAAGTTCCTAACAGAAATACAAGACAAAGTTTATTACTTTAGCATTGTTAATACAAATAGAAAAGCCTTCTGTTTTTGGAAGCCACCTCCTTTGATAAATGATTTTTATAAAAACAATTCATCAAAAACAACAGAAATACAGGATATAAAGGATTCCATTCACTTTGTGCAACTTCTGAGGTACTCGCATCAGGTTACGAGAATTTAGTTTCATTTACTTGTCTAGTAAAACAGACAAGTTAAGACCATGAGAATCTGGCCATCTACCAGATAAAGACGGTTGAATGACATTTTTATTCAAGTATTTACAGTTAGTCAAGTCTTAAAGGAACAAAAAAGAATTCAAATTTAAAATGAAACCTGTAATTAGCAGCTAAAATTTTCCCATTATTATTATAATAATTCAGGGTAGGTAGGCTAGTCATCTATTTGCACATTATCTCCTAATTAAAGGAAATAAACTACTTTTCTTGAGAAAACAGTATCCACAGAAAGAGATATCACTATGTTTTAAGAGGTGATAGTGCTTGAGACAATAAAATACATTATTTGATGGATTTAATAACCTGTAATCCCTAAACAGGCATTGTCCTAAATACAAAGTTTCATTTTTCAATAAAAACTGTTCTGTCTGTTGCAAATTCAGTTTACAAATGGCAGTGTTGAATATATTTTTACGTATTTAACTAAGGAATTATTACATAACAGAAACCTTCTCTCAATCCACTTTTGAGATATCTACTATTTATTGAGAAGCTGTAACAAGTTGCATTTAAAAATCTCTATCCTCTCTTAAAAGATGTTCTAAAAGGAACATCAACAAGTTCTGTAGCTGGATTTCCCACTTCAAAATTCTGATACCCTTATTTTGTCCACAAGGAGCCACTCAACACCAGGCTTTTTAAGGGGCCGAACCAAATCGTATAGCTATTACAGGTAACAGGGATGGGGGGGTATTCTCTGAAATAGAAGGAAATTTAAAATAAATTTTCTAGTGACATGTTAGTTGGAAGACATACTTCCCATACCATAAACTTATTAGTAATACATGATAGTATATGCTTTTGAAAGGATTTAAAAGAATTAGATGCAGCTATTTTCTCAGATTCAAAAAGTTATCTGTCAACATACGTAAAATCCCGTATTTGCAGTTTGCTAAAAACAACGTAACTAAGCCCATCACCATCATTATTGTAATAAAATGCAGTAACCAGTTTGTGCACCTACAACAACCTTCACGCTATATTCATCTCAGCAAAAGGACATGCATGAGCGTAATAATTTTAGAAGCCACTGCGTAAGAACTTACCTGACTACTAAGTAATATTTGATTTCCTCCACAATACAGAGTATCACAAAGGGTATCTATATCACTGTCTAGCTTGGACAAAAAGAGAGACTGTTCTTGAGAAGACAGTGCTAGCTGATCTTGTACTGCAACACAGTCCTGCTTTAACTTCTGAGCCATCTGCTCAAGGCTTTCATATGTTTTAAACAATTGTTGTTTCTTATTTTCTCCTTCCAGAAGCTGGTATAGCCTGTAACAAATAAAGTTAGACATATAGGCATTAAGTTTCTTAAGCATTCCAGGCATTATTTGATTAGTCAAGAGAAAGCTTTTTCATGCTCACTGAGGAGTCAGACTGAGGACTAGTAAAGGACAGTACTGCTCAGGTACTCTTACTATAATGCTCTATCTATACATAGCTAGTGCATAGTTAATATGAGTCTAAAGTATTTCAACATTAAAATAAAGTAACAGAAATGAAACTTCAAAATAACAGTTTGTAACTACACACCAAATGGCAAAGGAAGCTGACAAAGTATGCTTTTACAACCTATTTCCCTATATTTCAAAGGAAATTTTTCAAGCAAAATAAGACCCAATTTTCTTAAGTGCTGAAAAACAACAGACTTCAGTGGCCAATGAAAAATAAGAGAAGTCTCTATGACATTTTCAAGTTTACTGGACTAATTCCCTTTTTCTATCTATGGAGAGACAGCTATGAAATTCTCCAAGAAGTTATGAGTCATGCAAAAGACAGCAATACTTAGTTGCTATACCAAACTATATTCTTAACCACATCAGGAAGAGACTAATATGTTTACTCAAAACTTCTCAGTTGTTACTACCAACTCTGCATATTAAAATCAGCATGAGTTGGACCCCAGTAAGGAATCAGATTGGCTTTAATAAGAGCAGGAGTTATATTTCAAAAGTAACTGAGTTTCATACAAGTGTCTTCTGTTTACAAACCCTTTAGGGCTTATAACTTTTTTTAGCTTCTCTTCATAATCATGAACACTAAGGCCAGCCTTTAAAAGGCAGTCAGATAGCGTCCTGATTCAATGATTTGGAGATTTAATAATAAACCTGAACAAAATCACTGTCAACATGTTATTGGCACAAGGGGAGCAAAATTAACACTACCTTATTCTGGTATTCCTTCACTGCTCAAGACTATCCAACTACCGCTTAATATAAGTTATTAAAGATACTTAAAACACCTTTTTAAGGAAGGGAGAAAAGTCTGACATTAAAACACCTATAATTATACAACATGCCTCATGGTTCAGAGTCTTGAAGGGACAGCAAGACAGCACACATTCCTACTATCACCTGCAGTACAAGGAGACTTAATCAGTAGGTGAAAAAACATGGGTGACAGGACTCAGAAGTCAGATGACAAATCAAGAAGCAGTAACAATGAGCTAAACACATTTCATATGTTCCGGGATTTGTTCCTCTCCTCTACAACACTGGGGGTTTTGCAAGCTAAGCTGATGAAGCCACGTACACAATCTGAGAAATTACTGTATTAACAGCTCTCTACATTTACACTTACAGAATAGCTTTCAAGAGGTCTTAGATCAGCGTATAGGACAGGATTGGCTTTGAACATTCATTTTATTCTGGATATTGCTTAGGAAAGCTTCAGCAACATTAACAAGATGGAAATTTGAACAGCTTTTCTTCAGACAAACCTAAACAGAACTTTTCAAAGGATGTCCAAGAGGCAAATCTCGTATCTCAAAGGCTTCGGTCCTGGGGACTTTCAAGTATTTGCTATAGCTAATTAGAGCTTCTCAGTAACTAAGAATCAAACAACTTAACAACTTAACCTTAGATTACCTAAGATTTTATCACCCCAGTACTAGCTTAAAGTAAATCAAAGTTCAGCGGTGACTGTAACACTTACCTACGAGAGAAATCATCCTTTGAACCAATAGTGTCCCTTGGCTTTCCATGTTGAGCTAGCTCAGACATCGTCTCCAGTCTCTGTTCCAGCTCATTACTGCTCTGTTTCAGATACTCTACCAAATTTTGAAGTTGACAATGAATGTCTTTATGTTTCCTCAATTCAATTTCGTAAGCTAGCTCAATAAGTTCAAATGATGCTTTCTGTCTTATCAAATGGTGGCATATTTCATCTTGCCTTGAAGCGTAATAGTCCTGCCGAGCAATCTGACGGTCAAAGTCTCCTTTCACCACTGGCGCATTCAACAGTCGAGCATTCTCTTTCAAAAGGGAAGGCAGATCTTCGTTGTTTATCTGAGCTATATGTTTTTTAAGTGTTGAAATCTCATCATTTAAACTAGGTATTCTGGCCTCAAGGTTTTCTTTTTCAATACCCTGCATAAAGCAAAATTTTTGTCAATTTCCTCATGGGTCCCTAACATTTTTGCTCGTCTTTCTTCATACCACTTCCCTAATGTATCTTACTCCAGTTCACTGAAGGACTATACACTTATGCCATATGAAAATCACTGACAAGATACAAAATTAAATGAAAACTCCACAAGCAGCTTTACAGACCTGTACAACATATCATAAGGTAAATAGTGATTTAAAAGTCAGATTCAGATAAAAGTATTTCAATAAATAGGAATTCCATTCTATTGCAGTGCTGGAAAACAGCTTATTGTGGAAAAAAAATGAGATCTGTATTTTGCTTAGCACACAGATTTCAAGTATGTCTAACTATAATCTCTTATGCAAACATACATATTTTTAAATTCAGCTGGATGGACTCAACACTGCTATCTGAATCTATCTTTTTTCAAATTAGTTTAGAATTTATGTTTTTTGAATTAGTTTAACCAATCAGGCCCTATAAGCTAGACATCTATAAATGGGGGGGGAAAAAAAAGACCCTGACACGATGCCACTCATGAGACAGGCCATGAGTGTGGCATAAGTTAATTTTCCTCCTTTTGTTAGGACTCTTTCACATTCTTAAATTCCACTAGTTATATTTGCCTGCCATTCACTTATTGAGAGATCTCTAGTGCTTCAACTACCTGATTTATCTATTTGGTATGTAAAACACAGCACTGTAATGCCACCATATTACAAATACTTGAGCTTCAAAAGAGTCAGTGAAGTAAAACCTTTCAAATTTATGTTATGCAAAATAAACAGGAACATATTTATCATATTAGCTCCCCAATACCCCCAAAATTTAACTAAGTTAAGTTTGTTTGTTGCATAAACAACTGAGAGCCAGTTATAATTTGAAATTTCAAGATTATTAGTACCTTTACAGTTTAGTTTAAGTTTTATTTTTAAAGGTAATAATTATAGAAGATACAAACTGGTAAATATGGCAGAGCACCTTTAATTCAAACTATAGAACCTGGAGGTATTTCACAAGGTGAGGTCTGTGAGCATGACCAGAATTTTGAAAAAGTGCAACTTCACTATGTAAATATTAGTGAAAAATAATATCTCAGCAGTTCTTTTTAATAGGCCTGATCCAATTTAACATGCCCGCCTCTGTTTAAAACTCCACTCTTTTATCCTGTTTCACAGCTTACCTTGGTCCTTAAGGAATGAAGCATGTTCTCTGCGCACTGTATAGCTGAATTCATACTCTCTTCTTTAGCTTCCATTTGAATTAGCTGATGTTGAGCACAAATATATGCTGCTTGTAGCTGAGCCATCTCACGACTTTCTTTACAAACTTCATTAGTTTCATCACAAGTCAATTGTTTGCTTATATCCCCAAGCTGAAAGTTTTCATCATGTGAACTTTCAACTAATTCAGACATACCTTGAAAAAAATGTTTTTTTGTGTATGAGGTAAGTGCTGCAGTGCTTTGTTCTTCCTGATACAAGTACTTGTCCAAAGAAAGCTGGGAAAAAAACACTGGATGTGGACCTAATCCTTGTTCTGAATCTGAAGCAGTGAAGAAAGAGGCCAGTTTCTTAACTCCATCAATAAGAGACAGTAGTTCATTATTAAGCTTACTATTTGCTGCAGTAAGCGCTCCCAGTCCTTCTTTCACAGCTTTAAGTGCTTCCTCCTCTTTGCCTTTTAATGCCTGTAACATCTGGCTGTTTGCAGAAGCCATCGTTTGAAGCTTATTACATCGATGAATGTAAAGATTTTTCATCTTCTGAAGAGTCTGAAATTCATCCTCTAATTTCTTAAGTTCCTCCTTTTCTTCTTCCTCCCCCTGACTATTGTTCTTTGAATCCAAGGACTTACAGGTTTTAAGAGCTTCATCCAGTGCATTTCCTTCTAAAATGGGCTTACCAGATTCAAGAAGATCATTGAAATCTTGCAGTTCTTTTTCAGATACCACATGCTGCTCATTTACATTTCCACAAAACCACTCCAGAAATGATTTGTCTTCCACAGACTCAAACAGCCAGTCAAAGTCTTCTCCATTAAGCTCATCAGCTTTTGGATATCCAATTTTCTTAAGAGTTTCCACAAACTGACTTCCACAGCTCATGATTAAAATGTTTTTTGTAAGCAGAAAAGATCCAAATACATGAAAAAAAATGGGGTATTGTTCCAGTGATATTTTTTGACGTTTTTAACGAATGTTCAGTATTTTAATAAAAAACAGTCTGCACAGGAAAAAGCAAGCGTCAGATCACGTCAGAAAACTGAATCCTATCTTGAATTAGAGTGGCTATTCAAAGTCTAAAAGCTAGTTTATTTCAGGGATGCCTTAATATATTTCAGTCATCAAACCAGAAGGACTACTTCTGACATCAATTAAATCCCAGATCCTTGCACACACTTACGTTTTTAATTGACATAAACTGTACTATTAGAAGAGAATACTAACATTAACTGGAAAGTAACAGGAATAAGTATTGAGTAATTTAATGTCCTACAAAAGTGATATAGTTTACTATATACTTATATAGTTTTCCCCACGTTAAACTAATCTTTATACCTCTTCCAAAATGATAGGAGGTCGACTTACTCTAAAAACAGTTAAAATGATATTACCTTGCACTTCAAGATCTTGCTTAATGACATTTTTTTATTATTATTTAGCCCGTAGAATCTTGTCTTCCAAACGTCCATTTTAAAGTTTCCTCTGACAATGGACAAGAAGTCCTCTAATATGATGTCAGAATGTAATAATGCAGTTATTTATTGATCAACACACACACATACAGTTGTGCACAATGCCTATACTCTATTCTGAGAGGAATCGTAATTAAAAAGCTACAAGAAAAAGGTGCGTTTTTCCCCAGAAAGCAAAACATCAGCTTTGAGGCTTGTTAGGTGGGATTTGGGTTTTTTTTTTCCTCTGAGAATCGTAAGTCACAATTTTTTTTATATTGACCACCTATCTTAGGGAATGAGCAACAAAAGGGAAAGAACATAACAAATTATCAAGAAATTCAGGAATCTTTGCTTGCATTTTTTGGGGTGCAATATTCGAATTTTTTTTAGAGTTTAATCCTGCTAAACACCTTGGTTCTAGCATACATTTCGCCGGGGGGGGGGAAAAAATCACTTTGCCAACCTTCCAGGGAGACATAAATGCTGAAAAAGCAAATGCATTCTTCTGAAATTCGGCATCTGTTTTTACTTGGCGTTATAAACTTATATATAAAGAATAGCATTTGTTATCCAAGCACCATGTCATAGCGCAGTCCCCAAGTGCCCTCAGTCTTGCGTGCTATAAACAGACTGCCTTCAAAATAAAACAAACAAAAGAGAATCGCACCTAACTGAACGTTTGTGTATGCATATGAGAGCGGGGCACAGACACACACAGCCGCACGCTCAGGCCGCCATCAGACACCCAAGCCAACGTCTCAGGACCTCCAAACAAGCAACCCACGCTCCCAGCTACCCAGCACGGAGACGTCCGATAGCATAGGCCAGCTCAGCCCGCACCGGCAGGGGATCCTCAGGGTCCCGAGCAGGGACTGCGAGGCTCTTCCCCAAGGGCCAGCGCCCAAACGCCCGCCGACCAGGTCCCAACTGCGGCACGGCTGCCGCCGCCCGCTGCCTACAGTCCCAACAAGATGCCGGACGGGAGCCGTCCCGGGGCAGGACGGCATGAGGGGAGACAGGGATACCGCTGCGGCCGTTCCCCTTCTGGCACGAGCAAGCCCCCACCCCACCCAACCGCGTACTCACCACAGCGCCCAGCCGCCGAGCTCCTGAGGCGGGCGGGGGAGAGGCACAGAAAATGGCGGGAAGACCGAGGAAGCGCGCGGACAGCCGTCACCCGCTCGGGGCGAGGGGCGGGGCGGGGAGCAAGGCCGTTAGCAGCGCCAACGGCTCAAACCGCCCGCCACGCGCTAGTCTCGCGCGGCCTCCCCGCGGCGCAGGGCAGCGCGCCACAGCGGCGCCACCCCCCGCGCCTGCGCGCGCACGCGCACAAACCGCCTTCCTCTCCCCCACCGCCTTGCGCTGTCCTTCAGAAGGGAGACGGCCGCGCAAGCGCGACTCGCGCCAATGGGCGGGGACGAGGGGGCGTGGCCGCCTCCCGCCGGCCGCGGCTCCAACGGCCGGGCCCGGGGTGCCCCGCGCGCATGCGCGGCGGTTGGCCCGCCGTGGGCGGCCGCTCCACGAGGGGTGTGGGTGCTCCCTGCAGAGGAGCATGTTGGTGGGGCTGGGGGGGTGCGGCGGGGCTGTCCCGGCCTTCTGACGGGCCGCGTGGGCCCTTCCCCCCCGCTTTTTTTAAATATATCCTCCACCATCGCTAGCGATTTCCTAGGGAGGGGCTGCAGAGCTTTGCCCTGTTGGGTCATTCTACCCGGTGTGTGGGAGGGAGAGCTTGGAGGAGCCGTCACGCTCTGGAGCTCGGCCAAAACTGTGGCTTCGGTCACTTCTGCTCATCAGGTTCATTAGGCTGAGAGACAAAGCCTGATGGTGGTGTGCCTGGCCTTTTCCTGTAGCTGCTTAGCGTGTTTCCTGGCTCAGAGCAGAACTGTCCTGTGAAACCACTGTCAGAGTAATGCAGCCAGGGCCTTGTGCTTTTGTAAGGGCTGAAGCAGCCAAGGGCTCTTGCCTGTGGAGGTCCCGGCTGAAGGAGCTGTGGTTCTGAAGGTGCTGGAAATACTGAGCTCAAGAACGTTAGAAATGCCCAGTTAGGTCAGTGGTCCAAACCACTAGCCCAGGAGTCCTGGCAATAGCAGTAATTCCCTAAACACTGTTTAGGAAAGGCCTGGCCACTGTTACCACCCTGTTTCCAAAATTACTATATTAATGATTCCAGAACCTACATCCCTACCCAGTAATTTTAGTGTTTATTCATGGACTTGATGGCTATGAATTTTTCTAATCCCTTTGTGAACCTGCTGATACCGTCTAACTGTAAAACCTCATGAGGCAACAAATTCCAAAACTTCACCATGCACCACATAAAAAGTACTTCCTTTTAGTGGTTTTAAACATATCTCTTCCTATCATCGGATGACCCTTAGTTCTAATACTGCAGGATTTGATGAATACCACCTCTGTGTTTGCTTTACTCATTGCTTTCATAGTAATTCAGAAAACCACAAGTATTTTTTCCATTCAGCTTTGTCCTCCAATTTGAAGAGTTCCAAAGTTTGGTCTCTCCTTGCAAAGCGGCTGCTCTAGTCCCCTGGTTATTTCAGTTGCTCTGCTCTGTACCTCTTGTAACTCCCCTGTGCTTTTCTTGAGGTGCAGAGACCAGACTGCATGCAGTCCTCAAGCTGTGAGTGCACCAAGGTTTTCTATGGCAGCAAAGTCACAGCCTGTGTCTTGTTCTCAATACCTTTTCTTATAATGCCCACTGTTTTGTTGGCTTTTGGGGTGCCGTTGCCCATTAAGCCAACAGAGAACTATCAGCAATGGTTCCAGGACCTCTTTTCTGAATTTTAATGGCCAGTTCTGAGCTGATCGTCACATTAAATTTTACTAACAGTTTGAGCATCCTTTATAAGACGCTCCTCAAATTCTTTTTTTGCCTCCTTATTTTCCTGTTTACATTGCACATGCCATGTTTTTCTGGGCTTTCCGGTTTTCCTCACAATAGCCTCCTTTCACATCGAACCATGCAGGGGGGTTTTTGGACCACTTTGTTTTCTATTTGTATTGCACATTTTACCTTGGCTTCTAGTACACTATTTTTTAAGAGCTTTCTGGCTTTTTGTAGGGTTCTTGCATTTTGAACTGCTATTTTTGGGGGGTGGGGGTCATTTATCCCATTTTAACGTAGTTCCTTTTCTTAAAATTGAGTATCTGTATGCTCTACTTATTTGGCTTTCTCTCTCTTGTTACAGTGTGAAGCCTAATTATACCATGGTTGCTACTACAAAGCAGCTCTCCCACTCGAATCAGATCCTCTGCACTGCTGAAAACTAAATTCAGAATGACATATTTTTTTATGAATTCTAAGGCTGCTTACTCTAGAAAGCAGTCATTTACTGAATCCAGAAATTTTACCTTTGCATCTCACCCTGATGAGGCATTCACCCGGTCTGTATGTGGGTGGTTGAACCCTCCAACTGTTTGTCCTTAATGTGCAGCTTCTCTGATCTTAATGCAGTTGTTGAGATGAATCAACACAGGGAAATGAGCAACCTCTTCAGTTCCGCACAGCTGAGACTAGCTCACATTAATTTCTGTAGACCAAAATCAGCACCTCTGTTGCCTGGAGAAAGCGTAGCATGTTGATTTCTGGTATAATGTGGTCCATTATGTGGCAAGATAAACTTCTAAATTAAACCCTGATCTTGTAGCGAGTTCTCACAGGCAAAACGAGCTGTATTGTTGAATTCCTCACCTGAGGATTACTGTCTGATATGCAGCCGCAATTTAGACCAGCTTAAGTTTTCAAATGTTCTTGCAGATATAGTGCATTGCATCTTTCTGACCTAGAAGGAACAAAATTATTCCCTAGCTTATTTCATGAGACAATGTAGTTTCAGTTCAGTCAGTTACTGCCACTGAAATCAGCTTGTCCTGTAGTGAATTTAAAATCCTGCTGTCCTGAGAGCCATTCAGATCTGCAATTGAAATCCACATCCTAAAAGGAAGAAGACGTGATAAAGGAGGATTTAGTAAACGGACAATTGGCAATCTGGATTGCTGTAGCTAGTATCGTCAGTTCCCTGTGTCAGCAGTTCCTCTCCCTCTTTCCTCCTCGTCCTGGACTCACACATAAAATTAGATCCCACCTCCTGTGTGGCCTTTCACGAAACCTGTACCCTGGCTGGCTGGCTGGGCAAGCTGGGGAATACACTAATTCTGTAGCTGGTCAGGAGCTGCATACCTGCTGGCCGGTAGCCACCTCTCAGAGCAGTTAAGAGCTCAGTTATGCCTGCCTTCAGGCATATTGAGTCTAGGAAATAATTTAGTTTTCTTTCTACCCAGACACTGGATTTTCATAAAAGTTTTCATCACTTAATATCTTTGCAGCCTCCATCCTATCTCTGCTTTGGTCAAAATTAGCCTGCAGGTTCAAAAGTTATCAAGGAAAGGAGGAGGAGAACAGATGGACGAAAGAGAAGTTGACAGACAGTAGGATTTCATAATCCCCATTGGCATAGGGATTCAGGCTAGATATGGAATATTTTAGGTCAGAACACTGTGCATTTAAACTTCTCATTTTGAAAGAACAAGCCTCTAATGTGAAACAAATTTTCATTTGTCAGACCATCTCAGCTTTTAGGGATAGAGATTAAACCACAGCCTTTCCCTTGCTGGTGTTACAAACATATCTTTGGGATTTCTTGTAGTCCATTTCTCCATGCAACCACAGCCCCATATGCTTCATTATGTTCGTTTTGCAGCTATTTTATGGGTCAAGAATCTTTTTCTCCAAATCATTTTTTTCTTGGTTGTGTTCTGTCAAAACATAATTAAAGGTTTACCTTACTTTCTTTTTTTTTGTTCTAGGAGCAGTTGCTTTGCATCTGTGTCTGAAAACCGGAGAGGTTGCTTACATAGCGTATCGCATTTTTAAGGCATTTTATGGTGGATTCCAACAGATTAAGACATAGACACTTATGGAAAGATGTCTGCAAGCTCTGCATTGTTCCACAGATGCCATATTGCATTTGTTCCACTGCAGAATACGGCGTAGATGTGTCTGATACCTCAGTGAGAAGCTATCGATTATCTATTAGCCAAGGCTATAAGAAAAAAACCTGAGGCATGCAGTTGCTAGGCTTACGTGGGCATTGCTGCTGGTTAGTACAAACCCTCACACTGAGGTACATCTGTCACATGAAGAACACTCATATAAAAGTGTTTTGCTTATCACTGCTTTAGGTTTGGGCTTTTTTTTTCTTTCAAGAAGAATTGGAATAAAAGACTTGGAAATAAGTTTTTAGCTGATGAACTGTAACAGTGTAAACACTTTTTAGTTTTGCATCCTACTGTTCATGGTCACAGTCACATCTGCTACTAGCAGCAGGATTTTATGGGTCTTCGATGCAGATTGCTGCAGTACCAACCAATCTTTGGAAACACACTGTACTAAGAATAAATCATTATTTTAAGGAAATTTATATTCTGGATTAAGCACAGCTTCTGAAGTGTGATTTTTATAATAATAAAGTCAGAATATAGAAATTTGGCATGTTTGCTTTCTCTCACAAGCGCACTCCTCTCTCTAGAGGAACCGTAGATTTCATTCTGAGACCTTGTATTGCCAGAGGAGCAGTCTGAAGTGTTTCGTTTGCTTCAGCTTTATTGGATTCAATGCCTTAAATAAATAATAAAAGAAAAGTCCATACACTTTTGGGCTAACACTGCTAACATATTTAGACATACATTGCACAAGGTTATTTTTTCCCAGAAAATACAGTTTGTTTAATCGACCCCATTGTGGATTAAAACCCCTAGATCAGCAGAGCTGTCTGCAGATGGGTTATGTTCACAAGAAGCTGAACCTTGGTGTGGGAAGATACGCATGGACCCAGCAGGAGCCTGGACAGGGCCTGGGAAGCCCAGCTTGTCCCTCCGCCTGCCTGGTCTGCTCCCGCCGCTCCTAGCACTCCTGCCCCCCGCACACGGGGTCCGCTGCACACACACGAGAGAGCTTTAATAGCGCTGCTGCCTCAGCCGGGGAGCGTAAAAACTGAGTGGGCGAAAGGAAAGTTGCCTCCTACCAGCAGCAATCTCAGCTTATCCAAACCCAGCCCGTTCTGGCACCGGTAATGCCAGCCCTTCATTCATAGTCTGTCCTCAACACCATAATCACACCTTTCTCGTCACAGCAGGGTCCTTAGAAATGCTGGGTAATTCACACATTCTGGAAGCATAACGATAATAATAACTTTGCCACTGAAACCACTTCAAACTACCTATTCTAGAAGAAGCTTTTGGTTATATCATCATGAATTTATTTATGATTTTTAGCTCTTTTCCATTTAAATTGGTTTTGAAAATACAACATTTTCATCCTGACATGCCAGCTTGTGCACTTTTAGTATTAAAAAGTGAAACATGCATTGTTAGCAAGATACGGAAATTTACTTTTCTTATAAACAGATCACAAGACATTGCAAATGTCTTGAAAGAGGCTGTACAGTCCATAAACTGTACAAGATTTACAAAAATACTGCCATAACATTTATCTTAACTCTTTTACCCCATTTGATTAATTCTTGTGCAGAATAACGTAGTGCTGTCCAAAATACAATACTGTTAAAAGTTTATTGTATCTCTTTTCCTGTTGGAGTTCAATTTGTAGTAATCTAATGATTTTTCTGGATTGTATTTTATGCTTATACTGTGATAGTGGTATAAATAAAGCTTTGCTACAAAAATATTTCACCAGGCTTTACTGTGTTTTGTGCATGAATGTTTTTACTGATTCAGCAGCTTAGCTGATTTGAATTAAGCATAAACCTATTGACAAACTACTTGCCATGATTTCAAGTTAAAACTACTATTTGTATATTTTTAAGAACGCTCTATATTAAAATAAAATATTCTTGACACACGGGGGGAAAAAGAAAGATGTCACACATTACAGTTGAAAATAAAATGATACAATTTGCAAACGCACTTCAGTTCTGTTCCCCACCCCCTTCCCTCCCTCTAGTAACAAGCTAAAATTTTCGGGTATTGTCTGGTTATGTCACTTGTGATGTGAATTTCATATTCATTCTAACAAAATACGCATGCAGAACTCGTAGACTGCCTCTTAACATTTCTTTTTTGGTATCTTGTACAGAGCTGGAGTGATTTCCAGTGTAATTATTTAGAACAAAAGCTAATGCATTTCAATTTGCACTTTGTTTTAGAGTTTGGTTTGTCTTCAGAAATGCAATAGTGGAAATTTATACAGCACCTATGGTTAGAGACAAATAATGACTATTGGAGTTACAGTGGGACAACATATGTAATAACTTTAATTTAAATAGCACTCCAAACTTAATACCATGCTATTAATTTGAATAGGTAAAACTCAGTGAGCTCCCTATTAAGTAGTCATTAAACCTGTATGAAGAGATTTGCAAAGAGGAGAAACACGGTACACAAAAAACAAATGATGAAAAATTATAAAAAACTGAAAGCCACAACAAAAAGGTATAAAAATTTGTATTTATATTTTGACGAGATAATGATACAACACAATACTCCGTGTGCTACAGAACGTAGCAAGCACCATGTACGTGTGTACAAATGAGTCTTTACAATATAATACATCTCACAGACTATGAACCGGCCCTGTTGGCTCTAGGTCCCAATGGCTCTGGCACAGAACCCACCCGCTGACACCTTGAGATAATATGAGCAGTGAACTAACGGGTACAGCAGAAGGCTTTCTTTCAGTGCATGTGCTCTGAAATACCATCACTTAAAAATGCTTATTGCACAGACCCTTTCAATTACATGAATTACGTGTAACCACATTTCACACCTTGTATGCAAAATGGCAGGAAGAAATTCCGAAATTAGTTGCCTTTACTCTGCTTTGCTAAACGGCGACTCTCTAGGTGCACATGCACCCCCAGGAAGCTTTTGCTGGGATTAATTTATAATGTTTTAGATAAAAAGAACAGCCAAGATTACCAATAGTTTCTAACAGTTTCTGTTTAATACATATATGCCCTGCATTTTAATTTTAGGTAGCTACATAACACACTTAATATGTTGCTTTGCAGCTACCAATTAAGAATATTGCATTTAGTCAGTCACTTTTGCAAATTGACTAATTTCACTGCTGATGAAACTTCTATTAACTTCTGATATGTTTGCCTCATTAGTTTTATAACGACTGCAACTCTTCTTTAAAAAAATAAATCTAATTCAATTCTCCTTCCATGAATTTGGAAAGCGCACCGTTAGTGAATTAGGCATCAACACTGTTCTTGGCTCTTACACAAACAAAAACAACAGCCTCTAGTAGTAAGCAAGCATAACAGGTTTCTGAAATAATCTGTTTTGCAGACATTACTTTATCGATACCATCATAAAATAGAAGTGTACAGTGGGTATTTTTTTTAATGTTTTTTCCACAGGGATGATCTATGAGGATGGAAAATTTCAGTGATCATTATCGGTCTGTTTTAATGTAGTAAAGTGAAATAATCACTTCTCACACTAGTGGAGACTGCTGTAAATAAATACCTGCAAGAAAAGGAGAAGTACATCGTGCAGCTAGACATGCTTTGGGGTAATGAACAGGAACGTGTTTGCAGCCTGACTTTACATACACACAACTTCGCAGCTTTCAATTTCCAAGGCCTGATCTTTTGGCACTTAAGTGACATTCACAGAAATCAATTAAGCATAATGTACAGCAAAATGCTCAAAATGCTGATATTTTATCACAGTAATTTATTTGTAGTACCTAGATCAACAGAAACAACTTTTTTACAAATGATATTAAGCTGAAACTGGTACAGCTGAACTCATACCCATTAATGTCAAGAAAAGCAATACCCTTTAAGGTCAGGAAAAGCCTTAGTTCTTTAAGTCAGATGCAAGTTGTATTGGCTGCTAAACAAGCAAAAAAAAATCTATTTTTCTCATCCCAAATCTTACACTAAGAAATTAATGTTTTGGATAGAAACTTGTCCATAAATACCAGATAAAAACTTTGTCCTTCTGGATTCTTGGGGGCCTTTTCATGTCTTTTTTAGTCTGATAAAACTCCCACTGGCCTGAGGGGTGTTTTTGCACAGTACAGGAGCCGGTCTTTGGCTGACTGTGTTGTAGAGCTTCTGCTCACCAAACCTTCCCCTTGCAGGAAGATAAATCAGCCGACCTCAGTGGGCTTGGGAGGACACGGGCTTGGCCGAGGCAGGACGGGAGCGAAGGAATAGTCACTGTCCTAATTGCAGCGGAGAATCCGCAGAGAAAGAGTTAAGGGCTTTGGGCACGCTTCCTCTGCCTCCGCGGGCGATGGCAGAGGGTGCACGCAGTACGCTTCCCGAGGAGCTAGAGGAAGAGCTGACCCGGGAGCAGGAGCAGGCGTCTGTCCTGCCGACACCTGCGTGGTGCAGGGGAACGCACTTCCTCCTCTCCTCGGGACAGGAAACAGGCCAAACCTCTAGGTCTCCATAAAAAGCATTTCTTGATGACTTCATCTCTCCGGAAGCTTTACCGCAGAGGAAAAGATCTAGCCCTGTCATCTTTTCTCTGCTCAGTCTTTACCCATGTGGGAATTGTAGGGAAAAAAAGATCAGCGTAGAAGTAACACATGCTCACCTGTTAAAAGCATGGTCATGGCACAAAATGGCAGAACTGCCGCTGCAGCTGTAGCATTTAATCTCAGAGTAAGCAGTAAGCTTTTCGCAGTAACGTGATGATTACAGAGACAGTGGCACGCACACACAAATGCATGCACGCACACAAAGCACGCACACAAATACTCAGCTTAAAATAAAAATAGACCACTATTTTCATCCCTAGATGACACATCCCAGGGCACTACCGTCACAGGTAGCTAAGGAGAATGGTGAAAACCATTTGCAAGGGACTGTTCGGACCCTGACTGTCACTGCTGCCGCCAGCGAGAGCGGGACGGGGCTGCCGCGCTTCACCAGGGGAACGGTGCCGCTCGCAGCAGTGGCCAAACCCTGCGCTCGGCACCAGCGTGCCACCAACTTCAACCAGGCTCCTTCGGTACCATGGGGAGAAAGGGGGCCTGAAAATACCACATTAAACTGGGCTGCGCTTAAGGGAGGATGACACAGTCGATAGGGTTATCTTTTTCTTTACCGTGATTATAGTCCCCACTGTAGTAACTGGGAAAAAAGTAAAAACAAATAAACCCTTTTCATTTCCACTCAAGATTATTCGAGTAATTTTTATTGAAAATATAAGATCTACAAAGCCATGGATACCCAGCGTGGAAGAACTCATTAAGTTAGCACATTCATCTTTAAAAGGAAAATTTCAGGTTGACCTAAGGTACAATAATGTTCAATTTAAAATCTTGTCTTTCCTTCTGTAAGTTTCAAATCTCTTTTCATTAGGAGGTTCTGTGCAAGAGCTGCTTGTCATGAAAGGAAACACTTTACAATTCATGAATGTGTTCATTATATAATAAATGAACAGCAACAATATACTAGCCTTTTTTTTTTTTTCCTGTTAACAGTCGTGTTAAAGTAAACTCTTAATTTTTTCCATGATTTGGAAATTAGTTACATATGCACCAAAGGAGCTAGTAATTTCTGCTGCTTGTCAGCTACACACAATGAGTATATTGCTGTGTGCTTTCCCCAACAACGAGGATTTTAGTAATATGCAAGGTGTATATAACATAATACCAAAACCTGCATCACAGAAAAGGTTAATTGTTTTTGTATTCAGCTGCCAGAGTTTATAACCTTAGGCCCCTCCCCAAAGCCAAAGTAGGGGTGGCCATCAATTAGGTTATTTAACTTAAAAGTATACATTTTCCTTGTTGGCAAGTTCCAAGCAGTAAGCGAGAGTGCAAACAAGGATCTGTAAGCTGCCACAAAATGTATTCATATTTCTACTCTGTGTTGTAAGAGCCAAAGGGAGGACACATGTCAAATGCTGAAAGAACAACTGAATCTTTGTTTTTGATCATAATGGTCAGTATGTCATGAGGTCTTGTATCTGAATGCTAAAAATGGCACCACACTTGGACATCCCATAGCTTCACACAGTACGTTTGTGTTTCCCTAGCCACTGAACATTGGTCTCACAGAGACCCTGACTTTATAAGCTAACAAAATAGAGATTTGGGCGCTGAAGAATTGAAGGGAGGGCTCGTATAAAGACAATTAACCCTCGTACCAACACCTAATTTTCTGATTTTACTTAAAGCCAGACTGAATCAGTTGTGAGAGGGTGAAGATATAAATACACCTCTCTACTTCATTTGTGAGAAGGTGGACAACTGACCATTCAAACAGCGAGTCTTGCAGGAAACAAAGCTTAGTTGTCCTTTAACAATGAGAAGGAGAGGCATACATAAATGGTCACCAAGGCACAATATGACAAAGGTGAAGAGTCCCTGAGACTCTGGTCTGGGTCTGTACCATTCCCCTCCCTATACAAGTAAATGAGAACACTTAGGAAAATATAATACAAAATCTCTTACAGGAAATATAGACTACACTTGCTAAAATCACTTCCCTAAAAGTGTTTATAGCTTTTTTCTTTTTTTTTTCTTTTTTTCTTTCTTTTTTTTTTTTCTTTTTTTTTAAAAGACCTTCTTTAAACAGATAATGCAAAGACTGGTCCATTTTTCTTACCCGGCAAGCCAAGCTCTAATGACTTCACTAAGCAGAAGTTGTATTAAAATACATCTTCATAGTATTGCTACAATTTGGGTAAATATGTTCTGAACAGCTTGATGAGTACTAAATAAACTTTGCTGTTTTACAGCATACATTTTAATTTTTTTGCACTTTTTTTAAGAATAGAAAATGCAATTATAGTGTGCAAAAGAAAAAAAAGATTAATTATCTTCTAGCTGAATACTGTAATTTTAAGCCATGCCTTCCATAAAAATGTATTGACATCTGTAAATAGGAAAAAAAAATACAAGCAAACAGTAATTTCATTTCCTTGCAAGGAAAGATTAATTATCACAATCTGGATCACTTGAGTCTGTATTCTTCAAACAACACAAAAAACCCCAAACAAACAAAAACACTGAAATGCTTCAAATATCATCCATTCCACGGTAACAGGATAAAACCGCAGTGTTGCTTTCTACTAGTCCTGTTAACATGGACAGAATGAATTGCTGCTGGTTGGATATTGAATACAAAAAAGCAAAAGAAAGTTGAGATCATCCCACATGAAGTCATTATTAGAGCTGGCTTTTCCCCCATTTTGAAGTACAGTAGTGACTTGTAAATATGACCTTTTCTAAAGATCATCTGAGATTTGAAGATTTATCTGCCTGCTTCACTCAAACAACAACTGCTGAAAGAATTTATACTATACAGCCCGCCATACAGCGTTCAAAATGTTTTTTTCATGAAAAAATACCATGAGAAAAAGTAGTTTTAGTTTTTATATCTTTGAATCACTAACCACCTTGTAGATTCCTTTTATTCTTCGATGTCTGAAAATGTTTCTGCAAAATCAAAGAACTGTCAAACTTCCTTATGCCATCATATGCTTCCAACAGTTTGAATTTAATACTTCTTGAATGGAATGATGTACTTTATTTTCCTTAATTTGCAGTATGGCTACATCAAGCTAGCTTTAAGTCACAACTGTACCTAGCCACAGTTCTCTGCAGCAAACCCATGATTTACAATATCTGATATTGTGGTTACAGTGCAGGGAACCGTGGGTAAGAAACCTCCATTTCAGAGTACTGTGGTTGGGGTTTCCCGGAAGAGTGGCAGTTGACACCTCTGGAATTTTCATATATAAGTGCTTCAGTCAGATGGTCCTGAGTTGGAGTGGTAACTCAGGCACTATGAGAGCCTGGCATTCAGTCTGCGGGAATGTGTGTAACCTCCATCACTCGAACCGCTTTGCAAACTGTAGTGGTCTTCAGCATCACTGGCACTTCCAATACTGTCCATTTCACCTGGTGTATACTCCATTCCTTCAATGTCTACTTCTAAATAAAACATAAGAAGGCACATGTTCAGAAATTCAGTGGTTACAGCAAATTATCAGGGGCAAGCATTGCCTGGGTAGATCAGGTGAAACCTGACTCATACTTCATTTTCTTAAATAATAAGACATGGGACAGTAATTGAGGAAACTGAGGAAAGTATCCTGTTGTCCACTTGAGAATTAAAATTCCTTCTGTCCTCATGCACAGAAATATACAGCATGACATCAACACCAAATGCTGTCCCAGAACTGTTCCAACCTGTGCGTAGACTTGATTAAAAAAAAGAAAAACCTCAAAGGCTATAAAACTGTAGCAGAGTCCATGATAATTCCAACCTACACAGGTGCCAGCTAGTAGCAACTGTGGTGCAGCCATCTGTCCATTAACAATTGCGCCGTGACTGACAACTCATCTCCCACAGACCCTGAAAGTCAGTGCATGCGAGCTCTCAGTTACAGAAAAACTGCAAATAAGAAAATAAGAAATGGTGATGGGGAGCTTGAAAAGCTCTGTGTTAAATGGGAACCAAATGTAGAAAACTCTTGGTTTATTCAGAAAATATTTGAAAAATTCACAGTAAAGTGGAATTAATTTATTCACACAAATAAATTAAGAAATCTTTTTTTCCAAGAAGAAAATATTATGCCAGCCTTACCAATAATTACACTAAAAATTCTGAACGTGAAATGGTAATTGTTTAGAAAACTGGCAAAAACACATGCAGTATAAATAGCTGTATAGAAATCAAAACTGATCAGAAAAAAGAGTGTTTTGCAAAGAATATAAAAAAAGATGCAGTAGGTTTTTATTCTGCCGATTGCTTAATGGAAAAATTTTCTCTGGGTTTTGTCGAAAGCTTGATTTTAGCCCTAAATAATATTTTTGTATTTTCTTCCTTCCCTACTTCCCTTTTCCTTCCTGCTCTTGCAACTGCCTTTTGGAAGTCCTTGTTCAATTACCTTGTTCGGAATCAGTGGATATTGTTGATCCCATACTGTCAGTGCGGATACGCTCCATGCCCTGCACGGATAGCTGCTCCAATCTGCGTTTGAGGTAGCGGTGCTCCCGCTGTAATTGTTCTTTAATATTTAGAGCTTTTCGGTCCTGTTCTTCCAATTTCTTAAAGGGAGAGAAAATTAATAAGCCAAGAGTTTTTACTAATGTTAAAGCATAAGTAATGTAAGATTTTTTCATAAACAGTAATTTTAAGGCAGGAATTGATGATCAGGCAAAATCTTCATCAATACAGTTCTAAGAAATTCAGTAGAATTTAAGCTGGCTAGGTCAGAACTGAATTTGTCTCATAATAAAATACACAGACACAGAAAAAAGGAATCCATTAGAGACTGTTTTGCCCCTAGTAACAGTTCCTCAGCTAAGACCAAATTATTCTAGCCTTGGTTCTGGAGAATATTTAAAACATTTTGCCAGGCGAAAGTGGCATCATCCTTGATAAATAAAAATAGCTCACATTTCAGTCAGAATGTAAAGCTTCTTTAGGTGAAATAAGAGACATCACTACAAGGAAACAACTGGGAGTCTCTTGAATGCCCTCCCTCATACCACAGGCTGTATATATTTTTACCATTTCAAGTGCTTCATTAGTAATACTGCAGTATCGCTTATATAAAGTAGAAAGTGTTTACAACAATTTGCTTTGTTTTTGTATTTTTCTTTCCTAAAATTTCTCTGGAGCAAATATAATAATTCTATGACAGCCTCCTACAAAATCAGTGGTATTAATTAAAAATTTCTTAGTAAATAGCCTGTGAAAGGATCCTTGCACTATCTGCCTGAAATTTCCCCTGCAGCCTGAATTAAAGAAGGTATTAATTTTGGAAATAAAAAGAATACCTCATTCCTCATAAGATGTGCTGCACTGTTGATACAAAGGTAATAGAAATAGCTTTTAAGATTTCAACTGAACCCTTTTCCAAATCACTGATAGCCATTTTCAGAAACAGACTATATCACGGGGGAAGAAAGTATAATGTGTAATACGATAATGGGTTCACAAACAGGAAGTAAAAAGCAAAAACCCTTGTAGCAAAACAAACAGGGTTTTTTTTTTGTCTGATTCAGTAAATTACAGGTTCTAGCAGTAAAAGCAGTTATAAGAAAGAGCAAATTTCTCTTTGAACTGTGCTTCCTTGTCCACTGAGTTTCAGGAGATTTACTGGGAGTAGACACAGTCGCTGCCAACTCCTCCGTACTGCCTGAACAAACCTGTGCTTGGTTTTCTAGAGGGCAGAGGAGTGTGAGGGTTACAGCAAGCCACAAGCCAAACAATTGCAAAGATTTTGCTGTTCCAATGTAACCCTGAAAGCAGAAGTATTCATCTTGTGAAAAATTGCCATTATTGAACTGGGCAGTTTCCCAGCTGAATGAAACCTAAGTTCTGTAGCTTCATTTTAAGCCTTCTCCAAGGCAATACATCAGTTCGATATGCACTGCACACAGATACACAACGTTGTAATAAGAAAAGGGGTTGGTACCTCTGTATTCACAACTAACCAAATATGCCCAATTGATCCGATTCTCCTTTTTTTTCCTGGCTACAATCCCAACTCTAACAACTATTTTAGGAATGGACTCAATGATTCACATTCAGGAGACTGAACACTGTCCAATCATTCAGGGCAAGTTTCAGTGCATGGGGGCGTGTGTGAAAAGTTCAGATCTAATTAAGGTGACTGCCTGTTCTGGAAACGCAGGGCAGGCGTGAGCAGGCTCTGGCAGCACGGGGATGGTAGCGGTCCCGGCCCTGGAGAAAGTGCTGCTAGCTATCTGGAAGGCCTCTAGACCTGACGAAGAGAAGCAATTA
This sequence comes from Dromaius novaehollandiae, assembly GCF_036370855.1. Lineage (NCBI taxonomy): Eukaryota > Metazoa > Chordata > Aves > Casuariiformes > Dromaiidae > Dromaius > Dromaius novaehollandiae. Next base: position 78,614,955 of record NC_088101.1, on the reverse strand, counting down.
AGTGGCAGTACAGTTAGGATAGGTTCAGTTAAAAACTTAAAAACAAAACTAAACTCCAGTTTCATTTTTCGGAAACTAAGTACTTGATATGGTGCATAATGGACTCAGAGACAATCTCTTCCTTTTTTTCCTCTCTTTTTTTTTAATATCAGGAGCTGAAATGGTAACTACATGGCTCATCTCTCACACCTTCCACTTGTAAAAACAGCTTTCCAATTTGTATGCATAAGCCCATGATAGGGGTGCAGCCCAAGACAAAAAAACACATGCAGTGCCTTTCATGCATGTTAGCCTGAATTATAAACAAGAGACCAAAACCTCAAATGGTAAAAACAGGGGTTGCCCAGCTGGAGTAAATGTGCTTACAAGAGCTGAAGAAGTAGTTCAATAAACTTATTGACAAGAATGGTTTTGATTAAATTCATCTCTAATACTTCATACGAATTATACCATTCCTGCAATTGCAATGATAACTTCATGCTGCACAACAGCAGGCTGTTTTCAAAAATATTCCAAGATTACTGGCAGTGCTCAACCTCTCTTGACACTTCATTTTTCTTGATCTATTTTCCTGGAACATTGAAAAAAGGCCAGATGAATAATTACAGTCTGGACACTGTAGCAGAAATTTGTTTTTTAACTTTGACATTTAAATACTCAGTTGTCCTATTTCCATACATAGCCCCCTCCCTTGAAAACTACCTAAATGAAAATGGCAGCAAAGGTATCTTAGGGAGAGAGGAGGCCTCAGGGTAAATTCCCCTTGTACTACCTGTGCAGCCCCTACTGCTCCTGATCACAGGTGAGGTTTTAGGGGTTTTTTGTTTGGTTGGTTGTTTCTTTTTTAAACTTCTGGCTCAGATGCTACATGAATGAAACAAGCAAGGCAAGTGGCAGCTATCACGATACTTCATTTTATTTTTGGTTTCTTTTAAATGATTGTCAAGCACTCCAAGATCTAGTCATCAAGATGTGGGATGGGATCAGACTAACTAGTAGCTATAATCCCTTCGACTCCATTAGTTATTTCGATCATGAATAGATCTGCCTTTTTACCTTGAAATCAATGCAGTACAATGCTAGTTGGCTCAGTCTTAAAAAAAATAAATATATAAATCAAACAACAGCCATGATACTTTTATTTTTGTAAAATATAAGATAAACCATTAATAACTAAGCAGAAATCACCAACATTTTATATATCTGAGACCACAAAGTAAATTTCAAAACTCTTAAACTTGATACTGTGGCTGAAATACTTGCATTTAATAAGGGCCAATATATCCAGAAGATTGGACATATGGATATGGACTTTGTGTGAGATATTGTTTCCTCTCAATGGATACACATTCTGGGAGATTCTGCTTTAAAAGAAATAAAAATACGGATGAATATTTTTACCTTGATATGCATCTTAGCTCTTTTCAACAGACTTAGAGTAGTGTGTCTGGTGCTGTCTGGCCCAAGAGGCACAAGCTGTTTTAGCTGTTCCAAATATAGCCGGAGCTTAGCCCGCCTGAAATTATTAAAAATGAAGAGCGTTGTAGTAAAGTTACCCTCAAATAGCATAGCCTATATGCAAACACCATCTGTTTGCAGGATCTCTGTGCACAACTTGATTCAAGAGTGGCTTCCTTTCCCCTCCCTTTGGCAAAGTTTCAGACCAAAAGGTCACTTGAAATACAGTAATACTCCTTGGCCCATTTATATAGTATTTTCGTATCTATATTTTGAAGCTGTTTGCTCAGTCTGGTCATCCCCAACCTATAGAAGAGGGGGAGTACGTTCAGAGAGAGCGAATAAACTGACCAAGGTTGCATGAGGTGGGAAAGCTGGGACTTCACTCCAACTCGGCGATTTCTCCAGGCAGAGATTTGCCGGGGTTGGGAGGAAGGAGGCTGCGGACCCCGGTGCCCCGCTCGCCGTAACCGGCCCTGCCCGATGTGGCCGGCGCGCTCCCGCTGTGCAAGGCGAGGGCGGCCACCTGCCTCAGCCGCGGCTCGGAGCTGCTTCCAGCCGGGCTTGTGCATTATTCCAGCAGGAGGTCTGGGCTCCCTCTCCCCTCCCGCCTACCGGTGCACAGTCCCCTGCGGGGAAGGTGCCATTCCCCCTTCCATTGTGCAGCCAGAACAATGTTTATTCTAAACACCAAAGAGGAAAAAATAGCTCCAGCTATGCTGGGTCCTGTTTGCTACAGTATTGCTTTGTGAGTAGTGCTCCTCCTCCTCTCAGCCATCTCTCTGCTGTATTAATAACATTAAATCCACCAGTAAAAAGAAGATAAACAAAGTGACATTTCTACAAAGTGATGCTTCCTTTTCGATTTTTAGACCTTCTGTATTTCTTTGAGAAAGAAGCTGGCAAAAGAGACAGAATGGCCTATGAAACAGTTAATTTCATCTATCCAAAACAAGGCTGTGACAAACAAAAGAACATTCTGTGAGTATATTTCTACAATTAAAACCCAAAGAAAATCCCTCCTACTTTATGCATAATATTGAACAGGAATCCACAGGAAATTACCCTTCATTTTTACCATGAAATAGATACAAAACAACATGAGCAACATCTGTAATATTCTTTTCTTGCAGACATATTCTACTCCTGCAAAATAGTCTAAATATATTCTAAATTCTAATATTCTAAAATAGTCCATTCTTGCAAACAAACTTTGCAGGAAATTACATGCCTCTGGTCCAGAATGAACTTATTTCTCCCTGTGAGCAGTCAGTTCAGAACAATCGGTTCAGCATCTGTATTTGAAATGCAGCTTAAGATAATTTAATACACATGGAATGACAAATTATAGATATGTAATTGGAATGATTAGTGTAATGTGAAAACAGCCTGAGAATTAATGGGGAAAAAAAACCCACAGCAAAATAAAATCTAATTAAAATACAGCACTGTAATGCTATGACTACACACTCACAAGTTCATTTGTGACTGCCTGTAAGTCAGCAATGTGTTAGGTATGAATTCAAAGAGAATTTCTGTAAAATTGTCAATTCTTTCTTTAAGCCACTTAGAAAAAGGAGGATTGCTGAAAATGTGCGTCTTGAGAGAAACTGCTGACATGCTTTGTTTAGGCCTAGGGTTTTTTTTTTTTTTTAATACAAAGCTCTAAACTTAATCATCTATTTTTAAACCACTACCAACAACAAAGTCTGGGGTAAATATTCCCACGAGTAGCCCCTCAGACTGCAAAGCGGTGCTCAGCTTGCTGACTTCAACTGGGACAGACATGGCTTCTTAAAACAGATCCAAAAGGTGAAGTACCAGCATTAGGGACTACAGGTATTAATGCAGAGAACAGGTACATTTCTATTTCTGTATCTGTAGCCCCTAACAGCTACCTGGCTGCTTTTGTGTTTAAATAATAATTTTGCTTCAGGGACTAAATTCAATTAATCTTTTTGGTTTTTAAATGGCCTCTAAACATGCACGCAACCGTCTGCGTCACTCAGCACAACTTGGATGCGACTCTATTTAGACAGCTGACAGAGAAAGCGGAGACAAGATAAAGGAGGATGTGGCAAGGAAGCGGGAAATAGTTCCTAAGTAGTAAAATAGAAAGTTAAATACATTAACATGCAATAATCAATATGCTTGCAGTAATTAAAAGCATTATAAAGAGTATGCAGAACTGTTAATCTGAGATGTTTCTAATATTAATCCTGAGAAACATTAATAAAGCCAGACTACATACTCAATTTATCTTCCTTCTGTTAATGTTTGAAGAAAGTCTGCTTACCACAGGGGACAAAATAAGGTTTTAGTATACTTCATTACCATCAGCTGGAGAATTAACAGCAATATTACCAAGCTGCAGTGGACAACAGCTGTGTGTCTTTTTAAAGCATTAATACTTTTCTGTTCTGTGCAAACCAAGTAAAACAGTACTTTACGGAAGTGCCACGAAGAACACGTGACTGAAGCAAATAAGACTATTTTAATTCATCAATATAAAGAATTTTAAAAAGCTAAATACATTAAAAATTGTTTAAAATTATTCTCAGCACTAATAATTGATAGCACTAAATGTAATAAATACAGCAACTAAAGGGCCTGTTCTACCTTTATCCTTTTTACAATGGGACTTTGTCATTCGTTTACTCAGTATCTATGAAACTGTGAAAGATTTCACAGCACAGGCACATCCATCTTTGCATGAATACAGGCACATTTCCGTGGCTAATCCACATAACACAACGGCATCATCAGTGGCATAGACTGTGAACATAAAAAAGAACAAACCATCATAATTACTACGACACTAGAGTCAATGTGCCCCCCATGTTTTTCAGTTTGCAAGTCCTAGAAAAAAAGGCAAGAACGCAATAAACATTTCAGGCATGTTATGGTAACAGCTCTCAGCAACAGGAACGAGGGACTCAAACTTCACAGCAGATAAATTGTCACATACAGAATCTGCCAGCAGTAATTCCTCTTTTACCGCAGGGAACTGACAGCCTTCTCTCCTCGGCTGATTATAACCATCCAAGGAGGCAAAGACAATCGCTAAGGTAATCACGGCCTGCGCTGCTCAGGGATCTGCGGTTCACGCCTTAAACTCTACCTGGAAAATGAGCGAGGAACCAGCTGGTCCCAGGGCGACGGGTAAGGGAGCGCGCACACGAGGCATGGCAGGATGCTCTGCTCCGGCCCGGGACCCGACCGCTGCACAGGCGCAGCACCGTGCCAGGCCGCTGACGTGGTGCCTAGGAAAGCACACACTTTTCTCACCTCGTAAGCATGCACAGAAATATCCCTCGCTGCTGCTACTAGCTGATTTTACCAGAGGAGGTAAGGATCCAAAAAAAGCCCTCAAAAACCAGCATCCCCAAGCCCTGACACAGAAGCGAGGCCCTGGGGCGCAGCGCAGGAGTCTGCGCTTTGGTACAGCTCTGCCTGAGACAGGCAGGGGCAGGATGTGTGACCTGGCTCGGATTCACTGCGTTTTCGTTTCTGCTACAAGATAAAGCAATTTCAGAACTTCAGCGTTTCCACATAAGTGAGCTCACAATATGGCCCTATAAATCTGTACTACAGCTATTCTGGTGTTTAATAAAAATGAATTATTAACCCCAAAAACTTGGTAAACCTTCCCCTTAAGTGGCTATGTTCAGAAGCACTGGGTGGTTCATCACTTTCACATCAATGAGAAGGGGACTTGTTGACAACCAAGGTAATGGCGACCGTCCGAAATTCCTGTAAGCTGGTTTTAAACCCATGAATGCAGCAACGGGCAATGCTTATCACATATTTCAAAAGGGATAGCAAAATGTATCCTGAACCACAAAGTTTTGAGGGATTGGTAGGCTGTGCGTGGGGTCTCTTTGTTATTATTAACCACCAATTTCCCAGCTGTTTCTGCTGGGAAGTCAAAACCCGCCTCGGGGGCCTTTCACCTCATGGCATAGGTTACAAAACAAAGCAGCAACACAGTATGGTTAGGGATTTCCTCTGTAGCACAAGGACATCCACCAAAAGCTCATTTGGAGACCACTGACTCTAGTCTAGAGACTCCAACCTGCTCTAGTGCTTGACTGTGAAAAGACAGGGGCAGTGCTGGCCGGAGGAACTACAGTTCACCACTTCTCCAAGAGGCTGTCATGCAAAAATAAATCAAAATTTTTGACTCTAACCAATTTCAAATTTGCATTAAATGAATCTGCTAAATAGTGGTCAATAAGGTCCCCCATATGTATGAAATCATAGATGCAAAAATCCATTTTAGCACACCAAGAAAGGCAACATTAAGACTCAGAGAAGGAAATAAAGCACATTGTTCACACTGGATAACCTTCATTCTAAGGAAACTACAATAATTCCAAGAAATTCCTACAACTAATTAAAGGGTAGTTACAATGGGAGCAAAATACTTCTCAGTAGGGCCGAGCAATGTAACAAGAGGCACTGGCTGTGAATTAGGAGGTTCAGACTGGACACCAGGAAACAAGTTTTTAGTAGGGTGGCAGTGCAGCACTGGAAGAAGTTGACTAGAAAGGCTGTATAAGTTCTGTCCTTGGAGGTTTTTCAAGATTTAGCTGGACAAAGCCACGGCTGACTTGATTGAACATCAGCAACAGTCCCACTAGAAGCAAGAGACTGGACTAGACACATTCTAGAGTCATTCAGAGATCCCTTCCAGTCAAGGGTTCATACAGTCACAGAAACGTTTGTTTGTAAAGCTGTAGCATTCGACTCACAAGATTGCTCCCACTCACCTACCAACAAAGGACCGATGACTTAGAACTGTGCCAGTCTGATGCAATACAGTGCTGGCTTTGCGGAGCGGCCTGATCCACCTACAGTCTTTCCCCAGGGGCTGTCCACAGTTTTTATAATAGATCCCACCCAGTAGTTAGAAATAGCCATTAGCTAGTCAAGGAGCACACGGTTGTGAAGCTCTTCAGGCAATATTTGCACGGTTTTTTGATGGCAGCCAAGTTATGTTTCCTAAACCATACAAGTAAAAATCCAGAGGGCTTATCAAGTATCGGGGGGAGAGAAGAGCATCCGTCATTTAACCCCCTGATCTGCACAAGGCCAGCCGGAGAGGCAAAGGCTTCCTGCGGCAAATGTACACGCACAGCAAGTTGCACGGTCCTCAGCATGGCATGTCTCAGGCAGGCGTACGTGAAATTAAATGACCACCGACGTTCATAACAGAAACAGGGTGACAGAGAAAAATCCTGTCCTGTTCATGTGAAACCCTGGCAACTGTGCTGGGAATGTGTGCTTGTCAATCATACCACTCGGGCTGGGGAAAGCCATGCCAAGAGTGCCGCTGACAGCCTTCCACACGTTCGTGATAGGTAGCATGGGATGAGCATTTCCTCCGAGCTGCTCCCAAGGCCGTAAACCACAGCTCCAGCAGTTGACGTTCTGCTGCTGACTGCCAGGGATGACTGGCAGGAAGGGCTTTTAGCATCAAAATGACAATGCTCATCTGTTTCTCTACCATCACGGGCAAGAGCCTAAGACTCACTAGATACAAAGCAAATTCATGATGGTGTTCATCTTCTACCTCCTTAAGCTCTCAGTCCACAGCCTTCCCAAGTTAGAAGAGCAACTTTCACACTTGCACCCACTCGCTTGTTGACCCAAGGAGAGCTGTAAACGGGAAGGAGCAACTCTTACTGCTAGAGTTTGTCGTCCCATCTGTCCTAAAACAGCTCCATCGTGTTCACACCCTAAACACTCCTAAATTATCCAGGCACAAGACAGAGCTGCCTTGGCCATATCAGGTGGCTTCTTTGAGATGCAGTGTCTCCAGCTGTTGGGCAGCAAAGATTTGAAAAGCTAGTAAACAGGCAAAGAGCAACAAAACGTCCGTACCACTATACTGCGTGTGCTCTATTTCTTTTTGTGTTGGCTCCAGCAGAGATTGGCTGGGCTAGAGCGGGAACTGTCTACTCCATATTGCTTCACCACCCACGGTTCAACGTACCTGTCACCCCACAGTGCATCGCTGACGCGTGTATTGGCACGTAGGAACACCTGCCTCACCAGAAGGCCTTAAACTGGTCCTTCTGCAGGATGCTTTCAATGCTAGGAATGCCTGCATGGCTGAACATCTATCTGTATTTCAAATGTTCCAAATTCGTCTAAACTAACTGTGCAAACAGGAGGTTGAAATACTCTTAAATCAATTGCTACATCTACTAATTCTTCGTGACATACTGAAAAGGACATCTGTAGGTTGAACACATTGAAAATGAAATCATTAGGAGCTGCACTGTGAGAACAACAGATATATTTGAAACAGATACCAAAATTAAAAATTCACCATCTTTGTGCTTTAATCAATTCAATGCAAAAATTAGGCAGCCTCAAACCCTATTGTAAGGCCCAACTCTGTCCTTCCTCACATGTAAAGCACACAGAATCAGAATTAACAAAACCCCTGCTTCAAAGAATTAAAAACTATTACAGGTAATGCAAAGAAAAGAATTAGAAACGAATCTTGAAGAGGCAATATTGTTATAAATGGAACGCAGTTACCAAAGCAATTTGAATTCCTTCTTCTCTGTTTCACATTTTTTCCCACATTTAACATATCCCAGTCCTGGTGCTGAGCAATGAAATGGAAGCTAATGCACCAAGGTTTAAGTATAGAGCAGTCACTGATTGTTCGTTGTTGCCAAATGACAATGCAATCTGGATTAATAATGTTCACCGGATGAAGTCAGAGAGGCGTTTCTAACCAAAAATTCACTTCTGGAACCAAACGTTCTCAAAGTACATTCTGAACCAAAGAGTTTTGGGCTGAGCCCATAACCCTAGGTCAGAGACCCCAGAAATAAGCAGTGTTTGTTTTTTCTCTCTAAAAAAAGCTCATTTTGCCTCCCTACTGGTTCTGAAATTCAGCATAGAATACAGAAGTAAGTTAACTGTAGTCATAACATGCTCTTGTTCTTACAGGAAGACTGTTCACAGTTTTATTTATGAAATGCAAATACCTGCGACCGGGGAGCACTAGCGTTTTAGTCACAGCGAATCAGCAAATACGGCGGCTCAGGATCCTTCATGACATGCAGTGGACGTGACAAATACAGACAGCATGATTATTTACATTCTTACCATTATTTCTAAGTTTTAAAAAAATGCAGACCAGCAGTTACAAACTCCCCCATCACGACTTCCGGATTCACCTGTCACAAAGGTTAAAACCATAAACAGGAACTTTGCCCGCCTTTCGACTGCGCCGGCAGCTCTTTCTTATGCTGAAGGACACAGTTTGGTATGGCAAGTCGAGACCTTTCTAGTGGCTACCGCTCGCTCTTTTATGCACAGCCACACTCTGAGTGGTGACAGAGTTTTGATGGAAAAGGCTTTAATGGTACCGAGTATGAAATGCTTTCGTATTATTTTGTATACTCTGGAATAGCTTGTTCATATCTACAGCGCAGGTACACATGTAACTACATATCCCAGTCTGCCTGGAAAAAGTGCTTAGGCATATATGCCTCACTCTTCTTTAAGCTAACACTTTTCCTTAAAAGAAGTATCAGGAATGTTATATTTACAGCTCTACAATGCTTTTTGTAAGCTGGCAAAGAAGATTCTGTACCAGAATACATTCTGTACCAGAATACATTTGTTTACAAAGGCATTTAAAGAGATTATACATAAGACTTCGGTCTTATAAAATCACAGAAATTCAATCATATCAAAATGGTTCCAAATAAACCAATTAATTAATGGTCCAGACAGAATTTAGTGTATCTTAGGAAAGAGATGAAATACAATGAAAGATAATAACCTCCATTAAAGTTTTAAATCCTGTCTTTTCCATATCTGTCAGTCAGAATTTCAATACTTTTACTCTACAAAGGAGTATAATATATAGTATAATAAATAATATATAATAAATAGTATTTTTTTCAAAACAGGCTCTAACTCATACTCAAGCTGCACAACCTATTTCAACTACACAACAAATGTACTTTAGCGAAAAGGGAAGAAAACCTCTTAGTACTGAAGCACTGTACCATGGCAAGGCACCCGGTGTGCCGCACTTGCACATTCTGATTGCTACGAGATGTGTGAAATATTTGCTTACAGCTGAATGCCTCAAAGTCAAAAACAGAAAATTCAGTGGCGCCCTTGCAGGAAACCTCTTTGATTTTTATTATACAAGAAAAACTAAATCAAACATCAGCGTTCTGTAGTAGATGCACATTTTTGTTTACGCAGAACAAAAAGCTGAAGGGTGTACTGCAGGTGAAGATTCATATGAGGTTTGCTCTAAATCACATTTTTTAATCTGTGTCTAATATCTCATACAGGCCTCTGAAACGAACTTCAGCAGCAAAGCAGGGGAGGGGACTAACAGATGGAAAAAGCTGCGAGTGCCCTTTCAAAGCCATTCTTAGTGAATTAAATGCCATAGCCCTGCAACCAGTGCAGCAGCCCATTTCACTTACTTTAGTATTAACGAGAAGTTTCATGCTCTATATGCATTTTCAGTGTGCTGACTATTTTTGTGCATCTATCTACTTCACTAAATCTGTACAGAAATTGGCCAGAAGTTTTAGCAGCCAGTGAGCTGGTGGTCTCTGGGTGCTCTGCAAGTACCCAAACACAGGACGTTACTTGCCTACGAAGGCAATGGCCTGCACACGTATCTTGCGATGATTAGCTTTAAAAGAGTTAACGCTGCTAACAAATTAGACATCCACAAGTTTTCATGCGAATACCCCAGAGAAATGTCTGGTGCTGTTCCTAAGTCTTAGGCTAAGGAAGCAAGTCAGAAGATGACCTCACCTGCCCATTAGATGACCTACCGTATCAATGTTCAGTGCATGTTATCACTCTGAGCACCATGTAACAGCTGTGTATTTCACTACATATAAACATACACTGCAAAATTCATATTGCATTTTATTTACCTTTATTTCATTTCACTTAGCCCACTTGCTGGGCCAAGACTCCACACTAACTTTGGCTTTTAACCTTCCAAAAGTTGCCGCTTGTTTGTGTTTTAGAATATTTGCATGAAACCACAACCTATTGCTACATTTTTTAAGCAAACATAAGTTAAGGGAAATATCTGCAATACCACAAATGTATAAATTTTGGCCAGCTCAGCATGCTGGCAGCAGCACACAGAAAGCCAGCTCTGCTGTGAGCCGGGGACAGGCGGAGAGCGGCCAGTTTGTGCGAGGGAGGCTGCTGGCTCCCGAGAGGTGACGCCCAGCAGACCTGCCCCACACGGGTTCCTTCTCCCCTCTCCTGCTGTCCCCAGGCGCCGTGGACGGCTGCCCTGGGGAGAAGCGGAGGGGGAGCCTCTGAGGCCTGGCGCTTCACGGGCAACGCAAAGTCGTCAGCGCGGTGGAAGCCGAAAACAGGCAGAGCAGAGTGATAAAAGCCACCCGGTTTTACAAAAGTGCGGCATCTTTTTATGCAAAGCCTAAGCACCTAAGTAACATTTAATACAAAGGTTTAGGTGAAAAAAAGCACACGCGCATGTTCACTGTGTTGTAGTGACTACCTTTGAAAAAATATTTCTCCTACCCCTCAGAAGCTTAGATTTAGGTTCTCAAAGACCTTCTACACTGGGGTACGCCGATGCCAGCGCCATGGCCCCTCTCGCCCCACAGTGAGCTCCCGCACGTACCTAATGCGCCCGAAGGCTAGCCCAGCAAGAAGACAGGTCCCAAAGCGGCTGGTTTGCAGCCGGTTCGGTTCCTTGGACTGGCTCGCCACGGGTTCAAGGAGGAGCGCTTGGGCAAGGTGAGCAGGCAGGGCTGTGTGAACAGGGGTGTCAGGGCAGGCGGGACTCCAGCAGTGCTGGCTGGTGCCACTTATAACTGCTGGGGAACTGTAGTGTCAGGCTCTGCAGTATTAACATTTGCAGGACTGACATCTGATCGCTTTGTTCTCCTCTCCTTGGATTTTCACAGTGCTCCCCCCGGCAGCCAGACTCGGCTTGACTGGTTTCCCTAGGCTTCAGCCATCCCCTTGTCTTAACTTGCTCTTATTTCAACAGCAGCCATGAAAGGTTTAACATCTTCATTGTCCCAGGTCTAGGAGATACATAACAGAAATACGCAAAATTTGATATACACTTGGAAAATTTCAATCAGAATTTATAAACTAAACTGGGAGTCCTAAAAGCATCACTAGCAAACACAACGGTGGCTCGATACCATTCCTCTTTCCTGGATGGGGACCATCTCAAACTCACACATACAGGATTCCCCATCTTTTGGCCAGAGCCAATAAAATCTGACCTGGCAAGAACCCAAGCCAACAGAAACCAAACACCGTGGAAATAGTTGAAATACTCTGCAGTAAGTTTTCACCCTTGCATGGATTTTTTTTTCTTTAACTCTGCAAAAGAATGGAGATTCCGACCTAGATTTTAGTATTGTAGCCTTCAGGTTGTACTTTTATAGAAAGAACAGAATTTTCTGTATTTTAAATGTTAAAGTCAATGTCAAACAAATGTGAACAATTCTAACGCCTACAAAAAAGGAATTTCTGCTTCAGATGTTTTCTATTTTTAGCCCCATTACCTACTGATTATCTTTTAACATTTACCTCTTAAGTGCTTCTGAGCAGCAGCAAGAGAGGTATCACATAGTACAACACCATACAGTACCTACCTAACAAAGGGAGATGAACAACAGTGCCTTGTGGGAAAATACCCAAGTGATGGAAAAATATGTATACACACTTGGAAGCAGAGTTTACAAAAAATAATCAGGTGTGTTTTTATTAAACGTATTAAATACTTCATGCATCCAGCCTGCCATTCATTTGTTCTGCGCATTAAAATGCACACAATGCAATTTATTAGTCCTCCTAAATTAGATCCCTCGAATCTCTCTTTTAGTGGCACTCAGCTTGTTGGATTAGATTTTATGTTACCTCAGAATAGTGAGAGCCCAAATCGGAGAAGAAATCTCCATTGCAGGATCAGACCATTCAGGTATTAGTAAGTTTTAATTCTCACTTGAAGTTACCCTTAGATAAACACATACTTACATGCAGTCCCCAGTCCAATCCCAACAGATGATTCAGATTCCCCATCCTTTACATTAGTGCAATGCTTTTTCAACCTTTGCGAACTGCGGAGCACTAGATTTTTTCCTGTACAGCAAATCCAAACCTGAAATTCTGCAATATATTTGCTTTATCTGCTGTCTCCAAAGTATTTGTAAGTAATTTGTTGAGCACTGCAGAGTACAGGTTGAAGAGAACTGCCTTCATTTAGGTAAGGAAAAACTGCATAATGATGATGGGTTTGCACTGGGTTTACAGAGGGGAACAGGATGACAAAAATAATTTTCCACAAATTAACAATTCACCAAAAGGTGGTTAAAATGATGCAGTCTCCCCACAAGTGGTTCTGGGGAGCATATACATCGCTCGCACACACACCGATTAAGGCACAAGGTACAGCGCGGCTCTGCACACACAAGTTACACGTTTATCAACTGACAACACACCCCAGAGCAAGTTACTGCTTACAAATCAGCTCATGGCTTGAAACCGGCTTTAATTATCAAGACTGTTTCCCCACATCAAAATGCTAAGCAAGAACATCGTGTCTCAGGACAGTTGCCAACAGGAAGGATCTTAAAAAAAAAAAAAAAAAAAAGGGGGGGGGGGGTTGACTACAATGCTTAGAGAAGCCTAGAGAAGCCGAGCTGCAGCACAGCACGGCTCTAAGCGAACAGAGCCCAGCACAAAGCCTCGCAAGCTTTTCCTGCCTGTTTTAAACCTCCCTTTATTCTATTTATCTACTTATTTTATGCATATGTCAAATGAGGGGAGAAACGTGCTGAAGATTTTTTTTTAAACCACCGCATGATACCAAATTAAAGGAGAGGCAAGTCAAGCTGAATTGTTTTAGATAAATTAAAAACATGCATTGCCTTCACGCACCAAGTGCTGGGACTTCTGATGGCAGACAGCTCAAATTAAACAGCATTTTCCTGCATGCACTTAAATGGAGAGTGTGGAGCTATAGTACCTGGAATATTGGATACCTGTGATTGCAGTTTTATTGTCTGTTATATCTCTATATCCAAATACAAAGTAAACGTTAAGTAGCCAAATTAACCAAGGGTCATCTCTAGCTAGACAAATGCTATAGAAATTCCTCCTGGGATCAAAGGCATGAGACACCAAAGGCAACAACAGCAAATTGCACAAGTTTTAAAACCTAATCAAAGTTAAGGCTGCTGTATCTGCATTTAGGCACCTAAACAATCACTTTCTGGTTCTCAGAGGTAGAAAGTTTTAAGCTCTGACTAGGAAATTAAGTATCAGAAATGGATGTTCAATGCCATTTCTTGCTTCTGCTTTTGCTTTTCCTAATACTTCCTCAACACCTGTATCTACCAAAGCTTTGTGGCCATCTTAGAGGGAATATCTAATGGCAGCAGCCTGAGCATGCATAAGCAAAGCTAACTGGCTGCTGGAGGGAAGGAGGCGGTGGGTATTGCCACCTTTTACTGCTGTAGATGTTTGAGATGTTGACAAAACTAGTAGGAGGACAAGGCAGCTGGGATGCCCTCTTGTCCCTGCCATAGAAAGCAGGGTGCCTGTTCCAGCCAAAGACTGGTTCAGGCCCCAGGGAGACACACCAAAGGAAAAGAAGAAAATAAATCACCCTGAAGTAATTAAGAATACATGTCCCAAAATGTCTTGCTGTACATCTCAAACTCCCTCACTGAAACCTTATAATTAGAGGTGGATAGAAAAGACAGCGTGTAGGTGCATATATAAGCAAATTTAGGGAAAGAATTAAATACACTGTCTATAATTAAATATGGTCTATTCCAAGACTACTCTGCATACTCCTACAGTCAGTCATGTGCATTAAAATTTCAGTAATACTTATGCAGTATTTCCCCCAAACAGTGACAAAATCTGGTGCCCTGTGACAGTGGAGAGCTGCAGATATCTGACAGCCTTATCTCAAAGTTTAGATTTAGCTTGCCACAGCACAGATAGAATGTAAATTAAATTATAAACAAGGCCCTATTTCCTTTTCCATTGAAAAGTACAAAGCTGACTGTCTTTGTGCCAGATAGGATGATGCAGTTGAGTACAATATGAAAGCAATACATTTTGAGGTGATAAAGTGTGGAACAGCTTTAGAAACTCCCTCCCCACCTTTTCCTCCTTCTTACTCCTTCCCCCCAAAATTCAGCCCAGATTGTTTAAATTCAGTGTCCTGAAATTATCTGGTAATGGAAGGAAAAACCTAAATTGTGGACCTGCTTGCCATCTGAGTACATAAAGTCAGGCAATGGAAACCAAGACACCTGACCATCTATTTCAAATACCTGTTAGCACATAAAACCAGTAACTGCTTCTAGCCAAATGTACACAGTAAGCTCCCAAATTTCCCCAGCAGAAATGATTTGCTCCACCCATGCTGCTTATTCCAGCAGTCAACATGAGAGCACTTCCAGTCGGAATGAAGGCAGCTTTCTTGGGGAACTACAGGGTTTGCTACCTTTTTGTTTTGTGAATATTAGCTAATGTGGTATGGAAGAAACAGTGCTTGTGCAACTGATATTTGCAAACACTGACAGCACTCCCAGCTCCAGCAGGAACTGCTGAGCTTGAGTGCAATTACCTGCCAGGCAGGCCCCTTACTTTGCATCTTACATCTTCATTTAGCTACTGAAGTCAACATATCCATGTAGCAAAAGCAGATAAATGTTAGACATTAATCCCAAGATGCCAGCTGGGAGGAGAGCACTCACACATATTTCTCCAACTTTTTAAGAGATGTTTCACTACATCCAGAGGCGGTCTTTGGTCATGGGACAGGGGAGCGGACTGCCTTCCTTTCAAGCCCTCCCCCTAGAAAATGCAGACATTTCCTACCTCCCAGAATGTTTTCTGAAACCTCTCTCTGTCTTCCTGCTCTAAGGTAGAGCCTAATATAGGTTTTCTTAATGTAGGGAACGTAGCCTGCGACTACAGCTATTAAAGTTAGAAGCGTTGTAACAAATGACCTGGCGTACATACATCCAAGCCCAAGCCTCTTCTGTATCAGCCAAGCCAGTCTCCCACATACTACATAACTAGTTAAACTAACAGAAAAAATAGCGTAATATAAGCTGGAATAAAAAAAAAAATACTAGTCATTTCAAACCACTTGACAAGTCTTGTTGCTCTGTTCTATTCTAGCAGGATTTGTAGAGTTCAGTACACGTTTCAGTTTCTATCTCCAAACACACAGCCCTACAAAGTCCCCAAATGACTGTCTCCCTTCAAAAATAGGAAAGGAGTCCCAAAGAGAAAAAAAGGAAAACCTCATCCATTCTTGTGCAGTGTTTTAGGACATGAAGAGTCCTAAAACATTAGGACAAGAAGAGTCAGCTTAACTGAATCACTTGTGTTTTTTTTAAAAAAAGACCCAAATTTAAACTGCTGCAAAGCAACAGCATTATACTTTTTCACGTTCATGGTCTACTAGCTAATGTTCATGCCTTGTACAGCTTTTGGAACCTTAACCACGTACTTTGTAGCTGCCTCAATTTGATTTGGGGCCCAGTTCTGCTTGCGCACAGACATGCACAGCTCCTACTGAAGTATCTTGAGCTGAGGGCAGAACTGGGCCTGCCACATGCTAAACCACCATGTGGATTGAGGAAAAAAGAACAGATTAAGAAGTAGATGACCTGCGAAGGAAGTCTCTGCAGTAAATTTAAGCCACGGACTGTTACATACAAGGGTCCACCAGTGGAAACCGAGGGAAGGGAAGGGAGAACAGCACGAGCTGTGACACAAATGTACATACTGTTCCATTCAAAAGCTCTGGTTTGAGTTTGGGACAGGTCCACATTGTTTCCAAGACTGAAACAATATAACCACCGCATGGAAAGGAGTGAGGAAAACAGAAGTAGAGATACCAATACAACATGCAGGGAGGAAGAAGCAGGGAGAGAACAACAAACCCACAAAGCTTATCACCACCTTCAGTCTAGGTTGCTCCTGTTGCGTCTACTCTGATCATGGCCACTGGGTCATCAAAAATGCGTTCAGAGCATACTTTTGAGAAAATAATCCACTCTCCTGCAAATTCAGTGTGAATTGTGAGCCAATCTTGTGTTAGTAGCCAGAATGGCACTCTTGGCTTTCAGGTACATTTGTGACTGCCTTCAAATGATGGCAGGTATCACCTGTGTATACCCGGTTTTCATCTGTGGGTTTCCATAGACATAGATAATTGGGATTCAGACAAGGATTCCCATCATGTTAGGTAAGGCTAGCTTCAGAGGCCAGATTCTTAAAGCCCATTAGCTGCCTAAATACTTAAAAAGAAGAAAAAAAAATGTTCCAGCTTACTTGCTCAGCTGGAGCTAAGCAAGGTTAAAAGGAAAACAATTTTTTTATATCTAACTCAACAAATCTTTTTGTCCTCCTACTAACAGAGCCATCTCTTTCTCTACTTGCAGGAGATAAGCACCTAGTTGTGGTCTGTATGGATCTATGAGAAGTCTGGTCCGTCCATCTCCTTTTTGTTCAAGAGCAGCCCATTCATTCTACCACAGCAGATAAGAACTGGTCAAGTCAATTAACAGATGTTGAGAACAGGAACCATCTTTCATATAGTCTATTAGAGGCAGACACGCAGTGGAATCATGTTTGGAGAGAGAGGGACCAACAAATAAAGTGGAAAAATGCATGCACTTGCTTTCTTGCTCATCTGCTTTCTGCTAGCCGTTTGCCTGGCCAGGAAGCACATGGCATTCTGGAGCCCATATCCAAGATTATACTTAGGCCTTAGTCTGTTCAAAGGCCACTTCAGCAGGAAAAAGGACATTTGGTCAAGAGCCTATTTTAGTCAATTTTTCATTGCTGAATAAAAGCTTTGCCCACAGCACAAGGATGTGTGCACCTCTGACACTTGGAATATAACTTCCTGAGCAGATTCATCAGCTTAATATACCCCTCCCATCCGAAACAACAACTTAGGTGGGAAAACACTTTTGTCAGGATGTGACAACATCATGTTGCTGTATGCACTGAAAAGATGATACTTCAGTGCACTGAAATTTACAATAGTTACTGCGGCAAGGAGTACAGAACAAGTCTCTTGTCCTGAGACTTTTCGAATGTCTAGGGGGAAGAAAAGGTGAGGAAACCACAGCATTTCAGAGCTAGGCTCTGAGCCTTCTCTCATATTTCCTTAATTCTTTGGATTAATCAGACTCAGAAACATAGGGCAATTTAACAGAAACAGAGGATCAAGTTTTTGGTTCTATGGGTCCAGTTCTTCTGTAAAGACTTTGATATACAAGCTCTAGAAAATCTTGTTACAGCAGTTTAAGACAACTCTTCCCTTCTTTCCCCACCATATACTTTGCTCCTCTGCTGGAAGCCTGGCACCTGAGGTTAAACTGCAGGTAAAAAACAGTTTGAGCTATGACACTAACCTTGCCCTGGCTTAGGCAACTCCTCTGTGCTGACTGCTGCAAAGCGGTGACCTCTGATGGAGAGGTGGTAGTGCCTGGCAGGGCAGCAAGAGAGGCAGTTGTACCCAGACCACAGTAGCTGTCTGCTCATGAAGGCAAGTCAGGCTCCTAAGAGCCTAACCTTGCTTAAGCAGTGCACAGGTATGTTTATTGCAATACATTTGAAAGCCATTTTACACTAACCAGATGGTGTAAAAAGATCTTTACTTGATGAAAAAAATAAAAGAAAGTGTTATAATACAAGGGTTAAGTAATGGTACTGGTGAGCCTAGGTGGTTCCCACCACTAGCATGGCTAGTAGCCACATTATCTGGATAGTTTATGTATAATCTGTAAACATCCTAAAAGTGGTAGAATTTTTTACAGACCCATAACATAATAATATCTGTTCTGCGTCAGCAGTTCAGCGATCTCTATGCAACAGCAGCCAGACCTGGATGGTTAGGAGCAATTAAACTGACACGGAACTGAACTGCACTGTCCCGTACCATAAAGTAACACTGTCACTCAAAGAAGCGACACCACCCTCACCTTATACCGGCATTAGGGCTTGTCTGTGACAACGAGCTGGATCAGGAAAATGAACTGGCTGGAAAAGCAAGCTTCTCTCCACTCACCTGCGCCGGGAGGAAGCAGGAGCCCATCACCAGCACCAGGCAACAGCACTGGATTAAACTGATGATGGAAGTACAGCAGTAGGAGTAAAACACACATCGAGTGAACCTGCCCTGGAAGTACTCTACCCTCCCCAGCCTCCAGCAGCAGCAGTTTAGAGGATTTCCCAAGCTTTCTTGTAACCATTAAATTTGATGGATCAATGCAGCTACATATTTATGCTGCTTAACAGTACTACCTGGAATGGTCATTTGCAATTTTGAAAAGGCATCTCTTAATAAGTATTAAGCACTGTTTTAGTATGCTATTATTGCAATGACCCTTTTTCTGTCCTTTTTCAAAACTTTCAACTTTATTAGTTAACTGCTGATAACATGCTTTTGTTAACCGTGGAATTAACTAACATGAAGAAACCACATACAAAATCTCAAGACATCCACCTATGCACTCTTTCACCTTACACAACCTTTAAATTCCAGGTAACCCTTATAGGGGAAATTAATGTTGCAATTAACGTAGCTGTGCTTGCAGCAAGCTCACCTCTGTCTCTTTCATGAGATAACCCACTATCTATTAGAACTTAACTACAGAGGCACCTAGTTTATTTATTTTACCAACTAATGCTGCATTCATAATGCTCCTCCCACCAAAATACACATGCATGTCATCAAAACCTTATTTATATACAGATAACTACTTTACACACATGATTATGCAACATAACTACCTTTGCCTGGCAAGATTTTAGGTTTGTTTAAGGACTGCCACAAAAGCACTACACAAAATGCAGGACTCCATTATTTTCCACACACGCAGGAACTCCTTCTGTCTTCACCTGATCAGCAACTTAAACACTGTAAATACTTGGCACATTTGGGAAGGAGAGGTTTGTTTTCTTTTTTACACAATTTTGAAAGTCACTATCTCATTTCTTTCCCATCCAGGTCTTCCACTTCTAAAAATTGTGGGCTGTCCCACTCAACTGATCCAGGCCAGCTCCACCGCAGCCACGGCTCGCTTCACAAAAACAGTGGGTCTTGGGGAAGAGAACAGCTCCCTGTGCCGCCCCACACCCAGCAACTGTGCTGGACTGCGCACTCTCTTCCTTCGCACAGCAGCTTCCATAGGAAAGCAGGAAAACGCCCCCATAGCACACCTCTCCCAACAGCAACACTTACCGCTTACGTCCGTCCAGCTCAGCGTGCTAGATGTTGTCTGTCCTACACTGGGGGAGCTTGGATGGGATCTGCTGATCCCACTGAGCCCAAGAGCACTTGCAAGTCAGAAGCTGCACTGCTGAGCACGGCCATATCAGAGATCTCCAGCCCTCCAGCCCAAAGACATCAATTACTGCCCTCTTTTAATTATACTCCCAGCGCTTCCCAGGGGTGTCCTATTTTATGGAATGAAGACAGGACAATTTTTACAATTGCTGACCCATTCCCCCTCCTTCTCGATTATAAAACAAACAAAATCCCCCAAGGAAAATACAAATCATTTGACAAATGCATGGGATAACTGTCCATCTAGATCAAGACCCACCATGTTTACACAGCCAGAGCACGTAGTCAACTCACAAGCTGCCAGCTTGGGGTTTGCCAGTTTTGAGGTACACTAAAGCAGAAGCCTTTTATTCATTACTCACTAACTCTCAAAGCTGCATTTTAAAAACATTCAGTGTCATGAGCTATTTTCAAAGACCTTGCCACAGAAAGGGTAAGATCTCGAACTCCTACTACACCAGGATTAGAAGCTCACTGTAGCAAGGCAACAGGAATGAAATCACTTTGTCAAAGAAGGAGCCCAAGGGTCAGTCACAGTATTCCTTTTCTGGGCTCCTTCTGCTTAAGAAAAAAAAAAAAAAAAAAAAAAAAGGATGCGCCATCACAGAGAAGTGTCACTTCCTTCTACAGTTCTGCACAAGCTGGAGGGACAAGTCCACACAAGAAGAGCAGAGGGCAGATGACCCACTGCCTTCATGCCATAACACACAGGATCTCCATACAATCTTGAGGGGGAAATATCTTGTTTTTTTATTGTAATGTAGAACTAGTTTAAACTAATGGAAAGAAGTGAGATTATGCTGTACCTTTTAAGAAGCTTGAGTCTCTAGTGGATTATTGTTTTTTACAGTTTGAAAATTGAGTTCTGTGCAGCTGTTAGGTTAGGTTGATTTACAAATTTCCTTGCAAAAAGTCAAGATTAGTACCAAGGTACTTGCTATTTACATTGCTCAGTGAAAGGCTACTGATATAATGCTCTGGTTGGAAACTAAATATATATATACACACACATACACACACACTTTCTTTCTTTTTTTTTTTTTTTGCTAAGTCACTAGAAATATTACAGTTGAGTGTCATTCTGATTCACCTACCTTTATTATTAAAATATCTTATAAAACACCAACTGTCCTTAGGACAGAAGATTTCTTTCCTTCCCACTCTTTACCTAGCGGGTTTCCTGTTTCGAGGTTATAGATGTAAACCTTAATCACACAGGACCAAAAGAGGACAGCCAATAGACTGACGAATCCTTATACAGTTTCTGCTCTGAGCAGGGTGTCCTACAGAGATTAAAAACAGAAGGAAAAGGATTTTACGTGTGAACTGCTGACAAACACTTTACTGTAACTGTGGTCTAAAGTCTATCGTATAACTGAGTTTTTGTTGGAATTGTGGCTCTGCTTTCGTTTGTCTTCCCTGAGCATCTCCTCAAGAGCACAGAGAAAAGAGACCGAGCAGCGGAAAATGCATGTTACAGTAGTGGTGCCAAACAGCAGAGCCTGCATAAACAGAGAAAGCGACCACGGCCACTCCCACTGACGTCAAAATCGGAGATAAAACCTCTGCTGCGTGCACACATAAATGCAGAACCTGAAACAGCAGTGTATACCAGTAAATGGTTACTGGGGCTTTCTGGTTAGTGTCAGTTCTGGCTACCCTCACCCAGCAGAGAAAGGCCCTGTAAGTCAGCAAGTCATTTTCCGGTCCTCCAGCTCCCAGTCCAGCCCACAAACTTCATGTGAGTGACTGGGCTACGTGCTGAATCAGATCTGTGTTTCTCCTTTTGGCACTGGGGCAAGTCATCCTAGCTGAAAAGCTGTATTCCCTGATGGGCAGGAGGTATATACCTAACGGGTTACAAGAGCCATGAGGAGGATATGAGCCACCGTCTCCTCTCTTCCTCCCTGACGAGCTCCTGCAAGATAATCAAGTGTTTGAGCCAGAAGCATCATGGCTGTGTTGAGTCAAGGGCACTGGTCCTGGAAAGGATACACCTCCAAAATCAACATCCAGGGCTCCCCAGCTGGCGGGCAGGGCTATTTTGGGGGTAGGTAGATCAGCCGCTGCTGCACCGCCCTGCTGCACTGCCCTGCTGCTACAG
This sequence comes from Dromaius novaehollandiae, assembly GCF_036370855.1. Taxonomy (NCBI): domain Eukaryota; kingdom Metazoa; phylum Chordata; class Aves; order Casuariiformes; family Dromaiidae; genus Dromaius; species Dromaius novaehollandiae. The sequence goes on along the minus strand of NC_088101.1, from coordinate 78,592,993 downwards.
AGGCTCGCTCTGGCTAGGAACCATTAAACTGTGCAGGATGCTCCATGGATTTTAATGCAATTTTAGTAAAATGGAGCAATAAACAGTGCAACCACTATTACTGATGCACAAAGACCATGGTTTGGAGGAGGGAGTTGTTAAAAAAGGTTAGCATTCATCACACCTATACATTGTGTGACTAGAATTGTACACACTTTATCTGCTTTTGTGAATATCAGTTTGCACATACAATTAATTTACACTAATTTACAAGTTGACACCAATCAGCAGGATTAATAAAATTTTGCTTGAAGTATAGCATTCAGGTTATCTTTACAAGCTACAACAAGTAGTTATAAATATTATTTATATACTCAGAAAGTGTACCTTGCAGTGTACCTATTTTGACAGTGAGATGCCAGAGAAAGAAAAGCCAGCAGGGCAAATGCTACACAGTACACCTATTCCAAAGATACAATATAGAACTGAAAGTGAGAACAGAAATTGAACAATTAATAGATCCTTCTTCTGCCTCTGCATCTGCTGCTGCTTTGCCTTATTTACTATGTTGCTTAAATATGTTAAGGCAGAGAAGAGGAAAAAAGAGGAAATTCCATACTGAGATAATAAAAATGACTGGAAGAAAAAAAAAAAAAGGGATATGCAGTTAAGATTATGACAAATCAATAATGACGGAGAAAAAGGATGAACTGGAACAGAAAGTCTGGAAAGAGGATGGAAAAAAACAAGAAAATGAGAAAGAAGCACGGCTGCAAGCATTTTGAGCCAAAGCTTCTTTTAAGAAGTGTAACTAAAGGGCTGAGTTTTGTGTTAAGTATTTTCTTGAAGGCCCTATCAGCAGTACTTGTCAGCTGATTTCACTGCCTTCACCGACGCACTGTACTCTGCAACCCAGGCCTGCACTTGTGGACTGGAGCTTTCCCAGTTCCTCTCGTCTCTGGGACGACCACGTGGCTTGTAGGCACAGCTATAGTTTACTCATATTACAATTAAACTACAGGAAAGCATGTAGGCATGCAAAGGAAGTGATGGCCTAGATGCTGAATAATTGCTGCCCATGGAACGGATTTCGATAAAAAACAAAACAAAGCAGCAAAAACCAGCAAGTTCAGTCTTGCTGTGGGATGTGCCCAGAACATCATCGCGGACAGGCCCTGCCTTTCAGAACCTTGCTAGTTCCATCAAGACCAACCATCAACCACTCTTCACTTATTCAGCAGCACGCAAATAGGTTCAAGTCACAGTCACACTCACGCGCACACCCCTTGCCTTCTCTGGATCCATGAAATCCAAAACACCACAAGCCACACGCACAAGGACACAATACTGCCCAGCAGACAGTCCCTCCTGCTGCCTGAACGACGGGCAAAAGGAAGCGATCCTGCGCTGAGGGGGCCAAGGAGCTGCTCAGCAGGGGAACTGAAAGCCAGCACAGAGAAGGGCACCTTTTGCACTCTCCAGCTCTGTACACATCTACAGAGCAGTGCACCCCGGGAGAATTACCGCAGCTAAAAAGCCCATTTGCAAACAAATGCTGACAAGATACTATAAAGGGTAAACATTGTTCCCAAAACCGTGCAAACATGAGTTCTTTAAAAATCAGGTCTTCGGGGTCTAATGACTGTCCTTAATAAATAAGCACAGCTTTTCACAGCACTGAGTACACAGAACCAGGGCTGCAACTCAGGAACTGCTGCTTTCTAGCCTGCACACAGTTCTCTGGAAGGGAACATACACCAGCAAAGGAGCAGCCTTAGAGTTCAGTTTGTTCATAGGTACTTACATTCAGTGGGAATTACAGGACTAAAACTAAGTGTGTTTAAAGTAGGTGGGCTTAAAAAAAAAAAAATCCTACATAACATATTGTTCCCAGAGACCATCTACCTTAATCACAATATCCTTTGGTTGTACTTACAACATTTAACACCTCTAGCAAACAGTTTCTGGAATCAGATTCTTTATTAGTAACAGTGAGCCAATACTTAACCAGTTACAGCATTAATCAGTCAAAAGCTAATTATCAAGGATGTTTCAAAAATAGCATACTGAACAACAGAAAATCCCAAATAAGATTACAGCTATTAGATTTCAGTCGATTTTTCAAAAAGCTTAATAAACCGTTCAATGCAGAGTCAAGAATTTTCAACACATTATCCTTAAGCACAGTAATTCTAGTGTTAGCCACACATCTTTTGTGTTTTTCTCAAGACTTACCTATGTTTTTCTAGTTCGTTGTGTGATGACCTATTAAAAAGAGAAAAGAAGTATTAGAGAAAAGGACGAATACCAAGATTTAGAATATTTAAAATTCATCACCTGCATAACTTGCAAAATAGCTCTCTAAAACATATCTATATATGGATTACAAATCAGCTTATCAGTTAAATGGGTTCACTTTACATCCCTTAAATACTTCAAGGTACCAATTTAATTTCTATGAGTAAACTGTGGGTTTTGGGGGGGAATCAGAATAAATTTGCATATATAAATTTTTAATATATTTAGAGACAGAATTAGACATTAAGAAATGATCAAGTTAGTATGAAAAACAGCCCACAAAATTTTCATCTGCAAAGAAAAATTATGAGGGGGCAGAAAGTGTTATAAGATCTACATGGCAATGGGTAAGAGTAAAAAGCACCTGAAAATCTATCTTTCAAGAAGTCCAAAGAAAAGCGGAAAGAAAAATCAGCAGCTAGCTACTGCTGTTCCTGTTGACATCTTAATGCCAAAAAAGAGACATCCTCTTCAAGTAGTCTCAGTCTACGAACAGATTAAAAAAAAAAAATCACAATCTCTAAACTGATCACATTGGTATGCCATCCTCTTTCTATCTACCAGCACTTGACATTTTTTTTTTGTTTCGTAAATACTTCAGGTTTTTTGCCATTAGAAGGCAGCCTCGACTTCTTGGAGGATTTTTTAATTGATTCAGCTGGAAATACCAATTCTATTTTATTTATACAGCTCGGATTAAAAACATTCCTAAAATGAAGTTATGGCCACCACTTCAAAAGCAGCAACTTCCTGCACCATTAGTTTTGTCCGACTAAAAACATTTCTAGTACATAAGGATCAAAAGGTACAAAGGCAGTGGCAGCTTTTACGGCTGGCAGTTTACGTCAAAGCAGCCCTCCTACAATGCGCTACAACCCCTGCCTGCATCTGGGCACTACGTGCTGACAGAGATTGCTTTGTTGAGGCCTGAGGTGTAAATGCATAGTCCATTCTCACCCGCAGGGTGAGCAGAGACATCACTGGGTGAGAAATTCTTCCCACACAAATGCATAATTCGCTCAGTGGCAAGCTGTCCTGCCTCTCCCCCTCCACGCGCACGCATGTGGATGCTGCAGCACAGCTAAACACTAGCGATGAGAACAGCGCTGCTAATGCGGCGCTCTGGCTGCAGAGAGGAAAAACTAAAGCAAAGCTCATGCAAGGAAATCACTGCTGAGCAAATCTGCAAGCCATCCGCGCCAAGCCAGCACAGCGCCTGATGAATTAAGCAAACTGTCCCTCTGCAGGTAAGAGAAAACTCCAGTACTCACAAGGTTTCAGTCTGATGCTAATTCACTTTCACTGGAAAGGATCTTAGTGTCATTACTAAGAAATGAACTATATCAGCTATCACCTGGCACGTTTTTCTGAAGAGCCTATCAGATTTTTATTTGCTAACTAGTTGCACCAAGTGAGCCATGACCAGGTAACGTATGTATTCCTACAGTACCACAGCAGGGCTCCCGACCACCACAGCAGTACTGGAAGTGTTTTAGATATACTCTGTGCTACATTAATAGGCCAAAATGGACTGGCTTACTGAGATTTACTGTCTTCACTGTTTGACCATAATAAGGGGATATTATTTTTATTCCCCACTCCTACGTACACAGAGATCAGATATTGCTCCTGGAGAGGTGAAGAACACTATGCGCGATCAGCCAGTGTTTACACAAACACACAGAAAATAAAGGTCTGGGAGGGAAGCGCTCTCCCAACAGGCCTTTCGAAGCCACAGAGTCCGTGTTCACTGGGGGCTCTACCAGAGAGCAGGAACATCGGCTAGCCTGCGTTCATCCCCACGGCAAAAGCGTCAGGGAAGTCACTCCCACTGCACATGAGGTGAACAAGATCCACTGCAACCGGCCAACTCCAACCCGCCTTCTGTACATTTGCCTGAAACAGAGCTCGTGTCCGACGACGGGGCAGAACTGGTGGCAGCTACGCCAGCAGAAGAGCCACGTTCCAAGGAATCCTGCCTGCACGATTTAATTCCCTGGGCAAAGAGAGGACGCAGCGAACGCCTGGAAGCCCCCCTGCGTGCAGCACAGCTACAGGACTGCTGTTACTCACGAGGGGTGCTCCCGGCCTTCGCATTAGGTCCACACAGCTAAACCAGCATTGGAGGGGCGCAGCTGCACTCCCCAGCGGTACCAGCTGCCCAGTGGAGCAGCTACCGGCACGTGCCCCCCTCTGCACAGTTCCCAGGCCCCATCCAGGAACCAAAAAATGAGAGTTTTGATATTTAACCTGATAGCTGCTCCATCTCCAGGACAGGCTAACTACCCCATTTATGCTAAATGCTGCTTATTTTCTGCCTCACTTTTTGGAGTATATTTTCATGCAACCTGAAGCAAGGAAAAAAATGTAAGACCTTGTCTGCACATAAGCCAGCAACCTCAACACTACCTACATTTTGAATTGATGTCTTTTATTACTTCGATGAAAGGTAGTGCGTGGGCCAGACCTAAGAAGAAAGGAAACAGCATGAACTGGACAAAAGAACAATCTGCCACTTAAAATATATGTTTTTTTTAATGTATTTATAGCAGAGGCAGATTTACGACTGCAGTTTACAGACAAACAGTCTGTGGAGCCCTTCACAAGTGGCTGCAAGAGAAGGAAGCCTTTGGGGGGTTAGTTCAAGCTCCCTGTACTGGGTTCTGTAGCTCCATCCAAAATTTCAGTGACTTAGAGGCAGATGTGATGATGGAAAGGTGTCAATAAAAAGGCTTGTATAAGAAAGGTAAAATAATAATAAAAAACAACAACAAAATCACCAATTCAGAAAGAAGAGACCAGGAACGCTGCTGCCTAGCACTACTCATTTGTAGTGACTGCACTGTTTACTTGAGACAGCACTGACACCCATTTAGCAAATGCCAAGCAGTTAACCAGCTATTAAGTAGCAGTCACATTTTCTTAGGGAATAAACTGTCAAATGACGATTTGAAAGAAGGGGGAGGAGCCAGGTAAATTCAGATTTTGGAGTTTGCACAGCATCTTGCAAACCCACAGCATCTCCCTGGACTTTCCTGTCCACCACCCTTCCTCTCCCCAAACAAGACCTCCAGGTAACGGCATGGAGCTACACTCCTAATGCAACCTCCAGAATACACACCTCCGCTCCTCGCGTGGGCGCTAATCAGGACGACTGGAAGACTAACCCAGAAAAAAACAAATGCAAGAAAAAGAGCAATTTTCTACCAGTTTGCTGAGCTGACGGGCTCCCTGCACGATCATGGCAAGGCCAAGCCAGCCAAAGGAAAGCGATGAGGCCTCGCTACCGGACCGAGACTTCGTTGCCTGCGTGGCTCTGCCCATTTGGTCGGTAAAACACCTCCCTCTGCTTCTCACACCCGTTTGTCTCACCATGTTGTCTCTCTTGCTAAAATGCAGGAATTTAAACACTGCTTAAATTTCTTCCACTGATGCTCAAAGGCTGCAAAAAGTCACCTATGAGCTCCTGGTGGCCACAGCAAGTAGAGCAGCCTAGTTAACGGCGAGCCAAAAATGGGGGCCAGCGCCTTGCGCGCACCAGGGCCACCTGGCACAGACAGGGCTCGCAGAGCGTCGTACAGTCCACGCACAGAGGTCGACCGAAAGCCAGAGCCAGGCTTTGCCAGCGGGCAGCACTGCACCCCGCGTCGCGCGGCCCATCCAGGAGGAACGGGCGACACGAGGGCCGTGTCGTGGCACCCACATTGCACGGGGCTGAAAGAACAAGATCTGACAGGGCACCGGGTCTCACAAGACACTGCACAAGCTTCTGTGTCTGATTCAAAGCCCCAAGCGGGCTGGAGAGCACGTGGCTCGCAAGCCCTGCAACAGCACTGCTGCCCCGCACGCGTCTGCCATGTGGGCTTCCCTGCGACCGTCCCGGCTCCCTGCCAGGGAGCCCTTCGTCCACACGCACAGGGACGCGCATGGAGTATTGCGGCCCGTCACCCCAGGTGAGCACGTCACCCAAGGTGAGAAGCACCACAACGCTCAACCTCCGCGCGTAAGCGCACCTTCTGTCCGGCATTCACTGCGCCGGGCTTTTTTCATTGGTTTTAAACTGGACGCGGCACTTGAAGTATGTCTAAGAAAGAATGTGTCCGTACGGAATTAACCTGCTGGAAGGGACCTGGACATACTCCTCACAGCACAACGTAGACAGGTCTGCGGACCCGGCCAGGGTCTGGGAAACGGCCTGTTGGCATGTGCCCTCACGCAGAGCTCTGGCTCAAGTTTGTGCTGCCACATGTTTGCTGGAGCGAGGTCAGAAAGCACTTCTAATAGGGCAGCGATTTCTTTTTCTTCATCACAAAAACCACCGCAACTCCCAGGCATTGCAGGCTTACTACAGCACCTTGGTGGCGACGGAGCAGTTTGTTGGGATTTATTACATTAGGAGCGAACTTATCAGTTTGAAAGGCAAGCTCAGCAATATCGATCGTTGGCTTCAGTCGTAGCAAAGCAAACCCAGAGGGATCCATCAAATTCAGAAAGCCATGCAAAAAAAGCAGAAGTCATGTCTCCACAGTCTGGTTTACAGTGTTTTATTCTCAGCCTTCCACAAAAAAGAAAAAAAAAAAAGAAAAAAGAAAAAAAATAATAAAAAAAGGAGTCAGGCTCTGACCCCTAAGCTGCTCTGTGTGGGCACGACTAACATCTGCAAGGAGCAAGGAGCTCGCTCCGCGGGCCACAGGCTGCCTGTCGCTGGGAGCCAACATTAACAAAGGAATTCGGACGTTCAACTCTGTTTTTATTTGAAACACCAAACGCAGCTTTCATCCTTTTCTACATATAACCCTTCACCAGGAGGCAGCACAAAGTACAAGTCTATTTATATAACACATGAACATAAATATTAATTTTAATAGATGCAGAAGATATATTTATAAACCTGCATTTATTTTGCTTTCATTCCCCTCCCCCCCCCCCCCAAAATAAATCGGCTCCTAAATTACAGGCCAAGTACACTGCACCACTGACTTCCAATTCCTTTTTCTGCAAGTAAATTTAACTGTGACTTCAGTAGACTGGCATCTAACACTAAGATTTTAGTTTTCATTTTACCTTATTTCTGATCCTTTCATGGCAAAGACACAGCCTGAGCTCCACTATCCACGGGCTGACACCGTCCCTTACAGTCAGGCACAGCTCAAGACGTCAGGCACTCGGGGTTTTAAACCCACCTTTCCCGGGGTAAGAACACAAAACATAAGCACCAGAGGATCAGTCCTCCAAATCTAATTATTTTATGTTCTGGCAGTGTCATGAAGGATATTGTCCACAAGGGGCTCAGCTAAAACTCTCTCCCCTCCCCCTCACTTTTTATATAAGCACAGAAACATATAGATTTGAAATTGTCATTACAGACAGGAAACAAGAAAGCCCAGTTATCTGCAGACTAACGTGGTTTCCTATCAAAGTGCCTTTCCTTACTAGCAAACGTCACCAAATTTCAGATTTGTGCAATACTCCTCCTCAGCAAATTGCATACATCTGTTATCTATCCATTTCACTGGATCACACTGCAATCTCGGAGAGACATTTGAATACTTGTTATTAAGTTTTCCAAGGCACAAGTCCACTAAATCCAGCTCTTCGTTTTATGCTATTTCTTTAATTCCAACTACACGTTAACAAAGCTTGTTAGACTGCATCGCAGTGCTTCAGGAACTACAGTTACTGTTCTGTGGAGGCATTTATTATACTACGGCCAAGCACACGATAAGTATTAGTGTAACAAGAAGATGTGACCTAGGTTTACCTCCCCTGCCCCCAAAAGTCAATTACAGGCTTGTGCCTTTCTCAAATCTCCTGTCCTCCTTGCAAAACAGGAATCCAGTTTCATCTGTCACAGGATTTTGGTCAAAGCTATTGGAGGAGAACAAGTCTGAATCTCAGCAGAGGACACTGCATAAACAAACAAAGCAGAAAGATACAAAAAACAAAACCACACTACACGGTCTGGTCTGCGTGACGGGGAAAAGGGTACATCGTAGGAAATTCAGTAAGGAGAAAACACACGAGTCGAATAAGTGTGATACAGAAGTGAAAAAAAATGGCTGCAAATTATGTCTGATTGCCAGCAACAACCCTGAGAACTGTCCGTTTAGCGGCAAACTATTAATGACCACTTCAAATTTTAATTAAAGCTATGAGCAAATAAAGCAAAAATGTTAAATTCCTGTGGTGGGCAGGAGGTGTATAGAAGTCTGTTAATTAAATGCAGGTAGGCTGATATTTTTCCCTGTATGAATCCAAATCTGTCAGAATTACTTTTTCCTTTCATCGTGACCCAGAGGCCAGCGATCTCCTAGCCCAGATGCGACCATCCTGGCCCGAGCACTGTCGGTCCCGCTCCCCCTTCTTCTCCCCAGCACCTCGAGCTTGCTAGCCCAAGCCAACTGCATCCAACAAGGGGACGGAGGACTCGAGATACAGCTCCGTGCACGTCACACGAACATCACCACCATCTCAGCAAAGGAAGGAGATGCCGATTAGCGCCCTCGCTGCAGGACAGGGCGGCTGCCAGGCAGCCCTCTCCCAGGCCCCAGCTCTGCAGGCCGGCGAGGACACCTGTACGAGCCGGGCGCGCAGCCGGCCCGGCCACGCTGCTCCCGGCAAGGCAGAACCGAGAGAACAAAGAAGCGCACAGCACACCGGGCTCCCTTGCATCTGACGGTTTTCTCCTTCTCCCCCCGTTCGGATTTTCCAAGAATGTGGAGGAAGATGTTTTTCACACGTTAAAATATATATATAAAATATATATATATAGTGCACTTCAAGTGATCAGATGGCATAAATGCAGGGAGCTGAGGATGCTGCAGGATATAAAAATAGATAATGAAAACAACAACAGAGCCCCTGCAGTTTTGAAGTGTGCAGCTATCTGCTCCATTCCTACTCCTCCATCATTAAATATATATTTTTATATACACAGTAAAAAAATAACAATAAAACCACAATAAGGTGTAAACTCCAGACACGTAAGCAATCATGCCTGCATGCATCTGAAGCTCCAAACCCAGTGCTTGTGGAAAACGGGTAAAGTGAAGCAGTGGACAAACACTTTGCCCGGTGGTTCACATTACCAGCGACCACTCCAGATCCTCTGAACTTTGGCCAGTCGTCTCCCTCTGTTAATCTTTGAGTTGCTCAGGAAGATTTAACTGTATTGCCAAAGATTCAGATTCTAGTCTGAGTGTTGGACTCAATACTCTAAGTTCAAAACAGTATTAAACAGTGATGCTAGTTTTCTTCGTGGCTTTTAGATTGTATGTTCAAATGTAAGGATAATTTCTCCCCCTCAAATTTAAGTTCAGAGGAAAACTTGCGCAGCGATTGTTAGAAACGGGTACTGAGGCCCTAAGTACAATGCAGAGGTGCCCACACGGTTCTGCTGATGCACCTCAATCCTTGAAACAGCAGGATGCTGCATTAAAGCAATGCGTCTCCGTTTTACAGACCGACACGTATGCCTAGTGTCCACGCCGAACCAGACACACCACATTTGTGGTGGTCACTACGTCTGAAGCTATTTCTCCAGAAGTATCATCTTGTCCCACAATACAAACAGCTCATCCCTGATCTATCCACTGCAGCTAGGAGAAAGGAAAGTGTAAGTAAGTATGTCCGCTGCATACTACAGCATGGCATTTCTGAAGGTTATCACTGCTATATAATGAGAATCAGAAAAAGGTCTGAACAGGTATATATAAATGTGTTGTCAGAAAAACGCAGGATGGTAACTGCAAGCAGACATACGTGTCTCAGCTTTAATAATGCTAGCAAATCTGTTACCAGAAATCTTTTAATTCTGCTGTATTCGACAGATTACAAATCCTCTCCTAAAAACTCCTGAAAGCAGCTTACAGTTCAAACAAATAACCATTTTGCAGTGGATGACAAGAGACCAAAGAAAGGAAACGATGGAATAATAGTTCTGTAAGTAGCAAAGACTTCTGGAACACGAGAGACAGAAAAGAAGAAACCTGCACATTTTGATGAGCACTTAACAGCTGGAAATCTTATGAGATCTGCTCAGATTAGGTGTGATTTTTTTTTTTTTTTAAAGGCAGCAAGTATACTATATAATAAAAACATTCAGGAGCAAAGCGTCGCAGAAAATAAGGCACCTCCCATTCCTGTTGACTTTCTTTTTAAAATGAGCTGACGTCTTCTCTACACTCCAAGATGAGACAAGCAACTGAACTCAAGACAAAATTTTAGGACCACCGCAATTAATACACCTACAAGCGTCTGCCTTGTTTAGAGCAGGGGGGTAGGGGAGCGATCTGCCTTCCCCATTTCCTCACTTCTCATCAAGCCACATTGCCTACCGTGGCGGAGCAATGAGCGCAGCGCTCACAAGCTCATGTTTTTCTCGAGGAGGGAGCTAGTCAGCTTTTGATTTCAGTTTACGTCTTCAGCGCCCCACAACCATCCGTCGGCCAGCTGCCCCGCACCTCTCCAGCACCGGCAAGCCCAGCTGCCCGCTCCGGCACCGCACGGGATCCCTGCCGGAGCGAGCAAGAGTGGCGTGGGCCCACTGAGACTCGCTTCTAATTTGGAAAACGAGTCACGTGCAAGCCGAGTTCATTTTAGGCTATTCTACAGGAACCAGCGTCCGCCACGAGCGCGCAGAGCGGAGCCTGCGCTGGGGAGAGCCCTGCTGCGCGGGGGCAAGCATGGCCCCACCGGGGCGAAGCGGGCCCAGCCGGGCACAGAGCTCCCCGCAGCGCCGGGAGCTGCCCTGCAAGAGCAGAGCACAACACAGGACTGGAGGAGTTCCCAGGCAGGGGCCGGCGCTGTCCCTGTAAGACAGCCTCCCGCACGTACACAGCCACTGCCGGAGCAGCAAACAAAGCTGCAGAGAGCCTGCGCACAGCAGTCCCCTGCTAATGCCATCGCAGCACAGGTAGCGGCTGCGGGAAAAACAACAAACAACGACAACAAAAAGGCGGATGATAATCACGATAAATAACGACCGAGCCACGCGCTTCGACGGACGGGCGTGCGACAGGCTGCCTCGCCACCCGGCGCGCGGAGGTGCAGCAGAAGCCCTAGAGAGGTCAACTTCACTCCAACACCTTCGCATTTAATACCTACAGGAGAAGTTCAAGTGCACTGTTGGATCCTCCCCCGCCGCCCCACACGCGCTCCCCCTCCACCAGCCAGCACCGCGCTGCAACCGGAGGCTGCATCTGCTCCCGCTGCAATGGGGAGGCGGCCAGTTTGCTGCCTGTGGTTTATAAATAAACGCTGGGGGAAATTAGTGCCATGCAAAGAGAAGTCTGGATGGCAATTATGGTGTTAAGATCCGCAGTAAAAGCCGCTGTCGGTGAGCGAGGAGCAGAAGGAGCGATGAGGGCGGATGGTTTAGAAGTGCAGTGAGTACTAAGGAGATGGTGTACGCGTGGCAGTGTTTATATGAGAGATCAAAACAGAGCCAAGCCCATCCAGGGAAAAAATGGCGACTACCGGGATGGGAGAAACTAAGACACTGGATTAGTTATTATTTTTAATAAAGGTATGCGCTGCACATCAGCTAGACACATGGGAAAAGCTGCCAATTCATTCTGAAAAAGCGGTGCGTCTATTACCTGTTATTCTGGGATTTTCTGGCCATGGTGCCTGCCTTTGTTTTCTTTCTGGAATAGTCACTATCGAAGGGTAACACTGATGCATAGCCATGTTCTGCTTCTAGGGACAAAGTCAGCATTAGTGGCAATATATTTTTTCCATGCATTTTTTTCCTCCTTTGCAGGAACGCTAGGGTAAAGAACAGAATTTTTTTGGTTGATTTGTTTGGATTTTATTCTGGCATCTTTTAAAAGAAACGAGACAAAAAAAATAACAACTCGGTAACAAAAAAAAAATAAAAGTGCCCAAATTAGGAGGATTATTGAGTGCATATTAAAAATCAGGCGGATCATGCAAAAATCTCGCAACACTGCACTAAGGAGAGGGGGGAAAGGGGTGAAACTGCACTACAATAACAACTGCAACACGGCGAGCGGCGGAAGGGGCACCGAGGGCTGCGACGGACACACGCTCCCCCGCCGGGGCCTGCCGAAAACCAGCCGCGATAGCGGGAGTAAGAGAAGGGGCCGCTCCGCCGCTCCCCGGCCCGGGCGAGCCCCGCAGCCGCGCCGCAGGTGAGGGCCCGGCGGCGCCTCCCCGAGCCGGGCGCCCGCGGCCGCCTCACAACAAAGGGAGCGGGCGGCTCGAGGGACTCCGCTCCCAGTACCTCGGTCTCGCCTCTCCAAGTACTCGGCCGCTTCCAGGAGGATTAACAGAGAGTTCAACTCCATGGCTGCGTGTGCCGCGCCGTGACGAGCCGAGCCGAGCCAAGCAGTGCCAAGCCGAGCCGAGCCGAGCCGAGCCGAGCCGAGCCGAGCCCCCCGCCGCCGCCCCTCCGCTCCGCGCCGCGCACCGCGCCGAGTTCACACGCGGGGGACTTCCAAGTCCCCTGTTATAAGGCACCTCTCTCAACCTACATTTGACACACTGGAGACGGGCAGCCCGCGCGGCCAATGGGCGGCAGCCGTTCGGCCCGGGGGCGGGACGGAGCGCCGCGGCACGGCCAATCCGCAGCGAGGAGCCCCCCCCTTTTCCTCTGGCTGGGGCAGAGAATGTTGACAGATCCCGATCTCCGCTCTGATAGGCTGGCCACTATAGTAACAATTTAGAAGCCGAAGCTTAGCAACAGCACGTGGTGGCCCGGCCCCCGCGCTCGCTGACTGGCCGGCTTTTTGCATGTTAAGCAGGTAGCGGCAGCTGATTGGCCCGCGTGAGGCCATGCAAATGAGGGCGCGCCGTGGGCCAATGGGGCGGCAGGGGTGTGCCGCGCGGCGGGCCGGCGGGGAGGCAGGGAGGGGGGGAGCCAATGGGCGGGTGGAGGCGTTGAGTTGCCGTGAGGAAGCGCGGCGACGAGAGGGGCCGGGCGGCAGCTCGCCTAGGCACCGGGGCGAAGTGCCGCCTCCCGTTACCGCGGGGCTCTGCCGGGGCAAGCGGAGCCGTGAGGCTCGGGAGCAACGGCCTCAACTTGCGCCCATTCACCTCGACGCCTGCTCGCTATTTTTGGTGACCGGTAATTAAAAAAAAGCACTTACTACAAGCACAATACCGGCGGTTAACAGGAATAGCCTCAGCTGGAACAAAAAGGTGTGTGGCGGGCTGCGACACCCCGGCTCCGCCGCGGGCAGCCCCGAGGCAGCAGCCAGGCTGGGACCGCCAGCTTCCCCTTCCCAGTGCGGTGCTTCGGGGCAGACTCGGGCTCTCGGAGCTCCGCTTTACCAGCCCCGCCGGAGGGCGGGGAGGCAGCAACCGGCCTCTCACGGCGACGCCTCGACTACCGCACCTCCTGGGGACGTTACCCGCCATCTCCCCCTCAGCGCTTCCTCCCAGCTGCCTCCCTCCGCTCCGGACAAGCCCCTTCCGCTCTCAGGCAGCCACCCGGGGGCCGTCGGCCGTTGCAGGCCGGGCGAGCGCGGAGCGCCGCGGGCCGCACTTCGCAGACGCTCCCTGGGCCGCCGCGGTCACGCGGGCGGCGCGGAAAGGGGCGCCAAGACCCCTCCCTCCCGCCGCTGGCCGGGCCGCGCATGCGCGCTGCCGCCGGGGAAGCCGCGGTGGGGAAGCCGCGGCGGGCGGGCTGCGCACGTCGCGCCTTGCCCGGAGCGCGGCACGCGCGCGCCCGCCCGCCCGCGCGCGGCGTAACGTAACGTGACGTGACGTGGCCGCGCAGCCGGTGGTTGCGCCCCCGCCGCCTCCCCGTGGGGGCAGCGGTGGCGGCCGGGGCCTCGACGGGCTTTGGGCCGCCGCCGCCCTGGCAGGTGGTTTCGTCCCCCAGATTCAACGTTTTCCCAGTAACCAGGAGGCCGCTGGGCTCTCCGGGCCGTGGGGAGGGGAGCGCGGCCGGGGGCTCCGGGCTGCCTCCGAGGGAGGCAGAGGACATGTGGCAGCAGGCCGTGAGGGGAGCCCCCCTCGAAGACGCCATCTTCCTCGCTCGAGGTGGCGTCGAGGGGAGGAAAGTCCCGTCTCCCCTTCAGGCGCCAGTGCATTTCCTCCGCCGAGCCTCGCCACGGGCGTGGGGAGCATGGGCGGCATCGACAGGGCCTTGCCTGGCTGCCAGGTCAGCCCGGCCCAGCAGGGAGAGCCGAGCCTGCGCGCCGGGGTGCTGCCTGCACCAGGCAGCGTCCGCTTTGTACGGAGACCATGTCACGATGAGACCCGCTGGGCAGTTCGGGCTCGGCCCTCGTGCATCTCGCTGCAGGATGGGGGGCTATTGGCGTACCTGCGAGGAGGCTTCCCCTCGCCGCCAGCAAGCAAGGGGATTCCTGAAGCCAGCTTGCGTTTCAGGCAGCTTTCAGTACTGTTTCTGCTTATGATCAGGGATATAATTCTGAAGAATGTTGGCTGACTGAAGAAAAAATCTCATGCTTTCATAGTGGAAAGTATGAAAGAAGTGAATCAGCATGAAAAAGATGATACAAATAGGATGCCAGAGATCTGTGTAAAAATGTGTCTGTTACCTATGGCTGTGACCCCTTGCAGTGTGCAGGCGAGAAAAGAAAACAGCAGTACTGCAAAACTATGCGCAGAGATTTAAAAGAATTACTAAACTGTACACAACAAAATCTTCTAACCTGAAGGAAAAGAAACAGAGAAAAGCTCTCAGAAATGCAGTCAGAATCATCTGCCAGCTTTCCAACCCTTGCCAGCATATTCAGCTGCCTTTTGTCATCTGGATGCACAGAAGCCATCTACCAGAATAGTCTGGCTCCTGATGTACAGACTACACTGAACAGGAAGGAGCTTAGCACCTTTCCTGTCCACACCATGCTATCTGCACTGTTAACTTTGCCTTCTTATCTCAGATAGCTGCTGCACAGCTGTTGCCTAAAAACTCATTTATTTCAACATGAGCAAGACATTTTAAAATATGTACACTTTAAGCTATGCTGTGATCAGACATGAGTATGTCTTCAGGCTGAAAGGGCTGAGGCCTGTAATCAGTCCTCATGCAGAACAGCACTTAGGCACACAAGTGCACCCACTGATTTTAATTGAACTATTTGAATAAGAGCCATTCAGCATGTAGGAGGGCTGCAGAATATTGACCACTATGTTTATTCCATGGTAAAAGATGTCAGCTCCTAAGAGGCAACAGTTTCCCTTTAAGAGGAGAGTAGCCATTCAGCTTGAAATAAGAGTTACACTTTACCTTTTTTACAGGATTGTGGTAAAACCACATACACATTGCACCCCATATTTTGCTAGTCTCTATCTTGTTGCCTCAGGTATGGTGGTGTAATACAGCTGTAGAACACTGCTGGAACAGATAGTGTTTTACAGCCATTTGGCCCAGGTATCAGGAATGAGACAAGACACAAGGTAGTAAAGAAAGCAGTATTGTGGTTGTAATTTAAGAGAATTTTATATCTGCTTGGAACAAGAGTAAGTGAATCCATGAATTACAAGACAGAAGAGAATTTGATGTATAGATTACAACAGTAAAAAATTGCCCTAAGATTTTTCACCTGCTGCTTGAACTGTTGAAATTCAGCTGCGTGAGGGTGAGATTGTAACATCTTCACTGTAAACCTAGTCCCTTTTCATTGAGATTTATGGGAGTTTTTCTGTTGGCTTTAACTGGAAGTAGAATTAGACACTGTTTGACATAACTCTATTATGGAATGAGATGAAACCATATATGCATAGGTCTGTGTTGGCCACAAAAGAAAGAAAGTTCCCTTTGCCTGACCACATGCATAACACTTAGTAAAGAAAATGCAAACATACAGCTGGGGCAAAACTCCTTCTCAGCTATAGCCACAGTGATCTAACAGTGTCTCAAGTTTTCAGAGCATCTATCATGTCTCTTAGTCTATGTGTCTACATATAACTTTAAACTGTGTTGTTCACATGCTGTGTCAGAAAGCAAAATGAATGTGATACAATTGCCAGTGCTGGCTCCACTCCATGTTGCTTGAGCCATTGCTCTCCCCTGCACCCCGTAGGACCCAAGTCCGACACATTTAACCTTTCCTGGGATAAAAAACATCAGACTCCATGTGATTCCACTTTCTTCTCTTATACAGAAAGTATTTCTTTTGAAGACAGTTGTTTTAAGATGATGAAGCACAATTTTGCATTGGCGTTTGCACTCTCCAGGGCCCTGTGCAACACACCCTTCCCTGTGCTGACGGAGTGTGTGGGGAAGGGACAGGCCACTGCAGCCAGCTGGACTACGTGCGTGAGTGAGTGTTAGGCGGTGCTGTTAAGGACTGCAAGATAGGGCCTAATGCTGTCACAAAAACAGCTGATTTCTGTTCGTGGTGGCTCTCTGCCTCCAGCGTGAGGCATATTAGTTTGTTTAAACAATGAGCATGTGCGTAACCACAGACACACACGTGCACACGCGCACACACAAACACACACACCCCCTCCTACTGATGACATCCAGAGTAAATGTTTTATCCGCATGAGTTTAGGAGGGACACTGTGTGGATTGGCTCATACTGAACAAATGCTGACAGACTTTTATCTGTACATTTGCTCTGAAGGGGCTATTCCATGCAGTGTGCAGCAATATGTTAGAGAACTTTTAATAGTTTTACCAAGATTATTTCTCCTAGAGTGAATTCAGCTGAGCCTTTCTCAGGAGGCACCATAAAAATTTCTAAAATGTCTAGAATGAATTGGTCTGGATCAGTTCTTTTTTACACCAGTAAGAACTAGGACTAGCTTCGGTGAGGTCAGTGTGGATGCACAGGTGTAAAAGGGATGTGAAAGAAGATCAGACTGAATTACTTTAATAACTGAAGGGCATGCTTTAAGATATACATACGCCCAAAGGCTTTGCAGATTTGCGTCTCTAAATAGCTTTTTTCCATTTCTGTGAACATGCAGCAAGAACAGCTGAGTGCTGAAGAAACAGCTGGCCTTCAGTGATAAAGGGTAGCTGTCGTTTCATGGTAAAGTTTACAAACTTTTTATTTAGAAACAGAAGGGAGAGCCATCAGTAGCCACACCCCACAACCTGCACTGTCTGTGGTTTATCCACTGCCTGCACTTTATGATGGGAGTGATAGTATTTACATTTTCAAATGGTGTAAGTCAGGCCTTTTCCAAGAACTGTCAGTTGCCCTGTGGTGTGACATGCCGTGAGATCAGTGACATCGGAACTGCTGACTGTCCTGAATTGTAATGCAGGAAGAGCTCTAAAGCGGAGAATCCACCATTTGAGAAACTTCTTCATTCACTTTTCACCATGTACACCCTTAAAGGAATAATCAGTCCTTACATGCTTTTCGGATTTGAGTCAGTGCAGCTACTGCATTTTTTTTTCTTTTGTCTCTTTAAATTCCTTACTATATCTTATCCCCATGTCAAGACCTTGGCCTCCCTCACTGTGCCTTGGAGTCCATTCCCCTGTTTTCCTTGGGTGTTGCAAGGCTTAGTTAATTAGCAAGAGCTCTAGTTCTCTTCCCACACAGGAGGGGTTCTGCACTCAGAGCTGGCACTGGCAAGTCTCAGCTCTTTGTCTCAACATCTCAAATCCTGTTTAGTTTCTCATCTAACCTATGATTCAGCTCCTTAACTCTCCTTCCTAGATATGGAAACCAGAACAGCTGGAAGTTGAATAGAGCAGAGCTTCAGAAATAACAGTTCTGGCAGTGCCCAAGCCCAATTTGAGACCTTTTGGCTACATCTGCACTGCTAAGTAAAGCGGGGCAAAAGACCATTCTCCAGCCCTGAACCCAGATGGCAGAGGGTCACTGCAGCCACTTGACCCTGGGTCTCCTCTGGGCTTGTGGTGGTGCACATGTAGCTTTCAGTCATAGACTTCATTTTGTATGTGGTTTGGTTTTAGGGGGTTTTTTTTGGTTTTTTTGGTTTTTTTTTTTTTAGGATCAAAGGGTCTGAAGTAGCAGATGTGCTGCAGCCCACCAGAGAGCTGCTTTCAGAGTCTAAAACAAAGGTTATGTGACATGCGGGTGTTTGGGGTGTTGTAGGGTATCAAGTTGCTGATACAGTGTTGAAGGACTGTGTAGGGTGGAGAGAGTCACGTCAGTGCAGTCCTATCTGTTATGTCTTTCTGGACTGGTCCTTGGCCTGTGATACTCCTTGAACTGTTCCCAGGCGTTGATTTGGAGAATAGCCTGGTCCAAGGAGCGTGACAACAAGCACAGATAATGTGGGGGTCCTACGGACCTGAGTCACTGCCATGGATTTGGGTTGGTGGGTTCTGTACGTGATGCTTGCCAGCCTAGCTTGCTGCATGCTCGTGATCAGGCATGTGCTGCACTGACTGAATCACTGGCTTTCCCTATGTCTCCATATTTGGGGGGAGATTTAGCTGGGGTTTATGAAATCCTATGGAACAGACATGCTTGAAAGTCACATCTGAATAACATTAGTACTTCAAACTGAGTGCCAGTCTCTTCTATCATTCATTTCTTGTTACAGCAATTATGAAAGACATTATCTGTATGTTATAGTCCTCCAAGAGTTTGGCTGAAGGAACGCTGAATCCCTCCTCCTCCAGCACTCCTCAGCCAGTGAGCTACTTGAAACAGCGAGTGAGACATGCAGATCCCTGCCTTCAGGCCCTGGAGCCATTTCTGTGGTGAGGCATGAAATTATTCTTAACTGATTGAAGTGAGGCATAGATTAATAAGCTTGAGAGACACTGGTTTACTATATCTTCCTGCTCCATGTCAACTCTACTTAAACCATGTCTGACTATTTTAGATAGCCTTTTCCCAAAAATCTTCACTGATGGGGCTGTTCTCAAAGCACTTTGCAAAGGACAGTAATATCACTACTTTCATTTTAAAAGAAAAAAAATGGAGTTACAGGTGAAACAGCTTGCTAGTGTCACTCAGCAAAGCCAGGGAAAGAGCTGGGATTGGGACTGGATATCCTAGTTCCCAGTCCAGAGCATTAGGCTTTATGATGCACTGTTAAGGATGGATTTGTATGGTTTTTGATCTGAATCTCAGACACATCATGGCCTTATTACATTTTCTTGGCATAGAAAAGAGACCTTGTGTACATTTGTATCCCATTGAATTTCCACAAAGTATACAGACTAGTGCAAATACAAAGAGGCTTTGAGGAAACCATAATGCAGACCCATTTCATGTTAGTGTTTCTTTGGGGGCATGGGCATCTGTCTAAAGTCACTGCTTGAATGAGCTGATGAATTAAGCATTTCTCCTTTAACCAGGAACATTTGCAGTCAGGCCTTATTGTTAGGTTACTTTGAAATGAGCACATCATATGGAAGTAAAACCATGCTCTACCTCACTCTTAAGATCTCATAGGCTGCCTTGATGCTTACCACTGTTGTTGCAGTCCAGAACAGATACAGAAACAGCAGGCTTGCACTCACATATTAGCAAACAGAAATAAAACCAGTCCGGCTTTCAGAAGCAGAATGTCCATTTTAAGGGGAGAGGGAGGCAACTTAGGCTTTTTAAATAAAAAATTTCAATCAATAGTAACATGACTTAAATGGCATCCATCCTATGAACATATAAAAGTAACATTTTCTTACCCAACCTACCTGCTTACCATGTATCTGTGACTGATGTCTACCGAGTTTACAGGAAGAAGCCCCACAAATTTGTATTGCTGTTAGGTCTAAAAAGCCAAATAGGTAAGGAAGAATGAGTTCATGTGTCATATGTAGACTAATGCAATTGTTAGCTGCCATTAGTTTCTAGAATATTTATTACAGATGAGGAACTGAGAGAGAAAAGCTAAAAAGAATCTGAACATAGAGATCTCTCACCTAAATACCTAGACATCCCAAATCAATGGAGTTGTAAGCTGAGTAAATCAGATTTTGAGATGAAAAGGAAAATAGAGATGGACCCCCAATTACTTTTCACACAGCTATTTTCAGGAGCCAAGATATGTGCATACATATATGAAAGAACAGTTTTCTGTTCATCAGAGGATAGTTATCCATAATATATTCACAGTCCTGCAGTAAATATGTAAGTAAATTGTTGTTTTTATTCCCAGTAGGGAAAAATTAATGACTAATGCAGCAGATGCAAAACTACTATAGGTAGCAGAATTCGGTTACTCACTTGCAGTAGCTGTGAGCAGATCCAGGCGAGCCTCCCACTGGAAGAGTGCAGGTGCCTCCCATATTGTGCAATAATGATAATACTGTGCATTTCTGTAGTGTGTCCAACTTGTGCATCTTAGCCTGCTAGGTCAAGATTTGCCAGTTCAGACCCTTAATGGATAGTAGTAATTAAGTAAGTAAAATGCTGTTCAGCTGAATGAGAGGGGAATCAATAATGATGCTAAACCTCATACTGCTGGTATAGTTGGGCCGGTATTACTGTGGTAGAGATAAGACACCTGGTATATCAGTACACACATTCGAGAAAAGATCAAAACAGCGCAGGTGGTAAGTAACCTGGACAGTTGCCTGCAGCACCTAAAATTAGGGATCAGCATAAAGACTTGGCAGATGAATAGTCAGCAGATGCTCCCTTATCTCTCTATTTGCTTTGGAAGTTTGGGACTGACCCAAAACATGTTGAAATCAATTTGTATCTTCCTCTTTATTTTGATGATAGGCTACGCACCAGGCTCTGATCAGTTGTGGGCCTAATTAAATGATTTTACTCAGTGCAAGCTAATTGCCCCTATGGAGGACTGAAACTGAATGCTAAATGAGCAGTCTATAAGAAATGTGTTTGTAATGTATGGTTTAGAATAAAAAATTATGGGTTTGATTTGACAATTTCCCCACTGTCTTTTACTGGTATAACTACTGAAACTAAGTGAAGAGTCAGGCAAAATGAATGTTAACAAGCTCCCTTCCTTATGCAAAAAGGCTAATGCAAGCAGGAAATTGCCAGCTTTCAGTGTCCAAGAGAGAAGAGAGGCAATGCATTTAAATTGCATCAGGGAGGTCAGATATGGCCAAACCAGTCTAACAATAAGGATGGTGAAGCACTGGGATAGATTACCTGAGGGGGTTATGGGATCTCCAGCATGAGAAGTCTGTAAGGAGAGCTTCAGCAGGCATTTGCTGGGAGGGACGTGGTTGCTGCTGTTGTTGGCAGGGGATGGAGCACCTGGTCTCCAGAGGTGCCTCCAGACACCTCCCGCCACGCTCTTGTCTGTGACCGGATGGAGTTTTGCACCAGTCTGGAGAAAAATGCACCACCTTCTGGTGACAGGATATTTGCTGGTCTTGAACAAGGCAAAGGATGTAACACGAAAACGTGAAATCTGCAGTAATTAATTAGATAATGGGAAATCAATCATGCTAATGAGCGTGTAAGTGTTGGCAGACTCTAACCATTGCTGTGTGAATGGCATTGATCTAGTAAATATCTTTTTCAGAGATTGGAGATGGAAGGTTATGTAAGTCTGGTCAATAAAGATAGTATGTGGTGCTTTCCTGTAATAATTTACTACTAAAGTTTCAAGCTGATTGTTGCTTTTAATGCTCTGCTTGAGATACTGGATTCCAGCAAAGGGGAAATCTTTGCTAAACAATCCAAAAACAATTCTGCAAGGGGGTGGAGGGGAAAAGGAAGAGCCTCCAAAAAGCACAAGCTTGCTCGAGGCAACCTTGCATGCAGAAAGATTGTCCAGGCTGCTGTGTCTGTTTGGGGGCAGAACAAAGCACACTGTGCAGCACAGTGGTTAGGACCCAGCCTTACAGGAGCCACACAGCATTACATTTGCTAAATGTGGTGTCTGCAAAATGCAAAAATTAAAAAGGGAAATCTTCATCCTCAGACAGATGTTATCGTGCAAGTATCACATGGAGTGCGAAGTCCTTTATGTCGATGCACTGATTTTAGCTTTGGGAGAAAAGTCATGTAGCAAGGTGCAAGTGACGTGGAGGAAAGTGGGGGGGGGGGGGGGAATGGAGAATTTAACCTGCTTGGTTTATTTATTTTCCTTCCAGGTTTCTGTAGGTTTATTTTCTTGCCATTTATTTGGCTCTGTTTCTCTGATCCCGTCTGTCCTGTTTTTGTTTGCCTTCCTTTGTTGCCGGTTGTTTCACGCTGGTTCCATTCCTCTCCTTTTGTGTGACAGATTCTTCGCCTGAGCCATGTCCAAGGTGTTAGGCTCCCTGCAGTCACAGTACGGAGACTTGATACTGAGGACACAGCTTCCTGCTTCTCTCAGTGGCTGCATTGTGTAAGTGAGCCCACAGAAAAGGAATTTCAGGACATTACTTAATGGATTGTCCTTTTTCTAACTAGTCAGGACACTGGCAGCTCTTCACATCTTCTTTATTATTGCTACTTGTGATCCCCTAGTATCTACAGGCCCCTAAAGGACCAAGGCCCCAGTATTCTAGATGTTCTACACGCAGTAAGAGAGCATTTTTGTCTGAAGATCTTGCAGTCAAAATAGAGAAGACAGACAGAGGTATGAGAAAGGCGCTGTTAATAAATGTTCAATATACAGGGGAAAGTAGAAACAGAGGAATCCCCAGATCTCATCACTAGGGCTGAACTTGGATACCTCAAATGCCAGTTCAGGGCTTTAATCACAAAATGATCCTTCTTCTCTTCACTGGGATCACTGTAACACAGGCATGGACTTCCACTTTCATCTCACTTTCGGGTGTGCTAAGGATAGTAGAAAGTGGACCCACATCACAGAATCACAGAATGGTTGAGGTTGGAAGGGACCTCTGGAGATCATCTAGTCCAATCCCCCTGCTCAAGCAGGGTCGCCTAAAACATGTTGTCCAGGACCCTATCCAGATGACTTTTGAATACCTCCAAGGATGGAGACTCCACAGCCTCTCTGGGCAACCTGTTCCACTGCTCAATCACCCTCACAGTGGTGAGTGTGGGCCACCATCTTGCACTCAGTGGGAATGAGTCAGTGCTGGGATACTGTGGCCATACTGTGAGGGTCAACAGTGGGTGAGGGAAGCACTACTGCAATAGACTGTGTCTGGTGGGGGACAAAACCCCCAGCAGACAGCAGGTTCTTGGTCCACACCAGCTTGCGATGATGCAAGGTGAACTTATTCCAAAAAGCTACTGTGACTAGGAGAAGACCATACTGTAAGTCCATCTTGACATCAGATAGAAAAAACATACCTTATGACTCATTCCTCTGTTTACAAGCTTGCCTTTGCTTCCCAAATTAAGATACATGCTTTACATTAGGCAGAGAATATGATGGCTTAATGAAGAGGAGGTAGGAAGTAATACATTAGTGTGACATCTGTTTTAATTATTTGTTTGTACCTTTGACATCTAATTAAATACATTACACAAAATGCACACATGAGGGCTCTCTGTGGAGTATCTGTTTGGCTTTTTAAAACTTTGCTTACCTGTGGAGCCTACTGTTTATTGTATGATGCTTTTTGCCACTTAGGCACTATGCTTAATCAGATTTGTAAATTAATTCCCTCATGGGGTTTCTCTTTGTGTGCTCAGAAAGCATAAAAAGTGTTCATGACACGCTTCAAAACACACACTGGTTGCATTAGTCATCCTCTCAGCATAACACTTTTATGGAGAACACTTTAGGTTAAAAAAACCATTTCCTTTAATCCAGATTCTTTCCCCCACTTTTGAGCCCTACAGTTATGCTACATGTTAGTAAACAGCTACGTGCCACACAAAGGCTGTAATTTTTTTTGCTGGAGGAAAAAGCTACTATTCATTTCTTGAAATATCTATGGATTTTTTTATGATTTATTCCCCTGAAAGCATTTTCATACAGGAACTTTGCCTTCTCCTGACAGCTGGAAAGCCGGTTTTTAGAATCAGCACTGCTGAATCATGGCACACCTTGTGCCTGCTTTCCTTTCCCCAGCTCTGCAGTCTCAGCCCATGGTGTGGCGGGCTGCAAGGCCAGGGACAGATAGGACCAGGCAGCTTTGATGGGGAGTTTCAAACACTTCTTCAGTGCTGCCCACATCTTCACTGACGGACTGTCTCACACACCCACCTCGTGCGCCACGTCCCGTCCTTGCCACAGTTGTTTGAAACACCTACTAGTCAACAAACCACTTCTGTGGCAAACATTGCAATGTAGGAAAAGAAGATACATAAAAGAAGCTGTAGCTGATGTTGGTGAAGAGGAGGAGGTGCCCATTGGCAAGAGGGAGGACTGCTGTGGTCACTGAACCACAGTTTGAGAACTACAGGGACAGCAAGCTGCGAAAGCTGACCCTAGGGGAGATACTTCCAGAAGCCAGAGAAAAATACGCCTGTGGTCTTCTCTTTAAGTCAATGGGACCCAAGCTAAAAATCTCTCCTCATTATATTGGAAACTTCCCCCTTGTACCCTCTAGGCAATCCTATCTACTCCTCCCCATTCCCCCCCCCCCCCCCAACACACACACACACACACACAAATGCACAATCTCTCAGGCCCTTCGTGTTTCAAAGGAGACAAGTAAATGAATCTCAGCTCTCAATTTCCTAATTATGCCAAAACATAGAACTGGACTTTCAGAGGCTCAAAAATGCTGAAGTGTTTGGGGGGAAAAAAAAAAAAAAAGGCCAAGAGAAGACCTGAAACCAAATGGGGATTTCACACTGCTGATGGGGATCTCACAGATATTTCAAAGAGCTGCGGTGCTCTCACAGAATTGGTGTCTGACCACTTACTCTTGTGTTGATTTGCCATAACAGGTGTATGGTGAAGTGAGCTGTATCTTTGAGATAGGATGCAGTGGCAGAAAAATGTCTTGTCTGAAAGACCAACCCGTGATCCTGTAAAGAGAAAACATCATGTCGAATTGTTGCAGAGAGGAACTTGCTCAACACAACAGGAAGGAACCTGGCTCTATCACACTGCTCTCCGACGGGAGCTTGGGGACTTCTAGACATTTTTGCCCAAACCACTTCTTCTTTCTCAGTCTCTCTCATTCCCTGGATCTGTGCCTACTTCAGTGCTGTGGGTTAATCAGATGTCCCCAAGACTTCACCCAGTGTACACCAGTGCGGACAACACGGGCAGGAATACTGTGTGCGCTGCCTAAAGAATTAGGAATATTTGTGACTTCTAATAACTGGTATCTCTGTGGAATTTAAGTTGTCATTTTGTGGCTTGCAGATGGCCTGTGCCTGGACTAAGCACACAGTGCCATGCTATGCTCAGAAGAGGCATTGAAGGAAGCCGTGGTTTTCTCCAGGCTGGGAGCTTGTTTTCCCACTCCCTGCAGGCTGCAATGACTACGTTGACTACGACAGCCCAGGGACTGTTCTCTGGTCCAGAGGCCAATTGGCACAGCCAGGTTTGCATCCAGTAGAGCTGAACACTCCTACACCTCCTAGCACAGTGTGGCTTCGTCCAAATGGCCATCTGGGATTAGTCCCAGGCGACTTGGACTCAGCAAGATGCATTCAAGATGTGTGCAACATCTCTGCTCTGCTCTGGTGCCTGCAACCGCAACAAATGCCTGGGATGGAGCGCCAGCAAGAAGCTTTACCCATGGGCACCTGTACGATGCTGTGGCCACCCCCCTCTGAGGTCCACAGTCACTGCCCCGTGTCACCGCCTGTTGCCATGGCTGTTGGGGCCCTTCCTCATAGTCTTTGGACACCTGTGGAGGCCAAGCACATCTGATCAGTGCGGTTGCTTTTCCCCTTCTCCCTGGTTTCACATGTCCTCTCTCAAATCTTTTCCTGCTTGCCAGCTGGTACACTGCACCTGCTTTAACCTGTTCCAAATGTTCCTTCATTAGGAAACAATTTTGGGAAACGGGAGGATTATCCACCAAAATGCACATCAAGGGTCAGGTGGGCTGGTGGCGAGTGTCCGCCCACTGCTGCCTTTAGCTGGTAGGTCTGTAGCTCCTTGTATCGGTACCTTCAGAGTCCTCGTTTTCTCCCACTTTCCGTATCACACCAGCCTGTAAGTGTCCAACTATAGCTTGTCTCTTGCTCTTTCCCTGCTAAGACCTTTTTGTAATTTTCTTCCTTTCCCTTGTGGCACAGTGGAACGAGGTGAAGTGCATTTTATTCTGAAGGAAGCAGGGCTCCCCCGTTCTGGTGAGTTCTGGGAAAAAGTGCCACAGTTTTAGGCCAGATGCCAAGAAACCCATGTCACTCACAGGCACAACTCGCATTTGTTTCCTTAACAGTTCCTTTGTGCGCTGGCACACCGTCAAGGTCACAGGGAGAGGGGAAGTTCATCAGGCACTGTGGGCCAGGCCTGCAGACGGCTCTGAATTTTAAGACGAAACCATGAACCGTGGAGGGCTGACTCTGGCAGCAGAACATGGGCAGGACTTTTTCTCTACAGCCTGTGCTGTTGCTTTTGTATCAAACTGTTCAGGTCCTGTAGATTAATATTAATGTTTCCATTTTATACATGGGGAAACTGAGCTTAAACATGCCACGCTGAAAGTTGGAAATATCATGAGGACCTGAGTACCTTCACTCTCAGGGCCGTCCTTGACCTGCAAAACCACAGCGGGCTGGGTCAGCAGCTGATGTAAATCTAGCAGAGCTGTGCTGTCTGCAGTGCAGTTGCACCGGTTTGTCCTGGTTGGGGATCTGCCCACTATCCACACCAGTCTGCCCTCAGCCCCACAGTTCATTTTCTCCCTTTTCACCATGTGCTGGAAATCTCTCCCTCATATGCAGATACAGCAGTGAGAGTACAAACAGGCCAGTTTATGTTTTAAATTAGAATTTGAATGTGAACACCTTTAAATATCATCAGTGCTCAGACCAGAGGTTCCCGCTCAGGTTCACCTCTATTCAAACCCATCTTCACATTGGCCAGAATAAGCCCTTGTGCCAAACCTCCACCAGCCCCAAACCTCACTCTCTCTTCCCGTGCACAGAGCAGAGTGTGGAAAGTGGTGTCTTTATGGCTTTCCAGTCCCTGCTTTATCCAAGAGGATGTTTATTTTCTGCAAAGGAAAATACGATCATATGTCATGCTAGAGGAAAACAAAATAGGTCTACACAAGGCCAAAATGATTTCTGGTATGAGTCTATGGGGAGGTGTCATCAAAACTGAACTTGGGTCATCAAACCAAACTCTAATTTAGATACCCATCACTAGTGGACAATTTTAGGGGACTAATGGAGGGATGGAAAGATGCAAGTTCTCAGTTTTGTTCAAGACCTGCTGTGTCACATGAACAAGTCACAGTTTTAGTGAGATTTGGTTTCCCCATATAGAAAGTTGAATGCTAATGCTGACCAAGTTGAGCTCTCTGAATGAAAATAATATGACACTAATGCTAAGGATGCTACACACTTTTAGTGATCTGCTATTGCAGCTCACTGAACGGTGCCACATGGCATCACTGCATGATGCTCCTCCGGCACATTTGTTATTCCAATGAAATTTAGTTCCTCCAAAATGCTATATAAACTGAAGCTGTAAAGGTTGTCCTATATTACTGTGAGAATTAGAAATTAATGGCAGCATTAGCTAGATAAAGCAGATGGGCTTTTCAGGTGGGGAGGCACCTTACCATTCCCCCCTAATGGTGGCCTTGGGGAATGATTTGGAGAGTCACAGACCAAAGCGGCCGGACTCCACCAGGCTCCTTCCGAATCTTCCTCTTGTCACTCACCATTGCTCAATTGTGTGTATCGTGGAATTGGTAACAGTGCACATTTTAGCCTGAAATTGCCCTGTTCCCCTTTGTTTTCCTCTTATCATATTACACATAGCAAACATTTTGGTCTGGGTACATTTTTTTATTTTAGATATTTCTCATGACAAAATATTTCTAAGCCTAGATACCTTTTTACCTTATTGGGAATATTCATTCAGCAATTACCTTTGCCAAATACTATGTGGTGCAAGCAGGTGTTGCAGCCTTACTTTCAGCCGTATGGAAAATACATTTCATTTCTGACAGCAATCCTGCTGTTTCAGTCGAAGGCTACCCCATGCAGAGATAGGCTGGTTAGATCAAACTGTACTAATTGCAGAGTGATTTTGAAATCTGTTCCACTTACAAACAGAATGAATCTAACACTTTGTAACATTGAATTAACAAAGGTCACATTTCATAAATATTACAGAACAATTTTCATAGATAATGCAGCAGGCTAGTTAATGATTAGAGCAGTAAACTCCTGACGTAAAGCCATCAAGAATAAGGGACATATTTTTACAGCTTCCATTACTCTTGCCCTAGGAATCCTAACCAAAGCCTGCAGAAATTATCAGGGCCCAAAAGATCTTTAAAATTTAGCCCATCAAACTGTTCAACTATCGGACTATTTCTAGTCTTTCTAATGGCTTTTGGATAATAAAAACAAAAACTACAAAATTCAAGAGACTTTAGAATATCAGTTAGATTCCCAGCTGGGAAATAAGTCTGTTGGTTTCAATCCAGTTTTTCTGGACTCTGCTATCAAAAAAGCAGCCTCCAGAATTGGTGGGAGCTGGCACAGCTCAGGCTAAGCAGAGATGTAATTCTCCCTCTTGCTCTGACTGCTGGAGCTGCCAGGTCAGGGCAGAAGATTTTAGTAAAGCTCTGTTTCTGGTCCTAGGACTGACTCTAGAGTTTGGTACCCCTTGTGGGACTGGGTCTGACACCGTTTCTTATATTCAGTGGTATTCATCTTAGCAGTGGTAACGTCTACGGGATTACCTCTGTAGTGAGGTAGTATTACATCTAAGAGAAGGTGATGGAACCAAATCCTGTGTGAGTTCACATTGCTCAGAGATGCGAAAACAGAAATCTTGGGCCTGTGTATAAAGAGAGGACTTAACAGCAGAGAAGGTAATTGTCCAGGATTTAATTAGGCATGCTTTATATCCACTGGCTGCACATATTTCTCAGTAGGGTTTTATCTACTGTGAGCCACTTATGCCTAAATCTGATGCGCTAGAAAATCTTGGTATGAAACTGTAGGACAACTGTCATCCAACAGGGCTTAAGCATGGAGGGCTTGGAAACCAGCAGAATTCCA
The DNA here is from genome assembly GCF_036370855.1 of Dromaius novaehollandiae. NCBI lineage: Eukaryota > Metazoa > Chordata > Aves > Casuariiformes > Dromaiidae > Dromaius > Dromaius novaehollandiae. The sequence goes on along the minus strand of NC_088101.1, from coordinate 78,563,795 downwards.
GCAGACATTTTATATTTTCTCCATTCAGAAGAAATCCCCGGGGGACGGAAACTGGCTAATGTCGCTCTGCAGTGTGTTTTGAGGAAAATGAAATATAAAGCATGTTTTGGAACAAATATAAAGCATGTTTTGGAACATACCGCAGTATCCAGACACTTAGGCAAAGAGGTGGAACCAATTACGTCTCCTTTTGGGAAAGCTGTTTGGAGAGAGGAAATGTGAGTTGTCCGCACAAAGACAGCAAAGATTCACTTGCCTTTATGACAATTCATAAGCTCCATTTTTAGATGCTCATGACCCGAGGCCATTCAGAACTTAAAATAATAACTTATTGCAAATCTAGCACAATTGAAATGAAAAAAAAAAAAACCCAAGTAGCAGCTCAGCTAAACATAAAACCGCCTCACTTGTGAAAACCAGCCAAAACCAGCAGCAGCACCACAGAGTCGCAAGAAACCTCGAAGGCTTTTCCCACAGCTGGACCCTGGTGGATGGTGACAGGAAGAGGTTTCCAGGATCACTGCTCCCTGGAGGGCTCACCCTGCCCACAGTCAGCACTTTCTCCAGCCCTGCCTCTGCCCCAGCTGGAATGGGCTGAAAAATAACTGGAAGTTTCTTGTCAGAGCATATGCACAGCACAGCCAGTTCTTCCCCTGACAAATGAGCAAAAGAAAAAAAAAATCACACTGTCATTTAAAAATAGCTTCAGTAAAAATACAGCAGGGACTGCTTTCTGCCCAGCAGAGATCGGTGACTGATTACGGCGTGTTATCAGGGTACTCGGTGCTGGATAAAACCTGATCCTTGCTGCAAGGCATTTTCATTCAAAGGGATAGATTACGGTTTTGTGACAAATGCTTGAGGAACTTAAGAAGTTTTCTGATAATGCAGGAGTTTGAAACAAGGGTTTTCTGCTCCTCGCCTGCAATGCAACTTCAGATAAGCTACATGTGGTCTGATCCTGCAAAGCCACATTCTTGGAGTTTGTCGAGATAGGGACAGCAGAGCAGGGCGTAGACACTATTCCTATCCCAAATCCATTCCGTGGTCATGCCAAATGTGAGCTGGCTTATTCCACTGTCAAAGCAGGGGGAGCTACCTTGTGCAAAAGTGATCCCGGCCCTGGAATTTAGAAGTGAGAGCAGCCGTAAGGGATGGATGCAATTGTAAAGTTTGGCCTGCATTTGGAGGCTTCCACAAGTGATGTCTGTGCCTCCTACCAGACTCTGGAGGTGTATTTTGTGATCACAGACTTTACCACGTGATTTGGGAAGCTGATCCATTGGTCTCTCCTGCGGGGTCATCAGTGTCGTTTTAAAAAAATTACATGTAGATGCAACAATTTTCAAATGGCAGAGCTCATGTTACGTGACCTGAGATTTGGGGTCACTACAACTTTTAACAGTATTTCTGGTCTTCAGCCTCTCAATTCTACTTACACAATGAATTCAGGTGCTGCATAGAGATAGCACACCTAGAATGTTTATTAAAAATGAATGTCATTTTCTTGCTCTGTTTACTGTAAAGCACATAGAGCATCATTTAATTTCCAACTTTTATTTGTATCCATTTGCATTATGCCAGTTATTTCACCCAAAAGGGGAATGAATATTCACTAGCTGAAGAAAATTGAGCAATGAACCAAAAAGCACTGATCTGTTTCAGGAACACTTGGGCATATTTCAAGATGAAAGAAGAAATGGATGGAATGAAAGCAATGGAGAGCTTCTGGGTTGTTACCATTTGCTCCTTCATTGCAGTCCTCTCAAGACTGACCTCAGCTCACCACTCATATAAACCTTCATAGTTGAAGACACTGCTGAAATCCAGAGGCTTGAAGCATCGTCAGTAATTAAAAACAATTACATTAAAAGTAAAGCAACTGGAAAAGTAACTTTGCTAGGTCAAGTGTCATTCCCATGACGCTAAGATTAAAGATCTTTCCTGTTTTTATGTAGTATCTCCTGACTGCATTTTTTGTGTGACTGCGTTAGCAAAGCACATCACGGTGAAAACACATGCAAAAAACCCTACCTGAAGAGACGAATCAGATAACACGGTTAAGCACTCCAAAGTAGGGGAACTACCAAGCTGGGGTAGCCCTTGCAGCTTGCGCCTACCCACAGGTGTGCGTGCCTCTGACACAGGTTAATCACATCATCTGCGGTGCACGTGCTGGGGAAAGCAGAGTCCGTGCCTCCGCCAGCAAGGTGCATGCAGGGCCGCTCGCTCGGCTGCCTCTCGACCCCCCATGCTGTACTGCAGGCCACGCTGTGGCAAGGGCTGTCCTAAATAGGGGAAGGAGAAAGAGCCCTCTTCTGCCACATAGGGCAGCAAATAAAGGCTGTATGATGGCACCAAGAGGCATAAATCGGAATTATCTGTCACACTCCATATTTGCCCACAGCCATTTCTCCATCCAGGCTGAGTTGAAGTTCAGAGTCTCTGAGTCAATGGTTGCACTAAAAAGAAGGAAAAGAAGAAATAACAACACAGGAGATGTAATGGTAAGATGGTGAGAAGGCATTGATGCTTGAGGAAAATCTTGAAATGCATCCCCCTAGAAAGTTGTGCCGAGGTTGTGCCATTGCAGAAACAGAGAAGGTGTTTTCCTACTTCCCTGAGAGCCCAGAACTGGCTCTGAGATCTGCTTTCTTTAACATATCTTTCAGTGTCAATTTTCTGGCTTTTCTGCATGAAGAAATGGAAGACTTTACCCTGACATGCATCTTCCGCAATTCCAGGGCATTCAGTCTTCTTTTAAAAAAGTCTGCAGAACTTCTAGCAGTTTTCAGTTAAAGCTCAGCCCATCCCAAGGGAACCTGTGGAACAAGGTCAGCTGCACATCCTCCTGGAAGCAGGCAATGTCTGTGCCGCTAAATAGTTCAAATTCCTCCTGGACACCAATGCGGACTTGAAGATCTACTGGAAACCTGACACGGAGGTTAGTAGTGTAAGACATGTGGCAAGCCAGGGGACCTCTTCTGACTAGTAACAAGCCAAGTCAAAACCTCAGTCCTGACCTCACCTCTGGATCCATGCCATGCCCTAACCAGTCTCAACAGCCTAAATGTGGGGAAGGTCACAGTCCGGGGGGCTCTGCCTGCTTCGGAGAGGCATCCTTTGGCTTGATATTCCTGGCGTGGAGCTATTGTGGTCTGTGGTATTAGAAGGTCCTTTTACTAATTTATCTCCACAGCTCAGGCATCGGTTGTGGTACTGACCCTCTTGCTGAAAATGTCTGCCTGACTGCCCGAGTGTAAGTAACTCACTGCAAGCCAAGCCTCATCGCTGTTGTCTGAAAGCACAGGTAGGGCGTTGTTTCTTTTTACCCTCCGGTTTGGGTGACGTCCCCATGCCCATTCTCTTTCAGTCTGTTGGTATGTGAGAGGGTTAGCAGTAAAAAGCATGGCTTGCACTTCAGCAGCTTGCTCAAAACCCTGCCTAATAGCTTCTAGGCACTATGGGATGATAACTAAACCATCTTGCCCACATCCTATGGGTTTAGTAAGTGTTTCTCATATATGAGATCAAGACATTAAGACCATATTTTTAAGAGTTTGGCACCAACATTTCCAACTGAGAACAAAAGGAGTTGCTGAAAAATCAAGCCAAAAGTAACTTGCCTGTGAACATGATGTTCAGCGTAAATTGGGATCAGAGTGCCAGAGTTCAAAGTTGCTAACTCAGTCCCACTCCTCCAAAATTTGGGGTTGGAGACTGAGATTTATTTTTGGAAGGCTGGGCTCAAGCACACAGCAATCAAGACAACAACATCATCAATTTATTTTGTTTTCCCTGGATCACTCCTCATTGACTTGTTCCCATACTTTTCAGCAGCCTCCAGCTCTGTTTGCATTTTCCCTTTTTGTGCTTGTTCTGCACAGATAAGCTGATGGAAGAAAGGGTTAGGCAGAACAAAACAAACGTCCAGGTTCCATATTTTGAGAATTGTAGGAACAGTTTTTGGTACCATGTATTTTTTAGAGCAAGAAGTCATTTCTTTATGTCAAAAACAAAAGAAAAATCTGAAATGCTGAATTTCTCTCTACTGTAATCATGGTAATTGAAAAGAAGGTAACATTTGCCATCTGCTTCTGATGACACGTACACCCAAAGGGTTTTTCCAGCTGCCTAAAAGTTTGTCCTTGGATGTGACTGGTCTTTGCTCACTACTGCTAATGGTACCATTATCTGAGGCTATGGGAAGCTACAGCGACACAAAGGTTTTCAAATCCAGGCTTCACAGAGAAATAGAAGACATGTATCTCTTTAATCTGGTAGGCGAAAGAATGAAAAATAAATCATTCTGGTGACATGTACTTGCTGGCCATTAATTCCTTTGAGGATTTTGTATTGCTTCCAAGGCAAATACAGGATTAGCTGTTGGAATGGGGAACAGTGTGGGATACAGATCTAGGGGTTCTTTTAACACAGATGTTATTTATTTAGCCATTGCAGGGCAAATCTCCTTACAGATGTAATTTGGTGTTTGTATGTTAATTGTGAAGTCTAGCTGCCCAATAGCACCCCATTATAAACTGAGAAAGCAGTGATCCTGCCCAGGCAGTGAGCACTGGGACAAGCCTACAGCTCTCAAGACCGGAGTGCTGCAATGGATGGGTACGGGCACCATAGGAAGGACAGGCCAGGGAGGCAAGGAGAGGGAGTTGCCCTTTATATGAGAGAGCAATGGGAATGCATGGAGCTCTGCTTGGAGGTGGACGATGAGCCAACTGAGAGTTTATGGGTCAGGATTAGCAGGAGGACCAACATGAGTGAACTTGTAGTGCCTACTACAGACCTCCTGATCAGGATGAAGAAAGACATGAGGCCTTTGGACAATTTGAAGTAGTCTAACAGTTGCAGGCCCTGATCCTCATGGGGAACTTAAACCACCCTGCTATCTGGTGGAGGGACAACACAGCAGGGCACGAGCAATCCAGGAGGTTTCTGGAGTGTATTGATAACATGCTGACACAGGTGATAGAGGGGCCAACAAGAGGAGATGCTCTGATGGACCTGATAGCTACAAAGAAGGAAGAACTGGTCAGAGAGGTGAAGGCTGCAGGCAGCCTTGGCTGCAGTGACCATGAGAAGGTGGAGTTCAGGATCCTGCAAGGAGGGAATAAGGCAAGAAGCAGGATCACAACCCCGAATTTCAGGAGAACAGACTTCGGCCTGTTCAGGGACCTGCTTGGAAGAATCTCAGCCCTGGAGAGAAGAGGGGTCCAGGAGGGCTGGCTGGTATTCGAGGATCATCTCCTCCAAGCTCAGGAATGGTCCATCCTGACAAGCAGGAAGCTGAGCAAAGGTGGCAGGAGGCCTGCATGGATGGACACACAGCTCCTGACTAAAACATAAAAAGGAATCGTGCAAGAGGTACACTGGGACTGTTCAGCCTGGAGCAGAGAAGGCTTGGGACCTTATCAATGCACATAAATATCTGATGGGAGGGTGTAAAGAGGACAGAGACAGACTCTTCTCAGCGGTATCCAGGGACATGATGAGAGGCAATGGGCACAGACTGAAACACAGAAAATTCCACTTAAACATAAGAAAACACTCCTTCCCTGGGAGGGTGATTGAGCAGTGGAACAGGTTGCCCAGAGAGGTTGTGGAATCTCCATCCTTGGAGGTATTCAAAATCCAACTAGACATGGTCCTGGGCAGCCTGCTCTATCTGACCCTGCTTGATCATTTCATTGGACCAAATGATCTCCAAATGTCCCTTCCAGCCCCAGCTGTTCTATGATTCTGTTATTCTATGGATGGATGTCAGATATCCTGCATATGCACCCCCTGTCTAACCAGGTTCCCCAGATGCTCTCTCTGAGTGGCATGTCCTGAGATGTCAGTCACCCTGTGAGGGCTTCTGCCCTTCCAGTGCAGCTGTTTGCTGATGTGCAGAGCTGAGCAGGGCAGAAAGCAACCTGTGTGTGAGAAGGCAAGTGGGTCTCAGTTGCGTTAAATGTTTCTGATGATTCACCCAGCTGTAGGGACTGCCCATCCCAGCTGCACCAATCGGTGGTGGTGTTTGGAAGTAGCGCTGCTGCTATAAGAATGCCACTATTTGTAAAAGCACTTTCAGGGCCTTACAGTGCCAGATATCCAGACGTGCTAATGCAAAATGCATTAGTCCAAGCAGCAGGAGCTCTGGGGCTGCTGGCGCCATTGAGTTCCACTCATTTCATCTTTATTATAAATACTGCATTGTCGTCTCATTCTTTTCTCTCATCCTCTCTTTAGAAAAGAAGTATAAGGCTCTAGTTGACTGGTCCCTTTGACTTAGTACAGTTGTTAAACCACAGGCAGTAAATACCTCTTTCAATTGTTTAAGGCGGATGTATTTATTTCATTGGAACAACTGAATGAAATCTGTAAGAGCTAAAGAATCCCCCCTTTCATGGATACTCGCAGCTCCGCTTTTCTACCTCTGAGCTGAATGCAAAAGATATTCTTCCCTAAACCCGTTGTGTGAAATCAGCCCACCTCCAGGTTTGCTCCTGTTCTGCATTTAGTTTATGTGGTTCTAGAAGCATTTCAGCCTAAAAAGACTTACAGCCTACTTGTAAATAGTGATCTTTCACCAGACAGATCTCAGCTGACTAATGTTAATTGTAATGCAAACTATTTCGAAGAGGATCTCCTCTCCCAGGACTGAAATGCAGCCACCTCTGAGATGAAACAAGGCAGCTGTTTAAACAGAGCACGGCCGCTCCACGCTCTCTGCCGAGTACACTGCGAGGGGATGGAGAAAGCTGAGTGCTGCGAGCGGAGCTGGAGCTGGGCCATGCCACCATGGTTAACACTCCCGCTTTTGTGGAACAAAACCCACAACACAACACAACACAACACAAGAACTTTGACTGACCACAAACGATCAGGAAAACTATGCCACATTTCAATGAAAAGCAAATATAAAGAAATGTTTCTTTTGAGTCATGTAGTAGGATTGCTCCCCCCTCTTCCAGCTGGGGAAACCGAATTCCAACAGTGGGCACAGGATAGCTGTAGGAGAGGGACACTCTGCCAGCGCAGAGGGTTTGGCAGGGACAGGGATGCTGAAACCACTGCGCGAGTCCCGTTCTTACCTGGCACATGGGTGGGTGCTGGCCAGTGGCGTGTGCTGCTCTCATCCCTTGGTGGGAGAGCAACCATCTCCCCCGGCTTGGGAAGGGCAGCGTTCCTGCTCGAGAGGTGCTCTTCATAATCCACCATAGGCAAGGGCTGAAGGGAAGCTTTAACACAGTGTAGGCTGGTTTTTCCTTCCAGTACCATGTACCTTTTGATCTCTGCTCCTTCCTGCCTGAGCAGCTGCTGGTGCGAGGCTGCTCTGCCCAGTGCAGGGTCTTTGGGAGCTCAATGAAGCACGTGAATCACCCCAGAAGGATGGAGGGACTCACCAAGGCTGCTTATAAAAACCATCCTGATGGTGTGGGTGGGAATCTGTCTGGCTAGCAATTCTTGCTCTTCATCTGTGATTTTCCAGCCCTCGGAGAGTTTGGCTTTGGTGAGAGGGACGTGGCTCAGTGACACAGAACGGTGCTGGGGGAACAAGCTCCTACTTTCTGTTCTTATCCCACGTCCATCAGACCATGCTGGCTGTAGAGAAAATTTACATTTCAAGTGCTGTATGAAAAGTGTATAGAATCCACTTGTGGGTGCTGCTAAACTCTATGTATATCAGCGAAATCACTGCTCCTCTGGGGTAAAACCACCTTCTGGCCATTAGGAGGTCATTTAGGAGAATATAAAGGGGTGGTTGTACTTCCTGACAAACATGTGGACAACTGTGTACTTTTAAATGTGGGTGTGCTGAATTTCTAAGCACAATATTTAACCAGGGCTTTGTAACTGTTTGTTTTTTTTTTTTTTTCATTTTTAAAATAGCTGTGTATTATGTAGTAGCAAACTACAGATTTTTAAAATAAAATGTTTTATCCCACCTGCATCTGCATGGTCTTCAGTTGCGTAGGACTTCGTGAGTTTGACCTGATATGTTTTGAGAAGAAAATATATAGAAATGGAAAATGGAGGAAGGACCATAATTTGAAGATTTAGGCAATGAGGAAAAGTTTTCAGTGATTCTAAGGCCCAGTATTGCTTACTTTCTTTGAGCTAATAGCAAAATTTGCATTGATTTCAGTGGCAGAAGAGCTGCAATCTACCTAAAGGGACAAAAATGGCATTTGACCCAACAAATCTGTCCCAGTCAACAACCAACCTCACATGTCCTTGCCTGGTTTTGCATCAGTTCCCAGTATCTAGCTCAGCAAAACAGCCATGTGCTATCTCTGCGCTCCACTTTCCTCATCAACAGCCCTGTCTGGCAACTTATCTTATACAATATGGTAAAACTCCTTCCCCAAAGGGCCATAAACACATGGATTCAGTTGCCAGAGAAGGCCACTGATTCCTCTCAGCAAGGGCACTTGGCTCAGCTCACAGTGTCCGCGGTTGTTTTCATCTGAGACCTCGCTGATAAGGGGATTTCCTTTCAAGTGGAAAAGCATAAACTACATTTATATGCAGATAATTTCCTATTTGTTGGATTTAGCGTAACAGGCTGAATTTCTGGCCTGTCTCTTCAGCACTCGCCGACCACATGAAACATATTGGCAATTGTCTGGGTGGGAGATTGTTTTGCCCAAAGCTGGAGAGATGCCACAGTCCAGCTGGCTGGGGAGGCAGAAGTGGAAGGACATGACCAGGCTTATTTACTCTGCCTTTTCTGGAAGGATGACCACAGTGCCTGTTTAGCATTTGCTACCATGTTCATTACAATTGTTTGTGCTGTTGCCCGTCATTTTATCTGGGAAGACTAGATGTATTTAGATTCACAGGAAAAAAATATCCCCACAGTGTAGCTAATGCCCTCTGAGCCACCTTCAGGAGTTAGTGATTTTGTGGGGTACGAGCAAGTAGGACCATGCTTAACTAGGAGAAACTAAACTACACATGTAGTAGAGAAAGGATTTACTGAAAAAGCCGGTAAAAGATTCTCAAACTATTTGTGCCCAGGAGGGAGGGATCGCCGAGCCAGGAATGTTTTACGTTCATCTGGTGAACCTATCCCCTTCCTCTCTACAGGGGTTTCCAGAAGATGAGACCCCACTTCACAGCAAACTTAACTATTAGTCTTCTCTGTATCATTTTACAATTGCAAAGCAGCTCAAGACCTCTCCCTGCAGCAGTTCCTCATGTTTAGTATAATGTGGCAGTTTATCTTGCAGTCACTTTAGTGGCTGCCATGGGAGCATGCTCTTGAGATTTAAAGATTAAGCTTTTATCTAAATATATATTCTCCTAATGTTATACATCTGCTTTTCTTTAAAAATAATAAGTTACTCATACTAGAAATATTTTGTTTACTTGGGCCATTACTACAGCTCCATCTGACTCTCAAGCTGTGGATGTTACCAGCAGCTCCACCTGACTCAATGTGCTTTCAAACATCTGGATTTAAGCAACCATCTAGTTCTGAACCTGCAGGTCCAATACTGTAGCTGCCTGATTGATATCCCTCTTGCAGGGCAGACAATCTATTACCCAGCTGCCTTGAGATCAGTATTTCTTCCATAACTCCACCCTAACTTCCATTTTTCCAGTTTCCCTCTCATGGAAACTCATGTGTCTGACAATGCAATGCATACAAAGGCTTTGCAGAGGAACTCAAAGTCCCCTTTACTTTATACTTTACATTTACAAAGTCCAGCAAATAACAAAAGCACTTCTGAAAAATAATAAACATCTGAATGCATTTCCCTTTCTGGGAGTACTTACTGCTTCTTGAGGTCCTTTGAGATTTGACGAGTCTCTCTTCAGAAATGGTGTGTAGCTCAGGTTCACCCATCACTCTTTTTCTGCTCAGTCTTCCGGTTCTAGCCAAAGTCTTTCCCCTCTGTCTAGGCAGCATATCCCTTCTAAAATAGGATCTGACTTCTTTTTGTACCTCTCAGTTCTGGATATATTCTGTCCTCTTTTTCTTCAAGTAGCAGTGGTGGAAGAAGCCCATGAAAAGCCAAAAGCTCTCAAGATAGTGCTGATGGTCCTTGGTGCCCTGTTTTGGAGCTAAGGTAATTATTCTGCCATAAAATGGATATTTTTATCTGAACTGAAAGTTAAAGTTAATAGAAACAGAGTTGAGAACTCAAATGGAATTCATGCGCACACATCGGCAGGTCTTCCAAGCCATGAGAATGCGTTCCTATATATAAACATTTATTTACTTATTTGTTGACACACACACGTGCACACACACACATACAAATTATATATGTGTATGTATGTGCATGTGTGTGTGTGCGCGCACTACATTCTGGCACAAAAAGTTAAGAATCGAGATAGAAAGTAATAAATATCATCACAGAAAAATTCCAGTTACTATATCACAGTTCTTTAGCCTTGCCCACTAGAACTGTGTCATCCTAGCCGTGTGCATAATGGACACACAGACTAAGAATTTGAATAGTGTAAAATAGGAACATTTTTTAAGCTGCTTCAGGGAACATTTCTGCTCTGGAGTGTCGCTCCTTGAGAAAATGCTAAACTGTGCACAGTGGATTCCTGTATCTAGTGTAACCATGCAAATGGCACTATAATTTTCCCATGCCCAGCTTGAAATACAGCTTCTGTCTTTCTCCTAGTTAATTATGTGCTGGTGTGAGACAATATAATATTGTGAAACACTTCAAATCACAGTATTTATAACAATTCTTTTGTTTTATCATCAAGTAGAATTAGTCCTGGAGGACTCACGAGTCCATAGAAGCCTACATATGCAAAAAGAGAGGTTACTTACAGTGAACAAGGTTCTTAGAGATATGTAGTCAACATAATGAGTGTAAAAACACACAGTATGATTGGGTTTTTGGGGAGGGACCCTTCCCTCTTGCCCACACCCAAAGACAAAGGCATAATTTCCATAGTCATTTATGAGATCTCAGGACAGAGGGCTGTAAAAGCAGTGATGCACCGTCCATTTGAGGCTGCGTAATGGACCTTGACTGAGGTGAGGAAGAGATGGAAGTCCTTCCTCTTTGACACGTAAGATAGCCAACTGGAAGTCAAGTTTATTACACCAAGTAAATAGTTTTTTGTCGCTTTCTGCTACGGGTGAAAGGCTTCTTTTCAGAGAGGAGCAGATGTGTCCTGATGGCCTGATGGTGAGAGCTAACTAGCATGAATGCCATGAGGAGCATGGGGACAAGCCTGGATCCAGAGCTCTGCAATGGGAGAGCAGCATCCTACAGAGCTCTTTGAAGCAGGCAATGGAAATCCCAATACCAGGAACAAGCTGGCGGCATTAAGGCAGGAGCAGAAACAGCTCTGTTTTTCTGGGACCCCTTCCTTTTTGAGGACAGAAGGTTCAGCTCATCTGTATTGACATCTGCAGTAAATATGTTTCTCTCCAAATGCCTCCAGTCCAAGAAACCAGACTACAAGATGCCAGTGCTCATCTTCCGTAAGAGGTAAATCAGTCAGACTGTCAATTAAAAGTGCTCACTGAAGGTGAACAGTGGAGAAATTAATGTAATGGGAAAGCTCCATAGGTCAACAGCCTCCTGCCAGGGATGAGGGAATGTCACAGCACATTGCTTATTGATATAGCACATGATGGTAATATTGTCTGTCGTCACCTGGAGGCAATGTCCCTGGATATGTCAGTGACACCCTTGCAGGCAGCCTGCATGGCTCTGTGTTTCATGATGTTTGATGCAAAGAGTTGATTTTGTGAGGACCAAAGACCTGCACTGCTGAACTGTCCACACAGGCACATCATATTGGCATGCAGGAGGGCTGTCCCTGCGCCTGGGAGGCATCTCCTCCCCACAATCCAGAGATGACTGTCACACGTGAGGGAAGTAAGCCACTTTTAGCATGGGTCTGTCTGCACACGTACTATGTGGAGCCAAGACTGAAACCGAAGAAGACGTAGTCTGGCATGGGGCATTACCAAGATACAAATCACCAGGGATCCTTGCAAAGGTAGGCAGGACTGGGCAGGATTTGTTCCCTCCACGGAAGAGCAGGTCCTGCACGACCTGCAGTCCAGAAAGCACCTACCATTGGGTCTGGAGTGGCTCCAAGGACTGCACGGACCAAGGAGGTGGACACGTGACCATTCACGGGCAAGTCTGGCCCTTTGGACCAGAGGTGGCCAAGACAACGGAAGATCTGTATATATATTATAGTATATATTCATTATATTATATATAATGCATCACATTAGTCAGTTATCCAAATAAGGAGAAAGACAGACTTCTTGTCATCTCTGATAAGCTGCAAAGGTGGGAACAGCTGCGGTCAGAAGTGACAAGGTATAGGCACACTTGCATTCAGACTGCCAGCTGAAGGGAGAGCTGAGATTTCCCAGTTCCTCCTGCTGGCCATGACCAGGGTAAGAAGGGCCACAGGAAACATAGCTGAATTTTGTGGGAAATTCAGCCTGTACCCACTGAGGTCACAGGACATAATTTAAAAATTCCAAGAAACACAAAAAGACATGAATGCATACAAGGTGTGAAAGAAGCACATCTTAACACAGCATACCTCGGAAATTCAGAATAAGGGATGGAAAAATCCCTGTGTTACCAGCAATAGACTCTGCTGGTCATTTCCCTCAAATTATGTTTTGTTGCCTAGTACAACATTTAGAGTTCCTCAGCCCATCACATGGGTTTTTACCATTTCTTCATGTTTATGCTCCCAGAGACTTCTAACTGGCAGTAGATTGTTTTCAGAGTTGTAAAAAGAATTCAGGGTTAGTTTGGGGGGGTCTGGAGATGAAGAGGAATTTGAGGGGAAAAATGGATTGTATCTACTCTCCAAGGCCTTTATTTTATAACAAAGATACAAGACATGAATATAGGAAAATTATGTAATTTCTTTTGCAAACAGAAAGGTGACTTTTATCTATAAAACATCCGAAACCATTTACATTCCAAATAATAAAAAAAGAACTTGGGAGACAATTGGTTTGTCACAATTCAGACAAATATTTGTTATGCAAAAGCAATTCTTATTTTAAAAAAGCAGCACAGTACTTTTGGGAGTGCTCTGAGGAGCTTTACTCCCATCTCGGCAGAAAAATGAAATGACCCAATTTAACCGTGTGCATTGCAGCAGTGGGTCATCTGCTCCAAAGGCATCATCTCTGGGTAGAGAAACGTCCTCTGCCAGAAATCGTAGACGTTTTACGTCATGCACATTCTGGTTCTCAGTTTCCCGTTACTGTTTTCTTTCAGTTTAGGGAGAATCTGAGATGCATGTTTCTTGCCATTTCAAACCGAGAGAAAAACCACAACAGTATTTTCCATGTAAGCCAAAATCTTTCACATGTGCCAACTGTCAAAGCAGACAAAAGAGCTTTGATCATACTCAGACACCATAACTAGCTACTTGTTTTAATTACAGAAAGTTTTAGCTATTCGTACGTGACAGGCTGGCACATTCAGCACATGACATAATTTTATGAAAGTTTTTCATTTCTCTCCGCACAGCTCCAGCCCTAGGCTATTCCACGCACAGCAGAAGCATCGGTTTGATCAAACCCAGGGAGACACCTTGGACTGGGGCTGCAGCACCCCAATTAGGTGCAGACCCCAGCTCCCAGTCAGGGTGGGAGACCATCGTCCTCACCGCCAGAGCCGGGGTCGAGCTGTGAACTTCCCACAGATCATGTGTTTTCTTTTGTTCCTTCAATTTTTCGAAATGAAACTATTTTAAATCCCTGTTTTCAGGAACATATTTCAGTCATTTAAAAATTACTTTTACTCAATGTTTTTCTTCTATTTATAGTATACTAAGCTGTTTTGAGTGACTGATGAGCTAAATCCCAAACTATTGTTTGTTTCCTGGCTGGATCGCTTTCAAACCAGCAGAAAAAATAGCTGTGGCACCGGTCAGTCCAAACATTTCCGTGAGTACTCCTGGGCTGATGCATGCTTTCACCTGTGTTGGCAGTACTCTCCTTTCAGCAAACCTTCCCGTGAACAAGCTCACTAAAGCACTGACAAAGAACAAATCAGAGGGATTATGACTGTTGTCAAAAAGGTTGTGCGATACCTGCTTGAACAAATGCTTGCGAGCACTCATTTGCTCACAGCTGTGGAGCCCTAATCCTCATCTATTCAGCACGTTGCAGAGAAATACCAAATTACATCTCTATCATTGCATGTACTTTCAAATGAAATCAAGTAAGCGTAGTAAAGAGAATAAACACAAATAATTAGTGACACTGATAACATAGGAACCGGGCTGAAAGAAGAGAGCACTGGAAAGCAGTGTCAGAGCTGCTGATTAATTTAGCAGCCATTAAAACATCTGATTAACTCAAGTGCTAATTGAGTGCTTAGCAAGAATAACAGAGCAGTGCCAAACATACATACATAAAAATCACTAAAAGTTCAAGAAATTCTGTGCCTTGCTACATTATTACTTTAGAAATTACTTCAGAAATTCCTTTTATAGCTTGCTTGACTGGCTTAGGTGGACTTACCTACTTGCTTGCGCCTGTGTTGAAGATGCCTTGTTCTGGTGGCACGCAATCTCAGGTGTCCTTACCAAAAGGTCAGTCTGTTTACAGTCCTCTTGGCTGCAATCGTCCAAATCTGGATGGAAAGTGTGTCTCACAGCGGTGCCTGAGTTTGGACGCAGGCTGAAGGTGCACGCTGCTGCGCTTCGGGAAGCATCTGTGCCACAGCTGCTGACAGTGGTGGGCACAGGAGGAGGAAAGGTGGGCGCTGCGGGAACAGCTGCTCTAGCTGCTCCAGTAAGTCACCCATGACCACACACCGCTGACCACTGCTTCCCAGGAGAAGTTTCATTTCCAGAATACCAGCTAATTCCTTTTTTGTACATGTATATCTACAGTTTGTGGAGAGAACTTAGACTAACGTTACCTCTTCCTCTGCATTTCCCCCGACAGTGATGGCTCCAGCACAGCCATTTGGCTGCCACATATTGCTTCCTGGGTCCTTTCTTCCCTTTTGCCCTTAACACGAGATGACATCCAAGCATCCTAAATAGGGCAAGAAGGCGGCCGCATGTTGCCACACTTTGCTTTTGTGGGAGCTGAGAGATCCTCTCCACTCCCCTCCCCACCATCGGTCCAGGTGAGAGGAAGACAACCAGTCTCCCTGTCCAAGCAAAGCCATGGTTGCTTTAATTTTACTCTGGGCTTCAAAGGAAGTATGTTCCACTGCTGAAGTTACTGAAAAGACACTCAGCAACATCTCCCCATGGAGACTGCTACAAACGGACCATATTCCGTATTTGCTCTTAATGGGAGGGTCCTAGTAGCGTTGGTGACAGACTGGCTGTGACCTGCAGGTGATAGGGAATCCTGGGTCCCCAGCCCAGATCATAAACCTGGCTTAGCCTGAGGTCTGGAGGAAGGGGAGGTGGTGGTAGGGAGGGCACTCCTTTAGGACAAGCCCAAACTTAGTCATGTAATCTAAACTGAGTACAGGCAGAAATCTGCCCACTACGAGATGTCCTGAGCTCAGCACATTCTACACGCTGCAGAGATTTGGAAACCAAGTGACGTCTGGGTCACAACCAGCAAAACAGATGAAAACGTGTGGGTCATGGAGTTTGCCATGCACAAGGCCACCTTAAGTCTCGTCTCCAACCCCCGCACAGACACAGCCCGAGCAATTTGCTTTTAGTTACACAGGAAATAATGGATGAAGCCAGGAAATACAGCCAGGCTACATCTGCACTCGCTGACCCGAGCTCCTGACGTGCGTATGGCTTCAACACATGCTCACGTACATCGGGAGTCGTCGCTGCTATTGCAGCATCTGCAAGATGTGTGGCTTTAGCCCAGTAGCTGCAACGCTAGTGATTTTATACAGTGCTGCCTTGAGTCCATAGTTAGGAGCCTCTAAAGATTATTTCGCTATAGCTTAAAAGTTGCTAAGATGCCCTTGATGGCTTGATCACAACATTTGCTCCGCTTGCAGCACGGAGCAGTAAGCATCAACGACCAGGGCAGGGCTGGAAGCTGCTGCTGGGACAGCTTTAGGCTGCCGGGCAGGCAGGGGTACGCGGCAGAGGCTGCAGAGTGCTCCCGGGGTCCCCGCGGAGGAGGAGGAGGGTGTGCTGCGCGGGTGCATCGCTCTTCCCCAGCCACCTAGAAGTGACCGGCCACCAAACGCTAGGGCATATTAATAAACTTACTTCAGGAAATTGGCTGCAGTCTTACTTTTCATTGTGCCGAATGAATGGAACTAAATATAATCCAGAGCTCCTTTTGCTGGATAACAATGTGAGAGATGCTTCCTGTGCTAGCAGAAATCCCCGATTTTCGAACCAGGAGTTTCTCAGGGCTTGGTAAAATTCTTCAAATCTCAAGAAACATTAAGGTCACTGCCTAAATTCCTCTCACCTCCCAAATAAAGATATTACGTTAACACTCTGTGTGAAGGGTAGAGTAGTGTCTTTATTACGACCCAGCTGAAAGCACAAGATGTTTGAATCAATGAGCACTCAGAAACAAAGGTACTTCTTGGCTTAAGACCCAAACGCAATAATTATTTTTTCAGCTGAACTGGAATAAAGACATTATTTAAACATGTATCTGTCATCTCACACTGCCTGCGGCTGGCTGTGGGATATCGATTCCTCAGGAGCACGGTGGCGGCTTCTTATGTAAAGGGGGAAAAAATATAACCATTTCCTCGCATAACTTCATTTGGGCTTGTGCCCCCTTCCACCTCCTCCCGTGAAGCGCTCTGCCAGGGGAGGGGTTCAGGTGCTGACCAAAGCCGTGGTGTGCGCGCACCGATCGTTGCAAATGCGCCTGTTGGTGTGCCGGATTTGCACAACAAAGGGCCCCCTTGTTGGATTTTTCGCCTGGCGCTAAATGAAACCCAGGCCCACGGGGCTGCGAGGCGGAGGGAGCCGCCAGCGTACCGGCAGCGCCGGCGCCAAGGCTGTGACTCATGAGATTCAGCGATGCAAAAATGCGTCCCGTCCGTCCTGCCAGGCTGCTCTCCCTCGTGTCGCCGTTTGTCACCTGACAAGGCCACCAGCTCCCTGCCACCTTCTCCCGGAGCAGCTTCGAGCACCCCGGGGCTGCCGGCGCAAGCGACTGCAGCGCCCTTGCAAAGCTCTTTGCTCCTGGTTTGCGACGAGAAGACTGTGCTGGTCTGAACTGAAGCTCTGCCGAGCAGGGGCGATTCCTCTTGGAAGAGGTGCTCGAGGAGCTCGGGAGACCCGCCGTTGCTGCGCGCGGAGCGGACACGTACCTCTGTCTCCTGGTGGAAATTTTGGGTCGCTGCTCACTCGCTGCTTGTGGTTGCCAGCTTTCCACCAGCGCGACGCGGGACTTTGCTGGTCTTTCCAAGACCGGGCGATGGCTGCGCTGTGGCGGGATGCACCACCCCCGGGAGAAAACATCTGCCACGACCTTCAGCTCACGGCACCAGCAGTCAGTGCAGACTGCTGCCTTCCCTGGACCTCGAGGCGCAGTCCTACATTTCCTTAACCTGTAAGAGAAATTTGACATCACCTTCCAGAGAACTTGGGAGTTAGGAGCAGCTTTGAAAAACTGCACTTGTGCAATGGTTGTGGCCATTTCACTTGAATATGTGCCTTGCCTCAAAGGCAGGTTAAACTGGGTGACGTCGCTGTGCCCTCCACAGCTACACTTGCGCTAGAGGACCAGGTCACAGGCACGGCACCACTATTTAACGCTGTTTCACGGTTCTCCCGCGCAGCGCTGGGTTGAGCTGCCCTCCCAGCAGATGCCCAGCGCGTGGCCAGGGGCTGCCCAGGGGACACAGCTGCTGGGGCCACCTGCAGAGGTTTTGCAGAGAAAAAAGGAAAGGGAGTTCAGCCATGCGAATACGGGCTGTGCTGGGCCACTTGCCCATGGCAGAGCTTGGCCTTGCTTAGTTTAGCAGCGCAGACGTGGTGTGACCGCTTGCCGAAAGTGGTGCTAGATGTCCAGCACTCTACAAGACCTGGCCATCCAGGGGAGTCCAGTCGGTCATTGCCTCTCCCCCCAGCACGTTGCCACCGCCGTGGCCCCGTGTTTCTCGGCCGGGGACCCTCCACACGCCGCGGCCCCTGACACCGGTGACGGGGTGTTTTTCAGGTAGGGCTCAGGCAGGGAGAAGCTGGCTCGAGAAGGTCAGCACGTTCTGCAGCCCGTGAGGAGGTGAGACGCTCGCCGTGCGGGACGGGCAGCCAGCCCCTCCGCCAGGCCCACGGCGGCGGGTCGAGCCGGAGCAGCGGCTGGAGCAGCCAGCGGCAGATCTCACACCCAGCGCTCTGATGCTCCCAGCTAACGAGTTAATCGGCTGCTTGTTGTTAGGCCTGATGGAAAAATAACAACAAACGCAACAAACTGAGCAGAGCAAAACATTTTCTGGCACGCGCTGCTTTGACTGCAACATCAAGGATCACATTGAGATTTTTACGAAAGATTATTTCAGTGAGTTTCTTCAACTCCAGAATTATCAGGGATGTCAAAGCTCATTTGCAGGAAGATCTTCTGAGGAGGAGGACCCAGCCGAAAGGGCAGATACGTTTAATGTTTCGGGAAGGGCATGCACAGACTAACACACAGGTCTGAAAACATCCTCATTAAAGAGCTTTAACTAATATTTGTTTAAGTCCTAGCAGACACCCAGCATATATGGGGCAGGGCCGGACACCCATTCCGTCCCCGCTGGAGCTATGGGAGCAGATACTGCGCTGTGAAAGGCTGCAAGTCTCGAACCTCCCAGCAGCCTCCTTTAACACAGGATGGGTTTCCTCGTCTTGAAGGGTCAACAGACTGTATTTATCCAACCGTACGTCAGCCCAGGAGCCATCCCCGGGAAGCAAACCGAGCCAGCAGCATGACCAGAGCAGCGGGCACGCGCTCGGTCCCTGCCAAAGGCTGTAGGGTCAGTCCCCCACTGCCACGACCTCCTTACCCGTCCACACCATGCCCAGGCAAGGAGCTCTTCGCAAGGATCGATAACCTACGTTGGAGCTGTATTCCCAGCACTTTATTTCGGTAAGCGCTGACGTGCAAGCGAACTACCGCAAGTCAGGTCCGAAGACGCCCGCCCGCTGCACCAGCCGCGAAGCGCTGCCGTCTCAGCGTGCAGACTGGCCTGCACTTCAGCCCGTAAAGGAGACGAAGCTCCGCTCCACAGAAAATGCATTTCCATTATGCAAACTGTACGCACAGTTTTAAAATCTAAGGCAAGAAAAATAGCCCTGTCTTATCTTTCCGTGCAATTGTTATTCCGTTTGAAATACATGGATAATTAACAACATTATCATGCAAATTTCAGTGAATTGCGCTTGGCGAATCAAAGCAGCTTCACCTACCTACCGATAAAAATTGCGGCACGGGGCTGCTGTAACAAAGCGCTGAGCACTATTTTTAGTGCACCGCTGTCAGAGAGGGGCTGTGGGAGGGCATTTCTCCCAGGAATGCAGACAGTACCTTTTAGGAGGAATTAATCCTTAGGAAACCGTTACCACTTCTCACAGATGACCACAGGATATTTTTCTCGCTGTGCTGGAGTTTACACGCAGAGATCAACACGCTTTCAGAGAAAACCATGACTCACCGCATTTAAGGAACAAGTTACGGGCCAAATTTCCACGCGCCGCTCCCTCGTGCTCCCCCTCCCTGCGTGCTCGCACGCCTGCAGACCGGCCCGGGGCAGCGGGCGAAACGCAGCACCTCCTCTGTATTTGCTAGCAGTCGGAGATGTCCACCTTTTCCAGGCTCTCAAGGCAAAAAAGCTTTCCTGTGTGCATAGGGTTGCATGAAAAAATACCCACGTGCCCAGATAAGCTGATGCCCACTGCCCGCAATTTTACAGGATAGCATCTTCGACTGGCAGAAACGGGCCGTCGCTGCTCGAAGGGGACCTCTGCAAATGGCTCTGCTAACCGAAAACACGAACTTCAGGCTGCTTGAAAAATAACCCAAAGCCCAAAGCTGGTTTCCCAGAGCTGCTCAGCACCTGTGCAGCCGCCGGCACCGGGACCGAGCCCCGGCGCTGCCGCATCAGTCCCAGCCCTCGCGGCACTGTGCTGGTGCAGCCGCGGCTGGGTGTCCCCAGGACTCTGCTTACAAAGCAGCGCTGTCCCAAACCAACCCGGTACACGGGGAAAGCTTGCTAGGCAGGAGCTGGCTTTGGAGCCGGCTTTGGAGCCGGCTTTGGAGCCGACCTGGGTTACGACCTAACGGCCTGGGTTACGTCCCCGCGGGCTAAAGAGCTTTGGGTGAAAAGAACAGCATCTCCATAAAGCTGGGCTTCTGGGCAAGATTCACAACTAGGAAGCATCAAACCCTTCAGAAAAAGAAAAACATATCAGAAATAAGAGATGGGTATGTTCAGAAAAAGGGGATAGCTCATAAAGTACCATATAAATGAACAGTTTTAGGAAAAGGTTCTTAAAAAAAAAAATCACAGCTCCCTCATTCTCCTCCCCCCATGCACATCTTTAAATGAAGGAGGAAACAATGTTCGGTTTTTAAAGCAATAAAGGTATTTAGGAAATCACATCTCGCTGGAAGTTGCTGGGACATTGGTGTCCCAAGCGACTTCTGCAAGTCGGGCTTTTAAAAGGAATCGGACATGGCGCGAAACCCCCCGCCGCTCGCCCCGGCGCCAACCACGTGCCCTGCGCGAGGGGCAGGAGACCCGACGCGCCCCGGGAACCCCGCGCAACGCGGCAGCCTTCACCTAGGGCTGACAGGGCCCGTCCTGGCCAGAAACACAGCTTTCTGCTCCTGCAGGGACCCAGGCCACGTACTGCATTCAAAACCGAGAGCCAAAGGGAGCCATTTTTCCTGGTTTCATGGGAAAAACCTGCACTTTTGGAGTTTGTTTTCCACGCTGAAGCAAGTAAAAAATTTGCCACGCGTTGCAAATCCAAAATTGTTTAACTACAGGTGGATCAAAACATGTGGTTTCTACCAAAGCTGATGTAGGCATTGAAAATTACACGTTGTGTATATTAGATTTTTGCACGAGGCAGCAGGAAATGGCATCAAAAGAGCAATTGCAAATGGAAACTAAAATTGCTCCTGATTATCACCAATTTTCCTGTTTAAACCGAATGCGGCCCAAATGAAATATCGCTGCAGGAGAGTCTGTGCTTTCCACACGTTGGCATTTCCCAATGGAAAAAACACCCTGAGGATCCCCGGCGCCAGGTAACGTTACTTCTCCGCTCCCAGAGCAGAGGCGAAGCGAGGAGTTTGCAGCGGGACCGGCCGGGAACCCGCGGCGGCCTGAGCGCTGGGGACGTCCCTGCGCCGGCGCGTTTCCCCCGATTTCGGTCTGCGCAGACAGAAAACAGAGTGATGGAAATAGGAATGTAAAACAGAAAAAACAGAGGTCTGGGGCCGAAACCCGCCCACGCTGACGGTGGGGCTGCGGGCTGCGCCGGGAGCGGGGCCGCAGGACGGGCGCGCCGAGCTGTGCAGCCCCACTGAAAGGTGGTCTAAAAATAAAGCGCTTATCGGGGGCAGAAGGGCCAACTATTTTATCGTGCTGCCCTGCAACGCCGGACCGCGTCCCGCTGGCGTGACGCACAGGCTCTGCACCGTAACCCCGCCGGTGAGGCTGGCGGGAGCCCACCTGCGCCCACCCTACTTTTCTTCATTTTCCGAGCGACTGAAGCAGGCTACGTGCACCAGTAGATGGTTTCTGGGAGTAATGCTCCTCCCCGCAGGAACATATATCTGACTTTATAATTCATGCATGCCTGGGAAGCTCAGTGCAGTCCCACCGGAGTAGCCAGATCAGTGGGAGTTTGTTTATTTAAAGCAGTGCATGCAGTAGCATGGAAAAAAATCAAATCTATCAGAACCCATAAGTCTTAATCCTAAAACAGCTTCGCTTTCCTTAAAATATGGACTAGAGAAAATGCTTTTAAAATGTGGCTTCCACGGAGTCTTGGCTGGGCATTGTGATCCCTATGGGACAATATTATAGCATAATAATTAAAACATTTACAAAATGATGATAAGCTATGGCCGATCCAAGTTTCTATGGAAATTTGGAGGCGATGGTGCATGCAGCTGTTCACATCTAATGCAAAGGTTGGCCGTAGCTCTGCCTCTGAGCGCGTCCGTAGCTGAGGGGATAATTTATCTGTGCTGTTTACGTAGCTCTCGGCTTGCACAGCCCTTTCCTACGGTTCCCAAGAAGAAGGGTGTCTTCCCTTCGACCCTCTCCGCCTGAGCAATTAATGCGTTAGAAGTTAATGAGACGCCACTGGCCTCCCCGCGCTGCCCCCCTGCCCTTCGCCTTCCCCAGCCCCCGGCTGCGGCCGAGCCGCTGCGGCCGTGCGGGTAAACCGTGCCGGGGAAGCCCGAAAGACGAAAATTCACCCGACGGATGACACTGGCAACTTAAGGACAGTTAAATGTTTCTATCCGGAGTCACGGCCATCCCTGCCCTCTCCACACCAGCTGCCGTGCCGAGAGCTTTGCAGACTCATGGATCGGGAGTGGATGCTGGGTGACGAAGCCAGAAACACCCGAGAAAGGACCTCGCGCGCTGCCGGGCTGATGCCTCTGACGAGCGCTTTGTAACCCGGACTGATGAAAAGCTGGACGACCTGCACCTGCCTGCCAGGAGCACAGGAGAGATGTTGGCCACCAGCTGACATTCATGACACAACTGGGTCTTATGCACACAAACCTGTTCCTCTCCAGCGAATCCTGGCCTCACCTAAAGACTTTCTACTTTGCAACGCCACGTTGCTGGAGAAGGAAGCATCGCCAGCCTCTGGGCAGGGACAGTTGGTCAGCAGAGCGTCGTTGCAGCAGGTACGTCACGGCCCCGGGGAGCAAAACCTTCCAGTCTCGTTGAAGCAGCGGCATGAAAACATGCCCTTTACAGCCGGCGAGCAAAACTGCACCGCTGAGCGTTGCACAGAAGGGAGCCTTGCGGCTGAAGCAGCGGCAGGGTTTCCCATCCCAAACCGATATTTAGTAACACTCACTTACCAATTTTCTCAGCGTTAATTTGAACTCAAAGGGAGAAAGCCTTAAAACTCAGTGCTTCTGAGTGAGAAGTAAAAAAAAAAAAGAAAAAGAAAAAGAAAAAGAAAAAGAAAAGAAAGAAAATCAGTGTTTTAGTTCCTGGTTGTATTCAACCGCTGCAGCGCAGCTGAGTTACAGTTGGGATGGAGGCGGCGATGGCTCATCAGTGTCATTGATTTTAGAGAGCAGCTGTATCCAGAGGCCCTCAGTCATTTCACAGTGAAAATAATTTGCAAATAAAGATACAGATCTCAAGACGTAAAAAAGCCAGTCAAAACACAAGGGAACTCAGAAGCTGAGATAAGTATCACTATATACTGCAGGCCTTCACTTAAAAACGTTCACGCTGGTCTGTGTAGTCAAAACAGTTCATGTTTTGCACATCTCCAGTTCGAGCAACTCCTACAGTCCTGGACACGTCAAATCATATAGTGCAATGCAAGGCAGCGTTTGCAATGTCAGCGGAGGGGAAAGGGCACGTGGGCACTGGGGGGACCTGAAATCTGCAGATGCAAGATCACACTTAGAAATCGTGTCTTTCAGCCAAAATAAAAGGAGGCATAAAATGCCTGCAATTGCACCTTTTAACTTGCAACTGAGCTACAGAGGAAAGCGACTGGAAAACCCGCTATGTGTGGCTAGGACTCAAGGGAGGTGGATGTGGGGTAGGCTGTACCATTCAAGCCTGCTTTTGCTCGCAGAAATACTCAGAGGAAAAAGTCATTCCCGCCATACTGATAACATTAATTTGGCTCATGTATGATATTCCAAGGAGTTAAGCCAGTGAAGAGAAACTGGTGATAATTGTGTTTGCAGGGCTTATGGCAGGAGCGCTTATCTATGGCATGTAATTACTGGGCACTTGTTTGTTTTACGCTGTTCTTCAATGTTTATAAAAAGGCATCCAGAGCAGAGGGTGTCGTATTCTTTCTTGTGGACATCGGAGGATATAAGATTCGAACACACATATTTGGTGTCGCAAAAAGACATAAGCCAAGCCACAAGTGACCTGAACTCCTCCGCTTCCCAGAACGGCAGGGCCAGAGCTCAGCCGCAGCCCGCAGACAGGCGCAGACGCCGGGCTTGCAGGGGTGTCTGCCACCGCTTCTCGGTCTGCCGTCGACCGACTTCAAGGGCTGAGGCGTTAGCAGTAGGGAAGGGCTTTGGGAGCGACACAGCTGTGCTTTCCTCGTGGTAGACAAGGCTTTCTGCTGCCTAGCTGTCTGTGCTGAGAGCTTGTCTTCAGGAGCGCAACTCTGTGCTTGTGCCAGTGTTTGTAGCAAGAAATCGCTGGCTGAGTTGGCTGCATCCCTTGTTCCTCATAGGAGCCCTGTTGCTAAGTCAAACAGTTATGTCACTGTGCAGCGCCTATGATTTTTCATAGAGTCTTGTTTTCTAGCTGACCTTCTGGGTATATTGGTTTCCCAATGCCAGAATCCTAAATTTCCAGTTGGACGCCAGCTGGATTTTCATCCTCTGCTTACAGCCCAGGAAAACGCAGCAGCAAATGGCTCTCTGCTGCCCTGCGTGCCCAGTGCTAACACAGCCGCCTCCGGAGGACCGGCTCCGTCTGCTTTTGGGGACCCGAGGGAGGATGGAGCCTTTCCCTGGGCATCGCTCCCTGGCCAACGTGGGGAGCGAAGGGCCGCGAGAGGCTGCCACCGGCCCTGCTGCACCTCCCGGCTTCTTGCAGGTTTTGCAAGACAAGAACCAGGCCCTGATTTCAGCTCCACCATCGACACTCTCGCCCTGGGCTTCGGCAAAGCCGAGATAAAATATGATGGTTTTTAGTAGCGCTTTACCTCTTTCCAGCCGTCCTACATCAGTTCCTGACCGTCACAGTAGCAAGCTGTAATAAAACAAGAATTAAGCCAGCTTAGTTTTAACCAGTAAGTAATAGATCCTTCAACACTTCAAGAAATCTATTTGAAAGCAATTTGTACAGAGTGTTTCCTTTCGGGTTTGCAGAGCACCAGATCTCGTGCCCTTACGGCCCATTTTGTTGTTCCTGGGATTACACTTTCAAAGCTAAGTACCCAAAAAGCTGCTTCGGTTCAAATCTTGCCATATAGAGATGAAGGCTTCAAATTCAAGAAATAATATTTAAATTCTGGTAGAGTGTTTTCCTTGTAATTACTACTGCTGCACGCTTTAAAATAGATCTGCAGTTAAACAGCAATTAGAGCCAATGTTAAGATCAGCAGCCAATCAGATCTATTAAAACAGAAAACTATTTTCGAGCCCATCCAAAAAACACAGCCCACCCCGCCAATTACAACACACCTTCCTCGTTAAAGTGCAGTTTTTCAGAGCAGTTAATGAACAGCTGCATCTGACCGCTGAGCTCAAACGAGCCCGAGTGCCAGCTAATAAGGCAGCTGCTCCGCGGACGCAGGCTGGGAGCAGGCCGCGCTTGGATTTGCTCTCCCCGAGCGCGGGGGGATGAGGCGGTGCTGCACACGCAGACACCCGCGGAGCCAGACGCAAGGGGAATGTGCTCCCAAAGAGCGACTCGGAGCCAAACCTGAAACCGTTACAGCCCGGGCGTAGCCTGAGGTGCCGGGAGCGCGTGCGCTTGTGCGGGAGAAACGCCCGGCTTCGCTGCATTGTGGCGTTGGTCGAGATTTCCACTCGAAGGAGAGATGGTTTTTCTGTCACGTAGGGAAAACAGAGCACTTCCTCCACCGACCTAGAGCGCTTACGGTGCAAAATACATTTCCAATTAGCAACATCCACAAATTTCCAATTTGTTTACAGCTAAAAAGGAGTTTAAAGAGATCTTTAAAATGTTTTGTTTGGGTCTTTTTAGGTCCCTTGGAAATTTAATAAAAGAAAAACACACGGCTCAAACTTCTGAGGCGGTTTAACTCACTGTAATTCTCAAATATATCCCAGACTCTTGGGAATTAAGGCAGTAATGTTTCTTTTGCCTAATGCTCTTCCAAGCTGAAAATGCGTCTTTCAAGACAGGCAGGAAAATACAATAATCCGCTACGGGGAACGCGGCAGGATCTGCCCTTTCCCAGAGGGGCTGCTCTCTCCCTTTGCTCCTCAGGAAACCGAACGCAGTGTTTCTCCTAATCAGGAGCAAATCTGGGAAGAGAGTTTCAGCATCTCCGTTGCCCTGGAAGGGCGTTAGGTGGTTCGAGCCTCCCCCAGCTCTGGGGAGCCAATGGCCAGTTTGAAAGAAAGATGAAAAACCGACCTTTACGAATACTCCTGTTATCGTAAGTAAAATATCCCAGACTATCCTTCTTATATCATTTTCTGCCTGTATGTGACAATACTAATTTTTAAAAAGGTTAAGGAAAAACATTCTAAATGTTTGGAAAAAAAGTCTACAAAACACATTCAAATGTGTGATAAAAAAATCTACCTGTTTATCTTGACTAGACTCAAATACTTAAAAGACGCCTGCTTTGTTTTGCAATTTTTACTGTAGGGCCATGGCACTCCTGCAAAGGAAACTTTAATCTACGCAAAATATACAAAGAAATAACAGATACGCCCGAATGTATGTGCTTAACTGTAGCTATACAGTACCTGAGTTTTTAAGCACCTTCCTTTAAATAATTAAATTTAAAAAATTAGAATCACATTCACCCTACCTCTATTTTAATGTATTTTTAAATCTAGGAAGATAAATGCAATATTCAGATCAATTTCCCTCTTTTCCAATACCTGATCTGTCACAAAGCCCGCACCCAAGGGCTCTCCTCCCCCCCCCCCCCAAAGCAAAGATTACTGAAGCAAAGATGAATAAATCAAGCCCTTTTTTGTCTCCCAGTCTGCTGCTACTTCCTCCAGAGCAGTGCAGCTCTCAGGTAGTTAGGTAGGAAAAGGCTAAAGAATACAGAGAAAGTATTTTAATGTATTAGTCATTCACAAACCATTCCTTTTTTGCAACAAAATGTGGCTAAGGACCACATTAAAATAACATCCCACCAAGCTTTAGAAGTCACGTTACCAGCTGAAAATTTGGAGTGCAGACTTGCAGAAAAATGTATCCTGCAGCTCTTTGACTGCTTCCCAGGCGACTGAGTTCACTTGCTGAACACAAGGAGGCTGAGTCTCTATTCTGCAGCAGGAAGATCGGACTGTAAACCTGCAAAAATACTTTTATTGGTGCTCTTCGACCTCTAACGTTTGTACACAGTGTGGGGCCGTGACATGGCCTCACGAGATGGTCCTTGCACCAATTTTCAGTAGCACAGGGAGCTGCTGCGGCAGTGAGGGCAGGCGGCACACCACGGTCAGCTATCGCACACGCCTATCTGGCACCTTGCACATTCCCGGGGACCTCCTGAACATAAGGAAAAACTTCTTTACTGTGAGGGTGACTGAGCACTGGAACAGGTTGCCCAGAGAGGCTGTGGAGTCTCCATCCTTGGAGATATTCTAAAGCCATCTGGACACGATCCTGGGCAACGTGCTCTAGGTGACCCTGCTTGAGCAGGGGGTTGGACTAGATGCTCTCCAGAGGTCCCTTCCAACCTCTGCCATTCTGTGATTCTGTGACTCTGGGGATCTCTAATCCAACTCATGCCTCCAAGCTGGGCCATCACCAGTGTGAGGTCAGGCCAGCTCTGGCTTTGCCTGGCCACGTCTTGCGCCACGATTCCCCCATGACTGTGCCACCCACCTGGTGAAGACGTTTTTCCTGATGTCCGCAGTGGTCTCATCTGTATCAGATTGCCATGGGAACAGGACATGTGAGAACAGTTCTCTAGAGACTTGCTGTTGGCAAAAATAAATAACTACATAAATTACTCTTTATGCATGGGATGATACTGATGACATTTGAGCTCAATCCAAACTGATGACCCCTTGACAAAATTTTCCCACTACAGCCCTTCCTATCATCTTGGGTAATCTTAAAAATACAAAAGGAAAGCACCAGCTCTTCAGGTTTTACTCCTGTAATCCACATCCATCTTTCTCCCTCCTTAATTGTTCTAGCTTTACATCAGCAAAATGAAAAAGAACGTACCCAACAGTTTTAATCAACAATTTTTTAAAATGCTGACTCTGCACTGATTTTGCCATTTTTCTTTGAAATGAAACTGTCACTGAGAAAGTAGAACTCATCAGTTGTACCAATAGATGTGATAAAAAGGATAGTGATCCCAGAAGGGCAAAATAGTTAAAAACAAAGAAACCAACAACATTCTGAAGACAAAAGAGAGAAGTATTGGGTAGACAGAAAACAGAGCTAGGCAAGAGGGAAGAGATAAGTGCCTTTTTCTATGAACTTCTCAAGTACCTTTTCCTGTTGGGAGGAAAAAAGACACTTAGATCTTGATACTTTCATGGCAACTTTAGATAATCACCGCAGAGCATTACACTTCTAGGCTTTCTGTCTTCCCCGGTATGTTACTATCCCACCCGAAACCTCATCCAGGACATTCCTGGAGAAGTCACCTGCTTTCATCACACCTGGTATCTAATAGAGGCATAAGAGAGTTTAATCACAGACTATGCACAGAGATTTCTGTTCAAACAGCCAAGAAAGCTGCTGACGTGTTGTTACTGGAGATGCTGAAGAAGGAGAAGAACAGCCAGGAAACCATGGAGTGTCTAGTTTGGGAGGTTGTGCTGGTGAAGCTGCTGGTATCACCTCAGCCAGTCCAGACCTTGCATGAAACACCCCAAGACGACACAGCATATGAAGGAGACCAAAGTGATCAAACAGCCCATGCATGAACTTGCACCCATTTCAATCACGCTTGCTCAATTTAACAGGTTATCCATGGATTGCTCAGAAAAAGTCGGCCCTGTTTGAGAAATGAGCCCATAAAGGTCCCTGACTGGACTCCTCCTGGAACAAGCACTTGCACGAAAAGCAATGTTCTTATTGCCTCTCTCTCCAGCCTTGATAAGTTTCCACAGCCAAAATTTTCAAGACTGACTACTGATTCGGGGTGTTCAGTTTGAAACATCTTGAAGAGCTGATTTGTCTTTCATCAGGAGGTAAGCAAGCATTTTCAGAGCAGTGGTCTCATATAAAGCTGTGCCAAATCAGAAGCTCAAAAATTAGGTTGCAAAAATAACATATCACTTTCTAAAATTGTGGCAAGTTAAAATAAATCATGCTAACTTGATGCTTTTGCCTTGAGTTTCTTATACGGTTTATTCATGCAGCGTCTTCCAGGTCCTTTTTCTTTCTATTCCAGTGCACCTTTTACAAATGCGTGTTAACGTATGCATTTCGCAGAGACATGGAACACATTCTATAAATGCTTTTATTGATGGTGATGGGAGATGGGCTTCACTGCACATTGTTTATGATTCTTTTCAGGTATATGTTTAAAAAGAGAATGAAATAAGTCAAGTATAGACAGATACTTAGTTAGAAATATGTTATGCATATTGTGAGATAAATATAGATGAGAAATGGAAAATGCCCATTTGCTAAGAGCTGAGTTAGGTATCTCAGAGCAATGTAGGCTGTGCCCTTTAGAGTTCAACTCCAAGTTTTTACACACGTTTGCCAAGGAGTCATGACTCCCACATTACACAGTGACTGTGTGCCAAGTCTATACAACAGCGAACCACTGCTTTCTACAGACCCTGAACCTCAGCTGCGCAGGATGTGAACCTGACACCTCTACACTTTTTCACTCAGGACAAGATGTTTTATGGTAATTTTAAATGCAAGCAGAAGCGAATGAGTAAAATCCTGCTTTCAGTTGGCACGCAACAATAGACACAGCACAAAAATGAACACAACTAAAGTCCCAGCCTCACACGTACAGGATGTGACTGTCTCCAGCACTGTTGGTAGGGGACACCACCACATGAGGTATGGCAAAGCTCAGATAGAGGTCTAGCCTCTGTCTAGTCATAATCATTGCTATCCCTGGCTTAAAAAGAATTTGAAAATGGTACTATTGCTTTTTAAACTCTTTGGTTTTGTGGATTTCAGTATTGATCTGCATGGGACATATATTCAAAATATTGTGGGTGGCTCAAACCAGGTCATTGATGAGTAAAGGACTCATGACCCTTTCACTCACTCTTTCTCACTAAGTCTGTGAATTCCATTTTTTACTACACTAAAAATGGCTGAACTCTTGCTTTTCTCAAGTAAATTGTCCTATTTCTCCAGTGCTTCAGGAGATTCCTTCTAAAATGGAGTAGGGACGCAATTCATTTCCACACTGTTTTCTTCCAGCAGCATAACGTGTATTTTTCTTGTTCCTTTGTGGGCCCGCTGCCTCCCTTTTTCAGGACTCTCTGTGCCAGGTGCTTTTGCTCTCCCTGAGTGGAGTCCCGTCCTTACAACGTAAATCTGCTGCATCACCCGCTTCTGCAGCGCAAGGAGCCTCCCCTGGCTTTGCTGCCAGAGTATCGAGCCACAGGGAAGAAGAGGTTTGTGAAGTCCAGAAATAAGCTGCAGGAGAATAAAGGACAGCTGAGTGTTGGCTGCTGTGCAAAGGCGATGTACACGCTATCCCTGTGGACCATGCCTGGGAGGCAACTTTAATTCCTAAGCTAATTGCTAAGGACTGGCTTGTGTCCACAGGATTAAGGACCAGCACTCTCTGAAGTGAACTGGCTATGTTCACACTGTGTAGCACTTGGCCTGGGTCCCCTCTGAGCTCCAAGTAGTGCCCCAAAGACCTTAAGTCAATGATTATTACAACTTTTTTTTTTTTAGTTTGAAATTCTCCAAATAATGAAAGGACTGGGTTGCAGCCTGCCAGAACTATGTTTTTATAGCAGGATGAAAGCGTGTTTTGAGTTCTGAAGCAGGGCATGAAGGTCAGCGGAGGCACAAGAGGAGGTCCAGAATGGAGTGTGGTCCAACTCATGACAGGTCTTTCTGTCTGGGCAGTCCTCGAAAAAGTACCTGTCAGTAGTGTCGAAGCTTCTCCTTGGAAGAAACCAGTTGGTTTGCTTGACACTAGAGACAGGAGCGAGCTCATATGCATGCTGTGCAGACAGTCGGGTGAGCAGAGCCCTGGAGGGAAACCAAGGGAGCCAAATTGGCTGTACAGACAAGAGGTGCTTTCATATCCCCACCTTGGTTTCGCCAGGTAAGATGCTAAATAGGGAACAAGTGGTGCAATTTTTCCTCCCCCATTACCTGCAGGATAGGCAATGCCGGTCCCCATGCTGGCTGTCGGGTGTTGATGTAAATATCAATTTCTAGGTATTGCTGGCACATGGCTTTTCAGTCACTACAAACGCCGACAGCTTAGCAAAATGAGGACTGTATTTGTGTCTTGGCTTTATACTAATTTAGTTATTTTCAAAAGTTAGTATGACTAAAGAGCAGTTTTTGTTTATATCTCTAAACTGCCATAGCCTTTGATTTGTGGCTTGTATAGGGTTTTAGCCTTACTTTTAACCTTACCACTTAAGATCTGTAAAATATTATTTTAAAAACAGATTAAATAGCACCCAACTAATCAACTTCAGTAGCTCCCCCATCCTACTTACAGTCCACGTTTCCAATAATGCAGGTTTGGCTGAGAAGCAGTATGAGACAGCGTTATTCTATATAATGTGTAGTAAATTTACAGTAATACATGAAAATATTTACTTTAAAATATAAATGTAATTATATAAGTGTAATTACAGATAAGACTGTGCCTCTTTGAGCCAGCTCAAATTACAGCTTCAAATTACAACAATAAAACAGCTTCAAATTAATGACCTTGATAAATTTCATTATGGATAGGAGAAAATGCCACTCATTATAGGCTAGGCTTACACCACCTGACCTCATTTCACGAGCTTTGCTTTCCCTGCAACGGAGGAATGTCTGATAAAGCATCAGGTGAGCCTTTCCTCCAAAAGGTGTTGCTAAGCAATCAGCTGCAGGGTTATAAATGTTGAGTGTTTAATACACGGTACCCGGGAGTAGAAATTAATGAAAATTTTCTTTCCAGGTATTAAGGGAACTAGGATGGCTCAACTGAATGGTGCTGGACTAGTTTGGAAATGGTAATTAACCCAATTTGAGGGCAGTCATCAACATATATATATACAGACTGAACTAATTTATCATGTGCCTTATGAGTTGAGTTGTAAAACCAAGATACATTAATGATTTAATAGGAGGAACAATTTGATTTGTCATTACCAATAGGTGTGTAACTAAATTAATTTCCTGAATACTTTATGCTGATGAAGTCAGGCTTAAACTTCTCTTTGTAGTTTTACATTGTATTATATACCCTTCTCACTAGCTTTAATCACAGCTAAGAAATACATTGTACAAGTCAAACTACTCCAAAGCACTGAAATATTTTCAGGGTGATTTAGAAACCCAAGAAAATCACAGGAGTCAAAATCAAAGATCAGCTTTAATGTCAGCCCAATGATGTATATTTGATTAAATATTAATTCATGGAAGTTTGTTATGTACTTACAGCTAAGCTGTCTTGATCCATGTGAAGGGCACGGTCACGTATATAAACCTGACAGCTGAAAAAGGACAGGTCAGCCTAGCAGATTCCACTCAAATCTTTCCTGCAGTTCTTGTCTAATTAGTGCTCTACCCTGATAAATTGTTCAGTTATCACTATCATGGAGTTATTAAAATGTAAGATAGATATTCAGGCAGTCACCCAAGACTGAAAAATGCAGAGTCTCTCTGGAAACATAGCAGGGAGAAAGGGCTGAGCAAAGTGACCAGGGACAACAGGATGGTAACCGAATTCTGTTTTATTCAAAGAATTTGACTAAAACCTTTTACTACCTGTGACTGAGCTACAGCCAAGACGGGAACATATGGAATTGTGTTGCTTTCTTGTTAAAAACAAAAAAGAAAAAGCCACCAGATAGAGCAGCTTCCTGAACTACTTAGTGGGACATTAAGTGGGAAAAGGAGCACATAGCATATACTGCAAGCTGGGATGCTGTAACAGCCAAATTGGTGAAACACTTCTGCTTTTACCTTCCAACATGCATTGCCATCTCACAGATTTCCCAGAAGAAGAGTTTTAGCTATACTTCTGGCCTTTAACTTCCCAGATGATACATTACATCCTCTACCATGGCAAATACATCCACAGCTATCAACGAATGACTTTCTACTTTCAGCCCCCCTGCTTTGAGTGTCAAGTAAAGTCAACATGAGGATGGAGCCACTTTTTTCCCCATCCATAGCTGTTTCTTGGTTCCAAGGTCTTGTACTGTAATTTCTTGGAGAAGGTTTTTGCTTGAGAGAAACTGTTAATAGCATTTCATTTGGTATCATTGCTCTGAACTCCCCAGTTATACCACATTAATTCAGAGCTCCCCTGGGTGGGTGAGTTCACGGTATCAGTTAACCTCTTCTGCTGGAAGTCTCAAATGTGACTTAGCAGTATTTCTGGGTATTGTGACAGAAACGAAAACTCATCATTAATTAAAAGTATAAGCAAAAGTGATTTTTATAGTTGGATCAACCAGCGTTCAGACATCAGCTCTTTGCATTGCTTTTTCACTGTGTTAAAGAAAATTTTCAAATTCAACATGATCAACCTATCAAGTCTCACCTCTGGTAGAAAAACAAGGCAGCTTGCAGAACGCCATAAAGCGCCTGTGAATAGTGAGCTAGCTGGATCCTTGAAACATTTAGATTTTGATCCTGCTTTCGGGAATGGAAAATGAGCTGCAAATTTGGGGAACACCCAGCTTTTCCTTATTCCTATCAATTTGCGAATTGTTTACTACTATTTTAAACTCCTTTAAAGAGTCCCTCAAGGTGTTATTAATTGGATCCACAAAGGGATCAAGCTCAGGTTTTTCAAAGAGCCTCTCAACTGCTACCCACAGATTCCTGACTTCTCACCAGGAATGCGCTTTTAGGTGCCCATCCGCCTAAATCCTGGCAGGCTGAGCTGTCTGGCGCCCCAGGTTTCCACTCGTCTTCCCCATATCTGCTAGGCATTCCCAGATTACAGCGGGAGGAACGTGCTGACTTTACCCCCCAGTGCCAGAAGCAGATAGAGAGCGAGCAGTACCATCTGCTGCTGGTGGTGGTCACTTCTATGTAAGGCTCTAGTCCACACTCCTTGGAGTTGGTTTTACCTAATTACAGTTGAATGCTATATTCCAGAGGCCTGTCTGTAACCCCTGTCACGTGAACGCCGCAATCATTAAGCCCCATGCTTCGTTTTATACCCATGCTTCTGCCCCCGTGACTCTTGCCAGCAACTCAGCTTCAAAGGCAGGACGGTGCACGCCGTCGCTCAGACGTCCTGTGCCCAGCAGGCCGGGGGGCTCTCACGGAAACTGTGGGGTCAGTCCTGCGGTCCCCCACTCCTGCCCTCAAGCCAGTAGGGCCCTGAGCCCCAGTCTTCTGGTCCAGGGGGAGTTCTGCAGTCACTGGTCCGTTGCACAAAAAGTAGACCACATCACCACCAACACGAACGACACTGTCCTGCTACCACGCTGCTAAGGTGGGCTGAATCCCTAGTTAATCCCACTAGTAATGTAATCTCCTTACACTCTCGACAGACAAAACAAACCCCTATTTTAAGTGGACAGGACTGCCCTCTGGAGGCACCCCTGTTTTCCTACATAGTCCATGAACAGAAGAAAATTCCTAAGCTAGACAGGCTGCAGGTCTCGAGAGACACCTTACTGGTTGCATAGGAAATTTATGCAGCTACATTAGGTACAGCTGATCATCTCCCTCCGCTGAGGTCAGAAGATGGCAACTTTGGCACCTAAGTTGAGCAGACGGGGCTCTACCCTAGAGGCCTCTCTGGGGTGAAGGATTTCATTAGGTAGCAGGGTGCATTGGAGTTGTTTGCTCCACAGCTGGCCAAAGTGCTTTCTGTGGATTTCTCTCTGTGGCCCAGGCTCAGGCAGGACCCTAACTCCTGCCTTCCCATCGGTACAATACTCTGTTAAGCAAATGAGGACCTATGCACTTTCAATTCCCCAAAGACCATGGGCACCTCACAGACTTTCTTAAGAGCAAGCCTTAAACTAGCTTTTCTCTGGTCAACACCAGACTCTGCTCTCTTTCTCAATGCCTGGCAAAAAACAAGTCTTGCGGAAGTGCCTGCATTACCCAACAGAGCCACGTGCCCAGGAGGACTGGCCACAAGCACAGCAGCCCCGCAGTGACAACACAGCTCGAGGCGTTGTGAACAGCCCGTGCTGGCCGGTATCAGACAAGTCTGACAGAGGAAGAGACCTCAGAAGTGCTACATTGCCACGGATTTCATGAGAAGTCAGTGGCTAGATGAAATGAGAGATGCAACCAGAAACCCACCTGGTCTGGCCAGCTGAGCTGAGGTTGGTGTACAGCCACCCCAAACCCAGCTGGCTTCTTCCTACCTGTCTCCAGGGTTATGAGTTTTGCTGCTCACAAACCAGCTGGTACTGTGTCCTGGCAGCAAACTAACAGAGCCAGGAGATGGACACGAGTCTGGGGGCTGTTGCTGCTTCTGCCAGGTTACCTGGGTAGGCGGCTGCAGTGTTTTCTCCAGCTCTGTGACGCTGTGGCCGCAATTGGGTCTTGGTCGACCTGGCTGACCCTTTTCCAATGCCACCAAGTGCAGTTCGGCAGCAAGAAGGAGAGGGGCAAAGGAAAGGACCGAGTCTCAGGGAGAGACTCGTGTGTCCCGAGACACAGGAGACCTGCAACAAGAATGAGAAATTGGTATTCAAATGCTCTCGCCTCATGGACAGTCACCCCCGGTCTGCAAATCCAAGAGCTTTGCAGGGAGATTGCAGCCACCTCCAGAACAGGGCTGTTCCCACAGACATGTGGCTCTGAGGGTTTGTTTTTCCTTCCCAAATAGTTGATGTGGGGAATAGATAAGTGTGACTGTGGGATTTACAGGGTGTATGGAAACACTAGCGTTTCTACAGGGTGTGCATATCCGTTCTGGTGTCGTATACAACGCGGGAAGGTCAAGCCCTGACACCTTCATTCATTTGGGGCTGTGCCTTGCTCTACAGGTAACTCTCCTTCGGCACCTCTGGGACTATTTTCAAGGAGATGCTCTGAAGAAGTAAAGGTGTTGGAATCCGTCCCTGGGTGACTGAATGATTGGATGCTTTTTCATTTCCCCAAAGAACAGATTTTTTTTTCCTCATAGAAGTACCAGACAAGTGATAGGCATCACCCAAACTTCACAGTGAGTGTGACTTGACACAGGCTAATTCCCAGAGGCCACGCTGTTTTGACCCCTTTCCTCCTAAACTGGCGTGCCTATGGGGGAAACCTTCCAGCAGGAAGCCTGGAATGCAATATCACAATTTTAGCAAAAACTGGGTAAAAAGAGTCTTTTCCAAACCTGCCTCACTTTTTCAATGAAAATTATTATGGACATTAATTTTTAGGCAGCACTCAAGTAAATTCACTAAAGTCGTTATAGGACTCAAGTCTGATGATTTTATTTGCCTTACATAGCACAAAGCATACCCTTCATCTCAGCTGCCCCTTGCTCCTAGTTGTCTGATGGCTCCAGTTTCACCAGGCATTTACAAAAAGGGCAGTACTCCAGCTCTTATTAGGTTTTTTCGATTTGCTAAGGCTTGTGCTTTCGGATCTGTTCGCAACTAAAAAATTCATGTGGAGAAATGGAGCTGAACCCAAGTAAACTAACGTCGTGGGGTAATTTGGGGGAATTCAGACCTGACGCTTCATTTAAATTTCCACCGCTGCACCTCTTCTCTCAGAAGCAAAGACCTTGTAAGCCAAAATTGCTTCTCGGCGTGCCCACTTTGCATCCTGTCTGTGGAGGGTCGTACCAGCGGCCCAGCCGGCCTCCCACATTAAACCAGTCACCTTTAGCTGAGGCTGTTGAATCGCAAGGTCAAACTGGATAATAAATTAACCTGATCTCAAGCTCGGATGCAGGTGACAGCATTCTCCATCCCCTGGAAATGAAAGGTAGAACAGTATTAAACCACAGAGCATTAAACAACTAGCTTTGCTCTCCAAAATGCCCTTCCCAGCTCGTACTTTGCTACCGTCTTCATGCATATCCATACACGCACAGTTCTGCTGTGAAGTAATCTTAAATACAGCTTTTACAGAATGGCGTTTCTCTTCTGCCCCTTGATTTAGGCAGCATTTCTGCTGTTTGCGCTAATGGTATAGCTCTTGTTCAGACACGCACCTCTCTCCCTCTCGCAATCATTTCAGCCTTTCCTGCTTAAGCCATAGCCATAGCATGGTGTTAATGCCACCGCAGTCCTTCGCAGAAGCAGCTGTGAGTTTACAAACTACAGCGCAGTCAACCAGTGCCAGGAGGATTTTTTTTATGTTCAGACTGTTAAAGTGCGGGAAACAATTTTCTCCAGTTTGTTTGAAAACATTCAGTGACTCTTTTTTTTAATTTCTCGTGGTCTGTGGCTCACTCCGAACAATTCAGCCTCGACCCCTCATTGCGGCTGGGTCCTTTCCCCTCGCCGGTGACTGCTGTCTTTTCAGCCAGGGTTTTGATGCTAATGCTGAAGGATAGCCAGTTTTAAATTCCCTTTCCATCTGTCCTGAAGACTGGAGATTATGACTTCTTCCTCAGACAGCTGTCAGTAAAACTTTGTCGCAGAGTTTGAGGTGTAGAAATATAAAAGGGACGTAATACAGTCAGCGCACACTGGTTTCAAATACAAGTATTGAAAGAAACCCTCTTCTGAAGTACATGTACTGAGTCCCTCTCTTAAAATGAGTGAGAGTTTCCCTCTCTGTAAGGCAGGGAAGCTGCTGCCTGCCTCCAGGCAGCTCCCGCTGGCACCACTCCTCCGAGGGGGAAGCAGAGCATTCGCAGCAAAATAAATCATGTTTCTTCCATAATTGTTCTCTCCATTCCAACAGGCTAAAGACAAAAAAGGTACCCTTGATTGCCTACAACCTGTAAAAATGGGTGCCCATCCTGTATTGATCCATACCTTCAGGAGACATTTGTGTTATTTAATTTGCTCGATGTAGAAGTTTAGTCATTTCTCAGAAAATGCAGTCACTTCCTAAAACTAAATAGAAAAAAATAAAGAAAAATAAAATAGAAAAAGAACAGGTGTCTCAGGCAGTAAGAGCAGTGAAGATGGTCCCATTCTGCAGCTCATTTCGGCTTCCGCATGGTTTTTGCCCAGAGATAATTTCTTCATCCTTTCAAGGCACGATGGGAGTTCCTACAGCAATGCGGCCGCATTAAGATAAACCTGTAAGATGGAACCACTACTGCTGTGCAAACTCACCATCCAGACAGATTTAGGAAAACAGTAACACTTCGGTGACGTAAGATAGCCTTGGGAAGTAAGATGGTATGTTAGGACTGTCTTTTCCACCCACATAAATTCTCCCGGTGTAACAACTCACCTAGAGATGGTGAAACCCACCGCTGGGATGCAGGGAGAAGGACTTCCACTTCAGCAATTGCCACGAGCTCCCTCTGCTCTCCGTGTACATGGTGGGGCCGAGGGGGATGTCTCGCCTGCCCCGGCCCACGCTGCAGGAGCCGGCTGTCCCGCAGCGCCGGGCTCGCTCTGCACCCACGGGCATCGCCGGTGCTGTCCTCGGGGGGACGGCATCTTCCCTCCAGGCCCTTTTGCCCAGCTGCTTTGCTTGCAGTGAGGTTTCAGGGGGCAGAAATCACCGATGGGAATCACCGTGGTATTTTTGCCATTAACATTGCACACGCCCCAGGAAGCCTCCAGGTGCCCTTTGCTGTTACACCTAAGACCAGCGACCCCTTCTCCTCCTCTCCACCGTCTCTCCACGGCCCCTCCAGGGCAGGAACCAGCCTGAACATCTCCTTCTCTCCCAAGCCCTCCTTTTCCCCAGGCACAGAAGTGCCCATCCTGCAGCTGCCCAAGGCCCAGCAGCTTGGACCTCTCCTAAAACCTCTCCTAGACCTCTCCATTTTGGCCACATCCACCTGAGTGAGGGGTTTAGCTGAAAGGCTTTTCTGAACAAGGACTGTGGTGGGTCTAGGGTTTTACCCAATAGCTTTCCAGAATTTTTATACTATCCCTGTCCAGAGGTGATAGAAAAATGAGCATGGATATGGGAAATGGTCCTCTCTGAGGTGGTACCAGTCACACCGAATTTGTTAATCTAGATGTGGAGATGTCCTCTCGAGTTTTGCTGGCACAGCGTGGGTTCGCCGCTCCAGATTTTTGTGGGAGGGAAGCGCAGGGAACGCTCTCCCATAAGTAAGCTGGAGATTTGCCTGAGGAAGGGCAGCTGCACTAGCCTTCAAAGCCTTTTTTTTAAAAATAACAAATCAAGATCTTTTTTCAACTTTGTCCCCATTTTAAAGCAAAGTCCCAGTGTAATTTCCATGCTAATCAGATGAAAGCTTGCAAAATACATTTCCTTCAAGAGCTGGGGACATGTATGAAGTTAACTCTGGGTGACCTGTGACTTTGTCAGTGACACACATGATTTAAATCCATGCAAATGAAAACCTTGCCCATGCCACAGGCAAATTCTTTGCTTTTCCCATGCTGCTCTCAAGGAGCTGGATATGTTTGATGAGTGAAGTCTTAGTGGTGCATTTCAGCAATAATTCATATCCCATACATAATTTAGGAACTCACTGCACTCCCCCCGTAACACAAGTTGTGCAGCATGTACACACAAGGCTAGACAGTGGCTTTAAGGAGGCTCCAGGCATAATTCACAGTAAGAATAAGTTTGATCCATCTCCAGTTTGCACCTGCCAGGTCATGAAGGGAGCTAATTGGATTAAAACATTGTAATTATCATTTCATTTATGTGTGGTAAAACCTTAGGGAAACATTTTAAATAGCAGAAAATTTGAGGATGCAGTCTCTCAAGTCTGCTGCTTAAAAACTTAATGTTCTCTCCCTTCTCCATTGCCTGAGACGCAAATTTGATTGCTAAGAAAAAGCAATCTTGATGAGAGATGTATATGTAGCCAGTGTAGCATACACAGACCACGAAATACTACTTGGTTTGATCAGGCAAGTGGGTTCATATTTACCATGGCTACTTGGATGCTTTTTACATCATCAGTCCTCAAAGACTGTATCCACCTCTCCTGCTGTCCCTACACAGGCACAATTCATGTTAAAACACCCCTCGATGTCCTGAAACAGGAGTTTACATGAGAGCAAGTTGCTAGATCGGTTGTGAATCTGGAGGAGTGGAAATCCCCTTTCTTTTGATATGGCAGTCATTTCCTTTCCGCAGGGAGACACTCCTCTGCTTGGAGGTCGAGATGCCGTGGATGCACCAAGGACATCCTGGAGCCACCAGCACAGAGTTAAACAGGGAGAGCCCCCGGCCCCACTGACCTCCCTTTCAAGCAGAGAGCAGGACACGTGTCCCCACGAGGGGCTGGAAAGCCACCTGCTGCCCGGCACGTGCCCTGGACAGCGTTTGCCAGGTCCGAAGCACAAAGCAGCCCAGCATTTGGATGGGATCCAAATGCCCAGCTGGGATGAGATGTGTCTCGTGCACTGATGGGTATCACCAAGGAGCAGGGAAACTACATGTCCCTGCTGCTGCTCACTCAGAAGGTTTATTTCAGAGACTAATCAAACAGAATACAAGGAATGGCAAAAATAGGCCAGACTGATGTCTTCTCTCACCTAGTGAGTGCTCTGCTGGGGAGGTAATTTATTTTGCGTACTGCAGTGGATTCACATGTTGCATTTTCAGATGCAAACCTCAGCTTTCCCAAGCTCCACGTCAGCTCAAGATCTCAGCCTGGATCAGATGTGGGACTGTTTTCATCTGGGTGCTTAGTCCTCAATTAGAGCTCAATTCTGCATCAAAAGATGTCTAATTAATTTCTGTATTTTTTCCTGACACTGAGTCATGGCCATGATGAGAAATAGCATATAATGTTGCTGTGCTCTTGTTTTCACAAAAGCGCTAGGGTTCATGCCTTGGGTCCGGTCTGCTCGGGTCTGCTGTGGAACTGACATTTAGCTATTGATCAAAAACAAATTAATGCTTCACTGAATGGCCAGTCCTAACTGAAATTTTGTGTTTTTGTCAAGAACAGAAAGGTGGCAACAGGAGAGCAAACATTGCCCTTACAGAAAACTATTAAAGGAAACTCAATTTTAGGGTGTATTAAATCTACATGAGATACAGGCCTCTAAACAGTCTAGTTTGCAGTTCAGACACTGCTCATGTCAGCAGTGAAGGACGGGAGTACATGAGGGCAGTTTTAGCACTTGGTTCAACACTCTGCATGGCTGATGGCAGCCTGGAGACTACTGCTGACACGCTTACCAGATCTCGAGGTTACTATTTCTCTTCTGGGGCAGCCAACTCGATGCACAGTATACAGATCTGATTTCCGAAAGGCAATCACCCCACCCAGTCTGGAAGCTGCAGGCTTTGTAAGACATCTCCATTAGACAAGCAGAAATCAATGCACACTCAGTCGTTAGTCATTCTGGAAACCGCTGCCTTGGTGAGTCAACCAAGGAGCCTGGCATACTTGGCAAGCTGGAAGGGAGTCTGGTTTTGTTTTTTTTTCCATCCCCCCAAAGTTTTAAACTTGAGCTGCACAAGCAGCAATCAACCTGCTTGGGAAATCTTCTGGCAGGGAACATGACATGAAATCAATTTCTGGTCTCACTGCGGCACATTTAACATGTCTTGAGAACATTTGGCCTACAAGTTACCTCTCTCCATAAAAATAGCAAACAAAAGCAAATCTTGCCAAAACAAGCTATTTGATGATCTTCTATTGAACGAACAAGCCCACGGGAAAGGGTAAGAGGGTCAGCTGAAAAGCAGAATTTGCCATCTGCCTGCTTTTCTCCAGGTTATCTCCAAGAAAGGCAGCACAAAGGGCAGATGCACGCAAACTCAGCAAATACGGACACTGTTAGTTCAGCTAAACACTGAATAAAAGTAGAATTGCCATTCATGCAGTTCTCCAAGCTTTAAGTCAGCCATGACAGATTTAGCCTGGATTTATATTCTCCACCTGGCCATCCCAGTAAATCATCAGATCTGACTGTTTCCAACAGGCATCGCTTGCTGTGGACTGCAGCGGCTAAACAGCCTAGTTCTTGTTAACAGAACTACCCAGACTGCTGTGGATTTATGCAATCATATAAAAATGTTTTAGGATTGTGTTGTGTGCTTCGTGTTGACTTTGCTTGCCTTAGCTGGGCACCATGCGAGGAGTTCAGCCTTCCCAGGTATAAGCCTCTAACGCGCCTCCACGCAGTCAGGGGACCCTCCGCGGGGCTGCAGAAGCCAC
Organism: Dromaius novaehollandiae; assembly: GCF_036370855.1. Taxonomy (NCBI): domain Eukaryota; kingdom Metazoa; phylum Chordata; class Aves; order Casuariiformes; family Dromaiidae; genus Dromaius; species Dromaius novaehollandiae. The sequence continues at coordinate 78,521,618 of NC_088101.1, read as the reverse complement.
ACGTTAGCGATTTTTTACACCCCTGCTCAATAGGCTTTTGCCACTTATATGTCTCACTTGTGCTACAAATATACTTCTTTTGGTCTTTAAGTCTCCACACCGGTACAGTGTTGATATAAAAATGACTTTACTAAAAAAGACAAAGAAGGTCAATGGAAATAAAACTTGAACACTTACCTGAGGAATTCACACTAATCTTGGGTTGTAACCATTGCCTTTCTGTTATACAAGGGATTTGACCGACAATCTTTGGAGGTGAGATGAGTAACCCGTCAGCAAAACTGTTGCTTTAGTTTCCTTGAGGCACAACTGCAAGTGTCCATTTCAACAGCAGAGGAGCTGCTGATTCTCCAGCAGAGCTGCCTAGGTGAGCACAAGACTGTACAAGCAAGCCAACAAAGCCCTGAAGAGGCATGGGAACACCATACACCTGGGCTCACCCAGCTTGGCTTAGCATCACCGCGTTAGGCAACCCAGTGACAGAACGGGCTGGGAACCACAACACAGCCAACTCTCCCTGATCTTGGATGGCGGAGAAGCCAAAGGCTATACTTTAATGCCAGAACCCTCTAGAGATCCCAGCACCAGTGGTGGTGATCTTCTGGGCATCGCTTTTGGGAGCATACAACGACTACCATAGCTTCGAGCAGAGTAAGGCAGCACTTGAGTTTTATGCCATAACAGTTTCCAGCCCTGCTGGCTACAGCAAGCTCTGGGGCCCCACCACAGTCCCTACCACCCAAACAAGAGCCCACAGAGACAGGAAGTCATTACTCAACGGATGTGATGGCAATGTGCAGGCCAGAGCTTAGCATGTGCTGCTTTGCTTAATAAATGACAGAGACTTGTCTGCTGTGCTGGCTGCCAAGGGACACTTGAACTCTTTGAACGTCATTAAGCCTTCAGCAGAAGGCCAGAAACAGCCCAGATCTCTTCTTCGTGTCGTAATGTGGCTCGATATTTTTTTATGATCCACAGCATTTACTTAGCGATAAGACTTTCCGACCTCCTCTCCGTGGAGGATATCAGGGACATCTCCAGCAGACTGCTTCCCAGAAGAGGTGCGTTTACTGTATGCTCACCTGTGGCATCTGCCTTGTTCTTGTGATGGGACAGGGCGAAGAAGGAGGCATATTACTGGGACATGAAAAAGGTGCATATCCTTTACCATTGAGAGGAACGCACAATGGACCGAACGAGGCTTGTCTCGGCCTCCTGCTAGGGGTGTACCCTAACTCCAAGCTGGGTCACGTTCCTGCTCTTTCACTAGCAAAGTCCAGCCGGAAGAAGAAAAAGCCTGAAGTCCGGTGAGGGGGCTGTAGATGGCCAACCCTGCCCTCTGTGTTGAGGAAAGGACACAAACCTGATGAGAGTCGCAGCCTGCCGCCCCACAGGGGAATTTCACTTGCGGTGTGAACTGTCTGTCTGAATGCGACGGAACGGATCGCCTAAGGTTAAATTGGATTAAACTGTTACAGCTCCACTTTCCCACGTGTGGTTTAAATTTAAACGCTATAAATTTCACGGTGAGTTATTAAAACCTTCTTGGCAAGGAAAACTCATCTCTGAAAGAAAAGATTTTCTCCAAGTTTGCAAACCCAACAGGAGGCCTTAAGTCAAGTTAACGGTGAGATTTCCAAGTGGAGGGGAAGGAAGAACTGAGGTATTTAATCACTGGTGTGTGGGAGCAGGAGCCCTGCTGAGCAGTCTGGCTCCGTCTCCCATTTCAGCTGCTCGCCAGGTTTTCATGGTACGTGCCTTGATCCCACATGTTGTGTCTTGTGGCGTAGATGCCTCTGGAGCAGATGCTGAGCAGTGTCTGCATGGCAGATTCAGAGACAGTGGGAAGTTCTGGGCTAGGTGGATGGAAATTTTTGTCAATATTCCTCAGTGCAAATTAACAAACAAACAGCATGGGAGTCCTCAAAACGTCATTCTTCTGAGAAGTCTCATCCTTCTGGTCTATCCATATCACTCAGCAATGTGGTGATCTTTGCATTGGGTGGGTGTAAAATTTCACACCGAGGTTCATCAGAACCTTCCTCATACATGTTTTTGCTCGAGAAGCAGCACAAAGACCATCGTGAACATCACACACAGAGATGCTCCGGGACAGTAGGTTCTGCGGCTGGCGTACATCAGGGTGGCCACCTTCATTTCACTGGGGCTGTGGAAGCCCCCCAGTCCACCCAAGAGGAATGTGTTTCCCTGTTGCTCCCTCTACCTGTTAACCAAAAGCCACAAGGCAGACCACTGGCAAGTGGAGTAGGAGAAACGAGCAGGGAACCATGAGGAAAAAAGGACTGGAGCAACTGTTTGTGGTAGGGCAGCCATGTTACGTCAGGGCTTTCTCTTTCCGCTCACCCCAAGCAATGTTTTCAAGTGTCAGCCACAGCAAGGACAGCATAGGAGGCATTCGCCCTTGCTACGTGCCCATCCAGGCTGGACACTAATCTTCAGAGAACCGAACCACAAAAAGGTTAGAGCTTGGTTCTTTTCTGAGCTATCACAGCCCAGCAGGAGACACCAGCCCAGGCCGCCCTGTCCCACACACTCATTTCCAAAACCTGCCTTCTGCCCTCTTCTCTTGCAGCAGATGTTCACAAGCCACTCTTGCACTTTTGGTGGCAGAATCGTTTTCCAGTCTAAAGCCTTCAGCAGGCCGCCCCACCAGACCACACGGGCACGGCGCTACCGCCCGCGGCAGGGTGAATTGCAGAGCTCCTCCCTGCCTCCTCACCCAGCCGGCAAGGGGATAGCACGGTCCCACGTGCCACCTGTCTGCACTTACAGCCCGGCTCGAAACCACGGGGACAGACCATGAAAATTCAGCACCTAAGAGCAAACGCCTTGGGCACCGAGTCCTGGCTGAACAACCTCCACCGCTGGCTTCTGCCTCGAAACGTTTTGCAGCTGGGAAAACACTAAAACGTCCCTCATCCCCAGCTCTAAGCGTAATCCCCAGGGGATCTGCAGAGCCAGCAGGACACTTCTGCAGCGCTCCCTGTTAAACGCCACGGGCAGCTCAGAGCACACACCGGGAACTCAGGCCGCGGAGGGACATCTGCTCTCCCCTACCCGGGCTTGGAGGAGCCAGGGCCTTTCTGAGAGGACCCAGCTAAGGGCTGGGATATCCGAGCACGACCAGACCTGGGCATCAACAGTTCTGTGGCTAAACATGACGCTGTTATTTAGGGGAGGGCATGTGAATGTACATAATTAAAAAAAAAAAAAAAAAAAAAAGAGGAGGAGGAGGAGTGTTTTTGGGGGGATGGGGGTTGATGGGGTCTCTGCAGCTCCCCGAAAGCTGGGCTCCCTGGACGTTCAGGAAACGTTGCCGTGTCAGTGCTATCCCCACGGCCGGGGGAGAGGGACGCCGCTCACAAAACTGAGCTCTTCCCGGGGATTTCGGGGGAACCGCTCCCGCGGTCGGCTGCCCGGATTTCTTCCTCCGGCCGCTGTTTTGCCTCCCCGGGAGAAGCGAGGGCCCACGGCTCTGCCCTGGCGGCCTGGGCCCACCGGCGCTGCGCCGCGCTGCCACACGGTGTCAGAGCAAACCTGCGGCTGCCGCAGCGCAGCAGAAAACACCCGCCGCGGTCCAGAATCCGCTACAACCCGCCGCTGCTATTTATAGGGACGGACCGGCCGTTCCAGCCCCGAGGGCCTGCAGCCCCCGGCCGGGGCGAGGCGGCTGGGCCGGAGGCACCAGGGTGCAGGCGCGGGGGCACCGCGGCCGCCAGAGCCGAGCGGGAGGCCAGGGAAGGAGGTTACGGCGGCTCTGCCGCTGCCCCGGGCAGCCCTGCGTCTCCGCTGGGGTTTCGAAAGCTGAAACCTCGGGGAGCGGTGGTAGCCGCGAGGGCGCCCAGAGCCGCAGCCAGCCACGTAGGGGTGAAGGCCGCGAGAGGCCCGGGAGGCTGCCGTGAGCCCTTTGGGCATACGGCCAGCAGGACGCAGCCCGGGGATGTGCTCCAGGAACACAGGGAGGCCACAAAAAAAGGGGGGACACAGTTCAGGGAGCCCCAGGAGATGGGGGCGCCTCGAGAGCACTGAAACACGTGGCTTTGTCCAACACCGTGCTGCGCGTTGGGGCTTTAACGCGCCTGCACGAACGTGGAGCGGAGAAGGGAAGGACGCGGCGCTCCCCGCACCCCACACGGGCGCCATCCGCACAGGGCTCAAGCGCCTGGTCTGGACGCGCGGTCGCCTGGGCACGGCCGGGACACAGGGCCATGGCTGCAGGCAAAGCGGGGCCGTCTGCGAGAGAGTCGCCTTCGCCCTGCCCCAGGCTGCTGGTCCAGTAGAGGAGGAGAAACGTGATTTGGCAAGAAGACTTGGGAGAGATGGTTTTACTGCATTTAAAATATGAAGCATTTGTTTTGCGGGAATATTGCTTTGGGGTGCTGTAGCAGGCCTTAAAAATATACAAAGGCCCCAGCAGTGAGACTGCAAAAAGCAAAACACAAAAACAACAAAAAAATCCCCCAAACCTGTGGCCTGGCAGCTGTGCTGCGAGAGGCACCTCACACCCCAGCAGATCCATCAGCAGAGGGTGTCCAGCGGCGGTGGGAGGGCAGGGGAAACCTCTCAGCACAAGGCATGCTCAGCAATGGTGTGGGACCCCCGTGCACCTGCAAAACCCGAGGACAGCGAGGAATCGCAGTGGGAATTGCACACTAGACAGTGCAGCCGCCCGGCCCTGCAAGGGCAGGACGGAGGCACCGGAGCAGGGAGCAGCTCCGGTGCCTGGGAGTCCCCGGAAGGGATCCGTGCTGGCACAGGTGCCTCTCGTGCTGCGCATCGCTACAGACAACCTCCGCGTTTCAGCAAGGAGGGCTGGTGAAACGAGGAGATAAAACATATGCTTGGGAAAAAACAAAACAAACCAACAAGGAAACTGGGAAAGCAGAGAGGCCAGGGAAATGGGAGGCATGTCTCAAGTGTGCTTACGCAACGCAGGATCTGTGGGACAAACATCTAAGATGCTTCTCTGCGCAGACAGGCAGAGTCAGCCATTAGCAAATGCAATTAACTGCTTCGTTACCATCTAAGCAAAACAAACCAATCAGTCTCCGCTGTGTTTAGCTGGAGAAGATAACTCTGGCAGGTTTTTCCTCAGCTTAATGCAGACACAAACATCATCCTCTAGACTGCAGCTATTACAGAACAGCTGTTACAGACACACTGCAACCCTGCGTCGCTCTTCTGCTCCCCAGCTCGGTCACTGGGAACAAATTTTGGATTTCTTCCACTGTTTTAGGCATGCTGGTATCACACCAGAGAGCCACCATTCAGTACGCTGAGCAGCCCCCATGAAGTCAGACAGAGCTGCTCCGAGGGACCCAGGCAGAAGTGCTGGAGATGAGGGAAGAATTTAATCTTCAGAGGTCAGCCTTTACCACGGGATGTCTGTGCTTCAAGTGTGCACCAGGACCACAAAGTTTTAACAAGCCAAATGAAGGCTTTTAGGATGAGACCAGTCTGCAAAGAGAAAGGGAACCTACTGATCACTCTCAGGGGACAGTGGAGAGGAGAAGCTGTAATTTTTGAGCTGGAGGCCAAAGCCACCACAGGCCTCAACTGACCTGACTGAATACATTACTTTTAGAGCATTTAGACACTTCCTACAAGCTCTGTTTGTCCCACTAGACATGTCTCTAGACAAGGGCCCGGGTGACTGGCACAGAGCAAAAGGTCTGACACGCAAGAGGAATGCAAAGAACTGACTGAGAAATTCAAGGTTAAGCTTCAAAGTGCAGTTAAAATATCACAGTCTGGAGACTTTGGCATCTCCAAGACTTTCACCCTATGGAGAAGATTAAGGTCTAAGTACAATAAAGAAAACTGTACTTACTTCTAGGATGAGGCACAGCTGATTTATGAGAGGGAGTATTCAAGGTTGTTTGAGATAGCAGGACAGGACAATCCAGTCTCGTGCTCCCAAGTCTTTTAATAAACTCTCTCTCCAATGCCTCTTCTGTAGGATGAAGATAACGTACCTAGAGCAGTGAATAATTAGGACCTGTATATTGGTGTGTTAGCATGCTGGTGCCATGGTTACCACGGTCCGATAAGACACACTACACAATTTACAGGGTTGAGGAAGGAATTACTCTACAATATCCTATGGACTCTGCTACGGTGCATTATCGCAACACCTCTGCTGCAAAGCTCAAACAAATATGCAGAACAGCCCTTCAGCCTGACAGTCTCTGAAGGAAGCAGCCTTGTCTGTGGACTCGGAGGAGGCTCAGCAGAAGTCCTTGAGGGCCAACAGCTCACTCCCCACATCCAGGCAGAGGAAAGCTATAGGACCCCAAGTCCAGTCCTTGAGGGCTGACACACTCTTGCGTGCAAATATGAATAAATCCCTTTTGTGTATGATATTTAATTACATCTTGTGTTGTACATCACAACAACATCTGTGCAGGGCCAGCCACTATTATCCATGCCCCATTCCTTAGACAATTATCATCCCTGCTTTACGGCTGGGGAACTGAGGCACAAGAAAGATTTGGAATCAGATACAGTGTTCTTGGAAGTCACTGCAAGGGCTTTGCCTTAATCCCAAAGTGACTTGCCTAAAATTTGCAAGAGGAGCAGGAACAGAACTCCAACTTCCCGATTTCCAGCCCACTGTGTCCATCACACAACTGCCATGTCCCCCAGGTACAGGAATTAGCTCGGCTGAGCAGCAGAGCCATGCCCAGTAATTAGGAAGGAAAACAAAGCTGCAGGATTATTTCTTCTTTAGCTAAAGGCTGAATATATGAAAGCAATGATTTTATATATCCAAACACTGCTCAGTGTCTCCTGCACACCACACTACCTACAGAAGTTACCCGGAGTGCAGCAGGCCCACTTAGTCATTTGCGGGAGTCACACTTTTCATCCTGACACTAATACTCGCAGCGGATTTAAGAAATGGCAGCCAGCTTGTGAGGACGAGAGCCACAAAGCACGGCTGGCAAACTGGAAAGTGCTTCCTTCAGCTGATCGTTAACATAGCGAGATTTCTGTGGCCGTGGATTCTTTCCTTTCCTTTACCGAATGGTAGCATATTTTTGCCCTGCTTCTTTCTTTGTTGCAGAGCTCCTGCATAGGAGTAACTCCAGGGTGAAACGGGGAGGTGGCAAGCGCTGGACTGGCTTTGCTTGTGCCGCAGGTGTCTGCGGGGAATGCCTGCTGGAGCACGGGACAGCGAAGCCCTCACCCCTCACCCCCCACCCTGGGTGCTGCATGGGCTGCTTCACCCTGCAGAGCAAACACCAGCATCGGCAGTTCCTGAATTGATTCATACGTTTTTGAGACCATCATGAACATCTCCACAGAGCACCTGTGTAATACAGACCACCAAGTGTCCACTTCGGCTTCGGCTCCAACACACGTGGTTGTGCCGATGTGCGTTTAGGAACCCTCCAACGTTGCGTTAAAACATTCTAATGACCTAGAGGGATGGAGAGTTTCACCACAACTATTAGTTCATTGCTTTAACAGCTAATTATCCACACAAGAATCAGCCTCTCATTGCTCTTATTGGATTTGTTCAAGTTAGCTCAACTTTTGGCCGTTGGTTACTATTAGATCTGTCAGCCGGACGGAAGAGCCCTCGTTATCGGATCCGTGCACTCAGTGCAGCTATTTACAGTGTAGCCAACTGCACTTTCAATTAACCTTCTCTTTGATACAACAGATCGATTCTCTTTGATTCGACAGGCGGCACCCCTGGAAGATTTCAGCGTAAGGTGCACTTTCCAATCCTTCCGTCATTCCCATGGCTTTTCCCTGGCAGTACAACGTATGCCAGAAATGCTGTCTCTAGCAGTATGCTAGCTCGACACCTTTCCCCATTCAGTTACATCTTCTGTTTTGCCAGCTGCTTAAACCATTTTATAAACATCACAAATAAAAACTATCTCGAATGGGCTCACAGCGTACAAAGCCATGAGGCACCGAATCCCAGCAGCACAAAGAGCAGCAATGAAGATATGATTTGGCAAGAACCAATTTCCTCTGGCAAATAACGACGTGACAACATCTGAACCTTAGGAGGGCACTGGAAAGCCTCCAGAAACGGCATGCCAGACAGATAGCATTTTATCACGCTGCACTGGTATTCTCAGATGCCTTTCTGAGCTGTTTATACTCAGAGCAAGTGCTTTCATAATTGCTTGATTTGGGGTTAATGGTTTTTCTCTTTACTTTAAAACCAAACTGACATTATTTGATGATCAGTAGTTATTTATACTATGCAATTACATCACGTTATGAGAGTTATTTGTTGCATGAATAGGAATCAAGGTTTTAAAAAAGCGAACACTTTCTTTTTACCTTTCTTCCTGCAGGAAGAAAGCAGAAAAACAAAAATTAAAAATACAATCAACAAGCAAAAAGACAACAGCCTCCCTCTGTCTTCCTCTATCTGCCAAGGACTAATATTCCCGTTCATGTTGGGTGGAAGTACACAATTAGCATACACTGGGCTCTGCTTACGCGGATATTTCTGTAACCTGCTCAGAAATACACTCCATGCCTCAGGTAAGCCAACACCTTGCGTTCCTCCTGGGATTTGATTTTATCAAAAAGGAAAAAAAAAAGATAGTGATTAGAACATGATGAGCAAACATAACCCAAACCCCCTTGTTTCAGGAGTACAGCTGCGCTAGCGTTTTCCTGCTTCGTTTCAAGGGACATCAGCCTTGTCTGGAGAACAAAATCCCCCAAATGCAAGAATCACAGGCTATGTAATTGGTTGGTGAAGGTGTGACAGCTTTATATTCTATTCCAACAGTCTTAGACCAAAATAGCTGAATTTTCTTATTTGAATGGAGCTTCTTCACATGGGACCTGTAGCAGACTTCCTCCATTATTATTTAAAATTATGGAAGAATTATTTCTAGAGAGAGGATGTACAGTCACTAGCTAAAACCTTTCATTTTTATTCCCCACTAAAGAGAACATTTCACCCAGAGATCACCTATTCAGATTAGCCTTTTCAGCAGCTACAAGAGCGAAAAGTCATAGACGAAATCAGACAGTTCAGAAATCGGCATTCTGCACTTTTGAACTGCTTCGTTTCTACTTTGTTCTGCTCCACCTCCCCACATTTGAGAGTCAAGGAATCACAAGGCAGTTCCTTTTTAAATATATTTATGAACTTGCACAAGCAAGTTTTTCCATTTCACAGCTTCATCCACTAATTTCCAGCTTTTCACAAATAAGCCAAAGGAAGTGAGCTGAATTAAAAAAACAACAAAACCAGAGCACTTTACTGCTGCATAATGAACAGGAAACTTGCTAATGAAACATCAATCACTCATGGCCTTGAGAGAAAAACCAATTATTTATCAAGTCCCTCAAAACTCAATCATAGTTGCTCCACCAAAGCAAATGAAGATTTGATAGCACAAGCCCTTTGCCAGTAAAGTCCGGACAAGCTCACTGCTCTTAAACTTTGCTGATGTGACTTCCCATGATGTCAGAGCATCTCACTCTAAAACAGCCCAAAAGTAGAGCCCACAGTCCCAGCCCCTGAAGCCTTAAGGGCAACTTTCTCCAAACCATCCAAAAAGGCCAAGGTACTTGAGAGTTGTTTCCAGATAAGTCTTTTTCAAAAGACAGATGCTTTCGGTATGTCTTCTGCAATGCCATCACAGAGAAGTCATCAGTAGAAAGGCAATCCAGGACTATTTCTTCTTGGCTTATTCCCTCATGCTTCTCGTAAGCCCATCAGGACCACAGGTAAAAAAACTGAAGCTGGGCACTGTTGAAAACATTACCTAGAAGGTAGTCTCCTCAAGCACCCTCTCTCCTGCAGCTGTATTTTTTATCATTATTATTAACTCAGAGCATAAAAGAATCAGGGCAATGACAACAGTGGGGTTTTTTTGCCCTGTGAAGAACTATGTAAAACGGCAAAAATACACAAACAAGATATTCTAGAATAAGACATGGGTTCAGTGCTTGCTCAGGTGGTACGAATGCTTGGCAGCGGGTTATTTTTAGAAAACAAGACCTCTGCATTAGTCGAGGTAGTTACCTGCAAGCTGGCTGGCTCTGCGGTCCCCATGCCCAGCAGTCCTTGACCTCCCGCGCCATGGCAGTGCCTGATGCTCCTGAGGAGGAGCAGATGGCAGCATCCTTCAGCAACCGGGCATCAGCAATGGCCCCTTTTAAAATGGCCTTACACCACGGTGGTGCATAGCTAACCACTGCTGCTGCTCAGCAGTGTCCCAAATAGCAGAGAGGAGGCCTGGAGGCCTCCACTGTTGGTTTCGTCCCTCCGTACTCAGAATTTTCCACCTCCTTTACAGACCAGCTCAATCAGACCCCTAGCAGGTGGCTGACGTTTGTAGCAAAGCTGAGCAAAAAATGGCAAATCAACTTGACCCCCTCAGTGAAACATGAGGGAAAATCTGCACTTAGGCTTTGGACTTCAGAGCCCTCACATTTAAGAAAAACAAGTTCATGAAAGACTAATTGCCTCATTTGCTTTCTGCATCCGTAGCACATTCAGCTAGTCTGTTTTCAAAAACACTTATTTCATTAAAACATAATATTTTGCCATTTTTTTGGTTTAATACTGAAGAAAATAGACAGCCAAATGAAAATTCAGTCTTTGTAGTATCTAACATTTACTAGTAGGTATTAAACCCTGGGATTTAAGATTCTTCCTTTCTCCTCTCCAAATTAAAGGAACATTGCAGCATTTTATACATCTCAGTGCAAAAGCCGCGGCGGCTCAGGCGGCCAGGATGGAGGCGTGTGGCAGGATGTGCTTGAAGGTACGAGGACACAAAATGAAGGTTCGAAGGGATCCTGTGCTGGGGAACTTGAGGGGGAAGATCAGGAAGCAACAGGGATGAAAACTCCCCGAATTGTGCAATATTGCCCCGAATATTTCACTAGCTGTAAGGTAGCCAAGGAGGCTGCAACGTTCGTTAGATGCCTGTCTAGGCATAGTTAGATGCCCAGTTTTTACATCAGAAACAGAAAGCTGGGGAGGGGGTTGGAAGAGGGGAAGGGGAAATAGCTGGAGGACCCTCCAAAGAGCTCAAAGGGATGCCCACAGAGGAGAGCCTTTCCAGTATAAGCACAATAAATAAAGTGTAATTCAGTCAAACGTTATTATTGGAAAATGAGAGTTCATTGCAAGCCTCTGACTCGGCAGCATAAATCTTCATTGCTACAAAGAGAGATGCTCCGGCAGTCAGAGCCCCTGCGAGGCAGCAGGACGCAGGCGGCTTGGTGCCCGCGCGGGCAGGGAGTGCGGCAGCCTTGGCGCGGGGTGAGCGCAGGGTTGCCAGGGTAACCCGAGGATGCGGACCCGGCCTCTGACTTTGAACAAACCGACAGCGAGTTCAGCTGGGGACGAGACACAGAGAACGCCGGCGTTTTCCTCCAGCTCCCAGGAACAGTCATGATGTGGCTGTATTTGAACCCGCCTCACAGCCAAGTCTCCCACGTCAGCCACTTCTCCAGCCCACCTCCGTCCCCCTGGGGGTGCAGGGACAACCGCACAGACGTGCACCCACACAGCTTTTCTCCCTCCCTCCCTCCCCAAGTCAGATAACAGCCACCCTCGGGCCATTTCCCTTGCCCATCGCTTTTATCCGGTTCCTCCTCACAGAGCTGCTGTGTGACCTATTTTAAGTATTTTTGAGCCCTCTTGGTCAGGAGTATCCTCTGAAGGCAGAGAGATCTTTTACTGAAGCTCCTTTCGCTGCAGAGGGAGCCCTGATACCCAGCCTCACTTTGCAGACCCTGCGGGAGTGGGAAGCGCTGTACGATTAGCACAGCTCCAGAAAGGATCATTTTATAAATTGTTGTAAGCTTTTTCTGAAAACAGCCTCAATTCAGAGGGAACCTCTCATGCAGGCAAGTCCAACGCCAGGTGAACCACTGCCACCTTCGGCAATGCTCTTAACCTTTCTATCCTTCTTGGCTCCCCTGTGGCACCCCCACAACGAATGGAGAAATCAGTGGGGAATTTGGAGAAAACAAGAGATTCCTTTTTACTCTACTTTTGACAAACCCTCCAGCACTGTGAAATTCATTCAAAAATCCCTTTAGGACAAAGTTCTACTGTTCATTTACATGTAAACACCTTAAGGGAGCAATATTTGCCCATAAATATTCTGTATGCTAACTCAAATGCAATCTTAAAGCTGTGCACAAAATCCCCATGCGATTTTCCTACTGTTGCACCACTCAGAAGCTGAAACCCTAATGTCACAGGGCTATAACATTTTTTTCTTTAGTGGAATGGCCTCCCGAAGATATACATTAAATTCTCTGGAAAAGAAGTCTGAAAACCTACAACAATTGCATCAGTTATATCTCATACAACAAGCACAACAAGTCAGTACTGGGCATGTATATTTTATAAGAATAACTGTTCAGGTAGATCCAAGGATTATTATTCTCACAGCAGATTTGCATCACTCACAGAATAAATTATTCTGATTTGATACAGGCAAACCAAATATGCCCTGCGTGTGAAGCGGCCATTGACACAAGATCTTTGGGGAAGGGGGAGTTTAAGCCAGGGGCAAGGGATAGCACAAAGCATGTTAAATCTTAAGTGACAGGTTAGTACTCAGGCTTTGATTTACCATGCCTGTGTGTAAGGGTGACTTCCATTTTCAAATTTAAACTCATTTCTTTCATGTTATTTGCAAACTGGGCAAAGCGAGACAGAATTAAGGCCCGTTTCTTTGACAGGATGTCAGCTGTCACTGTGGGTAAACAGACCAGAAATGAAAGAGCAATCCAGCACATGGAAGTAGAAAGTCCTGACATTTTAATTATCTGAAGAGATTACAAGATGAAAGTCTTCCTTGAGGCAAATGTATATTAGTATTGATATAGTCATTGTGCTTTTCAGTAAGAGAAATAGGAGTTTGTATTTACATAAGAAACTATAGTGTCTGAGATCTTTAAATATCATATTTATGGAAATGATTCTGAATTACAGCATTTACAAAATAAAAACAAGCTTGAATAAATATTCAGTCCATTAAATAAGATTCTTTTTTCACAGAAGCAACTTTTTGTGCATATTTATTTCACAATTGAAGTTTGTTGTATTCTTTTTATCCTATAAAAGAAGCATTATATTTGTCGTTTTTCTAAAAATAAAACTGCAATAATCATTGCAATGTGAAGCCTGAGATTTAAGCCTGAATAAGTATCATTGCTTGCACCACATTACCCACCTCCCACCGAACACCCAACCCATGCTTTTTCAAGTTCTGATGAATCCGGCAGTCCAGCTCAAGGACTCCATGAGAAAAATTTTGGGAAAATGATAATAAAAATATAAATAAGGTGAGGATAACATTTTATAGCTGAAATTGTCTACAAACAGCATCATAAGGCTTGTGCAGTACACATAAACTAAGTGAAGCTGTTTCATTTGATTCAAAATGACAGTAGTGCCAACAAACTGTTATACCCTTATATGGCTCATTAACACTGAATATAAAACCACATAACAAAGGGAATGTCCACAAAAAAAGCAACACTAGCCAGTTTTGCTTTATCTTTTTGAATGACAACCTTTCTCGAGTATGATACCGCAAACAACTTCCTCATCCTTCCTTCGTATTTATCAGTTTGAAACATGCTGCGTAACACTGCAAGTCAGGAAAGGGGATACAGCAAAGAGCTCTTGATCTCATTTCCTCTGTAACCACAGCATGCAATGTCTTGCTTTTAATGTGGCTAGCTCAAAACATGTCCAAACGTCTTTGAAACCTCAGTGCTTGTGGAGCTCTTACTGCAAATAGTTTGTGCAAGATCATAGCATGAATCCACGTGAATCTTATTTCTTTCCTCTCAAAGTGGAAATAAAAATTAATCTCTGGTGTTTCAAAGAAATACAGATGTTTTCTGAGGTGTTAGCATGAGTGAAGTAACAGTATGCAATATTTTACAATTACTCTGCCAAAGGTGGACGAGAACCCTTCCCTGGTTGACCATTCTGTAGGACCTTTGAATATATTATATCATTACATACTTGTCTTTTTAAAATCATTTAAAAAAACTCAGCGTGGGATAAATCATTTGTCACATCTACTTAATTTTGCTGCTAAACTCTTTCAAAAATATGTATTTTAATAGTAAATCATTCATTTGGTAATCATTTCCACTTAAGTTTGTTTTGTTAAGTTTTAGTTGTTGATATAGAAATCGAAGCTCTGTGGTATATTTTTATTAACAGGATTTAGCATAAATGATGCAGGCTCTAAATAATTTCAAAATCTCCAAATATGGAATTAGAAGTTATAAAGTTTAATTTTGAGAAGACAACTTAGAGTTATTGCTCAGCTCAGTAAATCAAAGGCAACAGAAACATACTGCTTCAGGACGTTCCCTTCTTCCTATGCGATTCAAACAAAATTTGCCTTCATAAATACTGAATACGGACTTGAAATATTTTTGCTTTAATTAATCCTAGCACAGGTAGCAAAAATCCAGTAACGGGAAAGCTAAACCGCAACTGGAGGGAGAGAGCTGACATCCACAGCCATGCTAGAATTGTAGTGAGCACAGAAGTGTCCTAGCTTTGGAACTGATTTGCTGTGATGAACTAGTTTACCAGCTACTCTGTTCTTAGCATGTAAGATAAGCAGCAATGCTTGTTCAGTTCTCTAAGCCCTATTTCTTTCCACGCAGTGCATTTGTTCGACATATGGCATCGTAACATTAATGTTATAAATTTATGGAAGACTGTACTGTAGCTTTAGAGCTACAGACGCTTCATACTTCCCTTTAGCAGCGTAATAAAATGCAATAAAAACTGTCTGTACAAAATTTATAATAATGGATGTCAAAGCCTACATGGCCTCACAGGGTCCCTCTTTCAAGTTAATTCTTGGCTTAGGTCAAATATATTAGTCCATGTAAGACTCCAGTAGACACATCACTAGTTTAATACGTCAGATACCAGCTTTGTCACTATAGAAAGGAGTGACATGGAACATGTAACAGTGAGTGCAAACACGGACAGGCTTCATCTGACCATAACGAGGTAATGGAGCAGAGTGAGAGGAACAGCGGGAGCAGAAGATCTGAAAAACAAGAGGGAGATTTCACTTTAGTTCCTTAAAGAACTTGATGGGACAAAACTGATTTCAAGAAAAGGGAGGGATTGCATGCACGGTGCTCTCATGTACTCGGAACATCACCTTTCAGAGCATATCATCTGAAAGCCCTCTGTAGGCAATCCATAGTCCACTGACAAACTGATCTGACTACGCTTAGCAAGCACTAACATTAGCCAAGGCAGACCAGTCTCTCTGTACAGATCAAGGGGAAAGGTGGCTCCTCCACAGAAGGTAAGCAGTACTGACCTTAGGGAAAGCCTAGGGCAACATCTGTGAATATCCCCAAAGTTCTTACTCATGTGAGTCTACTAGTAAAGTCAACAAAACAATTTCTCTACCCTCCTGATTTTTAATCAGCAAGAAAGCAAGTGAAATGGGACTGCAGATTTCTGGCTCTCCAAGGCACATGACTACTTTATTCTCCCTCATTCCCTCCTCCTCCTCCACAAACCTGCAAAGCAGCAGCCCTATAACAGGCAGTCATCCTGTAAAGGCTTAGAAAGAGAGCAAAGGGACACCCTGTTCGTGCAGCTGAACAGTGCATCACCCCTCACTGCGCAGGCTGTGCACAGCACTGACTCTGAAGTTCATTAAAGCTTAGAGATGTAGTCCAGAGTGACTCCTGATTTAGGGTGCTCATTTTAAGACCTCAACAGGGAGTTCTGATTTTTTAGAAGGCAAATGCCTACTACGGTATAAAATTTAAGACCCTCCCCTTCCTTTCTAAATGTAAGCTGAATAGTTGACGATGAAGACGTAAAAAAACATTTGTCACTTTTGAAACTTGTGGTAAGAGCATGCATTTTGCTGTGCAGCTGAGTTCCTGTGGTGTGCGTGAATTTACAGTTCTTTTTGGCTGATATTTTGCCACATATTTAACTGAGTCATTACCTTGCCGCAGCTCCTACAGTGGTGCTTCCTGCGAATGACGGTGAAAGGAGCCTTGCACGCAGTGCAGTAGCTACAGACTTCATCTGGAACCCAATCAGGAGGATCTGTCAGAAACATAGCAACAAAAGGGAACATACTTCAAACGGGAATAAAAACAAACATGTGATTACAAGATCCTCAAGGGAGAAGGCAGAATAAAGTGCAACAGCAGCAGCTTTCATCTAAGTGTCTCAAGGTGCTTTGTGAACAAGCAACCAGGTAAGTTTAAGAAGGACTAAAGGGGATCACTCCCGTTTCACTGAGAGGCACCCACCTTCGGGGCAGAGCGCAGCAGGCGTTTAAAGTGAAACAGCCCATGGCAGTTTTGGACTTGAAATGAAAAATATCCTCTGCAAATGAAAGTGGCAAGGAAAAGCAGAGAGGCAAAATAAAGTATGAAGACAAGAGACTGTTAAACAGAGCTGGAGCACAAGTGTTTTTGACAAACCAATCAACCATCAAAACAAGCTTAGTGCTGATGTCATTTCCAACCTGTGCAGCCTTTGCTACAGAAAGGCTGACTGTTTTTTCTACAATGAGGCAAGCAACCCTACAGATAATAAACTCAGGACCTGATTTCCATTTGCTAAACTATTAGTGCTCTTACTGGAAGTCTGCCTTTACCAGCAACGGAAGCAAAAATGCAAATTCAAGTGTACAAAAATTAGCAGAGAAAGAACTCTACCATTATCCGTAACAGCATGTTTTAATAGGTTGTTTTCCTGTAAGCTCTGCAACCTCTCCTAAAAGCAAAGCAGTGAAATGATTTCTTTTCTACAAATCAGAATGTATTAGGCTCACTGCTTCTCTTGAACTGCCTCTACCAGTGACAGGCCCACAGGACCTCAGAAAGTCTAAAATTATGAGTGTAGAAATGATGCAGTTGATTGCTTAACTAAGTTAATAAAAATCTAATCAAGGGCAAGCCAACTTCTATCCAGAAGGAACCTATGGACACAAGGGAACATGAACTGCTAGATATATTTACCCAAGTTCCCCATGTGCAGCTTCTCTCCAAGCATAATTTACAGTATGCAACATGTGACTGCTGATTCATAAACCTGAGAAGCAAAACCCCTGCCTCAAGAAGCATACTCTCCAGCAGAAAAATATATGGTGCACTTAATACAGAGATTATTGAAGATAATTAGATTAAAAATCCACATAATTTCCACTGTATTCTTCTGTTAAATGTAACTGCGACCAGTTTTCATGCGTTTGTCATATTGTAACATATATCAGCTTAAAAACAAAAAGGATATACAATTCAATGCAGAAAACATTCAAAAAGCAGATAAGTCAAAAAAATTGATGAGAATTTCAAATCTTGATACGACTTTTACGAGGTCCCCTAAACTATTTTGGGAATTAAACTAGGAAAGAAAGGAATGTTTCATTTAATGAATGAGCTGTTTTCTGATAAAGTCGCAGCAACAGGGAGAACAACCAAACCAAAGTCTGTGTGCAGAGAAATAACCTATGTGGTAGAAAAAAGGAGACTGCATATGGCAGCCCTTCACCTCAACCCCGTGAACAGTAGAGCTAGAAAGTTAGAACTGAACAGCTGCAAAATCCTCCTTAAAAGACATTCTTTCCTATCACAGGATGATGCAGGACTACCAGCTTAAGTCTAAGCATTAATAGCAATGAAACAAAGAAACTTTCCTCTTCATTCTTTTCTCTGATGTGAAATCACGGCAAGCCTGCTGACCTTAGAGCATCTCCATATTCTCCATCCAGGAGGCCCTCTAGGATGTCATATTGATTCCATGGAAAATAACCAAACCAACAAAGATATTTCTGTTTAAAACTTGCCATTAGACTATGGAGCTTTGATTTGGTTTTCAGGGGTTTAATCTTCCCCTCAATTCTCACTAATTTTAAAAACAGCAAAGTTTAGGAAGTTATGCAAATTCCGTGCCATCAAGTCTCCCTACCACATGAACCCAGAGCTGGTGGAAGCTGTTTGGTAAGTTGCCTACTTTGTTACCTATGATTTACCAACTGGCTGAACATAGTAACCTTCATTTTAGTGTAGATACTAATTTTAACACTTTGAGAAAAGCCACACAACACAGCCCCTTCTTGTAAACTCTGTTACGAATTGAAACTTCTGGAGCAGCTAGTACCATAATCACTCCTTTCCTGAGATTCATGATTAGTGCAGATGCATTGTAAGCTAAAGTAACCCTACCAAGGAGAATATGGAGCTCATCAGCAGAAAGAAGCTTTCTTATTAGCAGGCGTTTGCCATTTGGGTTTTGTTTGCTTTTTTCTGTGGTTGCCCTTGATGTGCAATGTTGAAAAAGTGTGTGTGTGTGGGGGGAGGCAGGGAGTTGGTCTTGTATAGACTTGTCTGCAGTGCTAAATTAAAAGAAAAACAAAAAAAGGTAAAAATATGTATGTCAGAGACAGAAGTATTTTGATAAATAGTCATCTTATACATCCATAATAATCATGTAGCCCATAGTCTATGGCTACAGAATTACTTTACTGCAAGATGAATTCATTTGCAAACTTTGTTTTAATGATTGCATAATACAAAAAAAAATCATATCTCACTGGTACTCAATGTATAGAAACAGTATATGCCTCTATACAGACTGTTTTCCCAAATCAGAGGAATTCTCTTTTACCTCTGTTGGTATTGTGTCAGCTGATTCACCACTCCTGAACATTAGCGCAGCAGCAGCGTGAGCTGAAGGGCACATTTTCTCCCAGATAGTGACTCAACAACAGTAAGGCAGGTCAACAGGGCTATGAGACCTGCACTGTGCTGTGTTGCTTCTGGGTTTTAGTGCCCTCCTAACATCCAATTTACTAGCATCAAGATCAGCTGCACTGCAGCACACCCTCAAATAGTAACACTTAGTTATGTAACAGCTTTTAACATCCCAAATGCTGTGCAAACATTAACTGCTTTAATCCTCATCACCCAGCTACAGTTGGTAAGTCGGTCTATTTGTGTGCATGTGGGGAGAAATCAGGAGAGAAATGCCTTGCCCCAAACCACATACTGATGCAGTGGGGAAATAAGATTCAGAACACAAAACTTTGGGGCCATTAGCCCCATGCCACTGACTCGTTGTGACTGAAAAAAATCTTTATGCTGACTACAAAAACAGAAGCTTCATTTTTAGATTATGCACTTGCTTAGAAATGAAGGTTTAAATGCAATTCTGGGTTAGAGCTGAAGTGCCCAGCACCTTGCATGAAGGATGAAGCTCTGAGTGACTCGAGCCTCCCTCACACCATGCAGGTACCAACGGCAATGGACTCGACACCTTCAATTCCATTCCTAGGTCCTTCACAAGCCCCATCTCACTCAACCACGGGAGCAGCCTTTCCAACTCACAGATATTAATGATTGAGTCATCAGGCTTTTTATAGAACAGGTTTTGGAAATGTTCTCTGAAGAGCAGTCTCATGAGGGTATAAAGCTTCAGTATGATGATGAGTACAGTGAGTTATATAAATTAAACTCCTAGCATTATCCTGAAGACATGCTGGAAGCAGGGCAGTAGCACTGCACCAGTAGGCTTGTTATGTTATGGTCCTTCTGCCGGCCGCACTGCTCCATTAGCTCTGCATGCAGCAGCAAATTGAAATATCCTAAAGCACTGTCTCTCTGTGCTTCAGGGATTTGCACAGGGAGTAGAGAGAAAACCTTATTCGTAGGCTAATTGGCCCGTTGCTTTATCATGCAATAAGGGCTAAGACAAATCTGTTGGGAAGCAGATGAAGACCACAGGAGAAACATCAAAGGGGAGGAGGAAGGGAGGGAAGGAATTAACGAGACAGAAAGACTGAGAAAGAAATTTGAGAAGGAGAAAATATTAAAAGCATGTACAGGAAAAAGGCAGGAAAAAAGAGAAATAACTATTTAAATGAATAAGAAACAAAAGCCTAGAGAGAGGAATATCTTCTTTAAAGGCTCAAGATAAAATCAAGTATTGTGAAGACCAAAGAAAACAGATTTAAAAAAGAAAAAAAGTATTGCTAAATTTTAACTATTCCAAAATCTTGCACCATAATCTTGCTCATAAATTATGAAATTCTACGGCCTTTGAGTTGAGTTGTGCTGTAGCTTTTAGAGTTCACCTTTCTCTGTCTCTGTAACCTCTTTAGCTAAAGTAGTTCATTCTGCTCTATGAAAACAATTGTCACAAAACCCCAAGAAGCTGGCACTTTAAGAAAAAATCCTAATCACAATAAAAATCATACAAGTTGGAAACATTGTCCAAAAGCACATGTGAAATTCATTTTGCTTAAATACATGCAACAGATCTGCTGCAGTCCTATCTAATCTGACAAAAGCAAGAATAACATCTCTGTGTCATGGAACACAAAGAGAAGAGCGCCTGAGTTGCTGAGCCTGGACCTAGATCCACCAGTGTTGATTCAAACATCACAAGACAATGCCTGTATATTCTTTAATTAGAACAGTTCCTGCTGGGTGACATGAGGGGCTGGACATTTGGCAACAGCAACTCTGAAGGCAGAAAGACCAGAATTAAAAACTGAAACCTCAGATGAGAGTACACTGTACAAATCCAATCTCTTTGACACCTTTGAGTCACATAGCTCTGAAATAACACTGGACCCTTCTCCAGAAAGAGTAAGTTCATTTGTTGGTGCTGAGACACAAAAGACTGGGTGGGCTGAGGAAAAAAACCCATAAAGTCATTAGAGCTCTAAAAGAAGGCCTAATTTAGCAAATCTATACTCTGGAAGAAAAGAAACCTGAAAGCATGCACAGCATGACAGCCTGTAGACCACCACCTGCTAAACACTCAACCTGGGACAGTGTTTGTATTATGGCCAGACAATTCAGAGAAAGAAACCTTTCTGAGGCTATAATTTTTAATCAAATATTATTAATGCAGAACTCAAACTGTTAGCTCTTCCTGGATCAATGTATATTAGATTTTAGAGCACTTCATGTATAACCCTGATTATACTGTTACCAAACTAACCTTAAGAGGGCTGTTCCTACAGCAGCGTGTTGAACTTGCACTGCTGCAGCCATCAAAGTGCATTATCCTCACAATTGCAAAAAAGGTCAGATCAGCTTGCTACAGCTCTTTTGATGGAAGCAGAAATTGTGAAGCATGGTAAATTCTTACAGTTTAAAGTATAGAAAGCAGAGAACTAAAAGGACATGACTTTACCCTTCACTTCAACTGCCACTGTAAAATGAACCTTTTTGTCCCTTCTGACATACAATTTTCTGCATGTCATTCTGGGCAATCTCTAAATTTTATCCGAGATTCCTAGAAGGCTATTGCACTAACGCAATCTCAGTGAAGTAGTTAAGTTGGCGTTGATTACAGCTGGCTTGAAATTTATTGAGAAAATATTTTTTTTTTTGTTTCAACAGTATTATTTCATGAAAATTCGGGGGTGAGAGAGAAAGCAGAGGCAGAGGCTTATTAACTTCAGGGACAGCTTTGTCAAACAGCTTTCTTGGGACAGAACTTCTGCGCAAATCTAGAACGCTCTCACTGCAGCACAGAGCTTTTGTAGACTTTGGTTCAAACCTCTGCTCTGCCTGATTCGATATCATCTTGAATGAAGTCCTTTCTCCGCAGGTAAATAACCAGCAGCTCTCTCTTTCAACCAAGTAATTATTTACAAAAAATGAAACAACTCGGATAGAAAAGACTGACTTCCACTGGGATGAGGTTCAAATCTTTTATGTATTTCTAGGACAAAGAAAAATTCAAACATAATCAAAATCTCAACAGCTAAGTCACTGTGGAGCCGAAAGAACTTGTGCTTTACAAGTACCTATGGGCTTGTTTTCCCTCCTCCTGCAATGAAGTCACAAGTTTCATACTGTGCAGATAGAGGGGGATAGTCGTTTAATAGGTAAGAGACTCTGTGCAAGTTCTTTAACCTTAAGTCAGACCAAATTATTGAAACACCACCTAAAAACTGCACATTTGGAAATCCAGTAGTTTTACATGCATGATTAAATATGCTCAGTTGATTATAAAACATTGTCTCATTTTGGAAAACTCAGTACTAAATTCTCCTCTTACACAATACACGCACAGCTGCTGAATAAGGAAAAATGAGAAAGTTATATGGACAGAATATGTTTGGCCACTGAACCGTACAACGATTTAACTTCTTTCATTTAGAAAGTGTTGCTGGTCATCATTATAAATAATAGCAAGCCATAGGGCATGTAAACAACAAAAGAAAAATTGAAACATTCAGACAGGGTTGACAGCTAATCCTAGGCTCATAGTGATCAGATTTTGCACATACAGGAGCATGGGAGGCTTTTCTTGACCTTGCGACTCCATATGGCAAAAAGAACAAGAGCTTGAGCCTTGGGATCATAAATTACTGAATTGTGCTAGTGCGGTTGGTTAGAGAGCAGCAAGGAGTTGTGACTTGACAAAAGCGGGTGGGCTGGAATGTTACGAGATGGAAAGGGATCAAGGAGAAATAACATGCTGTTACGCAGTAAACAGATGCTAACACCATTTGGCACAAACAGTTATTTGTATTGGCAGTCATACCAAATCCATTATGGTTGGAGTCATAACTAGGTGGCAGTGAGCAGGGCAGTTCTGTATGAATGTTAGAGGCAAAGGGAGGGGAAATGAATGTATGGCTACAGAAAGTGCTGAGATGCTACAGCAATTACATTTTTATGGAGCACAAACAGCTTCATAACACTTTCTTTTTTCTTGAAAAATTTTCCAGTTTTTAAATCCCATGTGCGTTCTTAGACCAGAAACGTAACTCACCTTCTCTCTTGGTCTGCCTGTAACTTCATGACATTGACACATTAGAAATACTCAGCCTCCCTCAGTCCCAACAGGTGACTCTTCCTGAGCGATAAATCACCCCAAAATCCTAGTATGGTCAAAACTCAGATTAGCCATGCAAAGATAACTATTAAAATCATCAGGCTCACAAAGGACAATCCTAATGCTTCCAAATGTGGTGACCAGGGACCTAGGCTTGATCAGAATTACAGATTAATAAAGAAATGAATATACAAAATTCTTTGTAGAAACAAAAATTTAAAAGTTACTGTGTATATATCTGGGAAACAGCAGGCGTACACAAAGAAAGATGTATGTTGAGATTGGAAACAATATCCCAGACACATAAATGGCTTAAGACATCAAACTTCTACTTCCCCAATATATTTTTTAAACAGCTGCAACACATACTGCAGTCTCTAGGAATGATACAGCTCAGTCCCAGCAGGGATACATTCCCACTGTGTTAACTGAGGAATAATTTTCTAAAAATTTTCAAATGCAAAGGTTTGCCTTAATCTGTGTAACCCACGCTGCCCTCTCCCAGTCACATAAAAACCTCTCGGTCTGCTTGTTACCCCACAATGGTTTGCCCCATGCCTGAGCCTGGAAACTGCCCGATAACCTTCTCCCCCCATGCCACCGGGTGTGCTGGGGGGTAGCTCACCCCTCGCACAGGGAGAAAGGCAGGACCACAAAGGCTGCGGGGACACCAGCCCTTTCTGCTGTTGCTGCAACGCACGGCAAGCGCCACGCGTGCTCTCATCTGTCAGCCAAGAGCCCAAGCTGCTTTTTTTCTGAGCTACTGCCACTACCACTTGCTTTCAGTTTATACACAGAACTTTGTCACTACTGGCCTTCTCTATCATATGATCAGAGCACGAAATTTTATTATAGTTAAAACTCACTTTCGGGAATGTTGTATAAATTCACCTTATATTCTAGGAAAATATATTTACTTTACATGTTCTCTCTATATACAAATGTACTTCTTTATATATTCTCTGAAGTATAAATACGTTTGTTTCCTAGAAAAAAAATCCTAGAATATTAGAAAATCACAGCTAAATATATATATACACACCACGGGCTCATCTGTATTTCTGAAAATGCTTTTTGTTTTGGAATGCCAGTTAATCTGCAGTTTATTGTGTTTCAACCTTCAGAAGGTCACAGGTTTTAACTCTTTTACCCTTGCCAAAGTCAGCTGGCTCATAATAATATTCATATTTGTTTTATGACCCAGACCAGCTGGTGGGTGTTATACAGGGTAAGAACGAGAAATCTGCAAAAACAAGTGATTCATCTTCATAATCTGCGTAGAGGCTGGAATCTTCAGTTGAATCTTAAAACTATTCAATTATTTGTTTGGGTTGCTGGGCTTACTTTTTTATTAGCATTGATTGGATGCAATCTTAAATATTTGGTACTTTTGGTAAGAGGAATTTATATGATAATTGGAAATAGCTTTCCCAGCAGATAGCTTACTGGACTTTTTCAATTTGATACATGCTTGTGTTCTGCCATGAAGGCAGAAGGAAGGACCTACTGATGTGCTCATTTGCTTTAAATTGTTTTCATTTTCTGTTGAAATCATTAAGAGAGACCTGAAGCGTTGAAATGATGTACAAGAAAGGATATACTTAATTTTCGTGCGGTGCTGTCAACAGACTTTGTTTTGAATCATTTACAGTGACAACTGCAGTGCATTCCTGTTGGTGGCCTGCGGTCCACACTTGGCCTGGAGGACAAATCCATCAGGCTCACTGCAAGAGGCAGGGAACAAATGTTCTGGCAGCAAAGGTTGCCCCAACCACCAGACACCTTCATCTGCACCCAAACATCATCCAGCACAAAGTCAGCAGCTGTGGCTTCCCACACCCTCTGCACAACATGAAGACAGACTGAAGCCAAGTGTTTTTGCCAAAGCCACAGTGACCTGCAAAAATGAGGTAGTTAGGGAGGTCTGCGGCAGAGACACATACAGCTGCTGAGGTTAGGACATAGCTGTAAGTTAATGCCACGTACTGGATGCTTTTGGGATAAGAAAACCCTGCATCCACTAGCTATCACTGCATGCTTCAGTCAAAGAAAAGTCTGTACAGCTTTGCCATCAATGACAATTTGTGACCTGTGCTGAATGGGTAAGGGTCGGGAATGTACTGGAGGAGAGGACAAAGAAGGGCTGCTTCTACAGTGTATGCAAATTTAACAAATCAGTCCACTTGGGATGTTCCTTTTTGCAGACCCTTTAAAAGCCTCCTGTTTGGAAGGCAGAGTTCATCCAAGTGAATTCTATCTCCATGCTCCCCAGCACCCCCTATCTTTTTGTGATATTTGCCTCATCTCAACAGAAAATTCCTGCCTATCAGGAAATCTGAAAGCTAAGTAACAGAACAGAGTGAAGGAGGTGCAGGTAACAAAACCAGTGGAGCTGTATGGATTTATAGCACAGTCATATCCACAGAAGCCAGATAGACTCCCGGAGAACGTCTACAAAGAGATTCATTCAGACATGTCCAAGCCATCCCAGTGAGCAAGCATGGATATCAACAGCAGCATATCTGCAAGAGCATGGGCTAATTGGCCCTGCTCAGAGGCTACATTAGCATGGGAAACATTGCGCCATGGCAGCCATGCTGATTCTGGTATCCAGCCATAACATCACCCAAGTGCCAAGACTGTTGTTCTTGTTATTTCAACAAAAAACGTCCCAGTCCAGAGGATGCACTTCTCCGAACACAAAACTTCCTGGTGCCCATAGAAGACGCTATGAAAGGCTGAGGAACTATAAAAGCCAAAGAACATTTCATGGAAGTGAAACAACTTTGCTATGACAAAATGCAGATCCACTGTGAGATGGTTATTCAGCATCCTGCAATTGCTTTCGAACTCTGTAAGCCAAACTCACTGACAGCATTGTCATCGATCAAAACAAAAGAATATAAATTTAAATAGTAGGGAATGAATAATCTCTTGCATTCTTTTCAACTACAGCCTATACATGGTACATATTTTACTAAAAAATTGTTTTTATGTGAAAGAGTTCTTCACTGCACCTTCTGTCACATTCTGAATTATGGCACAATAGAAAAATCAATTAAAATTATTATTGAGCAATTCTTTATCTGCTTCAAAATCATCTTCTTCCAGAAAAGATGTTATTTCTACAGTGCGCTATACATGAATTAGCCCTGCTGTTCTAAAATAGATTACATTTGGAATCCTTTAGCCTGCTTTACCTTCAAATGAAGGGTTAGCAACAAACTATAGGTTTTATGCAAACATAATATAACTTATAATTATGTAGCATTACTCTAAAAGCTAATCTTAAAGAGCTTTTTTTTTTTTTTTAAACTATGATCTCTGATCTTACTATAAAAGAAAAACTAATATTTCTTGTCTGTTGGCCTCCCTTCTGCGTAGAAGTTGAGATTTTAGTTGCTTATCACTCAGATATCAGTCATCCTGAATTCAAAACCTCTGACTGAAAGAATAGTGGTGCACATGGATAGACACTGCCCATACCCAAACGAGGAGAGACAACAGTGGAACACGGTTTTAAAGCACAGTGAAATTACCACACAGTTGAATTGCAGGGAAGTTGAGATACAGTTTCACAGTTTATGGTTGTTTTATATTTCTCTCCTCTCTAACTACAGAGGCATTATCTGTCCAATAACTGGGCTCCTGATGTGCCGAAACCACCACCTTGTCTTGAAGACCAGAGCTGACTGTTTTCTTGTCTGCTGTATCCCATACACCTACTTTCTCTTTTCTTATTCTTTGACTGTAAGGTCTCTGATACCTTTTTATTCATTGTTTATACAATACTTAACCACACTAGAGCTATAGTCCGTGACCGTAAGCTAAGCACTACTGCAGCTCCACTAAACGAACAAACAAGAAAACCCCACACCCAAAACAAAACTCTGAGCTCTCAGTGTTTGAATACTGACCTAAACTTTGAGACTTATTTACGCTTTTTTCTCACTCTTACCGTATATTAGTGAGATCCAAGTGATATAAGCATTTAAAGCACAGCCTTAGAACAGTCACCTATAACTAACTTTTTCTAATTTACTTTCAAGTAATATGGGCTTGATTGATGGCAAAGAATATGAAAACAATAACAGCAATATTTTGACCCTTTTCCTCATAGATAGAAGTGCAGAATATATGAAAAGTACATTTTCTGGAGAAAGTAGTAGCATTTCCATGCACCCCTAATGACATAAAAGATCTCTTTAGATTTGGCTGAGAAGACCTTACTTACAACCTTTGCATCTTACATAGCTGAGACCTGTGACATGTAATGTCATACACTACATTAAAGCCTTTACTATACAGAGCCTTTCCGCACTGATACAAAGACATTCATATTGGAACTCGCAATTTCTATATCCTAAAGTTTCATGAGGCTGTTAGAAAAAGTTCTAGAAAAACCATGCTCAGTTTATCATCTGAATTACCATACTACATACTGTACCACAAAAACATCTTATACTCACTTTCTAGAACCAAACTTTAAATGACTTTTCTTTTACTTTAATGACTATTTTTTATACCTCAGTTTTGTCTTATTTTAATTCTCAGAAATAAGAAATTACCTTCAAAGTCCCCATCTCTGGCTTTTGCTGCAAGTTCTGAAGATGATATACTTTCTTGACATAAAGCACAGTCTTCCAATGCTGCATTCCTTAAACCCTGATTAACTGTAAAACAAAACAAAAAGTACTCAAATTCTTATTTTTCCAGTATGCAGTTAAAATGTTCATGTTAGGATTTCTAGGATTAGATTACAGTAGCATCTATATGTACCTTCATATACTTTTTGCCTTTTCTTTGCCTTGACACAAACAGTAATTTAAAAGTATCCTCTATTCTTTTTTTGGAATGACAACAGAAATGAAAGACAATGTTATCACAGGACATCTAGTCCTCTCTTCCAGCAGTTTAGCTGCATCCTGTATTTTATTTCCCACGTCCTTACTTGGATCCTTCACAAAGGAAGAGATTATGAGGACAGCCAGAGATTCCCCAGGTGAATCATGCACATCAAATCACATAAACCAAGGAGAAACTTCATCCCGTAATTTTGGTTATGCTTACTTTTGCCAACAAATTGTCCCCCCCCCCCTTTTTATGGTAATAGTTCATCCATTAGAAATTATTCCAATTAAGTACTGTTGACTACCATGTATTTCCTAGTGATAATTTTTCCCAAGTCCAGTTTCTTCATTACTTTTATTTGAATATTCAGAAGCACTTTGATCCTCTCATTAACAATTCAGTCTAATCCCTTTACTTCTTGACAATGAAAAATTAGTCTCTTTTCATAGCAAAAAATCCTGCCACCATAAAAGGTTGGGGAAGTTTCAACCACAAGCAATAGAGGACCATAATGTATGTTGTGCATTATTCCACTGCAGAGTTGAGCTGGATTGGAGGTTTTTCTGCTAAATTTAACCAACTTATACCTTAGCGTTTCATGTAAAATCTCTAGGAAAACAGAAATCATCAATGCTTTTAAATGAAACAGTGAGAAGGGGAAAGGAAAAGTTTTCAATTATGAGGAAAGGGAGAAAAACAAGACCTCTGATTGCCTTCAGGCGCTAGGAAGTCTAATAACAACAAAGGACGAAGGTAATTGTAGTTTCACTGGGATGACACAGCTATTTTCAGGTGAGTTAGCAGACTTTCCTCTTCAAAAAAGAAACAAATAAAATGGTGATAAAAATGCTAGAAAAAATTTTCTTGTATCAGCCCATAATCTAGTTCTGCTTCCTTTATCTTTATTATCTGGAATTCAAAAGGGGGTGTTTTTCTATTTTGAAGACAAATTCAGCATTCACCAATTTAGATGCCATTTTTACAAGACAGGCCAGATTTCAGCATCTTTGTGAACTAAACTGTGTCCATTGTGAAATAATACCTGGAAAACCCCAAGCCATAAAGCCCAAACTCTGCATAAAATATATTATGCCCATACCAGCTAGAAACACTGGTCCGTTATCCATATAGATATGGAAATTTGCAGAAGCACTCTGAAAGCCTTAACTTTTTCAAAATTTGCTTTAGGACATACTCCCATGTACATGCACTTCTACTGACTTCATCTTGTTTACAGTCTACTTCCATGATTTAAGCTTAGGTCAAATGACTGTGCAGTAAGTCCTGTCAGAAATTTAACAAAACATTAAGGAAATTCTTGCCAGATAGTTCACGGACCCACATGCAGCTACTAGCAGAAATTTATGATAGAGAAAAAAAAAAAAATCTCTTCACCCTTCTTTTGCTTCTCCTTGTCTTCTGTTTCAGGTTTGGTTGCCATAACTTCAAATAAGGTCTTTAAGATACTTCTCAGATCACTAGCATAGTTTGTCTGCAGTTGGTCAGCAACACCTAGGAGTTTGAAAAAAAAAAGCATGGAACTATTACTAGACTATTACTCTCCCCCAATTATTTAAATTTATGCATTGCTCTTAGTAACTGCCTCATATTTCTTCTTGAGGAGATTACTTGCTTATGCTAGTGATAAAAATTGCACATGTAATTAAACCAAATTACCATAATGCCAAATCATGTTCTGGTCTTCATATTACCTGCAATTTGATTTATATATTTTTCTTGTGCTTTTGGCAGAAAGAGAGAGATTCTGTTCATATCAATACATAACTGCTGGATCAAATTTTGTCCCTTTAAGACAAAGATAGAGCATCACCAAGAAAAAGGAAGCACTACAAAATTGAACCAGTTGCATGGCCAAACTCTTCATCACCACAGGTCTAAGATGTCTGCATTCTTTGATTCTGGAACTTGGTCTCATTCAGACAACAGACCTTGCTGGACCAGTCTGCAACTTTGGCCACAACCACAGTCTTTTGGCTATGTCATCTGTAGTCCATTCTACTACCCTATATCTTTATGCATGTCAGAGAAAACGGTGACTAAGGCTTACTTTCAGAACAAAAAGACACTCTCATACCTGAGATACAGACAAAAAGCCGGTGAATAAGATCATTGCTGCCATGAAATCTGGATCTGATCTTTTCTCTGGTGGCAATTTTAGCAGCCTGCAAAGCGAGCTGAATTTCTTCTTGATCAATGTCATCAGATGAACAAGAACTCGTCATTAAACTGCTAGTGGAGAAAAAAATATAAAGAAATAGTAATGTAAATCTGTAAATCTTCATTTGGTTGTTCAGGTTGTTCAGGAAATCGTAAAGGATTTATTACTCAAGCAATACTCCAGAGCAAAACAGAATTAATTGCTGTAAGTTCTTGTCGAAGTTAATCAATGCAAAAATCAATCACCATCGTGTACAATTTTCACTTTGTGCCATAGTTACAGAACAACTTTTGGGCAGAAAATCATTTGTCTGTATTTTATTGTATTTCCCTTTACTGATACAAAGTGTTGTGCCATTTTTCACATTAGCTTCCATTAAAGGCTCAGTCCTGAGACCATAACTTCAACAAAAATCTGAAAGGGGAATATCAGTCTGAAAACAAGCAGGTCAGTTCTGCAGTCAACTTAGAAAATAATGTAGAACTTAATTTGAAAAAAGAATTTCTGAATTAAAATAGTGAGAGTTAGTAGAATCCAGATATTAGAGAAAAAAATAGAAAGAAAGATGATAAAATAAAACTTGCATAGTAGAGCTAGATTACTCCCCTTATGTCACCTGACTGCTGAAATGTCAAACTGCTGTAACAGAATGGCTCATCGACACAAAAGAGATTAAGATGTGTCACCAAATGTCTACTGGAGACTTCATCACTTAAAAAGCCATACAGAGGGTTGCTCGCCATTTGCACCTCTTTGTAAGAGAGGGAAAGCTTGAAAAAAACCCAGAGTCCTCTAGGAAGTTTTAGTGGGAATCCAGCTTCTTCAAGTATCTGCAGTTACCTAAACTATTTCTAAATCAAGGTGCATTCAAAAAAGAAATATAGAGAGAAATATATGTAGCAAAACATTTTCAATGTAACAAAAAAAATCCTGATTTGGGAGTAGAGCACGCGATGAAATTACATTGACGTTTTAAGGATTCATCCTGCTGACTGGAAGGAGACATGCCTTCTTACTCTTGTATTCACAGACAGAGGAATACAGAACAATTTTTCCCTCAGATAGAAAAGAAATTCATCTCACCAACAACTATGAAAAAGTAGAATGTTTTACGTCTAACTGTATTTTGGCTGTACAAAACTCCAGCATTCTTTACTACACTGACAACCACTGTGCTTAAAAGAGAAAAGTACGATATTGGTAGATACATAGCACGATGAAAGAAATAACTTCTGTTACTATTTGAGTTCAACATGTTTTTATATGTGCTTATGCATTCACCACCTTGCAGATTCAGTCCCTATGACAGTATGCATCAACAATTATTGCAGGTGAGATACACACGTAATATTTAGAGAAATAATATGAAAATAATTATAATCAAAGTTTTGTGGGATATGAATTTGAAATTCCAACTGTGAGCTACACTGCTAATTCTTAAAAATGCAAAAATACATTTATTAGGCCACACAATTTTAAAATCCCTAGTGAAAACAGAACTGAAAATAAATACATACTAGAGATTAGGTACCGATAGAAGCGTCAATGGAAAATGGGTAGTTTGGGTGCCTTAACTGGCTTCCCCTTACAAAGGGTAAAGACTAGGCTTGCAAGAATTTCATTTCTGTTTATATTTTCATCTAGCACTACTGGCAAAAGCAAATTCATGTAAAAAAAGTTACTTTTATGTTTACAGTTCCCCTCAGTGACACTGCTAACTAAATTTATTAAATATACTGAGAACTGAATGAGAATTCTCTCTCCCTCAATTTTTCCCTTGTTTTTCCACAGTGGATATACAACACACTTTGCACAACAGTGCGGAAAGGTCTGCGTTCACGATGGTGCAAAGGTCCTGTACGATGGTGGCTTATGAAGGAAGAAACTGATAAAGCTGGTAAGAGCCAGGAAGCGATCCCTGCTTCTCAGCGGTATGCAGTTAAATGATTGCTCTATTTGCACAACTGCTCATACAAGCAAATAAAGGGATTTCTGTTTGCCCTGTAACCTGGCCAAAAAGGTTTACTTTTTTCTCCCCTGCTTTTAAAAGAATTATCTTACAGTGATATACACATTTGTAGCATAAACTGCTCTTCAAGACAAGTATAGGCCTAATGACTGGAACAAATGCAGTTTATTTCTATCATCTCATGATGGTGGCTTCCTTGAACTCCCAAACTAAGCAAAAGCCTCAGGGCAGGGAAAAGAAGAGCTCGAGATTCAGGGATAACTCCCCTCCCTCCAAGACACAGTTGAAGGACTGTTTAGGAGCAGGGTGCTAAGTGGGCAGAGAGCTGTGCAAACTGCCTTTCAAGAATATAAAATATTTACTCCCTTGTAGTTTTGGAGAAAAAAAGCCTTATTCCACCCTTCTGAACAAGTTCTAGCTCTAATAGTAACATTCACCTTCCTAAGTCTCCTCCGCCTACGTCCAAGGGAAACGCTTTTCCCTGCTGCTGTTCCAGGTTATTCTACGCTGGATCTTGTGGCGAGTCATTAACACCAGTAATGTCCCACCATGAGACCGGCTGTTTTTTTCGCACACAATCCCTAGTACGGAGCACACGTGAATTGTTCTGGCATTGAGGGATGAAAGGTCAGCATGTATAAATCCACACATTTATAACATACACTTAGATGCAGAGAGCGCTGCACATAAAGCACAATATCCACACAAACACATTCAGAAAGGAGGGTATTTTGTATTCAGGACGGCTGGTGCCACTGCAAAGAGAAAGGCGAATGTTCCAGAATAATTTAAACCTGGATCTAATAATTGCTTCAGAGTTAGAAAGAAACAATTACTCTGCCTTTACCAACAGGACCAAGTCGGATTTAGGCAGAAATGTCTGTTAGGGAATGACTAATGACCATCTGTTCATTACTTTAAAATGTATTTTCTCTACAAGAACGTAACTAGAAAATAAATAGTGTAGAGGCAGTGAGAAATACTGTAAGGACAGAAACATAACAATTAACCATTTCAGATAAATAGTTAGAAGAGCCAACTTTTCTTATAACAGGGTATCCCGAACAGCAGTGTGTGCATCTCTGCAAATATTAAAAATTCTCTTGACTTTCAAACTGACATTATAGATAACAAACCTGAATTTTGACCTGTAGAGTTGAAGAGAACCCTGCATTACGCAAGGAATTAGGTTGACAAGGAAATAATAAATGTAGAGATAAGACCAAAATAAACATGGAATTCCCCTTGATAAATGTTTATCATATAAACAATGCTTATCATGTATTTATTTTTCATACTGTGAAAACATTACAAAGTTAATATGTCTGAAGGTGAGTATCAAGAAGGAAGACTTTATGTCAAAGGTTGATTCCAAACAGTAAAACGGCTTATACATTATAAAGGAATAAATACCCTCTGGCAGATACAATAAATCAGCTTTTTACCTGACTTGGCTAGCATTTACTTAATAATTTTAAATGACTCTTTATTTATCATGTTATAAGACTAGTAAGTCCTCTTTCAGCATTTTAAATATGTACCTCTAGAAAGGATGTTTGCTCTTAAAGCTTGTCTGTGAAATTTAATTAGCTATGAACAAACAAAACCCAGTACTGTCACTGTATATAAGATCACCTTTCACTTGTGGAACCAACATGCATTACAGCTTTTAAGTTCCAAAGGATATCTGTAGCCAGGTTACGTAGTAGTATCTATACATAATGTAAAACAAGACTGTGGAACAAAAAGGTTACGACTGCCATTTGCAGAAGTTGCCAGGTGTTTCACATAACCATCTGTGATACCTTAGGCCTTGAGCTGAATGCTGCTGAGTGTTGACACTCATCCAAAAAGCCCAAGAGCAGCAAAGTCTCAAACCGAGCAACGAAAATCAATGGATTCAAAATTAGTCCAAATTTAAATGTGCTACATTTGTGCTCAGATATAGTCAGTGACATCAGAAATTTGTAACTACTCACAGATGTTTTCTTCTGAACTTGTCTAGAAGCATTTGTTTCATTAAAACTGAAATCTTATCTGAACTGAATGCAGAATATACAAATTCTCTCAAAGAAATCCCCACTAGTCCCAAACTCTCAAGGTTGCATTAAATATAAAACACTATCAGGTAAAATGAATTTAAAAGGTCACTGTATAGAATAGACAAAGAAATCAATTGAATTATCCTGATTTCAAAGAGAGTCACAAAAACTTCTAAAATAATTGGTTTTAGAAATCTTTAGACTAAAAGCAACAGGTGGTCATGTCTAGCAAAGAAGAAAACCACCCCATATATCTACAGTACTCTGTATGATGCAGTAACATCACCAAATTCAAAAGGAAAGACCACCCTCTACATTTCTGACTTCAGGCAATTATGACTAATTTTCACGTACAGATCTCAGAAGATTGCTGGTGATGCTTTTAAATCAAGACGGATCAAGTTTCAGTAACACAAATTCATCCCAACAAAGTGTCTAAGAGCAAAACACTTGTAAATTCTACAAGCAACACCACACGTTTGCTAGAAAAATGTCAATGTAGAATCCAGGGACTCTCCTTACTCCATTTATACTATACAAATACCAGGGATATCAGTGGTTTCTATTCACTTCTTCTGGAAATCTTCAGCAAACTGCACAAGCATAAGTGGAAGTATCATGCAACATTAACTGCAAAGTTAATTTAACTGCAAACTTAAGTGGACTGTATGTTTGCATTATTCCTACATACCTATATGAACATGCGTGTATCAGTAGAAGTTCCCTTTTGCTTCTTGTTTCCCATACTGTAAAGCAATCACATAAGTAGTTTCATATAATCTTTTTCTGCATAATCATTTAATTTTCCTGCCACAAAAAAAATCCCAGAGCAGAGCACAGTTTCTTTGCTTACAGTTCCAACCTCCTTTCTGCCAGCAGTCAGCCCAAATCTCGCTCAATGCCACACTCTCACTGTTTCTGTAATTAATGTTTGGTACCTTTTCTTCCTGCCTTTTCTTTTGCAGCATCTCTTTTTTTTTGGTTACTCTCACAAGAAACACAACAAGCAGTGTGTAAAATTCCCTTGATTTCTGACATGTATCCGTGTTGATGATATGTTTGGGAGGAAACCTGCTATTATTTTATGTATTCAGTTAAATTAATGAAACTAATGCCCTCTTACAATTATTTTAAGTGAAGGAGGAGGGTGCACTCAACTTTAGAATCATTCAAACCTAAATCAGAATATGTCTTCTTATTTGGGGAGTAGCACATAGTTATTTAATTAAGGACTATATTTTAATGAATGAGCCCCAATGCTATATTTGATCAGACTAAGAAAAGCTTTACTTCAGAAATTTTTTTAACTTTTTAATCATGATATTTTATTAAGTCAAGAGGGTTTTTATATGCAATCTCTTAGGTATTTTCTCTTTATTTTAAGAGAAAAGGATAAAGAAAAAAAATCCTATGATGTTTCCAGTTCCCAGGGCTTCAAAACTTGCAGATGCAGATCCCTCTAGCAGGGACAATTTAGCTAAGCACCACCAGAAGAAGCTGAGCTCTAATACACTAATACAGCTCTAATACTCTAATACACTGCACTGTTACCACTTGTATTACCAATGCCCCGTTCCAGACACTTTAAGCCATGTGCGAGAAGCCCCATCTGCTGTCAACCTTCTGAATTCCACAAGAGCAGAAGCATTTTTCATACACCGCAAGATTTGCAGAAGCCCCTTCTTAGCTTTTTTGCCCCAGCTGAAGTGGGCAAGAGGTTAAAATAAACAATCTGGCTAATGATATTAGCCATATGTCCTAAGTGATATCTTCAGTCAGGAAAACTTCCTTAGCATTAAAGACTACTGAGTTTGAAATCAATACGAGTGTCTGCTCCAGACCCTGGCAGCTTTGGCAGCTGCCCACTCCGTTGGAAAAGCATCTTCGTCACTCCTTCCTCAGCCCTTCCCACCTCAGACTGCAGAGCTCTCTCTTTGTATGTCATGTTGGATTTCCCAAAAACCACAGGTGTTGAAACAGCATGTTGCTAAATTACTGTAAGAAACTCTTCTTAGACAACTGTCCTATTGCACTGCCATGCTGGCTTATTCGAACTCATTGCCACACTGTCTTCTCAGATGAATGGAAAAGTTCTCTGCTCCAAGCAGAAATTAAACAAAACAACACTGCAAGTCCAGGAATTACCAGCTTCCTTTGACATAGCTATTTTGTTCATTATAGATAAAATTTCTATAAATATAAGTATGAAAAAATAACTTAAAGCTTTATTAATCAACAAGGCTGCTTCCTTACCATCAAGTTGAATGTCAGATACTTGCAAGGCACCATATTTACTGTATTTCTTAAAACTTAAACTAAGAAGGGGTAAAACCTGCCAGACAAAGGATATTGGAAAATTCAAGAAAAATTATAAAACTAAAATATAACAAATTAGAATTGCTTAGGTTCTATTAAGATTTTCCCAATTCCATCATGACACTGTTATCTTCTAACACCTTCTTGTAATCAAATGCGCATTTAAAGTTCTCAGAAACATTCAGTCATGCTGCAAAATGAATAACACGAGATTAGAGCACAGAAACACTTGAAGTTGAAAAATAGTCTTGAGCTGGAAAAACTGAAAGTGAAAACCAGAAATAGTTAAGAAGTTAGGAAGGAATGGTATACAATGCCAGCTCTGCCACTTAATAAGGGCATAGAAGTGTCTCAGTCCCAGCTTTAATTGCTTATTCTCAAAGCAAAAGAACCTGATACAGGATGGAGAGAACCTGGATACCTGATGCAGGATACAAACCCTTCCTTGACGAAAGAGGCATTTCATACAGCTCCTCAGCAATGTCCTTTGTGTTATTCAAGAAGCTATACTGTATGGTATAATAAAAAGCAAATTAATTTAACATTCAGCTCCCTTAAAAGCTCTCTTGAGTTGC
Organism: Dromaius novaehollandiae; assembly: GCF_036370855.1. Taxonomy (NCBI): domain Eukaryota; kingdom Metazoa; phylum Chordata; class Aves; order Casuariiformes; family Dromaiidae; genus Dromaius; species Dromaius novaehollandiae. The sequence goes on along the minus strand of NC_088101.1, from coordinate 78,484,822 downwards.
AGCTCCTGTGTGTGGCAGGCACAGAGATGGAGAAGCAGCACTGAAAACCATTTTCCAGCAAGAGGAACTTTGAGGGCTAGGGAAGCTCATTAGTATATTTTCGTGTTGCCTCCATGAGTTCCTTCAAAAAGTAATACAAAACAACCAGCTGAAGTGTTAAAACATCTTAGGGTCTAGTAGAATCCCCCGGGAATTCTGTATCCAGCCACAGAGTCAAGGTTGAGAAACACTAATTAAACGACTAAGTGGAACCTTAAAATTTTAATTAGAAAAGGAAGCTTTCCCATCAGCTTTCAACTACAATGCTGTTGTAAGTATGAGCAAATCCTCTTTTTCTTAAACATAATTGTGCTTTTACAACATATCTTGGTTATAGGCATTGCAAGAACTCTGCCAAACTGTGATTTTAATTATTTACACACAGTCTCAAAACTCCTAAACATGCTACTATAAGTTTTGCGCAAAAAATCTGTAAAATAAAATCAAATTTCTGAAAGCTGTTAATTTTGTGCTACTGGTAGCATAGGGAACACCAAGTGACATTCAACAACAGATTTTACACATCCTTAAAATGAACATAATTATAAATGTGACCAGATTACTAAAAATGAAAATCAGAAGTAAGCTACATAGACACAGTAACACTAACTGATTACTATCACTCTGTCAGTCGCATGCCAGATGATACTGGGACCTGGGAAACTGCCCCCAAATGGTATCTTTTAGAACGCCAAGCAATTTTGCTGGAGCAAATTTACTGCCTCTGATTCTAGCCAGCTTAATGTATTGCCTTATTTCACTTAATTTACATAGAGAGGAACACATTTTATATTTCACTTACTTCTACCATATTAGACATTTTAACTCTCTAAATACGAAGTTTACAATTTATATAGGGAAAGACCAAAGTTTCACCTTCCCACTGTAATAAGCACTTATTAATAAGTAGTTCACCTGAGGCACTTGGGTCCTTGAGAGAAAAAAGAAAAACTACATCAGTCACTTGTTACTGAACACAAAGCCATGCATATAATATATATGCTATAGATAGACAGCTAGATAGATTATATCCACATAGTCTACCTAGAAATACCCTCTGACATTTTCTAAAGGGGAACACGACAGTTTACAAAATACTGCACCATTTGGAGATGTATGTTTTGTCTTGCAGGCTCAACTGTAAGCTTGTGAAAACTGGTACTGAAGAACAAGATAGGCAGGAACACATCAAGAAGAATCCTGCTGGTGAAGAACCATAGACAGCTGCTTTAGTCATATATGTCTAGTTGACTAAAATCGTAAGCAAAAGCTCACAGACCTTATCAATACTGACTTTTTTTTTGCTGGTACTGCTCAGCTGGTTGTTGGAGCAAAGGATACAGCAGCAAAGAAGACAACTCTATGCAGCAGCCTGTTTATGATGGTCTCTACCAACGTGAATACTAATTGCTCTCACACCACTTGAGTGACAGAGCTATACAAAACAGCATAGACTCACAATGCCTTAAAACATATACAGGCAGTTTGCAGTTCAAAATCATTAGGCAGGAATAACATCTATTTTAGATGTCATCCTGATTTTTCTCAAGGTATAACACCCTTTTCTCTTCCTGCAGCTCTTCTCACTGAGCTCTGTTTCCATGATTCCAGCATAGTACATGCAAAGCAACTGCACCAGCCTTTTTTTTTAATTATCAGCCTTCTTTCCATAAAGAGCAGCTCTACAGAGAAAGGGGAAAGAAAATTGTAAATACCAATGCATTGACCAAAACAAAAATGACAGTACCAAACATTAATGAAGAATTAAACTGTTGTTTTGTATAACTTAAACAAATCTAACCTGACCAGGATAACAACAGTAAAACAGCAGGAGAGAAGATTCAGGACACATCCAACCAGGTAGGCTGTTATCTGATCACCCAGCAAATCCATCACTGACACATTTGGTGTCCTCCACACTACTGGATTCCCAGGAGGAGCTGTGATCCCTTTATAAAACTGGTGGGCATAACCTGCACCATAGCACTGATAGCACAGATTATCGGATAGCGCTGGACTATGACATGAAAGAACCGATCTCTATTCCTCATACAGCTAATAGTGCTGCTGGGCGACCGAGTTACTTTTCCTTCTTGCATCCTCTGTGAAGCACCAAGTTCTAATGATGAAAAGCACAGTATAAAACCTGTTTTTGTATGAAACTGTTCACCCACAAGAACTGACTGGCAAGGTAGCTTCAAACAGTCTCTCCCAAAACACCCTCTATTTTTGAAGCAGATAATCAACGTTTCACTCTTTCTCTTTTATATACTAAGACAGTTTTCTCCTCCTTGTTTCACACGTGTGTGTTTAAACTAACAGGGGTCTACACAGAATATGTTATACATCAAGCAATTCCTGCAGCTATATCCAAGCCAGCCAACAAGCCAGTGATCAGCTCACACACAGGCAGATGCAGATATTCTAGCAGAAATAACACGATAAATAACCCACTCTAAGTGCTGGCAGAACCTCGCTGGTTTGGCACAGACTCAAGTCACAGTTCACTTTAGATACTTTCTTTTGCAGACTGTAGTTAATATAGGCTAAAATTTCACCACTAATTTTTCTAAATGCCTAAAATTTAGAAAAAATACTGCAAAACGCAGATATTTAACCAGAATGACAAAAAAGTGATTGCTAGCTGGGAAAGACATATATTATACCATTAAAGTTACTATTTAAAGTTATTATTTGCAGTTAAAACTATTTTTTAGTTCATCATGATCTTAAAACGAAGACATAGGCTTTACAATGTTCTTTAGGCAGGCAAAAGCATGAATACAGATTCATGAATGTCTCTTCTGTCATCTTAGACAAAAAAACTCCAATGAGACTTGAAATCAGCTCATTGTATCCACCTTGTGCTTCTGCTCTCCCACTCTTCATTCCCAAAACAATGTTTTTCATGCCATTTTCTACTTCCAGTCTTTCGAAGCACTTAAGTTCCTACATGGCTTTAAGCATATCAAATCATCTCATTCAGTCAGCATATGAATAGGATTCATTTTGGTTTCAACCCAAATTACGGGTTCTGTCAGGATCTTGCCCAATAATATTCATGCATGTTGAAAGCTGAGGGACAAAGAGATTCCTGAAAATACAGTTGAATTTTAAACGCTACTGTCTTTCACACAGAAATAAAGAAACTACATCTGACATGGAAATGGACAAGATTGCAGCATTATATTTTATTGCTTTATCTGCCTATTTATAATTCAATAAATTATATTAAAATTGTTCTAAAAATTATATTTATTAAAAGATATCTGTAAAAGCAAAAAGCAGACGGACTCTTTTCTGGAGTTACTGAAAAAAAAATGGACCAGTTGCTGCTTCCTTGCTACAGCTACAAACATCTCAATTCCACTCGAGTCAGCGGTATTATTCCACACTCACATTAACTCTTGCGAGTCTGTATAAAAATCCAGTTTCTCTGAAGTCTTCCGAAATAAATGGAAAACATTTACTCTTCACTGATAAAACTGACTACTGATATAGTCATCTCAAATCTGAATCCTGCTTAATGAACATTTTGCAAAAAAACAGCTTCCAAACAGGGCTGAACATTCAACTTCTTGACAATCAGACCTCTAAGACTAGAAGGAAGAACCTTCTACGCAGATCAGCTACAATCAACCTTTCCTTAGAAAATCCACTTCAGAGTCCTCTATATCATCTTTCCAAAGTGGCTGTGCTCTAGAAACTCCCAGCAAAGTTTCAAAATGTGTTTTTCAAATTACTGCGTGAGCACAATCAGTGCTCAAAGTATATAATCACAGTTCTGCTTTAAGACTGAAAATCTTCAGCCCAGATGAGTTTCAACAAACTAGACACTTAGCTGAGGTTTCTGCTTTTCTCCACTGACTAAACAGGGCATCTAGAGCAAAAAGACCCCTCGTTTAGATATATCAGTTAGGTGCCTAAAGTTAGGATAGATGAATCTAGCTCAGAAAATTACACAGCACTGGTTGATGGTGGAACAAGTCTAAGGCAGTAAATCATGTGCTGATTTGAAGCAGCTTCCTTTAACAAGACCCTGCAGTCCCAGTAGCTCTTCTCTCTCAGTAAAAACCAAAATGGCAAATGACGACACGTGGCATGAAATGTTCTCCGAGGTGCAAGGAGGGGAATTTTCTCCCAGTTCTCCATTTGGAAAACAGAAAAATGTGTACGCATACAGAATTCCATATATACTATAATCCATTGTTTCAAAGCCATTAAATCTATGCTAGATTCAGCCTCCATATTGGTCATCTACTTCAATTTGCAATGATTATTATAACAGCACAAAGCAATTGCTTATGACTCACAGGAGGTGGAAAGGCCAAAAAAAGCATTTTAAGAATTTTATGTTCAGTTAATTATTCTTCAGATAAAATTACAAACACTACATTTAAATTTCTAATTTTTGTTATTAAGATTACAAGTGAAAGCAGCAAGAAATTAAAAGGCAAAAATACTACAATGCCATATTTCAGAGAAGAAAAAAAAAATCAAGAAAACAAGTTAGGTATTATTTTGAAAATGCACACAACATCATGTAGAATTTAGTTATCTGAGAAAAGAACATTTGGTAGAGATACTTGCAAGGGACATTTTTGTCCAGTATATCTTCCAAGGAAAGCCAAGCTGCTACCCAAATAACTTGGAGTTGTAGTAGACAAATGACAAAACTTTAGAGAAGTTGGTTAAAAGCTAAAAGAAGACTCTTTAGATAATGAAAGATAAAAGGGCAGAGGAAGACCTTAAAAACCAAACGTATTCTAAATTGTAATACAAACGGATGTACTGAGAGGATGCAGAGTCAAATATTATATATGTATGCACACAGCTCTAGAAAGCTGCTTCTCTGAAGCAGTCAGACTTTTGAGTTGTTTTTTTTTTTTAACTACTATAGATATTTCAAAGGGGGGGTGGTGCTCATATCAGTATAGTGAAGCGGGCACTTAAATGTTTCATTGGACTATAAACTACATGAGCTAGATCTCTAGTAATGTCAATCAGATTCAGAATAATAGGAAGCTTAGATTTCTTAAAAATGACACTCTGGAATGATGCAGTAAAATAGTTTAGTTGGCAAAAGCACAAAACACACATGTGCAAATACAGCCTTCTAAATCAAACACTCAAAAAAAATCTGAAAAAGGGGAAAAGAGAGATCTAATATGCGTAAGCATCAAGATATTTTAATACAGCGGCATGTACAATACTAACATAGGAAGGGATTAAAGTAAGGCCTGGAAGAAAGGTCATGCTCCTCATAAAGATTTATTTATTCTCACTGCTCCCGTGATGCCTGACGAGTAGCTGAGGTGACCTCTAGCGCCCGTTCTGACAGCCCTGTGGGAAACAGGGCGTCTTTGATGTGTGTGTGTTTAGCAGAGGGCAACTGCTGCATGCAGCTACATTATTTTTTGTTCAAAGAACACTCAAAAGTGAATGTTTTTCAAAATTAAAGCCATGAAAAAGAGTTTTAATTGCATCTTTCTGAGAAAGGATGTAGGCTGACAAAAATGCCCTTATTTGCCTTTCAAAGATATGGAAATCATTAGAAAGACTGAGCCTAAAGATGGCCACATCCTAAAAAATTGCATCCTAAAACAAAAAAAAACCCACACAGTATAGGTAATTCTAGTTCTGCCATTATTAGAAAAGACCATTTGCCTCCTCTTTCAATCCCCAAACATATATGAACTTCTGAATTCCTGAGCTGAAGTGCTGGATACAGACACAGAGATGAAAGAGGGAGGACAAGAAGAAGTGGAAGATGATCTAAAACTACCTTGACTGAAATTGTGTCTGTTTATAGCGGGGTAATAATGCTTCTGCGCATATATTGAAAAATGCAAAAGAACCGTTTTAGTAACATTCTTCTGCCCTTAATTTTATTCCTCTATTAAGCACTCAGAACAAAATTAATTGCAAAGTTAAAACTCTCATGAAGGTTTAGAGGGTGAGAATATAAACTAGTATTCTTAACAATTTTGGCCCACAACACTGGGAATTACATTATGGTTGATTGGGATGCTTCCCTTATTTTACTAAGCTGAAAAGAAATGGAAATATAGTATCTAGAAAGCCAAGAGCTAGTGATATACAAACTTTCAGTACATTTCAAGCTAAAGTCTGAAGTCCCTCTTGAAGAAACACTAAATGGACAAACAAAAGTGAGATCACTGACCTATCATATAATTTGTCGCTATATACATTAAAACTTTTCTGTAAATAGTTGAGTCTCAACTGCAACAGCACTGAAGAAAACTGCGAGAGAAAGAAGTGTCTGCTGTTCAAAAGGAATAGTCAGAAGTGTTGCTGTCACTTGTTTGTTAATTCAATGAAAATTTGTAACCAACCATAACCCAATACAATTAGTCAAATCTGACTGTGAAGGGATGTTATTACCTCAGAGCGTATATGCTGGAGAGACTACATGTAGTGACAGAAACACTCTCATAGTCACTGCTGGAGGTGGAGCTGAGGGGAGAATCACGTAAGCCATCCTGAGAACTGAAAAAACACACGGAAACAAAATGAACTGCTGAAGAGAACAAAGGTAAAAACAGAGCACTGTGATAACTCACAGATTGTAAACGATCATTCAGAAGTAAATTGACAGTTACATTTTTGTTCTTTAGGAAATAATACATATCTATTTTATATTACTACCAAAAGGACAGACAACTTGGCAAAATCAATGGGCACACACCTTATAAAAAGCTTCAATTTAATTCATAACGTACCGTTAAAACATTCAGGAAAGGACCAGAAGATCTTACGATTGCACAGGGTATAGATGGAATAGTGTGGCCCGTGCAGTTATGTGTGGCCTAATTTTATAACAAAGACATAACATCACTGGAAATCCATAAAATCACTCTGTGCTTCAGGCCAAGACAGCCTAAAAAACCAAACTTCAAGAACTCCTGAAATATCATGACAAATCTGATCCAAGTTTCCACAGAATGAGGAGGAAGAAGAGGAAGCCCATGAGCACGCAGAAAGCTGGCTGTTCAGGACCAGAAAGGGGGACAACAGAGCTACCGCTGCAATGAGCGGTGCCCACGGTGCCACGCGTGTGCCTCGGACGTGCGCCTCAGGCCAGCCGTGAAGCAGCAATCCCCTGACAAACCACCGACGCTTTGTTAGAGCAGATCTACTAGCTACTAAATAAAGTAATATGAATAATTTAAATCAACGGTTATCAACTTCTCCCTGTCATCACTGGGCTAATGAAAAGCCTTTAAATATTACATCATTTTAGATCTTACATCATATTACCAACATAAGTTAGGATTAGAAGATTAAAAGTGGTTTCATAAGCACTACAGACCTGTCTTGGAGAGACCAATTTTTAATATTTCAGTAACAATTTACTGCTCAGCTACTGGAAATTCTACATGCTGAAGAAAATTAAATCATAGCAGATAAGAAAAAAAATGTAATCTTGAGCAAATATATGAAAATTGTGTTGGTTCTAGGCAGTGCAGAAGAATCATTAGAGCCTGCTGAGCTGAAGTGTTCAGTCAGTGGAAATCTTTGGACAATGCAGAAAGAAGCCTAAGAAATATTTTTATTTAAAAGAAATGTAATTATTTAGATTAGGGTTTTTTTTTTTTTTAAACCTTATAAGCTACATTTCAAACTCTTTTCCTGTACCAAATTTACTATTGTAGCTATCTTTGTGTCTGGAAGCCTGGAAGAACACTTGTGGGGAATTTTTCGAAGTGGTGAATGGAAGGTATGTGCTCTGATCCCTTTAAGAAATAATAGGATTTGTTTGCATACCTCCTATTCATCACTTTGAAAACATATCACTTCATAGTCCTCATTTTTGATTTCCAATTTGAAAATAAATCCCACGTTTAGCTTGAAAGCAAATCCCAAGTGTCATGTTTTAGTTGAAAGAAGAGCTGTTGCAACTGGAAAATAATTTATCAGACTTGAACAAAAATCTATTTAACTTGCACACGTTTTATATAATTTCCCTTGATAATTCTTCTCATTATGAAGCGGTATGTGCATTTAAACAAAGGCTTGCTCTATTATAGCTCCTCACCTTTACCTATCCAACTTTGCAATATGGTCATGCTTCTAATATGTACTTTTACTATGTTTTATGGCAGTTAAATGATATAAAAAAAACTTTACAGAGGGTGATTTCACAGCATGATTGAGTAGAAGAAACTGTTGTGCAAGGATGAAATTTATTGTTCAAAACAAAATAATTTTTGAACAGCAGAATCGGGAAATAAGAACAAGCAGCAAGCTCAGCATTTTCTTTTGTTGCCACCACCCCTTACTCCTGCCCTCCATTTCCAGCTCTCTTCCTAGCAAGCCTGCAAGCTGACTTGGGTAGTAACACTTTTCCTGAGATTTAACATCTCGAGTTTGCTGTCCTTCAGTGCTTCTGTTAAGCTCTCCCTGATATATTTGAAATCCAGGCAAAATATCTGTTACCAATAGTACACAAAATGAAATCATGAGAACATTTAAAAATACAAAACCAATTTACTGAGTTCTGTTTTGAGAATTTGAGCTTTCCAGCTCTTTCTAACAACTAAAAGGGCTGAAACTTTTCCTAAGTATGAAGAAGTCAAAGTTCTCATGCAATTTTGGGAGCCAAATGCTCTAGGTTAAAAAAGAAAAAAAAAATTCGTCTCTCTGGTTAAGAGCTGGTGACACTTAGCAATATTGTCGCAAGTCACAAAATCACTTTCTGTCCTGAGCTACTGCTGTGGAGCGTGCAGAATGAGTTAGAAAGCAACACTAGAAAGATGGCACATAAAGTGCTGGATCTTAACGGTAAGTAAACCTGATGACTACCCTCACAATATTCTTTGGCAGTCATTGAAAATGAACAGAAAAGACATCCCCAAACTTGTTCACCATCAAAATACATTTTACCTGAACCCAGTGCTAGCAGATCGTGATCTTCTGCTGACCACTCAGTGGCATTTTCCTTGCCTCTGTTAGGTTGGGCCATAGCATGCTTGTTGGGCTATTAAAGGAGTTTATACGGTATTGTTTGCAGATGATGTGAGAGTGGAAACCCTTTCAACACGAGCTTCAGAACTAGCACGCTGCACTGATACTGTTTGCAACATCATTCGTACCCTTATGCAGTCCCTAACTGCGCACTGAACAAAACATTACTGCATTGTTCTTAGTTCCTCTGGGCAGAGCTAAGGGTCCGCTCTCTTCAAGCTGCGGGAAGCCACGTTCAGGTTCAGGCTGTACCAATTCAAGTGCAAAGTGCCATCTACACTGCACTTATCCCAGCCTCCATGAGAAGTCTGGAGCCAGGAAAAGAGGGAACTGGCTTCAGAACAAAGTCCGTTAAACAGTTCAAACAGCTAACAGCATATACAAACTAAAGCATCAAAAGGGATAGACGTCCTATATTTTACCAGCAGTAGAGATAAACAGAGGTGTAGTCTGGTGACACCTGAAGTAAAATATTCTGTCCACCCCAACTACCAAGGCCTACACAAGAGAATATATTTGATTGCTGATTGAAGAAAACCTTTGATTGTCTTTTCATACACATCAAGAAACATCGCATAATCCCGGCCCAGCAAACAGCTTCCCTCACCCATTAAAAAGGGCTGATGTTGAGATCTTGAGACAGACTCTCAGCTGGTATGAGTTGCTGTCATTCCTTGAGGTTAATGGTATAAAACCAAATTACATTACCCAAAGATCTCAATCCTATTTTTCTTTTAACGTTCTTGGATGTTCTCCAACCAGCTTACACACATCATCTGAGTCCTCTCCCAGCTGTAAGCAGTTACTATTTGCATAACTTTTCATCTCTTTTTAAGCTTTTTCTTAAAAACATTTGCCATTCTTAACACCTTCATAAATGCCTTTTTTTCCCACTACTTCATCTCTGGATGCACGAACCTATATAACAGGCCAGGCCATCCACATGCCATAGGCCATGAGCCATCCGCAGCTTTCAGCATTAGAAATCAATCTCACCAGTAATCGTTTGGTAATGCAGACTGTTTGGACATGCTGTATACAGACCTCGCTTACAGAGGTCAGAGTATTATACTAAAGGATATGTAGTTTAGACAACTGTAAAAATTTGTCTCCCTCCTCTGCACCAAGACAGACTGAACTTTTCTACCAGGAATTTCTTTGTGGTCCATATTCAGACTGTGAACTCTTCAGGGTAAGAAATTCTGTGTTTGTTTAGTGCCAGGAAACGGGAATCCAGTAACGACAAGAATTCTGTTTTGCACCTTCTCGGTGTTACACTATTTAGCCTAAAAAAATTTTTTTTTAAGACTCTTGTTCTACTCACCACATTCTTACTTAGTATACACACAATTCAGGATATCTTATTATGTAATATTCTTTTCATTAGTGTCTGAAGATTCACTCTGCAGTTCCAAGATGCTGGTAGCTCCTGAGCTGAACTGACCTGCTTTTCCCAACTCATGGTTCCTCTCATCAGCTGCTGCTAGCTAAGCACGTCTTCATTAGCACTGTTACAATGAGAGAACTTATGCACAGACACACACATTTTATAGCAGGCACCAGCACAAACAAAGCAGCTAATTCTTTCTTTGCACACCAGCCCACACGCGACCTAAACTTCACTACACCTCGCGCGCATTTGAAGTTAATGCCATATTAAATTGGGCTTCCCCCGTCGTGGGATTCATAGGACTCACCTTAAATCATCTAAGGTGGCACAAGTTTGTTTCATTCATGAGGTCCTAAAGACTATGAGGCTCTTTCTAAAATGCCATTCTAGTGTGGAATAAAATCTGCATCCAAACTCAAAAAATCAGAATTCTCCAGAGTTTCTGATAGAACTAAAGAATAAAGGTATGACAGAACAAAGCAAAGGGACATGGGGTGATATGGCTGCTTCTTTTAATGGACTACTGGCACACTGAAGCAGTGAACCTGCTGTTCTTGGTTATTTTTGGTAGGCATTTTAAGCAAAAATAAATAAATAAAATCAATGATACTTTTATCCTTGTTTGTATGGCTCTTTTCCATTAGAATGTGTTTCCAGACTCTTACGCTTAATTAAAACTCATTGTTTCATGGGATAGTTTCTTCATGGATTTTATTACTTGAGTTACAACTGCTTTCCAGGTTACATTAATTAATTGGCACAGATCTTCTCATCTTAGTCTATCCCACACAACATGTGAGCTAACTCTAAAGCCTCATGTGGCAACTATACCAAATCCACTCAGATAAGTGACTTATAAAACAGTGACACCTTTTATTTGTATCATAAGACTTGATAAAAGCAGTTGTATTATCAGATACTACATAAAATAAGTGTTCAACAGACAAGAACAAAAACTGTCACTTTTAATTTTCAACTTGCAGTGTTAAAAAGGGGGAGGGAGGAGGAGGAAGGGGTGAAAACTCATTTGGATCAAATCTGAATTTGGCCAATTGCATAAATAAAAGATTATACAATAAAGAAAGAGAATACTAGAGGGGGAACAGAGGAAATCCAACCAACTGTTCAATAGCCAGGTAAAGGTTTGCTTAAGGAAAGTTTTGCAATTAAGGGCTGGTATTTTATTCCCAATCAACTATTATTTCCTTCTTGCTGTTAGCTACACTGATGAGAAATTTTCTTACTCTTCAATAGCTGGTTAAAAGACTAATCAATACAAGTTGGCTAAACAGACGTTTTCAGGTAGGTGAACACGCACATTCTTATGAAAAAAGACAACTTTATCGTGTGAAGAAAAGCATAGTTCTCTTAAGTCTGACTGTGATAGAAATGTTATAGGGAAAGCACCATTTTAAGACCTATTTAATCAAGTTAATCTGTATTGAAATATTGATTACTCTAGTTTTGATTAAGGACCACTTACGGAGTCAAATTAAAACTAGAAAGATCCTTTTTCAGTAAATGCCAGCCACCCCAAAATCAGAATGCTTGTTTTACATGCAGTTATACAGGTGGAATGTGCACACACTTAACAGTTTACATACTATTAACAAGTGAGAAAAATTAAATGTAGGCATTAAAATCAAAATCAGAATCTGACAGTGTAGAAAACAGCTGTTCATCTTTTTACAAAGAAATTCTAATATGATAAGGAAATAAAATTTTAAAAATTTAATTTTACATTTTTAGGCTAAGAAATTGCAATGCTAAGAAATGGGACAACTTGAAAACCAAGCTGGAGAAGATTATTTTAATTATCTTATTGTAGGATTGCAACACAGAACAGCAAATAAAATATGCTCTTCCAAGGATATGCATCATTCCTCCTCCTTACTTTGCAAAAGCATATGGCAAAATACTCTGTTTTTTAAGTCTCCACAAGTAAATGTGAACAGCACCAACATCTAACAGCTGATGAAGGACACTGTTAAAACCTGCAGAAAGTGTGAACAAATTAAATTCTCACCACCAGTTTCAGCTCCTTTTGCCAAGTCTCATGTGCACTGTAAAAGGCTTCATTAAGAATACATTCACCAAATAACAAATGAAGGAAAATGGCAAAAATACTATATTTTAAGGTAGACTTAATAGACCTGCAGGGGAAAGGAGAGAAACTACACTTCAGAACTACTACAAGGTCAATACATACATAAATGCACACACAACAGAACCAGGCATTTAAGCCTAAAACATGAAAATACTAGCACTGCATGACAACATGAAAAAAGCTGCTAAATTTCATAAAACATGTAGAAGAATAAACAGTTTTACAAGGATTCTTCAATTTTGGAAGAAGCAGAAAGCCAATTATTTCCAAAACACCAACATAAATGCAATTTTCAATCTATATGTTTTTTTTCCTGGAAAGAGCAAGAATACAGTGACAGAATAAGCATTTTAAAAATCTGTACAGCTTGCTTCCAGTTTAAAAAGAAGGAATACTAGATACAGATCTAAAACATTTTTCTGGTATTAACTTATGTCTTTCTTACCCCAAAATACTAAATGCTACTCTGTTCCATAATTTTGTCTTCTGTGCTGTTCTTCTTACATTATTTCCCCCCTTCACCAGTTTGCTTTCTGTTACATGATGACCTTTATTTTGTAACAGTCCCTAGCATCAGTCAGATACTCACTAAATTCTTGCTAGCGCTTTTCTCATACTTGCATGACATTAATCCCATTGCCCAAGACTCAAAGTGCCCTTTGTGTTTGATTTCTTCAAGATACTTGCAAGCAAATAATGGAGAAAGAGATAATAAAGAAACAACTAGCAGCTCCAACTTAAAAAGCAAAGTCAGAAATACACGTCAACACATAAATCTTAAGTAGAAGAGTATTTAATGTGTACTTTCAACTTCACTGAACATTAACTTACCAACTGAGTAACTGAGGCTAGATTGTAAATGTCTGACTTCGCTGGGCATTTAGAATAGCTATGCACTGTTGCAAAGTTCTGGATTAATTACAGTAAACCTGACCGGATCACACTGAAAGTATACCTTCAAATAATGTCACATTGTACAGTAAAAAAACAAACAAAAAATCCCCCCCAAAACAACTGATTTACTGAAAAGAAACAGTTTATGTCATAATGTGCACATTTGAAAGCTCCTTGATTCAGACAAGGAAAAGAACATTTTCTTCTCTTGGTTGCTGACTTACCATAACTAGAAAGTAAATACATTTATCAATTTGATGAATGAGCATATCCTGAAGCTATTCTGTGTATATTAGATTGCTTATTGTTCAAGCTAATGGGTCCATCATTCTGAAAATAATCTACTGTCTCAAACATTTCCCCTATGGTTAAGTTGGCTTGCACAAGCATGTAATAGGGAACAGTCACAGAAGCCTAATATGATCTTCCTATTTAAAAATACCACTGAAAAGCAGTGATTAATCACCATACAGGCAGCATGAGTAAGAAAAGGTCCATGTTCTGTTCTGTAACTGAATTCTCTCTCTCCCCCCAATAACATGATTAGCAATTCACAGGCAATAACTAAATCTGTGTATACACACACATATTATATACATATATACACATTCATACATACATATAAAATCTAAAGACCCCAGTAGATGCATCTTTTGTCTCACACAAAATATTCTGAATGAATTAATCTCAGAATATTTCCAAATAAAGGAACAACAAATTAATAACAAAATATCTCCATTCTTAATTATTTCCCCGCTTATGAAAAGTTGGGATAGGACTTGCCAATTGGTAACAGATACACTGCAGTCTAAACAATGAATACAGAGACAACTAATTACAATCAACAGAGACTGTAGAAGAGGCCATGGTGAAAATGGACAAAAAGAACACTAATATATTGTAAAAATATTTAAAAATACCCACCCAAGAACTTTAGGAGAACTCAGTAGTGAATCATTACCCTCTCATTTAGAACTCTCTCGATACCTGAAGTTTAAAGGTGGCTCTGTCTAAAAATGAAAAGGACTCCAAGGAGATCCAAAGAACTCCAATCCTGTGAGCCTGCTGTTTCTACTAGATGACTTAACAAAAGCTAAAATTAGTAGACAAGAATGGGAAAATCTGCCTGGGAATAAAAATAATACTGCTTCTGCAAAGGGAAGTTCTTTCCTTACAAATCTCTCAGAAGTTCTCTGAGGGGGTTCAGCAAGCATGAGGATAAGGGTGACTTGGCTGACAATCTCTACATTACCAAAAAAAATTACACAGAATCACAGACTGTCTGGTCCAACCCCCTGCTCAGAGCAGGGTCACCTAGAGCACTGGTTGCCTGGGATCATGTCCAGTCGTGTTTTGAGTATCTCCAGGGAAGCAGACTCCACAGCCTCTCTGGGCAACCTGTTCCAGTGTTCAACCACCCTCCCAGTGAAGAAGTGCTTTCTTATGTTCAAGTGGAATTTCCTGTGTTTCAGTCTGTGCCCGTTGCCTCTCATCCTACCACAGCACCATGGAAAAGCTTCTGACTCTCTCCTCTTTACACTCCATCATCATACATTTATGCACACTGGTAAGATCCCCCCTCAGGCTTCTCTTCTCCAGGCTGAACAGTCCCACCTCTCAGACTCGCCTCATATGTCAGATGCTCCAGTCCCTTAATCATCCCTGTGACCCCTTGCTGGACTTGCTGCAGTAAATCCACATCTCTCCTGTAGAGTGGAGCCCAGTACTCGACCCAGCACTCCAGGTGTGTCTCACCAACACTGAGTAGATGGGATGGATTACCTCCTTCGACCTGCTGGCAACGATCTACCTAACGCCGCCCAGGATACCACTGGCAGCCTTTGCCACAAGGATGCACTGCTGGCTCATGATCAACTTGTCTATCAGGACCCCCGGGTCCTTCTCAGCAAAACCACTCCTGAGCCTGTAGCCTGTACTCGTGCATGGGGTTATTCCTCCCTAAGTGCAGGACTTGGCATTTCCCTTTGTTCAACTTAATGAGGTTCTTCTCTGCCCATTTCTCCAGCCTGTCGAGGTCCCTCTGAATGGCAGCACAATCATCTGGTCTATTAGCCATTCTTCCCTATTTTAAGTCCTTTGTTAAACTTTCTGAGGGTGCATTCGATCCCATCATCCAGGTTACTAATGAAGATGTTAAACAATATCGGCCCCAGTATCAACCCTTGGCAGACACCACTAGTGACTGTCCTCCGGCTGGACTTTGTGCCACTGATCACAGCCCTCTGAGCCTGGCAGTTCAGGCAGTTTTCAATCCACCTCTCTGACCACTTACCTGGCCCACACTTTATCAGCTTGTTTATGAGAATTCTACGGCAGACAGTGTCAAAAGCCTTGCTAAAGTCAAGGTAGTCAAGTCATCCACTGCACCCTCCCACATCCACCCTGCCAGTCATCTCATCATAGAAGGCTATCAGGTTGCTTAAGCACGATTTCCCCTTTGTAAATCCATGCTGACTACAAATTTCCCCCGAAATATCAGAGTACCTCAGCAAAGGCTTTTAGGAAAACTAAGCAGCTACAGTATAAGAGGGAAGGGCCCAACATCAATTAATAGTTCTCAACCATTAATAGGGAGTTATTGTTAAATGACCCCCTCTCAGAAGGGCAGGAGGTCACCAATGAAGATATCTGGGGTCTTGAGGACTTTAATATCCATATACGATCTGAAGGAGGAGAGCAACGAGGTGAGAAAGTTTATTACTGATACAAAGTTATTCAGGGTAGTAAGAAAAAGGGCAGGCTGAAGAACTACTCAGAATCTAAAAGAGCCAGTATAATGGTGGAAATCCAGTGTGATAAACATGGGGAGACACAGTTTTAGCTTCACCTATTGAACGATGGCCTCTCTGAGATGACAAGCAGTATTTTGGGGCTTTGATAGGCAACTCCAAAATAACCATGAGCTCTCTGCTTGGCAATAGTCCAAAAACCCCCAAAGTCAAATATTAGGAATCATTAGAAAAGTAAGAGAAAATAATTATGCCACTGGACAAATCCACGGCTTGCCTGCACCTTGACTGTGTATAGTTCTGGTTCCCTTATCTCTAAAAGGAAATAGTAGAGTTGAAAAAGGCTCAGAGGAAGACAACAGGAATGATCCAAGTTATGGGACAACTTCTGTACAAGGAATGATTAAGTAGGGTGTGACTTTTCCAACCTGGAAAAGAGACCATGTAGGGAAGGTGTGACTGATTGTGCAGAATCACAAATGGCATGGACAGATCAGTCAGGAACTGACATCTCTTCCAAAACAGGAACTAGGAGCCCTTAAATGAAGTTGTTAAGAGCCAGTTCCAAAACAAAAGGACCAGAGTCTTCACATAAAGAAACACAGATCTACAGAATGCTTTGTAAAAATACATTTTCCATGCAAAGTTTTTACACGATACTAATAGGAGGCTGGACAAGCACTTGAAAAAGAGGTTACTACATACACAAACCTAAAAAATAAGCTTGCATATAATTTTAATACATTTTGTAGAATTGCTCTTCCAAATATCACTTAATATCTTGCCCAAGTACAAAAAGTAGACAAATGTTCTGTCTGAGGTTTTGTAATACATGTATAATTTATCAAGACATTGTAATTAACTACACAGTAATTTTTAAGCAAAATTCCACTTAAAGTGGTATAAATGCATGAAATATCAGAGAGATTTGTGAATTGCTTCTTAAAATGAAGTTCATTTGATATTTCTGTTATAAAGCCCTGAATATGATCATACTTGCAAGCCTAAAATCACAAGTATTGAAGATGATGAATAGTGACTTCCTCAAAAATAGTTTTATACACAATAAGTTGTTACACATGTAAGAGGAATTAAGCAACATCTGTTGACCTACTGCTCTGGCCATGAGAACTCTTCATTCTATGTCTACTGCTAGTAAAGTATTTCATAATTCAACTGGTATGGTATTAAGTACATTTTTATTTCTGTAGCCTTTATACTGTGGCAGTGTTTCACGATATGAGCTGTTCCACTGTGTTATTCTGAAGCAGATCCTGCTTAAGGCACACAATCTTCATAGTACTGACATAGCATGAAACATCAAAGGAAGCGAATTGTAGCAGGAATACAGAAAACAACAACTTTTATTTCATTTCTTCCCTCTGCTTTCCGACATTCATACTTCAGAGAAATTGAGGACAGAGTTCATAACAAAACAAGTTGTCCCATAAATAGTAAAACAAATGAAATCTGGTTTCCTGCAGATTTGTGTGTAAGAAACATACCTTGAATATGTACTGTCATAAGGTGTTCCTGATGTCTAATCAGTGCTGAGATGAAGCATAGTGTTTTCTTTAATACAGATATTATTATGGTCTCTCTCTGCTACCTGATTCCTTATTTTCACACAACATGCAAAACCTTAACCCATGACCTCTATTCTTCTGTCAACTGTGGTTGAATTTGTCAAAGGGATTTAAAAGCTGCTTCTGCACTCTTTATTAGCTTCCTCTGGCATATGTGTGTGCATGCATGCACACACACGCACACACATATATATACACCCATGCCCACAAGCAACACGATCAGATAAGTTTTCTTGAACTGAGCTAAGATAACAATGAAGCTGGGATGTGATTAGATCACAATTTAACTCTGTAAACTAATGCAGAAGCAAACTTCTAGAATCTGTTTGTTTTTTTTTTTCTGCAAAATGGCCATGTAATCATCCAGGTAATGTTTAGCTGCAACACACTCTTTGTTACATTACACTGTTGAGATTAGTGTACTTCATTTCAATGATATGGAGACATTACATGTTTAAAAATCAAGTGTTCTCCAAATGTTTCCAAGAAACCAGATAAAGTCCAATAGAAAGCTTTCAGAAAAATACCGTGTATTCAAAAATTCCTTAAGCTTGCAACATACTATTCCCTTTAAAATCAACATTAAATATACATTGATCATTAAAGTACAAGGATATAGAAATTTGTTTGATATGCCAATCTTATTCCTAAAACCCCAAGATGCTCTTACCTTGAACTAGATCTTGACTTGATGTCTTCCTTTGCAGTCCTTTCACTACTATTGTCTTCATTGTTCTCCATTTTTTTCTCACCTGGTTGCTTTCTCTTCTCCCACTTCTTTTGCTGATTTGAGATGATTTCTGCTTCTCCTTGTGACTCATTTTCTACTCCTACCTGTGAACCTGAGGAATGTGCCAGGCACTTAGAGGAGACTGGCAGTTTCTGCTCTTCCCTGCCAAAGTCTCTGTCTGCTAGCAAAGCAGGAGAAGTTTCAGGTTTTAATGTTTCCTGTGCAGGGACTGAACTGTCCAAGTTATCCACATGGTCCACTTCTTTAGACTTTACTAAACTATACGAAGCATTTACAACACTTCCTGCAGAATGTTTAGTCTTTAAACCTTCAACACTGCCCTCCCTGCTGTCTTCACAGCTGCCACAACACACACAGGAATTAATTAGACAGTTTGTGGCAGCTATACTGAGCTTATGAGATTCATTCTCTTCCTCATTTGCTAACGGATTAGCAGATCCAGCAACACAACCGATAGCTGCTTCTGGAGTTGTTACTGGGGATTCTGAGCTAGAGGGAGATTTAGGATTAAATATTACAGTAGCAGATATTTTCATTCCACCTGTCCTGTGAGCTATCATTTCTGCCATTTCTGCATCATCAGCATATGCATCCCAACCATTGAGGTATAACTGTGAATCAGGACCTTCTAAACAGCTGCAGGAATTTTGAACTGAGATGCCAGACCTCTGTTTGCTATCTTCAATGTTGTTATTATTGCTTAAGTCATTTCCCACATCTTTCAGAAGCAAAGTTTCCTCTGTCTGATGACCATTCTCGTACAGTAGAGCGTCTCTATATTGCAGGTTCTGTTTTGAACTGTGGCAAGGGTTATTCACCCAAGCAAAAGTATCATTTACTGAATCCAACCCAGCAAGAGCTTCTCCTGCTCCATCTAGGTCATCCATAAAAAAAACTCTGTCCTCTTCATCAGTTAAATTGTCAAGATGGTGTCTTGTTGGTGAGGCCTCTGTGCTAGAACCATTTCTTAGACTAGGTCTGTGAGCTGGAGACTGACAGATGCTTGGAGGGGAAAGCAGAGAAGACATCTCATCCCCTACTCTGTGTACCATCCGATTCAGCTGTTCCAGCTCCTGTTCATCATACTGCATAGAACAAGCGAGCTCAGCCTCCTTGTTTTCAGCTTTTGCTGAAAGCTCCTTTGCAGGCAAAGTTGCAGTTATGCCCGGTGTAATGACAGAGGGCACTTCAGGATCTGTTCTGACTGGAAAATCCACATCTTGAGAGATACAGAGATTACGTTCTAGTGTGTGCAGTTCATCCTCAGTTAATGTTTGAAGCAGATCCCTAAGAAAGAAAGGAATACACACATGAATTTGCATTTGCAGTCACAGAAGACACTGACGTTACAGATTTTCCAGAAGCTTTTACAGTTAGCAAAGAAATTCAGAAATTGAACTCAGGAGCAGAGTACTTTCAGCTGTATAACTCAAGGTGTATTTTGTATTCAAATTCAAAACACGTGTGATTGATGATGCCTGAACCTGAAATTACTTTTGCAAATGCAGGCTACCAGATTATCTACATCCTTGCAATGAAGCCAAACAATAACTCAAAACACATCCCAAAAATAAAATAGATGTTCCCCCTCCCTTCTGCTTAGAGCGAGACAGTGTTACCCACATTAGATAATTATGTCATGTAATTTTTTTATTCTGCAAATTTGACTTCAATTAGCATACAAATTTGCTATCTTTGGAACTAGACCCTGAAAATTATTGCACAAAAGAGTGCAGTTGAAGTTTCACAGCATTACATTATCAGATAAAATGAATTTATTAAAAAAATCAATATCACTTTTGCAGTGCTGATGTCTTAGAAGTCTCAGACTGCAATAGATAACAAATTTTAACATTCTGGAGACATCCTAATCTGTTCAGTGTCTTCATACAAACTATTGTAGGTCTTGGTGATTACAATAAGGTTACAGCTGTTTTTCTTCTGCTTTCTGGTATTAATACCTAAATATTGAATAGGTGAAAAACAAATAAAGGAAAAATAATCTGACAGTTTTCCATTTTGTCTTCTCAGTAATTCTTTGCACTTTGGTCCTTTAAAGAATGATGTTCACAAATAAATATAACAGCTAAAATGTTAAATAGTATATTTAATACATTAAAGGCACTTCATTACTTTTTTTTCTGATTGGTCTGAAAAAAATACTGAAAGTATATCTTGTTCTGCTGCAAATAATACTAACTAATCTTCGATACACTATTAATCTACTTTTAAGCTCAGTCAACTTCTTAAAAGAACTCAAAATTAAGATGAAGTGCCAAAAGAGCTACTGCAATATTGAACCAAAATCAGAGTTGCTTCAATATCCACTCAAATGAAAACACTACTTGCAGAAGAAAAAAAAATTCTTCCAGGTTTGAAAATGCAACTGAGAAACTGGTAGTTGCAGTTATTCTATTAAAGCATAAATCATCCAAAGCTCTGCAATTTGAAAGACTCACTAGACCTAAATGGGGTGGCCCTGTCTATTTTCTGTCAGCACAATGGCAAAAACTTATCAAGAGAGGGAATTCCTTTCAAGTTATTTCAATATATTCCCCTTTTCCCTTACTTGCTGATAATGTTTTCACTGAGTTAAGGCACATCTTTTAAAGAGAGAATTGTAGCAAAGTCAAACTATTCCACCTTCTGGAGAACGACTGTGGCTTGTCTCAAGGGTCATTTAAGTTTATAGTCATTTGTCTCTCCCATCAACATAACTTGGATTTCTGTTACTTCAAAAACTGGGCTCCTCCATTTTACTGGCTGCTCAGAAGGCATCACTTAATTTGTGCTTGTAACC
Source organism: Dromaius novaehollandiae (assembly GCF_036370855.1). Lineage (NCBI taxonomy): Eukaryota > Metazoa > Chordata > Aves > Casuariiformes > Dromaiidae > Dromaius > Dromaius novaehollandiae. The sequence goes on along the minus strand of NC_088101.1, from coordinate 78,463,517 downwards.
GAATTAACGCCCCAGCCAAGGCCTGCAGATTTCTCTTACCATGTAACAGAAGGATCATGCACTTAATCAAATGACCATGGTACTGTACATTCAGTCACATGAATATGCCTTTCCCCAGCAATTCACAGCTTTGAACCAACCCCTGGATTAAGCACCTAAGTCTCTCTTTCCAAAATAGAGTTGTGATAGGTCCTAGCATGAGCAAGAAGGGATGATCTAATATCAGAGTTTAAACTATTCACCCAAAACATGGGAGAATTGGATACAGCTCATTCTCTACCTGAAGGATTTCCCCATTTTCAAGGGACTGCTTTTATATGCAGCTTCCACTTCAGAAGCATAGGGTAAATAAAATTCAGACCTAAAATGAAGTGCTGCTGCATCTGTTTATTTTGTGTTACTTATAAAACGCTTGTGCATAACAGTCTCAAACGACAATTTTTTAGGTGCTCATAGTCCAAAATAGCAATACTCAGAACCCTTGATAAGATTGGAGATACAGTATGTCTCTAGAAAACATGGTTTAGCAGAAGCCAAAATGTTTGCTTTTATGCCTGCCTGATTCTTCACATCACGTAACAGCTTTGCTACCTAATAATCACTTGTCTGAGAAGGGAGAGAGCCAAGTTCCAACCCCTGTTTCAGTGGATATTTCTAAGGAATTTTGTCTTCTTGTAGTTCTCATGACGAAATGAATCTGTAGTTGCATGTATAGATAGTATTTTATCACAAGAATGTTCAATTTGACAGGTAAATAAATCAAGTATTCATGCCTAAATCAGATGATATGCTTTGTATACTTACTAGGCAGATTAAAGTAGCTTGGCAGAAATTATGAAAATATCTTAGTTTAAAAGGAACTGAGATAACACTATTACATAATTATGCACTGATAGTATGTTTAACATACCAATGCTAATTCACTGATACCTCAACATACTTTATTTATACCTAAATCAAAATTAACACAAGCATCTTGCACAGATTTTAATTAAAATACTTGAACTCATTGCTTGCCCCTCCACCACACCAAAACCTAAAAAACTCTCTGAATTCTTTTGGTTATAAAGTAGCAGCTGAAAGTACTATTCTTGGTCTAACTGGCAGAGAGCCTACACATACAACAATCTTTATTGTTTTCAGAGTTTCCAACCATCAATAAGACACCAAAAATATAGCTGATTTGCCTAGCCAACAGATATTTTCCTAAACCAGTTCTGATTTAAGTACGTGGATCTGTGTAAATACAGTACGTCTCTACTTTAGTGACACTTAATAGAAGAAATCTTTTAGAATATTCAGCTTAAAAACAGCCTATAATACAACAAAATTATCATCTGTATATTTGGGTTTATTCCATGAGTGAAAATATTTAGTTGGCTAAAAAGTTATAGCTTACTAAACTCAGTGGCAAAATTTACTGGGATGTGATCATAAGATGTTTTTCTTTTTTCTTGCAACAGGCACATGACTAAAATATAGAATGTAAATATTTTAACAGAAGACTCCTTGAGTCTATTTTCATGCTTTAGCTACTAGTGATGGAGACTGAAGAAATACTCCTGGGAAAAAAATGCTCCCTTTTTGCTAGAGAGGAGTACAAATATCTAACTCCAACTTCCATCATAGGTTTCTGTGAACATTCACAAGGAGCAGGAATTGAAATCTGATGAGTTAAAAAAAAGAATCTGTCATTTAAAAGAAAGGATCTAGATAATCCAGATAGTTTAGGTATTATTTAAATTAATTTCTTTATACTACATAAATACGTTATATTGTACACTTTGCTGTGTATAATACTGTGCTGCAGACATTTTGCTTTCCTTCCTTATTTCTTATTTGTATTTCATTGTTCTTTATTCTCATTTCATCTCTTTTTCTTCAAGATTATTACTGAAGGTTTTTTTTTATTTTAAGTTCAGTTCTTTCAAATATTCAAATTCTTTGGGTGGGTTCCTTGACATTCCTTCAATTCCCAGGCTACTGTGGAGATGTAATTTCACGTTACATTTTAATTTGCTTTAATTTTTCACAAAGCTCTGATAAATACTGTTTCACTAAGGACACTATGTGAACTCTGCGTGCCTAGACAACTGAAATCTTACTGCTTATTTGAAAGAATAAATATGATATAAATCTTAGAGTATATCAGAACTCCTGTTTCCAAAAATGAGACTAAAACATTCTTTCCATTTTTAAAGGCTGCATTGGAAAGGGCTGTTATTGAACAAATAAGCATTTTACTAATGTGTTTTCAGCCCAATCATTAAGTTCTGAGTAACTGAAAATTAAACGGACTAAGCAATAAACTGACTTCATTGATTTTCATTTTCCATGTTACAAAATGTAAGGAGTAAGCAGAAAGTAAAGATTATGAGAAGTATATTAGGTTTTAAATATTTTTTGGCTTTATTAATCCAGTAGAATACAATGGTGACAATTTCTGCAATGGCTGTAATATTGGGAATGAATAAGATATTTTTAATGTAAACTTCATTGACTTTCTAAGCTTCAGTACCATTTCTTGTGTTTTTTTCAGAATTTTACTAACTTAAGTTTTGCCACTCAAAATTCATGTGTTTCTTTTTTAATCAGTTTTTTTTAATAAAACCATAATCATTCAAAATATAGGGAAAAAAGTGGCATTAATTTGTGCATTTTAATCATAAGATTTCAAGATCAGTATCACTAACATACCTAAAAATAAAACTGTATCTCTTCCATACAGAAATGCCAGAAAAATCCTCAAGGGGCACAAATGGATATGGTTTGGACGTTCATAAAAGCTAACTTCAGACATGACTCCTCTCTGAACCACTCCCTGATGCAGCCTAGTTTCTCCCACAGGAAATGCTTCACCTCTCTCAACTGGTTAAAGGAGACTAACCTATGGATAGGTTACTCTCTTCCAGATAACCTTAGTCTATGTAAAAATTCTTCTTACATCAAACCATCATAATGACTGACAGGAATGGAGATAACCAGGTGAAAATTGGACATAAGACAAAAAAGCTTTTGCCAAATTATCTTTAGAGATTTATAGGAATGAATTTGCATTTATGTATAAGAAATTTAAATTCTCCTAAAATTTTAGGGTCCATGGATTTACACACTCAGAACAAAATACTTTGAAAGTGCACTGAATATAAAGATCCTTTAAAGATATAGTTTGATTTCTCCAAAATAACAAATCAGTCCTTTAAAAACCTCAACTGAGAAAAACTTATCTTAGTGTCCTTTATACTTAAATTAAGCCAAAAAACATATCTTTAATGGTTATTTAGACTAAAATACAATGAAAAGAGGTATATATAAAATGATCCACCCTTTAAAAACAGATCCATGGTATGAAAAACTTACAATAATTTCTATTAGATTAAGAATGATCTTAATATTGCACCATGACATACTGAGAAAATGTAATTAGCCTAGTTAAACTGAAACATTGATGCTAATTAGAAACAGGGTCTCCCAAAAATAAACTGCAACTTTAATATTTCAGGCATCATCCACCAACAAGGAAAAACTGAAATGTAATAAAATGGTATTCAGAGACAGGGAAATTTTATAAAGAGACAAAAAGTTCAGTAAACTCCAGTGAAATGAAAAACAACAACTAGGTACATCAGGTAGATGAAAGGAAATATATAACTTATGGTTCACACAGTAACCACAAAAATGGTTTTCTAGACATCTGTGTGTACTATTCAGGTCTCTAATTTTCACTACAGAAAAGATGCAATTACAACAATCTTTTATTACTTGCCTTATTTTTCTTAGTAGGGTGTGAAAAGGTCTGAAGAGTTCAGACATATCTTCTGGCTTGTGGTCCAAGTTTAATGGTCCCTCGGAGTAGACTACAAGGCCACTGAAGTTCAGAAACATGCACGAACACACACAAAAATCAAAATTTCATCACACAGAGCAACTACTGAATGAGTAGTCAGAAAAGTAACTGTGCATAAACATTAAAACTACACTCAAGTTACAGGTGACATAATTTTTGTATTGTTATCTTATTTTACTCTTTTTCAACTGCAGTTTAAATACCATGCTATTTAAAGCAACAGGAAAAAGGCCCCTTTTTCTTACCCCTTCCCTCCCTCAGTATGGGAGAAAGAGCAGTGGAAGCATAAAAGGAAGGACATACATTTATTTCATTGTTGCAGCTGACCAAGAAAAAAAATAAAACAAGAAACTCATTATCCAGTAAGTTGGGGCATTTGGGGAAAGCTCACTGACTTGAGAGAGATTGCAAAGGGCTTATTCCTTCCAATCTAAATCAGTTTTAGCTTAAAACTATTTAAACCTCTGCCTATTGCAAAAACAACTTACATTTCTCAAAGGCAAACGGATCATGTGTGTTCTCACGTCCTAGCTTACACACACTTTGTTTTAGCTAGGGCATTTTCCCCTTCCTGCCCTTACCTTGGGTAACTGAGTTGACTGTATTTCAAATGTAGGTTATTTTCATTACACTCAAATTAAACACTGTTTCCAAGAGCTTTCTAGGTGGTCTGTATCTGAATCAGCCAGAATAACGGGGACACTCAGCTCACTAACAAGACTGTTGATGCATCTTGCAAGTATTTTTGTTCACTAGCAAGCACCCTGCGTAATCACCTGAAGCTCTTTGGCACACAGCAGCGATGCTGATGTCACAAATAATACGAATCCCACTGAAGTATTAAAAAAAATGACCACTTACACTCTGTTTACCATCTGGGCAATACTGCTCTTTTTCTTCTGTTTACAAACCCAGAGTCTGGCTCATGCCCTGGTACCAGGATAGTACTGTAGTCTCCCATCAGGCTGGAAGATGGCCATCAGAAAGTTCAGAATTGTCAAGATAACAGAGGGTCCAAGAAATTTGACTACTAAAGGTGATCAACACTGGTTCTGGGATTAGGATTTGGGGGGTGGGGGCATGGGAAGGGGAAGAAATGGAGGGAGAGGGAAGTTGCTTCTTTTGCAAGTCACCTTTTTTTTTTGTGGATTAAGGCAAATTATCCTGTTACCACGGAGATATATATATATATTTTTATTATTATTATTTTTTTAATTTTTCTTTTTACTTTCTGAGCTTCAACAAGCAGGCTGCCAAGAAGCGAAGTAGTTACTGCTGACTTATGTATTAATGTTCTGCCTGAACAAATGTTATTTCTTCATGGAGTGGAAGCTAGAGGCTGCTTTCACTGAAATTTTAATTGACACAAAATCAACATTCCTTTGACAATTTTCAAGTATAGTTTGCTTTCTCTACAGCTTAGCTCTCTGAAGAAATTCAAGAACAGAAGAGGGCTAAAGCACTACAAAAAACTGACTTTGAAATGGCCTCTGTATATATGATCTTGTGCTGAATCAAAGTATCAATACAGTTGCACCATGGAGGCACTCGAAAATTGAAAAGTTCTGATATTTCCTACTGGGTTAAAAATTCGCTGACATCTGTTACTATTATGCAACATATACTGTATAATGTGTACAGTAAAACAATGTCAGAAAAGTAACTTAAACTAAAGCTTTGCGATTAGAGGACTGAGGGAAGGCCAGCATTCGTCCTTGTCCCAGACACACCGCTCTCACAAAACACTGCACAGCAACATAACTTCTAGTTGTATCTGTCTTGCATACAAAGGCATCTCTTTTCACAGTCCATATAAAAGGCTTGCATTTCTTCAAGACATCACCACATCTGGAGGATGTAATTTTTCTGTGGAACTTTACATGGCAGTGATTTATTTTCAGATCACTTGGTACTTGGGACCAGTTAAACTGATTTCTCTTCTCTCTCTCTCTTTCCTTCTTTGTATTTTTGGATTGACGCAGAATGTTTCTCATAGAGCCTTTGGCCTTCCAGTTAGTCATGATGTACTCTTCTTGACTGTGTCTACCAGAAGCTTCAAATTGAGTTCTTACATTCCTGCTGTCTTTTAATAATCAGATTATTATAACTGTTATTATTTTTACCATGACAGTTACAGACAATATCCTATTTAACAGGAACAACGGGCCAGAGGGATTTCCTGAGGAGAAGCGTGTAACTCTCAGGATTCGAGGTTTCTTACTTCCCTCAATTATACTAGTTACATTAGCCAACTTTAAAACATCGCCAATGGTAAAATATTAAAAATATGCTGGCTTTACTCCAGAGAAACTGCTGTCTTATGAAATCATGACTCATTAGAAAAAATGCTCCTCATTTGTTCAGTACACAATATTGCAATGAACTGCATGAAGCAAAAAAAAGCTGGCTTAACGCTTAGCTGTCTGAGCAGTTGATACAGGGCAAAACAGTAGCACAAATTTGTGCAAACTTTAAATACATTAATACTTCCCTCAAAAAAAGATTTAAACCTAACTCACTGGTCACAGTGCGCTCAGTTTTTCACAACAATTCTTTTGGACCTAGAGTCATTTAGAAAAATACACAATTACTATTGAAAATTTTTGTTTTTCAGGACTTGCATCCCTCAGCACTTTTGAGCAAGACAGCATATCCACATTCAAAAATACTTTCTTGATTATGTGACATTCTATATACTGATGTTATTAACTCATTTTTTAATTTCTTCCTGAAGGATGACTGATCAACTGTTCCAGGTTTCTGCCTTTTATATTTAAAGTTCTGCCTTCTCTTCCTTTCTTTTTTCTCTTGATTTAAGTTAAGCCTCTAATGATTAAAAAAAAAAAAAAATCATAATCCCCATTTTTGTAAGAAGGTAGGAACAAATTCAGATGAAAGAAAATATGCCAAAATTCTGAACAAAGTTTTCTAAGTCTTCAATAAATTTTTAAGTGAGTGGGCGGTGGAGTGGAGATGAGTTAGAAAAAAATACTTACCACACAATGGCTAACCTTGGAATGGTAAACATTAAAGCTGGTTCATAGTCATCAATCATATCTTGAGTGAGGTATCCAAGCCTTAAGGCTCTAAGCAGAAGAATAAAATGACTTAGAAAGAGATACTCTGACTCTAAAGTAATATAAGTCAACAGGAAATTATGAAAAAGGGGTTGTGCAAACCAAACTGACAGTGTTTAATTCATGAAATGTTTTTGTATAATCCAAAATACTATACATATATACATACACACACACACTGTTGCCATCTCCACTATAAAAAACAATAATATTAGAAAAAAAATCTTTAAACACTTCAAAACTTTTATAACCGTCCAAAACCAAAATCATTGACTATTTCATGATAAGTTTCAACTTGTTACTGAAAACGACTGATGCTTAAAGGTTTGCAGCTAATAGTCAAAATTAGGGTAAGTATTTAGTTTCATTTTTAATCAGAACTTGCTAAAGTTTACTAGGTAAAAGTTCCCTAAAGAAACAAACCACAGTAAAAATGGTTATAGAGAACGACTATTACTGAAGTCTCAGAATCTAAGATTTGGGACAAGTCCTCACCATCCTCTGTAAGAGCTTTTCAAATACCTGAAGTCTCTTCTACTAGACTAAAACCCAGTTCTTTTAGGTTTTCTACTTGGTCATGTTTTCTAAGCCTGTTCATAATTCTTATCTTCCGATTTGTCCACATGATTTTGTAAGAAGGCACCCAAAACCACACACTGCTGCAGCTGAGATCTTACTGGCCCTGAGTGGAATGGAATTAACAACTTGGTCTTATTCCTTGTCCCTGCTTGTCTTGTCAATACTGCTGCTGACAGAGAGCAAAGTGATCACTACTTCCTTCATGCTAGCAGTAAATTGACTCAGTCAGTATATGGCCCACTACGACCCCCACATTATTTCCTACAGCTTGCTGCCTACCAGGTTATCCAAAGGTTCAAATGCAAAATCACGATTTTCACCTCAATGGGCAAGTATGCAGCATGTATTTTTATAAGCTATCTTATTGATTGAAGGTAATTCCTCCTACCTGTTGGGATCATTTTGAATTTTAATTCTGTCTTTTAAAATGCCTGAAACATTTCTGATCTTGGTGTCATCTACAATTTGTAAAAGTGTTCTGTACTGCTTCATTCTTTAACGAAAGCCTCAGCAACATCAGGGTCCCACTTAACAAGTTTTCCTAACGTGACAGAAAAAACAACACTTATTCCAAGTGTGTTTTACAGTCAATTGATCTCTAACAATTTAATCCAGACTACACTTTACTAGCTCCCTTTGGAGAACATTGTCGCACTGCTCAAAACCTCACTAAAGCTGTGACGTATTTCACAGGCTGCTCCCCTCTCCTGCCCATCTGCTACGTTAGTTACTCTGTCAAAGCAGGAAATAAGAGTTGCTCAACATGGTATTTTCCAAACAAACTCACATTTTTGTCTTACAACCTGTACTCTTCAAAGTGCTTATAAATTGCTGAATTTTTAAAAATTAGCTCCTTATAGGCATAAAGGTTGGGCTTCAGTCCTCTAAGATTTTAACAAGCCTCTAAGTTCTTTATGATAATCACCGGAGGTTCATAGATTACTTAAACCTTCTCCACATGTATTCTTGAATTAAACATCTTTAAGTCCTGCTGACTTAAACTGATTTAGTTCATTTAAATGCTTGGTCTTCATTTACACAGCTATATTTACACATATCAACAATACTACAGTATTTTTTTAATTTTTATTTATTTATTTATTTACAAAAGGCTTGTGCCTGGCAATAGTGCTTAACACTTTTTAACTGTGTACTTGGCTGCTTACTAAAAAAGCAAAATACCTGATCTTTTATGACGCTTTTTAAAGACTATAGATAAGGTATTTCTACAATAGTCAGACTGAAAGTAAAAACAGAAATGAAATCTATTAGTTATCTAAAATGCTTACCTCTCCACAGTTTCACAAAAAAGTACGATTACCTCTTGCTGTACATAATATTCTTTTGGAGACTTCACAGGTACCATGGCCGACACATAACTACAAAGATTATAAAGTAATTAATGTACTACTATTTCACCTCCTCTGACAATCAGATAAAAAACAAACCTAGGTCAAAATTATCTTAGCAACATAACATTTCCTGAAATATTTTCAATTTATTTTGACAGCACTCACTATGAGAATTGCACAGCATAAGAAATTTGTAAGACTTGCATGTTAAGGCAATGGAACTTGGTAGTGATTTTATGAGTACGATTACATCCACTTAGTAATCACATTTATGGCTTCATATTGTATGGCACATGGAGGTAGGTCCTGACATATCCTGACAGGTCTGCATTTCCTGGAGAAAAAAATAATCTAAAATACGCATTTTTTCTGTATATTAGCAAAGCTAAATTCTGTCTCTACTGACAAACCGAAAAGACTTAAAAAGTTGACCTCATTTCTATGTTGAATTACGCACAAAAGTACTAATGCACAAGGCAAGAATTATTGGTAGAAGTAACTGGTCTTCCATCACTGCTTCACCTAATCAGTCATTTGTGCACTACAGCTAACTTACGAAGGAAAAAAAAGTTGTTCTGCAGAACAATGGCAAGTAAAAATGCTGTATGTGTGCTACAGCTAGCAGTGATGGGTTAGAAACTGCACTGGCACTGTCAAGAACCAGCTCCCGATTGCCATCAGTGTCTGTACAAAAAGTCACGTTTGGCAAAAAAAGAAAAGGTGTTTTTAACCAGTGCTTTTGATTAAAATGTTTTTCAACATACCTGTAAAATTTAAATCAGAAAAAAACTTATGTGGGCAAAATAACAGAGAGAAAACCTCTTCTGCTGAAGGTAGGAATGGCTGCAGTGTATTCATTGTGTGGATAATCCTGTCCAGCATCCTGACATGTCTGAGAGGTGCAGAAAGTTGGCTTAAATTCCAAAGGTCAACACAGTATTTGGTTGACATTACTTTTGACCCAACAAACGGGTAATTTTTATAGCTCTCAAATTATTTTTGCTTTTGCTGTAAACTCCTATCCTGCTTTTGAATCTCAAGGTTTTACATCAGTGAGTTCCTGATTTTAATTATGACTTGTGTAAAAGAATTTCCTTCATGAGATTTCAATTTCCCTTCTTAAATTTCACTGGGTGCATCCTTGCTTTTTCTCTAAGCACAAGAGAAAATGAAACCTCCTAATCTCCAGTTTTTTTCTTATCATACATGGGGTTTTTTTACGTCTTTTATTTGTTGCCTTGCCTCTGGGGAAGGGAAAAAAAAGTTAGGGGAAGAGATTTATGGCTTCCTTTTGCATCTTGGAAAGCCTCCCTCAAATGCTAGATGCCAGTATGCAAATAAAAGATTACAGTTTATTTGAAGAGAGCAAATGCTGATTGACAAAAAGCTATTTAATTTTCTTTTCATTATTGCTACACTGGAAGGAAAAAAAATGTTACAATAGAACAAATTACTGAAGAATTCAAATGATAAAAAAATTACATACTTTTTCTATAAGAACAAAATAGTACAAAACACCCAACCTCCAAAAAACCAACAAGCTAAACAGCTGTAGTAGCCATGCCAATACTCAGAAGGAATTTTTTTTAGAATCTGTTACCTTAATTCAAATTCAGCAAAAAGAACATCAAAATGTTTAAGTGAATCTTTCATTTTTTCAGTGTAGAGGTTCAAATCCCTTAAGGCCTGGTCACGAATGATGTTTCTGACTTCCTCTAGGCTCCGGGTCAGATCCTTGGCCAACGGTCTCATAGCCATGCTCTCAATTTCACGATTCATAATAATTGAACCTGCAGCCAAACACTATGAAAATACATTTTAAAAGAGAAAATTTTAATTTTTATTTTTTTTAATTAAAAAGTGACTTGTACTTAAAAAAAAAAATCACAAGACGAAATATTTAATACCAGAGGCAGGGAGGCGTTAGACTCATTGGTAGCTAATTATTACCCAAGTGAAAGATATGAGACAGATATGTTGATAGTCACAGGTCTTCACATAAAAGGCTAGGGAGTAGCTCAGCCAGGGAGGCAGGAGAAGAGGTGGGAAGTTCAAGTACAAGAACCACAGAGTTGACTGAAGAACCTGCAATTTTGATTCAAGTAATAAACCCATTCCTTAAGGAATGAACAGAAATGCCGTGACTGTGGTGACGTTTTCAAAAAATGGTCACCCTGGCTTAGACACAGGATGCAGCCTTAACAAACTAATAAAACATTTTTTAAACCTTGCTATTGAAAAGAAGCTATTTATAATCTCTGCTGCTGGCTTTGTCCCTTGGAAGGGACATGCACGTATTCAGAAGATAAACACACACTGACATAAATCATACTGGCTGTATTTTATTAATGGGAATATTTTTATTAATTGAAAATGTACAATGTTGTTTTACTCCTGAAGATTTCATTATTTTTATCCCTATTCACAACTCTGTCCTTGCCTCCTCCACTCCAGCAGACCAAAGGCATTTCTCCAGTCCTGGATGGAGGACTTGCAAGCCTAGACCTTGCTCAACAGCCTGATTAAAGCTGCAAGAGAATTTTATGTTCTTGTCTCTTCTCAGCCCAAAGCAGTAAATTGCAGGAGAGCATGGACAAGGCAAGTCTTACTTGTTGATAGTACTCTTAGTCTAAAGATGACTCAGAGTAGTGACAGGGATACATAAATGTGTATTTAAAAATAGTCCATACAAGTCTTCCTCCCTACATGCATTTGCAGGAGCACCCTGCTTTTGTCTAGCAGCACGAGTCAACAGAACTGCAGCCCTGCACAGATTATACTTCTTCTGAAACCAACAACTCTGTTGCTAGAGGCAGTGAAAGTCTGATCTGCAATGATCAGGAGCATTAATTCATGTAACAAACTGAAAAAAGGGAGAATTTTTATTCTCCCAGCATATCCTGGCTGTCTCAGTCACTCCTCAAGCATTTTCCATTGTGCATTCAAAGAGACATTTCTTTTTTGGTTGGGTTTTTTGCTGTTTTTTTGTCGCTGTGATCCTGGTTTGTTAGTCCCTTAAAGTAGGAAAGGATAACAGGATTTGCACGGACTCATTATGAATGGTTGCAAAAACAACAGTCCCATCACGTCCTCCCTAAATACCAAGCCCAGGCTATGAAGTCAACACATCAGACTCCCTTCACATTTTAAAACGGAGCATGGTGTCAGCTGGATGAAGGTAGTGGAAGGTCAGATGGTAATGAGAAGAAAAAAAAAATGATGCTGTTCTTGCTGAACATATGATTATAAGGGATAGACATACCAAGTTCATTTTGTAAATTGTACCCAGGACTTCCCTGAATCTGAGGAGCTTACAATTAACAAATCTGACAGAAATTTTCCAAAACAGAACACATGGAGGTATATTGGACTGAACAAGACAGGAAGACACTGGATTTACTATTCAGGATGTCAGGGGTTTTTTTTTGTTGTTGTTTGGTGTTCTTTTTTTTTTTGTTTGGTGTTTTTTTTAAGTCAACAGACCTCAGCACTAATGGACCTGTATCTTATCTGTCACAGCCATTTCTGATTATTCAGTCTTCCCTTGGTTAAAATAATTAAAGCTTACTCACTATCAAATCCCCTGTTTCTACAAGTTGCTGTGGAAGTATGACTTTGAGAAAAATGAGGTAAGACAAGGAAAGCAGACTTCAGTATTTTGCACAGAACCCATTTTATTTTCAGCATATACGTGAAACAAGTGAATTAAGTGCAACAAATGTCAGCTGAACAAACCTATATATGTCTAACAAGAGTTACAGCATAACAAAGCCACTAAAATAAAATGATAGCATGTACTTACATTGGAGATAGACTTTTCTGCTCAGAAACAACTCCCTTATATATGTTTATATATATATAATATAGTTTTTTTGTATATATGTTATATATGTGTGTGTGTATGTATATATATGTGTATATATTATATATATATTTGTATCTGTGTGTGTGTATATATATACACACACACGCGCGCGCACACACATGTATTTAAGACTCTCACAGCATGAGGTGTGAGATGGCCCATTCGGATGAAAATAACCAAGATGATAAATCAGATACCAACCCATAAAACAAGCCTAATCAATACAGAATCCTCTTTTACTGCACATTGACAGCAAGTTATTTCTCAAAGATGTGTTTACATTATTCCGTAATTATATGCATCCTTTTCAGAAAAATCTCATGATCTGCTTTAATTCCAATTGTAAGCCTTATGCCACAAAAAATGGCCCTTAACCCTAAGCAATAGAAATGAGAGACTTACCTCTGCTCCAAACCAAAGCTGTCCTGCAAGGTTGTCATGGCGTATCTCCTCTGGAAACTTAACACAAAAGTCTCGGTTGGCCCGTTCATGAGGAATGCATTCATCCATGATTTGATTTATGATGTTCAAAACATTATCCTGAAGCAAAAAGTAGAAGGATGGCATATATACAAACATACCATAGACCAAGGTGACTGTTCCCAAAGAATCTCACAAGTTCTTTCCTAAACCACTAAATAAATAACTTAAAAATACAGTATTCAACTCCTAAGGTCATTATATACACACAAAACGCACTGGTGAAAAAAGGAGACTATTACGTGGAGGAAAGGGTAGCAAACTTCAGTTTTTCTAGTCTTCCAGCAGAGTGTTTCTCAGATTCACTCCAAGCAACTTTGAAGATTTAAGTAAGGCATTTAATAGATGAGGCTATATAGTTCAAAAAGGTTATTGCCCCAACTATCTATCTATATGATACCATTAAATAATCTACAAGTACAAGTAAATTAGATTTCTCATATTTCCTCTCACCAGCCACAATGAAATTCATTCTTCCTAAAAAGAATGCCCTACAGAGTGCCCTGGAGGCATTAGAAATTAAGTTACATTGGGACTGCCAGAGTTGCATAGACTTAAACTCATTCTGGAAAGCTAAAGTAAGTGTTTTTGACTCTTGAGTGTCCAGTGTGCGAGAGCTGGCACACCTGCCTGCCATCTCCCCCACCATGACTATCCGAGAGGATAAGGGGACAAGGTAGAGAGCTCTTAATAACTGCTCTAATCTATGCTTGGACTAGGACACAGATGAAAGACCTATAACCAGCTTCTTGAAATGCAGTAACAATCTGCATTCATTTATTTGAAAAGATAATTTTCAGACACCCCTGCTGGGTATTGCATGGAATTTGATTAACATAACAAAGGTAGATTCAGAGCATGAAAAAGGCTGAGTGCTTCCATTAAAGATATTTTGTTTGTCTCATGCTTTTTCCACTATTTACAGAATTCATGTTCTATTTAGAATATTTTTCAAACAAACAGAAACAAATCTGTCACTTATACAACTGTTTAACAGACAGAATTGCTTTAAGCCTACAATTTCCTGTTTTATTTTTCTTTGTACTTAAAAATTAATAGAAAATAGGAAATTTAAAGGAACGCACCTCTTTTGTCTGTTCCCCACAAACAAAAACTAGTCTAGGTTGAAAAGACAGATTCAAGTTTTCTGAAATTTCAGTGCAGACTGCTGTAATTGCAGTTGCCACAAAATAATCTTAACATCAATCCAATAGCCACCATGGCCTCCATCCTCTCATCTTCCCCCCCGCCCCCCAAAAGGAGGATTGGCAATATTTATTACACATTGGTATAAGGAATTTCCTCTACTGTTATAATTATTAAAACATGTTTTTACATAAAAATGAAAAAAGCTAAGTTTAACAAGGCTGTAAATAAAAACATTTAAAACACACTGGCATGCACTAACATTCAACTGTCTTTTCTAGAAAGAAAATCTGAAAACCAGATGCTCTATAGCATCTTTGCGGCATCACAACACACAACATGGCCAGCAGTCATGAGCAGAGGCAAGAAAACCCAGCTAGATTCACAGAACTGCTCACAGTGCTGCTGGGAACGGCGTTCCTCCTTTCAAACGCTAGCTCCAAGATTAGCTCCTGAGCACAGGACTTGACTCAGCAGCAAACCCTGCGAAGCACTGCTAGGAGGGGTGGACCACTTGGACCCCAAGGAACTCAAAGTGATGCTCATCCCTCTTCAGCAACTCCCCATGAACTACTGCCCGAAGAACAAGCAAGACTGTCACCACCTCCCCCTCCCAATATTAAGTGGAGCTGGTCAGTGGATTCAGTGCAAAACTATATATAATTTTAGGGAAACAGAAAACATGGAGTAATAACAAGTTTCCTATTCTCCTTCCTCCTCTCTCTTCCTTGTGCCCAGTTTTACATACAACAGAACATTTATAAAACAATTAATAAAAATCCCAGTTCCTAATTACTGCTATTGAGTATGCTTCTCACATCACTATTTAGTCTAGATCTAGCTGGAGAACTAAAATTGTTTGAAAGTAGGTCCCATTAGGAAGTCAAATCCTAAACCACTTAGTCCCCCATCCAAAGTTACAGAGCAAAGAATGAAACTGAGGACTGTAACATTTAAATTGTAGTAAGTCATAAGTCAAGCAAGATAGATTTTAAATCAGCTCACTACTGATCTATTTTAAGACCAGGCGCTTTGCCTGAAGCTCCCACATTATCACCAGAGCAATATGGATTAGCATATTAGGCTGAAAAAGCCAGATTCTTGGTATCAGGGAATTAATATGAGCTTGCAAAGATCTTTTATCATTGGAAAGACGCAGTGGTAGAAGTAATTCTACCAGTCAAATTTTACAAAAGCTGCAGGCAGTACAGCAGGTTAATAAAGCAAGGAATTTGGAAAAGAATTACAGTATTTTGACTTTGATTATATCAGAGTTTAAATAATCCAATTCCAGTCTAGTTTAGAACATGAGATTCCAATTTATTTTACTTTCTAGTAAATCTGAGTATGGGAAAATGCAATTTTCAATTTTTTTTCTTTTTTTCCTTTTTTTTTTCTTTAAAGAATGCTACACCACATAGGACAAGACCTGTACTGAAAAGTACTTCCCCAAACCAGATTTTTACTTAATCTGGTATTTTTCCAATATAATCTTATTTATAGCAATTGTAAGACAAATTGAGTTCTCAGTTTATAATCATCCACTTACTTACTCAAAATTTGTGATATGTCCATGAAAGTTTCATGCAAACTTAAGAGTGAAGCGATAGGACTCATACCTGGCTAAGTAACCATTCTGTGCTTTTGTTCTGTTTTTCTCATCATTATACCTGTAAAAAAAGAGCTCAGATTCTGCCTAAATCATTTCAGGAGCTAATTAAGCATAATGAAATTTTGTACATTAATGAACATATCTCAAATCAAATATTGTAACTTCATTAACTATGGTGAATTTTTGTCAAATTTTCAGAATCTGTCAAATATGGTAAATTTTTCAGTACATAATTCATTATGTAGGTGGCATTCAATTTTTCTCCATTTTCTTCAGATATTCCGATAATCTCCACATGTTTCTGCTCCAAAACACGTAAGATCTACGGACACTTCTCCATCTATCCCAAACACTGAAAGAATTCTATGAGGTCAATTATTTTTGCTATTTCAAGTTTCGTAATTTCCCATAGTCTCTGATTCTGTACAGCGTTTATTTTAAACCTTTTGTAGATTAAAAAAGGCAATTCTCCATCATATTCCTACCTTCTTCCAAGGTCTTATGTCACCCAAAGCAGAATAACCTAAACAGGAAATTCGGAACACTTGCTCCCATGAGGATTTCAAATCTCAGCTACTTTGAAACTGGAAGAATGCCAACCAATTTAGACAGACTATCCAATGTATTGTAAGCAAATTAGTCTTTTCTTTCAAGGAGCTTCAAGAAGCACTCAATTTAGTTAATTACAGTATTCTGCTTTGTAAACTAAGAATGAATGGGTTCAGAGACATGGTAGCATTGAGGTTTTGCTCTAATTTAAGCAACAGAAATCAATTAGTTGGAATTGAAGTAGTAAATCTTTCACTTGATCCATCTTTCTACACAAAAGCCTCCAGATTTTAATGTATCCTTTGGTGGTTTTATCTGTTATCTTTTGGTTCATTTGCGCACTGGGACAAGAACAGCCCTGTTTCAGCTGATCTAGTAGCTTTCTACCAGCACAGCGGACAGAAGTCGCAGAGATTCTGGCTGGGGATTTACTCCAGGTTACTCCTGTCCTGGAAGACAGAACTCAGTGTTTCACATAACGGAGAACATTTGTTTATATTTTATTTTGATAGAAAATAAAATGAACGATAGTGAGACAGTGAATATAGTGAACCACAATAGATGTTGGTTTATTTTTGACCAAGCCGTATTTGGCTATGTACTCAATAATCAAAGCATAAAGCTGACAGCAACTGCTACATTTGCCTTTTAAATAGTTATAAAAAGAGAAGTCAGTAATTTCATCCTATTCATACTCTACAAAATATGTTTCTATCAACAAAAGACAGACTTATCTGCCTTTCCACATATATCCTTCATAAAATCTACGCTGCTTTCCCATGTTACCATTAAATGCCTTTCTTGCCCTTCTTTAACAACCTTCTTGAGGTATATTAAATCCTTCGCAGGATTATTTACTCTGTTAAGTAGGTAATATCAATTTAATATAAATTATTCTGAATTATCAGTAGTACCTACCTATGATAACATGGTTTCTATTACCAGGAATTCACAGAAGATATTCTAGTCTCTCTGTTGAAATGTGCCTCTCAAATTTTCTGTTTCTCTATCCGGCTTGACATTAAGTTGCAAACTCCCTTCAACAGCTCGCTAGCTCACCTGTGACACACAGAAGTAACTGGCAAACACGAATTAACGCTGAACATGGAGCAAAGCTTCTGCTCCGATTAAAGCACCCCTTGCACACAGGCCGCCTCAAAGGCCATGCTCTCAGGCTCTTTTCTGCCTGACCTGCTTTTTGACCGTTTCCCACTGCTAGCTTCTAGATGCTCCACTTTCCAATAGTAACTTAGATTTTTATGTAGTTGGACTGTTTTAGACAGTAGCTCATAGTTTAACCTAGCTCACTGTAAAGTGCTTCTACCATTTCTCAAGAATGGAAGGCAGCTTGAGTCTCCAGCAATTTCAAACCCTAGCCCCAGGAACACTGGTTGCCCCAGCCGGTGTTAAAGTGCACCATCAAAGCCTCTCTTCTTGAAGAGCGCTGCTAATATACCCTTATAAGGGCACCATGCACTCCAGAAACCACAGGTTTGTAATCCTCGCTCTTGCATATATTCAGAAGTTATTACACACACACACACTGAATAATTAAATCTCCCCAAGTGGATTGAATGTTACATGTGAAGTACAGCAATACTGTGCTAATCCAGCACACACTCTTCCTATGGATTACATTTAAGTTTTAATTAAATCTATTCTCAACCTCTTTCTCTCTAACACGTAGACCTAATCATGGAATTCATTTTGCTCTTTCCCTGCTACCCACCCAAATATAGCTCTCAGTGAATTAAAAAAAGAAACACCATTTACAGTAGGGCTGTTTATAACACCAGCTTGAGAGACTACATTAAGTGCTGTCATGCCATAGGGGATCAGCCTCTCTCTGTAGAAAAGAACATTTTTGGATCTCAAACACCTGGTGATCCTGATGCTATCATAAGAAAACACTCTGTCTTACACATCAAAAAGACATCAGCTAATATTAGACAGGGCTGACTTCATTGAAATGAAGTGTGCTAGGACTTTACTGAAACACTGGGTTCACAATACAGAGCCTTTCGGTCATGCCTTCTTTATCACTAACAGATAACTTAAAAACTCTGTCCACAATGAATTCAGTTATTATCTGACAAATATCCTAGATATAGACATGCTCTTACAGCAGTTTATGCCTACTTAAACCTTTTCTATAAATACTACGAAGTATTTATCTTGCATTAAAAGACATCTGAAAACACTCCAAGAAACAATCTTGTACCTTAACACTCCCTTTTACATAGTTTCATAGCAACAGATGAGTAAGAGATACTTGTTCTGAACATGGATATCTACAACAAACATAAAATGGGCTTTCTCTTCCACCAGCATCAGGCAGCCTCCATCCTACTGTGGTAAAGTGATCTCAAAACTGTCCTGAAACGCACTGGAAGACTTTCCAAAAAAAAAAATCCCAGACCGGCATGGAGCTGGCACAGCCTTCTTCACATCGCTGCTGCACTCCTGTGCGGCTGAGGCCAACATCAGAAATGAGGCAACGTCATCGTGACTTCAACGACCTTTACTTTCCCTTCCCCGGCACACAGAGTGAAAGCATCCCGCATCCCCAGTGCATTCAGTATTGAACTGGAAATGGGCCACATTTCCTCCCTATGGTTTTTTTCTGCTACAAATTAATTCCCTGACCTGCGGTGCACAGCATTTTCAATCCGCTCTGCCCACAGACTTAGATAACAAGCAGTTCCTCTGAGTGACCTATTTGATCCATATGAAAAGTGGAAACAAATGAAAACGCTTGTTAACACGGAAAACTTCAATTTCAGACAACTTCAGCAGACACTACTACGATCCTTTTTCCAAAGAAAAAGCATCTTAAAAATATTATTCTCTATGTCAGATCAAACATGAATCCCAAGTGAAGAAAGGAAAGACCATTCCTGGTTTATTGAGCTGTACTGACGGCTCTACTTAGAGCCAAGCATTCTCATACAACTTTCGCACTAAACATTTGGCAGTGAAAAATACTTCAAGTAACCAAAAGTTTCACAGCAATGATGAAGAAAAGCAGGTAAGCAGACAAGATTAAAAAGGGACCCACTTAATTATTTTATTTACTAATGAAAAAACTTTTATTACTGCACATTTGTTTCCTACCTATTGCATTCCATTGATCACTTAATTTCTGTGAAAAAAGGTTAAGTTTAAAAACTAATCTTAGCCTACTTTGGTTACTGAGACCAATAGGGAAAAAAAAGTTTTACTGATACTTACAGGTTATTTAGTGTATTTTCCACAACTGGACCTAAAGTTTTTTTCATTCACAGTGCTTTGAAGTACAGTAAAAATACCATATGAAAGGGTTGAGAAGTCCGCATGTTTTTAAATGTTATATGCTTTCGTGCAGTCCGGTATTTATACAGCAAGCAGTTGCCTTGACATCAACTCTTTGTGGATGTCATGAGGGCCAGTTAAGACATCCGCTGATGCAGTACAGCTCATGTAAGTAATCATTATTAGGTGTGATCAAACGAAAAATATTGTAATCAATTATAAGACAACTGAATTGGAGGAAAAAAAATCCACTTCAAGGGAAAAAACATAAAAGCTCTACGATCACAGATAAACAGTACAGCATAAGCGTGCATTGTCAGGAATTCAAGGCTAGCCTTGACATTACCACCTTAATGAAGCAAAACCGCTTTTCTTCTCAGTTTCACCTCCCTTCTTCCCAAAAGTGGTGTTGTTCCCACTTAAACTAAATAGGGTGAAAATGTATAAAAGAAAGGAGAGAATAATTTTCTTTGAACAAGACTTGGCTCAGTCTTCCATCAACTGCCCGATCTTGCCGGCATGAATTTCTGGCTTTCCTATATCTGTATCAAGTCATGGGGACTTCATGGGAATTTCTCTACAGTCCACCAGTTCTGTAAATTCTTTTTTTAAAAAAAGCCTCACAAATACATGCAATTTAGAATACTAGAATGATTCCTCCTCCACAGATCAATAAACCATGTTCAAGTGTTCAAACAGTACTGGATGGGCTAGAAGGATTCTGCTTTTGATTCCTATTTCTTCCCTTTCCTAGCAAAACACTTGTCTACTACAGTTTCTAACTTTTGGGAAAACTAAGGCAAAGAGTTTTGCTTTCCTTAGGTCAATTTTTACTTTATTTCTCAATAATTACCCAGCTGTCTCCTTCACTGACCTTCCTAACATAACTAATACATTGTCTCCAGGGTTGCAAATTAAGCAGACTAAAAAGCCTTGGCCATTACTTTAGCTCAGAAAATACTGCTGGCTCAGAATCCACACTGTTTAACCTCTGTAACATTTAACAACATACTGTAAGGAACAGATTCTCACCAACTTTTAACCAACCATTAGCTTTCAGAATCCAGTAGGGAGTTTCGCACAGCTTTAGCCTAACTCGTCTTCTTTAATGAGATCCATTTCTGCCTAATTTCACCTGAAAATGTTCTTGGATGGGCAGATGCAATCAAACCTGAAAACGTCACACCTCTGAACTGCCACCTTGTTCCCAGCGACTATGGTGCAGCTCCCACTCTGCTCTTGTCAAGAGTGTGTGGATGACTACAATTAGTATCTTAAATAATCCACTGCCAACCCACAATGACAACATCATTGTGCTTTGAGTTATTTCACAGCTCTTCACATGTACCTTCTTCGCCAAGAGATGCTCATTAATGCTGACTTTCTTTTTAAACGTTGCTTTCTCTTCACCACTGATATAGCAGAGAATAAAAGGGTATATTTTTTTCTAAAGATTCCTTACTCTCATACCGCTTAGACTTAGGAAATAATAGGAGACACCTTCAGATAAGTTCCTTTTACACCTGAAACAGAAAATCACTTTTCACCAAGGACTGGCAGAGAACAGTCTAAGGCCATTTCACAACACAAGCTGCTGGGCAGCAAGGGCGCTTGCGAAGTCACCCCGCAGCTCGCCTCCCTCAAGGCTTTCGCTCCTCTCCCCAGCCCATAACAGCGCGTCCCCCAGCACCGGCAGCTCACCTGCGCAGCACCGCACCGTGAACCGGCTCAGCTCCCTGCCCCACTCACTGGCAGGGTTCACCGACCGCCGCTGCAAACACTCACGTCCGTGCAGCCGAGGATGCGCTTGCACGGTCTAAAGCTGACCGCAGCTCATTTAATCCGACTGCGGCGAGGGATCTCCATGCCCAGCCCTCTCTCCCCGCTCCTGGCTGTGGATACTCACCCTGCCATATGCCAGCACCTTCACGCCATCGCGCATTCACATGGTGCATCGGATCAACCCGCCCGTCGGCCTGGGAAAGCAGCCCTACCAGAGGGCCATTTGTGGCCAGGCAGGTCAGCCACGGCCGGAACACGGGGCGGGCTGCAGGAAGCCCGTGCGGCGCTGGCAGCAGCGACAGGACTGCCCCACGCAGCCGCCCCACCGCAGGTGAGCCGCGCTTTGAGGGGTGCCACGCTGCACCGCGGGGGGAGCGAGAAACAGAGCAAAGGGGGAGCACAAATCCTCTCAGCTGGTGCCTAGAATTACAGCCTGAGGAACACACAAACACACCTTCCAGGAGATCTCTTTAAATTGAAGTTTACTTTATCAGCTGTTGATTATGAGCACTACAGAAGCGGGACGGCAGTGATTTTGGCAGGAGTTATGGGTACCTGGGAACCTCGAGAAACCACGGAACACAGGTATCTGCTGCTCAGTATTTGCTTAAGGAAACATCACCCATAGAAACCCTGAGAACTGCCAATGTATTCTCAAAGGAAAACCAAAAATTTATATTGGGTACATCGCACAGTGGCATCACAGGTATTAGCTTTCTTTTTTTTTTTTTTTTTTTTTTTTTTTTTTTTTTTTTTTAAATTAAAAGGCATGTTTTCTGCTTTATGGAAGAAGCTACTGTGGCAGTTTCACATATGGGAAAAGTTAGCTTTTATTTACTTTGAAGTGGGAGGAACCTTGTACTATGGGTAACACAGCTGTTGTTCATCTCAGTACTTCATACTGTAGGCCATAACTACCTTAAATACTCCATTTTTCATTAGTTCCAACTATGCCTTGTCTCCAGTTAATGTCTGATATTTCTAATAGACTCTAAGCTTAACCAGTATACTGAAACAAGTCTCATCAGGAAAGGCTTTTAAATCATAATGATATCCATAACTACTACTGATTTGGGGGGTTTTTTTGTTTGTTTGCTTTTTTTGTTTTTTGGGTTTTTTTTTGTTTTAATAGCAGGCTTGTAAGTGTTCAGACTGAGGAACACTACTTATAAAGAAACCAACACTATTTTGCATGTAAAAACTGAAAAGCCAGCAGGCGAGAGAGCAGACGGGGTGCGTGACAAGGTGAGCATTCATAACCAAAACCGCACGCATCCTGCGTGATCAACTTCACACAATGCTTTATTTCTCAAAGTGTTTAAAATGGAAAGTTTCCATGTGTGCACATTGTGCAAAGGAGTACAACAGCAAAGTCTAGCATCTACTCTCTCATTAGGTTCACCGTTACTCTGTACCTGCTCTCCGATACCAATAAACCTACTTATCACAAGCTCTTTTCGTATCAACATGACAAACTCCTGAAGAATTCTTAACTTGCTAATAAATGTAGTTCTTCCAAAAACTAAAAATAAAATAAAAATGACTATCTTCTGTATTTTTCTGTCAATCTTTCTAGGCAAATGAGCTTCTTTCCAAATTTCCAATTCTTTCCAAAGCATAACTTTGAGATAGAAAACACACTCACTGCACTTATATATTGTAAAAGGAACTTAGAGTTATGACTCAACTATTTGATCTTCTCCTTCTCTCAGTCTAAAGATAAAGTTATAATGACTGATCAAGTTACCCTAATGGGTAACAGCTTATTAATTTCATTTGTTCTTGGTTTTCCCCTTAATTTTGATTCCGAGTAGTTAAACTAGTAGTGTATTGTTAAATTATATCAGGCTACTTTTACCCTAACAGCAGCGTATCAGCAGCCTGCAACTGACCTACTCTTTCTGCAAGCTCCAAAACCATTTTGTATCGCCTCCTTCTGACACGTAGCAGCCCTTGCGGTGCCCAAAGCAGAATCCATCCCCAGGAACGACTTCCTTTTGGTTAACGAAACGTACTTATGACAACCCGACATACGAGAAAACAATCTGTCACAATATTCCACAAAATACTATTCATAATATCTGAAATACTATTACAGTATTATAGTATGGGTGGTATATCCCTCAAAAATAAAGGAGTTAATGTTTCATGAATTATTTCATATTAAAAAAATCCAGCCTTTAACTTTCACCTATGTTAAGATCATAATGAAAAATAAATTCCATTGCTAAGACCATCTTTAATTTACTTGCCCTCTTCTCTTTCTTCTCTTACCTCCTCAGTATTAAGAAAAATGAACACTTTTTTCCTACATGAAAAAGCTAAGAAAATAAACTTAATCTCCAACTATGGAAACATTACCAAATAAATAATTTGCATATATTGTTAATCTTGTTAGCATGGTGGTTGCACATACATATGGAGGAAAGATGACAAGTTGCAGCATATTTAAGTCATGAGACGGTATAAACAATTCAGTGGCAGATATCACAATTTACCATCCTTTGCAAGAGTAAAAATGAATTAAAAAAAGAAAAGAAAAAGAAATACATCAGAGCTGACAACAATTCTCTGATGACACCGAGGAATGCAGAAGAATTATAAAGCTTCTGACAGTTAGACATGTCACATTACATTAATTCCTACAGAAGTGGATATGGTCTAATACTGTACTTCATCACTGCTGAGAAAAGTCAGTTTTAAAATGATCTTGCCTCACTGTCCTGATTCAGCCTTCAAATACACCGGTAATTACCAGGGCATCTCTCAGGTGTATCATGTCAATGTTCAGTGAAGATACCAACATGTTCGTTTTTCATAATGTAAAAAGGTATGATCTCCAAGGCGGACAATCATGCATTAAGAAATGAAACATGATCTTGTCTTTTTAAATAAAATGTAAAGTGACTCCATAACCTCAGAAAATAGGAGCATTTGCTACATTTCTGGCTTGACCTGTTAAAGCCAGATTCTCTCTTTTGCAAAGAGAAGAAAATGCCATATTTTTAATCTGGGCAAAACTTGTGATACCTTAATCACAAAAGCTACTTTTATCTGGCTTTCTAATTGTAGTACATATAAAGTATTAACATCACTCTCATGCTACCTCCTCATGTTTTAAACAGATATCTACCTCATCTTCCACCAAAGCCAGATGATTTTTTTCCCTGTGAGTCTGCATGCGATAAACATGGCCACTGTCAGTGAGTGGCACATTATTCCCTAGCGTCACAATTCCTTTCACTATCAACCTAAATCTTCCCCAAAATATGCTATTTAATGCGATCACGTCCCTTTTTTCACTGATTAAAAATTAATTGCATTTTATA
This sequence comes from Dromaius novaehollandiae, assembly GCF_036370855.1. Classification (NCBI taxonomy): domain Eukaryota; kingdom Metazoa; phylum Chordata; class Aves; order Casuariiformes; family Dromaiidae; genus Dromaius; species Dromaius novaehollandiae. Next base: position 78,438,608 of record NC_088101.1, on the reverse strand, counting down.
GGCAAAGGCAAGTTTCCTGTTTCATTATTTACTAACTTGTCAATATAGCTTCAGTTTCACCCTTGTGCAATATTGATTGCTGCTTGGGTTGCCATTCTGTGCTACCGTAATTTATAAAAATCATACTGTCTATGAAGATCCTTTCCATTTTTCACTACAGAGAAATGCCCATGTACTCTGCGACTGAATTCACTCCAGCTCGGTGACAGCTCTCCTCAGCCCGGGGGAAAATTCTAATGGGCATTTTGGAAATTCTGCAACTGTTTCAGGGTTGTTGGATTTTTAAAAGCAACCAAAAAAGGAAGCTAGAAACCTACATGCTCACCCATAGACAAGGCACAAGCTGAGGTGAAAGGCAACTAGACTGGTTTCCCCATCTCAAGCAGAGCCTGATAACTACTTCCTAAAGCGACTCACTACCCAACATCAGCACTGCTTCTGCTAAACACTCAAAGGTGACAGAGGAGAGGGCATTCCCTACTTGGAGACTTGCCTTGCCTTGTCCACTCATCTCCAGCTTCAGAAAGCAAATAATGTGTTATTACACTTTTTGCCTATTTTAAAAAATTATTTCCATGATAGCGGCTATAATTCCTTTTTATTTTTTAAAGGAAAATTTAGATTTAGCATACTGCTCTGTGACAAGGGAGATTACGCGCAGGCTCACATTTGTACCCCCTTTCCACATTATACAGTAAGCTCTTTCAGCCTGGAGCCCAGAGCCACTCCACAACACACATGCTCCTTTGCAAGAGCAGCAAAGCTTTGTTCTCATCGACACTTCAATCTCAGCTTTTCATGTACCGTTGCTCCCAATCGTTGAAGTGGGCTGGAAGAAATATGGAGATACATATGACTGGTTGAAAGGGAGCACTTCTGATACATCCTCACTCTGCGTTTTATATGGCTACAGAAATTCTTGAGACAGACGTTATAAAAAACGACACTGAAATATGCTTGAGCTTTCTCTAAGGGCCCTGAATCCTTGGCAGCATCAAATCATGCTGCGATAGACAACGAAATCCCAATCCACAGGCGTCCACTTCACACCCGCTCCACGGACCGCTGAACTATGTATGAAGCACGCACACTGAAGGCTCTAGTTTAAAGTCTAATTTTACAGCAAACCAAAAATGGTGCTAGCTGACTTGAAAACGATGTGCTGTCATTTGCCGTAATTCAAGAGGTTCCCAAGCCGTTCGATGAGCCAAGGAGCAGGAGAGGTGTGAAGGGCCAGCACAGTACGTTACCAGTCAACACAGGGCCAATCAGTCCTCCAAGTGAGCCAGAACATAGGAGGTTTCACAAGCACTATCCATTTCCCATCTTACTACGCAGTGACATAGCGTGAGGGTAATACGTCCAAGCGAGTACATGGTTTGCTTCAGGCCAATGCCCTGACAGGGACAAATTCTTTCCAGTATATCATTATGTATTAAGTTACACATTGCCAAGACACTCTCTGCAGTTCAAGGAATAAGTTTGATAAAACCATGCTGGGAACTGACTCATATGCTATTCTGAGAACTCGCTACTTTATGCAGACAAACAATTCTCAGCATATTGAAACGGCAAGTACTACACGCCTGAAAACACTACCACAACATAAGGCACTTATACATAGGTTCAGCATTGATCTGTCAAGTTCCAATAAAATATCTGGGCTAGAAACAAAGGTGCTTTTACTCTTTACTGTAATTATGCTTAACCCATTAAGTTTTGTAATACGTAAAATTAAACCTAATTCCATTTAAATGGCTGAGAAATTGTTTTAAATCAGCTTATCAACTCAGTAACAAGATATCAATCAATGTGAAAATAGTGATGATCAAGGAATGATGAAAAACGTTTGAATGATTAATTTTAAATGTACACTAAGTACCTTTACTTACAAAATTCAATACCAAAATAAGCCCTGTGATGTCAGAAACTTTCTGAAATTGCGGGGTAGGGTTAACATAAGAAAGAATATCTTATTTTAACCCTCATATAGAAATAGTTCAAGGAATTATTTATGTTGCAAATGAACTAACGTTACATATTCCTCAAAATTCACAGCTGCAAATACATTTTTCTTAAGAATAACTTGTGTTCCCTCTACTACCATCAGTCAAGTTCAATAAATTTAAGTATGACATTCTAGCTAGCATTCTTTTTCATTTAACAAAATATACCTACTTTCCACCATTTATCTCTGCTTACTTAAGTTATCATTAAGTTTAACAGGAAGTAGTGCCAGAAGTAGTGTTTTTTATTTTGTTAGACAGGTATTATAAGTACAACAAATGCAAGATACTATATTAATACATGTGTTATGTTCTCATAATATTCTGCTACTGACATGCAAATGCAGAACGTCATTTTTACAGTAAGGTATCACAACTGAAACAGACTGCTATAGTGCACTGATGTGTAAATGAAAAGTGACCTTGATTCTTACTCATCGCTAGGATAATCAGCATTGTGCTATACAGTCAACTCACAGCATTTGAAATCCAAGTTGCAACACCTTTAGACTTTAAAAAAAGAAAAAAGTACTGTAAAAATTGCAATTTTATCATTAATCAAATGGTGTTAAGGCCAAACAATATAAGACAACATTGAGCATTGCAATCCTTTAATAAAGAAGTGTCAACGGTCTTGAAAACGGAAGTTTTTTGCATATCCATATGAAAGTACCACCATGAGAATTCTCAAAGCGCAATACCTGCACCTTGACATGACTAATACTAATACTTAAAATGTCCTTTTTGTTAAGACAGAAAAAATAAGTATGTCCATTATAAAACATTACATTCTTTAGGCAGAATCTTTTGTTTGTCTGAATCGGCCCATACACTATCAGAAACTGGGAACTCTATTAAAAATAGTCCCCAAAATTTGACGTGTACACAAAGCTATAAACCAGAGCTTTTCGGAGCTGGTAATGATCCAACAGAATGTAGCCTGTCTTTAAAAGGAATCACAGTTTGTAAGACTTGTTGGTCCTTCAGAAAACTGTACTAACTTAAAAAGACGCTTCTCTCCCCTAGACATGGAATAAAATTTCAAAACGTCACCTGATAATTAGGCAGACACTATCAGCCATTCATCTGAAAACAAGCAACCCAGGAACAAACAAGAGATCAACCTTGTAAATTAATTTCAAGTCCAGATGGTAAGACAGAAGGAAGGTCACAGGGATTTTAGAAAACTTTGTTCCTTAAAAACACCAAAGTCTGACGGACAGACTATTTCTCAATAAGCTTTATGGAAATAAACATTGAGGATAATCTGGAAAGTTTAATAATATGGGGGGGGGGGGGGAAGGACAAGATTGGAGCAAAAATTGGGAGTGTGCTTAACTATACCCTGTGGTCACAAAACCATTGCTTGAAGGGGGGGGGGGGGGGGTGGTAGCAGTGGTGGTGGGTGTCCTCACAGTGTGTGGTTGTTGTTGCTGATATCTCACAGGCGATAACGTAGCTGCTCTCCTACTTTCATTTGTACACCCCTTCCATTAGGGCAACTTTGACCCCCAGGCTGACATCTTCCTCAAGCTCCATAAAAAAACCCAAACAACAAAAAACCCCAAAACAAACCCTTTGTTTTTACACAAAATGCTACAAAATAATCCAAAAGTCCTAATTAATAAAACCATTATTTGAAATGACACTGGACTATGATCTGATCTACCCTGCAGAATTTGATGAAAATTATGAATTTCAAAAATAACTACACAGAAAATGCAACTGTCTCAATCTTTCCTTTCAGCCCTTGCCACAGATTGCTTTAGTAGCAGCAAGCTGCTAGAAAAAAAGGAATTACCAGGCTTCAGAGGTATTAAGACTTGCAAGGTGGTGACCCAGGAACAAGCCAACTAAACTGACCAAGCAACTGCCAGAGTCTGCATTTCTTGCATTCCTACTAATAAAACATTCAGAGAAGCTGCTTTTTAACCAAGAACAGAATCTAGGGCCCCGAAAGCCTGTGTACCTGCAGAGAAACAGCAAATAAACTGTTATCTCCAGGGATAAGACAACAAACAAGGAGACTTAACTTGCACCCGGATATTGATCATCCATCCTTATTATTAGAAAAATATTTCCTAATAAAACACAGTCTGGAAAGAGTTTGCCTAGAAGGGTTTTGAGATGTCTGTTACCAGAGGCTTAAAAGAACAAGTCAGACAAATATTTGCGAAAAGTGATTTAGGAATAACCGAACCAGCCCCATCACAGAAGATTGAATTCAATGACATTTCAAGATAACTCTCACTCCTTTTTTTTCCCTCTGATTCACTGAATCTTGACTATTACTAAACTTGCAATTTCCATTTTGGTAAACTCTTAAACTCCACATTCTTCTCTGGTGACAGTATGGTATGAAACTGTGAAGATCTTCAAAGTAGACCAAAGAATTGAAATCCTTTCTGACATAAAAATACATTGACTATCAACTATTTCTCTGGAAACATTCTACAAAAATTTGCACTTCTTCATTTAGAAAGATTTGCTGACAAACATGCAATGGCAAGGTTATCAAAGGTATATCAAGGGTATCACAGCACTTGCTTTGTGCTCATATGAAACGTACCACAAAAGTTGTAGTCTCCATCTCTAAAAATGTGAATTTTACTATTGAAAAACTTCGTGTAGAATGGCTTATGGCATGACAGGGAAAGTTAGATTTCTTAATTCCTTTTCAATTAATGAAATGAATCACAAGCTAATCCAAATTAGAGAGCCAGATTTAACTGATCTGGTCTTTGCAGTCTACAATTCTCTTCCCTTCAGGTCTCACTAAAAGTATGGTTCAGCTAATAATATGAGGAGTCTCTTTTTAGGTGAACTAATATTGTTGCAACAGGAGCTTACAGACAGATTCATACTTTTCAAATAATTTACTGCTAAATACCCTCATTTGCATGGTTCCTCGCTAGTTCCTTCTCATCATCAAGGGTTTTTGCACAAAGCAGATAATATTATTTCCAGAAAGTCACTGCAAAGCTACCAGCTGTCTTAATGTATTGCCTGAAATTTTGAAACATTTCTCAGGATCTAGTAAGGTGTACACACTTATTTTATATAAGGGAAACAAAGTCTTTAATGTGTAGTCTCATTTAAGGGAAAGCATTAAAAAATAAACTTTTAAATGAGATGAGTAGTTGTATGAATAATATTTTTTAAGAAATTTACCCCTTAGCCCAATAAAAGGCATACATTTACCAAAGGGCCATTTTATATAATATATAATCCAATAAAACAATAAATTTAGCTATACAAAAACCCCCAGGTGCAATATAAGGAGGAAGATGCCATTCTGATTACCTGACAGGAGCGAAACTGGTTGACTAGCAGCGTACATCTCTGCGGGTCTTTTCTTCCATCCAAACTGTCCAGCTCAGCTGCCACTTGATTTAGCTCCTCGTCAGCATAGTAGAACTGAGCAAGGAGCTGTGGGTCTGTTCTCTGCAAGGAAGAGACACAGATACACCCTATTACATTTTTTTGCTTAAAAAAAGAAGCACTTCAGTTATTTTTTTTTCTTACATTTAGGACAGATCAGCAGTCTGACAGCAAGGAAAAGAGTGATTTTAAGACATTTATACATACCTATAATTCTTCTACTTTGAAGAAAACTCGCTCATACAACAAACCTGGAGACTATTAAGCTACCACCATCTGCAAAGCCACGCTGGCTTTCTCACTAATTCTGCCATAATTACATGGTGCAGCACACAGCTCAATCACAAGTTCTGTTTATTGAAAACAAAATAATACATTTCAGCTCTAGGCAAAATAAGCCAAAGCTGCTTTCCAGACTAGAAACCCAAGGAAACTGCGATCTGTCGAGCACTGTGAGGGGCCTTGAGCAGAAGCTAGTGCCCCAGCTGGACAGATTTGCCACAGAAATCCTCATTTTGACCATCACAAGAATCAAGTCACAGGTGGTAAATGTACTGAATCTACCAAATAAGTTACCAGGGCCAAACAGATGTAAAGACTTGACAAAGCAAATAACTGGACTGAAACATTTCAGAGGGAAAACCGTGCCCCAAGTCTTCTGAGTGACAAAAAGCAGAATTATCACAATTTTGATCCACATTAAAGCCAAACAGCAATTATAACGGGTAGACCAGAAGAACAAGGGAATCCATTACCCAAACACATTGACAACAGTAGTAAAAGCATATGCCCTGAAAGGGATGATTTAAACATTCATCAGTGACTAGAAATTCTGATGCTTACAAAAGCTTCCACAAAAATACTGAAAAAATAATTGAAATCAGTGGCGGGGGGGGGGGGGGAAGAGAAGGATGTTGACTGCTACAAGAGATTGGAGATAGAAATGGAAGAAAGGAGTGAGGATCATTTTGTGGGTGCCATGAATTTGGCGAACGAGTCACGGGTTTCAGAGGAGCACAACCTTTTCTTTCTAAGCAAGGAGTTAGCAAGATTTAGATAGGATCTTCAGGAGGTATGTATAAAATGAACATTGTTTTTTCTTTTTAATCAAATTTGACCAACTAGGCACATAGTGTAAGAAACATTAGGACTATACTAACTGTAGCCTGGGAATTAGACATAAATAGTTGTTGCCAGATGAGACTGAATATCAAGCAGAGCAAAAAAAACAGCTGAAAAATATCTGAAATGGGTTCTTAAAACATGGAAGAATCAAACAGTAGAAAATTACTTTTACCAGGACCAGGTTATGTGTAAAGCCCAAGCAACACGGAAGCAATTTAAAGAAAGTCAAACACTGAAGATAAAGTAACATAAGAAAAAAATCTTACAGATGGAGAAAATCACTGGGTAAAAACAAAAATATTGCTTTTAAAAATGAAGAAATAGCAAAAGCATAGAAATTATCCAGAAGTAACCCATTTTAAATGACAACTAAGGCAGATGTACCAGATACATCTATCAGAGCAAAACATGCCACAGTACAAAATAAATATAAAAAAATAAGGAAAATATTCAATAGCAAAATGGAAGATAGCAAGACAAAATTATTCAGTACAATAAACGGCAAAAAGGACAAAAATACGGCGGGTATAATGATGACACATATGTTGGAAACCTTAATATTTTCTATTTGAAATACAGAAAACATTTCCACTATTAAAAGAAGATAAAGGGAGGCATTTCTGAAGGGAAGGGCATGTGTCTGCAGGGAGGATAGAAATGCTCTCGTTAGCAAACCACAGGTCTGAAGCACTAATAGAGGTGACAGAAGTCACGGCACGGCACCAAAGCCCTCGGCCATTTCAGCCGCGCAGCACAGGCCGGGCACGCAGCGCCCGGGCCCCACGCGGGGCCGGTGAACCAGGAACGGCCCCGCTGCCCCGGCGGCTCCCGGCGGGCCGCAAGGATCAGTGCCGCACACGCAGAGGTGGGGAGAGCACGATAAATGCCATGATGGAGTCTTGAAAAAAGCAGTTACTTCTGTGTCATTAACTTCGAAAAAGCACTCCGCAGAGGCCACCACAGCCTCTTGCTCCATCCCCAGTTTTAGCGCTCACAAAATACACATCCCTGCCGAAAAATCCATTTAGGCCAGTACAACGGCATCAAAACATACACAGCTGTACAGCCCCTGAGAAGGAACAACATTGCATTAATACCTTTTAGAAAGACTAGCATACATCCTCTGCTCTCGACAGGAGCAAAAAATCAGCTACAGCAAATATTTTATTGTACTGAGACAGCAGAAAAAAAGATTCAATCTTGTAAATTATGCTAACTACCACCTCCCTGTTACGTGCTGTGTTGTCCCTCCGTCAGCAGTTTAATAAGACAACAACAACAATCTGTCCTGAGAGCAGCCACACTGACTCGTGTCCTTACATGCCTCGTCTAAGCACAAACAGGAGCAGTGTACGGCTACCTTTAACACTATTACGAGCTGTAATACCGCGGCAAAGCTTCCTACATCACCAGCTCAAACTGCTAAAGTTCTGAGGCAACTCACAAACGAAAGATCATTTAAAGGAGCTGAAACATATGGTAATTAAAGTGGTTTTTGTTTTTGTTTTTCCCCCAAAGGGAAGTCACGCACTACAAAATAAACCTTTCCAGTCTTAAACTTTTCCTCTTAATCCCTCCAACATTATCTTTTACTATACAGCTAAGGGACACTAAGCAAGTGTAAAGCATCAAACATTTAGTCATGAACAGTATCTTCATTATAGCCTTGATATAAAAATATCCAAGGAGAAGGATAAAGCCTACAATACATGGTATCAAAACCAATGAAACAAAGTTCAGAAAGAAGGATAGTAAGAGGGAGGCCAGCTAATTAAACTCCTACATTGAGTTTAGTTGTAAATTTCTGTATTTACAGCATAAGCCTCCATACAGTGTTTTTTTCAGCATTTCCCCCACCTAATTGATTATTTCTGATTTATTTTTTCCTTTAACATTTGTCTACATCCATTAAAACGTTCTAGACAAAGTTGTCAACCAAAGATGCAGGTATCCAAGTGCTCAATTTTGGCAACACATGACTTTTTATTTGTAAGCATCTAAATTGCACTGCATAAGTTAAATAAGGCATCTTAATTAAGACTGGTTGGGAGCAAAACCCACAAGGATGAGTTTTTCAGCTTTCAAATGTCTGATCTTTCAAATTGGAGGGACAGAGGTTTGAATCACATTCTCTCTGTGGCATTATGCTCATGTGGATTAGCAGCATGAGCTCTGACTGCGTCATACGAGGTCCCTAGCAAGACGAAGCTGAGTGAAAGTCTAAGTCGCTTAGCATGGGGCCATTTGAAATGAATATCCACAGCTTCCTAAATTCAATTTGTTCCAACCAGTATCAGAAAACATAAGATAGCACCATTCTCAATGCCAATTTTTGCTTTCAGTTGATGCCAAATATGGTTCAAATGACTCCTTGTGAATTAATTATTACTATTCTTTGGCACAGCATAAATTAGTAATTCCCATCCTCATCTGTTTAAATTAGTAACGTAGACGACCTTATTTGAAAGTGCCTGACAGAGAACCTACCCCTTATACTGGTAGTTTTTTCCAGGAATTATCACATTTACCATCAAATTCAGGTACCTAATTTCTTGACAGATAGATATTCCATAGATATTTGCTAGATAGATCTAGAAAGATATTTGCTCGTTTTGCCTTTTTCCAATAACCCATCCAGTTTCGATGTTACATCTACTCACCTATATCCATTTTCCCCATGTCACCCTGGGAGAGCACAGAGCCGCTCCTGGCACTCGGTGGGCTGGGAGCTGGCTCGCCTCCCGACTCGGCTACCCAGGCAGGAGCCATTCGCCTCCACAGGAACGCCCTGCGCTCCCCGCCTCTAACGTTTCTTTACACTTCACATCTAAAGTTCAAACGGATTCAGCCTGCTAAATGATCCCGGTTATTCTGTGTAGCAATACTGTCAGCCCATGATTAACCACACTACCAGGCCACATCCTCCACAGATTTTTAATCATCATTTATAGATTGGTCATTATTTACTATACTGCTTTGTATGATATATATTGACTATCGCTCCAACCAGTACAAAGATGGGAATCTGCAACATACATTTTTTTAAAAACATTTAGCCACATCATACATATTTAATTTCATATAGCACACGAATTACAAGGGACCATCTGAACAATATTACATCATTGTGCAATATTGCAACATTCCAGTTTTCTCTTCATGAAAAATCACCCATTGATTTTTTTTTTTTTTTTACTTTTTTTTTCTTTTACTTTTTATCAAGTATCACTCTTTGTTTTCTGTTCTCACTAGGTCAGAGATTTAAGCTTCGTATACCACTGATGGGCTTAGTCTATCCAGTGTACGAGAGAAAGTACTAGAGAACTTAGTGAACTGCTGAACTAAGGGCTTCAGAGCAACAGGTAAACCCCAGCCCTGCTTAAAATAACACCCCCGGGAGTGCAAACGAAGGCTGTGGATCTCCTTCACTCCTTTGCACTTTTCTAACACTCTAAGCATTTGTGTCTCTCCCACACATTTAGAAACCCTAGCTGAAGCCCTATGGAAAAGCATTAATTTTATACATTTTGCTGAGGGTAAATCAGCATCGCTTCTTGACGAGAGAACAACGTAAACCTCTATCTACGGGGCAAACTTTCCAAATGGTATTTGGTAATGGTAAAAGGTTCGTTTGACGCAAGTACATTTTTCAATTATATGTTGCGGCTAGTGCATCAACAAACATTTGCAGGACAATATTGGGTGAGACCGGACAGTCCAGGTGTGATAGTTTTAACTGTCGCAAGTGCCGCACTATGCTGTCCTGCCTCAGGCAAGACTGGTTAACAAACACCAACTACCTGCTCTACAGTTTCCCTTATGCCACAAGTGGTGGGACCCTAACAGCTGAAGGTGGAGTGAAAAGCTTCAGAGAAAGGCCAAGGCATTCACATCTGTGCAACTGTCTTTCACCCGCACAGCTTCATTTAGGCCCCCCATGGTATGGAAAAGGGTGGTATGTCTCTTTTACCAAGGGCCCACTTGTTTTCGGTCTAAGTCTGTTTTGTCCTTCCCTGCAAATAGAGTAGACAAAAAGGGTATTGCCACATAACCAAAGTGCATCAGCTGCAAACTTTCCATACTCTCGACTAAATACCAGAGTTATCAGAAAGTACCAAACATGAACAATCACTACACAGCACTGAATTTGGGAAAGGGTCTTCACAGATGAAAGTACCTCCCCATTGAGCTGGGAATTTGAAAAGACTACAGGTTAAGAACTTGATCTCCAGCAGAAAAAAATGCCTAACATTTTGGAAAACAATTTATTGTACAAGATGACAACATGTCCTGCGTATCACAAGGCAGGACTAGGTCCTGAGTGTTTTAACTATATTCAGTTATGCAGTTAGATACGATGTAGTCTTTTTAAAGCTTAAAATTAATGTGAAACTAATTTTAAACACCTAAAACATATGCAACTTTCTTAACCAGAAAGAAAACTTGTTTTGTTTGAAAGTAATAGGGTTTAGGCTCAAAACCCCAAGTTCCTCCATTGCCAGTGCAAACAGTAATAGACTCAGTGATGGGGGGAGAGAGATGTCTACATGAGCCACAGATGCATTAGGAAGCTTGACTGGCAGATGACTAGCTCCAAAGGTCTAAGGCACTTCTTCAGAAAGGAGTCCAATAAGTTGTTCGGTTAAGTCATTTCATTCTTAATTCACATGCAAGCAGATGTACTCACATCATTCCTTCGGGCTGGCCCTTCACATTTTCCAGTGCTTTTAAAATACTAGTAAACACTAATAAGAAACAGTCCTTCTCAATATGGAGTCACAGTATCTGAGAATTAATTTCAAATTTTATTGTTTTTAGTAGCAACAATGTCTTCTCATCAAAAGAAAGTGGCTGGCTACTCCTTTACAGTATGCAATATTTTTTTAATCTATTGACACTTCCTAAAATGCTATCCCTCAAGGAAAAAAAAAAAAACCCTCAACATTCATTTTGTAGAATGCAATGAAGTCTTAAAAATACTGAAAATACAGTCTTCTAATTAATTGTGCTGGTTCTCTGGTGCTGCTTCTGTCTAGGATGAGAAAGGACTTGAAAATGAGCAGGACAATTGGTAATTGCACAGGAACATTCATAAAGAATATAAACACTATGGAAAAGCTACAGAGTGGTTAAAGCTTTATCAACTGCTCTGTGTTTATCTGTAGAATATTGTTACACAAGCTAGAAAGACAGGTGAACAGGTTAACTCAGGAAAAAAAGAATGCCAGCAGCAGCTTCAGCAAAAAATCAGTGAGTGATTTATTAACAGACTACAGAAAGCAAGTGGATGAATCTTTCCAATATGAGCACAATCTTCAAAAAGCACACTTAAATCTTTTGCTTACCCTACAGCATGGTATAAAAGTAATAAAAAACAAAAAGAAAACCCTGATACTGGTCACACTTAACTGGAATAGCAAATGTTTAAGAATATGTCAACACAGTCAGTTTTTCACTCATGATGAATTAAGTCATTATACAGAGTTTCTATTTTTGAATGCTCATAATACCAATCCAGAAAGGCATGTACTCAAATCCATATTTTCCGGGGGAAGTATACAAGCACATGCTTAACACGTATTACTTAAGCTTGAGGCTGTTTACTTTGCTGAAAAGGAATGGACTGCAGCTGAACTATAGCCTCTATTTCTAGGAAAAAAAGAGAGAGACTTCAAGAGGAGGAAACAGTTTTTCTGTAGAAAAGTCAACATGCTAAGCACGCAGTCAGGTGTGAGAAGTCATGGTGCAGTCACTTCTTCCACATGAAGAATGGGTAACCTGCAGGGTCCCTGCTCCCTTAGGCTCCCGCAGACCTGCCAAGGCCTTCTGCCCCCATGGTCACCTTGGTTGCCTCCTGCTAAACCCACCTGTGGCTATAAGGAGTCTTCATTCTTACCTTTGGAGAAATGTGAACTTGTAAAACGCTTACTAAAAGCCTAGTTCTGCAGCTAATTTCCCTGACTTGAGCTTTGAATAATAATGTTGCATTCTCATTTGCTGCAAGAACATCAAACTTAGGGGACACATATTTACTTAGAAATATCAAGTACTGCTTGCTGGAATATATATCAAAACAGACAAATCATTCTTTAAAAGCTTATATGCAGTTTTCTTCAGATTTGTCTACATTTTTGTATTTAAAGTCAAACATTACACTGAGTATCTTTTCAAACATGATAGATTAGAGATGTTTTAGTGATTTGTTACCTACCAAGAGGACAATAGACAACTTAGCTCCCTGGGTTGGTTGATGGATTGAGCTCATTGCCAGGTCTACAGGCCTCCCCTTAACCAGTGGGCCACTGTGATATTTGGAAGTGGCATCCAACTATTTCTCTCCAGTAATGCAAACCCCTCTGTCTTGCTAAGTCACACATCTTCATAGCTTTCTGTATTACAGGACATTTTAACCACTGCAATAATGTTATGAATGTTTAGAAACATTCCTTAAAAAACCTAAACACTGATTTGAGTGTTATTTGAGACAAATAATGACCTCTTCTTGGACATGTCCTCGATGTTTATATTTTTCTAATAAGTACTTTGCTATACATTTTTTTCTTTTAGAACCAGACTTCTGTTCTAAAAACACATTTAGTCCAGTTTAAGGATTGTTTTGCAGCCTCTTTGAAAAGCTCCATCTTGCTTTAGTTTGTACATATGGTAACGATAGGATTTCTTTCTCCTCCCAACCTTTGTAGTTCCAGTATTTTGTTCATGTTTAGCAGCCATGGTAGAACGACCATTTCGACTTGTTGTTCAATACCAACCTATTTTAAACAATCTGCCATATACAATATTTTACTTCTGGATCAAGAAATAAACATCCTAACCAGGGCATAGATACTCCAACAAGAAAAACCCCAATCCAGCAATGAGTTCAAGCCTGCTGATGATACAGGAGTTATTACACAGTCCCACTCAGGTATTAACAGGCACAGCACATTACTTAGCTTTCTTTATTGAAGGCGCATCCTTATTTTTGTCTGCCTCAGCAAACTTGCTAAGGATGAATTCGAGGTGCTCTGTATCATATTTAATAAAAGCACAATAATCTGTGTAAAGTTGCTCATACATAACCTCATTTGCCTTGTAAGAGGCTTTCAATAAGCTCAGGTTGAACACCTTGCCAGATGTTCAAAATATAACAGCTACCTTGGCATCACATCACCAGCACAATCGATCATTGCAGCAACAAAGATTTCATCAGAACATTGTTCCTAAACACATTTGCTCAAATTCAGTGATGACGGAAACCGATCTTATCAAGTACTCATCACATGCACCTTTTCCAGCTTCTGCCTTCCATCGGATAATAATCTCAAAGGAATGCCTGCATTAGTAAACATTTTTATCTATTTCAGCTAACTCATATAAGCAAGGAGCTTTCTGAGTATGATCACTAGTCAAGCTGGGTTTCCTACTCTGTTTTGCAGATACTAGCAAGCTGCAGTTGAAGCTGGTCCTGTGCTTACAGCAGTGTGTTCACGCTACCCGTGGCCATTCCTCAAGGAATACACTCACGACACAGCCCTTCAGCCAGAACGCTTAACATCGTCTCTCTTCTCCACCGGGCAGAAAGCTCCTACCTCCATGCAACTCTTGGGAACGTTCTTGCTTCTAAGAACTTGTTACTGAACTGAGGATCCTTCTGTCAAGATTGCTTGAACATTAACAGTGGCGTTGAAAATTGCCAGCAGACAGACAGGCAAAAGGCACCAGACAGCCAAACAGCATGATTGCATAGGACTTTATAACCCCTGCTAAAAAACGCTTTCGGAACAGTCCATCTATAAAAAAAGATATAAGCACACAAAAAGCATAAACTTGCTGCAAAACAATAAACTGACTGACAGCGTATGGCAGGATGCTCACCTGGGCCCTGCCCGCGTTCCCCTGCTGAACTGGGTCTTTCTGCTCGATTAGGCATTCCTCGGTCTTTTTGGCCAATGTCCTCAAGGTCTGTCCTTGGTCTCCTGGTCTCACAGGAAATCTCTCTTGGGAAACAAATGGGTTTGTACAGCTATTCTTGTTTTCTGTGCTAGCTCAGCATACAGTTTGAGTTTGACCATTTCTCCTCATCAGGAGGCACGTTAGATAAGCTCTATCAGTCTTTAGCTACGGGATTTTTTTTCCCCCTCTTTAAACAGGTTCCTTTAGAAGTCAAGACACAGAAGGTATAAAAACTACGCAAAAATTAAGCACAAACATGGATGCTTTTCAGGCGTGTATTTTTCTGAGCTGGACAGTTTTATATTCTTTTATTAAGGGTGAAAACTCCAAACAACAACCACCCTAGTCATTACTAGGATTTCAAAATCATATATTGCCTCTTCTGGCAAGATCAAGTTCTGAGACCTGTTTGTTGCCTGTTTAGTTAAATCTAAAAATCAAACACAATTACAGTACTACCTATTTAACCAAGAGATGCTTCTTTTCCCCACATACTGGAAAAAAGCTTTCATCAATGCTGCAATGCATACAGCCTATTGCCTTTTATTCTCTGTTAATCAGCAATATCACTTTCCAAATCAGTTGTTGAATAAAGCTTTCATATTATATTTATATATGTATAGGCTGCTCTCAACTACATTTGGCAAAATTCTGTCTGACATATTTTCTTTAATATGTTAAATGCCAAACAAACCAAAGACATTAACTGCAGAACTAGGCAATTAATTCCCAGTTAAAATTAAGGAGATGCATTACTAATAGTGCTTACTGAGATGACAGGGGCAAGAATATAGCCCAGGCTTGATTAAGTTAGGGGATACGCGTACATTTGGGAGAGGTGTCAAATATGATTTGTATTCCGTAAAACACAATTACGTTGTTTAAAATGAACTGAAAACACAGCGACATAAATCAAGATGGAACTACGCCTCTACTGCCCAAGCAGCTACCGCTCATGTTTGTCCCTCGTACCACCTACAAGAGCCTAAGTGCCGGTCAGGCCCAATGCAGCTGAAGACAGGAAAGGAAAAGCACTGGGAGAGGAAAATAACATATTAGTAGGATGGTGAAAGTATCAACAGATTACAATATGACATATCCCAGTACATACATATATTCCATGTACTGCAAACCAATTTCAAAAGTTTTACAGCAAAAAAATAATTTCCAGGAGGTATATGAATGCAGACCATTTCTGAAAGATCAGTTTGAGACACAGGTTCTCTCAATCAAAGAAAATGATTGAGGCATGAAATACCAGAGTCACTTTGTTCAACACAACACTGAATGCTCACACACTAGGATGAGGAAGGCAGCAAGAGTCTAAAAGTACAGGATACGAAAAAGCACAAACACAAACACCCAGACTGAGATAGATGCTAACACCATTAATGGTGTCGAGAACAGTGCATAGATGGGGGGGAAAAAAATCTAAGTAATCTAATTTAAAAGATGGATTTATAAGCCCAGCACAAACCTCACCACCTCTCTGAAACGCATGTTGGAGTTGCATAGTAAATCTAGCCGTCCTGCTCATTAGTAACATCTGAGGATCAAATCCAGTTTATCATACAGCAATCAACTATCAAAGCTAACTTCTAAAGCCATGATGAATGCAGCCCTTCTAGCAAGATAAATCCTAGAGTAAATGAGGCAACTTTAACTTCATTAGCATTATATTACATTATGTTATATTAAATTATGAATATTACATCAACAACTTTTATATAGATACATACACACATAGATACACACACGTGTACACATATATATACACACGTGTGTGTGCGTGCGTGTGTGTGTGTGTGTGTGTGCGTGTGTGTGTAAATAAAAAATTCCTGCTGCAGAGTGTGAGAGCTGTTCCTGACTCCATTTGCTGTCCATTGCAACTAATTAGGTCATGAAAGATAAAGCAAGTTTTTTGTGAAAGACAACTTCAGGGAAACTATGCAAGTTATTTTAGTCTATAAAATAATAAACTGCACTACCTGTAAACTGAAAGTTGCCAAATTACCAGAAGAGTCATTAGAAGCAATTTCATTTCTCAGGAAACAATTTCATTAAAGAAAACATGAAAAACTAGGAGACTGCCAGGGCTCGTGATGATCATATATGTTTCTTACCACAAAGCTGTCAGCACTCTTGTGGAGATGTATATGTAAAAAAAAAGACAGTCTGCCTTAATTACCCCAAATTTATACAGCGGAGCCCAAGGAGACTGCAGTCTGCCACGCCACCATTATCAGTATGCCATATCATATCATATGCCATTATCAGTATGCCATACACTTCTCTGCTGTAATATAACCAGCGCTGTAGGGCTCTGGGGCTACCGCTCCAGCTGGACCTGCATTCACCCCAGTACACCATGTGCTCCAATAAAGTCTTGCTATTCCCAAGAGGCCAAATGGAGGACTTTCTCTCTCAAACACCAAATTTCTCTCTAGATAGGTTAGTACATAAAAATTTGTTGGCACTTAGAGCAAAATATACCCCGTGCAGATTTTTGAAAAAGAAAATCAGGATTTAAATAGAAAAGTCATTTGTTCCTTTTTTCTTCATACTGCCTCGGCCAATTTTGATTCACCACTCCTCCCCATGCATCGTCCTCTGTAACAGATGGGAAAGCTCCCTAGCAGAACACTGTCATGCACTTCAAAATAAATTGTAGCAGAAAAGCACATGACTCTCACGCATTTCACACACTGAGGAATTTATTCTCACAACGGACGATGCTACAATAAAGCCTTGCCCTGGTATCTCTCACTACAAGCATCACTGAATTCACGAAACTGGAACGGGGAAGAAGCCACTGTCCTGTTGCACCAACTCAATCATATCAACTTCCTAGAAAAATGTGGAAGCCAGAATATAGTTATTATAAAAAGTTAGCCTTAAAAGTGGCAACATATCAAAAGAATGGAAGTGATATAAAAGAAGCTTTTCACTCACTACCTGGAACACCTCAAAGTCTCTCTCAGCCTTCTAGAAACCAGATGCAGCGTACATGAGTTTGTTTTGGCAAACTGCTCTTTGTACCTTCCTGGCCTCCAAAGCATCGCTCTCTGAGGGCATGAAGCACACTTGCCCGTGTTGTACCTCCAAGTCTTCCTACTGCTCTCCCCCACGTTCTGACCTCCTTCACCGCACCAGTACAAAGCACATTTCTCATGCCAAAACATACCAATACAGGACATCACCTTCACAAACACAGCAGACTGGCATCCCATCCAGACTAAAACTAGAAAGAATTTCTTATGCCTTATGCTGAAAACCATCAGATTCCCAAACTGAAGCCTCCAAATTCACATCCTCTTTTCTTCACACTAAAGAACCAAGATATTCATACTCTAGAAGACTTTTCAAAGTAAAATATAGTGGGACTCTCCAGCATAGAAATTATTTTAAAACCATTTCTAAGAAATAGTACTCATGTATAGCTTATGTTTAAAGCAGCAGCTCATGAAGAACAACACCAGCTCAAAATGGCCCCTAAAACATCACATTTTTTTTTAGAAGAATAACAAGAAACTGAGACACAGCAATTTACCAGAATTACCAGAATTCATTTTAAGCATGTTTTCTCTGTATCTATTTTTAAAATCAGGCAACAAAAAAAGCTCTCAAGGTTAATATTCTCCTGTCACAGTGAGCTAGCCAGGTTCAACTACTCCCCCCCCCCCCCCCCCAAACCAGCTGTTATCCCCAAGGCTGTTTTGTTGCTATCACATCTAGCCTAGAAAGAGAGAAATAAGTTACATTTATCTGAATATGTAAGGGGGAAAAACACAATAAAACATAGTATGTATTTGATGTACATGGAACATTTCAGTGCATAAAGTATTCAGGCATTAATTGTCAGCCCTCCTTATCAGCCCGCGGCTCGGAGCTGGAAATCCCAGAGTAGATGTACACTCGCAAGTTCAAATCTCTTACCGCACCAGGATCTTATTCGATAAAAAATAAACCCTATTCAAAAAAAACACAAATGAATCTGGCATCAGGATTAGACCTCAGCTACAAGAGGTTGTCTAAGGCTCCTGGCAGCATTTTAACTGGATGGCAATAATTTGCAGTTAAAATAAATACAGTTATAAAGTATTGTTCTCTCTTTGTTTTCCTACCCTTGTCCCAAATACAGTTTTATCAAACTTCATATTATTTTCTCCCCAGTTATCTCAAAATCACTAGGAAGGCTTAAAACAAGCAAGCAAGCAAAAGAAAAGATATGTATTGATTCACTGGGGAATCACTACCCTAACCAGAGATAGCAGTCTATACAATCCCATAAAATGAAATTGAATATAGCCAGAAAGTCACATATCCAGAAAGATGGCTTTCCACTAAATCATGTGGCTTGTACAGGCACTGATAAACAAGATGTCAGTTGGGAGAGACATATCCTACGTGGCAGAGCATCCCTGGCATGCACAGGATCGTGCGAGTGTACTGTTAAAATTTTAGTATCTATATTTATTTAAAGGACATGGTATGCAACTCTGCCTTAAGCCAAGAGAAAACATAGGTTCAGTGCTCTACAGACAAACCTCCTAGTTCTCAGTCACAAATTATCACAAATGTACCATCTCATTCACTAATATTCCTCTGAATACTTTGAAAAGATGTGAATATACATGCTCAGTAGTGAGACAAAATCTCCGTCTGGGTCTCCGGACTAAGCTAGTGGTTCATTGCTTCATATTCCCATCCTTTAAGAGAAGGAAGATGCTACTCACTGATTCTGTGCTGAGGTTTATAGACCCTCGGCCTGCCTGGCCAAACTCTTCCTGGATTGGGATAACATGCTCTGGGGAGCTTCTCCCCATTCATAAAACCAGTGCAGCTCCTAGCTGGGGAAAGAATCAAAAGCAGTATTTTCAGCCTGTTTCTTTGGTTAGTCTATCAGCTTGTGCCAGGGAAAGTTTCAATTAGGCACAAGCAGCTACAGAACCACAGGAAGAAAGAGAAAAAAGCATTAAGTGAAGCAGCCCCAAAAAACCCTCTGAAAGTTTAGTATGGTCAAATCACAGCCACATTGCATTGAGAAAAGAACATTAAGAATCTTTCCTAGCTTTAAGAAGTTTTATACCCAAAGATGCTACAGCTCTGCATCAGGAAGGCTGCCCAACTCCACATGAAACCACAAAAGCAAAATAAAAAGACAAATTCTCCAACGACAAAGCATATTCAGAAATCAACAACAAATACAAACTTTGCCTTCAAAACTTGACAGTTCTGTACAGTGAATGGTGTAGCTATCTCAAAATATTTTTGAAAAACATATCTAGTAAGTGCTTATTCATGGAAACACTTTCTCCTTCATTTCTATCTTCTCTAGGACTAGTCTGTTAGGGTAGCCCTCCACTGACAAGTCTTTTCTCCTCCAAAAATTAATAGACTAGAGTAGAGAAGTCCACATCATCCTTGATGGCTCCAAACTATGTGTGGTTTAGCAGCCCTAGCTTATCCCCTAAAAACTCAGAATCTTACATGGTAAAACAGGGTCAAGTATAACATGCAAAGCACCAAGGTTTATTTCAAAGAAAAAAAACTAGTCCTCACTTCCTAGAGAGATAAAAAGTGCTACTTTTGTTGGACAGCATCATAAGCTTGCCCAGATAGCTCTGTGCCAAGTATAAATACGATACCTAAGAACTGAGATTAAACCAACAAAAACTAAAACACTAGAAACGCACTGATACAGGTAGAAGACGGCAAAACAAGAGAAAGTGAAGAATCTCCTGGAAACCACACCTACTATTGGAAAAAGATTACAATTATTATCCCTCACCCCCCCCTTTTTTTTTTTTTTTCATATAAGTGATGGAAAAGCTACATCATTTAGTGGAAAGCCATCTTTCTGGATATGTGACTTTCTGGCTATATTCAGTTTTATTTTATGGGATTGTATAGACTGCTATCTCTGGTTAGGGTAGTGATTCCCCAGTGAATCAATACATATCTTTTCTTTTGCTTGCTTGCTTGTTTTAAGCCTTCCTAGTGATTTTGAGATAACTGGGGAGAAAATAATATGAAGTTTGATAAAACTGTATTTGGGACAAGGGTAGGAAAACATGATCTGGTTATGCCGCTGTGGTCCTGAATCATACTAAGAAACAATCTCAGCTTCTTCATCGGTGACCGGGATGAAGGGACAGAGTGCCTCCTCAGCAAGTCTGCTGCTGGTACAAGCTGGGAGGAGGGGTGCTACGCCACAGGGCTGTGCTGCCATTCAGAGGGACCTCGCCAGGCTGGCGAGATGGGCAGGCAGGTTTCCCTCATGAAGTTCCACAAAGGCGAGCGCAGGGTCCTGCACCTACAGAGGAATAACCCCATGCACCAGGACAGGCTGGGGGCTGACCTGCTGGAAAGCAGCTCTGCAGAGAAGGACCTGGGAGTCCTGGTGGACAAACTGATCATGAGCCAGCAAGGTGCCCTTGTGGCCAAGAAGGCCAATGGTATCCTAGGGTGCATTAGCAAGAGCATTGCCAGCAGGTCGAGGGAGGTGATCCTTCCCGTCTGCTCAGCCCTGGTGAGGCCACACCTGGAGTACTGTGTCCAGTTTGGGGCTCCCCAGTACAAGACAGACATGGAGCTACTGCAGCAAGTCCAGCAAAGGGCCACAAAGGTGATGAAGGGCTTGGAGCAGCTGACACAGGGGGAGAGTCTAAGAGAGCTGGGACTCTTCAGCCTGGAGAAGAGAAGACTGAGGGAGATCTTATCAATGTGTATAAGGTGGGAGGGAGCAAAAGAGAGCCAGGCTCTTCTCACTGGTGCCCAGCGACAGGACAAAAGGCAACAGGCACAAACTGAAACACAGGCAGTTCTGTCTGAACACGACGAGAAACTTATTTACTGTGAGGGTGACTGAGCACTGGAACAGGTTGCCCAGAGAGGCTGTGGAGTCTCCATCCTTGCAGATATTCAAAAGCTCTCTGGACACAATCCTGGGCAACGTGCTGTTTGAGCAGAGGGGTTGGACTAGATGATCTTCAGAAGTCCCTTCCAACCTCAACTGTTCTGTGATTGTGCAACTTTTATGTTAAATGGCTACAAGCATGTTATTCTTTCCCCCTTTCAACAGCAAAACAGACGACCTAGATTGAATCATCTCTATTTTTACTCAAGCTTTCCTTAAGGAAAAAAAAGTAGCACCACATTTCTGCTGCATTTATTTACATTGCAATACTTTAGCACATGCTTGATGTTTGTTGTCAATGAGAACAAACAAGTTGCAAAATACAAGAACAGAGGAGAGCACGACTTGCTCCCATTCTCTTTTAATCAGAAAATGCATAGTTTTGCAAACTTATAATGTAGTAGTACTCCTCCCTCCAAAGTGTCATTACAATAGCAAACTTGAAGGTTTTTCTTTGATATCTAAATGTTCATTTCCTTGGATTAACTGAGCCAGCAAACCAGTCATACTTTTTCAGAGGCACTCTAAAGGCAGCATATGAGCATGGCTATTAACTGAGCAAGTCAGCTCACACAGCAGGATCGGAAAACATACACTGAGAGTAGGATCTCTCCACGCTGTTGCTACCTACCCACCACGGGCAGAATTAATTGAAACTGACAGTAAAAAGTCTACAAACAAATTCAGTATTTTCTTAGGTTCACAAAAACCTGTAAGTTGACAGAATTTTTAAAGATAGTAAACGAGAACCCAAATGCATTCTCATTCCAAATACACGGGAAAACCTCTATCTCCCATATGCAATAAAGAATACAAGGATGGAACAAGTGTCTGTCTAGCTCAGGATCCCACTATCAGCTGTGGTCACAGCAGACACCTAAAAACTATGTGGATAGCTGGACTCTGTAACTAAGCAACTTCCTGAACCAGAGTGGTGTCTAGGACTATTTTTCTTCCATTTGTCCAGTTGCCTTTTGAAAGCAGTGTAAACACTAGGCATCTGCAGCATCCTAAGGCAAGGTGTTCCACCGGTCAATCGTGCTATAAGAAAAACTTCACATCTTTTGTTTGTTTTGAACCTGATTCATTCAATGTCCCTGAGTTTTTGTACCATTAGAAGCAACATACATCTCTTCCCTGCCCACTACTTCACAGTACTGTCACATAAGCATCTATCTTGTCACTTCTCCTTTTCCCCAAACATTTCCTCTTCTCCAGGTTGAAGAATCCTACACTGTTCAGATGTTCCTCATCTGTGAGCCCTTTCCCAGCGTGGATTCTCTCTAATGGCCTTTGAGCGTTCTGCAGTTGTGTTATTTCTTCTTGGAGATGTGGGGACAGAACTGCTCACACAATAGTCAAGACATGGGCATAGTATAGATGTATATAGCAAGATAATGGTATTTTTTGCTTTATTCTCTATTCTGTTCCTAATAGTTAACATACTTTGTTCCGAACGCTATTAACCTGAAATTTTCTTACATCTATGACAGACCTCCTAAGTGGTAATAGCCAGTTCAAACCTCACCATTGTATTTGGATTTAGGAGTGTTCCTTCTCACCCCCAATAATTACTTCACCATTTTTCTACACTGAAGTTCACAGCTTCACTCAATTTTGTGAGATTCTTTCAAAAGATATCGGGGGTCAATCACGCAAAACAACAAGACTAGTCACCCAAAAGGACTAGTTAGTACTGTGTTCTATCTCAAATCCTAGAGCAAGTAATGAGCTAAAGGGATTTGCCTCATCTAGGTGTTTGCATTAAGTATGCCTGTTAGCATACAGGATCCATGAGAAGAGCCAGTTCAACCTGAAACAGAGACAACAAGCACCAAAAGGGGATGAGAGGAAGGTCTACATAGCCATGCTTGCTGAGGAAAAATCATTTTCCAATGACTGAGAAGGCTCTCTGGTATGCTCAGGATACCAAGAAGCATGCTTGAGCCTCAAGGCCTCTGCCATAGATTTCTCACAAATACTCTGTCAGCATGCACATACTGGAATACTGCTTTTTGGCCGTCTCCAGCAAATAAGGAAGAAAAATCAAAAAAAATGAGAGGATCTGCTCCAGCAACCAAACTTTGATGTCCCCTACTAAGAGGGCACTGAAAGGATGCTCGTGCATATTGTTTCAAAGGCAGTTATAAGTAGAAATATGATTAAATATGGATTTGCACATGGAAGGATTTTATTTGCAAATTAAAAATTGGGAAAACAACAAGACAACAGATTAGGGTCCACATAGCATAGAACCCGTTAAGATTTTTTATCTACATATAAGACAAACTTCATGCCTCAAAGGAACATCACATGTATCAACTTTGAGTTAAGTCATGGACATACTTTAAGCAGGGGCAAGTGTAATGAGTGCCTTAGCAGAGAGAAACTATGCCTATCCGCGCTACCTTTACCAGAGCCTTCAGAGCAGTAACAGCTGAACTGCCCTCCCATGGAGTGACCCAGGCAAGGCCTACAAGAACAACCAGCAGGCACACCAGTGTGAACCTAACCCCTCTTGCTTACATCTGGAGGAGAGTAGCACTTACACAATTTATTATCAAACATACTAAGTGTTTCACAATAGTACTTGTTACATGCTTCAAAGTGCAAAACAAAAAAACATGACTCAGGAATAAGAGATAAAAAGTGGACTTTTGCAGTTAATGTGGGGTCATTTAATGCATTATAATGGTATTTCATGATCACATATCTTATTTGAAATGAACCACCAAGAGGACCAACATGCTATGCAACTTGCATTTTGAGCCCAGAAACCATTGGAACCAAGGTTGCTATCAGACTGCAGAACCAGAAAAATCCCATTTTCATCATTGTAGGTGAAAACAGAAGAGAACTCAGACTTGCTCTGAGGAATGCGTCTATAAAGGAGGAATTTAGAAAAAGAAAAGACTTTAAGGAAAGGGAGTGGGAGAAGTTTGCAGACACATTTGATAAATAAGTTTAAAGGCAGATGATGAACCAAAATCCAGACCTTGAAAAGGAAGTTATAATCCAAACAGGGTTCTGTTCATTTTCCTATTAAGTTGCTATTGGTCACTTTAGAAAGTCACTTTTGGATTCATCTAAGGCGTCATTACACAGACAAAGGGGAAGCGTGTTTTCTCTTAATTTTCTTATTTCTATTCAAGTTATAAAATACTATAGCTCTTACAAAGTTGTATAAACTTTTTTCTTTACTCAGAAGCTGTGACAAAACGGTATTAAAAAATGACAAAAAGCAGAATGAGGCAAACCGATTAAATAATTTCTTTCTTCACTGATTTTAATTCTACTTTACCTTTCATCTCTTGTGAACGCTGAGAAAACCATCAGCTTTACCTCTAGGCCTGGCAAAGCTGCTGACTGCTGTATAAATATCTATCACTAACATTACCACTAAATCCCTCTGTGACCGTGGAATAGTTCTAGGCCTTTAACAATATGATTACAGACTTTAATTTTAGCCGGTAACTGTAGGATTAAGTTTAATAAAATGGTGGTCTGCCCTGTGACTCACATGAGAAGTAATCACGAACGTTTGCTGGATTAGAACCATAACACGTCCATTTTGCAGGTGTAAAATTGACATAACATCATCCTCACAGCACTCCCTCACTGCAGAGCATTTTAATACAAACGAACGTTGCGAGAACGAAGCCCAGCACATTCGTAAAGCACTTGGAGAGATTCTGGGATAAAAGTTGTTATAATCAAAAATTAAGTTACTCTAAACTAGCAGGAGGCCTTCAGCACCAGGTAGGCTACCTTTCGCTAGCAGGGCTGCTATCCTCCCACTCACGGCAACGGCTCCACAGCACTGGTGGCTCTCCCATAGCCCGTGCAGACAACATCCCAGTGCGGCCACACATTCAGCTCTGCATGAGGTTACAAATCAGCAACTTCACTGCAGCTCAGAAACTTTGTTTTTGTTATCTAAAGAGGGCTGAGGGGCACTAAACCTGAAACTTCCAGCCACACTTTAAAGGTGGAGGACAGCGATGGAGTAAATATCCTAACCCTTCGGTGAGGATTGCAACCATGACTTTTTATAATTCCAATCAATCAATACTTGGAGAAAAAAATTTTAAAGAGACTAAGCAAGCAGTATGAAAGGTTACAGAGATACACATTCAAATCTCCCCCCTCATCCCCCCCCCCCCCCAATTAAACACCTCGCTCACAATATTTTATTTTCTTCTTCTGGCTTTTTTTTTTTTTTTTTTTTAACTTGTGAACTAATTAGAAAAGCCAGCTTTGCTGAAATACATTTTTCATGTATGCAACAGTCATTTCACACAACAGAAGAGTTATATTTCACGTTTTAAAACCTGCTACATCTGAAACTCTCCAAACATATTGTAATGGCCCTGATACTGAGAGAAAAATGGCTGTAAGACACAGACATCAAAAATTTATTGTACAATAATTTGTATATATATTATCTTTTGTCCTAAAAAGATTACAACTCAGTTTGAAATGAGACTCTCTGTATCACTGAATATGGGGACAGTTATACAGCTTAGCTATTGCATAATTTGGTAGCACCTTAAGTTATTACTAAATTTTCTTTCACTTCATCAAAGGAGATATCTGAAAAACAGCAGCTTTAGCAATCCATTTGGCAAAGACATTACAGGCAAACCAGGAAGCGAAGGAGAAGGTAAGTCGATCTTCCACCCTTTTAGTAAAAGCCTGACGCCAGAGCAGCAAGCAATACAAAAATATGATATCTAAGAAGAGATGATTACATGTGCCACACCAGATTTAACTAACTGCATTAGATAACTGGTTATCACGCATTTTTAACAGCAGCTGGATGGTTCAAGCAGTAAATGTTCGCAAATACCTGTATGAGGTGGGCAAGCCAGATACTAAAATCTGAAGATCCGCCTGAGACAGGAGATTTGCAGTAGTCACCCAGCAAGACTTTACCACATAAGTGTGTGGCAATCCTAAGCTGCCTTACACCATAAACCTTTTTTATTTATTTTCCACTGCACGTGCAAGACTTCTGGAACAACCTTCAGCTGGAGATGCAGCCGCCCTGCTTTTTTGGTTACCCAAACCAAGAGAACTGGGCCTGCCTTTATAATCTCTGTTGACCGTAGCAGAAGCCTACCCTGAAGCAAGCTTAAAACGCTTTTTCTAGACAGTCTTCTAAAGGTTATATACAAGGAAAGTAAGTTGTGTGCTAAATACAGAGCCAAAAAAAACACAAGACAATATATAAATTTACATATAAGTACATAACATTCCATTCAGAGATAGAAATTAAAAAAAACAAGGTAAAAACATGACAGATCATCTTGCAAGTAACATCTTCCTCCTTTTGCCATCTAAATAAGAAATGCTAGTAGCATAGGTATGGCAGTTGCTTTAAAACAGGTAAAAGCTCAAACATGTTAATATTCCCCTATTTATAGTATTAATTGCCGTGCTGATCTCAACTGGGCTGCTCATGCTTTTCCAGGGCTTATTGCTGCCAGTGGTTGCATAACAGAATTACTGAGGTTTTTAGAAGTTCTACCAATACTAAAAAAAAAAAAAAAAAAAAAAAAAGAACAAAATGGAGATTCAATTATCTGCACCATGTTCCAGATGCATTATTTTTCATAAGCAATAACTTCAAGTTACATTTAATTCTGAGGTGCTCTCTCTGAAACAAAAATCTATCTTTTAAAATTATACATTTGTACAATTTCAATGGTATGTAAAAATACTACAAGTCACTTTCCGGAAATGCACAAGCAATATAAGGTGCATTTAGAAAGCACCTACCATCTCTGTTAAAAAAAGAAAAAAGAAAGAAAAGCTCAGTTAGGCTCCAAATACAGACCTCTGCTGAGAGCCTAATGCAGGCCCTCCAGCAGAGAGATTATGTGATTATTTATGGATGCCGCAGTCATGTGGTTGCACAGCAAAGCTTTTGTCGGAAACATGACACAATTAGATTTCAGTCAAACCGCTGGCAGCCACTTGCAGTTTTGCATTTTCCTAAGACATGCCCTCAGTGACAGTAAGAGAAATATCAGCTTTCCAGTGTTACTCTCAATTGGTAAGAGAATTCATATCCTTTGGTGCAATAAATAATTGAAAGGCCTCTTACCTTGTTCTGTTACTTGCTTTGTATCACTTAGGCAGCAAGTTCATTGGGTCTCACTAAATTATATAGTTCCAACTTCCTCATCTATCCCCCCAAAATCTCTGCTTGAGAGGAAGGCTGTTTAAAAACTATAGAATAAGGAAATTTTGAAGTTTTGCTTGGCTCTTGAATCTTCTAGTATCTTTCCCTCAGGTACAAACAGAACTCACAACAATCTAATTACATAATCGCATCCTGCATCTCCTTTGCTGTCCCATTAACTTCTCTGTAAGGCATCTATTTGGGTATTGTATTACTAACTGTTATCCCTTCTTTTAGAGACAGAGATGTTCTAAAATATTATCATATTGTCTCTCATAGTTTTCAGAAAAACACTGGCTTCACTAATGAAAAATCTCATTGTAACACATCTTAAAGACTAAGTAATTTGGTTTGGGGGTTTTTTGCTTTTTAAGAGCACAGAGAATGCCAACCACTAAGTATATTCTAGTCAGCATACTGGCTCTGCACCCAAATGGGAAACTTCTAAAAAAAATAAAAATAAAATTAAAAAAAGAGCGAGAGACGCACAGAGACAGACAGTACAGCATTAAGTATATTACCTACAAATACCAGAGTCACTGTCTGGGATACACTACAAAATAATATACTTACGTACCTGAGGCTCAGAATAATTGGCCTTTGGCCACAAAAAACAAATATTTTAATCTGATAACTTGCATGCTGCATTTTTGCAGCATTTAGTTTTCTTTCTGAAAGCTCATAAAAGAGATGCTACGCAAATAAAACCAATTCCCATCTAACAAAATAAGTTTAGCAAAATACTATTAAAAACACAACGCCCACAGTAAAAAGGCAATAAAACCCTACAACCTCTGTAGGAAAGTTCCAGAATACCTAGAAAAGATTCTGCTGTGAGGAAACTCCTATTCCCAAACATCACCTGCTGCAGCCTTCCCAGAGGACAGCTCCTAAGCTGCTCCTGTGCGTGGCATTGTAACGGCTGCAAGCAGGACTCTCGCCAGAAGTGGAGTGACAGTCAGAAACAATTTGGAAACAGTAACTCTACGGCTAATTTCTGTAATGAAAGTGCCAGTTAAGTTAGCAAAACCTGTCCCTTCCCCAATTTGAGGTAGCCACCTCAGTGAAGGCTCTAAGTTATGCCACCAGACCTCTCCCCCGGTAACGCTCCCGCAAGCTCTTCGTGGCGAGTTTTTCTGATGGCAGCAGGGCGCGTGATTTCACCCTGTCCAGCCATTGCCAGTGGGACGAGAAGGCCTCGTCCCCACACCCGCCTGAGCCCAGCCTAAATGGCCTCCCGTGCCATAGTGCCGAAGAGCATACGTGGAGTGAAGCAGAGTTTAAGGCACACTCAACTACAGCTCAATGCACGAGCAGCAATTTGCTTTTCTCTCCTTGGGAACATGATAAATGAGCCAAGCTGTAATAAACTCTATCGTAATGAGCTAAGGATTTTCAAATTCTAAAAAAATCTTGGAAAATGAAGAACATTTGCATAACAGAAGCTTGAAAATAGTATTTTGCACTTTCACTATCTACAAGTCCCAGTGTAAAGAAAAAGCAGAGCTGTCAAATTCAGGTAAGCGGCTGAAGCATACAGCACTTCAGTCTCCTGCCTGTGGTCAAAGGGCATGATCGCTAGGTACAGCGGGGCATATGGAGAGCTCATGGTGCCTCTGAAGCCTCTGGGAGTTGTGTTAAGCAGAGATGGATACTAGATAAAACGCAGTTCCAAGTCTCAAACTGGACACCCAAGATGAAGTGCCTTCTTCTGAACCTAGTTTGTAGAGCACAGACAAAACCACCCCCTCCATCAGGTATTTCGGAAACAAAAGCACTCATATTTGTGAAGTGTATATGGAGGAGCTCCACAGAAAGGCCCACACTGGAAGTAAATAACCGCACATACAGAGCAAGTTTCACAATAAATAAGCAGAGATACATGAGAAGCAAAGAGGGAAAATACACTAAGTAGTGCTTACTTCAGGAGAAGCTATCAACTCAGTTCCCCTAAGGCAGAAGCCTGGGCAGCTATGGGGGAGCTACACAGCTGTGCAGTTGAGGGTTGTACTCTGACACACACAGAGGAGACTAACACCATACTGGAAACTTAATATTGGCAATGGAGAACACGACAGGAGAAGCATCACTTCATGCTTGTCCTGATCATCTGTCCTTCTTCCTAGACATCTGAACTTAACTGTGCTTTCAGACACGGGATGATGAGCTAGAGGGACCTTACGAGGCCTATCCTTACCTTTCATCCTGACCCTCATTCTGCAGCAGAAGCACTGACAGAGGAACACTGAAAATGTCACAGGCTGAGCAAGGAAGGTTGCAAAACTTGGATCTATAGATACTCTATTCCATACGGAAAAATAATTAGAAATTCAGCCATACGGCATATGAGATGCAAAATACCTTTTAAAACCTTTTAAGTTACACATATGCCACAAAAAGTATTTTGTTAATTTGATTTCTTTATAGTCAACCACAAAAAGTAGTACAAATACTTTTTAAAATACGGGCATGAATTTTACAGAAATAGTGCTTAAGTAATATTTAAGGAGGGTGTGAAAAAATGGGTAGTTGAAAAAACAAGGAATGCTGCTATATTTCTATAAAGAAATGTGAATAAGTGTGTAGATCCACCATTACAGGCAAAGGTTCCTTTACCATTTTTTATGATAGATCTTTTTCTAAAGTCTAAAAAGTTTCAGACACTTAGCAACTGATTCCCACATTATCTTAATTCTTACACCTTCTAGGGTTTTTCTCCCAATATAATCATGTGAATAAACTGAACCCTCTTTACATCGATTACCTGGCTGTCACTGTTAATACCTTCCTAAGGTACCAACTATGTTTTACATATCTATTGTGCATTTCAAAGACTTACAGTAATACATCCAAAACTAATTATTAGACACAACATTTCTCCAGACTAGGTCTTCTAAGCTAAAATATAAATCTGAAGATACAGTTTCTCAAACGGTCACTGTTCAGTCTCTAATGGAACCTTTCCAGAAAGGGAGAATTAATACTGCACAGTGGCATAAATAGCACTTTGAAATCGAAATAATAAGAGCAACTTGGACAATCTTACTAATAAGCATTTAAATTTTACATGCTACAAGGATGGGCAAAACAGTCCAAGTCTGAATAAAAGACTCGTTTGGGACTACACTGTAAAGTATTACTTGCGATTGCTGTGTTTAATAAGTATCTTTTCTTGGCTTCATGAGTTGTCACTAAAAAAAATTCCAGTTCATCATTGACGTTCATAAAAATCACCACCACTATTGTGTTTTGAACCCTACACATACTGTTTGTACTGTTTCATCAGCACTTGCTAACAATACTCTACAAAGCCTCATAAGGTGTGCTCATTACACACATGATTTTTAAAATTTATAGCATTAAACAAACCTGCCAGAGATGACAGAATGCAAAGTGATTTTTTTTCCATCGATGCAGAAAAGACATTCATAGTAAAGAGCAGAAACACAAGAAAAATATGTTTATAGTACTGTTCAGCTATTACGGACTCATTCTATCAATAAGATTTTTTCCTGTTATTCTCAGACCTCCCCATGGCTAATGCTAATCATAGCCTTTTTTGCTAATTAGTAACAAATGATATAAAGCTGAAGCAACAAAGAAAATGTATTGCATACTTCCTTTTGGGTTCTCAATAATTCTATTGACTCTGCTTCTGCCAGATTAATTCAGCTATTTAGCTCTTAGATTTCAGGACAGTAGAATTGCAGTTGCATGTTGTAAATATGAAATTTCATATTTACTGAGTGTACATCTCCAACTATGCTGATATGCAGCAATATGGTACCATAACTCCCTCAAGTAAAAACTGATGCAGCCATATCAGGCTCATTTTAAAGGGAACTTGAACAGAGCACTAAAACGTATCAAGTATCCTACTTATCTCAGTTGGTCTTAAGATTCGAATGATGAATATGATCTGCATTCCACATTAAACATTTATCTGACGGTCTGGTAATTTTATTTAACACTGAACTTGTTCACCAACTCCAACACAGAAAAAATTAAAAATTAAAATAGAAGCCCTACTGTATCTCATTTTATGGTTTAATGCATTTGCTTATCCAAGCACAAAACCAGCTCCTCAACCAGATTATATTAATTTGCTTATCAGGGACACTCAGTAATTAAAAATATCCTCTATTGCCAAATTAATACAGAATTCTTTCAGTCTGTGACTCTCTCTCTTTAAATACAGTTTACACAGTCACAATGTTCCAAGAGAGCAAAGACACAAATTTCCATATTCTCAAACATCATCTCCATCTCTCTGATAGCTTATCTATTCAGCCAAGCACAAGAACAGTTTTACAGTTACAGACTGCCATTAGCTCATCACCCAAATTCCTTCTAAGAGGACAGAGCAAATACCAGTTTTTCATAGTGCTCTAAAAACCACTGCCTTTTTGTTTTCCAGAAAGGTCCTGAACTTAGTTTAAAAGCTCATCTTCATCTTTCAACACCACCAGTTTGACTGGGATTAGGGCTGTAGAGCAAGCCATCACCCATAGCTGGTTTCTATCACCACCATCCTAACCAGCTATGCCCACACCTTAAGCACACCTTACCTTGCGATGCTCTTGGTAAATCCCTCCCTTTGAGGGGCTGACTAGGTCCTAATACTCCATAAAACAGGTCTGGCCTCATATTTATCCCTCTCTGAACTGCTTTTTTGATCTTATTCACTATCAGCTGCCCTGTGAAAGAGTTATTGCAAGACGGCTGTGAGGTTGCAAACATCAGTGTAAGATTTATCTCTTTGGTCCCAGAACCTTGACTACAAAACAACTATCATTACCCTGAAAAAAACAAAGATGGAATGAGGACCTTTCAAGGGTCTCCCCATCTTTAAACAGGCATTTTCAGAAAATATGGTTTTTATGCATTAATTGTACATAACTTATTTAGCTAGAAGTCAGCAACAGTTCTCTGAAGTCACTTGGTGTCCTGCATACCACAGGCCAGATGGTCAAGAATGGTGGAGGCAGTCTTCTAACAGAGACAAAGCAGGCTTACAGCAGTGACTGTCCATATAATTTGTAATTTTACACACAAGTAGACAGATAAGTTTTTACTAAAAAGCAAACTCATGCCAAAGTGCTTTGACATTACTAGACAGAAAGTTAGAGAGAAATACAAGATACTTTTTATTAATAAAGTTTTCACTATCCATTTCTTCCAATTTTACTATTTTAGGTGAGCTCTGTTCAAACAACTTTGGGACTGTATTTTGAGGGAGCTTATATTATTGCCTTCTTGCTTTCTACAGTTACAAAGCTAGGGTTACATATACTACTTTTTTTTCTCTTTTTTTTAAAGTACACTTTTGCTCAACAGAAGTCCCTTTGCACTGCAACTAACAGTAATGTAAACTATAACAAAAGAGTAGCTTTCAACTAAAAGTCTAGTCATTCAATCCACATTGAACACTCAGTTCTTACAATTGCAGTTACTTCAGCTCAAACTCTAATAAAAAGCATTCGACACACACACTCACTCACTCTCCCGGCTGCTCTGAAAAAAGAAAAGGTAGCTTCACTTAAAACTCTCTAGACCGCAAAAAGTTCTCTCTTTCAAACTGCTGTTATATACATCAAGTGTGAATTAATTTGCTTGCCAATTAACATGCTCACTGGTACTGCACTAGAAATGCTGCAAAAACCACGTACAGGCAATCTTAGGCTCAAAGAGATGTATATTCTACTAAGACAGCAGATGCCTATAAATTTCCCATAGACATGTAGGCATCTACATAATTATTTTTACTGTATTTTTTTCTGAAACTACAATTATGAAGCACTATTCCATGAATGGGATTGGGGGGGGGGGGGGAAAATTCAGTATCCCTAGATGTATTTGAACGTTTTTCAGTATACTCAATGTTCATATAGCCTTGTAACCTTCTACAAAACAGATTTTTACCTCTCCCCCCCTGCAACTTTTCAAACTTTTTTCCAGAACCTACCCAACAGTCATACTCTATCTTGTTCTACTCTGCTCTTCCAAGGAGCTTGTAGGGATATAAATGCAGATTGGCAATCTGAAGATTTGCAAGCACAGAATAGGCACCAGAAGGAAATAACTGACAGTACTGGGAGACTCCCTGCTGCAGGGAACAGAGACCCTCATCTGTCAACCTCACCTGTCACCAAGGGAGGTTTGCTGCTCGCTGAGATCTTGGATTTGGGATGTTGTTGAAAGACTGCTGAGGCTTGTCTGTCCATTAGACTACTACCCCTGCTGGCTCTTCCACACAGACACCAGTGATACTGCCAGGGGAGACCTGGAGAGTCTCACATGCGACTACACGGTTCAGAAGGCAATGACCAAGGGCATGGGGGGCCCAGGCAGTGTCTCCTCAATACTGCTGGTGAGAGGGAAGGGCTCAAGGAGGAGTGGACAGATCCTGCTGGTCAATCAGTTCTGCAGCTGGTGTCAGCAATAGGGTTTTGGTTGTATGACTGTGGAACCTGCCTCGAGGATCAAGAGCTGCTTGGAAGAGACGGGATCCACCTAAGTGAGGCAAAAGCATCTTTGCCAGCAGGCGGGGCAGCCTGGTAAGGACACTTATAAACTAGAAACATGGTGGGAGGGAGATGACAACCAACAGTCAAGCAAGGAAGTCGCAGACCAGGTTTGCAAGCAAAGGGAGTAGGGTGATGCAAACAGGATGGACCTTGTAATCAACAAAACAAGGCTGAAGCCAAGTCAGCACAAACATATGCACATAAATAAGTAAATGCCTGCAGGACAGCATTATGGGGAAAGCTCCCATAGCCCTTCTGGGAAATTGGCATTACTATGTGCCTCTCTGAAGTGCCTGTATGCACTTAAGCATGGGGACACAGCTTGGGGAACAAGCCAGAGGAAATAAGTCTGCATGCATCTACAGGGCTATGATTTCATTGGGCTGACACAGAGGTGGTGAGACAGCTCACACGACTGAAGTGCTGCAACAGAAGAATACAGGCTCCATAGGAAGGCGAGGAGGGGGAGTTGCCCTTTATGTAAGAGAGCAGCTGGAATGCATGGAGCTCTGTCTTAGGATAGGTGATGAGCCAGATGACAGCTTATGGGTCAGGATTAGGTGGAGGACCAACATAGGTGACATTGTTGTGGGCGTCTGCTGCAGACTATCTGATCAGGAAGAAGTAGATAAGGCCTTTTTCAGATAACTGGAAGAAGCCTCATATTCGAAGGCCCTGATCCTCTTGAAGGGCTTACGCCACCCTGCTATTTGCTGGAGGGACAACACAGCAGGGCACAAGCAATCCAGGAGGTTTCTGGAGTGTATTGATAACAACATCCTGACACAGGTGATTGAGGAGGCCAACAATGGGAGATGCTCTGATGGACCTGACAGCTACAAACAAGGAAGAACTGGTCAGAGGGGTGAAGGCTGCAGGCAGCCTTGGCTGCAGTGACCATGAGAAGGTGGAGTTCAGGATCCTGCGGAGGGATATAGGAGGGAATAAGGCAAGAAGCAGGATCACAACCCTGAATTTCAGGAGAACAGACTTTGGCCTGTTCAGGGACCTGCTTGGAAGAATCTCAGCCCTGGAGAGAAGAGGGGTCCAGGAGGGCTGGTTAATATTCGAGGATCATCTCCTCCAAGCTCAGGAATGGTCCATTCTGACAAGCAGGAAGTTGAGCAAAGGTGGCAGGAGACCTGCATGGATGGACACACAGCTCCCCACTCAACTCAGAAATAAACAGGAAGTGTACAAGAGGTGGAAGCCGGCCACTCTTGGTTACCTTCAACGATTGCAGTACCTGAAGGAGGTTCCTGAGGACTGGAAAAAAGCAAGTGTCACTCCTACCTTCAAGGAGAAGGATCTGGGGCATTTACAGGCTAGTCAGCCACACCTTGATTCCTAGGAAGGTCATGGAACAGATCCTCCTGGAAACCACTTCCACACACATGAGGGCCAAGAAGGTCATTGGGAGTACTCAGCATGGATTATGAAGAGAAAAAAAATCATGCTTAACCAACATGGGAGGTTAGTTACAAAAATGGGAGGAGCAGTTAACACACCAGAGGGCTGCACTGCCATTCAGAGGGACCTTGACAGGCTGGAGAAACAGGCAGAGAACCACCTCAAAGTTTAGCAAAGACCTGCACCCAGAGAGGAATAGCCCCATGCACCACTACATGACTGGCTAGAAAGCAGCTTTGCAGAAAAGGACCTGCCATTCTGCTGGACAATAAACATGAGGCAACGATGTGCCCTTCTGACAAAGAATATCCCAACAGCATTCTGGACTGCACTAGGAAACACACTGCCAACAGATTGACGGAGGTCATCCTTCCCCTCCACTCAGCATTGGTGAGACATATAAAGTGCTGTGTCCAGTGCTGGGCTCCCCAGTATGAGACAGACATGGACATACTGGAGCGAGACCAGCAAAGGGCCATTAAGATGATGAAGGGATTGGAGCATCTGTCACAACAAAGAGAGGCTGAGAGAGCTGGGTCTGTTCAGCCTGGAAAGGAGAAGGCTCGGGGGGGGGGGGAATCTTATCCATGTGTATAAATATCTGATGAGAGGCATAAAGAAAATGGAGCCAGACTCTTCTCAGTGGTATGCAGGGACAGGACAAAGGCAATGGGCACAAGTAAAAAGTCAGGAAATTCCACCTGAGCACAGGAAAATACTTTTTACTGTAAGGATAATCCAACAGGTTAGGCACAGTCCTGGGGAGCCTGCTCTAAGTGATCCTGCTTTGAGCAGGGGGGCTGGACTAGGCAATCTGCTCAGGTCCATTCCAACCTCAACTATTCTATGAGTTTAAATGTCAGTCTTTGCATTAAAAAAAAAAAAAGAGAGAGAGAGAGAGAAAGAGAGAGAAACAAACAAGATAGGGCAGGAATATATTCTTACTCACTGACACTGCTTATAATGTTAGTCTCTTTTGCCTACAACTAAATACTCTGCCCATCCTGAAGTAGTGAAAAATCAAGCTATTTTTTATTTGTAAATACATTTTGTCTTTTGGCCTCCCAATATCTGCAAGTTTCTTTAAAAGTTATTTTTTGTTATTGCAATGATTGATAATCATTGTGTTCAAAAAGCACAGGTTTATCACTTTAACATTAGAAACAAGTCACATACCTGGAATTAGTCACTTATTATCAGTTGTTAATCAAAGTATCTTACTACTGGATTTCTTTGAACTACAAATTTGTTTTTAATAAAAAGAAATGGGGAAAAGAACCAAGTAACAGCATGTCTAAGTACTCTGCTGTTTTTCATCCAAGCAGGGAGGAGCCAATAGGGAATCTAAAGCTTCTGCAGCCTTCCTAAAAATACTATGAAGGTAATTTGTGAACTCTCTGCATCTATACTACATAATTTTGAAAACGATTATTACTCCAGAGAGCAACATCCACTGACAAATATCCATAAAATTTCAGAGAAATTGAGTTGAAATTAAAGAAAAAGTATCTGAAATTCTCTTTTCTCAGTTAACTTTTAGCTACAACAGCAAATCTCTGATGGCATGTTAACGTGGTCGTATCTCACAGGCCACCTAAAAATACACAAAATTGATAAAACCACAGAAAAATAGGTACGTTGTTTTAAATATAAGTACACACATTGCTTTGGACATGCATTTCAATGTTTGGAACAGTGTGGTTAGGCAGCACGGGAGTACGGGTTGTGCTAAGAGAATATTTGAATTTAATTGTGTATTAAGGCCAGGACCTGAGCTGGAACATATTTAGTCAGTTCTTCTCCCCCCCCCACCCCAAAAAAAGTGTCTTGTTTCAATAGATTATAATTATAATGATTAAAACTGTAGACCTACAACCATTTTTTTCTCCATTTGTAACCACATAAGGTCAATCCAGAAAGAACAGTATCAGCATTTTGTTTTTACTTTCAAGAAAGAGTAAGAATAAAATTGATCCGGTGGTTATTTCAATACCCATAATAGCAGCAGACCCCCAAATCCCCAAAATGAAAGTCATCTATTTAGTATTTTTGCAATTAAACCCCAAAATTTTATAATTACAAGATAATAACTTCAAGGCACAACAAAACACATGTTAACATAGTGAGTTATTACTCACTTTATTGTTATAACCCAGGAAGAACATGATTGAATAGATGCTGAAGCACTTCTGTAAGATCTAGTACAAATATGGGATACAGAACTTCTCTCTATTGTATTTTTTTTCCCATGAGGACATAATAATTCTGTTTCTCTAAATAAGAAACATTAATTTGTAAATCATAGAACCACAGAATCCGATTATAAACCACGTCTGGTTGACAACTCATATGGGAAAATGCAGTTAGGCAATGTTTGCAGCTACCATTTTTCGAGCTGGCCCAGGACAAGATCAGGCCAGACCATGTTAACAATTTGATAGTACAGATATGCAACTTCCATATCCTGAGGGACATTCCCTGGCAATATATAACTTACTAGTTTAGACATTTCCCACAGTCCTGAAAAGATGAGTGGTGCTTGGGTCAGAATCCTCTGCAATTCACCAGATAAATCCAGAAGCATTAACATAAGTAGTCATGTGGACATGTTATCATAGGATAACAAATTACTGCATACCAGCTACTTGTCATAGCTACCCAGGTGACACACTTACCCCCACTTTTTTGTGGAAGCTAAACTACTTGAGCCACCCACCATGCATTTGCCATGGCGCAGTGCTAGGATAGAAGCACTCAGAGAGAGCAGAGCTCTTAACAAGCAATAACTTGGGACCCTACAGTAACTCCTGCATGTCAAAGCCGTTGGATTCTAGGCAGCTTTTCCCTCTTCAAAACATCCACCTTTTGCTATTTCTTTTTTGTACTACTTGCAAAGGCCTCCCTATTTTTACATTTTATTTATTTTTCCTAATGAACTTGAGTTTCTCTCTTTCTAAGATGAAAGCCAGCTGCCAGGCATCAGCTCTAAGGGACTTGCCCATAACACAAATCCTATTGCTTCCTGTTAAAAGGCTAGACATCTGAGCTGGAGATATGATGAGAAAATCTGGAAAGGAAAGACATAAGATCAAAACTTTCATTCAATGCAATGACCCTTCTTAACACAGTACTTACAGAACTGGGGGGCGGGGGGAATGAAAGGGATTTTCTGGCTGCAAACTCAGTAAATGCATCACAGACTTTTGTTATAGACTAACTGTGGCTGAGTGCAAAAAGAGGAGCACAGGTGAGAAAGCTGCAGGGCCCTTTACAAGCTGATGCTTCCCCCCCCCGCCCCCTTTCTCCAATGTTTAACAACTATTTTCATCATGCTAGTGTTGTCTTGACCAGGAGCAACTTGCACTGTTCATATTTTGTATTATATTGTTATCTTAAGCCTCTGTTGCATTATACCCATGTACACACACACAAGCAAACTACGAAGTTTTCTGATGAGGTTCTCACCAACTGAAAGGCACTGCACTACTACACAATACTACAAGATAGAGGGCACATTCTTCCTCTTCTTTTGAAGATCTGTCATAGACCACTGAGCCTCCAAAAATATTAACTAGCAAATTATTATAAAATAGGAAACATTAGTTTCCAACATACCCCTAAGAAGAAAGAAAACACCTCTGGAGAAAACATGAAGTACCAAAAATTTTTTCATGGCAAAAGTGAAAAACATTTGAGTTTAATCTCCTATTAAAAGCATATTATACATTTGTAAAAAGGAAAAAGATGATTCAAGTCAACATGAATTCAGAAATAATAGTTTGACTTGAGTCTTAAGAACCTCAAGATTCAGGCTTACATGACTGTCTACCCTTTAAAACAGTATGGTTATTGCAAATATCACAGATGAGCAGCACCATATGGGAATTAAGGAAGCTACTTACTGTAATAAACTGTACTTACGCACCAACAACTACTTCAGCTTAGCTGTTAAAAGACTTCTCCCAGAAAATTAAAAAAAAAAAATACAGGCCTTATCTACATACATGACTTGTGATAATCCAGTGATTTGTAGATGCTATCCAAAAAAGTGGGTGGGTGCTTCCCAAGCTGTCAGTAGTTCTCCTGCAGTTGAGACAAAACTGCTTGGTTGTCCGTGAACCATGCTAATTCTAGCCACCATTATTCCCCATGGTACTTCTCTCTGGTACCTCTTTGGTTGTCTTCCCAAGCAGGAAAATGAGGTAGCTGCATTTCTTAGAATTTTTAATAAAATAATCCTAAACATCTGGATGTGCATGAGGAAGGACAAGAAGGGAAAGGAAAGAAGGGTAGAGGAATACTATTAATCTCATTTTACAAAAGGAGAGCTGAAGTACAGAAGAGTTAAAACCACATGAGAAAAGCATGGTAGAGCAGGAATGAAAATACGTACCTTTCAAGCCCACAACTAATATTGTAATGACTGCACTATATTTCTTGTACCATTAATGACAAACTCCTGACCCTGCTCCTGAGGGGTCAAGTACATACAATAGTACGGAAAAATACAGTAAAAGTACCTTTCAGTATAGTACAAATACAATAAAGTGCCTTTCCAATACTTTTAAATGTAAGCTCAGTGAAAACTGTGTTCCACAATCACATTTAACATTTAATAAAATCAGATTCTGCTTAAAAGCACATCAATAGGTAACAACGAACAACTTTGTTCAGAAAATCCTTTAAATGAAATTGTCTGTTCTGTCATCCAGGCCTCACTTGTTTAGCACAGGTTGCTCGTAAAGCATCTTGCTATTCAGACTCAATTACCCCTGCATGCAGTTACTGTCTCATTGAAGGACTTCTTCAGTAAAAGCTTTTCAAGACTTACTTGTATTCAATTACTAAAACCATGGATTACATCCTTCCTCTGTTACAGGAGGAATTCAGAGACACTCACCAACCCATAACATTCAGATTCAGAGCTCTGCATATGTCTTAAGGAGTCACCATATTGTGCATATGTGCATAAGTTAATAAAAAAGAATTAAAGACAAAACCTGGAAGGCTTTATGCACCATCTAAAATCAGAATTAATGAACGTTTTAGTACATGTCTGAGATGGATTCAAGTTTAAAGTCAACCACACAGTTTACTGCTAAAATACTTAAACCATGACAACAATTATATTAACAACTTTGCAATTAGTTGGGATATATTAAATTCCAAAGATTTCTGTTAGATTTGGAAAAGATTTTTGTAATCAAAACTGTCAGACATAAGCATATGCTACACATATGAATTGATCAACTTTATCCAGGTTTTCTTTATAATATAATGCATTTTAAAGATGGTGTACAAGTTGAGGGGAGGGAGGCTTTACTACTTTTTAGAATGCATCGTTGCACCTTTTGTTTCCTTCCACAGAATTGTGAAATTCTAAAGATGACAAACTACAGGGACATTTTTTAAACAAACTTTGTCAGGATGCTTCTTCATTGTTAAGTTCTGCTTAACTAATTCTAGCCTATTCGCCACACTTTCTTCTCTGAGCCATTACCATAATAAAACTTGGTGACATTTAGAGTCAAGGAAACCCATCTGCTAACATATGGATAGCTAGTCTCTTTGACAGGCTAATTTTTATCAAGGACAGCAGAAGAAATGATCTCTCACTAACACCACATATATCACAAATGAGATCAGCCTGTGCTTTTCATTATTCTACACTGATTGCATTTGGAAAGGAAAATGTACTGTTGCATTAACACACCCCATTGTTTGTCAACACCATTTGTAATTGTAAACTCAGAAAAAAGTACATAAGGAAAAAGCAATTTCTTATGGGATCAGAGAAAAGGAGTGGAGGATGACTCAAGCTGATACACTCAGATTTATAACTTTTTTCTTATGTTTTAATTTAAAGAGGCAATTCATATTTAATTTACATGTTTAAAAGTTTAGAAGAGATGAAAGTACACTTTTTTAGTCAATAATGGGCCCATGTCCTAGCATGGCCTATTGGCACACTCCAGCAATACTATGAAGCCTATAGGTTGGGTACCAAAGGTAAATCTTCACACAACTATAGAGTAGCTCCAGACCTGAGAGTCTGCACAATGCGGAAAGATAAGAGCTTTGTAAATTCCATAAAGTACTACACAGACAACAGAGAAACATGGTAACGCAGTGGAACAAGGTGGAAGAGTTATTGAACAATTCTTCCTATCACCACCACCGGGAGGCAGAGTTCCTCCCCCGGGGCAGCCCTGGGGTCGGGGCAGTGCCGGACTCCCCACATAGGCCCCCCATTTCCCTTGACCCATGCCAGCACATCACCCGCACTTTTAAGAAAGCAAAATAGGATTTAAAAATATACAACATACAACAATCCTACATACAATAGGATTTAAAAACAAAAACATACACATGCTCAGCTCCATGTATATAGCCATAGGCAGATCTACAAGGGCATAGCCTTATCTACAGGGCACATTTTAATTTAATACATTTATTCTTTCTATGATACCATTAACTTATCCTAAAGTGAACAGTGACAAAACCCGAAGCGGGATTTTCTTCTGCCTCACACATCAGAATTGTTACCCAGTTTCAGTTACAAAAGCATCTGCACCTCATTTCTAAAGCATCAAGTATCCACACTAAGTGTTAAAATTAGTACTTCCAAAAATCATAAAAAGTGTTTCTTTTCTTTACATTATTTATGTAATTACATTATTTATGTCACCTCTACAGTGCGACATAAATAATGTAAAGGAAAACAGCTTAATTGTCAGGTCCCACAGCAAGTCTATTTAATCAGTATCTGGAGGGGGGAATTCAACAACAACAACAACAACAACAACGACAACGACAACAACTTGAAGGCCTGGCAGATCCCTGAGCTCACCCTCGCACACAGGATGGAAACGAAGGACTGCAGCCCTTCAAACAAAACAGCGAGCCGAAGGCCACAGTCCAAGCAGTAGC
Organism: Dromaius novaehollandiae; assembly: GCF_036370855.1. NCBI lineage: Eukaryota > Metazoa > Chordata > Aves > Casuariiformes > Dromaiidae > Dromaius > Dromaius novaehollandiae. The sequence goes on along the minus strand of NC_088101.1, from coordinate 78,396,170 downwards.
ACAAACATTCAAGATGTAAGATACAACCAAGATGGTCCAGGAATTTGATACTATTGCTTCAAAAGATACTAGCCTCCAGGTGACACTATTTTTTCTTTTTAATTATCTTTCATTACTCCTGTTGTTAAAAATGTTAGATACCTATCTACAAGTTATTTTACACCCTTTCCCCTGTTCAAACAGTGGGATACAATGTGTTTACGAATTTTTCCTTCCTAGTACACTAGGTGGCCTTTCAGCTGAAACTGTTCTCTACTAACAGATAAAACTACCAAAAAATCAAATTCTAGGCACAACGGTGAAGCCAAGTCAAAAGACCTAGTAGGAGAATTTTGTACCAATCCAACCTATTGTAACCATGAATAAGAAACTTGCCATTTCTTCTACCTGCCTTTTTAACCCATATGACAGCTGTGACAGGAATAACCTTTGCATAAACTAAGCAAAATGCCGCGTCTATAATGCAGCAAATATCTTGCATTATGACAAATTCAAAGTAGATGAGAAATTCAGGAACTATGAGGGACTTCAGAACATAGGCAATTTTTAGCAAGAGAAATACAGATCTGCAATACTTAATTGAAAAGACTGTAGAGAACTGCTGATGCAATTTCCCTTCCTTTCCAAGGTGATACTTACTTTTAAAAAGACACTGTTTGAAACATTCTGAAATACTTGAAATATCAGTTCTGTAACATGGTACATATTCAAGTTGAAAGCACCTCAAGTGGTCAAATAATATTTGAGAATACTGACATAAGTTCTAGATATAATGAAATAAGCACAAATGAAATAAACCCCGATCATATGGAGAAAGACCAATATTTCAGTGCAAATATGCAATAATTATTAATAATAATAGTTATTAATAATTACTTTGTTTCCAGGCTACTGAACATTGTTGTCTCTGCATAAGTTGTTGCAGAACTTCTGGATCCCCCCATAGTAAACACGCTAAGTTTAACCCTGGAATTCAATTCAGTATGCTAATACTTGCTAAAGGAAAGTGAAGACACTGCACTTCTTTTTGAATCAGTTCTTCATGGGAAAAATGACAGTAAAAGCCCACTAGCAAAACTGCTGTGAGAATAAATGCATTAAAAACTGTTTAAATCCTCCTGGGGGATCAAATACAGTACAAATCTATATTTTTAAGTTTAGTTCAAACTGAGATCACACTTTATGGCTGCTCACATGAGGAAAAACTACATAAAGGGTGGTTGGGATCATGTCTGTTTCTCTCACGGTCATCAGTGGGATGCTAAAGAATAAATAGTACAAACAAGAAAACCCCATATATCCGGAAATAGGAACAACACAAGACAGGGACAAATACAGCAAATAACGTAGCCAAGTATCCTAGTGAGGAGAAAAAAAACCCACAAGAACAAGGTACGACTTCATTAAAAAGCATTTTCTGTTCTCATGGGGCCTCCTGCACTCATATTAACTTTAACGATCTGGTACCTTCAATCTACAATTTGACAATAGCCTTAAGACACTGGAAACCTTGTTTTAGAGCTAAAAGTCAGCCCCCAAGATAAAATACAATAAACATGTATGAGTAAGGTAAATGCCATTAAAGCAAGTGGTTCATGAGAGAAGGACAAGAGAAATGAAATAGAAAAATATTTCTAAACGATTTAGTACCAAAAATGTTAAACGATGTTTTCCAGGCTTTAGAAGGCAGACTGGTTTGAATCCCTCCTCATACAATCTTATCCCTTCTCTCACACATTGCTTTCTGTATTAACAGAATACAAAATGTTAAAAACTGAAGACCAAGCACAGTTGTGTTTAAATTATAGTTTCTTGAGAAAAGTCTTGCTTCTAACATAAAAAACTGCATTTGGTCCTATTTGGAATTAGTACAGTAATAACTAGGGCTTTTACTGCTGTTTTGAAAATGGCCTTATGCCAGTATGCCATCAAACACTAGAATCAAGCAGGTTTTGAACAAATATGCCCTCCATCCACATTCCCAAAGTCATGATTACCTTAAACACTGGCAGCTTTTGACTGACTGACATAGCAGTCAGATTTGATTTGTATTTGGAGTTTTCTCCCAAGAGTCACGGACACGCAAATCATTTTACTGTTAAATGATATACACAGACCTAAAATTATGCCAAATGTTAGCCATTACGCCATAGTTAGCCTAAAGCATTGCCAATCAGCTGCACTTTCAAAATGGGACTATTCAAAGCTGGTCTCCCATACACGTTGCAAAGTAAAGCAGCATGCTGATCTCAGTGAGTAGTTTTATATTCTCCTGTTTTATAATCTCTTACATAATTACAGGAATTTATTAGAATGTGTATTTATTTTTTTCTAGGCATATTCTTAAACTAGCAAAGGCTGGCACTGATCATTTTTGTGCGTGTTCACTGAATGATGTGTCAAATATGCCATTTGAGATTTTAAATTTCTACCCTCACAGTTTAAATTATTAGCCTTCAGAAACCTGTATGCAGATTTATAAGTGCTGTCTGAAAAATTCACTTGAGCAGCTTTAAAATACTCAAAAGGAGACAGCACATCTGCCTGTGACAAGCTGCTGAAAACCAGGCAGCAAGCCAAACACGCTGAAGTTCTAGACTAGCAAAAGCAGACAAAATCTTGAACAGCTGTAAACAGCAAAGGAAGAATTGCTTTTAACATTAAAGAAATACAAAAGGCTGAGATAAGCATACACAGTTTGCTCCTTGAAGTTTACCAAAGAGATAACAGGGGCACAACTAATCTAGTCCATAATGATGTGTTACTGTTTATTGTTATTTTATTAACAGAGATACACATTTGAGGTTTTTTTAATTATATTAGATATTTTAAAAGATGGCAAGTGCTTCAGTGACTTGCAAAATTAAATTGATCCTCCTGTCAGGAATCAACTATGCAAGTTCAAAGGAGAAAAAACAGATAGAGCAAACCTTTAAAGGAAGGAAGGACAACAAACATTAGGCTTTAGGATTCCTCTGTTTTTGAGGGATCATAACTTGATCTTTCCCTGAGATTTTAACTGTCGTCATGGTTTGGGGGTTGTTTTTCTTTTAAGGGCTGGAAGAAGAGTTTGACAACAAGAATGGTACTGATATTATAGCAATGAAAAGTAGAAAATAAAGATAGTGAAAAAGGCTTGTCAGGCTAGAGGTAGACAAATGGAGACAAGCAGAGGGGAAAGGTACAGGAAACTGAGTGTGGAATTAACTCTGAAAGATGTGTTTATAACTCCTGGTAAAAGCAGAAAGCGAAAAATAAGCAAACTCAAAATGAAGCCTGATTTTAATAGCTGAAAGAAAGCCAAAGCATTTCAAGAAGTGAAGTGAAGAGAATGAGAGCATCACATCTTTTAATAACAAGGATATAAAACTCAAAAGGCTATTTCCAGGAATAAAATAAGTAAAACGCTTTTTGATTACGCTGCATTAAAAAAAATCTCAAAATAGAAAGATTTGAGTGAGAGAATAAGCTTTCAGAGAAATTTTACATGCAAAATCCCATGTTTTCAGCCACTCAAAACAGTGTTCATCTGTAAGACTTTCTTCCACATAATGTAGTTGAGCACGTTTTCCTTATGACAGAACGCTGCCAAATCCTACATGATTGAAGTCAAGGGGGAAAAAAACCCACAAAACAAGAAATAAAACACAATCTTCAAGTTCCTTCTCTCTTAATGTGCGATATCAGATGTCAGGCTGCATGGCAGTCAAGGGACCATACATGAGAAAGATTCAGGGCATGCCTTGGGGCTGTTTCAGGATGGTACCACAGCTCCCAAGGGCAGCACAGCGCAACAGGCTCCTCTCTGAACTGCACCCCTACATGTCACAAGGTTTGGGAGAGTAAGACACAGCACAGCACAGGCAAAATGGAGCACAAAGAATCCCCCATTTGCATGAACCTGACATTCAAAGGGTGTGAACTCTGCATAATATAAAATATTGACTCTGAAAGAAGCCTAGCGCTGTGAGATTGGAAAAAGCTGATCATGCAGCTGAAGGATACCACTTGCAAGGTTCAGTTTCTGACAACTACATCTGAACAGGTCTGGCAGTGTTAATCACAAGACCAGGCAATAAGCTAGCTCTCAGATACACAGCCTGACCTCCCCTCTGTTTCCTGGCGCGTCCGTGGCACTGACAACGTCCCGTGCCATTGCTACGCGAGGCTGACTGCAGCACCGGGCGAGCGCAGCAGAGCAGGGTCGAGGGAGATGTGCAAGCTGCAAGTTCCACCATACAAATGCCTAGTGACAGGGAACATCCACAGGAGGAACCTGCACTCAATAATTCACTTCCCCTGTCAGTCTGAAACAAGTCAAGCATGATCTCCTGCAAACTGTATAAGCCCACCAAGTTTTTGGTTGCTCTTTTTTTGTTATTGTTTTCTTCTCTTTAAAAGACTGGGCGGTATTTAAGAGGCTGCTACACTGTTGTTCTGCATATCCTCCCTTCCTCTTATTTTGGTCATGGAAGAATTTGTTACTGAAAACGTCATACACACTCTCTTCTTCATATTTGGGTAAGTGTTATAAATTGTAACTAGTGTCCATTTAGAATATAAAAGCAGCAGCTTATCCAAGCTGATTGACAACTAGAAGGAACAGGGAACTGCTTGGTTATCACAGAGAAACAAGTAGGTGACAGAGGGAAGCAAAATGGTGATTTGGCATTAAAAATAAGCATCATCTAATTTAATTTGTGTCTGCTAAGCAATGAACCACTGAAGAATGCTCTTTTGAAAGTCGTTCTGCTTCAAGACAAATTATTTTAGCTTGGGTGTCATGGGAAACAATGTAGCTTAAAGTGCCACAGTAGAAATAAAGATAACATTTATATCTTTCCCCATTATATAACAGATGCTGACAAACTAATTTTTCCCATTGATCATCACGGGTTTGCGCTGAGTCTATCTTCTGTCAACATAAGAACCAGGCCTGTAATGACACTGAGAAATGCAACTTAAGTCACCATGGGTAGTGTTCAACCCTGCTCAAAGAGAAACCAGGAGCTATCATCAGCCTAAAGACTTGATGGAAAGAAACCAGAGTTCATATCACCAGCTGTCATGAAACCATGTTTAAATGGCACATTTCCCTAATGGCAACTACATGCAATGTAATACTTAACTGTATCTATGAGGTACAAGTTACATTTCTTTTATATTTTTATTTTATATATATATAAATAAAATTACATTAAATACATTTTAAGGTGCTTTAGGGAGCTAAAATTAAATCATTCGAACACCACCCCAAAGCAACATGAAGTAACTGAAACACTAAACGCCACAAAACCAGTAATTGTAACAAATACTAACTCAACCAAAATTTGAAAGGTGGCACTCAGTTCCCACAGGCCATTGCCCTGCAGGTTTTGGATACTATGCATTAAGTTGCAGGGGCCGGTATCGTAAGTACCTGAGGGAACAAGCAGAAGTCACCAAAAATTTTTTGGAAGACAAGTTTCCCAAGTAAAAACACAAAAAGGTTTGCTATAGAGAATAACTAGGCACTCAGGCGCTCAAAGCAAACAACGCACAAGGACATACAGAACTACCAGTTGGTCTTTCTTTCCTATCTTTCTGCATGTTTAGACATGATGAACAAAGTGCTGACAGGAATTTCTGATTGGTATATTTGTCCATTAAAAAGCCCTAAATTCTTGTCTTTACATGAAAGAGGTTACGAACATATATCTTTATCATCCCCTAGCCTCCAAAATTTGGTGCAGATTAAAATATACTGGAAACACTGCAAAGCAGATTCTCTCAATGGTATTAAATGAAATGACTTGGACAATGTGTCACTTCTAGGAACTACCGTAACAGTAACATCTTAATACCAGCATTACTAGTACAATACAAGATACTAGAGAATTTGACTATTTCAGAGAAGAAATTAAACACGCACACAAAAAGTTTTGTCAGTATTTGTAGCTGGATTAAGGGAAATGGGAAAGGTTAAGATGAAGTTCCTACTCAGTCAGCCATCTGAGTTTCACAAGGGCTCTGGGTTTATCTGTTTAAGGAAAAGGACAATATGCAAAACAAGCAAGGTGTCCCTCACTGAAGAGGGGAGCCAGCAATGGCAGTGTCGCCTTACCTGGGCGTCACAGCAGCCACGCAGGTTACAACAACATGGAATACATTCTCTCTCCTGGCTACAGGGACTTGTACGCCCCTCTCCCACTTCCCCAGAAGTCCTCTTCTCGCCCAACCTCTCTACTTCGGGGTGGCTGTAGATTGTACAGGACTTCAAGTATTTGGGTGAGAAAAAGCTTTACTTTTTTCACTCACGCCATCAGGACATAGATACAAGAGATGGCTAGCATGCTAATTAATCCCGTGAGCAAGTTAGCTACAGGCAAGTGTTTTATGACTACATAGCAGGAGAAGAAAAAACATCCAGTTGTTCCTGTCAGGGAGCAGCAGGGCGGAAAGCAAACAGAGCAAGCTGGGTATCGCTGCCTGCCTGCAGAGCACTGACCTTTCAGTAGGAAACGAGACCTCCTACACATGCTGGCGTTCAGTTGGGTATGTGTTCGGAGGTGAACACGCACAGAAAATGAAGGAAGCAGCTTAGGCACCTGTTATGATAGGGAAAAGGGAGGCAGGGGAAAATACTGTAAAATAGACATGTGGTCAGATTAACAAATTCGGATAGCACTGTTTGAGTGACAGTATGAACCCAAACGTAAGGGGGGAAAAAGAAATAGTGTTTGGCAGAGTCAAAGAGACCTAGGACAAGAGCCTGCACAAAGTGTTGTATATACATATGGTTATACAGGAAGGCCATATCATACTGATGCTATGCCAAGAGCATTTGCCAAAAAAACAGATACAGATACGATGTGAAGTCTGCTTAGACACTGAAATGACATAGCTGAGAGAATCAAGGGAGAATTAGCATGGGGGTGAAAAAGATCAAGAAACAAGATAATGGAGAGCTTAAGCAGAAAAATACTGAGAGCTACTGTAGGCACGTAAAGTATTAAGCAATTTAACCGCATCTTTTCAGTGAACTGAGCTGTTAAATAGATACACAAGTAAAAAGGGGGGGGGGGGAAGCAATATGACAAGTCTTTTTTTTTTTTAATACAGTGAATTTTCCTCCTTATAGCTGGATGCAGTGTGCCAAGTTTATTTTCAAAATGCTTTCAGGGCTAAACCTCAGAAAACAGAGCTTTGCAGATGAGAATGCCACCAGTTCCTTTAAAAGTTGGTAGAAGCAGCTATACAGTATCAGGATCCACAAATGAAAAAGCCAGAAATGATAAAATTATTTGATATTGGTGGAGAAATTGGACTGTTCAAAAGGACTAATGCTACCTTATACTAAAGGGTACCTACCACACTATCTGTTAGTGTTAAGGGAATTTCAGGAGTATTTCTATTACGATACTAATGTTTTCAATTTATCACAACCCTCCAGAGCAACCTTCCAAACCAATATTTTTCAGACAGCATCTAAGTCATTTCCCCCATCCCCTTCAAAAAAAAAAAAAAAAAAAAAAAAAAAAAAAAGGCTTAAACAAAAATATTCAGTTATGTTGGAACAAACAGAAAGAGCAAACCATCTCTCCATTTCCTCAGAAAATAATTCTTGAAATGTACAAAAATTACAAACAGTTTTAGCACTAATAATCCTGAACTCAGAGATGAAGCCTGGAATATCCACCTCTGGGAACTGGCAGACAAGTGAATTGCTCCACAGACATCTCTAACTTACAGTGATAGTTACAAGATTTAACAACTTATTCAACTATTTTTTTTAAACTGCACAGAGTAGAAACCACTATGAAGTTGAACTTTATTTTACAGTAATATTTACAGTTTTTCTGCAACATTTATATTCACACTGCCTCTGTAAGGGGAAATCTGCCTGGCATTTGGACTTTACTGAAAGCAATGCATTTGGCAGTTCGCTTTTAAGGTATTATTTATGTTAAAGTTCCAGTTTCCTTACAGGTACTTCAAGTAAATCCAAACCCTTTAACAATAATTAGCACAAATTATTTTGGCACAAGACAAAAAAAAATTTCAACATGTATCAAAATGAGAAGGAACTCATCAGTACTTTAGAGACCGACCTGCTCAAAACAGTAACGCTGGATGGTCAGAAAATTGCTCATACAAATCATGGGGAAATGTTGAAATGCAGTGTATGTGATTTCTGAACAAGCAAATTAAAGTTTAAATCCTTTTAGGGCTAGAATACAAGCCATTTTTATTTTAGAAAAAAAATCCTGCAAGTCCTTATTAGCAGGCAAATTAACTGCAAATTAATGAAACAAAGTCTGGAAAAGTACAGATTACAAAATGTTACAGCGCATGGATTCCTTTTCATGCCATGGAACTCCTCATATCTGTTTGAGACCGGACAAGACTGGCTTTATATACTTGCTGACCACATTCAACAAACAATGTGAGGATTCCAAAAAATGATATTTTTATTTGAACTATGGTGTCATACTTATTTTGCAGCACTAAAGTATTAGCCAGCTTTGCATTTTTTCCCAGGGCTTTTCTTTTGTCCCAGCTGTGTTGTTACTTAAATCGAAAAAAACCCACAAAGTATATGAAGAGCTAAAGAGAGGATTAGAAAAAACACCTCTAATGATGCAATAGTTAAAAGACAGACATGGCCCTCAGCTAACTTAGTTTCTCATGGTTTCAAGTTTGCAGTGTACTAGGCACTATGTCAGAGCTTCAGTGGAGGCAACTTCAGAATTAAAACATTTTTGTGCTCTGTAAGATTGAGATACAGAAGACATTTTCCTGAAACAGCTCCAGCTGATGAAGCTTTATGCAGTTCTTGCTATACAGAAAGCTAAACCAAAGGTGGTCACGGTATTAGTCATGATAAATTCAAACACTGAATCCTTTTCAGTATAGAATTTGACATAATGGATAATCTCACAGACCATCATTTTGTACTTAAATCATTCCAAAATTACAATAATCATGAAACTACAAATTGCTTATAATAGTCAAAACTGGAATAAGTATATGAAATCACCATCCCTCTTGCAAAAAAGCTGCTTATTAAAGTTACTTGTAATGTGCATCATTCAGTCTTCCAAGTTAGCATTTCCTCAAATTTCACATTCAGTGTTTCTAAAAGTAGTCTACTTGTCTAAAATTTTTAACCAAGATGCAAAATCAATGTTATATAAAGCACTCTCTCCTGATATTGATGATGCATAACATGAGTCACCACTTCAAAGCATCCAACACACCACACAATCCACAACCTTTCAAGTGGTGAACAAACCTTACAGCGATTTCTCCAGTCTTGTTTCATATAAGCATCCTCACTTCCCAAGAGCAAATCATAACTTTGTCAGGGGGAAAATAAACTCTATAAGCAGAAATTAGAATTTCTAAACAATACGTTAAGGAAATCAGGCTTGTCGGCCACCATAACAGTGCTCGACCCTAGGTTCCTGCAAGTAAAGTTCAGAGCCAAATCAAAACAAATTAAATAATTAAATTTTAATCACGCATGTGCCATAATTACAGCTCGAGCGGGGTGCCTCCAAAGAGGGACCCTAACATAAACAAATCCTGGGCAATTATACTTTTTTCAACTTACATTTCCCACCCCTCACGCGGTAGTTAGACCAATAGTAATTTTTTGGTCTGGGGTCTCCTGCTCCTCATCGTCATTCTGAGGTAAGCTGTTTTTCTCCTTATTTTTGTTTTTTGCGGTCTCTGATGACGGTTGTACCTCTGTTTTTGTTGGGTCTTACTGTTGTGTCTCAAGGTCCTGAGGAGGAGGAGGAGGTGGTGATTCTAAATCATAACAATTAATACTGCCCCTGCAGTGAGCTAAGGCTTTGTCCCTCAAGGTCCTAATGCCCTGCACTGGTCTTATTTCAAAGCCTTGACACCCTCCCTTTCGGAGTGTGAGACGCAGGAATGCAGACTGCTTGTAACTTCCTTATCTTCCCAGCCTGAACCAGCTCTGAGGCCCTTTTCTTACTGGACTAAGTTCATTATTTTATCTAAGTGCGGCCTAAGGCTTCAGCAAATTTAGCTACTCATGCTAAGCAAGTTTTATATAAGTTGTGCTAAGCAGCTACCTCTAGACAGTTTCAGTTCGCTATTCTTTAACAAATATATAGAACTCCTTTAATTCAATAGACACATGTTTGCCAGACCTATTATTTGAGCTTTTAAAAATAGCCTAGAAAAACACTGAGTTACCAGTGAAATGTTAACCTATCTTTGTTAAATTCTTTGTGAAATTTTTTGTAGTAGCTTTGTTGAATCATCCCATGATCTGTGACAGAAGGGAAAAGAAAAATAAATAAATAAATAAAAAGAGAGTACCAGAGCATCTGAAAGTGTAAGCACACAAACAAGTTACCGCCTGTCATCTGGCCTACGGTAACTGCTGTGCATGCTCTCTGCCAGTGGCAAATGCCAGGCAATTAGAGGTAGGTTTTCACTCAACAGAGCAAAGCTAAATAAAAAACACTTCACTCTTGCCACAGGCTAAGAGTTACCAGACATCTGATGATGTGCAATAACTTGTTGGTATTACCTGGCCCTGAAAAATCTGGAGGGGGAAACTCTTATTTGAAAGGAAAAAAAAAAAAGTTTGAAACAGTTATTCCTGCTCAGGAAACATTCATTCCTGCTAGGCTGCTGACAACTTTGTCAATAAGAAATTGTTTCATTGGGTTTAAAGCACTTACACATCCTATGTGCATGAGCTGTATATACATACACACACGTGATGTCTACTACAGGCGAGCTAGACACGTCCTTCGGCCCACGCAACAAACACCACAAATGTGGAACACGAAGAGCACAGTGCTAACAGGCCACTGATGCGAAATTCTCCTTAGTTGCTCACAGATTCATACCTTACCTTGACTTGTTAACAGTGGCAAGAACTCCCTCCTTTAAAAATATTCCCTAGAAATCATACTGCCAACCTTACAAAAAAATGACCGCTGAGCAGCTAATACACCAAAGCTGCTTATATCTTCTGAGTAACTTACCTGCTTACGCTTCCCCAAAAATATGGGCTCTTAAAGCATATACTGCGAAGAGTGCAAGTAGTATAACATGATACTGGAACTGCTCTAATATGGGAGAAATCTAGAAGTTCAACAATTACATAACTGTACAGCTATAAGTTATATAGCTTACTGGCTAACAATAACTAAGGTTTGGAAAAAGCTGCTGAGTTGAGAGCCCACCTCAAACGTGCATCACAATTTCTCATTTAAGTACTACCTCGTAATCCAGATATGGGTAGAGGGGTGCTTGCATGTGCATGTTTATGTAGAAATGCACTTGACTAAGTCGCAAGAGAAGGGCAGCACTTTGGATTATATTTCCAAACGACGAGAAAGTGAAAGGATGCACAGACCAACTGAAGCAGCTCTGCAAACTGAAGAGCAGAAAGAAGCGAAGGATCACCCTAAACCAGCAGAACAGAGCGAGACAGCGCAGAAGAGAGAAGCCTCAGTGAAGGAAGCAACTCTTAACAGAAAACAATGGATTTACCTTTCCTAGAGAACTACTTCTGCTATCTTTCACCATGAGAAGCACAAATGTGCATTAACTGCATAGTCACGTGTAAGACTTCAGATCAGAGACTAAGCACTAACGACATGTTAAAACTCCCCTCAAGGATCATTTTAGAAGAAAAAGTACAGAGTAACATTACAAATATTCAATCAAAAAGAACTTAAGACATTTTCTTTTTTTCTCTTCTTCAAGAGGAACACTTTCAACTGGAGCCAGGTCACTATTTCTCTTTAGAGTTCCTGTGTCACACTCTGTAAAGATCTTCTCATCTACTGAAGCAAGAGTATAAAACTGTTATCTAGGTATACTAGACTGTCTTTGATAAGTACAGGCTGTGCTGTATGCTGTAGCAGTAATTCTAGTCTTCTATTTAGCCAATTTTAAAAATTTATCAATTACATTTCTCAGCTTTTTTCACATGTTTTACTGGTACACCCATCTGGAAAAGGCACGCGAAACTTTTGGCTCTGAAAAAAGAAAATCTTCAGGTAAATATTGATTTGTGGTAAAACATCATATTAATAACTAATGCTAATACTTTGTTTTTTAATTTACATGAATATGTATAAAGTTGAGGGGGGAGGTTGCCAAAGATTATAATTTTTCACATCCAAGCTTCTATTGGAATTGAGTCAAAACCAGTTACGATAATCATTCACCTTGAAAAAACAACAAGAAGGACCTGGTATGTCAGAACAGAGCTCTGACAACAGCATTAGCACCATGTACATAAAGCGTACCATCAGTTATACAAAAATAGCCCCACCAAAAAGAGGATGTATGAATACATATAAATTGCTGTCAATGGCAGTAATGGCAGTATTGAAATACTTATCTGCAATACATTGACTGTACCAGACTTGACCAGTTCTAGCCACAAAATGTTTTTTGTTTTTTTAACTAAGATTTAAGCAGACATTACCATATTCATCTTTTGTCATAAACAAAACACAGACGGAAAGCTAGTCGAGATCTTAAATATTTCTCTTTGCATTCTAATGTGAATTGATAACTTCAAAATGAGTAACAGGTTAAGCAACGTCCTCTCCTTCTCACCCACTGTTTTCTTGCTTGCTTTCTTCCTCACAAATTTTCCTTCCTCCACCCACTTTTTTTCCCTCTCTGCAATTTCAACTACAACTCAGTTCAATTACAACTTCACTAGAGACATGTGAGGTATAGGAAATAATAATAATAAAAAAAATACTGCAAGGTTAAATCTCTCTATTAACATGAGACCCTGATAACCACCTTAGGAACAGAAACTCTGGATATGCCTGAAGATATAATAATATTTGAAGAATAAAGTTTGTCACTCTCCAGCTCCAAAACTTTTTCCACATAGCAGAAAGAGCAACCCATACCCCCTTCCTGAACAGCCACAAGAACTTCAGCCAACATAACATCCTGAACTTGCAGATGCGAGTGTTCAGCTTCCTTCCACTAGGAAGCAGTGTTAAACCAATGAAAAGGTGGTTGGGATGAAATTACGTGCTCTAGACCACATCCAGTGAAATGGGCAGTATTTATTTCGATATAGCAATCTGGCAAAATTGATGTCATATATAATCTAGTATGACCAGTGTCATACAAAGCATTTAACTCAAGTTCCTTGGCAAACATATGCCAAGGCTTCTACCAGAAGAAATTTGAGAGACTGCAAACTGAAATATCTGTATTAATTCTAGCTACAGAAAGGGAGGAGCAAGTGTGCTATCAGAGGACATGCTCTGGAAGCAGCAGACCTCACCGTACAGTCCAGCAGCATTTGGAACTCAGTACTCTATATCCAAACTGAGTAAGCAATACTTCGAATTAAATGGCCTACACACAGCCAGTGTATCATGGATTCAGTTTCAAATTAAAGAATTTGCCATTATCAGACTTAAAGATAAATAAATAACATTGTGTCAGAAAACTATTCCAGATCTACACTGTGCTACTAATCTAACTTATTCCCATGTAAGAGGAGGAGGACAATGGAATCAACTCCTACAAACATTACCTACTGGTCATCTTAGCTCCTGCATAGATTGCTTTCTGGAGTGAGTAGTTTAGCATTTTTACTTAGTAAAAATAAGTAACAAATCCAGTATACATTAAAATAAAAATGATACTTCAACCTCAGGGATTATCTGAAACTGGAATTAACACTTACATATTTGTGTAACTAAGCTTTTTCATGTTTGTCTTTGTCTCACAAAAATAAGTCTCCCACATGACTGTTTTTCCTTGCTTTCCATACTAAGCCCATAATTATTCATAGCGGTAAGACAGCAATGACAAAAAAAAATTAAAGTGTGTTTGATTGCAGCATAGAGTTCAATAGCTGTCTCAATCCTGCTTTATCTTTAAATATTAAATTAAGGTGTTCTATTTTGCTTTTAGACAAAGTAGATTCAAAAATGTGTTTTTCCTATCAGGATCATTGATAAGTAATGGCAACTAAATCCTTTGAAAAGGATCACAGATTTTTTAAACAACAGAATGTAATACGAAAGGTATCACATCATAACGTTTTTAAGACTAAATCACAGTAACACAAGAGTAGGGGTGGCTCACCACACATACCACTGTTTTTCTGGTACCCAATATTGCTACCGCGGAAAAAACAAAAGCAAAAAATCCAACAACCTCTAAAGTTGCTGTTTCCAACTTGCACCAAAGGAAGGAAGAGACCAGAAAGCACAGCAGCACTCTTCTCTTCCCTTCCCAAACTGTGGAAATCAACATAGCACTGGTATCACCATGATAAGCACACTCTCCAGCAGATAGCGAGATAGCGGCATGACCAGCATGACTGAGATTATGAACCTACTCAAGATCTCCCTTGCTGGCTGTAGCTGAGAGTGCAATGTTCAAGGTTCACAACCAACTGCTGCTTTTCATTTTCCTGTTTTTGCCATAGCTTTGTAATTTGCATGTAGTTCTTTTGTAAGTTTCCTTTTTTCTTCTAAAAATTTAAGAGAACAATGCAAAAAGAGCAAAATGTCTTCAGATTACATAATTTACGGAGACAAATATTCTGCTATTTCTAATCCCATTTAACAGAAGAAATCTGTTAAACAGGACACAGGGCTGGAAGTCCAGATACCTATATCTTTTCCTAGTGTTGTCGCTCACTCACTGAGCGAGCTGCAGCAGTCACTTCCATGGCTCTAAATAAAATTCTCTTTCCTTTCATTTTATGGATTTTTTTTGCTGGAAATGATTAAAATGTTGTTAACAATTAAACTCAAAGGACTTACAATATTTAGCTAAGCACGGTAACAAATTCATCCATAAAACACACCCTGCCCAAGTTTTCTGGCTCCAGAATGCGCTTCTGGTAAGAGATACAAACACCAAGTATGCTACTGAGTCAAAGATTACCAACAATCAGAGGTTTCAATTACCTGGTGAAACACGGTATATTCTCCCCGCCCCCAGCAACAGGACAAACTAAAATTATATCCCAAGCATCGCTATTGGCAGGTACAGAGAGTTTTTCAAAGCCAGGGTCTCTCCCAGGAAAGTGCAGCCTTCTTGAGAAGGACTCAAGGATGGAACTGATATCCCAATTACAACTAAGGTAACAGGCTCCAAGGAGAAGTCATCTTTGAAGTAGGAGGGTGTGGAGGCTTCAGAATGCTGCTAACGCTTGAAACAAAACAATTATACCCACAAAAAGCCTTGATATCAAATAAGAACTGTGGCTGTAGATTCCTGGTTTGGGGAGTAGTTTTTCACACTAGTGCTTCTTGTCATGGTGGCCAACTTGTACAGATGTGAGAAGAGGGGCATGGGGGAAATCAGGAATCATATTCTAGTATAAAAAGCTAACCAAGTCTGACATCTCTACCCAGAATACCTGCACCTTAAAAAACAGTGGAACAGAGCAGAATACTGTAGAAATCTGTATGTGTAAATGAACAGAAGGTGCAAAATGTTTGTCTCAAAAATAACACAAACTAAAATACAAGCAATATCTGATAACTAAGGGCTCACCTAACCAGGTGAGTCAAGAGAGAGAAGACAACTTAGCCAAAGGCATTACATCAGCACACAAATTAAAGCACACTGAACTCTTGTAAGGACACTCCCCCAGGAAAATCGAGCTAAAAAATCAAACAAAGGCAATCTTCTCTGCAAATGGGCATAATGCACTTCAACTTACAAGCATTAATTTCTCACCTTTAGTTAATTTTATCAACTTTGAACGTCCCTGGATAGGCAAGCGCTTAGACACACTAAACAGCATAAAAGAGTGAGCATTAACATCTCAAAAAATCACCTAATAATTGGCAAAACTGCATAACATGTGAAAACATAAGATTTGAGAGTGAAGATCAGAAGTTTTTGCTCCAGAAAGCACAGCATTAAAAACCTATGTAAGGGATACTGCAGTATCTTCCTCAGAAGCCCGCTAACAGTACCGTATCTGCCGGTGGCTACATAAGGCTCTCTTTCTCCAGTAACTAACGTTACACATTATACAAGAACTAAAACCTTCCTTCCCCATATAAGCGCTCCCCCCCCCCCCCCCAGGCCCTTTGCATTAGTGCAAAAATGCAGGTGAACAAGATAAGCCTTCAGTGCATCACATGGGTTTTTGGTGTTGGTTGTTTTTTTAAAAACGAAAGCAGATTTATAAACAGGTTTAACCATGGCCTCTTGGAGTATTCACAAAAAGCAGTCAAAAATTTAATTTTCATAAAACTTACTTGGACTCATTTATTTCCCTTGGGACAGCAAAACTATGATTTCCTTTAACTGATACAGAAAGCATACTATCTCCTATACTCCTAATCTCCTGAAGTACTGGGTTCAGTATTAACACATCAAAACCATACTTTACTTAAGGAGAGCAAGGTTTCTTTGGCTCTCTTAGCCCTAATAAGCCAACTCACTGTGGTTTCACAGTCGGTCTAACCCCACAGTTCCAGTACTGACTTTAGTAATGATAATATAATCTCAGTGAGATATAGTACTTCTCCCTTCATACATTTGAAACATAACACACATTTTTAACAAGTGAAATTCTAATACAGCTGACTGAACACCAGGCAAACAAAGGCCACAGCTATGTGCCTATTATCCCTACATGTTAAGTATAAAGCTGAATAAACTATTCCTTCTAAAATCTTAAAACAGATTTTATTAGGTTGCAGGCAACACTACGGTTATTTTATTTTGCATTTTGGGATACTTTAGAATTCATAAACAAATTTCACAATATCTAAACTGATACACTATCCATTATGCCTTAACAGATGAGAAAAAGAGTTTACCAAAGTTAATTCAGTGATCAAGTCTAAGGACAAAAAAACAGAAACCAAATATTAAAAGTATTTATTAGTTACCTAGTCTGTTTGTAAAGAAAAAAAGATCACAAGGAATACCAATCACATGGTATTCCTTGGCTCCATGATGTGATCTCTGCATATAAAACTCAAACTTGTAGCACTCTTTTATGCTGCCTTGTGAACTTCTGTTAAATGTTACCTTCTAACAAATATGTAACAGTTTGATTTCTGTTCTGCTGTTTTCAACATATCTCCTGCAGAGCAAGTCTGTTAAACAGTGAAAGCAAAGAAGGTTCAAAAACTTTGCAAGACAACATTAACAAAGTCAAGACTTATTTCAAAACTAAAAAGTTATTTAAAGCCTTTGAACTACTGTTGAACAAAGCAAAAGATTCTCTTCACTATGTGAACACACATGCACCAATGGTAGGTTACAGTTACAGCAAACAAGTGATTTTATTTTCCTGTGAAGCCTGGGTTTAGTTGTTCAACAGAAGTATGCTTTGGGTTGTTCTGCATGTCACTCTGATGACAACAGAAAGTTAGGACTAATGCAACCTATAAAGAATGTAGGTGTTTATTTATTTATATAATTATTGTAAGTAATCTTTCACACTCATATAAAGAACCATCCATTGATTCAATTTTTGTGAACAGACTCACTCAGAGCACTGACCGCACCCCAAGAGAGCTGAGCACTAGGGTACTTTCCCATTCAAACACCAGTTCTGCTGTTCATTAAACTTCATTTGTTAAGTCTCCTATGGCTTTGTTTCATGATACCATTCTCTAGCGTCAAATAAGACACAAACTCCACACAAATTTTATGTGCAATTATGCACAGACTTCAAAGAGTTGCCAGTTTAGGGCCAAATAGTCTGCCACAGCCAGTTTAACAAAAACTCCAACTCCTCACAGAATTCACACTTTTTAGAAAACCATTGCTACATTATCAATACAAGAAACCATGAGGAAGACCAAAAAAGGTGAGGTGACCTTAAAATTTACACAAAAGAAACTGCATTAATTATAATTACAATTTCCTTATTTAGCCTATTTTAAAAGCCTCATCTAAAATTCAATTTACAGAAAACCCACCCTGGAGGTTTGACACTTGGGTCAACCAAGTGTGACAGCAACAAGGTTTAAATCAAATTCTGTATTATCAGAACTTGGACACAGCTTTTTTTTTTTAAATAAGCATTAAGGATTTGAAATAGATTTACACAAGAGAACTATTTCTCTAATAATCATCCTATCCTTCCCAATTTTGAAATACCATCCAGTTTCTATTCCTGCATAAACAGTAGTGAAGGTTTAAAGAAAAGGAGACCACATCACAGATCAGTATGCCTCACATCACACTAGGATTTCTTTTCTTTCTGATCAAAGACAGTATTTTTTTCTTAATTCATAACTTCCATAGTGCAAGCATCACTTCAAAACAATTGGATAACACAGCAATTAAGGTTTGGTAGCGTATGCCAGAACAGCCTAACATGTGCAAGAGATGGTAACTAAAAGTCTATTCCTACTAGCAATTTCAAATGCTATATTAAAAACAGTGTTATTTCCACCAGAAGGACTCGACCTGAAATTTCTTGTCTCATTAATACCACATCTAACATCTACTTTTAGAAGACCTCAAAGAGAAAAGTCTAAGTAACTGTTTGGGAGCTTTTTTTGTAAACAATCTTCCCAAAAATGGCTGATTCCAATAGGATCATTCCCATGCATAAGTTAGTAATATTATGTGAATCACCTACAGGTAGTGAAATCTGTCTTGAGATCCAACACCAGCAATCAAGACTTTCTGGTTTCTAGTCCCATATGCAAATTCCAGATTGTTGTTTTAAAACCAGCCACAGCACTAGCTTTAGCTTTTTATGAGAGAAAGCAAAAGAGCATGAATGACTGATGTTGAAGAGTGCACTCCATCTTCAAAGAGAAGCTACAACCCCCTTGAATCTCTAAAATTATTACTTTAAATTGTGGCAACCCTTAATAACTATTAAGAATGATATGACTAACTCACAGAAAATTTGTTGATGCCATGTCCTCTTATATGCTTTCTAGCTAGTTTTCAGATGGCTTACTCACCTCTAGGTGCAAACAGCAACAAAAACTCAGCCAAGATTCACCACAAAATGCTGCGTATTTCAACAGTACAAGCTAACCTACTAAACAAAACAGGACAAGACTTTTTTCCACCAAAGAGCTCTTTGGCATTCATTGGACAAAACCAGAGATTAGCATCTTTTGCCATCAGTCATGCCCCAACTGTGACCAAACCACACTAAAATCTGAGTGTGAGTGGTGAAGAAAGACTGTAGTAGATATGATAGTGGAGGCAACAGGTTACTCAGTGTCTGTGTGCCTGAAAACTCCTAGCATGCTGTGTCCCTCAAACATCAAAAAACAAGCTGTAATTTTAGTCATGTGTGAGCCAGCATATCTAGCTGTACTGCCAGAAGTTTGGGGAGTTTTTTGTTTGTTTTTAAATAAACACCTGTTGTCCTACTTAGTCTCAGATTCCACTCAGCATTATGTAATAGGCTGATGGAAGCTTTAGACATTTCTTAGTCAATAAATCTGGATCTTTTAGTTAGTAGGCTAAAATACGCTGCTACTTCTAAAACTTAAAATTAAGCCTTATCTTATTAGAAAAGTAAATTCAATGATTATCCTGAAGTCATGTTCTAAAAGATGTCCCCACCCCATGGCCAGATTCCAAAATTGAGAAAAAAAAGAACAAAATACAGAACAAAAAAGCCCCAAAACAAAAAATAAACAAACAAACAAAAACAACCACCACCCACATACCACACACACCGAGAAAGGTCATCTCGGAAAACCAAGCCTAACCTTTATTCAAGTTTTAGAGTTTTTTTCTCCCCCTCTTAAAACAGTCAAAAGGGGACAACAGAGGTTTTCAAGCAGCAAGAGAAAGTAACACAGAAGAAGATATTCTACATGGACTGACCTTGTCAACAGCTGGTCTTTAGCACTGCACATTTATCAAGTATCAGCTCTTTGTTCCTAACCAGACAAAAAAAATATATGCTGCTCTTCTGAACAGAAAGGGAAAAGAGAAAAAGGCACAATCTGTCTTTATGAGTACTCTTTGTCTCCATCTGCTGCTCAGGAAAACATTTCAGACAGAAGGAAACATTCCAGGAAAGATTAGTAGAAGTCAGTTTCATCACTAAATCCAGACATTTATGAATCTTAATTTACCTAATATGAACTGTTTATGCAATGCAATATGTTGGCTGCTATCATTTACCAGGCTATGCTACTTATTCAGTTATCCCCTACAGCCATCACTATACCATACCTAGGGATTGATATTATTAAAACAAATATCCAGCAATATGCCAAAGCTGGTATAGCCTCAAAGGCAACATGAAATATCGATATCTACTTTTCTGCAATCTTTGCTACCTGTATTAATTCCACACAGAAACAATTTCATGCAGAGATCCACATATCGAGCTGCCAGAAGCATTTCAAGTAAAAACAAGAACAAACAAAGAACCTGCCTTCAAAAATATTTTACTGATTTTCCAGTGAGATTATAGTTTTAAAACTCTATGTTGAGTTAGTCTCCAGTAACAGACTTCTGTTGCTAAAATATTAATGCTACATTCAAATTCCAACTTGCTCTATTACACTTTTATTAAAACACATTCCTAAAGCCTATTAAAATCTGCACTTAAAAGCTAAATCATAAGATTGCAAAAAGCAGTTTAGGATAACATTTTCAGCTATGCTTCCAAAGATTACCTGGTTGCCTTGCATAAAAACATTGTCTAGTTTTGGATGCATAATACATCCTTCACTAATTCTGATAAGTGAAAAATCCATGTTAAAATTTAGATGTTCCAACTAGAAAGCATTTCTGCAATTTAGGTATTAAGAAACAGAACATGCAAACTAAATTGTTCTTAGACACTGAAATGTTTTGCTTTTACAAGTTATAAGAGTTTCCTTGTAGAGAAGCTAGACTGTTTAGACAACTGTTGACGTGCAACAGTTTTTCAGCTACAGACTACATACTACAGCTAGCGAGGGAATTAGAAAAATAGCTGCTTGCTGAACTATTTAAAAAGTATTTCACGTCCTGTTGCTAGCACACACACTGTCACCTCCACTTAAGATCTGCATTCAGTTTGTGTGCTAAGTGATTTTATAAAGTAATTACTGTATTGGAGACTAATTACCAAGGGAGATTTACACAGTCAATTACTACAGAACACCTTTGAGAATAACTGAAGCTTTTCAATCTCACTGCCGCAGTTCCGACAGTCTCTTTCTGCACAACGCAGTGACTCCAGCTGATGCTATGAAATTGCTGATTGTGGAATACTCAATCAGCTGCACAAGACCTCCTGTGAACTGTGCGGGGCATCATAAAACCGACAGACTAGACAGGCTACTGAAAACAGCTCACGCACAGCAGGTAGATGACAACTTTTACCAAAAAAAAAAAAAAAAAAAAAGAGAGACCGAGAGAGAGAGAGAGAGACAAAGAAAGAGAGAGAGAGAGAGAGACAAAGAAAGAGAGAGAGAGAGAGAGAGACAAAGAAAGAGAGAGAGAGAGAGAGAGACAAAGAAAGAGAGAGAGAGAGAGAGACAAAGAAAGAGAGAGAGAGAGAGAGACAAAGAGAGAGAGAGAGAGAGAGAGACAAAGAGAGAGAGAGAGAGAGAGAGACAAAGAGAGAGAGAGAGAGAGACAAAGAGAGAGAGACCGAGAGAGAGAGAGACCGAGAGAGAGAGAGACCGAGAGAGAGACCAACCAGTAGTTCAAGCATTTCTATACCCAAATACATGAAAAGTTAAATAACCACTGTGCCTACATCCCCACACTCTACGATCTCTTACCGATCTTTTTCCTAGTCACACTGGAGAAAGTTTTATTACAAAAGAGTCCAAGTCAAAGTCTTAGACCAGGTCATGCCTTCCAAAGGCTGGGTATGAAGTCTTATCTCCCGTGAAATAAATGGCAAAATTTCCTTCAACTTCAGCAGGACCAGGATATCACTCCAGACAAACACATATTTCTTAACTGCTTAGCACAGCATAAAGAGTTTTTCGTGACCTCTGCCTACCCTTGCCCCCTGGCACCAGAATCTGAGCTCAGCTCCTGCTATGAAATACAGGTGCTCTCTCAGGTAATAAATATATTTTTCCTCACATCATCTCTATGAGGAAAAGAATTATTGCTTCATTTTAAGCACAGGCTTTGCTTTAAAGTTATAAAAGTCAGAAGTTCAAGCTAGAGGCCAAAACACCAATGAAAGTTGTTGCTTCAGGTGGGTAGATTGCTTTCAGATGAGCATTAGCTAAAGTAATAGTACCACAGTCCAGTGCACTGCATGCACATGTGACCGACTACAGACAGTCCACAGCAGAGCAGAGAACTGCAGGGAGACTTCTTAAACCACAAACAAGATCCTCTTCTCCTGCCACCAATAACTTATAATGCATGTTCTCCTCTCCCTCAAATTCATACCTGTCTACTGAAAAAATAAGTCAAAAATGCAGCAAAGAGAAAGGTAGATGTCAAAAGCAAAAAATTCAGAACACCAGACTTCTGGGCACTCAGTTCCCATCCTGATTTGTAAAGCAACCGAAGTGTCACTTTTGTCTTTTGTCCCTCTTTCATGCACATCCATGAAACAATAATCTGGGATCTCCAGATTCCCAGATATCACATAGCAAGATTATTCTTCTGTTGTACAGAACCGATTCAGACTACTGATTTTCAGAAGTTCTCAGTCCTCCTTAACAATTTCAAAAAAAAGATTACTCAAGCAAACTCTGCTTGAGATATGGAACTTCTGATTTTATTTAACTTCAAAACAAACTGTAATTTGAATCAGATGCAACTGATGAACTATTAAAAACACAGCCTCCTTGGAAATATAGGAAAAGCCAGTTTTTAAGGAGATATGGTAGGGGAAAAAGAGAAAGAAAGAAATGCAAGTTCAGATAACTACTTATTCTCCTACAGATTTGTATTTCCTTAAATTACTAATTGAAAAGCAAGTCAAAAAGAAAAGCAAGTGTAGAAGAGAACTTCCACACTTCTTAGGTGCGCAAGTACTTAAACAGCTTCACCTCCTGCTTGTTGCCTAGAGATTACATCATTTTTTGAGGGCTTGTTTTAATTCTTACCTACTGGACAGTCACTAAAACTAGAATAGGTGAATTAGAATACAAAAGTACAGAAGAACTATAGGTACACTTGCAGACAAATGATTCAAGTTGTATGATATGTGGGTGCTGCAAATCAGAATAATGCTAAAAGAAAAGGATCTGTCAAAGAACTATGACTGGTCTAAGCTTCTTTCAAGTGCTTTAAAGTACCTGTGCAGCAACAACAACAGCAGGGTATTATTGCAACCAGAATCTGTGCAAGCAGCAGCCAAATCTGACCTGGTAATAAGACCACACCAAAGAGGCAGCAGATGGGGTCACTCAGCTCCACGCTTGGCAAGTGGGACTTCTGGGTGCCAAGGGCTTTGAGAACTCCCACTTGGACATAAGATTGCTGGACTGCTGGATGTCAGGTAACTTAGATTAACATATATTTAACTTTGTCACTGATATTAGCCTAAAAGCAACAATCAACTTCTGGTCTTTCTTTTATCTACTCTGCAGTAACCCTTAATAAAGTTATTCCTGCCAAAGATTTAAGTCCTCACTAATTACTGGGAAAAATATAATTATTATAACATTGACTGCAAAAATATGTTTATTAACAGCAATTATTCCAGCCAGGTAAAAACTAAGATGATAATTCAACGGCTATGACCCTGAGCAACCCAACCAAACTTTGAAGCTGGCCCTGCTCCGAGCAGAGGGTTATATACCAGGCGACCTCCAGAGATCCCTTCCAACTTCAATTATGCTATGATAATCAGTCTCCACTCACCAAAAGGAATGGCTTAGGTACAGTATGCAGATGAATTAAAATAATGACAGCACATACATCAGATATGATTCCTTTCACAAAGCAGTTGCATCCAATATTAAGAGACTGCTAGCCTGAGAGGCAAAACAAGCAAGATAGAGAAGACCAACCTTCTCTAAACTGCTCCAATGGCTTTTGATCTGTTAACAATGAGACTAATTAAACTTCTTAAAATGAAGACTGGGCTAGAAAAATGCCCTCCCCCCAAATATTAAGCTAATTATGTGGACTTTTCAAATGGAGATTTGAGATTTTAAAAAAAGCTCTCCAAAATGGATATGTAAATCCATAAAATGAAATATTTAAATCACTTAACCTTGCTGTTTCACTGACCCCAACTGTAAGAAGGAGATCACACTACTGACAACCATTAAATCCCAATGAAGCAGGCAAACGAGCGATTTGGAAGAAAGGAAAAAAGACATGATCCCTGAACAAACTGAAGGTACTAAGAAGGGTCAATTTGATCATTTTTAAAGCATATCAGGAGCAAATTGTGAACAGCATAGACAAAAAATATATCACCAAAACAAAAAGCAAAAACAGAACTATATTTGACTGAAATTTATTGAAGGGAAAACCAGAAGTGAAACCACTTCCATGGATGGGATTAGTACACTATAACTGGGCTAATTCATATCTAAAAGGTGAGCTTCTGCATTTTCTTATGACAAATTGACTATTCGTGCAAACTATAACGCAAGTTTCGCCTCCCATTCTCATATGACTTTTTGCTTGACTTCACTAATTCTTTAGACAAAGCTGCTAGAAATATCAGTTAAAACTCAAAACACAGTTGATGTTCAGGCCAGTGAGAGAATGGAGATACAATAGCAGCTAATCTAGCCACTCTGCATAGTTTGATTTACTCCTCCCTCGGTTACTTTTAACTCAAGCTATACAAGTTCACTACATGAATGAATGCAAAGTAAATATTGTAACTGAGACAAATTCAGACAAGTCTTTAGTGAAAGAGGCCTAAATTGTTCAGGAGCCTTGAGCCGGTCCTATCTAGAAGAGGCTCATCCTTGATAGTCACCTACACAGATGAAGACCAAAAGAGTAAATGTAATAGCTCTGTAGGCCCTTACTAGATTTAGCTAAACTGACACAGGCAATGAAAACAAAGATACTGAGAATTAGAAACCCCAAGAGGAGCCCAGTCACCATCCTGGTGCCTACTCTAACCCACATAAACTCAGCCTTCATTCCAATCACCTATGGTAGTTAAATTACAAGAACGCAGAAATGCCAAGCCATACTGATCCTTCTCTTTTCCTGAAAGAAGTGAGAGATGACAGTTGTGACCATGACAAATACGGCCTGACAACTCTAGCTGTCTTTCCTCAAGAAGTTATTTTGTCTAATTCCTGTTTTTATGAGGAATCTGTCACAAAGTCTTTTATGTCAGGTGAGAAACAATGAACAGAGACAGAAAATATATATAATGATCCTTTCTCCAAGTTTTTCTGCAGACATGACAAAAATACCAACAAAATTATACCTACTAATAGCTGCAAATTTAGATGTTGAAATATACTAAAAGTGATATATTTAAAATGTGATCTTCCAATCCTGGCAAGTTATTTTTCTCCAACCCTCCAACCAGTAAGTTAGCTACAAAGGGAGGAAATATTTGCCAGTCCTCACACACAACAATTCTATAATAAGTGTGAATTTACTAAGACAGAGTAATTAGATTCCGCCTTCAGGCAATTGCTACCACTAGCAGTATTCTGGCACCAACAAAAATTACATTTACAAAAGCTATATGATAACAGGCATACAAACCAATTGTGGCAAATCTTATTTAAAAAGATTTTGTAACACACCTTTTTATTTTTGGAAAACATGTCACCTTTAAAAGAAAGGTTCAGGACGGCTGATGCTGTTCTCAAGAGATAAAAGGACCAGGTGGGAAGACAGAAACAGCCTAAAACCTCTACCTCAAATCATAATACAGTCAATTCCTCCCGATCGCTTCAGGAATTCTAGGGCAGGGGGGATTCACAGAGACTAGATCTGCAGCAATGCAACTCCCCAGCTGAGTAGTCAGCGGAGGACATGTGAGAAAAGCTCTTCAAGTCAGCCCAAAAGCTCAAGTCAGCCCAAAAACAGATGCTCTGAACTGTCTTCTGCAGAAACCTCTTTTGCTCCTTTGATTTAGGAAGGACACCAGCTTCACTAGGCTGAAGTTAAGCTTTGAAAACCTTCCCCAAAACTCTTCCCTTTCCTAGCAAAAGGGGACAATATTCCCACTTCTATGGAAGTGCTGCAAGGCCTACATTACTGCAAATATTCTCAGACTGCTTGCAAAGGAAAAAGACAAAAAGTCACTACAATTTAGTTCCTAAAGCTTTCAGAAAATAATGCTGTTTGAGGTGTGCTGTAAGGCAGCAACACACAGACATTAAAGGTAAGACTGGTAGAGGCAGCAGCAACCCTGCCCCAGGCTCTCCTCATACGTAAACATCTCTAACAGAACTACCTAGTAAAAGACCAAATTCCTGCATTCCTTCTTAATCGATTTTATGAATACCTTCTGGAAACTTCTAAGCTAGTACTACAGTAATATATACAAATAAATAGCTATGCTCTGGACTTCGGCTGCTTTCATTTAAAAAAGGGACAGTCATAACTTTCTCTTCATGGAGCATGCACTTTTTGCTAAAAATAGCCCAAAAGCCTATGCAACTCCTCATGAAAATGGAACCTTTCAGGATGCCATAAATATCTGTTCTAGAAGTCAAACCAGACCACAAGCTAAACTGACAAATGCAGTATTATTCAAAGTATCCAAAGCCAAAGATTCAGTATCAAAGAGCTGATATTTTCCCCAGAAGAATCTTCCCAGTTGCCTCCTCTCTGCCTCTCCCCCTATACTGATGATTCCTCAGGCTCTTCCCTCCCTCCCCCTCCAAAATCTGGTAAGAATACTTAGAATGCAACAGAATCAACATTTTGCAAGGTATACGGTCAGATCATCCAATTCTAGTCACTGAATGAATATGAAAATTAGCTGTTAAAAACTGTCCTCTCTCATTAAAGCATCTGAAAAAAATTGGCCTTTTTATTTTCTGACATTTTTGCATAGAAAAAGAAAATATATTCCTTTACTGCCTTATTCAATGGCTTTGGTTACTTCATGTGCATTTAGGGCATCTCTCAGATCTTCATTTCCCTTCTGCTTTTGGCTTGAGGCAATCTCATTCAATATGAAAGAATGTGCAGGTTTTAATTGTGCTTTGTAAGTTCATGAACCCAAAGCACTGGAAATGTTCATTTCTCTAATATTACAACACGAAGAGTACCAACAAGTTATCTTTAACAAGAAACTCAAGAAGGCCCAGAAAAAGGTGTGTCTTTCGGTGCTGAAAGCAACACAGAAGATTTATCAAATAAACTATTTTTAAAAATCCAAATATTATTCAGACATGTACTACCCAATGAAATTTGCCCTAGAATATTCAAAAAGTGAGCCAGATACCACCTCCTGGAAGAGTAGAGAACACTAACAAAAACTGGAGAATAAAAATCAAAAAAACTCTTTTACCGAGATGAGGAAGGGAGACCAATTCAGAGAATTATGGACAACTTAGCGTAAGCTGATGCCTAGAAAGATATTCAAAAAAACTACTAAAGCATCAGTTTGGAAGTTCAGAAAGGACAGTAAGTTAATAAACTGCCAACATCATTCTGTTGCATCAAAGAAAAATCATACAAAATTAATCTAATTCCCTTCTTCAAAAGTATCTCTGGTCTAGCAAATACAGGAGGAGGAGAAGTACCTGTTTAACTCGCTAGACCTTTTCATGCTGTCCCATTTGACATTTTTAAAAACAAACTAAAGAAACATGATCTAGATAAAATTGCCCTGAGAGAAACTAATTGTGTACCTTAAAGCATATACTATCTGCTGTTAAAACCCAAGTGTGTTTCAAGTGGTGTCATGGGCCTGATTCTATTCAGCTTAAAAAAAAAAAAAAAAAAGTGTGGATAGTCCACTTACGTGGAGATTATATTAAGGCATGGAAGACACTTTGGAATAGAATTTGTGTTAGAATAAACTATCTCAGTTCTGCTGGTGAACTTTACAACTTGCTGACGCCAAAAGCATAATCCCATTTCTCCGATTGCTCCTCCCTCACTTCTGCATACCTGGCTGGCTACCATGAAGTTCCTGCACCAACTTCAGCTCATTGGGCCTTTCCCTGCTAAACTGATTCAGTCAGCTAATCTGGCAAAAAAAATGCTTTCCAAGTAGAGTGGAAAGAGACCAGGTTAGTTCTCCCTACTAACCCCCAAACAGTTTTCTGCAAGGCTGGCTGAGTCAGCTCAGCACAGGCTCCTAACAAATGCCACCGCCAACACTGGGGAAGCAGTGGGAGCGACGCAGAGGGTGAAATGACCACAGTGAGCTGTCAGATTGGGTCAACTGCCTCAGCAAGTAAAGCTCGCAGTCCTAGCAGACCTGATCCAAAAAACAATAGGATAATACTGTACAAAACTGCAAAGAGGAAAGGACTCAAGAAGAAAGAATGTCTAATAAATGAGGAATGCAAAGAAGGTTCAGCTAATTTTAAAATATCATAAACTGAATATAAATCAATGTCATAACACCACAAAAAGCATCATATGTAAGTCACTGTAGATATACATTCTAGTCCATGCAGCACTTTTGATACCTTAGTTGAAGCCCTGTCAATCAAGCTGTATAGAAGAACTACATCTCAAACTGGAGACAGAGCAGAAAAGAACACCAAAAATAAGAGGTTTCAAAAACCACAGCCTATGAAGTTGTTTTGGGAAAGGAGGTGGGGGGTGGAGGGAGGGCAGGGAAGCTTGCTTACTGCAAGGGAGAAAAAGAAAAAAGAAAAGAGAGTAACACTGTTCCAAGCATGAAAAAAGGCTATGAAAGATCTTTTTTTCCTCCCCCAACTCTCTTTGGGATTAAAAAAATAAGAAACTAGATTATTTTGCAGGATAAGTGATTGAGGTTGTGTTGTACAGGAACCAATTGCAAGGCAGAGGAATACCAGATGCTCAAAGAGATGGTGCAAGCTATTTTTATTGCAAGACTTGAAGAACAAGTTAGGCAAACTTAAATCAGGGATGGACTAGGTACATTTGGTATACATTCTGCCTCAGAGCTACAGTGTAAGAATTCTCTTCCAAAGCCAGATTTTTATGACATTAATATTGTAGTATATTATTTGTATCTATTTACAAACTCATGGAGCTCTTACAAAGGTGAAAAGAAAGATCAAAACCCCAGACTTCGGACAAAAACTGCAGCCTCTGTTCAGGGACCTGCTTGGAAGAATCCCATGGGATACACCCCTGAAGAGAACAAGGGTCCGGGAGGGCTGGACCAAGCTCAGGAATGGTCCATCTTGACAAGCAGGAAGTTGAGCAAAGGTTGCAGAAAGCCTGCATGGATGGACAAGCAGCTCCCTGCAACTCAGACGTAAACAGGAAGCATACAAGAGGTGGAAGCAGGGACAGGTGAGCCACAAGGAATGCAGAGACACTGTCCGAGCATGCAGGGATGGGGTTAAGAAAGCCAAGTCCACCTGGAGTTGAATCTGGCAAGGGATGTGTATAAACGATGGGAGGAGGGTGTAAAGAAGATGGAGCCAGACCCTTGTCAGTGGTATCCGGTGGAAGGACAAGAGGCAATGGGCACAATTTGAAATACAAGGTATTCCATTTAGATATAAGAAAATATGCTTTTGGGGGTGATCAAACAGGTTGCCCAGAGAGGCTGTGGCATCTCCATCCTTAGAGATACTCAAAATCCAACTGAACACGATCCTGGGCAGTCTTCGCTAGGTAACCTTGCTTTGAGCAGGAGGGCTGGACTATATAATCTCCACAGGACCTTTCCAACCTCACCCATTCTGTAATTTTTGTGCAGTTACAAATCCACCTATGAGGTACAGAAAGCTACTATATAATATCATTATTCAAAGCCAGGCAATTCTTCCTTTAGAGCCTGGAGAGAGGCTTGCTGAGTTCAGGATTCAGCAGCTCTGTACAACAAACTGAGAATGGGATACAACAAAGGAAAAGGTAACTCGTGCTAAGTCACACTCTCCCTCTGACTAAATCACTCTCAAAAAAGACAGTGAGCACGGTTCAGAGTTGGTTTGATCTTCCTTTTCTCTTCCTTGTATATGTCTTTTCTTGAAGCACGGGTACAAATGTGTTCAAAAGCTTCCAGAGCAACCAGCTTCCTCAAAGCCATTCCTAAGAAAGCAGCTGCAGAGTGTTACTGCATCTCTCAGAGACTCTCAGGATCAGTCACTTGAAAATGGCATGTCAATCAAGATCCACTAGTAAGCAGTATGCATTAATCTCATATCTGTGTTTAATTATTTAATAAAAAATGATATAGTTCCACTTACAGTGACACCTTGCACTGAGACACAGAAAGAATATTCAGGCATAAGGAGAGAAGTTCTAATTCCTCAGTGAGCTAACATAAGCCAATGAAACACTAAAGTTGCTGTAAATAGTGAAAACAACATCTGTACCACCAAAGTAAGCAAGCCAGTTCATTTCATGGAGGTGACTT
Source organism: Dromaius novaehollandiae (assembly GCF_036370855.1). Classification (NCBI taxonomy): domain Eukaryota; kingdom Metazoa; phylum Chordata; class Aves; order Casuariiformes; family Dromaiidae; genus Dromaius; species Dromaius novaehollandiae. The sequence continues at coordinate 78,365,782 of NC_088101.1, read as the reverse complement.
CCTCAATAAGTTAACAAGAAATACATTTTCACTCAAAGAAACTGAAACCAAAAAAAGCTGTGCAATAGCTGCAAGAAAAAGAACTACATACACAAGCTTGATGGTCCCTCTGACACATACAGCCTGTGAAGTCTACAAAAATTTGTCTCTGAACATATGGGGCAGATAAGGAACTCCAAGAGACAGACCTTTCAGTTTTAACATCTTGTAGACCAAACATGCAACTCTTCCTCCCCACTTCCTCTCACATGCCTTTTATGAGCATCTAGAATTGTGCTGTTTATTTCGGATTGTGTACATATGTACTTTCAAGTGCAATGAATTAACTTCATTTAAGACAATTTCCAGGTAATTTGGGATGCGGTAACACAACAGTTTAAAACAATCTTAGTAAAAAGTTGTCATGGATTTGTTCTTTTTACCATGACCCAACATTTCTTTAGAGCTGGCTCCAGACTTGTCTGAGGAGAATCTAAGCTGAATTTGCACAAATGGCAATGGAACAGCAGCCTGGCTAACACCAGGCATTCTTCAAATCAACAGCATGGCCTGTCTTAAAGCTAGAAGACTGGGGACAGTACCCAGCTTCCCTACATGCCGTTCTAAGTCTGCCTAAGCATAACAGAATGTGCCTCAACGAAAGAGGCACAGCCTGACTTGAATGTAAGTATTGTAGATGCCAGAAGAAGAAACATCTTCCAGTGACAGCTAGTAACCAGGAAGACATACCTGGAGGGAAAAGAAAACTCCAGGGGTTCCAACTCTGCAATCACAGCAAAAAAATCAGACTTAAAGTTACAGAAGTCATGACCTTAAGATATCCGCAGTTAAGCTTTAACTTTAGACAGATTGAAACATACAGGGCAACAATTAGACATCTGTCTATGCAAGTATGTTTTGGAGTGCCTGAATAATAAGTGATAGCAGTTAACTGTTGGAGTATCATTCTGTTTGACTCCACACCCCAGTTCCAGAGAAAGCTATATTTCAATGGTTTGGTAAGTATTTTAGGATTAAAGGTACTTGTTTGAAACTTATCGGTCACCTACAATCAATTTCTAGACACATCAGATGATGCCAGGCAAAAATAAATGGCTTTCTGCATTGCATTTAAATATCCTGTATGAAAGTTACAAAAATATCACTTTTACTAAAATAAGGGTGTTCTGCATAGACAATGCAGAGAAGACTCCCATGTGCTTCATGAGCTCTCATTAGTTGCTGTCACAAGATTCTGAAGCAATCTTCTAAAGATACTAAAGACAGACTGAAAAAGCTTCACATGATCCTGGTATATACCTAGTGATATTGATTTAGTAAGATGTTATGAAAAAAATAAAATATTGGTATATGTTAAAAACAGTATTCACCTAGGAAAATAAATCGCAAGATGTTCACAGGTCAGTTAGGCAGTCTTGCACATCATGTGACACATTATTTTGTAGCCTAACTACTGCAGCTCATGAAGTGATAAATTAAGCTGTTGAACAGCAGACTGGGGGGGGGGGAAGTTTGCAAGAAAAACCCCAGAACAAAAGAACAAAAACAAAAAACCCACAGCACTGGCAGTACGCTTGGCCACACTCTTTCCCAATTTGACCTGAAACAACGTCCCAGCACGACACCAATGATTTCTCTATTGCTGAATGGGTAGCTTTCAAGCAACAAGTTACCAAATCTTGGAAACTTGTGATCGCAAGGGAGTAAACGAGCACTTCAAAAGGGGAGTTCTTCTTAAGCTTTTTTCCCCAGTTTATTAAACAGCATTATAATTTGTCATACAGAACTAATTCATGCAATTTGCATTGGACCCGGTATTCTTTACTTTTCAACCTGAACTGCAGTGAACTTACAAAAACTGCCAAGAGCTTTCTTTTCAAGAGTTACACTAGAATAGTAGACACAAAAGGTCTAAAATACGCTAATTAATCATTTTCCCTAAGGATTTGGCATTGTATTTTGATGAGTCTGTAGAACAGTATAAAGTACCTGGATTCTTCCTTTCGGATATTCATGCTGTTACCACCAGAAGCGTACAAAGCTCACTTAAACGAGGCTGCAGAGGGTGCTCCAACACACCTTCTAGACAGTTTCTATTCCATCCCCATGTTCCTCAGAAAAATCATTCATCCATTTTTCAGAGGTAATCAGAATTTGGAAAAAATGCCCTAAAAATAGTTTTAAAGGTAGGTTAAGATTAGACTTCCCTTAATACAGTTTTATCCACAGGTAAAGGTGATGCCAATCACAGAAATTCTTGCTTCCAGCAGATGGGATTCTGAATGGGAATAACATCTAGGGAGACAGCACTTCTCCACAATTTCACCTTTTTCTTGCATCTAAGATATGAGATACCTCAGTGCTCCTCATCGGTCTAACACATTGGAAATCTATTCATGTAGAGTGGGGAAAGCAGGCACACATATATGCAAAAACATATACGGCAATATTGCAGTCCATACTGCTCCACCGTTGCTTAAGTAAAGAACCACCCTAGAAGAAATTTCTGCTGCTTTAAGAATAACTCCTCACAAATAGCAGAACTATTAGTGATTTTGAGTGGTTGCAAAAAGAGCTATAAAGCTCACACATGGAATTCAGTGGCCGATGCAGATAGTGTTTTACAATTCACAAACAATTCACAACAAGATTACCTCTGCTTCTGCATCCCAGACCTTATTTTTATATTTAGGACGGCATTCCCTTACAGATATTTTATTTGCTAGCTTGCAAGCAAAACACAGATAAAAGACTACTGCTCTTTCAGTGAAAATTAAATTAACAAGAATTTGCACTTCTCTCATTTCTTGCAGTTCTCTTAAATCTCTCATTCCAGTAAGTACACAATGAAAAATGTAACATTGTCTGATAATACTACCATTTAAACATATTAATTCTGAGCCAGCTGATGAAAATTAAATAAAGGAAAGGCTTTTAAAACCATTGAAATTAATTGAAAAATGTTGAATTAGCATAATTAGCTGATCATTCACTTTACTGGCTCCAAGATCCAAATTAGAAAATTCTAGGTTTGACAATTCTTGAAATGAACTTGAAATGGAAAACAGACATGCCAAGCAGACAATAGAGCATTAATAACTAAGTTCTTTAATACCTTCACAATTCTTGTTGAAAAGAGCAGCCAGCTCAAAGAGTTAAATAGTTTAAGATTGTGAAAACCCTGCCCTTTCATAGCTCACTTTCGGCTGAATTTTGCTTCCAGCAAATGTTATCTGTGCATTGTCACTGCAAGATAACTTATGTTAACATTTTCTACATGGTCTGTACTTTAGTGTCACCTAAAAATGGTACTAGCTGGGCCTGTGTTTTTACAGCAAAACATTTCGTCACACGTCCTACTGTTAGTCTCATGTATACTTGACCTGGGTTTCAAACTGCTCCCTGCTCGAACGAGGAGCAACAGAAAGAGGCATGTCAAGCGTACAACCTAAATGTTTACATCTTTGGATTAAGGTTTCATTCTATTGATTTATATTATAAATACATCATAAGACATGAACACAAAAGACACTGAAAAATGCAATTTCACAACTGGCATAAGACAATATAAAGACCATGTTGCCACCAAAAGAGGAGATCGCGCTGTCCCTCTCCCTGATCAAGCTGACAACTAACTCTGCTAAACAACATAAAGAAAAAAATAAAATTAGTTTCCAGCTGTGTCAGCAAGCTGACCCAAAGAAAAACAGAGCTGCACAATTTCTAATGTTAACAGTGTGGAGAAGATAAGAGCACATGGCCGGCCAGAAGCTGAAGGACCGGGGACTGTCAAAACTGGCCCTTTCAGCAGAAGCAGTATTGTCTTAGGTTGATTTCAAATTCACGAGAGAAACATACAAAGATCCTCAGTAGGCCATACACTAACACCACCAAAATCAACGACTCCTTTTGCTCAGAAGGGATCATTACCACACAAATATATTTAACCATATCTTACAGTATTTTACAAAACAATTCATTATAATAGACAAGTTGCCTATTAACCAGTAAAAGAAGGGAGTCATAAACAGCATATAAGAGCAGAGTTAGGTAATAAGACTTCTGATATGGAGTCACTATCAACAGACTCATATTCCAGCAAAAGAATTTGTAGCAAGCAAGTTCAAAGGTTGAGTTTAGCCATTCCTGATAACACTTCTAATATAACATTGCAAAGCCTATATACATCACTGATACTAGCATTTTGAAGAGACATTTTCAGTTCATATTTTTTTGGCATTTACCATATCATCAATTTAACTTTACACAAACCAAATTTAACATCTTTAAACAAAATACACCACTCCGATTAAATGAATTTTCTCTACCTTGCACTTAAGGCTCATTGATAGGTATTGTATTGGAAGATCCCCTCCCACACACACACAAATTACAGAAGTGTTTCAGTAGAAGAAAACATTTCTCCCCAGAAGCCTTGTAATGCCAATATACACCAGCGATTTTACCACAAGGGGGGAGATGGGAAAGGCAATAGACAGAACTGACTGAAGGCATAGGAAGTGAGGCATTGGCTTAAACATGATTAATTAATAGTCGAGAATCACTATTACCTATCTCCCATATGTTCTCATTAGTAAGCAAGAATTGGACAGTGAATCTCAACATATGGCAACAGTAAGTTGCACTCCAATCTTTGAATAGCAAAGCACATACAATCTGGTCCTCTGTTTCAGCTGTAAAAACATTATTGTACTGTAACCTAAAAGGAAAAATAATCTCATGTAATGTAGTGGACAGGGAAAAGTGATGAATGAGAGGGGAAAAAAGATGGATAAGAAATCCCCAATCAAGCTTTTTTTGGCTACTGACTTGCATTTGAGGGCACTGAACAAGGTCATCTAACCTTTTTGTCTCAGTCCTCTATTTGAAAGCTACGAAGAATAATCATTTGTACTTGAAAGATGCACAGATGCTGCACAAAAGCTTTTTACATAGACAAACATCCATACATACGTGCATGTGTGTTACATGTGTGGATATATAGAGTATATACATGTATTCTAAGAAAAAAGACCTGAAACCAACCTCACAGCATTTCATTGCTGGACCTGACAGAAAACAGACAACTCCAGGCTTAAGAAGAGATTGTGTTTGGCTTCCTTCCATTAAAACTAACATTTCTGGGATGAAAGGTTGCCACCTATTAACTCTTCAGGAGAACTCATGGCAGCATGAATATATCTCAGATGTACATTTTTGTCTAAGCTGATTAAGCGTAGCTGACTTGACCAGCACTTATTAAGTTTTTTAAACAATGGACTTGTTTCATGTAGGAATCAAAAGCACACTAGGCATCTTCAATTATCTCCATTTATTTGTCAACATCAGAACAGTGTGTATACACACACACACAAAATACCAAGAAATTAACAGGACATTTCTAATGTTGAGTAAAAAAAACCTTTTTCTAATTGTTTACACTGAAAAGTATACCTTGTGGCTTTTTAAAGAGGCATTCACTTAGCATTCATTTTAAAGAGGCATTCAAAGAAGTTGCATCTTTGTTCCATATCTTAAAATGCATTAAAAGATACATGACTTTATAGGAGGAAGTAACACTTTTGTTGGGCTAACAGATACCATAAGAAACATCAAAAAAACTTTTGGACACAGAATATGGTATGACATAGCCTAAGCAAAAATACCAAGCTAAGTGAAAGTTGAAGATATTTGCTCTGGATATAATCTACCTTTCCTCAGAAAATACTCAACCTCATCAACTTCTTAGACAATACAATTACCAAAAATGTTATCAATATACAATAAATCTTTGATCGACATACCTCCACAAAAACTAATCTCCCCAAATCCCTTATATCTGAAGCCAGACCCTTCAAAATGGACACATCAGCTCTGAAGAAAACACTCAGTATGCACTTCAGCATAAAGATAATGAGGCAGTAAACACCTGTAGGCAAGCAGTATGCATTTTTTAATACAGGACACATCAAATAACCCGCCCGCTTTCAATTATTCACTGGTGATCACCACATATCTTCTTATACTGGATCTTAATCCTAAAATTGCAAGATAGCTACGAAATACAAAGGAAGATCACATCTTTAAATAACCCGCTGCTACTTTTAATCTTCAAAAAAGTCAACCAGATCTTGGAAGTAAACTTCCTCAGCATAAATACCAAATTGACAGAAAATAAATAGAAAACATCCTGACACATCTTCGCAATGATGTAATGGGTCAATGGATCCTACACATCCACTTACAAAAATGCAATATATTTTCACCAACAGCACCATACGCCCTTGTAGGAACTACCTGGATGAAACCAAGCAACTGTGTTCAAGGATGAACATGCACCAATCATGGCTGAGGAAAAGGAACAAAGTCAGTTACCAACAATGACCTACACAATACCTTTAAAATACAAGGCAAAATAAGTCATGAATTCAAGACAAGATTTGTTTTTACAACCCTTTACATTTTTTCCCTACTCCTTACATCCTACTAACTCTTCCTTATTCAACAAGGGCTTCCAAGCTGCACCATAAAATGACATTACTTGAACTGTGTCCAGACATTTTTTGTAAGGCTGTCAACTAGATCAGGTATGCTAATCCAGCTTTATAGAAATACTTTACAAAAACATTAAATAATATGTTCAGAAGTGCAGGCACTATATATATACAGAAATCTTGAAAATAAGGTAAAAGCTGACAGTGCTTTGAGAGAATTCATAGGATTTATAAGAAGCATGCTGATATGCTCTTAGTTCAATTGCTGGAGTTTGAGTGCTGTTACCATACAAATAACGTATGGCAATGGAATGCATGCATGCATGCACTCAGCAATGTGAGGTTTCAGCCAAAACACTGGTGCTTACAGGAGACAGAGCAACACACTGATATGAGAGCCCACAGCACTCCTAGAAAAGATTCCTTCATGAGAAACATCCACTCAAAGCCATGTGTAGACAAACATGCAAGACCCCTTTCATGCTCAGCTCTACAGCATCTCTCTAGTGGGAGGAAACAATAAACTGAATAATCTGATTTTCTGCACATCTGATGAACCTCAGAATTTCAAAAAAATGTTTTATACATTAACAGGTTTACAAATGAAGGTGAAAATTAGATGAGCACAAAGTAGAAAAGAGGAACACCCTGAGCATCTGGTTACTATAGTTTCAACCACCTTTAATTCACAGAGGTCAGAGAGCCAGCTGATGGTGGGAATTCCCACCTTCCAGAAAAAGCATCACACCAACTTTCCAAAGAATTCAGTTTTTCACCTAGAGAGTTGGCTGTATTAGTAGCATCTATTTTAAAAGTTCCATGATCCAATGCAGTCTTTTTGGCATTGTCATTCTTTCAAAGAACCCAGGGAGAATGCACTGTGATCCTTAAAAGGTATTTTTTCCTAAATTGCAATAACAAGCATCAGGCGATAGGAAAAGAGGGAATCTCAATATCTAAATTAAATTTCAAAGAGAAAAAGTGGAAGATGGGCAGCAGGACAAAGGACACATTACAGAACACTGATGGATACCTGAAAAAGCTTACCAAAAAAATGCTTACCTCACTAGCATAAAACTTGGCTTTAAGCACCAGTAGTCATTACAGAGGCCAGGAGTACAAATGGATTGAAAAATGATTAGACAGTTTAAGGAAAAAATGTTACCAGGCTATTAAATTATAAGAGTACAACATGCAGTTCAGCAAGCTCCTAAGATGCAGACTACCATGAGTCTAAAAGAAAGCCCAGGGGAAATATCACTTTCCATTCATCTCATCTTTTTTCCCTAGGGATCTCTTTACAGGACACAGAGAAAGAGATAACCACCAGACTGGATGGACCTTTGTTCTGATATGCTATGATTGTGCTTACAGTAAACCACAGCAAAAACAGTTTTGTGAGGTGTGTGTATTTCTCTAATTTTGGAGTACTTCAGTGCAACCAAGCAATTCTCTTAATAGACAACTGCCAGAGTTACCTATTTCCCTTATTTAGATACAGATAAATCAAGACTAAAACAATAGGATTTCAGGTAATTATCAGTCAGTCAGCCATTATCAGTCAGCTGCGGAACTAGAACAAACAGTGAAGAACTACTGGTTTCAACACTTGCATTCAAACCACTAGATGGTGCTTCTAAAATGAAGCAATTCTGCATGTGAAACCTAGAAGTAGAATAATGTATACTCATTTGTAAGTTGCCTTCTCCAGGATTTTGATCAAAATTACTGTTTCATATGGTTCAATAGCTGCAGCCTCTGATCAGACAGCAGCAACAAGAATAATTAAGCAGATAACTGAGATCAACGAGCTGATCATGAAAATAGTGAAGATTGTCAAAAATCCAGTAAGTATTGTCTCCCTAAGTAACAAAAACACCCAATTCTTCTGTCTCTTTGAAAGTCATTAAACGTTAACAGAAATATTGCAGTAACTACCAAGTTTTCTTCACAAACAGCTGTGCTCAAAGGCTTTTTACTATATGACACCAGTAAATTTTTTCCCCTCTTCTTTCAAATAAAACTATTTGGTTGAAGAGTATGACATTCTTCCCCAAGACTAAACTTGCTCTAGTTCTCTCCTGCAGAGAACAAATACTTCACTTAAGACTCGAAAATCGTAACTAAAATGAGATACCAGCTTCTTTCTACCTTTCACCCTATAGTATCACCTATCCTTTTCCACCATCTTCCTCAAAATTAGTCTCAAAAGTTGCTTGGCTACCCCGATAGCTTCATCTTTTTTCATCTCCGACCTTTTCAGTCCACCAAAATACCTTGCTTAAGATAATCCTTCTTCATCCTGCATCTCATTCTACTGACCCAACTTTAAAAGTGCTCTTTGCAATATGTGAAGCTAAGCATATATTCAAGACTATATATTTAATCTTTTTACAATGTTCCCTTCCTCTACCAAAAGTTCGTATTTCTATTCTGCATCTTCAAAGCTCTTCTTCCTCTTTTCCTATTCACAACCAACTTTTTCCTACACTCCAAACAAATTTCAGCTCTGACTATTTGCATCGTTTCTCACTTATTCCTGATTGCACACCGACCCCTAAGCTTGAAACACCCTTCATATCGCTATTTGAAAAAGAACATATTTTGCTCTTTAGTCATTGATGCCCAGCAGCTCGATGAAGCCTATCCACACATTCCTGGTTCAGCAGTAAGTTCCAAGATTCACAGGACTCATTTTTCTGCACTGTATACCTTACATGCTTTGAAGCATCTGTATATTAACTGAACAATATAAAATAATAAACTAGAATTGTTTAATTGCTTTGTTTTTCTATGGGAAGAGTAAAAATCAATGTTTTACAAGAAGACATGTGATTTCATATCAACATACAGTAATTGTCAGATGATCCATCAACAGATAGGGGAATGCTTCTTGACATGAAGGATGATAAACACAAGTTTTGAATTATGTCTTGCACTGCATGTGGTGTGGTCACTTCCAGTGTCAAAGCAAGCAAAGTGAAGTTGATTTGAAATACCTTAATTTACCACTGAAGTTTCAGTTATTTCCACAATTTCTAAGATTTTTGTCACATACACCATGTCAATTTTTTGCACAGTCATTTTCATTTCTCCCCTCTCCTTTTGTTCTTTTGAATCAGCTCCATCACAAAGAAAGCCTGACAGCACTACTGAGCAAGATTCTCTTATGTGCACTGTTTGCTTTGCTTAACACCCACCTAGGAACCTAGGATTTTTTTTTTAACTTAACCCATGTGCAAAGTAATGCAGAAGTTGCTAAAGGTCATTTGATCAAAAAATTTTGCCACTGGCTCTCATCTCTGTACATTAGGGGATTACTCTATCTCCTGGAAACATTCTCTCATCTGCTTACTTGCATGGGATGCTCTTCCAAGACATCCATTTACTATTTCATGCTTTAAAGCCTTGTTTCAAACTACCATATCTATCCTTTTATCAATGTTCTTTAATAATTATTATTAATAGCAATTATTACTAGCTATGGCTTCCTGTCATAAAATGCAGCTTAGTAAGAGGACCCTGATAAAAGAGAAAGCTTGTTTCTGTGTCTGCACAGTGCCTTTCTCCAACTCCCTGCAGTTCCACACATCCCAAATGTTATTTCTCAAAGACTACAAAGAACCACATTAACACGAAGCAAGAATCTCTTCTCTTGAAGATGCATCTGCTAATCCAACTAAAGAAAGTAATGACCAGATTAAAAAATGTATATATATTTCAAAATAAATACCCAAGAGGGTGGCAACTTATCCCCAAGCACTTTAGGGAGAGGATACGTTTGTGGAAACGGCTCCAATCTGTAGCCATGAGTGAACACTTACTGACAAGCAGATACTCAGTAGATCTTTTTCATGTGTTTCAGAGATCATATATCTACATGTCTCCATGGGTGTTATACAGCCTTGTATTTAGGACACAGGTTAACAGTATAGCTGTACCTTGGTCAATTTTAGATGAGAGGGATGTTTAAAAAAAACAACAACAACAAAAAACAAACTACCCAGGCTTATGCAAGCCTTGTGAATGTTACTTAATCTGCAAAAAGCATCCACAAAATGTCTCAACTACTGAAGCTTTGAATTTTGTGGGAATTTTAAAGACTAAGGATCTTTAACATCTATTACAAGAAGTTTCCCTTCTTTTACTACATAAAAGAAACTAAGAGCAAGGTGTTATGGTAGTGAATGCACAACTAAAAGATTGAAAAAAGCAGTTATTCTTTGTCTTTTTGTTCCTTGGGTAACAACTGATTAAGATTTGTAGATATATATCATGAAATAAGTGATATGTTAAAAAAAGAAAAATACAGAAAAATAAGCATACGTTGAAGATTTCCTAGTCTGTTATACTAAGCAGATAAAAACATCACCTTGGAGTTTTGGTTAGAGATAGAGGTTTGTTTGATATTTTTTTTTTTTTTGTCAAAAACAAACAATTCTTTCAAAATATTTGGTCCTTCTCAAAATATCAACAGTTTTGAGCTCAGTTTAAAACATTAGCACCAGGGAGCTAAATACTCACCATCTTTCCAGTCGCTCACAAAACTTAAGCAGCTACATCTATGGAAATTGTTCTGAATATTTTTGATAGCAAAAGCATTTCAGAACTCTATAAAACCATTCAGTTTCCACTTTTTTGCTAGATATTCAGAATCTGCCTGTGAACGAGTTCTGCCCTAACATCTGTGGAATGTTCTAACAGCAAAAGGTACAAGATAAGAAGTTCCCTGAAATGATGGGAACTATTCCTGTTATATCTATCTGTGCATGCATACAAATATTTCGATCTAGAAGGAGCCATCCTTTTTCTCAAAAGGTAGCATTGCCTGAGAGAAGCCTGCAATGTCCTAAGGAGGTCAAACAGAGCAACCATTGTTCCACCAATGTGCTGCAATTCAAGAGCACAATTGCTTGCAATCGCTCCTCTGCATCCTCTCTTTTTCCAAAGGCCCAACCCCCCTCCAAAAACCTAGTACATTGAATCTGCAGTCCCCAAAAGGAAAACGCTCACTAAAACTAAGAACAATCTTTGTGACAAAGGAGGACAGAAAAAAACACCATCTCATTGCTCTGTCTACAATACATCAGTCAAAAGCAATTCCTCTTAACAGCTACACAGATCATGCCACTGCTATTGATTTCATTCTCTGCTTTCCCCTACCATTGACATTAAATCTGTTAAAATCTGGGTATACAAGCACACCTGAAGAGTCTGAAGAGTGCCAGACAGTAAGATACTGCTTAAGGATGTAAAAGCCATATTGTTGTGACATGCCCACAACATTAGTCAAGCTATTCCACTTCCCTACACTCACATTTCTTCTCACATCCTTAGTTTGTTCAGAGATGTAGCAGTTACAAGATACATGTCTCTGCCCAGATGCAGGACCCTGCCTTTTACAATAAGTAGAACATGATACTGTTAGCTTTATCTCCATCTTGAAGGGCAATATCTGTTCTATTCCATTCTTGGTGTTCCCATTTTACAAGGATTAAGCTGAATTAGTTTGCAGATTTTGTTTTGTGTGGTAGAATTATAAAAATTTCCCTGGGATTAAACTAAAGCACATATTCAGGTTTCTGAATGGACTGTACTGTATATCTAATGCATTCTAAAGTCATCATCTCCTGCACCTTCCTAATCATGTTCCCCTACCACCTTCAAAATTATCTGTATATGGCAATCAAAAGACTAGGCCAAATGCCCAGTACCATCAAAACACGCTGCCATGCAGAAATCCTAGTTATATGAAATCAGTATCTGGAAGACTACAAAAGAAACATTATCGTTGGTAGAAGCAAAATATAACTAATAAAATGCACCTGACATCTCTAGCACCTAAAAGAATACTATAACCAAGCAACACAGATCACTATTGGTAATAGCTCCCACAAGAATCAATACCCAAAAAAGTCATCTTCAAAATACACTGTATTCAACAACACTTCAAAATAGACTGAGGAATCCACCAAGCTTACAGGAAGGGTCCTTGGAATTCCTAGGATTCCCTGAAGAAACAGGAAAGTAAGCAGTATAACCTGAAAAGTTATAGTCTCAGTAGCATCCCTAAATATAATCTCCTGAATCCTACTCCCCACCAAAAAAAGTTATTCAAGCTTCTGTGTATTTAATTATATTATCCATAAGATTCAATAGACACATCAGAAGAATGCTTGTTTCTGAAAGAAAACATAACATTATACTGAACATTAACCCATTTCGAATATAGTATGAGTACAAAAAGTGATGTAATAACTGACTGAAACTCACAAAACCTATTTGCAAAGAAAGCACAAACGTGCATCCCAGCTCCTTATATTTCAGACAACTTTCTTTACAAATGAGACAGTGCTGTTTTTAAAGTAATGGTAATGGTTTGACTACAAATGTTACTAATTTACGAGGCTCAATGTCATGCGACAGGTTTGGAAAGTTCCTTTACCCATAAGAAACATACAGAAAAATACAGTATTATACTATTTCATACATATCTTGGGTACTAAATACGAAGTCTACAACACAGAAACAGTATACTCATAAATAAATTTTACATTAAAAAATGAAATCTCCATTAAAAAGAAAACCAGTGTGAAATCTAATTAGTTTTAATAAAGAAATAGTGACAAAAGATATATAATGCAATGATTTCTTCTGAATTTAAGTATTGTCTTTTTGTTCATTTAACTGTTCCTCTCTTAGTTGCTCATTGGTATAAAAAATAAACAGCAAAGTTTATTAAAGGCAACATGGCTGCACGCAACTTGCTACTGTGTTTTCAGTTACTTAATCTCTAAATAATTTGCCTTTCAGTTGTCTGTAGCAGCATCAGACAAGTAGGTATTCTTCAGCAGTGCTGGTCAGGGTTGTAACTACATACAAAATACCATAAAGCCAGCATAATTTGAACTTTTGTTTTGCAGCCTTTTTTTAATCCCAGCATACTGGCTATTATTTGGGGGAACAAACTGCGCATGTGAGAGACTTACAAAAATATGAGACTTAACATTATTATTGAAACCAAAACATAAGAAAAAATAGGTGGTAGTGACACATAGGAACAAAAAATTAAATGAAGTACTTCGTAAAGTGAATAACTGTCCTTTTTTGTTGAGACATTTCAGCAGTCAGTATACTATAGATGTTCAAAATCAGTAGTGGTCTTCATATATGATCTGACCATCACATATAAGATAAGATCATTCTCTAGACAGTTATTTCACTTACACCAGAAGATAATTTCATTATAAAACAAGCTATGATTCTTGGATTTTTTCCAAGACTTTAAAAGCAAGAACAAAGGGCAGAAAATGTGCATTTACAGAACCCATTAAACAAAATTCTTACTTAAAAGTTCTCACGTATGCACAGATCGTATTAATACCAAACAGGAGCACTGGAAAATACAGAGTCCAATCTCTCTCTCCAAGTTCAGAGTACAAACCACACTAACCAGCTGTCACGAGTTTAACTGAAAATCCAGAGGTTACGGAGACCTGCCTACGAACTGCGGAGCCCGCACTGAGCAAGCACAGCCTCCCAGGAGCGCACCAGCAGGTCTGCAGTGGCTCTGGAGACTCCTCAGTGCGAGCGTCCTCCTAGGAGACACCCAGGACCAGGGAGAGGCTCCCCTCGCCTCCGGCCTCTTTTGTTGTCAGGTCCAAACAACAATAAAGCACATGCTCTGCTTTGTCATCTCTCCTCCCTGAGCAGGGCAGCTGCTCCAGACACGCTGGCAAAGGCTCCTCTCCTGCCCGCTGAATGCAGGTGCCTCGCAAATCCGAGTCCTTTCGGCTTCCTCCGCTTCGCCGCCGCTAGAACCACAGCGGACCGCGTTCAGCGAGACACGTCCGAAAATAAACGAAGCTAATCCAGTTTCTGCGCAAACCTCACATCACCTTCACAGCGGCAACTCGCAACACACGTCTCGATACGAAACTACATACGACCAAAGTACTGCGTCTGTGCGCCAAGGGACACAGTCCCCTGCCAGATATTCAATTTAGCGCTTTAATTTACAAACCACGGGATGACGGCGGCACAGAGAGGAGGGCAGCGGGTCCCCAGCAAGCCCTGCCGAGCGCCCCGGGCCCCCCAGAAACCGCCACACAAAGGGAGGCACCGCCGCGCACCCCCCAGTCACCTTCATTCGCTGCGCAGCACCGCCGAGGGCTCCCCGCTGCCCGGAAAGACCTAGAAAGCAGCGCGCCCGCTCCTTCCCCCCCGACCCTCCCCCGCAGCCCGCCCGGCAGGGAAGGGGGGCGCCGCTGCCCCGCGAACGGCCGTGCCGAAAGGCGCCTCGGCGCTCCGCGGCCGCGCGGGCGCCTAACGGTCACCCAACGGCCGCCCGCTAACGGCCGCCCGGCAGCGCGGGCACCGACCCGCCCGGCGCCGGCGGACGCGGCTCCGCGCAACTTACCTTGGGTTTATAGAGCCACTTTCTGAACCTGTTCATCATCACCGCGGCCGCCGCCTCGCGGAGCGTGCCGCCCGCCGGACGCTGCCACCGGGGCTGGCGGCTGCTCGCCCGCGCCGCAGGCTGCGCGGGGCACCGGGGCGAGCCCTGCCTCCCGCCGGGCTACTCGCCGGCGCTGCCAAACGCCGCTGCTCCGCCCCACGGCTGCGAGGCAAGGGCAGAGGCTGCCGCCCGCCGCGGAGCGCGGGCGCCGCGAGGTCCGCGCTCCCCTCAGCCCAGGCACCGGCGGCCGGCACCGACGGCGCCTCTCCTCGTTGACAGCCCCCAAAACATTGCGCTGCCGCCCGCTCCCGGCAGCGGCTCCCCCGCCCGGCGCATGCGCACGGGCAGGCCCACTCTCTCCCTCCGCGTCGGCTCCCGGGCCCGCGACCAATCGGATCGCGACCCGGGACGGCCCCGCGGCGGCCTCAGCCCTCCCACTCAGCTGCTCATTTGCGTAACGGGAGAAGGGGGCGGGGAGACTACACGCCCCAGCATGCCACGCCCCAGGGCCGGAGGGGCCGTGGAACGCACCGTGGCCCGGTGCATGCCGGGACTTGTAGTCCTCTCACAGGGCAAAGCTGAGCGTGTCTGGGTCACGGTAAGACTCCTCTAATTGTTGCAGTCAGCTTCGTTCAAGTGCTCGGGAACTGGCTGCGTAGTTTCTAGTCTCTCGTGGTCACGAAAATCGAGGCGGGGGGGAACAGTTGCTCGGCAACGGCGGCAAACAATCGCCGCCATCTTTTTTCCCCGCCGGGTAGTTCTTTCCCCTCGCTCGGGCCCTTCTGCGTCACGAAAACGTGCGCGTGGCAGAACTACAGCTCCCAGCAGCCCGCGCGCCCCTTAGCAACGCTGCCGGGCCGGGCGGCGCGGGGCCCCGGCGGCCGCGGCCGGGGGCTGCCGCAGCGCGAGGAGCGGCGCCGGGCTCCGGCGGGCGCAGCCAGGTACGGCACCGGGCAGCGCCGGGCTGCGGGCCTGCGCGGTCGCCCCGGGGCGCGGGGCTGGGCCGCGGCTGCGGCGCTCGCGCACTTACTTCAGCGGCGGCGCCCGCGGGGCGACCGGCTGCCTCAGGGGCGGCGCCGTGGCGGCGGGGTGGCCGCAGGCCGCGTTGCCGAGGCGCTTTCCGCTCCCGCAGCAGGAGGCGGTTGCGCTAAGTAACAAGTGGTGTCACGGGCGTGTGGTGTTTTAAGTCCTACGGCGAAAAGCAGGCGGGGGAATCTGATACGAACGCGTGGCCGTAAATGGGCACTTTCGAAAGCAAAAAACGGGTGCGATGCTTGCGGGGTGCCGCGCAGAAAGACAGCGCTGAGTGCCCTGGGTAGGCTTATAACTACCTCAGCCGTTTGTCGTGCGTCCGTACGTGAAGTAGGAAAGATGAACGGTATCAATTACAGGCAGATATTACAGCGTACGCAGGAATGCTGCGCTTTATTCCCAGAGTTTTTAACTGCTGTGGTTTTGGTCAGGTAGCAAGCCGTCGTGTCCTTTGGTTTGCCTATCTGGTAAATAAGTCACATAAAACTTACTCACGGAGCATATTGGAGAACGAGTATTCAAGGAGAATGAATATTCAGTTGGAAAGTTCACAGGATATGAGATAAAAAAATACCGCATCAGGTAAAACACTTGCAGTAAGTGTACCAAATATTAAAATGGATTGAAATTAAAAATAAACATAAGATCTCGTCTATAGCTGTTCAGTCTAAATGTGTTTTCCGTCGGATGCTCCGCTACCTTGATGGAGGAGTCTGCTGAAAAGAGGACCCGTGCCCCGAGCTGTGCCTTGTCAGCGCAAAGGGCGGTCGGTGAGGTGGAACATTCCAGAGCACCCGGCATAGCGGGGTGCAGCCACCTGGACAGCTCTGTCCCACGTTTGGTGGTTCTTTTTCTAGCACACAGCTGAGAAAAACACCTTTTCCATGTAGAGCAGTGACTACCTGATCTGCCTGAATTTTGCATGAAGGCTGAGTTCAGCCCTGCTTTAAGAAGGACTGCGTTCATCGGAGGAAATGCAGTCAATCTTTCTAGACCGAGAATGCAGGAATGGAAATGCAATCTGAAGGAATATCTCAGGTCACTGAAACCAATCCCTACACTTGTGGACAATCCTATTGTATATAACTGCCTTCAAAAACATCTACAAACTCCAGTGTAAAACAAAGCTAGGTCAGTTCCTGCGATTCTACATCAGATAATGGAAGTAGATTTATACGGATTTTATACAGAGTATAAATTTATAGCATTTTTATACATAGTAATTAGAAAATATATTCTCCTAAATGACTGTATGCAAACAAGGGTGCATTCCGTAGCACAATGGATTTTATTCCTAATGTATCTATTTTAAAACATTGATGATAATAATGACAGTTGTTTAAATACAATCGTAAGCAAAGTTCTTTCTACCAAGAACCCTTGTATGTCCAGGGTCCTTACGGTGTTACTGTATGTCTTAGTTTTCATATTTCAGTTTTTGGTTCTCGTGATTGTTATTTTGGGACAGTGAATATCAGAATGTACAGGCCGTGAGAACTCAAACTACTATGCCAGTAGAAAAATTACCTTTCACCGTGAGGGAGGTTGGAGCCTGAATTATGATTCAGTCTGAATGAGTACAAAGATATTTCTCTCTCCCTTATCCAAAATTCCATGCGAGTATAAGAACCTTGGCAGGTTACAGAGAAACAGATCATGCTCCACAGAGAAGTGGAGAAACGGTTGTTCCCCCTTTCTTCTTCCTGAAGCAGAACAGTTTGTAATGCTGGCTATGTGGCAAAGGGACAATGCAGTGCCTCTTCTTTTTGGCCATCCCGTGTCATGATCCAGCCCTGTTTTCCTGGGCATTTTTGTTAATCGGACATTGCATCTTGATCATATCTGATAACTGAATGGCTATATTGAACATAAACGTAGACATAAACCTTTTTTTCCCCAGCAGTTTGAGATTAGTAATTAAAACTAGTGCTGTTTAGGCAATTATAATAGAGTATGATAGTGCTGAAAGGCAGGGTACAAAAACACTGTATCAGGAAATGTTACAACATCCTTTTACAGCAAGAAGTGATTTATCTTTAGCACAGTAGGAATGAATCATCTTGATCAAGCATTCTTTTCTAACAGTACAGTGTGATACTGTGTAAAATGCAAGGACAATTTTTTTTAATACATTTTTTATTTTCACCACGTAAAATGACTTCTGTGCCCATTTTTTCTCACTGCTAAACCAGTGTATTGGCTTTCACCCTTGGTCATTACTCTCATTTGTCTTTATACAAAATGGCATGTGCACATGTATAAACAAATGTAATATAGTTCTTCTCATGCAAACATTAAAATCTAGGTAGCTAGTTCTGCAAACTCTCATTCATATGAGTAAGATCATTTGAAATAGATATAATGCAGCAAGTGTCATTTCACAAACGGGGCATCAAGCGTAAGAAGTCACCTGAACTGCTGTGCCTTCAAAAACCCTGACAGTGGGCTAGACTACTGACGTGTTGTCATCACTGCCCATCCGGCTGCTGACCAACACTGTCTCACTGTTTCTTTATATTCCCCATCTCCCTGTTCCTATTCTTGTCATTGTTTTGGAAATGCACGCTGTTAATAACAGCATGTAATGAGATTTAAAACTGACATTCTACCGTCAATTGCATCTCTCTGGGAAGATCAATGTATTAAATAGGGCCTGTGTAGCACACTTGCTAAAATTAATGCTTTTCTCTAATATGATCTTTAATTATATTTCATCAAATAACCCGATACAGAAACCATTTAAGTGTCACCCTAATGATCTTTTGAGACATTTCCAGAATAAGAAAAATGCAATTATTTGTCATGTATTTTATTGATTTTTTACTGTTTTCTCATTCTTCCTGTTAGCTCTTCTGTTGGAGTAACTGTGATTTTGAAAGCTTGACCTAAATGTTGTCTTCTGTGTTACTGCAGTATATGCTTCTTTGTGAGCCTATCAACATACATTATGCCACAACTGAAGGAGGCATGAAAAATTAATGATTTACTATATTTATAGGATTCTCCATGGTGAAGATGGTCAGCCATGGAAAACATATTGCAATAATAGTCGAACAACTTAACAAATTTAACCCTGAAAAACAGAGCGTGGAGGATTTCTTGAATGGATCAGCTGAAGTGTTGCAGGTATATTAAGTTTCAGTTTATGTTACATAGCTTATGAAGTTTTAGTAGGTGATTTTAAATATAAAGATACCTTTTTTGTAATGTGATATTGTAACTTTCACAGATTTTTCTTACAGTGACCACATTTTTCATCTGCAAGTAAAGTCCAGATTTCTTAAGGTTATCATCAGAAAACAAGGAAGTAAAGATCAGTGGGGCTGAATAACTGCTTGGTAGCGACAAAAGACAGGGAATGCAGCAACTCCTGAAATGGATCTGACAGTGATAGGGAGAGTTTCTCTTCCACTTCTGACTAAGCTATTTTAAAGTTTCCTGTCTTCTCCTTCCAAATGGAAGTTTCTGCCAGTTTGACCCATTCACACATGCATGCATACACACAGTTGATATGAATATTAAATTAACTATTGGTACGTCCACAGTCAAAGTAAGGTAGGACTTTGAAGGATGAAGAAGTAAGTTTTTCGCTGGCCATTTTACTACAGTTTTCGGCCCACCACATCTCGTTAAACCAGAATCAGGCTTCATTTGCTTAAATATGCCAGGCTGAAAATTTTGGCAGTTCAGAAGCTGATTTACAAGATCAGATATTCTTACTTTGGAGACATAAGTGACCATCAGGACAGTTGGATAGAGGGCAAGTGACGGAAGATCAACCACCTGATTTTAATCTAATACTGCAAGTAACCAGGCCAAGATTTGCCAGTATGTAGCTACACTGGCTACACCAGTTCCCATCCTTTTCTGACCATGCTCTGTCACCTGTTCCCATCTCTTTGTCCTCATTGCCACCCTCACTTGTGCTGATGCAGCTGTTTATGGGACTCCCGTGGTCTGAATCAGCTTTATAAAAATCACTAAGAGAAGACAATGATATTCTTTAGGTTGCTATTGCCTGTGCATTATGAAACAACATTGTCAGAGCCCTGATTCCACGCTGCTGTGTAGCTCAAGTACTCATTTACACTTCTGACAATAAGGTCTAAATCACTACCCTTCCAAATCGATAGTCTTTTACACTGATTTTGTGTAAACATAAATGACTACAAGAATATAAATCTATAGAGGTCTGATATGAAGATCACAGGCTGAGGCAGTGGGTCTGTATGCATTTCTCTGGTGTTTGCATTCTTACACAACTTCTGTTCAGGCCACTGGTTTTTGTCACTGCCCTCCTGCTTTGTCGTAATGGCATAACTCATGCATTCGTGTGCTGAATTGCATTAGGAAACTGATTCAGTTTCAAAATAGTCATATTTTTGCTGGGTGGAGAGTGGGAAAATTCAACTACTACTGCTGCTAAAATAAATACTTGTAAAATTCAGGTCATTGTTCTTCTCAGCCCAGGAAAGGTGATATAAAGACAAAAGAAGCACTAATTGCATTAGAGAAATGTGAATCTTAAGCTTCTTAATAAACCCTTTCAAAGGGGGACGAACAGAGAGGATAGCTGATGCCAAAGATAAGGCAAAAATCATTCTCTGGGATTGTCTAAATCTATCTGTTTCACCTCCCTTACTACATAATATTTTGACTGTCAATTTATCCAAGGAAATAAAAAGATCTGTTTTTAGACAAAATCCAGCTTCCTTGCATGTGTCAGTATAAAATGGATGATAAAATCCTGCTGCTCTTTTGTCACTTGTCACCAATATTATTTTATCACAGAACTCTTAGAAAACATCTTTGAAACATTTTGTTGTCCAAACAAGTATTGTGCAAACTTTCACAAGTGATCTAATGATCTAATTTAAATTTAATTTTCTTGTTTGGAAAAATACTGATTCCCATTTTCTTCCAAGGCCCAACTCTTCTACTGGTCACTCTTGGCATTCTTGGTACCCAGATCCACTTGACTATTCCAGCCTTGGCCACTTACCAATTAGCCAGTGTTAGCTGAGTCACTCAGAAACTTCTTCTCCCTCCAGTTAGGATCCTGGTTAACTCCATCACTTTTAATCACAGACTTGATTCAAGCCTGTATGTCTCATGCTGGCAGCATGACAAAGAGCAAACCTGACACTGTATACTACTGACCAGACAATAGTCAGGAGGGTCAAATTCCAGCAGCACGAATTTTAATAATTCCAAGCCACAGCTCTCATTGTAGTTAATTAGTTAGTTACTTATGTATGCAGTATATCAGACTTTTTTTTTTTTTTCTACAAGTTACTATCTTCTGTTCTACTAGACTTTTCTAATTGGTTAATTAGTTTTCCGTATACTGTCAGTACGGTCAGGTTGCAGTCAGTATCAACATTGTATGTTTCATTTATGTCGTGTATCTGTTAATGTTGTATTTGGACATTTCTAGTCTGTATGTCATTCTAATAGGATACCTAAGGTGTCTTGTTTAGTCCTCTGATAACCTGTTGACAGTCTGCAGAAAATACGCTTGTTAGGCTATTACCCACTGTTTGTGGTTGTTCCAAGTGTATCCAACAAATTTGAGATAGATTATTTCTCTTAAAATAATAAAACAGTGTGCACAGGTAATTCCAAAGTATGTTCATGTAATTCAGCACCTTGACAGTGTCTCTGCCAGGCTGCAGTACTGATGCCAGTATTGCCAAGTTCTAGAGATGAGTGCCTCTGACAGCCACACACTGTTACTTGAACTGCAAGGAACAGGAATCAGAGGACATTTTGCAGACCAAAACCTATTCACAGTTACAGTGAAAGAGATTTTCAAGATCAGTATAGATGCTTGTAGGAGCTGATCTCAAATAAACAATGGTCTTTGTTTGAAAATCTAATAAAAGAACAGTGGAAGTGGGCATCCTTGGCTGATCAAACATGGGAGATGACATCTGTAAAGAATAAGAGATAATAGGTAGGATGGAACTAAGCCCTGAAGCATCTTGACAGCAAAGACAAGTAGTGTTTGTTTTATGTTCTAGAATCAACTGTAAGATGTTAGGTCAAGTAACTGGGTCAAAACTATGGACAGGGAGAACAATGTTAACAATAGCATTCCAGATGGTTATGAACAGGGAAAGACTGGACTTTCTAAATCTAAGAAAAATATTTTTATTGTACTAAAATAGAAAATGTTGGGAAATTAACTTAGATTTTTATCTATGAAGAGAGAGGAAAATACCATTTTAAAGCTACTGTTCAAAAAGAATGCACAAGATGCACACAGAGACTGACTGTGATATCCTGAAGAGTAGTCTACATGAAAAATGGCGTCTTAAGTTTTGGGCCTAACAGGCAGGATGGCAATAGTCTCAAATATTAAGAAGTACCAAGGCCATGCTGAAGTTTTGTTTTAGCATTGTTGAAATTAAGCAAACAATGAACAACAATGAGGAAATGTCACAGAGAGACGCCATGATTTTAGATTCTAGTTTAAGATTCTTATTTGTGTACTTGACAAATGTGAATATGTTATGAAAAGAGTGAGTCTGGAAAGCACAGTCTGCCTTGATCAAAGTATCCCTGTCAACCATCCACCGGGGCATAAGACCAGCCTTGTGGGAATTCTTGCTAATTAAAGCAGTAAAAATGGGCTGTCAAATAAGTCACAGGAAAAGAAGTGAAAGTGAGCAAGCAAATATATGTTAAAATGAAGGACTTTACAATATATATACACATGAAAAAAGAATGAGGCATAAAATGCAAAGGGCCATAGTTGTATGGTGAAAATGGACCAGCCACTGTGAATAACTTACTTTGCAAATTATAGGAAAAATTGACTTGTAGATTTCCATATTAGATCTTTTATTGATCTGTGAAATAGATCCTTGTTGAATATTCTGCTTTAACAGGCAACACAAAATTTCTGTTGGCTTCACTGTGCTGCTGTGGAGATAATGCAATCTAGAGGTTTGGGTAAGAACTCTACAGCAAGATATTCTTCATAATCTCTAGATGATCTAATTTTACTTACATATAAGTTTAGATAAATAATTAAAACCCAAAATGTGTGATAGTGTTAAATAATAGTATATTGTCATCTTTCATAAAGATTGTATAGCAAATGTTGAAAGAACATTTTGAAGTTTTGATGGTTCACAGTGGTTGGGACATGACTGCTCTGTAGAGGTTTGGAGTACTCTGCTAGCCAAATATTGGGCAGCTGAAAGAGAGAGCTGTGTTCTGGTCTATTCCCGTCCTTTCTCTTACTCACCCTAACACTTCTTATTTATCCAAGTCTGTTATCTAACCTGTCCCCATTCCAGTGCCACTGTCACTGTCCGGCAAATCCTGCTCACCTCTTCAGATTCATTCTGCTCATCTCAAAGTTCTCGCACGTGCAGTCCCAGTCTCTACAATGCCGAAACTGAATCAGAAATCTGTCTCTCCAAATGAAGCCCATACGAGGTAGCTGTCACATAGAAGAGAGTTGAGCCAGGCTGTCTTTAATCAGTTTGCGCTCCCAGAGTCTGACCCAGCATGGCTTGTGCCAGTCTTGGGCTGTATTTCAGTGACGGCTCTGCTTGCCCTGGGCTGGGCATGGTTAGGGCACATAAAATCTTCAGGGGAGATCTGCTAAAATCTAAAACACAAAACACTTGCAAACTGAGATTTTTCACTCAGCAAAATGCACGTGGATTTTCAAAGAACATGAAAAGGCCAAATGTGTATGGTACTGCTTGATCCCTGTGTGTCACTTTGAAAATACACCGCTGGCTGTTTGCCTGCATGTGATTTGCAACCACTTACTATTTCCAAAGAGCTAGTAAAAAATCTGAAAATTTGACAGCTTTCTGTCAGATATCAGTTCTTTGACTCAGACCATGTAAGCTACTCCCATCTTGTTCCACTTGAATGCAACAGTAGGCTATCCATTAACTTCAACAGGTGCAAGAGCAACCTCTTGATTATTATTGTTTTTGTTTCTTAATGCATCTTTGTAATTTTATTTAAGTATCAGTATTCACATCTGACTCTCATTTTAGGAAGTCTTGTTTCAAGCTTTGAGAGAGAAATCTATTTGGAAAACATTTGGGTCTACATTCTACTTCTACGTGTATTTCAGAGTGACTTCCCAAAGTCAGAACCATTGCTCTGTGCATATTTTGGTGTAAATGAGATAAGTAGTTGGTCATCTTTATTTATAGAGAAATGATGGCATTAGATACTGCTATCAAGAGTTACATTTTTCTTAGCTATATATGGGATTTAGCTTCACATATTCCATTTAGGGTAATGGCAGTTGCTCAGCTGAACCCTGTGTACTGCTTTGAAAAAACACCCATTTTGCCCTGCATTTTTGTAATTGAAGTAGATCAAGCATATAACATATCCAGTAATTCGGGGGGGGTACATATTTCTTTTTCATTTATTTCAATTTGCAACCACTTACTATTCCAGGATACACACAGGATGCAAATAGAAACTGAATTTCAGAGAGCAGAGGTAAAACATTGCTGCGATAGTAGCTCAGGTCTTTCTGAACCACTGTTTGTATAGGGATAGAATCTTCTTTCAGTGTGATGGAAAAAAACAAATAAATTGCCCAAGTGCCAAGTAGTTAACAGTGTTTACTGAGCTATAATTAGCTCAAGGCTGGATCTGTCACCTTTCAAGTGGCACAAGCCCCAACACACCGTTCTTTCTGGAGTGATTAGGGAATGAGCAACTTTCTACCTAGGCTTCTTCTAAGAAAACCTCAACTCTGTATGAAAAGTGACAGGAGAGCCTGGGCATGTAACAGCTCTTGGAACTGAAAACTTGACCTTCCTTGCACCACAGCCCCTGATTCACAGGACTTCTCCTTCCTGCTCCTTTACCTATAGGAATTAATGTAGCTTTAAAACTACTAGCAATCCTCTATCCCCAAGATCCACAGACAGGAGAACAAACAGTTCCTATTCTGGGTTTGTTTTTAAGGCAAAAGCAATTTTACTGGAGTGATTGAAAGGGGAAATAGCATGTCTTGATTGCCTGAGGGTATTCCCTTTGCTCTACTATCCTTGATGCTGTAAGAAGACACAGGGCACACATTTGGGTTTCGTGAAGGGAACCATTTCAGAAGATAACATGAAGGTCTTCTAAAATATCTGTTGTTCAGCTAAATACTCAGTTTCCACTCCAACAGAAAGCTAGATTCAGCACTTAGGCAGCGGGGCCCCTCCTGCCATCCTTGTTCGTTCCTTGTTTCAGGATGATTCAGCAGAACACTCAAAAACACACTTAAACACTTGGTTGATTTATTATTACAATAAATGGCACTTTCCAAGTGCCATATGCAACACTTTAGCAGTAATCTTCATTTTACAGATCAGGAAACCAAGGCACCAAGAGAGAACATAATCTCTACAAGACCACTCGGCAAGCCAGAGAGAGAAGCGTCCCAGTCTCAGTTCCTATCTTCCAATTCCTAGTTCATGCTTCTATATACAAGCAGAGTTAGGGAAACTCACTGATTATTTGCCTCCTGTTTTCAGAGAAATGCAAATGAAGTATGGTAAGGTTCTTTTCATTTCTTGAATAGCAGTAGATAAATCAACATGGCTTCCTCTAATTGGAATGTTATGATCAAAATTAGTCTTGAGGTGATTCATTGTTAACCTCCGTATATTTCATTTCTGCAACGTGTGAATATTATGGCATAAAAAGAATTTCTATCCATTGTTCCCAATGAATGATGGGACTTGATCTTCTTCCAGGAGGAAAACTGTATTTGGCTTGTAATTCAATTATTTACAATCTTCGTGTTTATTGCATTTTAAAGTATAACATTTATAATGTAGCATTGCACTTGTTTTTCACTGGAATATTTTCAATAGTAATATAGGTTCATCAGTAATATGAAACACAATTCCTAGTTTCAACAAGCAAGCCTTCACCTTTGATCTTGAAAAATCATATTATGCCCCTCAAAGCTCATAAAGCCAAATAAGTGCAAACAAATGCCTTTGTTTAGATGTTGTGACCGCATTTATGCTAAAACAGAATTCAGTTTGAATTATCCTGAATAACACATTAAGCTAAAATAACTCTTTAAATCTGTCATGGTTCTTTAAATTACTGATACTCACATTCAAATCTGCATCTCTATTTCTGTTTCCCCCCTCTGAAGGCCAACACTGCTTCTCTTTGTTTATTTCTCTAAAAGCATTTTAATACTCCTCTCATCTGACTGATGCTCTGCTGATAACATCTTTCCTCTTGTGTACTAACTCCCCCTCTTTATATTAAGTATTCTTCAATTAAATCTATCAAAAATGATCCATATTCAGAGTGGTCCTTCATCCATTGTATTGTACATAGGGATATCATTTCATCAGAGCAGAGAAATATAGAAATATACTGTATCTCTTCATTTTGAAAAAAGATAAAGTTTTATGTCTAACTGAAGTATCACAGACTTTTTTTTTTCCTTGTGACTGTTAGAATCATGTTTTTGCTGTGATAACAAGAGACAGATTTTAATACAGAAGTCCACATGCAATGTTTGTACCTTTCTCTATGCAAATAACTCTCTTCATTTTCACTGGAATTACTTGCTTGAATTAGAGTTGCAGGATGACACCCATCACATTGACCTTTATAAATCCAATCTACTAAAAAGCTTACTTCTGTAAAATCAGAACTGCCACCACAAATTTGCCACTTTACTCCTTTCTCTCTCATATTGATAGCAAGATGAACCTGCTTATGAGTTTTCCATTTTACAAGCACATGGTGTAATTTGGCATAACTCTTCCTAGTTCTCATTTATATTGGTTCAGCTGTATGTCTCACATATGCCCACTCAACTATGAGTAAAATCTCCAAATGTCAGAAGTCAGAGATTTAGTTTAAAATATGAAAATCATGTAATGGAAGATTCTTTTGATATCTGTGGTGAAAAATTCATACTAAATAATACAAATCTAATTTGTATTATGGGTTACTGATATAAATGCAGATTATGATCTTTCTAAGGAGAGGATTAAATCTGATGATTCTGCAATGTCCAGCTCATGTGATTTAATATTAAGTACAAAGAAAAATAGCCTTAACGTACCTCTTGAAGACAGTTAGCATGAAGACATCACATGAAGATGAAAATACTTGCTTGTGACTGTGAAATAGAATGTAAAAAATAGAAGCAGTACATTCTCCTGTTTATATCCTAAGATTCCTTCCCCCCCCCCCCCCATTGAAATTACTGAAAACATTTTCACAGACTTCAGGGGAAACAGGACTGGGTTCTGGTGACTGATGCAAAACCCAGTGGAATCGATAAGATTTTTTTCTTTCATTTCAACAGCATTTTGATTAGACCCTTGGAGAGGACTAGCACTGGAATCTGAAGCTATAAATTAATCAGACCACATCTGTAAAATGAGTGTATTCTGCCTAGAAGTAGTCAAGTTTGGTACTTACTATTACTCAGTGCTCTCAGGAGGTGAAAACTGTTCTATATTTTCATCAAATATTATCTTTTTTCTTAAAAGTTTTTTTCTCCTTAAACTAAATTCTCATCCTGAGGATTTTCAAACAAGGCATAGCTGTTGTTCGTTTTCTTCCTTCCCTCCAGAAACCAGAGCTTTTCTTACTCTCTTCACCCATCCTTTCCTGACCTTCCTGACTCTTAAACTCGTCTCTTTGTCACCATCTTTATTACCGTGCACCCACAGTGGTCAAACTTGCTTTTTGCAGGTACTTTTCTACTTTATTTCATGCTACCTGCTGCATCTACACATATTGAAAGTTGTTTGTATATAGAAGTCCTATGCTCAAACTTTCCTGCACAATCTCTTGTCTCCAAGGAGAAACATGGCAGGTTCCCAGCCACAACTAAGAAAATGCCCATGGAAGCAGGCTGGGGCCATTAGGGGTTTCTCGGAAGGGGAAGGCAATGCCAGTGAGCACATACTCAGACAAGAGTGAGTCAATCATCTCATGCATCTTTTTTACAAACAGGATCATTCTTTTACAACTTAAACACTTGGGTATCAAGAGAAGGTGATTCAAGGCCATAAAGAGAACACTTTCGGATATTTTTATGCGAATGACATTGTGAAACATACAGTATTTTACTTATATCCACTGCAAACACTGCTCAACACTGTAATATATAGGCTTCCAAACATTAAAAATATAGGACCATCCACTATTCCTCTACCATAAGCTCACTGTGCTTTACACAACAAAACAGGAATTAATAAGCCATGACATTAGTGACAGAGATTGTTTCTTGGGCATAGAGTAAACATATTGTCCATTAAGATTTATTACACCTTCTGATAAATTTAAATATTCAGTGCAACAGAAGATCATACCTACATGTTATCTTCATCTGTAAATTATCTAGCCCTTCTCATGCCAAAGGACTCGCACAAAACACTTGGAAGCATAACCAGCTGCCAGTTGTTTCAGAGCAATACACAAGGTAAAATGTAATTCAGAAGGTAAGAACATGGTCTGATAGACAAAACAAAGACTCAGGAAGTAGCATTTATGAATTCTTTTCTTTTCGCCACCAATGACTTAGTGTGTCACCTGGAGCAAATCTCATCTGCACTGTACTGTAGTTCCTGCATATGCAAAATATTACCCAAAATGAATCTCATTAAGCTTAATCAATGTTTGTAAAGTGTTTTGGGAAATTCAAGCAAAAGGCTCTATAAATGTACAGTCTGTTTTCATATTGTACTATGTTCCTGGGTCATTTAACCCACTTCTGAAATATATTCTATTGACATAAAATACAACATAAAGGCACATAGAAGGAACATGCTTAGATATTAGTACTGGAAGTCAAACCTTCCAAACATGCTACTTTCCAAGGAGTCATGATTTCAGATATATGGATAAAAAATGGATATATGGATATATAGATGAAATTTGCCCAGGACACAAGGGACAACCTAAGAATACTGGCAGAATAAAAGACCAGAGATATTTAATGATTGATCCTCTGAGCTTGTACAAAAGATAGCATTTTCTGTAGCACAGAGTATCCTAGAACTGTTTTAAAGCATTGGCTCCATTTTTGATTCACTAGATCAGCGCTGCTTAACCAACAACTGGCTTACTTGTGAATTTTCTTATCCAAGTACTGATCCTGCCCAGTCTTGTTCAGTTTTTTATGAATTCTGATGAGATCACATCCTCAGATGACATAGCTGCAGGCTGCTTAACTATCCTCAATTTTTAGATGTAGAAGCAGAACACTTAGTATATTTTGTAATTAAAAGCAGATTCAATTGATAATGTTTTAGGACAAGAAGAGAGGACTTTTTTGGCATGTGGCCCACAGAATTACCAATCAGTATTAGTATTCTGGAGCACAGCTGTCCCCAAGCTGCCCCTCTTGTCAACTTGTTGCTTAGCTTGAGGCCATGTAATGATTATGTACTTTTTTGCCAATTGCTATGGCAAGAATGAGCACGTTATTTCTGTGTTTGTCCTACGACTATCTTCTGACTGACTTGTTAACTCAGAACAGTAAAAGAAATTGAATAAATATACATATGCAATTGTACTTTTATACTGTATTCTAAACTGTATAGGAGATATCATTTGGGCATTGCTGTCTTCCTATTGTCATCTGGTTGTCTGCTTTTGTTCCTCTCTCAAAAGTACATTTGAAAAGCACCAGTTTGTTGTAGTACTTTATACATCTGCATAAATGCAACAATTCTAAGCAAATGAAGATTTTGGTAGCAATTTATTTTCTAGACTTCTAGTGAAGATATGAGAGTTTTTGTTTGGCTGGTTTCCAACCAGTTTAGCTATGGATTTTCTGTTTATCATCAGAGCTCCTGCTGCTGTTCATGAGCAGCAGCATTTGTTCAAGGGGACAATTGTTTTGCATTCCAAAGTGTTAGAATCCTATTTTATTGAAACTAGCTGGTTTTCTCTTGTTTTGCCCTTCAGATGCTTGGGCTTGCCTTTGCCTTTTGTGATGAATTCTCAGATATACTCTTATCAAATATGGGATTTATATTTGAATATTTGGGGGGGGGGGTTAGATTTCTGGATTTTCTGTGCCAGTCTTCTGAACAAGCTTCCATAAATCTTCATCCAGATAAGATATATTTGGAATTGAGGGTGAGCCTCAGAAGAATTCTCAGTGCTTAGCAAGATGGAGTCTGTACTCCCAATCAAATTCCTTTTTCTGTATATTTTCAGATGTGTTCAGTGTCTTTCCTCTGCTCTTCCATTTGTCTCCTTCCTCAGCCTGAGCCCTTCTGTATCTCCTCTTTTACCCTACCTTGTTTTTCACTCTTTTCTCTGAGCTCATTGTTTGTCATATCACTGTCGTTGGCTCCATTTTTGGAAATGCATTCCTTTATCTTCGTGCCATCTCAGCCACAACCTATTTGGTCTCCTTTGTCTAGGGCCTTGATTAAGAAAGCAGATGATACCCTGCTTACTCTCACCCAATCTCCAGCTGCCCAACAAACTTTGTAAAGCTTCAATGTCTTTATGTAATGAATAGTTTCGTTATACTCTGTTCCTTCTCATGTAACATATCTGGGTCGCAGAATATATTCAGAGTCATATGTGATCAGTTCAATTGTAGAAATAAAGTTTTTCTGTCATTTTAACTACTGTTAGCCTTAAGCAATCTTAAAGTCACAGACTGAGCTTGATTCTATTTCTGTTCATGTATCATTGGTGATGTTTATTAAAATTCTGCTAGAGAGAGAGTCAGATATATTAGTGCAGTCTCAATGGCAGTAAAGAAATTACAGGGATGTACCTAGGTGTAATTTTGCCTGCATATATACATATATAGAGAGGCAATTATATGGAGGCACTGTTTTTTCTAGTGATGCACAAAAAGTGAAGAACCCAACTTGGCTTTTGAGCAGGAATGGTAAAAAAATTATACTTACTCTTTAGTACATTTTGCCTGGAAGGCAACCTAAGAAAATACACTTGGAACCTTTCTACATCATTTTTACTTTAAAAATTAGAAGTGTAATTCTAAAGTTATGCCTTTTACTTGCCTAGTCTCAAAGGCCTGTATGGTGTCATGTATCAGAAGACTTGCATGTTTCCTTCCAACAGCCCCTAATGATACTTTCAAACTAGAAATGAATTACATGAGGGAAATAAAAGAATCATGATGCCACTGGAGATAGCCTACTAGGAAGGGTGAAGCTCTGGTCTCATATATTATTGCAGTTCAGTTGTTGCCACATCTCAGAGCTTTGGTGACAATCCTGATGTGAAATGAAAAACTGAAACCCAGCTGTTATGTAGAGTATCCCATGGGGCCTTGGACATTATAATGTATTTATTGGGAAAGGATAGACTGGACAGAAGTTGAGGCATATCCACTACTCTTTTGATAGGTACCAGGAAATTTTTAGTGCCTACAAAAATAACTTGACCTAATTTTAACTTAAGATTTGATCCTATTGAAAGCCAGCTTTCTACAACTGTTCCATTGACTCCAACACTTCAGTGCCGAAGCTGGATCTCTCTCTGAGCTCCACCATCTAATTTGGAACATGAACCTACTATATCTTGTTACTTAGAATCCTGGTGACACTAAAAATGACTCTTTTTCTCCACACAAAGTGTTATACCCACTTCCTTGGGTCAAAGAATCATTATTGTCCATCATTTTGTCATACTTTGGCTTCCCATTTTTCAGTTTAGTGACAAACTGCTCTGGGCCACAGACTTTATTGCAGTGTTTTAAAGGTGGTTCATTCTGGAAGTGTATCTCGTGTAATAACAGAAATTCCCTGGGTTATTTATTAGGAGTGAAACTCTGTAAGGTTCAAAAGTATTTAACCTTTTTACAGGGATTGTGAGGTATGATCCAAATGGAGTGCAGTGGGCATCTGTTCCTGCTCGCTTGTGGTATTGCACGAACGTTATGAGTAACCAGAGAGCAAAGCTGGATAAGAAACATACTATCTTTGTTAACAAGAATCCTGACACTCACAAGTTTAGATTAAAATAGTGCCACTCTCACATATTAGGCTAGAGTAGCAGTTTAAAGTCTTTTCTGTAATTGCTCTCCAGCTCCTCCCCTAGATTTAGGTTCCCCAGGTAGCTCAGATGTCACCTGCATAGAACAGGTGTTTTATTGATAAAGCAAATTTCCTACCAGAGGTCAAAATCTTATTGAAGCTTTCACATACTATTGACTAAGTTAATCATTGTTCATAGCTCAAGGACTTCACATTCTCATTACATTAACTGTTGGCTTTCACACATCAAGGCCTTGTAACTAAATGCATATATCAGCAGATTAACTGAAAGCTTAATTTTGGGGGGTTACATTTTACTTAACAAGGGTTATTAATTTGTTAGGACTGCCCATATTTTTATAGTATTAGACGTGTGTCAGCCCTACCTCCGTCACTGCTGTTCAGTACCCATGTTTTTTAATTACCATAAAATGACTGTACTTGTTTTGCACCCAAATAGAATTTTCTTTCCAGAATGCATTAATCACCATTAATTTTGTATCTCTATAGAGTCTTAATGTGACAGATGAAAATTTTGTATTGGAAACACTAGCTGGATGCATAGAATATAAATCCTTATTGGATGTAGTGGTCAATGCCTTTTTTGTTCGGGATGGGAAACATTGCCTGTTTTCTGAGCGTAATCTCTACGCGGGTAAGTTTTTTTTAAATGCCAAATTTTTTTAACTGAGCACTTTAAAAAATATTATTTTATTAGTTCAGGTGTTAATATTATATTACATTTGAATTATTGTCATGGTGTTCAATGCAGTATGAAATTGAGGACCTTTTCCAATGCACTTACGATGTAAAGCCTATATCCTGAAATTTGTGTTTAGTCTAGACTCTCACAAGTGTTAATGGGATATTTACCTAAGAAAGTTCTGCAGAATATGCCTGGAGGTTAGGTTAGTTGTAACTTAGAGATGGAAAAAAACATCAGTGACTAGAAGAAGTGTTCTGACAGTTCAACTGTCACTTTAAAAAATGTTTGTCAATGGCTTCCCTTTATTCTCTTCCATGAGATCTAGCACCTCTGCCATTCAGACACAAAACCGTATAACAAAGCTGTGTCTGCTGAGGAAAGTAGGAACACCCTCATAGTGTGACGATACCACTCCTTCTGTCCATACCTGGGTTTCTGTCATGCAGCCTTCATTAGTGGCCATCACAGTGACATAAGCAGACTTCTGTCTTCTCTGCATGAGCTAGGTCAGTTCTCTTCCTTTCACTAGTTAGTTAGAGACAGTTATAATATAACTATACCTGGTAGTATGAGCTAGTTAATCAGAGTAGTTAGTATCCCCAAGGTTATTTCAGTAGTTGAGAAGTACATTAGAGAGACATTTTTAAAATATTTTTATGCTATGCATTTACTTAATAAATGCATTTTTAAATTTAAAAACTGCATTTACTCAGATATACTGAGGTTGATTTATAAATTTCCTGAAGAAGTTGGGATGACAGATCACACTGTCATTGGTTCTCTAAGTCATATATGTTCTGAAGTTTTGTGGGCACTTTTAAAAATCCAATCAATTTTATTTAAAGTTGTCCACTTTGAAAAGTAGAAAAATGTATCTAATTGGAGTAACTTTACATTTTATGTTTTAAAAGCTATTAATTTTCACTAGAATTCTAGTTGCTTCTGTCACAGTACTAGGTAAGGTATAGAAATCTACATCAAATATCAAACTAAGAGGAACCTAAACTACTGTGGATAAAATTAAATTAATACTGAGTTTATTCGAAATGATAATGCTTCATTGTCCACATTTCTCCAAAGCCATGTTTTTCAGTGTGTAGGACACATAAATTATACATTTAAGCTGAGTGTTGCTATAATTGGATTGTCAGGACTGGTCTACTTAAAGGCCTCTATTAATCATAGACAGAGGGGAGACCCCAGAAGATTTTCCTTTGTCAACAAGTTGAGAGTCTAAGGTCATTGGCTTAGGGTTTTTTAAGCTGCTTGTGATTCACTTTGCCAAGCTTCATTGACACTTAAATGATCAAAGCTGCTTATGAAGGCTGTTGCTATGTGTGAGCAGATTTGAATTTAATAAAGCTTGTAGGAGATAAATGTATATTCCACTAAGACTGCTTAAACATGTTGCTATGCTGAAGCACAAGACTGAAGTCTCCAGCAATAAACCGACTTGGCTGCAGCATATTGGTCAGGATTTACTGATCATTGCTATTTGGTGGCAGCTAAGATACTTCAGCGCAAGTGAAGCGTGATTGATCAAATTCATGGTTAAATAAAGATTGATACAGGAGCTCCTCAGCTTTACAGGTCCATTGAAATCTCACAGCACTGACTGCCTCTCCCTGTATCAAACTCTGTATTTGCTGGAGGAGGGGATAAGAATTGGGGGGGATAAGAATCGCGTTTTTTATTCCCCAGAGAATTCCACAATTTACAAATTTGTTTCCATTCTAATTCAGAATAAAAAAAATTACAAAATTTTCTGCAAAATGGTCACTTGCAGAAAACTTCAGAGCGAATAAAATGCTGAATTTTAAAATGATATGTGCTGATAACATTTTTGTTATATACAACAAATTCTGATTTTGGAACAGAAGAATAAGAACTATCAACTCTGAAAATGTTTAAAACAGAATATGTTGAAAACTTCGCTATCAAAATTTTCTTTTACATCTCCTGTTCACATGAAATTTTGCCAGAGTAAGTTTGCTTATACTGAAAATATTGGTTACATCAAAAGAGCTGTTTCCGAAAACAGAATTCTGTCAAGAACTTCTCAGTCGTGTCTCTCAGGAGCCATCTGACTCCTTTCCTCCCTACCTTCTTGCCAGACTAACATCAGAATTGCACAGATATGGTATGCAGGTATTTGGTGTATAAGCTGGTACTGCTACCCAAAAAAACAGGCTGCTCCTTCTCTCTTCACTGCCGCTCCGTCTGACCCCATGTCTTATCTTCTCTTAGTGTTTAGCAGCCACAAGTGTTTAGCAGCCATGCCGTGAACTAATCAAGAAACTGCTTCAGGTTAGAATTCACAATCAGGTTTCACTGGCCTGTGTGGATGACTGTACTTGCCCAAGAGAAGAAACACCAGCAAGTAAAAAGGGAGGGGAGCAAGCAAGCAGGAGTTGACAGCTGCTTAGTTTAGCGGTGGTGTTGGCATAAGGAGGTGACTGTGAAGCTTACAGCTTCTGCACTGTCCCTGCAAGAGCTTGCCTTCAGCCTTGCAGAACACCACACTCTGCTATGGCAGATCTCCCAGCTTGGCAAACAGACATTTGCAGGCTTCAGAAAGACCTCTCTGAATGACTTCAGATAACTATAGTTGTTTTATGCTTTTTGTGTAAATGCCCAGATCCTCAGGTATTATAATTTCTATGAAATTATACAGATTTACACTAGCTTAGATGTGACTCAAGAGACAAATAACTGATTTATATGAGCCATAAGATAGTCACCAGTGCTAATAATGAATGTAAGGTTAACATTATACTGTAACTTCTCATTGTCAAGCCTTATATTGCCCAGCTGTATAAACAGTATTCAAGACTATTTAAAATTGTAATAATGGTCCAAATCTCAGAGCATGGCAACTACAAGGTATAAGTTTCTTAGATTTCCTGCTGTGTTTTAAATATATGTATCTTTTGATAGTTATTTGTTATCTGGCCACTTTTCAACTAGAAGAGCTTGGTCTTCAGCACTTCAGCAGAATTGTGAAATCTTTGGATGCTGCAAAAATGCATAAGGTAATGAAAGTATAAAACATTTTTAAAATAATAATTAACCGTCTCTTCATTGTGTTTGATTAATCTGATGATTTTTTTCAACTTTCAGCATAATTTAATTTGAGAAATTAGGGTCATTTTCTATTTAAATTATAGGAAATCAGTATTCTGCTGTCACAAAAATCTTCAGTTTACATACTGACTAGCTCATATTCATTCCAAGATCAGTTAAAATGTATTTTACAGCATCTGAGAATTGAAAATGATCACATGACTTACGGGTCATATGATTTACAGTTTTCTCTAATTTACGTACTCACTCTTGGCTCTGCTCATGTTCTTTCTCTGACTTTAAGGCAATAGAACAAGTTTTTTCCATAAGCAATGAACCTATTGAACCTGTGGTTCCTGCTGATTTGTGTTCCTTTTTGGCTGAACAATCCAGTACCACTTTGATTATTTGCCCATCCTTTGCCCATCCATCCCTTTTTCTCCTTCCCAAGAAACAATTGCTAGTTTGGAGCTATAAAAGTACTGAATACCCAGTTAGAACATATATGAAATTGGCCAATCCATTGCTGCTAGAGAAAGCACAGCAACAAAATTCTGCTTGCCTTTTCCTGATTTGAGTCATTTTTCCTCATTCAAGTCACTAATTTTGATTTCTCTCCTTTATTTGCTAATTTTCTTGAAACCTGTAGAAATTGAAATATCTTTTGCTTCTCTTTCAAACTGGTTGACAGTGCTGATTGTCTCAAAGCCTATGTGGTGAGGACAGTCAGGCAGAGGGATAAACAGGCAATGTTTTCTCATAAGCCCTGTTTTCTCGTGAAAATAGGCTAAAAATGAAATTACTGCTGACATAGCGTATGTAAACTCTGATCATCCAGATGTTTCAAAGTGTGTCCAAATGCAGGGCTTGAATAACAGCTGTATAGTTTTCTGTGTAAGTGTGGGATTCAGGAAATAGGCAAATTTTGGTAATCAGCACTCAAAAAGCTAAGGTTTATCTTTATACTGATTACTTCAAATGTTCATGTGGATGCCAGTGCCCCTTCCGTGACTACAGTTGCTGCACAGTATGTAGGGAGAAAGAAAGTTAGGTTGTCTGTATAATGCTTTTAGAAACACTTTGTTTTGATGCGCTTGCCATGGAATGTTGTTAATTCTGTTCAGAGACAAAAATGATGTATTTCATTTACTGTTAGAAAAAACAGAAGTGGCGGGAAGAATTATCATAATCTGATAGACAGACAAATCACTCTTTGTCTAAAATGCTCTCCCAGCCCCTTCTTTGATAAACATCTTAGAAACAAGCAACTGGATTGGATGCATCTTGAGCTCATATAGCTAGCGACACAATCTTCCCACTTCATGGCAGTTATATCTTGTTGATTCTATTCACCTGGCTTTATATGGCTTGAGCATCAGCGCCCTGACATTTTATTTCAATTAATTTCTTCTTCCTTGTCTGGAATAATTTTTCTTCTGATGGCAAAGTGCAGCATTATGTTATGTTCTGCACCTGCTACTCTTTTCCTGTACATGTAATTTTGTTTGCTCAAGTATCTTATCAGACCCTCACCACCATCATACCTAGGTTTCCTTCTCTCATATCAAAAGAGGTTCTTTGTCTCCAAACTGATGCTAGATTATATGAATGCACCTGCAGCAGAGGATTTAGAAGCAGCATTTGGTCCCCCAGCAACAGAGACAAAAACAGCAGAAGGCAGATTTGCAGCCGTAGCAACAGCCTGAAGTTGTCAGAAATCTGAGATGCTCCTTCAGGATGCTGACCTGTAGATATCCTCTGATGACTATCGTATCCAAGCTCAGTTGAGGTGCAAAATAGTTATTCACATTTATTTATTTGGAATAGATTTACCTTAATTAAAAAGTAAATGTTTCTGCACATCAGAGACTGACTGGAATTATCTTAATCATGCAGATAATGAGTAGTCTTCATGAAATTAAATGGATTAATCACTTGAATGAGATCCATTTGTGAGAGCAGATCTTTCTCTTAAAGGATTGCATGATGGAATCCATTCTAATCAAAGTCAAAGTGTTTCCCTATGACTGGTGCATGTTTAAATATTTTCATTTAGGCAGAATATCCAGGCATAAAAATAATGCTTGAACAGAAAATTATGAGATCTCATTTTGGAATGTTAAAAATACATTCAGGAATTCCTTATGGTTATATAATTACAAAATCATGGGATAAAACCCAATTTTGTATCCTTAGCAGGATTGTACCTCTAAGGAACTTAGCTATGCATTGCTAATTTAAGCCTATTTTTGTTTTTCAGTATTCATGCATGATATTTTATTTTTGTGGTAAAATTTCAGGGCTCATATGTTAGAGAAAAGACAGTTGAAACAAAAAGTTGAAGAAAGCAGCTTTATAATTTCATACTTGCTTTGTATAAAATGCAAAATGACTAGTGTTTGCTTTTTAGCTGTGAAGAACCTATTTTGTTCTGTTTCATGTTCTGATTGCTGCTAACAGCAGTGAAGTCCTTTATAAAGACCTTTGGGAGCTGCAAATGAAAAGCACTATATAAGAACTGGGTATTGTAATTGCTATGTGATGAAGTAGGAACAGAAAAGATCAGGGCCCTGGAGGACATGTGGGCAAAAGAAGTCAAAGTTGACTCAAATAACAGCAGAAGGATCCGAGACCATGCTAGGACACTTTTCTCTGGAACTTTAATTGAGGATCCTCAAAGCATAATTACCCATTACAATTTCTAGGTAGGAAAGCCTTCTTAAGAGCTTCTTGCCTTCCTCTTCATTTCTCTGTTGCAGTTGAAAGATACAATTCTACAGGTACTTGAACTGGCATAACTGAAGAACTAAGCTACAGTAAGAGGGAAAGGATCAACAAATGAAGAGAGGAGTGGACAGAAACCTCCTTGACTGCCTAATAGCTGTGGGTGTGTTCAGCCAAAATAATCTCATTCTCAGGTAGTGACTGATCTGTATGGGGGAACTGAATCTGCTACTGCTTTCAGTTACTTCCTTACCTCCAGAGTCAAAAGCTTATATTGTGAATATAAAGATTTTAGCTCTGCAAATAACTATATGGATGTCAAGATAATCCCAGACAAGGAAACTTCTCATTTTTTGGTTCACTTTTCAAAAAATCTATACAATCTCACCATTTAAAAATACATTAAGGCAATATTAGGAGAGCATGTGCAAATTCTCAAAAAACAAATTAATTCAGCTCACCTATGCAAATTAAAGACTGCAAAACAGTCTTTAATTATACAATCCTGTTCTGTTTTATGATGACCAGAGTAAATTAAAATAGTAAAAATGGGTACAATTCATTCCTGGTATAATTCCACTGCTCCCAAAGGAGAAGTGAATCTGTTTCATCATGCTCTGTGAGTAGAGAAACTACTCTAGAGTGGTAAGAGGAGTAAGCAGAATAATGCTGTTACCAAAATGACTGTCCGGTGATTCCCCTAAGCAGACATCTGAACAATAATTGGTGAGAACTTCAAGATGAAGTCTGCTGCTATAAAAGCAGAGATGTTAGGGATGCCACCTGTTCACATGTGGCCAAAGACAAAACTGAAATATAAGGGATCTTTCCTAATGATTCAGTTCACAAAACACAGAAGTCCCTATTGTAAAGAAATTAAAAATGTTCTGTGGTTTCATGGGTCCAGTTCTTCCCACATTCACCATCTGTGATATGGATTATCAAAGCCAAGACTGTGGACATTGGCCCAGGCAGACTTGGTCAGAACAGATTTTTGGCAGTCCCTGCGCTGCCCTTTGCAGTCCTTGTATTGCTGTTGCAGTGCCTGGACAACCATTCCAGAGCAGCATTCAAAGCCTTTGCTGGCATGATGCATGGGGGCACATCTTTATTTTAGCATTTCTCTAGGGACTGTGACTAAAACACAGAATATTAAAGCATATATCACAGTAGCAATATTTGATTACCCAGCTCACCATTCCCTGTAAATCACAGAGACACCTCATAGCATTTATTAATCACATAATTACCCATTTGTCCTAACAGAGTGTGAAATGTTAATGACCAGTACATAACTGGAGCTGCAGTGAGAGGCCTGCAGGGATAATAGCCAGCTGTTAAAGACAACACTAGAAATCACTAACTGTAAGCTGCTGGCAACCCAAAAAATCCCTGAGTTGTTAAAAAGCTAAACGATCTGAAAAAAAAAAAAAAATATATATATATATATATATATAAAGTGTTAGGCTGCTTTGGACAAGCTGATTTGTATCCTTTAATCAGGATTTATTATAGTTTCATCTTCCTTGAAGAGGTAATTGCAAGTACATAGTTAAAGCAAGTATTTAAAAGACGTACACAGAGAAGATCAGTTAGAGAGAGTTCAAACAACAATAATTCAGAGGCTTAGTACCATGTGGCGTGCAATAGACAACTGATTGCTGCCAGCAAGGATGGACTAGGCTACATAAAAGGAAAACTGAGGATACAGAGAGGGAGGAGGAGTTCAGCTTGAAGAAAGCTAGTGAAAGAAAACTATAGGATTTACAGATTGCAACTTGCAGTATTTTCACATCAACTTCCTGTGTGAACTTTCTAAGTACCTATAAATTTGAAACGAACTTCTCCCCTCAGCATCTGTCCAATTTTAATTTATCAGCTCATTTTCAATCCACTCCTGTATACAGACTTGCTTAAATTGGTTTAAAAACCATATTCTTGATAAATTCTGAGTATAGTCAAAGCCTTCCATAGAGTAAGAATACTATGGCAGTGGGCATGTCTCCCTGGTCCTCTGACTCTATAATCATATCTAAACTTGTGATACGTGGATATAAAATTTTGTTATGGTAGCTGGTAGAAAGTAGTATATATGCAGTGCATCAGTTGTCTTTGAGACTATGAATTCTGTCATCTTTTAGCATTTCGTATCTACATTGCACAAGTACAAATAACTGCCAGGTGAAAAATGGAATCCAACATGCATATACTACAGAGAAAGATCCTCCATAAGGAGAATGAATGAGTTTTTTGACCAGTGAGATGAAACGTATTCCCTTATCATATACTTAGCAAACTCCACTGAATCTAGAAGCACCACTAAAACGATTTCTTTCATAATTCAAAGTTTAGTTTATATTCATGCTTTTAGGGGTGAATGTATCTTCTTTTGGAGGATGTATTGATATACCAGCATCTGCAGTTTTGGGGAAGAACAGTAATTTCTAGACAAGCATGCGAATCTAAGGTGGTAATATACATTCAGTCATTGAGTTGTTGCTTAGACTTCTGACCCTACCAAAAGTGTAATAGTTGAAAACAGAACTAAATTCACAGGTTAATTCCCTGGAAATGGTTACACCGAGGCTATAGTTTTCCAGTAACAGGCTTTCTACAATTGTTGAACATCCACTAGCAGACAGCTAGAGTCAAATAAGGATTATTTATTGCTGAATTATTCACATGGCTCTGAGCCATATTGGGCCTGGCCTTGCACCTGAATTAATAAGCTACCTGCTAGTCCTTCAGAAACAAAAGTTGTGGAGACCACAGAGTACAAACTCCTTCATGGCTCCACGGAAACCAACACAGGTAAGACAGGGCTAATGCCAAGTCTGAACTAATAAACCCTGCCATCTCCATTTGGAGCTACTCAAGTGTCTGCATGCTACTTTCCACCATGTCCCATAATGTCCATATTATTTAGTTTTTTTTCTATTTTGGGGGTTATTCCAGCATAATACTTGCCTGTACTTTCATTTCTAAGAATTTTAATGAAAAAGTTCAGATTCACATTTGGAATTTATATCGCAATCAGTGGTACATGCTGAATCTGAGTGCTGTTTTTCAAGAGTCTCTTTCAAAAGGCCATTTGAACAGTTTAAGTTTTAAAGAAAGGCGGTTGACTTCCTGGTGAACTCCAGTGGAAAAAGAAAGTTCAAATGTTAGTTGCTGTTTCTCCAGCATGCAGAGCCCTACGATGTAAAAGTGTGCCAAATTTCAGTCTTCTCAGTTTAATGTGAATATGCCAATTAATAATGTTTAAAGAAAACAAGAAACCATATTGTACAGCAGTTACTAAAGTTCTCACCAGTCCTTCCTTCCCAGTTCCCAGGGAACTGAAAGGCACTTATTAATTCAGATGCAGTGCCAGGCCCAAGATGTTTCTGGGCATCGTGGATCATCCAGCGACAGATAATCAGGAGTTGCCCATTGATATATCAGAGTTTAAAACTGTATTGTATAATTAGACTAAAATCAGTGTATTGCAGTTACAATTACTTTATTTTCGAATAAAAGCTTTTCTTTCATGATAGTTGAAGCAAGTTCAAGGTGCATCAAAACACCCACATGTTGTAACCACTAGATTTTTTTGGACAGTAAAAATGTTTTAGTATCTATTAATGTTTCACAAAAGAGGACTCAAAGACATGAAGCGGTTCTAACAGGATAAAGAAGAACCTACAAGTTCAGCAGTGTTTGTAGTAAAACCAGTTATCTTTCTGTAGTCTCATATACGTTATACCTTCAGTTCATTACATTTAATCTTATCAGTTTCTTAGATTCTTCTTCAATGCCTTGAATTTGAACACATGGATAAAAGATGAATGGAGTCATTTCTATGATTCTCTTTATGTAAAAGAGAACTGGATTGATCCATTGCTAAGGTAAGCAGTACTTAAGTAGTCTATGTTCACCTCAAAGTTTAAATGCAATACCTGCTGAAAGCTTCCCCTGAAAATTTAGTTTGCTTTCAAAGTGTTTCTGTTATTGAAGTCACTCAGAACCCTCACTGTTTTTTGTGAGACTATAGTAATCCCTTTTACTTAACCAGAGGCAAGGTTGTCTCATAGAAAAGTCCTTTCCCAGCTGTTGCACATTTGTTTCTCAGTGCCACTGAATGTGGCAGTGTTTCTCAGTGCCACATTTATATTCCAAATAAAACTAGAGAGTTCAATTTATCTTAGAGTTAGATTCCAACCTCATAAGTCACTTCAACATCTGTATAGCATTAAGCACACAAAAAAGATGTTTAATTTCTCAGAGCCTGGTTTTATGCTCAGCCTTGTTTATGCAGATGGTCCTAAAATCCCTTCTGAGCAAATCAGATAAGCAGGTAAACAAGCCTTTTTAAATTATTCTTTATTTACGCGATTGCAGCAGCATTTAATAGTTTAAATGCTCTAATTTGTTGGGTGTGTCCGCATATTGGTTAGAAGGTGATACAGCAGCACGAGTGCCCTTGCCAAACTGGAGAATTTTCATGTGGAGAACAGTAGCTATATTTCAGGTCACGCTGCAACCTATTGTGTCACTTCTTCACTGTTGTTTTTACCCTGGACAGAAAGATTAGTTGGCACACCTATATGGCTGCAATAACACATCTTCATTGCAGTATAGATTACCACAGATGATGGCAAACATTGTTAGACAAAACTGCCTTACAAATTCTGTCAGCTGAAAAAGAGTTTTTCTAACCTTCATATCAAAGTCAGTAGGATTAACCCTTTCATACTCTTTAGATTATGCCAAATTAGCAAGTGCAGTGATATAAATTTGGCATGCAATGCTCACAATTCCACTGAGTTCTGCTGGAATTGCAGGGATATATTTGCAGTCAGAATTTGGCTGAATATATTCCAGTGTAGGCATTCTAATCATAAAATATGCTTACAACAATATACAGATACAGACATAAATATATAGATAGAGGTATACACACACATCCATACACTTCTTATATGTACATATGCATGCACGTAGATGCTTAAACTACTGCTCATATTTCATTAATAAAAAGCTCATTGAAGCTGTCCTTCACACTCAGTTATAGTCAGTGTAAAGAGCACACGTTATGCCTAGAAGTAAATGTAAGCTGTACAAGAACATTCAAGACCATATTTGGTTATTGGGTTTGAAACTTCCCTCAAAGGGCTGAGGATGCACTGATCATTTTAATCAATTCAAGATCTTAAATTCTTTTAAATATATCTTTGTATTCTTTCTAACATCAGTGAAGTTAATATTAAGAGTCTCATTTATTTTAATGGAGCAAAGCTATTTTCAGAAGTTACTTTTAAGCCTCATCCCACAATGACAGTACTAGCTAAGGTAACAGAGATGCAAACATGTTACTGTAAATTTGTAGTGTCAGCTGGTTTTTTATTCAGGGAAAATTCCCTTGCAAGTATAATGCTTAAGGGAAGGACATATATGGAGGAGGAATAACTGACATGAAGCTGATACCATAATTAGCCCTGTGATAACTTACTTGTTTATGTATTACCCTGAGACTCTACACCTTCTTATCATTCTTGGTAAGAAGTTCCAACATTCATACAAGCCAAAATCCAAAAAAAGAAACCAAAATCATCTCAACTGCCCCACAGGCACCAAATTCTGTTTTGGTGCTTCATTCATTAATTCTATCAAATTCCTTACAT
Organism: Dromaius novaehollandiae; assembly: GCF_036370855.1. Lineage (NCBI taxonomy): Eukaryota > Metazoa > Chordata > Aves > Casuariiformes > Dromaiidae > Dromaius > Dromaius novaehollandiae. The sequence continues at coordinate 78,321,641 of NC_088101.1, read as the reverse complement.
CTTTCTAGTTTTTTATTAGAATTGCATGTGCTGTGAGATTAATGTATGTCTGCTCTGTCAGACAGCAAGAATGATAATACTTAGACCAGTGTTTGTCTGTAGTCTTTCTGTCTGTGTGTACTTTGCTTGTGACAACTGCTTTTCTGATTTACAGTCTTGTCCTGCTGCAAAATGGACTGGCAGCATAGTTGCTTATTCAGCAGAACTTATGGCTATTTCACCTCTAGTAGTCTGAATAAAGTAGACTAGCATCTGTCAAGAAGTGAAGTAATACCTTAATTTGAGAAACACAATACAGCTGAATCCTTGATATAAATTCACGGGTCAATTTTGTTAAAAGGGAATCAACAGCATGGCTGAAAGCATTATAGTGTTTACACCAGTGCCAAACTCAGATACTGCATTGTAAGCTTGTACAAAAAATAAAAAATGAAATAAAATTGAAAAGTCTTTTTTTATTTGCAGATGGCAGCCAAGAGTACAACAAGTGATTGAACAGCTCACAGATAAATTAAGTAATTGTACTACCATTGTCAAGACTTTGACGGTCACTCAGCCAAAGGAATTTAATTTGACTGTACCTAAACCTCGTGCCATTCCTATACCTCTGCCAATACCAGTACTGGAAAAAAGTCTACCTGTGAGTTTTTTTATTCTTTGTAAGATACTAAGTTTTCTGTGTTCTTGAGCACAAAGTTATGGTATGTGGTTAATAGCTGCTTTCAAAATAACTGTAGAAAATCTGCAACCTTTGACAGATCAACAAGAATAATGCACTGAGGCAGATCAGAAAAGAATATTCAGATGTCAGTTTTTATAAACTTAGACTGATTTGTTTGTAGATGAGCTCTTACTAAAATAAATGGCAAAGCAATTTTGGTGAAGATGAGGTGGACTCTACATTTGCAGCTCCTCGAGGGTAGAATTTTATTACTTGCTATTTACATTAATGTTGACTCTCCTAAATTAATGTTTTTTAGTTTAAACTTATTGCTCACATATCATTGAGACTAGACTTTATCTTTGAAATGCTAAGCTTTTATTTTACTAATTGTTTAAGATTCTGATTCAGTTGTACTGGTATAAATCTGGAGGGACACCATTGATTTTAAGTTAGGTCACTGGGATAAGGCAAACAGGATTTGGGATCAAGTTGCTCTGACTAACTTAATAAAGAATCCTAGATCATCTATATTTCAATGCAGTGGGAAGTGAGCTTGGAAGTCATAGTTTTGGGCATTATCTGTGACCTTCTATTAGCATTTCATGTTTTAAATAATATGTGTTGAATGCTTGTAGAAACCACTCATATCTTAGGATAGCAGAGCAATTTAATGGTAACATGTTATATAGTTAATGGGATTTTACATTGAAACAGCTTAATACCAGCTCTGAAAAACTGCTTTTAATAACTACTTAATCAGTATAGGAATGAGTCATATTGCTGTCATTTTAGTACCTTTATGCTGTGCAGCCCCTCTTAAAATAAATTCGCTTTAATGCAGATGCATTTACTGAAGTTCTTTTGTGTTGTTAAGATTCTACTAAATGTGGTTTACATTCTGGCCAAGATTGCTAATTTAAAAGCTTGTGTGAATCTCAAACCATTAGCATAGCAGTGACATATGCTGTGCTCATTTCTGCACCTATCTCAGCAAATTAAGCTTCACTTTAATTTGCCATATTGTTGCCAGCATCACCATTTTAGATCCTGAACTTTTGGCAGAGACTGAAAAGACAGCCCAGATGGCAAAAAAGAGGTAGGAAAGTGAGAGCAGGCCATAGTTTTGGCTACTGCATGGTAGGGAATTGTATGTAATTGAGATGAATGCACAAAAATAAGGCTCTTCCTGATTATATTCCATAATCTAGTGTAGAATATTCTCTTCCATTTTCTCATGACATTGTCACTTTTATGAGGTATCTGTTTCTCCTCATGATTCTCACTCATCTGCCAAAGAACTTGTCATGTAGCATATTAGCCTGGAATATTGCAGTCACAATTACTAGAGGCATAGTTACTACTGGACTTTGAAACAACTGTGTGATTTCATATGGAGGTGTTTGGATTTTGAGCAATGACTACTGATAAGCTATTGCATGCCTATGTGAAATTCATTTGTTTTGATTAATAGAAGTGTTACTTCAAGTGTTTCTTCCTGCTGGGTTACATTATATTCTGCAGCAGAGATAAAATGCAGAGGAAGATGAGAGGTATCCCGTACCTCGAGTTCAGGAGCTGGGATAGTACTCCTCTCCTGTAAACTCAACACATGCTTCCTTCACAGAAGAGAACTGGAGAAGTTGGTCACTGCAGAAGACAGGATGGTTGTCTTATTCAGTGGTCTATATTGAGCTGGGACCCTCCACTGACTGTGTGTGTTCCTTGCAGTCACATAGACCTGAAAGGTCAGGATAATCAAGGTTTACTCATCAAAAATGGGGGAGACAAAGTGAATAGGAGAAACACCTTTCCACTCATCTCAGACTGCCTTCCAAAAATAAGTTATTTAACTGAGAAATTTAATGATGAAATCTCTTGGTCTAAAGATTATCAAGTCTCTTCAGTGTCCTTGGCACGCAAGCATATGGATGAACACACAAACACACATGTGTGTTCGCACACACACACACACTTTAGTTTGGAATTTGGAAAGGAACCAAAGGGAGACAAGTGCTTAACCTGATAACATGCAAATGGATTTGGACACCTTTTGACTCCCTTGGATATCTTGGCCTTGACTTACAGTGCAATAAAATCCATCCCTTTAATATAAGCACTGCACTAGAATAATAAGATTATGCAATTATTTTATGTTTAGAGTTTCTAAAAAGCTATAATGTAGTTAAAAAAATTAAAAGCCCCAATGAGATATGTTATTGTAACTCCATTCATCCAAATTTAGTGTATGCTTTAGATATTTTCCTTATTATTTGAGCTGTGCTTCATGGGTGAAGTTGCTTCCTTGTTTAAAATAATTACATGGGTGAATTGGCCAATAAAGAGAATTTTGTTTGCAAGTATATAGATAATGCTTTAACTTTATGATCTTGTTATGTATAAAAATAGAAGCTCTTATTACATTAAGCATTGCATTAGCCTGCCCTTGTCTATCTTACAACAGTAAATTAAAAAAAAATAGAAGAGTGATCACTACCAAAGTTCAAAGTGATTATTCATCAGTTTGGATAATATTTTCATGCCTCATGCCTCTTCTTGAAGTTTACATTCTCTGGGCATTGTGAAATTGCCTCATCTCATCCAATATAAGGTATTTCTGCTTCTGTGCATTTTTTGGGTGGTTAAATAAAACTGAGTGAATTTCTTAGAAATCACATGCCATTCTCTGGATATTTACTACTTTATGCCTTTAAGGCACTAGTCTGTGTTAAGGCTGGAGCTTATCCAGAGCTGAAGGAGGATGCATTACAGCAGCAACTTGTTTCAGGGCCCATTAGAAAGGCCTGTAGTTCTGCTGCTCTCCGCATCCATGCATGGTGTCAGCTCAGGGAGTAGGTCATGCCATTTTATTCTTCCTCAAGCTCCTTGTGGTACTTCTAGTATAAGGAAATTCAGAAAGCATAGGTGAGCATGACCACTGGTTAGAAGGGAAAAGCAAGCGTGAAACATCTTGCTCCCAGCCCTTTTTTGTTCACGTTAGGATTAAATGGATACAGTTTGGCCTTTCTGATCTCTCTACTGCTGGAATTTACAATTTATTTATAGTGATTTTTTCATCCTCTTCCACCCAGCAACTGTAAGGAGGTTTATTATTATAAAGGGTAATTGCTGTATTGTCTATCTGTCTGTCTGATTGGTACTTATTATCACCATGGTATCCGAGGGCTAAATTACAAGGCTAGGATCATTTCTGAAACAAAGCTGACTGAAAAGTCTGCTCCTTAAATTACATGGCATAAGCATAGCAGTTTCTGAGGAGAGAGAAATTTTCAGCTTACCCTGGCAGATGAGTACAGTTTTGCAGGTAAAGCACATAACTTAGGAAGAACAGTGAAATGCACTGATACTCACTGCTTGTGCAACCCCTTGCAGGTCCTCTGGGCTCTAATTTCTCCATCCATAATAGCATAATAAAAATTCTCAGATACTGCTGGGAAATACTTTAAGTTCTACTTCACTTAAAAAACTCATAGAAATACTTGAGCAGTCTCACCAGTGCATTTAATTGCTAGCTTTTTCTGTGCATTTGTTTGCCTGTAGACAATGATGTCAAAGGGCAAAGGCAGTGGAAAGTTTATCAGGTACATGAGTATTTCAAAGCATAGCGCTTTGTATAGCCCAAGAAAGCTACACGGCATCCCCTTTTCCCTAAACTGACCTCCTGTACAATACTGATTGTAGATTTTTCCCAGTAATTCTTAAATTAATTCTGTAACTTCTAATTGAGCTAGCACATTTTTAGCAAGATAAATATGTAAGCAGGTGTCCTGTAAACTGGCAGACTATCTCACCCACACAGGGAAGAGACATCCAGTCTTTTTTCAGACTTTGCTTCTGGACAAAATTTATTCCTCAAGTACACGAGCTGTGAGTAACACAAAATAGAGCTTTTTGCTTAACAGCAAATACTGAAATCCCCCAGAAGTCTCAGCCTAACTCAACACCATACATTCCCTGTTCCCCCTTCTCCCTGCTGGGCCATAAGACAGCCAGGCTATAATTCTTTCCTGGTTGTTTTATCTGTAGTACTTTCTGACCTGTGAATGCTTTCACAGAGCTATGAGTAATGCTAGGAGGCCCTCTTAGTTGTGCACCCCCAAATGTTTAATCTACATCTTCAGTGATACCCCCTTCACAAGAATATAAAAGCAGCCACAGTGGGCCAGAAAAAAGGCCAATTTTGCCCAATAGCCTTTCTCTAGTAGTGGCTGAACATGATATCTAGGAGCAGTACAGGGACAGGACGAGCATATTTGCTACTTTATCCAGCTACCTTCCTAACCTCCAATCATTTCAGCTCTTAGACTTCCTGAGCTACAGTGAGCTTCCTAGGCATGTTAATAACCCTCAAAGGATTTCTCTTCCCTGAGCTCTTGGAGCATCTGTAAACTTGTAGCTACTATAACATGCAGTGCCAAAGAGCTCCACAGCTTAACTTCATTCAGCTGCCCTATCTGGCTGTCAGTGCTATGACACTGAAGTTCATGAGATGCCAAACAGAACGTTTCCCCATTCTGGCGACTTTTCCCCTCAAAAGGACCTATAGGTTTTATCTTTAGCCTTTCCTGTACTAGTTTCAGATTTTTCATTCTTTCTGGTGTCTTATCCAGTGTGTGTATTATATTGGATAGTCCTGAAAAGCCTGGGCAGTCCCAGGTGACTGGAATCTGTCCATATCTTCTATGCTGGTACTAATAGAAAAGAATCAGTATTAAAAAAAATAACTTCACCTATTTTACAGTAAAGGTGAATATGTTTTTCCCCACAAGCATGAGTCACTTGGAATGTTTTATATCACATATTATAGAGTATGTTGCCTTTTAATATAGGTTCCTCCAAGCACCTACAAATCCCCAAAGGAAAAAAAGCAGCTAGAGGAAATCAAAACAAAAAATCGCCGAAAAGCAGAGGTAGGTGTATTATGTTCTTGTTCTAGTCTTTTCTTTCTTCCAAACTCTTTGTTCTGTAATATGTTCCAGTTTTCACAAGTCTTAGAACTCTATCTGGAACAAATTTGCTTTTGCAGCTAATAGTTCGTGCCTCTTTCTCTAGAGTCATGGAGTTGGTATCCTCTGTTCTGTTCTATCACCCTTTGTCCATCTTCCTTATTTTAGTATTAATTGTTTGAGACCTTTTATTCACAGTGTAAGTACTCTGTGAGAAATTTTGCAAGCAACCATGTAAGGTGGAAGAAACATGATTACTTTCTTCCGTTCACAGGCTTAAATTGTTTGATGGCTCTTTTACTCCCACAGGACATGTGGATATTTAAGGCATTCACTTAATAATTAAGGCTTCAAAATTCAAAATATGTTCAATATTTTTGTTTGTTTTCTATCTCTAACTGATAAATAACCACATGCCATCACCCACTACTGAAATATCAGCAGACTCTGGCTTCTTGCAGACTCTTTACTCTTTCCCTTAGCAGACTGAGAGTGGGAAGTCATCATGGTTTGTAAAGAAGGAGAATACATGGTCTGTATGTTAAAAGAGCAGGAGAAGGGAGGGCCTAGAAGGTGCCCACACACAAAGAAACAGATCTAGTTATTTGAATTGATCCCAACTTTGATATGAATCCTGTTCAATGAGTTAGCTTCTGTTATAGGTAAAGCAGACTGTTGTTGTCTTCTCCTTGGAATGGAATTAATTAAATGTCAGTTCCCGCTTCTTTCCTCCTTCCCTCACTGCCATCACCATATCCATTCCAATCATGGTATAAGCTTGATAAAATGCATGCTATTTGACTTTTTATCTGCACTTTCCCACCTCCATTCTGCAAATGCCTTATTCTAGCTTTCATTAGCTGGTACAAGACCATTTATCACGTTTCTGGACTCTCCTCATGTCCTTGTGAAAGGGGCATTGGATTCTGTTCACAAACTGTAGTAAATGCTTTAATGGCTGATAGATTCTAGGGCAATACACTTTGCATTCTTTTTAGTGGCCTATCTCATTGCCTATGCTTGGTACTTCATTATCAAACAATACTGCATTATTTTTTATCCTTTTATTATTTCCACATTGTGCAGAAAGCACTTGCTTATCTGTCCTTGTGCTTATTTGTACGCACAAACTTCCTAGAAACATGGGGAAAGGAAAGTAAGATATCACAGTGCCTATATTGTCAAAAATCTATGACAACTGTAAAATCACTTAACTACCAGTCACATTCTTCAGTGGAGGAAATGCATGAATAAAGGGAACAAAGCAAAACCACCACAGAAATTATAGCTGCAATAACAGCAGTTTTTGTTGTCTCTGGAATGTTATAAAGGCATCCAAAGCATTCGCAAAGGTCAGTTCCCTAGACAAGCTGAAATGGTGGGTCCTAAAAGAAATATGCAGTAAGAAATGTCATTTGTTTCTTAGCATTTTTGGAAAAGCAATAGCTGCCATTGTAAGTATCATGTCTGAACAACTGTAAAAAGGAATGAGAACATTGGAAGCTGCACTCTAGCAAACCTCTGGAAGCACTGGCGTTATGGGCAGCTACTGTCCAGAATTCCACTGGAAGATCTACTCTGCATTTCACACTTAAAGATTTCTCTTTACAATCAAAAGAAATATCTAAAAACCAGAAATGTGGTAATTCTCATACTGGCTGCCTGTGCTTCCCCCTTTAAAATGATAGGTGGAGTTACTGTTATGAATGTGCCAATCCTTGGTACTCCGATCATCCTCTACATCATCTGTCAAAACACAAACAAACAAACAAACAAACAAAAAGGCCATTGTTTGTTACCTTTATGGAAATAGTTACTGCCTGTGGTACTGATGTGCCATAGATAATTATCAGGCTTTTAACTCAAATTCCAAATAAGTAACATGTTTCCTGTGGGCAGACCTATCTATCAGAAGGCCTGATGCCCTATGCGAAGGGTACAACCAGGTCGAACTATTTAGAAAACCTTGTCTACTGCAAGATTTTCATCAGGAATGAAAACTCGTATCAATACTAAGTCCAGACTTCATGCATCGGAAACAAATTAGTGTACTGGTCGGGGCTGCAGGGCTTTTTCATATGGAAAATTCTTAGTAGAGAATTCAAATGTACCATATTTTTTAAGCTAATGACTTTAATTTTAGGATCTGCTTCTGAAAGCAAATGCTAACCAGTTCAGGTGTGCGACTATGAAGCTTGAAAAGGGAAAGGTATGTTACAAAATACTTTGTTACCTAGAAATCCTGTGGTACAAAGATGAAAAATGACTGTGGTATATAAAAATATCTCAAAGTACTTGAAAATTTTTTATTTATTTAGGGTGAGGAATTATGTGCTATTATTTATAGCAGTGCTGTCATTTCACATCCATGTTATTATTTTTAGATTATGTAATATACTAACATGTTCATCCCCATGATATCCAGATACTTTCACATCAGTATCTATAGCTAACATCACAGAATGACGTTACTAACCATTAGTAGAATTCTATCATTATTAAATAATTTCATGAAGTATGCTTTGACACCCTCTTTTGTCTTCCCAGTATCTATATTTCAGTTAAGAACCACATCTATTCATGTTCTATAGGTAGTATTTCATAGTCAAACAAAACATCACTGTTACATTTTTTGTCATTATTTTAGCCAATAATTCTATGGTAATCAAAGAATCTTTGCAATAACTTTTTATTTGGACCCACTTTTGTGTAGTCATTTGAGACTAAATATCCCCACTGAACTGGGTGTACATAACAATTTTTTGAGGATATAAATATAGCAAAATATACCCCCTGTGATCAGCTTTGTTACACTAGAAGAATGTTCAAGATAATGGTTTTCAGTAAAGATCTGACATTTTTTGCTGAGTATTTGTAAACCTACCTTTGAGATGAAATAATGTATTTGGGGGTTGAATTGCAGAATACACCTGACAGTATGAAGAGTAAGCCAACATTCCAGGCTCAAAAGATCCAAAGCAGGGTGAGTAACATTTAAGGTACAGTTGTCAGATGTACTTGAAAACATTGGAGGGAAAAACACACAGGCCAATTCTGTGTTGATACGAACTCTACTGGAATCTGTAGTTTTACATGAGGTTCTGTGGCCAGCAGAACTGGGTGGATTTGGTCTGTGGTTCATAAATTTGGGCCTATCGGCCAATGACAATTCACAGGGAAATGGTCAGGGAGCAGCAAGAGTGCAACTGCTCCATGGGGAAAGACAAGCCAGGAGTGAAGGGTAACCAAACCACAGGCAGTGCCTCACCGACCAGGACGTAGGCCCCCAGTATCTGAACAGGACAAGGTTGCTGATGGTGACAGTTTTCAGTTGACAGCCTAGTGATTATCAGACAAAGCAAGGTAATGTGTGAGGTCTGTGACCTGTGAGGTTACCCAGGAAGTCCAGTCAGGAGACACAGCTACAACATAATTCCGGGTCCATGCTGGAAGTCCAGTCAGGACAGCAGGATACAGAACTGGAGAGGTGATGAGGAGCAGAACTACCTCTAGCATTGCTTAGGCAAGGACTGAGGCCCAGACCTGAGCTTCAATGGGGCTCCTGGACCAGTGAGTAGAGGAGATGGGTGGAGGTCTCAAGTGAGACTGGTCAGGGCAACTAAGGCCTGAGAGTGCACTGAGGGCCCGGGGTAAGCTGTGTGCTGTTGTGCAGTGTAATCATATTGCCTTAACAGTGTTTCAGTTACAGAGGAGTTTTTACATAAAATGTTGAGGGTCAAGAATAGCCCACAAGAGAAAAAGATTGTGAACCCATAGTTTAAGAACTCAGTATAGGGACAGAAGAATCTTGTATTTGTAAATCCCTGTTTCAAACTGAGATCCTAAAGAATTAATAGCAATGATTCCAACTAATGACTTTCTGATACACGATATACAAACAGTCTGGAAGTTTATCTTGTTTCCTTTAGACACGTACTCAAGTCATAAAATCCACTATACTGATTGCTTCTCTGCTGTGATTTCCAAGGATCAGAGAACTGTGAACATGGAAATGACTACTCACCCATGATGGTATATAGCACATGAAAACTCACACTGGTATTTCTGCAATTACTGTGCTACAGATAATCTTCAGTCTTACATCATTCAGTCTGTCACTTTTCATTTGTATCAAGTTCATACCAGAATAATTGAATGCAGAAGCTGTGCTTGTATTGTGCCCTCAAACACTTTGTGTGCCAATCTATGTACTCTTTAAAACTGTGTATTTAGGTATAGCTCATACACACTTTGGAGAGACTTATTCCCTGTTTGGGATACTGGGCCTCTAGCAACAATTTCTGAAGCATGTCTGACATTGATCACATCCTGGAGTTATCTCTAATCCCTTAAGCAGTCTACTTCCTGACAACCCAGTAGCATCTCCAAAAAATGCTGTTTTATGAATGTGTGTGTATGTCCACTTGCTTTTGAATTACTGGAAAGCAGTAAGATCCCAGCTCCCTATGCACTCAAAGGAGAAAAAAAAAGGGGGGAAACATTTACACAATTAATCCAAACACACATGACCTATAATTATGTGATATTGATTTAAGTCTATGAATGTTCCACTTCCTTTTCTGATAACCTGAAATACTGAAACTTAACTGCTGATTGGTGTGAATCAAACCATCTGCCTAAATTGCACAAAGAAAAATATGGATCTAGTATCTTACTGCATTGATCAGGGACATTTTTAACACTTGCTAGTATCTTCTCTAGGAGCACAATCAGTTCTATCTCATCTAAACATATTTCTCTTAAAGGCTGGCTAGGTGATACTCAAAAAGCTGCTGTAACAAGCTGAGACAGGCATGTTGTTATGGAGTTTTAAAATACTTTCTATTCCTGTTGCATTTCCTCCTGAGCAACTCTGTCTCTGAGCAGACAAGTTTGAAGGCCTAAGAGAAAGGTTTATCCAAGATGTATAAATGAGGTTATAATCCTTCCTCATAATAATGAAATTATATAATGTTTTAACCAAGTAGTATTTTTATTTCCCGCTTTATTAAAATATCCACAGTATAATATATACATTTTTTCATTTCAGTCAGGCACATTTGTTACGTGCAGCCAAAGATTATTTCTCAGTGCTGTTAAAAAATCTTTATTCAGCCTTTTCCACTGCAAGCATAAGACGGTACAAATTCCTCATTACTCTGGTTCATTCTGGTTCTTGCTTATATGAGGCCTTACTCTCTACATATTTATTGGTTTTGGTGAGCTATCATGTGTTTGGTAGGTGGAAGTAGTGAATACAATGTTTTCCACAAGAATTACAACAGTTTCCAATTTGCCAGATTGTTTCCATTTTCCCAGCTTGAAAAAGGGGAAGGTATCACATGGCAGAAAGGGAAAGAGTACAGTTTAAATATTCACTGATATCACATGAAATTGAAGAATCTACTCAGTTATTTTACTTATACCTGTCTGCATATATTTTGGGAGTCCTAGTTATTTTGACTATATGGGCTTCAGTCATATTTCTGTTTAATAAACTGGGAAATTGAAATTAAAATGATTTCCATAATCAGTCTCAGTTCAGTTCTCTATCCAAATTATAGTTAGGAAATGCAGAGCATGAAATTGCCCAAAATATTAAAATTTCTACATATGTCAGAGAAAACTTCCACTCTATTGCCAGTATAGTGTATAAAATACAGGCTGGAGATGGAATGTTCACATAATGCAGAAGACATTGGGAAAGGCTGAGAAATGGGCCAAAGAGGAAAGAAGGATATCATTAGACACTGAGAAGAGTAAGTATATTGAGTTAAACAGGACTCAGTCAAACAGGAAAGGAAGAAAGTACTTACATTTCTTTAGTTTCCTCTTGGAAATTCTTTGCGTTCTCATCATTTTGCTAAGAAATAGGCAGGTAATTAATTTTCTTTCTATCAAAATATGCCATCTGTGTGGGAAATACAGTAATTGTACTTAAGAATTTCTAGGTTAAGTTTGTTATCCTCAACCTACATAATTATTATCAATTATGAAACATCCCATTTCTTTTCCAGTTAGCTCATGTATGTCAGTAGACGGTGCAGTAGATTCATACAATATTTGTGGTACATAGCTTGAGTGATTCTGTGCATCCGTTTCTCTGCCACTCATTAAGGTGTTAATTTGGAGTGTGAGTACATGTTTGGATTCCAGACACAAAACTTCTCTGGACTTAAGTTAGTAAGTATCATGACTAAGTTTTGTTTCCTGCAGGAATGATTCCAGTTCTTATCCCACCAGCACCACTTTGCCTCTGTTCAGATCGGGTCAATTATATGCACCTGCAAAGCTGATATATCTTGTCTTCTGAATAGTCCACTTGTGCAAGGAGCATTTGTAACTGGCAGAGAGGTTGTTCCCTTTCCCCTCTCAGTATCTAGAGGTTGTCTGGCAGTTAGTCCTAAGGCAATACTCTGAAGAACTGCAAAGCAGCCACAGGATCTCACCCAAGTAACACCATGAAGAGTGAAAGTCAGTAAATCTGTGATTTGCTTCTACTGTGTAAAAAATGGATATGGAGATTGGTGATGCCAATTAGAAGTATTTTAAATTAAAACATTATTTACAAAACACATTCGAGACCTTCCTGTGAAAGGTACTGCTTATGTTTTACTTCAGTGTTTTTGGATAACTTATCTTCTTTCAGAGATAGACACACAAATTATGTTGGAAGCAGTTTATTTCCTTTTCCAAGCCAGATGGAATCTTTTTCCTCTTGGAAAGTTTTCATGCACACTGTGCATATGAGTACTGAAAAAATGAAAGGAAGTGAACACCTTCTATGGGATTTGACATGGTCCAAGAGCGATTACGAATTTATAATCCACTTGGGGGACTTTGCTGATTTTTTAAGCAGCTTGAGTGGTTTATGAACAGCATGCAATTTCATTGTTAATGTCAGATTAATGCTAGATGAATACTTTAGCAAAATTTATGCTGTCTTAGGTCGATTTATTTAACTCATTGAAATGTTTTTATACTCTGTTTTATGGTTTACATTACTAACTACAGTATATACATTCCCTTTCCTAACAGATTGACAATATACCTATTAAATTAAATGCAGCAGCTATTTTAAGAGAGGGTGCCCTCTATCAGCGGAAAATGGAACAGGAGCTCAAGAGGTACAATCATGCATCCTCCTCAGATTATTTTTCATATCTCTTGATATAGAATAATTAACCACATTAAAAATAATTAGGTAAACTCTAGATAAACTAACATAATGGGTCTATTGTAAGGTATTAGGAAACTGTTCTGCAAATATAGGTGACAAATAAAGAGAAGAGTGGACTAAAATGAAGACTACATTAAAGTCATGGCTTTACTGTAGGTGCTATACAGTGTGACTGTGTTCTGATTCACACTGTGGGTAGTGCCCACTTGTAAATTCCAATAAAAACCACATGTTAGATATATTCTGACTCCCTTGAATAAGTAATGAGCCAAAGGCATATCTGCTTATGTGTCCATTATAAAAATGTATATGCACATCTATGAAGTCAAATCATTTCTTATACTTCCATTTTCTTCAATTTTATGTGGTCAATTACATACCAAATTTTATACATTAACTTGTTTACATGTATATAAAATTACTTGTCCTTTTCCATCATAGTAAGGTGTCAGGGAAGACTTATGTCATGCTGCTCCACAAGGCAGGGTAAGCCAGCAGCTGAGGGTGAAAGCAAGGCATGCAGGAGCAGCGTCCTCACCAGCAAGGGGCTCAGTCCCACAGAACCCGGGCAAGGCAGGCAGAGCAGGTTCAGTGACAGGAACCAGGGTCAGCCAACAGTCCAGTGATTGCCAGATGAGTCCATAGTGATGAGTCGGGGCTGAGGTCAAGCCAGGAGGCCAAGTCAATGAGACAGGGTCAACGAAGTACAAGGCTGGGCACAGGCATATCTACAACATAGCTCGGGCAAGGACAAAAGTTGTTGACGTGAGCCGAAATGTGGCTCTCAAGCAAAACAGGGATGAACCCTACACACACAACAGGACTTCTCACAGCTCGTCCTCACACAGTTCTTTTCACTGCAGTCTGATCTGAGGTTACATGGGTGCACCACATCAGAGCTGGCCTTGAACACAGGCAGCTAAATCCTTGGGGGAGTGGAGAGAGGGGTGAGTAAGAGGTTGCAGGTCCTGCTGGTGCACTCAGGGTTCTGACATAAGGAATCTTGACTGTGGCTTATTCATCAGCATAGGTTTTCAGCTAACATTAAGTAGGCAGAGAGTGACTCCTGAACAGCCACCGCAGGTTGTATTCTCTAACTAAAAATGCAGGAAATTTTCACTAACAATTTTAATAAAGATAAAATCTACATCATGTAATCTTGATTTAGCATTATTACTGATCATCCTGACTTAGCAGGCTGAGCACTAAACTTTGTTAGCATTTTAAATCCTGGAATGATGGCAGAAAGTGGATCTGGTCTTTGGGTCTAGCAGATTTTGATATGTGAATCAGGACTTTAGCAATAAGATATTACACATCACTCAGGTTGTGCTATCTCCTATCATTAACAGCTGCGTAAGTACAGTGAGGGTTTTTTTTATACATTATCCATGATATTGTTCACTCTATCCTGCAGAATTTTGGTCCATGCAGCGAAGGAATAGATTTACCCTTTAACTTAGCACTATTGTATATTCATGAGATTTAATCTTCAGCTGCATGTAACATGGAACAGATACTTATATATGCATTTGGGAGCAGCAGTAAGGCGCGATTCACTGTGCATTTTTGTGTCTCTGCCCTAATTCTTGGCTCATTCAATCCTTTGCTGCAGGACTTTAAAGGGCCTGCCCTGGAGCTTTGCTATGCTTTTCTCTCTCAGCAAGCACAGTAAATAAGAATGTGGTTTTGCTTAATAGCTGAATACTTCTTTGCCTCATTACAACGTTATAGTATTATTTAATTGACAAAATACAAAACAGAAATGGAATTAAGGGAAAAAGATTTTAGTTCGCTGTGTTAAAGTAGCCCAGAAGATTGCCAAAAGAGAAAAAGTACAAGTTCCTTCCACCTCTAAGCAGAGAAAAACTCTAAATTATAAATTGCTCTGAAAAAAATGTACATTCCATTGGCCTGATTCTCCTTGCTCCTAATTACTATGAGAATCCATATGTGGATAAAGTTTGCTCTCTTTTGGGGCTTGGCTTTACTGAAAACTTACAAGTCCATGCCCTCATGCACTTTCTTTCAGCCTGGCTTTTCTAGGCTTTCCACCTATTAGGAACACCTCTTAGAGACATCCTTTGGAGTTCAAATACACCTGTTAAATGACTTGGCAATGACTGGTTTTATTTCTCTGCAGAGATCCTTATATCACAACAAACAACTAGAGATGTTCTACAAACCAAGGCAGGGCTAAACCAGACCCCTGGTATAGCATACCATTTCTTCTCTCTTGCAGAATTGAAAATTTGCTACGAGGGGCCAGAGACCCATCTGAATTCTTGGAATGGCAAAAACAGATGCGTGGAAAAGATTTGGAAGAGCAGCTGGCTGAAACAGAGTGTAAGAGGCTTCAAGGGAAGCTAAGTCATGAAGAGGCAGTTCTAGCCCATCAGAATGTAATTCAAGAAAATAAGAAGAAAGCTGATCTAATGAGAGAAGAGGTAATACATACAGTGTTGAGGAGATTTTGCTTATATTCAATCAGCGCAAAGCTTATCATAGATTATATCTACTGTAAGTAGGTGTAGAAATTCTATACATCTTTACTCACTGCACTCTGCAAACAATGGAAAAATCGTGCTATAACTTCCAGACACAGAAATGCTCATATATTTGAAGTGCTTTTTATAAGTATTTGATTTGATTGATAACGTTTATGAATTAAATTCAATAAAAACAGAAGGGAAAAATATTCTACCCTGCATTCCTGTCATTGTGAATATCCTTTTTGTACAGATACTGACATATTAAGTACCATTTGCAATGAAATCACCAATATATGACTGATTTCCTTATACTGTTAACTGAGAGCCACAAATATAAAAGTATTTGTTTTCTTAAGTTGATGTAATTCAATTTACTTCATGTTATCTGACATGCATGAGCCTCTCTTGTGGGAAAAATCAGTCAGAGAACCCTTTTTAGATAACATTGATAGCTGAATACTCATGTCAAGAAATACCTTTCCACATAGTTTCCAATCTGGCAAATCACATTTTCTCAAAAACATTGCTAGATCTTTCTATCTTTCCCCTCCAATTCACATTTGTTTTTCCAATGCTTTTCCTATAAGCTAAACAAGTGCTCATGAAATAACAAATACTGTAGATATAGTATTTTTAATAGTCACTGCCACAGGCTACATCCGCCGCTTTTCTTTTCTACTAGCCAGGTTTGCTGCTGTGCCCTCTGGGCCGGCTGCTACTTTTCTCCCGACCACCTCTCACAGATGTCTCTGCAGTGCCTCAGCATCTTAGGATGGTACCATAAATGCACAAGATCTTCGTAGAGGCTTACTGCAAAAGGAAGACATACTTAATGGGTTCCTTTTCTGTTCCTCAAAAAAAACTTTCAACCTTGTTTGGCAATGAGTTTACCTAGACGGACTGCAGCAATGACTTAGAATGAACCCTACTGTGTTCAGCTGAGCATAGTGTGATTGCTCACAATCATTCCAACATGATTTTAACTTTTATGTTCACCTCAGTTTCAGAGCAAGTAAGCTTATTTTTTTAACGGAAAAGTCCCAATATGCTTTGATTTGGGAATGTGCAAATCAGACTTGCCCTATTCTGACTGGTTTCAGGCAGTTCCCTTTACTTTCCAACAGATGCCAGCAGGGTACTCCTATCCATATGGAGTTCTCCAGGAGTGCTAAGCAGCTCTTCCCCATTCACCAACAGGTGTCACAATGACCCCCCCCCTTCTTTTAAAATTCTTGGCTTTCATCTAAAATAGAAAGTACAGAAAGGACTCATGCTTTGGGAAAATCTTGCCAAATGATAGTTCTGATTCCTGTTCATTTCCTCTGACAAAGAAAGGAACATGATGGCTGAAAAAGCACTTTCTGCCCAAGAAGATCCTGTAGTTACAACCAGCTATGCATTAGATTGGCACTCATCTGGGTATCCTATGACAAGAGCCAGAGATGCCTTTTTATCTACTCTTAGGAACATGTTGGAGAGAGTCCTGGGAAATAGCAGTGCAGATGTCATATAAATATCATATGGGAATGTCATAAGGGACTGTCAGATCATATGGGAAAATAAAAGGTAGAGAGAGGAGTCTTAAATCTGTGTCTCTGTGTTGTCCTTTGTTAATTTTGTGGATGATGTAGTCCTTTGGATCCATTTGTCCTTTCACTATTTCAATGGTTTGAGTCATTCAGATCACCAGTTATAAGGACTTTTATTGACCTGTTTGTTTGGGATTTAGAAAGCAGAGTTGATGCACCAGTATGCAGAGAAACGTCTACAGGAACAGAAAGAAATGAGAGAGCTGGTGGAGCAGGTCGTGGAAGGACACAAGAATGCAAAGCAAGCAAAAGTAAAGCTCCAGAAATACAAACAGCAAATAGGTATTTATATACTGTCAAAACAATGAGAGATGATGTCAAATGTCCCCAAATGACTTTATTTTAGTGGGGCAATTACAGTCTTTATTGAAAGGGAAGGGAAGATGAAGGAAAGATCCAGAATATACATTCCTGTGAACAAGTTGGTAATGGGCAGATCAGAAATTCTAAGCTACTGGCCATGGGAATTACTCTTTGTTTAAAAGGGAAAAATACAACATTAGATGTTCCGCATCTTCCTTTCCCTCAGTCTAGAAGTAGTATATGTGATTGACTGTTCTGACTGTGAAATTAAGTCATGCAGCTCAGATTCTTGTGATTCATGCCACTAAGAGAAGACTTGCATAGCAATCACTTTGAAAGAATCATAGCTCAAGATGTCTTCTCCAGAGATGACAGGCCAGAGAAGATGACTAATGAAAAAGGCTAATGAAAAAAAGACATCTCCTAGAAGGACAATATCACAAGGGAGAAGGATGCAGTACCTCCAAGACAGACCAGTGATTAGGAGGAAGGGAGAAGATGTTACTCATCCTCAATAATTCTTAAAGAAAATTCTTCGCTTAATGCATTAGCTAATGAATTTTGAGCAGAAGGGTGTTCTGACTGGCATGACTATACTTATTTCAGTGCAGGGCCATGTTAACGTCTAGTGTAAGAACAGGCTGTGCATATTTTGGTGAGCAGAAGAGTGTTTTCTCTGCTTGTGCTTCTCCATGCTTGCATCATTAAGAGTTGAGGGAGGGGAGACAGCAAATCTGAATGGCCTAGCAAAGCCTAGCAGCTTTTGAAATTCAGTGATTTCTAGGATATATGTAGCTCAAAAAACTAAATATTTGCTATTGTATAGGATCCTTTTATTAAATAATGAAATAGTATGCATTTTGCTACATTTTACAATTTTTCATCTTAATTAGAACATAAATCACAAAACCATAATTCAAATTGTCTACTTTATGTATGTATACAGTATGTATACAGTATGTTTATGTGTTTCATAGAATGATAGATACTGGAGTGGGAAGTAATCATTTGTTTCTCTCATCATTCTTCCTACCAATGACAGATTGTTCCTTCAAGTACCTTTACATCAGTATTATTATCATCATTATTCACAAGTGCATATGAATTCTTCTCCAGATGGACTACTTGTTAAAATATGCAACCAGCTAACAGAGATTCATTCTTTTCTTTCAGTTCAGGAAGTTTGTGAGGAAAATCGAGAACTTCTTCGGCAAGCTTTAGAAGAAGAAGAGGAGAAGCTTAGGAAAAGATATGAATTGATTCAACAAATACGAGCTATTGAATCTTTACCAAGCCTCAAAAGCAAGTTTGTTGATTTAACTGAGGTAAGCTCAAAAGGAAAAATGATTGTTTTTTCATAAATGCATATTGTATGTTTCACATATTCAGAGGAATTACGTACTGCATGCAGATATATTGCTGTCTGGATACACAGTGCCCCCATGGCACAAAGATTAGATATGAACTGGAAAGTTCCACAAAGCTTTTAAAATGAAAATTTTGCCATGAAGAATATTATAATGGTAAGTGAAATCTTAGGCCCTTTGAACTTTCTGTGTATTTTGCCAATAGGATCCAGATTTTATAAAACTTTCAAAAAGAGAATGCCAGGTGATTAAAACATCTAATCAGCCTTCACACATCTTTCAGTCCTGGGCTCTCATGTTCAAACACAAAGTTTGGACTGATATTGCAGTGGCGACTGCCATGGTTATTAGCAAAATTAATCTCCTGCGCTTTTGAAATTGTCAACATTTAGGTATATTAAAGAGATTGTCTAGTGAACCCAAAACCTCTGAACCCAAAACTTTCTGATGTGTTGTGTACACACTGTGCAACTGACCTGTGTGTACATGGTTAAGTCCACAGGAAATGTATGCCAAACTTGATGGGTTTACTATCCATGAACAAAGCAACAGCTGATACATCTGACATTGGACTTGTAGCACATATGATAGAGTTGTTCTGCTCTTGCAAAGTGGCCATTTTTCCAGAATTTCAAGACTCATAAATACAGAAATCTGTTATCTTACCACTAAACCAGAAGCACAGTAGCTGAAAGCTACTCTTCCATTTCCCATATCCAAAATGAAAAGAATAATATCATAGAATAATATAAAATGAAATTAGCAGTTTTAAATATAATCCTTCTGTTTTTTCTTTCCTTTCTTTTGAGTATTCAAACTGAAGATCACAAAAAAGGAAACATCCATGGTTAGTCTGCAGAAACCATACAGAAGGGAACACATCTTCCTTCTGTGGGGCTGGTGGACAGCCAACATGATGCTTTCATTTTATCTCCTGCTCTTCTGAAAAGAACTGAGCCATTCATTGGTTTCATTGGTTCCAAAGCTACCTACTCTTTTTGCAGCCCTGCAGATAAATACTCCATCTCATTTATCCAGATTTTGGAAAACGTATTATCTTAAAGTGTGGAGTAAGTGAACAAGAATAAAATCAACTCCCTGAATGTTCCATCCTCCTTTTCTCTCCTTGGCTTCTCCTCCACTTCTTCTTTTCCAGCCAAGGAGGGCAATTCTTTTTTTATCAGAGTCAAGCCCAGACTCACTCCAGCCATCCCTGGAGAAATACTACCAAACCACAATGGGAAAAACAGGAAAAAAAGTGAAAAGTACGGGAAATTATTGTGTACCACAGATACTGTTAACTATCTGCATGGAAATGACAGAAATGTGCCCCAATCTATTGGTTTTTCATTGCTTCTAGGTAGAGTTGTGCATTTTGTCATCCCTAAACAGAACCTTTAGTAAGGTCTCACTGCACATTTGTTTCCCAGATGGTTCAGTCAGAAGAGTGCAAGCTGCAAAGACACAAGTGTATAATGTAGTCAGACCCGGAAATGTCATTACTTTTTCAATCACAACAACTTCTGTAAAATGATGCAGGCTCTCAATTCAGGACAATGAAGGTGATTGGAATGTCAGCACTTTCTTATTTTTGAACCTAGTTCATTTCACTGCCATTTACAGTGCCTGTCGACCCCTCAAATAGAGCTTCCACAGAAATCCTGTTTGTTTCTAAGTGCAGAATATGGCTTTAAATACATTTTCCCATCTAGCTCATCTCAAAAGGCAAAGCAAAAGAACACAGCAGGTTTCAAGTCTTATTTGAAAAATTCACTCCAAATCACGCTTATGCTATGTGTAAGGTTACCAAAGTGTAAGGTTGCTGATAATGGGGTGGCCATACAGGTCATATTGCAAGTAGAAAAGAATGGACCTGAACAATATCTCTCAGTTTACTTCACAATTCCCTCATATTCACTATTACAATAGCATTCAGATTTGAACTAGCCCACTTCTGGTGATAGCTTGCCTTGTTTTTTTCTTTCTTAAAAGGCTTTTTCAGACTATCTAAAATTAAATATGTGTCCATAAAATTCTGACTTATTCTCATCATTTTTAAAGTACCCAGTTCTTCCCTTGATGGCACTTCAGTTGCCTGAGCACCAGCATTATATACTGCACAAGAACAGAACTTTTCATATTTTTGGAAACACTTCACTGCCTTCACTGAATATTTTTGAAATGCAGACACTCAAAGTATTCAATCTTTACCATTTTACACTTCTAGGAAATTCTCTTTTCTAGAACTTTTCAGTGTATCCTTGCCATGCCCACACACAACCACTGGTACATGTGCCCTGTTCCAAAACATTTTCTTTTCACTTCCTCTTAATACAACTTCACAGTCATTGACTAGGTCAGAATGGTGGCAAGGTGGTATAACACTTGGTATTTGCAAATTCACTCTAAATTCAAATTTGAGAAGGAGATAAGTGATCATTAACTGTTTCAATAGTCTATGGTAGTAAATGTTGATAAAAGAGGTGCAAGAAAAAGACTGATTAATATTGAACCCTTTTATCAATCTTCTACTGAAGGTACCCTTGACTTGTATTTAGTCTGGTAAATGTGAGGAGTGTGGAAGCAGAAACCACTAACCCAACATTGGAGAGTGAAAGTTTTGGTGAAAAAAGCAGTGAGGCGATGATCTTTTCTTATTGGCCTAACTTTTGAAGTTTTAAAAAGAGAAGCTATGGGTACCAAAATTGTAGGAGAAACCCTTGGAAACCTTGGAAGCGTCCTCAGGGAAGGTCGCCCATGACACATTCTCATTCATTGATTAGCTTGTATCATTAGGCTCTTCAGAATAACTCAATAATAAACCCAGTTAAGTACCACTGCTGTAGAAGCAGATAGCCAATCCTGATAAATATAAAATGCTGTTTTGTCTTATTCTGCTTTGTGTTTCCCTTTTCACTTCCCCATTACTTTTTTCTTCCTCTCCGTTGGCTTTCCCCCTGATTCTTAGAAATGCTGCTCTGCACAGCCAGAGAATGATCACCTTATTAGGCTGCTTAGATGGCATCCCAGACCAGAGAAGAGGGACTGGGTCCAAGTCAATTCTTACAGCCAAACTGACAATCTGAGCATCTATCTGTGACTGAGCATCCTTCTCTTTTCCCATTTTTAATTCTTCCCTTCCATGTTCTGTTTTGTAAAAAGCCCAAAAGCAGGAAGTCAAAATGTCAACAACCAACTCACTATTCAATACATGGACTTTTTTGTTTTCTGCTAAAAAGGATTGCTTGAAAAAATGCAGGCTCTTAAACTGAATAATTTCTCTCCATTAAAAGGATTGTAATGAGTTTTGATTACATATGTCTATCATTATCGTATAATTTCATTGTCAAAAATACAATTTGGAAGAGCAGTTCTTTTTTGCTCCCCATTCATCCTTTCCAAACTTTGTCATTAATTTTCTGTCACTGGTTCTATGGAAATGAGTCTTTGTGATCAAAATTCCAACCAGTGTTTCACTTTTAATGTTATACAACCATATAGCAACAATCAGATTAACATCTTTAACTTCCTGCACCCATATATTCCATTATAACCATCAGAATGCATGGCACAAGATATGTACCAAAGACGTGTATCAAACAATATATTAAGGTAGACAAAAGAATATTAGTTGCTGTGAAATGGATGAAATTTTGCAAACAAAACTACATAGAAGCTCAGTATTTGTGTAGTTATGTAATTTTTCCATGTAGGCAAATGTATATATATGTAGACATAGGGAAGGAGAGAGTATGTGTATGAGCAGGGGTTGAAAACTTCAAGTTTTCATGAATCATTTTAGAAATGATCTGACTTCATTTGCAAACTCCTGCAGACTTCCAAAGATGAGGAAGTTTCTCATTACATCTCAGAATTAGGCTCCTTATCTCTCTCATTCAGAAGTGGATTTTAAAAAGCCTTCACAGAATCACAGAATAGTTGAGGTTGGAAGGGACCTCTGGAGAGCATCTAGTCCAACCCGCCTGCTCAAGCAGGGTCACCTAGAGCACGTTGCCCAGGATTGTGTCCAGCTGGCTTTTGAACATCTCCAAGGATGGAGACTCCACAACCTCTCTGGGCAACCTGTTCCAGTGCTCAGTCACTCTCACAGTAAAGAAGTTTTTCCTTATGTTCAGACAGAACTATCTGTGTTTCAGTTTGTGCCTGTTGCCTCTCATCCTGTCACTGGGCACCACTGAAAAGAGTCTGGCCCCATCCTCTGTACACTATCTCATGAGATATTTATACACATTGATAAGATTCCCCCTTGTGTCTTCTCTTCTTTAGGCTGAAGAGTCCCAGCTCCCTCAGCCCTTCCTCATACGAGAGATGCTCCAGTCCCTTAATCATCTTAGTAGTCCTTCGCTGGACTCGCTTCAGTAGCTCTATGTCTCTCATACTTTGGAGGGCCCCTTCATTAAACATTGAACATTCATGTTTGAATATTTTAACACTGGGCATAAAGATTTGAATTTTCTAGGTACAAAGCATTGTTTATTCCTAGTCTTCTCAGATAAAAACAGTGGATACACATCATAGTTCAAATCCATAATCTGGAAACAGATAGAAAAAATACTTATTTTGGAGAGTAAACTCTCTTCTGGTTTTACAAACTTAAAAAATATAGAGTATTACACATTTCAAATTAAAATTAAAAATTCTTATTAAAACTAAATGATATACTAACTATTTTTTTTCTGGCCAGAAAATACATTGCATTTATGATTAGTCTAGTATATATTTCAACATTTTTCATGAAAAGTTTTATGACCCTTATATTTTTACAAATACAAAAGATGATATCTACCGCCTGAAACCATTTGTGATAAACAGCAAGTTAAGGCCTATCTTTCTTGAAGTCAAAACATTCAGCCTGATTTGGAATACAATCAAAATATTCTGGTTTTACTCATTTACTCTTCCCTTGCTATTTAAAGAGTGTTATTTGAACCAATATTTCATTTTCTCTAGACTGGTGGCCACGGTTTAATTTGTGAAATGTCAATAGTGGAACTACGTGAACGCCTCGCTCTGCTCAGAGAAACACAGAAGGCAGCAGAGGAAGAGAAGAGAGACCAGATAATTCATGAAAAACAAGCGAAGGAACAACTTCTTCTAGACAAACTAGACCAGATTTCCCTGTTCAGAGCAGAACTTGGACGAGCAGCTGCTTTAAAGTCAGTATAAAACAGCATGTGGCATTTAAGGCATTGCAACTTTGTTAATATTTTGCTAGCCCTTTGAGAAGAAAAACAAGTATAGAGCAAAATGCTGCCCTTTTATAAATCAGTAGGACTTTTGCCAAAGATTACAGTGGGGCCCAGATTTCCCTTTTCTTCTTGGAAATAATTTGTTTCAGATTTAACAATTCTTTTTCATCAATTTGAATTTATGGTTGAAGACACTCGTTAGCCTAGTGACAGTATTGCCCCAGGATTCAGAGCCAAGATCATATATTGGGAAAAGCAGCTCTGCCTTTCTTCTGTTCCTTTTCAGTTAATCACAACTAATTTGATTTTATTGGAATCATTCTAGATGGCTACTTAAAGTGATTTCTCATTTTTACTTAATATGGCCATATTTTTCTTCTTTGAACCTCATTTCTTGTGTGGAAGGGCAGGCTTTATTTTAGAAGTTAAAGATATTATAGGAAGGAGATTTTCTTATAATAATAACAAATAATAAATTCAATATAGTATATCAGCAGATCAAAGAGAAAAATCTTTGCTTACAGGCTCTCTGATCAAATTTTGTATTCATTATTCATATCTATTATTCATTATTGTATTTATTATTATCATAAAGGATCCATAAGCATCATAGATACTTCACATATGCAGAAGCCCTTCCACAAAGCGATAAAATTAAAGTTAAAACTATTTACAAATAAAGCTGAGCGGGAAGAAAGCCTGTATGAAAGTATAAAACATGGCACACATCTTGATCTTACGCCATTTTTACTGCATCTTGACTAGTTGCTGTTGTTTCCTTGCAGGTTATTTTTCATCTTTGCCCTTTTGTCTATTCAGTAGTTTACTCCCTATCTTGCCATATTTATTTTGCAAACAGACATTCATCCTGAGATTCTGAAGACATAGTCTATAAGGCTAAAAGCACATCTCTTTAGACGTGTCTTAGATTTGTGTTTATCACTGAGGTACCAAAGGTAGCTTCTTAGAGTGCAATTCATATGATTGATTTGTCTTCCAGTTCTAATTCTCAATCACAGAAAGCATATTGATGTATTCATGTAACTAGTTTGCACTAGTCCCAGCTCTAATTTGGTTTGTTGCTGATAGTTAATCTCCAAAGAGTGGCGTACTGTTAGTACTTAAGAAGACAGTGTTAGTACTTAAGAAGATAGTTTAATGAATCAATAACTGCAACTCCAGTGGATTGACTGCATAGATCAATGACCCTCTCTTGGATGACATCCATAAAGAGAAGGTTTTAAGACTAACGAACCTGAAATAGAGTTGGACATGGAAATAAACCCTTATCTCTAAGCATTCAGTGTTGTAAAAGACTGTGGGAGCAATTCAAGTCACTACTTTCCATTAGAGATTCAAACTAGAGCTTGAGCTTGTATACCATGTAAAATCTGTTTCTCTAGTAACTTCTCAAAGAATCATTTGTTATGCTAGATATGCAGCCTTTGGATTTCATATGGTGCTGGGTTTCTTTAAAATAGACTCTTTGGCTTAATTCAGATCTAAAACTGTTCTGATCCTGACATAAGCTATGTCTGAATGAGAAGCTAGCTTTATTTCACTTTTTGTCCTGACACATTTGAAATGTTATTTAGAACAGACCACCATGCCAAAGATGATAGAATGCAAATGAAATTAAACACTTAATTTGCAGGCTTCTGTTCAGATTCATGGTAAGTAACAAAGAAATGTACTTTATTTTAATGTAGCCTAATTGCTTTCCAAATAAATAAAATATAAAGTTTCATTATATATGAAACCTGATGTTACAAGACTTTTCCTTTCATGGCTATCAGGCAATCATATGTAACTTGGAAGCATCATCTACTGTAGAGAAGCATCATCACAGTATTCCAGAAATGCTGTTCTTCAAGAATGCGTTTAATAGCATTATCATCTAGAATGCAAATCTATGGTAGTATTTCTGTTAATGTAGGAGTACGGCGTGCTGGCCAATTAACAGATACTAAAAAATTTCCTGTAGCTTTTGTTTTTTTCTAAACAAGCTATGGCCTTTATGTGTTAAACATGCTTTACAGACCCTTAATCCTGAAATCAAATCAGTGTGAGTGATTCATTGCTTGTGTTGCACTGATATACTACACTGGAGAAGTAAAGATCAAATGATTATGTTTACAGAATTAATTAATAATTATAGGGATAGAAAAGGAAATCTTATCCGTGGTGCTCACAAGATATTGGTATGCATCAACATAAAATTGCATATTGTATCTTAAATTGCATTATGTTGAAGGCTGCTGCTAATCAGCTAAGGTATGGCAGCTAAGCTTTGCTAAACAGATGTGTTTTGGTTAGCATCAGTTGAAATTTAATTGGGTCCCTACCAAGCAGGTTTTTTCAATATAATTTCAAACAGACATGCATCAACTCAAAAGAAGCACATAATAACATATAATGAACTATATTAAACAAAATAGGAAATAGATCCTGAAAAGTTACCAAGACGTCAG
This sequence comes from Dromaius novaehollandiae, assembly GCF_036370855.1. NCBI lineage: Eukaryota > Metazoa > Chordata > Aves > Casuariiformes > Dromaiidae > Dromaius > Dromaius novaehollandiae. The sequence continues at coordinate 78,295,401 of NC_088101.1, read as the reverse complement.
CCTTTAATAGTCTGCAAGCCATGGCATCCATCAGAGCAATGGCTTTGTGAGTGCTTGCAGAACTCTTGAGGAGACGAGTCAGTATATATGCAGCACATCCCTTTAATTGGCAGAATTTCACACAGTTTGAAAGTCAGCAATGGCATATGCAGTGGACAGACATTTGACTCATCAGCTTTCAAAAATGAACACCAAAAGATTTTTGAGTGTTTCAGTACACGCTACTGTATTACAGGAACTTCCCTGCTTACTTCAGGTACAACTCCCTTTTATTTCGGTGAGGCAAGGTCTATATTGCAATGAATCTAATGCAATTAGAATCAAGCAGTAGATCAAAACAGTTGGTGCTGAGGCTCCTTCCATCCACATTATCTGTGGCTTGGGGGTTTTACAGGCTTAGATTTAGCCTGGCCCTGGGACTTCATGTGCTTTAAAGCTGTCCAGAGGAAAGTTATCCCACAAAACTTTAAGCACTCAATTTCTGTCTCCTCTGCAAGCTCCTCCAGGAAACACCACACGATCCTTTTGTCTGTCTCACCCAGATGACAGTAGCATGTCAGTGCCCCCATCACCCACTGGCACCTAAGCAAAGCCTTGCACACAGAAGCCAGCCATTTCTGTTCTTGCTCATGTTCCTGCCTTGCTTAGTTTCCTGCTCATTTTCAAGGGACATGCTGGTGCCTGCTGCCCAAGTCTCCTCCCCACTCCAAGTCTGGGCAATGTCCAGATGAAGTGCTGTGGGGAGGAGAAGGATGGTGACCAAAATTCTGCAGCTGCTATTCCAGGGAGGCCGTCCAAACCGACACTGATCCTCCTTGGCTTCCCTGTGTAGGAGAAGAATCAGGGAATTGTTATGCGGAGTAAGATGGATGGACTCCCACTTTTTTTCATAAATTATCACACAATTTTCTACTGAATCTGGAGAGGATTCTTCTAAACACGTACTACCCCATTTTGAATGGCTGCTACCTTACTTTCTTAGGAAATACGTGATAGGGGAGACAGAGATTGTATGAGCTTTCTCTGCCTTGAAGTTCTCTACTGACCATCACAAAACACTAGAATTTTAAAATTCCATTTTTCATGCCTTCCCCTCTTTGAATTTCCTAGAAACGTTGTGATGTGGTATAGCATCTGAAAATTTATGGAACCGTCTGCTTTTTGGAATAATGTGGATGACGAGCACATGACTTCATGTAGGAGAAGACTGAACATTAGACAGATAATAAGCAACTATTTACAATGTTAATTCAGAAACAGCTGCTGCTGCTTCATGATGTTAAACCTCTTGCTGTTTTTCCTGTAATTGTATTTACAAGAATCTGGATTTGCATGTAATGAAAGGTTTTGTTGCTTATTCCCACTGACAATATTTAATCATGAAGTGTTTACATAAAACTGTATTGTTATAGTCTCCTATATCCCTTTGAATGCAATGCCTCATTACAGTGCAAATAGAAATAATCCATGTTCTCTATCAGATTAATTGATAGAGCATAATTTTAGACTTACATATGTTAGAACATAATTTTTTAGACTTCAGTGTTAAAAATTAATCTCACTGTAACAGAGTAGGTAACTATATTAAGGAGGATAAGGAAGTGTTATCCCATCCAGATACCGTGACGCAAACAGCAGAGCAGTGCAGGAAGTGTCTCGGGAAAGCAACTGGAAATGAGAAGCCCATTTAAACTGTGCCCTTTTTTCCATAGATTAATCACAGCAAAAGTGAAGCTAGCAAGACAGACAAAACCCATTTCACCTAAGGTGAAAGAAGTATTTGGATCCCTGGGATCTTGATACAGACACTTTTAAAAGCAAACTGGTAATTTTAGCATCAGAAGGGACTTCCCCCTTCCTCTTTCTCCTGCTCCTTGAGAAGAGTGTGCCTTATACTGAAAACATTATAGTGTAAGACCCAAGAGATAAGGGAAAAGTTCTGTTGTAAAACAATTCCAAGGGGCAACTTGTCAGTGAATTAGTCCTGCCACTCATAGAGTTAGTTACCGTATCAGCTGAACGAGGCCCCGGTGCACTCTCTGCCTTGAACAGGTCATTCTGAGTCTTACTGTTGTTTCCACTAAAAACAATTGTAGAGAAATGTTGTACTACAGCAAAACAAAAGGACCTTTTAACAAACTTGGACTAAAACTAAAAAGCCCTGCTATCCTTGCCAGCTGAGAGAAGACATCAGTTCTAACCTGGTGATATGGTATATAATCGTATGTCTCCTTTGGTAGGGCTGACACTTACTTTAGCTCTGAACTGGGCCAGAGAATCACAGCTGCTCATGACGTAATATTAATACTACAGCTTAATGACACTAAGCCAAATTCAAGAGCAATGTTGAATAAAAGAGAAAGTTGAATGTAAGTAAGTAAGTGAGTCACTGTGTGAGGTGATATAACCTACATGAAAAAGTTGCGAGTAAATTGTGCAAGCTGGGTGAAAGTAAGCAAAAACTGATAAAATGTAAAGTCCAGAGAATATAAAAGCAGAGGAAAAAAAAAGTAAAAAGAAGGAAGACTATCAAATAACTGCTCTCATATTCCTTTTTTTTATGCTACACACTGTACTATCAATTTATGCCCACCTAGACCCACTAACCTCAATTAATACATCCCCATCCCCATTGATTCTGAATTTGGGCATTGAGATTACACAGAAAAGAATATCTTTATTTGCCAAGGAATACAGCAATCAAGATGAATGCTAATGATCATATAAAGAAGATGCCATAGTTCTCACAAGCAAAAAGCTGCAGTATTATCGCAGGTTTTCCACATATTTTTCCTAAAGTATTTCAGGCTTGAAATGCCTCTGATATTTTCATCATGGCATCTGTGGGAAGAAATTATTTTGTACTGTGTAGTAGTGCTGTTCTGTAAACAACAAGAAGCAAGTTGTGAATACCATATTCATTGAGCTATATGATTTAAACCTGTTTTCAGTCTAGCTAGTCCCCAGAGGCAAAAGCAAATTCATAATTATCAAAGTAATATATGCTCAGATGGATTATTCTGTAGGTTGATACTATTTTACCTTCTTTTTGTTTCCTTTTGGTTTTGCAGGCAAGAAGAAAAGAAAAGAAAGTCCCAGTCTGGTGAAAGGCCTGTGAAAGATGAACGCATTTTAAACCTGCAGCAAAAGATTATGGAAAAAACAATGGAGCGGAAAAAGCAAGCAGAACTCTTAAAGATTACCTCCCAGAAAAACAACATTACATCAGCCAAGGTCTGAGAGTTACATAAAGAGAAACGATCTGCAATATACCTGGTGTTCACAGACTTTTTCTGCTCAACTGCCACTACTGGTAGGGGTGGCAAAAGCAGGTGCTGCCATATAGTAGTGGCAACAGCAACCCCCTGCTTCCTGTATATGCATGTCTTCTATCTGTCCAAACCACGGCCTCGACCTCATCTTCTTATCACATCTGCTACCAGAGACCAAGGCTCATCCATATGTTGCCTGTCTTCTCACTCCTCCTACCATATATTCTCATCCCACCAAAACAAGACCTTACCCCTTGTCCCTAACTCTCCTCCTCACCCTATCACACACATCCTGCGACACCCAGCTGTGACCCTGACCTCCTCTTCCATCCAAGGCATGTTCCACTTTATCATCTCCATGATTTTTATCTCACCTTTCCTCAGTCTGGTCCCACATCAAGATATGGAAGCACCACTAGGCCTGTAGGCTTTTTGATGGGTTACATTGGTTGTGTTTCCTTGGCAAGTGTCTAAAGACAAGCAGTCAGGATCTGCTGCTACTGCTGCGGCCTCTGCCTTCACCTCACACGTGCTTAACATTTAGAAGTGGTTCAGATACCAGCAAGAGTACATATACTGCAGCTTAGGGAACACTGCAGTGAACAGTCATGATAGGATCACTTTTTAAAAGCTGTACTAGCCCAATGTAAAATTAGAACTATATCTCCCAATCTGTTAAAATAATAATTCCTGACCTGTTTTCTGAGAAGCTTTGATGAAGCTAAATTCAAGTGAGGAGGAAAACTGTATTTTTCAAGTGTGTATAGTTCAAAAACTGAAGTAGTGCCATCTTTTCAGAGTATTGGTGTTTGCTGCCCTCAGAATCCCCATTTCAGGCCTCAAAAAACAAAACTATAGGTGCACGCAGACAAGGGTGTAATTCAGGAAAGCGTTCCCTAAATTGAGATGGCTTTCTGAACTGAGGCTTTGAACACATGCTTAAAAGCTTTGCTGAATAGGATCCAGAGTAAAGTGAAAGCCATAAATGGAGACTTCAAAGGAAAGCAGCCATATAATTAAAATGTGAGTCATTTTAAAAAATCAACAAAAAGAAATTTTAAATTAATAGCTAGAACTTTTGACTACCTGATGTGGGATTCTGTGAGTGCTCTTGTGTCATATGAATATGCAAAAAAGCCAGAGTTTGAAAGCTGTTTTGATACTAGGTTTTGTCTTTTTATTAGGTTTAACTGTAAGTCTCTGAAGACGTCACAGTGTTTTTGTTTAAGTTCTGCCCAAATGTTAAGATAGCTGTAAGAAAAATCCAATAGAAAAACCTCAAGGTTAATATAAATTATTTAGATATTTTGGTGTATCTTCCATCAGTACTGTTGGGCTCTGCCTGACCATATCCAGATGTTATTACAGAGAAGTGGCTTAATTCTGGCTAGTTATGTCCAGCAGCATCTTTACTCTAGCTGAACTGCATATTGCTGAAAATAGTGGTAGTGTGACTATAAAAAAGAATTCTTCCCTTTATGCAATAGTTATCTAGCATTCTATTCATACTGCTACCTTTTAAGAGTCCTCAAGAGATTGAAGAAAATGAGACCTACTCCTATAATTAAAGTTCCAAGTCCAGATTGTGGCTTCATTTACATTTGTGATGGCCCTTTAGGCCCAGTGAGTTTGTGCTGATACAAGTGAAGATAAAGTTTATTCATAAATCACTATTCAATTAATAAAATAGAATTTATATTACAACTTAGAAAACTAACTATAAGAAAACTTATCATTAATAGAAAACACATTGTTCTATCATTTTAAGCCAAGAATCAGATGAGAAAGTCACTGTTTTCTGTTTATTCTGAGCTTTCTTGGCAATGCTGCCTTGTGAACCTAGTTTTTGAATCTGCAAACCAGTAGAGTCTGATAGAGAGGATCTTTGCAACTGTTTGTTCATTTATGGCTTTAAGTATAATTTGTTGGCAATGGGAGAACATAAGGTAGTGGCATTGGAGCATAAAAATCCAGATGTAATTTTGTCTTGACCTAACATTTTGTGGAGTGTTGCAGCTGTGTTTAATTCATCTTAAACTGGGCAACCCAATCAAGTTATGTTTCTGTTCATCATGCCTAGTTTGAAGTTGACATGTTTCCCAGTCGTGTTAGCAAGTAGAATATGTCGCCAGCCAGCCAGATTATCATGTAAAAGTTCAGTGCATCATCTAAATAGAACCGTTATAATCTCTGCGGTCTGATATCTTTGTTTCTTTTCTGCAGAATTCTTTGCAGCAGAACCATTGGAAAGAACTGGAAGACAGTCGGGAAAGACAGTTCAAGATCCTTCAACATGGCTTCATGGCCAGAGAAACAGCTCAGAAAATGGCTGCATACGAGGCAGCAAAAAGTGGAGCCACAGTTTGTATACTGCGTTCTGAAGTAAAATAAAATACATTTGGAAAAAATTCAGATTTGCTGGAAAACTTCTCCCAGTGTGCCTATATATTACAAGGTTGAATTTTAACCCTTGTTTCATCTTTACAGTTTGAATAGCAGAACTCTGATCATACAGGCACATTTGAATCAAAATTTGTTAATTTGGGGGTCATAGATTTTTTATTTTTAATCTATAATGACCTATTTTTCCAGTTAGAATTAAAAGCTGTAAGAAACTGAACCCTTGCAACTGAGGCTTCTGTGGCAGGATGACAAATATCTGGATAAGAATGCTGTAGTCTGTATTTCTATTAGCATTATATATTGTACCATGATTTGCTACATTCATCTTCCTAAACAATAAAAATGAGAAAAAACAAGGAATATTTGTTCGCATATGTATCGTTTCAGGTGGCATGGTCAGCCCAAGTTCCCAACACATCTTCTTACATGACAGTAAGAGTGCATAGCAGGACCACCAGTTTCAGCACTGGTTTTAGAGGGTGAGGGCAGAACTGTTCAGAAGGTTTATATGACATGATGGCCTCCAGCAGCCAGAGACTAGACTAACTGACCTAGAAGTACCGTTCCTATATTTGCAGAGGTGAATATTTTTTGTCTTTGAATGGTGGAAGGAGAACATAACATTGTTTGATCTCTTTAGGGAACTGCTTCCAGAAAAAGGCAAAAATCTGTTACTCACCTAGAAGATAATTTGCCCTCTGTGACAATTACTATACTGTGTAAACAGGCCTTCAAATTGCAAGATTTATTCTAGGCATAAAGCCAAGGATGATATAAATCTGAATTAAAATCTGCACAGCAGTAAGACTATGCAATATATTTCTATTTTAAATTTGTGCCAGTTACTAAGTGTTTAATTATGGCTATTGCAAATATTTAAATTGAAGGAGACTTTCGCTGACATTAGAGTCAGGCAGCTGCTTTTAATGCTCTCACAACATTATATTTCCCACTTTTTGCCAAAGGAAATCTAATGGAATTCTTCTGTTGCCATCTAGCTGTGAAGATCACTTCCGCTATCTGCAATGCTGACAAAATGTGCTGTATTTTTCTTTCATTGTAAATGCTACAGTAGTCCAGGAAAGCAATGTGGGACTCATGCAGTAGCTCAAAAGGAAGAGTTAGGGATCCCAGGAGAGTGGGAAGAAGAAGCGATAGCCGTAGAACTACAGAGAAGATAGAACTATGACGCTATATCTCGTAGAGGGTTGGAATAGCTTAAAATGACGAGCACTTGGTTGTAGAGTGTTTATCTTCCTTTGTGTTTGTTCAGGACTGCGTTGTGTTGTATTCCCCAATGACAGAGCCAAGTCTGAACTGTAATGCCTCAGTTTTCCAGAAGCTAGCAAATAACAGGACTAACAGTCATGGTCTAGGATGATTTACAGCTGACTAGTACCTCTCAAACTTTTTGTTATACTATGCATTTTGAGAGTTTAGAAAAGAAAGAGTCATCATCGGGCAGATAGATAGACAGCTGTATTTGGGAAGGGTTTTCAAATTTAAAAATTTCAAAAACTTACCACACTGCATACTTCTTCCTCTGGGTTATTGAGCCCAGTCTTCAAAATTCTTAATGAACTGCAATCAGACTGACTCGTAACTATTTCCTTCTCCATGTTTTCCCCTGCTTTCAAAATGAAACAACTGAGGAACAGAGCAATATTAATAATTCAGCTGTGGAACTTTTACCATCAGAAGTCACAAATAGCCTTATTCTTGCTATTTTAGGACCTAATGCACAAAGTCATTTTCATAACCAATGTTTCAAGGAATGTAAAACAATGAGTCTTTTGGGGAAAACATCAATTTATTACTTTTTTATATAGTTTATTGGTTTTACAGTGATAGGAGGTCTTGCAACAGAATACGCAGAGTAAAATCAAAGATACCACATTCCTCGTGAGAAACTTGGATAACTTGATGTTGGGCCAGCAGACGCTGTCCAACACAGAGCACTAGCAGGAGTTGTTAGCTTTGTTACAAAAATCGCTGTACTGCTATTGGAGCCAACTTCGCTTTGAAGCAGTACCGCTGCATTGACCCTGTGCCGCCTCAGCTAGCATCTGCGGCACAGATAATCCACAGCCTAGTTAATCCACAGAGGGATAACTGAGAATCAGCAACGCCTGTATGCTCATCACGCTCTGCAGAAACACAGGTACGTGAATGATCCGTGTGATTCATTCATTTACAGGTTCGTTACCACGTTTGTCTCGAAGATGACCAGGGTAAGTGAAGAAGGCTGACTCTTAAATAAACAACCAAAACACATTTATGAAATCAGAGGTTTCACCTGTGTGATCAGAGGTTTCACCTGTGTTAGTAACAGAATCGGTAGGAAACCCCGGTAACGCCACGAGCTGCACTTTCCAGAATCACTCACACGAACGTGAGGCTTCTTAATACTGTCTAAATGGCCAGACGCCTTTAAAATCTCATGCAATCGCTGCAAATGTGAAGGAGCGTTGGAGAGGTCATGAGGAGCCGCCGTGCAGTGCCATGAGGCTGACGCGCAGCCGGGTAGGGGGCCGCTTAAATCGGTGAGAGGCCAGACGACCCTCGTGTTTGGGGAAAAAACCCTCCCGAGAGGGAGGCGGAGGCTCAGAAATGCCATTACGAGCATTACAGCGAGTTGCGTGGAAGGCGGGGACTGATTGTGTCTAAGGCAACAGGTGGCCCTCGCCCCAGTTCATGGTTCTGACGAATTCCTGCCAGCCCGTTCGGGAACGCGCCTGGACAACTGCCACTTTGGGGGGAAAACCCCAAATTCCTGCCCCCCGGACACCCCAACCGCAGCGAAACCCGGTACGACGTGAATGTCCTGGCAGATGGAGAAGCACCTGCCCTGACCCCTTCCCTTCCGAGCCGCGCACACCCCGGCGGCTGGGAGAAGCTTCCGCGGAGCAGCCGCCGCAGCCGACAGCAGCCCCGGAGGCCTTCGGGGCGGGGGGTGAGGTGGGTGGCCCAGGCCCTACCACCGCCCTGGGGAGCCCCGCTGCGAGGGGTCGCGGGCCGGCGCCGACTCCCCGGCCGCGCCCGAAACTACAACTCCCAGAACACCCCGGGGCCGGATGAGGGGCGGGGCCGCTCGCCCCGAGACTGCTTGATTGACGTGGGAGGCCGCCCACTCGGAGAGCCGCAGGGTTGCGGTCTCGCCAATGGCAGGAGGGCGGGGGCGGGCGCTGCGCTACGCAGTTGCCGAGCCGGGCGCCGAGGGTGAGTGCCGCAGGCCGGGGGCTCCGCTGTGGGGGGTGGGAGCGGCGGCCGGGAGCGGCACCGGCGCCCCCGGGCCCGCCCCGCCCTGCTGAGGCGCCGCGGGCCGCAGGTGAGGGGCGGAGGCGGCGGGGAGCGGCGCTGGGGGTGCGGGGCCGCGCCCGGCCCGGCCCGGCCCGGCCCGGCTGCCGCGGGGGAGGGGCGGGCCGGCGCTGAAGGCAGCGGGGGTAGCGAGGGGGTGGCGGGGGGCGGCCTGGGCCCTGCGGCGGCGGCGCTGCCCGCGGCCTGTCTGCCTCCGCCCGCGCTGTCCCGGTCGTTCCCCCCCCCTTCGCCTGGGTTGGGTTTGGGGTCCCCCCCCGCCCTGCCCCGCTCCGAGGGGCTCCGGGTCCTGCCCGCGGCCCGGCCCCGGCCTCCCCTGCCCCCCCGCGGCGGGCCCCCCCTCCTGCCGCTGACAGCCGGGGCCTGCGGCTGGTGGGGGACGGGGGCGGCTCGGGGAGCCGTTCGGCTGCTCCCATCTTGTGTTACCGCGGGGGCGGCGGTTCTCCCTCAGCTCTCGCCCCGTCTCCCCCTTCGCTCCAGCGCCTGAAAGGGCTCAGCTACTTTTCCCTTCTCCCCTCCTATTTTGGGGCTCCGGGCTGTAAGCCGTGCCCCCCCCCCCCCCCCAATCTGGGACGAGCAGCTGCACCTAAGAGCAATGAGCTCTTCCTCCAGCGTCTCCCGGCCCGTCTTCACCATTTCCAGCCTTCCTGAAATAGGACATCTGGCCGCCTGAAAGCTGTGGGTGTGTTTTGTTCTGCGGGTGGCTTTTGTTTGTTTTTGTTAGGCTGCCTGTAAGCATATGTCCTATTTATCTGTGGACGTAGCCGACAGCTTAGAGCAGGTCATGAGTAGTAGGTTGTGTATCTCATTTTTAGTCTTTTTATAGTGCCTGTCACCGAGGTTTTGTAGTATGGGACTGCTTGACCTAATTTGGATAAAACGTAATAGACTTGGCTTCTGTTTTTACTAACGTTGGTGTAACGCATCTCAAAAAAAAAAAAAAGGCAGAACATCTTTAATGGTAGAGGAGACACATGTGATAAGAAAGTTTTGGATGAGTAAAATGGCAGATTATTTTTCCTGGCATACAGCGACTTAATGCTAACACTTTGTGATAGGCGCGTGCCTCTCTTGATCACAGAAAATCTTTTCTAGATGTAATACAGGAAAAACAGAACCAAAAGAGTAAGCAAGTGCAGTGACACATCTTAAAAGTGGAAGTGAGAAGCAAAATGTTAAAGGCATCGCGTGTCGTGTTTTCTTGGCTAATGCGGTGTATATTGTTTTTGTTACCTGTGCGTTGTACAGACCAAACATTTAGTCTGAAATGGTTGCTTTATTTAGATGTTTCCTTTAGAGCATTCCTAATGTTTAGGATGCTCATAAGGTCAAGTCTCGTCTATGTTAGTTAGACATGGTAAAAATGCCTACTTCTTGCTTAAGCTGATTGGCTTCAAACTGAAGCGTGTGGGAGCCCAAGACTGTTTTCGGAGTGGTATAGGAAAAGCTTTAAATGTATGTTTAGTGAGTTGAAATCATAAAAACTGAATTTTAACGTGGTAAATTTGGTCAAATTCAATTTGATCAAAATATTAACTTGGGGCATTAAAGACTTAAATCACGAATAGGAGAATCAATATTCTTTCACTGCTAGCGGAAACATTCTTAATGTAGATAAGTTTGTGTGTACTTTTTCTCAAGTAGCTACCTGTCAAGAGAAAGACTAGTGGATATAGCCTTTAAAATGCCTGCAAGTTAGCTAGAATAAACCTTGAACTTTGTTGCTATAAGGACCTAACAGTCATTAAGCCCTTGGGAGGGTTAAATGACAGGAACAATAACTGTCTGTGGAGAGCTCTGTGCATGAGAGGAAGGGGAGTGGCTTTCCCTTGGTAGGTATCATCCCCCAGTGATGCAATAAAAAATCCTATAGAAGTTAGTAGCATTTATTGGCTTGTCAAGTTGATCTGCTAAGTTTTCGCACTTAAAACTCAGTGTCTTTTTTTAACTTAAAATTTAATAATCCCAATTCTAGGATATTTGAGTTGATGTCTGAATGCATCTGGCTGCAAGTGTAATGGATGAGCTACTAACAGCTTCAAGGGGAGTTATTTGCTTTTTTTGTGTGTGTGTGCGCAATAACTATTTCTAGTATCCAGTTTTGAGAATGTTGGTGCTGAGTTTTATAGTCACTGCGGGAGGAGGACCATATAGACCTTATTACTGAATTTGGACTATTCAGAACTATATAAAAAATATTATTAAAATGAGTGGTCCTGGAGTTTTGAGAATCTTTGAAGCATTTTTATTGATGAGTATGTCTCTAAATATGTGAAATTTGGGACTGCTTTGTTTATCTCTGTTCTGAACGCTACTAATTTGATCTGCAGTATTTTAAAGCAAGCAAGTTTTGCTTTATTTTTCCTATCCATTCTCACAAGTTGGAGCACTAATTTTTGGTGAAATTTTCCTAGTAAGCTAAGAACATATGTGGAAATCTGTAGCACCACAGAAAAGGTTTGTTTGTTCTCATCAGAAAAAAAGTTTCTGGATCATAAGATTCCTTCCATAATTTTAATAAATTCTAGCAGTTTGACTTTCTTTGAGTTTAATTCTTCTGATTTGGCAGGTTCATCAGTATCAGTGCAAGCCTATGATGACTTTTAAGGCCATTTTACAATTTTGGAGCTTCTCTGTGGATATCCATTCTTAACTCTTTCTTCTTTGGAAGGAGCTCCCAAAGAGGCTAAGATGTGCGCCTTTAGCATGTGGAAGAGCACAGGAGTATTTGTGCCTCTCACATGCTATCTGTATTAAGTGCTGTAACAACTAATATAAAGAAAGCTTACTGCCAATGTTGGAAGATTCTGAAAAACAAATAATAAGGCACATAAATATATTGGTGCTGCTCTCTGCCACCCGAGCTGCAGAAGCAGCTCTGTGCTCTGCTGCCTTTGAGGTCCGAAGTTAGATCTTCTGGGCATCCAGCAGTAATCCTATAAATAATCTGTTTTGGAGTATCTTGGTAAAAAGGTGTGTGAATATTTAACATTGGTAAGGTGGTCTTAGAGTGATAGCTCTTCTGTTGTGTATCACTTTGGTTTTCTTTTTCATGATAATTTTCCAATTTAAGTGTGGTGGTGGTGTTTTTTCCTGTGATGACTCTTTTTTGGTGCTTAGGCCACTTATGGACAGAGAGAATCTGTGTAATGTTTTGCCTCCAAAGTCAGCTCATGTGTGCTTTTATTCTCCTCCCCTCCACCCCCACCCCCGGTATTTTTAACCTTTTTAAAGATGCCTTATCAGCATACCACTGCACTGGGTTGTGTTCAGCGTTAAATCCAAAATGCGCTGAGTCTTGTGACACCTGCCTGGGCATTTTATGCCGAAGCTTTGTCTAGTGAATGTTTTGCGATCTTTCAGCAGGGTGGATGCATCCGTGTATCAGATTGTTTTAAAAGATAATATTAAAGGAAGCGTGTTTAAAGTTTAGTTCTTCATGATATCAGATGTGCGTACTGCCTAACGTTACCCACTTTTTTTAATGAGGTGAAAGTTATTTTTTTCCAATTCCATACCTGAGGAGAATCAAGGAAAAAGCCTCTCAATTTTCTAGATGAAATATACTATTAGATTCTGTACAAGTTTAATATTAACTCCTTAACGTAGCTGATATTGCTCAGTTTTGCTTGTCTTTCTGCTGTGTGGGGAAAACCACTTTGCCTAAGTTACTTTTGGTTTCAGTTGTAGCTGTTAGATGCAGATGGTATGTTTTCTTTGAGGCTAGTGACCTAGCCCAGGCAGAATTGGAGACACTAGAGTTTGAAAAAGCAGATGTAGTACATCTACAGCATTTTTTCTTCCTTCTTCCATTGTGTTCCTGCATGCCCTCCTCGCTTCACCTGCCTCTTCCCCTTGCCTCCATGAAACCCTGGTGCCAAACCTATAGATAACAGTCCCATGGAGAGAGGAACTCTTGTAGCACCTAGGAAGCATGGTCACAGAGCTGTGTCTCTGGTTTGTTTTGCAGGGTTGTTTTGAGGGCAAAGCTAGACATGGTCTTGCTTAAAGACTTCTTGTTCCCTGTTCCAAAAATTCAGCCAAGTCAGTAAAATAGGATCTTCCCAAGAATTTTGGTGTGGCTGACAGAAAAGCTTTGTTTTCTTCACAGGTGAAATGAAATCTAGATCTTAAGAGCAGTAGAGTGAAGGGTGTAAAGAAGCACGTGTAACTTGTGCCTGGGTATAGAATGCTAAGAAAAGGAAAGGGTCTGCATACGTAAATGTTTTCCTGAGGAAGCAGGAGACTGAAGGTCGATACCCTGCTCTCTCTGATATGCTGCAAACTCTGAGCCTTAGTCTTGCACATTGTAGGTGAGTACCTTAAGCTATCTGCTCTCACTTCCTAGAAGAACTCATGAGTAACTTCATACAGAAGTACAGATCTTAAAAGCACTTTCTGCCCTATGTAGTGAAAATCTTAAGAATACTAGCACTGATTAAGTTCATATTTATGGGGGTTTCTGATGTATAGCAATCTCAAAATTGGATCCACCATGACCAGAAACTGCCAAGGAGCTCAGATTAACAGTACTTTTCCTAGAAAAATTTTTAATGCTGAACCTGTTAAACTTTCACATAGATCTGGCACATAATGGGTGGTCTAGCTAAAAAAAAAAAAAAATGTTGCCTTTCATTTTAGCATTTTTGGAATTCTGTGCCAGTTTAAAAATGAAAAAGTGGGAGGAAAAATGAGTGCACACTATGTAGCTTAAAACTGTGCGTGGATGCACTTTTATCTTTTGGCTTAGTAAAAGTACCAAATTTACTGTAAATATTCTTCAGGCCTCTTTTGTTTTAATAATTTCACAATTCAGTGTTAAATCACTTACTCTGAGACCCATTAAGAAACACAGGAAAAGATTAAAAGAAAAAATCAGTGAGGCTTGCTTTAACTCAAGGTTATAATTAGCGACCAATGTCATTCCATCCCACTGTATGGTCTCAGTGTTTCTTAACAGTCTCATAATGAGTTCTGCTCCTTCTGCTGACATAGTGCCTCCCTCCTCCCCCTTCCCCCCCTCCCCCCCAAAAAAAAGGCAGAGGTGGGAGCAGAGAATCCCAACCCCCTGAGGTTGTATGATGAGGAACTTTCAAAGATCATCCAAGCTTTAGCTGGATGACTTTTAAACTGACTAGGTTATGCAGTTAGTTCACATCTAACATTCATGCAAGTCCTCTTGGGCTCATCTAATTCTTAAGAGGGGAATTAATTTCTGACCAGTACAAAAGGTAAAGTTTGGAGGAGACAGATAAACTCAGCAGTGCTCAGACATGCTTTTCCTTGAATTTAGCAAGACAATATGCTTCTTTATGGATTCGTCTTATGCTGTTAGCTCATACATCTGTGCATTCATTATGCTCTTGTTATGTTTTGCCTGATGTCCCTGGCACTCTTGTTTAGAGAAGATTAGTTACCTGGAAACTATCAGCTCAGGAAATCTGACATTATTCTGTTTTGTCTTTGGAGCCATAACCTGGCCAAAGCCTTTTTGGAGCCATAACCTGAGACTGACTTTGACACTGACCTTGTGGCATTCTCTTTCTGGGACAGCTATGGTTATGGCCTTTAAAAACAACATGGTATACTTAAAGACAAGGGGGTTATACAGTGTCTAGGAATTTGGACCTGTTGTACATCCAGAACTGAGACTACAACAGTGAACTAAACCTCCTACAACAGTGAACTAAACCTCCTAGGTTGTCAAGGACTATGGATGACTTGCATAGTCAAGCTGCTTTGTCACAAAAGCAGTAGATTATCCTGTGTTATAAAATAATGTATATATCTCTTCCTAGTTATTCATTGAGGTTTGCTTTACCACAGCTCAAATAACATCTTCCTGATTCTACCCTCTTTTTAAAGCAGGCTACTGAACTTCACAGCATAGGTCAAGATCAAATGTGAGAAAACAATTCTCCAGTCCTTGTTTGACATAGTTGTTTTTCCTTGTGATGCAGAGGACAGTCCTGCTTATTTGTTAAGTATAGTGACATCCATATAAACTGTATCTCTAAGAACTATACTTTTTGTTGAATTAAATAACACTTTCTGTCTTTCAACTTGTGCCCATTACCTCTTATCCTGTCGCTGGATGCTGCTGAGAAAAGTCTGGCTCCCTCTTCTTTTTTACCCCCACCAGATGTTTATACATATTGATAAGATACTCCTGAGCCTTCTCTTCTCCAGGCTGAACAGACCCAGCTCTCTCAGCCTCTCCTCGTGTGTCAGATGCTCCAGTCCCTTGGTCGTTTTAATGGCCCTTTGCTGGACTCACTCCAGGATGTCCACATCTGTTTTGTACTGGGGAGCCCAGCACTGGACCCAGCACTCCAGATGTTTCACCAGTGCTGAGTGGAGGGGAAGGATCACCTCCGTTGATCTACTGGCAATGCGCGTCCTAACGCAGCCTGGGATGCTGTTGGCCTTCCTTGCTGCGAGGGCACATTGCTGGGTCACGAAGATAGATGCAATTTGGCACAGCTACAGCCCAGGAAGGTAGACCAAGGTCAGTGCTTCTGGAGTAGGTGAATTTCTGCTTTTCTTCTTGTTTTGTTTGACAGCAGTGGAATAGGTCTCTTCTGATAAGGTTCATCTTTTGATTATGTTACTTAACTAGTTTTAAAGCTACCAGGGCTTCTGTGCAGTCAGATCTGTGAAACCAGGGCAGGAGATCCTAGATGGCTTCAGACCTCGGGTGAGGGAAAGATGTGTGTCAGAAGGTGATTTTTCAAGACTGTTAAGATTTGTAGCAAAACTTACTGTCTGTAAGCATTGGTGATTGGACACTTAATTGTGTATTAAGGCTTTTGTTTATTATTTTAGGCACTAAAAAGCAAGTTGTCTTACTGGCTTGGTTTTTAGGCTTTATAACCATTTCTTCTATTAAAGAAGTATTTCCTTTGTACCAATTCAATGTTTTGTCTTATAGATTGAGTTTAATTTGGGGGGGCGGGGGGGTTCCACCTCCTTCTGCACTTTCCTAGCTGCTACTCCTGCTGGACACACAATTGTACCGTAAGCTTAAGGTGTGAACTTCGGTACCATGTCAGCTACTCAGCTCATTGCTGAAGGGGAAGAGATGAAAAGCGCACATAGAAGCAGTCATTAATCTGGTGCATAGGGGCATGGACACTGTCAGTTACTACAGAATAGTTGCTGTAAAGTCGTATTCTTTTCCTCGGTGGGAACTTGTTGATCCGTCTGTATTTCTAAACTGAAATTTCCATGCTCCACTTGCTTTAGATTCCTTTTCAGCTGTTTAGCTCTCGTGTGTTGGAATCTGGAGATGGGCTGGAGAAAAGAGAACTGCTTATCTGTAATTTTTGTTCTCTGGAGATGGCTGCTTATGATAATCCCCAGTTATTTCTGCCCACACAGGAACATCTCCTGAAGAGGGTCGATCAGTCGTTTTCCCATATGAAACTTAATTGGGACTGCTTGGTATTTTTCTTGTTTACAATTAAACTGGCTTATTCTGATGTTTGGTTTAGGAAATGGAGAAGAATGACTGAGGCTTCAGACCTGTCTGTAGGTGGCTGAGGCTAAACTACTAACCTCTGGGACTTCCCATCTAGCTTTGGACAGAAACTAGTTACTCAGGAGTGGGAATCCATAAGAGTGGGTGTATTTAAGAGAACAAGAATTACAGATAGGTAATCTTCTCTATTCTTTTCTTATAGGTTTGGAAGAACATCATTCTAAGATACAGAGAAATCTGGACTTTTTAAGTGTACTACCTAAAGAAATATAAGGAATTGAAACTTATAGCTTCCTTGCAGTTAATTTTATGGTATTTGTACCTCTTATTTTTTCTGTAGTTTTAGATCAAGAAACACCATGAGTACAGTAAGTATTTTACTAATCAATGCAAAACTGATTCTTGAAATGTGTGGTTTTATGGTATTTCTATAAGTCTTTTTCTTTAAGAATTTGTAGTAAATACTGTAGCACAAGCATAGTTGGAGTTCATGTAACTTCATGTTTTGTGCTGCTTAAAATTTTTGATCTCTCTGGGTGCTAGCAATTTCTCAAAAGTACTTAAAATGTGGGCAAAAACTTTAGTTCAGACTGATTATCAGATGTTAGCTTCCAGCCAACCACTTGATACTTTTGAGCTAGTCTTCTCATTTGCAAACCCATCACAAAATGTTTCTCCTTTGTTATCCATTTGTTAAGAGATCTGTGGTGATGTCTTTTCCTTCATGCGATGAGTAGGAAAGATCCATACCACCATTATATGCATGAGACAGCCTTAGTGAAGTGTTTTGTGTGTTTTGTCTGCTTCTTTCCTTAGTGCTGCAAAAATAAGGTCTATGTTAATGTTACTTCTAAAGAAAATTCTAAGGCTTTCTTCTCTCTTAGACTCAAAGAAAGCGCCGTGGAGGAGCAGTTAATTCTAGGCAAACTCAGAAGCGAAACAGGCTGATAGCTTCTACCACAGAAATGGCTTCAGAAGCAGAGCCAATAGAACTTGAAGAAAGTGGTAAGCTTTCTTTTTGATCTGGGAAGAAAATAACTTGCTTCTGGAGTGTTGGGGTCCCACTTAACTTGTGTTTGTACCAGTTTCAAAGCCCTTTAAACGGGAAGAAGGGAAACCTACTTATTTTTACAAGTGTCTAGTGTGGACTGTATAAACAGCAAGCCTACTGAGAACTGTTTAACTTTGTTACTGAGGTGTAATGCATTCACCACTAGTGACAGATGATGTGAGTGCTGCCCAGCAGCCGAATGTCTAGCCTGATGAGTTGGGAGTTACTGCAGCTGCCATTACAGATAATGGCAAACTAAGGGAACTCCCAGGTTTTAAGGAGATAATTAAAAGGTTGTCATTAGTCATGCTCTGCCTCTCAAAGGAGAGGCCCTAGGTAAATGTTTTTACAAAAAGTATCAGAATTTTAGAAGCCTCCTTAACCTTCTAGATATTTAAACTGTCTGCTGAAATCTTAAGAGAGATTTAAAGTAATTGTTGGTCTCCAGATAGTCAAAAGGCTTTTGCACTTTTTGGTGTGCATTTGGCTGTTAAAGGTTGGAAAAGACACAAGATGGGAATGTTTACAGCAAAGCACTAGAAAACTATGTCCAATATGATGCATATTTTATTATGATACACATTCTGAAAATTAGACGAGTACTCTGTTTTGGTGTACCTCCCACAGGCTATTGACATATAACAGAAGTATGTGAGGAGATTAGCTGCAGTTCCTCTGTTGAGGAAAGAACTTAGTGCTGGATATAATACTGAAGAGGAATAGGGCATGGGTTGAATCGTACCTCAACCTATTATACAGTGATAGGTCATTTTACTCCTCTGCAGACTCTGATCTTGATTCTAATGTTGTGTTTTTAAGCTGGTGAAGAAGTAGTAGATCTCACATGTGAATCTTCTGATCCTGTAGTAGTTGATCTAACTCACAGTGATTCTGTTGTGGTAAGTAGTGATCGGCACGCTTATCTAAATAGAGTAGTCAAATTAGCTCTGTATTGTGGTCCCTGGTAGAATTTATCCTTAAAGCCACATTAAATATTCCGGGTTCAAATTTGACTTGTCAGTGCATGAAAGCCATGTGTTATAGGTCAACACAGAAGCTCTCTGGAAATGCAACTTAAGAGACTGTTCTCAGGCACAGCAACATACTTTTCCTGTTTTCCCAGAGTGTTGCAGATTTGCACCTGTACTTTTCTTGAAAAATGACTTTATACAAGAATTTAGACTAGAGGTGATGACTTGTCTTTTCACTGTGCTGACATGATGATAAATGCCTTGTAACTAACGTTCTTTTAGGATATAGGCCTCTTGTTAACTAAATGTTGAAGGTACCTGAACTGTACAATGGCCACATTCTGATACTGCTTTTTGGGGTTTTGAACAGTGTAGCTATTTAGAGTAGAATGCCCATACTCTTCAGTTTACTCATTGCTTATGCTAATAACTAGGTACCCTCTTTATTGCTCCTAGTGTAAGGATCAGAGGAAGTCTGGTATGCTTGTCATGGCTCATTCATGAAAGTTTATGAAGAATCATACTGATAATTACTAAGCTTGAGGAATCTGGAAGACGGAATACTAAGGCATTGAGGAGTTCTGTGGAAACGTATATTTGACCTATGTTTGAAGATCTGTATAGTAAAAGTAAATGGATATATTGAATGTAAAAGTAAGAATAAAACTTACAGGCTCAATGCTTGCAAGATGTGGCTTTGGGTCATAGTTGACCAAGGTCTGAGTTTCAAAAGCTCAGCCTGTGAGTCTGTTTTCTGGCATCTAAATAAGTAGCCCGACTGAAAGGATTAAAACTGGGTGCTTACTAATACTGTAGATAGAGTTAATGTTGAACTCTAAATGGACCTATGAATACATCTATTAATATCACTTGCAGATAGTGAGAGAGAGATCTAAAATAGCATGTTGCTCCAGAACTTGAGGAGAATATATCCCAGTCATGAATAACATAACATAAGTGAATGTCATTTAAAGTTGAAATATTATATGTCAAAGATATAGGCCAATGATTTAAATAAAAAGTGAAGAAGAAAAGAGATAAGTCTTTGACTTAACAAATATGAGGTGTTCAGCTGGAATGCCAGTCTAAGGTATTCCTATCACAGCAGTGCCAAGTGCAACTTAGTTGATTGTGTTAGAAACTAGTTCAGTTTTCTGCTCCAGTAAGTTCTCAAAAAAAACCCCCAAACCCAACAAAACAAACAAACAAAAAAACCCACCCCATTTCTTTGTTACTGCTTTTTAAAGCTAGATCAGTATTTGATCTGGTCCACGTTGCCATTTATAACTTCAGTGTTAGGATGCTACTTCTGCCATGCAGAACCAGAAACAAAAAGCAGGAATAGCATGGGAATATCTCATGCTGGAACTGTACCTGAGGCTTTGTAAAGGAAAGGCCTCAAACTGTGCATGGAATCTGCATTGTCCCAAGTCTAGTTCCACTGAATATAGTAGTAGAGCTCTTATTTTCTTCAACAGTTGTTAACCTAATAGGAAGTGTTTATTGGCATGACACCCAAGCTTGCCAGTTTGGCAGAGAGAGAGGGAAAGAATCTCCTCTAGTCTAAATCAGATTAGGGTATTGATATTGTGGGGTGGGGGATGTTTAAGATGATATCAATTAATAATGACACAAGCTAGGAATCATAAGGTATCACTATGTTGTTTTGATGAAGAGTGGTAGAAGTAGTAAATAAGCTGTTGCTCTGAAAATAACTGGTTGTCTTCTGGTTCTGCTTATATTCTGCTTATGCTGCTGCGAAGGAATGAAATGGAGGTAGCTTATCTGGTGTCTGTGTATAACGCTTGGGGTGCACACCAAAATCTAATTTTGTTTTTCTTTTCTCTCCCTTCCCATATATATTAATGCAAGATTGTTGAAGGTGAGTTGACACTTTACAACTGATAATGGAATTGTTTTAAACTTTAATTTTTTTTTTACAATACTTCTTATAAGGTAAGCTAGCCAATGTTCTGTTGACCAGTATCTTTTAAACTTTTTTTTCCCAACAAACTTGAACATCATGCTTTGAAACTGGATTTAGCAGAAGAGAAAGGATGATGTTAAAGTATCTGGCCAGTATGATAGAAAAATGGATCCAAAACTGGATCCATTTTTATGTTTTATGTATCTGTTTTACGTACTTTATACAAGCTCTGATAGGAACTATCTGAAATAAAATCTATAAAAGCTGCTCAAAATACTTTTCTTATTTTCCAAATACAGAAGTTCTGCAAGCTCCAAGTTGATAGTGATACTAATTAGCACTTTTAGCAATGGAATGTGTGCTTTGAATAAGAAAATGTTGAAAGGCTTTATTAGCCTATATTGCAGTGAAGGAACTAAAGTGGAAAGAGGATGAAGGTCACAGCATTCACTTTCATTGTCTAGTCTAACACTTTCAAATCTAGTGCTGACAAGTATTTAACAAATGTGGATTTTTTTTCTACTTTAGATGTTATAATAGTTATAGAATAGGCATAAAGAAATGAATCCTTTACACTCTTCAGGCCTTGTTCTGATTAAAAGATCTGAGATGTGCTAATGTATTGTTTGTTAGTTGTTTACTTAGAGGACATAACCCATTCTGGGCTCTGAATGAGACAGTAGCAAGTTAAAAAAAAAAAAAAAAAAAAAGGGGGGGGGGCAGTAAAAGTAGTAGCTGAATGCCTATGCAGGAAGGAACTGTAATTCTGTAGCTGTTTCTATAGTACTAATTGATCAGTGCTTGATTATTGTTACAGGAACACTGGAGTTGCAAAGAAACTGTTCTTTTATGTAATTTCTAATAGTTATAAAGCAAACAGAAGTTTTTCAACCTTTGTATATTACAGACCAGGCAACTAAAAATGTTTACATTCTTTATCTGCTGTTATCTTGGGCAATATAAACTCCATTTTCAAGTTATGTTAACTTCCTTCAGGAGGAAAATGGTGAAAATTTTTTAAGGAGACAGCTCTAAGTGTTTTTATACTCTTCCAGATACTGTTTTTAAAAAGGCTCATTTTGTTGAAATTGCTTTTGAGTGAGGGGATTCAGTTTAAGCTAGACACAAAGAATGGAACATTTTGGCCTCATAACTTGATAGAGCAGTGAGAAGCCAAAAATAGCAACTGCATAATTTAAATTTTTAGAGTTAAGTCTGTCTTTCATAACTTTATCACCTCAAGCTTTCATCATGAGAACTATTTATTTTAAATTTTGCTATCAGAATAAGGTATTGGGGGGTGGGGAGGGTTGTGTGCATGTAGTGAATAATCCCTGGGAGCAGCAACTCACTGCTGGAAATTGTATTTCTGCCCTCAGCAGTTTATGTAACTCTTGGGGATGGCACCCCCTTCTAATCTCATGCAATATGCAGTTTTGAACAAAGTGCTCTCTGTCTGCTTTTGCACTTTCATTTCTGTGCTACCTTGCTGTGCTACTTGGAAACTTAACTTCAGTAAATCAAAGGTGTTTTTTTCTTTAAAAAAACAAAAAACACTTCAGTTTTTGTGGGGGTGTTTTTGAATTCATTAGCAGTTGTTGTAATTCCTCAACAAAGCATAAGAATGGGGTAGCTTTGCTTTGTAGTGGAGATCTATTGACAGCTAGTGAATAGATGGTTGCTACATAGGTGTAGCTATATGCAAACTTGTCTCATAGTCTTTGAGATTCCATTTCAGCTGTTTGTAGGGTGAATAGGGCAAATGAATAATAATAAAGAAGTCAAAGTTTTAAGTCAATATGTAACTGAACGTTCACAATATCTGGAAATGTTCAGTTTTAATATTTAGGAAACTAGTTTGTTTAAGCTTGCTCATAATCCATATGGCTTGAATATGGCTTAGTCCATTTAAAATGTGAACAGTTATGGACTATTTCTAATAATTCATTTCAAGGATGTTTCCAGGGCTGCTTCTCATAATATCTCTAACTTGCCAAAATTAAATTACAGAGAATCAACGACAAAGGAGAAATCTCAGACTAAGAAGCCAGCGGCAGTCTGACAGCTGTGTACTGAGCAGTGATGATGAAGATGAACCAAGAGATAATGATGTGTATGTAACAAATAAAGTGTCTCGAGAATTAGGACCACTGGAGGATGAAACTGCAAGTTCAAAGTATGTATTCTTTATAACAATATAAATTAGTCCTATATGTAATCTGGTTTATCTTTGAAATCATAACTTATTTTAGTTAGTTCTACCTTTCAATATGCACAGCATCACATTCCAAGTACTGACAAAATCATACTCTTCTCATTTTTGCAATAAAAAGCTGAAGGACACAATTTCACATACAGCCTTCAAGATGAATCTGGGAGTGTGACAGGGAAGAAATATTAGTCACAGGCCATAGTTCATAATGTATTGCATTTACTTTTCACATGAAGGCCTAGCAGTGCTGTTAAATATGCAAGTATTTTCATTTGTCTAGGTGAGGCTTGGTATGTGAGAACAGCAGGCTGCATCCTGGCAAATTGCAGTAAATACTATTATTTATTTACTACTTTTGTACACATCATGTCAATTAACTGCTTTTTTCACTGAGCAGTAACAGTGCTTCCCAAGGTATATTTGTAGACTGACTGTGGAGGTAATAGTGCTGTTATGACTTTTGTTTTGCCTGTGTCATGGAGCTCTTGTACATTTGCACATGAGATGGAGATCTCACTGTCTGGACAGCTACCTGCATAGTAAAGACCATATTCTGAAGAGAAACAGTAAATTCCTGCTGTAGAAGCGCTCCATGATGTTAAGAAAGACACCATATATTAGACTAATGAAATGAGGTGTATGTGTGACCAGGGAAGGCAAAGAACACCAGAGCAGTGGTATAAACATCTTTAAAGTGTTTAAAAAGATACAGATTTTAATGATGTAGTCTTTTTGCCTAGCTCACTGACAGCACTGCTGTATGCTTAGACCACCCTGTCCAGACTGTGTTACTATTAAATGATTGTTGCTGGCAGTAAAATAGGTGAAAGCAAACTGAAATTGAAGTACAATGGTTAATAGAAACAGAAGAAGAAATCTATTTTAATTTGCCAAGAAATGTATTTTCTAAAGAATTCCCTAAATGGCTTGATAACAGACTCAAAATTTAGTCAACTGTGGCAGTCAGCTTACTGCTGACAGTGAGTGGGGACAGCTATTCTCATCTCACTGACAATTATATAACTTTGAATCAGGCATTCCCATCTGACCTCACAGCATAAGGTGCTGGATCCTAGCCTAGTAAATGCCATTTATGATGCAACTGATCTGCCTGCCCTGGATATCAGGGTGTAGAGGATGAGAACTTGGCAGAAGAGATGTGCTGGATAACTTTCAAGCTGAAGAGCACTCGTGGGTTTTGTTTTGAATTTCAAGTGATGTATGGCATTGACAAAGACTGCAGTGTAAACATTCCCAGGGTAACAGTGAAGCTGTACGTGGGCTAAGCTGTTCTGCTTTACGGTACCTTGGTTTCTGCTACTTCTAGGTGTTTTACTTAAACAGTCGTTTACTTGCTGTCACAGGTTTTCTTTCTTTCAGTTACCTTCAACTCTGGTGTTGCTTGGCACAGCAATCTTTTGAGTTAAAACATATATTGTGATAAATAATCAGACATTTATGCAAGCAGTGATGAGCTCTTGTAACATGTATTCTTGTATTGTCTAGAATCTCTATCAGTAACTTACTTTTTATAAAATACAGGAAGGCATGTTAAAGTACACCGGTAGAATATTTCTAACAGAGCACTTGTGCACATGTTGTGAATGTATCAGTAATCTTGAAGCAGCTCCATACACTGATCATCTTCTTATCTTTTTAGTGTGCTTCAAGACTTTTGGATTACCGAAAGGCAATATAGGGAAGAACTTGGATATGGAAATTTTGTAGGTCAGTTCTTTAAGAACTGGTTTAAGAACTTACTTAAGGCTCCTAAAGTGCCTGTAGCATTCTAATACTTAGTGCATTCAGTTGATGGACTTCTGTATTTCTTACTTTTTGTCTTGAAGTATATAGATAAGTAAATCACATTGTTTAGTTGATGTAAGGATTCAATGTCTTGTTATATCAATCTCAAGCTTCTGTTGAAAGGCCTCCTGTTCTGTTTAGCTAAGGCTAGAACAACTCAGTGCTGTAGCGTTTAACACTGACAAAAAAAAGTACTGATTGCAACAGAGTGCAGTGTTAGACTACAGGATAAATTTACACTTGTGCATGCAGAGGTTATCACCAACTGTAATTAATCATTGAGCTGGTACTATAGCTGCTGCATAAAGAATTTCAGTAGTAAAAATGGGGAAATTAAAGTTAATTATGTATGTGAAGGTAGGTAGACTTCAGTAGTACTCATTGTTTGACTTAAAATTAAGGGATGAGGGCTATCTCATGCTTTTTACTCTTATTAATAAATGACAAGGTGTTGCTTAGCATGGGAGATAACATGATAAAGCCTAGGCCAGCAGGAGGGGCACAGGTGTTCATGGTAAGGGCCTATGAAAGCAGCTTGCAATGATCGTTTAAAATAGGGATTATCTGTAAATAAAAGTGGCAGGAAGCTCTTATTCTTTCTGATACAGAATACTATTTAGCACTTACAGTATGATGTGTTCCCTTACGTGGAATAGCTCTGTCTGTTAGTGCCTAGTACATGCAGTACAGCTGTCCTGGAGGCTGAAGGCAGGAGGGTATGTCTGTGACTCAGCCTGGTAACAGCTACAGACTGTCTTTTCTTCACTGAGCTGGGAATTAGTTTTTGAAAGCTTCGTCATGCAAGTGTGTTCTTGCCTGACCCGCACAGGGTAATCTCTAAGACTAGACTAGTCACAGTTTTCCCAAGATAAAGGCATCTTGAGGGCCTTGTCCCCCGGACTCTAAACATGCTGCTATGTGCAGGGATGGAACTGGCAGGACTGTGCAGAACTCGTAGTCTAGTTTTGGATATGAATTGGTTAAACTTACAGTTGAGAGCTACAGTATGGAAGTCATTTATTTGTAGCTTAGCTTTGTTGGGGAGCTCTGCTGAATTTTATTCTCAGTATGCTCAGTATTCTGAATATATCAAAAAAACTTATTGGGCAAGGGTAAATTAGTGAAGATACAAATATTGGAAAAATTGTTATGTATTAGACTTTCTAAAGTCTAATTTCCAGTGTAAAGCAGAAATTTTGATTTCTTCAAGCTTGTGTTTGATCACTGAGCTAAAACTTAAAACTCTAAATGTAATTGGTTTTTCTACAAGAAAACTCATTCTTAAAAAAAAAAAAAAACCCTTTGTTCTGGTCTGCATGAAAACATTATCTAATGAATCGTTCACTATCGCTTGAGAGACACTAAAATGCTTTCAGTACATAAACGGCCAAACTGTCTGCAAAATATGCTTCTTATAAGTGTGCATTTTTATAAGGAAGGAGTTCTTGGTTTGTGTCTTATTAGACTGGGATGCTGCTAAACTAGAATTTGGGGTGTCTTAATTTCTGTCCACCTCTTTAAGAATGGATATTTTCTAAAGCTGTTCTTGTTGCAAAAATCACTTGTAATCTGTTGAAAATGATTACTGCTATACATACAGTGCTAGAGACTGCTGTTACTTTTAATGATAGAGCAGGGTGATGAACTGCATCTTCTTCCTGTCTTCCCTTTAATGTAATAGTTGAATGAAAACTAAAGGGTTGTTTCCCTCAGGTGAGGGAGACCCTAACTGCCTATTAAATGTAACAAACAGAGTTAAAGGTAAATAGGGATTTTCAAATTAACTATGTCATGTCTATTCTATGGAATCCAATGATTACATTACATTCTGTATGTCAGTAATGCTTAGCGCACTGCAGAATTAATACATGTACATTCTTTCTTTTTGTCCTCTCTACCACAAGGCCTTCTGGTACCGTTAGTTGTCCGATTTGTATGGATGGCTACTCAGAGGTAAGGATCCGCGTGTTGTCATCCCTGCTCGTTTGTGGGAGGGGGTGCACTGTGGGCTTGTGTTAGGTTATGTGGGAAAGTACGGACAGCTGGCCTTAAGGTCAGGCCTTGGCTTTAAGTGGTTTGTAACTCGGTCACTTCTTGGTAGTGTACAGTGATGGAAAACACTTTCCAAGAGGGCACCGAAAGATCTTTGGGTTCCTTGTTACAACAATAATGTATGATTACAGATAGTCCAAATACTATCTGCCTGGTAGCAATAGACCAGCTAAATTCCTCATTCCAAATACCTGTTATGATTTCTTGTCTTCCAGATTGTGCAAAGTGGGCGACTTATTGTGTCAACGAAATGCGGCCATGTCTTCTGTAGTCAGTGCCTCCGTGATTCCCTTAGGAATGCCAACTCCTGCCCAACCTGTAGGAAAAAACTCACTCACAGACAATATCATCCAATTTATATATGAGTACTTATATTTCTCAGGACAGACTCAACTGGATTTTTGGGGAATATGTCATGTTTTCAGTGCTCTGAAGATTTAAGGAGCAGCAGGTTGTACACGCATCCAAATGTAATAAAACTGATTTTTTTTGAGAATAACTTGTATATATATAAACAGCTTTTTTTATGGTCCAAGCTGCTTCTTGTTATGTCACTGGTTATAATGTTAAATTTATGACTGTCTATAAACTAGACCAGCAGCCTATATCAGAAATGAAGCAGCTAATCCATTTCCTTCTACTTTTTTAATGCTTGAATAAGAGGGGTCTGAATAATTTGTTATTTCTTACGCTTTAAATTACTCCCACCATCACATACAGATATGGAATATTTACCTTTCAAAATACAGATGAACACTTTGCCATTTCATTACACTTCCATTTTTATCCTATGCTACGCTCATTACTATATTGCTTTCTGCTAAACCATCTTTGCCCAAATAGTATAAGTTCTGTAACAATTGAACATTTAATCATAAATCAATATTAAATTGACAACCAGGGTAATGCAATAAAATAACCTGCTGTTAACCAGCAATCAGGTTTTTTAAGCAGAAGGCTTGAACATGTAGATGTCTATGAACTCCGTGAGATCTAAAGTACATAGCCAAATTACAACATGTACAATGTGAGAATATTTCTTTGAATGTTTTAACTGCCAAGAATCCCTTATTTGAATCACAATACTGAGTTTATTTTCTAACATGATGAAATGTTCTCTTGGGTTTACTATTGTTCTGTAGCTCTCTCTCCTTATAACTAAGGAGAAAATAGTCTTCTCTAGGCTTGCTAGTGATGAATAAGCAAATTGTATGCTTTGCTTTTGTCAGCTGAATACCAAACTACGTAGACAGATTTTTTTTTAACTATATCAAGTGTACCCAGCGTAATGCTTAAAGTTCAGTATGTTCACTTCACTGTTCTCTTCAGTTGCTATACTGACACCTGACTGGTTTTAGCCTGGTGTATAGGATTAATAATTAAATAATTGTATTACTATAAATTTATAAAACTGAGGCTTTAAATGAGATTTGATAGTAATGTTGACGTAGAAGCTTTTTGAAAGAAAAGTTTAATCTCCCTTTGCCCTGGGAGTTAAAGTGTGCATCTTTAATTAAAAAAAGTCAGATACATATCCTAGGTGAGGATTTTGCTGCTAAAACAAGGCAGGGTTATGCACCATTACCAGTTGTTATTTTTTTTTCCCAGGGCAAGTTATAAATGTCTGCTTTAAACCTGTTACAGCACAAATCTCCAAGCTGATGGGGAGTCCCAGATGGGCTGATACAAACAGGATTATAATAATTAAATGTAGGTGAGATGATTAAAATCAGTATTTTATGATCCACATATGCAGTAGCAGCGTTTGTGAATGTTGAAATTCAGTCTGGGAAACAGTCCAAAATTGAACTGTCAGCCACTTCTGAAAGTTGGTTGATTATGAAAGCCATTAGAAGCCTTTTCTTGCTCTGGTACAACACAATTGTAGGATGCCTTTGGTTAACATTGCTGGTATCTGATGCATCTTTGCTAACCTGTCCTAGGGATCTGTAGGAAGCCTTTAATTAAAGCCTCCTCATTAGCTCTCTCAACTTCTTGATTGAAGATTGCAACCCAAGAGTAAAATTTCCTATTAGTATCCATAGGGGTGTTACTGGATGTAGTAATACATAAAGAGCTTTGTTCCATAAAGGCCAGCCGAAGAAATGCAATACCTTCTCCACCCTGGTTCTGGATAGCTTGGATTTAGTAGTGTTATCGGGAAAATGCAAGCTCTGCATTCTGGCAATACTGTAACTATTAAACAGATATAAATGTTTAGTAACTGTGTGCTTCCCTTTGGTAATATAAACTACAGGCAAAATGAACAGAGCAATCTTAAGATAGTACAGTGACAACACAGGCTGTGATTTGTATCCCAAAAAGCAAATAAAATGATAAAACATGGTGCTAAAGATTTCTTAAAACATCAACTGCATGAAGAGAAGCAGCCAAACATCAAACTGTCTAGATACTTAAGGACCACAGAAACACACTTTCTCCCACCAGCTTAAAAAAGGAAAAAAGCCCCCAAACTTATGGCCAGTTTTACTGAGGAGGCTACTGAATGATAGGGAAGACGAGATTTAAGGGATTACGTCTAGAGATGAGGTTGGGTAACATGTTTGTACATCTTTCACAGTGTACTAGCTGTAGCCTGAAATGACTTTGCACAGTTCCCTCCATGTAAATATCACTTTATAGTTTGTGTCTCAATAAATGTTTTAGATATCACAAACTATAAAATATTCAAGGAAAAAAAAACTTTTAGCTTTGTGTACCCTGTGAAGTGCCACAAATTTTGTGCATCTCAAAACAAATTTTAAGCTCTCAGTACCACAAGGAAAAATGCTAATGTTACATTATACTTTTTTAGAAAAAAACAAAAACAATATATTTGAGTTCCAGTGATGTTTCAGTATAACAGATGACATTGGCAAGAACTGATAGATAATATAAAATTTTTTCATAATGTAAATGTATGTCTTGTTGTATATAGTTCAATTTTTCCTGTATTTAATTGTATTCATGTCTGTATGTCACATCTATGTTGGACTCTACCGGTAGGCAAACAGTTCTTTTAACAGGTGGAAATAAAACTATTAATTTGATGAATCGGAAGTACTCTTTCTTTTAATCACACTATATTGATTGTGTTTGTGTGGTGGTGGTGGGAAATCCTTAATATAAAAAAGCTTTTAGTTCTTTTGGTCAGTTCATGTGTACAGGCAAGGGGGGAGATACTGCCTGGTGCTTAGAGGCGTAGTTACAAGATTGGAGGTTGCAGCCCTACTGGAGAAATGGGGGTTAGGGCGAATGCAGAAGTGGGCTCATGAATGGGGGAAAACTGGAAACCAGTGACAGACGGTTTGCTTTGGAGGCCTGTGGTGTGTTGAGGTATCTGCTGCTGTTTAGTTGTTGGCTTTGCTTGTGTTTCCGTTGTCACGTACACCTCAACGTACGAACCATCGTGCTGGAGAGGAGGATGAGGAGTGCTGAGGAGAGGACTAGGCGTGTGGGGGTGTGAATGTTACACTGTTTTAATTCTTTGCCAAACAAAATAAAAAATGCCCTTGCCCTAAAGTTCTTTTCTTGTTGGTCTGTCTTTCTCTTCCCCCTTTCTCTCCCTCCCTCTCTCTCTCTTCTCCCCCCTCCCAAGTGTTTTGTGAAGTTCTCCACTTTGCGGAGAAGAAAAAATATTCAGGCTGGCCATTTATATGTGTGTAAGCATTTTCTAGAGCATGTTAACCAGGATCATATCCATACGCAAATGCACTGCATCAGAGGTCTACTTGTTATTTGTTCAGTTGGTCTTAAAACAAATGTTTTATGATGGACCTGAACAGCTGCTATGTAAATGTATAATTTTGAATTATGTTGCTGCTAATAAAACTCATTAAGTGTGTACGTCTTCTATTCATCTTTCTTGCAGTAGACTGATGCCTTTCTGCATCTTCTAATTGCATTTTCCTTGTCCCTACCCAGTTGGTCTTAGTTCTGGCAATGCTTGGAAATGGACGGTTTTACTTTCCAATGTGGAAGATTACCTATTTTGAAGTCTTTCAAAATGGATGTTTTCTGTAGGGCTGTGTTCTCTGACCAAAGAATATGGGGGAGCTAGTGCAACATGCTGCTTTCATCTGCAAGTGATGATCAGCTATAGCAGCTCCTTCGTAGTGAGCATACTCGAGGTGAAGAGCAGGTGCCTGAAGCTCACACATAGGCTAAAACGGTGCAAGGGGGAGCTCTGAGAATAACTTTTTTTCTGCAGCTTTAGTGTTCAAGGCATCTTGCTCCTCAGTGTTAAATTCCAGCCCCTCTGTACTGCCGTAGGCAATAATGGGAAAAATTTGCAGCTGATGGAAAAAATCATGCCTGATTTTATTTAACAGATTTTTTTGTGATGAGCTTTGGCAACCTGTGCATTTCTGAACTGTTGGTTGATCCCAAATTATTATCATTATTTTGATTTTTTTTCTTTTTTTTTTTGTTAAGGTGCTTCTGAATGACAGAGCTGGCCTCCCCTACTATGAGGCTATTTAGAAAATGCTCTTCTGCCTTGCTGCATGTGTTGGTTCTCCACTGAACGCAATCCAGTGCAAGACGTCTTCTAATTCCCATCTCCACTGCCCCTGATAACCTGTGGTGGAACTGGTGTGATTTGATTGGAATGGCCTGTACAAACATAGGGGCTGTTGTGATGGGTCAGTCCTTGCTGCTTATGTTAAGCTCTCAGTCGGCTTCTGATACCACTGGAAATATCAGATCCATCAGAGCTAAATTCTGATCTGCAGTCAGATTTGGCGCTGCTGTGGGGTGAAATGTAGCAATTACAGGAAGATGTTCTCATTTCGGGTTGGATTCCAGATTGCGTTTGCACATTTATCTCTTCCCCCTTCTGAAATCTGAACCAGATAACAAAGTTGGAGAAGCTGAAGTCCAAGACCAGAGAAGAGCAGTCCTGGACTAGGAAGCTGAGGCAGAAGCATGGTCCGGGGTGAGGTGGCGCATTAATGATCCGGGGTCTGTTGGAGTGAAGGGCAAGGTGACAGGGGAGGATGGTCCTGGGGTCCAGTGCTAGAGCACCGTGAGACACAAACGGAGCTAAAGAGCAAAGTACGGCTGCAGCCACGTGGTGTACGAGCAGGCAGGTTGCGAAGGTGAATCCCCTAGGGCAAGCATTGACGTGCTTCGGAGAGAGCGTCTTAGCAGGTCGCGGTTGCTGCAGGGAGCGACTGTGGTGTGGCTGCAGAGCTTACGCCTTCGTCGCCTTGCTTGGGTCTCACAGGGATGGTGACAGCTCTGGGGTGACGCGCAGAGGCGAGGCAACGCTGTCTATGGCGTTTCTGTTAACCATCGCAGCGCGTGTCCTTCTGTGTCATGTTTGATAGATGTTTGGTGACAGTGAGTGCCAATTTCAGCTGTTCTGTTAAAATCTATTTTGTTTCCTTAGAGCATGATGTGGAGCCTTTGGGCTTGTGAGACCACTTTAATCCTCAAATATTTTAGCCATCTGTTGCCTGATGGTGCGCAATCCAGCTTGGTAGTACGTGTGTGTCTTGCTCTGCTTCATCTGAAAACCAAATTCCTGTTAGTCTCTACAGCTCTCACTCAAGGACTGTTAACAATGGAAACCTTTAGGGCTTCTTCATACTCTTTTCGACATCCTACGATTTCTCTTGGTGGGTTCTGGGGAGGTAGGAGGGACAGGAGTATCTTGTCTTGGGCTTCCCAGAGGAAAAGGCTACCATTTCTACCAAGGCAAATCTGTGATGCTGTGTCCAGGAGGAGCTTGAGAGCTCCCTTCCCTGACCTGTCCTCTTAGGAAGGAGTCCAATCAGTGCCCGTGGCATGTGGACAGTAGGAATATAGTGGGGTTGTGACGTATTTTTCAGCTTTTTTATTAGGAATGAGATTGAGGTCTCTAAGACCATTCCAAAAAGATGCTGAATGACCATCAGGTTGCCTTATCTTTCATTCACTCTAGGCCCAGCAACACAGAGCTGCAAGGCCTCACATCCCACCGTTAGCTCTGCTACCCAAATTTTTAAGATTCACAATCAGTGCACGTTTATTTTCATATGAGATGTTACCTTGTCTTAAGGTTGTAGGCAAGGCAGTTAAAAGCAGATGGATTATGAATGAAAATGTGAGTGCAGAACTGCCTTTTCTAAACCTGTTTGCATTCCCAGGAAAGGTGCAGGAATAAGATATTAGCAAAATTTTAAAAAATGCATTAAAAACCTTCAAATGTTATCTCTACCAGAGAGCTCTCTGAAGGGCTCGAGTAAGGCAAGGTCCCTATTCTGCCGTATAAATTCATATTAATCCTGACGTCAACGATGTGTAGCGTAAATGCCTTGTGACTCTGGCTTATGGAAGAGATGGAGCACTGCTATTTTTTTTATTTATACTAACTCCTGCGTAGCTCTTTTTGCATCTCTTGATTTGCAGCCCCGTGACAAGTGGGCACTTTATAATTCGCCTGATTAAAAGCGCACACATGCCCGTGGAAGGCGATCCGTAATTCAGGCCTTGAAACTCTGACCGTGGCGAGGAGGTGGTGTCCTACGGGCTCTTTCCTCACCCAGTTCCTCCATAAATCTCCCTCAAATGCGTGCTCCCTGGAGGAACGGCACCACGCCGTGGCTATGCCAGTGACCGGAGCTCCAACACAATTTCCCCACAATGATTTATTAACGGCCAAAAAGATTGTAGCTTATTTCGAACTAATTCAGCAGTCAAAATTTTACACATGCATCATGCATATATTTGTGCCTGCCTCCCTCCTTCCTTCTCCCTGGAGTGCAGAGGGATGAATTTTAAAACTAGCCTAGGGTGAAGGTTTAAGCCATTCATTTAGCAAGGCTCTTTAAGAGCTGCTTTTCTAACCTGCCAAATTATAGGATGGTTATAATTTGTTTCAGTTTTCCAGCAATTAAGAAAATGCCTACTGCAGCTTGGAGCAGTCGCACCCCTTAGCCGAGCGAATGGCGCGCAGGTCCCCAGGGTGAGGCAGGACCGCGCGAGGGAAGAGCGAGCCGAGCGCTGAACGGCAGAGGCGTCCTCAACTGCAGACAGCTAATTAGCAAAAATGCTTGCAAAAGGCTGATTTTCGTATGCTTCTAGCTAAAACGTATTGGAGGTGCCTCAGTAATACTGCAGGCTCTCTCTCGACAGAGGTAGCTTATTAGCTCTGCCATCTAATATTCCTCTAATTTTTGTATTCTTCTACCTCTTGCATTTCGAAGGCAGAGAGCACAGCACGGAAGGCAGCGCTGCTTGGCCGTGTGCGTGGAGCACGCCCAGAAGGGAAAGGGACCTTCCCGTAGAAGGTGGTTGTACTCAGGAAATAATTTTTAATTATTATTTTTCAATATCAAAACCCGGCCAGTTCCAGGCACTTCTGCAGGTCTCTGCAGGAGCCGCAAGCGCCGGTCCGCGGTGGGTGGGCAGCAACGCGAGGGTCCCGGGCGAGTGAGGAAGAGCCGTGCTGCTCCCAGCAGCAGCGCTACAAAGCCTGGTCGCTTCCCTGGCTGCTTCCGAGCCTCCTTCCACGCCGGAGCTCAGCTCTGGCATCTGTCATGCGCTTGGGGACTGCAAAGGCAGAGACTTTGGGCCTGTTTTGCAGATCTGCCGAGTACCCGCTGCTCCTTCTGACAGCGGGGGATTTTCACGGGATGGGAGCACTGCAATTATTCTGAGTGGATGGATGCAACAGTTGTGTTGGGTGCGCGGCAGCTCCTTGGAAAAGGGAAGGAAGTAGGATGGTCTTGTCTGGTATCAAAGACACAGAAAGTTAAGCTCGATATGCTGTTGCATGTGTTATATGTGATATGTTTTAACTCAGCGTTGCCACCTAGCAATAGCGTAGGATTTTGCTGGGTCTGTTACTGCTCCGCATCTGTTAGGATGCCCCAGAAAGGTTATTTTGAAATTATTTCGAAAACAAATGTTTACCTCTCTGTGCTATCCTGTAAACTGATTTTATAGATGAACTCGAAATCCTTCGATACTCTAGACAGACGTCAGACTGGCAAGGCTGCCCTGCTTGGCCAAACCTCCAGCCTTACACGCCTGAATCACAGATCTCCGCAGCCCAGGCTTCAGCCCCCGTCACGGACACCTGAGCGGTTCCCGGGGCGCCGTGTCCGTGGGCCAGGGACCACCTGCACCGTGGGGCCGGCGGCCGCGCTGCGTGCTCGCCGCTCCCCGTCGCTCCCGCGGGAAACGCTGCTTGTCTGCGCGAGCCCGGGGCCGAGGCGAGGCGGCTCTCTGACCGCTCGGACCCGGCTTCTCCCAGACAGCTCGGCCCGGACCAGCTCCCGGTGCCGGGGCTCCCCTCACCACTTGCTTAACACATGCAATGAGATTTTGTTGGAACACCGGGCTGAAGATTTTATTCGTTAAGCACCAGTAACAAAACCCGATTATAGATGAGCGTCTTTCTAACTAGCCTATTTTTGGTTTTTGCCTTGAGCAATTTGGAGAAATTAGTGGAGAACAGCAAATTGTGTCAGTGTTGTGAGTAATGACACCTGCAATTATTAAACGCTTGTTATTCAATCAGATCATGAAGGTGGCAATTTTTGTTTAAGCTGCTGATAGCACTAAGGGCCCCCAGAGAAAAGCAGTGGCGGCCTCTCCCGGCCGGGCAGCCCTGTCTCCTTGTGGTGCCGCAGAGAAGACGAAACTCGTGCTAGAGGAAGCCGGTGGCTATTAGCTTTCGACAGGACGGTGGTTCGGCCTGAAGTAGAGCTCCCGCGGTCGGCAACACGCGCGGGGGTTGCAGGAGCGAGCGGTGGGCGCTCGGGACGCCGCGGCGGGAGGTCGCTGCAGCGGCGAAGCGGCTGAGCAGAGCTGCAACATGCTCAGCAGCTGGTAACACAAATTACGGCCATAGCGGGGAGGAGAGGAGAATAAATTAACTTCCGAGGGTGTTGTTGAGCATTTATGGGCGGGTAATGGGTTTCTGACACTTCTTCTAAGTAGCCAGCAGCTACTTTTAAGTAGGCAGCGCCAGGGCGGGTGGTCAGAGCCCTCGGCCCGACTCCTCCTGCCGCCGCGGCCGCCACCAGCCCTCGCCCAGCGCCCCGGAGCTGCTCTCACCCCGAGCGCTCCCGGACGGACGCCGCCTTCCTTTGCTGCACA
Organism: Dromaius novaehollandiae; assembly: GCF_036370855.1. Lineage (NCBI taxonomy): Eukaryota > Metazoa > Chordata > Aves > Casuariiformes > Dromaiidae > Dromaius > Dromaius novaehollandiae. The sequence goes on along the minus strand of NC_088101.1, from coordinate 78,259,822 downwards.
TATTAAAACCTCTTAATTTCAATATTCTATATATTCTATATATATTCAATATACTCTCCTCGGCAGCTGCTAACCGCTCAGGGTCACCAGGCCGCACTTGACCTTAAACCATGCCCAGCATGCTCAAAGACATCAGAGAAGAGATCGTGTCGTGTTCATCCAAAACAATTTCTTAAAATTCCCAGTGAAGGAGAGACACAATTCTAATAGCCTTAAACCATGTTCTAAATCGCATTGTGAAATATGAAAATTAACTATTTCCATGCAAGGGGGAAGATTTTTTGTTTGAGTGATGCTTAGTTGATGCGAACTGGTGAAGTAGCTCGGTTAACCTTTCTTTTTTTTCTTTTCTTTTCCTTTTTTTCTTTTCCTTTTTTTTTTCCTTTTTTTTTTTTTGTCCTGGAAACGGTGCTGACAAATGACGTAAGTAGCTGCATTTAAGAGCAGAGCGGCCATTGAACGCCCGCCCGCACACGAGGCTGGATCTGCGCTGAGGTGTCACCGCCGTCCCTGCGGCATGTGTGCGTGTGTGGCCGCGCTGCAGGACGGAGGGGACAGGAGCCGGGCTCGCTGCCTCCGCTAGAGGCCGGTGGTACCCGTGCGACGTCGCGCCAGTGCAGATGGGAATATCCATCCTCGTTCAGACGTTCGCCACCGGAGCCTTGGATGACTTGCTTTTATTTTCGGTCTCATCCTCCTGGAGTCGCCATTTCTCACACATACGCACGTATGATCTTCAATATCCGACCACTCCGAAACGTCCCTTTGCCGGGGGTAACGCAATTCTGCTAACTCTGAAAAAACCCATCTGTGGCCGCTACCTGTGAATTTGGAGGCCGCCCAGTTACAGGAACTGCGTTGCCTAGCGGATGGCCTGGCCAGCCCGGGTCCGGTCCCGTTTCAGCTAGAGGCCTCCAAAAGCCCCTGGTGACGCCTGTGAGCTGCCCGGGGCTCGTGTCCAAGCCGCGCTGGGCTGTAACGCCGCCGGCCAGGCCCGGGAGGTGCTCGGGGCGGCCCGCGCGCAACGCGGTTTTGGCAGCCTGCGCCTCCTCTTGCCTTCGCCACCGGCTGCCCGGCGCGGCGCTCCGAGCCCTGAACACACGTCGGAGAGTCATAAATCACTAAAAAGGAGCATGTTAAAGCAGTCCAGTTTGTCGGAGGCAGATTAAAAGGCCATGACTTTCCTGGGGAGACCTAAGCGTCAGGCGAGATTTCCTTGGAGGCGGCTCCGGCGGTCCCTGGTGCTCTGCAGCAGGAGCACGGATGGGCAGCGAGGAGACAACCCGGCAAGGCTGAGCTGATGCTTGTGTGCTTATTTAGGTGCACGTTGTGCCCTCTGGATGTAACACGGTGCACGAGCATCGACTAGACAAGCGCAGTGCTCTTACGTAGCGAGCGAGCAGACCTGCCGTGGTTGGGCTGCTCTAGACCGGGAACGTGCCCAGGGTCTGGGTTCGAGCAGAGCTTGACCGTGCACGTGGCTTTCATCATTTTCTACGGGAAATGACCTCTTTCCCTAGGTGCCCCCACGCCGCCTCCCCTGGGTACAAAACACAATGTTGTTAGCGGGACCTAACGCAGCGCCGCGCGCCAGGGCCCCGGACGGAGGGAGGCCGGCCACCCGACCAACACTGCGACTGTTGCATTTCTCCTCTGTTGTATTTTAACATGAAAATAATGTGGTGAATGGCTCATTTACTCTGCTGCCCGAATAACCCTAAACGCCGGTCTGGTTTCTGCAAGCCTGCATTGCATCAGAGGCCGCGGATGAGAAGCCCACAAGTTCGTGGGGCGTCTGGCAGCCATGGCTGTGTGACCGCAACCACGTTACCGCGACCGACGGCGCGTGGAGGGAGCGAGGAGGGCAGATGCCTGCAGCTCTCAGTCACCACCTTCCCGCTCTCCTGTTCCCCAGCATTTAGGAGTTTTTGTTCCAGCCTTAGGCTGACCTTGCCCTGCTCACATTCCCTGCACGCACAGGGAAGAGGAAACATTTCAGCGGGCTGACGACAGCAGTCCAAGCATCCGAGCTATATTGCTGCTTACTCTCCTTCGGTGTTTAATTTGACCTTGAGCTCTGAGAGACTGGACAAAACTTCCCCGCGGAAAGTTGTGCTACAAACTGCCTGTTGTAGAGGCCTGGGGTTGGTTTTGTCACGGCTCCTTCACAAAGTCTGGCGTTGGCCGCTCTGAGGCAGGCGGTGGCCCGGACGGAGAGCTGCTCCGACCCAGCGGGACAACGCTCAGGTCCCCGTCGCTTCAGTACAACACGGCTGTTGTTCTTCGGTCCATGGGTGACACGTCTAAAACCTGTCCTGCAAGCACAGATTTTAATGTTTGGAAGAAATCATGCACATTAGATCCAAGTACATACTGTGCATGCTTATGGTTTTCATCACCGAATTACCCAAAGGAAAAACAGAAAGGGAGGCACACATTTTCTAGGGTTTAGCTTTCTGTTTGTTTTCTTAGGATGCTGAGTGAAATTTCTCTGTTAAACCAAGCCTCCATCGCTTGCAAAACCGCAGGGTGTTATGAAATTTCAAGCTCATGGAGGTCAGCAGAAAGATGCCAGTGAGGATGAATCAAGCTTAAAATAAATGTGGTTTCGTTTTGCGGCAAACCTCTGGAGAATAAATTCCAAAAAGATGTTAAAAGGAGAGAACAATTTCCCTGAGATTTCCTGAGGTCCTGGACGCAGCGAGGGGCCGGTCGCTGCGTCCACGCCAAGCCCCCTCCAAGGAACACCTGCCTCGTCATTTATAGAGTGAGAAACCTTAAAATCAGAGTCTTCCCCAGGTAACCCAGCAGCTAATACCGGGCGCTAATAACATTTGTAACCACTGCCTTAGAGGACAGTGCTAAATGAGGATTAAGTGATTAATTTTGTTGTTTACAATACATGTACAATGCTTATTCCCAAGTGCAAAGACTTGAATGGCGTCAGAAAACACTCACCACTCATAAAATAAATGCCCTAATTTGTCTTTTTTTTCTTCTTACCGATCTTTTAATAATTACAAATAGATCTTTTTTTCATTCCTTTTCCTATCTCCTTTCAAACAATGGCCCGTCCAAGGGCATCTCTCGGCCACAGCTGCTGCTACCTGCGAGAGAATATATAACATGCTTCACCTACAGACATCACCTTGGAAACGGCAGAGCGGCTTTACACAGCGGCCAGAGGAGACTTAGATGTTTTAGAGGGAAATGAAAGGCATTGCCCTTCTCCAAAGTGCTCTCAGTCACTGGCCATTGTAGGCAACGGTACCCAGGTGGATGCGTATTGGTGTGGGCTGACGTTGGTGCACGTCGACCTTGACTTCACAGCCGCCGGCACGGTGAGATCGGCGGGCAGAGGGAGGTTTTAGCTGTGCAAACAGCATGCCCGGGTCGGGGGTAAGTTGCAGACTGGCCTGCGAAGCTGCTTCAAGACTTGCATCAACAGTGGCGGCTGAGCTGTAAAGTGGGATCAGGCTGTTGTTTCTACCTTCTTTTAATGCCACCTTTTCCAGGAAGGCCTCGCATTACCAGCCATCCACACCTGCGCGCGTGGACCATCTCGTCGGCCTGCTACACGCACTGCTTCAAAATCTCCGCAGTGTTTTGGCCGCTCCGGAGGTCACTTCCAACGCGCAGTTATAAATAAGGCAAACCGAAGGCCAGGAAAGCAACCCGTGGCAGAAGTCAGACTCGTGGCGTTTGTCTCGCTGCAGACCAAGGGGCTCCTACTTACTTACACCAGTGACGGGGGAGTTTTGCAGGAGCCGTCCTGGTGCTTTGACAAGAGTGTAAAAGAGCGGCGGGGAGATGTGGCTGTGCTGAAAGGAGGGCAGGAGCGTTACAGCCTGCGGCGACGTGACGGCTACGTGTGCCCCTGACTGTGTTATGTTCCTGGAGCGCTGAGCTGTGCTTCGCAGTATTTTCACAGCGAAACATAGCAATGAGGATGCTGAGGAGAGTGAATCCAGAAAAATGGGAAAGGTCAACAGAGACTGCTTGACTGTGGGTCCAAAAGAGAGCACGCTAACCGTCTTCAAAAGATCCACTTGAGAGCTATTTGTGCTGTTTTTGCCTGCCTTCCTTTCTAGAGGTGTACAATGATGCTATAAGAATATGGATCACTTCAGCTCACAGGTAGAAGAATGCTATTATGGAGGATGAGATGTTTCAAGAATGCTCCTGAGGCTGAAAATACATGTTTTTGCTTCATGCTTGGTCTTCGCAAGACAGAAGAGCTGCCTGTGTCAAAGGCGGGCATGCTGAATCTACAGAAACCTAGCTTTGGTTTGCTACTGCTTTTGGTGCAGGGAACTGGAGTCCACACCCCAAATCCTTCACCAGTCAGCACTGCCAGCTGCCAGAGGATGGAGGCAATGCATTTTTGGGTACAAGCTGCCATAAATGAAATCAGTAAGGACTAGAAGAGCATAGTGCGTGATATCGCATCCTGGGTGGAAACAAACAGGACTTGAGACATAACCTTGCAGAGGCAAAGCCAGGAGAAGGTGTCACCAGCTGACACACCACCAACTTTTCATATTTCGGTGATCTGGTGATCTCTTCATATATTGGTGAGCCTCAGAGGAAAGACCTGAGCAAACAGAGCAATTCAATAATCATGCAGCAGGCTCTAAACTCTAAAGCAAGCAGGCTGATTTACCACCTTGCCTCTTGCAGGCTGCCTCAGGCTAACAAGGTTGAATGATCCACAGAGAGTGCAGCAAATGAAAAAAATAGAAACATCTTTCTCTGATGCTGGCGGAGGATCTGGGAAGAGAAGCCCACCTGCATTTCTTCAAAATGACAGAGGTACCAGGAGCAGAGCTGATTTTTGACAAAGGACCTCAGGCTGTGGGTCTTGGGAAGTGATTACATATGACAATCAGAATAAAGTGGAAAAAACATTAATTAGCACCTTTACTGGGTAAAGCAGAACTGTTTTATGGGAACTAGGTAAGTTCATGGGGAAAATAACCTCGGTATTTATAGATGTTTAGGTTTTTCAGCTGAAGACCTCAGCTTGAGGACATGCAGTCATGCACAGCACTAGGAACCGGGAGCCTCCCTGGTACTGCTCCAAAGTCAGGACTAACTTCACTGACAGTGGTTACAACTTGGGTAAATAAAAGAGAAAAAGGGCACTTGGAGTTGCCATGGTGACACTGAGGCTGGACTCACTGGGAAAGAAAAGAAAGTTACCATAATTCGGAAGTAGTCTAAGCAATAATTTTTGAGAAAACACTTCATTTTTTTTCTAAATGAAAAGATTCCTTCCCTTGTGCAGAAGTGACATGGACGATCTCACATGTGTTGCTGAGAGGCATTTTGAGATTACCTCTAGGCTTAGCTATAGCCCACAAGACCCAAAAAGATGCTCTGCCTACTCTTTCTTGGGCTGCCTTTGCATGTGAGCCTAAAAAAACAAATGAATGGCTAGGTCAAGAACTTCATGTGTGCAATATTTTTTCTATGACATTTTTTCTTTTCTCCTTTGCCATTTGTCATTATTTTCTTAACCAGACTCTTCTTCCACTTTCCATGGCCTTTATCTTTATCTTTATCTTCTGTGCCATGTTCTCCTGGTTCCTCTCACCTCTTCCCCTGACCTTCACCTCTCCACTCACACAGAGCTGCTTGCTCACTTCTAGTTGTTCCTCACTGGAACTTAAGACCTATAAACAGCTTTAAAAAATCTGCATCTTCTTTTCCTCTCTCCAGTCGCTACCTGCTCTTCTGAGCCACTCACTCCCAAGACACTCCTCTGCTCTCCATGGCCACCTCCCCACCCTTCTGGTCATCAGTTTCTCAGCCGTTATGATCGGTACATCTTCAACAGCCACAGCATTTTCTTCCTTCACTCCCCACCACTTCTCAGTCCTCTCTGCGCTCCGGACCCAGACTCCTCAGCTGCTGCGGGGGAAGTTGCACGACACCCGGCAGCTCTTCATTGCAGCTCTCACCGTCATTGCTCGGCTCGACCAGTCAGGTAGAAATGGTTTCTTCTCTCCGTATTTCTTCTGACAGGAGACATTGCAGTTTTGATTTCCCTACCTTCTCCTTTTCTTCCTTCCTCAGGTTTGCAGGCTTTTTCATGAGAGAGCAAACAAATCCAGAACAGTTTCTGCCTTGGCGCATGGCTGAACCCATCATGTTTCTCCATGAAAGCACAAAGCCCTCGTGATCTCCACGAGAGGCAGCTACTTGACACTGTGTCCTAAACATCACAGTTAGATTGCAATAGCCCCTAAAGAATGCCTTTCCCATAACTCCTCCACTTTCCTTCTTTTCTGTTCTTATCAATAATTATAGCTGAGGTTTAGACAAAGCCTTCATTGTGTTAGACCTTCAAGGATAATATGAGGAAAATGCTGTAAAAAGTCAAGTCAACTAGTCAAAACAGATGAGACTTACTCTTGCAACTTTGCAGCAAAAGTGGGAGCTTTTGCCAGTTCTGTGCAGAACTTGAAATGGTCACTGATATTCTCTGGAAAATAGGGTCACTTTTTTCAATGTTGCAGGGGGGGATTTTACTTTAACAGTAAGAACCTGCTCCATGTGAACTCAAATGGACCTATTTCCCTGAGTTACAGACAGACCAGTGTCTTAGTAGAAAATGTTGCAGCTCCATCAGCTTAATATGATAGTGTTCAAATTCTGGCATCTCACTCTGAGTGGAGAAGCTGGGACTATGGTCTTTTGCAAGGCTTTAAAAGTAAAACTGCCACGGAAATGCTATGTAACTGGTAGAACTGGAACATTTATTAAACTGCTATGAGCTAGCTATTTAATACTTTATTGCCATTTTAAATAAAAAAGCTTTTAAACTGCTTTACTAAAAGCTCAAGGGATGGCGGTCTAACAAATACCATGACAAGGCAGTGGATATATAACTTGTTAGTACAGGATATGAAGGAACATCGTCCTATCTTAACGCATGAAACCTGTTTAATCTGGGTTACCCACTGGAAGTAACATCCAGTGGGTAACCCAGATTAGATAGGCTTCAAAAGAGTATTCTCAGTGGACGGCCTTCTTTCAAGAAATAAATTTTTGGCAGTCCTTCCCCTACTAGGTTTTTTAGCTTTCAAGCTGCCAAAAATGAATTGCTCTCTTTGACAAAGCTCTTGATCCATTCAAGCTAAATTTGCTTCCCCTTCTGGATTCAAGTTATTAACCATCATTTTTATCTATAGTGCACTGAGCCACATTGCATTCTTAAATAAAGACACCGTCCAACCTAAACAGAATTGCTTGAGATGCAGACAGGTACTTAGAAAGGTGAGCACTCTTTGAAAAGAGAAGTGCAGGATTTTCAGGCAAATCTTTAGTGCAGTACATTTCTCATAGCAGCAAGTTGCTTGACCGAAGCACATGATGTACTGTTTGGAGTGTTTTCATACACCATTTATTTGCAGTCATGTAATGAAATATCTCCTCTTTGTTCCAGCCTGTTTCTAAATTAGTCACCAAGAAATAAAAGAATTCTGAGAATACTCCCATCTCTTATCTGGCACAACAGCAATGAAATATTTTTAATTTTGAATGAGATGACTAAAGTGCTTCATTAGCCAAAGACAGAGAATTGTTATGTGGCCTGGAGAAGCTGCAGTGTGATGGGATATTCTTACAGTGTGAAATAAGTATATATAAAGTTATGGTAACCAAATCCAACGGCTATACGCGTCCCTCATCTTCTGTTGGCATGAACTGGCCACAATAATGTAGAATTTTAAAAGGGGGGGAGGAGAAAATTTCTCATTTGTCAGTTAGCCTTGACACAGAGGTAGCAGTTGGCTAGTATTGGGGAAATTCGTCTTCAAAAAAACAATTTAGAACTATTTAAAGTTCCAGCATGCTCTCACTGTTGTTCGAAAACATTTGGGCACCATCACGGAGAGAACTCTGGGGACAGGGCAGGAAGACTTGCACAGCAGAACGAGGAAAGATGCTGTTCTTGTGCCCAAGCTTGCCAGTATTTCCTAGGGGGATCACACAGGCTAAACCCATGGAGCTCGCCACCTGCACAGGGCGACTTGTCAGGAGCATTTATATGGTCTTTCTTGATGTTCTCAATAACCAGTGCGGTTTCATACATTAGAAGTGTTTGCAATGTCCATCCTTTCTTTCTTCCACCCATTTCCCACACAAACAGCAAGTGTTTGATGGGCAGATTCACTCTCTAGAAGGTGGATGTCTTAAAAAAACAAACTGTGGTACACAACTGCGTGCTGATTTCTCTGTGGAGTTAAAGATAGCGATACGTTCAAACGTGGATGCTAAATGTGACCATAGGGATTAATTTCCTTATCTGCATACACCAACAATACAGTGAACATGGTATTTTTACTACTTCAAAATAAACAAACTCAAACCACCAAAAGCCCCGAAACCCAACAACTGCAGCCCTCTGCTAATGGTTTGTGCACAGCAGCCGCGTAGGTTAACAAGCCCATCTCTGCTGAAGCGCTTGATATTGCTGTGGCACTTGACAACTCGGATACTGAAGTGGCTCAGAAAATGTCTCTGCCGGCCTTGCTAATGCACAAACTGCCTCCTTGCACTTACAGAAATGCCTCTTGCAAGCACATACTGTGCAAACACGTCAGTATTTATTAAATCTGGGCCTGAGATGTGGAGCGGCCTCAGTCTTCTGATACTGAGGAAGATGATGTTCTACCCCCTGCAGGATCAGCTCTTAGCTTGCAAATAACGCTATATTCTCATTCTTCGTCAAATAAATTCCCTCTCTCTGGTAATTGCACACTCTTGGAGTGATGCCAGCCCCATCCAAATGTGACTTGCCCCTCAGGGAATTTCCTTGAATATTTTCTCTCGTAGGAAAGAGAGAAGCTCAGAATTATGACACCCTGTATTCATATAAATACCATGAAATGGTTGTTTACAGTGAACTGTTTATCAATCCAACAAAAAGCCCCACTGTGCAAATGCTGCAAAGTGGCTGGAATAACAGGTAGCTCTTAAAGGACCTGCAGCCAAAACCAGACTTACTGATACCTGCTGCTATGAGCTTTCTGGTGCTCAGCATCTTTTTGGATCATGTCATCACATTAACTGCTCGAGCTTCTCTGATGATTTAAAGGCATGGTTTGGACTTCAGGAGACGACATGGAAATCACCCTACAATCCAGGGGCAAGCCCAGTCAGCTCCAATCATCTCATCAAGCAAATGAAATATTTAAGCTGGAGTAAAGGCGCGTACTGCCGTAAGGATTGCAGCCTGGCCTGGAATTTCACAGCTGTTTTTAGTGTCTTTGATCTCGGACCAAACACTGGCCCCCCGCGCCCCAGGCTCTGAGGAATCTCGGCGAGGCCGGCTCTGAATCTCAGTTCCACTGAAAAATGCTGCGCTGCGAGCAGTGGAAAAGAGGATTCCCATGGGCTCGGACTCGGCACCTCCACATTCCTGCCATTCCCCTCCCAGCGCTCCCATTTCGCTCCACCTGGCTGGGCAAGTGGCAGCATCTTTTATGCCGTGCCTGAAGTTACACACGGGCCGACGGGCCGGCGGGTTCTCGCCTCTCACTGCAGAGAAGAGGCTGAAAGTGTTTTTAACTTTGTGGGGCTACTCTGGGGGCAGGAAAATTAACATCCGCCTAAAACTTGTAGGATGGCATAAATGGGGGATCTTGGCATCTGTTAAATATAGTTGAAAATGGCCAGTGGATTAAAAAACTCTTAGCAGGGGACTGAGAGTTAGCTCAGGAGGCAAGGTGGCAGCAGAAGTGCTGGTTTCCTTTGCACACTAACTTGGAAACATCATTTTGCTTACAGAAATAAGCTTTTCCAGCTTCCTTCTACTTCAGTGCTTAGACTGTCATGTTCTTCTGCACCCAGGAACTCCACTCCAAACATGGGACATGTCTACTGCATGGTGTGGGGTGGTTCAGACTACTCTCATCTCAGAAGCAAAAGCAGCAAAACTTAGTTTTGGGCCAAGGCGAGGGTATCAGCCTTGTCCTACACTGTGTCAGGTAGCCAAAGCATCTGGGCTGGTCCTAGGTCTCTGCACCACACCTGGCTGTGCAGAGAAGTCAGGCTTGTGGGTGTCTAAGCCCATTCCTGTGCAGGACCTAGAGCCTTTCGATGGACCTGTTCACTCCCACACTCTGCTCAGGGTGGGGAAGGAAATAGGGACAGGCACATTGCAGAAAACCCAGGGAAGAGAGAGGCAGAGATCAAGAACTTCAAACACCCAGGATTACTGGTCCTTGCTCCTCTGTCTGAACAAGGTGCCCCGTGTTTCCTCTCCCGCTCCCTCGCAACCCACCCCCACCAAAGCAGGGGGAGAGCCCTCACCTCCCCGCCGTTCCTTCCTTTCTTCTGGGCAGTCATTCCCAGGGGAGCACCGAAGCGCCTTTCATTCAATTAGCGGGGAAGCTGTCGAAACACGAAATGAAGAAGGAACATGTTCCAGACACATGAACCGACGCCGGGCTTCCTGAAGCCAGTAGCGGGTAACACGCCGCGGCCTGGCTGCTCCAGCCTCTCGGCCTCGTACCACTAACCCTGCCGTCTTCATCTGCCAGGCAGCGGCATAGCCAGCAAAGCTCGAGCTGCAGAAGTTACCGGTATTTTAACGAGTTGCCTCCTGAGTTAAACTGCTTCAGTGGCCGTGCATTCTCCATTACTCAGTATTTTTAAGTGAGGACCAGAGATCTTTGTGAAAAGTATACTGTCATTTAGCAACAAATTTGGGAGCAATGCGTTAATAAGTGAAATTTTAAGAATGGCATTAAAGATAGTCAGATAAATTGAGCTTTTCTAGACTTAATGTCTCTGACTGGACTGTTTTAAGGCCCGAGTTCTCCACTCCGTCCTGTCCAACCAGGAAGGACAAAAGATGCTCTCTGCAATTGCTGCTAATTCCCTAGTGAAGAGCCGTTCCCTTCTCATATTCCCTCTGCTGCAGTCAGAGAAAGGTGGCATAAGCACAAAAACACCCCTCTTGCTCTGGGTTCAGCTGCTCTACAAATGGCAATTAAAATTTATGAACTTGATTGCTCAGAGACTGCAGCAGTTTCTGGAGAAAGAGCAGAGAGAAAAATCCCTTTTCTCTGCAGGGTTTCTCAGACACAGCGTGGAAAACGAGATGATCCATGAGCTCTGTTGAGCATCCTCATGTTATGAAGAGATCTGCTAATATAACCACAACTCTACTGCATCATTTCTCAGTGACAGGGAAAAAATAAACTCTTTGATAGAACTTCTGTTCACACTGGTGAGAATGGGAAGTGTTGAAATGCAGCTGACTCTTCCTTCCAACACTGAATTCTACCTTTTGGGCTATTTTGAAGAAAAAGCTGATGGAAGTGCAGTGAGATGTTCTTCTCCCCCCCCCCCCCCCCCCCCCCCCGCACTGATAAATCGAAAAGCCAAAAAAAAAAAAAAAAAGCGCTATAAGGAAGATCCACAAACTGCATTGCTCATTTTAATAATGTGAAAAATTCAAGATCGATGAGTGCAAAAGCAGAATGCGTTTCTATCCCCACGCTTCAAAACTAAGTTAGACATATGCTAGTAGGTGTTAATGGCCACCAGGATGCAGGTTCTGATCTTTCGGTAGTCATACTCTCATTTAAAACCCAGGGATGTACGCAGCATCTTTTAAAAGGTTAAATGAACAGGTCAGCAGAAGCCTAACCCCTTTTATGTAGCAGTAGCTGGAAACAGAAGAAACACCGCTTGAATAATTCTGACCGGACAGGGCCTGCACCAGAGCAACCCCGCAAGGCTGACAGATCTCTCAGGGACTGGCTGCAAACACTTCATTTAAAGGGTTATTTGGCAACCTGTGAGTGAGAGAGGCAGAAGGCAGAGGAAGCGAACAGGCTGTGGGAGACCTCTCCACGCTCGGTGGTCACGGCCTTCAGCAGGAGTGCAGAGCCCGAGCTCTCCAAGGCAGAGACCCGGCTGGGAAGACAAGCTTGGAAACCACGAGGGAGGCAACTGTTGCTGTTTCTTCCCACCGTGCTCGGACTGTGTGAACAAATAAGATCACACTATGGAAATGTCCTCTTCACTCCATCAGCTCACCAGCAAGGCTCTGAACGTGCTGGTTAACACCTGTGCTGAAAGGTGGAAATTGGATTTTCTTCTGAAACTGGCTGGGAGAGTAAACTTGATTCCCCCTACGTTTTATTTTAAGGGTTGGGAAGCATCTGAGGGCAGAGCTGTCCAAGCTGTTCTGCTTCATTTTGATCTGCCGCTGGTGTTGCTGGAAGGGTTATCCTCCAGCTACGTGCCGGCAACCTGCAGGTATATCTATGCCATTTCCTGTGCACCGAGGTATGATATGCTCTTGTTAGGGTAAACTGGAATCAGCAGAGACTCCTATCCTCCGGTGTCTTAGTACTGATGTGCAAAACGTCTCTTTGTAACGGTGTTTTAACAGACAATCAGCTACAGCAATGTGGCTTTATAAAGCAAAAAGGTATCATATTTCATTATGTAGACTGTCAACTTGCACAGAGCAACATTAAATGACAGAACCCCGTGTCTCCTTGGCCAGATTTAAACAGTGCCTTATAAAACGCAAGAGATGTTTCAGAAGACATTCGTCTGAACAGGCTGAAAGATGTTTGCTCTGAGGAGTGGGAAATTAAGAATCAAAGGAGTACTGGGAAAAAGTTGCTGAATTAAAATAAACTCAATAGAAATACAAGTTCTTGTATTCCTACTGTAAGAAACAAACCTTTGTCCAGTTTATCTACTGAGGCATTCAGGGGCAAAAAATTAACCTGCTTGCTTTTGTGCTTCTGTGTTTATTCAAGTTCAGCCTAACACAGAAGTCTTTCAGCACTGGCACTGTGAACAAACACCCAGATATTATGCATCTTCTCAGCTACACCAGGTACCCTGACATAGCTTTCCAACCTATTTTCTCCAAGGTGGATACTTCGGAACAAATCTGACTTTATGCAAGACCTCTCTGCTTACAGCATTAAAAAACCCATTGTTTAAGGACCAGTGAAGAGTGCCTAGCAAAAAAGCAATAAACATAAAGCCATAAAGCTACTGGACTCAAGGTTCATTACACAACAGGTGAGATTCCTTTCATTTTGCTCTAGACTTTTTCAGCATTCGACAAAGTATTCTCAGCTGAGGCATCTGGCTGTGAAACAAATTCCAGAGGAGATTAACAGAAGCAGAATTTGGCCATCTAAAGGAAAATGTGCACTCTTTGCTTTACAGAAAGCCTTGCTAGAAGAACAACACTGCTTGCAATGGTCTTCAGCACAGTCCCACCAAGCAACAAAACCCCCTCAACCAATGACAATAAAGCAATAACCTTATCCCAAGAACATTCTTGCCTTTGAAAAGAAGGACGTGCCTAGGACTCCCTGAAAGCCATCCGGGAATTTGTTGTCAGTATCCATTTTATGCAAAAGGAGCTTAGGTCCCTGGCATGGCATTCAGCAGATATACGCTGTGCTGCTGCTTCACTGATCTACGTGGTGTCCTGTAATCATGATGCTATTACTGTGTGACCACAGACAGACCTCTTCCAGGAGGCCTCGGTGACTCCGAGGTGTTTATCCAAAGATTGATGGGATGTGTTTGGTTTGTTGATCATGGAAGGGGTCTCCCACTGTTATGATGATCCTCAAACCACAGTGATAGAAATGCAAGGCTGGAGGACACCCATCTCGTCCTCATGCTGTGACAAGGTCAAATATATTAGGTCACCTCAAACCAACCCGGGAAGAAGATACAGAAGCCTCTGGTGGTGAATGACACAGTAATGTCACAGCCCTGTCAACAGTCATATAAGAGGAAGTGTCTTGGGCTCAATAATTTCTAACTGTTTTTATTTATGTGTAAATAAGTGCTTGCCTATAGACACACGTGCATGTTCACTCTCCTATAGAGGAGCTTTTATAAAAATGAAATTGCTCCTAACATGACAGCATGTTGGACAGCAAAGACAAATTAGTGCTAGTTGCAGGATAATTACATTGACAAATTGCTTGAGTTGTATAATATTAATTTCTATGAAAAGCCCCAGGTTATCAGTAAAACTGTACTAATAAGGGAAAAAATGGAGAGAAAATCAGGACCCGAAACTAAGTTTTGGAAATGTAAATAAAACGTAGTTCTGTAAATTGGGGTAATTGGAGAACGGTGGAGTACAGAAGGACAGCTTTTCACTCATAGAGCTGCCTTGCACGTGAGTTGCTCCTTTGACCTCAGTGTGTTATTTATGTCACTAAGTAGCATTTGCAGAATTGGGATCTAAATCCTTAAGTCTGTACTCCTTGAAATTAGAGAAACCCTTAAATTTTAACCTCCCTGGCACAGAGACTATTATTTTAAGAATGCTAATGATTAGCAGACCTCTTATTTTTTAATTATAGTTATAACAACAGTTCAGGGCAAAATTCTTCACATCACTGTGTGCGCAACAGAAGTCCGGCACAAATGTTCCAAGGAAGCAGCAAATCCATCCTGAGTTTTCCAGGCACCTCCGAGTCTTGAAGGCAGAACCTGAAGGTAACTGCGACCTGCACAACTCTCCAGACAGCCTTTTATTGAATTTATGCCTCACAGATGAAGCTACAACGCTACTGAAGCCTTGCTGGTTCAAAGGAAGACCATCTGAATGCATTGCAGTGCTCTGCACTGCTTGTGGAGTGAATTTTTATAATTTATTGTTCCTGGAAAATTTGAAAAACTTTAGGAGTATAAATAATTTCTCCCCCCCAGCCCCAAAGGATGTTGAAGTGTAATGCCATGCTTATAAATTAACAATGAGGTAAATTAAAGTTAGCTCACTCAAATAACTGAGTTTATTTTCTTAGGGATGCGGTGGCACATTTTAAGTAATTTGATTCAAGTAAGGGCAAGAAACTTAGTTGCAGGTCTTCACAGCAGTCAAATTAATTTCCTCTCCCTTTCACTCCAGTTCATACAAACGTTCAAATCCAGCACCAAACTGGCAAGTTCATTTCTAAAACAACCTACTCGCTCAGCAGTTAATTGCCAGCCAAAAATAAGGTGTGGTGGCTGAGTTCTGTTCAAAACCATAAAAGTACTTCATTTTCCTGAGTACTAGCATTTACTTGCAGATTTTAAAAAAGACCCTGACCCGGACAGTTTATAAAAATTTACCATCGTGCACTGGGAATTGTCCTTAATATTGAAAACTGAACTTAAAAAACGACCTGGATGACCCTTATTTTCTGAAGAGCAAAAGGAAAACCTTGATGTTCCTATAATGAGGGAACTGGAATTAAACATTGCGGTGTCAGAATAAGTAGTATTACTTTAGCTGCTGCACAGCTGAGTGATTTTACTATAATAGTTCCTCATAATAATGCTTTTTATCTGTAATGCATAGGGGATAGAGAGACTGACAGAGCCGTAATCTTTCTTTCAGGAGCGCGGTGTTAGATGAACACGGGCCAAGTGAAAATATAATTCTGAGGGGAAGATAAAGCTGGATCCGTATAAGACTGAAATAGGACATGTCACCATTTCAAATGAAAGATATGAGCTCCGAAAATAATGCCATATATTAAGAAAAGATGCTTCATGAAGTCAGATTAGAATTTATACTTTAACGCCTAGTATTTATTTGCTCACAGCAAACGGCTGCATATGATTGTATGAGTTCTGCACATAGCAGCGGGTATGCTAAGAGCATTGCATGCATTTACGAAGGCGAGGGCCCTGCCCCAAAAAACTCCCAATTTACTAGACCACATGAAGGACAAACGTGTTCTCCAGGTTCCACAGCTGCCTGCGTGCACATGCAAAATGCCTGCGCGTGTATCACGGCAGACTAAGCTTGGAGCAACTTGAGTATCGACGGCGGGTGGCACCGGCACTGTGAATTGCTCATCTGAACCCAGATCTGGAGTAATTGCGTGCTTCCATTTCCCCTCCTAAAATTTCGGGATTGTCAATGCTGTGACCCGTTAAATGGGAACTATCACTGCGCCTCTCAGCCGAGGGGCTGCCGGGCCACGCGTTGGGGTTGCCAGGAAGGAAGGGAAACATGCTGGCACCCCGAAACGTATCCTGAGCCACCATTGCCACCACACGCGCCATCTAAGTTTTAATGGCGCAGTAAGATTTTACACTGCGGTAAATTATGAGCTCGTCTGTGTTTTTATGTCACTTCATCAGAGCACAGCGCCATGCCGTCGGATCCTCTCCGGGTCCACCATGCCGTGCCCCAGACGGGGAATAACCCCGGGAAGCGATGCCGGCCGCCACACCAGTTCATGCGCTATGGCGGGGCGACCGACCAGCTCGGGGCGGCTGGGGGAGACGCCCCGCGGCCCGGCCTGCCCTCGGCGGGGGCAGAGGCCGAGCAGCGGCCTGCGGCCCGGCTCCCAGCGAGGCAGCACTGAAGGCCGGCGGCTCGCGCCGTGTCTTTGCGGTGCTTGTGGACACACGGGCTCATCGCTGCCCCCTGCGATGAGTCTGCGGGGCCTCGGCTCCCCCCGCCCCGCCCCGCCCCGCCCCGCGCCGCCGAGGGAGGCGGGAGGCCCGCGCGCCCCTCGCGCCTCGGCCGCGGCGGGAGCGGCCGGGAGCGGCTGCCCCTTTAAGGCGCGGGCGCGCGCGTCACGTGGTGCTCGCCGGCTCCTGGGCGGCGGTGTAGTCCCTTGACCAGGGTGGCAACGTCGGTCAGCGGGGCTCACGGCGGCGGGGAAAACTACTGCTCCCGGCGTTCCCCGCGGGGCGGGCTGACATCACCGGCCTCGCCCAGCCGCCGCTCGCGGGGCACGCCGGGAGTCGTAGTCCGCTGGCCTGCCGCGCGGCGGGCGGTGGCCCGGCGGCGCGGCGGCGGGGCAACTACGCCTCCCAGCGTGCCCCGCGGGGCGGGTTCCCGTCAGCGCAAGGGGGAGCCCCCCGACGTAAAGGGGGATCACTTTCCCCTTGTGTCCGCCATATTGGACGGTAACTCTGGTCAGCGGCAGTGGGGCCGAGGGAGTCCCCGTTGCCGTGACAGTTGGTGCGCTCCGCTCCTCGGCGCCCGCGGCGGCCCGCGCCCCGGCCCCGCCCGCCCCCTCCGCTCCCGGGCGCTCGCGGCGGCCCCGCGCCCCGCTCCCCTCCTCTTCCTCCTCCTCCTCCCTCTCCTTCTCCTCCTCCTCCTCCCCCCGCTCCCTCCTCCCTGCCCGGGTGTCAGGCGCGATGAGCCCGGCCGACGCCAAGCGCGGAGCCAAGCGCCGGAAGAACAAGCGGGGCGGCGGCCTCGGCAGCACTGGCGGGCCGGGACCCAGCGGCGGCGGCGGCGCCGGCGGCCTGGGCAAGGCCGGGGCGGCGGCGGCGGCGGGAGCGGCCCCTCTGCGGGCGGCGACCCAGGCGGCGGCCGCCTCGCCGAGCGCGGTGGGCAGCCTGCTGACAGCGCCGGCAACGGCCGCCGGCAACGGAGCCCTGGGCGGCGGCGGCGGGGCCGCGGCGGGACACGGCGAGGTGAGGGGGGGCGGGGCGGGGCGGGGGTCCGCGCGGCGGCGGCGGTGACATCCCGCTGCGGCGGGCCCGACACACACACACACACACCCTCTCGGGCGGGCGGCGCCGCGGGCCGAGGCGGCGCCCCCCGGCCCCCCTCCGCGGGCGGCCGCAGCGGGGCGGGGGGCCGCAGCGCTGCCCGGGGCGGCGGGGCTGGGCCGGGGCCCCGGCTCCGCCGCCCTTTGTGGGGGAAGGGCAGCGCCGGCCCCTCGGGGGGGGTGTTTCTCGGCAGCGCCCGGCCCCGGGGGTCTCTCTCCCCGGCCCTGACGGAGGAGCGGCAGGAGACCGGGGGCCGGGCCCTGAGAAAGCAAAATGTGCCCTTATACCCCTCCCTCCCGTGAGTATCGGAGCCCTTTTTTTTGCACCGGGCAACTTCATCGAGCATAGGCGGTTCGTTACGGCTTGGAGTGCGGTTTGCATTCTGCTGCCTCAAAATAATTTAGATCTGTTGCACTGTTTCATAGCACAATGAAATTTATGGTGAGCCGATTGCGAGGTACCATGAGTCCTTTCCCCTTCCCCCCCCCCCCCCGAGAAATTATGCAAGGATTAAGCCTTTAGGAGATGTCCTGCTGGCTCAGGTGACAAAGGAGCCGCTAAGTTTACCTCCCTTTCTCTCACAGAGGTTTCCTCGAATTTTTTGCCGGTTTCACACAAAGGGTGTGTTTAGGTGTCACATTTATGAAAGGATTTCCTGCTGACAGCATCCTCGCTTCACGTTTCCATGTGTGTGTCACACAGCCTGTTCTGCTTTCTCTATTGCTCCCACAAACTTATTGTACGCTTGAGGGGAAAACAGAAGAAATGGCTTTTGTGGTGTGGGGTAGCTGAAACACCATGATGTAATGAATGGGATTTTTGCTTTCCTTGTAATCTTGTACCCATCATTTTGCTAGGTTAACAAGCAATTTGGTAATTGTAGATTAACTTTTTTTTTTTTTTCATTTTTTCCTTTAAAGCTTGTCTTTCTACCCTCTCAAATTTGTTTACCCAAAATCCAGTGTGGTTTAGATTAATCATTTTTGTATGTCAGTTGTGCTAATCTGACATAACTTCCATTTGGGACAGTAGCACTAACCTGATGTAGATATCTGGAAGAGGGACATGTGTGACAGTGAAGAGATACGGAAGATGTTACTTGTAGCGTGGCAAATCATCACCGAACTCTGTTCTAGTGTTAAACTTTAGCAGAAAGATGCATATATATATTTTTTCCTTTTCTTTAATTGCAGGCTCTTCCAGGCACAAGTTCCTGTGTGTTGTTGGGATAAACATGATAATGCCAAGGGAAATAAAACAAGCAGTAGAGTGATATGCGGAGTGGTAAACTGTTGTGATTCAAGTAGCAGAGGCACCACTATCCTTGATATTTTGAGCTGTTTGTCTTGTGGTTAGGTATAGTCCAGGACTTTGGTTTTAAACTAAGCACGATCTATCAAATCTTTTTCTGAAATTCATCTTAAAAGAGTACATTTGTAGTCCTTCTGCTTAGTAGTTCTTTCTTTTAGACTAGATAGTTTTTACGGAAATTTCCTAGTCTTCAGGAGTCTTTATTTGAAGAGTACAAGTCATCTTCAAAATTAAATATAGTATTTCAGCCCTAAATTCCTGGGAAAATAGTTTTGTATATTATTTGCACTGATATGTTGTTCATAATCTAATAAATATGCATATATTATTTTGAATGCAATTATAAAATTGTCTTAATTTGTCATTTTTTTGTACCCTTAGATGTATAGGCAATTTATCAATTGTTTCTGTGTTTCACTCAACAGTATGATATTAAGGATCTGAAGACTGATTGACAAACACAGAATTAAGAAATCTGTCAAATAGACCAATTAGTTAAGATAGAATAAACCCATGAGACAGACCTTACTTAATCAAAGCAGTAAACATATTAGAATTGGATAATAATGGGGACAAATAAATCCCTCTGCTCAGTTTCCAGAAGGTAAATGTTTATATCTACAAACGCTCCTGTAAATTTGGTGTTAACTTTCTTTGTACTGGATTCAGTGACCTTTTTCTTGACATTTTCAATACTTCTCCAACAGTGGTGATATATGAAAGTTGCCAGTACTTAAAAGTTAAATGATAATCTTGTTTCAAAGATGAAATGCTAAAGCATAATTAAATGACAATTACCAATTCTAAAATGTGATATCCATAATAGTTAATCATTTGCTAGTTAAGGGTACGTGGTCAAAACAAGACTTTTTTTTTTCTTTTTTTCTTTTTTTTTTTTTTTTTGAGCGAAAGACTAGCATATGTTGCTTCTGGACGAAGTTGAGAAAGACGTCTGTGTATTTTACATGACTGATCACTTCTAAATTAGGGGCAGTATTTGTTTTGGCTGGTTGGAGAGTAAGCAACACACTAATAGCGGAAAAGTAGTAACCAGACTTGCTTTACTTTCATCTTTACGCGGAATATCGTGAACTCCCATTAGTGGGTAAGACAAATCATTGGCCAATTCTTTGCCAGACAAACTTGAATTGTGTTTTATCTCTTAGAAGATATACTGTAAAAATAAAAGCAAAATCTCATATTTGCTGCACAACATTGTACGTTTTCCATTTGTTAGTTTGGCTTCTGTGTCCAGCTTCAGTCACTGTCCTGGTATTAGAGCATCCACGCTAGATGTTGCGAGCACGTCCTCCTGTGAGTGCTCTGTTAGATGCTTCTTTCAAAATTTGTTTAAAATATACAGAATGAAACAAGAAGTTTAAGGAATGATCGCTTGTGTGCTCTGCATTCTTGTGTGTAAATAATTGTTTAGACTGTAGAGGTATATTTTCAAAATATTTTATAAAACAGGTTGGACAGGGTTTTAAAATGGCGAGATATATAGTTGAAACAAAAAGCCCTTGTGCCAGTATTGAAATTCTGGTTGAGAGCATTCTGGCTAACAAATACATTTTAATTGAGGTTTTTATATGTCTTATCTGAAGATTGGTTTTTTTTAGGACTGTAGGCTAAGTTCTGCATTAAGTACGTGCTGTGTCTTGTTCTGGGATGCAAGTGGGCAACTCTTAGTGGCACCTTCCTGGAAGCCACGCTGCCCCGTGCGTGTGCTCGGGGCCACCAGATTTCCTCCCTCATAATGCTGTCAGGTGTCTTACAGTGACAGTGAAAACACAGATGCTTTGACTACATTTCAGTGAAAGGGGGTATCTCTATTTTGGAAACCTGTAGCTGTACCTAGTTTAACTAGAATTGGAAGCAAAGTCATTTGTTTTAGTGGTGCTACTGCAAGACTTCCCCAGGAGTTGTATTTTCTCCTTACAGAGCTAATTACGGCAGTGTTATGGAGAGTCCAGTATCCTGCTAATGACAGTAATTTGTAATCTGCAAATTGAGTAACTATTCTTAAGCTTAACGTATATGTTGCTCTCTGGTTTGTTTTTAAATTCAGTATTGCATTGCGCTGGGCCTTCATTAGGCCGTCGTTGCGAGTTTCTCATTGATGGTTGGGCTCTTGATGCTGTAAGATGCATTTGGTTATTTTTCTCTACAACTCAAAGGTATGGTGTGGTAAAGCTGGCCGTTGGTGTAGTAAACCTGGCTGTGAAGTAGCATGTGTGCGTAGTTTGGAGGGAAGAGTTGTGTGTCAGCGGCTGACCTGCTACAGTTGTTTTGTGCTACAGGCCTGGCTGAGCTTGTGTTATTAAGGTGAATAATGTCGTAGCCATTTTAGTTCTCTCACTTGCAGGTTTTCAGAGTATTGTTTGTTTGTAATGTGTAGTTTATTAAATCTTCTTCAATTTGAGAACTATGTTCTAGAATTTTCATAAGCTGTTTCACTGGACTATTCTGTTTTCTAGGACATACTGCTTTTTAAGCAGGTATCCTGTGCGTAGCATAGATTGCCACCTTTTAGGCCAGCTTTTGCAGCGCCTTTTGTAGTTCAGTGTCTCCAGCATAGCTGATTCCGTTTTACTTACGTCTGCGTGATTGTTGTTTTGAGATTTTTCCCTTTTCTCCCTTCCCCCTCCACATGATTCAAACATTCAGAGGAAATAGTATACAAAAGATGAGCTTTGTCATGAGCTCGGAAGTTCAGCAAATGTCTAGCTTTTGTACTTCTATGTAGCTTAACAGAGAGAGAGGAGGAAAAAAAAAGCCAACTTTATTTTGGTCAGTTTCTGTTAAGGCTAAGGTAAACTTGATAAACACCAATAAATAAAATAAGGTTGTAAATTTTGCTCTTCAGGCTGAATAAACAGTTCCAAGTATTTTTAAACACTCGCATAACATTTCTTTTATGAAAGAGAAGTCTTTGACAGTCCAGTAGCACATTTGCTCCTCTGACTAAATACAGTTTACTCTACTTTTTAAACATAGGTGCAGTCCCTCCCCAAAGAACTTACGCTTTACTGTCTTTAATAAAAGGAGATGTAACAGAATAGGATTGGGTTTAGCTGGGATGGTTGAGTTGAGTTTCTAATTTAAAAAGAGAATCTATTTTGACTTAAATGAATCTAACACTTGAAGCTTTAAAACAGGCTTAATGATTGCATAACATTCGCATTAAAAGTTCTTTCTTAGTTTTTCGCATGATCAATTAAGGTGTTCTTTAGCTAATAGATCCAAGACCACAGGCACATGTATTAGTGGTTGCTTCAGATCTTGCAGTGCCACTCTTGGGAAGCGTGTGCCTGTGTGTACTCATGACCTTGATGTGTACCGAATCCCTGATCGCTCCATTTCTCCCCCACCTCCTGCACCTGCCGTATCATGGTCAATTGATAACGAGAATAATCGGTTGTGAATTGTTAAATGAAACATGCAGAAACTGTGTCCAAAAAAAATTGTATCTGGTTCAGCCGTGTACTGTGTTCATCTGTACTGGATAAATATCCTACCATGGCTTTGTTAAAAGACATTTGGTTCTGAGTATGAAGGCAGAGGAATTTTTTTCTTGCCATATTGGTCGCAAAACAATGGAGAGAGATTAAAAAGCTAATTTTGACTCTTAAAAATTATCGTGTTGTCTTCTCCTCTAAACTTCTGTTTCCTGATTGTGGAAGACAAAGCCTTTTTGATTTAATTCAGAACTGGATTAACATGAAAAGTTACCTCTGAAATAGGTGGATACCAATGAGGATATTTAGGGTTGTGTCCAGTTCAATTTTTTGATTCAGAACAGTACCTGAAGTCTCATTTGTGTTTAATATTGCGCTCTATTCTTTGTTATGGCACTTAGGCTTTTGTAGTGGTATCCCATTTTGAGGGGAGCCCTCGGATCCCCTCTCCTTTCCCATCTGTATTGGGAGGAGATCCAGGGCTGTCCCTTTTCCTTGTCTGGCAAGGAGAGCTGAGTGGATGTGGAAGTTTGATTTGCTGGTATTTGGTGCTTACAAGGAAAATCTTCCTCAGCAAGAGGTGGTCCTTAACAAATACAGGTCTGCTGAAGTGTGTTGTTGAGAAGTTATTAGGAAAACTAGCTAGGAAATAAATTTGCTTTCCTTATGATGTGCAGGAGTTCATGGATGTGCTAGGCAGAGTTCCACGGTGTACGTGGGTCCAGCTAGTCAAAGAAGATTAAATATTTGTTGGGGCTCCAAAACTGGTGGGAAAGAAGGTCATATGTCACCTTTTATTAAAGTAGTGCAAACAGGTTCTCCATCTATCTATCTTGTGGTAATTTTTTATTTTACTAGGGACGCAGGTAGCTTTGGACTGCTCCATTTTGAGAAAGAGTATTCTGTATGTGAAATTTTCCTAGGATAATTAAGCAGAAGGAAATATTTGAGTTAAATGGATATAAGAACAGTGCAGTTTAATTCTTTCTCTGTTAATATCTTAATCTACAAGTTCTGAATTTCTTGTGCTGCTAATGAAGAGTTTAACTGGGAAATGACATTTATAGTGCTGCTCTTAATATTGTTATGGGAACTGCCAAAATTGAATCTTGCCTGAGAAAGCAATAAAATAAATACACCATTATTTTTCTGACATGACAGTTATTTAATTTTATATTGTAAGAATTCAAGCCAGACTGTGACATTACTGACCTTCACTTCATAGCTGTGTGAGGAAATACATCAGAAATAGTATTAAAGGTACGTCTGAGCAAGGTAGTAATTCTCCTAAACTGTTTATATTCTTAGGGCAAATAAGTTTGATATCAAATATACAGCATCTTTACTGGTATAGATATTAATCTGAGCACTGTTCTAGAAAGTACATTTCAGGGGGGAAAAAATGAACTGGGTTGCTTGTGAGCCTGTTTGAAGCTGTTGAACTGAAGCTCTTGATGTTGGTCTAGTGGTAGTGCTGGAGAAAATCTTTGTCAGACCATGAACTTTAATCATGCTCTTAAATAACTTCTGGAAAATTGAACTTGCCTTCTGTTGTACAAGCTATATAACTTAGGAAAATGTAGTTCTCTCCATCTCAAAATTTATAGTAATAATAAGACGCATACATGTCTGAGAGGGAGACGCTTCTGTTCTGCATCACTCTGTAGAAGAGCCATCTCTGTAGAAGAGCCATCTCTCTCCACCCTTTATTATAGGAAGCCTTAGGGGACTGTGGTTCCAAGCCAGATGCCTAAAGTTGGCTAGTATGAAAAATCTCTGTAGGAGGCCATGTTTAACCTCTACATGCCTATTCAGTTATGACTTCTTTGTTTTTTTTAAAAAAAAGTTGGCACTCAAAAGGATAGACATGAATGACCCCTTGGTCATTTCTTAAAACTGAAATAATAGCTTTGCTCATTTATAAAAAGAAAACAGAAGATTGACTCTACCGTGCATTTCTTGGAAGAAAAGCTCTGGGTACTTCTGTGGAATACTGCTGTTCCTATCATCTTTTCTCAAATCTACAGAAATAGAGGCTGCAGATGAATCTATAATATGACTTCTGGTAGAACATCATGAAATAGGTCCTCATGCACAATAGATCTTTATAACTCTAATTCTTTAATGCACTGGTTTGCAGTAGCTTTCTCAAGTGTTTACGTGAGAAGGAACTTCAAAAAGATGAAACCACAGAGATCCAGTTAGATAACAAAGTCTTTACAGAGTAATAGAAATCATTAATCTGGATCTTAGAGCTTTGTGCTGCCTTAATCTAGAGCAGACTTGTCAGCCTTGTGGCATCTAGCTTTAGGACTTCTGTTCTTCTCCTACTGGCTCACAACGTGTCTGAAGGAGCTGAATTGCTGCTGTAGCAGCCGGGCCAGAAGCCCCTCTGCTACAACAGGGAGTGAGGAATAATTTCTGGGAGTGTGCATGGATGGCAGTTGCTCTTAGAAAAAGCTGCTGGATTTTTTTTTTTTAACTGCTTTGGCAGCAGCTCAGTGGTCTGTGTTGAGCTGTGAACAGATGGAGGATGTGATCAGCTGTTGGGGCAGTGTTTGCTGCTCTAAATAGCTGTTCCTTGTCTTCTCCAGGGAAAGGTAGCAGGCTGCATAGAAGTGTCCAGCTGGCAGCCCAGGGGACTTCACTGTTCTAGATCTAAATTTTCAGATACCCATCTTTCCTCTACTAGACATTAATTATGCCTATGCTATCAAAAGTGTTAGTTGATCATGACTTGCATCACAGTATCAGTTTATTTCCAAAATGAACAATTACTGATTTAGGCATGAAAGTGAACTAACAGCTTCTCTGTTTAAAAATTAAGGCAAAAACAAACAATGCAAAGAAGTGGTCAGTTGTTGGTTTATGTCTAAAATTTGGGAATATGCTGAAAAGGTAAGCTTTCTAAATATTGTATATAAATACATGCATCATTGACATATAAAATCCTGTGGCTGATATCTATTTACTTAATATTGTATGATTGATTATGGTTTTTTTCTATGTTAAATAAATCTGTGAATCTGTGAAGGGCTCCACGTACCCATAACTATCTGTAGCTTTCTGGCAACTTAAGTCTTCCCTGGGGTTTTTTGATACTTAGACCTTTGGGGACCATGCTGAAAATAATTGTGAGAGGTTTCTGTATGGGTTTTTTTCCCTTCGCCTTAAGATCTGCTCACTCACCTAAAAGTGGAGCAGAACTAACCACTGAAATTATTCCCCAAAGAGGATATTGGAGAGTAAAAGGTAGACCAGTAGGCACATTGCTCCACAGCATCAGAAGCTGAAGAAGGATTACAATGGTGGGAATCCCATTCAGTTATAGCACTCAGCTGCTAGGAAGTGGGGGGAAAATACACATGGCATGCTGTGTTAGCACCATCCATCTTCTGAGCCAGTGTTCATCTCAAGTTGCTCATCTAAGCTCATATATGATCTGAATCCATGATAATAAGCTGCCTTTTGGGTGGACCTAGTGCAGCTCTGTGCTATGGCTGTCCAGCTTGTGCCAGAGCTGGGGTGGGATTACTGTTCAGCCACATCCACCGAACGCTCTTTGTTTTCCCCCCCCCCCCCAAGAACTCTTTAGGAGTTGTGAGTCTGGTATGTACCGGCTACACCAAGGTCTGACCAAGGTCCAGGGGCAGCATCTTTATATGATTTATATGTAACAAAATCTTTTGTTCCTGGGGACTGGTCAGCATCTTGTCTTTCGGTCTACTACTTTTTTTTCCCCCCCCCACCTGTCAGAAGAAACAGGCGATGTGTTTTCGGCAATTGCAGATCTGGTTTGTTCCCAGATGTGTGAGTCTGTTTTGTGATTAGTGAATGAGGGTGGGTCTTTGGCAGGATAGAGTGAGGTAAGACTAACAGGGCCTTTTACTTGCGGTTGGATAATGCAGGAGAAGAGTTAACATGGATGGGGGCAGAAGGAGGGGTAAAAGAGCAAACGTGACAGATATTATAGGAAAATATGTGTAGGCTTTTGAGATAGGCAAGCAAGCTGATATAGCCAAGATAGAAAAGACCCTCTAATATACCAACTTGTCAATGCAGTTTTCCCTCCAGGAAAGGGAGAGGCACGTGTATGACATTATACAACAGATTTTTTTTTTTTTTTTTTTTAAAAAGCTTGACCAGTAAGTTTTAGTTATGTCCTTTGTAGATTTTGAGTGTCTGTCATCAGTGATATATCTAAAATAAATTTCATTATATTAAGCAAGATAAGGCATTGTAAGGTGAGGGAAAGAAGAGGAGGAGTTGAATCTGAGTCTTTTAATGCAAGCCACAAGTCTTTAAAAACTTTATTTCTTTATTAGGGCTTCTCTGGTTGTGTGTAGCACTGAATTTGTTGGCAATTACGTTATGTAATGTACACATAATGTTCTGCAAAGTGCTCCAAGTCTGTGCCTTGACTCCTGTTCTGCCTTAAGCTTTGTACTGTCAGAAAGCATCAATGACAGTTCATTACAAACAAAAGAAGTGGCTTTGCACAGGGGTGCCAGACTTGAATGCTCTCTGTCACCCGCTTCTTGACTTTGATGTCTTCTTCAAAGACAGAAAACTAGTGCAAACAGCTGTATGTTGATGCAGTTTGAGTCAATATACTAACTGTGGTCATTACAGACTTTTGGCTTGCTTCTGTATTTTGGGACTAAAGCAATCTGGCTTTTAAACTAAGATTTTTTTTTTTTTTTTTTTTTTTTTTTTGAAAGCCAAAGCTCAGTTTCCGGTTTTCTGTATGCATGGAAATACTAATTTTTTGCTTTCAAAGCAAAACTCTTTGGAAGCTGAGAAGGTGGTGCCACAGCAAAGTAGAACAAAAAATAGTTGAGTTATTTTTTAATATTCAGTATATTTTTTTCTCCTTAGTCTAGGTGCAACAAACTAACAGTAATTGTCTGATTTAGGATACATTGAGCAAATGAAGTTTTGATAGCAGACTGTTTAGTTTGTGACTATTACAAGAAGTTCAGGAACCTCATTCAAAGTTTAAAAGCACTTTAAATCTAACAGTTGACTGTTTCAAACTTGTTGTAGGTAGTATTTCACTGAGGTGGATGTGAAGCTCTGAATTTGGAGAACGTTGATGTTGATGTAAGCCTGGAGACTTTCTTTTGTGGACAGATCTACGAGTGAGAGCTTATATATGCATGCTCATACATGTGCGTGCATGTATCCAAGCTGGGTTTTTTTGAACATGGCATTCTTGATTGTGGATTAATGACATAGGTATGTAGGTATAGGCATGGAGTAAAAACTTGGTATATGTGTACATCAGTTCTTTTGGACTAGGAGAACGTTCACATGAGTGTTAAGGTTGCTCATAGACAAAGTCGATGAGGTGCGTAAGTAAATGTTTAAAAGTTCTTCTTTGCACTGTATCTCACAGTGGCACCATTCTTTTGGTACAGGATAGTTTGCCTTATACAGCAGGTTTGAGCCCTGGTGCAATTTTGCTCGCCTTTAGTGTTTAATTGGTGTGGAGTTAATGACCAAAAGATTTCTTAATTGCCATAATGCTTTCAGGCTGCTTATCTTCAATAAGCTGCTGCCACAACAGATGGCAAGTTAGTGGTTTAGCTGGGGTTCACTAGAAGTTTTTCATCGCTTTGTTTTAATGACCATAACTTACTTGGCTACAGATAATGTGTACTGGAGAAACCATCTTCATTGGGACAGGCTTCACATGGTTTAAGATGCTTTATTTTGTCACTCTGCAAGAGCTTGAACACTTCTTTGCTGTCAGAAGAAACTTTGCAATATTGTGTGTGATTATCTTTACTTTACCTTTACTTCTTTTTTCCTGGCTGCTCCTTAAGATTCATCTCCACCATACTGTCATTCCGCTGTTCCCTTTGAGGAGCCCATGGAGAACTGTACTGGTGTCTGCTGGGATTCAGGACACCTTGGAAGAGTAGGCTGAAGCTGACTGTCTTTTGTTAGTGTAGTAGATGCCGAAGAGCCTGAAACACAAGAATAAGAGTGGACAAAATAGTTTCTATAATTTTAGATATCCATTGCTCAAAAACAACTTATGGTTTCAGTGGAAAAATGGTAATGGATTTTTTTTTTTCCTTTTCTGAAGCAGGCTGCCATACTTGTACAGTGTTCTCCACTAGTTTTAAACTTGAAGCCTTATGTAGGAAGGGAAAGAACTTGTTGAGGAACATTACATAGTAACTAAGTTAAATAATTATTAATTTTTATTTAATATTTTAGGACATAGTTCCATTGGCCACATAGTTTGTCTTTCAGAACTGGGTGAAAAGCAGGACACCATTGCACATACTTTGAATATTTTGTAGTCTGCTTGTTGGATTTTTTTTTTTTTAATTTGGCTGACCTATCTTATGTCTTCATAACAAAAAAGGAAAAGAGATAGTCTTTTGCTTATATTTAAAGTCATTTTGAGATTTTTTTATTTTTATTTTTTTAATCGGGTGAAAATTTGTGTGACTATATAAGGTTTAGGGGGTTGTTTTGGTCCCCAGGAATTTATTAAATATTACTAGTAATGTGCTATTGAAATTTATTCCTTAAATATAAGTAAAGTTTTCAAATAGAACTTAAACCCACACAACCTTTTTTGTCATAAAATAAAAAAGCAACTGAACATACTCATGCACTTAAGTGTGTGCTTGCCTTTGTGGATTTTGACTAATGACATAAAGTAAGGATCTGTCTAAATTTGAAGCAGTATTTTAGTTCTTAAGTTGGTTGGTTGCTCCTAATAATGTTACCTGTTAGTGAGTTTGGCTCATCCTCTCTGTCAAAAACGTATTCCTGGCAATTTGGCAGCTAAGCTGAAAATCTATGATAGTTCATGTTAAAGCTTAGGGAGTCCTAACAGGCATTAGACCTCCCTCATGCTGAAGATAGTTTAAAAAAAAAAATCCTTTAAAGATATTTGCAGCTCAGTTAACATTTCTGATAATCCTGAGAAAGTCAATATCACTATCACTAGGTTTTTTCCATACAATACTGTCTTGGCAGAATGGCTCACGTAGGGTGTACTGTTATAGTATGAGGATATTTGAGCTGTTGCTGTAATATTAAATAATCCATTCCAGAATAATTGAGTTTTTATATTTTAATTATTTTTTTCCCAAATTAGGAATGAATTCTTCTGATGAGAAGATAATTTTCTATGGTTTCTTTGTGACTCATTTATTACTTTTTTTTAATAGCAGGAAGTTTTTGTCTTCACTGTTCTACTTTTCGTGTATTGTCCTGTCTCACAGACACTTCTGCCACAAATATACTCTTTGGTGTAGCTTTCTTGGGTAACTTAACTTTTTCAAGTTAAATATGAAGTTTTCTTGTGTTCATATGAACTCAACCACTACCACAAAAAGTTGAGGGAATGGGTTCTGCCTTTATGGGTGTTTTAAAGGCTTTCCATCTTATGACTAGCTGATTTTTAGCTATTGGTGACCTTGTCTTCATCTCTTCCATGGAAATGAAAATTTTGTAGGACTTTAGAGGGACTGTCTATAGTGTGAGAGAGTTTGGATAAGCACAGGAACTGTGTTGGTGGGGGTGCACACAGTCAGGGAAGTGTTGCATTTGATGTTTTTCTCCTCTTTTGTAGGTGTCCCTGCTTAGGGAGGCTTACTGGGGTTTAGCAGAGCAGGAATACCTTCAGTTAACCATGGGAGGATCATTGGAGGACAATGTCTTTCTGGCAGCAGCTGCTTCTGCCCACACAACATGTGGAGTTGTGATTCCTCCTGTCCTCTTAAACAACATCTCCATCAACACCAGTAACCAGGAACCGTGAAGATTTCCAACTAGAGATGCCTGAGCGTAGCTCCTCCCTTCCTAGAGAGCCAGCCCTCCTTATGGGGAGCTGACATCCCCTGGTCTGGTCGGTCTATTTATAATGAAGTTACATTGGATAGGCTTATAACTCCCTGAGAAACTAGGGGCGGCAAAGGCATAAAGGATGACTAAGTTTCTTACTGCTACTTTGTGTGCATTATCCTTGTAATTAGGTTGTCTTTTTTCCATCTTTCTAATCACACTTTTATTTGTTTTACTTTTAGGAGAGCGCGTGAATTACTATTGGGTAAGTGATAAGAGGGCACTGAGCTAGACAGCCAGTCTGAGCACGGTGGTGTGTTACGAGTTGGGCAGCTAGCAGGGGAGCTGAGCTGAGCTGTGGCCCTGTTTTCTCCTCATATTCTTTCTTAAGTACACTCTGCTGACACTAGAGCTCTTTAGTGTCTCTTAAAATACAAATGAACACCAGTACTGGTGAATGTCTACCCTGATACTTATTAAAAGATGGATGATTCTTCTGGGAAAATACCATTCGTGTACCTTAAAGTTGATATTTTTACAGTTGACGTCTAGGAAGCAGAATAAATCCAAGGATCCACCTTTCACAAAACTGCTCATAACCATAATAATTTTAACTCTGCATGCTTTACTTTTTAAATCTCATTATAGTCAAAAAGTCAGACTTGCTACTGGTGTACAGTAGTTGCTTACTCTGTGTAAAAATGCTTTGCTGCAATCAGATTGAAATACCTATGCTTAATTCCAGCCTGTAACAAAGGTATCCTTGCTGAACGGTGTAAATGAGCACTGGTTGTTGCCTTTTTTATTTTATTTTTTAAGTGTCTTTAGAACCTGCTGTTTCTCTTGCAAAGGTACTTCTTTAATATAACTGAATTACCCCTCAGCTTGCTTTTTCATAATCTAAACTCTCAGTCACTGCAAGTGTGCGCTCTGTCTCGTGGGTTGTTCTTGTGGTTCCCTTTGCAACTTAGTGTCTTAACATAATATTCCAGGATCTCTTGTCAGTGTTGTAAAATCTTAGAAAACAAGGATGGAATGAACCTTGAAGTCATCTCATTCATTTATCCTTCTCCTTGCCTGTGGACACAGGACTGGTTATACTTTTGTCAACTGTTTGTCTAACCTGCTCTTGTAATGACCTCACTGACAGAGACTCCACAGCCTCACTGCACAGCCTATTTTTGTCCTTCGATAATCTGCTGTTAATTTTCTACCGTATAGTCTGCATCTCCTGTGCTGCAGTTTGAACGCTTTATTGCTTGTCTTTTTTTTTTTTTTTTTTTTTCCCCCCCCCTGTGGACACAGAACTGACTGTTCCTTCTCTGATATTCTGATCTATAAGCTCAGTGTCCCTAGTTGTTCCAGTCTTTCCTGGGAGGTCATGCTGTCTAGATCTGATAGTTGTTCTCCTGTGGCTTTTGTCCAGTTGGTTTGTATCTGGCTTGAAGAACTGTGTTCAGAATGAGCTGCAGGTCTCCATCTAAGACTTAACAGTGTAACATTAGACAGAAGGATTATATCATGTGTCACATAAGCTTTACATCCCAATGTAGCATTAGCCTTTTTTCCAACAGTATGACCTTGTTGACTCCTCTTTTGCATGTAGTCACTTAAACCTATTTGGAAACTCATAATAGTTTTATCTAGATCTTGTTTTTTAGTTTGGCTATGAGAAAGTCCCATGAATAAGCCTGTCAAAAAGCTTGCTGAAGTGAATTACCACCTCCCCTGTGAAACTCAGTCATGGGAGAAAGTTGCTGTGGTTTGGTATAGCTTGTTTTTGACAAAACCATGTTGGCTGCTCCTTCTCTCCATATCTTCAAAGTGCTTAAAAATAATTGTTTGAATATGTTTGACTTTTTTAGAAATTTAAGTCAAGCCAACAGAGCTGTTGTTTCCCAGTTGTTTCTGCCTGCCTTCTTCCCTTCCCTCATTTTTTGGGGGGGGAGGGGGAGGGGAGAAGCAGGGTGTGTGTGTGTGTGTTTTTAATTTATTTAAAGGAGGTGACTGTGTCCGCCTTTTTCCAAGTTTCTGATATCAGCCATGAGTTTTCAGAGATAGGGCTATTGATTTTGAGATGGCTTAGAGGACTCCCTGAGCGACTTGGCTGAATGTCATCAGATCTAGCCAACCTGACAGAATGTAAGCATGGCTGTTCCCAATACTAGGCTCACTGTGGGTAGGTATTTTTACTACTTTGGTGCTAATTGTGCCGGTAACCTGCTTGTAGTTGATTCTTTTAGTGAAGACTTTTTTCATGAATCTGTCTTCCCTCTTCATTGAATAATAGACAGATTCTTGTTATTAGTAATGTTTTTGCAGAATGTTTTCCTAGTAGCCTCAAACTTCTGTGAGAATTACTTCATTTCGTGCCTCTTTGATTTGTCCTCTGTATTCTCTTGACATTCGGTTTGGCACGTTACTCACTTTCTGTATGCTTTTTTGAAGTTAATGAAGAGTTTGTTGTCTGTGTTCTCTTGCTGTGCTTTGTTTGCTTGAATTTATTTGTATCTTTAGTGCCATTTATTTAAGAAACTTTTAGCTCTTCCTTGCCTTAGACTTGCCTTCTGTAAGCTCTTATTTACCAGTGTTCAATCTGTCTCTCTGTCTCTTAATGTTCTTCCTTCCTTTTCCTCTTTAATAACCATTAACTCTGTGGTCACTGTCAACCAAAACTGTCTTATCTTTTACTGTCAACCACTTCTTCCTTGCTGACTGCAGCTAAAGCCTAGGAAGAGTCTCTGGTTGCTTTCTACACTTTTAAAAAAGGTGAGTAAGTTCCTTGAAGACCTGCTGGAGACCCTGTGTTCTGCTGTGTTGCATTCCCAGTAGATGCCTCAGTTGTTGATATCTCCCTGTGACAAGAAGCCCTGTGCCTTTCATGGCTCTGCCAGCTGCTCAGAAGAAGCATCATCTGTGCTATCCACCATATTTGATGGTCTGTGGCAAACTTGCAGCATGATAGCACTGATATGCTTTTCTACTTTCACTGTCTATGGACCTCCAACATCTTTGTCTATGCATTTGTGATGTTTACATCATTTATGTAAGAGGCATAACACTCTTGGGATTGTTTTTCTGTGTTCTCCACGAACGAGCTATAATCTCCTTCTGTTAGGATTCCAGTTGGATATGGACTCTTGTGCAATTGATCATAATCTTGATCATGTAGTAAAACTTTAGGTGCTTTGCTCGTGCTTTGTATGTTAGTATACATACCTCTAAGACTGATGGACTGAATGCCTGTTTCTTATGAACTTTGTATGAATAACTACTTTCTCTAGCCTTTAGACTCTTATTCAGGTTGTCCTGGCCTGGCTCTTGACAGTTTAACTCAAGTTAGCAACTAGGAAGGGCATCTTTTACACGTTCATTCCTTGAAATCTGCTATGTTTTTGTCTATCAGTTCATATAACCTCATTGCATGATCATAGAAAGCCAAAGCTGTCCTCTGGTACCGTGCCCAAAGACATGGGGCTATCTACAAGATGAATTAGTTCCTGCCTGAGTTATATGGTGGGTTGACTGGGAGCTTTTCACTTGTTCACCCCCTGCTTTCTGCAGAGAGCCGTAACTGCTTCTGATCCATTCATTGCTGTTGTTAGTGGTGTAATTAGTACCTGCATGGATGGGCAGCAATGAACAGCAGTGGATGGGCTGAATGAACATTGGACAGCTTTCTGTAACACCTTGGGGGTGATGCACATTGCCTGTTGGTTAGACGTGATACCCGGGGTATCAGTTCTTCTCAGGGGTTGCTGTAGGCAGCAACTTTGTTTTGTTGTAGCAGTGATGACTGCAAATCTGATGGCCTAATATCATGTTACTCTTCCTTCCTTCTCATTGAGCTGTAATCCTTACTTATCAGTAGAGCAGATGTACTCTTGATCAGAGCAGTGGCTGCTCCCTGTGTGGAGGGCAGCA
The DNA here is from genome assembly GCF_036370855.1 of Dromaius novaehollandiae. Classification (NCBI taxonomy): domain Eukaryota; kingdom Metazoa; phylum Chordata; class Aves; order Casuariiformes; family Dromaiidae; genus Dromaius; species Dromaius novaehollandiae. Next base: position 78,225,794 of record NC_088101.1, on the reverse strand, counting down.
GCGAGCGCTTGAAGCAGTGTGCACCTCGGTAGGGTGAGCAGACAGCTCGCGCTCTGTGGAGCAGCTGGCTTTCCCTTTGATCCAGCTGTTTTTTTATTTTGGCAGTCTCTCCATGTGGATCGCCACAGACATTGCAATCACAGAAGTCTCAGCTCAACTGTCTCCTGCTTCTCCTTTAAAAAAAAAAAAAAAAAAAAAAAAAAGAAAAACCACAAGCACAAAGGGTTTAAATGGATGTCTGGCCACACTGGATGTCTTCCTTGTGATCTTCATCAGCAGGGGAAATATAAACAATTGTTCCTACAGATCTAGTCCAGGGCTTAGGTTGAGCTCACTATCCAGGTATGACCCTTACATCTTTAGGTCAAAGAATATTTAGGAGTAGGGTTTTGGTAATACTGCTTTTCCTTTTTGTTCTTGTTAGGTATGTTGGCACCCTTCCTGCTTTTCCCTTCCCCCACTCTTAAACTACCTCTAGCAGTTTTCTTCTGGCTTCTGATGAGTACCCTCCTCTGGACTGTCTGATCTATGCTGCTTAAGTTGCAGCAGTAAATCAGATGTGCTTAGGTTAAAGGACTTCAAGCTGTACATATTTGCTCAATTAATTGAGCAAATTTCTGGTCCTTCCCGTAGTGGTAGGTGAAGGACATGATGTGTTCTGCCTCAGTAATGTATTTCACGTGTCCATGAAGAATTTAATACGTGGTATAATGTATGCAATGTACAGTGGATGTCTAGAGCTGGGCGATTTTTGGATAACAAGGTGTGAGAACTGCAGTATTCTAATATGGATGTTAGTTTAACCTGTAATTTATTAGCATTTTAGTGATTTGTTACAAACATAACTTTGAATGCAATTCTGACTTTTTAAAAAGCCTCGTTGCTCTCTCTTCCCCAGTAATTTTGCTGACTGCTCCTAGGTCTAGCTGTTAAATTTGGGCTCTGCTGATGTTACAGAGTTGAAGGGGTTTAGACCTGGAGAATTACTGCTCTTTCTTGTGTTGTGTGTGTCACGTCTGAGGACAGTGCATGCAATTTGGCTGAGTTGAAGATTTCTTTCTCTGTTGTAGAAAAAACAGAAGTAGTTTTAGCAAGTCCATCTGGTGGGTCCTTCTGAAAACGTCCTCTCGCATGCACTGCTTTACTTAATGTCCCAGCAGCTTTTGCTGTTCAGAATGAGCATGTTTAACCCTTTACCTGTTTGTCTAATTAAACAAGTGAGCTCAGTTGCTTGTAACATCATTCCTGTAATACATCATCTAAAATCATGTCTTTAAAGCTACATATTCAAGTAATTCATTCCTAAATATTGTTTTCTTATGTGTGCTGCACTTGCCTTTGAGCACTACTTACTATTTCATATGAAAGCCTGGCATGCTCTGGGGTTTCTCGCTTTGCATTTATCTTATTAACTTTACATATTTCTGTTTGGCTGAAGTATAAACAACAGATTCAATCTCTGACAAAAATGTACTAGGAAGAAAATGTAGACGCATGGTCGTTACCTGTCAGGGCTAGCAGAGAGAATTTGGGGGCATTTTTACTACCTGCTCAGAACATTTTTGGCCATGGTACTGGGGAAAAGAAGTGCTTCAGTTGTTTTGATGATTAGCTTGTGGTGCTTCCTTAGCAATTAGGCAGCTGCATGTGCTGGCATATTGCTGAACATCCTTCTACTACGGGAAAGGCCGAATCCTGGTAGGAGGTAGATTGGGTCTGTTCTGCTGTGTCACGTTTGGCTGCAACAGAGGGAAGTATTGCATGTGGGATATGTTCTCATAAGGAATTTTTAATGTGTGTAATTAAAACAGAACCTTCTTCCCTCCTTTTTTCCCCTGGAGAGCCTGGGTGCTTGGTGGCTGCACATCTAGACATTGCAGACCTGAATCCTTTTCACTCAAGTCTAAGCTTGTCCGTGCTTAAATTAGTTCTATTGTTTTGGATACCTGCTGCCATTTCACTTGCAAACTAGGGAACAGCATTTTATGTTGTGCAGAAAACTCTTTAAATATAATTAATTACTATACTTTAAACAGTAAAAGACGTGATTTTTTTCCCCCCTCCTCTTGTGGCTTAGTATTAAATCTGATTTTAATTTGGTTTCAGGCTTAGTTGCCTTGCAAACTCTAAATGCTTTTACACAAAGCTTAGTATTTTAAGTTTTTCTTTTTTGTATTCTAAATGCAGTATCAAATGACAGAAGAGCCTTGTTTAAAACAACAACAACAAACCCCAAAAAACTACTATAGGCAAATTTCCCTCCATGCTCCCTCCCCAACCAAATGGCCCGCAAAAAAAAAAAAAAAAAAAAAAAAAACCATGCAGAAGACAAATCCAGCTTGTAAACTATGGTTGAAGTGCAAACATTTGGGTAGCTACAAAGCTTTCTTTCACATTAATGGGAATAAAAATGTGAAGGGATCTGGGCAATTTTTTGTTGCTTTCTATCTACAGAAATATCGTAAAAATCCCTTTCATAAATTGATTAAACTTCATTTTGAAATGGATCTTCACTACCTCTATCTTCAAGACTGTTTTAGATCCTTGATGCTGTCATTGATAGTTTTTTTTTTTTTTTCCACTTCAAGTGTGCAGGTATTCCTGGATGTTTTACACTTCTTCCCTGTCCTCAGTTTAATTCTTTCTTCCACCCTCAGTGTATGCACCGAGAAAATTGCAGCGCTTGGTAAGCTGAAGGAACCAGGCCTCGTCACCCACCATCCCGTTTGGCTGTTGCTGCATCTATTCCAGCTGGTCATTTCTTGAAGGTGGTTGACCGAATGAGGTCTCCTTCAGGGCCGTGCAGAGCAGCACTGTTACTTGCCAGCGTCCTTTGAAGATATAGAGATGTATCTTGGAATCATGTTTCCTTTTAGTTGTCTTAGTGACTGTAATGACTGTAAGCAATTGATGTAACCAAATCCTTCCCCCCAGTCACTTCCAGACTAAAATAGCCAAAGTCTTGATGGAGGACGATTCTCAGAAAGGTGTTCAGGATTTCTGGGCTGCTGTGATTTTGCAAATTTAGCACAAGACACTTGTCAAGCCCTGGACTCATCCTTCTATAAAAATGCTCCACTGAGGTGTGAAATTTCTTGCTTTGGAGCTAGGGATGGAGGAATTCTGACAATTGTAAATGCAAAGTGTGAAAGCTTGCTTGAATAACTTAAGATGAAAGGATGGGAAGGAGTTACAGAATTATCGATATAAATCATTAAATATGCATGTGCACAAGTGATACTTCTTAAATTAACTGGTTTCTGGTGCATGTTTCCAATTTATGTGCAGAACCTCAGATCCATATAATGCAAAATACAAGCAAGATAAGGGTATTAATTGCTGCTGACTTTTAAAACTAAAAAATGGTGAAAGCTTAAGCTGGATAAATGGTCTTATTAAGCCATATAATTGTTTGCATAGCTATAGGCTTGCTGTAGTTTGACTACGCATAATTTAAGACGAGCCAATAGGTTTATACTTAATTGATTGCAATTTCCCCCCCTCCCCCCCCATTAAATACTTATTTTTCTCTAGGATAAGAACTAACAACAAGATGAGCGCAGGTTTATATCATGGTTTGCAGGCTTCTGATTTATATTTAATTTTTAATTCAAAATGTAGGGTTTTGTTTCTCCTCTTCACCTCTGCCATGTCTTTACAGTGAGATATCGCTGTTTTACTAAGCTGAACAAGTTGCAACACTTCTATGCTAAATCCCATTTTTACTCTCCCTCCCATAGAAACTTAAACATATACTTTTATGACCAAAGCGAGTAATGTTTTGCTTTAGCCTGCAAGTGAATTTTTCTTCTATTTGCAATCCTGTGAGGAAACTGCTCATTAGTCAAGGGGGGTAATTTGTACAAAAAGGAGCTCTATAGTTTACAAAGTGGACTTGGACAATTGGATAAAATGTCAGATGCAGGCTTTTCTTCAAAGTCTGTATTTTTTATCCATTGCAGTGCAGTGCAGTATGGAATTTCAGTACAGTAGGTAATACATATTTCTCTTTCTGTTTATAGATTGAAACGTGGTGCAAATTGTCGCTCTGAGAATTTTAGCTTTTTGCAAGATGAAGACAGGTGCTTTTGGTTCAAGAGAAGACAAAATGACAAGATCAGACTTGCAAGCGTAGACGCTTTTCACTGAATCTTGGATCACTTGCTCTCTCCTGTAGCTCTGCTGCTCCACTGGAAGGCGATTAACCATTAACCACGAGAGACTTTTGTTCAGTCAGCGCAGGTTAACTGCAGTATTAATAATCATGGCTAGTAAGCATGCTTTTTCCTTGAGAAAAGATGCATTCAGGGCCATGAGGACAGCTGGAGAATTTTATCTTTGCATTTGGGGTAATACTGCATGAGATGTTGACTGCCTTTGGAAAAAGTAAGGATGACTGCAGTTTATTAAGACAGCCTTTGTGTGTGATAGAAATATTTTGCCCACAGATCATGGAGGTCTTCCATCTGTTTGTCTACAGAGACCTGCAGTCATTAATTGGCACTGTAAGTGGTACATACCTAGTGGGTTACAGGAAATTGCTCTAATGCTGTTAATTTTTTACTGTTGACTTGGAAAAAAAAATTATTGATAAAGCTTCCAGAGGATTTAATGACTTGGAGAGTGATAAAAAAGAACACTCAGTTGATACAGGGAAAAACAGCATTTGGTCATGTGCTTGCTACAAACAAATGGTATTCATGCAAGTGCACCCAAATTTGAAGTGATCTACCTAGAAGCAAAGAGCGTTGGACCTTCAGAAAGCTATTTCTTTGAAAAAAGCTGGAGAAAGCTGTTCGTTTGTGGTTGCTGGGCTGTCAACTTGTGCCTAGCTACATAGTGTTGTGTACAAAAAAGGCTAGCAAGCTCCTTGAATTTATTCATAACAATATCAAAGGGAGGAGTCAGAAGGGAGGTTATTTTGTATCTGGCACTGAATTCTTCTGGAATACTGTGTCCAGTTCTTGTGCCTGCTTCTTAGGAAGGATCATGATAATTTCTCCTTAGTTTTGATTTAAAGGTCTGTTTTCTTACTCTTTCCAGTTTCTCACTTCTTTTAAAGGGAAGGTGAGGAATACACTGATCCTCAGGTAGAAGTGTCTGTGTGCAGAACAGAAGGAAAGCGATATGGGAGGGTGAACGGGTATGTGATCAAGTCTGCTAGGTGATTCTGAAAGTAGATGAATTCTGTTTTAGATGATTTATCACTGGCAATCCTTAAATAGAGATTATGCTAGATCATATTGTCTTGAAAAAACATCTGAACAAGAATTAATTCAGGAAGGTCTTTTGGCCTTTGCGATACAAACTACATCAATTCTTCAGTACAGCTCACGTAGTCAGCATCATTCAAAATAATGTCCAACAAAGTCACTATTTTGTCCATGATCAGTAAATTAAGAGATGTAAAATTCTTTGGGTATAACCCAGCTCTGACTTCTGTTTTAAAAGTTAAATGATTATAGATCATTCTGTCTTTTAATGGGAAATGGATCTGAGTTTCTTCTTAATTTTGGCTTTTGAATTTTCTTAGTTTCTTAAATTTGTGTTTTTCTAGTTATTGTAGAGATCATGGATGGAAATGTAGGTTTTTTGTTTGTTTTTTGTACTTCTGCTTTCACTTTGTTGGCAGTGTAACCAGTGAACTACTTACTTCCTGAAGGATGGTTCAGCTACAAGAAAAATTGTGAGCTATTGACATATGAGCAGGGGGAAGAGCACAGAATAGTGGAGTTACTCCTTAAAGCTCGTTACAGGATAACAGTAAAGAATCTGTTTTCTTTTGGCAGTGCTACTTCAAAGTTTTCTTTTTTAAGTACAGCTAAACAATTTTCCCAAGATAGTTTGACACCTTTATATGCAGCGTATCTCATTTAATTTAAGATTGCTGTTTCTGAACATAGCTTTTTGTCATCCAAGATTTGATGGCTGTGTGGTTTGTGAATTTTAGTGGCCATTTAGAATTCAGTCTATTCCTGTTACTGCGTTGGAATAGAGTTGTTCTGTCTGAGCTCTGAGGACGCAAAGGAAAAAAAAGATACAGCTCCTAAAAAAGCAGCTTTGAGTAATTTCATAGAAGTGTCACTTATTTTCAGAGGACCTGCATCTTTAAAGAGTTTGAAGTAGAAAGAATATTGGTTTTCTTCCTACTCTGGTGTTGTTCAGTGCTGTCTGATTTCCTTCCTCCCTGCTTTATTTCCGAGGCTTTTGTGTGTCAAGGCACACTAAAAACAAAACAAAACCTTCATTGCGTATACTTTTTAAACAGACTTAAAGCTCTCTGCGTGTTTGGTCTGGCAGATGCTAAGAGAGAATGACTAGCCCTTGTTCCAGGAGTGGGAAAAATGCTTTCACTCTTCCAGCTACTGATATTATGTCTCATATGGAAAACAGGGTTATGTACAGGTGATTTGTTGCCCTTGTCCCTCCAGACCTCCCTAATGGTCTTGTAAATCCTCAAGTCTTAAGAATTCTTTGGCACAAGATCTTGCTGGCCAGATAACTAAGACTTGAGCTTTGGCAGGGGTTAGTAGAGACATTGTCATTAGTCTCGGTTTTGCTTTCAGGGATTTCCCAAGCAGGGTGAGACAGGGACAGCTGCCTCCACACCACCACCATCACTCACATAACCTCACCTTTAACTTAGTTTTCTTTAAACCGGTACATATTAGTCTTTTTGTACAAGCCCAGTATTCACTTGGTACTCAGATTTTTAACATTCATCTACCTAGATTGAACAATATAATGAGAAATGCTTCCTTTGGAAAAATACTTCTTTTGAAATAACTTCAGCTTTTATTGAAAACTATTTTGAAGTTAAGACTTGCTATCAAAATTAAAAATTTCATTGTTGGAAAAAAGCAAGTCATTTGGGGGATCTGAGAAGGGAGGAGGTTACCATTTTCTACTGTGTGTGTATTATGTGATTCATGCTTCATTACCTATATGCAAGGTAGCTCCAGCTTTCTAGACTAAAATTCCTCACTGCCAACTTGACTGACACACCCAATTTATTTCAGGTACAACTTTTACTAAGCTATGGAGATGCAGCATTGTGTTTGCTTGAATTCAAGTGTTAATATCATCCTTGAAAACATTAAGATAGTTTTTAGTAACATGACTATAACGAAGTTTTCTGTGAAGATGTTCAGAGAGCAAATACATAGTTTAGGATTACTGTGACTGTCTATTTACCGAGTATGTATTAAAAACTTTTAATAGATTTATCTTTATGTTGTTCCCAATACATTGAAGTAACATCACGCTTCACCTCAGTGGAGGGCTGAGTGAGTGACCTACTTGGCAACTGCCTGTTGGCTTCTGGAGCGAGTACTTGATTTTGTAATTGAGCGTGATACTTGGGCTATCCGCTCAGCGGTTTCCTATCTCTTGCTTATCTTCAAAAACAAAACAAGTGCAAATTCTCTCAAGTCAGATGAATCGTCCTTTCCTGGTGCCGGCATTGTTTCTCTTCCTCCTCCCCCCTTTATAGGTTACGTTTCCTGTATGTAGCCATTGAGCACATGCTTCCTGCTGGCTATGCGTCACGGGGGCGCGTGACACAACGGGGGAGCGTGCTTTACAGCGAGAAGGTTTTCGAACTTGCCCTATCCAAATGTATACACACAAGATCTTACATAAATCAATTTTAGTACCATATTGTTGGTTTATCATAGCTACCTGATGTACTTCAAGGTATAACTGTGATCTGTGGCAGATGTGGTTTCGATTCCTCCTCTTTGTGGAGTTTTGGCCATTTCTCCCTCAGAGCAGTATGGCAAAGTTAAATATTTGACTGTGTGCTCTCTGGTATGATATTAATGATTTCTGTGAGTATTATAGCTGTTTAACATAAATGTGCTGTGTGTTAAATACCAACATAACTAGGGATTGAATCAACACATTTGCTGTGTTGATGGGGAATGCTTTCTGTCTTCTGGAGCCCCTGCCAAATATCTCACTAACGCTTTACTCTTGGCTGCTGCTCAACTTCTGGCAACTTGTTTCTCCTGCTACTTAATTACTTCAGATCAAAAAAGGCAATTTATCTGTATTTGTGAGTAGCGTTCAGATTCTGTGTTCAAATTCTGGGTATCACAAGTCACAAAAGCCTTGTAATATGCCTTGGAATGCTTGTTCTTCCACAGACTTAACTTTTTATTTTTTTATATGTATATATGTATCCTTGTTAATTGATGTAATGAGTTAAAAGTTGTCTGGAATTGTGTATAGTTCAGTAGCTCTTGAAGGAGTACCAAGGGTGGTACTTGTATTGCAGACTTGCTTATGGATATATTTTCTCATCCTGAGAGTTTGGACTATGTTAGAATAATACAGACTAGGCTGGGAAGGGGTAGCAATGCTCACAAACGTGTTAAGTTCTCAAAGCAGCGTGTTTGGTAAAATGGATTAATAATAGCCTGCAAAATTTATCAGTTGGTCAGATTGTGTGCTGGCTGACTTAATACGGATATTTGAATTTAAATTATTTATCACCTTGTCTGTGCTTTTCCTGGCTTCTATTTGGAGTTCTGCAGTGTCTACTAAGGACAAAGCGCTCTCCTTGCAGGAGACCTGCCGAGCTTGCGCTGCTGTTGTGGCTTTCCGCTGGTGACATTTGCAGCTGCTAAATATTCACTTTTTTCTGTCAATGCCTCCTATAACACCGTGAGACTCCCTGGCAAGCAAGTGCGCGTTAGCAAGTATAACTGCGTTCTGGGCAGTGGCACTAGAGGTGTGTAATTGTCACATAAAATACTTAACAGCATTTCTTAAGCCAAATGATTCTGAATTAGTGTTTCACAGTATATTTTGTTCATCTTTTATCCCTGTAACTACTAAAACTATTTGGAGGTCTGGATTCGTGTGCAACCCCTCCTTAAAAGTTAAGTGGTGTTTCAGTACTGTGTTACATTAAACCGTGATTATGTTTGGAAGTAGGAACCTCCAAACCTTTTAGCATTGCAAATCAAACATTTGCCAGTTTACAGAAAAGCAGTTATGGAATTAAATTTTGTATCACTGATGGCCAAAGGATTTTTTTTTTTTTTTTAATGAAACAGTGATAAACTTTGATAGCTTCTTGAGTTTCCTGAGCACTGCTGTGTCTGCGCACTTGGAAGTGCGTCAAGTTTTGCTAATAACTTTCCTGCCTGTCGCTGGGCACATAAATCTTACATTCTCCATGCTGTAATGCTCGAAAGAAAGCACTTGTATTTAATCTTTTTAAAATATGATTTTATTGAGCTCTTTTAAATGGGCATGTCTTTCTCTGAAAAACTTCTAGTATTATTTGGGGTTATTTAACAGTGAAAAATAAGAAATTTATATGCTTTCATTTTACCTTCTATTAAAAAAAATTCCTATTCCACTGCCACTTTGTCTGCAGGTTTTCATGACCATGGACAGGGACTCGAGCACTCTCACAGCCCGCTGCTGGGGACCGACTGGGGTAGGCCCTGACGTGACCTGTCAGCAGCCACTGTTACGTATCTTGGGCCTGTTGCTATTGACAGTAAATATTCCTGACAACTTCTTGTGGCAGCAGTAATAGCGCTGTCGTCATCTCTGAGAAGTTTCCAAAATATAGTTCTGGATGACCATTCATCTGATCCAAAAATGTCACTGGACAGTTTCTTTCAATGTTAGACCCTCAAAAGAAAAAGACTTTTTTTTCAAAACAATGCAAGTAACACTCTACTTTATCTGGCGTGTGTTTTGTTTTGCTTTGGTTTTGCAGTAGTTGGTATCTTGCTATATTATGGTGTTTTGGTCGGCGAGTGTTTTTTTCCATGCGGTGCACAGAATTGATCTGTTCAGCGTATAGGAAGGTTTTCTGAGCAGCTATTTAAAAACTACAAAGACGCCTATTTCACTGAGAAAACCGACAGTATTTCATGTAGGCTATTGGATGGGTGTTTTCAGTGCCTCCAAAACTGTTCATAGATTTCCTAAAATACAGTGGGGGGGGGGAGGGGGAATCTGCGTGCTGAAATTCCTGAAATCAGGTAGGCAAGAGCAGCGAAGCTGCAAAGTAGCTCTGTTTCAGCTTGCTCTTCCTCGGGAAGTTCGTACTGCACCGGGCGCTGACCATTTGGACTCCAGAAGGCACCGAGGAAGGGTTAAGTGTTGCCTTGATGGTTTACTGTCCGCTTGCACGTTTTAATGTCTCTTCTGCATTGTAATATTGTTAGCTGCAGAGGCTCCTGTTAATACTGTAGTTGCTACTGATAATGTTCAGGAACTATTTTAAAAACATATTGCCGTGCTAAAGGTCTGGCCAGTGCACGGTTCTGTCTGGCGGCGCTTGCTATTAGTCGCGTGGAAGTCGGAGGTGTGCTGTCCTGGGGCTGGTGCGTGCTGCCGGCTGTAGAGCCTCGCGCCCTTCTCAGAGCCCGCCTGCGCGCTTGGCTTTGCAGCGCCCCGCGTCAGGAGGGCTCGGAGGGAGGTCTCTGCCTGCGAGCGGGCGGCTGCGGGGCTCGAGCCCGGAGGCACCTGGGAGAGGCTCTGTGCGGAGCGGCGGTGGCAGACGGGGCTTGGCGCCGAAAATGTTGGTGGGTGAGCAGGTGGTGCAGGTGAGGCTGGGGGGGAACACGGTCAAGGGCAATAGCCTCTGTAGTATGAGTCAGACACTTGTGGAAAATGCGCTGCTTTCTCGTTTCAGGTGTTTCAACAAACTTAGTTTTTCAGCTATATATATAAAAATAAATGAATTAGTCGAGTCATACAGAATACCTTCATTACATTGGGACCTTATGGAGTAATGCTGCGTGACTTGCATTAGCCTTAACCCACACTTGGTGACGTTGTTTGCTGTGGCGTGTGCCTTCCCTAATGCGTGTGAGAACATCGGTATAATAGTTTGTAACCCCCCCCCCACAAGAAATTTGATTTAATATTATGTTATTTTCAACCTTACGTTTCTATTGAGCTGGTTAGGGTGCGGCCACGAGGAATTGAGTTTGGATTTTCATGTGCTTCCCGTATTTTCCTGAAGCTTTGTGGGACACCGTTGTGTCACGCTCGCTCTTTCACAGCGTTTCCCACCTAGGAGTTTCTCGCTTAGCCCACGGAAGCTCTGGTTTTAGTTGTACCAGGCTCTTGCCAGTCAGCAATTCGTGACCCTGTCTTTTAGTCTATATCTTCCAGTTGCCCAACTGGTTCTCCAGGGGCATTCAGGTGAACTAAAAGATTTTTGTTTATAGCTGTGACTGTCACTTCCTTGGTACTTTTTGGTGCAGGATCTACCACATACTAAGATGATGATATAATTTCTGATATTCTCTAGAAAATTGGGAACTTAGAGAGGAAGAGTTAGTGTGGCAGCAGCTTGCAAGAAAAATAGGGTTTTTTTTCTATTGTAAATGAAACTTACAGAAAAAACAGATTTATCCCCCCCCCCCTTCTGTTACATTTAAGTGCTGTACACACAGATTCCTACTTTCCTGATCCATGTCAGCATTCATTCTGGTACTTATTTTCACAAAATAGTTTTTCAGAGACAAAATTTTAAAATCATGAACATGGGTAATCAGGAATGCTTAAAAAAAACAAAAGTTGGGGGTTTTCTGAAGGTTTTCATTGTCTGGTTTGTGTGCATCACTTTAAAGCTCCGCACCCACAGTTATACCTTTCCGCCCGGGAGCTAGCTCTGGTTGTGTCCTTCTGCCGCTCTCCAGGTTCTTGTGTCCACTAACCTGGAGAATTTGGTGCTTTCAGTTAACTTGGTCATCTCAGACGCTTCCTCGCTTCAGACTGTCGTTTCCTGGATCTCCCATGAGAACTTAAATACACGTGTGTGCGTGTGTGGGGTTTTTTTTTTTCTTCTGTTCATCTGATATTGAAGGAGCATAAAGCAAGTGTCTATGTGCCGTGATGATAAGTGTAGCTATTTCATCCTTGAGCTGCTTTAGCTCTCTTGGGTGAATGTCATCCACTCTTGGTGGCTTGTCAATGTTTGCGTTGTCCATCAGCTCTGGAAGCGATCGTCTAATGCAGCCTCCACGAGGGTGGCTCTCACAGGGAGAACATCTTTAAACTCCTCCATGGTGAACATGAAAATGCAAAAAAATACCTTTGTATTTCTGCTGTGACCTTTGTTTCAGCACTTTTTTTATGCATCTGTTTGTTTACTTATTCATTTTAGTGTCACAGATCCTGACAGGCTACCTACTCCTCATGTCCCTTGAAATGGGATTTAATAGTAGTTTTTAATGTGTTTTTTCCACACTTTCTGAAATTATTTATGAGGCTATTGAATTGTATTTTTTTAACTTTGTTTTTTACTTATCATTGAGCCTCATTTGGACAACTGCAAAATTCTTTTAATACTCTCTCTAATACACTGTTTAACCATCTCCTTCCCTTGCGCCCTGGTTCTTAAGTCCTCTTTGTGATTTCTGTGTTTACTCTACGCCGAACATATGATGTGTTTAATCTCCTTATTCCCACAGACGTTTCAGTCCTGGTGACTCCTTTGAAGTTTCCCCTCTCTTATCTAAGTGCCTCCCCGATTCTTTCCTTTTTGTTGCTCCTCAGGATATTGTGCTCACTCTTATATTCTGGGTTTCTGACAGTAGTATTTTGACCTGGATTCTGCGTGCTGCTCCGGATGGAGAGGTCTCCCCTTTTTTAGCAGCAGGACTACCTGTTCCGGGAAGCAGGTGCTCCTGGTGCTCCAGTAGTTTGGCTTGGCATCGTATGACACTTGCTGGATAGCAGGAAACTCCCATTATTACTGTGTTTGCCCTTGCAACCTGTGTGAGTGCCTTCAGCATGATCACTCAACATCTGCACGCTTAAATGCTGCAGAACTTGCTTTATTTTCTCTGTGTGTGTGTTTCTTAGTGGTTTCGTTGTCTGTTTTTGCATGTACATGCATCCTAATAACCAGTGAACCTCCAATTCTGTAAGCTCTCTTTTCTTAAAGGAGATGGATTTTCTTCATTAGAAAGACTTTAAATTTCCTTTTTTTTAAATTTCCTTTTTTTTTTTTCCACTTCCTGGAAAGTGACTGGATAAAAGTGGCAAACTTGTTCCACCTCTGCGTTTTTGCAGATCGTAGGTGCTCGATTTGGGTACGAGGGTTTTCAATACCCACTCTTCAAAGTTAGTCTAGGATATAAAAGTGAAGTTGTGTAGTTTCTTATTTGTATCTTTTCTAGTAAAGATTTGCAGGTTGTTTTACCTCCTAGTCTGTCTTTGAAAAATCCTGCTGAAGGCAGCGGTTTTGCAGTCCTCTAGCTGGCATGGTCAGCCAGCCGGTCAGTAATCCTGTGGCTGTGTACAACCGAAGGGCCTTCGCACTCCGTAGTACTGGAGGAGGTTTCATTTTGAGTTTCTGGTTTGGTAGCAGCAAAAACATGCTTTCTGAACCTAGCAACTCTAGCATGAGAGATGTGGGGGGGTTTAAGCCAAGTGAAATGGGCTACTTTTTGTTCTTGTCTTTAAAGTAGTCTTAACATATTAATATGAGATAATAGTATGACAAAACTGAAGTGCAAAGGAGGTTGCAAAGATGTGAGAAGGGTAGAACAGCAGCATATCTGAAGTAAAGCATGAGAAAAATTATATCTGAAATTCAAGAGAAGAATCAGTGCTCAAAAGAGGGAAATTTGAGAAGAAAAAGAATTTACTTACTTTATCCCCCCCTTCTACTAAATACTTTTAAATTCCTTTTTTTCAAATAAGTTTGGTGTAAGGTTCACTGTAGTCATTGATTGAAATTTATACGCTGCCCTAACTTTACTCTTGGTTTAGTGTCCTCAAATACTGTACAGAAACACTTCTGGCTGTTAAAGGCACTGCAGTGATAAGTGGAGTAGCATCTGTAACACGTGGAGAAACAGGATAGAGAAGAAATATCAGAGATTTCTATATGAATTATGACCTGGGGCAGGAAGAGAGCTGATGCAGTGGAATAGCTGAATGCAATTCAGTGCACTGCTGTGGAAGTGTCTTCCTGGTTAGCACAATGTATTTTTCTAGACAATATTGTATTCAACTTCCAAAAGACAGGAATGTATTGCAAAATTGAGACAATTACCAAATAAGTTTTAAAAGCTAAATGTAAACGACAAAATGCAGAGGAAAAACTGTTTCACCTATGTTTTTTTTCCTATGTGAGTTTTCTCCAATTTGAGTTGCATTGTTAGTAAAACAGCTATACTGCAAAAGTTTATAATACATAAATTACTAACTTTTGCATCTGAAAGAGCGTTACTACACAAGAAAAAGATTTTTCCATCTCTGCAGTCAAACAATCATTGAAAGCTATTTTCTCAGCCCTTGGGTGGGGGGAAGGTTTTATTCTTTTGTTTTTTTGTTTATTGCTGCCAATGCTGTTCTTAAAATCAGAACAAAACTCAACTATTGTAACCAATGTACTGTGATTTCTTTCCAGGTTTCACTAAATGGTACACAGTTCACAGACAGTTCTGTTGGATCAGAGTTCACAGGTGTTTCTCAGGTATGTGCAGCCAAGTTTAGTAGGTATATGTGGCAGCTGAATCCATCAGTAATAGATTCAGGACTTAAGCATCCAATGTACAGAGGAAAACTTTAATCTATGTTCTTGAGTTTAGGACTTGTCTAACTGAAGTCAATGATAAAGCTTCTGATAACTTCAGTGCTTTAAAAAGCACTGAAATTTAGTATTTCTGAAGTAAAACTTTATTGATCTAATAAGCTTGAAGTTGGACACTGATAGAAAAAAAAGCTTTGTAATTACTTTCAGATGAAATTATTTAACTTTTTTCAAACACTGGTAATAAAAATATTCTTGGAGATGAATCTAAATACATATTAGAGATGATGTTATTTCTCTTCTGACTTGCCCTACTTGCAAGTTTCATTCATGAATGTTATATCTGAACGTGTTTCAGAGAGCGAGATTGGATGTTTTCTTGCTGAGATCCATTGCAGCTTTTTGAAGCTTGACTAGTAGAAAAAAAATCTTGCTTTTATCCAAATGTGCACTTTGCTCTGAGTATACACTCAAATATAAATATATGTGACCTAAATCCAAGCTCACTTAATCCAGGAAGAGGTTACGACTGTTTGAAATGTTTGCATGAATTCATAATCTCAAAAATAAGTAAAGAAAGAAACTGCCATTTCTAGTCTCATTTTAGTACGACAAAGCTGTAACAGGAATCTGCCATGCTTGTGGTTTCCACTTTATCAAGGTTCTAGATATCAATTTTGTTAGAAATACAAAACCATTTAAAAGCAACGATTGCATGTATGATCACTTCGCTTTTCTTTCTTAGCAGTGGACTTTTGCCTTAATTTAGGAACCAAACACTTTATTTGAACTTTCTGGGCTAAGGGGATGAGCATCCATGGCCTCCTGCTGTGAAGAATTTAACTATTTTGAGGTTTGCGTACAGGATGTTAGACTGATTAAGGGAAAGCCAGTAGCTCTACCTTCATCACACCTGAGATTCTGCCGTACAAGAAGCTTTGTTCCATTGTCTGTAACTTTGCCCAGCTCTTGCAAAGTTGGGTTCTGTTTGGTTGTTGTGCTTGACGTGTTTTTGAGCATCAGGCTCAGTGAGTGGTCAGCATTTCCTGGCCGAACCATGATTTCATGCACAGTAGCATCTTGGAAGAGAAAGTAAGTTTTTTAAACTCCCTCTGCACCATAAGTAACCAAGTCTACTTTATTCAGTAGCTGACAGTGGATTTTAAGAGCCTTATTGAATTTTTTTTTAATTAAAAGTAAGTTATCTTTTATTTTGTAACGAGCTTAGTTGAAAGCGTCTTTCTTTCAGCAGATATTGAAAAGGAAGGTGAGATAACTGAGCAGCCAATAGTTTCCTTTTTATTTCTGAGAATGACAACAGTAAAAGGAGCTGTACTTTCCCTTTGTGTATTTTATTTATTAGATTTCTACATCTAGGATAAGTTATTTCTGAGGGAAAGTCCATGCTCCCACAAATGTTACTTTTTAAGATGGAATCTGTAGTTATTCATAATAGCAGTGGTTCTGCCAGGCTGATATTAGGCTATTCTGCTTGATCTTGGGCATTCCAGATATTCACCATTTAATGAGGGCTGTTAAATGTTTCCAAAAAAAATTGACAATAAGCTTTTCTGGTACATAGTCTGTAAATAACCAGGTATCTATCCAAACATTTTGTTTCTAGACACCGTTTACCTTTGGCTTGGGCCAGAGGGCCCCATATACAACTGGCGAGCACTGTCTTCTTTGTAGAAGCGAACGAAAAGATACTTCGCTTTCAGAGAGCGGGATAAAGAATTCTAGCAAAACAGCACTTTCCACATCTCCAAAAGCAAACAATATGCTGCATCTTCCACTGTGGGTGTGTCCAGACTGTCGACGAACAGTCGAAAAGGAGGAGAGGCATGCTACAATAGAGCAATCGCTGGTGGTGAGTTGAAGGGCCTGAATTCAGTAACCTAAGATGATGTGTTATAATGGGCTGGATGCTACTCGGTGCTTTGGAACCGCTTAGATTGTAAGTGCTTAGAAGGTATTTTAGGGGATTTGGAGATTTGTTTTTTCTACTTTCACTAAAGCTACTCTGATCGCTGTATTTTTTCCTATTCTGTATCTGCTGATACATACTTCTTCCCCACTTTGTGCTCTGTGAGGTAAAGTATGTGAATTTTCCTTTTTTTTTTAGCGTTGTTATTAGATCACTGTACTCACACTGCTGTCTTCCTTTATGTCTATGTTTTGTCTGTTCTGTCCTAAGTTTTTTTTTTTTTTAAAGAAGCAAAACTTTTGCACAGCATGCTTGTAACAATTGCTTATTCCTTTTTGTAGCACTACAAGCACTGGTTTAACACATGGTGATAGTATTTCAAGTTTTGACTTTTTAAATAAATATTGAAATATATTTTTAAATGAGAATTGAGCTTCACTTAAGAGTTTCGCCCTTTGTAAGAGCAAATTACAAAACGTTCAATGAAGGGTCCTGTAAAACCCCATATGAAGTAAATGGAATGCTTAGTGCCGTCATACGGAACCAAATCTTCACAACTGATCTAGGAAACCACACAATTTCAATAGTTAGAGGCGTTATACATTCCAGCTGACGTGTCTCTGCACAGAGCTAAGAGACTGCACGTGCCCATAGGCACATACAGATTTCCCTTCCGT
Source organism: Dromaius novaehollandiae (assembly GCF_036370855.1). NCBI lineage: Eukaryota > Metazoa > Chordata > Aves > Casuariiformes > Dromaiidae > Dromaius > Dromaius novaehollandiae. The sequence continues at coordinate 78,208,666 of NC_088101.1, read as the reverse complement.
AAACAGTTCCATCTGAAGGATTGTGTTTGTATAGAGTATGTTGTTAAACTTGTGTTAACAGCATGATTTATGTAGTTTTTAGGAAGATTTAAGAATATTTCGCTTATAGTTATCATAGCAAGGATATCACTAAACAGTAGTTATTAATAAAGGCTAGTAAAATTAATCTGAAGGGGTTACATCTAAAGGGTTTATATTGGTAACCTGATATTAGACGCACCCTAGAGATTTCCAAGAACAGCACAACTGTCCAAGAACAAAGGTGCAGCATTGTTCAGTTGAGTCAAAAGTTTGGAAAGCTTTAAGCGCAGGTTTAGTGAATTAATAGAATGAAAAAGTCAAGTGCAAGAAAGGCACAACTTGCTTTCAGTTTCTTAGATGTCTTGTTAAGTTATTGATACTCCAGATAAAATCAAAATATGACTATTTTTGATTTTTTTTCTTTTTTTCAAGAGAAATTTTTAAAAGCAAATGGTAAAAGGATTCTCTAAGTTGGGGAGCTTAATTTAAAAAAGCAAGAATTACGTTGCTAGACAAATCAGAAAAACCAGCTGGGAAAAAAACAAAATGAGCTCAAAAATCAGTCACTGCGAGCCTGAGTGTAGGCGGCTTGCTGCAGATGCTCCCATGACAAGGCTGCTGTTGCTCTCATTACGTAGCTGTGCTGACACTCGCTTTGCCTCAGCGCCAGCCCCAGCAGCTGCTCCTGCTGCTGGTGGAGGATGTGTGCTGGCCTGGTTCAGCCATGTCTGCATCCTGCTCCAGAGTCAGGAGCGCAGAATAAAAAACTCAGTCCTGCAGCTATTGTGGACAGGTCCCAGCCTGACATCCCAGAAAGCTGGTGGCCACCTGGGGAGGGTGCAGGGTGCTGGGAGCAGAGCTCAGGGGAGGAAGAGCACCACAAGAGCAAAATACCAGCAGCTTTCAGGGAGAGGTGTGTGTCATCTAGTACTGAGCACCACTGTACACAGGAGAAAGCATCAGTTCCCAAGAACAGCAGCTTTCTAACAGCCATTACTATTTTGGAAGATAACTCTTCAGGAAGAGTTTCCTCTTTGTGCCTGGTTGAGCGTCATCCCAAAATATATCTAGCACTAAGAATCACCATGTTAATATTTGCCTACTTATAGATGTTTCATGCTTATACCTTACAAACCAAAGTTGCTGCCTCTGCTTTTCCTCTCAGAGCCAAGATTTTCTTTTGCACATGCCTCTCGGTAACAGTGGATCACAGCAGGAATCTGTAGGAGGAGGAAGAATAACTGTTGGTGCACAGACTGTGCCTGCTGCAGATCTTAGCAATTCCTCTCCTTCAGACATAGCTTGCAACTGTGAGGCCTGTAATGAGCGCAGGTAAGAATTGAATTCAAACTCTGTAGCTTGATGCTGGCAGACAAATTGCCAATAGTATTGTAGCTCGTTTGTTAGCTTGTGCTTAAGCTACTTAAAAAGGGCTATTTAAGAATAATAGGAATGAGTGCACCTATGTGGTGTACAAACTGAGAGTAATCTTTGTCATTGTTTGCAGAGAAATTTCAGCAGAGACTGAACGTGAATCTCAGCAGCTTCAAAATTACTGGTCAGAAGTAAGATATATGGTTCGGTGTATATATCGCCAAGCTGGGACCCCTTTGGCAGATGACCAAGACCAATCTTTGGTACCAGATAAAGAAGGAATGAAAGAGCTGGTGGATAGGTATAGCACTTTGAAAAATATTTACTAATTGCTAAGAGGACTTTTTTAATGAGTTTTAAATAATTTGGATTATTGCTTTCTGTAATAGAATGTTTTTTAATATGTCTAATCTGTAAGCCTGCTTGCTTAAAATGATTGCTTCTCCACTAAAATGAAGAGAGAGAGAACAGTCAACTGTGTTTCATGCAGGATTTTTAAGCACTAGTTTGAATGCGTGGGAAATCATTAGTTCACGTGCTAGTTGCAGTAAGGATATTAGTGCACAATTGTGGGTGTGTCCCAAAATCTTATTCTACAAAAGACTTTGAAGATTATTATTAATTATGTCACACAGTTTAACTTAAATTTCCACGCATGTTGAACTAACTTAGGTTATAATAATGCTTGAATATTAAAGTAGCTGTAACAACTAGAAGAGACTTCTCTTCAAAAGAAGAAATTAATATTGGCCATTGATCATTAGAGGAGGCAGATTTTGAGAGAACTTCGTTCCCATTTCAAAACTGAAATGTTTGCTGTTCTAGGTGTGAAGTCAGTAAAGATGATCTGTTTCAGGACATTCTCAGTTGTTTTGGTTTTTTCCTTTTGAGACTAGTATGGCTGCCTTTAAACTGCTTCAGTATATTGGATGTCCATCTCAGTTTCTCCCTACGTGAAACTGTGGCCAAAGAATAGTGTCTCTCACTGGTTTTGTAAATACTTAATATACTGGGGTCTGACTAGCCTGAACAATTAATTCTTATGTGGAGATTTTCTAGTTGAAACTAAACTCTGGCAAGATGGAAAAACTTTTGAAAGATTATCATACTCTAATATTGCTCCTTGTATGACTATGCTTCCGAATCAGCCTTAATAGATAATTAAATAATCTAATTGTGCCTCTCTCTTATATTATAAAAGACTGAGTACTTGGTTTTGAACACGAGTTGTGTAAATGTAGAGTAACAAAGTATGCCTCCATATTAGTCACACTCTGTTTATATAAAATTAGGTGATCAAAACATGCAATATATGTTTTGAAATAAAAGATTCCTAAATGGAGCATAAATGTGTAGGTAATTACAGCCAAATCACAGATAAAATGATTGTTTTTGTACAGTTTCTCTTTCATGAAAAAACTTGAAAATTCAAACTCCTACTATGTACCTTTGTCATGTACTTCGAAGCTTTGATTTCCCTAGAACTGTTTCACTGCTGAGAGACTTTATTAAAATACAAAGGCAGAAACAGGGTCTCAAAAAGAAGGAAGCCTTGAATGTCAATATGATGATTTTGCACTTTTGTTGAGTTCCTTTTTGTCTCCAAAAGATGAGATAAAATTAAGATACTGGGTTTCTGCAAACTGTGCAGATACCTGAGAGTCCAGTCAGTGGTGTTAATGTCATGCCAAAAAACCTAATAGAATTAGTCAGTGTAAGTATTGAAGGTTTATTTCGTCATCTGACTTTTTTAAACAACAAACTTGCAGGTAGTAACATGCCAGAGTTCATGCTGTGGCCAGGTAAATCTAGTTTTAAAAGGCAGAAATTCTTTATTCCTCATTCCACGCTCGGCTCTGCTAGGTATAGCTAGCAAGAAACAGTCTGGTCTGCTCTCTTGTAAATAGGTAGTGGTGCCAAGTGTTGTCCCTGTTGTGTACTGGAGCACTTCCTGACAGTCTGACAGTACTCCTGTACTCCTGTCTTACGAGTAAGGAGGGAAGAGCAGGAACTAGATAGCAGCAGACTTCAGTTCATCTATCTCCCAAGTACTTAGCCCTTTCTTCTTCCCCACCTCCCTGGGCTCCCAGATCCTGCAGTAACAGTTTCCCTCTGAAGTGCATCAAAGCAGCTGTCATGTTCAGTGACTTGTCCTAAGTATTGCTTCAATAGGAGGTACTGATGGTGGCCAGCTGAAATCCTGTTCCTCCTTTTGACCTAGGTGCCCTCTGCCCACTGAAGATTAAGGGCTGTGAAATCCTTTTGAGGGTCAGTCATTGAACCTTCCTGTTAAATAACTGAGTGCTCTCTCTTAAAGTATGGCTGGAGATGAGTGGTGGTAGTGATGCTGCCTGTCTTATGGGAGCCTAGCACAGAAGACCTGGTGCTAAAGCTACACAGGAGCTCATTCCACAGTTGAAAAAGTAGGGAATGGGACTGTCTTCTCTCAGATTTAATGTAGTCTGTAAACCCTAGCCATTATTTCTCTGTAATAATAATAATGCTGACTGCTAAATATTTTTAGGAGAATAAAAATTGTGTTGATTACATGCATTTTTTTTTTGTCACAAATATTCTAATACTACAGGCTTTGTGAAAGAGATCCATATCAGCTTTACCAACGGTTGGAGCAGCAAGCTAGAGAATATGTACTTGAAATGAAGGTTCGTCTCCTCAGACACTTGTCCCTGGGATCTAAAGTCGCCTCAACGTTAGCAATACAAGGGCCACCCCAGGCACATCAGTTCATCTCACTCCTACTTGAGGAATACAGTGCACTCTGCCAGGCAGCATGCACAATCAGCGCCTTTCTTGTTACTCTGGTAAGATTAAAAACAAACAAACAAAATGCTATATGCTTTTAATCTGTGTGGGTAATGCAGGCAGGGCTGTGCTGGATTATTTCAGAAGTCTTCAGTAATTCGGAAAGTGTACTTTTTCTTTTTTTCTTCTGTGTGCGTGCCCAGAGACAGGGATGTGCTGAAAATTCAAATGAACCTAGATTTCTAAAGAATGAAAGTTAGGCATCACTTACAGTGAATTGATGGAATTACCTATTGTTTGTAAAGAAAAAGGTGGGATACTGTTTGTGGTACTTATTCTGAAACAAGTCTTTAAACAAATCTACAAAATTTTAGGTAGAAAAATCTAACAAATTTTAGTTTCTTAAGAATGGGTGAAACATTTCTGTGTTTACTTGCAGTGGTCTCTCAAAAACCATGCTTAAATGGCATAGAAACTTCACTGTGTAGCACTAGCTCAGAAATTATTTCAATGTTCTGTTTCATTTTTCTTTTCCCTTATAAACAAGTGTGGTTTCTTGAAAACATGTCTCTTGCCTAGGAATTAATCTGCTGTTATTTATTATTTCTGAAATTTTTGCTCTATTATCAACTCATTGTGTTATTAAACCTGGGATTATGTTGTCAGGGAGAGAATGAGCAATAAAAATATCTGTCCTTGAGGAAGTGTCCATCATCAACAAGTTACATGGTAAACAAATTTACAGCAAAATGAACTTTATTTGTGGAGATTTACCTCTTTTGTTAAGAAGTACATCTTTTCTTGTGCAAACTCTGCACAAGCATAAAAGAAATTTGGGTAGACAGGTACACTTGTTTTTACTGTTGGTTGGCTAGAAGTGACTACTTATATAGATACCTAAAAAAGGGAAAGAACGGGTGGGAACAAGATGATGGCCATGGGTAGGAAGGGAAGCCAGGCCCCACTGCTGGGGTGGAGGTGTCAGGAAAATTAAATTGTCAAGCCAGGAAGCTGTTTCTATCAAGATACTCAGGCTTTTCCTCTATGGTCGTTGAACCTCTTTGCTGGTCCATATAGTCTTTCCCAGCCTCATCGCTTAGATTCAGACAAGTGGTCGCTCCCATCTCCAGTTCATTGACTGCTTTTAGTAGTCATCAAGTCTATGACAGAGTGCTTGAGAGAGGATGGCTCTTACAGCCAAACTGCACTGGTGCTTATAAATGTATTCAGCTCCATAGCTGACAGATTCTTGTACGAAAGTTATCTTTCGCACAGTAGATCCACTAATAATGAGTCCAGAAATACATGTTTGATCAGAAGCATAATGTTTGAATGTCACATTTTTCCCCCCCACCTTTTTTCTCATGGTTATTCTTAGGAACTAGTAATTGTGAAATTTTTGCATGTATAAGAAATCAAGATAATGGCCATGCTGAGACAAAAAAAATGCTTGAACTCCCCAACCTACCTTCTTTTCTGACAAAATTCAGAGTAAAATACAAATCCTTTTCTCTTTTAGGAGAAAAAAAAAGAAAAAAAACCTTTTCCTTCAGTAGCCCTGTACTGAAACAAGTTACTTTTTTCTAATAAGCTGCGACATTCAGAAACTGAATTGTGAGGAGAATTAGAAATGTAAGATACTGTCTCTTGGCATACATTTCTTAGATCACTATATAACCTTTATATTAAATAGACCAGTATGTCGCACAAATTTTAGCACAGGTAGTAGGCTCAATAGCTTTTTCAGTGTGCGTGGATGGTTTTTTGTCAAGATACTAGTGCACTATGGAAGAGAGAAGACTTCCAGTTAAAGTACACGAAAGGGAACCGAAATCTTTAAACTTTTTTTTCTGCTTCCCTGCGGCCTTCCTTTGAAGGGTCAAAGCTTTGTGCTTAGCCTGCTGTACGATGGCATAAAATGCCTTGAACCTCCAAGTGAACTTGTGGTCCAAGTGAAATTATGACTGATTATCTTCCTTTCAGAGGAATCCAGCTAATTGGAGAGGTTCAAGAGCAAGAACTAAAGCCTTTTTTGCCCCATCAGGGCATGAGACACCACACTGAGATCAAGCTGGAAGGACAGTGGTCAGTACACAAAAGCCCTGGAACATGCAGGAGAGAGGTCTGGAAGGGAAAACTTTCCTAGTGTTTCTTTGAGAAATATCTTGCTCTGCATACTCAGAAATGCAAGATTTTCTAGATACATGTTGACAGTTCACAACATAATATGGAATTTCTTAGGAAAGCCACTTTTTTCAGGCTGAACACTTGGAAAAATATTAGCAACTAATAGAAGCTGTGTGAATACTTGGAAGACACAGTTTTCAAAGGAGTACGTAGTGAAATGAACAAAACATTCAAACAGTTTTTCTTGCACAAATCCTGTTTGAATTTAAAAAAAAACCTTAAGATGCTACTTTTCTTAATGTTGATAATTTAATGTTTAGATCTGATATATATGTATATATTTTTAACCCAGAATGCTTAGCTTAGAAAATAAGTATTCTTCTGTTTCTGGCCACTCAGTGTTGTAGTGCTTAGGGCTCACTTGCTGATCTGAAAGCCAGAATGCCTGCAGTTAATTTTGTTCTGTGTGGGAATCTTGGTATAAAAAAACATGTCTAGTAGTGTCTATATGTGGGAAAAACTTACTGACTTGAAAAATTAGATGCTGTATTTCTCTGTGTGTTTCTGATGTTTAATAATATAAGATTTAGGTTTTAGACCTTGAAATCAAATATAGTTGAGTAGTAAATTACCTCAGTTAAAACATTCTGCTTATTAGAGAGATGAGCAGCCATGATTGGCTCTTGGCTATTTGGAAAACCTGTATTTTTGAAGCAGCTGTGTCTGGAGAGACAACTCATTTCATTTATATTAACTTTCAGTAAAGGTCATAGCTTGCTATCATACAGGTACCGGTTGCTAGATAATGGCAAAGAACTGAACAGTAATCAGGGACAGATATAACAGCTGTTTCACACGAAAACCTAAGAATAAACTGGTTCGGATCATAACCTACATCTTTCAGAACAGAAATGAATAAAAATTTGTGAAAACCGTTCAACAATGTACTTCCCCCCCCCCCCTTAATCCATGAAAATTTAGAAAAATAAGGAATGAAGCAACAGTTATTTATGTCATTAAAGAACTGTTTCAGGACATTAAAAATGGTTAAGATTGGAGTTGGGTAATTTGGTGGGTTTAATAGAAACTAGCTAAAATTTTTCTATTTTCAGACAGTTCTTTATATTTCTCTGAATCTAACTTATCCCTGTGGGGTTTTTTAAATAGGAAAATGAACATTTGAAGAAATTTCAGGTGACATGGGAATTGCACAATAAACATCTGTTTGAAAATCTGGTATTTTCTGAGCCGCTTCTGCAGAATAGCTTGCCAACGCTGGTGTCACAGCTAAGGTAAAGAGCTAAACTTTTTTTTCCCTCGTAATTTAAAGGAGAAATCAAACCCCATGTTTGCAACTAGAACTTAACAAAAAAAAAAAAAAAAAAACACCACCTCTGCTGCTTTTCCAATTTAATAGGTAAAAGTCTCATTGATCTGCTTTAAGAATGGTGCTGTTGGTTGTGCAGGCTGCTGTCATAACTAACTTGTCAGAAGAATTACTACCCTGATCCACTTGCCTGTACGTCGCCTAGTAAGATGACAGCGTCATATGAAAATGCTGATGGCATGACTTTGGGTAGTGCTGTCTTCATTTCTTCATCAGGCATTGGTACTTTTCACACTTATGAAAGCAAGTTAAAGCCTTGGTGTCTACCCACAGTCCATGAAGAACTTAGTTTGGAGTTTTGAGCAATGTAGTCGTTGGTAAAACCAAAATCCCTTGCTATGCAGTTGTAGTGCTGATGCCCTGTTGCACTTCCTGGGGCTTTAAAATGTTACATTATGTTAAATGTTATGTTTTGTTAGCAAGCTTGTTGTGCTTGCAATTTGTGTACCTCCAAAGTGCTGTTTTTTTAGGGAAGAGGTTTTAGTTCCTAGAAATTTTGTTCTCTTATTCGTTTCAAAGCACAAGCGCAAATGGCTCCTGTTGACCTCTGAAACTTGTTTGTGATGAAGATGATTGTTCTCTGTACGTGTGTCTTGAAGGGAGTGTCTTGGGCATCTCTCCATGCTACAAGAACAGCTTGATGAAGTGCCTTCGTTACAAGCGATGTTGCTCACAGAGAATAATGAAATGTCTGCTGAATTATCCTTCTGCTGGCGGTTATTAGAAAGGAAGACAAGAAAGCTTAGTTGTTACTGGGTTGAGCTCAGCAGGGAGGCTAAGGTCCCTCAGAATAACTTGTCTAATTGGCTTGCTTGAAACTGGGTAGGCACTGAGCTTTTTTTTCAGGCTGGTAATTCTGTTGTTATATTCAATAGCATGTTATTTAGTAGCATGCTTCCTCTGTCATCTGCTTGACCTCCCAGTACTATTGTCAGTGATGCTTTATCCCTAAGTCACCTGTGTGTTTTCTGACAAGGCTTCTCTGGAGATTGCCTCTCTTACTCCAGCAGTCCTCGTAATATCAAGAATGTTTATCACCTTCCTCTGCTGAGATGACAATGCTTTTTTGTGAAGCTTATGATCATTCCTTAACAAAAGTACTGGATTATTTTCCTATACCTGTTGTTCTTGACTGCTACTGGAATTAAAATCTGAGCAACAGAAGGAAATTCTCTCCAAAGCTTCGTTGTGTTGAGAGCTATCTTCAAGGCTTAAATATGGTGAAGCCAGAATCTCTTCCTGAAGGAATTTCTCTTCCAAAACATCCATGGTCTCCAGATAGCTTTAGGGGCTTTTCTCTTAAGATATTTGTGGCTTTTCCACGTCTGATTCACATGAGCATTTTTGGAAGGAGAGGTTTGGCACAAGCTTCTTGTTCCAGGGTTTCTAGAGCACGTGTACCTTTTTCTTGGAGAAGCAAAGAATATTCCTCTTGCTCTTCATGGAACCACAGACTTTCTCCTATGAGTTCTCTGAGTCTTGAAGTAACAGAAGTAGGTAGCCTTTCCTAAGCGTTTTTCTGGAGGATAATCTGCCTTCCCTTAGGGATTGGTACCATGTGGAGTGGAGGAACATTTTATCAGAGATGCGTCACATGGAGAAGCAAAAGGATCACCATAGTCCTCTGATCATGCAGTCATGAGTAGCAGATGGGGAATGACTTTTTACACTATCTACTACTGATTTGGGGCCTTTCAGGACCATTCTTTAAAGGAGTGCTGTACACTTTGCAGATACCACTGTGCAAGAGTACGCTTTTCTTCACTATGTTTTTTAAAAGGAACATTCTTGAGACTGCCAAGGACGTGTGAGAAGCTCAGCCATCTCTGAGAGCGAAGATTTCACTTACTCAGTGCATCTCGGTGATTGCTCAGTGGTTGATCTCTAATGGATGAATGTACATTAATGTTTGCTATAAATGTTATGGCTGAATATATTTGTTTATATGTTGGTGGTGTATCGATTTCTGACAGTACTGAGATTTCTTTGTCTGGATTACTGGACTCTTGTCTCTAGGTGTTGTATCTGTTAATGCTCAAAGAACAAAGTCTTGCTGTTCTGCTAGCTGGCAGATGAGTAGAAAGCTTTGCTGGTTAGGAGTGGGCAGTAAAACAAATTTTTTCAGCTGTTGGAAAAATATCCTAAAGCTCAGACATTAAGAATAATAAGCTTCAGAAGGTCTATTTAGCATAATACAATCACAAGCAATATTCATGTTTTAATTGTTTCTGTAGTCATTAAGAGATTCTCCTGTCTGAAATTTTCAGAAATAAAAGAACCGTTTGAGGTTTTTGTTAAAGCTCAGACCACTGATGGAAAAACTCTCTTTAGAGGTATATGGTCCATTTTAACTCCAGAACAGTAGGACTGTAGTTTTTGAAGGATTCATGAAGATAATCTGTTGCATCTATACTTGTTTTTCTCAAACAAGATGGTGTTCTTGACTACTGTTCCACGTGTCAGTTCTAAGAGTAAGCACCTGTTTTTCTTGTTTTTTTTGTATTGTTTTAAGAGTAGTTCTTTTTAAAGAAAAGCTTGCATACATTATGGAAGGTGTTACCAGAGTTGCATGTCAAAAGCGCATTGGCCTCGTTGTTTTCTCTTCCTGAAGAAGAAATATGGGATGGTGTTGATGTGGTGTCTTGGCTTCACTTGAATTTTGGGTTCTCACCCTTTTTCTCATCCCTTATTTAAATTACTAAACCTTTTGTGCTTCTCTGGCTTTTTCAAAATACACACTTGTGATCTAGGAACAGAAATTGACAGTGTTTGCACGAGTAGGGAGGAAGCATTGGGAAAAACTGATTCCTGAAGTCACCCTATCTTTTTTTTTTAAGTACTTTTTGTGCTCTACCAAATATGGACTTCCCAGGATTTTTTAACATGTAGAAAGGTCTATGTAAACATCTGAGGTGGTTGCATTGGACAGTCTGGGCAAAAACAACAAACAAAACAAACCTGAGTTCCTTGGCAAAGTGCTGCTAATGGCTGTAACTTCATCCTCAGCAGGAGTTACCTGTTTGTTCAGCTCTTGGTTCTACTTAACTGTCACGTTAAAAGACAGGACTTGGTGCTTTGCCAGATTGTAGGTAGTACGATGGAGTTCCTGGGCTGGATTAGCATCCTGTTGCAATGGAAATCTATATCTAACCTCCAGCTGAAATGTTGGGCCTGGGCTTTTAGGTAAAGTGTTGGGATGCTTGGATTTTCATTTTGACACTGGCTTTGTCAGTGCTTTGACGGATGGCTCAGCCTCTGTGCCTCGTTTAAGTATTAACCTGTTTGTTCTAATTACTGAGTAGGAGAAATGTTGAAAAGCTTTGGTTTAATTGTATCAATTTGCAAGTCACTACAATTCAATGTTTTTTAAAAATATACTGTGTGATACAACTTTGTCTTTTTGTTTTGGAAGTCTAGATTTATGGAGCATGCTTAGTTATTTCAGAATCATTGCAATGATGTGCTCCAAGAGGCTTTTAAAGAGTTGCCTATGCAGAAATGAAGTTTTAGAAAGGAAGTTAAAAAACATGTCTTCTATTTCTGAGGCTACTTACAGAAACAGCTATCAGTGAACAGCATGCCACGTTTTGAACTTGTTGCCCCTCAGGTGACAGTGGATTGCTGTGTATAACCAGATTATTTTGCTTGGACTTCCAGCAGGGGAGATTGCTACCAATCTACCAGTGAGGCAACTCATCTTGTAATCTTTTTAGCATTGATCACAAGAGTTTGGATTAAGATTCTGGCTTTATTTTTACAATCTAGCTCTTTAGTAAATAGCCAACATGTATATTTAGTCTGCAGAATTTGGAAAGATAAATATATCAAGCAACAAAATTTGAATAAACGTGGCTCAGTTCGGTTGACATCTGGTTGCCCGTGGGAAAGAGGCTCTAGAAATGTTACACTTCCCACGTGCTCGCTATTATTGGTTACAGAATGTTGGAACAAGCAGTTGATAAATATTTTTTTGAAAAAAATGACTAAAAATATTCATTTGGGGATATTAGCAGATACATGGCCTAGGTGTGTGTATCAGTAACGGCACTTTGAGAACAATATTGGGCAGGCAGAACTTAAAAGCCGTATTTTCAGGAAAATGTCTCTTATAACAAGTGCTGTTTGAACTTTTAGGCTTGGAACAACACACGATTCCTGTAGCGAAGATATGTATAGTACCTTGCTACAAAGGTATCATCAGCTGGAACAGGAAATGGGTCAAGTTGCTGAAGCATGGCTTGAATGCCAGAAAAGAATAGATGATTATGTTGATGAACAGGTAAGACTCATGTCAGCAGCCTTGCGGCTGGCTGAGTAGGGAGCCATCAACGGGAGATTGTGCCTCTAGTGAAGAGGATTTCTTTGGTGCTTTCATCTGGAGCTTTGAAACCCCGAAATGTAATATTCCCCACCACCACCGCCACTAATGTCAGACTGCCTTTCAAAATAGGAACGAACACTAACATGTCACTATGTAACAGAAACACCTGCAAATTGTTGAAGCAGATTTTTATGCTATTGTTTAGAGATGATATTTGAATATTTCTGAATGGCTTAGGCTGTACATTACTTGTAGCACAGAAATCTGAAACTTTCTTCTGTAGAAGTCGCTAGGAAAAGGGGAGGGGAAGAAGTTTCAAAAATAATAATTGCATTGAATGAAATTCAGAGGAAGAAGCTGCTTTTTAAAATATTTATAAGTTCTTTATGCATGTTGCCCAGCATGGTGATAAGAACATCTTTATACAACTTCAGAAACCAGAGCAACTTTAAAATCTCACTGCATAAATATTGAAGACCTGTGAAGTTATCCTTTTTGTAATTAAGTGTATGTTCTAATAACTGACTCTTCTGAGTTTGCTTTACGTTTCAGAAAATAATTATGTCATACTGACTGCTACAGTGTAAAGAGCTCATTGTTGAAAATGTAGCTGTTATTTTGAGAAATTGGTTGTTTGTTCTCCCTGTTTTACTGACTTGCTTTTTATCTTTTGTTTAAGGAACTTACATTTTCTTATAATGCCTTAGGATAAGGCTTTGAACAGTCATCAGTGCAATCTTAAGTATACCAGAACAGAAAATTTTTATCTTAATTGAAAATAAGGAATTTTGTAGAACTCTTCATATATTTTATTTTTATGAGCATTAGGTGTATGGAGCTCTACTTCTAATCTGAGATTTGGTAATGCTATGGTATTTTTATAGATAACCAGATATTTTTAAGGGTTGTAGTACACTGTAAATGCCTTTGAAAGACTGTTCCCTGAGATGAATGTTGAAGTAAACTTCTGGTGTCTCCAGTACCGTCAAACCGGGGGTCTGATGTAACTAATTTTTTATTTTTTGAAGACTATTCTGTATTTGGGGTCTGCAGCTCTGAGCTATCAGTTGTAAAATTTTCTCTTGGTTTGGCTTCTTTTGTACAGCTAAGCTCAGTAAAACTTTATCATCTCACATTTTGTGCTACTTGAAGTTGTTCTCCCATGTCATCAGGGTGTCATGACTGTCCGATGCTGCCTCTCCGGTAAGGAGGAGAGCCCAGTTCGTTTCTTGTCTTTCACCCATGTTTTCAGAAGATGGAACTTCTGCAGAGTCACATTCAGATCAGGTGCATGAGTTACTGATCTTCCAGCCCTTAAAAATCCATTCTTTAACTGATTTTTCTGTATCTAAGTGACCACAAAACGCCCACAGTGACTGTGTTTTTATAGCATTTATTCATGTGCTCAGTGAAGCTTGTATCCTGACCCAAACTGCAACCTTTTTTTCCATTCGGTGAAACCTAATGTGATGTTGTCTTTTATTTCCTAAAGACAAAAAAAAAAAAAAAAAAAAAAAAAAACAACCACCCTGCAAAGGGGGGAACAAATCTAAAATTTAAATAATCATATTTTAAAGGAGATATGGGTATTTATATGTAGAAGAATCATTTTCACAGTCCCACCTTGAACACTGGTGGTGATACCTCTAATTACAATCCCTTGATCAAACTAGCCTCGTTCTCTGTGACTGTCTCGAGTTTGCTGTGGCGTTTACGTTAGCAGGGTAGAATTTGGAAAGCCCAGCTACTATGGATACAGCTGTTGTACTATGGATCTTAACTGTGAATGCATGTTCATTATTTGTTGCCTTTTGACTTTAGCAAACTTGCGAGGCTTTATTGATAATATATCAAAAGTTAGAACCTGCGGACTGGCGTGGATAAGAGCTTAAAACTGGTCCTCTCACCTGCTGCAGAACTATACCCACAACTGTAGAAAAGCCCTCGACAGAGAGGTTAATACGCCTTCCTGCAGTGTCCCACAGTAGACTATTTTTTTTTCTTACAAAGAAATATGAACAGCTTTGCAATATAAATGCTAGGTTTTTTTGTTTTTTTTAGAAGAATGTGTAAGGCAGTTATGTCTTGCACAAAGCTTGTAACTCTAACAAACTGCTATATCATGTGTATGCCATAATAAAATTCAGAAAAGGATTAATTCATATCAACACCTTTATTCGTACATGATCTGAGGAAGCTGTTTAGGATATCTCGAATACAGTAGAGGTTAAATACACGTAGTCCGTACCTCCAGGTCTTAATTTTTTTTCTTACCAAATTTGGACTACGTTTAGCTTAGGAGGTCTCAAATATATCCAGATCACTTCCATAAGCAATAGCTAGATAGTCGTATCTACTTTGTGTGCAAGGTTTTTTTCTTCTTATTGCTCCAACAAATCTCACAAAAGAAAGGGAATACAAGGAGAGCTCCTTGCTTGTCTCTCCGTAGTTGTGTGGGATTGGCTACAATTCTGCTTAAAGTAGTAGAAAAAATAGTATAGTACTGGCATAACTGCTTTTTGTCTTTATAGCGCCAGTGTCGATAAATGATTCTCTCACCATTTTTGGGTGCTGAGAGTTTGTGACAAGAATTGTTTCGTTTGTAGCGAAACAGGCTAGGAAAATGGATTAGGTTTGCAGGTAGACTTTGGAGCACAAATGTGGAGGTGGCAGGCGTCCTCCCCGATACAGCTGTAAGCCTCCGAGTTCCCCCAGAGCTCCACTGCTGCCCGTCAGTTCTGACCAAACCGTTATTTTTTGTGTCACGATTACATCCATTTCAGAACGGGAAAATAATTGTTCACCTGCCTGTCTTGCTTTACAGTGTCTGGTGTGGTAGATCGCAGGTACACGCTAGCCTCCAATAAACAGGGCAGAAGGAAGAGGTGGTGGTGGACCTCCTTTCTGCATCGGCAGCAGTGCTAGTGTATTCACGTCAGGTGTGAGGACTGATAAGCTTTTCCTGCTGAAGGCATTTGAGTTTGCATCTCCTGCTTCCCAAAAGAGTCCTAGGCACGAGTCGCATGGGTGGCCTTGAAGCTGCTTTGTTCTGCTAGAGTAAATATTCCCTGGGGAGAAAAAGAGAAGTTGTTTCCTATTATTTATGGATTAATAGGTTAAGATACTTGCAGATGGGGTATAGAAAAGACTGGTAAGTTGGAAGTAGGAAGCAACTTCATTTCCAGTCCCTGCTCCCGTTAATACTCAAGAGTTTCAGGGCTTAAACCATGCCGTTTTCCTTGACAGGCTTGAGCAGGCAGCTCCCAGTTAATGCACTGGCTGTTTTAAACTTCGTTCTTTGGCTTTAAAGTCTTCCCATGTAACATATAGTGAACGTAGGCGCCTGTCCCTGGCGGTAAGGGCTCTGCTAGGTGACAGGGCACCCAAGACGCTGGTGGCGGCTGCTGTGTTTAGCAGCTTAAGGGTGTAGGGAAGCTGCAAGTACATCAGTTTTGGCCGCAGGCTCTGCAGTACCTGTTAGTGCTTTCAAGAAATGGTATTAATGGTTCGAGAATATTTCATGCTTGCTGTTTTGTTTAAAAAAGAAAAAATATATACATACATACACCTATGTGTGCGCACACACTCTTATTTTTATATATATTTATA
The DNA here is from genome assembly GCF_036370855.1 of Dromaius novaehollandiae. NCBI lineage: Eukaryota > Metazoa > Chordata > Aves > Casuariiformes > Dromaiidae > Dromaius > Dromaius novaehollandiae. The sequence continues at coordinate 78,193,064 of NC_088101.1, read as the reverse complement.
TATATAATATGCACACATATTTGTGTGTGTGTATACATATGCATGTATATGTGCACACACACTGCTACCTGACAAACCTTTTTTTTAGTGTTAACACAAACTCACTGGGGCAAGGGAAATCAATATTCACAGTAGTAATCAGAATTACATGCTGATGTTTCACAAATTCGTTAGGCAAAACTTTACCACTTAGCGCTGTTTCAAATACCCAGCTTAGAATTTCAATTACCCAAGTTAAATAATGGTAATAGCAATTATAATGCATTGATATCAGTTATAAAACTTCAAACCTATGATCGTCTGTGAGTTTCTGAAGGCATATTTTAAGAAAAGAAAAAGAAGATAGTGAACTTACTGGACTTCTGTTCTCAGGCATCTCTCTTCAAAGCAATTTGCTATATTATGTAAGGTGTTAGAATTGTATTTATTAATATGGTAAAGGACAAAAGTGTAAAAACCTCTAACTGGTTTGGGGTTTTTGTTTTTATTTTTCTTGATGAGTTAGTGCTCTTAAAATGCTGTAAGCTACAACAGGAGAAGCGTCGTTGTTGTGTTTTGCTTTGTTAATGTTCACTGAGGCTTTTGTGTTCTGTCGGAGTGAGTTTGTTCACTAAATCAGGAAATTATCATTTGCAGGCAAAAAGTTCTGGGATCCGATAGTGCATTTACAATAATGTAGGTGGATTCTAGCGGGTCTGAGATGTTGCAGATTTTGGCAGGCTTGTTAAATGTTATCAAAAATATTTTGAAAATATATAATAAAAAGAAAAATTAATATTGAGAATAACAGTGGAAGAATCTGAAAAATAGTGTAAGTGAATATAAAATTTTGTTCAAATGACTTAAAGGGTTAGCAAACAAAATAAACTTCATATTGAGTAAGTATATGTTAGAACTTTCAAAATAATATAGACAAGCCAGGTTAAATGAAACTTGGATAGACCAGTTGAACACAGCATAGGATTCCTATGATTAAACCAATGAGTTTTCCTTAAATTCTGTTTTAGATGGCAATGAAAACAAAGCAACGCATGCTAAAGGAAGACTGGGAGTTCTTTAAGCAGAGGCGTTTTATTGAAGAGCAGGTAGGATTCTTTTTTTTTTTTTTTTTTTTTTTTTTTTAATACCATACTAAGTTATACTAACACTTTCTGTATGTTTAAGATGCAAAGGTTTTAGTATGTTGTGCTAGTTTTATTTGGTCTAATTCTGCAACCATGCCAGGCATGAAAGTCAGCTAAAGTGCACAAATCAAGAACCAAGAAGCTGTGCGGAAGTTAGCTGGCTGCTAAGGGATTAAAAAATAAGCACCGCAGTCTTAGGATGGAGCACCTAGTATAAAAATCTCTTATACAATAAAAGGAGAATGTTTGGTGCCTCAGAGTGGGATCCAAAACAGCCAATACATTGAGCATGGAGCTGCCTTGATGTGTGTGACAGGCAATATTGTGTGCAAGAGTATATCCAACTCCTTTGTCTGTGCAGACTTGGGGAGTGTGAGCATGGACAGCAGGGCAGGGGCTTCTCTCTGTTAGGAGTCCAGAGCTTGGGACCCTGGAGGTGGCACCTACGTCGTTCCTGGGCAGAAGGCTGGGCAGAGCTCCCTGCTTGACCTTCAGATGTAGCCAGAGAGGGGCTAGTAGTAGTGCCCACCTGATCAAGACTAAAGAAGAGAATAGCATATCTTAAAGTGTTCAACCATGTATCACGCTTTCCAGAGAGTACAGAGTCACTAGCACGGAGTCAAGACTGGATGGGGAACACTCCATTCCTGTACTGCTCCATTCCTGTACCGCTGTGCAGAAAGCAGTGCCAGGGGCATGAGCCAGAGAAAGAGGGGGAGCATGACAGTACATTTTAATAAGCTTAATCTGTTAGTGTCTCAAAAAAGTCATCAATATCTCCTTTTTTCTTCTTTTTTTTGCCCTCTCTCTGTGAGGAGGGACGTGAGCTTGTATTAACCACATCTTTAGTACATCTAGTAAATCAGGCTCCTTGGAGAAACTGAGGAAGAATCCCATTTTTCCCCAGTCCTAATTGGGGGGCCATAAACACCTTGCTGCTTAGGGTAAGGGCCAGATCCAGGCTTCCACAGAAGTAGAAGTTTAGGCACATCCTTGTTTTGCCTAAGGTTTGTAGGTGTCTGATGAAATTAGGTGCTTTCAGCATCAGGCCTCTGCCACATTGGCAGTTGTTCGGACTCTAATTTTTCACCCTGTAGTGAAGCCCTGTTTTGGGCAAGTACTTCCTTTTTTTGAATCTACCCCAGTGTGGCTACAGAGTTGGTCCTAACTTTTTTTTTCCCTCCCCTTTTTGGTAAGCTGAGGGTGAGTTTGTGTTCTTTCTCCGCTTGTCAGTAGTGTCCTTTATGTACATATCCATGATGTAAAAGAATACTGAAGTTCAGATTACATTAGCAGAAAAAATGTACAGGATGCAAACTTACAAATAAGTCACAAAGATGGACTTACCCACTTTACTATTTTATTATAGAAACATACTTTCTTTGAACAGTTTCGGTGCCAAATATTTGTTGCTCCTACCTTTAAACTTTTTTTTTTAAACTCACGATCAGAGCACTATCATAATGAAATTAATGAAATTATTTTAAATACTTATTTTGAAATACATTGCCCAGAGAACCCCATTTTTGGTTACATAAATAGCTAATCATGATGTGCCATTGAATTGTTAATGGAAAGACCTGCACTACTAAAACACTGCCTTTATAATTTACTTCAGCTTAATAACAAGAAAGCACTAGCTGGGGAGAACAACTTCACAGACACAATGAGACACATGCTGTCATCACGTTTGAGCATGCCTGACTGTCCCAACTGTAATTATAGAAGAAGGTGAGCTGATGTTTTTAATATGAAATCATAATAAATCATTATTTTCTTCTGTTAGAGGGAAAAAGGAAATAAATTTTTCCAAAAAAAGTGTGGTTACTTTAAATGAATGTTACTTAAATGAGGTTTTAAAAATCTGTAATCTTAATTCTTGAACAGATGTACTTGTGATGACTGCAGTCTTTCACACATTTTAACATGTGGCATCATGGATTCTCCTATAACTGATGATATTCACATTAACCAGTTACCACTACAAATTGATTCTGCTCCGGATTATTTGTCTGAGATCCGCCCACCTAGTATGTCTTCAGCAAGTTCAGGATCAGGTTCCAGCTCGCCTATTACAATTCAGCAACATCCTAGACTGATCCTTGCAGATAATGGCTCTGCACCAACTTTGTAAGTTCCTGTCTGTTTTAAATGCTTGAAATAATGAACTGAACTCTTGTAAGCAAGTTATGTAGGCTGATCGTTGCTATGTAATGCTTGTTTTGCCTCAAAAGCTTATTTAGTGCTGATGCTGAATTCAGAAGACCAGAAGTTCAGTGCTGTATGCTGTGCAACTATAAGCTTAAAAAAAAAAAGAAAAAAAACCTGTAAAGTTCCTAAAAACTTCCAACAATGTTGGAAAATTGCTAGACATATGTAGCATCCATTTTTTGCTTTGAGATTACAAACACATCACATACTCATCTGCTTTAGATCATCGGTTTAGAATGTCACATGTTCTCTTAGTCTGAGCAGGAGAAATGGTGATCTTTTCTCTGAGAGACAGTTATTTTGAAAGAAACGGTGTAGTTCCTAAAAAGCCTTTACTGGCATTGTTGAAGGCATGTAAACTCAAGACTTGGCTCAGAGATTATTCTCCTATCAGAAATATCCCCTGCCCTTTTTCTTGGGTTCAGATTGCAGTGACCCTCAAATTTAACTAACGATAGGCTTTTGCCTTTCCCAGAAATCTGAAGGGATAAAATGCCTGGGAGTAGGTGACGTCTGGTTAGCTGCATCCTAACCACATACAGAAGTCTATTTTAGAGTACTTCAGTGCTGGTGGGAACATTAATGAAATTAGTGACATCAATACAGTCAAGGGAATCGTCACTAGAATTCTGTTACCGTTATGGTGAGATGACTATTGCTAACAATACAGTGAGGCGAATAAGGGCAGTGCAAATGTGTAGGATGTTTCTGATGAATACCATTACACTTCATTGTACTTCTTACACTTCATGCTTTTTCTAAAGGAAATCATTGGCATAAGGCTTTTTCATCAAACTAAGGATCATCCATATCCTGTCATTGTTAAGTTAATGGATTTCTTGGTTAGAAAACACTGGTGGAAAGATATTTTGTGCAGAAATAATAGACAATCTTTATTTTCAGTCCAGGTTTTCTGCACAGACGTGCAGCTACTATGTAGTAGCGTTAGATGACAGATTGCTCAATTTTATTTGCTTAAAAAAATCAGTGCAGTTAAACAACTTGAGATAGTGCTTTAACTTCTAATTGGAATATTTGTACAAATGGTGATCTCAAGTTCATTCCACTTTGGTGTTCTGCCAGCTTTCACAATAACTGAGGTTACTGAGCATTCTGATTTATATAAGCCTCTTTTTTCCCCCCTCCCCCAGTGGTAGTGATGATGAAGATGTTGCACCGTTATCAGCAAAATTTGCTGATATCTACCCACTGAATAATTACGATGATGCAGAGGTGGTAGCCAACATGAATGGAATTCACAGTGAGCTCAATGGCGGAGGTGAAAACATGGCATTGAAAGAAGAGGTACATCATTTACAGTGTCCTGTCTCTGGCGGATGGATGTGCTCACAAGAGAATGGCTTATCCTTCAGTCTAATGAATTAATGGATTAATGTTGTCCAGTCCCCTCAGGTGAGCAGTACTAGCAGCAGTTCCTCAGAAGCAGATGATGAAGAAGCAGATGGGGAGAGCAGTGGTGAACCACCGGGAACTCAAAAGGAGGAAATGTCTTTAGGAAAAAGGGCACTAAGGAAAGATGAACCAAAAATGGATAGTCCACCACCTTCTTACCCCAGTCAACAGGTATAGTAATCTGAAATGGACCCTTTTTCTAAATGGGGCTACTTAAATGACAGTGCATTTATATCTTCAACTTTTAATTAAATATTTAACTTTTTTAATATTTGACTTTATCCAACTGGTGGTTATGATACCTAAAACATTTTTCAGCTGTCGTGGCTGATATCTTCAGTTAAAACCTGAAATATGTTAGTTATATTGAGCATGTTTTCAGTAAAAGGGAAAAATGTTTCTTCCTGCCAGTAGGAATGAGAAACAGAAACTAGGGGATGTTTCCACTTGGAATTTTGAGATTTTTCTTTGTTAAACGTTAATGTGAAGTTATTTGAAATTCCTTCTGGGAAGGATAGTTATTGGGCAGTTTTTAATATTACATCAGAGGACTAACTTGCTATGCTGAAATCCTCTATAGTTAAACCCATTGCATGTTTTATGTCATGGGTTTTGTGGGTATTTTGGTTGGCTGGTTTTGTTTTTTGTTTAAGACTTTGAATCTCTCTACACTGTTTGACGTCTTTTTTTCGTTTTCTAATAGGTTAGTATTGATTTCTTGATAATACTTTTTTCTTATGAGGAGGTTACTTTTGCTTTTTATGCAATTAATGAATTTGGCCATTATATTTGGTTTGCGATATTCTCAGATTTTAAAATATACCCTATGTCAAAGGCTGTAATGCTTTTAAGTGGTGATGAAGTGTTATTTGTGTCTGGAAGAAAGGCATATCAGAGAAGAACACCACCTGTAAATTCTTTTCTAGAAAGCTAAGAAGTTAATTAATGTTGCCCTTTGGAGCAATGTGTACTGTCACATTACCAGGAGGAGCTATTAGTTAGGAAGTGTTCCCAATATTGCTTCTGGTAAGAATTCTCTTTTGGTGAAATGTCAAATGACAGTGGGAGGAAAAAGGACTGATTTGAGAGAGGGAATAGAGCTCTTCTTTCTCGGGCTGCTTTGCTTCCAGAAGTGGTGAATCCTCTTAAAGTGACAGAGGTGAATGATACCTTGAGATCGGCAGAAAGTTCTGTTAAGGCATTGATTTCACATGGTTGACATGTTCATGAAATTTATCTTGAACTATCCACTTTACAGGATCATCGGGTTTGGAAGGGAGCTCTGGAGATTTAGTCCACTCTCCCTGCTCAAAGCAGGGCGGCTAGAGCAGGTTGCTCAGTGTCATGGCTAGTTGGGTTTTGAATACCTCCTAGGACATGGAGTGAAGAGACTCTACAGCCTCTCTGAGCAACTTTTTTAATAATGGAGTAGTGGCCTAGTAGTCATCTATCACTGTCAAGGTTCCTGTTCTCATCTGTTTTGATTATTTAAATCAGTATCATGCTTGTCGTCACTGATATTAGACATTCAAAATCCGTCCGGTATCAAATGCTATCTATCTTCAAGGCATTCCATTCTTAACTAAGATAAAGATCCTCTTCTAGTGCTTTTGCTTAAATATTAGGTCTTCCATTGGTATTAGCTGAAATAATTTCATGGATGCTCTGAGTATATTAATTCCTATATACAAAACTAAATAATATTTATGCTTATTATAGAAAGGGGATGGGGGCAACTATCTGATTTTTATTGTCTGTCAAGTAGATTGACTTTTTTTTTTTTTTTTTTTTTTTTTACGCTACAGGCTGACCAAGGTCCAAATGCTTGTGAATGTCATGTTTGTAAACAAGAAGCTTCAGGTCTAACAGCCTCCGCACTTGCAACTGGACGCCTGCCTGCTGGCCATCAGTTCATGAATCCTGAAAAACCTGCACATCCTGCACTTCATCTTTATCCTCACATCCATGGACATATACCATTGCATACAATTCCCCATCTGCCTCGTCCACTTATCCATCCCACGTTGTATACAGCTTCTCCCTTTACACACAATAAGGTAAGCCTCCCCAAGGACATGCATTCTGCTCCCAGGAAAAATACTGTATGCGTGCGTAAACTAGCCTGACTGAGCGTCAGTGAAACCATAAAAGTTGCTTTAAATCTTTGTCTTTTTATAGTAGGCCTTTGGGAGTGAATTGCGAGGTGTAGGGAATAGCACAGATTTAGAACTGGTGGAAGGTTCATACTGCAGGGCTAGTAGTAGCTTTGGTCAGAATGACTGCTGGTTTCCTTACTGTTATTAGAAAGAATTTGGAGTTAAAAGAAGTCAGGAATGGTGGAAAAAGTGATGGGGCTTTGGTCAGTGTAATAGGACTAATGAAATCTTCATATATAGAGAGGTCAAAATTTTAATATTCCATTTTTGGCAATAATATCCTGGGATTTCTAGTTCAAAATTGGGGGAGGGGGGGAGGGAATGATGGCCTGTTTAGAGGAGAATTGAGGTTTTGGATCTGCTTACAGCTGGTTTTGTCCTTTGAGGGAATGCAAGTTCTGCAAAATTTTCACCCCCAAAAAACATTCAAGAAACAGGAGAAAGGTAGAGAACAAGAATTGGGACCAGGTAACTGCTTCTCAGGAGATGTATGAGCCAAGGCAAGAATTCACACTGTGTGTGCAGTTTCGCATAGTATTTTGTTCAGTCAAACTGTAGGCTGCTGCTGGAAGGGGCAAAGACTTTGTCATTAGGTACATATTCCTCCCATCTCCCTTGTGCCTGGTCCTGTGATCCAGTGGTTGCAAGGAGAGTAGATTAGCTCACTGATGTGACTTTTGCTTCCTCTTACCCTCCTTCCTAATACCATTTTCTGTTTTTCCTGCCTTATCAGTGTCCCTTTCTTATCCCCGCTGCAGTACACCAGCTCCTTAACTGTGTAGTACTCCAGCCTGCGGTTTCTCAGCCACACACTGCCATCCTTCTGAAATCCGTAATTGTTGTACCCCACCTTCTGCTGTCCTTCCAGCCCTCGTTTCCCATCCCTTAGAGCAGTCTGCTCAAGCTCCCACTCGTGCAGTGCCCCGATCTCTGCTGTCTTTCCTTTCAAAGGATCTTTGTGTGGAGGAACACGTGCAGCACGGTGTCAAGGGCTACACCGTCAGCCCCATGCCGAGCAGCGGGCAGCTACCGCTGAGCAGATCCATTAGCTCTGGCACGGCACCTGAACCAGCTGGGGTCTGTGCATTTATGGTGTGCTGGAACTAAAAAGACATCTGTGGAAGCTGAAGCTTTAGGGAGCTTTCACCTTTGAAGAGCCAGCTGAATTCAGCAGAGCTGGTGGTGAAAGAGCCTAATAAGCCTCGCTGGATCAGGCTCAGTTCATCATAGACAGGCTGCTCTGTCCCTGTGAAGTGTTTCTTTGTGGCCATGTTAGACAAGTTTTCTTTTATTCAGGATATTCCAGCCCCTCCCACCTTTACCATTAGCCAGATAATGAAGATCCTCCTGTACAGAAAAAGGAGACTGGGCATATAAGAAGCTTTCATGGCCACGGGTGTTTTGACAGTAGTGTTTGAAATATTATTGGACTCAGCTGATGCTTTTAATAGCAGAACCTGCATCTGTGTAGCTTTGCATTGTACCAAACATTGTGCAAGAACAGAAGAAAATAGCTTTTCCTTGGCTTTGTTAGAGGAGACAGTAGTTGAACATTGTGCATGCAATGCAATCAGTAGATTTTTGGAAGAAAGCTACATGTTAGAATGAGAATAAACAGCTCCAGCTAGAAAAAATGGGGTGGGGGAGAAGAACTTGCCTATATAAAAACAGCAGTAAAAAGGTGTGTGTTGTCCCTGTTTTTCTTAGCCGCTTGTCAGAGTAAAATGGCATGCTCATTGTCTGTTAAGTTAGGAGCCTGTTCGTACATGGAGGCAAAAGAAGTAGACCTATATAGACTATTTTAGAATGATGTTCTGAACTAATACATGTTTTATATCTCTTTCTGCTATGCTTATGTCTAATCCTGGAATGTTTGTAATTCCTTTATCACAATTGTTTGCTGTGGTAATGATTGTAATGTCACAGAGGATTGTTTTTGTCATTTGGGGCTTTGAAGGTAATAATTCCTTACAAGTTCAATGTTCGTATAAATACTGTTTTTAACTTAAAAATGAAGACCTACCAATATATATTAACATAAGTATTTTTGGAGAATACTTTTTGGATTCATCTGTTGGCTGAATCTAATGTGTGTGATTTAAATATACACATATTACACAGATATTTTATATTTTTTATATATATGTATATAAATATATATGTAAAATCTGTGTAATATGTTACCTATATTAAATATCAACAAACCAGTCCCTCTTATCATTCTGGGAAATATTTTTTTTTTTAATTGCTCTTAGCTTTTTATAATGCCTTTCACAACTGGAACCCTTTATGATTTGAATATTGCTGTTGGAGTGACTGTGTAAGCAAACAGAATATTAATGAGGAAAATACTCTTTATTTTTGTAGGCATTACCGCCAGCTCCGGTTCAGAATCATACAAACAAGCATCAAGTATTCAATGCATCTCTCCAAGATCATATTTATCCAAGCTGTTTTGGGAGCACTCCAGATTGGAATAGCTCTAAATTTATAAGTCTTTGGGGATCAGAAATGATGAATGACAAGAACTGGAATCCTGCTACTTTTTTGCCTGATACAATTCCTGGTGAGGGTTTGTTATTACTTCACACTGACTAGTTAAGAGCCTGTATTTTGAAATGGAGTGTGACACTTTTTTTCTAGGAGTGGTAGGTTTCGTCATCGTGCTCTTGTAAGAGGAGTTCTGCCAGAGATTTGCTGCTGTTTCTACTTCAGTGGGGCTGAAAATTGAAAATGAAGTTCTTCAGTGTTGGGGAGAGGATGCCAGAGGCAAAAGAATAGCATGCTGTTTTTCACCTAGGGTCATTGCAGAGGATTCAGGAGTTCAAAGTTGCAAAGAATTGGAAATTTGGGGGAAATTTAAATAACTTCTGGTCTTCTGCCACAGAAGCCTGCTCTCTTTCCGTGGGGTTGTAAGAGCACTGGTAATATTGTACTACAACCTACTTCCTCCTGTAGTGGAGCAGAGATAATTACCTTTTCATTCATATAGAAAAAGAGGCATGAATCTAGCAAAAGGTAAATTTAAGCCAGTAAGCCTTTGGAAATACTAATGGTTAAAGTCAAATAGAATACGTTAATAAATAGTAAAATAGCAACACGTGCATGTATCTTTGTATTCACATGATAGCAAATACAATTTTTTTTTAACATGACTGTTTTATGAAAAGGGAAGTTTTGGTTTTGTGTATTAGCTTTTGTTTGGTCTGATGTGCTGCTAACTTGTGTCAAGCTACTGAAGTGGCAGTTAAAAGGAAAGGCGGAAAAAGGCCAAAAAGCTCCTCAATAGAAGAGCTTATCCATAGCTAAATGTAGTTTTGAGTAGCTGTTCCAACAGATGGTTTCTAGTGCCATGTTTGTGTGAAAGGTCAGCTCACAAAAGCGTTACCATAGTTAGCTGGAATTACTGATAAGTACAGATTAGATTTATAACTTTGTATTGATAGAAGGATACGTATATTGTTCCTGCCTATAACTGTTGCATGGCTGCGCTGCACTGCAGATGCTGGAGCTTATATACTTAGCATTTAAAAATGTGTCCAATTCAAAAATTATGAGTATGAATGGATATAGGTATCTGTAGCATCTTTGCTGCTTGTTACCATAACACATGTTTAACAGTGTTTTTCAGACTGTAAGATTTATGACTTCGGGTCTGAGAGTTTTTAGCATTTTTAATTACAGCTGTGTTCATTGAAAAAAATGTTACTCCACTAATCCTGCCAAGCCAGTGCTAACAATATATCCTTGCTTATCTTGTAGTATTGCATCTAAATTATTCAATGTTTAATTCTAAATGCCATAAAAACAGTTCTGTAATTCTATACGTCTTAATTACTATGTGTGTTTCAATTAAAGGGAGTGATATATTAGCACCAGCACTCTCAGAAATAAGACCCGAAGCACTTCCTACTACATCTAGCAATGAAGCAACCGCAGTTACTGACAGCAAAGAGAAAAAAAATGCTGCAAAGAAGAAATGTCTGTACAATTTTCAGGATGCCTTTATGGAAGCTAATAAAGTTGTCATGGCAACCTCTTCTGCCACTTCTTCTGTCTCCTGCACAGCTACTACAGTGCAATCAAGCAGCAACCAATTTAAAGTATCATCCAAGAGACCTTCATCGATAGGTAAGGATTTGTAATTTGCACACAGCTAATAACTGAATTCAAGTACATTTAACTGAGATGTATAAAGATCTATGTGTTCATTTAAGTAGTATCTATGTTTAATAAGCATTTTTGTTACTCTTGAGTTGTAGCCCCTTTACTTCCGGGTCCAAAAGCTTTGCACAGGAAGGTCCTCAAGGTCTTTTGCAAACCTGATGGATTTGGGACCAGTAATAGGTATTGAAATACTCCCTGAACTTTAAAGAGACTGAGAACATCCAGCAATTTGAGTGATTTTTTGGAGTAGTTAGTTTTTTTTAAAAAAAATTTAAGCTGTTTCTTATTTTTCCCAATATAGGTGAGGTGTTCCACAATATTAATAAAGAGGACCATAGACATTCTGCACCAGTTGCGCCACGAAATAGTCCGACTAGTTTAGCATCCCTTCCTTCACTCTCTCCTGCTGCACTGTCTCCAGCTTCAACACCACATCTTCCAAATCTTGCTGCTCCTTCTTTCCCCAAAACTGCTGCAACAGCCCCTGGATTTGTGGATCCTCATTCAGGTCTTTGCCCCACTACGGTTGCACCTCCTACTTCAACCACAGACAGCTCTGTAAGTGCCCCACCAAGTGTCTGCAGGTAAGTTTACTTTTCTTCTTATTTATGATAGAATAGGAATTAAAATTCTAATACCTTTACTAGTGGTTGTAGTGTGAGAGAAGAACATCTCTGCTTGGCAAATGAACTGATGTCTGTTCCCCAGTATGCAGCTTGATGTGAGACTTTACAATAATCATATCCATTGCAGAATCGACTTACTGAGTTTGGAGGCTTAAAAATAAATGTTTGCACGCTCCGTTAGTAACATGGCCTGGGTTAAATAAAACAAGCTGTATTCTTTCTTACTCTGTCACTTTCGTTAATGTGTGCTGTTGATGACACACAAACGTCACAGGATGCATCTTTTTTCTGTGATTCTGGCATCACATGGCAAGCAGGAATGAAAAAGCTGGGAAATTTTAAGTCTGATAGATTTCTCTCAAACTATAAAAAGGTCGTATACAGTCTTGAAGGGGCCACATACTAACACTCTTTTCTGACTTAACTTCAGACTTCCTAGGTGTTGGTCACACTGTTTGTAGTGGGTATAGTGTGAAAGGATATTGTGATCTCTAAAGGCTTTCTAAAACCTTGGGCGGAGAATTTGGCAGAGCTGTGTTCTGGGAGCGTTGCGTATTGTGGCAGGCTGACTCATGTGGTTCCAGCTCTCCCGTGTGTCTGAGGAGTGTAGGCATAACAGAAAAGCAGTCGAGTCGGCGCTCTGAGTGCTCCCTCACCTGTTGGGCTGTGGCAGTGGTTGCTATGGATGTAGCTTCCTGGCTACTGCAGTAGTTTTCAGGAGATGATGTAAGATTTAGGCAGTTAGATAACTACATACCTGAATTGCTTCCAAAAATGCCCTTATTTCCATTATCGACTGGTTGTTATTGATGATATCACAAAATAGGTAACTGTTCTTTCATGCCGGAGAAATTAGTGCAACTTTGTAAAGAAACTTTCTTACCTACTGCAGGGAGAAAATTTAAATACAGGTTATTTCACGCAGTACAAACCCAACTGTTTTCATCCTCTCTAGGTGCTAAAACGGTAAAGTATTTCTAGGACGTAAGGAATGAACTGGGGGAGAACCCAGAAGCAGTCACTGCAGACTATGAGAATCGGAGGTGTGCTATCATGGGAAAGATGATGTTGTGCTCTAGTTGCTCAATCTAGCAATTGTTCTGCGGAGCAATAGAATTAATGAAGCCGCGTTTTCTGGGGAATTGTATCCATTATCCCCTGACGCGTGCTATCCCATTTTTTTCCCAACGGGCATTGTCATGCTAACTCGCAACAGGCAAGAAACAGCAATGCCAGGGCTGGCCAGATCGGCTAGCCAAAATGTTTGTGCTGACCGGCAATCTGCCGAGCAGAAGTGTAACACAGTTCTGCATGTCTCTTCCCTCCCTGGGATGTCCTGTCACTTCTGTTCTCGTTGCTAATTTTTTGTGAGAATTGCCTGGAACTCCATTACCATTTGTAATGGGTCAGTGGGTTCAGAAAGGAGGTTTGAGGGAAGGAGGAGTTGAGGGCTGGTGAAGAGGTAGATATCATCGTCATCATCAGAAATCTTGCTTCCTTAGATAAAAATGGGGGGAAATAAACCATGTAGTTGAACCTCCTTTAAGAAACAAAAAAGTGAGCTTCTTATCTTAGAAAAAAGATTCATATGTTTACCTTTTTCTAACATAAGAACAGAGAAATATTAATGCTAAATAAGTGGGTTGAGAGGGGTGTGCTTTTGGGGGGAGCTTTTTTAGTAATTTATACAATTAAAGAAAGATCATGTCCAGTTCTTCCAGAATTGTGATAGTAGTTACATTGGACACAGTTATGCAGAGTTTTGGAGGTAAGCTACTAGTTATCTGCCTTTTGAAGGGGAATACTAGTATTTTTTCTTGAAAACAGAGGTGCGAATGGGAGCTTCCTGTTTTTTTTAGCTGGCCCTGAAGCTTTTGTTAAAGTTAAGAGCTTCCAAGATTAAAACCAGGGGACTTTAGAAATAAGTTTAGTATTTTGTGTCTGCAGAGCTCTCTTCAGACCACAAGTGATCGCATGGGCTGCAATTTCAAAACCATTCCTTGTAAAAACTAAAATTACTGCTTCTAAAATTATTTTACCTGTTTAAAGCCAGGAAGAACAGTTCCAAAACTCATTGCCTAGGCTGCTCCTTCACTAAGTCACTTCGTGAGGTTTTTCATAAATCATTCCCGTGCATCCCCTTAGCTTGCTGCTTGGTTTTGAGCTTCTCCGTTTGCAAGCTTCTCACTGAAGCTTAGGGTTTGCTGCATCAATGGTAGGTGATAACGCCATTTGAGTCATTGTTTCTGGCAGCTGTGCATACACCTGTATACATATATATTTTTTGAAATATTTTGTGTAATGTAATCTAGGATTTTCATAAGCTTTTTCTTAATTTAACATAGCGACCCAGATTGTGAGGGCCATCGCTGTGAGAACAGCAACACGTATGATCATCAACAGTATGATGGAGAGGAGAGCCAAGATGAAGACAGCTGTTCAGAGCATAGTTCCAGTACCTCAACGTCCACAAATCAGAAGGAAGGAAAATACTGTGACTGTTGTTACTGTGAGTTCTTCGGCCATGGAGGAGTAAGTTGTTGGATTTTTAATTTGGTTTTTGTTTTGCTTTTCTTGTCACTTATTCATCATCTGTTGCACATGACTTGTCAGACTGCACTTACAAAGGCAGCAATGAAACCCGTTCTAGAAATAAGAAATAAAAGGAAGCTAGAAACATAGGTAGAAAGTCATTTTCTTCTTTGAATTGAACAAATAAAACAAACCTTCCCAGCTGAAAGTACTTCAAGAGCAATAAAAATCAGTAAAAGACTTAGATCTTGGATAACAGATACCATGTTTGGTTGTGAAACTGCAAGCAGGGCATTCAGCCATTTCAATAACTTCACAAAATTCATGGGCTCGTCTGTGATAGTATACTTATAATTTGATGAATTTGGGTAAAAGTGCACTTAATATAGGATGTTTTAAAAAGTTCTTTGCAACTTGTCAAGCATTTTCTCGTTTTTAAAAATCTGAATCCTCAAAGTATTCACTTTAACTTGATTACAAAAAAAAGAGAGAAACTGTTCTTGCCTCAATTTAGGCAGTGTAGATTTAAATATACTTTTATCAAGAGGAAACGCACACTACCTTTTCCTTGTTTTCAGTATTACAAACAATTTTCTTTACTGGTGCATTTTGATAGGTACTGACTTGGTTTTTGCATTTAAAACGTGCTCTGTAGAAATTATAAAGTTCTAAAGCATGCAAGTTATACAAGATATTCTGTATTTTAGTTTTTAAGGTTTTGTTTGAAGCAGCTTTAAGTTAAATTCATATTCCTAGCATAGGAATATGAGAATTTGCTAGCTATCTGTTCATTTTTCACAAATGAAATGCTGAAAGCTGTCACAATTTTTTTTGACTTAAAATGTTATTTTGCTGCTAGCCTCAATTGCACTTCTTCATAAGTCTGTTTCAGTAATCAGGTCACTACTGGAATTTGAGTGTCTGACACTTTTTCCTATTTGAAGTAAAACCTCTGTTTCATTGGCCATGTCTTCAGTCAGGTGCAGGTTTCAATTTAAGGCTTGCAGTGAATTAAAAGCCCCTCACTTGTGGCTGAAAGGTGCGGGGAGGGGATCCCTCCTGCATATTCCCACCTATGATTGACCTTTGACAGATGTGAACAGATTGACATTGAACAGATTTTACTTTTTGCATAGTAAATTATTCATTTTGCTGAAGTAGCAGAATGCTAAAGGATTTTTTTATTTTTATTTTTTTTAAGTCAATAGACTTTGTTTTCCTGGGTTAGTGAGTTGAACTGTTTTAACTTCCAAACAGATGGGTGCCAGCCCGGGAGCCAGAGGGGTAGGCAGGCAGGAGGGAAGAGGAACAAGGAGCTGGGAGGCAGAAGCAGGGATGGGAATACAAAGAGGTGGAACATGAAGCAAGATTTCATGCTGCAGCAGTGATAACAAGTTATTGATGCAGCTCTGCTGGACATTTGTATGGTGGTGCACTTCACTGCAAGGTGATGAAGCCTTCACAGTTACAGCCTAGAGTCCCAGGTAGCCCAAACTCAGGAACTGACTTGGTAGAAAATGGAAACAGCAGCACGTGACTGCTCCTTTCAAATTGTCAAATGGGGTACAGTGATCACTGTAATCACAGGAAAGCTGCTCTCTTGCTATGAAGACCTCCCTTTGTCTTCTCACTTGTGCGTTTCCACTGCAAGATTGGTCACTCTTCCAATTGGAAAACCTGGCTCATGAGCTAGCCCCAAGTCTGGCAGCTCTGTTGCCTGGTGAATGTACTTTAAATACACCTGCAAACAGTATAGCGTTTGATATTCAAGTTCAGACCTTCCAAATTATTTGATTATTTCTGAAATTTCAAAATCTCAGAAGTATTCAGTGAAACTTTTACATCTGGTTCACTAAATGTTTTGTGTCGTGTCCTTCAGCCGCCGGCTGCACCAACCAGTAGAAATTATGCAGAGATGCGGGAAAAGCTTCGTTTACGTCTAACAAAAAGGAAAGAGGAACAGCCGAAGAAACCAGATCAGATATCTGAAAGGGAAAGTGTTGTTGACCATCGAAAGGTGGAAGACTTGCTGCAATTTATAAACAGCTCTGAAACCAAACCAGTAAGCAGCTCTCGGGCAGCCAAGCGAGCAAGACATAAGCAAAGAAAGGTAAGATACAGAAGTGTATTTGCCCTAGAATCTGATTTTCTTGAATTTGTAAGTGTATTTTGTGCACACTCTGCAAGTAAACCTTTATTATATAGTCAGTATACAGTGGTATAAACTTTTTCTGTGTAGTTAGTGTTACACTACCAGTTGGCACAGCCACAGCTAGTTTACCTGTTACAGTGTTATCTTAGAAGCTATGTAGAATGGGAAGATTCCTCCCAGTGTCATCGTCATGGGTTCTGTTGCAGGGCAGCTTTGTACTGGAATTTCCCACACCTTAGAAATAATTTTCTAAGTGTCAGAAATATTAAGAGTGATTGTTTTGCAGAATGGGTATATAAGAATGGGAGGATATTAAAACTAGCATTTCTTTATTGGAATATTAGCTATGCTAAAGTATCTCAGGGAACATAAGCACAGTGAATGGTGGAAAAGTCAAGATTTGTTTTTGGAATGATGATGCTGGGCACCTAGCTGCCCTGACTCAGACAGGTTAAATGCTCCATCTGATGACACGAGGGGCCAAGCCAAGCCAAAGTGAGGTGGCAAGCTGCAGGGAAGAGAGGGGGAAAATAGTTAAAGCTTGCTTTCAGACGGAATTTGGCAAAACCATTTAAAAAAACTTAAATGTGTCACTGAAATTAGTTTTGAAAACTGCATTTACTGAGTTAATGCAGGAAAATTATTTTGTTTTTGTTGAACAAGCAGGGAATTTGTTTTCCATACTGGAACTTACGTGTAAAGTTCAAGCTATAAGCAGACTGGCTGCTGAATGTTTTTGAATTCTGGTAAATACGTTCTGTGATCTCACAAACATGAAGTATTCACCGTGAATTTGCTTGTTGGGACTAATTCTCTGTTCTTTAAATACCTCCATGCGTTTGGAAGATGTAATGTTTAGAAGTTTTATCCTTCATGTCATAGCGCTACTCAGCAATGTAGTACTACTTGGCAACTTGAGGGTTTAGGTGTTTTTTTTTGTTTTTTTTTGTTTTTTTTTTTTTTAATAGAAGCAAAGTTCACTTTTCTCAAGTAAAACAGTTTGAGTGCAAAATGAACAACAAGTGGAAGCTTTTTTTTAAAGTTTTCTTGCATGACTTCTGTAACTGTGAAAAAGGAATCCCATACAGGTCCTTCTAAAAATGCAAGAAAATAGATGTGCATGATTATTCTTAGTGTTTGACTATCATTTTACTGATGGTGTAAGTAAACCAGCGATGTACAGCAAAGTTTTAGACATTTGCAATAATGGCTGGAAGAAATCACTTAAATGATTATGAACTTATGGCTGAAAACATAAGCTCCATGATCTTTACCATTTTTAACAGCTTTTAACAAGCTTTAATGTGCTTTGTGACCTATAGGTAAAATTGACAGTCCTTAAAAATATTGTTGCCTATGCATAATTTTATGGTAATACACATTTTAATATAGAGATTGTATTTTTATACGTAGTAAATCTTCAGATTTTCACTTTTTGAAATGCTGATTAAAACTGTACAATGGATTGATCAAATTTTTAGTGAAAGGCGCAGTGTTTGGCTGCCAAATGTTTTGATGGCTGCTTTTGCTAATGTTTGAGTATTGAAACGGAGCAGCTGTGCTACCATTGCATCTCCCAGTTTCATGGTACATGTGGCGCAAGCAAACTCGAGGCACCTTGGTGATGCATGCATGCTTGTGAGAATGAACTTGAATGTTGCGTCTTCAACAGGTCTTTGTGGTTGTGGAAACCTTTCATCCCGATTGCATGAAGTAAGCTGCAAACTTGTACAGATGTAAAATGCTCTGTACCTTGAGGAACAGATTCCTTTCTGCATAAGTATTTATATGGAGCTGTACTTAGGAGCAGCAAAGAGAAGATCAACGATTGGTTTTGACAGCATTCAAACATGTTACAGAAAATAGAAATACAGAAAATTTTTTAATGTACTTCAAAGGCCAGCTTTAGTAGAAATGGTTATTATTTGCTTGCTGTGGCAAGCCTCTTAAGTGTGTTGGTGTGTTAACGTCCTAGGACTTGCAAAGTTTGTAGAGAACACTAGTAATAATCCCCAAAATTCTAATTTCCAAAATCTTTGTCACTTCTGTTACAACTATTGTTATTTTGTAGCTTGAGGAAAAGGCTCGCCTTGAAGCAGAAGCCAGAGAAAGGGAGCATCACCAGTTGCTTGAGGAACAGAGGCGGCGAGAGGAGGAGGAGGAAGAGAGGCTGAAACAAGAATTGCAGCGGCTTCAAGAACTTCAGCAGTTGCGGGCTGTAAAGAAAAAGAAGAAAGAACGAACGAGTAAGGAATGTCAGAAGGTGGACGTGCTGACTCGGAACTGCCAGGCTGTGAAGGAGTCCGTCCCAAACGCACCCGAAGACATTCAGAACGGTACACTTGAGCAATCGGAAAAGATCGAAACCTCCCCCGGTTCACTGTCGAGACATGTGAATCACACAGAACAGAGGCCAGTTTCCGAGTCGGGCTGTGAACTATCCAACCCCGTAAACCCTAGAGACTCGAAGCTGCTTTATCAGAAAGAGGGGAGTGTAAAACAGCATGAGCCCCTCTCTTTTCTGCTTGATATTATGCATCAACATAAAGAAGGAAACAGCAAGCAGAAACTAAAGCAGATAAACAAACCGTGCGCTGACCCAGCGAAAAAGCCCGTTGAATCCCCCAAAGCAGCTGAGGTTCAGACTAAAAACAGAAACCAAATAGAATCCAAAGCAAAAGCAGCAGAGCTCCCAACACTTGCAGAGCCTAAAAAAGAGGAGAAGAAATTAAACAACAACAACAAAAAACAGTTGAACCATGTGAAAGAAGAGAAAGCCCCCATAATGAGCGAGTCCCCTTCACCGAGTGAACAGCAACAGAACAATAAGCTAATACTTGCTGATTCCCCTCAGCCAAAAGGCAAGAACAAGAAAAACAAGAAGAAAAAAGGAGACAAAGTCAACAATTCCATTGGTAAGTGCATAAAAAAAGATAAAGAACTTGGGTTTTGTTTGTTGCTACCATTTGAGTCCAAAAACTTGAAATCTTAATCTTCAATCAATCCTGCCAGGGTACATGAGATTTCCTGACACCAATTTTTCTCAGTTTCTCTCAAGTCGCTAATGAAGTCTTTAGTTTATTTTCTATTGCACTCATAATCTGAAGTTACTTAGATGCTTTTAGGAGATAAATATGCCTTTAGGAAAGAGATGTAGAGTGCTTTAAAATGGGAATGGACTAATATGTGCTATTGTCTCTCTATGTCTTTTTAATGAAGTAGTCAATTTTAAAAAGCCAGGCTCTTCTGTAAAGTGTATCTTGCTTAAACAGATACTTAAAATTATTCAGTAGCATGCTGAGATCAGTTTTGAATTTCCTTTAAAAGCAGGGTCATTTCTCCAGTAGTGTTAAGAGTATAGCATCTAAAATTGGTCTTACTCATTTTGTGCAGGGAAAATATTGGGATTGTGCAGACAAATATCTATTAATTATTCATGCAAAAATGTGCGTTTTTCTCAGTGGAAGTCACTTTTGTGCTAGTTTCATTTACAGGTGAAATAAATACAGAAGCTAGTTTACTATTTTTCATTATTTGCCAAAGCGAAACCGTGTTATGGAGCGTTAGTTAAGTAGTAACATTTAGCCTTTTCTCCATGTGAATATCAGTCTGTGCTAATGTGAATCTGCAAGGCCGCTCCTTTGATGGCAGCCCCTGCCAGCGTTTCGGTATACGTGTATTAAGCTTCGTCGCAAAAACGTGAGCCAAACTCCTGGTGGTCGCAAGCGCTAGGTGTAGAGCCTGATTTTGGTTTTGTGGTTTCGCCGTCGGGTCGAGTCAACCCGCTAGTTCTCGCTTTTTAAAACTCTTCTCGTTTTTGTTGTTTCCACTTTGTGTCAGTCAAGCCACGGCACCACACTGAGCCTTGCTCCCTGCTGCCTTCACCCTCATGCGGACTCCGCTTTATCCTCCCGTAAACGCGCAGGGAAGGATGTGCTCCAGGCAGAGCGTCATTTGTCGTCCCGGTGTTGCCTCCTGCCTATGCCTGTAGTACTTGCATCTAAATGTTAGTTTTCAGAAATATAAGAAGCTGCAGGGACGAGCCTCTCTGTTTGTAAGGAGGTGGTTGAGTTGCTCCCTAATGAAGTCTGGACTGGATAGCTACTCTGCTTTGGGTAGTTCTGCCTTTGGAACAAAAAGTAGGATACTATAATACACAGACTGCAGAAAACAATGGCTATGGGAGCCCTGCGTTTCCAGGGCTTTCTGGTTCTCTAGCAGTAAGTTGCGAGGCAAAAGATTGAGCAGACTTTCTGAATTGTCAGCAGCGTCTTTAGAAAAGAGCCATCCCTTCCCGTCCGCAGCGTGCTCCGCGGCTGAGTCTCTCCCGTTTTGGAGCGTGTTCCGAGACGGCTGCAGAAATGGAGTTGGAGTATGTTTATGGAGTATTTTTAGGAGGGGAGGCTACAAGAGGAAAATAAATTCTCAGATGGTTTCTACAAAATTTAACACTTCTTGAAGCTTTTTTTTAGAAGAAAAAAAAAAAAAGAGGACTATCCGCTGAGACACTATAATATGCCAACAGACTTTAAAGAGACTTGGTTGCTATAGCTGACAGCCTAAATTTAGACCACGTTAAAATATGTTTAAAAACATGTTTTTAAAAAAATCCCAATTGGAAGTAGCATGACTGAGACTCGTTCACGGACACAGCCCAATGATAAATGTCCCCAAGGGAGTGCAGCAGGTCTGCAGAGCCCTAATTCTTTAAGTATTTTACTTTATAAATACCACTTTAAAATCGCTTCTAAAGCTGACTTTTTAGTAGCAGGGTGAACAAATCTCAGGTAGCCAAACACTGTTCATTCGTGCTCATTCTTGGTAGTTTGTGCTGCCTGATTCACCGAGCCGCTTTGTGTAGTTTGACCTTTTCTCGCGTGTGCTCCAGGCTTGTGGCATCTTTTGCAACCCGTCTGATCAGTAAGTTTCTGTTGATTCTTCTTCTGTTTGTTGCCTGTATATCTCCTTAAAAATTGAGCAGAGGTACTGGGTGTAGGGTTTCTTCAAAGTGTCTTTTTAAATATACATCTGTAATAATTCAGCTTAAACGTGGCTGTTTTTAATCAGCAGCCTATGAAGTTCAGGCAGTTCTCCAAAAATGTCTTCAGTGCAGCTTCTTCAAGCTTTTTCCTCTCTCTTCCTCCCACCCCCGTGGAGTCTAACTCTGTGTAATGCTTTTCCCTTTGCAGATGATGTGTTTCTGCCCAAAGACATTGATCTAGACAGCGTGGAAATGGATGAAACAGAGCGAGAAGTGGAGTACTTTAAAAGGTAAAGTGCTGTAACCCTTACACATGCAGCTGTGGTGCTTCTTCCCAAATGCCATGGTTTGAAAAGAACAGGCTTAACTAACTCCTAGCATAAAAGCTAGTGTTTTAACATCTCAAATTCTGTTGCAGCTGACATTCTGGATACTATAATAAGGGACAAAGCTGTAGATTTATGGGCACAAATCACAGTGGAGTAGTACAAATCATCTCTCTGTACCCCACGTTCTCATCAAGGCTTTCAGAATATCCTCAGCTACTATTTTTTGTTTTCTATAAGCAAAAGTTGCATGAATATTTCTTTTATTGTCCACAGAGACCACTTACTGGCTAGTGTTTGAAAAATGTAAAGTATGAAAAATGCTTTGTTAGGCGTAAGGGATTTGCAAATAAAACTTCACATTTTAAATTTTGGAAGGTATGTTTCGGAAAGGTTATTTCATGATGGTTTCTTACCTGTTTATCCTATAGAAGCTATTACTCATGAATTTTATTCTCTACATGAAGTAGAGATGAAAGAACTGTAGATACTGGCTTGCACTAATCATAAAAAGGGGATGATTATGGTAGCGCAAGGACACTAAAGGAATAAAATGCGTTGGTGCTTATACAACTGTCTTTTCTTATGTGCATTTCAGTTGCTTTTGGTGTTTTTGCGCCACATACTAGTTGCCTTAAGTTTTCAAATATGAGCAGACAGCTCATGTTTACATAATGTAGCACATGTTCTTCCATAATACTGAAATCTAGTCACATTTGTATTCTTCACTGGTGACTGGGTGTCCTACTTTGCCATGAATATCCAACATGATATCCAAAACTTCTGAAGCGTTACAAACTAATCCAATTCCTACAATTGAATACTGAATTGAATCGTATTGTATTTCACAAAAACCTAAAAGCATTTATTTAGAGGGGTTTTTTTAAGATCAGATTTTCATTAAAGTATGGATTTCAAACTTCTAATTTTATATAGTTTTAATTGGCTGTATGACTGGGAAGTAACATCTGAGTCTTACAACTGCTCCTGTGCTGCATCGTATCTATACAAACTTCAGATTTCTGTGATTTAGTAATGGAGTTAAAATGTGATAGAAGATGTAATTTTCAGCAGTACATGTTCCATATTCTTAAAAATGATTTTTCTGAGTAAGGCTTGGAAAGTTGCGCCAGTTATTTTTTAATCTAAACATAGATTTTATAGGTGAAATGTGGAATATACTAAATAGTGCTTGTGTTGTTATAGCATAAGCACTTTCTTACAGGTTTCCTGTGATATTTGTAGGTTCATTTGAGATTGCAGTACCTGTAGTAATAAAACCAAAAAAATTGCTTTCACCAGCTTTTCCTCTACCTCTTAACAGGATGAATGAAGGAAAGTATCTTAGTGTAGGAATTCAGCCTGTTTGGACATTAATTCATCAGACATGATTCCAAATGAGCAATTAAAAATTTTAGCAGTATTATTTTATAATTGATTCATAATGATTGATGTAATCCAGTCCTTTACCTTCATCTGTTTAAAAAATGTGCATAGCTCTCTATCTGTCCAGCTTTTTTATGCATACCTGATTAGAAGAGGTCTACAAAATGGTTTCATAGATCCTGTTACAGGGGAGAGAAACAGCTACTTATGCCATGAAGACACCCTTAACATGAACATTTTCTATAGTTTGCTTTTCCAATGTAAGTGCAGAATGCTAGCAACACTGCTTGTTTTAATAACCCTCCGCAACAGAGAGCTGTGCAGGCTTACGGAGTTGTATAATTCATGCTTTTTACTGATACTTTGTTAATCATCATCTTTTCTTCTTGCTTCACAGCAGGATAATAGATGGATACGTTAATTACAGCCTGACTTCAGAATTGATTTAGCAAGCTACTTCTGACTTCAGCATAGAAAGAGGGAAATAAGTTTGGTTCTTCTAGCCTTTCCCTGTACCTTCTCTAAATCTCTCCTTCTATCTGCCCCCCGTTTTTTGGCTTTCATTTTCTCATGGAAGCTGCATTACCTTCCAGAGAGGTGTGTCACATGGTGGTTAATTTGATACTGTTGTGGAACTTTTTAGCCTAAACAGGTGACACCTTGCCTGGATAAAGGACTTCAGCATGAGTTAATCATCACTGAAATACCTGCTTCTTAGCATGCACCAGTCTCTTTCAAATGTTGTTCTATAAATGTGCACTGTGTCCAGTGAAGCTACTGAGTGGGTTTTTGTTCTAAAGATGCTTTTTTCTGGACATCACGCTATTTATCTGCTGCATTATAAGCAACCCTCTTTTTCCTAGGTCTTTGTATCAAACATAACTTTGCAGCAGTCATAAGGATGGTATGAGAAGGAGCAGCATCCCATGCCTTTGGTGCTTCTGCTTTACCTATTACCTGCTGTTCGCTCTTGCCCTTTACAAGGTTTTGGTAAATACAGCAGTGTCAGCTGTTTCTAGTTGGCGTTCAGCTAACTTCTGTTTTGTTAAATATGCAGTGTTCTTTGCTGCTTCTCTCAGTTACTCTTGGTAATACATTTGGTGTTTAAAATAACTGGTTTATAATCTACTTGAGTGATGGACAAAGCTTTTTTTTTTTTTTAAGGTATGACTGTTTTAAAGAGGTTTTGCCCTTCTGAATGGGAGCTTTTCTTTCAAAAAGGGTTTGATTTAGAGTATACTGCTTTCATTTTATCACTTGCTTCTTTTTTTTTTCCTTTTCAGATTCTGCTTGGATTCTGCCAGACAGACAAGGCAGAGACTTTCCATCAACTGGTCCAATTTTAGCTTGAAAAAAACCACCTTTGCTGCACATTGAAATGACACGATATGGGGAGGGAACCCTGCAGGAATCGATGAACGACAACTCCACTTACCTGTCCTGCTGTGCTGAGAGCTTACCTGGTCTTGAGCCAGTGCTGCCTTGCCTTGTCCCCAGTGCTGTGTGGATCTGCACTGAACCCTTTGGCCTGATAATTCTTGCGGACTGAAAAATTGCCACTTTCTACCTGAATTTGTTAGCTTGTGTGCTTGTAGTCTGTGAGTGAGACTTACTTGATTGTAGCTGTATGCCGTTGGAGTTGGAGCAATAGCTCTTCTCCATCTCCTTCTGAATGCCTTGGCCTCAGAGACTTTAAATTGCTTAGGCTTGGGTGGAGGCCAAAATACTAGTTTGCATCATCTGCAGTGGCTCCTGTCACTTCTGCATCTAGCTATGTTTTGTCATTCTGACGCCTGACAAAGGAATGGACCTAGTCAGTTGTGCTTTCATCTGCTCCAGATTTCTCCTGACATGACTTCATGAAAAAGAGGCTCTTATGGGACAAGTATCTCCTCAGTTCTTTCACAATCTACTGTTTAAGAGTGTACAAGTTACGCTATTTGTGTTTTGATTTTTTTTTTTCCTGACTTGTAGCCAGCTTGTGTAAGAATACTTGCAGAATGAGAAAATTTAAAAAAGAACAGTACTCACACTATCAAATCTGTTATAGAGTGTATAATTGTATTAACACTGAAGCCTATCTGGCTACTTTTTTAACATATTGTTAAGTAATATTAAAATCATGTCTTTCTTTTTGAAAGATGGAATACATTAGTATGGCAGAAGACCTGTGTCTTGCTTTTTTCTGCTTGGGTGAGGGGAAGGGAACAAAGAAACAGACTGAAAAAGCGATGGTATTCTAAGCTAAACTGAATCTTGTGTTAGAACTGGTCGGTGAATGCTATTTAATTTAGCATGTTCCTCTATGAACATTTGTATGCAGCTCATCTGGTGGGGAAAAAAACGCTACTTGCTATAGCGAGAGACTCCTGCTGAATGCTGGAATTAAGTTTGTGAATTCTGTGAATTATTGTAATGCTTCTATTTCAATAGATACCTTGTGGGAAAAGAGATAATACAGAAATTTCAAATTTAATGTCAGTGTAGAAAAAAGTAGGTAGGTTCAATACTGCTGTCATGTAAATATTTAACAAAAATATAGTAATGTCTTACAGGTTGCAAAGTTTTCTTCAGCATGGAGAAATGCTGGTAACTTAGGGTTTTGATCTATGAAAAGATACTGCACTTACAGTAGTTTTTCTCATAGTGTGTTATTTATTCAGAATAGATACAATGGAAGCTTTCTTTTATTTCCAGATTGCCATATTTACCCAAATTATAAAGCAGTCTTCGTCTTTTTTTAAAGAAAATAAAACTACCACTGAGCACATGTGTAAAAGGATGATGCAGCCCACTAACTCTCTTTCTCCAGAGCTGTTCCACGTTCTTCTGTCTCCTCATTCGAGAGCCTGCTCGTGGCACGCAGGTACTAGGCTTGGGACTCCTTTGCAAGACGCAGTGTGACAGTGACGATCTTTCTGGCTTTGGACTTGAGCAGGGTTAGTGGATGGCAGCTTTGGTGTCCCTTGTAAGGCCCAGGTGTAGCCGGAGGCTTGTGTTGGCTACAGACCCCTGTGGGTCTACAGCTGCAGATCTCTCTTTAGTGGGAGCTGCTGTCTGATGTGTGCTGCGGGCTCCACTTATGCCTGGCTGCTGTGGGTAAATCAGTCCAGGATTGATAGAGCACCCGTTCCCAAAATATAGCCCAGGGATGTGAAGGGGATAACTTCTATTTTTTTTTTTTTTTCCAGATCCAAGTTGAGGAAGGGGGGAGTAGTTTAGCCTCGCCTTTTTGTCAGCACGCTTGCGTTTATCTGCCTGTGCTGGAGGAATAGCATCTCAAATCTAAAAGGTAATATCTGTTCCACTCAGCACTAGCTTTCTCTGCAAAGACTGTGTCCCACTCAAAATGTCTGAGTGAATCAGTGGAGGAAAATGAAGTTTGTCATTTCTTGGGGCCGTAAAGGGCTTGCATCTGTAGTAACCTGAGCTAGATCATACACAGGCAAAAGTGGAGAGGCTGATTATATGGGACAGTGGCTTTAGAAAGCTATTAAAACACCCCTGAAGTTGGATGTGTTTGTGAAATCTAATTTTTCAAGCTTTTTCAGTTCTAAACCATAACACAAGGTGGCACTGTATGTCATGACTAATTTCTACATCAGTGCTCTTAGTAAATGAAGGCATTGAATGGAATAACTACTTGATGTCACGTGGCCAAGCCATGGTGCAGATTCCTCTAAAGTAGGAAAGCTCTAAGAGTATTGAGGTATTCCTAATGTTGCTAGAAAACGCCTTTCATACTATTTGTTTTCTCTTGATAATAAAGCTGACTTTCTTACCTATGTATTTACTAACAAAACCCTGGTCAAATAATGATACATGAACATAACATGCTTTTCTTTATTTTTAAATCCTGGGTTAAGACAATAGAAGGAGTCCTCTTGCATTTGGGGAATATATGTATGTATTTATAATCTCGTTCATTTGCCTTATGCTCCATCATGATGTATCAATAAAGCTGACACGATTCCAGGTGCTCCATGGAAAGCGTGAGGAATGGGTCTGAATGGATCTCCTGTTCCACCTTGATGAGAGCTTAAAGGCAAGTTGCACTTTCGTGAATTCATAATTAAGTGAAGGTAAGTGTGGAGCAGGCTGGGAGCCAGGAGATTTGAAAGTACTAACCTAAATTCTACCACTTGTGTCACCTTGGGCAAATGAGTTAATTACTGTCACTCCATCTATCAACTGGTTATACTAAGGCTTTGCTGAATTACAAGCATTTTTAGTAATACCTAAATAAGTATTGACATTAAGCATGTTGAAGCGCAACATGATAAGCTCCTATTAAAATCACGGTTGTTCTCCACTAGTGTTTGTGTGTAGTTCAGATGTGTTCAGTCCAGATACAGATTCAAATCTATCTTCCAATAGGCAAGACCTTATAAATAATACATCACAATGGATTAAATTTCAGTCTTCTGCTGGATTAAAAAGAAATCCACTTTTGATGGTGTGGTCTACTTTGAGGACTCTACTGTAAGTTGGCCTACTATTCATGTCTGTTCTTAAATTGTATGAAAGTTGAATGTCTGTGCTCTGGAGGTGACCAGCCGCTTGTCTGTATTAGGTCATTCTGCTATCAGTGCTGCTGAATCCAGTGCCATGGTACTCTTTCAGATATTCCCACAACGGAAAAGGGCATAGTTGCACAAAATGTTTACACTTTATCAGTGGTTTTGAACAGTGTTGGTACTGAATTTCAAAGGCTGTTCCTACACAGGAGTGTCACATCTGTGCTTTGCGTTGACTGTTGCAGCTTTCTGAGGCAATGTAACTAGGAGCTCAAAACTCTTCAGCACACTTTCTTGGTGTAGCATCACTGGTACTTAAAATTGTATAGCTGAGGTTCAGCATGCTGGAAACCTAAATTTTGCCATAACCTGAGAAGATGATCAAGTCACGTGGTGACTGTTAAAGCCGTAGGAGTTAAGTATACTCATAATGCTCAATATACCACTGCTGTTCAGAAAGGCTTTGCAATGTTCTCTATTTCAGTGAAAGGGTAGCTCACCATTGTTTTAGTGTGGGTCCTGTATATCCTGATGGGGGAACTAATGCTTAATTGTAATTGTAGTAAGTTGTTACACTAATACTCACATTTTCAAACATCTCCCAGTTATTAATGAAGGGGTGATCACAGAAACCATTCTCTTTAGATAATTAATTACATATATTTATATCATAACATACCTGTGTGCAAGATTAGGTATATAGTATTTTTATTATCCTTGGCTCTTGCTCTGTATTTAGACCTTCAGGACAACTTGCCTGCCCTTGGCTACCTCATTCATCATTAATTGAAAATGTTAAATAGTGTTCGTAATGTATTTCTTACTGATGCTGCAGTTTTACAGGCAGCTGAGCTGACTTCAGTGACCTGTCGCTGAAAGGAGGATGTCTTGGGCTTTGCTTTTACTCTTCACGTCTGTGTGTTTAGCTTCAGCTTTGCTGCTGCTTTTAGCTGCACAATTGAGCCTCTTCCAGCTCAGTGCTTAGAGAGGTAACGTCGACCTGTTGATACACTCTGAATCTACATAAACTGTTGAAAAATGTGCCAGGTAAGCTTATGCTTCTCTGTAATTGTGCTCTCAGGGAAAAAAATGTTGAGTTGCTTATAATGATGGTAGGTGCAAATGGGATTTTAAAGTGGATGGCGTCCACTTTCTATCAGTGTGGTTTGAAGAAGACAGGCAGGAAGGTACTTAATTGCCTCTTCTCTGATATGGTTTTTCTTGATATTTTGGGGGGGGGGGGGTGTTGTTTCATAAATCTTTTGTCGGTTTGTTCTTAGGGTGGCTCAAAGTTCATACTTGAATCTTGGGTCTATAGGTTTTAGCATTGTCTCTTTCACCAGAAACACTTTGGTCAGAAGTGTGTAATTTTGTTATGTCTCGTTAGCCTCTCCTTAGGCAGTGTTACCAAGAGGGTGGACTGTAAATACTCTGGAAGGTTTGTCTAACCTAAATATTCCTTCCAGTAAGCCTGGTGGTGCAGCAGTACAGCAATCCACTGATCCGCAGGGGCTCAGTGTGTCCGTGGGGGGCTACTGGAAGTCCTCTTCTAGAAATTGCCAGAAGGCAAACAGCCAGTGATGAGCATTCAGGAGTCCCGTACCATCACATACCTCAGCTTTTTTTCACCAGTGTTCCTGGAAGTTGGACAGACAAGTAAAGCTAACATCTCTTTGGGGCCATAATAGCCATGAGCTTATGTTTTTCCTGTAAAAGATAGCTGTATGTCTCCATCTATGAAAATAAAGAGGAGACAGTAGGCAGATGTATTAGTCCGTGGGGAAAAGAGGTTCATGGTATGACTTGGAATAATAAATAAAAACCTATTCCAGTGTACCCATAACTCTACCACTTATCCTGCATGAACTAGTGTGCATTCCACACCGAGTGTGTGACTCAGCTAGCTTACACAAGCTTGAGTTTTCTGAGGGAAAGATGTCTAGACTTGCTTTCCCATTCTAGTTTCCTTTAAACAGGCTGTTGACTCAAGTTAGTACAATGCGTTTTCTTTCTGCATGCAAACAGTGCGGTGTTCTTTAAGGCTGTCCTCACTTGTGTCTGGAATACAGGATTTAAATCCAGTGCTGTAAAGAGTAGAAAAACTAGTATGTTGAACTCAGCAGACTAGATAGCTGTATTGCATCAGAGCAGATAGGTGTATTGCTGCCTGCTGCTGCTTCAACAGAGTTCAAGCTGCAAACCACTCATCTCCATCAGCTCAGTGAAAAGTGGTTCCATATTATCTGGAAATACACAATCAGCAAAACTCTTCTTCCAAAAGAAAAAAGCAAAATCACTTGAATTCAGGTGTTTGGTACATGCAATAAATCTCCTGCACTCTGTTTGCATGTCCTCCTACAAAGTTTTGTCTATCTGTTGCTTGTCAGCCAACTGGATTCTACAGTGTTGTAAAAGGCAATTAAGTAGAGATTTTCAGGTTTTTGTTTTCTTTTGAGCTGAGGGTCAATTAGAAGTAGCCAGGAATAAGTCTCGTATACAGTCTTACTCCTTATTCATACTATAAGGGATTTTGTTTAACACCTAGCAAAGCAATCTTTCACTTCTGTTTATAAAGTGGTGCAAAATGTAGTTGATAGTTGAACCCTCATGAAGGAGTTACGTAAATGTACGTGTGAAGTCCTAGGACGTTTCCTCTGCTGAGCTGCAGCTGGAAGGTGATGCTAGATAGCGAGAGGAGCAAGTGGCAAGGCAAGAATTAAGCAGGCCAGCATACTGGCTGTGCGGAGTGACAAATAGTATTTTGCCACATCAGCAATGTTACTCTCTTCCAAAGTATTTCTTAAGTTCAGGTCATTCAGAGACCACCAGTTGGGATCATTACTGTAAAGGCTCTTCTGAAATCCATTTTTAACTCATCTGAGCAATTGGGCAATCGGAGTTGGCCACAACAGAGTGACAGGGGAGAGCTGGCGTGTTCTTGTGTAGTCTGAACTTGCAGTCTCTTGCTTTTGTTAGTGTTAGCCAGTACAGCTTGTTTTGATTGTTTTTTCTCTTTCCATGTGCAAATGCTTTTTTGGACATTGATCTACACTTGTGTAATAAGAGCGTCATCTCTCCATGCCTTGGAACATCTTAGTAATAGGAGCGAGGGGCTTGAATCGATTAGAGCTTGGCAGGGAGAAAGAGATTTTGGCAATGCCTTGAACTAGGATACGGCGTTGTGTGTGATGCAAGTAAGCTAAACATGCAAGAGGAGGCTTAAAATGTTGAAATCATTACCCATTCAAAGGTAGGTTTGTCCTTCAGTTGGAGTTCTTTAAACGATGCGGTAAAACACAGCATGCAGACAAACCCTGCTGCCCGTTTCCTCTTCTCATACCAATAGTACGTAAGGATGAAAAGGTATGATGTTATCGGAGAAGCACTCTTAAAAACAGCTGGGACCCAAGTACAATTTTAAATCAGTTGCTAGGTTCTCTGAGTTCTCTGAATTCTGCTTTATTGCTTAGTTCCTTGCTTAAAAAAATACATACGTATTTAAACTGGGAGATTGTCATGTATACACGGGATCTGTTTTTGATACCAATCCTCATAATGTTTGGCCGTTGGTGACTTAAGCAATCTTGAATGTTGCTGTAATTCAGAATCACCCAAACAAAAGTAGCCCAATGAGGAAACAGTGCAGCTGGTTGAGAAATTGTGGAAGTGATAGTGTTTTGAAATGACTGGGAGGAAGAAAAAAAAAAAAACTTGGTGCTTTTTGAGTATAGTCTGGAGTATATTCTGTTTGTTAGATTGCACCAGATAATGCAGCATAAGTAACATGCTTGTTTTTTCCATACGTGCTTCAGTTACACATGTTAAAATGGATGTTTTGTTTTGGTGTCTAATTAAAGGGTCTTGAAGAAAACATTGCTTTAAATGCTTCAGGTTTAAACATTGCACAGAGATAATGTCTTTAAATCCCACTTCCTCTTTATTTTTTGTAGCTGTGGTAACATTTCGATAGGCTGAAAGCTTTATAAAATGTGTGGTTTCATGGCCATGCTAAGAAAATACCGTGTTGTGCCCAACTTTAGTATCTTGTATGGTTAGATAGTTCTGGGTCAACACAGAAAGAAAGCTTCTTTAAAAAAATTTTTTTTCCTTCATCCTAAGGTCTCTAGCAATTCTTTTTTGCTTTATAATGTAATTTGTAAAGCGTGTCAAAGTTTACAGTAAACTTTGAGTACAAGCTTTGGTGGCCTATGGCTCTTCAGAAAAAGTGTTCCTCTCTTCTGGTAAAGGACTCTGATTTAATCCACTGACTTTCTTACACAGCTATTGCTTCAGCCTGCCCCCAGTATTCCTGGTTCACAGTTATCCATGCTTTTTTTTTTTTTTTTTTTCCTTCTTCCTTGTCCTTTCTCAGCTCCAATTCAGTAGCTAATCACTGAACTGAGAACTGATCCTTCCTTTCAAGGGTTATTAATGAATATCTGAACTGTGATTAAAATTTCTCCAAACTGATGCTGGTATCTCAAAGAAATGGTATCCCACTGGAATAGTTGAGGCAGAAAAGAAGTGTGACAACAGAGACTTGAATCCATTCTATAGAAGAAGCAGGGGCAGAGGTGACACAGGGTGGCCCAAGTTGCACATGAAGCTTGAAACAGATGGGATTTGATCCTGGTTTCTAGAGTGTTAATCTTTAACTGAATCACAATTCTGACTTCTGTCATGAGCATTTATCAAGAACTATTGCTGGATAAAAAAAGAGGAGAGTTTGCACAGTAAAGTATTAGGGGTTTTTATATATGTGTGTGTGTGTGTGTATATATATGTATATGTATACACACACACATACACACACACATATATATATATGTTCTCTTCCTTATCTGTTTACTTCCACCACCTCCTAGACTATCTCAAAAATAATCCGTTTTGCTTTGTTGCAGAGCTTGTGGCTGAGGTTCCCTGAAAATACTTGAGAAGTAATTCATATGTATAATGGGTAATGTGCTCTTGAGGCTTTGTGACAGTAAAACTTAGGAATTAATACTATATGTATTTTACGTTCAGTTGAACTGTTACCTCATGCATGTCTGAAATGCCACCCCCTCTCCATATTGTTTCTCATCATCTGTGGACACCTGCTTGGCTAAAAACAAATGAAGCACCCTGCACTATAGTCAGACCATGTTGCAAGTAAGCTGGTGAGGTCAAAATGAAATAAGTCCTAGCTGTTCCCTAAAAATGCATTAAATGAGGAAAAAAAGGAGGGGTCTAATGTTTCTTTTCTAGCTCATTCATTCCTAACATAGCCACAGTCTGTCCTGTGCTGCAGGAGCTAGTTACTGGGATGGACAGGAACTGCTTCTTTCCCAGTCTGTTGTAATCTCTTGTGGTAGGTTTTCATAAAGCTGGAAGCATAAATCTCACAGCTGTGACCATACTGCAATCCAGAACCGTAATGCTTAACTCTTCAATGGCTCTGTTTCACCTTTCCCTCATGATTTTAATAAGTTTTCTGTTGCCTTGCAATGTCAGGGTTTCACATTGATCTGGTTGCTGTTTTCTATCACACATGACCCACATTTCCTTGTGGGAATGAGAGCTGTGAGGTGATCCTAAACCTAAGTATCCCTTTGGCATGTCTGAAGGATGTTTAGTCATAATTAATAAACCTTGTATACCTCTGAAGGATACTTGGTCTTTAAAGTGCAGAAGGCAGCACAGGTATGAGGATAACTTTTGTCTGAAAGATGTCACGTGAATGCAGAGGTTTTAGCAGCAGCTATTAAGTGAGATGATGGAAACATTAAATGTTAATTAGTGGTGTAAGTACATTGATCAGCGTCGCATGGTTTGGCTACCTGGTGCAATATCACCATCTTCTGTATAAAGAAGTGAATCAGCTGGCCTGCATGTTTAATGCTTAAGAAACTCTAAAGGTACAGGAGTTCATAGTGTAGCTAAACTGCATTAATGTGAGCTCCAGCGATGGTTGCCTGCTATGCAGAACGACAATGGTTTCCATCCACTAGAAGTGAACTTCCAGGAAAGCACGTGACTTATTTTGTTCACCTTAATTACTCTTGCTAATAGAAAGAAACTGAGAGCCTCCATCAGAGGCAGCGAGTTTTGCTCTGAGTGATGGTCCTTGTCTTATAGCAGATTCACTCCTTCATGCAAATGAGTACGCTAATTTCAAGTGATCAGCTCAGAATGAGTTCATCTAATTCAGCTACTAAATCTGCCCCTTTCCTCTTAGAAGTGTAGGGAGGATTCAAATGATCTGTCAGTATGTGAACTTCTATACACAAGGGAAAGAGGCCGGATATATGTGAAGAGCTTGGCAAGTGTTTTTAGGCCTCATGGCTTTATTCCAACAGAATGAAAACTTGTCTGTTAAAGCTTTTTATTGAGAATTCACTGTGAAATTTGACATTTCATTGGGGAAAAAAAAATGCTTTCCAGTGTCTTAGTCTTTAGAAAGTTGAGAAAATAATCTTCCTTTTATTCAGTAAGACAAGATACTGGTTGCTAGCTTTCTGCAGATTGTGTGGTGCTTTTAAGTAATTTAAGAGTTGCCATAATCTGTGCAGGAGATGAAAACATATTTCTTCCTGTGCTTCAGCCAAAGTGGAGTTGCCAAGATTGCAAAAGCTGTACCTTTTTTCAGTGCTGCTGAGACTCAAAAGGTTAAAGTGCCTTTTTAGGGTTGCGTTTTGTCTGTGTAACCAAGGGAGCTTGGTTACACTGGAAGCCTCGGCTTCAAAACACAGTAAGTCTGAATTTCACCTGTTGGATACCCAAAATAGTCCTTTCAGTCCAGAGGATATGCACTGGTTTCTGTCTAGGCTGAGCTGCTAAAATGGTTTGCTCCCTCTGAAAGAGGCTTTCTAGCAGTCCCCACTTGGCACAGCTGGTCTGAAAAGGAAATGCTCTACCTAGAGCATGAGTGGTGCAGCCAGTGTAGACGTTCATTTGCTTTGTGACCAGGTGAGCTTCCCTTTTATGTTCACAGTCTTGTTCCCCTGCTGTTTTCCATTCTCACATTTAGGGAGCAGCATCAGGAATATGTCCACGTTCTGAATAATTTCCAGTTCTCTGTGTGCCTTACGTTCGCTGAGACATTTGTGTGTGAGGTATCTCTGAGGGCAGAGAGCAGATGAGCTCTTTGAGCAGCACTGAACAGCTGCACTCACCAGGGAAGAAAAAAATCTTCAATTTCCAGGCAATGATAAAACTGCCATTACAAGCTGATACTATTGCTGTCAAAGTAAATGAAGCAACCAGGTGGGCATCAAGGAGAGTACTATCAATTCTATCCAGTTTCTGAAGTCGCTTAGCCACGGGTCCTGCTGGGCAGGAATAGCCAGAGGAGACAGATGGCAGAGTCGTTTTATGGGTTTGGCAGGAATTTTAATAGTACTTCTCCCTGCATTCATTAAGAGAATGAGCATTCAGCCCAGATCAGCGAAGACTCGGAGGGTCTTGCAGAGAGCATTAGCTGGCTGGGCTCCTCGTGTCGAAGAGGACAGCGGGACGGGGTGAAGGCGAGCTGGCTTAGAGCGTGGCGGAGGATGCGGCTGCGTGACCCGCGCCGCGGCTCCCAGGTGAGGCGGGGCGCGTTGTCGGCAGTGCTTCCCCAAAGTCGCGAGGTGGCGATCGGGGAAAGTCTGCGCGCAGCCAGGGGCCGGCTGCGTTCGTACGGCGATCATCAGGAAACGGGCATTTTACAGAGGTTTCGGCTTCCCTTTCAAATTTTGAACTTGACTCAATCCTGCGTGACTCAGCCTGGTTTGACGCTTCAAGGAGACGGATGCGGGGCATGCCCGTCCAGACGGCGTCCCCTTGCAAGCCCTGCCCGCAGCATTCCCGCACCCGGCTGATTACAGGCACGAAGTACGAGCTGCGGTTTTTGGTGATCGTAGTGTCCAGGGAGCCCTGAAACCTGGAGGGCTAGTGACATGTTACACATGCCCCCCTGGACACTCCTTTTAGATGGTAGCTAGCACCCACCCTGTGCAGCCTCCCAGGTTGGTGCTGACTTTCTGGTACAGTCTTAAAGCTGTCATGTTACCTGGCAACAGATGATAACAGCGCTGTTTCCATTTTACTGGGGAGGAGGGTTAGCAACTTGCTTACTCTCATATTGTATGGCTGGAGAGTCTGCGAGGGGGATTTTTGTTCAGAAGACTGCATGTGTCTGCGTTGCAAGGCTTGAAGGAGTTTCAATAGCTTGATGGTTTCTTTAGTCAATAGCTGGAATCAGGAGGGCTGTAAAAACCTGAGATTAGGATGGTAGGGTAGGATAATTCCGGTTGCAAAGGACCTCTGGAGGTCTCGAATCCAATCTCCTGCTCCAAGTAGGGTCATCTCTGAGGTCAGACCAGGTTACACAAGGCTTTATCCAGCCTGCCCTTGAAAACCTTGAAGGATGGAGAGTGTACAACCTCTTCTGGGCAACCTGTTTATTGGTTGTAATAAACTGGCAATTCTGCTTCTTTGCTTTCCAGCTCTTAGGTTCATTTTTTTCATGTCACTAAGCTTTGTCTTTATTTGTAAAAACAGTCTCATGACATCTAAGCTAGTTCTGGAGAAAGAGTGGGGGTTAACTCACGTGTTTCAAGATTTTGTGAAAGAAGCAGCATTGTCATTCCCAATTCTCCATTTTCCTTAAGTATGTTCCCTTCCGTTTTTAAAATCCCCAGTGGCTTTTCCTGCCTGTTTCTCCTTACCTGGTTCCCCATTGACTTCTGTGATAGTGGTAGAGGAGGAAGGACTCCACTTGCCATGCGTCTTGGGCTGCTGCTAGTTTCTTTGTAGTACCTTTTGTCTAAATAGCTCGAAGCATTTGATGTTCCTTCTAGTGAACTAGGTGCTACCTTATTTCCTGAGGAACTGAAGGATGGAGGCAATGAGATGAGAATAGGATCCAGATCTCCTGTTTCTGGGTACTCTGAGCACTGCAGCAAGCAGCTTTTCTCGACAAATTATATTCAGATAATTTATCCGAAATATTTAACCTTGGTGGTTGATTAAGTGCCTGGCTTACCTCAGCCTTGAGGTAGAGGTTCTGCTCTTACAGGAGGTGGTTCTCCTATATGACACTATAGTGTTGTGAGCAATGCAGTGATAGTGTTTGTTAATGGTGGAGTGGTGTATTAACTCTGGCATGCAATGTGACACGTCTGCTAACGTTGCCTTGGGCTGCTTGTGTTGACAAGGAGTGATCTTTCATTTTAGTTGCATCATGGTTGTTTCAGGCCTTTCCCTTTTCTAACCTACACAACCTAAGTTACATTAAGGAAATACTAAATGAATGGCATTGGGATTTCCCTGGCCAAAATTAGCTGTTGACCTTAGACTGCCATAAACTACATCTACGAAAAGCCCCCGCTGATTTTCCTGGTGGGCTTGAGGAAGCCTCCGAGCAGCTTTTTGTGAGTTCATGTTTGGAGGAGGAGTGGAAGGGATGGTGTGAATGTTATGTGTTTTGCTGCACAGCCCGATGGTTGCTTGAATGAGTGGACTTCCTGATTCAGAGGTAAAGAATGAATGGTCTCTCCTCATAGTTTCAATTTTATTATAAAAGGTACTTTAACAGCTCAGTAGTGTCTGCAGCCCCACGCAAGACCTGCCTAGACAATTGTTTCCACTGCTTGAGAAAAAGTCCATCTGACGCACCAATGGGAAGTCAGAACTTTCAGTTCATTAAAGTGAGCATCTACGAGTGTATGAACTCAGCTGAGAATGTTTCAGTCTCGAAGCAGGCGCTGAAAAAGACGCGAACTTTAAAAGCTTCCATTGCCTGAAGCCACGCACTGTTCCAGCTCAGCTCCCTCCTGCCGTAGCACTGGAAGCAAGTGTGTAGTTGCTATTTCATTCTTGCAGCAGCCTTGAAAGACCCTTGATCTTGCTTTAATTAAAATAATTGAAAAAAAAGACCTGCTGCTTCCTGTGTTTGCAGATGAATTTGAAATACATAAACAGTTGTCTGGCTGATGGTTCAATGAAGGGGCCTTTAGAGAGAGCTGATAAATCCATTGTGTTTTACTCCTTTTTCTAACATTTGTATGTTTTGTTCTCTTCACAGAAATGCATCCTTGTCTGTACTGACAGACAAGTTCCTTCAAATTGGATATTACTGTGATACAAGTAGTTCTGGAAGGTGACCCTGTGTTGGCTTTTTTTTTCCCCCTATTTGCTTTAATGGTCGCTTTACAGATGCTCACCTTTAAAATTTGCATTGTCAAGGGATACTAGGCCATTTGACAATGCAGCAGGTTATTCGTGACCCCTGGAAAAAGTTTCTTAACATTAACAGCTGCATCCTACAAACAGACTTTAAAGGGGCTGGGATATCCCTGGAAAAGTTAGCAAACACAGGAATAGTAGGATAGTGTTTTCTAATTCTGTATGTACCTTCCACATAAAATTTGTCATTTCTATTTCCGTCCTAAATGAGTTTACTTACTACCTTTTGTACTGCTGAAGTTATGGACATACTCGCTCTAAGAGTTTTTGTAATATGTTTGTTATTGTCCCCATCTTGTTCTCACCTAAACTGGTGTTTGAAAATGTAACCCTAGCAATATAAGTGTCTGTCAGTAAAATGCATATGAATGGGAATTGTTAGTGAACTAAAATGATCTTTTCTAATATGCATTGCTATATTATGTCTTCTGTTCTCAAACACAACAGCTTTTGAGCTTTGGCACAGCCCTGGTGAAGACAATAGGCTGAGATGACATTTCCACCTTGGGTTTCTTGTTTGTTTGTTTTCTCCTTAGATAGCAAAAGAATTTACAGTGATCTTTGGGAATTTATAAGCAGAATAATTCAGGCCAGAAGGGACTTTTGCAGGTCATCTAGTCCAGCCTCCTGATGTCTAGTTTGCGTAAGTGGTCCCTAATCCACTCTTTCTCTACTCTGGGTCATGCTTCACTTGCACAGTCTCTGCCACTACACTCAGGGAGGTCTGAGTGCAGACCTTCACAGTCAAGAAGGTATCATCTACCTTGGCCTTTTTCTGTGCCTTTTAGCAGTGGGCCAACATTTCTCTTGCGTTGATACCTTTTGTTACCTTCAGCACCCCCTGCAAGCTTCATCTCCAGCCAAGCTTTCACTTAGCTGTCCCTGTGTATACTCGGGCGCTATCTCCATATTCCTCTCAAATAGCTCGGCCCCACTTCCACCTCCTGCACACTTCCTTTTTGTGTTTGAGCTCAGTCAGGAGTTCCCCCTTGGGCAGAGCTGGCCCCGTGCCACATTTGCTTGACTTCCTGCACATCAGAATAGACCGTTCTACTTTGAGTGGTTGTTCTTGAAGATCAGCTAGCTTTCCTGGGCCCCTTTGCCTCAGCCTCCCATGGGATCCTGCCTACCAGTTCCCTGAGCAAGCCAAAATCTGCTCTCTCAAAGTTCCAGATTGCTCTTCTGTTACTTGCCTACCTCAGTTTGTTCAAGATCTTTAATATCATTTTATGGTTGCTGTAGCCAAGGCTGTGATCAGCCTTCACATCTTTAACTAGTTTGTCTTGATTGATAATTGTCTCGGTTGAGCGGAGTGCCTCTCCTAATTGACTTGTCGATCACCTTTGTCAAAAAGTTGTCCTTAATGCACTCTGTGATTGTTTTCTTGGATTGCTTGCACCTTTCCTTGTTGCCCTTCCAGCAGACATGAGTGGTTAAAGTCCCCAGTGAGGAAAAAGGGCCTGCAATCAAACAAAAGCCTTTTCCCCTTTGATTGGAGCTGAGCTCACCCACTTCCTCTCCTTTTTTGGATGGTCTGTAGCAGATTACAGTATTCTGCCTGTTGGCCTCCCCTCTGACCCACAAGTTCTTGACCAGCCTGTCACCCATTCCTTTGCTCTGTGCATGCAAGCCACTCCTTTGCTTAGAGCACAGCCCCATGCTCCTTGCCCTTCCCATTTTCCTTCCTGAAGAGGCATTATCCATCCATTACAGCACTGGAGTCATGCAAACTATTCCATCACATCTCCAATTCGAAGTTCGCCATAGCTCTGTGTCTGCATGTGGACCTCCCTCCAGTACCTTCAGTTACCTGCATTTGTTCGTGTACAGACATTTCAGAGAGGCCCCCTATCATGCAACTTTCTTGAGAGTGGGAGGGTGAGAATCTTGGGAAAAGAGTAGGGACATTGGCTACTATTTGCCCCTCAGTTTTCCTTTTCCAGAGCATTGGTTCTGATGTCAAAGTGTATGTTAGTCTTTTTGTAGTGCAAAGGAGCTGCTCCACTTACTCAGGTGGGAAATGTCAGAATGTTGCTGTTCACAGGTAGCGTTACATCTTGAGGAAAGACCTTTTATAATCCCTTTCTAGGAGCAAGTGAACAAGCACGCAGTAGTGTTAAGGGATGTTACAAAGGCCTACGTTTCTGGCAGACTCCGGGACCTGGGGAGTCCTCCTCAGCCTCTGGAGTCCAGCCTTGTGTAACCAGAGACACAGGAGTCTCTGTCCCGGGCTGCTGGATGCAGCTGCTGCTCTCCCATTTGCAGGGTCAGCCTCTAGTGAGACTGAGTGTGCATTGCAGAGACCGCTAACGCAGCCAGCTACCCAGACTGTCACGGCTGAGCACTGCCTTCGCCAACGCCCACGTACACCGCTATCAGAACTCGCATAAATGTAAGTACAGGTGGCTGAGTCCTGTTCCTCCTCTCTGGCTGATAGTGGTTGAAGCTCACTAGTGAAAACACCTACACCCTCTCTAGATTCACAAGCACATTTCGACTTGTGGATCCCTTGAATATTGGCACAGGCCCTCAGCTTGTCCAGTATCCATGCCCGGACCATGGGCTCCCTTACCGACCTCTGGCTCCAAGTCTGAGCCTCAGTCTGAGACTGAGTCTTCCCAGAGACAGGGTTTCCTCCTCCTCGCTGGCTAGGCCAGCTTGAGGTTTGCCAGTGTGTTGCATATACACACCCACACACACAGGTTAGGGGAAAAATATAAACACACTGCTCTCCAGTTGTTGGCACACCAGACACACAGGCCCTATGACCCAGGGTCCCTCTGGTTGCTGGCACTTAAACCCACACTCGCTCCAGTCCTCCTAGTTAATGGCATATTAGACATGTGGGCCCGTGGTCTCATGGTACCTCCAGCTGCTGGCACCTAATTCACTCACTCTAGTCACTCCAGTTGCTGGCATCTAAACCTTGCAACATTCACATGTAGGACAGAGGGTGAGACTACACAGAGATAGTTAAGAAGGGTTTTAATAAGATAGGCTAGAGTGCAGTGTTCAAATGCAAGGCTCAGATAAGCATACTGACCAGCATCTGGGCTGCTTACATGTGACCAGACCCCTCTTATCCTTCCTGCACTAGTCTTCTCCCTTTCTTGTTCCTCCTTTGTTTCCCTTCTTGCCTATGTGACTCTTTCCCTAAGCATTCCTTAAGTTTTGCATAGTCCTACAGCTCCCCCCTGCCCCCCCCCCCCAAATATC
This sequence comes from Dromaius novaehollandiae, assembly GCF_036370855.1. Taxonomy (NCBI): domain Eukaryota; kingdom Metazoa; phylum Chordata; class Aves; order Casuariiformes; family Dromaiidae; genus Dromaius; species Dromaius novaehollandiae. The sequence goes on along the minus strand of NC_088101.1, from coordinate 78,152,048 downwards.
CATAATTTTTATGTTTATCTTGTTTTCCCCCTTCTTTCCAGTTACAAAGTCCAGGTTGGTCCTCTCCAAAGCTATGCTCATAGTTTCTGAACAACCCATTAATTAGTGGCCAAAGAGTTTTGATCTTTGCTATTGTTTCCGTTATCGCTTGTCTGTCTACCAGGTTTGTGTGCCTGTGTGGTTTTGTTTATCAGTTTCCCTGTTATTTATTAATCCCTTTGAACTGAAAAGGCCTTTGAGCGTATGACCTTAATGAAGCGGATGCTCTCACATCTCACATACCCTTACAAGTAGGAAATACAGGCATTTCCAATCTGGCTCTTTCATGTGCAGCTTTTGTAATTTAAGGTAGACTTGCACATCTGTAAGGTGGTCTATCTCTTATGGTTTGGTCACTCAGTTTGCAGATATGCTAAATCCTAGATGATTATTTTAATATGTTATTTTGTGTACTTCTGCATATGCACAAGCATACATATGCATTCTGTCTCTATGGTAACTTCTGTTCAGACTTCTTCAACAGATTTTGCTTTTCTTCAGGGTTTTTCCATGTGATGGATTCTGACTGTCAGGCAGTTGATTTGACAGTTCACCCCCAATGAGGAAGGACAGAGGAAAACTTTCTTCCCCTCTCCAATGTAAAGGAGCAGAATCAGCTGGCGTCTGTCCCATACTTCCTCCTCCTCTTCTCAGAAGCTGGAAGACTGCAGTTCCCTGCTCCCACATCCTCATCTCTACTCAGATGCATGCAACTATTGATGATTGTAAGAAGTCTTTTTTTTTTTTCTCCTCTCACGTCCAGGGTTCTTCAGGTGAATTCCACCCAGGCTGTGATAGCTCCTAAACTGTGCCCAAATATCTGAAGAGGAACCGTCCTAGAACAATCACACTTCCTCTGAGCACTTCTCCATCGCTGTAGAAGTTGCTGTGTACTCATGGCACTATAGTACCTTAGCAACTTCTCTTTGGCCTTTCTCTTTGAGGGGTTCTGCTGTGCACAGACTTACTCTTCCAAAAGAGACACTAGCCAGTCGTTGTGGTTTTGCCCCCGAAAAATTGTTCTGCCCACTGTCGCATGAATTTCTCTTATAAATGCTGGTTAAAGCTGACGAGCCGTCTCCATGTTGCGTGCCCCAGTTTCACATATTGTGAAATCCGTGCTGCTGTAGCACGATGCACTTGCTTGTGCTGTCTCACACCTATGCTCATGCTGTGTGTTCCCTATGCTATACAACTCCTGCGACCGAAGTATGGCTGCTGTGATCAAATTGCTCAGTTTTATACTCCCTTTTACTGTACCTGCATAGAGCCAAGAGAATGGATCCTGCAGTACTTTGTTATGGCAAAAACATTGCAATAATCCAGATCTGAGACTGGCCGTTGTAAATGCTTGGGATGGAGTGTCTTCCTGTGTCATTTCATTGCATCAGGTTTATCACTAGACAAATGTGCGGATAAAAACAATGCTTTAATAACGGAGTCACTTCCAAGAACAGGCCTCGCTCTTCACCAGCTTTGGCAGTACAGGAATATCTTACTGTAACTCCCTATTTGGGGGTGTGTACATCTTGATGAATTCTTATATTTTTTTTCCCTTGTTTCTGTTGTTAAAGATTGCTACCGGAGTGCTTATTTGGGTAACCTCATTCTTCTCTCTTTTGTGGTAGAAGGACCACGCTATCCTTGTTTACTAGTCCTGTGTTCCTTATGGGCTGTGAGACCTTACATGCAAAAGAGTGTCATTTCCTTTCCCTGTTGTCTTTGATTAATGTTATTCCCCCCCGCAATCTGTTTTATCAAACCTCTGGCTTCTTCCTGCCTGCAGGCTCCTTAAAACATAACTTCTACGTTATAACTAAAGGAGTACATTAATGGTGGCTATATTGCAAATATGGGGTATTTGGTCCAAAGTAACTTTACCAAGCTCCCAGCACAGAGGATCTGCCTTGCTTCTCGCCACGCTGCTGCTTTGTCCTGTCTTGTGACCCCACCTCAGGCCCACCTGGGGGAAAGAAGGAAGCACAGCTGCCAGAGCGCCTCTCCGTGCCGTGGAGAGTAGAGTGACCCCGGTGGGAGGCCAGAAGAAGGAGGCAACCCGTTCCCAGGCACAATATACCTGTGCTTCTGCCCTTGTTTGGTCCATCCTCACCTGAAGCAAATACAGTGCTCCTCCGGTGGCAGCTGGAGGGGAGGGAACTGATGGAGGGTTTGGAAGGGGAGAGACCAAGGGTATGGAGTACCATCAAAGGATGAAGGCTTTTTCCTGGTGTTTCTTACTCCTTGCACCACGCCTCATGCCTCACACCTTGAAAGTGCCTGATGTGGCAACGTGTCTCGCTGCGTTCATCTTGCCCCCAAAGCTAGGTTCACTCCATGCTTTGAATGAAGCAAGAGTCTCCTGGAGATGATACAGTAACAGATACTCAGGCATATCACGTACACAGACGAGCTGATTTGATGCAGTGCAGGAGAAGCACTACTGAATGCTTATACTTGCAACCCTAATAACCTTTCACCGTGGTTTATGTTAATAAACAAGTACAAAGAATAGTGCTCTGATAAGATTATTTTGCACTTAGATTGCACTTTTCTTATACACATTCATGCTGAGGACATGCGTGACACTTGTAAGGTCAACAGAAGGGTAAACTGCAAAGTTAAATGAGTCACTGAAGTGACTGTCAGAACATGGTGCATCCCTGCCTTGTCCATTGAATTCTCCTCATGTTTAAACCACAGAGCCATTTAGGTTCTGGCTAAACAAATTTGTAATGATAGCGAAACACTCGGTGAAGTCATTCATGCATCACCTGGCAGCTTCTGTGTTTGTTAAGAAGTATGGACTAATGATTGTTTCTAAGAAGGGCTCTCCTGTTTTGAACAGAAAAGGTACTTTTTCTCCCCCCCCCCATCTTGATTTGTTGTTTCACTTGGTACAAAGGCCTTTTAAAAAGCAAACTTTATCTTGCTACTGTAACATATGCCAACAAATGTTTAAAAAAAAAATCCTGCTATTTTAATGCAAAATGTGGATATATTTGGAACTACAAGTAAACAGGATTGGTGGTTTGGTTGAAAGATTGTAGTGTTCAAAATAGCTATGTAAGAAATGTGTTTATTATATGCTGAAAAATGCTCTGTACTTTATTTCCTGCAAGATAGGTCTGTTGCCTGCTACAGAAAAATAGGGAAGTTTTTCCACTGGATACTTTGAAAATGATAGTAAGGGAAAAAGTTCTCTCTCATAATTACTGTAGAGCACTGTTTTGCCTTGGTCAGATGAAGGTCTTTCAACCAACTAATATTTCTCCATTTTTAGTGGTGGATTCTGGTCTAGTTCTTAGCAGAGCAATCATAATTTGAAAGCTTGTTAGGTGCCTGTGGCTTCTAGCAATGTAAGTGTGTAATATATAGCTGGAATTCAGCTTAATGAATGCAGCTTTCAGTGTTTTCTTATGACTCAAAAATGAATTTGAGCCATGAGGTAAGGCAGAGGGGAAGATCAGTTCATTGTCATTTGAAAGCCATTAATCTGATACAGATGCTTTCTGTCTTTTAGTTCATCTTTTTTTTGAAAAGTTGCCCATTTCTAAGTGTCAAAAATGGACAAAGCAGATTAACTGTACTCCTGCACTATTTCTGCTAAGCTACGTGTTTCTCAATCACAGCTCTCCAGCTGGAGCAAACACAGAGCAAGTCTGCGACAGGCAGCATTGAGGCTAACCTCTGCTATGAACATGAGGTTTTCAAGCCCTTGTGGTGAAGGTTAGTACTGCTAATGATGCAAACACAATATCCCACTAACAATTTCCACTCCTCATTCATCTTCCCTACTAAGCAGAAGACCTGCTAGAATATCAGCGTCCCTCAACCACAGTCTGATTGTGGTGGCTTAACCTTGCAGTAGCGCTAGCCGTCTTGGTAATTCCAGCCCTCTGTTCATGTGTGCTTTGCTCATCTAGGTAGGGGCATTCCCATGCAGCGCTACCATGCTGACGGCTGGCGTCTGTCTGCGTTCCTCTCTGGAAGGACTTTTGTCGTTGGGTGCAGTCCCGGCTCCATAAAGCTGCTGATGAAATTCCCATTGACTTCTACAGAGGGCTCGGCATTCCCCACTTGTTCTTTCCGTTGTGCCTATGTTTGTTCAGTGTGTATGCAGCTCTGGTTTTGTGCTCAGCTCTCTTCTCTAAGTCTCCTCCTCCACTCTTATCTCCTTAAAAGATGATAGAGGCACATAAATAGCAGATTCTGCAGTCTTTGGAGGGGTTTATTTTGTGGTTTCCTGGAGAGTCTAAGCTTGCATCTAGCTTGTTGGTCTTTTTTTTTTTTTTTTTTTTTCTTTTTTTCTTCTCCTCTCCCCTCTTGTGAAACTTGTGTCTGCTGAAGGCCCAGCCTCACAGGAAACCATCTTTAACCAAACCACAGCAACAGAATTAGCACATATATCCCCCTGCCCAAAAGAGTCTGAAAGATCACATAGGTGGCACAGTTTCACAGCTCTAAGAAATTTTACTGCTTTGCAGTGGGAATGCACATGCTGAGGAGGAAATCCCAAGATGTTCCACTGTGCCTGCCTCAAAGGACCAGCGTTTGCTGGGTCTCACATTGACTTCTCTTGGGGGTTTTTTGCTGGGGGTGGGGGGAAGAGGGACAGGGCTTCTACTTTCATCACATTTAACTTCAAAATAACAGGAGCTTTTTTGAACTTCAAATTATTTGCACACTGGAGGGTTTTTGTCTCTTTGAGGTCATGCTGGGTGCTGAATGGAGTTTTGACTAGGTTGGGACTAAAATTCAGACACTAGTTAGCTAGAACCTTTTTGAGGTTGTCTGTCATGATCCTTTTTTTCTTTCTAGTGCCTAATGTTTTTTATTTTTACTAAAATGCAAATTCATCTCAGCATCAGTACAAAATCAAAGTGATTCATTTATTTATGCTATTAATATTCTTCTAGGAGTGCCTGATTTTGGGAATATGCGCATCATCCAAAGTTGTGCTCTATTTGTCTTTGTCCTCTGTGTGTCTTTATGGTCAGGTTTGTTTTTTCTGCTAAAGGTACTATCTGTCAGTGATTCCTGTAAAAAGCTATCTCTGATTGTAGATAATGCTATTATGTCAGCTAGTAACGTACCGAGCGCAAAATATCACGGAAAATATCCTTCTCAGTAATGGTCAGCATGGGTCTTATGGACTTGCTAGTTTTAAATAATACTTTTTATGAGAAAAAGACAGTACTAGTAAGTGGTAACTGTCCATTGGATAAGAAGCCAGGAAGTTCCAGATTTAACCATGCAATAGCCTATTCTCTGAGCATGAAAAAAATGATAAGTTGTGTCATATTCACTTTTGAAGCTGTTAAAAGATGGTAATTTCTTGTTAGCACCATTTAGTAATGTGAGGAATTGTTTGAACAAAACCTGAGAGAGATCACATAATAAGTTAGCACAAAGTCAGAGGTTGGAATTTATGTTGAGAGGTTTATACCTGTCTTGTCCAGAATTTAATGGGCATCTGAAACTGTTCCTGTTTTCTCTCTTATCTAGGAATATTAGTACAGAATTTAAAATATCCTAATAGAATAGTTCATCATTGAAAGAATCTCTTCCTGTGTGGTTCCTTTTGTTTGATTTAGTCTCCTCAGATGTCTCAAGTTTATCTGATGTATCCAGGTCTTTTCTGACTGATCCAACTTCTGCAGTTGACAGTCTGGATTAATTCTGTATCTCTTTTTTGTTCTCCAGATTTGTAGTAGAATAGTGGAAGGCCAAATTCTGCTTCTAGAGCTGGTCAACCACAGGAGCAATTGTTTTTTCTCCCATTTTCCTATAAAAAGTCATGCTTTTATTATAACGGTCCTGCCACTATTCTACATTTTTTGTAGTATGCTGAATAAACCATAGTTGCATTAATTAGTTTTTTTTCTTCCTTCAGTGTCTTTTCTGTGTTTGTCTATTTCTTCCTTGAAGCACAGCTTTCTTGTCCTCTTATAGGAGGTAGGAAAATCAAAGTTACAGGGCAGGGAAGCCAAGGTCTCCTCGTCTAGGTGTCTTAACTAGTTACATGCCAGAAGCAGTGTGGATATAGCATGGTTGCCTTCCCCAAGGATCTCCTGCCGGTGGTTCTCAGACAGGCTATTGGAGGTGATGGACATTTGTTCCGCCTTCACAAGGCAGTAACAAGCAGTAATGGGTGATGAGTTGACGGGCAGACTTTGCTGATTTGGAGATCTGCCTCAGTCCCTGCTGCTTGCGTAGGTCTGAAGACGGCCATCCTCTGCGAGCAGCCACTGCAGCCTCAGCTCCTGCGGTGTGCCACGCCGGTGTGGAGGCTCAGGGGTTGTCGGGCAGCTGCTTCCACAAGCTCCCAAGTCTCATCCCCTTTCCTGCACGCTAGGAAAAGGGAAAGGACCAGAAAATAGTTGGATTTAACACTTGCTGCCCATATGATAGAGAGAAGTCTCAGGGCTATTACGTGTGTAAGGAGATAATATAGGCTTTCCCATTTTTTCTCCCTCATCCTCTGCCTTGAGTTTCTCCATGGTCGAGGGTTGTTACCGTGTGCATTTCTGTCTTGGTGGCTTGTGCTGTAGTGCAAAGGGAAATAGTTTAAAAGTATGTAGAGCTGCCTGGGGAACGAGAGAGAAGAGCTCTGTATGGGAGAAGGGTGATTTGATGTAGTGAGCACAGCAGTTTGCAGGGTCATCTTCTCTTCTCTTTTGCCCATGCTTCAGTACTGCCCCACCTCTCTAAAGCCTTTACGCCTCTGTCTCTGGGGCTCAGAAACATGACCTGGAGACTGATCTTGGTTCACGGCTCACCTACCTCTGCCATCTTTGCTCCTGCAGGAGCTGGTGTCTGTCTGTCTGTCTCTGTCAGAGCATGTCAGGAGGACCGGGAGGCAGACGGCACGAGGGATCTGCGAAGGATGGGTGACCTGCCCCACGCGGCCGCATCATAGCGTGACTGCGAGGTAACGGCTGGCCCCGGGCGGCTCTGACCGCAGGGACAGGGCCCTGAAGCTGGAGGGGCAGACGGGGGGGAAAACCCAGAAGAATTTGAAGAACCGCCTGAGGAAAGTTCTTGACCTGCTGGCTGCACACTGAACCAGAAAAGAGTGCACGCGTGACAGTTGAAGTAATGAGCCATAAAAGCAGCCACGCTGTGAGATGGGAGATGTTTTGACGTGGGGCGCCAGTGATGAAAACGGCGAGGGGACGCGGCTGTGGCGTCAGGGTGGAGTTCCCGCGGCGCTGCCCGGCCCTCCTGCTTCGGCAGAGTGACGCCAGCCCGGGCCCGGCTTCCTTCAGCACGGGCGGTTTTGTAACTGCGTTTTGTGCTCGGCCTGAGTCCGTCCTGCGGAAGCAGACATCGGCACTCCTGTCTCAGGAGCGACTTTGACGGCGTTTCCTCCCTCCCGTCCAGGAAATGTGAAATGCTTTCCTGTTGCTGCCGGCCAGAGGAGGCCGAGGAAGGCGGGAGGGCTTGGTTAGCTCTGTCCCAAGGAATGAGTGACACTGCATCCGCGTGACGCTCACTACCTCGCGCGCTTGTGGCGCCTCTTCGGAGCGCTTCCTAAGATGGGCTCGACCTTACAAGAATGAGGAGCTGTAAATAACTTGGTACATTTGCAGTTCCCAGTGATGTTGCTGAGACTGTTTCTCATTGCTCTGTGGGTACGAGTGAGCAGAGAGCAATGTAGATAGCAACGTGGCAATAACAGGAGCGTTTGGCATTGCATAACCTGCATAAGGTCGAGGTGGCAGGTAGTTTGCTTTAAAGGTGGACACCTCAAGACTCACTCCTGTTCTGCTTCTGATGCACTAGGTGAATGTGTTTAAAGTTGTTTAAACAACAAAAAGGGTTTCCTTAGCCTTAGCAACTTCAGGTTTGCAGTTCCTGATGTTACTGGAAGCTTTACAGGGCAAATCCTCAGATAGATCACCTGAGGTTAAAAAAAAAAAAAAAAAAAAAAAAAAAAAACCCTCTAAGAAGTTATAACAAAAATTAACTTTTCATCCTAGACATGAAATATGCCCCTCTCGGAGGGCTTAAGTAACGTGGAGGAATTACGCTATCACCGCGGCTAGTGGGATTCTAACGCTTCCTTCTGTTTCATTCCCAGAATGGCTTGCAAACCTCTGGTCAAATAAAAGTTCAACTGGACACAGTGAGTTTTCCCTCTTGCAGCAAGCTCTGTGACATGACAAGCTTGAAAACAAAAACAAACAAACAAACAAAACACGTTGTTCTGCGCAGAGCTCATAGCTGCAGCGATCAGCAGTCCTTCTGCTGGTCACCGGCGGTTTTGTGATAAATCTGTGTGTAGTTAGCGCGTGCACGTGCCCCCTGGTCATGGCTGCTTGCAAAACTCATTTCAATAAATTAGTGAAGCACATTACGCTCTCAGGCAGCTGTGTTATCCTTTGGCTGTCATTAAAAAGCGTGCTTCCGCGCTTCCTGTTGAGTGTCCGCAGGCTCCGCGGCGGGTGATGAAATCAGGGAATTTCAGCAAGTTCGAGAAGGAAGTGAATGTTCTGTCCTCCTGCATGGGCATGTTCAGAAGTGCCCCGGTGGCATGGGGGAGGGGGAAGTCAGGTTCAAATAACGGTGGGAAGCAGCTCCTTTTCTAGAGAAAATAGATGCAAAGTAACTGCGTTTTCAGAGGTCAAAATCTCCGACTGGGGAGTTGTACAAATTAAGGTCTAATGGATCTGCATGCTTTTTGGTTAAAGCTTACTACGAAACAAATGCCATGTTATATAGCTAGCAGGTTGGTTAACCAAAGGGAATTTCACTTTGCTTCAGAGATGGGAAACCACAATATGTGCACCCTCCTCCAGCTTATTTAGTGGGCATTCAGAGAAAAAATCCTGGGGGTGGAGGATGTGGGGAAGGTACTAAAAACTCAAGTTCAGGCTACTTCAGTCCATTCAAAGACTTTGCAACAGATCTGTCTCGTGGGTGGAGAGGGATGTGGAGCACCACAGATATCTTTGAGACCTTTTGTCTTTTTTTTAGCGGTTCCAAGATGTGTAATCAGATTGTATTCAACCCTTTACCTAGGTAATGGGCATTACTTCCAGGTACCCTCACTGGACACTGTACTCACAGGTGCATTTATAGTAAGGCTATTACAGTGTCTTCCTCCAAAAGATCCCTTTTAAAAAAGTGGTAGAAAACTGGAGGCCTTAGGCTGCTTGCTTTGTATTGATGATACAGGATCTGCTCTTACTGAATGGTAAACACCAAGCAAAACATTTTCTCTTCTGCCGAGCTGACTAGCTAACGGTGGCCTGCACACAAAGAAAATCTAATTGGTGATTTTTTTTTTTCCCCTGTATTTCTTTATACTAAATAGAAGACTTAGAGGGATTTAAAGGGGAGGAAGAAGGGTGGATGAACTGCCAGAAACCAACTATTTCTGCTTACTTTGTTCAACTGAGACAGGCTTATTCCCACAAAACAGCACCAAAAAGGTCGAATCCAGGTAGTAATCCAACTGAAAGGACAGACATCCCTATGGCACCAAGAGGTATGTGGATGCAGAAGAGCACTATGTAATGTCAACCACTTAGTAAGTTTAGCATTTCCTTCAAGTAGTTATGCTGCAGAGGTGTTACATGCGCACCAGCAGATTATTTGCAGTCACCAAAATGTTTATAATGTCTCCTAATCTGATTTCCTTTCTCTGATATATCCGCTTTCCAGATATTTGGGGAGACTTCTCGAATGGACAGGACCGAAATCGATTATACAGCCCCCGTCCATATGAGCATGGGCTTTCTTAAGGAATCTCCAAGAAACAGGAGAAGGTACAGAACTTTGTTCCCTTTCTGTACATGCTAATGTAAGAATATAAAAATGATGATCCTTGATAAGACAGTAGTCTAAGCTTCAGTCTCCGACAGAGGCCAGTAATGAATAAGACAGTGAGGACTTCTGCCCTGTTTCAAGTGTTATTTCCCTAAGAATTCCCTGCTGGCCTTCATCAGCTGGTGATTTAGGGACATCCTGAGCCAGGTGCTGCATCCACATTTGTGTTTAAAAGCCAACGGACTTTTTTTTCTTTGAACTCATCTAATTATTTTTGAACTCTTTAACCCTTTGGGCGTTCAAGCCATCCCTTGGCAGTGAATTCCCAAATCTGACTATACATTTTTGGCACACAATAATTCTTTGTGTTTTCTTTCACTTGATACCAAATTCTTGCATTCTGAAAAATAGTAAGTAATAGTGCCCTGTTCACATTCTTCATGTTCACTCAGGATTTTGTGAACCTCAGGCAATAATCATTCTCTTCGTACCTAAAAAGCTTGGGCCTATTTAATTTTTCCTTGTGTGAAAGCCTTTCTGTATCTGTGTTTATATCTTGTTCTCTTTCTGCATTTTTTCTATGTTGTCTGTATCTCATTTGTTAGAAGATGACTCAAACTGTAGAGTTATTGAAGAGGAACAGACTTACAAGCTAGCACAATGTCTTTGGTTCTGCCTCTAACCCTTTCATAATATTCCCCAGCTTCTTTTTTTCTCTGTAGGGGCACCTGATTCCTGCCCTGATATTTTCAGGGCATAACATTTCCTGACTGCTTCACAAAAGGTGCTCGTCCTAGAAGTGGCAGTTCAGACCTTTTGTGGAACGAAATGCCAATAAATATCTGTCAAGGCGTGGATTTGATTTTTACACAATCTGACTTGCTAGAGAAGGAGAAGATGGCTTTACAGTTACTTCAAGTTATAGTAATTGGTCCTTTCATTCTCTTGAAGTCCATGCCTGTTTCCTCCTTCTCTTCTCTCCCCTCCCAAATCATACAGCTCTTGCGAAATGGAAAGTAAAATCTTCCCTAGAAATGGTTTGGTTCCTTTTCTGATTCCAAAGAAAAACACTTGAGTTATGCTTCCAATAATTCCCATGATTACAAAAAGCAAATGACTTTTTTCAGGGAAAAAAAAAAGATTATAGTAAGAGGAACTAAGAAGCAAACAGGGAGCAGAGTTCTGACAGTCTGATACTGTGCTACACATGAAGAGTTAGATGTCAAAAGCCTTCCCAAACGCAGACTAAGGGATGCGATGTGCAGTGGTGGTTGAATCAACTGAGGAATTTAGTCGTTGACTTTATTGGTATGAGGGTTTCAACTACGGTCATTTTTGTGGGAGAGCAGAAGCATAAAGAAGGAGAATCTGTTTGCACCTGAAATTTCAGTGATTGATGCTGATATATTCTTGATCCTACAGAAACGTTAAGCATCAGATCTCTCTTGTATGTATGTGTAAGTGTACTCGAAGGCCCAAATGTATGTTAAGGGAGTTAGGTATTCTGAAAAGCCCTAGGAGTTAATGTTGTGACAAAATTACTGTGGTGCTACTGTTGAAGCTCTTCATGAACTTTTAAAGAATCTTAACCACTTCTAAAAATGCTGGTCTGCTATTTTGAACCTGTTGTCTTTATTTGGAAAAATTGGAGAAAAAAATGCAACTAATTTGTTCTTCGGGCTAACCACAAGTAAGGCTGCTGCTGAGACCTGGCTGCCCCAGAAAGGTGGGGCAGGCAGCTTTTATTGTGTGGAAAAGGATGAAATAGTATTTCAGACCAGAGCTGAAATAGTGGCTTAGCTATTTTCTCAAGGTACTGCTTGGTATAACGAAAGGTATCACCTCTCCCCACAAACCCCTGTCTTGAAATAACAAGCTCATCAAAAAAAGGCATTAGAGCTTTGTCTAAAGCATTTAACTTTCATTTGTGGGGGACTTTATTGGTTTCCTTCCAGCTGCTGCAGTGCGGGTGTCTGCAGAGTCGTTTCGTATTTGGGCTGTGATGCAAAGGCAGCATTAAGTGTACATTGTGTTCTCTCTTGTTGCCCTTGTTTCACCTGCAGCTTTTGTTCTGCTTTTCAGGGTGGTTTTGAGCAGCACTTTTCTCTTTATCAGACAAAATCCCCTTTGCTTTCCCTGCTTTTTCTTTCCATCCCCAACCACTTCTTATTCGCTTTTCTCAGCCCTCTCAAGTGTTCTCCGGTCTAGCAAGAGAGACAGCCCTGTGGCAGGTCGTCTCTCAGTTTTGGGTACGTGGTACCTCCACTTGCGAGGCTTCCTCCTAGGTGGGCGTTGTTGAGGTCGGTGGTGCTGTGGGCGCAGCAGTGTCTTCCTGGCTCTGCAAGCAATCCTCCGCACGCAGGGAAGCGAAAGCTAAAGCCCAGTGTGCAATTCCACCTGCGCTGCCCGAGGTTTGGCAGGAGCCCTCTTCTTGCGTTTCTTCCACATCAGCCCTTCTGCTCTTTTTATTCTTCTTTTCCAAAATTTAGTGCTTTTCCCAGCTCTGAAGCTGACCTGAGTTCTGCCACTGCAGACCTGACTGCGTGCATCGCAGGAGCAATGAAATTAGTATGTGCTGCCACGCGCTGACCCACTTCACCCACGCTGTGGGTGGCAAAACCTCATTGCTGCTCTGCTGAGCCTTGCAATGTGCTGCAGTTCACGTTGCCCAGCCCGGCCTCCAGCGCTGAGCAGTTCACGTTGCCCAGCCCAGCCTCCAGCGCTGAGCAGTTGGTGGCCATGGGGGCTCCTCTCGAGGAGTCAGGCTTGGATCTTAAGTCACTCCAGTCTTGGTTGTGTTTCAAGGCAACTGAGGGAGCATGAACCACTGCAAGTCTCTGTTACTAAGGACAGAACTGCCTCGCTGCTGCGATGCCAAGATCTAGAAAGAGGAGGCTGAGATGCTGGATTGACGTATTAAAAATCCAGAACTTTGTTAGTTGGGCTTGGGGATTTTTTGATACGGAAAGGGGGGATGGCACAGGGAGTGTACTTTTCCCTCCTTTTCTCTGTTGTTTTGTGTTAGTCATCAGTGCTGACTAAAGCCCAGCCCAGACTAAAGATGTTAAGGTGACTCCGTTACCGTCTTCTCACGGAAAAGGAAGGAGTAAACTACAGAAGGACGCAATAGCTGGATCTGACTGTATGTACACGGAAGCTGTGCTTATGCTAGTCATCCCCACAGTGGTAGTGGGTGGTGAAGGGGCTTGTGCAAGAGCCAGGGAACGATAATTTGGCCAAGAAAGGAAAGGATAAACCTGGAAGAGCAGAGAGGGAAAGAGGTGGGCGCAAGAGGAACTGAAGAGCAGGGATTCAGGAAAGCAGGAAATCAAAGGTCCTTCGCTGCGTCATAGAAATGACTTGGATCTGCACAGCTGAAGTTTTTGGGAAGATGGAAAAACAAAAACTCCGAAGTCTAGCACAATTTCAGGCAAATAAGGAAGTTCATTTGCTGGAGGTCTGGATTAGTGCAATCGGGATGCAAGATTGTTTTGTGTCCTTGGATCGGAGGAAGCATGTAATGATGCAGCTCACAGATTGGCACCTGACAAAACATCTCAGTCGTTTCCAGGTGTTAGTATTTGAGCAATTAGATTAAACAGAATGAGAAATTTGAAATAATTGAAAATTTCAGGACTGAAGACACTTGTTGAGGTTTTGAAAAAGCTGTTCTTGTCTTGGAGAAAGTTAACTTAGCAGAACCAGAACTTTTATTGAAATTTAACCTCAGTTAAACTTTGCTGGGGGAGGTGTAGGAAGAGAGAGACCATCCAATCAGAGTGCCAAGGTGGACACCAGGTCCAGCTGAAGGGCAGGAGAGTCAGCCTCAAGTTTGTTCTTCCAGGAACTTTTTGTGCCCTGTTAGTGTTTACGTGTGTAGTAGAAAAATTTCGTTGAGACAGGGTGGACAAGACACAGCCCTGAATGACCTGGTGATTAGAGCCCTGCCCTGGGGCAAGGAAGATTTATGCCCTGCCAGCTTTGGAAAAGGGCCTTGTGCCTGGCCAGACAAGCTTCTGCTGGGTAGGTGTATGTTCAAATCAAATGTGTGCTGTCCTGTTATGCACATACATGGATTTTGGTGATTCTTTTTGGGCAGTGTTGACCATGAGCGGCTGCAGGAGGTGGTGCGGGGGATGGTTTCTCCTTGGTTTGCCTCAGAAGTACTGTGTGATGCAGATCATGGCTGAGAAGGGTGTGGTGGCATATGGCGAAGAGGGGCTGCTAGTTCGTGTTGTCCTGGCTGGAGGGGGGGAGAGATTGCTCCATCCCCGGGAGTGCCCATGCTCACCTTGGAGATCCTCAGAAGTGACAGAAAGAGGGGAAGCTTATCCTAAGGACCCGGTGGAGGCTGCATGGAGTTTTCCAATCAGAGAAGCTAATGAAATTTCCTGTACTGGGAAGCAAAGACTGGAAGGAAATCTATATATTTTCCTTGTCTTCTGCAAGGACACAGCCTGACTGCCTTCAGTCTCCTGAGCTTTTGTCATATTTTCTAATCTTTCTGAAGAGTCTTTTCTCCAGAGGAATTCCTCTAGACTTTTGTCCAATTTTCCATGTTTTTCTTGATGTAAGGTGATCAAAACATGGTGCAGTACTTCAGCTGAGGTTTATTAATGCCACGCAGAGCAGAAGAATTTCTTCATGTCTAACTCTCAGTTCTGCTGTTTCTTCTCTGTAGCTTGGCTTATTTACAGCAGGCTGTGATACAGCCCCACCTCTGAACGTTTGGAGGAATGGCCCCGTGGATGACTCCTCGCCATGCATTTGTGCAATTGAGTAATCCTGAAATTGTGTAACTTCTGCGTTTGTCCTGATGGATTGCCGCTTGTGGTTGTCAAACCACCTATCCAATTTGCTAAGGCTGTTCTCGCCAACATGCGGACGCGCTCTCCTAGTTTGGGATTTGCCTTGAATTTAATAAATCTTCTCTGTCCCATTGCCCAAGTGGTAATGAAAATATTTGAGTACTAGATCCAGGAACGGTCTTTGCAGAGCCTCGCTGATATATTCTCACAGCCTTACAACTAGTCTTTTTTTTATTTTTTTAAGCTGGTTTTGCACCCTTGAGATCCTGTTTTTCACAGTTTGCTTATGCAAATGCCAGGTCAAAATGGCATTGAAACTCTCAGTAAAGTCAATTATATGATATCTGCTGTTTTTCCTCTCTCCACAAATGCTGTTACTGTGGAATAGAAGGAAACGTAATCAGTTTGACCATGAGTAGCAGCCAGCAGGGATTTGTCACAAACAAATCACCTCCTTCCTGCCAGGTAGGTACTTACAAATCATGTGTTTGTTCCTATCTTTTTTGTGAAAATTAAAGCTAATCCGTCTCCCTTTTAAAGGTGTTCATCCTTCCCAGGATTCTGGATGGTGAAGCAAGAATGATTACCTCTGAATCTGGGGGGAGGAAAGGGCCAGGGGAAAGGGAGGAATACGTCTATTTTTTTGTCACAGTAATTCACCAAAATCAACAGGATTGTGTATCGTTCTGAAGCTGTTCAACCTTTTTTAAAATACTTTCTGGTGAATACCATCAGCCCAGTCAATTTGAAAAAAATCAAATTTATTTAAGGAATCTCTAGTTTAAATTCATTCTCCTTCATTATCACTCATGTTTGCTGTGTTAACTGCCCTGGTACTGTGCTCTTTTGTAAAGAAGTCAGAAACAATGTTATCATGCACTTTTTCCATCAGCTCTCAGCAGCTTTTCTCTCTGTGAGAGTCCCCTTCCTTTGCCTTCCTCTTTCAGGTTAATACTGGAGTCCGCAATGACCCCGTGCATCTAAGCGAGAGTCAGAAGAACGCATTGAGTGAGGTCTGGCGTAATTATATATAAATTAACAGCTGTATTAACAATGGACAATTACAAGATCAAATAATCGGTACCATCTCTAGTGAGTAATGCTGCTCTTTTCTTCACTTGCAGTTCGAATTCTGGGGTAGAAAACGACGGAAATGAGTTTGCTGGTCTCGTTCTCCCTCTTTGGTAGGGCGGACATCTGCATCCCCGGCCACCTTCGCGCAGCCCAGGAAAGCCCAGAGGCTGCAGCTCACATTTGCAGGATGCTCGCAAGCTCCTGCGAGAGTTTCCAAGAAGACTGCTTGCTTTCAGTCAAGGCCACTATCTCCTCACCTTTGCGAGCAGTGGAGTCACACCAGTGATTTAATGCAGCGGAGGGAATACTGTGAAAGCTGACAATAGATGTAAGGGGGTTTTATGTTATCGCCCACTAGTTTGCACATGACTGGGTGTGATTCACGGTCTTCACAGAATGGGAGAAAAACTACAGAGAGAATGATTTAGAAATATCATCCAATTGAGCTGTGAGGGAAAAAAGCAAAAACAAAAGAATGGAAATACTTGCTGTACCTCAGGCTTACCGTAAAACCTTTACAAGTTGTAAAAATACAGAAGTCATGGACAATGAAGTCATGAAAAAAGACAAGATAATTCTAATGTAAATTCAGTCATGATAGAGAGAGGCTCTAATATATGTATAGAGAAAATGCACTATCAGGATTTTAACTTACTGGGGTTTAGAGACCTAGTTATAAAATAACTACCTGCATTGGACCTCCTAGCTTTTTAAGGCTATCTTGCTTCCTACCAGTCTGTTAGCTGGGTTTTCAAAACAAGTCTGTGCATTTGAGTTGTGGAATTTGTGGAGCCTGTGAGGCTGCCAAACAAGGGATTTCTTTCCTTCCTCATCATCCTCCATCATTGCAAACAATGGACTGTGTCGTGATTCTTGTAAATACTTCAGGTAGTGTTTGTTTTAGAGGACATGCCAAATACGCTGTTTCTCTGAATATCCAGCGCTAGTTTCTGTCGTTACTGGCTCACTCTTTTGCCTAGTGTTTCAGCTGAGGTTTTAGGTGTCTCCTCTGTATAGTACATTCTCCTGTAGATTTTGAATACTGTGGAGTTAACAGTTTAAAAAAAAAAAAATTCCTTCTCATTTTTTGGGGAGTGGAGGAATAATAGGTCTATATTTTTAAATCATAATAATTCACCAAATTAATTGATTTTTTTTTCCTTGACCTGTGTCAAGTAGCTTAAGTTGAGGTTAACTTGGGGGTCCTAATGGACAGCATATTGACCATGAGCCCTGGGACAAAGAAGGCCCCAACAGCATCCCGGGCTGCATTAAGTAGATCGTTGCCAGCAGGTCAAGGGAGGCGATCCTTCCCCTCCACTCCGCACTGGTGAAACATCTGGAGTGCTGGGTCCAGTGCTGGGCTCCCCAGGACAAGGCAGACATGGACATACTGGAGCGAGTCCAGCAAAGGGCCACAAAGCTGATGAGGGAATGGAGCATCTGGCAGAGGAGGAAAGGCTGAGAGAGCCTGGAGAAGAGAAGGTTCAGGGGGATCTTATCAATGCTTATAAACACCTGATGGGGGGGACTAAAGAAAACAGAAATATATTCTTCTCAGAGGTGCCCGGTAACAGGGCAAGAGGCAATGGGCACAGATTGAGGTACAGGAGATTTCATTTACAGATAAGTGTGTGTGTTGGGGGGAAGGGGGAGGTTGGTTCTTTGTTGTGGGGTTTTTTTTTTTGTTTTTTTTTTTTTTTGGTTTTTTTTTTTTTTTTTTTTTACTGTGAGGGTGGTCAGACACTGGAACAGGTTGCCCAGAGAGGTGGGGGGGTGTCTCCTCACTCCACATGCTGAAGAGATATTCAAAACTGAGCTGGACATGACACTGAGCAGCCTGCTCCAGCCGCCCTGCTTTGAGCAGGGAGCATGGACTGGACGATCTCCAGAGCTTCCTTCCAACCTCAGTGATTCTGTGATTCTGCAAACTTGCCGTTGATTGTGACAGTCACAAATTTGGTTTAGAAAAATAATTCATGCCTAGACCTGCTGCCTTCGTACAAAATTTCCAGTAAATTTCCTTCTGTGCTTCCTTTAAGAATTGGCTCCATGCCTGTCTGCCTTCTCTGTGAAGTTTAATTCGTATGAGTAGTCTTTCATGCATTCAGAATTTTCCATTAATGGCTTAACACATGCATAGAAGCTATTATATTATTTATTTCCTAAAGATCGCTTTCTTCATGGTCAGTCTTGGCTTCCAGATCAGTAAACATTATAGCCTTTTGATCTGTTTATATTATCCTCTTTTATATTTGACCTCTTACTTGCAAAGCACTTGAGTGGAAATCCCAAGCTCCAGCTGCATGCACAAGTACAAGTTCATTTTCTCTGAATTCGCGTTCTGCAGCCCTTGCTTCAAAGGGATTCTGGTTTTACAAACGTGATGGATCCCATGCTGCTTACACTTGGATCTGAGTCACAGCTTCAGTTACCTGCAGCCTCTTATGTAGATTAGAGTCATCTCGATTCATGAGTGATTGCATCAGTAAGTGGAGTAATTACACCGGTGTACAGAACTGCGTAGCTACAAGTTGTACTGGTTCAGTGCACACGGCTTTGCAGAATGCCTTGCTTCTAAAAAGTGTTCTCTGAACTCTTTCATAGCAACGTATATTTGGAAATACAGGTTAATGAAATGTTTATATAGAATAAGGGAGCTCTTGAACCACAGCCTGTACATGGAAATCGAGTGATGGGGTGCTGCTAGAGAGACTTGCTCGTTGTTCTGTAGCTAGGATTTTTAGTAAATAGGGTTCTCAAAGGTTTTTAACGTGCTTAAATGTTGCCCTGGGCAGAATGTTCATTTAGCCCACGTTGTAGTTATTCAAGTACATAACCACCAAATCTAAGTGCAGCTTTAAACTACCATGGTACCTCCGGCCTCAGGATCAGCCTCTTCAAACTAGCCATGCAATATCAATGACTGCCTGAAGATGCAGCTGGATACACTTTCCTGGGGCCTTGCAAAACCCAGCTGAGACACCTCAGGTACCAAACCTGACCCTACCACTTGCTGGGTCTGCATTGACCATGTGCCCCTAAGGTAAAAGCAATTCAGCGAGGCTAGAGAGGACAACGCAGCACAGTCACCCCTCCATGCCAAAGGAAAGCTAGTGCACCGGGGCTTTTGCAGAGCCGGCTGGCTCTCGCCAGCCTCTTGGCCCCTTGCGTCCCAGCAGTGGCTTGGCTCTGGCACATGAGTGGGTCCATGCTCTGGTGGGGCTCTGTGTCCCCATGGCCCAGAGAGCAGCACAGCCAAGATGGGTCGAGCGTGGTTGCGGGAGACATGTCTTTAAGTCAACGTGAGAAAGCTTGAAGAGCAGCGCAGGATTGATGTCGACGCTTTGCAACCCAGTGGAGGCACTTGGCCCGCTCTAGGTGGTTAAGTCCTCCTCTACCTGATTTTGAGTTTCTCTATCTGAAATCCAAGAGAAGAAGGTTGGGGTCTCTTTACGCAAAAGCGTTCAAATACCAAGAATATTTGGTGATGAAAATCCAGCTCTAAAATGAGATATGGGATCAGTGGGGCATGCAACGGGAGAAGGAACGCTGCTCTATCACCACGATGAACTCGCTATGCGGTTTTTCCTCGTATCTAGGTAAATTTTTATCTCTCTGTTGCTTTCTCTTTCCCCTCCCTCCCACGTCAAACATATTAAAAAGAAAAAAAAAAACCTTTGAAATACAGCACCATTTTATATCTTGCAAAATACTGTACAAAGGAAGAAAAATATTATTCTAGTCCTTATTTTAAAACTGTGGAAAGAGGAGCCTCAGAGGAGTCTGCTGCCTGTGGCTATACAGGGGGGCTGTGGAGGTAGCCAGTGACTGAAATTTTTAGCGTACCCAGCCCAGGACTTTCTCTGAGAAATCACAGGATTGTCTCATTAAAACTGTCAAAACAGTTATGCTGTTTGCACAAAGGTGGTTCTGGTGTAAGCACAATCTCTAGAAAACCTGCAGGGATGCCCGTGTTTTTCTCAGAGTGAAGTTCAATGTTTATATGAATCACACCTATCTTTTCCTCGAGTTAAAAGCTGCAAAGTATAGGAGGAGACTCGAATTTGATTTCAAAAGTCCGGTGAAAGATTAACTGCTTAATATTAAGTCATGTAACACCATAAACACAGTCTTGCAGATAAACTGCTTGAAGATTCAGAAGAATCACTGAAGATGTGCACAAAACCAGCTTCTTATTTATAGACCTTGGGGCCCTTTTCTCTAGGTGCTGTGGACATTGTGTGCCCCTCTGATTAGGGAAGCAATATAATAACAGACCAATTTTGTAAAAATCTCTATTAGGAGTTACATAGCTGTTCCTACTGCTTGTTTTTCTGTGGCCATTGCAGTGCAATCGAAATACTTGCAAATACTTCTAGTGCAAGCACCCTTATGTGGATCGACTCCAAATCCTTCAGTTGCCCAATAAAGAGTTCAGATACAAATTTTGAAGACTGCAGGATCTAGATTTTTTTA
Source organism: Dromaius novaehollandiae (assembly GCF_036370855.1). NCBI lineage: Eukaryota > Metazoa > Chordata > Aves > Casuariiformes > Dromaiidae > Dromaius > Dromaius novaehollandiae. The sequence goes on along the minus strand of NC_088101.1, from coordinate 78,131,874 downwards.
CAGCTACTGCGAGGCAGCAAACTGACTATGGGAACCTTCCTGAAAGTCAACCTTTCTGAACTGTGAGAGCTGCTTTTACTGCTTAAGTATTTCCCAACCTTGTTACTTCATGATATTTGTGACAGCTGTTATTAATGCACGCAAGAGACCCCAGCACTGGCAGAAGGGAGAGTGTCTTCACGCTGTTTTGCAACACTGCGCGTTTGAAGTTCCTCAGCTGCGCTGGGAGGAAGTGGTTATTCAGTTCTGCTGCCATTTCGCGAAGGATGAAGCTCCAGTAAACTTTCCCTGCGAGAGTCACCTGGAAACCACAGCGATAAAACCAAGTATTTGCCCACTGCCTGCGAAAGGAGATGCCACCAGCAGGAAACAGGAGCTTAGAACAAGGTGAGAGCAAACCCTGAGTTGAGCAGAAAGAAAAGACCAGTGAAATCCCATCGTGCAGGAATTGCACTGGACCACGCAGACTATTTTGCCCCTTCACAGTTACCCTTAGGAGCGAGGAGGCTTTGACCTGTAGGACGGGCACAGCGGTGTGTAGCTGCTGTGTGCAACACACCGAAGCCTCAAAACGGTGCACAAAACAAGTCACCCCAGGTTCCTTGGGTGACGAGGTGGTTGCGCCCATCAGGTTTTTCCGCTGCCGAGTCGCCGCAGGAGCCGCCGCGGCGCATGCATTTGGGGATTCCATGTCTGGTTACCGATGGGTGGATGTGGCGTGGGAGGGGAAAGCCTGCCCGCACTCCACGCCGCCTCCCAGGCTCAGCCACAGAGATGCTTCGAACAGAGTGACTTAGTGCACAGAAGTGTCTTTACAGCACCCTGGTCTGGCCCCTTTGGCTTGTCTCAGCTCCCCCTCTTTACCTTGAGGTAGCTCTCAAACATGTCCCACCTTATTCTCCTTTGCAGACCTGCTCTGCTGCGTGGCCCTGCACTGTGCGTAAGGAGTGATCGTGCCGGGCTGCTGCAGAGCCGTGCTCTCTGCAGTGAAATGAATCCCTATTTTATGTGTATCACAGATCTTTCAGATTGCCAGAGACCTCCCATCGTTCCCAGCGCACCACCTTGTGCAACCTTCAGCTGCTCTGTGTGCTTGCTGCCTACTTGGAAGCTCTCTTCCAAGAAGACCTGCTCTACCAGAGTGTAAAGCTTTGCAGGTGCCCTGGGGGAACGTGGTGGTGTGATGTCTGGACTCAGAGTGCCCTTTGATGACCACCGCCCTGCACGATACAAGAGGTACTCGAGGGAGCAAGAAGGTAAATCATGTCCTGCTTGGGGCCTGGCTCTTTTTCATAGTCGTTTTGTAGTTCCTGCTCCAGGAACCGCTTTTGTGAATGAGGGTGATCAGCATAGACTAGAATAGGGCAAGAGTGGACTGGCAGTGTTCAGTAAAGTGGACAGGAAAGACAGAATTTTTTGTGCATCCTTCACCCTCTAACAAAGGCTAAAATCCCTTCTTGTTTCAGCAAAGCAAAAGAACGTGCACATAGCTTGGGCACAAGTGTCTCTTGTCTGCTACACCCAAATTTCAAAATCCCCGTGAACCATTGTATTCCTTTATCACTCCCCTACAATGCCACACTACCTTCATTTTTATCCCTTAGCTTCCTTTCAGGGAGTTGCTTTTCATGTCTAATTTTAGGCCTGATCCTGCAGTTGCTGGTACTGTGTGTTTCAACTTCCTATTTAAAAGCTGATTTCAGGACACTAACCTGTAACGAACTGTCTTCTGAACTGTAATTTGTTTGCTCTTCCAGGAGACTATAACCACATCACGCAGAATCATTATGTGTTCTGGATCCTCACACCTCTTCCCCTCTGAACCTACTCACCTTGCTAGGAACATCCCTAACAAATCAATACTGCTAATTGGTAGATTGTTGTTTTAAGAGCAGGTCCTTCATTAGAGTAGATCAGCATGGAATTTATCAGTAATGTATTCCATAACTGTAGTAAATAAAAAGACTTCTACGTCTTCCCACTTCTGCCATTGATAGATGTGTTTTAACAACCCTTAAGCCTCCCTATAGGAATGCTACCTCTGGGCAGCTGTATTGGTGTGATGGCCCTCTTTCGCGTGATGCAGCAACAAGGCGCCGATGGATGGATCTGATGGCCTCATAGTGGGGAAGTGTGTTCCTGGAGAGCTATTACTGGGATGGAAATGCAGGATCCAGGTGAGCCTGCACTGAGGTACCTGACCATGGGAAAAGATGCCCTGCTTGAAAACACACACTTTACTGTGCCCACCACACTTGTGTCTGTAACAGGCACTACTGCTTCAATATACCGTTTAACTGAATGGAAAGTATGATGTGTTTTAGGGGTAATGCCATGGCGTGAATAAGGAGGAGGACTGGAAGACAGAGGCTCTATATGGAGTTGTGCCCCCTTATTCACCTCTCTGTGCTGCTCTTCTCTTCTAGCTCTTTGACTGTCCTGTCAAACATCTGGGGACTAGAGATGGGCTTTTGCAAAGTGCTTGGACAACTGATGTCAGTCAGGCTGGGAACTCCTCTAGATCTTGTCTTCTAGGCGCTCTGTATGAAGTGTCTTCACGGACTTGCTTGGTGACTCTGGCAGTGCCAAGTAGGGTCAGTGCTTTAGGAGCAGTTCCTTAAATGCACCCACTAGGTAAACCCCAGCTTTTCTCATGGGTGACAGATGTTCCTAGTGGTAAGGATCAACCACTGCTCAAGCTTAGGGCCCAAACTAGGGCTGCTCTCGGCGGAGGGAGCAGAGGCCCCTTGTCCCACAGCCAGAACCAAAGAAGGGTTCCTCTCCCTCGGGGCAGCTCGTTCCCACCTGCCAGCAATTATGGAAGGTGGCATTTGGGAAAGTTCATTCTTCCATGTGGTGAGCTGAGAAGAGGCCCTGCAGAAGATGGAGCAGGTGCACTGTGCTGAGGCCAGAAGAGAGCTCAGAGTCACTAAAGTAGATCTGTATCACTGAGGGCAAGCCCAGATGGTGGGGACAGAGGAGTAGGATGCTATTTTTGCCTGCATTCATGTGTGGTGTGTGTGAGTCACCTCATACCCTGCCAAGTAGCCCTTTCTCATGATAGGTGTTCTTCCTTGAACATCCTTGTACCTTTGCATGTCCCTTTGGGTTCATGAACCTCCTTGAGATGTGGTGGTGATGGTCAGAAGTAGGGCTGGTTCCTGTGTGGATGCCTGAGCTCCCTTCTTTACTGCTTTGCCCCTCCTGTGCACTGGGGTCCCTTAGTCCAAGGAGGTCTGATGCCCACTCCCCTCTGTAAGACCTAGAGAGATGGACACCCTGCCCTGTGCTGCTCTCTGTGACCTTTATCCTGCCTTGCATCTCGCAGAAAAAGCCTGAGGGCTTTGTCAGCAGACCTGGTTGTACTGTCAGGTTGCTTCCAGCGCTGGTGTTTGTTTATGTGTGCCCTGTGCTCTCTACTACATGTGTGCCCTCATTTTCCTCCTGCTTCAGAGGTGCAGGTGCCTGGCGCAGGTGCTGAGTGTGGTGTGTGCGCCAGCTGCAGCTGGGCTCGTCCCCGACAAGGGGTGCGAGGCTGCAGCTGGAGCAAGGCCTTCTCTAGGGCCTTGTGAGCTTGGCAGCCCTGCCAGGGGCTTGGGCCCTCATCCTCTCCCCATGCCCGCGATGGACATCTCTGACACGCACCCAACTGGAGGCTCATCCCTCACCCTACGTGCCGGGAACGTGTGCAACGAACCCTTGTGTGGGCTCGCGTCTTGGAAGAGAAGATGGCTCTGAAACCTCTGCTGAGCAGGGAATCGAGCTGTAAAAGCCACTGTCCAGTTTGGTCACACCATTTTGAGCTCCACCGCTGCACAGGCAGAGGATTGGGACGCAGCTGCAGGGAGCAGGAATAAGGAAGCTCAGTGACACGCAGGGGAGTGCTGGTGCGGGTCGAAGAGCCGCCTGGATGAACGTCAGGTTTGTGTAACAACAGATGCATCCCTGCTGTAAAAACTGCCTGCAATGTTTGCGTGCCACTGAGAAGGTGCCTATCAGAAGAGAGGGGAAAAAAAAAAAAGCTTTTTATGTGAATATAGATTTGACAGAGAGATTGGGCAAATACAGGATGGGGGAGGAGGGGAGAGACAAGAGGGTTGCAGTGGTGGCATGTGAGGGGATGGAGGTGGATCTGCAAGCTGGGCTGAACCTGTCCCACTGCTCTTTCTTCCCTCCCACTCCTCAAGAAATCAGAGCATAAAAGCCTCAGCCCAGGCGAGTCTGTGACCCCACGAGGTGGGCATCAGCGTGAGCCATCTGCCTTGCCAGACCACCCCTGAACTGGGCGCTCCAAAGGGGGTCTGAGGGCTGGCCAAGATGGCAAGGCCACATATGTGGTTAAGCCAAGTAGGTTCACATGGGGTTTTTTGGTTTCTTCTAGAAATACAGCTTGTACAAGCTTCCTCATAACCCACCATCTGGTTCAGTGCCGGGGCTGTGTGTGCTGTGGAAATACCTCGAGTTCCCGACGACGTTCTCGGACACTGTAGGCACAAGACATCAGGCACACGCCAGGAAGACAGTTTCTGCCCTAAGGGCGGCTTAGCAGCGAGTCTAAAAAGAGGAGGAATATTGGATATAATAAACAGGAAGGGAAAGAACGCACCTAATGCTTTGTATGCATGTCTTACACATTAGATTTTTAGCTGAAACTCGCTGGCTAATAGCTACTGGAGGATAGTACTAGGAAATATTACTATAGCATACTCTGAATTCACATTGATTTTGTAGAAAAAGAGCTTGAGACTTCCTTTTTTTACGATGAGAAGCACTGCTGTTCTGAGTATAATGGGGTGGCATGTTGTTTGGAATTTCCCTTGCTTTCTATATATACACATGCATCGAAGCCACAGGAAATGGAAGTTTAAAAAAAAAAAAGTACCATAAAACATAGGTATCCGCTTCTTGAACAAGTTTTATTCTTGTAGCTAGTTTTATTATTAGTGAGCACTTAATCTGTAGACATCATTTAAGATGTGTTCTAAAAGATATGATGTCCTAAATTGCTGGAGAGGAAAGCAGATATTGCCTTAAAAGCTGCAGAAGATTTGAAAAGCATTTTAAGCTATAGATTCTATAGCTCTGTATTGCCTTTGCCATTACTGTTGATCTCCTTCTCTCCCTTGGGGCTGGGGATAGGGACTGAACGATCTCCTGGGGTTTCTCCAAGTTGTATTTTCTGTGATTCAACAAGTCAGCCTTGCCTGTAGCTGCTATCATGGTTATGTGCTATGGGCCTACTTGGCCCATGGCAACCAGCATGTACTGGCATTATTAATAAATAGCATTTACTTAAAAATCCCAATGGAAATATAATTAGACCCAGGAATAAGGAGAATCAGTTTGCCAGCATTTGGAAAATATGTGGTCTGAAAATCTTTGTTGGTGGTGAGATAGCCACTAGGGATTCCCTAAGCTTGTCTTGTCTCTGAACTCGCACTATTTTGGAGAGCACAACTTCAGGGAGATAATTTAATGAAGGAGAACTGTTAGAAGAAGGGTTGGACTAATCATGATGGTAATTGGACAAATACATCTTGGCATTTCTTAATATGCTAAGACATATTTCTGCAAGTTCCAAAAGAGACAGTTATTCTGCCCGCTTCCAGCCTCCCTGGATCTGCAGAGGTACCTCTGTCTCTCCTTTAATATTGGTATGCCTCTCCAGTAAGGGGATTGCTCACTAGTAATAAGAGATTTACCAAAAAAATTAACAAATCTGAATGGGCATTAACTTTGCCTCATAACAGGACTCAGTTATCTCAGATGCCTTTTATTACTGATACAGCAAATAAGGAGCTCAGTCCCATATGTTCACACAGATTTTCTGTATGGTTTCAAGAGTCTCTCGTGTAAGGAATTGTTTCTGCGATTTTACAGATTATGCTATGTGTTTCAATGAACAGATGTAGTAGAAATGGATAATGAAAGTTCATAAAGTTTGTGCTGTTGAAGTCCCTTTCATTTTATGCTGTTACTTTCTTACTCATATGCATTTATTGCTTTCTTCTGGGAAAGCAGTTGGGTTGCTTTGCCATTTAGCCAAAGATGACCAACACTACTTGGAAGGCCATCCAAGTGGCAGAGAAAAACTGTGAGGCCAGAAGGCGCTTTCCGTAATTTAAAAGGTTCAAAAAATGTTGGAAACTCATGGCTTCTTTCACCTTAGGGTTGGGGTGGTGAAGGTACAGCTACTGGAGCTGACAGAGTTTGAGGCACTCCAGGCTACAAGTGGAAGAAGCTGAGTTGTTGTTGTGGGCGTTGCTCGGGATGTACTGATGTGTGTGTTTTGCCTGGTCGTGAGATGACAAGCAAGTATGTTATAGTGTTTTTTGCAACAGAATTATGTGGGTAATAGACAAGTTTTTTAGGAGAAATAGTTTGTCTTTTTTATCTAGAAAAAAACATTTGATGTAGAAGACACTGACAGTTCTTTCACAACTGGTTTCTAGGTTAATGCAAATACTATAAAGAATAGATAAGACTTTTTACCAGCTGGAAAAAAAAGTCAGTGGGAAATGGTAGAGTAAAATAGATCTGAAGTGAGGTATTTTTATAATGAAAAACAGATGATCTGCCCTGGATTTTTTCCACTGCATTAATCATTTATTGCACAACTTTAGAAATCAAGGTGATAGGAGATATGTTTTACTCTGTGCTTGACCTGTAACTTCACCAGCTTATATCTGTTGGTCCAGCACGGTCCTCTTTGCAGATCTATCCAGTTTCCATGCATTAAAGAAGTGCCCTTCTTTCCCAAGATTTGGGTTCTCATCTCTGCTTTGATAGGGGACTAATTCACAGCTCTTAAAACCAGAAGAATATCTTACTGTGAACTTCTGTGTACTGCAGACTGAAGATTTATATACTTAATACTTGCATCTATTTCAAATAGTTATAGGTCAGTCTGTCCAACTACACCAACAGGGATTAACAAGGTTGGAAGCCTAGAGTAGGCTTGGGCTTCTGAATGATGTAAGCTGATCATCTCAAGGCAATAAAAAAAAAAAGCACTGCCAAGATCTAACTTACTTTCTTGCTATATTTGTTTTGGTACCTGCTTTGTAATATGAATAACTAAAAAAGTGCACATTTTATCAATTACTGACAATATTGTATTGATGCACATTAAAACTATAAACTAGAGTTATCTAATGAGAACAGACAGATGAAGCAAGCTAACCTTTGAGAGATTAGCTTATGCCACAGGAAGTTTAATCATACGTTTCTCAGCCTATGTTCTGTGAGCCACATCTGATCTGCAAGACCTTAAAAGGTGATATATATAACGGTCACTGAAAAACAAAACAAAACAACCCCCCCCACACCTCTGCATGTTTATGCATACTATGTTAGGAAAAGGAAACTAATCAATCACAGGTTTAGATTAATAATAAAAATCATTGCACCTGCATACTACATGCAATAGCCCATGCATTTTTTTTTTAATAGGTGTTAAGTATTCCACCTAAGGGAAGATGGCATAAAGCATCATCTTCCTTTGGGGCTGTAAAAAGATTGTGAAATAGTAGAATTTTTGTTTAGAGGCTAGGGCTACAGATAGTTCTGTACCCAGCATTCACCATGGGATTGCTTGCAGGACTACCTGAAGGATTGGCTGTGGACATTGCTTTGACCAAAGCAAGCCCTAAGAAACAGGAAATCAATTTCCTTTCAATCCACAAAGAGTAGCTCTCCCTTGCGAAGGTCTAGTTCTTTCAGCTGTTTTGTAGCCTTCCAGCTGTGAATCACATGAATAGCACTACTGTGTTGCCTGCAGTTACATGTGTGGGGGGAGGTCGCACTACTTCTGCTAATTATTTTGTCAACCTGGAACACAGTAAAGAGCACTGTTGTTTTTGTTTTGTAACTGTTTGGAAACAGTGAAAGAAAAATCAGCCAAAACTCAGTGCTGTTTGGGAAAATCAGTGAAAAGGGACACTAGACTTTAGTCTTTCAGCAGATTAGCTGGCTCATGTTTAACAGGAGCAAATATTCTCTAAGGGGGAACCAAGCGATAGCTGTATGCTGGAGAAAAAATCATAGCGGGTGTTTTTTTCCTTTTTTTTGGAAGGGGTGGGGGGAAAAGGAAGGAGACAGTTACAAATACAGAAAGGTAAGTGAAGGAAAGATCAATCTTAAAGATGATTGTGGATATTTTTAAGTATAGAACTGGAAAGTAAGCAAAGGAAGAAGGACAGAAGTGCTGTTATAAAAAGTAAACTCTTTTTCTTTAAACTTAAAAGGTTGTGCTTACACTAGACCTTTACTTTGTTTATGTACTGTCCTTAACTCCAACTCTGACATATTGAGAAACACCTGGAGCCAAGGATGAAAAAAAACTTGTGTACTTTACCCTCTAATACTTCTCAAAATGATCTGCTCCTATTTCTTGACATTATTTCCATTGCAGATAGGATAAAAATAAACTTCAGCTAGCTGAGGTGCAGTCACAAACACTGTGTGGCAGGGTGGTGAGTTAAATGTGTTCTTGTTTATCTGAAAGGTCATTCTTCCTCTCATAACTGAGGAATGATTTGCACCATACTGTTTGAAAATAGTTTGAGACAGTGGTCGTTAGTGAAATAATGGAGTAACTCATATCTGAAACCATGACACCTAGCTAATACTTAAGCATAGTTACTTGGACTATTTTACATTTAAATACTTCCACAAAAAGAAAGGTGTCTGATACTTTACTAATGCAGTAAAGCAACTGCACTGTCACTTTTATTATAAAAATAACCATTAGGCCATTATAAAATTTGAATACAATCAATAATTACACAAATAAATATTTTACACATTTGTAAAATATTTATGGCACAGAAAAAATAAATATCCCTATACATTGTTTCTGTGCAAAAGGACAAAGTAGTTGTAGTTAGTAACCAGCCCTTTTAAGTTTCCTTCACTTCTCCTGCTTTCAGTTGAGCACAAGCGTTTTTAGATATTCAATTTTAATCCAGATAAAGCAAAATAATTTTTCCTGCTATCTTCTGTCAAGTTGTTCCTCCTCCAGTTCTTCAGCCAGCTTCTTTCCATCTTTGAAAAAGGAGTTATATTTCAAGTTCAGTGATTTTCACAAGCCTTCAGACTGCTGTAAGGAATTAGACTTGTATCTGAATCAAACGGCACTCCAAAGCTAGCTACTCTTAGCTAGCTTCTTTAGTTTGTAGCACAATTTGCATTATGCTTGCTTCCCTTGTAGTTGTTGGAAAAAATGTTTCTTTGTAAAAGCCTTTGCTTTATCTTGAAGTCTTTCATACAGCCCAAGAGAAAGTGAAATCAAGTAAGAGGTAGATACTGCTCATCCTCCTAATTCCTAAGAGCTGTGCATTTAAATTACTCTGTTTTAGGACTGTAGGAGATATGTATAGAGCAAAGTTTTACTTTCTATAAAGTAGTGATTAACTTACACTCCTCACATCACGTGGTCACTGACAACATTCAGCAACATGTTTGAGAAATTCATCACTGAGTTCATCGTTGAAAAACCTCATACAATGAGGGCACCTCAGTTCACCCTGTGCCCTGCCCTCTGATCCTGAGTTTCCATTGTCTGCAGGTGGAGAAGCTTGCTCAGACTGTGAAGCTGCTCTCCTCTTGCCCGTTTGGCCTGGGCTGTTGCCTCGTAGATGTTCGACATTTGTCTGTACATACATATGGTTCTGGTTACCAATGTGAACTCTGAAATGACTAGTTGTGTCTCTCGAGTCCTAGAAAGAGAAAGAAGAGCTCTTGATAAAATATTCTGTTAATATATTTTTACTTAATCTTTTTTTTCATCTTTATCTGGAACACTGATCATATTTTTATCTGAAGATTTAAAAGACATGCATCAGTTTTTGCAGATTTATTGAAACAGTCATAAGCTGACCTGTAAAACACACAGGATGGATAGCTAGTAAGCTACTTTAAAGATGCCACTGTTACCAGAGTCATAATTGTCCCCTGTTCCTCCTAAGAACCCGCTTTAACTACGTTGATCCAACACAGAGGGGAAACAGACTGGGAAAGGATATGTATGTATCAGGAAGCATCTCCACTAGAACTCAGATTATGAAATAATTTAAGTTTTTGACAGCTGCACTGAATTGAAATGGTTCTAGAAGTATTAAGATTTTTAAATGCATTTAAAAATACATTTTAGTCCTGAATCTTGTTGAGATTCTTTTATTAAAAATGAGCATTTTGCTTTTTTTTTTTTTTACCTGTCTTCTCGTTAGCTGGTGTTGCAGACACGCAACTTCTGCTTGAAGCTCTTGTATTTTATTCTGTGCTCGTTCTCTGTCTGATCTCTCAGATGTAAAATCGTCTTTGTAAACTAGGACCTGAAAATCAACTATGTTAGTATTTTACAAATAAAAGCATGGCAAGTTAAGTAGGTGAGGCTGTAATTTCTGTTTGTAAATATTTAATCCCAGAGTCTCAACATCATCTTGTCTATCGTGTCTGTGCTTTAAAAGTATTTGTATTTCTTTTTTAAATCTTTAATAATTTGTATTAGAAGACAGCAGAACCATACGGAATTCTTTAAGTACTGGGTTTTTTTAATCTGTGATTTTAAGTAGCTGTATAGCCACTGTGGCAAAGGCAAGTGACAAAAAAAAGGGGGGATAGCTTCATTTTCCCCCTTAGAGTTCAGCATTTGGGGGAAAAAACAAATAATTCCCACCCCTAGGAAAAAGAAACTTAATGACCTGTTGCTCCAGCATTTGTATGCGCTCGTTATCTCCTTCGCTAGCCTTCTTTACGTCTTGTAATTCTTTCTTTGCTTTTATACATTCATTCATTTTTTCTTCCAGTAGCTTGTTTAACCGGAATATCTCCTTTTGCATCAGCTCAGAATTTGTTTGTGCCGAAGTTATGCCATGCTGTTGCTCCAGTTGCAACTTCAGTTCCTTTAGCTGCAAGTGGAGTCGCTTCACATACTCATCCCTACTAGCATCATACTTCTGCCATTTTGCATTTAAGTCTTCCACCTGAAAGATTATCCAGGAAAGTCACAACATGAAGTCACCACCTTTCAAGCTTTCACAGAATGTCTGTAGGGTCAGGACCAAGGTTCTTTAAGAAATATAATATGTTGACCCACTGAGTGTGGGTGAGCTAATTTACACACGAGTGGAAGATTATCATGCTATAAGCCCGTCTCTTCACTGGCAGCCCTCCCTATGTGCCAGTCCATAGGGAGAGTATCACATAATATGGAATGGGAGGAGTTTGCAGTCACCCTAGACATAGTGCTCTTCTGGGTTAGGAAACTGAAGAAGCACAAAAAGGAGTGGAGAGCAACCTCCATCTGCCAATTTTCTTTTGCTGTGTATTATTAAGAGCAACAAAAAAACATTGAAAAAGCACAATAAGCTGTTTTTAGCCAAAGGAATAAAGAGTATGTACCATCTTGAAGAGATTAAAACATTTTAGACTCCAATGAAATTGCCATTTGATTAAATTTGGAATAGGTAAGGCCTGGTTAATCTAATGTAATTCAAAATACTCAATCAAATCTTAATCTTGTACAAAATGAAAGTACTCACGTGAGCCACTTTTTGTTTTAACATCCTGTTTTCATCTTGTAGTTTGCAGATAAGGGCTTGAAGTGAAGTTTCGTTGTCTAACAGCTATAATTTTCAGATAAAGAAAATATCATTAACATAAGAGTATCAAATATTACTTAACTATGCTGTTAAGCTGAAAGCAGCCTTTGCTTTATTCCTCTAAAATATCTGCTATCAGTGAAATAAATACATCTAGATCTAGATCTACTTGTTTCTACATAGTACAGAAATATGCTATATAGTATAGCATAGCCTATAGCTAGGCTGATTTTTTTATTAATAATCAGAGCAGACATGTATGTAATCAGGTTTTTAACCACCTCAGTATTGCTTTTAAATACGTCTATGTGGTGTCATAAAAACATATCTGTCTGGCCGAACTCTGAGCCTACTAAAGTTAACAAGAAAAATGCCACACACTTTACATGCATGAGGGTTTGCACTGACGACAACAGTGCTTGAGAGTTTACAAGAACTCCTAGGAAAATCTTGTTTGGAGTGGAGGAAATACATGACAAAGCCACAGATATGCCTTCATCTTGCTTTATTATTACTGTCTATAACTTTGGCCAGTGCTAGGAAGAAGCTAGTAAAAAAACCTGCTTGCTAAATAATTGACTAAAAGGATACCTTTAAAAAAAAAAAAAAAAAAAGTTGTGACATCTGCTTAAAAAACCCCAGGGTACATGAGTAATTTAGAACATTTTTGTACAAAATTCCCAAGAATCAGCTAGTAATTGCATCTGAAATTTCTCTTCTTCAAGAGGGAAGTCCCTGCTGTACAAGGTTAGCTACTTATTACATATATCAAAGTCAATCAAGTTTCCTGTCTATCAAATACACTTAAAATATGATAATACTAAAACTTTCAAGTCCCTTAAAAAGTCCTTTTTTTATTCTTCTATCTACACAACCTCTAAATACATCTTACAGGTAACTTCAATGTGGAAGTACCATATTTCTTTAGAAATGTTCCTAAAATGTTTTTACAAAAATCAAACTGACCCATGCATATACTTTAATCACAAGAGCATAAATGAGTAGTCATCTGAAACACAGCATTTCTACTACATAGCAGTAAGGGCATAAGACTGACAATTCCTCCTTTCTGTGAGAGCTGGTTACAGCACTCAGTACTGTACCAATCAATACAGTATCAGTACCAATCTGATATTGGAGGCAGCACCTCTGATGTTATTTGCTTGTGGTATTATCCTGAATTACATAAAAACTATGAAACATCATGATTTCTGGAACAATGGGTTTCCTCTTGAATCTATCTGCCTCTACCCTACACTGAAAAGCTTCAGCTAAGGTGATGGTGATGTAAAACCACACAACCATTAGCAAGGTAGGCCACCCCCTAGCTGTTTCTTGGTCCCCTGCAGTGCCATTTCTGTCATTTTACTATTGTGAAGCAATTTGTCTAACATCCCTGTTGTAGGGAAGCAGTATATTTCAGGGAGAGACAACGCTGGGGGGGGGGGGTGAACGGGGGCAGAGGACATGTAGAAACCACAGAGCAAAAAATGGGTAGAATTCCTTGGTCAGCTCTTTCCTAAACAGCTTTTCTGTAGGTCTATACTATGCATGCAAAGCCAAATCCTGACCTGAGGAGACTGCATAACATAGAGTTCTTAATACAAATACTGTTTTAAAACATTGATGCTTTGTTTTATGATGGCTTGTTTATAAGCCATCTAAGAGATGTCACCTTCAAAAGCACAGCACCATCTAGTGAAGTACACAAGCATGCTACTGCCTGCAGTATATGCAGAGAAGAGTTGCAATTGCTCTCTCCTTTCCAAGCTCTGATGGTAGAGATAAGAGATGGCCAAAGTGCAAGTGACTGACAACAGCTTCCATTCTCAACTCTTAGTGTTCAAAATTATGTAGAGCTTGCTATATTACTTTTTTCACCACATGTGAAATTACTTAAAGGGATGTTTCTCACTGTTCCTCATCTACAACTGTCATGGTGATCAACACCTTAGAAGTTAATAATTGCAGAAAGTGTAGTAAGAATACCTGATTAGATCTTTCAATAGGATTCTGATCATCTGAATTCCCCTTTTCTCTTCTTTGCTTCTCTTCTAGACATTTTGCCAGATGTTGACACATTTCTGCCGTGGATGCTAATTTGCGTTGAAGTTGGTGTGTTTCATCAGTAAGTGAACGGCACAAGACTTCACTGGTGGCCTGAGCTTTCTCTCTCTCTGCCAAGCTTTTCTGAAGCTGTAAGATTTCTCTCTCCTTTTCATAGGGAGGCTGATTTATCATCTGCTGTATCTCTCCATTTTTCTCCTCTAGTTGCTGATTTAACTGCTGCACTTCCTAAACGTTAGGGGGAGAGGAAGTTATTTAAAAGCAAAGTGAACCCAAAGTTGAAGTATTTGTAAGACTGAATTCCATATTGCTCCTACACTCACTGCAAAGTACTTAAAAAGTAAAAATAAATCCAATTCATTTCTATATAACCACTGAACTTTAGAACTGACAGATGAGTCAATCAAAATCAAGAAGTGCTCCAACGGCCATATGAGCACTTACAAGTCAGTAGAATCAAGAAATCAAAAAATGACAAGCAAAAATTTAGGAGGATTTTATGTAAAATATATTCAGCAGCTACAAGCTAATGATGGAATTTACAGGAAATAAAGGAGTTTGAAAAGAATGACTACAGAGACTGGGAAATACTTTCTAATCCTGCATTCCAAATTATCAGCTAGTAAGCAGACCTCAAAAAATTGGAACTGAGAAGTCATCCTATCAAAAACTAATTCAGTGTTCTTCATTGCCTTGGTACTGTTGACAAGGACAAATCAGAGATAGCATACACAACAACTTTTCCACCTAGGAAAGGTGGAGTGGTAATGACAAGCAAACAGAAAACAATCTCTGTAGTAGCAGTAACTCTATTCTGGCCATAACTGTGTCTCCAAAATACATGAGGGGATCTCACATACGCTTTAGGAAAGGGTTGTATAGCTTATTGCAGCACATTCTGGTTGAACTGGAAGCTCTGTGGGATCATCTACTCTGCATCAAGGTCTGGTCTCTGCAGGTGTTTTGAGAATGGAGAAGTTTGCCTACAAACTGAGGTACAATCATGCTGTAGTACCATGCCACAAAGCAACACCTAGAGTATACCAGTCCCAACTTTGTCAAAAATAGCTTGTGCTTCATGATCTCAAAGAGTAAAAGAAGCTGGTAACAGAAACCTCTGTAGCACTGTTCCTCCAGAATTAGTGTTGCCAATAGTGTTGGATACTAGGATAGACAATGAGATACGAGCTTGACTCTACCCTTCCAAATCTTCAGGAGTTTAAATCATAATCCTTGGTCATGGAGCTGGAAATCACAGTAAGCAATCTTCTTCCAGCACACAGGCCTCTGACTTCAGAACATGTCTTATTATCTGGCATTGGTTTTTTATTTACTTTTAGTGACAATTATTTCCATTTTTTTGATTAGTCATGAAACATTTATTTTTAAAAGTATTAAAATGATTAGTCCAACTTAGAGAAATAGTACCTGTTCTTGTTACTGATGTTAAAGTACTTTAACATCTTGCTAAATGATAAATTTCCCCTTTGCTATGCTTACAATTCCTGGGTAGATTAGAGACGTAACTTTCAGTGTCAGACTTCAGAATGTCTTCAGTTACCACAGGTTTGTTATCTGTCTGCAAACTGTCCGTAAGATTATCTCTTATTACAAATTTCCAAACTTGAACTTATTTAAATGTATTTTAGGTGAGTGTCATATGTGGAAAGTGTTTTGTATAAGCATTAGGTCAAGAGATTAGTTATGACAAAAATACTTGTTTCAATTTTAAGTACTACTTTTTGGGTTGGAAATTCCTTTTTGCAGCTTCATACAGAAAGAAATGCTTTAAAATTCTTTAAGTATTTCAGACTGAACACAGGAAAGTCTTAACGACAGTACCAAAATAGCAGTTGTGGGGGGATGGGAGGGGACACAGTTTTTAGACTATTTTCTATCATGAAGAGATATCCTATTCCCCCAATCTATTGCCTCACAATTTAGACTTGCCAGTAACCTCTCCAAGTATTAAAGTGCTATTTCAATGTCAAAACAAGAAAGCCATTTTTTAAAAAGTGAACTTTAAAAAAAAATTAATAGAAAAAGTGTTGGCATCAATTGTTTATCTTATAGAACAAAACTATTACATCTGATTAAAAAACCCTTCCTTTTCATAAGTAATATGGAACTTCTGAACTTAGTCTTTACTGAATATTTTCTCCTTCTGCTTGTAGAAAATAGTTATGTGAAGACTTACAATGCCACACTAAATTTTCATTTTACAGTTGCATAAAAAACACCATCCAGACTCTTTTACGTTATTGAACTTAATGCAGCGGAAACTAATGTTTGATGCACATGGTTGAGCTGATCTGTGAACAGTCAGTCCATCTCTGCACACATAGCAATAACGCAAGTTCTGCCAAAGGCACCAACCTTTCAAGGAGAATAAGCATCATACTGTTCAAGGCATTTGATTTCTTGTCCAGGCTCTGCCACGAGCATGTTATGGCACCCTGGGCAAATCACTTAAAACAAAGTTTTCAGTGTTGGTGCCTGCACACCTAAAGCTGTTTCTATAAAATCAAGTGAGCAGCCTGAATTTACTATGCCTCTAAGCACAGTTACCACCAAATACATTTCAAGTCAGATGCTCCATTCAAGACAACAAGTGCTGGAAATACTAAACTTAAACTAGTCTTTTTTCTAGGAGGGAGTACAGAAATAAAGCTCCCGGGGTAAATTCTGCTGCAAGCTGACAAGCACACGCAACCTTTCGGAAAACAGAGTCGACGTTCAAAGTGCAAGTGCTATTCGGGGGGGCGTTTGCGGTTTACCTGACTCAGAGTCTCCACCTTCTGTGCCGAGGCCCGCTCGCTGTCCCTAAGCTGCTGCCTGACCTGGCCGAGCTGCTCCAGGAGGCTTTCCACCAGGGAGGGGGCGGGCTCGGCGCCCGCGGCCCCCGCCGCCGGCTCGCCCGAGCAGGGCGGCTGCCGGGCCAGGCTGCTCCTCAGCTCCCGGATCGTCGCCTCCTTGGCGGCGAGCTGCAGCTGAAGGTGCTTCAGTTGCTGAGCCGACTCGTGGTACAGGGTGCAGAGGGCATTGTACCGAGGCACTTTACTCTTGAGGCTCCTGTTTTCCCGGTGCAGCTTTTCCAGCGTCTCCTCCACCTGTTTGAACCGGGTCACCAAGGGATCTGTACTGCTACCCTCGCTTACCGAGCACATGGCTGAGGACGGCGAGTCCCGACCACCCTGCTGCCCCTTCTCTTTCTTCTCCAGGGCGAGCAATAATCCAGCCAGGTGCATATAAAACCAAGCAAGAGCCAGGCAGGGCCGCGGCGACTGTTGCTGTTTCTTCGCTCTTCCGCCTCCCGGGTCGGGGATGGCCGCTCTCCTTTAAGGGCTCGTAGGACCCGCCTGCTGCGCTTCCCCACCGCCGCCGCCGCTTTTCTACCGCGCAGGCCGTGCGGGGCCGAGCTCCGCCTCCGCCGAGGGGGGAACCCCGGCGTGGGGCAGCGCCGAGCTTCCCCGCGGCTCGCAGCCAGCCCCGGGGGCAAGGCTGGCCGGGGAACCCCGGCGGGGAGGGGGAGGAGAAGCGGCGGGGACGGGCAGGACGGGGACGAGCTGAAACCTGGGGGCGAGCGGGGGTGGGGGGCACCGGCCCGGGGCGAGTGAGAGGCCGTGGCGGGAGAGGGACCGTTGGGGCGGGGGGTGAAGGGTCTGGGGTGAACGGGGGACCGTTGAGGGGGCTCAAGGCTGGGCGCTAGGCGAGCGAGGGGCCGTTGAACATAGGGGGAGGGCACAAGGCGAGCGAGGGACCGTTGAACATGGGGGGAGGGCACAAGGCGAGCGAGGGACCGTTGGGCGCGGGGGCGGGGGGTCGCGAGGCGAGCGAGGGACCGTTGAACATGGGCGGAGGGCACAAGGCGAGCGGGGGACCGGTGGGCGCGGGGGCGGGGGGTTTCGCGAGGCGAGCGAGGGGCCGTTGGACCGGTGGGCGCGGGGCTCCTGTGAGGGGCTGCAAGCCGGGGCTCGCCCAGCATTGCGAAAGCCCCGCGGCGCAGCGTCCCCGCGGGAGCCGCTCCGGGAATTTCCCGCCGCTCCCTCCGCCGCCGCGGCTGGCGCCGCTCCGCTTCCCGCAGGAGCGGAAGGGAGGCGCATGCGCCATGGAAGGGGGCGGCCTCCCCCCCTGCCTCCCCCCGGCCGTTTAACCGCCTGCGCCGTGGAGGCAGCGGGCTGCCTGGCCGATAGGGCGCGTCGTTACTCGCTGTGGCGCCGCTGGTGTGCGGTGCGCGGGGGAAGCGCCACCGAGAGCGGTTTGGAGGGGAGCCCTGCCCCCCGCCCCTTCACAGCTCTGCAAGCTGGCCTCAGGAGCACGGGCCACCTCAGAGAGTTAGCGCAGCGGCATGTGTGCGCGCTCCTCTTTCAGTGCAGGCGTCTCGGCGTTGAAGCCCTGGCCCAGGCTTGTCCGTCTTGAGACAGGCGCGGAAGCAGGGTCTCCGCTATGGCTTGGCTGGGGCAAGTGGATGCTTTGAGGCCAGTGCAAGCAGTGAAGAAATGCCCGGTAATCATTGATGAAGTTTGTTGGATCAGCATCAATAGGAGGAGGAAAGCTTTAGACCCAGGCATCTAGAGGAAAATCTGTTACGACAGTGCTGCAGCCTTTGAGGAGAAGCTCACCCTGGGGAGGAAAGACCTTGGACAGAATGGATTGTCTTCCACTCATCGAAAGTTCATTTAGTCAGTTTGCGTGTATACCTGTTCTTCACAGACTGTACGTGTTCATGTGTGTGAAGATAGAGCCCAGTTGGTGTAAGTAAAAATAGCTGCCTCACACTAAGCAAGCACCTGTTGGCCACCCATGTGGTGGATAACTTTTCTATTAGCTGTATAGCAGTAGAACCAAAGATGCAGTTATTCAAGAGCTTACTCTGATACAGTAGTTCTCATTTGGGGAGGGCTGGGGATAAGCAAACTCATGTAAAGTCCTTTTAGATTGGTTTAACTGTACCCAC
The DNA here is from genome assembly GCF_036370855.1 of Dromaius novaehollandiae. NCBI lineage: Eukaryota > Metazoa > Chordata > Aves > Casuariiformes > Dromaiidae > Dromaius > Dromaius novaehollandiae. The sequence goes on along the minus strand of NC_088101.1, from coordinate 78,113,247 downwards.
ATTATTATCACATACTGGTAGAACACCAAGGGAGAAAAAGTCATAACCCTGGTTAAAAGGGTAAGAAAATAAAGCTCTTCATATAATCTGTAATAATATTTATAATGCCATAGTAACAAGGAGCTCTACATGTGAACACAGCCTTGTTGCACTAGATTCTGTTCAATCATGGACGACAGTCCTGGACCAAAAAACATACCTATCTAATTACAGAGCAAGGGAAAATGGTTGGATACCAGTGGTAGAGGGGACAAAAAAGGAAGACTTGAGAGAGAGAGCACCCTTCCTCTGCTAGCATCTTAACCACTTACAGATGTCATCATAAAAGCTACAACAATAAGGAACGTGTGAGAGAGTATAAAGTAATCAAAGAGGTATGAATGTAGAGGGATCTGTATTGCAAAGATGGCACACTGGCTCGGTTCCACTAATGAGGGGTTACAATCCTGGTTGTAATTGTGAGATGAAAGTGCAAGGTGCGAGATTTTGGCCTTTCCTGAAAAGATAACAGGTGCAAGGTGAAACAAAAGAGGTTCCAAGTGGATATAAGGAAACCTTTTTTACTTTAAGGACAGTCAAGCCTTGTAGCTACTTGCCCACAGAGGTTGTGCCATCTCCATGCTTGGGAGATTTTCAGGTTCCAGCTACATAAAGCCCTGAGCAGCCTGGTCTGATCTCATAGCTGGTCCTGCTTTGAGGACTAGAGACTTGCTGAAGTCCCTTCCAACTTGAATTATCCTATGATCCATTTCAGCAGTAAGAGAAAGGTAGAAAGTCATCATTTTGTCAGCTCAGTACTGCTGAAAATGGTTTTGGAGTCCCCCAAAAGATCATACATTCAAAATGCTCCATTGGTATAGATACTTATAAAAATGTAGCTGAATTTTATGGACCTTGTGTGACAGGAAAGGATAAAACAGTTGCCCAAAATAGTGTTTTACAGTGTGTTTGTCACTTCGTCTTGTAAATAATTTACATACTGCATGATTAAGGACACCGGAAAATCATGTGAGCGAAAGTTGAGGAAATTACAATTTTTGACGGCTTACTTGTAGAACAAAGTTAGCTCCTACAACCTTAAGGCATTGTTTTTATTAGGAAAAAAAGAAAGGGTAATTCTTGCTTTAAAATACCAGCACTTTATAGTTTTCATAAACATTAGTAGGAAAAGTAAAAAAATAAGTAGACTTCATTTTATATTTTCAGTATCATTATCCTACAGTTAGAGCTAGGTAAAAAATTTACAGTAAAGTCACTTTTGCTGACTGTCAAAATATTTTGTAGAAATGTATGATAAAGCACTGGTTGGGGGATAAATTTACCTGGCTTCAAATAGCAATAGCTGGGAAGCTCAGAGATTCCAGGTGTCTACAGGTGGGATGGCCATGTCCTGCTAACTAGTCTTTGACCACATATTGGGGCATTTAGTTAGCTATCAAACAGAATAATTTATAATAGTTATATTTGTAATATAGTATCAGTATATTAAAATCAAGCATTGCATCTGATTACTGAAAACTTGACGTTAATAGTACTTTGGATAAGCAAGCACTTGCCCAAGGAAAACACCACTGACTTAAGGGAAATTTGATCTGCGTAAGTCCTGAGTAAGAAATTGATCCCGCATGTTCTTGGGAATGCCCTTAGATGAGCGTAGTCTTTTGTCGGTTCTGAAATGTGGAGGAATTCTTGGGAATTCAGCAACTAGAAGCTAGCGCCAAAGAATGAGTCAGCTCTTAAGACATGTTTCTTACTGTACCTGGCTTTTCCTGGATTGCCTTTCCATGTGTTGTTTATCAGATTCTCTGGTAAAGCAGATGGTCTGCCAAGTTGCATGTTTGTGCTTTTTCATTTTTAGGCAATGAAATTATTGGATATTAAGCACAGTATTTCTCCTTTGCAAAGAATTACATGAACAACAAGTATACTCTACACTGCTTTATGTAATGAAAACCCTTTATTTTCCGTGCCTTACCAGCCTCAACTTAAAATCTAAGGTGAAGTTCACTTTAACTCTGTCTCACGATATGGTGTAACATGATGTTAAAGCCACACAAGTAAAATCTAACCTCAAATTAGATTTTGTAATGAAATCAGCCCTTTCAGAAATATAGGAATGTTGCTATTTTGTTAAAAAAATCTAGCAAGAAGTTACTTTAAGTAATTCTTTGCATATCACCACCCACTATTATAATGTGTGAGAAGCATCATAGAGTATGAGAAACAAAAGTGATTAGATACTAGCTAGAAATGAAAAGGATACTAAGCTGATCTCAGGAAACTGGGAGAAAGGAAAATTAAACAGTATAGCTATAGTGAATTAAGCATGCATAGACACAGGTTTTTTATAAATTCATTTTAAAACGAGTTATTTTGTAGTGTTAATATTAAAAAGATATGGTGAATTGATTTCAATTTCATATAGGTGAAAATTATAAATAATTCCACTGACTGTAGTCATTATGTCTCTGTAATGTTAGTGCAAATGACACAAGAATGAGTCTCTATACTTAAAAGTATAGTTCTGTTTGGAAAAGTCTGTAAAACAGGTTTGAGGGTTCTGTCATTTTTCAGATAGTGAAGTATGCTTTATTTGCAAGAAACTGTATTTTTTTTGAGCTGTGAACTCCAGAAAATTTTCAGGCAATCAAGCTGGATCTATTCCCAACTTCTTGATTAGTCACCAGTAATAATGGTGCTGGAGGCTAAATTATGACCTGATGACCTAATGGTACTGTTCTCTTGCCTTGAGCTGATTTACATAAGTGTAACTGATTAGCTTAGCAAGTGATTCTCTTGTTGCTCTGTGCTAAAAAATCAACAGCAGCTCACACTTCCTTAGCTTTTGACTCTGTAGTGTTAACGGGAATAAAAATCAGTAACAGTTTAGTTCCCTCACTGACATCAGTGGATGTATCTTAGAATACATGCAGATACAAAAGGTGCCCAACTTAGAGCTCTACATAAGTCTCAGACTGTAATTTTAATGCTGAACAAATAGTTTGTGCTTGTGACTCAATATATTAAGTGAGCTATAAGCAGCAGTCATGTTTGCAGTCCTTATGTGGGGAAGGGTAAACATCCTTTACATACAGGATTAAATTGGATGTTCTAATAATTTAACGTACTACATTTTGTACAGTTGGTATGGGAAACTCATGTAGAGGTTAGTTTGAGGCCATTCAGGAGTCCCGAAATCTGATTAACTCTTTGCTATCACATATGTACATAGCCATCTCTCTGCATTGAAGATACGGCTTTGATCGCAACATTCCTGTTTCAGTCTTGTTTTCAGTTTATACACTTGGTGATTAAGCCCTATTTAATGAATGACTCAATAACGTAAATATAAGAATATTTAGGAGAAATAACACAGACTTTATTTATTTCCAGCGTAAGCTTTTCCCCACATGTTTTATGCAGTTTGAACTTTGGAGGATGCCAAAAACAAAAGCGCTCTGATGCTTAAGGCAAAGTTCCAAGACCTGCTTTTTTATTGCAGTAAGGCTGAAATAACCGGGAAGAAGAGTCATGACATTAGACAGATGCAAAGCAATCCTCTTGCTTTTGTTTAAGGAGTTTTTCTTCTACTTCTGTTTTATTTGGCTGAGACAGTTCAGTCTCATTTTTATAGGTCTTGGCAGATAAGTAGGATATACACTTGTATGTGTCCTGCTCAAATCTTTTGATTAGTTCAGGCTTCTAGTATGCTCTGTGGCCCTGTAATGCTTTAGATCGTTGCTGCAATTCACCTTTTTGTGCAAGCCTGCTGTTTCCATATTGGATATTCATTTTTTTATTTTCCCCCAAGCACTAGATATTTCAAGCCCTGCTTTAATTTCTTCTGGATATTTTTACCTTTTGCAAGTCCTCTTTTATTCACCCTTAGCTCAATAATACCGGCTCACTGTTTTGTCCTTGCAAACTGGAATTTGTTTCTATTGCTGATACTGTCTGTTGATCTGAGCAGTGGAGGAGTATGCTTGGTCCTTTAGGCAACTCTATCATAGCTTAACTGATTTATGAGCTACAGTTTTATTTACAGGAATGTAAAAAGCTTTCCTTTTGTTGGACACACAGGTTATCAACAACTAGAGGCAGTTTCCTGACTGAGACCATTACAGCCACCACTCCTACTTAGAAGCGAGTTACTTCTTTCAGCTTATAGTTTATGGAAGGTGGGGGTTTGCCCAGATCTATTTGTTCCTGGTGGCTAGTGCAGGAAACGTTGGCCTGTGTTTGTCACAGCAAACTTCTTCCTAAAAACTGATACTTCAAAATACTCCAAGCAAACACTTTTCAGCTGACAGGAAACACTCCCCAACTCTGACAGTCCTAACATATGATCCATATTATAGATTCTTTGGGAATTCTGTGTATGGTTATTTGTTTGGATGTTCTGCTTTGATGACTGTAGAGAGCGTTGAGTTTTCTGATTTCTCTCTGATTCACCGTTTCTCAAATACAAGGCAGTTTTAAAGCTAACTTGGAAAAAAACCCCATGTATAAAGTATGACTTAATGCCAGGCTTTGAGGTGCAAGATTGGAAGCAGAGGTTACAGGGAACAGCCTAATTGTGCTGTGGATTTGTTTTACACATAAATGTTGTGTAATTAATGCAGACTCCAAGGTTTCTCCGATGCAGACTGCTCATTCTAACTAGGACAAAATCGGTTTACACATTTCTGATCTTTAGGGTGTAACCATCAAACAAATCTATAGAGTTTTCAGAGAAATGTTGGATTTAAATGTTTTACTTTTGATGTTCAATTTAAAACGATGATTGGGAAAGGTGATTTCCTCAGACTCTCAGGAACCTCAGAAGAAATTTTAGTTGAGTAGATATTCTGTATGTAAATCAGAAAAAAAAGAAATATTGGAGGCCTCTTAGTACATCCCTTGTACTAGATAGTAAAAGAGTTTTCAGAAATAGATTTTTGAAGAAAAAATGGAAGGAATTAAGTAAATAGCACAGGAAAGTGGAAGTGTCCTTGCTATACCCTTCACTTGCCTCCCCTACCCCATGCCATTTCCACAGAAATAGCAACATTTACCTAAATTCTGTTCAGTGTCCAGTTAAGAGGCTGGAAACTGGACTGAAATGTTCCTGCGGAGCGCCATCTTTCCAAGCCTCTGTAAAACACAAAATCCATCAACAATCTTGGCAGGATAGGGAAAAACAGTTTTCAGCAAAGAGTTTTAAATTCAAATCACTAATGTAGTCTTTTGGAAACTGAAATGAAGAAGTAATACCATATAGATATCAACTGCAAACTTTAGCTTTTGTTTCAATATATATTTGTTATAAGCAAGAGCAAGCATATCTTTAGTCGTAGAAGGGCTGGCCATCACAGTTGAAGTATTTTGATACTGTTCTCCACAAGAACTTGTGAAACAAATGAAAAGATATTTCGTAGGAGTCTGCATACCAGGATCTGTTCAGGCTTATTGAGGATCACAATAAGTAAGTCTAATGGGGACATGGAGATATGTATGGATTATAGAAGATTAAATCAGAAGAACATTAGAGACAATAATATGTTGTCTTGAAAGTGGTAACTCCTGAAAAAATGCCACAGATATTTTTCCTAGGTAAATTTGCATGAAGATATTGCCAAAGGTAGCCTAAGAAAGGGCACTTGCAGTACAATGAAATTTACCGTATTTGGCCTCTTTCAAAAGCAATTAATTTTGTCTGCTCTAAATAATGTGATTTCTCCATCTAATTACATAATATTTATGCAATAAATTATGATTGTTGCTGGACTAACATGTATTTTTGGGCAGATGGCTCTGTTTGCATGGCAAAATTATTACACTATCTTTTTGTTGTAAGCTTTGGAGGAAAGACCACAGGGAGTCCTGGATGTATGGTTTTCATTAAAGTTTTGGCTGAGAATTACCATTTCGTAATATATTTAACTAAACAAATAGGGAGGACACCATCTAATGGATTGAGATTGAGAATATAAATTGGGAAATACTGCACTGATTTCTAATGCCTCTTCCCTGGCTTGGCTTTGAGTAAGTCTTTTATGTTTGCATTTCCATTTGAACCTGGGGCTAATAATAATGACTTATTGTTGTAGATGATTTAAAGGAGAAAAAAGGCTACAGAATATTAAGTATCTGGTCCATAGAATGACGGTCACACTCAGATTTCACTTAGCCTTACCTGATTATTAGACAAAACCACAAAGTCTTGGCTTAGATCTAGTTAACAGAATGACCTCAGTACCTGATCCATTATTATTTTGTTGATATACTTATCCGCTTATGACTGAAATGCTTAGAAGACAGCAGTGAGAAGGTTAATTGTGTTACACCTTGCACAAACAAAATAATAAATGATCTCTGTACTGACGTACCATACATATTGGCCTCTTCAGGAGCTAGTCTTGAGTAAATCATATTTAGTATCACTGTGATATTCTGTTTCAAGTGTATAAAGATACATAGAGTATGTTTAAAATGAATAGTTTCAGAAATGGCGTGTTAACTTTCATGACATTCATAAAAGTCATGGTTTCTATGTAGTTAACTTAGGAAATACGCTAATTTCTCTGAGGGCTGGTTACAATATTGTTATAATCTCATTTGCTGAAATTCTGCCATTTTATTAAACTTTGCAGATGTTGTTACTTTTAAGTAAGAGAGTCATGGCTTGTAGGGAGAGCAAGTATTTTTATTAGATTGTCTGATACACAGAGAAAAGACAAACACCTTTTGAGGCCATCTGAGCGCATTAGTTGGCCTGTCTCTCCCTACCAACTTTGCTTCTGTTATATCTATAGACCAGCACATTTGCACCATCACTACTGTTACTTACAGATAAAACAACTTGCAGTTGTTTATCTAAATTTCCAAAGCTGTGTGGTCATGGCCATTAGCTGATGGAACAGCTTTCAAAAATTATACATAATCTCCCGTCTCTTATTTCCTGTGAACTATCCAGGAAGTGTCTCAGGATAAAAGAAAAGCTATGAAAATGCCAGATAATGAAGCCAACTCTTAGTTCATGCTTATTTCTTGTAGGCAAATTTGTAGGTTTCTTGTAAACTTAAAAGAAGTGGAGAAGTTCCCTTGTGTGATAATGAGAGTAGCCAAATGATTGATTTGCATTTGAGGATAAAATTGTGCTTTGGGCACTATTGACTTTCAGAGATATTGTAGGAGTGAGTAACAAGGAATGTTACTCCACAAAGGAGTTAGGATGGGGATGCAATATTTTGCAGCATTGACACAGCTCTTGCAAGTTTCATTTTGTAGAAGCAAGCAAAGATTCTCAATTTTAGGATGAGGAAAGCTGAAACACTGAAAAATCAAGAGATTTGCTCAAAGTTGCCTATACATTAAAAGGCTAACAAAAACTCTTGTTTTGCAAGTTTGAGCTGAAGAAACAAACTTGCTGGTCCTATAAAAGACTTTGGAAAAGAATGCAAAGGCATTAGACAAGTTTATATGTGTAATGACAGATAATAGTAGGATCACAATTCCTTTATGAATAATGCTAGTGGAAAAGATTGGCATTTAAAATAACCAGAAACAGGGAAAAGAAAAATGATTCTTTCCTAGGTTCACTCATGAATAATATCGGCCTATAGTGAAGATTATACTTGAAAGAATTTTCCATCTCTTCCTTTTCCCATCTCCTTTAGTAATATCTCCAACCTTACCAAACTTCCTGAAGATCAATATAAGTCAAATGAACTGGTTGTGCCAGAGCAACACCTTCAAAATTTACCAGCATATCTCCATAACTACTACAAAATGTTTTTGCCAGAAGAGAACCATGATAACCATCATATATCTGTGGCTTTTCTGTAGCTCTTCTGGCAGAGCACATGACATTCAAAATGCTGTTATCCCTAGGGTTATCCCTGTGATGTGGTCCCGGGAGCAGCCTGTAGATGAGACTCTAGTAAGCATGGGAAGGGCAAGGGAAATTGAGAAATTGGTCTTCGTGTACACTGTATGAGGACCACTGTGATAAAAGAGCTTCCATATTGCATCTTTCCTGTCTGCTTTGTATGGGCAGAGGTTTGAGAGTCTTGCGCTCCTTTACGTGCCTTGTTGGAAAGAAGAGATGCCTCTGAGTAGTGGAGTACTGTCCCTGCTTGTTGTGCAGCTTGTGCTATGCTGCTTTTTCAGTAAAGAATTGGTCTGGCATGGGGTGCTACTGGGACTGTTGTGAATTTCAAGAGCTGTTCCCTGCCAGTGCCCAGCTACTGACTGTTGCAAGGGGAGTCTGCCTACGTGCCTGATGCTGATTTGGTCCATATCTGTCCTGCTGTGGCCTTAGTCTTGCAAAGAAAGCTGGAATCTTGGGGAGCCATGAGAGCAGAAGAGCGGAAGAGGGCCTTGCCCTCCTCTCTGAGTCACCCTGTTCCTATCCTTGTTTTCAGACACTTCCCTGTGTGTGGAAACGAATAAATGCCTACAGTAGTCCCCAGCCCTCTTAGAGTGTCAGCTTTGCAGTGACTATGCTAAGCCCCCGTTGGCTTATCCATAGACTGGATAGGCTTAACTAAATGTGTCATGAGATGTAGTAGAGCAAAGTGATAGAATGGGAAAATAATGCCTTTCTGAAAGTGCAGTGTACTCAGTATGATGGGGGGGGGTGGCAAAAGGGTATTATTATTGTTACTTCAGAAGGGTGATGCCTGGTAAATTGAATGAGTTTCTGCCAGTGATGGTTGATTATTTCAAATCTGCTGGAGAAAGATAGACTTTTATTTCCTGGCATGTGCATCACTGTTTTGAAAGTGATAACATGTTATTTGATCCTTGCAGAAGATATGATGGGAAAGCATATGTGCATGTAGCAACTGGTATGGAGGCAAACTGGGAAATATCTGCACCTATTTTGTTTGATGCAAATACATAGTCTTGGCCGGTGGTGATCCAAAGTGTTATGTAGTTGGTTAATATGCAGAAGTCATCCTGCCACTGACATGGGGGACATACTGTTTAAAAAGGCTGCACTGCCCTGTTTCCCCTCCTTCACTGGAGTGTAGCAAACCATCCAGCAACACTGTGGAGGCTTGTTGTGGTGGGGTAGTAATGGAGGGAGTTGAGAAAAAGTGCCCTTCACACATCGTTCACGTGTGAAGGTCAAGGTGGCAGATTGCCTTTTTCCCCAGGCCAGATGATGCAGCTCTGGCTGCAAGCCTTGGAGGAACTGTACAAATATGACATAGCTTCTAAAAGCATGCATATGTGTGTACATGGAACCACAGCCAATCTTTGGTTCACATGCCTAGCTTCCGTGTAAGGCGCTTTTAACCTTTTAAATTTCAGTTGGTATTGCTGGAGACACTGCTCCTGCCTGCCTTGCTGTCATCCTTGGTTCCTGGTCTTCTGCTGCAGAGCAGCCCACTCTTGCTGCTCCTTGACACCCAGTGTTGTGTTGGCTGGCCACCTCCTGTTGACTAGGATGAATGAGTCGGAGACAAAGCCCCCTGATGCTGAGAAATCTCTATACACGTTAAGACCAGGACCATATTAAGACCCTGGGTTCACAGGTTGTCCTTCTACAGCCCTGAAATGTTGGGGGTGGGAACGTTGTTTTTTCAAGGTATCCAAGGTAATGAAAGGACTGCTTTGTATCATCCAGATTTCTGTTTTTATAGCATGATCCTGAGGCATATAGTACGTGCCCTGGGACATGGTTTCGGGCATGTAAACTCCTCATTTGGCACACTTCTTCACAGGAGGCTGCTAGAGAGGCTTTTGGAGGATGAAAAACATTGGCAGAGTCATGTGCATATTGTCTGACCATTGAGCAAATTGTCCCCTCAACTATGCTCCTACAGATTTAGTTACTTTACCCCAGAAAGGCACCCAGGAGCATGCTGGCACAGATGCAGTTTGGATAACTGGGGGGTCAGAGTCCGGGAGCAAACCAACTTGATAATGAAATTAATCCACATATTTGTATAAGGAGCTTGCTTGTCATGGCACCTGGGCTACTTCTGTTAGCACTCAGAATAACAGAAAAGATCTTTGTCACATGATGTTCTATTTTATCTTCCTCAGTGCAAGTTTGTATAGTGGATTGTGTCTTCTGTTGCTTTTTGTTTAAAATCTGTGTTCCACTGTATTTTTAAGAAAGTTGAAAATTTGCCTTACACTTGAAAATTATTAGCCTGTACATACTGAGAGGATTGGCATCATTTATACCTGTCACTTTTCTAGCATTTTCATTTAACACTCTAAAAGAATATATAGAGTGACATACTGCCGTATGTGTATCCTTTCATAAATGGTGCCAGGCTCACTTAACACACCACTATAAGGAATATCTGCTTGGATGCACTGAGTTTTCATATCAATCTGTGTGTCATTTTAACATTTGGTTGAGTATCTCTTCATATATCACATTGATTTACATAAGTGCATTTATAGTATTCAGGCTATTTAATGTCTGTTCAATGAATCAGGTGCATTGCCTCTTGGATGTTTACTGGGAGAATGAAGCACGACATTTCTGCAGAATGTGGCATTTGATTTCTGTCAGTTTACATTGTTTGTTTTCAGTTGTATCTGTATAGCAAGACACAGTGAGTATTTAAGTGCCAGTCAGAAAAAAGAGAAGTTGTAACACGGCAGTTTGAGCCGTCAGGGTTCAGTGCTCAAGCATATGTCGTGTTCCTTGTTCTGGAGGTCCCCAATTCAGTCCTTGATGTATCAGCCAGGAAAATGATTGTCACAGCTGTACTCATGACCTTCCGAAATTTTCTGATCACTGTTAGTGTTGCTTGGGCTGAACTACCCCCATGGTAGTGCAACTGTAGGAAAATTTCAAAGATTTGGTATGGGTAAGGACAACGAGTCTGAAACTGATACTTAGTCATAGACTCTTGAAAATATGTAGGATATTTTGATGCCTTTCATGTATGTATGCCTTTCCCGTTTGTATGACGCAGCAAACCAAGAGAAGTGATTCCCCATGCTATAAATGATTCTGCAGTTCTGTGATTGCTTTACTGAGCTAAACTGCTGATGAGTTAAAAATAGCTCTGCTTACTCAGATGCAGCTGATAATAGCAGAAATATACCACTCAGTGGTAAAGATGGAACACCTAGTGCTTCTTTCCCGTAACCAGCAACAAATAGAAATCAAGGTGAAAAAAGGGAAGATAACTTAGTTTGATTTCAACATCTTGGGTTTTCTTATTCCTTCCTGTGGGATCGGTTATTCTTTAGGGCACAGAAGCCCTGCAGTTTGATTCCTGTGCTGTTTGCAAAGGACGATTCCAATCCTGTGTTTCTGTAACTTGGGATCTTTGTGAGAATAGGTTATTAGTTGGTACTTCCTTTCATCTGTTCATCTTGAATGGCCTTAGTAGGCATTAATGAGCCCACTGGTGTCACTGTGACATACTGAAGATCTTGTCACATCAATGTGTCCTTTTCATGAAAAGATAAATGTTTCCCTAAAAGTTAATTATAGACCTTTTAAAAGAAATAATCTTTTGATAGAAGCATTCCAGAGTCAAAATTTCATCTACATGGTATTATAAAACACATATGTACAGTCTTAGGAATTAGTTATATATTGTTAGTTCACACTTGTGCGCACACACACAGACACACACACAGTGCATTTGTTACTGCACAGCCTTTGCAAATACAGTACAGAAGTGCAATGACATACTACAAATATCTAGATGATAATGTGGATTGCTCTGTGTGCTCAGTCTCTGTTGAGAGTACTAATGAATTTTTTGAGATTACTCTGGAGCCATAGATTCTTAGTTATTGATAACTGAACTTAGGCTATTAAGTTTATTTCATGTATGTCACACCTCAACCTAAAACAATATATTTCAGTTTGCCAATAACAATCTAGGCTTGTTTGAACCACTAGTTGTACTGATAGATTATGGATTGCATTGCAAATGCCTTGAATCTGTTTATTCCAAAAATCCCGTGAGTCACTGCAGTGAAGAGAAACTGAAACTGGAATCACACTGCTACTGGTTTTTTTTTTTTTTAATCATTTTTTACTTCAGTAGTACCTAACTAGTTCACTAACAAGTCAGGGAGCAGAGGTCCTTGATGTCTTATGCAGACAGAATCAATCAAGGTTCTAACTCCATGTGGCTAGGTGCTAAGAAAATACTGAACAGACATTAGAAGAGCACAGGACAGTTCACTTTGTGGTTATTTTTTTCTTCAGAAAATCAAAAAGGATAGGAAGATTACTGTAGGGATTAGCAGGAAAATGACCTGAAAATCAGGTCACTGGTTTTTCAGTGAAAAATCATCAAGGTAAAGTAATCACAAGAAAGCCTGTGTTTTTTATTTACTTTCAGTCAGCAGGTTCTTACTATTTTCACAAGCATTTCCACTGTGGTTCTTAGTGGAGAAAAATTCTCACTGGGCTTCGAGAAATAAGAGAATGCCGGAAATAGATTTTTATTGAACTGACATCCTTCACCAAAAAAAGGTCATTTCAGTGTTGAATACAGACATATGAATGCTGTAACACGAAACGGTCCAAATCATATTTTACAGTAAGATTTGTAAACATTTCCCCATTACCAATTGTTCCTTTTCTCTCTCTCACTTTTGTACTTTTGATGATCTAACTAGGGGACTGTGACATGTTCAGTTTTCAGTAAACTAAAAGGAAGTGCATTCAGTGAACTTAACAAGTCTGTCACCCAAGGTTAATAAATTGACTTGCCTCATCTTTGTAGCAGCTAGACTCTCTGAAGAATTTTCCAATTCAGTATTTTTAAAAAAGAAGAAAAATCTCTATAACGTATTTCACAAATGTGTTTGGTAGAACACTCTGTAACCTGTTGAATAAAGCAAAACATTCACATCATCATTGGTCCAATTACCAGGAAATAGCTGCAGATTCCATTTAATCTTTCTTAAATATTGATGTTTGTTCAAATACGTGAATTATATAATTAAAATTATAGTATATTATCTGATTCAGTAGACATACACTGCAAATTACTATTATTTATTATTAATAATGTTACCTAGCACTTTCTGTCTGCTTTTCAAACTGTTTACAAAGGTAAATAAGTATTCTTACTCCCTTTTTACTGATCATAAGCCTTGGATAAAAACCTTGTATTAAAACCTAAAGGAGCCCAAATACAGAACTTTAATCTAGAGTTACGTTTTTGGGGGGTTGTCTTTCAGAACATAATAAACAAGACAGCTGAGCTCTCTTGAGACAATGTGGATTCCTTTATAATACCTGTTAGTTGTAAAGATAGAGTTCTGTTTCATAAACAAGTTCTGATAGTAATCATTCACTTTTCCATACTATTGCTGCGTGTTTTTCTCTAGAAAGAAGATAAAGGTGAATCAAAATTGCAAGGGCGATAAAAACCTTCACATCAATAGGACAATGTGCTCTTTCACAAGTTTCTTGTGTGTCATCATTTTCCCATAATGAATGTTACATTTTACACACTGCCTCTCAGTTTCCTTCTTTATTACCAGTAAAGCCTGCTGTGTTTTTAGTGATGGTATTTACTGTAGCCAATGTAGGAAAAACCTCCAGCCTTTGTTCTAGAGAAAGAGGTAAATCATATACCAAAGATTCAGTTCTTCCTCTCTCAGATTTTTTCTCATGTCATTTCAAATAACCCTAACCTCTCCTTCAGAACTAGTTAACTTAAACTTACCACGGGAAAGCCATTGAAACTAAACTTATCATTCATCTGAGTTTATACTCACAGTCCAAAGATGATGTCCTTTCCCACAACTGCTCAGGTTTCTGTTTCTGTCCTGAGCGCTTTCGTTTTTTAGCCCTCCGCCACTTCCCTCCTATTATTGTTATAATAGTACCAAACATGCCAGTCTATATTAAAATTTAATATTTATTTTTAAAAGAATTTAAGAAGTCTCCAGCTGTCTGCTAAGAAGTCAAAGTAAGATTATTCAAGAAGCTGAGAAGTGTTGCTATTAAAAATCTGAACAACTCTACATCAGTTTCAGTAAAATACTGATCAGGGGAACATCATGCAATGGAGTGATACATTAACATTGCAGACTGAATGATCATCTTTATTCATAAAGGGCTTCTGTGAGATTTTTATAAGATGTCATTTACCATAATATCTAGGCATTGAAGAGATAAATCAGATCTTTTACATATGTTTATCAGTTTTCTTGCTTTTCTTACAACTAGTGGCTTGGATGACAATAAGTAGCTAGGTCTCCTAGATGAAGCTGGAGGTAACGGATAGTAGCAGAGGGAAATGAAAAATTTGACAGTTCCCCTCCCCTTCCTTTTCATAGGGTTTTCTGTTCTGTCTCAGAAACCCAGATATTTCCTATTATACCGTTCATTTCTTTCTTGATCCATAGAGATATTCTGGCACCCAGATTTAGTGGATTTAGTTTTCTGGTTCCTCCTTTGGTCAGGACAGCATACTCAGCAAGAATGTAGTTATTTTGTATCTCTTGCTCAAAAGTAATTTGATCTCATGACTTTTGTATGGTCAATGGTTACTTTATGGTCCAAAGCAATTGTATTCAATGTGCTCATATACAATTGCCACCTCCTTAAAGTAACTTAGAAACTGAAGAGCAGAAATTGCCTGATAGATAAAATGTCAAGTGGAGAGCCAAAGCATCAAATACTGAGCAGATCAGTCCTTCTTTCACTTGTTAGCTGACAGAATGCTCAGGCTGGTTAAGCTTTCCTTACATTAAACTCTCTTAAGCTAATCCTGCTAGGAGAATCAAGTTCCTAGCCAACTCTTTCAGCTGGTATCTGGGGTTAACAAGTGACCATGAAGAGACAGAAAATGCTGTGTTTGGCTCTGTTCAAGGACTTGTGGATCCACTGTGCTACAGACCTGACAGCAGAAACCACTTCTAGATAACACCTCTTCTGTCCATACAGCTGGGAGCATCAGTGGTTCCCCATGTCAAAAAAAAAAGAAAAATTGGGGGGAGATGCTTTTTGTGTTCTTAGGAAGAAACATTATCGGTGTCGGTGACAAACTGATGCCCCCTTTGCATTCGATCTGCCATGCTCAGGTGTGGCTTACTGCACTGTGCCAAGGTCAGTCTCTGCAGGACATCCAGGATGGCCTGCCACGTGCCTGTGATGGTTAGTGCATCCTACATATATCCTGGATGGTGCCGTTTTGTGGTGAACTCCCTGCAATCTCCTCAAACTGGGCTATGTTAACCAGTCATTAGCTGGAGGCTTTTAGCTGTGTGTCTGGATGTGCCTGTTTTTCTGTGTTTTGAATTTTGCTTTATTTGCTTTTCCCACATATGCATCAGAACTGTAACAGGAAATACATTATCGTCTCTCCTGGCTTACAGAGCTCTCATTATCAGCATCCGCATTTTGTCATGGACTGCAATGCGGGTTTTCCTGTGACTGTCTTTGACACTCTTTCACCATAGAGCATCAGTCCTCTCCAAATCTGAAGTGCATGCAGCATTCCTGCCTGGTCAGCAAAGTCACTCGGTTGGGGCACCCACGCTCTGAAGTTCCCATTTGATTCCAATATGCATTTCTGGTCTAACTGTGCAATGTACCTGAGATTCATCTTCATGAGACCACTGCAGCTACTCCATTGCTGTAATGACACAGTCCCTCAAAGTAATTTTGTCTAACTATTGCAGGCAGTGGTGGTTTCAGACGGCCTTAAATTTAGGTTTACTAATCTTTAGAACATCGTGTAAGGCGCACCTCTGTAGTTGTGGTATCTCATAGCCTTTGGTGGGGTTTTTTTTTTTTCATTATCAGATGGGTGCTTTCTCTTATGCTAGGTTGTCCTGGGAAGAACTTTTCATGAAATTGTGTGGGTAGTTTCATATAATGTGTTATATAAATAATGTAACAGATACCATGTATCTGTGTCACAGAGACAGTCACCTATATAATTTCTATTTGTGATTGCACTGATTTGACACTGTGCCAGCGTGTAAAAATATCATGTGGCCAGTGGGGAATGTGCGTGTTATACAATTTTCTGTGGTCTATTTAGCTGTGAGCTTCTAGCTCATATAATCTATCACTGTGTACTTATTTCTCAAGAGCTCTGCAATTGGCAAGTCTGACTTGATTGTAAAAAAGTTAGGTAAATGGAGTGCAAGAGTTTGGATTCAGATTTCTTTGCACCACACTGAATTAATTCACTTAAATTCTAAAATTTGAAAAATTAAAGCCTTTTAAATTAGAAATATAAACAATTAAAAATAAGATTAAAAATAAATGTTAAGTGTTTGCAGAAATTTCAGTGCAGATTCACCAGCCCATTTAGAAAAGAATCCCTTTAATTAATTTGGAATATTTTTCTTCCCTCAGGTTAGTATAATCTCTGTCCTGTGAATACTTTGATTTTATTTGTCTTTCTTCTTAGGCCAGATAGTTTGGACATCAGAATTCACTGATTAGGCTTCAAATTATCCTCTGATTTACCATTGCCTTCCACACCTTCAGTTCTTCACCATTTTATCTAACCCATCAGCTAAATCTTACCATATCTTGTAAACTCTCTGGAGCACAATGGAAATTAGATCTGTGACTCCTCTGCAAACCTTTCCCCTGTAGTAAAACAACATAAAACCACCAATAATAGTAATTAATGGAAAGAGCTGATCTAATCGATTGATCTTTTTTCTCCTATTCAACAATTTTTCTCATAATTGTTCAGCTAGGATCTTGCCTCTTAAATAACTCACCAGAACGTGAATCATGAAGTTACACACAGGCTTCAATTTGTATATTAGTGGCCCATTTGAAATCAGATTGTGCTACTCAGAAGCATAATATTAATATTTTCTTTAAGTAAAGGCTTTTGCAAGATTATAAAACATTGGTATTTGTGCTGATATTGTTTATACATATGAATTTATATTTTGGTTAACCCTCAATAAGGAGGAGGGCAAATAAAAGCACAGGAGGATTTCAAAAGAAATTAAACCATCACTCTATTCACTATTCAATGTACTTTTTCAGCAAATATTTGCTAGATTTTGTCTTTTCTATTTAAAATTAAATTAACATCCACAGAGTGCTCTAAAGTAACCGTATTTTGGATAATAAATTCTCTGTTCTTTTCCCACACTTGTGGAGAAAATCACTAGGAAAAACATTCCAGGCTTGTGAAC
The DNA here is from genome assembly GCF_036370855.1 of Dromaius novaehollandiae. Taxonomy (NCBI): domain Eukaryota; kingdom Metazoa; phylum Chordata; class Aves; order Casuariiformes; family Dromaiidae; genus Dromaius; species Dromaius novaehollandiae. Next base: position 78,096,135 of record NC_088101.1, on the reverse strand, counting down.
TAGAAACACTGCAAATTCATCATGTAAACATACAGCTAATTATATACTGTAAAATGGAAGTATTGGCATGTATATAATGTAGTTGTGATATGATTGCAGTCTTTTCTCATTCTTATTGTACAGTGTGATACTTTGGGGAAAATAATAAATATAGTGTTTGGAAAAATAGGAAACGTTTTAAAATCAACACAGAAAAAAATAGCAAGTCCGGTAGTTACCGTGTGTCTAATCTAAGGTACTCTCCTATCAAAAACCTGATTTGATAAATAACCAGTAATCCTTTCTTTCTTTCTCGTTGCCAGAGTCTCACACTCTCCTGGGACCTGACTGGAATATAAACAAATGCAACAAGATAATAATATAGAAATACAGTATAAAGAATGCTTGCTTATTCATCCTGGAGAGGGAAGCGCTCTGGTTTAAACTGAGCTGCCACTAGAGGGCAAGGGATGTTGTGAAACGGGTTCTGCAAGGAGTCTTCAACAAGGTCTTGATGCCAGCTGGCCTGTGAAACTCCTTCACAGCCACTCCTCTCCCTTCCCTCCTGCATACAAAACTGAAAGCAAATGATCTCACCTTTTTTTTCCAAGAATTTTGAAAATATGAACCTACATAACCCAATAACTGACCTTTCAGTCTTCTGGTATGAAATCTTTTGCAGTGTTTTCCATTTCTAGAATTTTGTTGTTTCTTAGTTGTTTGCATTGCCCAAACGTGAGGACGAGCCCCACAGCTTGCCTCGGCCTGGCAGGCAGCTCTGCGTGTGTGTGGCGGAGTTCAGAGTCAGGCGTGTTTCACATGTTGCGTGCTGAAGCACAGCACTAGGCTCCATCCAAAGTGGGTGCTGTCAGCTGGAGCACTCTGACTGAGGGGCAACTGCTGTGGCCCCCCAGTCAGCTGCCCCTCCTTGGCAGGTGAGAAGTCAGTTAACAGCAGCATTTTCTATACAGTTTACTGGGCCAGAAGAGAGGCTATAGACCTCTATGCAGATGTGAGTTACGGGCTTATCTGTAGAAATTAATTGTGACAGGTCTGATTTCCTACTATTTTACTCCAGTTCTATCCATAGATCTTATCATTATGTTTAAGTTAATAAAGAAGCTGCGTGAAAAAGAGAGGCTTGGTTAAGATTTTAGATAGCTAGCAACAGGGGAATATTTTCCCCAAAGTTTTTAGTGATCCTTGTCCAAATCCTTGCTTCAGCTGTAGTCTGACAAAAACACCCTGAGCACGGCAGAAAGAATGTGGAGAAGTAAAGGGGCAGAAGAAAGCTGAAGATAACCAGTGTGTGTGAGTGGTAGTTGTAAGGAAAGCAAAGTCTTATTCATGCCTTTTATCTCAATTTTATAAAGTATAGCTGCTCTTTCCCAGCTGTTTATCACATTAGAGCAGCAGAGGCATTTACCCAAGAGGAGATTGCTTGCCTCTTTCCATCAAAAAAGATGCAGCCCTGCCTCAACCACCGTATTCACACTGCTTTGCATAAGCATTGCAAGAGACTCTGGGGAGAGCTAGAGATACACACCTGAGGGTTAAATGGCAAACAAAAAAAGATTATTTTATACAAAGGTCCTAGCTAGCGAAGGAGAGAATAGCTATGTCCTCGCAGCTTCCTGCTGCAAAAGCTTTATTTCCTTATAGTGACTGGTTTAGGCCATTTCACAATTTGAAGATTTAAAGATGAAACCTGTATTCATTTAACCATTCTGACTAATTCATACTGAATTAGAGAAGGATTTCTCAAGAAGCCCAACCCCTATAGGCTCCTCCTCAATGTTTGAAACCTTCATTGCCCTCTAGTGACATGCTAGAAGCAAGCTATGGACTTCAGGAAGGTAAGCTGGTCTCTGAGGCCCCTGTTGTGGGAGAGGAAAATACCTATAAAAGTAAAAACCACTAACACACATATACCGCTCACTAACTGTGCTTCTTTATTGTTTATCCCCCATATCTTTTGTGATAAGCTTTTTTGTTTAGCATCATTAAAGGATATCCATTTTTTTGCTTAATGATAGCCACCTCTGTCTAAATATTTAGAATATTCTTGCCAAAACAATAACTAATGAAACAGTAAAGGCTTCAGTCCTAAGAATGGCTTCCAAAGGCTATCTTCAAACGTGGTATTCCTTTGTGATGGCTGATACAAGTGAGTTAGCTGAGATCAGATATCTTTGAAATCACTGTTAACCTGGTGTCTTCATTAAGAATGTTTTGCAAATGTAGCTTTATCGCAACAATGATAACAGCGAATGTGGAAGCAGTTTATATTCACAAAAAGAGAGAAAAATGCTTTTGCTGATAAAATGTTTTTGGAATTTCTCAAACAAATTATAGCACCTACAGTACTTCTACACCACTGTGCATGTGTCTGCTTTAGGGCTCATACTGATAACTGTGTCAGTATAAACCACAATTCCTAACCTGTTTTGCTGTACTGATGAAAGTTTTTCTTTGACTAGGTTTAAATTACTGTGCTGTTTGGACTGCACTAGTGTTAATGTGCAATCCTAACTACTATGAAAAAATTTATATCAGTATAGCATATTCTCTTTTGAGCAACTCTGTATGCATATTCACAGTGTGGCCATGTGTGCGTGCAATCATTCAAGATGGAAGCTTTAGCTCTAACTACAGTGTGTGTGCAGCGTATGCCCATGCTCCATCTTGCCTGGTACCAAGAACAGGAGGTGTGGAGAACCCTCTGCAGTCTGAGTTCCTGCTTCTTTGCGGTGAGATTATTGTAGTCCTTTTATTTTTTTATTTGCTTACTTGTGGTTCTTGTTTTTCATTCTCTTTTTATTTGTAGCTTTTATATTTTATGAAAATGGACTATTCTCATTGGGTTTTCCTGTGGCATCCCTAGCTAGGGCCCATGTAACAACAAAGTAGAGATTTTATTCTTCACCTAGAGGGATACATCTGTGATCTGCTCTGTCCAGAGGAGGAGCAAAATCCATCCTCTTCCATGGATGACAACTACACTTCTTGGCAGCGAAACCTCCAGAGTAAGAGAGGTACTCGGTTACTCATAACTCTGTCATTGGTGTTGAGGAGTGATGACCTGCTATGATACTAGGATGATGAATGGTGCTGATGACCTGCTAAATGATGCAGGTCTCCTGCTGCTCAGAGTCTTATTTTTGGCAATGGTAGGGCACTCAACACAAGAAGTTTCTGTTCCACCTATACATAAGCCACTTCAAAAGCTATTTATGTCTTTTGTCCAAGAGCAAGGGGAAACACAACTGCATTTTTACTTCTTTTCTAGCAGCACTTCTGAAAGATCTCCATCTGCCCACTAAAATCAGAAGGCCCCTGCTTCTTACAGTTTCATTACAATTTACCTCGAGTGGAGAAAACCTGGTGAAAAGATGTTTCATGTTTTATTCTGCTCAGAAGAATCCCTTGTCTGCAGAGCTTTGAATTTCTCCATGAGATGCAGGTCGCGGTCAAAGGCTTGGAATTTAAGAGCAAGGATCTCTTTATTGCGTCTCTCAATCTGAAGACTTATTTCTACATTATTATTAAGCCAACTCACAGCAAAAAATTTTCAGTTCCTCATGAGTCACAATCATCAGAACAGAGTCTTTCCACCCTGACTGTCTGTGGATGCAAGTCATCACCACTATCCTTGCAGTTACAGTTTCTTAGGACCCAGTGGCTCTTGGTCATTGACAACTGATAAATAATCACTCCAAGTATAGTTCCTTACGTGTCATTCTGCATGTCTTTGTGGATATATAGAAATACCATACTGCTGTAGCTCACATGTTCACGAGCTTACCTCCACAGTAATCATTTGCTAACACTGTAAAATCCTGGGCCACATATCAGCATCTGCTAATGTGACTCCACATGTCAGATTTCCCCAAAACATGCTGTGCTTGTCCCAGGCACACATATCATAGCAAGTTTTACATTATCTCTGATGGTAGCAAGAACTGTCCTGAGTCTGCTTGAAAGATGCTTTTTCTTTCAGAGATCCTATCCAGATCAACAGTGGTGTAACCTCTTGGAGCCTGGAGTTTCTTTAGACAGCCTCAGGTCACAGGATACATGAACCCTGCATGCACCAATGTACTGGAGCTCTAGACTGTGAAAAGTATGTGCTGTATGTTTTTCACCAGATCAAAAGCTATCGCATACAGGTACTGCATGAGCCTGGTCAGGTACATGGTAGATCAAAAAAAAAAAAAAAAAAAAGTAGTACAAAACTTCTATCTGTCTGTCGGGAAGCTGTTGTTCTTTTAAATCATACATCCAGAATTGTAACCATCTGACAGCTATTTACCTCATTGTTGTCCTGAATATGTTGGTTCAAAATCCATCTTATTCTTCTAATGGAAGTGAAAGAACAAAGGGGCAGATTTTAGTCAGTGTCTTATAGGAGACAGTCATATATTAGAGTAATCCATATATTATATACTTCATGTAGAATAAAAAGAAATTTCCACATCATCCTCTGGTTAGAGGTGTGTCTGAATTTAGAGCAGCATACATGAGAATAATCTGTCCCACTGTATATAGTAACCAAAATTCTTGCCTCTTCTAGAGCAGCAGGTTAAATTTTGTTGCTTCAGATCTTATAGTGCAATAGATGTAGGGAATGGGATGTGACATGTTCCCAGACAAAGCCAGAAGTACAACTCCCAGACTTACCATATGTCGTTAGAGTAAGAAATTCTGTAAAGTCCCTTGCCTATTTCCTTCTGCTTTAGTCACGCCTGAGTAAACTTCTCGATTCTTGACATGTATACTTCTGGATAAACGTATAAATATATATAATAGCAATGATATTTCCTGTTAAATATTTTTCATCATAGGAGCTCAGAAAGCTTCAGAAACATTAGCTGAATAAAGTTTGCAGCCATACATATCAAAAAGGTGTGGCTTAATTTACATATCCTTTAGCGTTTCATTAAATAGAACAGTGACAGAACCAGAAGGATAATTCAGGAGTCAAGACTCTTTTTGAACTTTCTTCAAAAATAATCCAATTTACATAAAATATAAACGTAAAGTCATTCAGCAGCTTGACTCTGAAGGTAGGAGTTGTGATCTCTTAATTATAATCCTGGCTCTGACACTGATGTGCTGTGGAATTTCGAGTATGTCAGTTAACTTTCTGTATCTCATTTTCCTGGTTTGTCAAGTAAAGAAAATGATAATTACCCTCTTTGTAGGGTTGTTAAGCCTTTTTAAGGACTTCTAAGCACTCTGAAAAGAAAAATATCCTCCAGTAGTGTTCCTAATAATTACGCAGTTTGGCTGTCTGCAACACCAAGGCGCTTGACTGTTCATCGCAGGCTGTAATAACAAGGATTTCAGATGTGTTCATACCATAGACACATCTCAATGAAATACTGTTACTCAGGTCATGTCTCTAGCCTGTTGCTATGTTATGAGAACTACCGCATTCACCATGGACAGTTGTGCAACTTCCCTCTGGCTTCTAAAATTATTGCTTCCAAAGAATTCCTTTCTTCTGGTAACTGCTAATCATTTCCCAAGCAACAGGTCCTGATCCTAGTGACTGTTTCAGCTCTTTTTTTTTTTCTTTAATGGTAATGAAATCTAGTAGAAGCAGTCAGACTACATCTTCCTTTTTCTTTCCAGAGCTTTTACATAAGCTCTTCTTTGAAGTTAACAACGTGGATAGCTGTTAGGAACAACTGGGAACTGAGAAGAGAGTCATTCAGTTGGTCAGTTCTTCAGGTATCATCATGATGCAAGTCTGAAGGAAGAAACAGCTGTGGACTGGAGAGGCTAGAGAAAGAAGGTGGGATCTAAGGCCAACCCTGTCGTTCAGTCTGAGTGAGAAGCAGACAGGAACAGAAGGACAGCAACTGGGGTGTAAAAGAGAAGATAACACATTGATTTTTGTAACAGCTTGACTCCCTACATCAAAAAAATGTTGAAGATTGATCTCCTTAAAAAAGGAGAGGAGAAAATCTTTCTCAGGTTCACTTGTTCCCCTTATCTTGTCCCTCTGAGATACTCATACACACATATTCTCCTAATTGCAGTAAAGCTTATTACATGTACACTTTCAAAGAGAAAGAGATGAGTATTTGCATTCCTTGAAAGCAGTAAAGATGAAGAAAATATGGAAACAAAGATAGCTTGGAAATATTGGAGCTGGCTGGGTAGAGCAAGGCTTGACGTTCTCTCCCAAACTGGGAGAAGAAAAGGAGTTTTCCATGCTGTGCTCAGGAGCCTACCTCCTGAGCGTAGGCATACCCAGCTGATGGGCTGAGAGTATTTGATCTCTGCCATAATTATCCGTCACCAGTCTACAGGTGTTAATCAGTAATCAAATTTCTATTTATCAGTTCAGCAAACAATCAGTTTTCAATTAATTAAATTGGTAAATGATAGTTTTTCTGAGTACAGTGCTCTCAGCCACTTAGGACCTTGAAAAGTACCCTACAGAGTGCAAGAAAGCAACAGGGTGAGGGTGAGTAGAGCGCATCCGGCAGTGTGCTCATCCCTGCGGCCCCCTGCCTCCAAACGCCGGGTGGGGCAGTGCAGGACTGAGCTGGGTATTTGGGAAGGGCAGGAAGCAGTGTCCAAAATGGGATGAATAGGACAGTGACGGGGGGAACCCTGGCCTGGGGTGTGAAGGCCTGGGAAATAGCTGAGTGTGAAGAGGAAGCAGATGGAGGATGGGGGGATAGCACCTAAGGGAGGATGGAAGTGGGAGGCACTTATCTGGCATGGATATGGTGGAGAGAGGGGGGAGAAATGGTTTCTAAGACCCAGAGGGAATGGGAGAGTGCCCAGGTCTATGTAGGAGTCAGAGGGCTCTTGTGAGCAGAAGTGACAGTGCTGGCTTATAACTGCAACAAAGAGGCTGTTTTTCACTATTTTTTTCCTGCTCACCCATTGATGACGATTGCAAACTAAAATGAGCAGCCCTGAGTGGGCCCACGGCACTGCGCTGCCAGGGCTGCTCGCCTCCTGCGGTAGCCAGCCCGGCTCGGACAGGCAGGGCGCGAGGAACGGCTCCGCTGCGGGTTTCCGTGCAGTCTGCAGGTGGTGCAGTTGCCTCGAGAAACACATTTCTGGCAAGCTGGACGGCTTTTCAGTGGGTTGGTCACATTCGCGGAAACTTTCACTGATCACTGCTGTTGTAGTGATAGGACCGATAAAAGGATTACCCTAATCTTTATTTCCTTGTAAGTGCTTCCTAACCTCTTGAGAGGAGTGGTAAATCTCCAACTTACAGTACTGAGAACTAAGCAATAGTTCCAAGAGATGGTGATGCAATCGCTGTTTTTTTCCTTTCCTCATCAATGCTTTAATTACATTTTAATTAATGATATCTGACCCTGCAGCTAGCCTTGGTAATCAGCACAGACGTCTGATGTTCTAGATAATAATCAGGTCAATTCAGCTGGAGGAATGGAAGTAATATCTGCACACGGATTCATGCAATATGTTAAGCAAGCAGCAGAAGGAGGTAAAAGTAGCTCAAGATAAAATTAATGTTATGCAATTTTCTTTACAAGCCTTCTAGTCCCTTTATTTAAATGAGCTACTTCATGAAAAAAGTCAGTGGATGTATTTGTGAATTGCTTTGGCATTTTATCACTCCTGCTGAATTCCAGGACCTTTCAGACCTCCTATTATGTTCCTCTGCATACAGCTCTGTGACCAAAATGTCAAAACCATAAACATACTATGAGATTACATTATAAGCAAAGTCTATATTATTACTGACTACAGCAGAGTTGCCTTTCAGTAGCTGAGCAGTTGTCTGGATATCTCATGCCTCATTGCTAAACATTCTGGCGTAAAAGCTTCCTCTGTCTCACTTTGAAGTCCATGGGACTTTTGATGTTGACTTCATTAATGGTAGAATGAAGCCTTTACATTGCCTATATATGGAATAAGGCTGATCTTTTACTGAATCATTGTAGCCGTAAGTGAGTCAATCAGCTGTTTGGTACATCATCTCCTTCTATACAGGGTCATTGAAGTAAACGAGATCCCAGGTGCAAGCCTAGGAAATTCTTGAGATAGAGTAACAAGTTCATAGAGTGCAGTTATCTCTCTTTTTCACTCTTTGTGCCCATTGGTACCATTCTTTTCCTAGATCCGTGGAGTGAGGTGAGAATGAATTTTCTGATGCTTATAAAAAGATTAGAGTCTGTGCTTGACTGCTGTTAAAGTGCAAGTATTTTTTGAAAGGAAAATACATGTTTTACAGACCCTGTGGAGTTCAACAAATTTGAACAGTTCTTCCAGCCCCAACAGTTGCCTATTCTTGTAATTCAAGGCACTGAATCACATCACAGTGACTTGCAAAAGCCACACATACGACCTATAGGCTAGCAGTCCTTTTTTTTTTTTTTTTTAATGTAATATGATTCTTCAACGTTCATTTTTTTGAGATGGTAGGGTCTTCCTGAGCCAGTGGTCTGAGTTATAGATTGAGGACTTAGTCTCATATATCACACGGACATGGTGGCAGAGGTGCTTTTCAGGTCTGCAGATTTGTCAGTTCATAGACTCATTACAGGGCACTGCGTTGCTGGACTTCATAAGCTGCTCTAACAGCAGAACAGATGGTGGAATAGTTCTGAGTCATAAGCATTCATGAACTTTGCTTATAATTTACCTGTGATTGCTTTGGTAATGCTGTAAATCTGCATAATTAGTGTCTTATTAGTCATATGAGAAACATAACTAATATGCAGCAATGTTCTCTAGCATTCAGTTCAAAAAGCAGGATAGAAAAATAGCACAGAAAACAGTTTCTTTGATGTTCATATGGCACTGTCTCCTTAGGTCTCCTTAATGATCTATAAAACCTGAATCTTCTCTCACTTATATTGGTGTCCTGACATTATTGAAGAACAGCAGTTCTCTTCTTTTTGAATCCCTAGGAAATAATATGGTGAGATAAATAGATTCACAATCAAAAATACAGCTAGTGAGTTTACAACATGTAATCTTCAGGTTCTTTCCTTTGTCTCTAATATTCCAACTGGCGTTTGCCTTACCATTTAGACTAGGGGATTATAGTAACATAGTATATATATGGAATAGACTTACCATATTAATTACCTTTTCCAGTATAACTGTTTGAAGACATACATCAGTTTTTTTCAACCACTGGCTAATATACATTCATAATCTTTCATTTCTTGGTAGCTTTTCATCCATTGTTTTACACATGCATATTCAATAACCACTGCAGTAAAACAGCCTACTCAAGTAACCATTTTCATTGGCTTTCTAAGATAAGAATACTGAAGAGTTATGTAGGCCAAGAATACCAGAAGTTGCTTGAATTTTTTTAAGGAGTAGCTGAATTTGTTGATGTCCCGTGTAAGCTGCTTAAAGAGGCCTGATTTTCCAAAACAGGTGATACGTACGCTTTCTGAAAATCAAGTCCTTCTAAACAGTCTCAAACTAGACATCTAAAAAACAGAGTCCCTGATGATATTTCTGGAAATCCTAACCAGCTTCGTCTGAAGTCACATAACAGGTTAAAGGCAGGAAAAAATGAGTAAGTGACTTTGCTTTCAACTGGCCTGTGAAGCCTCCATTGCCTACTCATTAGATTTTTTTCAGTTGCTTTTGTCTAGGCTACTTGTTGTGCATCTTGTAATTGCTTACCAAGGTAAAGCATAACTTTCTTGCTAGTTTGTCATTAAAATTCTTTTTCTGTGTTGCCTCCCCGCAAGAGACAGACCAGGGTCGATGCGCTGGCGTGATACAGTGTTGCACCAATTACCTTATTTTCTCATATTTCCTCTCTTTATCTGCTGTGTTTCACTTCACACTAACATATTAAACTCTTTTACACAGCAACCATTATTTTTGATTGTACATCTAGAATAATAAGGTTTGGATTTATAAGTGAGGTTCTTGGGCCCTATACAACTAATAAAGAGTTACAGGATTTGCCTGCCATTAAATTTGATTTTCCAGTTTAAAGTAATTCCAGTGTCTTGTGAGACAGAGGTTAACAACCTTATGCTTTATGCCACTGCTCAGCACCAATTTGGGTGGGATTGCTGCTGAAAATTTAGTTTTCTGAGTCAGCTACCAAATCCCTACATTAGGTAGGATGGTAGCAGCTCTTACTTACTTCAGAGAAGGATGAAATTTAACAAATTGACCCTCCGTTGCTTTTTCCTGAGAATGACCTGATATGTCAGGGTCATATGCAAGAGCATTTTCTGTATGAGGCACTGGAGCTGCCTCTGTGAGATTTATAGTAAAGCAGCAATTTTCCGCTGACCATGTACATCTCTGATACTTAAACTGGATTGGAATGATGAAGAAGATATCTGTATCTAAAACATTTTACATCACAGTGACTGAACATATAACATGTGTCTGCTCTCACTGATGTATTTAATATTTATGGGATTATCAATTTGTTTTGCTTTATAATCAGTGGAAAGTAAAAATTCTTAATATTCTGCCAACTGTTTCAATTTATGTGCCCAACTGTAAAGTCATCATTCCCTACACTTTTCAAAGCTATTGTCCATACTTAAATGCTGTGGTCTGGAGACACTGTCCTTCCTTAAACTGTGGTTTAATAGTCAACACACTTTGTAGCTTTTTGTTATTATTTAATGAAAGTCCTGACTGAGGAAATCACAGTCATAAACCCCTTGGGAATTCAGTTTTATTAGGTGATTCTCTCAGTCTGAGGAGAATTATAGGGCACGCATTAATTAGTCATTCTAACAGTCACTTTCAAGAGTAGGCACAAGTGTATTACTGCCCTCACCATGAAACAGAGAGGTTACATCTTATTTAAATGGGACATTATAATGTCTGTTCTTATACTCAAATGTACTACTGATGAAACTTGTTCATATGAGTGACGGAAGTACCTATTTGATCCTTTTACGAAGAAAAGGCCTTTGAAAAAGGTCATGACCGAAAGTCCTCGTGATTTCATGAGTTTATTGACTTGGAACAGCTGGTTAAGTGAGCCCAACTGAGCTCGCAAGTGCTGGGTACTGAAGCGTTTCATCCGCTCGCTTGCTGATGTCACTATGGTGTAGAAATGTGTGATAGTTTCTATTATTTCCATTCGGTCCTCAGTTAGGTCCAAATTCAGCACAGAAAATAAGCATGTTGTATTTTAAACACACTGATAGTTTATTTTTAATTTGAATTATTTTTATTAGCATTATTTTTACTTTTTTTTTTTTTTTTTCTAGTTGAGCTTGAGTGACTAGATGCTAACTTTTGACATCTAGATTTTTTGTGTTCTTTAAATATATCCTGGAACAGTCTTATGTCCTTTTTGTTTGCTTGTTTATTATGAAGATGGCTTGACATTTTTTTTTTTTGAAGTTTTTTTTATTATTTAGGAAATATCAAAATCCAGGGCACCCAGGATTTATTTAATTCTATGCTGCTGTGCTGTTTTTCCCAATAAGCTAAGAGTGTGTCTTTAGTCAGTATTTCTTTCTGTGTTTCTGTTTCAAAGCCTTTTTAATATACCCAACTCAGTCCTTTCGCAGCCACAGAATGCTGCATTTCTTTGCAGGCACTTCTGTGGTTCAGTTATCATGATAGCTGAATCAATCTGAATTCACCAATTAAAAATGAATTATCCTCAAAACACTCTTGTGAATTCAAGTAGCATTGTTATCCTCATCCTACAGCTAGGAAATTACTCTGGAGAAATTATGGATAAAATGACCATCATTTTGGATTAATGACTTGAGACTTTTTTTTTCTTCTTCTTCTTTTTTTTTTTTTAAGATAGGTTAACATGTTCAAAATCTCTGTTTTCTTGAATCAAGTTGCTTTTATTCCTCTTTTTTTTTGGAATCATTTTCCTCATTTAGTAGACATTTTGAAATTTCTTCGGCACCTAAGGTAGGGACCCTACTGTTGATACCATTATTAACTACACAGCCCTCGCATGTTCCCTGTTTTACCACGGAGGAATATCAACCCTATACATTCAGTAAGACAAGCAAAAATACTATATTGTCATGCAATTGAGGGCTGAATTGTAATGCACTTGCATGAGGCGTTGAATTAAGATTTATTAATGTTTCCCAGCTTTGGAATTCTTAACTTCATAACCCTTGCACTTTTCTGTTAATATCATTTTAAAAAACAGTTTCCTAAGTATTGAAAAGAACAGAAGGAATTCTATCACTTGGATTTTACTTGTTCCTAGATTGTCTCATCATGCACTTGATTTACATGTTTGTGTACTAGATACCGCAGAAGATACCTTTAATATTCATGGCGAGAAACATGTAGAGTCATGATTTCTGGGCTCATCGCCTGGTTTTGGAAAAGGATATGCCAGAGGTTATAGACTCTTCTGCCTGTTAGAATCTAATGACCTTTGTCAGCCCCAGATCTGAAATTAGTGATGCAGCCAATGTTCGTGCCAGACTTAAGCCATTAACTTAGATCATTGATCTCTGCTGCCCAAAGCTGTAATTCTAACACCAACCCTGAAGTGGCTCATCAGCCTCTTTCAGACAAAATGCAAAGTCTATTATACCAACCCTACATAATATCGAGATCTAGGGCTGGAAGGAAACACTAAGGTTAAGGCTAGGATTAACAGTAGGTTGGGTTTTGGATCACTAGGGTGGTCATGATTCAGGAATGGGACAAAAACCTGTCCTAGAGTTAAATTTGACACCCAGACAACCTGAACAAGGTTTGCGTGGCAGGGTCTGCTCTATGAGAGTTGGGCTTAAGATTTCAGTAATGGAGGGGGTACAGGCAAGCAAGGGTCAGTGAGTTACATTTACTTCTGGATCTGGCAAGGGTTGCCAGGTTTGATCACAATTGTGGCGGTTTTGGTTTTGATCAGGCCAGAAGTGCTCACTGTGTTAAAGTTAAGAAAGGGTTTGCACTGAATTCAGGCTCTTCTTGGTGCCAGCCCTAAATTTGGTAAAGGTTCCTTCTCAATATAGTACTGATCCTTCCTCATCAGCCCCTGCTGACCTGAACTTTGTCCCGACAATAATCTTAGATTTAATCTTAACATCCAAACTCCTGCAAGATGAAGACCCCAAATTAGATAGGGATGTCACACTGGTACAAGCCCTAACAGTACCTTAGTAAACCGTTCTACATCTGCCCTTAACCCTATATTGTAGCCCTTGTCAAACTGAACCTTAAACTTCTTGTCTTATTGTAACTGACTCTTGCCAGCCCAACTCCTAAATCTAGCTGTGAGGCTGAATTGAAAGCAGGGTCTTAAAATAAGAATTATACAGAGCCAGCACAATTATAACAGATTTCATTAATTCACATGCAGCAGTTAAATTCAGTAAGGCTGCTTCAAGGCCCAGCTATATAAACCAATCTATTCATACTTGTGCATTGTCGTTGCTGAGGAACTGAGCTCTCCCTGAACCTCGGGGAACATGAGCACAGAGAGCTAGCAAGCTCGGGGACAACTGCACTAGATTTAGCCATTACCCACAATGTCCAGATAGCAGGAATGCCCCGTTATGACCTGTATGTAATGCAGCCGGTGAAACTCCGGCCGGTTGTGAGTCTTTATATCTAAAAAAGCCAAAACGAACAGGTTTAGAAACAAGGAGTGGGTCCTATCTCAACTGCTACAGAAGTGCTGTCTAATGTGCAAGTACAGTATTTATTTTTGTGTAGTACACATATGTACATCTTGAGATACAGCTCAGATATTGTTTTTCAAAATGTAACCACAAGCACTTACTTTGAGCTGACAATATGAGTTCTCATTTGGCAATTAGTATGGTTGCATCATTTTTCTGAAGAGTGATATGGGCCAGGTTTATTCCCTCTGCTAATCCATATCCTTCATCAATAACAGACACAGTTAAAACCTGACCGGATATTTGAAGTCCAGCGCTCCCATTCTTCCTAACTAGTAGTGATATTCACAGCAAGTCAAATTTCTTGGGGATTGAAGAATGGCATGCAGGATATTACGGAGAACCAGGGTAGGTTAAAAAGAAAATGCAAACTCCTCTGGCAAAGTGAAAAATAGGGTGACAGGGAATTTTTTTTAACGAGAGAGAACGAAGGGAGAAGAAAGACTCTCAGTATGATAGCGAAACATTGCTTTTCCCCAAGAACTCAGTCCTTGTCATCCTGCTGTGAACGTCCCCTGAGCCGCATTTCACACACAACTGAAGATGCTAAGAAAAGCAACTTTTTTTGCTACTACTAGTGAATGGTTTCAGACTAAAAGCCACAAGCAGTTTCTGAAATGGACCCTTACGTGAACTCTGGTGGATCTGAAAAGCTACCATGGGATTCCTCTTCCGTGGAATGGGACAAAACCGTCTCTGAGGTGCTTAGCTAATGCCTCGCAGTCGCCGGTGTGAGAGGCTTTCCCAGTGGTGCAGGGCGCAGCAGCACACCCTTACATTGCAGGTGTGCCACGTTCAGAATAGCTGCAAGGACACAAGCGTGCTGGGAGATGATAACGGAGTGCAAAAAGGCCCTGTTTGTGCCTCCCACTGCAAAACTGCACTAAGCACAGCTCGGTCAGATTGATGAGGAGCTTTAGCTTTCTCTTTTGCAGCAGTTTAGGAAAAGAAACATTAGGTAAAATGGCAAAAATACATAGTTTAGGTTAGACGGGCTTCATAGCGCTGGAGAGAACTGCAGAGGATCCCAACCAGTTGAGATGAATGGGTTACACAGGGGAAGAAACAATTTAAACTACTCATTTATCCCATCAGTTGCTATAGTCATTTTCACCACTTACTAATTACACCCAGATGTAACCCTCGATTGACTATGGAAAATGTTACCTCAGTATGAAACAGCAGCCAGAAAAATTAACTAAGTTCTTGAATGTACAGAGGCTAGAAAATATAGTGTCACAATCAAGGGAATGGCTTCGCCCTGACTTTGTAGTTTTTTTCTTTCTTTGTAGTTTTACTAATTTCTAGAGTGTACAAAATTTAAAGAGAGTTATAGAAACACATAATGGCAATGATTAGTGTCATGAGTATACTGTGCATGGGCAAATAGTACAGAGCAGATGACAAGCTAAAGTATCATAATAATGTGCTCTTAATTTCACGTGCCTATACCTGCCATAAGATTTCCCTGAGGGCAATAGTGGAGCAGAAATCAAAGTGTTCAAAATCCAAAATGCCGAACACAAACACAGTGATATTAGACAGGATAGTTTTTTTTTTTTTTTTTTTTTTTAAAGATACACAAGTACTTCAGGGCATGAAAGAAGTCTCTAGCAATGGAAACCTCTCTTACGGGCAAGGTTATTTTTTAATTTTCCATCTGAAGGTTTGTTGCACCTTCCTCAGAAGTATTTGCTGAGCACTGCTGGAGAAAAAAATACCAAACTTCGTGAACAATTGATGTGATCTGATAAGGCCATTCTTTTATTTGTGTACATATGATTCCACTGATTTAGATAATACTGAAATGAATAAATGGTTCACATGCCTACCTATTTCCAGAACTGGATCTAAGTGTTGTAAAGTTCTGTCCTATTATTTGCAACCTGAAACAAGTAGTCAAAAGTTAACATGCTTGATTGAACTTCCTCTTATTAGTGCTACTAACGAAGAACTGGGCTTCTGCTTTATATGTCTCACTAACCTTCACAGAAAATCATCTCTAAGGAGGAGAAGTGTAGGCTGGGTGACTGAGACAGAAAAAGGGACAGAGATCGTTTTGTGTACAAAACATTCCCCCTACGCAAACAGTATGCTGGGGGTGGCTGCTATTTTTAGTCCCAAATTTAAAAGCCACAGTCCAAAAATAAAGAAGTGTCACCACAAATAATAGAAGTGAGACCAACAGCTTAAATCTGAGCTGTTGCTTTTTCTTTTTTTTGCAATGTGGATGCGTGGGGGTGGTAAAGATTAGTTTGATAGAGTCACTTTTGAGAATAAAGAACAATATGGGAAATGTGAAATGAAAAGTGTTTTTGGTATTGTTCATTTCCTTTTTCATAATAACAATTGAATGGAACATATTAGTAAAGCTCATGTATGCTATACCTATATTTTGTGTTTTTTAGAGAATATTTTTGAGTGCTTAATCTAAGATGCCATAGAAGGATATAGTGCTTGTTTTGACTTAACTACTTGTTTAAAAATGTGATCTAAGCTGGTGTGTATTTTTTACGCAGCAGGAAGGACTGTTTAAGAAAGGAAATCAGTACACAGTAAATTACAGAGTGAAATTATAATCTGCTACCTATCCTGCATTCATTCCCTGGGAAGACACTTTTACCCTTTAAGGAGAGCCCATAAAGGAATGCCACTGAAGTAGCCAGTTCTTTGTGAACACGCGCTTGTTTACTCCACCGTGATTTCTGTGTGTATAGATGTCCTCCAAAGTGCTGAATGTCTCGCTTGTGTATGCAGATGAGAGATGAGACTCTGTGTTTGGTCTCTCACTGCCTGATCTTAGGCATCCAGTGTAAGATCAAATTAGGAACCCAGGCACTCTCTAATGCTATTGAAGCCTTCACAGGGAACTTTTACTATCCAAGTGGAATCAGGATCATTAACAGGGAACTGAACCAAACCCAAACATGATCTGCAAAGCAGTCTGCATATCTTCATCCTCTGACACTGAACCATTACTTTTAAGTTTCTGTTGAATCCTACCAGGAATTATAGTGCAAGTCCCCTCAGAATAACAGCTCAGCTAAAGACCCGTGTTTTCTGGTGGGGTCTGTTGAACAGGGGGATTGCTGGCACCTCCCAGCTCCTGCAAAGCGGCTCTGTCACAGCGTCTTCCTCTCTCTGTCCCCGTCTCTCTCTCTCACCCGATGACTCACCAGCACGCGTAGCACACGGTCTTGCATCTGCACTGTGATGTGCTGCTCTACAGCCATTGGCAGGGATCTTTTTGGCGGGGGTGGTTTCTCACGCTTGCCTGAGGTGAGCTTTATCTGTATGGCTCCTAGCAGGAGGAGGTGGCTCTGATGTTGTGGTGGGAACCTGTGGACTGCTACTGTCAGCGATGCCCGTAAAGCCTGCCAGGCCCCCTCAGCCTGAGTTTCCCACTAGCACTCCCACTGTGTATCCCTGCTTATGGCTCTGGGATTATGCAGGCACATGTCTACTGGGCACAGACGAGGATGGTGCGGAACCATAGTTTCTCTCCTTTTAACTCCATGAAGGTTATGGAGAGAAATGGAAATGCCATGCTAAGAATGTCTGGTGTCTGAGCTGAAGAGAGGTTACAGAGACACTTTATTACATGATCTTCCCGTTTTTAAGTGTTATATTTTTCCTGTGAACCAGTTCAAGGCCACCAAATAGTGATTGCTAGTGACCTCAGCTGGAACTGAAATGCAGCTAAGACTGAAAGGTTGCGGTTTGCATCTCTGGTTAAAAGCACTCTTGTCTAGAGAAATAAAAAGACTGAAGGAAGAAAGGGTTAAAATAAGCTTGAATTAATAAAGGAAGACCATAATTTAGATTCTGCTGACTCTTAAGAACTATTTTGATGTTTGTTTTGTTTGGCCTTTTTATCTGCCTCATGATACAAAACCCTACAGCTTGAGTTTCAATGATTTCCCTTTGAAACAAGATAGTGTTTCAACCCTCGGAGGACTGAAGGCTGAACTCCTGTCAGAGCTGTGATGGTGGAAGTGTGGAATAACTCCCCTGACCTCAGTCTTGGTTGCTCTAAATAATTTTATGAAGTGTGTCTTTAGCTAGGCTTTTCTGTCACTCTTATATGTGAGGGTTTTTAATGTTTTAGTTTTCCTTTTGCAATTATTTACTAACGATAGCAATGCTTTCTGCAAAGCATTGGATTGGCACTCTGGACATCAAAGCCTCTGCAGAACTCAAACTGAAATACTGCCCAGCCTATGTTCTTGAAGCAGAACCTGAAAGGATCATTTGTTAAGAGACAAGGATAATTCAGTCTCTAAATCCATTCAAGCTCTGGCCCTAAACAGCTAGAACAAAGATTAGTTTTTCTCCAGACTCCTTTATCTTTCTTTCCTTCTTTACCCTATTTTACCCTTTCCCAACCGGTCCACTGTCTTCTTCTTTTATATATGGTTCAGTAACAGCCTGAGGAAATTTCCACTGTCTTGTGGTAGCAATTCTGGTAATTTCAGCAAATGTTGCTATTTATTAAGTCTGGTTTCTTCAGACACCCTATATGTGATGTCAATGTGTGGCTCTTATGTCCTGTAAATGATATGTTATGGTGGATTAGTCATGCCTGGTCACCCACATTTAGTTTTGAATTATTCTCTCCCACCACTTTTCCTCATGCTTTTTACTCAGAGATATTTTCTACTTTCAGATTTCTAAGCAGACCCCAACATTCAGGCAACTTGGTTTGGGAGTGAGAGTTACTACAGGCACACAAGGGTCAGGGCAGCACTTCTCTGCGGTGGGAGCCCATTTCATTGACAGCTTGGTGGGCGTGAAAGGTAGCACGGGTAGAAACATTGCTTGGTTTCTCTCAAGGTATGCTTGAGGAAGCATATGCTTTTCTTGGTGAGAAACAGCTATGAATGTTATCTCCGGTCTTGTTTATTAGAAAGCACAGGTTTACAACTGCCTATCTTGGAGGTGAGGGGATCTCTGTGCCTCAAAGAGACAGCAAAATGGATCCTATGTTGTGGTATCTTGCAGGCATGGAAAGCATTCAAAAGCTCTAAGGGCTGAACCATTTTCTTTTGATAGAAATATTTCATTGTGCTTTATATATGAGCTTGGCTTTTGGGTGAAATCGGAGATCGCTTCCATGCAGACAGTTCTTACAAAATCCCGCAGACAGATTTGGGAGGTTTGTTTCTTCTAAACGGTATTGTTGCAGAATAGCGGATTTTCACTCTCTCTGGTCTCAGTAAAAAAGCCAATAGTTAGCATGTACTTTAATTACATTTATATACTTGTATCAAGTACGTTTCTCAAGTTGCATATAGACATAAGTTTCAGTGGATGCAGAAAATTCACATACCTAATGCAGGGACCTATACAGAATTGCGTAATGGGAGAGGCTTGCTTAAGTGATTCTCATAGAAGTGGTGGTGAGTAGTACGGGGTAGGGATGAGAGGGGAAAGTCTTTAACTGTTCTGTTAAAAGAAGTGGTTTTATCCCCGCTTCCACTCCCATCACTGTACATCCCACCACCAGATGGGGAAATCTGACTTCAGCCTGAGTCAGAGTTGCTAACAGGAGATGGCACCTCTCTAACAGTGACCTTAGCAGACTCCAGATCAGTGCTCTTCACAGGCTAGTAGAAGGCATATCAAAATGCCTTTTGAGACAGGTTACAAGTGAAGCAGTTTTGCGGAGAGAAATTGAAGGTGAAGGGAACTCCTGGAAGAGTCCAGGGAAGCGAGTGATTGTAACAGGTACCATCCTTACCAGGAAGTGGCTCTCCTGGAGGAGCGTATCCTCACGAAGAACAGGAGCGTTCCTGACATTGCTGGTCAAGGGATAGCCCCAGCCAATCTTTTGATTGAGTCAATTAAGCATTATTTTTTCATTTCTTCACATATATACTTTATGAACATTTGTTGTTGTCTGTTTTGAATGTTGTAAATATTTATTTTTGCTTCCAATTTCTTTACATCTATCTTGAGATGTGGGTGATTTCAAAGTAGCTGCCCAGTGTTGATTTTCACTTCAGAGATGTGGCACTCCTTCATGCTGGAACACCCTTAACAAGTTTTCAGCTTCCCTTGTGCTGGTCTGAAATATCCAGAGGACAACAGAATACGCTCCAGGAGAACTGCACAGGCCAGTTTGAAAGCTAGTATTGCAGATGTCAGCAGAAGAAGCAGCATCTCCCGGTGGCTAATGGCAATTCAGAAGCTCTCTGGTATGCGCCAAAGTGAGGAAGAACCTCACCTGCACTCAAGGGTCCCTGTGAAGCATGCAGCAATACCCCAATTTTAAGGTAGTGTCTGTATGTATTGCAGGTTTGGAAATCTCAGGAGTGATTTGCCAAGGTCAGTCTGAGGCAAAGAATTGCCCCATGCCAGATTGTAGGGAGGATTTCATTGGCCAGATCGGCCCCTCTCTGGTGGTGTGCAGGAGGCAAAGAAAAAGTTCATGACTCTGGGAGTGCATGAAATCCTCACGTTAGCCGATAGGCATGTGTCTTAAAACACACCAGGCCTTGAGCACCACAATCGGAGTGGTGCTTATTCTGCCATGTAGGATATAAATCCAGCGGCCTGTTCTGAAATCAGACACCTGCAAACTTTTTTCAAATATTTTCTGTTCCAGCACTGCTGGCAGTGTTCCCAGTTTCACTGCAGGAATCCCAGGGTCAGTTCTTTCTTTTGTGCTCGGGATGACACTGTTGTGAGAAGAGACACCGAGGACAGGCACCGGACACCTGGGTTCCAGCTTCTGCTCGCAGGATTCTCTGTGCTTTCCATCATGTGACACTGTGTAAAATATGGAAATCTCCTCAGGCAGGACCCCAGGCCTCCATGTTATCCTTCCTCCAGTAAAAGGGTTTACCTTTGTAGTCACATGGTACCTTATAGCGACTTGAATTGCTTCAGTAAATGTATGCCACTATGGCACAACAGGTTTTCAAGTTGCAATACCAGAACTGGCGCTCGGGGAGCAAGCTGAAGTAATAAAGCAGTACAGGGAGAGCAGTGGAGCTCTGCGCTGGCTAATTTAGCCAGTCTATTAGCTGGACTAATTAGCCCAGATGGAGTGTAACACTAACGCAGCTGTTCTGCTTCTGATTTCTGAGCCAGGTCACTGAGAGCCAGCTCTGATATTGGTACACAGCAGCACATTGTGCTGGTTAAATAATTCTCACTGCTGCAAAGCAAATGGCTTTGTAGGATCCACTGCTTGCGTATGCCATCGCTCACTCGCATCTATGTATGTGCTGGGGACCCCTCATATAGGATGTACAAGCAGAAGAGGCACATTTTTTCATGTTTTTTGCTGGTAGAGTTTGTATTTCATATTCTAGACAATCTGGATCACATGTATTTGTTTTTAAGATTTTAAATACGAACATTCCTCAATGCTGTTGTGATATTTCTTATACTTTGCAATATCAGCAAAAAAGAGTGTTTTATATATTATTCCTAGTATAGCTTTCAGTGTTGGCAAACAAAGATATTCCAGAGAAAAGATGAAACAGTGTACATAGCAGCATACAGAGCAGCTGAAAAAGTAGGCTAAAAGAAAGACATTTCCAAGTGGGTTATCTTCACTTCACTCTGGTTATAAAACACAAAGGAAAGAAAATGAAATACTGCTCATCAAAGCTATGATCAATTATGTATGGGTTGAACAGGGATGACTAGTTATGAAAAATTCTTCTTCTTTCAGCTTCTGACTTCTAGTTGTCCTTTAAAAAACATAAAATACAATTTAGAAACAGGTTATGGGGCACTGGAAGAAAAATGCATTAGAAGGTCTAGGAGAAGAAAAAAGTGCATGCACTAGTGCTGAAATCCCTATGAAAAATCATAATGAAGGCTGGTGAACCTGAAGTTTAAAGGGAGCAGAGGTGTGCCACAAGCCTCTTGAGAAGACACACTGTAGTCCGTCTGCCGTCAGGGCAGAAAGGATGCCTTGACGGGAAATACAGGATACTGGCCTTTTGCTTGTTTATTTGCCAAAGATCTCTCACCAGAGGTGAGAATACTGTATAAGTGATTATGCAGACTAGCAGACTGTTAACCAGATGGACACATTAGAGTTAGATACAGCGGCAAAAAGGATATTTTGCTGCCAAAGCTTTGTTTCCATGACACCTAATCCTGGCTTAAAGGAATCCCTGGGAATCTGTAGCAAATTGCTTGAGAGGTGATAATGAATTTAGATTTAAACAAGTTAAATTCTGGGAGAAATTTCTCAAGGTCTCGGCTGCCACACAAAGCATAACAAATACTGGAGGGCAGATTAGGAAACCTGTTCTAGGGAAGTTCCTCTCAGTTTTCATCCATAGCTGTAATTCTGTGTGAATGTTCTTGTAAATGTTAGCACTCATTCAGGAAGGTGGGTAAATAATAACTTGCATTTGATTAAAAGATACTTCGTGCTAGTAAAGAGTATAGCATAGTTGGTATTTACCTGAGGCATATTTTCCGGAAAAGCTATCAGTCGTAATCTGCTAGTAGCAACATAAGCAAAATTTGCTTCCCTAGAGAGTTTGTTCCACTCTGTAGGTATTAGTGGTCTATACCACTAATATAAATATCTTGGGCTTATCTTCATGTAGGGCTCTGTCAATCTTTGTGTCCCCTGCAAATTTTATCCTTACTTATCTTCTCTTTATTTCCATGTCAGTGATGGAAATCTTTGATAGTGTTAGTCTGTTACAGAACCCTGCCAGAAACACTCCGTGTGATGCTGATTCCCACTAAGGCCATTTTGAAATCTTTCAGCTACTTCTGAATCCATGTAATGTTTGGATTATTTGTATTTTATAGTGCCACATTATATCAGGATGTCATGGTGTACTAATTCAACCATTGCACAAAAGTCTTTGCTTACTCTATCAGTTGCCTTTATCAACCAAATCTAAAATTTCAAAGAGAGATCTGATTTATTTAACAAGACTTTTTTTTTTCATGAAACCATGCTGGTGGACACATATCTATGCTTTATTTTAACTACCTGTTTTTCCACTTTTTTACCTGAGATTGACAAGCTAACAAATCTTCAATTACACAGATGACCCCCCCCACACAATTTGTATGCTTTTAATGTTGGCACAACAGTCACACTCTTCCAATCTTTCGGAATTTCATTGTAGCTGAATTTGGTATTGCTAATGCCAAATATAGCAAGAAATATCAATAGGCCACAGGTACTCCATAGCCAGCTCTGTCAGAACTCCTGAGTGCAAATAATTCAAGCTTGTTGCTATAACACTAGTTATCCCAGCAGCACGTTTTACCATCTGACTGTTTACTAATTTGACTGTAGTTCATCATCTTCATATGATATCGGTACATCATATCCTTTCCTCCAAACATAAACTGAAACCATTAAACACTTCTGCATTTTCTGAATCATTATTAACAGTTTTATCATTTCCTTTGACTAATGGGCCATCTACCATGGATAGAATTTATTTTCTTCCTAATGCATGTAAAAATTTTCTTTTTCCTATCTTAACTCTACTGCCAACTTTTTCATAACTTTAGTCTCTTGTAACAATTTTCTATGCTTTACAACCTCTCATTTTTATTGACTACTATCTAATTACCTATTATTTTCAATTCCTTTTTTTTTAAATTTCTTATCACTACTTTTGTTTCAGCATTGCCTAAGAATATGTTTGTAGCTAAAATGTTTCTTTCTCTTGATTTTTGGAAACATGATTTTTGGCATATATACACGTATTTATGTATTACTCCTTTGGACTGCCCTTTGTTTTCCCCTAGTGGATTCCTGATTCCTAGACAAACTTCTAGTCCAAAAGGTTTCTTCGTTTGTTTGTTTTTTGTACTTGAAAATTATCATCAGTATAATTTAGAAATTCTCACAGTTTATGAGACTTCAAGCATTTTATAACAAAAGAGCATTTTCTCCTCACATATTACAACCACATCCTTGCGGAGGAATTCTGTTGGTAGTGTGTAACATACTTTGTCTCATGTTCTTTGTGGGAAAAGGAAACCAGGGCTTATGCATCAGTTATGACTGTATTAGCCCTAATTGTTGTGTAACGTACTATATGACACAGTATTTGGCATGCTGTGTGACATCGATAAGCACAAAAGACTATATTCCCTCCCCATATATCTCATTTTCTCCTTCTGTTTACTTTCCTCAGGAGTTTACCTGACAAGCAAATGTATGTAAGGTCCAGCTGTGTATCTTCAGTCTTGCATCTCAGCCTACGTTACGAAGCTGGGGTTGGCACCACATTTTGTCAGTCCACTCCTAACCACCTGCACAGCATAACATCTTAGTGTGCATCTGGACTGAGGTAAACGAAATAATTCTGGGTCAGGATTAGAAGTTAGTGCATGCTGGGCCCTACCTCTTTGTTGGAGGGATGTGACCTGTGCTCATCTTGCTCACGTAGACCATCCGGTCTCCCATAGGTGTGACAAGCAGCAACTCGGATAGTTTTAGAGACTCCTCACCTACCTCATGCCATGCTCTAGCAGTCACTTGCCCCTTGGCAACCTATTATGAAAACCTGTCTCTGGCAGGCTGTAAAACAATCCTCTTCTGAATGAATGTGCTTCCTTGAGAAAAGCTGGCTCACACATAGCAGGACCTGGTTCACCTGGGACCCAGAAGAGACAAGGGACTTGGTACTCATTTGCTGAGACCATACCCATATGCATAGTTTTTGCTGTGAGAAAAATATCTTCATGATGAGCAATGCCAGTTGGAGTTCAAGGAATTTCATGTGTTATGCATGCACGTGAGAGAGCTGCCTGGGGGTGCACCTAGGAGTAGTTACCGATCCCACAACAAGCAGCAGATGTCTGCATCAGGGAGGCCACCAAACCTTTTAGGTTTCAGAAAGCTCTGAGGTCAGGGTGTGGGTTCTCATGAGTCTGCCAGACGCTGAGAACCTGACCTTCATCTCAGCCTCGCTGGCCACTAAGGCAGTGGAGGATGCAGCGGATGGGCCTTTTGCAGAGGCTGCAAAAATTAAAAAAAAAAAAAGAAAAAGAAAAAAGCAGGAGGAAATCACCAGCACATCCTATCCTCAGCACAGTAGCAAAGCCTAGGCTTGATGTGCGTAACTATACATGTTTATAGCAGGGAGAGAGAGAGCATGCGGACATCTGAAACTTCATTCAGCTGCCTGAACATGGGCACTCAGTGCTGTCTGAGATACTCTGGGCTGTATTGCCGTATCTCCAGCTGCAGCTCTGAGGGCATGGGTGCCCGGAGTTCCTGTGTCATACCTGGCAGCTCCATGAGCATGTTCCAGATACCCTAGGGCATCTCAAATGGCATAAAATGCAAATGCTTAGGCAACTGAATTAAGCCCATTGAGTGGGAGTCAGATTAATGCACCTTAATTTAGGTTGCTAAGTGGAGGGGTCTGTTTGTGAACTCAGCTTCCACCATCATCAGTGGAAATCCAGTCAATGCAGTGCAGTCACTTGATCAAGCAGAAATGGGTGCGTTTGGAGGAATGGAGTAGCCCTTTATAAGTATTGACTAGAGATAAGATATTATTGCCTAAACAGAGGCATGTTGTGCCTAATTAGATACCCTGGGTATCTTGCCTGGCCTCTGGCTGCTGCTCCTAAGGGTGCAGGTCCTGGGGCATAGCTTCCGTTCCTGTGCAAATGTCACAGATCCTGGAGGGCATCTTAAATGACATTAGCCATTTATGTGTGGGCAATGTAAAAACTAATCAAGCCCTGGAACTCCGCTGGCTGCAAAAGAAGTTTACACAGCTAACTCACATTTGGCACTAACACGACATTTAAATTTCAGTATCTTAATCTGGAGCTCAATTTCACCCACTGCATCTGATGCAGTGGGAAAACTCTAGGAGTCAGGAAATAAGCATCATCAGGAGAGTCCTAACTCAAGTCATTGAACAGACCTGAAGGTGAGAAGGCCTTCCAGAAGCCCTGCCCCATCCACAGAGAAGGGCAACTACAGGCCTTTCTCTGCGAAATACCTGATGTTCGATCTCTACCTTTTGCGTATACCATAAGGGCTCCCACAGGTTAAAAACAATAGTTATCTATAAGGCTAATATTGTGCTTAGTTTGGCTCAAAAGCTACCATTTCTAGAGCATCAAAATGTAGCTGCTGTAGGAAATAATTTTATTTTTAACCTAAACAGATACATCATAGGCCTGGATGCTCTGCTTGTAGAAGCAGGATTTATAAGCAGGATTTACCAGCAGTATTTCTTTTGTGCCACTGAGACCTGAAGTCCCTCCCTGTATTTTATGAACAGTGCTGAGGACAGGGAGAAGAGGGTATTAGCATACCTAGCAGTGCACACCCGTGGCCTGAAGTGAAGGAGGGCTATTAATATTATGTGAGCAGGAAGCAGTAACACTGTATGATTTGCCCTTTTAATGTAAATAACAGCTTCTGTCACCTCAGTTTTGCTATCCTCTATTCCTGATGTGAAGTAGTGTTTAGCAATGAAAGAAGATACCAGGGAGACTTTTTCGGGCACCATTCAGTTCACATCAGAGACAGAGAACACCTTTCTGCTTCTGCAGGCACATCA
This sequence comes from Dromaius novaehollandiae, assembly GCF_036370855.1. Taxonomy (NCBI): domain Eukaryota; kingdom Metazoa; phylum Chordata; class Aves; order Casuariiformes; family Dromaiidae; genus Dromaius; species Dromaius novaehollandiae. The sequence continues at coordinate 78,070,001 of NC_088101.1, read as the reverse complement.
GTTCTGACCAAGACAAAAATGTCACCATTTTCCTGGGAGAAAAATCACTGGAAATGCTTTCTGGCATCAGTGAGTTTTGTCTGAGCAGAAAGTGAGGAGAAATGCCTCCTTTTTCTTCTGTGGTTTAAAGTGTCACCAGACAACTCTGTTCTGGCAGACTGGAAAAGATTTAGCTTTGAATGAAGATGGCAACATTTACTGAATAATTACTTGCATATATTGTCTCTTTCATAAGACCCATTATTGCTTTACAAACAAGAAGAAAATAAGCTTCCTAACATTCAGTTATGTAAAGCAAGGTGAAGGAAAATTCATGTCATACTGAAAATATGTGGTTGACTCTAGTTGCAAAAAATACAGGGTTTGGAAAAATAAGCAAGCTCCTTTATCATTATAACAAGAATTGAAATAGCAAATTAAATCTATGGGGAATCAAAATGAGTACTGATTGTGTACAAATTAGTTTGAGGTGTGAACAGCTCAAACCCTTCAGATTTTTGGCAGTAAGAATGAAACCTTGCAGGCAAGGACAATTTTATTCTACCCTGAAACTTTTGTCGTATTATTTTACCAGTGGTTCAGTAGCCCAAATGTTTTCTGAAACTGTTGTACTATAGACTTTCAGTTGTCCAAGTAACTGTATGCTTTGTGACTGTTGTTTTGGCTTACCATTATTATTATCATCTGTTCTTGATATGTAGAGAAATATTATAGTGGAGCTGAATAGGCTCCAAAGAGCAGTTTGGTGTTATTCCTTCTATGTTCTTATTTCATATTGCCGTGCTTCACAGCCCATAGTTCTAGCATCAGCTGTTTCCTATAACTCTACCTCATCTCCTGTGTTTGTTTATATTCATTCATCCTGCATCTAATCTGTTTCTGCCTTACGACTACATGGGACATGGATTTCACTTAATAAGTAACTTAATCATAAAGCGTTTTGCTCGCTGATGGGTAATAAAATTGTCTTCAAGTGATGAGTCATAGAAAATGCCAGCTCACATTTCCCTTGTTTCTTTATTCCCAGCTCAAGGCTCTGATTATTTCATTAGGACTGTTACAGTTTCATGAGTAAACTTGCCTTGAAAACACTGCATTTGAAATACACTCTTATATCTAAAGGAGAGTGTAGGGATTTATAGTCATCTCTATTATGCCTCTCACAGAGTATGAGCTCTTCAGTGCTAGGCTGCATAGTACCAGACAGCTTCCCCGAGGAGACAACACTGCTTTGTTCACTGCTGGCTGTGTTTTTTGCTGATTAGTTGAATTCTTGGCACAGTTGTTGGACAGATGTCCACAGTGGTCACAATCACAGGACTGTTTTGGATCTTCTGGTTGTTAAGTTTGGTTTCTAAGGAACTTTCAGCTCCCCCTTCCTTGTCTGTGCCCTTTTGAGACATATAGCTGTCCTCTCCACCACCTTTCTGAAGGGCGAGGCAATTTTCTACATACTTCTGTATACAGAACTTTCTCCTCCTGATAACACAGCTATGCCACTATAGTTTAGTCATCATATCCAGTGTACAGATATTTCTAATTCAAGACTTGGAACTGTATATTAAAAGGATAAAACGTTTCGGAGGCTAAAACTGGGAACCGTATATTAAAAGGATAACACATTTCAGAGGCTAAAACTGCAGAGCGTTTAGATCTCACAGAAGTCCTTAGCAAAATTCATGCTGAATGTAGCTGGCAATGGATTGAGCCTGATGAAAATATAACATCATTGCTCAGGTGTTAAGAACCAGCTGAATCTGCTGGTACAGTTTATCAGGTGGCTGCAGAAATGTCAGCCCAGGCACTTCCACCATGACAAAGGTACAATTTATATAATGAATTTTGAGAGCTGTAATCATAATGTAAGAATGTTTGTACTGGTCATGTGAAAGGTCCATCTATCCCGATACCTTTTCTCCAACACCTAGAAAGAGGTGAACTTTCTGCAGGGAGAGGTGAGGTCTTTGTTTTTAACAACTGATGCTGGGTCTCTCTCCTGTGGGCTTGCCCAGGCTCATTGAGCCCCATCTAAACTCGGAGCATCCACAGCATCCTGAGGCAAGGAGATCTACAGCCTAAACAAACTTTAAATAAAAACTACCTCCTTTTATTTTGAATGGGGGTCTCCATAGCCCACATATTGGAGGAGAAAGTGAAAAATTATTTCTTATCCACTCATGCTCCGCCTCTTACAGAGCCCAGCCCTTCAGCAGTCTCTTCTCTAGCTCGAATGGAAGCCTTTCCTTTGATTATCTCATCACCCACCCAGTCTCTCAGCCTTTTCTGGTGCTAGCACATACCCTTTTTGAGATGGAAACTAGCACTGCACAGTTTCCAAGATGTGGGTTTTGATGGATTTATACAGTGGTATAAGACTATTCTCTGCTCTGTTCTTTATTCCCTTGCTAATACTTGTAAATGTTCTGTTTGCAGTCTGACTCTTACCACCAGCTTTTTGGATCTATTATCACTGGAGAGTTTATTCCTCAATGGTAATGGCCAGCTCAGGGCTCATGATTTTATATGCTAAGTTAGGAACATTTTTACAGCTATTTACATGGAGTTTCACCTTGCTCTATTGCTCAGTATTACGAAGTCTTTCCTTACTGTCAGCACTTATCTTTACTACACCAAATAACTTAGTACATAGTACTAAGTTAGTACATTTGTCACCTCCCTTCTCACAATAAGCTTTGCATTATGGTACTTTTTTCATATCATGTGTGACTATGTGGACAGCCCAACTTCCAGCACCAACTCCCAAGGAAGGAAAATGCCTTCCCTCCGTTGTGAAAACCGGCCATTTAACCTTGCCTTCTGTTTCCTATCTTTTAACCAATCTTTTTGCTGTGTGGAGGTAGGTATTCTTTGTCAGGGCTGCTCAGTTTCCTCCAAAGCCTTTGCTGAGGACCTGCACTGACTGCCTTGTGCAAATCCAACCAGGCCTCCCTTCCACACATTTAGTGATTCCTCTAGAGAACTCCAGCTGATTTATGTGAGGCATAAGTCCTCTTTCTTTTCAAGAGCCATGCTGGCACTTCATTACCACATAATCTTTATTGCCTCTCCTAATACTTTTGTTACAGTCTTGGTTACTAATCTACCCCAGTCTGGGTTGCATGTTTATACCTGGATCTTAGAACCTTTAAAAACAATGGTCATCGCATTTATTACCTTTCACTTCTCAGGTGAAACGATGGTTTTAACAATTGTTAAAGTTACAATCACAGTTTTAGCTATAATTACTTAGAACTCTTGGGAGAATATGGTCTAGTTCTGGCCACTGTCTACTCACAGTCTCTAATAACTCTCCCATAAAGATAGTTTCTTGCATGGAAATTTCTCTAAACTTTTTCAGAGAATTAAAACATTTATTTAGCTTTTCTGCTATGCTCTGCTATGCTCTCATCTTCTCTGAGTGTACTTTTAAACGTTAATCATATATTGACTCTACCGATTTTCTGGTACACTTCTTGCTCTTGATGTGTTTGAAAAAGGAGTTACTGCTAGTTTTTGTACTTTTTGCAAGTTGTTCTTCAACAACAGTTCTGGCCTATCTTACTGTGCTTTTACATTTAATTTTTCTATTTTCTTCATTTGGGTTTGTGTCAGCTTTTTAAAGTATGCTGTAATAGATTCTACATTCTTGCAGGACCAAACAGGCAACAGAAAATCTGCCAGTTTTGCTCAGTTTGAAATGATAATTACTTAAAGTGGGCAAGCTTGCTAAAAAGAAGCTGAAAGCAACAGTTAAGAGAATTAAATAGTCTTCATGCTATCTATGAAGGATTTAAGGATAACTATGGGAGATACAGCATATAGTCCACGTATGAAGAAATATTTGAGAATGGGCAAAAGGATATCAGCACAGTCAATGGGCAGGATAAGGGAGACTCAGTGATGTTACACAGTAGCATTCCAACAGTGCAAAGCTGGAAACAGCCCTGGTTTTTTGTTTTGTTTTGTTTTCCCTTCGCTAGCGATTTACCACCCCCACCAGCAAGTTCAGCTCTCCTTCAGGCATAAGCAGACAAGAGGCCGAGGGCTGCCCCTCTCCAGAACTGTTCTGACACTGCTGCAGTCTTCAGCCCTCAGCTGCTCCCCTTTCTTAATGCTTAAGATCAGCCCTGCTCCAGAGAGATGCCTGCTTTTCTATTCTTTCAATGATGATTTCAGATCTAAATCCCCTGACGTGATATTAAAACCCTTAGCCACTGAATTTTTTGGTCTTCGTGAACATCTGGAGCTGAACAGCTCTGAAAGGTGGTGTTCCTACGCTGGACTTAATGTCCTACCCTTACATATTCTTGATCAGAGCCATGATAAAAATGTTTTATTTACGTGAGCAGTAATTTCCTACTGGAAACTTCACAACCCCAGAACTTACATCGCTTTGACAACATGAAAATAATTTTAGTCACAGACTGGAATTGTTCTGACAATTTCCGTTACTTTGCAGTTTTCTGCAAGAGACTGGAAAGAGTAGGAGGAGATCACAGCACCGCATGGTGCACTCAAATCACGAGTCGTATGTCGGAGGTTTAGCCGCATGGTATTTGGGATTCTTCGCCCCTGCAGCTGCTGGTGGATGCCATTTACTCAGTTTCAAAGTGGAAAAAGCAATTATCTGGAGAGTAGTTTCACTGTTGCTATAAGCAAGTTTCGTGTTTATTGTACACAGTATGAAACTGATTACTGCATTTTGGGATGCAGAGAGAAGATATGACGGAAACACTGGCGATTTTCACCTGCCTCATCAGAACACAGGTAACCCCATGAGGTCATGTGGGAAAAGTCCATCTGTCCTACCAATAAGAAGAGGCAAGTTAAGGAAAATGCAATTTTCTCATCTCAATAATGGCCTCCTCCTCACTTAAGTGTAATCATATGGGCTCAAAATCCCAGCTATCCAAAGTGTGGTTATTTCCTCTGAAGACCAGGTATGTGACAGATTGCTTTCCCAGAATTTTTACAGATTCACATTTTAAAAATTATTTTTGTTTTCTCCCTAGGTAATTCATGCAACCACAAAATATGTTAGTAAAATAGACATCCCTGAATCTCCCATGACAAAATTCAGTTATGTAGACACCAAACCCAGATTATAACTGCTTCAACACAAACACACTGAAAAACAGTCAAAAGAGACCACTGTTCTCTGTAGAGAGGAATGACATGATTTGACTGCAAATGCAGTGCAGCAAAGAAGAAAGGGAATAATCTATGCTGGCAGCAGCATTAATGACCCCAGACAGATCACTTGCCTGTCACCTTGTGCATCAGCAAGACTGTAACATGGAAGACAAGGAGGGACATGGTAGCTGATGACTGAGTATGTTGCACAATTATTAGTGAGTTTATTTCCTTAAAGTTTCAGCCGGAAATCGTGACCGAAATAGGCAAAATGCCTTCACGAAGCCTTGCTTTTTCTGGCATACTTCCTCTATCCATTATGAATTGCTCTGTCTCTGCAGGGATACACTTGGGCCCTGAAACAGGTTATGTAACTTAAATTAATTGCAGTATTTGTCATCACTAGGAAAAATAAAACCCAAAGGCTTTATTTTTACCAAAGACTTGGTAAGAGTCCTATAAACACAGTAGAGAACACTGTTAATGAAAACACTTGCTCTTTTTTAGATTTCTTTATCTCTGGAATTTAAATATTTTTCATGTTTCTCTGGCATTTCTAATTAACACAGCTATGTGCCCTATTTACACCTAAATATATTGTCATTTTAATAGTGGGGAGAACAGTTAGAATGTTTGTACCTCTCAGAGCAAATGTTATTATTTATGTGTACTGCACTTTTACTGAGAGGCCCCATCAGGGCCTCTTGTGGTGATGTCTCTTGAGCCTGACTCATGTGATTTCAGTTTGCATTCCCAGATTGTGATAGCAACTAAAAGAAACACCGGGGAGCAAAATCAAAACTGGCTGTGATTCCAGAGTAGAACACTGGATTGAAAAATACCTGAGCATATTTTAACCACAAGGTATCTTGCACATTTAAACAGCTAACCCAGTCCAGAATGTGAAGGCAGAACATTTTTTAGTATCACAGTACCAGCTCTGGCACTGGTACTTCTGGCACTTCTGTATTTTTATAGTAGTAGAAGAATTCTCTGATGTCTTTCAGATAGAATCCAAGCTCATGAAATTTGACATAAATCCCCCGTCTCTTGGGACTGAGCATGTTTTAGCATATATTTTACAGAGTAATTGATAAAATTAAAAACAAAAAAAATAAAACTTGCATTTTGGATGATGCTCAGTTTGGTGCAGACAATTTGCACTGGGCTGTCTTTACAATTTATGTGCCACATAACTATATGAAAGCCTAATCAAAGGAAAAACTTTTACAGAGCAGCTGAAGTTCAAACTGGGTAGACAGCCACCACAAACAGGACAGGAGGAACAAGCAGAGATTCTGCAAGAAACAGAAAGATTGATCAGCGAAGGTAAACATTGCCGCGAGGTCAGGAGGTAAGACTGCCGAAAATGAAGCTAAATTAGACATGCAAAGAAAAATAAAACAAATAGATCAGGGTTTTTCAGGCACATAAATAAAAAGAGAACAAGGAAAGAGGAAGTGGGGCCACAATGCAGTGAGGGACAGTGTCTTTCTCAGAATTCTGAAAGAGTTGGCTGATAAAATCATAAAGAAAGAAACAAGTATTTTTTAATAAATCTATAGTATTTTAATAAATCCATCTTTTAATAAATCTAATAAATTAGGAGAATCCAGTTCAGCTGAAAATCGTATGCTATTTTTCATAATAAGAGATGCACAAATTTGGTATTTAAGAATAATAGAGGTGAAATCATCTTCATACTTCGTAGTCCCTTTAATCTGATTTCAGTTATATACAAATTCTAAAGAAAAAAGTAATTATAGAGATAAATGGGGTAAAGTGCAACTTCTTTCCCCCAAAAGTAGACCATGCCAGAGTAATCTGACAACTTTCTTTGACAAGAAGATAGATTTTTAAGATGAAGGCAACACCATAATCCAGCTCGATTTTTAAAAAATATTTGATAAAGTGCCCTATGAATTAGATGGGGATGTAGTGTTGATAAAGATCTGGTTAGAGCCAAACCAGCAATAACTACTTGTGGAAAAAGGAAGAATCAAGCTGGAAGGAAATCGCTAATGCAGTTATTCAAGCATTTATCTTGGGGTGCTAATAGGTGCTAATAGGTTAAACAGCATATTTGTTTGTTTTCATTTGTGACTTTAGAAGGAAAAGTGCTCATTTTATTTACTGATAAAGTTGGGATGTTTCATCATTGCAGAAGAGAATACAATTCAAAATAACTGGGTGATTTTGATGACTACAATATAAACTCAATAGTATACAATGCATTTGTGGACTGGTAAAAACCAGATATAAGCAATGAGTTCATCAGTTTAAACAGCAAGATCATAAATAAAATAATAATGAATAATAAGTAAAATAATTATGATCTGCTGACATTATGCAACTGTGATCCAACAAGGTATTGGGCACAGTGTTTCCAGGAGGAACAAGCAAGTATTCCAATACTCTCAGCTGGAAAGCTGTGTGCAGTTTAGGTCACACAGAAAGCTTTGTACTTTTAGGTACAAAAGAACAAACTCAATTCAGAAGAGATATATAGAAGGGCTATGGAGATGAACAGACTATAAAATTGCTCTGGATAAAATCAGGCTGCAAATTCTGAAGTTTCCCGAAGCAGTGAGGTTCTGGTTCCACCTTCTAGTGGGATGGGGCAGGATCTCAGTTACCCTGTTCATTAAAGAAAGTGTGGGACGTGGTGCAGCCAGTGCAGGAGCCAAGAGGTCTCTTCCAGGCCGATGATGCTAGAGAAAGTGGCAAGCAGGCAGTGAAGGACTCTTGGCACTGTTGGCCAGCTGGTGACGGGACGGGACAGCTCTATCATGAATGAAAGAAAATTGCTGCACTGATAGAAGACATGAGGAGATAAAGCAAGCTACTATCAGAAAATAATATATACTTACAGTTAAAAATATGCATTACTTTCACATTACCCTAAAATACAGTTTGTATAAAGGTTAGTCAGCTCAGCCTTCATTTTGGGAGTGGGGCATACTGTTCCTTGCAAAGGACCAAATGTGCCTTTCCAACACATTTGGCAGACCACACATTGACATACTCTGCTATCCAGTAATAACATACACTCTGATTTTAATCATGGGCCGTACCATATAAAATGAAGTCACAGAACGTATTCAGCCAACAAAATGAAGGTTCCCCACACCCGCTTTAGTTTAACATTTGCAGTGCACTAATCTTTCTCCTCTGGAGACCGAACGTTCTGGATTCAGCCAGACATGAAATAAATGCTGTAATTTCCACCAACAAAGTCAGGGTATTCTCCTCACACAGAACTCATGGTGGAGTCAGTGGAAGTGGTGCACATCAAGAGCTTTCCAGCTTTCCGTCTTCAAACCGGACTTAGTCATATTATACAACCTGCCCACAGCTGTGCACAGCTGGCAGTCTTTGTACAAGAGAAAGCTAAGGCCAGGGTAATAGCTGGTGCCAGCTGCAGCTGAGATGATTTCGGAGCATGTTTTGGGAAAGTTTAAGAAATTACATTTTTCTCAGGTTTTGCCAGTGCAATTACTTCCTTATACTCAGAAGTGGTACTTTTCTTTAGTCCTTCAAGCCAAACAGTAGCTGTTAACAGCACTATATTTGTGTTATAAATCAGTCAAGGCTCAACACCTTTCCTAGCTTGGTTTTGCTAGGCTCTGTTGTACTTAAAACATTTATGCCAAAATAGATGAAGCCCTGTAAGACCAAGCACTACCCTTTTTGTATTCAGAAGGGTGATTCTCTTTGATACTCCACAGTTTGAAATGCTGTGAAACACAAAGGATGATACTTATAAATGGCATTCGTAGGTAGCGTCACACTAACATGTTCTCTGACCACAGAAACCATTCTAACGCCATTGTAAAGGTTAAAGGCTTTCAAACTAAATGAAAATATTAGCTGAGTAATCGGCAGAAGAATCTGCAGAATTATACAACGATCAATGTTTTAGATAGCAGTATTGCCTTAATGAGTGCTCTTTTTCAGTTACATTCTTGTTAAAAAATGTAAACGGAGTTAAAACTGACAATAGTAGTATTACTTTGTATATCTCATTTTTACAAGAAGAGAAAAAATGAATTCTAAGCTGCTGAACTTTTTTTCTTGGATAGCTTTTTGCTAAGTTTTTTCAAATTTAGATGCTTTATATTTTTAAGTATCACTTTAATCTTTCAATTTTCTGCTCATCTTATCTTAAAACATTTTATCACTTTTTCAGTTCGAACAAGAAATCTGAGAAGTAATATGAGGAAAACAGAGAAAAAAAATCCAAAATACTGAAATCAAGGTAGAACGAAGTGAATTTTTAATCAAGTTTTAAAAGTCACTTTTTAAGGCCAACTTTCAGTTCACTTTACAAGCACCTCTGCAACCACGTAACGTCCTTTGGAGTGATGGAAAAGCTTCACAGTAGCGGGGTTTGGCAGGCACGGATATGGGGAAGCCTGGCCGAAACGGGAGTCGGGCGCAGCGGCAGCCCAAGGCGCAGGCGTGAAGCCGGCCTGGCCTCGCGTGGTTGGCGGGGCCTGGGCTGCCTCGAAGCCAAGCGCCGCTGGCCGAGGCCCTGGGGCAGTCGCACTCGCGCAGGGCCGAGATGGCCTCCACGCAGGGTCCGTGCCTGCGCCCGGAGCAGGCGGCTCTACTTGCTCCTCGTGGACCTCAGTACAGGCGACCTGCGCCATGCGCAGCCACCTTCCTACCAGTGCTGCCCCAGCCCCAGCTCCCGGCAGACGGGGGGGGACCCAGGCCCCCTGGCGCCGGCCCGATGCACCTTGGTCCCAAGAGCCGTTTCCGCCGCAGGGCGAGCCCCGGGCGGCGGCGGGGCCCCGCAGCTCCTGCCCCTTCCTTGGGCCGCCTTCCCAGCGCCCGCCGGCGGCCGCGCAGGCGGAGGCAGCCGCTGCCGAGGGCCTCCCGACCGCGCCCCGGCAGGGCGCCGCCGATCCGCCACGCAGCCGCTCGGCCCTCCCGCGGCGCGGCGGCGAAGGTAGGCGCGGCCCCGCGGCCCCCACGGGCGGCGGGAGGCGGGGCCCGCGGCGGCAGGTGAAGGAAGGGGCGGGCGCGGGGCGCGGCGGCCGCCGGGGAGCCGGGCTCTCGCTGTGCGCCCGGCGCGGGCATGACAGGGCGGCGCGGCGGCGGCTGCAGCTGCCGGCGGAGCTGAGGCGGGTCGCGCCGCGTCCCCGGCGCTGCCCAGGTAAGAGCCCCTCTGCGGGCAGCGGCGGTGCTCCCCGTTGCCCCCCCCATCGCCTTCTCCGGGCTCCGTGAGGCACGCGGGGAGGGGTGGGGGCGCCCCCCCCAACGGTCGGCGCCCCCCCGCAACGGTCGGCGCGTGAGGTGCCCCGCCCGGCCCCGCCCCCCCGTGGGGGCCCACGTCCGTGGGGGGAGAGGGACGGGGCTCCGCGCGCCTCCCGGTGCCCCTTCGTGCCCCCCCCCCCCCCCCCCCGCCGCTTGGCCGACTCGGCGCGGGGCGCTAACGGGCGCCGGGGAAGTCCAGTGAGTCACCGGGGGCCCGAACGACGCCGCAGCCCCGCGGGAGCCGCCTCGTGCCGCGCGGCGCGCCGTGGGGCTGCGGGGTGATCCGCCGCGCTGCCCGGGCCCAGGCTCGCCGTCGCGGGCGCCTCGGGCCGAGCCCAGCGCCCCCTCAGCTGCCCGGCGCCCAGGCTGCTCCGCTCTGCCTCGGTGTCGCGCTGTGTCTCTGGGCAGCCAGCAGCTGTCACGGCCAGTCTGGGGAGGGAGCTGTTTCTGCTGCCCCGAGGAGGACCGAGGGAGGGCTCCTTGCGTTGCTCCGTCCTGCTGCTTGGCCACCCAAACGCCAACACTTTCGGCACAGCGCCGCTTTTTTGCTTTCCCTACTTTCGGTGTCTGCAGGTGACAGGTGGGACAGAGTCAGTTCAGCCGCGTGAGTCCACCGGTCTGAGAAGGGGAGGCTCTGCAGGAAAAAACATGCAGGAACTTTCCTTTGGAAAGGAAAGGAGGAAAGAATTGTACTGTTTCCCAGCCTATTCTGAGCTGCAGACTTTGGTGTTGTCTTGTAAGCATCAACAATAATTTCCTAGTATGTTTCCAATGATAATGTAAGCCGTATGTTAAAGGATGAGGCAAGGCTTTTTAAAGATGAACAATGGAGTAAAGATGCATCTTTAACAGTGTTTTTTGTAGTGGTATCCTCTTCCTGAAGCCCTTCCAAACTTGGAAGCCCTCTTACCCTTATGTGGTACACACTGTCCTCTCTGTCTAGGTCTGCCATTCCCATTCATCTATATGCGAAGGTTCTGCTCTACTTACGGATTTTTACTACTTAAATCACTAAGGAGCATGGAAGACTAGTGCAAACTGGTAGCAACTTAAATATACTGATGTCCAGAATGAATTGAGATAGGAGGTAAAGGTTTCCCTCTCTCTGTTCCGTAACATGTTTTCTGTCACTCTTCGTGATGCTAGCCAAGAATGAGTGGGATTGAACTTGAGCCTTGTCTAACCTCATCATTATGGATGAGGTAAAGTTGCTGAGAAAGTGTCGAAGAGCCTCTCCTGCTGGTGTATGTGCTCTGGCTGGCCTGTACAGACAGACAGGACTTCAGTTTCCAGTATGAAATTAGCTATATTAAACTGATATGCTTCCTGCTGTGAAAAGCCAATTTCTGCTCAAAGAAACTAGAAAAGCTTTTCAATTTCTTGCAATTGCTTTCATTTAAAAGCAGTTTCTTTCTGCTCTTAGTGGTTTATGGCCCAGGGGATGGGAATATGAAGTAAATTTATATCTGAATTATACACCTTTTCTGTTATTTTTAATCTTATTTTTACAGGGAATGTGTAGCTGTAGCCTCTGCAGTTTCTTTCGTTCAGATACCTCTTTCATTAACTTGCTGTTTTTCTTTTAAGCATAACACATGTTTCTTTCCCTTCCTGTTACTGTATTCTGGAGCCATCTTGCTGTTGCAAGAGAGCTGATTAATAGAAACCTCTTGCCAATATTCCATTACCAAAGAGTCACTACTGGGTCAGCTTAGTGGTGGGTTAAATGCTGTTTCCTGTTTGTATGTTTTTTGTTTTACAATCTCACAGCTCTCCATAAACTTCTCCACAAAGCATGACAACTTCATGCTAAAAAGGCCAAAAAATAAAGAGCTTTTTTGGAATTTGTAAAGGAGGGAGATGCAGAGAAACCAGTTCTGGAAAAGATTTTTTCAAGTTTTTTCTCACTGGTAAGAATGAATAAAATTACAGGCACAACAGGCAGGACTGTCTATGTGAGAATTTCTGTGTTTGAGGTCGTCTAATCAGTTTACCATGAATCTGTAAGCTCCCACAAGCAGATGAACACCTGTGCCTCTGGCCTTTTAAGTCCAGACTTGCAGTCTAACTTTGTTAGAAAACTTAAGGTTAACCTATGAGAAAAGGTGGTAAGAAAAGTCTCCTAGTTACGTTTTTTTTACTTCAGAGGACAAGTAGTATTCTCCTTTGGTGGAAAAACCAAACATGGCAGTTACTTGGGTTAGTGCATACTAAGTAGAAATGGAAACACGTTAGAGCTGTTAACTTATCTTGCTCAATGTCGGAACACTAACATGAAAAACCAAGTTCAGACCAAAAGGCGCATACACGTCTGTCACTTTACCTGCAGGAAAAGTGTTTTTGACATAAAATTTCATGGTCACATTGATTGCTCTTCAACTCATCGCCCTTAAATTGTCAATGCACTTCTTCCAATACATTAAGATTGCAGTAATAGGGCATGAGTTTTAACTTGATATGTTGTCTTAGTGTTGGCATGTCTTTCAGTTTGGCATGAGTTGTTAGACACTGGGTTACTCTTTTGTCAGATTATCCAGCAGTTTCATAAGTTTGGAATGTGCAGCCCTGCAAGTATCATGTCAGTTAATCGTTGCTGGCGTAAGCCTTGATGTTGAAAGTACTTGCAGATGTAAGTAACCCCATTACTTGTAAAACTGTTCGTCTGTATTATTGTAGGATCAGGATCTTGGCTTATGGTAATAAGTCCTCATAGGAAACTTGACACAAGCTCAGTCTCAGAAGAATTGATTGGTAGCTCTGAAAACAATGATGCTGCCTTATAGGAGTTAGCAGGAGACTTTGAGGGTGAATTGGTTTTGTTTGGATTTGCAAGTATTGGTTGATTCAATGATTCTCCCACAATGCATTTAGTCTTCTGATAGAGCCTTCTACAGATCTTTGATGCAGCAACATCAAATGACTGAACGAGGAGGAAACTGTTAAGTCTTAAAAGGCTGAGAAGCAACTACCCGGCCTCTTTCTCAGGGGTGGTATGTTTCCTGATTTCTGAGAGAGGAGAAAAAATTGCTTCCTAGACCTCCATAGGCTGCTGCTCCTCTCTTGCATAGCTAGGACATTCTTGTAGTGTGCGGTGGATTTTTATTATTTTGTTTTATTTTTTTTTGTGAATTGGTTCCATGAATGCATTTCCTGATGAGAATGCTTCACATTTGTTTTTAAACTTGTAGTGTAGTAGAACAAACACTCTCTGGAAAGGAGCTGGGAGTCTGGTAATCACTGAGAGACTTTAAAAAAACTTTTTGAGGTAATTCGAGAGAGAAATGATAAACTTTTGTAAGGATGATAGTAAATAAACTATGCATTTCTACCTATTTTCACATGCACGTATGTGGTTTCTGTTTCCTGTAACATTTACGGATGACCATCGCAAACTCTTACTAATAAAAGCATCTTCCTCTCATCTTTTGCTAGAGTGTCTAGATAAGTTACGCTTTGTGTAGTATGTTGAGAAAAGGATTCAAGACACTGAAGTTCTGGGTGTGGGTGGGGGGTTTTGTTTGTCTTTTTGTTTTGGGGGTGGTTTTCTTGCTACGCTGTGTATCATTGTTATGAAACTTTAAGGAATTACTTGCAGTATTACATGTTAGAAGCATATGTATCATCAGATTGCTTGCTTAAGATAGGTGACTAAACTACATCAGATAACAGGATTCTCAGGGCATTGCCCTTTTAGGGGTAACATGTCTCCACAGTATTTCTCCAAGACCTGTGTGAAGGTTTTCTCACTCTTGCCTCTGCAGCCACCTGAACTAGATGAATACAACATCACAAAAATGCTATCTTATCCATAAGCTCCCGCTTTGAAAGTTCTCATTCCTTTGTTAAAAACAGTGCACATTTCATTTAACACATGCAGGAATCTGAAAACTATTTTTCCCTGGGCAAGGGATGAATTTTAAACAGGGCAAAGTAATAATTAGGGGAGAATGCAAAGACATGGCTTCCTATGAAAGAGACTAAATGTTGTTCTCCCTTTAGCTCAGCATACATAAGACCAGTCACACTGATAACTGAAGTGATCTATTTATTTTACTTGCACGTCTGTTCCCTCACAGTAATGAGATGGTTCTTAAGTCTTTCAAGGGATCGTTGTAGTGGTTGTGCATCTTTGAATCTTTGGCACAAATATATTTAAATATGATGTAAAGTGCAGAATAGTCACAGCATAGAGTGCAGTCTTCCATTCAGAAATGAAAACTCATCCATGGAAAACTTTTATTTTCATCTCCTCCAAAACTTGTTTTGAGGACCAGGGAAGAGAATAGCTTGGATTCCTATTGTAAGGATTCCTGTTGTATTGTCCCTCCCAGTCACACATTAATTTAATCAGACTAATTCAGGGACATCTAACCTGAGCCTAGGGTGCTGTCTAATATTTTTCCATAAAGAAGTTCTGGCAATTCTTAGCTTCACAGAAGATGGATGTTCTAGATCGGTCAGCTAAAACTGTTGTAAAGAGCTGAGCTAGGTAACTGGCTGAAGTAAGTATATCTTTGGCTAAATTTAGGAGTAGCTGCTTGCTGAATTTCATTGCCAGATTAATCTTCTTCGATCTATAGTTACTTATGGGTAGGGAGAGCAGACCTCTACTTCCTTACAATCTTATCTTTTCGGAAAGGCTGCTGATGAAACTCCAAGAAGGCTAGGAGACTCCTGTCTTCACCTTTGTTACGTTTGAAACTTGTCACTGTTAAACTGGCTATTGTTACAGCTTTCTGGATTTTTATTAAGTTATAGCATTGACTGACAAACCATGCATCATTAATCTTACGTGATCAGGACTGCTTCTGTCCTAATAGGACAGTAGGTACATTTGAATCAAGAGGCACATTTTGTCTCTCAGGAAATGCAAGGGGTTTTTTTCTATTTTTTTTCCCCTCGTACTCTTCTAATGTTAATGTGTTGAATAAGGAACGTCCCAATTCATGCTAGCTTTGGATTCTTACGTTTTTAAAGGGTAAAAATTGTTTTTCCATAGTTAGATACAGCTGCTCTACTGCAAGTGAGATTTGTTTTTATGATTGTAATTGCAGATTATTTCCATGGATGTTTTAGCTCAGAAAGCCAGGAGTTTTGGGTTCTGTTCTTCATAGTGACAGACTTGAAGTATCTAATTTATGTAGGCAGTGATACAGTATATTGTGGTATCTGAGCACTTAAGGATGACTGTGATAATGCCTGCTATCTCCAGAGGGATTTAGGTGCCTTAAGAGACTTTTACATCATGGAAGTGGCGCGCACGCTCGCTCTCTCTTGCGCTCTCTCCCTCTCTCTCTCTCATGGGACATTTGGAAAATTGTATCTCTATGTAGTGTTGAGATCACTTTACAAAAGCTTCACAATGGTTCGTGTAATCAGATTATGACTGCTGTATGCTTGTTGATGTAGCACGCATCACAACTAAAGTACTTACTAGGTTCATGTATACAAAATCATCTTGTCTGGCACAGGTGTGCACAGAGGTGTTGCATATGTCACTGTAAAACACTTCGCTAGCATTCTTGATGGTTTCAGTGCTCTGTGTGTGTATGTGTGTATATATATGTATACACACACTATATATATACTGTATATATACACTGTGTGTGTGTATGTATGTGTATATGTGTATATATATATATGTGTGTGTGTGTATATATATATATGTGTATATATATATATATGTGTATATATATATATATATGTATATATATAACAAACCCCAAATATAAAAGTTAGTGGAATGTATTTAACAAAGACTTCTGTTTCGTTATTCCTTCAACTTTACCATAAGTGAGAATGCTAGGAGAAACATGGATTTATGCACTTAATCATGAACTTGCCTGTAAGGGCTCTTCAAATGGGAAACCTTTCGTTCCAGATATTTTCCTTGAAATAGAAACATGCAATTTCCATAAGAACTCATATGGAAGCAACAGTTTGGCAAAATAACAGTGCTAATCATTTTTAAAAAATCTGGTGGCTATGCTGAGTAAAATTTAATATTCCTGATCAGTAAAACTCTCAAAATTTTACAGTTCTGTTCTTTCATTTGGCAGGAACACCCACAAGTATGCAAAGGTCATGAACAAGGCCCCTGAAAAGAGGGAGTTTTATATGTTTCAAGAAGATGCAAGCATTTATTATTCACATTCTTTCAGGACATGTGTTGCATGTTTTCAGTCTTTCCTCTAACTTAAAGGATAACAAGCTCTTTTAAAAACCCAGAAACTAAAATCTCTCAACATAGCAGCTGGAGCTTTAAAAGTAGCAAGACTCCAATTTAGTAGTAGGCAACATTTATGTTCTTCTTAAATATGATAAATATCTTTCCAAGGTTCTAGGCACTTCTGCAGAGTTGACATGTCATCCAGTTATTTCAATTCAGAAGCAGAATTCAATCATGAGTTTCTGTATAGACAGAGCACCTTTTTTGCTGAGTGAAGGAGACGACTGTTTCACGGACTTTGGAGCAGCTGCCTTTTGCCATGTGGGTTGATTCTGGCTGCAAGAAAGTTGTCATCCTTTTTTTAGTGTGTTTTGTTTGTTTGTTCCCTTTCCCTTCCCCCCCACTCTCCCATATGATTGATTCCTTGTAAGAGTTGCTGTCTTGTTTCAGAGTACCGAGGAGAATCATGACAGTCAGTTTTTTGTGGATTTTTTTGCTTTCTTCTTTCCTATCCTGATGATGTTACTACATTTGAATGTAGTATTTTAGTAGAAGTTTGTCAATGTTGGCGGCATGACAGAAAGAGTGGAGATAGGTCAATCACTTCATTTTACTGGAAACCAACTATTAGAAGATCTGCTATGTGGCAATACTGCAATATGCTGTATTGCATACATACACCAGTGCTGCCATAACGCTAAAACTCAAATACCAAGTGTCAACTCCAGTACAACTAAGAGTGGAAAAAATAACACTGTCTGTCTTCAGACTGACTTCTAGAGAGTAACTGCTCACACCCAGAGCAGAATAGCATCAATAATATCCAGACCAGAAATCTACCAAAGGATCCAGTTTGTAGTATCAGGATCACTGCCTTTATGTTACTGCTTATGTCTTGTCTTATAGCTAGATTGTTTATTTCCAACACCCTGACCAAACACTGATTACCGAGTTCCAGCTAAGTGATTAGTCCTGACATGCTGCAGAAAAACAACGCGTATTTTGGAGTTTGAATTACTTTCCTCGTTCTTGATTCTGACAGTACTTAGAGAGAAAAGGGTGGGCAAGTCCTGTGGCACCAGTGTGCATGTCTGGATCTGTTGCTGCCTCAGAGATCTTTGTTTAAGCTTTGACTATAGGAAGAGATGCTGGGAAGTGTGCTGCAAGACTCATCGTGAAAGGTGATTTTCACATAATAGAGACATGACTAAAATCAAAAGATTTCTCAGGAGTTTGAGGCAGAGCCAAATAAGTGAGAGGAGAGAGGATAGCAAGTGGAAGTAGGAAGATCTGGGGTTCCTACATTTAGTATTTATATGGCCAAAGAATAAATACAATATGCAGAGTGATGGTGTATGGGATTTCTCTCGATTAGGAAAAGAATGTGACTTTAGACTGGGCTTCAGTGTCCTAAACTCTGCCATTAATCCCAGGGTAAAGGCACCTTTTCACTGTTCGGTTTAGCCAACCTGAAACTGACAGCTGAATGGTATCTTTGGGTATTATTCTGCTTTAGCAGATGGAAATAAGGTCATAATGTAGTTTAGTTTGCAGTCTTCCTATTTAGATGAACCTGTGCTGTGCAATTTAATGATTAAGCTTTAAACAAGAGCAAGAGTTAATTCGAAATATTCTTAAATTGAGGTGACATGAATTATCTCTCCAGCTTCATCTTGTGTTAGTGTCACGTTTTTCATTTGGAGATATGCAAAACAAATAAGAACTATCCTTGGAGGAGATAAATCTTACTTAACACATCAGTCTCCATTTTCATGTTCAATTCTTATCCAGATAAATAAGGTTCTTTCTCTCCAGGAACAGCACACTTTACTGTGCTGGAATCTGTCACTGAAATGTCTCTCTTCTTCTTTATACAGAGCTTCAGGGCAACATCTTAGATCCTGCAGCAGATTCTAGTAAATGTAAAAGTATGCATATTACTCATTTTCATTTTTCATGTAATAGTTGTTTAGTAACAAAAAGGAAGGAGACGGAAGCAGATTATGTTGTGAACACCTCAGCGTTGTCTGGTGAAATATGGTTCGTAAGACCAGAAAAAAAAATAGTGGTTTGGTAGGAAGCTTTGTTTCCCCATTCTATTTTTAACTTTGGCTACTGTAGTGATAGAAATTAATCATCATTCTGGAAACTGTCATTTTAGATAAATATTTGCATATTTTCCTATTAAATGATAGTCTATTGAGAGGAAAAAAAAACAAGCTCATTTTGACTTAGAGGCTCATGAACTATGATTTGAGGGTTATACTCTGAACCTGTGGAAGAAGAAATTAGTTTTGATCTGTAATGTTCCTTCCATTTTTTAACATGTAAATCTTACTACAAGTTAAATCCCTTTGAAATAGCCCTTAATCTAATGTTTTATTTGCTCTTTTAAATTACTTCTTTAAAAGTTTTCCCACACTTCTTAACATTATGACATGAGTGTGGGACAATCTCTATGTTGGTGTATTTTCTAAGATTGTTAAAAGTCTTCTGTGAAGCAAAAAGTTTTTGTTTAAACCCCCTATCCTTATGAATTCCACCTCAGAGTCTACTTGGTTCCCCTTAACTTAGCAGAAATTGCTTGCATGCATCTAAGTGCTGAGGTTAGCATTCAAACCAGAATGTAGAACCTGCATGTGAGTTCCTGCAACGGAGCAACACCAGATTAAATTATTAGTCTCCAATATAACAACCCTACCCCCCCCAACCCCCCAAAAGAGTAAATCATTAACTCGATGTTGCTTAACAATAGTTCTATTACAACATGTCACGTAATTATGCGTTTCTCCTAGACCAAGCTGGAACTTGAACCGAGTCTCTTTACAGTATATAACGATACACGACAAGCGTTATTTCCTCAAGTGAGAGCATCTCTTATCTTGGAGCACTGTGATATGATCTTGTTGCAGAGATGGCCTAGGCTGTTACTAAGCATTGCCTTTCATTACATACACTCTTAAACCTTTTACACAGATTTAGCAATCTCACTGTTTTGACCAAAGGTATGTATTTAAGACTGCTTCTAGCTTTTTCTTGCACTAATAAAACTACTCCTGAGATACAGATGATTGTTGAAGAGCTAGTTGTTGTAATTTTCTTTTGTTCTCAGTACTTTCCTGTATTCCCAGAAGGATAAATACATTTTTTTACTTTATGCCCTGATAATGATTTAGAGAAAAATTTAGCACAGAGAACCCTAGACTGTGGGTCTGTAAGCCTCTCCTTTGTCAATAGGACCTTTAATTAGCTAAATCAAGGCTGATCCTTTCTGGTAAACTTGAATAATCAGAATGAGGCAGTTAGAGCTATGTTCGGGCCAAAGAGTGACCTGATTTGCACAGCTGCTGAGCATCTGCAGCTGTTAGGTGCTTATCTTCTATGAGTCAAGCTTAAACATTCAAGCTTTCTGCTGTAACTTGTCAGTAAATTAGTGTCTAGTATCATCCCAAATAGGTGTTTCCAAAACACTGCACAGTTCTAACTGCACTTTTCTGTGAGTGGAATGGGATTTGTATATACAGACTTTCTTGCCTGATGTGCAGGAGGTACGCTTTCTGCTCTTAAAGTGGGCATACCACCTGTAGCAGCATGGAGCATTCCTGTATTTATTCTCCACTGTTTGGTTTCTGGAGTACTTACTTTGATTTCTTTGATTTCCAACTGGAGACTTGCATTAGGAACATAATTAGGTTAATATGCTCCACATAACAGTAACCAAAAAGGGTTGATGAGAAGCCAAAATGTTCCTTCCAGCAAGGACAAAGAAATTGATTAAAACAGCTTGCTTTAAGAGTAGTACTGCCTCTCCCAAAGGAGCAGGAGGTAGAAAATTGTCTTAAAGAGTACTAGTGGGATTATATATGATAAAATCGTGATCCTGGATGAAGAAGAACTCAAACAAATTATAGGCTGATGCACAGTCTGAACCATGAGTACCTCAGCCCCACCATCAGTAAGCTTGTGCGGGTGTTTTTACTCAGGAATAAATTGAACGTGGCCTTCAGACTTCTGGGATTATGTTAGATAAATACTTGATGTCTAACTGCAATGTAGGAGGGAGTGAAGGAAAGCTGAAAAGGAAAGGGAAAATACTTTAGATGTATTTTTCAAGTTAAGCTAAGAGAAGAGAGGTAGATAGCCTAACTGTTCTCTGGCCACTTACAGGAAATTATTTTATTTGTGGGAAGCTGCTATGGGAAGAATTCGCAGTGAAATTCTCTTTCCCTCAGAGCTCAAAGTTTCAGTGAGTCATTTTTCTTCCCCAGGAAAAGAAGCCCTTACGTCTGTTCCTGAGAAAATATCACAGCTGTTGTGAAGATGCCATGGTTCAGAAAACCTAAGTCTAAGTTTCTGAAGGGGCAAATTGAGGTATTATCCAAGGAACGGGTGAATTTGTTGAATCTTGCATCCCTTGTTTTGAGGTGCAGGTCACCTTTCTAATAACGATGGAAACAATGCTGATAACATGGCAAATACCGTATTTCCAAATGTGCCCAGTACTAAGTGATATCAGAAAGGTGACCTCTGATGCTGTCTGTAGTACTGGCACTGTGCCTGCTGCACCTCTGCTGCCAGCCTGTTTCTCTATGGCTGCAGAGCATCCCTCCTCCCACAGTGGATGGCAATTTGTGTCCCTCCTGCCTGGCAGCTCTTCTGCTTTGCGGAGTTGCCTGATGCTGTGGCTCATTGGCCCTAGCAGAGTAAAGAGGTTGCTGGGGTTACAAAGGTACGTTATTGGAAGAGAGGGGTGTTGCAGTGCTGCCAGTGCACCACCTGTGCCAGCACACTGGGTGAGATCCAGTTTCCCAGAAAAATCCGGTTGGCAGGTGGTAAGGGATTAGCGAAAATTATGTTATTACTAAAGATCTGCTGACCTATGATCTAAAATGCGGTAACAATATCGTGCTACTTTTCTTAATAATTACTTAGGGGTAGGAAGCTGACAGCTGGGTGTTGATCTGGGAGCTAGGTCTCTTCTAGAGTTGAAGGTCTTACTCCAAGAAGCTGTGAGGCACTTGATGGAGGGTTTTTGTTAATTGAAAGCCGAGCAGAAAGGATTTGCAGCAGTGCCTTTGCTATGAAATGTAGCAGACGTAAGTCTTTTTGCTTGAAACTCTTTGGCTGGCAACCTTCTTGAATTCCTTTCCCTCCAGGAATGTTTTCTTGCACTTTAGATAAGAAGGAGGAAATCAATTGGATAGGTGGTTCTGCACCTAGGCCACTTGTACCATTCTGGTCAACATGTTAAAGAGATTTGACTGTCATGTATGACTCACTCTCTCTCATTTTCCTAGCCCTAATGGTGTGACAAAATGTGTGCAGTCTAGTGCTCTAGTTGGATTTTACTTTTAAACGTACTTGCTGCTCTGTTAATTGAGAAGGTAGGTGAAAGAAATGCATCTGACACATGAATCAGGAGTCATTCTTGCCTTCTTTTTGAAGAGGAAGTTATTGTCTTAGATAACCTGTGAGAAAGCTCTGCTTCCCACAGTCTTTGCCAGTTGCTGTAGTAGTGATGTTGACCAGTTTTCCTTTCCTTTTTCTAGTTTTTTTGTTGTGTTTTTAGGTCATTGAGCAGCTTGCAGATGAAGATGTGGCTTGAAACTCTCACAGGAAGTCCACATAAAAAGCAGAAGATGAATTTGATGTGCAAATGAATTTGATCATAATCCTGTATTAATGAGAAGATAAGCTGTAGTGCTATTTATTATTTGTAATGTCCTTAGGTCTGATGGTTTTATGTTGCAATATTTTTGTCACATCACCTAGAAAGAGGAGAGGGGGACTAACTTTATTAGAATGAAGAGAATTGAGGATGGTGTTCTAGAGAACAGCCAAAATATCAAAAGAGATTATGAGTCTTTGGGAATAGGTTCCTTGTGATTTCTAATTGAACATTACATTTCTAACAAAGTAGAAGGAAAAATGATAAAGCAAAAGGAAGTGGCACTGGAGCAATGGAAGTGAAGTGCAATGATTTTGTTGCTACTTTCCTGTTGCTGGTTTCAAAAGTGAAGAAAGGTTTTTACTGACTGTTATTACAACCATAAATTAGTTTATTTGGACTTAAAAGTCGACAACTTTTATTATGTCTTGTGAAGGATGTGACTTACCCTTTTAAAAATAAGTTCACCAAAGATTATTGAATCTGTGGAATTAATGGTCTTGCTACATTTCTTTTCTTCTTCAGGGGAAAGGATCTTTGGAAGAGAAACAGCTGCTTCTGCTATATCTTAATAACTATTCTTGCTTAGATGCAAACAAAAAATGGATATACTTGTTTGTATAGTTAGAGAAATTTGGCACCATGTTATACGTGGACTGTTCTGGCCATTATCTATTCTTCATTCCAGAAAAAAACCAAAAATGGCTATAAATGCAAGACTGGTATTGTTATCAAAACTGTAGTGTTTTGCTACCTTTTTGTTAAGGTGGTTCTTTTCAAAGATTGGTTTTTATACATATAGATACACACACATTATCTATGTAGCATAACATCTGTGTGTGTATCATGTCTATACACATATATGTGCACACATATATAGAGAGAGCATAACATGTAACAGGAGGAGGAAAGAGTTTGCAGTTTTATGCAAAAACACTTTTTTTTTAAGGTGATTCTTGGGAGCAAAAATTATGATTAGTCTCTCTGATATATTTCCATTGTTCTTCATATAAACTGTATGTGCTTTTGTGATTATATCAAAACCTTCACTAATCTGTGATGGTACCAAATTTAGAAATATTTTGTAAAATTTTCTATTTAATACAGTAGAATATATGTAATGACGTAAATGGTCTGTAGGCAAAATTTTGCAGGTATGTAACATGAAGTGTTGGGATGGTTAACTTTTGATCTACTGGAGATGTACGTGACAAAAATTGAAAATGAACTACGTTATAAAGCTGGGGACACTTCTCTAAAATAGTGGCCTGCTACTTAACATTAGATGACTGGAGTGCTCTAAAAGACCGTCTCTTCTGGAGGAAGAGGAGGGTTTTTGCACAGAGTCTTAACAGCATTTTTGACTAACAGTTTTCTAGTGCACTTGTAAAGGTGAGACCTCTTTTCTTGAAGGTAGATGTGGCACAGAAGTTTTACAATACATCTACACTTTGAGATAGTTAATAAATGCAGTTTGTTAGCGTTAAATGTATCAGTCTGCCCAGTTTCAAATGCTGTATAAAATTTCACAAATATCTTCATATTTTAAAAAGTGTTCAGAAACAGCACTTTTTTCCTTAAAGCTCAGCGTCTGTAGACTATCTTTTATTCTGTGGTGCCAGTAACACGTACAGCTGAATCAATGTATCTGTGATATGTATGATCTATCATTTGGCTTGGATTTGGGCAAACTGCTACTGTATTTACTACACAAAGATGTCAAGTTTGATTAGTTAGTTTCAAATAAGACTAATTCCATTAACCTCAATTCCTGAATTTCTTTTGTGCAAGTGAGATCCAGCTTGAGCCCTTCATTGTGTACAGCAAGTGACTCATACCTATAATGTCTTAAGAATATCTAGGATGTGTATAGAAGCAAGATTCTGTATAAATATTGTAAAAGCTTCTGCTGGAAATATTATGCCCATACATAAGTTTAAGTTTGAATTGTATGGAGTAGCAGAGCTTAGAAATGAAAGAATGCTGCACAGACTCCCTGAAGGTTTCAAAAGGTCTTAAGGAAGAGAGCCCTTTTACCATAACCAGTTTGTCCCCATAAGGGGATTAGCTACACTCTTTGGAAAGAGCTTTTCAAAGAAGCTTGTTAGGAAGAAAGGTGCACAAAGGCAGTGTGTTCTTTGCAGCTCATCTTCATAAGAAGCTTAGTAAGGTTGCTGCATTTTATACCATACACCATTTATTTGAGAGACATAAAAACAAAAAAAGTAAGTTTTGGAGGTGAAAAGTTAGCAATGCCATAAGTCAGCCAAACCAGCCCATAGACCAGCCTTGATGCAACTGTGAGAATGGAAAGAATAGACAATGCTATTAGATGCTTAAGAAGGGATTTGGAAATTTTTGCCTCCTTCCTTTAGTTTGAAGATGTTTCACAGTATCATGTTAACCTAACTGCACTGTAGAGTGTATGTAGAAATCCCAGGCTTCTACTAGGGTTGAGATGTGGCTGGAGTAAGTCCCTACCTCTTGTTTTACCAGAGGAAAGTTGGTGGGAAGGAAATGGGAATAACTTTTAAAGTGAGTGCTCCTGTTTACAGATGCTCCTGAGCACTTGATGGGACAACAGGAATGACTGTATAGAGTCAGATCTTCGTAGTGCCTACGGAAGAGTGTAAGAAAATGGTAAACGTAGAATATTCTGCCAACCTTTGAGAATTTGCAGCTCAGGGGCTTACTGGTTTTATTCGAAATGCTGGAGATCTTGGAGTCTGAGATGGAATTCTATATTCTTAGTTTTTTTGGTCTTGCATACTGTGCTCTAGGCTAGATGCGTTGTGTGGGTTTTTTTGTGTGTTTGTTTTCCCCTCCCTCTGAAGTATTAATGATCACCACTCTAAGAGTGTTGAATTACATGTGCAGTACCACTAAATCTGTTCCCCTTATCCTTGGCTTTCTGATGTCTTTCCAAATGTTAATGAGTTAACCCTTATATAAGCTTCTGTAAGAGTATACTTCTTGATTTTTAAGAAAGAGGTCAGAAAAGGAAGAGTTGATCTGAAGGGAAGAGTTAAATGACATCAAGATCAGATGGAAATAGAGAATCTAGAACTTGTATTTTAGCTCCTAGCCTTTGGCTTATCTTACTGTCATATGTTTATATGTTACTTTATAATTTGGATTTTGTAGTACCTGGTAATAAAGCTGTCTGCAAAGTCTGGCACTATGCCAATAATATATTTGATCAGAAAAACTGTGTCCTGTGTTGTAAAATAATGTTCTGCGTATCTTATGAAGTATTGTGTATGAATGTCTTTTGTACTTGAAAATACACCTGCAAGAACTCACTCGTGCATCTGCAACTTCAGGGGAGTAGGTAAATGTTATGGTAATCCTTGCTCTTGCAGTTCATTTAAACAAGATTTAAGGGGTATAAAAAATTTGTTAGTCATTTTCTGTTTCTGAAACAAGTGATTTTGATAAAAGATATCCCCATGACAATTTAAAATGACGTTGTCCAAACTGTTGCACAAAAGAAGGCTGCTGCATGTGATTATACCTTTATAGGGCTATTTTAAGTGATATAAAAGGACTCCTCTCCGTCATATCGTGCAAGTGAAAATTACCTGTTTACTGCTGTTTTCCTGGGGCAGTCTTGCCCTGTACATTTGTTTCAGTTTAAAATAAATCTTATCACCAAAATCCCAGCTACATGTGAGCTGATGGGTACAATTGAATTCTGCTTTTGCAGAAATCAAAAATGAGCTTAGAAAGATTCTTCTTTTCAATGAGTTTCTTTTTAAGTATATACCTAAGTGATGAAATATATTATAATCTCACATCTGCGTTATTTCAGTCCTTTGATTTAGCTGTTTGAGTATTTGGAGGTGGGAGTGGTAAAATTCTTAAGGCTTATGACATCCTTTATAGAAACTCATATCGTGATATAAAAGGGAACGATAATTGCAATCGGAATAAAGAAACTTTGTGTTTCTGGTACAACTATTTGCTTGTGTGAGGCTTTGGGCAGAGTACTCACCTTCACACTTTAATTAGCTTTTGGCAAATATTTTCTTCCTGCTCTCTTGTCTGTCTAGGCTTCAAAGCTCTTGGAAGTGGGGACTGTCCATTAACAGCATAGGCTGGTTGGGGTTTCTAATTCTATAAGCTAATAACCATAAAAGTGTAACTTATTTTTAGATTCTAGTTCCTAGTCAGAGTTTCCAAGTATGAAAAGAGCAATCTCTGAGATGCTTCACTGCATCATTGCTTTAAAAACCGTGTTGTACAGCAGTAAAATGGAGAGGAAGAGTCTTTGCAGTTATGCTTTTGTCTTTAAATCGTATCACGTAGTGTCTTTGCAAGCAAAACAAAAATAGAAAATGTTTGTCTCATCTTGTTTTCCCAGGGTCTAACAGAAGTTGGGCTTCCTCTTTCAGTGCTGGTTGCAGCCATCGGCCTGCAGAGGTACATTAAATATAATCTTACTGCACACCACCAGAAGAGGGACTCAAATGCATGAAGGGTTGGTGTGTGACGTGACCAAATGCTTCCAGTAAAGGGAAGCTTGCTGAATCTGTTCAGCATTTGATTAGTAACTTGTTACTGGGGCCAAAGAGTTCATAAATCTGCTCATTTCGCTTTTTTTGCTGCTGGACATTCAAAAAGACTATTTCTTGATAAGCTTTACTTGGATGTGTGGGTCTTGGTTTTTTTGCTTTTTATCCTATTCCAGGGATCTCTTAAAATTGCTTACATTCAGTAATTGTTCTGTTAACTTACATAAATATGAATACATATACATATGAAATATTCTCTAACTGTCAACAGTAGTCCTAGACCTAAGTTTTGTTTAAAGCTCACAAAAGCACAGTATACAGTGAACTGGTGGATGTTGTCTGTCTGTCTTCCCAAAATGCTTTAGCATCAAAATTGGTAGAAAATGGTGAACATGAGTGTAGGTCCCTAAGGCGGGTCCCAGCCCCCCACCTCCCCTCAGGACTCTTGATATTCTTTAGATTGATTTAAATAACATTCTAAGAAAAGAGGAAAAAACATTTTGCAGCATCATACTTCTCTCTCTATAGTGAGGTGACTTCTGGTTATATGTATGGGTCAGATATGCTCTGTAATCAGCAGCAGATATTTACTCTCCCTTGTAAACCAATAAACTTAAAAAGGTCTGTGCTTAGGTGTTCTACTTACTGAAGCTCCATGGTCACCAGCTTAAATACTGAAAGATGTTTTGACATGTAAGCAAAACTTGTTTTGTAGTGCAAGATTAGTTCCTAAATCACTGATTATAGAGTACATTGGTGATAGAATTTTATGCAGTTCATCACAAACTAGTCTAGCAATAAAGTTGTTTCAACGGTGTTATCTTAGAGAGGAAGACTTCTGCCAAGGAAATAAGTAGTTGTGGAAACTCCTACTTTCAGTGTTTATGTATGCTTGTGGAAACTCCCTTTGCAGCTGTCTGCAGTACAACTGTGCACAGGAATAGGACTTTGGCAATCACACGTGTACTTCTGCTCAGTTACGTGATTTTTAACTATGTTCTTGTTTAAATTTTGCTACAAACACTTGTGAGAGATATCACTTAATCGTAATCATGGAAGTACTTACTTTGCAGTCTACAAGAACCTTACATACGGGAAATTGTTAAAAGGAACAAAGAACCTGTCCACCTGGTTTGAATGCCAAATGAGAGTGGAAGTCTTATCTTGATAACATGTCTTCAAGTTTATTTTAAGAAATATGATAGGCACGCAGCAAAAATGTTCAAGAACTTGCCTTCTGTTTTAAGTGTTTCAAAAACTTGTTTTCAGCAGGTTTGAAATCTCGTAATTAAATTAAGCCTTCTCTAAGTAATGAGGTACTCTGGGTGGAATTGTATGCACCAAAGTGTGTGTTTTGTGGTCTTATGGACTCCTGGGTCTTGTAATGGAGGGGACAAAAAAATGTACTACTAACCTTGCCCCCAAATGTGAGGTGGATAGAGTCATTGTATGATTCTTTTTGCTCTAAAGCCCTTGCTAAATGTCTCTCAAACTTGCTTATTTTGAGAAACAGAATGGAAAAAAGGCACCATTTGGAGGACTTGTCTATGTGACACAGTTTTGCCTGTTCTGTTGGTACAGTCTGACTGGGATAGACTCATTTAGGTAACTAGGTGGTTGCTCTTATATAGATTTGAGGGGATTTTTGATTTGGTGTAAATCCCTTAAAATTAAATAGAAAAAGCTACTCATAATAAAATTGCCAGAAGAGAATTATGCTAGGATAACTTTACTGATTTTAATTCAATCCTTACTTATGTCAGTATGACATGTTAGGTTATTTTTCAGGGCTGGTTGTTACAAGAGAATCTATTAAATGGTAATGTTGTATCTGTTGGCAGACAGTTCTTCTTTTCTGGCTGCAGTTTTTTACAGGCTGTGCATGTACAGCAAGTACTTTGTGGTGGTACTTTGGTCTAGAGGCAGCTGAGCAATACATGACACAAAATATATTCCAAAATCAGTGTCAATACGTCATCTTCTAATACCTGTGCCAAGTTGTTTGGTGAAACAACCGAAAGAAAATTACAGATTTGTTTTAAATAGATACACTCTTTCTCTGAAGTATGGCATCTTTTTGGCAGATTAGTGCTGGCTGCCTCTTCTGAAGTTCCAAGTCAACAATATGCCTATAGATGTTCCTAAGCTTAGGAGCAGCTGGGTATAAATAGAGACTCTGAAGTTTTCGACCTGAAGCATTTCTGGGTTTTAAACTGGGTATATGTTATCAAAGCTTCAGCTGCTAGGCTTTGTAGGTTTTTTAAGTTCTTCCTTAGTAAGCATAGTGAGGGAATGACAGCTGAAGCTTAAAGAATTTGAGACTCATTTGGCACTGAGAAGATTTCTGGTAGTTCTGGCCTCATTTCACTCCTTCATCATCACGTTTTTTTACGACTATTATGCAGGTCAGCGATCAGAAGTATTTCTGATGTATGGTTATTCCTGTTTTCACAGGACTCCTTACCTAGCACATAAAAGATTCATGTGAGTAATTTCTACTTTTTCTTTCAGGATCTGCAGTTGCAGAGGGTACTGTTGGCAGATATATCATTTCTCTATATACTGGATGTGTTTTCCACTGGTCTAGAAGCTTGGTATGAAATAAATTTGTTAGAATTAGTAAAACAATAAGACTCAATCTATTTCTGATTAAAGTTCATCAAAGCCAGTAGAACTTTAACAAAATTTTGCCTTGTTTTGTGTCTTTACATATTTCTATAAAAGACTACGGTATAGTATGTATGATCTCTAGTGTTACTCTGAGTGGAATGTGGCTACCGAGCTGACTGCTTGCTGTGGCTGAAGAAAAGTGGGTTTTATGTTACTTTAATTTTTTGTTGCTTTAATTTTTCTGCCTCACTGTTGCTGGGCTTCTCATTCTGCTTTTACTCACAGTCCATTCTTGCAGTTTCCTGTACATTGGTCAGTAAGAGGAAGCTCTCGGTGCTGTAGACAGCTCAGCCCTGCAACCACACTAGTGAATTTATGCTGGCAGGGATAGCATAGTGTTAGATGTATGTTTTGTTGCTCTTGCTTTCCATAAGCTTGAGGTAAGTAGGATTGTTTTTGATGGGGAGCAAGATGAGTTTGTGATGGTGGCAGAGATGACTGTCAGCCTTCCTCAGGCAGTGGTCCTGCTGGAATGAAATTGAAGTGTCAGTTGGTTTTTGATGTTTTGACTCTACCTATTAAAACTATCTGAGTTAAAATCTCATAATGTTAAAGAAATGAAGTTTCTCCTTTTTGGTAAAATTTTCCCTGGGCTAGATTTTGCAGGGACAAATGCATGTTAACAGTGTGAAAACCACATGCCTGGCTTTTTTGCAAAAATAAATTTCACATTATGAAGGGGGATATATTTAATTCTCTTTCACTTCTGTGACAGACAAGTTAATCAAGTCTATAAAGATTTCATGTGTCTTCTACCTCTTTATCTGTGGTTCTGAAACATAACCATTCTGACTAATGGCCAGTCCAGAAGGTTAAGCTGGATTTTTATTCTTCCAAATCTGTGAACCCTATAAGCTTTTTTTTTCCTCACCAGCTTGTATTGTGTGAAATATCTTTTGTTCTGACTCTACATTCTTCCTCTATGATCATCTTGGCAGGATTGGAAATCACCAGAAACATCAAAAGGGGATCTTGGAACTTGAAACGAAAAATCCTGTGTTTCTGAGTGCCTAAGAGAAGAAAGGGAGAGGAGAGCAGCGGAAAAATTAGAGTGGAAAAGCAGTACTTCGGGAATGGGTGTTGGATAAAGTGAAACTGTGGAGTTCAAACAGTACCAAATTACAGCTGCACAGTTTGGTGAGGATAACTAACATGTAGGTGCGTTACATCAGAAAATGGAAGGAGGAACAATTCATTTTCTCCAGAGCTGCATGCACTCAAATGCTGTCATTTTGATGTTAGCTTTTCACTGAGGTAGAGATAAAGGTGGCAAAGATGGTAATGCAAGCTTTGAAGAGCATGCTTATATAGCAAAGAACTACAGTATCGGAGGACAGCAGAGAAGCAGGGGAGAAAAGATTGCTTTAAACCATTGTGCAGTAATGCTTGAAGTTGAAATTGATAACTAATATTGTAGCAGTTAACTGAATTTAATTCACAAACCGCTGAGCTGTAGCCCTGTCTACAACTTTTCTGTGTAAGAAATCTGTTAATTAACCACTGAGACAACTGGGTATTGATTCTTTTGATTCTTTTTAAATATCTTTCGGGATTTTGTCTTGATATGCTGCT
Organism: Dromaius novaehollandiae; assembly: GCF_036370855.1. Classification (NCBI taxonomy): domain Eukaryota; kingdom Metazoa; phylum Chordata; class Aves; order Casuariiformes; family Dromaiidae; genus Dromaius; species Dromaius novaehollandiae. The sequence goes on along the minus strand of NC_088101.1, from coordinate 78,039,013 downwards.
CTTTTTAGCTAGCAACAGCTGTGTGATGCTTAGTTTCCTTGTCCTTATATTCCCTAGTTATGGAAGGAGTGACAGTGGGTACGCAAAGGTGAAGATGGTGGAGAATTGCTTTTCTATGCTATATATATATGGCATATATATATATGGTAGTATGTGAAATGTTGTTTTCTTCTCTGCTTTGACTGTTGAGTAGTTTACAAAAAGAAAAGAAGTCATACGGAGACTTCTTCTTTCCCATTTTGGAATATGGATTCATGCCCATTTTTCCAAAATACATGAAGTAAGCTTTATTGAGCGTATCCATCTATATAGGTTTTGGCCATCATTCTGAAATATCCTAGTCTTTTCCCTTATCTGAACTTCTTAGCCCACAGTGTTGGTTAATTCCAGGCAGTCAATGAAATACTCGAATCTTTTCATTTTCACAACTCCAGATGAATACTATTCTAAGTGTAAAACTTTGGCATTTGTTCATCATCCGTGGCACTTGCCTGTAGAATTGTTGCCCTTAACTTGTGATCTCCTTGGGTTAGAATTTTATTGTCTTTTGTGATTTGTATAGTGTCGAATATACAGACAGTACTTGCTATAGTGTGTGTATATCCTGCATAATCTTTCAAAGTTCTTAATATTTTGGGTTGAAGAGAGAAAGAAAAGCTTTAGCTATAGTGAAGAGAAGAGATGAAATGCTTACCGTATTTCTGTGCTGCAGTGCAGGCACTGAAGCAAGCACTTGCTGCTCTTCAGAAGCACCAGGCAATGTTTCTGAACCATGCCTCTGCTGGTGTGAGAGCCTGAGTACACTGTTAGAAAAAGGACTACTATTTTTTTTTTCTTCCCATGGGAAAGTGACTGATCGAAAGGTGAATAGGAAGCAAGTTGAGCACTGGAAAATCCCCTCTGCAGTTTGGCTCACTGACAGAAGCTGAGATCTGCACAGTTTGATTTACAGCCTCTCTGGGACATTGGGAAATCTGACAAAGACAGTGCTGCCCACTAGCACTGGGGGAAACAGGAAGTAGCAAAGGAAACAAGTCATTGCCTAGGCGTCCCCTTTGGCCACACCGCAGTGCAGATGCACAAGCAGTTGGGGTAGGGTTTCTTTTCCTTTTTTGTGTTGAATGTACAGCAGCCATCGCAGTTGCATTGAACCTTATTTAACGCGGAAGTGGGAGCAGTGCGGAGATGTCTCTCTCGTGTCTGAGAGGGGTCAGAAGTTATTAATGGCTTTGTTATCACAAAGGAAACGATCATTTGGTGAAACTGTCAGCAGGAAAACAATGTGTCGTTCAAGCATGGTCACCAGGTTAGTGCATATCTGTCTGTGGCTTGTATTTCTGTGTTCTTTCCTCTTTTAGGTAGAGAGCAGACTAAAGCTAAGAGTAGAGTATTGTATCTGTGAAGAATACTCTTTACCCTTGAATTTTCTGCATGAATTATTATAGAGGGGAGAGATGAGAAGAGCATTGGTTGGAATTGTTTACCTGAAAAGAAAAGCAAGTTGAAGCAAGTTAAATGTATATCTTGGTTAGGCTTAGTTCTCTGTCCCATTTGTCCTGTAAGATTTACTTGACTTGCCAGTGTTTGTGCTATGCTATTAATCCTTCTGAGAGATCATTGTGAAAGGGGCTGTTAGAAGTATTAAGAAATGGAATGTGTAACCCCAAAAAGTGGGAGAAATGTGGAACAGCATTTCAGAAATACTGAAAAATACTTAATAAATGGAGAACAGACCTGAAATTTCCACAGGATTAGAAAACAGTTTTGAGAACAGATGGTAAATATGTAGATTGTTGAATCAGAGAACAGTTTTTGTTCAGACTTGCTGAGAGCACACTGGGGAAACTTTTGTTTTATAGTTCTACTATACACATAATGCTACATCGTTTTTGGATAAGTTGTTTGTGGAGACAAACTTAAGTCTCCCTCTGCACTATATATGGAATGCATTCATTTTCATACATTATGTGTACATTCAGAAGCAAACATTTTGCTTTGCTAGGTTTTACTTTCAAAATAGAATTCAGAGAGATTACAGAGTTTAGGAAGTCCTCGGACATAATTTACATTAGGATACTTGTGATGAATTCAGATCAGCTTTAATTTTTGTAATGCAGTTTTGGAGTCTGTTTTTTATTTGTTTTCAGCATGACCAGACTGGGCTCCAGGATAGACTGTAAATATTATTATGACAAGTGAGGACTTTTAACACAACTTTTGGCAGCTGTAGCTTCAGAGATGAGAGTAATGTGTTTTTACACCTATATCCTGCAAGATGTGGAGCTGATCACAGGTGCCATATGTTCTGCTTGAGTTCAGCAAGAACTGAGGACTCATGGCTCTTTCAGCATGCAATCCTTAGCTGAATCAGCCTGTATTTGCTTTAATTTGTTTCAGTGCCAATAGCTCTTAAGGCCAAGAGGGGAGGGGTAAGTGTTTTTTCATAATGTATTCCAGATTTTGTGTGGCAGAACTCTTATTTTTATTTTTAGTTTTACTTTTTTAGGGTTTTTTAGCTTGTGAAGTTATGCCTCATACTCAAATCCAATGCATGTGTTGACTGAGGGGTTGGGTTAAAAATTACTACATAGATGTATATATCTGCCCACTGTACAGTAACAGAAGCCTGCACCACGTTTGTGGTTTGGGTTTAATGAGTGCTGTTACGATTCAGAAAAAACTTCTAAATCAGCATGGCATTATCAAGGGTACACCATGAAGTGCGTAAGTTCACCTTTCTTCATGCTGTTGTGAGTTTCATGATACAGATGCTCTATTTTTACCTAAAATGAAGAGCAGTTTATTTTGATAGTGGTTAAGAAAGGTATATTCAAATGATAGACAGACTTGAACTGACTTGATGTACTAACTGTGCATTGCCAAGTGTTTTGGTTTTCAGTCTGACAGATCCATTTGCATGTATGAAGTAGGTACAATAGTACTTGCATAAGTGCTGTAGCATGCTGGAGAGCAGCATAACTTGCGCTCTTCTGTCTGTCAAAAAACTGTTGAATGATGAAGCAAATCCTATAAAGTGCTGTTCCACTGTTTCGCCTACTATACTCAAAAGCCTACGATCTCCTTCAAACGGTCACAGGGATCATATGAGAAACAGGGTAATAAAAGGCCTTTGACCGCTGTATTTCTCCTCTGGCTCAGAGGTCCAGCACAGCGCCGTTTCAGTGGGGAAGGAGGTTTGGTTTAGTAGTCACTTTTAATGGTTTTGGGACTTGATGAAAATTTAGTCTAAAAATATGCATCTATTTCCTTGGTAACAAGAGTGGGAAGGAGCATGTGTGCTAGAAACTAGCACAAAACAAAGCACAAGTGTTGTTGCATTGTAGTTTGTAACAGGACAGGCATCAGCAAGTGAGCATGGCTTGTCCCTGATTGCACTTGGTGGACCCTTTCTATTAACTTCATTGTTAACACAGTGTAAATGCAATTAACTCAATGTAGTGCAAGACTGTAACTACATAAAAATCACAACTTGGAAATATCTTTCCATTCTTAATGATCATAGAGCTAACAGGCTCTGCAGTGACTTTAGTCACTTGCTATTGAGTATACTGATAGTAACCATCTGTTCTTCATGTAATGGATTTCAAAAACAAGGAAAGGAATATCAGGAGTGGAAGGAAGTACTTCAGGGAGCTAAATGCAGCCATAGCATGGATTCTAAGTCTGGAAAAATCAATAAGAGCACCTACTTCCCGCCCCCCCCCCAACCCCTGCAATAACAATCCTGCAGTTAGATTGTTTTGATAGCTTTGTCGCTGTAACGTGATGCAAAATAGCATCTAGTGTTCTTCCAGGGTTGTTTTGCACTGTCAAGAAGAGTGAAAATCTGTTTGGGACCAGATTAAAAGTGCTTAGATGGATTTTAAAAGCCTAATTCAAACATTTTCATCCAGAATGCTGAAGTCCTTCCCAGTGTGTCTTCAATTTTGACCTGAAAGTGCTTGAGGAGTCTGCAGATATTGGGAGTGGTATAAGCCACAGCGAGATCCAGAAAGTAGGCACAGCAGCCTGTAAATCCATCAAAAAGCCTTGTGTATTAGGTGTTTTTTTTAAGCTTATGTAATACATACTTGACTGAGTTCAGCCACACATCCGTTTATTCAGTTGGCTAGGTTGGGGAGTTTCTGAGATTCGGTTTCTGTTATTACGACTATTTTGTAGTAGGAAGTTGAAAGTAAGAAATGATCATGAATAGAGGAATAGGAACCTGATACTCTGCCATTCTTCCTCCTTAGTTAAATCATAGTCATCACACTGTAGAGCTGGATTCCTTACCTGCTTGCTCCTCTGCTTCTACACCCGCCACCCCCAGGATGTTCTGACTTTTCTGGGAGAAGAAGAAGGTGCCCCATCCAGGAGCATTTTAGTGAATAGTCTAACTACTCTATTCCCACATAGAAGGCCACCCTGACTTAATCAAATACTTGTTTTCAGTATTTACCTAGGGAGGTTTCATTGGATTATCAGGGATACCCCTGTTGCCCAGTGTTTGTCATTGGCTTGGTAGAAATTTCAGCTTGTTGGTTATTTTGGATAACTGCTCTGAGACATTTAACTCTCCCTTTTCTGATATGTATTTGACTAAAGTACATAACACTGGGATTATAGTTTCGTTCTAAGGACCCGGTGCTTAAGTCCTCTTGGTCTGTTCTTTGTTGAATAAGCAGACAGGATTTGAAGACCCATACTGAGCTTGAAGCTGTTTGGTGGCATTGAGACTAATGCTAGAGTTAGAGCAATATAACTGAGATCAGAGTGTTTTTGGCTGAATAAAAAGGTTCCACTTTTACTCTTTTTTTTTTTCCATGAATGTAACTAGAAATGGACTGAAATCACTTAATCAAATTAATTTCAAATGTTTGAATGTTGATGTGTCTGTTCTTAAAAGAAAAAAACTTCATCCAGTACTTTCTTTTGCATTCATAATTTCAAGGAAATCACTCTTAACAGTACTGCAGTGTGGTTTGGTGTCAGCAACCAGCTGACGAACACTCTATTTCCCTCGCTTTGACTTCTGCAAGATTCTAAACCATCATTTCTTTATCAGAAACTACTTAAATGGTTTTATTTGCAGATGAACTTTATTAGGCTGCCTCTTTCTGGCAGAGGTCTCTAACCCTAAGCCTGAGGATAGTAGACCACTGCATGTGGAGGTCAAACTTTCTATTCAGTTCATACGTTTTTTTCTTTTCTGTATTATACAGTAGGACTATACAGTTCTAAATACTTCAGTTGCCAGTTGAAGAAAGAAGGGTCTCTTAGAGATATATCAGACAGATAAAATTCATGTGTAAGATAATAGCAGAAAGAGCGGTAATTACAAAGATGCTTAGTGCAGCATGCTATTAATAATTTATATATAAATTAAGTCACAACCTGCAGCAGTCTGAGATTAATTTGAATTGCACTGCATGCTGTGTCACATATGACATCCAATATAGGGTTATATACTACATGCTTTCATTTAGAGTAGAACATGTAAATATAAGCACTAAGTATTGGTGGATATTCCAGTTGCTTAAATCCAAGTATTGATTCCCTTATACAGAAAATTAAGTTTTGTGTACTTGTCTGACATACAGCTTTGGAGAAGAAACTGATTTTCTTTCTCATCAGTTGTCTGATAAGCCTCACAGTGTTAAGATCTGGGCCATGTTTTTAATTTATTTAAGTTGCATTTACTAAGCATTCTCCCGTTGTTTCGACATCTGTCAATCACTCTTATGAACTGTATAAAAATAAATTGGGACTTTCTGCACCATGGTTTTTTATACATTGCAAACTTCCTGGAATCTATGAACACCCGTCTGTGCTACATACTTGATTGCTGAACCGTGTTAGTTGTTTGGAAAACATGTTCAAGGAAACAAACTGTGTTTCTCCATACTCATTTCTTAAAGCAAAATATAAGTTTTAAACAGCTTTTTAATTACTCTAAATTGCAGAACGATGGCCTCAGAGGAGCAGGTCTGGCCAGTCCCAATGAAGGCAATTGGAGCACAAAATCTTTTGACAATGCCTGGAGGAGTGACCAAATCAGGGTATCTTCATAAAAAAGGAGGCACTCAGCTGCAGATCTTGAAGTGTAAGTTGAATAAGGTATTAACTAAATTAAATGTCATTGTTTTAAATGCTTGCCTTTGGGGCCATAAACATATTTCGTGTTAGCAAGCTCTTTAATAAAGCCCTTCTTTCACTTACTTTGTCTGTATTGGACTGAAATTTTACTGGAATATACATATAAAATACCGATGCTGACAGATTTGTTTTAATTGTTCTGGAACTAAATCTTCAATGAAAGTGTTGTGGTTCATTTTCTTGTGTTCAGTTAAATCTCTTGTCAAGACCATTTTCTTGTGTTCAGTTAAATCTCTTGTCAAGACCTTCAAAAGTAAGATTTTCAGGAGTAGAGATGTATCAATTTCAAATATGTTTTCTGAAAGAAATTAGTACTCAGCTTTCTCTCCAGCTGGAATGCATCTGTTGTACTGAAAAAATATCCCCATCTCCTGCTCTCTGTGAAATGGAAATTTTCTTATTGCCAAGATTAGGCTGTATTTAATAACAGTAATTGCTTCTGGAATCAGAATCCATTTACAAGAAGAAATTTAAGGCTTTAGGTTTATTTATATTCTCTTCATTTGCTATACCTGTTTACAATGAAACTATACAATTAAGAACAAAGATTACTATTACTGCCTTTATCAAAGGAAGAAAGAGTGTTGGCACTTGACTGTTTAGAAAAGAAAACACTGTTTTATTGCCAGCTTTATGTACCTGAGATGAAGGAAGAGAGGAAAATACTGTAATGGTTTTGCGGTGAACACAAATACGTAATTTTTTAGCCTGTGGCTGCATTCCTTTCATCTTGTTTCAGGGTGCACTCAGCTTAGCTTATTCTGGTAAAAGAACATAGATGAAGGTCAGACCTGCATTCTCTTATGTCCCTTTTGCAGTTGTCAGATCAGCTGCCTCTCAAATGCAGAAAGCAAATGCTACCCTCAATACTAAAAGCCTGTGAATGGACTGCTTTACTACACGATTAATGAATCGTCATCAGTCAGCTGTCACTCAACTAGTATATGCCATTTTGCAGTGACTGATAAATTAATTAGATCCTCTTAACTTTGGCAGAATTGTTGTTTTTAAGAATTTAGAAATGTGCTTGCATTGGATTTATTTTTTGCTCACTTTTCTTTTTTTAATCTTTTTCAGGGCCTTTGAGATTTGTGATTATTCATGAGGGGTGTATTTACTACTTTAAGAGTAGCACATCTGCATCTCCACAGGGTGCATTTTCTTTAAATGGTTATAACAGGTGAGTGCCATAGAGCTTATTTAATACCCAAGCTCCTTTTACTTAATAAGGGGGCTGTGGTTTTCCTTTCAAACAGGGTTAAATTGAACTACAGCTGTTGGTGTTAGGCACTCATCTCAAATTCCAAGAGATATATTCCTTTCAAATTGTATATACGATGTTTCCTGTGCTTTGCAAAAGTATGCCCTTCATCTTTTGTAACTTTTCCAGTAAAGCTGTTAAAATTGCAGTGGGTTTACTTTTGCTCCTGATTTAATGCAGACTTTGCACACACAGATAGATGTGGATTATTTCAGACATGATCTTTGATTCTAGTGATTTCAGTGACCATTAGAAAAAGGAATGTTTATGGAGTTACTCATTCAGTAATACTAGTCAGTGTCAAAACTAAATCGACTACAGGAGTGATAAAGGAGAAAATGTGCAAAATGTATGACTCATTTCACTACATGTTATAAATATACATATTTATATATATATAAAATTATAAATAACTACATGTTATTTTAATACTTGCTTTTTAAGTTGAAGACAAAAATACATGAACTGCAAGTTAGCCATTACTATCAGAATCTGATTGAGTACAGCATACATACAGGTCCTACTAATAGAACGCCAAAGTAAATTTAGAAAAATACTATTGTAATTTGATGTTAAGAGAGAACTAATCAGATACCAAATGTAGAGAATATCACATTATTGGTCCTAACCAATGGAATTTTATTGTATTTGTATACATGTGTGTCATTCTTGTACTGCATAGTTTCTCAGACTTTTCAGGTAAGGGAATGTTTTTATTAAAATGTGAGAGCTTTTTAACTGACCACAACAATAGCACATTTCATGGGAATGTAGTAGAAAACATTGTAGCTAATTAAAAATTCAAAATGAATTTATATAAGCAGCCCTCACTGTAACTTGGCTATGATGCTGGCTTCTATATTCAGGTTAGTATGAAAAATGCTATAGGATTTGTAAATGCTGGGGACTGTCTCATTGCTTGTACATGTCTGTATTATAGCGAGCTGTACAAACCTTAGCTAGAACTGGGGGCAGGTCATGCTTAGTGTTATGCACAGACATAAGCATTATTGAAATAGAGTCTGAAATGAAAGAAACTCATTTGGTAGACTGGGTGGTTGCATAAGGTTGTTGGAGACGGTCTCTCTAAATCTTCAGTGAACTTTTATTTTGTGCCTTTCATTCAATAGCTTTTATGTGTTAAGAGTGGGTAGAAGGTGAGAGAGTGCTGAGTTCACTAGTGACTCAGAACAAGTAGGGATACCTATTGAATCATTAGTACCCTCCCTGCAGTACCATGGGTATTTCCTACATTAACATCCTTATTATTCTTAAATTAGTAAGGCAACTTGCAGTTCCTTTTCCAGCTTTGTTCAGGGCTGAACAGATGCAGCAAACTTCAACCTGCAGTTTAAAATTAGGACTGGGGTTCTAAAAAGATGTGATATCTAGTTATAAAAACATTTTGCAGTTCATATTGTGGCAGCTGTTGGGTTATTGACTAGATTGTCTCTTCCCCCCCCCACTCCCAATCATCCTGATTAAGTACCTAATCAAAAGTCAAATGGTTTTGATGATCTTTCTTCTAGGTTTACAAACCAACTTCCCTAAATATTAGTGAGTCATGGAAATACTGCATTATATGGGGAAATAGGCAAGTTAAAAGTTTAGGACCAACAGCAAAGAAAGCCTCAGTAATTTTTTCCACTTTTTTTCCTTATAAATGCTATCTTGCACACAGTTGCTTTCCCAGACTGTGTTAGATACGTTTCTTTCCTTTTATTTTTTTCCCCAGAGGATTCTCAAATGAGAAAATTCTGCAAGATAGCATTTATAAGGAAAAAAGTGGAAAAAAATAAGCTGACTTTTAATATTAGCTCTCCTTTTATGTTCATGGAAAACCTGTGTTTTGATTTCTCCTCTGTGCCCCTCTGAAATAAGGATTACAGGGTGCCTAAATGCTTCCTACTGTAGTGTAAAGCTTACGAATTAACACAATTCATTAAAATTATTTACTGAACAGGCTTAAGTTCACATATCTATATATAAAGTCTGGGTGGTGGTTCAACTAGTGCTTTTTCTCCTGTCAGCATTTTTGCATTGGCCCTTCTGCCACTCTAATGGCAGAAGTGCTACAAAAGCATGTATGGATATTCTGGTGATGTTTTCCTGGGTTTTGGGGTTGTTTTTAGTAGGGCAAAATTGGCTGATAAAACCGCTTTCTGTCAGCTTTGTGACTTGCACAATAGAATTAACTTTATAGATCAGGCTTTTTATATATTGGTTGTTCTGTTTCTCAGGGTTATGCGGGCAGCTGAAGAGACAACATCAAGCAATGTGTTTCCTTTCAAGTTAGTTCACATTAGCAAGAAGCACAGGACGTGGTTTTTTTCTGCTTCTTCTGAAGATGAAAGAAAGGTATCTTTATGTGTCAAGGAAAACTATATTGCAAAGGAAGAAGAAAGTGAATCTTGGACTTGCCTGAAATCTAAATGAACTGGATGCTCAGCTGCCACTGAAATTTGTGTGACTAGTTTTTTGGGCTTCTCTGAAAATCACACCTGAAGTTCTAAACATTATCTTAGTGCGAGTCCAAATTGTGATTTAGGGAATGGCTAAAAGTAACATAGTAGATGTCATGGCTTTTTCATACTCCTGGTTTTATTTTTAGCCAAGCAATGAATATTTGCATGTTAAATCTTTGATAAAGTGGGAAATCTCTGACCCATAAATAGACTATGAACAAATACCTAGTTTTAGAAATAACAGCTTGAAATTCATAAATTGGAATTTTAATGTTTTAATACATTCTTCTAGGATTTTTAGATAGTCAAAACATTTTCACTAATAAATCCTCTTGATACTTCTGTAAAGTTACCATAAATATTATTTCGATGTAGGTTCCTAGGTGTAGCTACTCTAGCTTTACAGAGAACAAATAGTGTGTGTTTGTTTAACAATGTAAATATTGTTTGTTTGTTTTTAAGAACTGGATGCTATCTCTGAGGAGGGAAATAGATCACTACCATGAGAAGAAAGAAACAATAACAGAATTCAGGTATGAACTCTTAATCCTTATTTGCTTTTCTCCTTTCTGAGAGCTGCGAAGAGCCAAAAGCAGCACTACAAGTAATGTACTAACAGGTTCAATAAGCCCCAAGAATGGAAAGCCTTCCTAATACATATTTTAAAGGATATAATGACAGAAATAAATCTTCTTATTATGAGAATTTAAAATGTCAACTCGGTGTAAAACAAACACAAACTTTAAAATGACAGCAAACTATATGGCTACTAATTGTGAAATATGAATGATTGCTTTTGCTTTTCCAGCATTCCTTTCCAGTGCAGAAGTAGGAATCGCTAGTGTTCCAAGACCATTATCATAGTGATGCAAAATGGACTCTTTCTTTTGCAGTGATTCTGGTTCTGATGCAGACAGTTTCTATGGCTCAGTAGAACGTCCCATTGATATCAAGTATTCTCACCACTCAGCAGATAATGAAGGTAACAGTTGTAGACAGTTATAAATTAAGATTTTTTTTTTAATCCCCTCTCCCTGCCCACCCCAATTCTACAGGAACTACTCACATAGCTTAAATAGGTTTGATTATGTCTGATCCAGTTTGCAACCGAGAACTGTAAATTCATATTGTTAAAGGGATGTAGAATTGTCGTAATTTAGAATCAGAAACAAATATTCTGTACCATAAACCACTACTAAAAAGAAATGGTAACTGAAGTGATTCAGACCTTTCTAGGAGGTGTTTGACACAGTAGTAATACTTACTAAGGCTGCATGTTGGAAGTTGTAGATTTAGCAAAAAGGTCAAACATCTGAGTATGTCCGTATGTCATAGTGTGGAAATACAAAGTGGTCTTTATTAAATTTGATAATAAGACAATTAAGCTGCTTTATTTCAGTAAAAGCCACTTAAAGTATTAGTCATTTAAAAGTGTATTCTGAAAACTTAGACAATACAGTGAAACACTATGGAACTAGTTACTACTAGTATAGCCTGTGAAGTTAATTCACCTGTCCTGCAAAACGAGCTGTCACTCACACTGGGATGTTGTTGCATCTGTGTCCGTCGGCTGTTCAGTATGAAACAGGATTGATTGTCCTCCTAGTTCTGTAAGGTCTCATATTAGGCGTGGGAGACTGGCCTACGAGAAACACATAGGGTAACGTTCTTCAGTGACTTTCAAACTGAGTAACTTTTTAACTAAGGCTCCCAGACACTCATTCTGAGCATGGTTTCTCTTTTATTCAATGCTTGACATCTGTTCTTTGCTGTAGTTGCTTCACAATAAACAGTTCTGGCGGAGTGTATTAATTTTTTTAATTAGAAGTGAGGACATTACAGAAAGCCTGTCAGACAGGTATTCACAACACACTTTAGCAGCTGACTTCCTAGTCAAGAAACACATTAGTAAAATCCAACATGAGAAGCCTTGCCCCGAGGTTCAATGTAGTCCCCTTACTAGACATTTTCCCATCCACCCTGTCAGATTTCTAGGGGTAGGGTTGATTGGAACAAGTACTCTCATTTCCTGAGAGGAAATTCCTGACTATTTTTCCTAACTAGGACAAAAAAGGGGGGAGTGAGGCTTTTGAGGAAGTCCGGTTCAATTGTTGCAAGGCAGAAGAAAACAGATTCAGCAGCACTTTGTCTAGGGTTGTGGTTTCGGACCCCTGTGTGTAGGGGTGGAATGGTTATTTACCACGTGAATTGCATCTGAAGAAGTTTAGAAGGAGTTTAAATGTTTAAATTAGGAAAATAAGAGCAACTTTCTGATTTTTATTACATTTTTTAATGGATTTCCATGGGGAAATGCTACATATTGTCCTTGAAGCTCCTAACATAGTCAATGATGAAAAATTACTGCCTGGAAGCAGCATAATCTTTTCTTGATTATTCTGACTTACACTTAAAGGCAACATCAAAACCATTAGAACCATTTGTTGTGATGCTTTTTTCTGTTGCCAGAGCAAGGCAAAGGAATTAATTGTTTTGTAAATCACTAAGGTTGCTTAGGATTCTATACTGCAAAATCATAAATGTTTCAGTATTAGGGTTTTTCTTTTTCCAAATTGTCTGCCAATGTCTCCGTGTGTAGTTGTGTCTAAAAAATATTTTTTTATTAAAAAGCAGTAAATATTTCACATTCTTTCATGGTCCCAGAAATACCTATCAGAGTTTGACATGTTTATTTTTATCTGCAGATTATGACCAGGAGGAAGAAGACGAATCCTACTTGCAACCAGATACTCCTGACCTAGGGAAAGATGGTATGTGATTTCTTTTATTCCCCCCCCAAAAGGCCACCAATGGAGGTCATCTTCATGTAGAATGCCAAATCATTCTTCTGGCTTAGCCATGTCTAAAGCTTTGCAGGTGGTTAAAATAATTAAGTAATGCACAGGTGTCTAATCTTGAGAGGTATTTAGTCCCTAGTAATAGCAGTAAAAATTTACAGGAAGTGTTACATGCCTTGAAGGGCATGTTTTGTGGAAGATTTCCTGCCCTAGAAGGACCTGTATCTAGTCATCAGCCAGGAGGAGGGATAATGCTTTTAATGTAGTCTCTTTATTTTTAACAAAGAAAAAATTCTTTGCAAAGTCAACATAAGCCACACCTGAATAAAGGCTGCAGGATTTTACTACTTACAACATTCAGGATTGTGTTGAAAGTTAAATATTTACCCATCATTTTAGGTACTATCAGAACAAATGCCAATGAACTATCTTAAATCACATAGAAACTAAAAAATTTAGAAGTCTTGTTTCTTGGTGTATTCTTATTTCTCCTCAATGTGCCATGTTTTTTGGGTGTGTTCTTTGTGTAGACATCATGGTCCTGCCCCCGGCCTACCCGCCTCCGCCGGTTCCTTATGTCAGAAAAGCCGCCTTCTCAGAATCAAGGGCCCATTCCTTTGTTTGCAAATCTGTTGGGCCTGTACCACCACCACCACCTCCGAAAAGAGGCTTACCTGATATCAAACAAGAGGATCTTTTAAACGTGAGAGAACCCCAGTTACATTGCCGAGCTGAATCTAATCTAAAGAATCAGCACTCAAGCTGGAGAATAAGTGAACAGCCACCTCCTGTACCCCCTCTACCTCTTTTCAAGAAGCCTGTCTGTATCAAAGAATCATGCTCATTGCCCTCAGAGCCTCTCCCTCAAGTTCTCACTACTCCAGAAGGATGCGAGAAGCTAAAGAACTTAAACCTTTCACCACGAACTCCTCCTCCACTACCAAGCAGTAAACCCAAGCTGTCACAGTTAACCGAAAAGCCGGTAGACATCAAAGTGCCAAGAGAACATGGTAAACCTGGACTGTTCATACCACCAGTACTTCCAAAGCCCCCTGTGCCAGGCCACCAGCCCCCTGTGCCAGGAGTCAAGCCTAGACCAGAGAAGTCTTTATGTCCCCAGTTACAGTAAGTATGAAACTGCAACTCCACATCAGATTTCGACTGCATATTTGTATGACAGACCTACTATTTATCAAATCTACAATGACAGTTTTTCTTCTCTGCACCATCCCTCTCTTCCCCACTGCATTGGGCTTTTTTGCCTTAGCATTTGGTTTTTGGAAACTTTGTAACAAATTCAGCTTCTGAAATAGTTCTAAAAGAAATAGTAGTCAAAAAAAAAGAATTACACCAAAGTTCAGTAGTTCACTTGTTTTTGGGTGTCTCTCCAAGACTTAAAAGCCTTTGCAGTGAGTAAGAAGCTTTTCTGTCAGAACTGAAGTCAACTGCAAAAAGAATTGTAGCCTTCTACGGAGACAGGAAATGTGTTTCATTCTATATTAAGATCCCCTTAAGTAAGGGACTTGGGACTAGCAACAGTGGTGAGGCAGATAAAGATATTTTTATCCATCACATTGCTTAGCAGTTCTGAAGAATGAATAATTAACCGTGTTAAAGACAGTACAAGAAAGACATTGATATACTGAAATGAGTCTGTTGGAGGCCATCATGATGTTTGGGCTGCTGCAGCACATGACAAGTGAGGAGAGGCTGAGAGAACTGGATTCGCCCAACCTTAAGGAAGGCTAATGGGAGATCTTATTGCTGTCTACAACTACTTAATGGGAGGGTATGAAGAAAACAAAGCAAGACTCTTCAGATGTGCACAGTGATAGGATGAAAGGCAACAGACAAGTCACAACCAGTAAAATTACAGCTAAATACTAGGAAAAACTTTTTACCATGAGGGTGGTCAAACACCACAAGTTGCCTCAGAGAGGCTGTGGAATCTTGGTCCTTGGAGATATTCAGAACTTGACTGGACATAGCCCTGAGCTACCCGATCCAGTGGGATCTGCCTTGTACATGAGGTTGGACTAAGTAAGAGGTCCCAGCCTCCTTCCAACCTCCTGAGGTCCCTTCCAATCTAAATTATTGTTATTCTGGGATAAGCCCTAAACTGAAACTTGCTCTTCAGTTCTACTTTTATTATCCCTTCAGTGTTTTGTGTAATTTGTTTTGCTTTCCTGAGGACATGTCCTTCAGTTTTTGTTCTGTTTCTGCCAGGAGATCGCCACCAGATGGGCAGAGTTTCAGAAGCTTCTCATTTGAAAAACCAGCACTACCTGCCAAGCCAAACCAACTTGCTGATGATTCTGATGAAGACTATGAAAAAGTAAGATCAAGCAGATGGTCCGTTCTCAAAGACAATTATTCTTCTTATTTATGGATACTTTGGGGGGCTTTTCAGGTGCCCCTTTTAGGAAGAGGGAACTTTCTGAAAACATAGTGCTGCATGATTTTCAGCTTTAAGGAATGCCTTGACAAATTTGGATTTTAATATTCTTACAGAAGAAATAAGCATAAAGTAAATATTAATACACCAGTAATAAATTCAGATACCGATGGCTGTAGCATATTTGTTTAACAAGTTGCTAGCATTTTGAGTTTCCCTTACATGTAGTGATTTTTTGTTTGTATTTTCTTGCAGGTTGAGCTGCCTAATTCAGTATTTCTTAATACTTCTGAATCCTTTGAAGTTGAAAGGTAGATATAACTTTAAAACAGTTGCTTAAAAATCCTACAAAAAGCTGCTGAGTACTAACCCAGAAAAATCATTTTGTAGGAGGTATAGCTTGTGTTTGAAAACAAAATGCTAGTATTTTAATCCCTTTAATATGAAAATTGCTTTTTAGGGGAGGTAGTTCAGTGTTCCTGTATCAGTTGAGAATGCATAGTACTTGCAAAGTGATTTTGCTCCATCTGGAAAAAGTTGTCCTGCCAGGATGCTAAATGGGCAGAAAAGCCAGATGTTCAGTACTGCATTGCAGGTTCAGGTGCTAAAACAGTGAAATTCTATCAGATATGATATACTATGAGTTATTGTGACAGAACAGAGATTGTTTTAAGAATTTTAAGAACGTATGCATCCTATCTGATTCAGAAAACGCTAACACATGTAACTGCTGTATTTTTAGGGCATTTAAAGCTAATAGCCCAAGAGGACAACCACAAAATGGATTATACTGTATCAGGAACTCATCTACTAAGGCTGGAAAGGTAACTTGCAATAGTTCAATCTACCAAAAAAACTGTGGCAACTAATGATCTTGATTTAGAGGTATTGTATCTTATGTGTAGTAAAATACTTACGGACTCTTTCCTTAAAGCAAGGAAATCTGAGGCAATCGCTGTCATAACTCCAGTGAAAATTTTTTAGGCTGGTCAACTGATTGTAACTAATTCCTTAACAATACATTGACTTACAAATGCTTATGAACATAGACTGACTATGTTGCATTTTTATTTTTCAAGGTATTGGTTGTATGGGATGAATCTGCAGAAAAAGTGAGAAACTACAGAATCTTTGAAAAGGTTAGTAGCTGTACTATATATGAAGTTTGTGTGTGTGTGTGTGTGTGTGTGTCTGTGTCTGTGTGTGTGTGTGTGTGTATATCAAACTAAAAGTCAAAATCCAGTCAAATCCTGAAGGTGGGAATATTAAATACCTGAATTCACTATGGACTCTACACTTGCATGAGGGAATAGCTTGCAAAGCAGTAGCTGGTTTGAAGGGGGATGATGACTGAAATTTTTTTTCTAAAAACATGAGTAGGAAAAATTACTGCCAATGATTACATATGTTTTTGTTCTACAACAGGATTGCAGGTTTTACCTGGATGCAGAGATCATGTTTTTGAACATGGGAAGTTTGGTTGAATACTACAGCACTCACGTCTTACCTAGTCATGACAGCCTAATTCTTCAGTGTCCTTATGGTTACTCTAAACCAAGATGATGTGGCTGGCGTAACTCACTGATGCTGAGGAAAAATGGGCTGCCCGCTATCTGTGAATTAAAGTGTGGACGTTTGCCACTGTTGGAATACCTGTTGTTTGCACACGGAAACTGAGTCTGTTTCAACCATTTGTTCTCACTTGGGTTGTGTATAGACTGTGTTTAATGAACTCTTGGTAAACTTTGCAATCCAGATCAGTGGATTTTATGGCCCTTTCTTTTAAAAAGATCTGAACGGATTATGCTGTGAAAGCTGTCTGTGATACCTGCACCTTTTATAAAACTGCTGCTATTACTAATGTTCTCGGAACACGTAGGATGGATGTGAACAAAGAAAAGTTATGGATATAACCTGTGCAGAAAAGGGAAACTTCTAAAAGTACATCAGAATTCACTTGTGACAGGGAATACTAATACTCTGACTTGAAGGCATTGCGCCTTAAGTCAGTACTGGTGCTTAACTGAGAGGTTTTTTTTTTTTTTTTTTACTTGTATTGTTGATTTGTAAATAATGAAGACTTTTATGCAAATAATTTGGTTTACTATAGGTAAAGATGATCAAGAAAAGCGGCTTTTTTTAAAGCCATCCCATACATACATGTAACTTCTGATTCCAGTGTCTGCAGTGATCGCTATCAGGGAACTGTCCAGCTGATACGGGTATGGCATCCCATATATTATTTAATGATGAGTATTTCAGATAGGCATGGATAATATTAATTTGGCTGTCATGGGACCCCCATTTGCTAGTTCAGAACTGGATGGGTAGGTGCCACTAATATTATAATGGGTATGAGAAAAGAAAAAGGAGTGTATGAGTTTAATGGGAGGGGGTGGGGGGAAGTCACGGATACCCTGAATTCTGATTAGCTGTTCTCTCTCACATTGCTATCATAAAAGGTTTAAAATTAAATACATAAAAAGAAGAAATCTAAAACCCTAAGTGTGATGCTACAATCACTAATGAATATAGCCCATAAAACTTTCTGGTCAGTCTCTTGGATCAGGTTGTCAGCTCATCCCATTCTGTTCTGTTCTAGGGCAAAGTATATTGCCCTATTCTGTAAATTGCTAATAATTCTTCCATTATTAAAATCGCTACTTGGTTTGTAGTTGCGTGCAAAATAAAATCTGGTGTTAAGGTACTATTAGTACTGAACAAACTGTAGCATTAATGATACGCGTTAGGAGGGTGCTTTCAAGCTTTGTTCCCAAATATTTTGGGGGCAAGTATCCTAAAACCAAGGACTTAATGGTTATGTTGAAATTACACTATACATGAATTTTCATAAAGAGGTAAAATCTGTTTTAATGACCTTTTAAACATTTTTCTTAATTCAGAAGTACTGTAATAATGATTTTATCTCTAATAATGTTTAACAAGACTTGTAATAATTTTGCTGTAATTCCTAAAACAGGAGTAGAGGTTATCTAGTTTGAGTGAATCCATACCATAAACTTCATTTGTTTTGTTACCTTTACAAAGTTTATACATCAGTTTTAATCTTATTACAGTTAAATGGTCACAACTTTAAAAACCCGAACAAAGACATTACAGAATATTTTTTTTGTTTATGAAACATCTAATTATATCTCCTAATAAGGAGATGTAATATTAAGGCCATACATAGAACCAGAATTTTTTGCCTTGTTTCCTGTCTTTTGTGAGAAAGACACACACAGTATCAGTCACTTGATCTCTGCTCCTCCTGTAAAATGTCTTGTGAGCAAAAATTAAAGCATATGCAGTACTTAAATTTCAGATTCTGTTGGAGATCAGATATTTTAATAGTTCTTAATTCCTTTGTTTTAAATGAGCATACCTGTGGTTCAGTACTTCTCTGATACGAGTCGCTGTGTAAAGAAGGCTCAGCCAATGAGCCAAAGTATTAGGCAGAGCAAGTTCTGGCATCATACAGTATTTATATTTACTGTCTGCAGAGTAAATTCTGCTCTTTCTGGAAATAACTGACATCATTGCGTCAGGACAATGATACTTACAATATACTATCTTTGGGGTCCTATTCAGATACGGAATTGTAATAGCATTTTTTGTTTTGCAACCATATAATCTTAAGATTTTTAAACTGTAAAAATACTTACGTAATCTAATTCCAACATATGAAACATAACACTGTCTTTACCTGTGTAATACAAAATTTGCAAATTTGTAAATTTTTGTGTTAATTTCCTTTTTTATATAAATATATGTATTTCTGAGGTGGATAAACTTTCAGTGGCAGTTCGTCTAACTTTGTGCAGTCTCACTGACCTTCATGAGTGTGTGTGTTAATGCTTTTATTTGTAGTTGTGTCAGATAGTACTTGATTCTTCTGACTGTGATCGTCAACCCTGTTAGGAAGTAAATCTTCATGTAGGCAACACTTTCAGAAATTTGACATTCCAGTCACTGGACAACCATGACTGGGTGTGGAAATTACCCATTTTCCATTCGTTTCAAAGCTTCCTGTACGTAGAGCTGAGGATTAAAACAGTCATTTTATCTATGAACACAAAGTGCAAGTATGACTATAACAAAAAAGAACATCTCGGAGGAAGAGGGATGTGTTGAGCAAGGTAGCCCAGTCTCCAAAGTCTCCTCTCTGTGAGCTTGCTGGGGAAAAGAGGACCTTTCCATTTCCCAGCACCTAACAGCCCTTCTACTCAGAAGTGGCAGCATAGCTTAGTTCATTTCTCTGAGATCTCCAGAATACAGGTAGGAAGGTAGATGGGGCATACTAGGTAACCCCTTCAGCCCTCCAGGGAGAGGTAGAAAGGTTCTATACCACTCTGCAATCACTTGTCACCTTGCTCCTACATACTGTTCTAGTCTGTTGTAGGCAGAATTAGATGAAGCTAAACTCCTGATGTTGGAGAGAAGGAAGGCAGTGTGCATGGCTGATAGTCAGTCTCCCATGCCTCTCTTCTCTCCTTCACTACAACTCAACCTCTTACATAGACAACCTATCGCAAGTTCTTCATGTTTAAAATACTTTAGGGAGAAGTGTAAAAACACTATTTGGCATGCCAAAAAATGGAATTTGTGAGTTTGGGAACATGCAAGTCAAAATAATTAGTACCAGTTTTGGAAAAAGGTATGTGGGGGAGCGGGGGGATGCTTGTTTTGTTTTAAAGTCTCTTTTCTATCTGAACTCACAACAAAGTGTTACAAGTGATATTTGTGGGAAGATTGCTCTTTTAGGAAAAAATATTAGGGTTGTTTTGAAAATACAAGTTTCGACAAGGGACTGTCACTCAATAGATAGTGTATCATGAAAGGTGATCTGTTATCCAGAAAGTTATTCTTCAGTGACAATGAAGGTGCTACACACTGCTTTTTTTGTGTCAGAAGTGTGTGGACTATTGTCTAGATCAGAACTTAACAGTTTTTACAGGAATGTAAATAAGCAATGAGACTATTCATGGCCTCTGGTGCGTCATACTTTGAAAAGTTCAAAGTGACTTTTTTTTTATTTATTTCTGAAGCTTCAGCTGTGATTTTGGATTTGGTGACATCTGCTGGTCAGCCTGTTCCATGCAGCAGGAATACAGACACCCACCAGGTGCACAGAATTCTGAGTAGGAATCATTCCTAGGTGACTTCCTAGAGAAGGTAGAGATTAACTTTGGGTGAAAACTTGATGGGAGAGATCTTCGAAGCTTACGATATCTTTCACTCATACTTCTCACATGAGTAGCAATGCTGTTTAGCAAAATTTCTCATCTAAATGTCTTTTAACCCAGATGACAACTAAATGAATTGAACTTTAGATTCCTTGTGTTTAAATTATTCTAAATAGAAATACTTTAAGGCAGAATTCACATGATATTAGGCATTTGAGCACTGCCTAAATTATATTAACTACATCATAAGGCAGTAAAGAATTGTTACTGATTGTTCTGAGTATTGAATACTTCATTTAGCAGCAAGCAGATCCTGTGATGCATAAGAATTTTTGTCTTACTAAATACTCAACTCCTTGAAGTCAAGGAATTTTTTCTAGCAATAGGAGTGCTTGAGACAACAGTGTTTGCAGCTCCTTAAATAGGAGAGCTCATAGTTCTTCTAGTGTAAAAACTCAAAATACATACTAAATGCCAAATATTAAAATGTTACTATGTTATAGGATATTAAGATGTTGCTAAAATGTCACTGCAGCTTTTTGCAGAGTAGACAGCATTTGATTTCACTTTAAAACTGACAGACTGAAGTTCAGTGAGCTTAGGTTACCAAGAAAGTCTTGTCACACAGCCACCCCAAAAATCTGCTCCATCAAGACTTCCATTCCTTTATCTTAAATACAGGATGGTCATTACTATCTATCACTTGTATTCCATTACTAGAATATCTAGTTATCCTGAAAGTAGGTAATGCAACCCCTCTAGGTTCATGACATGGCCCTAATGGGCAGATAATCTTAGAAATATCAAAGAATCCCTTTCAATGTAACTCCTGCATAATCTTATTGAAGTTGGTGTATTTTGTACAGAAATGACAATAATAACTTTCCACACAAAAAGCAGGGAAAAGTGCCTAACCCTTCTTTGAGTAATCACCTGTTTTGCCTTTTAACAACCACTTTGTATTAACTTTCTTTGCATACATTCTCAACACAGTTGGTTCTTTTATTGGAAACTTGATACGCACTTAAATTCTGACCTTGAAAGCTTTTTGCGTGGATGGAGTTATGCAGCTATACTGAAGGCCATTGATGTGACTGGTACCCACCTGAGCATGGAAAAAAAGAACAGCCTACTTCATGTAAACTTATTAAAGGGTTTTCTTACAGGACAAATAATGAAAGATGTTCCAGGTGTGGCCTCACAAGCTGTCTAAAGCGTCAGTGATTTAGTTGTGCTTTGACTTGCACTGTGCAATTCATATTAATTTATTTTTCCAAATAAATGCCAGCCACACCCTAACCATGGAAGTACTACTGAAAATGTGCCTTTTAAAAATAAACCTGATTTAAATTAGTTAAAAGTTGATATTCTAACACTACAAAACTTCACATTTATCTTAGATGTTTTTCAGCCCTTTCTTGACTGTTTTGAACTTGCCCTGATTTTGTTTTTCTCTCCTGGGTCTGTTTTTAAGTCCAAAAGTAACTTGTACTAGTCTCTTCCAAAGGTACAACTTAACATTACTGGTACTTTTCCTTCTTGTGCTATTAAGTGATGAAGATATCATTAGAGAACAGCAGTTCTAGTAACACCATAATTAGCATACAAGCAGCTTGTAAAGAACATATATCTAGAAAGCACATGATGGTTTATTCAGTCATTAATATTTCAGTTAAAAGAACCAGCTTTACTTGGAAAAGGATTTTGGAAAACAAACCCCAAGCCTCTCATGAACAGTGTTGTAACATTATTAAAAGAAAAATTTCATTGGTTACTTTGCTTTTGGCTGGAGCAATCATTGCACCTCACTCCCTTCTCTTATTAAGACAGCCTGAGCTGTGAGGCTAGATTTATATTCAATCTCGATAGTGTGCAATGATCTTCCTATGTCTTTTTCCTTCTCTGAGCATAAAGTCAATTTTTTTTTAAGTTTAAAGCCAGAGTGGCCTCTCAGATTAAAATCTGGCAACATTTAATATCAATCTGTTCCAGCTGTTCTGTCCTTTCCCCACCTGCTGCTTCAGTTCTCTTTATTTTTATTATTTAGCTCAAATAAACCTCAGATGTGTTTTTGATTGTGGAAGGAGATGAAAGTAGATTAGAATGTGCTTTTTCTCTGCATAGTTGTTTCATCAAATGTTTCTCAGACTGAAAGATCATCTCCTTATATTATTTTCAAATAATCAGAAAGATTTGCCTTTGTTACATAAATCAATAAAATTAAAATAACTCCCTCCTGTGAAGAATCTGAATGCAGCTGTGAAAAAAATAAAGTTTTTAGTAGTACTTTTGGCATAACCTTAACTACACTGACCAACTTTAGTAATACTGTGCATAAACCATGAGATACTAATGTTGTTATTTGCAGCTGACATTAAGGTAACCCATTAGGTTATATATACAAAAAGCAAGTGCATTTAATTTCAATAGTTTCAACAAAAAATTTCTCACTAACTTTTCAGTAGTAATGCTACATATATGTAACTCCCTTTACCAACACCAGGAGAGTGTCTGGCATGTCAGTAAGAACCTAACACTTTTAGGACTTTTTTTTTTTTTAAAGGAAGATTTATATTTATCTACACCTACCCTCCCTGCTCCACAAGTCTTGTATGACTAATCAGCAGCACTTTTCAGGGACAGGCTTTTACTTTGCTAGCACCTGACAAAGAAGTTTCAAGGCTTAGACTTCCTTTTCAAGGCCTGTGGAAAAACTAGGGAGAATTCACATACAGGGATTATTTTATTTAGAGGAACCAGAGCTTTGTCAGAGAAGTAGACTAAAAAGTCTGGGTGAGATGAAAGTGAACAGTCCCAGTAGGGAAGCAAGTCCTACCCAGAAATGCCCAATGAACAGACTGATGTTCTGGCAGGCAAAGAGGGAGAGACCTATTTAGATATTGCCATTCCCATCTTATAGGTAAGAAAACTGGCCTGGAACTGTTTACCCATAATAGGTGTGCCCTCTATAAAGGAAAAGATGAATGTCTTAGTACCAGATCTGTAACATCAACTTAGTATGCTTCTCACAGACAACTACATTGTTGGTCAACAAAAAGTGCTAATGTCAGGTAAAGAGGTCAGCTGCATAAAAATAATTGTACAATATTATTTTCATGATACCTTGTAAAGCCAAATGAAAATAATTTGTAAATAAATACATTCCCATTGATTTTATTTTATTTTAGACTGTACAACCTAAACTGAATCCAGTACTGTTGCTTGCTGAGCCTGCCAAAGAGAGCAACTTATTGCTGATGACTCAGCAACTGGAACATCTATACCACCTTAACAGAACTGAATTTGGTTCTCTTTGCGGGAACGCTGTACTATCTGTAAATATTTGATAGTGGTTTTCACCTTTTTTATTTACAGACCAATAAGCATTCTCCAGTATGCACACAGATATGCATATAGCAAATGCTTGTCTACCGGTAACGAGCTTGCCTTTCCTGGCCGTTTTCCCAGATCCCTCACAAGTAGTACAATGACCTCAAAGAGGGTGAGATATCACAGGCTGAAAAATACTGTATTATGTCCTATTATTGTACCTTTTGTTGTAGCTGTAATATTGTAAGACAACTGGTAAAAGTTAGAAAAACAACCCAGCTTTCTCATCTGAAATATAGACAATGCAGAAGTGCTTCTTGATATTTTATGTTTTATTTTTGTAGTACTGTGTATTTCTTTAGTATGTGTGAAAGATGGAAAATGCCTGTATTTGGTTTTTTCCTTCTACACATATATTCCATGGTAGTTTAAACTGCTTGAATTTAGGGCTGCCACAGTCCTACCCTCCCTCATACTTCTACCCGCATGATCCTACCTTTGCCTTTACACCAGCACCGACTTCCATGCAGCTGGGCAGGAGGCACTTCAGGACGCTGGTCATACCAAAATCTGAATTGGCAAGACTAATACTCATGCATCAGCTTTAGCGATCTCTGGGCACAAGGGGAGTTGATTCAGCTGGCTGATCCAGCAGAAAGCTGACTTTGCACAGTCCCCCCCTTGCAATTTTTCCATAATTTTTTCCAGCTAGTTGACTGAATATACTCTCTGGCCTCATGATGACTGGATATGATGCCAGGTGGGAGTGGGCTGGAGGTGGGAAGGGGGTAGCAGGAACCTGTGACCTTGGGCTGCTCACTGGGTGGTACAGCAGTGAAAGAGGGGGGTAAAGGAAGAGGGGGCACTTTTCTGCAGCAGTTCACCATTACACCAAAAGAGGTGTAGCGATAAAACGCATCCTTTGATCAGCCTAAGCTGCTTGTGACCTGTCATACCAGCCCTTTAAGCCAGCACTGCTAACGAAGCAAATGGCTCTGCCCTCCCCCAATCCCTGGATACCGCTTCTGACCTCAACACCACCTTCTTTCTTGGCACCACTGCTCTTAAAGCTATGCAGTGAACTGGATAGGGAAACCATCCATACCAAAACAAAGCAGTATTTTTTTTTTCTGAGTTAGTTTTAACATGGATCAGTTCTCCCATTTACTTTACTAGGTAAGAAAGAGAGCTTTGTGTGTTAAACTGCTATGGCAAGCAAAGGAAAAGAGGTAAATGAGATGCCAAGATAGAGAGTTTTGACAGTTGACTACATGCTGTGGGGAGGACAGTATGTGAGGCAGGTGGCTGAACCTTGCAGGTGCAGAGCACCTGCAGCTCTAATCATTTAGAGTTTGAATAAGGATACAAGGAAGCCATCTTGTATCTAAATGCATCCACTGTGTTTAACAGCATTTCATCCTAGGAAGGTGAAGTGACTATTTAGTGTTCTAGGTTTACAGTAACAACTCTTGGAAAATATTTTCAAAGTTCAGACATAATTTGCTAATTATTAGTAATTACACTGACACCCGTCCCACTGTGGGTAATTTTTGATGTGCAGATCTCCATCCAGCAGTGCCGTGTTGCCAGATGCGAAACCTCATTTTGTGTGTCCATCATTCTGCAATTAAACCATCATCTTCCGTGCCTGAGTTCACATACAAGTTTCCATATATCTCTGTGGCCTGTTTTTTCTTTTAATTATTCTAAACAGTGAGCAAATAAAGATTAATTTCCAGAAGGTGCTAACCAAGCAAGTTGGGTGTTTCCTCAATGGAGGGAGAGCAGGCTGGATCCCACATACTAAAGGAGAGATGTTTGTAGCTCCTGAAAACACCCCTCACATTCTGCTAGCAGGACTGTATTTTTCTTCTGATCATTTGGATAACTTGGGAGTAGGCAGCATGGATAATACCCATCAGAACTTTAGCATTTCTGAAAACGTATTTCCAGACCTCCAACTCTTCAACTGCTTGAGGCAGACACTATTCTACAAA
The DNA here is from genome assembly GCF_036370855.1 of Dromaius novaehollandiae. Lineage (NCBI taxonomy): Eukaryota > Metazoa > Chordata > Aves > Casuariiformes > Dromaiidae > Dromaius > Dromaius novaehollandiae. Next base: position 78,013,425 of record NC_088101.1, on the reverse strand, counting down.
ACACTGTATTTAAGAGAAGCATAAAGCAACAGTTTTAAAGTTATAATAGTGAAAAGGTACAGAAAATGATGGAGATGGCTAACAGTGAGTTAACTCTGAAGTCTATATGTTGTTTCCTATGACTAACATAAACAGATTATATTAGAAATACAGATCTTCAAAGATTTCTTCAAAGAAAATCCAGAAGGATAATTTCTAAAGGTCTAGTCAGGCCCTCTACGTACCACAGGCCACACAGTATCTCAGTGCAGCTCCGGATGAAGCATACAACTGGAGCTTACCACCGGGAGGACATTCGACTGACTTACACACCTCCAGTTTTTATGCATTTCTGACCTTCACCAACGCTGCTCTCAGCTTTGACTACTCTCACTAGTTATCTGCGCTTCTGGATAGACCTCGACCTGCTTCGACTTCCAGCTATTAGACATCGGCACCGCGGTGTGTTAAAGAGCCCGCTCATCGCGCCGCGCTGGGCGATCACTTCTGCCGCACGACCCAGCCCGCCCCCCGGGGCAGGCCGCTGCCCGCGCCGCCCGCTCCCGGCGGGCCCAGCTCCACGAGCGGCCCCTTGCCCGCCCGCCGGGGAGCGCCGCAGCGCCTCCCGGCTCCTCCCGCCCGCACACACCGCACGCAGCGGGAGCGCGACACCAGCCGCCGCCCGCCATGCGGCAACCGACTCCCACAGGCGCCGCAACGGCCGCCCGACGGGTCCCGGCCGCCCTCCCCCTGCGCGCCCTCGGCCAATGGGAGAGCCGCTTAGTCCCCTCGCTTGCGCCCTCCAATGGGCGGCGCGGTTGTTAGCCTGCGGCCTCGGGAAGCCGCACCCTGTCAGGGTGGGGGCTGGGGCCGCTTGGTGGCGGCGGTTGTGGGGGAGGAGGGAGCGGAGGGAGGCGGAGCTCGGCGCTGGGGCCAGCGGCGGAGGAGACAGGCTCGCCGGGGAGGCTCGCTGCAGCGGCCCCTTCTTTCCCTGCTGCCAGTACCTGCCGCTCCTTCTCCTCGGTCCTCGGGTGAGGGCTAAGAGGGCATGTGCGGGGGCGCTGTCCTGGCGCGCGTTGGAGGGGCGCAGCCGTTAACTGTCGGAGCGGGGGGGGGGGGGAATGTGAGGGGCGCGCGCGCTGCGGAGGGGAGCAGCCGTTAACGGTCCTGGCGGGCGGGGGGCGCGCGCGCTGCGGAGGGGCGCAGCCGTTGGCGGAGGGCAGGGCGCGAGGGGGAGGCGCGCGCGCTGCAGAGGGGCGCAGACGCTGCGGGGAGGGGAGAAGGGGGAGGAGAAGCTGGGGCGCAGACGTTGGAACCAGCCCGCTTCGCCGGAGGCGGCGGGGAGGAGAGGAGAGGAGGGAAGGGGAGGGGGGTGTTGTCTCTGGGTCGAAAACAGGCAGCGGGCGGTCGAGGGAGAGGCAGCCTGGCCAAAAAAAAAAAAAAAAAAGCCGCTCGCAGGGTGCTGCGGTGCAGGGCTGGGGCGGGGTGTGGAGGGTTTCGGGGGCTGGCGGCAGAATGAGGTAGCGGGCAGCTGCTGGGTGGGATAGGGTGGCGGGAGTCGGATCGCTGAGACTGCAGATTAGTTGGGGGGCTGGAGGGGCGGGTTGCTGTCAGCCCGGACCGGAGCCACGGTCCCCGTGCCTGTGTCCCCGGCTCCGAGCGCGGTGGGATGCTCTTGCTGCCGCCGCCGCAGGAAGCGGCTGCCCAGGGTTCAAATCTCCATTACGCTCCGCGATGCATCTACTAGTTCTTCCCCACCGCCCTTCTGCCTTCGCCTCCCCCTTTCTCTAGACTTCGAGGTGATCTGCTGATTATGCTTGGCAACATGTGGACATTAGAGGGCCCAGATAATAGTCTGCAAAGAAAACAGGAATGAAAAAGAGGATGGGAATGTGGTGCATTTGTGCGGTGTTATTGATTGGCGGGGTACCAGCAGCAGCGGCAGGAGACAGGCAGTTGTTTTGTTTTCTGTGCTGGAAGGAGTATCTGCTTTTTAGCCTTTCCAGTGTCTGATTTTGATACAAAACGTCACATTTCCTTCTGCACATAATTACTATACAGTGTCTGTGATGTTTTTAAGGTTGATTCGTAATCTAGGCTGGCTTTAAGAAAAACTAGTGATTAGGGAGGGGGGAAAAATCCAGTCAAGCTGGAAAAATATCCATGGTTGTGTTGAGATGGGGGGCTGTGAGTAGCAGTGGGTTTAAATCTTTAATGAAATTTTGCCGTATGTTGACGGTGCAAGCTCGTTGCTGATTTTGTTTTCTTCTCTGCTTTTTGAAAAGCTGCTATTGACCTTTTGCTTATGAACGTTCTTGAATTCTCAAACTGTGACTACTACTAGATAATTTAAGTATGCTTTGCTGAAAGCTACAGGTATTGCCATGGACACAGGCTGTTTACAGCTCTGGGTTCTTGTAAGGTAGTTGAATATGCTTCCAGAACAGTCAGCAACTCTTAACTGTAAGAAAGCTGTACAAAACTGTAACAAAACTGTAACAGAATATTCTCTATTTGTAGAATATTCTCTATTTGTAGAATAAAGAATACAAACTTTATTTCTAAAACAGACTTCTGTTTTCTTTGTTGATTGATGTAACAATTGGATTCTAGAATATGTGCTTCAGCAAGGAAATGTTCTTTTTAGAGTTGTTGTACAATAAGAAACGGGAAAAATACACAATTGTGTGGACTGGTTCCTTACTTCTGGAGCAGGTTGCTTTGGTATTTCTTTGTTATATTCAGTAAGCAGATTGACATGATTGTGCAGGAATAACCTTAAGTGAACATAACGTTTTTTGTCGTTTGCCTCAATGGCAGGTTTTAAAATCTGTGGATTTCTTAGCAGAGGTTTTGGGAAGAGACAACAAAGTTTTTACATCTTCACTGTAGCGAGATGAGAATATGTGCATTAGTACTCTTACATGTTTAAATACCTTGTGGTTTTATTGGATTACTGTTCTTTATCTGAGGATTCTTATTGGACGTAGTGCTTTTTAACCCAAAACTGATGTTGTCTGTATGTTTTCTTTTTATGGTAGGTTAATAAAAATGGTTTGAGAAATCTGAAAATTTGCACTTCATCTGAATTTAGCTAGCACCACCACTGAATCATGCTAGCACTTTTGCTAGCATGTTGTGCCAGTAAGTTCATTAGAGTATGGTTCACTAAATCTTTATAGTGAAGGCCGTTTATTGAATCATTTTTCTGACAGTTCTTTTCCAATATCTCCGGCAGAAAAAGACTTAACTCTGCTCTCATTCTGTGAGCTTCACTGTAGAGGTTGGATGATATTTTGCATGTGTGGAATCAGATCACGTAATGAGATTATGTGGGCAAAGCCATTTGAGTATTGAGGGACTTTCATAGGAGTAAGGATTAAGCTACTTTGGCCCCATTCAAGTCTCAGTTTTTGAAGAGTAGCTTTATAGCATGAAATGCTTTTGACATATCTCCTCACCCAGCACCCTGTGAAGTGCTATGGGGAAGTAGCTAATGTTGTTAACAAGAATACAATATTATAACTGGAGGGTTTAAATTAGAAGAATGATGAGCATGTTGGATGTTTGTAAGCATGTGACTTCCAAGTGATACCTACTTTCCAACTCAGAAAAGGTTAGGCAGTAAATCTTGTACCTGCTGCTTTTTTGAGTTGTAGAAATAATTTTTTTAGTTATTTAAGAGTTGTAATAGTGATGAATAGTGAGTCATTTGTAAATCCCAAACAGTTCTTGTGCAAACAACCCAAGCTTGCTTTGACAGAAAAATTGTATTAACAAAACTTACCCATTATGTGTATGAAAGATAGCATATTAGAGAAGTATCATCTTCATTGTGCGCTGACGACAACTGAAGCATGAGGAAACAAAGTCAAAATTAACGCCAAATTTCTGATTTTCATGGCTTTTAATTTAGGATTTACTCTTGGACCGTGCTCCATGGCAAAAAGCAGTCTCTCAAATAGCATCAAATTAGTAATTCATAGTGTAATTAAATATTTCTTAGAAACTTCTAGAGCGATTGATAGTTTATACTTAAAAATTGATTGTGAGCAGATATGGGTGCAAGTTCAAAGTACTGATTCCATCCTGCAGGTCACTTGACGTCTGCTGAAGAATCTCTCTGAAAGTTGTCAGTTAACTCATAGAACTTCTGTATTAGCAATGTCAACATGTCAAAAGCAGGTGCTTTTTAAAGTAGTAGAGCTATAGAGTAGTAACCTTTTGTAGAGCTTTTTTTGGTAGAGTTTTTTTTTAGTTTCTTCTCTGTAGAGTTTTTTTTCAAGTTTTTTGTAGAGTGTTGCAGTATTCATTCATATGATTTAGTGGGCCTTCCTGGGGAATAGGAAAACATTATCTAGTCTTGACACTTATTTGGCATTTCTCTTCAAATATACTTCTTTTGGCTAGGGTTAAGAAAAGTAGCTGTACGAATCTGTGGGTGAAGAAAGATGTAAAGCGTGCAGTGCATAAAACTGTTTATTTCCTGAAGGAGGGTTCTTTTTTGTTAGCGGTAGTAATTCTTAAAAAACACAGGTGATACTGACATTTTGATTTGTAGTAATTTTAACTTCAAGATTACCCTTTTCTGTGGTTATTTTTTTATCACCTAAAAGTATTGTATGTACAATAACAGGGCTCCATATTAATTTAATGGAATGTTCAAAAAAACTTTATGGTAACGTCTGCCTTTTTTATTGAGAATAATCTCGATTAACTTTAGTCAAACTGAAGTAAGTAACTGGTTTCTTTCCTCATCAGTCAGAGGATGTTGTTTACTGTGGTCTTACCACAGTTCAGAGATTTGTATTTGGTTAGTAGTTGCAAATGTTGTAGAAGGTTCTTCCTAATTTAATGGTAAAATAAGAGCAAAGATTCCAGAAAACATCATTTTCAGAACTGCTGCTTTTTCAGATCAGGTGTAAGCTGAGATAATGCAGTCATTTGTCTTGAGGTTTAACGTTCTGACTGACAGTCCAGATCTTGAATAAAATTCAAGTATTACTGCTTTTTATGGGAATTTTAAAATTTAACTGTTCGTTGCTTTAGAGCAAACTAAATTTTAAAGTAAAGATGGATTTGAATTGCTGTCGGTTGGCTGACCTGCACATATGCCTGCTGGCTTTGGTGAATTTACCCTTTGACTGTTAAGAGGAGGCTTAAAATGGTATCCTTGAAGGTGTAGTCCAACAGGAGTAACAACTTCTTCAGCACCTTGCTGACTTCCTCGTTTATTAGATCGCATTTTGAGCAATGGTCTCCGCCTGCTCTGCTGGATAACAGTTGTTACTCAGTGAGAGAGCAACCTTTCAACCTCACATCAGTTGCAGTAGTAAGTGGGAGATCAAAGAATTTGTCAGGATCAATTATTAGTAGTTTTTCCTGCAGATTAATTTAAAAACCAACTTACGTAAAACTGAACTAAAAAGAACTTTCTTTCAAAACTGGGATTGTCAGAACTACTCTTCAAAATATTGCAGGGTTCTGAGATTTTTTTTCTTCCGTATACTTACATAAGTTGCTGAAGTAAGGTCATGTAAACAACGAATAGTAAGTGCAGTTAATCAGTAACACTTTATGGTATCTTTGATACTTTCTCATCAAAGGCATAGGTAATGTTAAATCATGCTATGTATCCATTCATGTGCTGAAGAATCAGTGAAAATCAAATTACTTCTACCTCAGCTCTTCTAGGTTTTTTGTTGGAATCAGTAAACATTAAAAACAAATCTGGACTAAACCTCTAATTTGACTTACAGCTATAGAAACATTCTAGCTTATTTGGGGTTTCTTTTCTTTTTGTACATACAAATTTTTCAAATTCATATTTTGGTGTTTTTATGGAAGTTATCTCTTGCTTATTTCATTTCTTGCATCTTAAGAAATCCAAGTCACTGGTATTTCAACTTTGTTATAGTTGTTGACATTTTACCAACTTAGACCAGCACGGGTCTGGGCAAACCTGGACCCATGAATATTGTCTTTATTTCTTTTTCTTTTTAAAAAAAGTTTACATACATTGAGTATAAAGTTAGTGTTACTGCATTCTGACTGCTGAAGTGAAGGGTAAGGTGTACTTTAGCTAAGTTTTCTTTGCTGATCATAGTTTAAATAAGTCTCTTTAGGTATTGTCACTAGAAGATATTGTTGAAAACTTAAACAGTATGTTTACATGTGAAATATGCATTGCATCTAAATTTCAGCAAAATAAGGCATCACTGCTGTTGTACAGTAAGTGAGGGATGCATTCTAGTTTTTCTTCCTCAAAAAAATCTTGTCCAATACAGTTTTGCATGATAATCTTGAATAGACGCATCTTAAAGAAGTGACAATGCAATAAAATAAATCCCATTGCTTTAGGAATACTTTAACTTCTGAACCTGTTTGCTATGTTCAGCTAAATTTAATAGGGATGTGGTGACTTCAAGCATAAAAAGTTTCTGCCTGTAACATGACAATCTAAGCCCCAAACTTGTGCCCCCCTAAGAGAGGGGCACAGCTCCTTCTTCGTTTTGAGAGGCAGCAACATCTGGCTTGTAGCCTTTGCACACTTGCCTGCCAGTCAGCAAGTGGGTAGCTCAGAAACAGAGTGTGTGCTGCCACTTGCACAGGTGGATGGGGTGCAGCAGTGCTCAGGTGAATGGAGGAGCAGGACTAGACATACTCAGGATGTAGAAGGAGCATGAGGACTTAGGGAAAAGTGGATAATTATTAGGGAATCATAGGAGACCTCTGTTGACAGGAGATCATGATGCATTAATTCTGTCAACTTTCTCTAGATGCTTTTAGTTACTGCAAAATTTTTAGGTGTCTGATTGATTTGAAATATAGGTTCAATGTAACGTGTAAGATTCTATTTTGTTTCCAAAGTAAATTTTTCTCCTTACTGTGGATATCGTTTTTAAGGCTGTTAGTATGCGTATCAAGGTGTGTGTCGTGTCCCTCTCCCCACTTCCCCCTGCCCCGGGCTTAAAGTAATATGTATTAGATGGCAGCTTTTCAAAGATGTTCTAAACTGGCAATAAATGATAATCTAAGCATTTCAGAAATACGTAGCACATTTTATGAGTGACTTAAGAATGAAAACTATATTTAGGGAAAGTGATGATGGAGGCCTCAGGAAAATGTTCATTTTTGTTAACTATTTTTCGTAAAGTGATGGCCAGAAGTATACTGTAAGAATGAATCTGGTTATGTAGCACATTTGCAGTACAATATTATTTTAATAGGCAGGAAAATAAGTTAATAAATATCTTAGATTTTGCTTAATTTCAACTGTATATATGAAACGAATCTTTCTTCTTTTTGCTTATATAGGAATTTAGGTGAAAAGTTGGTTTATTTTGGCAGTAGTACATTCTTTGGAGCTTTCCCAAAGGAAGTGGATGTCCTTCACTAGATCGAATGGAAGGCATTCTGGTAGTCTTAATATATATTGCTGTGTCTAGATCTAGTGTCATACATGGTGTGGATGGAGGGGGAGATTAAAAAAAATACATATATATGCTTAGCCTAAGGGAAAACTATTATCTTCTGTGTGTCAGGCAAAGGCGCCGGACTCCTGTGCCTTGGATTCCGACAGGACGATACTGTCTTTCTTTGATTGCTACTACTTGTGTCTGAATGTCTGCCTGTCTGTTTTTCCTGCTCATCTGCTTTAGAACCTGTGCTAATTTTGACAGTCCTGAGTTATGTGAGTCATCTCATGCTGAGCTGTTTGTCTCTGTCCCTGAAAGGAAGGATGTTTTTATGATTCTAGCACAAGATAATGATTTTGACAATTGGGACTTCTGCTTCTGGATCTGCCTTAGACTTTACTGTTAATCTAGGATCAAACGCCTTCCTTGACTCAGTTTCAGTTTGTTGATGGACATGATCATCTAACGACAAGAAAACCCCAGTTAAAAGTTGCCTCTACCCTTGCTTCACTGTAGTGGCTTGATACTCCTTCCAGGAGCCTCCAATTTTTCCCTCACTGCAGCAACTTGGAGAGGAGCCAAGAGCAGAGAACAAAATAAAACGTTTGCTGCACAAATTAGAGGAAGGTAATCTCTTGTATTGTCTCCTCTGGCCTGCGCGGCAACCAGAAAATAAAGAGTATTTTGGCAGCTGGTCAGTGAAAGCCAGAAATGGTGAACGGAAGGCTGGGAAGCTTGGTTAAAATTTGAATGTCAGCCCCCCTGCCCAAACATAAAAAGAACTTGGGCAGTCTTGCAAACTATCAGGGCAGCCTTACAAGTTGAGCATTCTGTCTGGTAGAAAAGTTGCCTGAGGTTTAGCATCTTCATGGTACAATATATACCACTAAAGTGGGGGGACACCCCCCCATCCCGCAAACAAAGCACACAATAACAAATGGAGCTACAAAGGTTTATTTTGACATTTTGGCTTCATGTTTAATGGGTTTGGAATCCTACCTTATATAAGGGGGCTGGATGTCTTATTCACATAGGTGGTCTCCCAAAAAAGACCAAGACTACTATTTTATCTCCCCTCCCTGCTTTTTTTAAAGAGTTACTAACATACATTGATATTGCAGTAATGTCCACTGTGCTAATTATTTTTACGCATTGATTAAAGTAACTCCAAAATACAAGGAAAGCTAGAGATTGCATGAAGAAAACAGATGTACACGTTAATTACTTAGGATATCCTGGGTCTATCCTTCCATAAAGGATATCTTCTTTTTAAAGAGTTTAAGCTAATTTCTGCATTCTGTGGTGTTCAGGGCATTAAATAATTTGTGTGTTCACATATGTTGTTGAAATATTTGTTAGCTCTGTAATTAAATTATATTTTTGGAATATGCCCCCAAGTCATATGGGGGCATATTACTGCAGTCTTTGAATAGTGTGATTACTGGAGTCACTTAGTTAAGAATGATGCAGGTCTCCAATGCCTCCTTTCCTTTGCAGACCTTTAATCAAGACTAGACACCTTCCTAAATGACTTTGTTTATCAAAGATACTGTAAATTTTCATTCATCAGTTACTGGGTTGAAGACTTGTTGTGATAGCAAATATTTAATGGTAGAAGGACTAAGTAATGTCATTCAGTGTGAATTTTTGTGTTTACTTATTGTACAACAATTTCTGCTTGTTTCGTTTAATCTTTAATCTGATGTGTTAATCACTAATGAATGAAATAAATTCAGATTTGGTTTGTTTGACTGGCGCTCCGATCTAAATTTATTCCATCAAGTGTTTGATGAACTGAGAGAGTAATCCGGTAATTTCCCCTCCCCCCCTTCCTTCTGTTGCTATAGTAATCCTAAACTCAAACCTCATTTCTGCAAACCACATTTTTCCAAGTAAACCTTGTAATAGCTGCAGTGCCATACATTCTCAAACCAAAATATTGATAATGCAGTATTTTTGGGTTTGGTATCTAACATCTGAGGTGAAGGTGAAATTAAGCAGCCATAATTTGCCTTCTCTTGTTCTAGCCCTGGGGAGACCTTGTGGTATTTCTTTTTTTTTTTTTTTTTTTTTGTCTTATGCATAAGTCACATAAAACAAGATCCAACTAAATCAAAAAAAAAAAACCCAAATACTTCTGTGAGTGTCACAGAAAGCTATTAATACTTCCAATTACAAAGTGAATGTTCAAAGTGCAAAGGCCTTCCTTGCTTTAGCATCCGTATACTCCTGCTGTTCCAGTTTTGCCGCAGTGCTCAGGGTTTATTTGATGATATGCTTTCGGCTACTTCTGGCATGAGTGAATGCTGAACTTCTGATATGGCCGAAAATACACCTTGTTCTGGCAACTGTATAAAATATTTGTTCTCTTATCAGCCTTTTTTTTTTTTTCCCCTTCCCCTTTACAGAAAAAGATGTCTTTTTTCTGGTGGAAATAAAGAATTTAACCAGGTTAACAGCAGACTGAAGAGGAGCATCAGGAGTAAGCAGAAAAACTGAGTGAGACTGATCTCCAAAGAAAGTCATGTCTTGTCAGGAAGTATGAGGACAATGAAATAAGACTAAAAATAGTGAAAGACTACATGAAAAGTTTGTCTTGATTTTGGTAGAGACAGTAATTTTTGAATGCAAGGACCCTGGCAAATAGGTCTTCCTGAAGTGAGGTTATGCAATTAATTCCCATAAAGATAAAATCAAAACTTCCAGGGTACATATCGGTGGGACTACATAATAGTTACCCTGGAATTTTGAAGTAGGTGGTATGTGCAATCAGAGGTTTGGTGACAAGAATTTTTTATTAAACATATCAAGGCTGAGAAGGGTATTGGATGGCTGGAGAGCAGCTGAAGTAGTTGCTACGTTTTGGGGAAAAACTAGGTGGTTCAGGGTAATTATTGCATGATTGGTGTGACCTTAATATTCAGGGATTTGTTTAAATTTAGAAAGAGAAGCTATTCTACATGGTGGTAAGTCAAAAATGGGGTAACAAGTGATACAGCTTTAACAAAGGAAGATTGCGTCAGACAAAATTAATGTTCTTTTTTTATAAGGTAGCTGACTTTTAGAGAGGATTCATAGTTAGATCTGACCTCTTTGGACTTAGGAGTCATATAATGTACAATATGTTTTGATCTAACAGCTAGTGTGGTTATATGAAAATTGTTTTAAGATGAAGATGGTGACGGGATGTGCTGAGTACAGAGAGAAGTGGATCACCAGAAGATAATGTATTGAAAAGATGTTAGTAATGGAATTTGTCAAAGATCAGTTTCAAGACTTACTTAATATTTTCATTAGGAAAACATTAGAAACATTAACACATTCTTACTTGTTATGCCAGTCTCCAGTGGTGTGTCATCAGATGTCAAGTACTGTTAACACAAAAGGAGGTTCTGCACAGCAGGAAATTGAGACCTTAGATCAGGACTAATAGAAACGTAGTAATATTTAATACTATTTAAAAACAAAACCCAAGCCCACAAAATAGAGGATGATCTTCTAACAGGAATGTTGTTAGTACTGTTTACGTTGGGAGATCATTTGTTAGAAATGGGAGAAGTGGGGAAGGTATTAGTCCATTCTGGGATGACTAACCCATCAAAGTTAGCAACTATGAAAAGTGTTAGGATAACAAGTTGTTACCCTACTAAGATTTCCATTAAATATGTACGATGGCACTGATGTTTTCTGATGTACTGGCTCATCTGGAATATTGTGTATAATTCCTGTCACCCACCTTCAAGAAAAGAGGAATTCAGGCTGGAAGAGGTACAGAGAAGGATTCTTGGGATGACCAAGGGACTTGAGGATTTGTTTCATAAGGGAGCCTATGAGAGTGTCTTGTTTGGTTGGGTAAAACAAAGCATGAAAGGGATTACCTTTTTTCTTTTTTAATCAAGAGTCAACCAACACAGGTGGGTAAAAAGAGCTTTTTAAGCTTTTAAGCTTATGTTTAAAACATAAGAAAAAATGGGTATAAACTGGCTAAGAATAAACCTAGTCTGGAAATTAGAAAAGGTGGTTCCTAAGCAACAGAGGCGTGGGAATCTGCAACATCCTTCCCGTAGCAGTTGTGGAGGAAAACTGTTTTTAAGATGGGGGTGGTTATAAGAGTTGGGGCATATAACTGTAGTTTCCCACAGTGCCTAGGAATTGACCCAGAATATCCCTTTGTTCCTATGATTCCTGTCTTGTTAGTCAGAAGTGATTTGGTTACTTGACCAGATGGTGTCCGGAGGGTACATAGGTGGTCTGTTTTGTAAACAAATACACCAGTTGCAGTCTGAAATACATAAGTAAGTATGTTAAGGATACTAAATGTTAGAGTAGGATGTTTAAAATACTATTTTATGTAATACCCTACATTATACATACACTGCATATGTAATGTTTCCAATGTTAATTGTTTGGTGTTAGTTTTTAGGTTTCATAATGAGCCATCTCCTTGTTTTCTCTTGTGCTTGTTCTTTGTAACTGGAAAAAGCTTCCCACAATACATGCACAGCTACCTCTTTGCCTCCAGATTTCTCTGAGAATTCTCTCTTGAGCTGTCTATAAAATTATGGTACAAGCTAAATGGCTGATATGGTGAAAACCCAGCTTACCATATTCTTAGATATTGTTCTGATGTTCCTGTGAATTGTCCTAAGATTCTGTCCATCTCCGTAAGCTTGGAATTTAATTGTTTTTGAGGAAGCATCATACTCATGTTTGGACTAACAAGAAAGACTCTCGTATCTCTGCACAATAAAAGATTGGTAGTTTTAAAGGAGGCTTGACAAAAAAAAAAATTCTATTACCTTCTTGCTTCCTGGCTGAAAGACAGTAATTGGAAAATTGGAGAATTAATGTTGCCTGAGGTTATAATATTTTTCTAATTTATTCAGTTGTTACGACATGTTAAATCATACTTTAATTCCTGCTGAAGTATTTCAGACCTGGGAGAACTTGTAAATGCTTATTTGTGCAATTGTTTTGTCTGTATCAGTAGTGTAAGTTATTGGATATGACTTTTATACAAATATAAAGCAGACACCTCTGTTTCTATTTTTGTACTCTAAATTACATTACTTTTTTTTTCTGTAAATGTGCATCTTGAAGGCTTTGGAAGGAAGTTCAAACAAAGAAAGTGGTTTGGTTAGGATCGGATAGAAATTTAATGATGTTTGAAAGGTTCCTTCCTGGCTGTGCTTAATGTGTATTATTGACTTCCCTTCAGCTGTTGGTTGAATTTCCTGTTGATTTTAAATATAAATAATTGTCTACCAAGTGTTTGCCCTATCTGTGTGCTTTAAATGGGAAACATTTTCTTTATTCACAAGTTTAACACTATTTTAATGTTTTCAGAACGAATGTATAAGACTGATTTCTACATTTTATTTCTTCAAATTCCTCTATTCACACATAATGAGTTAATATTAATGTAGAATAATTATAGAGGCACAACATCAAGAATTTAAATGGCACTTTGCGCATGTTGAGTGTTAGTGTTAGTGAAGTTGCATACCAGCTGATGAGCTGTTGCTGAACTTCAGGGCAATAGTGCTTGACAGTTATAACTTTGAAAGCTGACGAAGAATAATTAATATTTAAAGGCTTACTGTGTGTGTGGAAGTATTCAATATCGTTCGAATACTGGCAAAATTGTATTTAACCTGCTTTATAGTTTAGAATTTGTGCCTTGTGGTTTACTGTTAAACATGTGTGAACTCATGACAGCCTTGTGTGACGAAAGCAAGCAATTCAAGCCTGAAACGGTGTGGCAATAGTCTCAAAAGAATGGAGGACTTAGCAGCTGTGCTATAGCTCTTTCAATGTGGAGAGTATGTTTAGGAATATTTATATTTGAAAGTTATGTATTAATGTATACTAAAAAGGGCACTAAGAAGGTTATAGAAGTTAGTTATATTGAGTTTTTGTTCTTAAAATATGTTTTTAAACTAGACCATATAGGATTTGTCGTGGCTTTCAAACTGAAAAGGTTTCAATAAGGAATGTTCCTCTCCTCAGGCGATAGAAATAATAACTGTCATATTACTGAAAAGCTAATAGAAAATATGTTTTTTGGTTTGCTTAATGACATTGATACTGGTAGCTTATCAGTTTTCTTTTCTTCCTTCTGTTGAGCCAAGTAACTTTCTTTTTTTTTTAATCTGGAAATATACTATGATGCTGAAGAGCAGAAAAGGTGTTCCGTTTTTGTATGGATTTTTAGACATTCAGTTCATTTATCTGTCAAAATTGAAGCTGAGCATTGCTCAGTTGTCGTAAATTTAAATAGTTTTTCATTGCGTGAACTAAAATAGCACGCTGTGGATGCGGCCTTTCCTATAGCTAGTTCTGAAACACATGTAATCAAAATTGAAATATTTTATGTTTTCAGTGGCATATTCACATCTGAGATTTTTGTTTCGTCCATATGTCATATAGGAGTTGTCTGTTAATTTCTTTTATCTTTTTAACATTGTGTTCTGCTGCATATAATAAGTGGGGAATGTACAAAAGTGGGGATAATATAGAAAGCATAAAGACTCCCGTATTTCTTTTTTCTTTTTTTTTTTTTTTTTGCATCTTATTAGCATTGCAAGTAGGCAACTTTAGATTTTATTAGTTAACTGAAAACACACTGGAAGCCTGTGAGTTTTGTTTTTTGAAATAAGTATTCTTAGAGGGATATTATTGCTATTGGCACCCCATTTTATAGGCAATGTGCGTTAGACACTGCTAGTATAAAATCTTAAAATATCTTACGAAGTGAAGATGTGTGTTAAAATACAGTTTGATCTTTGGAAGATAGATCAGAAAAATCCTCTACTCTCTTTGTTTTTCTCCCCAAACAAGAATGAGTATACATCCTTTCCAAGATTTGTTTGTTTAATTTGTTTCTTCATGCAAAATGTTTAGGAGTAGTTGCTGGAGACAGTGGTATGTATGCAGAACAAACTTTATAATAAGGAGTTACAGTACATTGACCAGAAAATGGGCTATCCAGATCTTATGTTGCTATAAGTTCTTCATATATTATTAATAATCTGGGGAAAAATGTGTGAAACAAGGAATTTGAGGTTACAAGTTTGTTTAGGTTGCTTGAGGCTGGAGAAGAGGAAGGAGCTTGAGGATGACCTAGAGAAAGATCAGGGATTGGGATGGTAACAAACCCGGATATATAAACACTGTAACTAAAACTAATAAGATATATTGCTGCTGTATGTGATTGGCCTCGTAAAGCTACCTCATTTTTAGTAATGTTCATAAAAGTGCATGAGGTTAAAGGAAAAGAGAACCGCACTCAAAGTGTTCCCTGTTGACAAAGTTAACTGATTTTTTTTTTTTTTTTTTTTTTTTTTGAGATGATGTATTTAATAGGGAAGAAATCCTGGGCAAATACAAGTCAAGAGGAGGATGAGGATGATTTAGTTTGGAGGTGACAGATGAGAAAAATAAATTGGTAGTATAAGGACAGAAGCAGCCTTAAAAATCTGGATTATGTTAGACATGGAGGACTTTCACTAAGATTTTTAAACATAACATTTTAAAAACACACTGCTTTTTAAAAGTCACGTTCTGTTTCAGTCCATGGGACTTCCTGCTATGAGATGTTGTTAAGGTCAACAGTTTAACATAGTGCAAAGTATGATCACACATCTTACATCAGTTATACTAGGAATGTTAAAAAACAAAGCATACAATTTTTTAAGGTGTAAAGCATAAATCAGTAAATCACTGTAAATGAGTGAGTGTGTCATACCATTCTTAAAACTGGGCAATGCTGTCTGTGGTTAATCAGGACATTCGAGGAGTTAAACCACTAGTTTGATTGAGTTTGACAATTTTTTCCCTTTTAGGCAAAGTTTTGATCTTTGCCTGTAAAACCCCAAAAGGTATTTGCCTGTAAAACCCCAAAAGGTATTCACTTTGGCAATTAATACAGCACTGTCTTTCATATGAAATCAGGGCAGTTGCAAATGGTAGTAGGCAGCTGACAAAACAAGCATCAGCCTTAGTATTTGAGTGTTAGAACTGGCAATTTTTTGTTTTGCTCTTTTTAAAAAAAGAGAAGTTTAAAATCCAAAGCTACTAATTTCTCTCTTGGTCCAAATTAGCTGGAATTGGATGGTGTATACAAACTGCATGTCTCTTAGGGGGAGATTTCCTGGGAGAAACGGAATAGAAGATATTAAATGTCTGGATAGAAAGGTAAAATTTTAATGTTAAAATGGGATTGTAAATATAATTTATAATGTGCCCCTGTAGAACTCATTTTATGTAGGATTTCCGTTGGTTTTCATGAGCTTTACTGGATTTCTTTTTAGTAATTTTTTTTTTTTTAACTGAAAACTGAAGTGGGAATTGTTTGTGACCTGATGTGGATGTTACTATACTGACCTGAAAGATCCTATTGAAATCAGTTGTACTTTGTGGGCAAAGGCTTCTGTTGAACAGATCTGCAGATTCAGATGGGGGCTTGCTTATAAATTGCCTGGCATATTCTGTTATCCAGCTCCCAGCATGGCCACACAAACAGCTGTGTAGGCACAGCAGTGTTGCAGACATAGCATAGGAATAACTGTCAAGGAAGAGTTTGAAAATGATACTGTGCTCCTGAGAAAGCATGATGTATTAATAAAATCTGGGAACAAAGACTTAAAGAATAAATGTTTCTACATATGAAATAATGCTGTTCTAAAACAAATCTCACAGTATGACTATAATGTGAGTGGTTAATGTTTCGATTTCACACAGTTTTTCACATCTCCTTGGATAGCTACTTATCAGCTTTCAGGGTTTTGTTGAGATCAGTTGGACTTCCTACGGGCAGAATCTGCTGGCATATATCTGACTGCATGCTGTATGGGAAGTCATTGTAAAAGCTGGAATTAGAATTTTCTGGCTTTGAATATTGTGCACATTTCACTGGGTTTTGCAATTTCTGATGCTGGTAGCCTTTCAATGAACTTGAAAAAACTGTACATACATATTTCACAATAAAATAGTGGCAGTAGGGTTTCTAGAAAGAGTTCATTTGACAACCTGAGTCAGGAATAAAAGCATTTTTATTGTGGTGTACTGTAGTCAGGTGCAGTGTTTGACTCCAACTGATTTGACATAATTTTGTATCCTTGATGTTCCTTGACTAGTTTAACTTAAATCTCCGTTTCTAGGATTATAAGCCCAATGCTGGCTAAGTATGAATGCCGTGGTTTTTAGAATGCAATAGAGAAGGATCTCTGGTTACTACTGTGCAAGCATAAGCAGTATGGGAAGAGGCTTTTTTAACTATATTTTTAGAAATCTTCTGAAATGTCTCAGCTAAGGTCTTGGTGATAAAATTAAATACTTTAAATTTGTTTGCTCAAGATAGGTTTTGCAGATTTGGGGGCAGAGGTCAAAATGTCTGTGTATTGGGGCCTGTCCTGTAATGATTTTATATTCAGCTTCAAAAGTGGTTCAAAAGTAGCTCACTATGGCAAAACCTTGAAATTCAATGTGCATATAAGAAGAAATGGATGTCCTAGATGGAACTAAGCAATAACATTTCCTTTGCTGTCATGTATTTGCATTATAATGAAGACTTGATTACAGTGTGCATGTTTGGTCCCGTAGTATATAGTACTTTTGTTCATTTCTTAATGTTTCAGTCTGAGACCCTGATTGTGAGGTTCTGCACATTGGAAAAAACCTTTCCTTTGAGGCTGTCTCAAAGTACTCTGATCAAATAGCTGTCATGCAGGTTGGCTCAACAGTTGGCTGAAGTTGAGACAGCAATACCCACTGGAGAGCTTCTAACAGCAGTTTTAGAAGAGTGCATTGCTGCTGTTGGTTTGGAGGCCCCCTGGGTTGATACAGGTGCTGTGTTCCATAGCGCATGAACTAACACTAGCTCTAGTAGTAGTAGTAGTCTTGAAAGGTAACGAGGGCTTTTTGTCCATGGAAAGAAGAGAACTCACTGAGATATGGAGCTGAAAATCAGTAACAAAGATGGTGTAACAGTCAATGGAATTGGGTTTTGGCAATCAAAAAGTAAAACAAATGTATGAAACCTTACTATTTCCTTACCCGTAATCTTCAAGTATTTGTCATGTAAGAAATCCCTGTCTAAAGATATTAGTGTTTATGGGTAGATAGTGTCAAATTTAAGCTACTATCATGTTTAAGTGTAGAATAGGAACCTTTTGTGTTCTATATTGGGACTTGAATTCAGCAAGTGTGGAATGCTAAGAAGCATGCTTTTAGTTTTGTTCTCTTGGTTTTAATGATGACTTTAGTTTATTTTTGTAAAACATTAACCATGCAGAACTACTGGGACCTCCAAGTACTGTGGCTGTTCAGGGCAGGTGTGCACCACTGGTTCCACACCTTGCAGCCTCTCTGTCTTGGCCTGATATTGAGCTGAGCTGAGCACTTCCTGTGGGGTTGGGACTGGTTCTCCTGAAGAGCTGAGCGTGTGGGAAGGCAGGGAGGGAGAGCTGCTCTCTCTTCCATAGGTTCTCAGTCTGGGTGTTTGGTACCAAACTCAGTGTAAATTGAGTTCTTGAGTGAAGGCAGACTTTATGAATGGGCCTACTTTGTAAGCGGTAGAGCAGAATATCTTAGTGTCAATCAACTAGATTCTGTTGTGTAAGGCACCACAGCCCTGTGAGTAATAGAGCGACTATCAGCCTTGGGGTTAGACCTCATCCTCCTGCAATGAGAACAGAATCTTTCATGCCACGTTTTGTGCATGTGCTTCAGTGTTTTGTGTGTTCTCCTTTATTTTTAGTTGAATCTTCAGCTGATTAATGTAGCCATCTGGAGACTAGAATAGTTCCTGTTAAAAAAAATAATGCAAGTAGAAAATGTGAGAGTGGCCATGTTTCCTGAAATCTTAAAATCTGGACCCCTGTAGACAATTTGGTTTTTGATTCTGGAAGTCAAAGAAGGAAAAAGGAAAACACTTCACTAAAATGTAAATCAAATACTATGTTAGCAAGGATTTACAGTGACCAAAGAAGCTAAATTACTGCATTGATCCTCAGATGTAACACTGAAATGCTATAGAACAAAGTGAATAAAAACCCTTTCTCACTGTGTTTCCACATGGCAATGCTAATGTCCCCTGGGAGGCAAAGTCGTGGGGTTGCATAGCGTTCATCTACGCAGCCGTGTTCAATTGTGCAGTACTTGCCTGACAGGGGAGACAGCATGACCAGGAAGATGGTTTTCTCAAGTTGTTTCCCCTGTGGCAGTCCAGATGTGCATGACCCTTGAAGTTTACTCAAAAGTAGGAAACAAGGTTGCATAGTTTTGGGGTGGGGAGTGCAAATGCACTAGAAAAAAGAAACTGAAACGAGTTGCTCTTAAAACTCAGTTCATGGCAGGGTAGGGGCTTTTGACCCATGTACTAATGTAGAACAAGCTACAGTCTCATATAGGAACAAGAGTTCCAATAAGACTTTTGTCCATAGTTTACATGTCTTTAATCTTTAGATTAAAGTTGTCACAACCGTTCTGAGAGAGGGAAAACAGCAGGCTCTTGGATTTAGGAACTGTGTAATGGGATGAACTTTCTCTTAATGTCACTTCCAAGGCTTTTGTCAAAATAGTGTTAATATAGGACTGGCATTTTGGACGGCGTTTAGAAACTTTCAGCATAGGGTGGGTGAAGAATGGTGCACACCACTTTGTTAAACTTTTGCATCTACATGAAGGACTTACATGGTGGTGAAGCAGCCATTGGTAAAGGAGTTTTTCTGAATTAAAATAAGCCTGGTGGTTTGCTGCTAGCTGTCTGATTTGGAAATAGGATGATGATGTAGACTTGATGCTTACATCTTAGAGCTGTTTTCATGAGCAAGTGCTGTACTAAATCTCATATGGAGGGTTGACTTCAAAATTCATACTCAGGCTTGCATTCTCCTAACTTTGAATGTCTGTTAGAAAGCTTAGTACAGCAAGATAATCAAATTCTTGAACGCTAGCCGGAGTATGAATTTTCAAGTATGTCAGATTTTATTCACGTTGTTGTACAGTTCACTATAAATGAATTTTAGATTGTATGCTACATTACAGGTATTTGTTTCCTTTTGCATGTAAGCTTTTAAAATTTTATTGAATTCTAGTGTGTCAGGAGACTAAAAATTGGTTTCAAAGTTTATCAAGATTTGCCCCCCCCAAAAAAACCCCTGCTGTAAAAGAGCTGGGGAACGTCACCTAAAAAAGCCTCAATTAAATATGAACGAGTAATTAATGAAAAATTCAACATCTCTACTGCCTTTGCCTGCCTGATTTTAGCCTGCTTGGAATCTCCAGTCTTCCTGTTAGGCTTTTACCTCATTCATGTACTTTGATTCACCCTCTTTTAACTTTAACTGAAACACATCTATTAACGACATTTGCGCTTCTTACATATCAAACCTGCTGGGTCCAACATAATGTCCACACGCTCTCTAATCTCTGAAGCAATTCTTGAGTTGTTGGGTTCTCTGCCAGAAAATAACGGCAGAATTGATGCATCTAATCATCGATATTCAGGTAGTTCTGTCTCAAAAATCTAAACCAGCCAGTCTCATAATGGAGCTTATTCTCCTGGGGGAATTTGCTGTAGGATCTCCAGAGTTATGGCTCCGTTAATCATGAATTCATCAAGGAACAGTAAGTCCACAAAACCTCCTGGCTCTGTTGCCAAGTGGGTGGTGGTTTCTGTTACTTCGCCTTTTTATCCTTCTGGTTTTGGTTTTATAACCTCTCTGAGTAGCTACACAAGCTGCTTATAACTTTCCTAACATTTCCTGAAAAGCATGAAAAAAATTCATGTCATTGTTGAGTTTTGTTAGTGGGGTTTTATTGCATTGCTCTGAGTAGCAGCAAATGCAGCCCGAGCATAATTAAGACTTAGGGTGTTGCTGCTTAGCAAATCCATCAGCAAAAATGAAATTTTGTTTAAAAAGGCATTGTTAGTGTACCTTTAATTCAGATAAGAATTGCATAATGAAGGAGAAGAAACTGTATTTTAAAAAAGCCAAATTCTCTGAAAACTAATTATCGCTGCTGATGGTTACACAAGTTAAATCTTTCAAGACTGTCTGTAACTCAGAACAGGAGTCCAGAACAACACGAGAAGAATCTAATGAATGGCAGATGTCATAGTGTAATAAAAATAGGTATCATTTAGTATAATCTAACCTTAGTGACTCTATTTCTTATTGCAACAAGGAACATATTGATACTTTGTCAGGCTAGAAAGCAAAACTGGTATGCTCATGGGCTTTGAGTTTGTCCTTGCTTCAGTAAGAATCTCTTGTATTCAAATCAAGGTTACGTAAGAGCTGTTATTGAGGTTTAATAATTTCTTGTGAATGAAGAATTTGAGCTCGAACATTTTGATTTTTGTAATCCCTTTTATAAATCTCTACGTTCCATGCATCCACACAATGAGTAGAATAAACTGTAAAGGAGAATCTGCTAGTTCATGTGCTTGATTTGTAGACTTTTACATTCTTGGTAGATTTCCTACAAATAACTTCTGTGTTTGTTTATTTAACTCAGGTAAGTCTGGTCTCTGCATTAGATGTCTTGTGGTTTAAAAAAAAAAAAAAACTACACAATCTATTCCTCTTCCCCTGTTTAAACATTCCAGTTTCACCTTCTTAATTGACAGTGATAGTAAACTAAATTTTTCTTTACATGTGGTATTTTCCTTACAAGAGACAACTTGAGAAGCAATCCCTCATGCAAGCAATATTAACATACTCTTTATTGATAAGTACCCATAGGCAACTCAGTGGGATCATGGGCATGCCAGCTCATGCTGTTAATGATCTAAGGAGTTTGTATACTCAGACTGTAAAATACAGAGTTGTATTTATAGACTGTATTTGTTGGCATTTCTCTGGTTGAACTGAGTCCTCAGAATACAGTTCATTTAAATTTGATCTCATGTTGTGAGTGCAGTTATACTTAAAACTGAAATGGGCTCTATGACCTGATCTTTGCTTTCTCGTATCTAAACAGTTTAAGGGTTTATCCCAAGAAGTCTTTTGTTTCAGAGAGTAGTATCCAAAATGAGTAAGTCAAAGGATTCTTCATTCTATGTTGAGAGATGTTGTTCAGAGTCTAACTTGAATTAGTTTAAAACATAAACAGGTCTCCTGTTTGCATGAAGTAAAATCCTAGGTGTAAGGAGTTCAGGGCAGCTTTTTCTCTGCGTAAGTGTACCTGAGGGAAGACTCTGTACCCCCTGTGATCAGTCCTGCAAATGAGTAAAGATGCAAAATATATTCTAACCGGTCTGTTAAAAGTTATTTTTGTAGAATAGTTCAAAAGAGCAAATGACTCTCTTTTATTCATTGCCAAAACATTTCAACAATCTCATCCCTCGCTATTCAGTCTATATGAAAATAACTGGATCCTGGCCAAATTGGGGCCACTCAGATATCCTTTGTGCTGCTTGCATTTCAGTTGATCCCTTCTGCATCGTAATATCCACATTTTAACATTAATACTTAAAGTCACTGAAGTTTCTTGTGTTTTTAAAACATCAGGAACGTATCTACATTCCTGCTCAAAAATGTGTTTTGGAAATTTGTTTCTGTCATCTGTTAGGGCTTTTATCATTCACAGTGCTTCTAGAAACTCTAGGTCCTGGGTGGCTTCAACAGTGGTGGAAGTTCAGAATAATTTAAATTTTAAAAATAAGATTTCCTTCTTTAAAATATATATGACAGCAGTTATATTTTTCAGAATCTCATTGGGATTATCCCTATTCAAAACCTAACAAATGTTAAAGGTAGATTTCCTCATCTAACTTTAGAATGCCTGCTCCCTGCCTTTTTAGGAAATATATTATATGTAAAACCACACAGGAGAAAGAGAGGCAACACTGCTGCCTTCATTGTGGTGGAGGGTCCCTGTTCATTTTGCATGTTTTGCTGAACTTTGAGGTCAAAAGAACCTCCTGAGGGAGGAACAGAGCTTCTCTTTCCTCTGGTCTTTGCATCCAGAGCATGTGTGGCTTCCCTCAGGCAACATGCAGCTTGTACTGTGTCCTGCATTCAGATGAGCTCATAAGTCTCCTGTCTTCTGATAAAGCTGCTGGTAATCGCCACCAGGTCTCATACAGTGCTACAGCCTCTTTTCTATTGCAGGAAAGAGCCTGAGCCGTGTGCTGTTTTCTCTTGACCTGGTGTGTCAGAAGTATCCCCAAGTTTGTGAGGGACAGAAGTAAACCCCTGTTTTTGACAGTAGGTCCTGCCCTAGCTCTCATTTCTGCCTAAAGCCACTGGTGGAACCGCCGTGCGTCTTCCTGAGCTTGCTCTTCTGTGAAGCACTCGGGTAAGTGCTGCCTCTGCATAAACAGAGGGCTGTCCTTCCTAGGAAATGTGGCATACCACTAAGCAATTGGGGGAATTTAACAGCTTTTAAATGGTTCGTTTCCTCAGGCAACCTGCTTTCAAATGTATCTATATTACAATTTGGGGCGGGGGGGGGGGGGGGTTGCCTGATTTATTACATTGGCAAATTAATCACCTGTTTTTGCTTCAGTTGATTTTGGCTCTTTCTTTGAGAAGTAGATGTATGTATTTGTGTTTTTGACAAATACAGTGTTGGGATTCAAAGCCTGGCACCTTTTATAGTATCAGTGTGAGGCTCGTGTTCGTTGTGGGGTCAGACATACTGATAAGTTTGTCTCAAGCTTTTTAAATGCTGGCTGAATCGAGCCAGGGCCCTGCCCTTGAGAAAGGCAGTGCTCTGATTTGACCTGTGCTCAGGAGTCTGAGGGCGCTGGCTTATTGGCATGTTTGACATGAGGCTTCGGAAGTGCATATGGGTTCACCGAAAACTAAAAATAAGCAGTATTTGGGTTAAACCTCTTTATTTGTGTGGACTCATGACCTTGACGGCTAAAATAAACTTTTAGTAGTTTTCTGGTGTTGCCACAATCCATGAATATTAGTACTGAAAAAATATTTGAGTTTGTGTTGCTTTGGCCATGGATGTTTTCTGCAAAACTGGAAAATGAAAATTAGTGACTGGATTGATATTCTTGTGTAGTATTGACTGAATTGTGTATCTGAATCTGTATGACATCCATGAAGAAATTTAATGTATAATTAATTAATATGTCTGTGTGTAATTACTATAAAGCAGGGTTGGAAAGAATACTGTTCACCACTGTTTTCTGTTCAACAAATTTTATAGCCTTGTCAATAAGGCACAGAAAGACCTTACGTCTCTGTGACTCTTTTTATTTTACAGGTCATTAAACTTCACTCAGATTTTAAATATATATATGTGTGTGTGTGTGTGTAATAGATATAAATTAACCTAAGCAATTCCGCTTCAGTGAACTAAACTGCTAAATGCTTCGAAGCAGCGAGACAAGCTAATGTACTCAGGAATGCGTGCAGTTTTTGTCACTGAAATTTGTTAGGTAAGATATGCCGGAATGATCCTGCTAGGAGATTCACACTTCGTGTTGCAGAACATGATAAAAGAATAATCAGGGATGCTGTACGTGACCTGAGGGAAGGTTTTTTACTAATTGCAAGTCTGATCAGTTTGACCTGAGTACAAGAGCGGAACTGAGGAGGATCTTTGGTACTGTTTCTGAGTGCTTGTGCCTTCTGTCTGACATTCAGTCTCCAGCTGTCACCAACCTAGCAACAGAGGAAGGTGTTATTTAAAAAAAAAAAAAAAAAAGTGCTAGAAGTGCTTTGGAGGCTGCAAATACCACGAGCAGCTTGTGAATATGGGAGCTCATTTTTTTCTGAAGTCTAAGAAAGAAGGGGGATTCATAGATTTCAGAAACAGAAGGGATATGATCTCAGCCCAGACAGTACAAGGTATTCTGGAAGCTGGATTAAAGCTTACTTTTAAAAAAGACTTGCAAAGCAAGGTTATTGATACAGTACTCTGGTATATATGCTTAGGAAACTTCCATCTCACTTCAAGGCTAAATTTGTCTGATATTCACTCTCAAATGTTAAATCTCTTAATACTTTTGTTGGCAGGACTGAAAAGCCCCCTGTGACTTTTTTTTACATGCTTAAGTACCTCTGTGGTATGATCAGATCACCTCTCAGTATGCTTTCTGGTTAATTGAGCAGATTGAGCTCCTAATCCCTCCAGTTTGTCTTATTACCCTCTAGATCATTTTTGTAGCCCTTCCTTGAACTCTAGTATTTCATATACTTTTTAAGTGTGTATGTGAGAACCGGATATGACACTCCAATAGCATTTTTTTTCAAGGTTAGGGAAGCTAATTTTGCTACTTTGTATTCTTTGACTTTGCAGTAGACCACCTGGCCACAGCATTGTCTCTGCAGGTCGTATTGCTGATTTATGATAGCTCCTGAATCGAGTCCTGATCTTGCTTTTTCAGCACTGAGTAGTTCGGACTTAAGTTTCTGTCTCCATTTGCACTCCTTTGCATTAGCTTTGCTGAATTGAGTTTTATGGAATTATACTGTTAATTAGGTAATTCTCTGTGCATTTACTTGAAAAGCTTTTTTGAACTGAAGTCAAGCTTCCAAAATAAAATGGCAGTCAAGTCAGTTTCTGCAGGATTTGGCAGATTTTGTTTGGCATTGTAACTATGAGGATTCATTCTGGAGTGTTTTAAGTGCAGGTTCAGCATGCAGCAAATTCAGTCTCAGTGTGGGAGCAACTTCATAAAAGCAGTTTATTTTAAAAGCATGATACTGTTCTAAAGCAGTTTATTTTAAAAGCATGATACTGTTCTGAACCCTAACACTGAAGCCCATGTTTCTCACTGAGCTGTAATGGGTTATTTTGGGGGCTAATTAGCCACAAAAGTACTAAAGAGGGACAGTGTCTCCTCCGCCATTCCCAGCTGTGACCATTGGTAAGAGGCAGACAGAGAAAAATACATGATAGCTCGCACGATTCATACTGTCATGTTGTACCTGAAGAAATGCAGAAGGCACTGATGAAAGTCCTATTTTCTCCTTTGCGTACAAAGCTTTTCATGCATTTGTGAAGCTCTTAGAGTTTCAGTAGATAAGCTGCAGGTGTTTATGGCTTAAGATACTTGTTTAGAGAACCTCTGTCTATTACCTGTTACATGAACAGTGTAACGTTGTATATTACGATTTCTGCCATTGCTGTTCTTAATCTTTCATCAACCTTGCCAGAAATGCTATGCAAGAACCACTTGGAAAAAGTAGAGTAAGTTGCTGAATCCAAAAAGTGAAGGCAAGGTAATTAGGACATTCAGTTAGTTAATTGATTTGAAACTGTATGTCTTTAGCAGTATTTTGGAGGCTAGGAAGGCCTGTTCGTTTTTTTGCGGTGTAAACTTAGAAGGAATCTGCTTAGCAGGAAAATCAGAGAAGGAAAAGATCTAAAGAGTCAAAGTTAAAAGGCCGCCATTGGGAAGAAACAAGGGACTTGGTCAATAGGAGACAGAAATTAACAGTTTCAAGGTCCTTTCCTTTTTTTAATCACCTTCCCTATTCCCGTTCTTGGATTGCTGCAACCACTTCTTCCCACCTTTTCTTACTTATCTCCTGCCACCTTTCTGCTGACACTTTTTCTTTATTGCTGTCTTCTAATCTGTTGTTCTCCATACAGGTCAGGGTAGCTAACCGAAGGATATTACTTCACTGTGCTTCTTTCTCTTATCAAGGATTCCTTGGGTCTTTCAGAAGAAAAGCAATTTGTAACAAATTTTTGTCTTTCTGAAGTACAGTTTATTTACAGCTAAGCTAACTCTGTATTCTGTGCACTAAGAAATTCCTCCATTAGAACATACAACTGCTTAACAGAAAAATTTCTTTAGCTGTGACCAGGTAATAAGGAGAGACTTTGTGTCTTTCCCTCAAGCCGGGTGTAGTCTGAGGACTAACAGATAAAACCATAGGCCATAAATCAGAAACTAGGCTCAGAAAAAAATCTCTACATGAGGAGTTTTGTCTGTTATAAAGCACTTCATTTTCACTTCTGTTTCTTGTGTCTTTGTTAATAGCCACATAAGGTTGTTCTGCAACATGTCATTTACCTTGGACTGTGGATCAGACTACTGGTCTTTAACCTAAATCACCAGTTTAGAGATTTTGATTTGGTAGTGTGACTACAGTTTTTAACAGTGAGGCTAACTTTTTCTCTCCCCCCCAGTTCTTTCCCCATGAATTAGTCCTGCTTTCTTACAAACACCGTTGTTCACTAATGTGATGCCGTGTGAGTTCCTGGGCCTTAATAAATTGGAAGCTGGTACTAAGGAGATAGAACTAAGGTTATTACAAATGTTTATAGCACTTAACGCCTACACTAATATAACAATCGAACTCTAGAGAGGAAATCGAACTGTAGAGAGGAAATTATTCTACTAGGCATAGTGGTGCTGAGCTGTGTTGTCGTCGTAATGGTCTGAGATCTTCTGACTTGCGTATAGAAGCTACCGCATAGCAAGATCTTGAGCCTGTCCTTCAGGGACTCCTGTTCTTCGAGTCTGAGGCAGGCTGTCTGCATTGAGAAGTCATTTCTTAAAAACACTGGAGCTGTTCTGTTAATGTTCACTGCCTCTATTAACTATGTAACTCGTAATAATCGGTTAATGATGTTCTCTCCTTTTTCTTGGTCTGAGTTCTCAACTCTCCCATGGCATTCTTAGAGAAGTAAGTCACTGACTGTATCGTGCATTTATCCAGGTGTCCAGGTTATCTTCCATCTAGGAAGGTGTGGTTTGCTTTCCTTTTTTAATTAGCTTGGAGTGATCGGTTTGGCAGATATCTGAGCTTTCTCCACTCCTCTCCCAAGGAGGGATTTGGATTTGGGAATGAATCCCCTTTTCATTGTAGAAGAGGTAGATGAGGCACTTCCAGAATTCGTACTGTCATTACTTCTGGGACCAGTTTTGTTTCAGTTGCTACGAAGTGGAGTGAAATTTCCTATGTAGTTTGTCTGCTTCCATTTCAGATTTCCCTCCAGAGAATCCAGGTTTTAACGTAACCTAAATTATGTTAAAGAGTGTTTAAGTTAAAAATGGCTATTCTGAGTCGGACCAATGGTGAGTTCAGCCTATTACCATCTCTTCTGCAGTGGCCACTATCAGACACGCAAGGAAACAGTATGCAGTGTGGTGTGGTGTTTCTTCCTGTCCATGCTTTCCAGCTTTCTGCAGCGTGAGCTTTGGGATATGATGGTTGCCCAAATCATGGAGGCATGGAATAGGAAAAGTTACCTTTCTGTGTCTTAGCTTTTTGTGCAATTTTAACACTGCTTTCCACCCTCTTTGGTTTGCAAGCACTTAATTTTGTATATATTATATGGCATTTAGACAGCTATATTTAAGCAATATTCCAGCTAAATCTACCCAACTAAACTCTGGCATAAATTTGAGATGGGTTTGTGCCAATTGAGTAAAAAGTTTAAAGTTTAAGTTTAAAATGTTAAAGAACCTGACCTAATTAGCACTGTGATTTACCTGGAGCTCATTGAATGTGTTCTTAAAACAGCAGCCTAGAAAACCTGCTTAGTAGCAAGACACAAGAAGTAGATTTTGATGTTTTCCTTCACGAATTATTTCCAAGCTGTTTTTTTGCCCAAATTAATTTTGGCCAGTTCTGTAATGTGACCTTCTGGTTACTCACAGCCTGCTGTGTTAGTCCTCCGATTTCAGTTTTTGGAGAAGGTAAAAATAGGGACTACTTGCTGACAAGGTAATGCATTTTTAGGTAAGGTTTTGTGACCCGGTCTCATGGTGTGGGGGGTTTCTTTTGGTTGGTTGTTTCTTTTTTGTTTTTTTTCCCCTCCTTTTCCTCATTCTCTAATCCTGCTTAGTATCATAGATACTAAGGCACAATATTACAGATATAAAATGTATTACTTGGTGAGCCAAACTCTTAGTTGGATTGCTCTAATTTTGGAGAGTCCAGTATTTAACTCGCAGTACTCTGCTATTAATGAGCAAGATGATGAAGGCTGCATTCAGTACGAGCTAAATAAGTGTTCTTGTTTGTGAAACAGCCTCTTCCTGTTTGAAAACAAAGAGCAGAGGAAATTTTGAAGATGCATGAGCTAGGAAGTTTCGCTAAAAAAGAGTATGGTTGTTCATGATGTTAAGTACATTGTCTACTCAGTAGTACAGTCATGAATTCACTTTCTTTGTTCCTGGACTTCTCAGATGGTGCCAACTTGTCCTTTTAAAAGTTCACTAGGAAACATTTGAAATGGCAAGAACAAATCCAAGGTCATTGGTGCCAAAGTGTTCTCACTGAAAATGACGGAAACTAATGCAGATCATCAATGGTCTGTTTTCCTATTATATAGTTACGCTAACTTTTCAAGGAGCAAGGTCAGCAAATGTTATTCTAAAGTACAGGAAAATTGGAAAAAATACAGAACGTTCCAAAATATTGAGTAAAGTGTAACAGTGCAAATTTAAAAACAACATTTTTTTTTCCAGATACCAAATGATAATGAAACCTTCTTTCCTATGGATAGGTGTTCTCCATCTCCTCGCTGACTTCTATTTTTCACACTGCTCATAACCTCTAAGTCTATTCACAGTTCCTCAGTTAGCCCTCGGGTGTCTTGGTGCCCCAGTGAAGTAACAGCCAGGTACTCTCTCAGCCCTTTCCCTTGCCCCCACCTGTGACCTCCTAACTCCCCCTCCCCCCCATTGCAGTAATTTTAGTTTTATGCCAAAGCTGTTCACAGTACCCCTGGCTTCTTTGCCATGAAACTATCTTTTCCCTGTTCTTTCCCTGTCCTTTACTCTACCCTTTGTATCCCGAAACAAAGCTCCCTTCCTTCCCTCTGCCAGCGTGCTGTCTGCTGTGTGACTTGCATGAATGCCTTTTAGGTAATTTTCTTTACTCCTCAAAGACTGCTGCTTAAACAAAGGTGAGGAAAGCAGGTCTGTGTCGCCCCCCACGCACCCCTTCATCCCTTCCCTAGTAAATTCCTGTTCCTCTGTGTTCCCATCAGTAGATTTCTGTTAGGACTTAGTGGCATAGTGATGTCCCTGGTGTGAGAGATCTTTTTTGAAAGAATCATCAGAAAAAAAACAGATACAAAGCAAATTTCAATCTGGTTGTCAAAATAGGTCTCGAAAGCCATCCGTTCTGGAAGTGGCTTCCCAAGGTCTTTGTAGCTGGTGGCTGGCAGTCTCATGACGCCTCTAGATTCTGAATAGTCTCCTGATCTGCTTTACAGATTGAGCACAATTTCCTGTCCTTACATTTTGCTCACATCTTATTTTGCACAAGAATTTGTTAGTTGTCAGGAAGAGGGTAGATTTTTGTCTATATTCATGTCCTCCTCCCCCCCTTTCCCCCCCAGGTTTTGATCAAACTCTCCTAAATGGGGGGGTAACAGCAGTATTCCCAGTTTACGTATATGTGCTGTCTTAGAGCTGGCAGTGTTTTTCCAAGTTCCTAGAAGCCTTTTGGGTTGCTTTGTCTTTTTGCGATAACCTCCTTCCTGCTTCTCAGGGGGTGGGGTTTTTATGGATCAGCATCAGCAGATTTGAAGTTACATTGGTTGAAGAGGTGCGGTCAGACCTTTTGGTGGCAGCGAGCCATTAGATTAGTTCCAGTGCCTGTGGGACTGCAGCCTTAGTAGGAATTATTTTCCCAGGGTGTGGAGGAGCAAAAAGTAACTAATCACCATAAAAAGACATTGCAACATTATATTGCAACAACTCCATTCCTCCACTAAATGTAGTTAGCTGGTCTCTAGCTAGTGTACGCTTGTGAGCCATTTTTAATCCTCTCAAGGTTCCCACAATATTTATAATGCACAGATTAAGAAACACTGGCCTTAAAAATTACTTGAGGCATAATAGATCTAGCCCAACTTCCAAGAATTACAAGAAGTTAAATATTAAAGCTCTAAATGTGTTTATTAACTACACTTTTTTATTTTTTAAGATTTAAGGCTTTTTTTTTGTTTCCTCCTTAAGCTATGTAGATTCTTTTGGCTATTATTTATTGCCTTATCCTTTGAGAATGTTATTTAAATGTACATGCATCACCATACGCTCCAGATTGAGTACAGAGGAATGTGAACTGCTTAAAGGATGAAATTTTTCTTGTTTCCAGATGTTGATGTGAACAGTTTTATGGCTTTCCTGTTCAAAAACTTTCCACTCTTCTTTAAATTTAATTCTGTAATGCTGTCCCCTCTTCGGTTAACACTGTGATGAAACTAGCCCTGGGGGCAGAAGAGGATGGGGAGGAAGGGGATTTTGAAAGATAAAAATAACCCTAAATATTAATACTAATTTCGGAAAGTTTTTCATAAACAAGTATTCATTTTCTGTAAATTTACTTAACTTTATAAAGCATGTTTCCTGACAAAAACTACTTTACAAACAACCTGTATATAGTATATGTGTACACATATATGCACCATGTGATAGATGCTATATGCTTCGAATTGGTGTGGTGTTTCTCATTGGTTGCAGTGGTTTGTCAGCACTTGTAGTATTTGTATGTATATATGTATTATAAGGATGGGTTTAACTGCTTCAGTTATTATAAGCTGTGATTTGAATTTTATGAATATTTTCCACTAGTAATTTATGGTGTTCCCTCTGCCTGTCTCTCTGTATTTGAAAAAACTATTTCCAAGAGGAGGGCTTTTTATCCACTTAGGTTTTCCAGTTACAGCTTTTTCAGTTAAGGGTGTGGTGGGTTTTTTTTTGCTGACACAGTCATGTTAGAAAAGGCTCTCGCATGAAAACAGTTATCATGGAAAAAAGTCTTTTGACATTATAGCTTATCTCATTTGGGAACTATGGTAAACTATGCCAGAAAAGAGCTGTCTCTAAACTGGAGCTCTGTGGATGTGAACGGAGCCTTACGTTTTCTGTGATGCCTGGGCAGCCTGTGGTGGTTTTCCCTGTCTTTGTAGTTTATTTGAGCCATCAAGCATTTTCCCAGTGCATGTTCAGTTTAATAGTCTGTTCAGATTAATTTTATTTACTCTCCAATTTTCTGTTGTTGAAGCTCATATTGGAGAGTGCGTTGTGCCTTGCGCTCGAGGGGCTGTCTGAAGAGATCCGTGGATGGATTTCAGTGGGTTTTGCAAAAAGTTGTCTAACATGATTCTAACAGAAAAATCATTGCCTTATCATCAGTAGCTGGCAGACATGAAAATAAACAATTACTATTACAGTTACATTAAAACAGTTACCAGACCACATGGGGGATGGGATGCCATTAATTTTTGATATCTGTGGAACGGAGCTATAAAATTGATATTTAACTTCAGCTTTAAAACCATCACTTAATGTTAAACATTGAATTTCCTGTTAAATTATTATCACTAGATAGCAGTGAAGCAGTAGTGGCTTTCCGAGATGCAGTAGTGGCTTTCCGAGACCACCTTAAATGGCGTTTTATACTCGGGTCAAGGAGTGAGACAGCTTTGGCAAGGCACTGTGGTCCCGTTTGGATATTGCCCATGCCGGGTATTAAGGACCAACTTCTTTCCCATGTGAATAAGAAACAGTGAAGTAACTGTGTAATTCCTTTGAAAATAGCTTTCGACACTCTGAAAATGATTTGAAATTAGTGTAAATTTAAGTATAGTGTAATTAAAAGCATAATTATGTTTGTAGGTGTATTTATATACTCTCCTTTAAATAAGGATGCATATATGCCCATGTGCGAGACAGAGTGTTACACTTCAGTAAATTCTAAAGGTTGGATGCTTTAGCAGGTGGGAGAAGGAATTAAAGGCATAAATTTTGAACTACTTAAGCGGGTTCATTTGTCTTCATTCACGAACTTGCCTTTATGCTGGTTTTAAACAGTCCATGTGATAAATGGTGGATGGTGGACTTGCTAAATAGTACTTCACTTGGACCAGTCTAAGAGTAAGCCACGCGCTTGGATCTGCCATCTGTCCTTTTTCAACAAAACCTGTAGCACAGGTTGTTTGGTTTGGTTGTCCGTGGTGTTTTTATTATTATTATTATTATTACTATTATTTTTCATTCTGTTTTTTGGACCAGTTTTTCTGGTTCTTGAGAAGTGGAACCTAGAGGTAGCAGGGTAGGCAACAGAGCTCAGAAGAGGGGTTGTGCAAAGTCGTAGTGGGTGTTTGACAGCACTTTGTGTTGTGATGGAGCGTGCGGGCTGGAAGTCGTGAAGGGGAAGCGCGTCTGGAAGGATGTGTGAAGGATGCGTAGAGGGCTGAAGCCGCCCGAGGAAGGGCACCTCCTGCATTGCAACTGCAGTTGCTTAAAACTTTCTGGGTCTAAAACCTTCAGTGCTTTTCCACATGGATGAAAGCATTGTTTCCATTATCTGTATCCCATATTTCCTCTTGGATGGAGGAAAACTAGTAATTAAAAAAAGTAATAACAATTTAAAAAAAAGAATATATACTTTAAAAAAAATTATTACAAGTTTCAGTTTTAAAATCTGAAGTTATTGGTTTAAAGTGAAATATTTTAACAGTGCATTTATGTATGTATATTTATCTAGCAACTCAATGGGTGGGAGTCACGGAGCATCTAAAACACAGGTTTTGATAGTATTATCCTCTTAGCAGATTCAAGGAAAAACTTATCTGTAGCTTGTTATATTTGACTGGCTCAGTTTGGTGAATAGCTCATTCAGAAATATGAAACCAGCTGGGCTTTGAAAAAACAGAGTTGCTTGTTTTCTAATGTAGGAATCAAGGCAACGAGATCCACTAATTCTGAAGACTTGAAGCAGTTCTTTGCTGTGGTGATTTTTTTTAATAAACTGCAAATAATCTGCATTTCAAAATAACGCCTGTAAACTTGCCTCTTCTGCATATCTAATCAAATTCCTCGTCACAACCAAATAGTGTGTAAGGTGAGTCACTAAGAAAAATCGTAAAGAAAAAAATAGTTATATAGCTTGCTGGTAGGCAGAGTGTGCAGAGGAGTAATCATTCCTTAAATGAAGGTACATGCAGTGTTTCCTCTTGCATAACAAAAACTGCAATAACTTGATAGTATCAGCAGATTTTAATGGTACTAACCCTTGTGAAAGTAAAGTAAAGATGTATAATGAAACTGGCTGTTCAAATCCATGTTTTCCTGCCTGCGTGAATCCTGTCTCAACTGGCGTGATTGAAATTAGGCTGTTGTTTTACCTTATTGGGACTGGGAGCTGGATTCTGCGACTTTGTGCCCTTCACCTCTTCCTCCACTTCCAGGAAAAGACCTATTAGCTTCTCTCTGCTCCTTTGGGTGCTAAAGTTGCTGCATGTGGCGAGGGCAAGGGATTTCAGCCTTGCATGGTCTGTGCAGGAGGTAGCTGATTGCAGTCTGCTGAACTGGCAAGCCATTCCTAGCTAAGTGCTTTTATTACAGTTCAGTGAAGTACAGTTTGTGTTGGTGATGCTTTTAGTCATGTATGATGTTTGAAGAAAATCATTTTCTCTGAAAAAGCTTGAATTTAATTTGTCAATGATAAATAATTGGAGGTTCCAGTCCCAAGGTGTTGCAAGGCTGGCTTTATTAAACTGGTTGCTCATCAGTGAAAAGCTTCAAAAAATCTTCTAAAATGGTTGAGGTTTGTTTTTGTTTGTTTTTGGTTTTTTTTTTTTTTTTTTTTTGAATGAAGATTATAATGTTGCATCCAGACAGTAGGGATAATGTTATACAAAGGGATTCTTGTGGGTGAAAGAAGGACACTATATGTGAGCAATGCAAGCTGAATTTTCAGACTTTGTAGTTGGTACATGCAGTTGTTTTATTACAGTATATAAAACTTGTGCACTGATGGACGCATTGTAGAATGAACCTAAAATAAAAATCTGTTTGTGAAAAGGACATTTCATGGTTGTGGTGGTTTGGTTTTTTTGAGCATCTTTCCAGAAATGTGTTTGGAATCTGAGCTTGTTTTGGTGGTGTTGATTCTTCTTATTCGTGAACATACATATATTCTGTTTTCCTTAATGATTTGAATTCTGATTTATATAATAGTCTTGTATGTGTGCCTTAACTTTTTAAGACAAAAAGCCAATGATTTTAGACACTGGACATGCTGGACCTCTTCTGTCGTTGACTGTAGGAAGATTTGAAGGACTTTCATGCTTCTGAAAATCAAGCCATGTTTCATTTGTTTATATAAAAAACTACAGTTCAGATGTAATGATCAGCACTTAGAGCTACATAGGAATTTTGTAGCTGTGTATACAACTTACCTCCAATTGGTTTAAATGAGAGCTTTTATAGCAGTTTTGTGTAGCATGTATGTAGTATATATGTTTTTGCATATATAATTACCTACATTTTAATCTTGTAATTTAAAATCTTGTATTTCTCCTTCAAAAGAAAATGCTATCCAACTGCACAAATATGGCTTCTGTGCCTGGGGAGCCATGCTAATTGTAGTGGATTAGACCTGTCACTCTTTTGAAATAAGAAACACAAATGAAGTTGTTAAAGATAATTTTGTCCTCGTTTGTTCCCCTCCTGCCCCCAACTCCCCAGGATCCTTAAAGCCGGGCTATGAATGGTGATTCTGGTGCAGCGGTGGTGACTTCACCACCGCCAACAACAGCCCCTCACAAGGAGAGATATTTTGATCGAGTTGATGAAAATAACCCAGATTATTTGCGAGAGAGGAATATGGCACCTGACCTTCGCCAGGATTTTAACATGATGGAACAGAAGAAGAGAGTCTCCATGATTCTTCAAAGCCCAGTAAGAAAAGAAAATGCTGCATCTTTACAGTGTTAAATATTTATTCTCTCTCTGGAATATCCCAATGGAACTGAAGAATTTTATTATGTCTTAAACCCATTTGAATTGCCTAGTTGGCCTTTCTATTCAAGTATTCATTTGTAGCATAATTTTCTCACATTGCCTGGTTGAATTTTTATTGTCTACTCATCAAGCAGTTCCTTGGTCACGTTTTCAGAATTCGCTGTTCAGTCGGGCAGCAATAATAAACTGTGAGTGATGGCAGTTTGGTATTAAAGAAGTTTCCCTGAGGGACAAGAGAAGCAAAACAAAACTACTCTCATAACATTTGTTCCTTTTGTATAACTGGTGGGTGGCTTGTGAAATAGAACATTTTGTGACATGCCTTCATTGAGAATAGAGATGTAGTGGTATAGTTACTGTTTTTCCGATGAGATTAAGCCATTTGATTTAGATTCACTTAATGATTGATTGAACTTTTTTTATAGTACAAATTCCAGTGTTCTTGTCAAAAAAGCAGCTAGCAGTAATAAGAAAAATCTTGTTTTCCCTTTTTTATTTTTTTATTTTTAAAAAAAGGAATGTAAACAAATCCCTAATTTAATCATAGCTTTAAATTCTGGTGGCTATTCCTCCATCTGTTCCTGGAGCCCTCTTGGCTCTCCTTTCTCTGTTGATAACTGTCCCACGTTAATAACTTTCCTTCTCTTTTCTGGTTTTACTACTTTTACTCTCAGATTTTATATTCTTTCAAACTGACTGTATTTCCTTTTCCTTCTTCCCAAAATCCATATTAATAGGTTCAATGAGTTTTGGTATTACTTGGAGAAAGTATTCTGGAACTCTTCTTTAAAGAGAGAGGGGGGGGAAATTACTTATATTGTTGAAAATACTGCTCTTTGAAGTTCCAAGTAACAGAATGCACCCAGGAACTCTGTCCTGCACTGTTTTGTGGAAGAAGTATAAGACATTTCCATCAAAATGCTAAAAGGAAGTTGTATTTGAAGGGCTGAAGTTCATTTGAATCATGCTTAACAATATGCCATATCCTGTCGCTAGGCTTTTTGTGAAGAGTTGGAATCTATGATCCAGGAACAATTTAAGAAAGGAAAGAACCCGACAGGCTTATTGGCTTTACAGCAGATTGCAGATTTCATGACAACAAATGTACCAAATGTCTACCCAGCGGCACCACAGGGCGGAATGGCTGCCTTGAACATGAGTGAGTGCACCTTAACGTATAACCAGCAGTTTGGGTTTTAGTTGTTGTTTGGAAATACCATCCTGTTCTGCTCACAGGAAGACTGTAGACATAAAATGAATTGATTTAGTTGCTAAATGCCAGTGATGAGCAATGCGATTCATGTGTGTAATTTATATCAATAGCCATTTCAAGTATGATACCTTAATTGAAAAATAAGTCTGATAAGTGAGCAGTAGTTGAAAATCCAAACGTTTAAATGCTGCTCAAGTTCATCAGATGGATTGTCTACTGGAAAATGAAACACTCAGTAGTAGTCTAGTAACAGTGGAGGCCTTTAGAAACTAGTTATTTTTGCCTTTGCAGTACTGTTTGTGACTTTCTTCTGTGAAGCAAAGCTATAGACAAGAAACATCAGCAAGCAAAACAAAAAAAGGAAACACAAACACACACACACACACACATACATACGTATGTTTTGGTATGCTTCAGAGAACATAAATCCCTGTCTGTGCTCCAAAATGAAGCTGTACTTAGACTGTAACATGGTCTAGTTCTACTTTACCACGATTTCTCCAAACCACGTTTCTAATTGCACTGTAGTTAGATATACAGCATTTTTAATTCTTTACCATAACCTCCTCTCTCTAGACTGTGCTTATTTTTTCCTAATTGAATGCACACAAATTTGTGATTTTGTCCTGCTAGATATATAATTCTACTTCTCAAGAATACAGTATTACTTATTTCAAAAAAACCAAAATATTTAGGGTTACTTTTTTTCTAGTATCAACCAATAGTGGTATTTTAAAGGCAATCATGAGTTTGAGAGGGAGAAAAAATACTTTGCTAGGGAACCCACTCTTACCTTGGCAGTAATGAATATTAAGGAAGGAAACTAATTCTGATTATATCCACAAAAAATGATCTTCTCAGTGATCATAGTTACATTTGTGCAATACAGATTATGACAGTATGATAATTAAAATTTGCTGCCCATTTCTTAGGTTAATATGTTAATATTAGCATGTGAGAGCAGTCTATAATACTGACACATGTTATTAGGTTTTAACTGATGCTGAGTACGTAACTCTCGTGCTTTTTCCCCCCCCCCCCCTCTCCTTTTCAGGTCTTGGCATGGTCACACCAGTGAATGATCTGAGAGGATCAGATTCAATTGCTTATGAAAAAGGGGAGAAGTTATTACGATGTAAATTGGCAGCTTTCTACAGATTAGCAGATCTCTTTGGCTGGTCTCAGCTTATTTACAATCATATAACAGTGAGTACTGAATCAACAGATAACTGAACCGATTGTTTTAATGTACAAGAGAATTACTCCCCTCCCCCTCCATCACTTTCTCATTGTGTGGAAGAAGAGCAAGAGCATTGGAAGCAGGTTAATAGTGAAGAGATGTCATTGCATCTCAAGCCGAAGAGCCAAACAGCTTGGATATCAGCCACTGTAGTCTGAATAGAGTCTTAAGAGAGTGTACATAAAGTTCTCAAGATGAAATTAAGGTTACTGGAAGACTCGGTCTTTTAGTATTTTAAATGGAGTGAGTAACTTTATTCTGTAAAGTAATGTCTTAGTTTTTTTTCAGCGTACTAAAATACCTTCTTATTAGTCATTCAGCTGAATTTTATTGAAAATTCTCTACCAACCTTTTCAAAAACGAAACCATAGTACTTCTGAACACGAGTGCACTACTTAGCTTAATGCTGCGTGCCAGCTATTTTCCTTGTGACTGAGTAATTGCTGGCATCCATAATAATAATGACAAGGAGGTCAAATCAAGGAGGTTTTATATGCCAGAAGAATGATCAACATGAGTCTCATGAGTAAAGTCACAGCTGTGGTGTAAAACCCGGTCTATTGTTTTCCCAACAGAGCTGAATTGTTTTTTTTCCTATATAGTGGTATGCCTAGAGAAGTAGTTACGGCAATGCCATGTGATTGGGATGGGGTTTATCAAGTTGGCTTTCTTTTAAGGGGGATGAGGGAAAGCACAGGAAGACTGGATAATGGTGCTACCAGTTGGGGGGGGATGACATGGTCAAAGCACCTGGAATATGAGATTTCGACAGTATTTTAGATAGTTTTTGAAGGGCAAAGTAGTACTGGAAGGTTTGTGGTTAGTAGTTTGTTATCGGGTAGTCACAAGCTGTAGTTCAGCCTTCTTTTAAAGCTATATATATATATGTATATATATATTTATATATTCACAGAACAGTCTGATCTTTATGTTCTGTATGCCCATGTTTTATGTAGTGTTGTGGTAGCAGGGCACACTTTTGGAACGTGGCAAAAGTATGTGACTTCTTGCAGAACTGGGTTTTGACTCCAGGTTTTCACTGTTTGTGAACAGGTGCTCTAATCACTAGGATATTGCATTAAAGTTAAATGCTACCAGTATACATTTTAAATAATAAAAATGATATGATAGCCTTCTGAGAGGGGTGTTATCCTGTGTGTTTGAGGAGAAAGGAATTGCAAGGACCCTATGTCAATCTGGGGAGGTGATTCTGTTTTTCTGGACCTTTAGCTATTGCTCACAGCTGCTTGGTGTGGAATTGTTCAGACCGGTACAGTCCTGACATAGAAGCAAAATTACAGACTGTCAAGAGCTTTGGAGTCAAATAAGATAATGTATAGTAAACTTGGATGCCTCTTGGGTTAGGCAGAATTTGAAATCACAGGTTTGCAGAAGATATTTTGTTCACCAAGTCTTGGTTTGCTTTGAGGGCATGAGCTGTTTATTGGATCTAATCCTGAAGCAGGGTGGTTTGTGTGTCTTGCTGCTTGCTTATCTTGCATTCAAGCAGTCTCATTAGTTTTTTGGGCATTTGAATAATGCCTGTTCTTTGTCTTGCATAAGAAAGTAGAAAACTTTGTAAATCACTAACGTTTCTGTAACTGAGAATGATTTTGGTGATTCGTAAAAGTACAGGTTAACCTGAACTAACTGGTGCTGTTTGTTGATGGCTTTTTTGCTGTGTCCATGTTACCAGCTGGTCATAAAGAAAGCTAGATTTTGTATGAGAAAAAAATTTTTTTGAGTGCCTGTGATTTCTTAAATTGGAAAGACAAACAGCAGTGATTGAGCAACAGGTTGGCTTTGTTTTCAGTTATAGCAATCTAGACGAGTGGAATGCGTAAGCTTTGTAAGGTCTATGGTCTTTTTTACCTGTCTGAATCCAGTAGCACAACTTAAACCAATCACCTCTTTGTGGTAATTGGTATTTAGAGCTGTAGAGTTTTGTCGGAGTTGGAGCCCTACTTAAGAAAGGCTGTGCTGGTTATACAGCCTGTGTCGGTGTGTATTTCTCATGCAGTGCACTTTATGTTGGAGAAGTTGAGATGCAGGAACAGGGGAGATGGAGATGACATCAAATACTGCCTAAGATGGAAAGCTGCATCAGCCTTCACCCACTAGGGCCAAATGAGTTGTTGGTTTCTTCTAGTGTCCTCTTTGGAAGACTCTAGAAAAAGAAATTGTTAACAATAAGATACCGTTCATTATCCATTACAGAAAATGGGGTTTAGAGCAGACCATTATCATTCAGATAATAATGTTTTAAGAACAGGAGTACTGTGGAAACTTTTTATGTATTTGGGAATTCAGAAAATGTGAACTTACACATCTGTGTTCAACAAGTGGAGAAAAAGGCTTTAAGAATGTGCAGAAGTTATACTACTAAAACGAAATAAGCACCTTGTCCTGTTTATTTCTTTTATATTACACAAATGTGCTGATCTTTTACACCACTTACATTATGTTGTTCCAAACCAAAATTCTGTGTCATAATACAGTCAACTGTTAATTTTGAAATGACTAGAACTGAAACTAAGGGAGACCAGTTGTTTGCAGGCTGAAGCCTAAGAAGTTGAAATATGTTTGCTGCAAGAGAGCGACAGTACTGTTTTGTTTTTAATAAACTTTTGATACCCTTTCTGAGGAAATCGTCTCTCTGTAAAAGCAGCTGAAAGGCTGCGCCTGATAATTTTGGATGAGTTCCCCTTTGTTAAAATTTTTGCCCTTTGCTATATATTACTTGCATAAGGTTATCGTAACTACTGTTTCTCTGAGTGAACTTCCTAACCAAGCAAAGACTTCCTAGCAATTGGATACTTTAAGCAAATTACATATTGATGTCAAAGAGGGGTATACCATGTAAGCATCATCCAAGAAAGATAAAAATTTTCAAGTACTGGTTAGAGATGGACAAACTAAAATGTTGGCAGCATTGGATTTTAGATTGCTAATCAACTATTTATTTTAGATATTTTTTTCCTGCACTAAGCCTATAGAAAGAATGTATGTAACGTTGCAAGTAGTAGCAGACCTGAGATAGCCTGAAATAGTCATGTCTTGCGGAAATAGAGAAGCCAAAAGGATTGGGTAGACTAATAGCAAAATAGGGAGTTTCCTAAAAACTGTTTCTGATCATTCATGCAAGAAAGAGGTTTTTCATGAGCTCTGAAAAACATACTTCTGGCATGCTGACTTCCTCACTTTAGAGATCATAAATATAGGTCTAGCTTGCTCACAGGTACAGTAAGATATTTGAAGTGTTTTAAATCACCATTAAGAGCTACCTAAATGACCTAGCCATGCCGGACTTATCACTGTGCAAACTTGAATCAGGTATATCTCAAGCTGTGAATGGTTTGAAGTCAGAATTATTTTTATATAATAAACTCCTGCATGTGTGAATTAGACTACAGAGCAAAAACTTAAGTGAGCAGTGGGATACTTGGTGGAAAATCTACAAATATGCTGTAGTGCTCACAAATATCCCACGTGATACCAACACTGGGGATAGAACCTTACTCAGCATCAGTGTTTTAAATCTGTTGACTGAATTCTTAAATTTTCACAGCCTTTTCTGTTTCATTTACGTCACTAGGATATAAATACCATTGGAGTATAAATTTATTTTTCTAAAATGCAGTAACTTTTTTTCATGTGTCACACAGAGAATTATTCATTTTATTCATTTAATAATCTAGTCGTCATTAGCACAGGATGGAAGGATTACCATTGTCCACCAACCTGACGGACTTTGGTTTGCACCTACCCTCTGGTTCTGTTCAACATGGGTTAATAATTAAGTGTGCTGTATGTTGATTATATGTTATAGCGTACATGAAAGTCACATTGTGTACGCTATAGGAATCCTAGCTCATTCCATGCTCAGGGAAATAAAATAACGTTCATGTCACGGTGTGATTTGGTTTTGGAGCTTTGTATTTTATGTATTGTATGCTATAATAAAGTATTCTTAACTTACTTTTTACCCTTGTTTTATCCTTAGGCCAGGGTAAATTCTGAGCAGGAACACTTCCTCATTGTACCTTTTGGACTTCTCTATAGTGAGGTTACTGCATCCAGTCTGGTAAGCACTTATTTTTTACAGCTATAAAATATGAGTAGCTGAATATTCTCTGTCTGCATGTTTGTAGCTGTTTAAATTCTATCCTAGAGAATATTTTATTTTCTGTTTGCTACATGTGTAGGATAATTTTATTGAATATGGTTGGTTTGGATAAAGTTAAAGTAACTTTGACAGTGTGTTTTCTTCTTTTTTGTTTTATGCTGTTTTTTTCCTTCTTTCCACACACACACCACCCAGCTGTAAACAGGAGCCAGATCACTTGGATAGCTAACTACCTCACTCCCTTGAATTCCACTGGCTGTTGGGTCAGGCTTTTCA
Source organism: Dromaius novaehollandiae (assembly GCF_036370855.1). Taxonomy (NCBI): domain Eukaryota; kingdom Metazoa; phylum Chordata; class Aves; order Casuariiformes; family Dromaiidae; genus Dromaius; species Dromaius novaehollandiae. The sequence continues at coordinate 77,971,476 of NC_088101.1, read as the reverse complement.
AGGGTGACAGTACCTATTTCAGACATAAATGATGCAAAATAATTACAGTAATTACAATTTCAAGACATTGTGTTGGATGCATCATTCAGTAGCCATGGTTTAATGATGTAAATACTTGAGGATGTAGATAAACTATCTCCTTAGGATGTAGTGCTAGTGGGAGAAGACATTACTTCCTTAACTGTTAGCTAGCAGGAAGAATTTTGTGACCCTTTATCTTCAGTGCAGCTTATTTAGGCTGCTGCTGAAGATAACCTGAATTAGTGCGGTTGACTCTCTTTGCACGGAGGCAAATCAGGAACTTTCACACTATCCCTTCCACCTGGCTACTGTAAGGTATGTAACCTCTAGCAGAGAGGTGAGATAAGTATATGCAGAATAGTAACATCTTGGACTTCAGCTGATCTTACAAGAGTCTGCTCCCCTAAAGGTCCAAATATGCGTCTTCAGCTATATGTAAGGTTTGGCTTTTTTTTTATATAAGTCCAGCGCAGCCATCTTTCCTTTTGTTGTAGCCTTCATGTTAAATTTAATGAAAAGAACTAAGAGCTGCTCTTCCACGTTACTTCAGGATTTTTAGAGGAGATTAACAGCTGTGTAGGAGGGGTATTTGTTGTTATGAACAAAACTCCAAAGAGGTGGGATTTTTTGTCTTTTTGTTTTTTTAAGGTGTTTTTTCCGCTTTTGTCTTTATATCAGCTGTGTAAGCTCTTAGAGTCAAGGCTGTGTGATTATTGAAAACTTAGTGGGATTGCCTTAACAAGGATTAAGAGAGTGAGAGCTGCACAGCATACTGAGCAAACAGCTTGTCTGTACAGCTGACTAATGATTTTTTTTAAACAGAAAATAATATAAATTTTTTATGGAGCGCCACAAATTCAGTTACTAAATTAGTATCTTAGCCATGCTGTGTGGGGTTGTTACCATATGGCAAGGTACAAGGTTAAAGCTGAATCCAGTGTGCCGAAGGACCCAGCTCTTTCCTTCCATCTCGGTCCACTAGATGCATGGCTTCTGATTTTTCCTTCTTCCCAAGTCCGGCCAGTAGCAAGGCCGAGGACACATTCCAAATAGGCAAGGGCATGCATGTGCAGACACACACCTGGTACAGACATGGTTGCCGTTAACAGATCAGCACAGACAGGAGACTCTGACAGCCCCATAAGCACAAACAGCACTTGCATAAACATGAACAACATGAACAGCCTGATCCTGTTCCTACTCTCCAGCTAATCATGCTTTAAAGCTCGTTGATGGAACATACGCAAAGCCCTGTTTATTTAATGTATGCATGCTCGCGTTCACAGGTCCCTCGGACTTTGGCCCAGTTGTTAAGTCTGTCCAGTGTCCATGCCCCAACTCTTACCCCGTCTCTACCTCAGACCTTGGGTCTTTCCAGATTCTGGCCTGTTGCTACTCAGCAGCTAGTCTGACTGGAAGTTTGCTAGCAAAATACGTGTGTGCAAACAGAACAGAGAGCGCACAGAAAATAGCTAGCAATAGGGTTTAGTAAGAAGATAGACTAGAGTGACAAGGAGCAGAGCTTAGCGGGACAAGCCTACTAACCAACAGCCTGTGTATACAGCTGGCCCTTTTGATCCCCCCTTTCTCTCTGTTTTTCCCATGCTTGTTTTTCCCTTCTCCACCTTGATCCCTTACTTTCTCCAGCCTTATCCCCTTCCACATAAACGACCCACCCATAATTACTTTTCCCTTTTATTCCCAATCTTGCTATGTCGATACCCAAATTTGGTATTTCTGATACCCTTACCTAGTCACTCAACCTTATAAACTATCACTGATACAGTTACCTAGGTGCTGTTGGCCTTGCAAGGATCTGCTCCACGAATACTCCTCTTCAGGTGTCTGTAAAGTTTGGCTCTTTCTTACATAACTCCACCTTAAAGATCTGTGAAATCCAGCCATTCCTCACAGCGCTATCTCTAGCTTTTGTCAGCATTTTACACTGTTACCTGTTCCGTGCAGCAGTTTCTTTTTATGTTATATCTAGTAGTTTCTCGTGTCCTGCTCAGTTAGCTTAATCTCAGGCCAGTGCTGTGGTCATCTGCCTGGAGCCTTATCATACATGTTTTCACACTTGTTAAAATACTAGAAAAAAGTATTGTTTTAGAGCTTTGGTGGTAGATGTTGAATTAAATCAGATTTCTGGCAGTTTTGGATTAATTATGAAACTAATTATTTTCACTTCCAGGTTAAAATCAATATTCAAGGAGATGTAGTTGATCGTGGAAGCACTAATTTGGGAGTAAACCAAGCTGGCTTTACTTTGCATTCTGCAATTTATGCGGCTCGACCTGATGTTAAATGCATTGTGCATATTCATACGCCAGCGGGGGCAGCGGTAAGCACACTTTTTATTCCCCAGCCACAGCTGAAAAATAAGTGGTCCCCCTTAATCATTGGTTTGCTTCCTGGTTGGAAAATGGGTATTTCAGATCTGTTCGACTGTTACCAAAAAAGATACTGTCTTTTGACAGTAAGTCACAAGAGCTTTACCATTTTGTCTAGTGGTGTAGTAAGGCACAATTTATCAAGTTTTTCTTAAATATTTGAAAACTTGCTGTGGCCTGAGTACAACAGGCACTGGCAGCACAGCCAAAATCAGCCTCGGGCAGGCTATGTAATACTCATCTGAAAAACATTGTGGATGCACACATGTATCTGGTTTTAACAGATACCTGGGTTTATGCGTCTCATAAGAACAACTGGTTACAAATCAGTTGTAACCCTTTGGGATTTTTTCCAAGAGTCATCTGGGTGACCAAGTTTCTCAGATATTTCAGAATAATTTTTTTCTGTTTCTGGGGTTTTATTGTGTGGAGGGGAGGGGAGGCACTTGCTTTTTTTGTTTGTTTGTTTATTTTTTTGTTTTAACTGATTCACAGCAGCGATGCAACCATTTCAAGGATAAATGACAAGATTCCTAAAACTTTGAGCTATAGGGTAGTGCCTGACAGTTTGCATCTTTAACAGTGTTTCTTGATTTTTACCTGCAGTGCTGTAGAATTATCTGTGTAAAAGCTTGTCACTCGATTCCTTGTATTTGAAAAAAAGAATTAACGGAGTGACAGGAGTGAAGGATCTGGTTGATTTTGACAGAGGCTTTTCATGTCTGTGTTGATGTCATGTCAAAGCAGTCATACTAAGTCAGACCCAAGATCAATGTGACTTTTGTATCCTATCCAAAAGCTGCGAACAGTAACTAGATGGAATATAAGAACAGCAAAGCATACAGCAGTTGTTTTCCAGAATGTGCCCTTATTTTCACTTTTGATTTGTTGCTTTTGCAAAAAATGAGTTGTTTTAATATTTCTCAGGTATCTGCAATGAAGTGTGGTCTCTTGCCCATTTCACCTGAAGCACTTTCCCTAGGAGAAGTAGCTTATCATGACTACCATGGTATTTTAGTGGATGATGAAGAAAAAGTGCTCATTCAGAAAAATTTAGGACCTAAAAGCAAGGTCAGTAGTTACAGATAGAATTCAAGAAAAGTGTGTGTTGGTGGAGGGGAGAATGTTCTTTAATCAGTAGCAAGATGGGATAGATACATATTTAATTCATTGTAAATACTTGACTTATTGCAGTTAACTTTATTTACAACGTCTCTCTAGGTCCTTATTCTCAGAAACCATGGCTTGGTATCAGTTGGAGAGACTGTTGAGGAGGCGTTCTACTATATTCATAATCTAGTGCTTGCCTGCGAGATTCAAGTAAGAATTTTAGTGTGTTATATAACAATGTGGTCTGTTACATGAACTTACATTAACTTTTCAAACAGATGAATAGTTGTACACTTTACTGGTTGAACTCTTGATCTAAACTCTTGATCTAAACTAACCCAGTGACTACAAAATTCCAAAATACCAGTTTAACCAGCAACATTCAAATGGTGAACTGGAACCACTGATTTGATATAAACTGCCTGTTAAAACAGACATGCTTTCAAAGAATTAAAGCAGTTTTTATACAAGTATGTTGACTTATTTAACGTTAAAATGAAGTAAATTCTTCTAGCTTGCTGATGACTCCTTCACTGAAATAACTAAAAGATGGCTTAATTGTTTTTAAGGTGCGTACCCTGGCCAGTGCAGGTGGACCTGAGAATTTAGTACTTTTAGATCCTGGAAAGTATAAAGCCAAGTCTCGTTCCCCTGAGTCTCCAGCAGGTGAGGGTACTGTATCCCATCCAAAATGGCAGATTGGCGAACAGGAATTTGAAGCTCTTATGCGAATGCTTGATAATCTGGTAAGGCAGGCATTGTTGTCTAATTGTTTTGTTTGATAATGCATAAAGTATTTTAAAAGCCAAGACAAGGGACATGAGTAAAGAAGGGGCTGCAGGTAATTAGAACAGTTTATGTAACCTGTAGCCTGCTCCTTCCCAGACCTTAGGGGCCCTCAGAAGAGGAGTTAACATGAAAAGAATGTTTCAGGTGTCCTTTGTGAAGACACTTGATTTTCTTTTGTATTCGTAATCTGCTAGCTGTTGGTGACATCAGAGGGGGGTCTTTATTTCGTGTGAATTGGCACTTCCAAATAAGAGTTATTCTGGTGTTTGAGGCTTTTCTCCGCTCTGTTCCCCCCCCAGCCCCAAAAATGCATAAAGCAGTGTTGGGTGCTGGGTCCAGTGTGATTTGACTTCCAATAAGTTAAAGATATTGATTAATTATTAAGTTTAATTTTAATTAAACTTAATAAACTTAATATAGTTATTAATTAAACTTGATAAGGTTGCCTTCAAATAAAATCATTTCAGTAAAATCCCATCTGTGATGAATGACCAACTACTGATGTTTGCTGCCCGGGAAAGATGATAGCTTTGCTGTCAGAATACCCCAAGTGGTGACTGTAGGCAGTAGTACTGAACATCTCATGTAACGTATGGTCATTGTCATAATCAGACTCAAAGTATTCTGATTTGTGATTTAATGCATCTTGTTCCTTGGTGTAGGGTAATATGTGGTCTTCATGGTGATGTGATGCATGTGTCCCTAATAGGATCCATACTGATAATGGTACCTAAAACACTTACTACCACATCTACTATATAGTAAATAATTAGGGGTTTTTCCACCATAGATCCATGTCCTATCTATAGTACGGGGAAAAAAAAATTCAGGCTATTTCATTATTATTAATTTGAATATCTCATGTTTTCATATCAGATGAAATAGTTGATTGTAAGCTTATCTTAAGTCAGTAGAAAAATTCTCATTGATTTTAGTGAGCAATAATCAGGCTATTGATGAATTTGGTTATGAACAGTGGACTCCCTATAGTGCTGACTGTTACTTTTGGTAGGTTCAGTTGGTTTTCAGTCTCCCCAGGGAATATCAATTCTTTATGCATATGTTCCTTACTGCAAACAGAAAGTAGGATTGTAAGGGAATTTACTTACTTATCATACTTGCTAGGAACATGGGAATAGAAGGGAGCTTACTATCAGGTTATAGGCCGTGACTTTTATAAATAGCCACATATTATACTGTATAGTTAACTGCATGAGGCTATAGATAATTAGTCACGTTGCACCTTGATCATTGAAAGATGTGGCAGCAGCCAAGATAACACCTCAGCAACGCTTAATGGGTCTAATGCATAGAACTTCTGCAAAGAAAACTAAGTCCACGTACTCATGGCTAGAGCTTCTTCACAACTGGTTTTGTTTCTGAAGGATTTTAGTGCCTTGGGAAATAGGCTGTTTGCACTGTTTATCTTTGAGTCAAATTGCAAATATTTTGTATTTGGAAACTTCTTAGAGAAACTGTTAAATGTGCTTTTTATATGTAAAATGCTGAACAAAACAGAAGAATGCAAAAGAAAGAGGAAACATGACAGTGTTAGGTAGGGTAAAAAAGGAAACAAAATATAATTCAGAGGAAGTAGGCAAAAAAACATAGCGAGAGATGAAGGAGGGGAGATAACGTGGATATAAAAGTAGTATGCCCGTTTAAAAAACAAAGCCTTTGCTTGCACGCAATATGCTGAATTTTGGACTGTTAGAATACAAAAGAGATCTTTTCGTCTACCCTACGTTCTGTATCACACAGTTCTTGGGTTTTTTCTTCTTTGTTTTAAAATTGTGGGAAACATCAAATAATACCTTTGAAGTAAAATAAAAGTATAAATGAGAAACTGGAATATGGTACAAAGGAAAGTCAGGATTCTGCACTTGGACTTAAATTGAGCTCCCAAGACTCAAATAATTACATGAGAATTCAAGGAGAAATATCAGGAACCACCAATTTTTTGTTATTTTACCCTTTTTTCTGTGCTTTAAGTGCACTGCAAATTCAAACTTAGCTTACCTTATTGCAGCCTAATGATATACCATTGTCCATAGAAAGAACTATCAAGAAGTGTGACAGCTAATGGTTAAACTGTCAGTCTTGGCCTCCCTTTTTGACAATTCTTCCTAATTTAAAAGTTTCCTTCAAAAAAAAAAAAAAAAAGTGTGTTCTTAAGATTTTTACAATGCATAAAGTTATGGTTATACCTTTTGTGTCAGCATGACAGAGCACTAAATTAGATTCCCCATTAACTTGCTATAACACAGTGAACTGCTGAAATACATGTTGGCAAGTATCTCTCCACTTACTAATGGAATAATACCTATTTGAATAGGTCCTTTCATCCTGAAGGGAAACCAAATTTTCATGCATCAGTCCTCCATTTTAAAATGCAAGCATTTAGAGGAGAGCGGTTTGACAAATTGTTAGGGATACTGTATTGCTTTTAGAATGGGCCCTGCAATAGTATGTATTATTACGCAGGCAGGAATCACGTCACTTGACAATGAGAGGTAGACTCACGCTGTCCTTGGTGAACTCAATGGCTTCTTGCAGAACTAGTGTGAATTTTTCATAGGGTTTGTGTCAAAATTTGGCAGTTTGATCCACCAAAAAGCAGTGGCTCATTTAAATTTGTGGTTCAGGTAAATTTATTAGATTAGATAGGGTGCTAATGTAGCCTCATTAATGTGTCATCCACCTTTGATGTGTCTTTGTTTACTAGAACTGGTGAAGAGCAGGTGAAGAAAAGGTGATGCTGTAGAACTGTTTTCATAATTAAGGGTATTAGTCAAAGCAAAATTCAGTCATCTGTTGAAAAACTTGGAGGTGTAGAAGGCTAACTCTATTGCTCTGCTTCTTCAGGGTTACAGAACCGGCTATCCGTATCGATGCCCTGCTCTGAGAGAGAAATCTAAAAAGTTCAGCGATGTTGAGATTCCAGCTAGTGTCACAGGTTACTCCTTTACTAGTGATGGTGAATCAGGCACTTGCTCCCCTCTCAGACACAGTTTTCAGAAACAGCAGCGAGAGAAGACAAGGTGGCTGAACTCTGGCCGAGGGGATGATGCTTCTGAAGAAGGGCAGAATGGCAGCAGCCCCAAGTCGAAGACTAAGGTGTGGACGAACATTACACACGATCACGTGAAACCCTTGCTGCAGTCTCTCTCGTCCGGTGTCTGCGTGCCAAGCTGTATTACCAACTGCTTGGTCTGTGCCTACCTTACTGTTCATAGTTAGATGATGTAGAGCAACTTGGGGTGGCTGGCACTTAGAGGCTTTGGGAAGAAAAAGATAACACTCCTAATTCCTTTCTTCTTTCTTATATAAAAAACCTATATGTGTTCTACTAACTGCTTAATTTGGCCTTGTTTAGATGCGAGTTACAAAAATCATATCAGTTGTTAATACTTAAAACTGCTTAAGACTCTGGCAATTCTGCTTTTCTTTTCTTTTCAAGCTAACAAGCAATCAGATTGAGCCACGGTTTTGCTTAAGTAGGTTTTGCATTTAAATAATTTAAAGCACAACTTTGTTAGGGAATTACTAATTCTGTCTGCATGAAAGCTTTTCAAATTAAACAAAAAATGGAAACTATCTGTTCAATATACTTTTATACAGAAGTGTGTGTGTATATATGTATGTATATATACGTGTGCAAATATATATGTATATATATATAAAAAAAACAAATTCTACCCTCTGTTGCAAATGCCAACTCTGTTTTCAAGCCAGTAGAGTTCTGTAAGTGTGTAAGGGCAGAATTTATTTCAAAGTATTTCAGTGTTTTATTCCTTAAGCAGTTTTTCTTGTCTAGCTTCTCAGCTCCTCCTCCTGTCCTTTTACTATGCTTCTGTCCACCCCAAAGCCTCTGAGTGTTCACAACCAGCTGCCTTCTGCATGTAGTGTTGCATGTAAGTAGATGGCCATAAGTGGAAAGTCTTTCCTCCAGTATAAGCTGGGTGCGGCATGACTAAAGTGCAGCTCAGGCCATCAGCAGGCACTAATCGATAGATTCTGCAACCGGTGCTTTTTCGTTTATCAATGCTGCTTACAGTTAAATTTTGCACTGAAAGATATGTTAATTGAAAAGCAAAAGCCTCAAATGCTTTCAAATGGACATCGATAGCTGTTGGTGTGTAACTGTGGTTTCGGTATTTTCTTGGGAATATGCAAAGCATCTGAAACATAGGTAGGAATTTGCACGTGTAACAAGCTTTTGTAACAGTTGACTTAAAGCTAGACAATTTAGATCAGCATTACTTCAGTAGCGATACTATGTACAGTGGTAGTATGGTAACAGATGAGTCTTAAAAGGTAGAGCTGGTACATCTGATTTAAAAAAAAATACATTATTTTTCCCCTTGTACACCTTCTTCATTTTTATTTGCCCTTAAAATATTCTGCTCCCTTTCTGAATACATTGAGTTCCCTATATTTCAAATACTTTTCTTTTATGGATTGATTGCTCAGGCAATTTATGTACTGAGATATATAGTGCATCATGTAGAAAGCCCTGAAAAAAAACAGAGGATCTCTCTCTGTGTGGTGGTTCTTTTTTTGTTTTGTTCTTTTTGGTTAAAGAAATGAGTGTATATTTATATATCGTTGGTACCATCAGCCTTTTACTAAACTCAGCTACAGTTTTGCCTTGATTGGAAGAAAGCTGAAAATTACGTATACATTTGGAGCAGTTCTCTTGCTTTTTAACCTTAGCTCACAAAGTAGCTAGTATTTTATATTTGAAATTATCAGTGAAAGACTGAAGAAAATTCTTACTCAGGAACTAGTCTTCTTTAATGATATGCTGAAGCAGTAGAAAACTTCATACAGTGTAACAGGTTTGTGTATTTAACTTTTGAATGCTTGTTCTTAACCTAAAGAGAAAGTAGTTTGTTATATTGAGGTTGTTTTTATATTTGTTTTGACTAAAAATTATCTTTAATAAAAAGCTGGAGTAGTTTTTGTCTAAGAAGATAATCATCAGTGAGTATTTCACAGCTCCATGTTCATTCCATTTTTTACTTTATAGTTGCAAAACATTTTAAAATTCTGTTGCTTTTTGAAGTTTGACGATTTCTGGCTATCTTATTGTTTCTTGAAGTTACTCAGGAAAAAATGCATAGCATTTGCTCTATAAAACAGGTTTGCTTTATTGTTCAGTGCATTTTCTATGCAGCAGTAAGTGAGAATTATGACAGCGCGTGTAATAAACAGACAAGAAGAAAACCTAGTTATGTGGCAAACTAAACGTGGACCCATACTAAATGCACTGACCAAATAAAACAACCTTCTGTGAAGAACTCATGAAGCGCTTAAAGTTTGTGTTTGGGATATTTTTGTAACCTTTTCAGCTATAAGTTATAAAATATTCGACATCACCAAACTGTTCCTTTAGGTTGCTGTGCTGATACAGCTATTTATCTGTGCAGAAACTAATTCTGGAAACAGTACATTTTGCTGAAGTAGCTTGTTTTAATGCAAAACTTTGGTGATGCCCACTCTTGCCTCTCAGTACAGAGTCATTCACTAAACCGGGTTAGTGACATCACACTGCTTTTCATACTCCTGTCATCTTATGCTTTCAGTTTGCTTTGATGTTTGTTGAGTATCGGAGGATTGAATCAATGATCTTGCTTGTGCTAGTTTGTAAATACACAAAATGCAGTGAATGAAAATGGCAGTGATGGGGTTTTAGAACTCTTTCCTTAGATTTTCTATACTTTCCTTTATGTAAGGTGCAGTATTCCTTTCAAATGAATATGAACTTGTTTTGAAATCAGCCCATTTTAATTTATCCATTTCTGATTAAATGTCCTTAAAAATACTCCTGTACTTTTTCAGTAATTATATTGGAGTTTTCTTACTCCTGAATTAACGCAAGTTTCTTCATCAAGTGAGAGATACTGTTTTTAGAAAGAAATGTGGAGCACTGCTGTGGTCAAGCACACAGCTTGAAAACAGCTTAACAAGCAGCTTAAATCTTGCAGTCTTCATAATCTCTGCATTACACATAGCTGTGATCATTATATAGTTTTAGGCAGAAGTTATTTGCGAGTTGACTGGCTCTTTAGATATTTAGGGTTTCTTTTGTTATTAGCGTGACTTAATTGAATGATTCTAATGGTTATAAATGTATTTGAAGTTAGTTTATATTTCTAAAGCAGGAAGCAACTTCATCTTAAAAATTAATAGAATATAATCATTGGTTCAGTTCTCTGTTATGTATAATGCATGATCAACTGTTACGTGAATTTGCTGCTCTGAGTGTCTCTAGCCATTACAGCAATTCTGACTTTTCAACTATTTTTGATATTACAGTGGACTAAAGAGGATGGACATAGAACTGCCACCTCTGCTGTCCCTAACCTGTTTGTTCCATTGAACACTAATCCAAAGGAGGTCCAAGAAATGAGGAACAAGGTTTGTAATAGCAGTAAAGGTGTTTTGTTTTCTTTTGTTTTGTTTCCAATCATTACATTAAGTTGTATACTTGGAGTGAACTAATTTATTTTGCTGTAGTAGAATCTTTTGAGGTTCAGAAACACAGCTTCCCTCTTGCGCTTACCCTTTGTAACTTGCTACAGAAGCAATTCCTAAACGTCGTGAGCTGAGCTTGGAAAAAAAATGGTGTAACCATCCACCATATGAAGACTTTTCATTGTGTTATATTTTGTTACTGCGAGACCAGTTTCAAAGAGTAGGTTTTCAGTATTGCAGCCAAGTCATAATAACCTTAATTTTTTCTTTTTAACTGTTGCTGGATATCTCTGATAAAACACCACAGGGTTTATGGTAGTAATTTTGTTCCCTGAAATCATATACTTTCACATCAGTGAGTTGTTTTTCTGTTTCGGTTTTACCACTTGCAGTTGTAGCATATTTTGTAGCAATTGTAACAATCTGCTGGTCTCTCCATATTATATTATTATATTAAAATATGTTGTGATTGTTGCAAGAATTTGGGGTCATTTGGGACTAAAAGTTGTTATTTTTTTAAATGGCCTAGGCAGTTAATCTTCCAGTCTTCAATTTTCAGATATTCCTGGCAACAATTTTCCGACAGGAAAGCATTGAATGTATAGGATTTTTATTTTTATTTATTTTTTAATACTAAATATATACCAATATCTTGTTAATACTTAGCTTGTTCTTGATGCTTTTGCTACGTCTGACCAATGGCCATACAGAAATGGAAGTTGGCCTGGTGTCACAGGAAAGTCTCTGCAGGGCTGCTGTCAGGGAACCGATTGGTGCGAAAAGAATTTGCGTAAGGTTGACAGAGCGTCTTCTTTTCCTGTCTTGGCACTGGCCAATAGTCTTCTCTTTAAATGAGAAGCCCGGTGAAATTGCCCAGCAGTTTTAGTGTTCGAAACCCAAAATACTGCTGTACTAAAAACTTGAATGAAATGGTCTAAAAGGAGAGAAACTTACTTCACAACTTCTCCTTCTCCTGATGACAAGAAGTGCAGTAAACCAGAAGGAAATACAGATGATACAGGAATTTTATGTTTTTTAACTTTCTGAAGTATCAAGCATTAATAATACGGTGTGCTTTTATGTTTGTGTGCATGTATTTTCATATAAACTGTATGCCTTTTTTTAGTTTACGATTGTAAGAGAGAGATTTTTTGGAATCTTTTGGAATCTTTCATCTTTTTCTGAACAAGAAACAGAATGATTTAGAAGTATATTTTGACTCTGTTATGTTTTCTTTACCGTAACAGGATATCTAATTTAAATAGATAATACCCACATTTAAATGCTATATTTCTGTTCCCCTCTTCTCTATGGAAAGAAGTAGGACGTATTTAGGATGCAACAAAAGGAGTGTTTTTGAATACTCTGAAGTGAGTGTCAGTCTGTACGTAGGTAAATACTCATGTGCTCTTTTAGAAATATGGTCCTGGTTAGTTACAAAAACTGATTATTAATCAATGTTTTGCAAAAATTTCTGTAGTAGGTCTATACTGTGATTTTATAGGCTATTGTTAGACACCTGTAAAAGCTTGGTCTGGTACAACAGACTTGCAGAGTAATGACCTTTTGTGATTCTCATCTCTCCCCACCTTTCTCCACAAAGTGGATTTGTCTGCTGCCCCATCTGTATAGTTTCACCACAAGCCAGTCCTAAAAAGCAAAGGACGGTGTGTGCTGTGGTACTCAAATACTAGATCCTGAGAAGTGTGGGGAAACAGATAGATACTTGATCATACATCTTCAGCTGGTGTTCACAACCACAGCTTTATTGATGTGAGTAGGGCCATAATTATCTGCACTAGTTGCAGCCTGTTGGCATATTCACCCACCCTCCTTCTCAATTAAAGAATATGGGTAGCTTTTCTGTCATTCACGGGAGTGTATTCTGCTACTTTCCTTTACAGATCCGGGAGCAAAACTTACAAGATATCAAAACTGCAGGCCCTCAATCACAGGTTCTTTCTGGGGTAGTTGTGGACAGGAGTCTTGTACAGGTGAGAGCACAAAATGCCTAAAAATACTAGCTTAAAGTTAATCTATATTATCCTCTACTTTCACCTAATATGTCACTATAAAATTATTCTTTAATTGGCAGAGAGTAACTGTTTATAAGGTAAGTGTTAGAGGTAACACCATTGTCTTTGCGAGAGTGCTCAGGATCAGAAACTTAAGAGGCTTCAGTCATGTAGTTCAAGCATGTCTGTGAAGGATGCTCCTTGTTTTTTTTTTGTTTTCTTTTTTTTTTTGCTGAATGTAATGCATGAAATCCAAAAGGCTTGTTTGTACGGGTTAGATTCTTGTTCAAAACTAGTCAGGCTTTGTGACAACTTGTGGGTTTTTTGTTTTGGTTTGTTTTTCTTCCAAGTTTATGTATCTTGAAGTATTAAATACTGGGCACAGCAGTCTCATTTTGGGGCAGTAGTGTTGTGTGTTGAATATATTATTGTGCTTCACAACACTTTGAGGAGCAATTAAAATAGCTATTATACATCAATAAAACTTAAAAGCAGTATATCTGGATATACTAAAGAGATTATCTATGAATCATAGCTCAAAATAAGAGTTAGAGCTATACAGTTATTCTGTTAAACACACCTGAATGACTTTAAAGCTCTATGTATCTGAGTGCTTTAACTGCACCAGATAACATTTTCTGATATACTTTAAAGAGTTTGACTATTCTTACCAGGACAATAGCATTATGCATTTGGGTGTCATGTTGTGTGCATGTTAATTCACTGTCACTGCAGTTTTGTCTACGAATTATTCTTTTTTTGCATGTTTTTTAGCAAGCATCATAATGCTCTTGGTTGATGTTTTAAAGCCCAGGCTCGGTTTGCTCTGTTTACTCAATTTACTGTTGCAGGATGCTCCCCTCTCAGACTGTACGGAAACTATTGAAGGGCTCGATCACACAGAGCAGGCCTTTAGTCCCGCTAAATCTCTGTCTGTTAGAAAGGTACTGCCCTGTCATACTGCTCTAAATACTATTGTTCACCTTTCATTTACCTCTTCCTTACCCTTGACCTCTTCCCTTTGCTAGCTAATGATTTGGCTATAAAAGAAAACAAACAGATGGATCTCCAAATTATGTATATGCAATTATACAAGCAGTTAAGTTACCCTATAAAAGTATCCTTTAAGGATTTTGATTTTATATATTTATGCGTGTAAAAAAGCTGTTGAGGAAATATTTTTGATGTGAAGGTGCTGATTAGGTTGTGCATGTAGTGGTATTTTTGCGCATGTTTTGAAGTTGGAATTACTCTAATTTGAGATCCATTTTGAGCTAGCTTAATCTCAGCCTGATTACATCAGTGTAATTCCGAAGATATCCACATGTTCAGGATGTGCCATGCTGAAATCCTGCGTTGCCAGATGTCTTGCGTTTCCTTAGAACTTCCTGTAGTTGGAGTTGCCAAGTTCTGCAAGAGATGCTGAATAATGCCTCACACATCCAAAATACTTTGGCTTTCAAACTGTTAATATAATCATAATTTTGGCTTATGTATTATACATTAAATACAGAGTAAATACAATAGGTATGGTTATGTGGTTGGCAGGGGAGGGGGAGGGAAGTCCCTTGAGGCTGACTAAATAGGAACAGTTTCCATATTGGAAACAATCTGTCCTTAGTTGTCTGTGTTCCCGAGTTCGTTAGGAGTTTATTAGAGGTGATGTAACATGCAAAAGCATGGAGTGTAGATATGCATCGGGGTCTCTTTTCTGCTTCACTATTTTTCTCTGACAGTTTTTAAAATCTTCATCTAGGTTGTGCCTAAAATCTCATTATCCGAATAGTTTTCCCATCAAAAGGAGAGTAATTTGGATTACATTATATTTGCAAATCTCGTGACTTTATAACATCTTCTGGGGTAATCAACCAGTTTGTATTATAGTCATTATCATACTCAGAATTTGATAAAAGTATTTCAGATTATGATTTGTCTTATCTGTATCTGAAAAGAAGAATCATAACGTGTTCTTTCCAGACTTAAGATTTTTTTTTAAAAAAGAAAAGAAGCAAATTCCCCAAAGCAGTGCCTGCCCTTTGTTCTAGTGGCTTCTTTGTTTAATAATACCTTCGAAGCAAAAAGTTACTTTTATGGTAGGCATCCATTGGTTATGGTAACATGGGCAATTTCTTTCACCGGTGATATGCAAGGTATATTTTAAGTATTCCTTTTGAATAATTGCATCATCTTTCTGTAAAATTACTCAAATATTTTACAAGGATTTTTAAAGACAACAAGGAGCCAACAAAAAAAGCTCAGCTGGCTACATGATTTTGCTAGTAATACAATATTAGAGTTTAGATGTCCAAATGATGCGTTCCCTCTCTGTTGGTGCTGTGAAAGTGCTTTCCTCCTGAAATACTGTGTAAAATGAGATCATTTAGAATGTGAAGTAGGAGTAGCCCATTTCATTATCATTATTATCTTAATAAATATTGTGACCTGAATACTTAATGAAGAGTTTTTTGTTGCAAAAAATGCCAGAGAAGTTTTTCAGAAAGATTATGCTGAAAATCAGTCCCATATTTCCTATAGTTCCTGTTCCATAATCTTATGACACCCACATAAATCTCACAGTAAATGAAGCTTTAAGAAAGAAACCTATACATCAAGGTCTTATGAGCATTTAAGTACAAGATAATTAGAATTTTTCAGTTGAAAAATTATTAGGCCCACATTTACAGTTTAATTAAATGTTCCATCCCTGATTACAATAAGACTTGAAAGTATATTATGCTTAACATTGAAATCTATATCAACTACTAACACATACTATTTTAGGTTGAAAAAATTCCTACATCGTGTACAGTATGCATGTAATGCTTTGAGTCTTGTCTGCCTGCAGCTGCATTAGTAAACGCTTGATTTTGCCTTGTCATATGTTTTGTCAGTGTTGTGAGGAGTCCTGGCCATGTTGCAATACAAGCTCCTTGCTCATCGTGTTTAATGAATGTTACAGACTTGGTTAACTAAGCTGCTGCTGCAGTCTTGGCTGAACAAGAGAAAATTTTGGTTATTCTTGCCACTGACATTCTGCAATCAAATAAAATTCGCATGAATTTTAAACGAGAGAATTCTAAGTACAAGGGAACAGCCTATTTCTTGTCTTGTCTTTTAAAATGAAAATTCTCTGGCTTGATGAATAGCCTCTCTGTTCTGGCTCCGGAGGTGGCACTGCATTTTAATGGTGATTCCAAGTTGAAAAGTGCTCTAAGGATCTTGGTTTTTTGGATACAGGCACTACATTAATGTCAGATGGTATTAAGAATGATTGTTAACTTTAAGGTTAGTCAGTTACTATGAATATACTGTTTGATTAATGGAAAAATTGGCATGTATAAGGTGCCAGTTTTGCTCATCCCTATCCCTGAGAATAAGATGAAGTACTTGCCTATTAAACATTGGTCACCTTGTATTTCTCAGCTTTTCTTTGAAAGTAAGATATGGCAGAAAAGTTGCAAAATGACTTGATAGTCTAGAATTTTCATGTAGGATATGTGAAGTCCCACATTAGTATGAACGTGTATCATTAGCCATAACCGACCTTCCCTTTGTTTCAGTTTTTCTGGGAGAGAAGTTTACGCTGCTGTAAACTTCTTGGGAGTGAAAATACATTAGTTTATAGATGTAATTTATCCACCGTTGGTTACGGTGGAGAAAACACTGTTGATATTCAAGTGTTTCCGCAAGTGGTCAGACCTCTAATAGTCATCTGAATGATACTAGGATCGTCATCATCCGGCTGAACTCACTCCCATGTTAGCTTTCTGCATGTCGCTCCGTGTTGCGCTGTTTGATGGAACAGAGTGCCCGTCTGTTATATGGGAATTTATTCCCTCTCTACAGGCTCTCTAATGCTGAAAGCAACTCCAGACCAATTTTCTAATTTGGTTTTTCCCTTCATCACTCGTAGGAATCCCCAAACTGCATGGCCAGTTTCATAGCTCTACAACTATTCAGTGTATTTCAGTTTCAGGTTTAATGATCTAAAATACGTCCTGTCCTTTGAGTCCCTTATATTCCCTTTCCTTCTGTCCCATATTACTCTCTCTGTTTTCTGTTGTATATTTTTATTAAAATTCTGTGAAGGCTGCTCTGTGGCCTGTTCTGTTAAGTAACACATCTCTCTCTCTTTGGTTCATATAATTTATGGTATATAATATAATTCAGAGTATCATATCATATAATTTAGAGTAATCACATTGCAGAATTTATTAAATTAATTAAAACTTTTATTTGTTTTCCCTTCAGAATTTGTCCACCCACCATCATAATTTTTCATTGATGGTCTTTGAACTGCTTCCATATTACTAATACTGACCAAAACTGATGTGTTATTCTGGAAGCAGCTTTAGCAGATCAGAAGTTTGCCTTCTCGACTGTCATATAATTCTTCTGCTTTTACAGGCTGAAAACACAAGCGTTTCTATTTGTCACATGTAATCTGCTCTCTGTTGTTACCTGCGATCTTTTTCAACATTATTTCTCTTGAGTCAAAGATACTCAGCTCATATAAATCCTGTTTAAAATTCTGCATATCAGTGCGTTCATATATATATATCTATATATATATCTATATATATATATATACACACACACACTTTTTTTTTCCGGTTGATGAATCTTGATTTCATATTCAACTTTTCAGGTTCGTTTGTGTTATTTTCCTCTCTTTGGCATTGAACTTCTTAAGTAAACTTAAATAAACTTCAAGTGCTGCTTTTACTTTCCAGCAGTTAACAAAGGTGTTCTCTTAAGAAAAAGCACTCATGATGCCAAGGCACTAGTCATCTTGCTGCAAACTGCATGCCATGCTGCTTGTTGCTACCGCTTCATAGGCGTTCAGTAAAACTTGATTTCATGTGAAAGTTGTTCTAGCCAGTTGTCATTTTGGATTTATCTTGCAGACAAGTTTCCAAGACCCCTAAGCATTTCAGGGACACCAGCGTGCATTGTACGTTTTGCTCCTTCTCTGATGATTTTTATAATCCTGGAATACTCTAACTATATATTTGCCTGTATACTTAACAAGTCCCTGTTACTTATTGCCGATGTTTTATTTAAAGACTACCTATTTAGTTTGGAGGGTGGGCAGAAATAGACATCTAAACTTGCAACAGGTGCCAGCTTCTGCCATCATTATTAAAAGCTGGGGCCTGTAGTGTTTTTTGGGGGGGGGGGAGGGGGTTACATTTATTTACAAAAACAACTATAATTGGTATAAAGGTTGATGTTTTCTGGCTTCTTTTAATGTATGATTCTGTGAGAAAAACTGTATCAAATTTGAGGTTTTCTAGTATTAAGACAGATGGTGCTTGGTGGAAATAGTTGAGAACAGGCTTTTGACATTTACTGACATACTGCATCTAAGACGAGAGTGTTCCTCTTATTTTAGGGAGAAACCGAGACAGTTTATAATGTTTTCTAAATGTTTCTTTTCAGGATCTTACAGTGGAGAGTTGTGGTAATGCTGCTCGTTCTTCTGGCTGATGTTAGCTTCCTAAATAGAAACATAGATTCTAACAACCAGCTAGTCTTACCTGCCTGGATTTCTCCATACCAATGCAGATTTCTGGAGATCTCTTGTGAGGCTTTAAGAAATACCTAACTGCTCTTTGCCTCAGTCCACCTAGGCATTCTTGTCTGGCACCTTTTTGGTGCTGATGTTTTGTCCTAAGCAGCTCTTTGCATCCGAAACATCATTTGGTCTTGTTCCATTTTCAGTTCTGTAGTGAAGCTGTCGTGCTTGTCTGTCAAGCATGGACATGGAATGGAACGCTTGTCTGTTCACTCAGGTCCTGGTTATTCTTAAACTCTTTGCATTTTTATGCTTTCTGTAAAATAGTGATACAAATGTGAAAATGATTTAGGCCAATCAATATCCCATCCTGCTTTGGCAATGAAATCCAATGACCCTCTTCTTGACAGTGAAGACAATTCAGGCATCACAGTGTTAAGAGGCGCAGATCACCCATATCAGTCATTTTCAAACTTAGGTCCGTAGTGTCCTGCATATCAGATGAGAAGACAAATTTTTAGACAAGTCACCTGAAAGATGCGACAGCTATTCAGTAAACTAGTCTTTTGTATCCGAGATGATGTGAAACCAGTGGCTTTAGTCTTCACTACATGCTTAGAGAAGAAAAACTAAAAAACTAACCATTAGAGAGAGAATCTCTGATGCAGCTGGTTTTGTCCCTTGGGACTTCCTGTATTCAGAATTGCTAATACTTTATTTGTATAAATATTTATCTGGCTTGTATGGCAAATGTTATAGAAATAAACATGCTAACTCATAATAAGATTATGTTAACCTTAATTACTTTAAAATATCTTATAGTACAGTTAATCTGGTGTACATAGAATATGTACAAGATGGCTTTTGCTATAACATCTGTTGGATGTTATGTAAAAACTACCAGAAATGGCTTTTCCCTTATTTAAATTTTATTTGAACCTATGAGCATTAGCTGCCAATCGTGTTGATTTCTACAGGAATCCCATGTGCATATTGCTGTGCAATTGGGCCTGGTATCCTGTTTCTCTTGTGGGGAGTAAAAGAAACTTGATACTTCTGTAACTTCAGATACAACTTAGCTAAACTGTTTGGCTGCTATTTGATTTGCTGCTTAACGGTGGATATTGCCTAGTGAAAACACTGATGTCTCTGTGAGAATAATCAATGAGACCTACTTTCTCCTTAATATTAATCTGTTGTAAACTGATGTTTTTTTAAATCCTGAAATAGAGAATTTTATTCTTTAAACCTAAAAGAAGATAAATATAGCATTTTTCAAATTATCTTTTGTTTTTGGTTGCTTTGTAACTTCTAAACTTTCCAGGGTTCTGCAAGTTACTGCTGGATTGCAGATATATCTTAATTGTTTCTTGTCAGGGAGAACTGGTGACTGCATCAAAGGCAATAATTGAGAAAGAGTATCAACCGAGAGTCATAGTGAGCACAACAGGACCAAATCCCTTCAACAAACTCACTGATCGAGAACTGGAAGAATATCGCAAAGAAGTAGAAAGAAAGCAGAAGGGGCCAGAAGGTTAGTTTGCCTGTGCGTTCTTTTCTGCAATTGGATATAACAACAGCAATGTTTACTATTAATTTGGATTGTGGGTTACCTGCCGAGGTCATGGAAAAGTTATTCAGCTTCTGTGTTTCAGTTTTTTCCAGTGTAAATTATGAAGTTAGCATATTGATCGCAGAAAGTGCAATTTAAGTGTTATGGGGTATTTGTAAAATGTGTAATTTTATTTGACAAATTTTGCTACTAGCCAAAAGGAGGTGTTTAATACGGCCAGTTACTGCTGCTGCTAAGTTCTAGAAGTCTTGGAACTTTATTCATTGAAATTTTCAGGTACTGTGAAGTACCACAGGTTGTTCTGCTTTGTCTCCCTTAGCATTGGAGGTAGTCTAAGGTGAGAGAAGGTTGTTGCTTTTTGGAGCAGAACTGCAGTTTTCTAACTTACTGAAATTTGTAGACCTGAGAAATCTGAATTGGGAAGATGCAGAACAAAACTTGATTGCTGCTTGGAGATGGCACATCTTGAGGACTCCCCAGAAATGCAGGCTTTCTAAATGATAATAAAATTCTGAATTATGCTGTAAAAAGAGATCATTGCTACATCTGAAGTAGTTACCCTGTTTTACTTATTTTTAAGCTTCTACTATGGGATTCTACTTATGACATTTCCACTAATCTGTTATGGTTTGAATCTGAATGATTGCAGGAACTGTCTCGCAGTGTGTGCTCCCTGCTTCAGCTTTTGGACAACACAGAGTGGGAGTCATTGTAGATCATGTATTTTCAGTTGCACAAGTGTTGGACTGTTTGGGGGATGGGGATGCTGTGCTGTTATGCCTGTATAACTGCATACCTTTATCCTCTCAGTAACATTGCTACATCCTTCTTAGATAAGATTTCAAAATATGGAGAGACTGTGTTACTGAGACAGACACCAGCTGGGGAACAGAGTACTTTGCTTAGAAATCAGAACATCAATGAGCAAAATACTTCAGATAAAAAATCTCTGGATTTGAAAGGCAGATCAAAAACCTTTCAAGGAGCAGATATGAAGACTGTACAGGATCGTGAAGTATCATCACTGTCTAAATCTTTAGATAACACTCAGTTTGCTGCTGCATGGGTTTCTTGTCAGACCACGCAGCAAGTCATCACACATCTTAACCAAGAAGAGCCAGATGTGCAGAAGTCACCTCATAAGGAATTTCATACCGCAGTGATCAAAGCATTAAGGTCTAATCCTGACCTTTTGGCTGAGGCCTCAGGTATTATGAATATGGTATAGTTGTGCTTGCAATCTATGGAACAAAATCTTTATCCACCCCATTTGGAGATTCTGTCAGTTGACTCCGTTATCTATGGGACTGATTTCATTTTTAATTGTTCAGGTGAACTGTATGGAACAATGTTTTAATATTGTTCCTGATACAAGGTGTGCTCTGTTAATGTTTTCTTTTGGCTATAGGGCTGTTAAAACCTGGAAGCAAGGGGGACCCTCCTTACTAATAATAAATGTGCAAACCACTGCGAAATCTGTTTTGAATCATTTTAATTATTGCATGTTTTTCTGATTACCTATGCAGTCTTTCATTCTTTTCTTTTGGTATGCAATTTTGTTTTCTCCGAGATTGAGCAAGCAATTCAAAGCAAGCAAAAGAACATTGTTTCGTGCAAGTCTGAGAGCATTTTTGATGATATTTATATTTTCCTTAGTTTTTTTCCTAACAGGTTCTCAAACAGTCTGCCGTACTAGTTCATAAACAATTATGTTACTGGGCCCGTACGTGGAGGGGGCAGGAAACACAAAAACAAAGCCAAACTTTGACTTTAATAGTTTTGTTAATACCAAACTATCACTTATTTTTCTTTTGCTTGTTTTGGTATTATTGAATATCCTAGCAGAATCTTGATTCAGAAAAATGTATTTGAGGGGTGGGGTGAGAATGACACTTGTCTTACTATGTGCTGAAACTTCTTTTTTTTTTTTTTTTTTTTTTTTTTTTTTTTTTAACCTCCTGCTGTTCTACATCTGCAGAACCTTCAGAAGATGGCAGACAACAGAAGGAGAGAAGTCCCCCTGATCCCACTTCAGCCCGCACTCCTCCCAGTACACCGATCAAAGTAGAGGAAGGTATGTTATTTTCATTCGGGGGCCAGGGGAAATCAGTAACTGCATCATTAGCGACTGACGCATGAAAGTATACGAACTAGTATCTAATAAAGGTAAATTATTTTTTGTGTTTTACTTCTATAAACTCTTAAGTGTAATAGGAGTTATGTTTACAATAATAAAGAAGTGTGCATTAACATAAAGACAAATTATCACCACTTCCCAATTGCCTTGTCATGTCTTGGTCTTTCTCAACTGAATATCCCTTTGCGCATTTTCTGCAAGAGAGAATTGCTCTTATGAAATGAAATAATGTCTGATGATGAACCGGACATAAATTGGATGGTTTCGTAAATCTCCTTTGCTGACTGCACATTTCTTAAGCATTATTGTACTTGGATTACACCTCAGTAAATATTTTTCCAACTCAATTTGAATCTTAGTTTTATTAGTCACTAACCTTATGTAGTAATTCTAACTAAAATGAGAGCAGGACTGGAAAAGTCTGTAGTTGCCTCAAAACAAACAAACAAAAGAAGTCTTGAACAGGTGTAATCTAATTTTTGTCTTGTTTCCTTTACCTTGTACATTGGATATATCACTTGTCTGTTAAAGTCTTCCATTCACTACTTCATCTCATTGTTTCCTACAAGAATGGTTGCAACCATTCTTCTAATTTAACACAATGGCTGTGATGAATGCATAGATTCTCTACTTGTGCTTTTTTCTTCTTGTGGCTGCGTTACAAACAGGAGATGGATATGCTAAAGAGTACCTGTTACCATAGTAAGTATCATTCCATACTCTGACCTGCTTATGTGCTTTGCTTCGCTCTTGCATTTTTGTTTACTAAGCTTTTTTTTTTTGGTTTTGGTTTGCATTAAAAAAAGCAGGCTCTTTTCAGTTGAGACACTGATTTCTTTAGTTGTCGATTTCCTGAAATTCTAGTTAGTCATAGATTTACATTAAAATGCACTCCTTTTAAGAGAGACTGTGAAAGTGACATTGTGTGTCTCCATACTTGTGTCTCTGACTCCTCATAGTTTAAAAAGGAATAGTCTGGAGTTGTCTTTCAGACATAGCTAAAACAGTTTTGGGAATTTCTGCCCCAACAGTTTGCTGCTGCCTGCACAACTTAGACCTGATAATGAAATGTTACAGAGTTCCTAATCTATTTCAGTGCAAAAGTGTTGCCACTGGTGTTTTGAACTAATCCAACTGACTTCTGCACAGAAGTGAGGATGGAACTACTCCTGTTGTATGTATGTCAGCTGTAGGGGAATTCAAATTTCAACTGAGGTATAATAGTAAGTGGTTGGTGGCAGGAACTTCTACAGCTGCTTCAGCTAGATCTGCAGGGCTACATCAGATTATACTCTTAAGTAATAAGTTTACTTTTAAGTAATCTGTTTAGCTCCCTCCATTTTTATTGTCCTGTTCTATCCGGAAGTCAGTGTTTTATATTTGTCTTGGGTATGAAAGTCAAAACTACGTCCTAAACAACTGTGACATTACTAATAAGTTTCTAAATTCTGTTAAATTGAAAATTCAGAGAATTGTCTTCCCTGAGCTCTTCTAGTTGTATAAGTTTTCCAGGACAGACATACTAAGTTTATTTTTTACACTAGAGTAGCTGGGAGTTAATGCCACGACAGCTTTTACTGGCAGGAATCCTGTTGAATGATGGTGTTCTCTGTATAGTCACCTCTCAGATTTTTGATATTTTAGTGTAGCTGAAATCAGAAAAGTGTTTTGTGTTAGCTCAGTTATAGCATAGCTTGTGTGTGTGTGTCTACATTTGTTTGTGTTGGGGAAAAAATACTTTGTTTTCATAAGTAATAAATAATGTGAATTGTAAATACAAGCATCACTGATATTTTCAAAACTCTCTTATGCCACAATGGATGTGTATAAAGGGAAAGCCTGGATGTAGACATACTTATCGTACCAAAACCTTTTGAAACTTTTAGGTGTTGTTGAGTTCTTAAATTGTACATAGGTTGTGCAGCAAGATATATTTTGAAAGCTTCCTGGCTAGGTTACTGGAATCCATCAAGCAAAATAGTAAGCCTTTTACATATTGTGTGTTTTCTTTATCTAATGTGGAATTTGTAGAGCTTCCCAGTTCTGGTGGAATGTTATCTATAGTGAGCTAAAAAAGCTGTTTGTTTCATTCCAGGTTAATTTTAATCTGTTTAGTAAAGGTGATGGTTATTTTACAAACTGGAAAAGATAGCTGTTCTAGATAAGTGAGTTATAAAATATATTTATATAATGCTTAGGCCAGCTGGCAAATGCTATTTAAATTCCAGTAGCTTCCTATTCTTTAATTTCAAGAGTTTTCAACTCCCCTTAACTTTCTTTAAAAGAAAAAAAGAAAAAATCAAAACTGACAAACAAATATGGTGCCTGTTCTTAAACATCACACCAGTTAATGCTTTCAGTTGATTCCTGAAGAAGCAAAACTTAAAAAAGAGGTAGTGAAGAATTGTAGGTGGTGCTTCTTAGAAATCTGTGTACATGCATCTGTGTGTGTTACATACATGCATAGGTTAAACTAGAGCTTCAGGAGACAGCTTGTGATGTACGTAATTGCATTCTCTTTTACTCTGTTTTAAATTCTGTCTGCATTATAACTTTTAAACTTCTAACTTGTGCATTCTGAGTGTTTGGCACTGAATACTAGCGTGTTCTGCTTATTTAACATACTAGAAGTTCATGGTGCTCCAAGCAAAATATGTTAGTTTCCTATCAGATATTCACAGAACATCCTGTAAGATATATTAGAAGATTGTTAATCCCATCTGGCAGAAATTAAAAGGACACTAAGTGTCTTTTCCATAGGAAAAATGGGAATTTATCAAGCATTTTCCTGTAAATTGTTGTGAAACCTTCAGTGTTTTGAAGTTGACATAAATGCTGCCCAACTTGCTCTGACAAGTTTTTAACTTTTAAAAGAAAAAGATGTTGCCTCTCTTCTGTGCCTTACAAATAAGTATGGCCTGAATTTTGTTCTAGATTCCTCCTTATATAAGAAATGTATCTGACACAGCTAATGGGGCATTTCTAACTTCAGTGCAGTGAAGAAAAACAAGGAATTTTTTAAAAGTGCTTATTAAATACCTACACACACAGAAGAGCTTTAAACAGAACATCTCTAAAGTCTGGCGGTGAACGAGAAAAGTGTTATAATTTAGAGAGCAGTGGTAAAATTCACCTCTGGACATAAAGCTATCACAAGATTTCCTTGCTGTAGTGACTCTCCTTATACAGGGGTAAGTGTTGGTGTTAGACATTGCATATATGCTTTAAAAAAAACAAGCAAATGAAAGAAAAAAAAAACCTTACTGCATAACCTGCTGAGCTCATTTAATTTGATAAGCTACATAGATTTTACTTAAAAGAATCCATACTATATTCTCATGTATCTTGCAAAATGAACTGAAGCCTTTGTGATAGGAAATCATATTCTGAAGCTACATCTGTTAGATCTCATAGAAGAACGTAATGAATCCAAATATTGCAATTAAAATTGGCAGGCCAACAGCCTGGAAATTAATGGATTTCTGTATCTCAGATCACTACAAACCAGCAATTAGTTTTACCCACCAAGTTAAGAAAAATGCTGAACTTACTGACATTCTCTTCAATGCTAACAAAAACTAAGTTTAATTCCTTCTTACTGTACTAAAATCTCATGTTATTTGCAAATGTTACAGATAAAACATGAGAGAAGTCTAAATAGTTTTTTTTTATTTCTGGTTTACACCCACATGATCAGATTCAGCTTTATCTGTTCTGTGGTAAGAAGCTTAAAAACAAACAAAACTTTGGAATATCCTGTTTGTATCTCTGTGCCTAAAGCAAGAGCAGAATAGACCTATTCCAAAGGCTTTATGCAAAATAAATATATTAGGTTTTTTTTATACAGAGCACTCACCATCAACTTGCTTCGCTTCCTTTGTTCTGGGGACACACCCATAAACTAACTGTGTCATTATCTATCCATCCATTAGAGACACAGCAGGACCAGACTTACAAAGATGACAGTGATGCTGCGACTTTCAAGCAAACCCTCCCAGATCTCACCCCCGATGAGCCTTCAGAAGCACTCAGCTTCCCTCCCTCGGGAAAGGAGGAAGGGAGATGTGATGAAGATCTGCCCAAAAGCCAAACTGAATCACCTGCCGTGGAAAATAAAGAACCCCAGTCTCAACCCACTGAAGAGCCGGTAACGCCAACAGCTGAGGAAGGGACAGCAGCTGATGCAGGTAGTGATGAATCTCCAGGAAAGTCCCCATCAAAAAAGAAAAAGAAGTTTCGCACTCCTTCCTTCCTGAAGAAGAACAAAAAGAAGAGTGACTCCTAAAGGCTAAACACACTGCAGAAACACTGTCATATTTTAAAATTCATTAACCACTAGAATGTACCAGATTGTACTGAGTGTTTTGTCTCATTATGTAAATGAATGCAGCAAGTAATCCAACCAGCCCCTCAAGTTATGGCTTGATTGTTTAAGATTATAACCAGAAATCAATGTGCAAAAAGGTGCTAATCCTGTGTTTTCAGCAGCTACCACTGATCTGATCCCCACTTTGTAAACAAATGTAAATGACTTCCATGTAGAAGGCATTGGATCGCTATTTTTGATTTAAAGCCCACGCTGCTTTAGGTAAGAATAAGAATATTTTTCACAATTAAAAATACAACATGAATTGCTTACCACAAGAAGTGTTCTTTTTCAGTGTTCTGTCAGTCACTTTCTTTTTAAATACTGCATTTCAGAGAGGATGCTTTTGCAATGGTGTTTTCAGGGAGCGTATTCTTGAACTGAGAGATGTAAGCTTCTGCAATCTTGTGCTTACGGATCATGTTCTATTAAAGCTTTGAGACTATCCATACTTTACCTTCCTCTCTTCCCCCCCCGCTTCCTGATTATTGTAACAAAATGAAAGTGTTTTTTCACTTTGTTTTATTTTATGTTATAGCTGGCACTTGAAATTAGCTTTGTCCAGGAGGACTGATAGCGACGGTGCGTTCTGCTCATATTGCGCATTGGAAGAGCCCAATTTCTTTTTTTTCTAGTAAATGCAGTTTAAGGGAAATCTGTCTTATGACCTTGCCTCCCTAAAAATCGGTCACAGGTTAATTTGGCTGTTAGAAAAGGTTAAAAAGTAACTGAATTAAAGTATTTCAGAAGTTTTTCAGTTGGTGAGGTAAAGCACGGGCAGTTGCCTTAGGGCCTTAGCACAGGTTTCACCCTTTTCTTAAAAATCCCTTGGGCACATACGCAAACCTGTTGCATATGAACCCTATTTGCAGCCTTTTGTGTTTATTCCTTCCTATGATAAAAGTTTAAATGTATTACACTGAATATTTAACACTTTTTTAATGAATTGTTTTCATTTAAAAAAACTGGTATAACTGGCAGTGAAGTACTAAAATCCCAACTAAACTTAAAGATGTATTTCCAGTTTGCTGTAAGTGTGTGTTTAACATGTAGCATGGTAAAGAAAATCGCTTTCACCACTGACTTGGCCATTTTCCAGTTATTGCCATGCTTTTGTCTATCACTAATCATAAAAGCAGTTTCAAGATCAGATAGGTAAAGCCTGCAAGAATTCTCCAGAAACCGTAATTAACTCATCCCAGTCAAAGGTGGAGAAAGTTGTTTACCATTTCAGATTTCAAGTATCACACATTTCTGGTTGTAACAGCAGAAAACATTAAACTCCTGTATGGGAGAGGGAAACACTTTAGACTCACAAGAAGTGTCTACAACAAAACAGAACATGGATGTAACCTTTAAGACAATATTAAACATTGCAATTGGTAAAACAGCAGAAAACTAATGCCTTACAATTCATGCAGTGGAAAGCATCAAATAACAGAAGGGTTCAGCAGCTGGACGGATTAGGAAGGCCTACGTTAGGTCTCAGACGTATTGATACCTTGGACTAGTTTCAGACAGTGAAGGGGAAAGAGCTGAAATGACAATTAGAGCTGTAAGGCTTCAAATGAGAAAAGAGGTTTAGAGGTAGTAATTAATACCATGCGAACTTCACCTATTTTGGAATGGGGAGAGGTAGGGTGGAACTAGAAGCAGCAGTTAAACCACTGTGTAAGAGAGACCCCTAAACAGTAATGTTTAGTAAGGACTGCATGGCACTAATGGCTTTGAGCTTGTATTTTAACCCTGTATGTCCTCTGTACACTAGGAAGCATACAATACTTATTTTGCTAAATTGTGTTTTATTGCCAGGGTCGTAATTAAATTACTAATTGCTATATGTTTCAGTTCATTAATGGAATCCTTCCATTTATCTTGACCACATATGCAATGATTTTTAATTTCTAATTTTGTAGTTTGTTCTTTCATATTGTAATACAAAGAATTAAATTGTAGTTATGTATGGTATGGTTACACACTTTGGGGCAAAATCAAGTCCTGTATTTTTCTTTCTTTCTTGTATCATTAAGTTCTACTCACAAATAAAACTCTTTAAAGAAGGTGTTTTTTCTTTCCCCTTCTGCTTTCAAAACTCATGTACAGTTTTATTCTATAGGTGTAGCCCTGAACTTTGAATTAGCTCCATTTTCTTTTAATGATCAATTAATGTGTTGATTAATTAATGATTAATTCCATCTAGTCTTGCTAAATAAGTAAAATAAATTGGTCATTGTTGGGCTTTCTTCCTTGAGCGTCCCACCTGAGCAATAGGCAGAACCCAGCCACTAAAAAGTGGAAGCATTTGAGCTCTAACTGAAGGAGCGAACAGTCACTGCCCGCTGAGATCCTTCCCTCTTCGCAGCTTGCTACTGTTGCCGGGAAACCTTGTGAAAGGCTGCCTGTGATTTAGCACTATGTTACTATTGTTGGTTGGCTCCTGGGAGGAGGCTTTTGGCACCTAATGTTGAGTTAGCCAAACAGTGATCATCCTTTTAGATTAATTTATTAATCTTAACTGCAGTTAACAGACTAGGCCACTGTACACTGAAACAGTTTATTTGTAATGTGCAAAAAAAAAAAAAAAAAAACAACAGTGCTTGAGCATCAAGAAAATACTATACAGTATTAGGAATGTAAAACATCTCTCAAAGTTTATTTGTATATTAAAAACAGTCCACCTGTGACTGTCAGTCAGGCTCAGGAAGCCTGTAGTATGTTTCTTTTGTTTTTGATTGTCATGTTTTAAGGCAGTTGATTAAAGCTTTTACCTACTCCACTTACCCTTTGTGCAAATCTCATGACCATTGTACAGAAATTTCCCTTCACTAGTAGAGAGTTCTGGTGTATTTGTTCTCTGCTAGTTAAAACAGACAAAACAGCCCTCTGCACAGAGGCTTTGGGCAGTGCTTTTGGTCTGGCTCTTGCTAATGACAAGTACTGTGTACGCCGCAGTTTGGTTTTAAGCAGCAGCTGAAGCCCTTGCGTTTGACAGTGTATTGTAACCGGGGTATGCTGTGCAGCACTGTGGTGCTGTAATGCCAGTCGCAGCTTGCCCAGCCTGCTGTGATGAGCTTAATGCTTTACTCAACTGCACCACACTTTTTTTTTTTTTTTTCTTTTCCTTCCCCTGTTTCCCAAACTAGCCAAGCCAATTGGGAGGCTGCGGTAAACCAAACTGCTTGCAGAGGGCCGTAAGAAATCTGAACGTCATGTTGATGCTGCAAGTGGCCATTGAATATGGCCTTCCCGAAGATCGAAAGCCTTGTCCCAACTTGATTAGCAGAGTCGAGGGGCAAGCAGCAAGTCTTGTAGAGGTCACTGGAAACCGGGAACCATTCCATAATTGCTTCCCATCCCTTTACTCTTCCTTTGGCTGCTGTTTTACAGAACAAAGTAAAATGAAGGGGATCAGGAAGAAAGCGCCACAGATGGTGAAGCAAATCTCTGCCCCTGCCAGCCAATAAACTGAAAAGGAAACAAGATTTAGTTATTTAACACTCTAGTCTTTGCATGCATGTCGACAGGCATTCAAAGCTATCACTTTCACCAACTTACTGGTACAAATAAGAATAGAGGTGTCAGTACACATGAAACTACTCAATCATCATCACCTGTAATTGCTTGCTTGCATGCAAGTCAAACAGGCAGTGGTTAATAGTCTTGCTGGTAACAATTCGCTTCCACGGAAACAGTACATTAAAAATGGTTATTTTAAACAAGCTATTTTCATTCTTGCCAGTATAGAAAGGGGGACAGTTCCTAGCCACCTCCTCATTTCACTCATTCAGCTTTAACCACTAGGCAACTTAAATTCTTTGCTCCTACCACTTCTCTGCAAGGCTGCTCCAGGTGATAGCTGTCTGCTGCTCCTGAAGGACGCATATTGCTGGTATCTGTCGCTTCCTGTTAAGCACGCAGGAATCTAATGCCTAGGTGGGTAGGAAAGCGCAGTACAGGTGCTGCACACCAGCGTAGTTTTGTCACTGGTTTTTGCAGTAGAATACTTTTTTTTTGTCTTAGCACTCAGTTTTTTGCCTTTCAAAAAGTCTGCTAGTTACAGGAGCACTAGCTGAGGTACAGGGCATTTGTTTAGGGTGCCAGCCGGTCAGCAGCTAGACCCAGTCAGGAAATGGGGGTCTGCCTTTGCTCAAAGCTATACATTAGGTCAGAATTAAAGCTCTGAACCGCTCTGCAGCTGCTTCCCCTCTCTATTCTGTCCCTTTAGATTATGCTGTTTGGGGGATGGGTTCTTACTGAAGTGGCTGTAGCTAGTACAAGGCTGTTCCTGCACTTAGCCAGAGAGTCTAGACTTGGCCTTAACCAAGGCACTGCACTGCAGACGAAGTACCCTGAGCTCCAGCAGCGTAAGTAGTACCGCGTGGAGGTGGGATACGGGTACTTTTAACACAGAAGATGTGTTCTTTTTAATGTATTGCTCAAATAAATACATGCTATGGGTTGCCCCTGCTTAATTTGTATCATCTCAGGGTGCAGCTTCATGAGCTGTGGGGGAACCATTACTAGCTTACCACTGGCGCCAAGGAGACCTGGTTTCACCAACGCTTGCTTACCGAGAGCCCGCCCTGGCGCTGAGGTGGTCCTTCACAGCAGGCTGGTTACTTGCTGAACCAGGCTAAACTAAACCCCGCAAAGGAAACAGCTCTTGGTCATCCTCTGGCGCCCTCTGTGCACTGGGGCCAGCGCAGGAGGGGGATCAAGCCCTCTCCCACCGGGCTCCTCCGCCTGCACAGCTACGTGCTGGGCTTGGTCAGTTTGATCCTCTTGCTAGAAAATGACAAAGTCGGGCAAAAACCTTCTGTCTAATTTTTCCTCTGCTTGTACTTGTTTTCTTTACTTCATCAGTGAGTCTTTTTGTTGCCCTTTCCATGCCACTCTCAAGGGTGCCTGTCTACCTCTGCAAAGACGGCGTTATGGTCTAAAACACGTGCTGTGTTTCCTGTCCTGGTTTCCTCCAAACCCCCCGGCTGTGGGTGCCCCTCAAGGGCTCACTCACCTGTTGCTGACAGGATGGGTCCCAGGGCCCTGGCAAGGGCCCCCAGGCTCCTCAGAATACCCATGACTCTTCCTTTCTGGCTGGCAGCACCTGCGCAAGCAGAGAGCAGTTACTCAGACTGTTTTGTTTGGGGTACAGAGAGGGCATGACAGGGAGGGGACTGCGATAGCTGCTGCAGCCTTGGTGTTCTTTTGGACTTATTTCGTGCATGCATCTCCCCTTCCTTCCTATTTAACAGTCACTGCTCAAGTTACACTTTCTCCCTTCCACCGAGGTAAACATGTTTTTGCTTCATTGAGAAAACACCAGGTCTTGTCAAGAGTGCTTGTCTACCTGTGCGCCTGTTGCAGCACACCACAAAAACAAACAAACAAAGAAAAAAGCTTTGCATTCTATAGAAGAGCCATACTTCTATACTTCCCTCCCTGGATTTCAAAGCAGTTTTACAAATTGGCTGAGAAGGTACAAGTGCACAAGAGCTACAAAAGCATAGTTAATAGTTAAAATACAAATAAATGGAAAAAACCCATAGTTAAAATAATACAAAAGCAAGTTAAATAAGAGTAAGTAAAAATCACTTCAGTAGTAAGAGCCTTGTTTTTTTCCCTTCAGTCAGCATTACAGTGCTGGTAACCTTGATAAGGGACTGAAGACCTGTGTCTTCCAGATGGCAACACGTGCTTTTCAAGTTCAGCTAACAGCCAGTGCCACAACCCCATGTCTTTTCTTGGGGCTCAGAACACTGCTGGCAGATGGCTACTGTCTCCTTCAGAGAAACCAGGCCACTCCCTGCCCAGCGTTGCTGGTGGCCTTTGCTCAGAACATTAATTCCTTGCCCACTGTTCATGGTCCTTTTAATCATAACAAAAATAAAGTTGCTTCAAGTTTCTTCGACACACTGGAACAAGCCAGGTCACACAGTAGAAAATTCAAGCATGATACTGATGTTCACTATCAGCAGGTCATTTGTCAAACTGATGCTGTTAGAGCTGATATCATCTGTTACAAAGTGTTGACAATTTTCAGAAACAGGTACTATTAATTTTGCTTTTTCCTATTCTTCCTTGTGGTATGCTCCTGGATTTCCCAGGGCTGGGATATTGTCTTCCCACCCCCAGCAGTCCCATGTCACTTCCCATCTGTGAAATGGGTACATAGGCTGTAGGACTTAAGGCTGCAGCACCTCCAGCATAACGCAGACGGCTTCCATTCCTGCCCAGTGATCTCTCTCCCCACAGCACAGCATGACACATTCTGAGGGCAACCAGACTCACTAATCACTGGGTATACTAAAAAAAAGGAACAAGGCACAAGTTCCCAGAAGGGCTCTTTTCCAGGCTTTTAGTCTTACTCCTGCAGACCAGGCTTATCACTTCAGGATTACACCAGCACAGCATGCACAAGTGGAGTAGCTGTTCGTTGTCCTTTAACATTTCTGTTTTCCTTGTTAAGGCACCTGAAGGGGCAGATAGGCCTTTTAGGCACAGAGCAGCCAGAGTCACTGGTACACCTTTCAGCTCCAAGGGAGACCTAAGTCATAGAAGTTCCTGTTGCTGCATTACTAAATTTCTTGGAGCTTGATTCTGTTTGAACCAAGTCAATAACCAAGTGCTGCCCCTCAAAACAAGAAATGAGCCACTCACCATAGCCTGACACCACTGCTGACAAACACGGGATAACAATGGCAGCAGCTGGAAAAATCCACAAAAGAGACTGTCAGTGAACAGCAGAAAGCTCAAAACAATTAGAGAGCAATAGTGAAAAAACACGCAGACCAAACTAGTTACTACTGCAGAGAAATATGCTGAGCTCTAGGGCATTGTACCAACAATGAATCATAAGGTTTAATCCAGTTCAATAATAAAAACACTCCCTCAAAGCCAACCTGCACAAAGAGCACAGAGCCATGAACGCTCTGAGCAGATGTTTCACATTAGTCTCTCTCGTTCTGTGAGCCCATGGGAAAGGGGCGGGTAGGTCGGAGCTACAGTCTGATCCGCTGACTGGTAGTTTTCCAGCTCGCTGTGGCCTTGTCAGGTGGAGCAGGGAAAGGGGATCTTTCACATTTCAAACGGACAATGGCTGCACACAGATCACAGCATCCCTGCAGCGTACGGCTTTACCGTACTCGCGGGCGAGAGAGGCGGCTACATTCTCTCTGGAGAAATGAGACAGTTAAGTCCAGTAAGGAGAGGTTACAAAATTTTTTAATACAAAAAGCCAAGAGCTGTCAACAATAACTGCCCTCTTACTGTAATAGGGACCTTTTCTGCCAAGAAGGATGTGCTTTAAGCATACAAAGCAGAATCTCTTCTGGGAAGTAAAGGACAACTAGAGAGTAGGAATGATAGACACATTGCCTTAACTGCAGGCACCCTAACCCTGGGGTGGGGGGCGAGAGGGAAAGAGTCTCCTAGGGAAGGGTTGGCAGCTTCTGCCCAGATATGGAGCCTAGGAACACAAGGCTGCGAACTTCGAAGCACAGAGGCAGACAAAACGCAGCCCCAGGCTCATCACTTGAGCGGGCTTTCAGAAGGAAGCTAATTCATAGATAAGATCTAGCCGCTGAAACTTGTCAAACACATGTCTGGCCCTAGACAAGCAAGCTATTAAATAGATGCATTCTGTGGTTATTTTACGATTTACTCTTAAATCAAACCTTACTACCCAAAAGTTTGGTCATTAGCCTCATTTGGAGCTTCTCAACAATAGTTAGCGGTATTGAGAATATCTGAAAACTCTTCAAATAGGTTCTTCAGTACCCTGCCATCATAGATGGATCCAACCCCATTCCTAATTGCTTCCCTGAATAAGGGCTTAAATTGACAGATTATTTATGTAAACATTTATGCATGTCTGAAAACCATCTATACTCTTCAAAAATAACAGGTAGAGTTCTGCCCTGTCCTTGAGCTTGGAGCTTGCAATGCAAGAGGGCAGAAGAGTGTCCGGCCAGCAGAGCACTGTGCCATCAGGTACAGGACAACACTCGCATACCCTCACTCCTGCCCAGCCTCAACATGCACTCCAGCCTTCACCTTCAGATCATGCAGCTCTGTTCAGCCTGTTGTCTAAGAAATAATGCAGGCACTATAGCAATGTAAGGAAATGCTTTTTCCATTTTTTCCAAGCTAGGCTACTTAGTGAATATTTTGCTTCTAGGTCTGATGGTGGGGAGTGTGGAGGGGATGGAAGGGGAAAAAAAAACCCCAAAACCTCAAGAACTCCACCAGGAGCACTGGTGATGCTTCCAAGTTTCACCATGGCAACTTCCTGGGTTACAAACAGCATCAGAAAAAAACAGATACGGTTTCTCCCAGATTTTATAGAAAGAGAAGTCAACCTCTGTTACTTACAATTTGAAATTAAAGTAGATCCTCTTAAATGGAGTGATTAAATCTACAAAGAAAATGTATTTATGCTTATATTTCAGTGCTTTTTGAACAGCTCACCAAAAGAGTACAGCAACAGTCCAGCACTCAGCATGGTCACATTTGCAGCCCATCCAATTAACAAGAAAGCTGGAATCAGCAACATTATGGCCTGCAAAATGAATGAGTCGCTCTATTATATCAAAGTCATACTTGTAAAAGCCTAACCCTAGGTGACCTGGCAGTTTTCTTCTATTGAAGGAACCACACTTAAGTTGGAGGCAGAAAGCCTCCTTCCCGACATTTTAAATGCATCTGCCACACATCAGCCCAGTCTACTCTTCTGTTCTCTTTTGCTAATTATCACGATTGCAGTCACCTACAACATAGGCTATAGTTATCCCCCAACTGATTTAAACTGAAGAAAAAAAAAAATGCTTTTTGCAGATTTCTCTCTCCTACATCATCTACTGTTTCTGTTTTTTCTTGTTCTATGGTGAACTGGAGTTAAAGAGCTAAAGGTAGATTCCTCTATCTCTTCAGCTAGTAAAAGAGATCAAAAAGCTTATGTGCAGCAGAACTATATCTCCTCTGCTTTTTCTCCCCAGTATTGATGGATTCTAAGGGCTACGTCAACCCCTCTGGAACTTTCACAGTCCATAGTTCTGGAGCCAAGAAGAAAAAATGGGGGGGAGGAGGAGGAGGAAGGGGAATGGCATTTGAAATCCCAAGGCAAAAAGAAAAAACAACATTCTTTCTCTCTTCCGAGTGCCTGGACTCCAGTTGCCCTGTGATCTCTCCCTCGCACACACAGCTTTCACAGGAAAGAAAGATCTCTGCATCTCACAAAGAGTTTTAATTCCACTCCCTGCAACAGTCTCATTTTGAAAACTCAGTTACAAATGAACTACTGTAACCACTGTGCTAAGAGAGGCCACACTTACAATACGATCCAGATTCATAAACAAGTTGCCAGAGTAGCTACAACAAAAGGACAAACTCCCACAAAAGCCACTCCAGCCACACACATTCACATAAAGAGCGCCCCAGGGCCAGCAGGTTTCTGCACTGCGCATGTGGCTGTTTATGAGCAGTGGTTGGCCTAGAGCAGCCAAAGTGAATGAGTATTTTGAGGCAGCTACACTTCTCTGTGCAGGAAAGGGGAAGGAGGATAAAAGTTGGTGCAGCGAGCCACAGTTTGCATAAACTGAGGTGCAGTGACAGCAACCATAGCAAGCAGGCAGGGGAGGAGGAGGAAGTCGATGCAGTGGCTAGAGCAGCACTAACACAGCAGTGGAGTCATGTATCTGTTTTCATGTGATGCTCGGTATATGACACAGCAGGGGAATCATTAACTTTCGCCTGCCAGGGAGCAGGGTGGATATGGTTTCACCAGCAGAAGTAACTTTTAAGAAAAGCTGAGTCAAGTCACTGGGATGCAGTGGAGCTTGTTAATATCTTTCTACTCTGTCATGTTGAAATCACACTGGCCTGAAAATTACATGCAACGTAACGGCTTTAACAGTCCAAGCATACCTATCACTGAGCAGCCAACAAAAGAAGTTCAGAAACACTTGAAACCTGTTAATTCTACATACAAATGTATATGACAAACATGTCTCCTTGTCCCAGAGCTTTATGAGCTGCAGGGAGCTGTTCCCTGTCATCTGTTATGAAGAGACAAGCAAAAGAAAGAAATGCACACTTTTGTCAGTGAAACTTTTATCTGAATATTGGTACGTGCTATTGTTACATGTACTACTGGAAATCACGAATTGAAGATTAGAGAAAGAATTCTGTTTCGTCCTGCCCACCACCAAAACAGTCTAGGGAAAGCCTGTCAAGCACGCATTGCCAGACTGATGATGTCCCCGAAAATAATTTGCCAGAAAGGGATCAGCTCTGTAGCAGTTTTAATAGTTTCTATGTCTGTATTGCAAGAGAAATCATTAAAACAAAAACAATCTTCATAGCACTTTACCCCCTTTACTTGCACAGACACTCAGTTCTCATGCCCTGTAGCATAGATATCTATGCAGAACTTAAAGTTTCAATATCTTAGCTGATAGAGTGGAAATGGTTCTAATGTTCTGAAGCTTGGTTATATTGCTAAATGATGCTATGCACATCAACGAGGGTCTAGAAAAGCCATTTAGCTAAATGAACGAAATAAGATAGAAGTTTCTTTTGATTTGATGAGTATAGCTGTAGCCTCCAAGCACCCTTCATAGTTCTCCGGACTGAAAATTAACATGCCAGATTTGTGGGGAAAAAGAAAAGAAGAATGCAGTTATTTATTTATTTATTTATTTTTACCCTTTTTACAGCTCTGATTTCATTTCCTGGCTTGATTCGGCGAGCATAGCCTCCCTGGATCACAGCCATTGTTATTCCAATAAAGAAAAACATCTTGCCCTGCTGCATACTAGAAGGGAGGCAAAAGCACAAATTATGGAGAGTCATGCAGAAAGCATTCCACCCTGGGATTTACAGGCCCACCTTAGATCATTTCCTGAACAACAGAGATAAAATGCTTTTAGATACTCACATGAGCACTGCAAAATTCTTAATATATGCTGACACTAGTTTCTGTGGCAGGCAAATAGCAAAAACTAAACCTGTGATGTCTGACTTTGAGACGGCAGGAGGAGCGTTGCAAATATTGCAAAGCCCTCTTCATCTGTAGACTGCTACTGTGTAGTTTAGCTGTTTCTAGGGCAGCCCACAAAGGGCCAACATGCCAGCTTGTGCCATGGCCAGTCAGTATCATATGCACAGGCGCTGCTGGCTTCCAAGGAAAAAGTGTTTTGCATTATCAAAAGAGAGAATTAAAACAAAACAAAACAAAACAAATAGTTGCCACCACTCATGCAGAGCTTAATCGAGGTCACCAAGGCACAACATGGGCTGTGGCCCTGGCATGCTGATGATGACATGTGCACTGGGAAGCCAGGACTGTCACTCTCTGCATCCTTAAATATTTCTTCAAATCTCTTTCACCTATTAACTACCAAACTATGTGGATAGTCTCAACTCAAAACTTCTCACCTCCATAACTAGCCTGTTTGTCACAAAGCCTGTACTATGGCATAAAGCTGTATGTCTCACTGCATGGCTATCCTGGAAGAACTGTAGAGAAGCAGGCTTAACACAGCAGAAGACGTTTCCCTGAGGCACACATATTAGTTAAGCTGCTATAATCGCTTAACTCCCTGTAATGAAAGACAGGGAGAGATGAGACAAAATCCCAAGAATTACTCAAAGGAAAGGATACACGTAGGGAACCTAGCTGCAAGATCATGTTCCCGGCTGGAAATCTTCCTATGAGCTGGCAGGAAAAATACCTCAACCTGAGCCATTTTTAGTGAATTCTGTTCTACTTCTTCTCTAGTGTTTGGCTAAAGGAAACCAAACTGTATGATGTAATGACTGCACACCACATGCAATGCAGAACTCTGATGAACAAGTATAATCACACAACTATCCCTCCATCCTTTGCCTTTTTTGAGCTTCAAGATTTGCTCTGATACTGAAGTACTCTTCTAGGGAAGAAGAGAAAAGGTTTTATGATAATCAGTACCACTAGCCTAGCTATACATATTTTCAGGTCCTTTAGTTTACTCTCCGTGTATTAATTTTCTCTCTAGGTACCAGAAGCGGTATATTCAATGAATATTTCCTTTTGTGACAGAAAGTGTGCAAATTTTTTCTTAAATTCTTCCTACAAAGCCCATCTATAATTGAATAAAAATGGTCGCTTTCTCAGTGCTTTTTAACTGAGTATTACTCCCCTCTTAAAGCTACTCTTGAAAATAAATGAAGAGGCCTTAAATTAATCTTTTGGAAACTATCCTAGAGAAAGTATAAAACATTTATCTTCTATGCATGCTATACCTGCTGAACTGGAATCTCTGGTGAGTTAGAAAACTCAATGTATACTCCAGACCAGAAAACAGGAAGAGGTACAGGAAATAAGCCAGGCCCAGGATTTTGAGATTCCAAAGGTCTATTTAAAAAAAAAAGAAAAGAACAAAAAAGATATTTTCCAAGCATCACTAAAAAATATAACAGCAAAGAAAAAATATATATAGGGAAAAGGTCTTACTTCAGATGCTCATTTTAAATAACCATACTAGACACACCATAAAATAGACTCTCCCCACCAGCTTCCCTCTTATAACAAGAGGGGGGGGGCAAAAAGATTGATTTTTGTCCCTGTGACACTCTCCTCCCACTCACCCAGTCTAGTCCCTCTGCCTCACACTCACACTGTGACCTATATCAGGATGCATGTATATATATTTAAAATGAATACCTGTATTCTATTTAATGCCTTGGAATGTCACTTTCAGGACTATATTGCACAGAGCCACCTATAGTCAGATTATTTTTGTTTGGTTTTCTGCTAATACAGTGCTTAACAGGTTTTATCCTAAGTGGCAATATTATTCCTTTCCTCTGATGCAACAGAAAGGAGGACTGAATGATTAGTTGATGTGCCTGGCAAACACTGATTTACTTTCTAAGGCTTAAATAATTTCATACAGTGAAATGCTCAGCTCAAACCCTGCCTCTCCAAATCCTGAAGTGAGAAATAAGATTCCAATCTGAAATTTCCTAGTTTGTAGCTTGGATTGGCAAACTCACATCTTCCTGTCTCATGCCCTGACCTACCTTTTCAGATCACTTCACTTACTGCAGCCTACCCCATGCTGCAGCCAGGGCCTGAAGAAAAAGTGTAATAGACAGAAAGCAGCACATCAGAAATCCTCAAAACACTAGCCTCCAAAACCTTCTTCTGGGAATAACCGGGCCAGTGTTCAAGGGAACTTGCAGTTCCCTGTTCGTAAGTTAATAATGTGGGTTTTAAAAGAGTGAACAGAGTGCTGCTTCTGAAACGGTCAGACTAAATACTTCACTTAGAAACCACCCCCACATACAAGAAAGACATACAACATAATGCAAAAAGCCAGCTAACACTTACTCTTTTCTGAAGGGGAATCCTTTCCTCGGGTAACTGCAGAGAACTGAAATAAAGCCAAAGGACTAAGCAAGTCAACTGTAGCCTGAAATCCGGACGTCACAGAGGAGACCTAGTTAGAGAAAGAAATGTGTGTTTCAAAGCTGATGTAATAACTACTGCATGGAATTAACAGTAACAGTCAAAGTTCCTATACCTAAACAAATTATCTGAGATGAAACAAGACAACTGGTACTGGGGTCTGAATTACCCCCAGTAATATCCCAGACTTTCTGAATACAGAACTGGCGCCAGCACTATCACTGGAAGGTAGGACACTGCCAGCAGTGCCAGCAGCTTTCACTGAGGACAGAAAACAGGTTCTTCCCTGCAATGAAAGTGTCTTAAAAGGGGGAGGACATTCATTTTCCACAGAAATAGATTGAAGGTGGTTTTATTTTGTTAACTTTATGCATCATCCCTCATGTCTAAAGAATATTTATTGGATATACTGGAATATTTATTGTGTGTCACAGGTCTGAGAACAGTATCTACAGCATACGAAGAAACAGTGTGCTTTGATACTCATGGTTCTTTTCACCAGCCAGTGACACCTCCTGGGCAAGCAAAGGAAAATACCATTTTTAGAGAGATTCTGCTCAGCTCCACAGTGTGCAGCTTTCTAAAGGGAAAAATTTATTTTGTAGCACTTCTGGTCTTTGTGCTTCCTGCATCTCAACTTAATTATTCTAGTGACATTCTCCCTGCTTCTCACTAAAATAGTGCTTAGGAGATGCTTATTCTTTCATCCATACTTAATTTAATTTTTTAATTTGCTTATTTTTTAGTCCAAGGTGTGGAAAATTAAAGAAAATATTGAAGAAGAAGTAGTATCTAATGTCTTAAGGAAACGAATCCTTTTAAAGTAGGAGAGTTTAGGCTGACACTTCACATGACAGTCACAGAAAGAGATAAAACAGACTCAAGAATCCTGAATAATCATACTCAGCATTTCACATCTTCAAAGTGCTGCACAGATTTACCTGAACTTCCCTCTCATCTCATTTAGGAAAGGAGGCTGGGAGGGAGGGAGGGAGGGAGAGAGCTATCCCCCCTTTTAGGGCAGAGATTATACAGTCAAATTATCGGTGGAACTTGGGCTTTAGTGCATGGCCTGAGCACTCATACAGACATTTCGGTGGAAACAAAGCCAACTCAAATGATATTAACACAACCCTGTCTTGCTCTGATGGCCAGAGCTTCTGAACATCCAACAGTAAAGCTCTGGAGACCATTAGCCAACAACAGCAATCAGTTCAATATGCTATGCTGTTTCTGTTTAAAGTCCTACAGCTGCTGATCCACAGATCAAACGGATATGGCAGGGAATTTATTCCCTTTTCTACCCCACACATTGCAGAGGGTAAAGAGACACTCCCAAGAAGTTTCCTCGTGCTTTTAAGGAGGTCTATAAAAGGATTTCCTGAAGCTGACTTGCAGCAATCCACAGTTCCTGCATTTATTGGCATGACAGTGTTTGCATGGCAGTGTACCTAACCTGACAACAAGCAAGTTTCTTCAAGAAAGTTTGCCAGTAATAAAAAAGTTAGTGTGTATATGTTTTGAATTATTATCCATGTCAGACAGGGTGCCAAGCTGCTTTGTAACTACAAGGTTGATTTTACTTTGGTCTGGAGAATTTGTCTTTCATTTATATTTGTATTATCTTCTACTGCTATCTTTGCCCCAGAAACAGTGGTCTAGAAGCAACTTCATCCACTGACTGATAACTTTGTTTTTAAACTGACCAAAGCATTTCAATGCTCCCAAATAACAAAGCTACATGGCCAATTTCCATGAACGTCTCCAACTATATGGAGTTTAGTTTCTTTTTATTTAGTGTGCATAGAGGAAAAGCTTCGTTTTCCCAGGAGTTTACTAATGATGCTGCATAGCCCTACACACAGTCCCTATAAGACACCAAAAATCTCGTAAGACCCTCCTTCCAGCAAGCCAGCCTTGCCTATGACTAGCTTAGCTAAAAAAAGACAGAGACTCAAAAACTGTTACAGGAGACAGATTCTTCTCGAGACATTTCTGTTCCTCCCTTCTCCCAAGGGGCTGTTTCAGCTCCCTCACACGTAAAACCAGTGTCTCTGACAGCGGAAAGGTACAGATCTCCAGTCACTTTCCATCTGAGAAACTTTGGGAATTACTAAAAAAAAGGGGAAGAAGGATAGCAAAGAACTCTGCTCTCTTTGGATGAAACCTCAGCCCTGCTCCTCCTGTCCCCCTTCACCTTCCCCTTTCTACAAATTAATTCCAGCACAAACAAATGTGTAATACTTCTCTTCCCTACTATGGAAAGATGACTGATATCATCTCAAGGATATCATGAGAACTCAGCATATTTCAGGGAAACAGATGTCTGAACCCATTGGCACACCCTTCTACCGGTTACCATTTCCATTTGCCCTCTTTTTACAGCTTTGTCCTTCCACCACATCCATTGCTACTCCAGGAACACCTGCTCCGGCTCAGTCCAGCCGAGTTCCAGAAAGGCAGCCAACATATCTGCCTTTCCCCTGTCATTCAAACGCCATGAAAACTGCTCCCTGCTCACTCAGAAACTGTGAGGAAGCACCCAAGAAAAGAGCAAAGACGCCTAGGATGCCTAGCAGCCAATTGCAAATACCTTAGAGCACATAAATCACATGGAGTGACTACCCAGATGCAGACTGACAGGAAACAGCACAAAGGCACTAAATACTGATACCAATCAGAGGAAGCTCTGAGGCCAGAAAAAACAGTCTCACCAGCAATTAAACACCTTGTGTACTTTGCATGACTGGGACCTGGCTGCATGACTTTGAGAGTCATAAATCCACCCCATACAATACCTACTGCTGCACAGAGACAGAGCCCAAGAAAGCAGGGATAGAGTACTCATTTTCTTATGAAAACTCAGTCATATTGAGTAACATCGACTAGTCTATTAGAAGAACTCTCAGGAGTTCATTGTACATTCCTGAAAGATCCTGAAGCCCTCTTATCTTTCTACAGCCTGTACAGCAAAGATAGATTGACTTTTAGAATATAAATTCACTCTACAGTACCTGCCTACTTCAGCAGGTTGTCATCATCACAGCTCTAACCAAGAAGAAGATTTTGTTTTATTTGGAATGTTTAGAAACAGCCAAATAGGAAAGAGGAACAGATGGCAAATGAAAGAGCTGTGAAAAATAATTGTAGTGCTTGGGAAGATACGTGAGCAACCAATTTCACATGAGACACGCTGCTGGGAAACACTCAGGGCAGGTCTAGAGTTTTGCCTGGGCAGGCGCACCACAGACAAAAGCTTCCTGAATACTCAGTGACAAATGGGTTTGGCCATCCAGGGACCAAGCATGCCTCAATGGCAGAGTGCTACTTAGAAACAAGGGATGAGAGGAAACATCCAGCCCATCTGAAAACCTCAAGCCAACAGTGTTTCAACCAGATACCTAGGGCTGAATATAGACTCTCCCACACTACAAAGGAGACTGTTCCAACAGACTTTCTCAGATAGCTCTCGGATGGTGTCCGATCGTACAGTATTAAAATTGCAATGCTAGTGCATGGTTTTCCCCCAAATCCAACAAGTCAGTGAATTTTAGCAGATGTGGACATTTTGTACGTGTGGAAGACAGCATAGCTTGGAGATTGGAGTCATTTGC
Organism: Dromaius novaehollandiae; assembly: GCF_036370855.1. Classification (NCBI taxonomy): domain Eukaryota; kingdom Metazoa; phylum Chordata; class Aves; order Casuariiformes; family Dromaiidae; genus Dromaius; species Dromaius novaehollandiae. Next base: position 77,928,016 of record NC_088101.1, on the reverse strand, counting down.
TACATTAGTGTTCAAATTAGTCAAGCAAAGATAAGATGAAGAAAGATGAAGATGAAGAAAATTTCTAATGTATATAGGCTAACTGGAAGAAAATCCCTGCTCTCTGATGCATGCACTTTTTGGATTGGCTGAAATACCTCCCCAGGGTGTCATTGTGATCATAGTTCAAAACTAACCTTCTCCCTCCCAGGATCTCATTAGTTTTTGAGAAATCTAAACCCAACACACCCAAAGCAGCAATTAAGCAGCTGTGTTAGCTATACCCATTTCTTACGTTACACTCAGCTAGGAGGTACGGTTGCCACACAACCATTGTGTTTTGTTGCCGCCAGCTTATAGAGTATTCAAACTCAGTCCCAAGAATAAGCTAAATTTCTGGGATATTGGCTCAACCCCTTCCTCATTTCTTCCAGTATTTCAACATTTCTCAAATCCTGACCCTGCATGCAAGAAACACAGATCTTCAGATTGTTTCATTTACCCGTTTTTCTTTGGGGAGTGTCTCCGGAAGCAGGAAGAAGATGAAAATTAAATCAGCCACAGCAAACATGAGTGCTAACAACGCTGAACGAAGGAAGAAGACTTCACCTTTCTCTGCCTCCATGGCAAGGTAAGCTCCAATCATGGGACCCAGGGTAAAACCAAGGGAGAAAGCAACACCAATCATTGCCTGCAATGATACAATGAACACTGACATGCAGTTTTAGACATCAGTTTGTTCAGATTGCTCAGTTCTAAAATAATTTGGATTTCCTGGCATTTGCCTTAAAGAAATGCAACCAGAAACAGAATGTAGCCACCCTGAGGAAGTAAGGAGAGCACAACAAAGGGCACTGAGTATGAAAAACTAATTATAATTATCTCATTTTAATTACGACCTAGGCAATAAAGTGGCAGTACCAAACTCTAACATGGTTAAGGGATATCCAGGGATCCTCCTTTCTCGTGTGATTATGAGCAAAAGGAAGCTGGGGAGGGGAGTAATGATTCTTACCTCAGGGATTACTTAGCCAGCAGTTCTAAAGATCCTTCAGCCATAGGATAAGCTTTTATATCATAAAGCTGTTTGGAGAAGGGAGGACAGCACCACGGTAGGAATTCATAGTGATGTCTATAGCTCCTAAAATGTTTTAGCGATTTCAATATCTAGGAATATATGTCCGACAGAACAAACAGGCTGAGAGGTTTCCCAGAACAACCTGAAGCTAGTGCAGATAACAAAGAGAATTTATTAACTCACTATTAAACCAGCATATAAGAGGCAGAATTTGCACACACTGGATGGGAACTAAAAAGAATACTGATTTGACTCATCCTCAGTGAGACAGTTTAAGAATACAACAGTGCAGGATCTGGCTCGTTTTCTTTAAGAGACGTTCAGTGATCTATATTCAACACATGCAGGTCCCAAACATGTGCCATCCCAGGACAGGATCATCCTGCTTCCCACAGTCTATTTTACTAAACCTGTAGTACTAAACTAAACAAGACCAGGGCATGCTCACCCCATGGTCTCCAGCCCTGTTTCTACTTGGCCCAATTAGCTCTCTTCAAAGTAATGCCCCAGCACAGTTTGGGAATAGCATCAGTCACGACTCTTCCCAGAAAGCAGAATAGACATGCTCACTCTGCTTTGCAAGGAGGGAAGTGAAGAAAGAGTTTAGCAATATGAATGTGAGCCATGCTGTATTAAGTTTCTTGTTCTCAAGCCTTAAAAATAGGCCTTGACCCATTTTGTTTACTAATGCTGTATGTCTATGCCAATCCATAAATAAAAATATGTTTTGTCTCACCAGGGCTATAATAAATTGCTTGGAAAATTCATTAGCTACTACTGTGAAATCTAAAGCTTTTCTCTCCCTAGAAGCAGCTGTTCCACATACTGGTTTATAACAACCTGGTAGTAGAAGTTTGGGCCCCAGAAGTTTTATAGAATTAAAAAAAACCAGAAAACAACAACAACAACAACAAAATCAAACTGGCAACCCAGAGGCAAAGTTCAGCCTGCAGGAAGCCTCCATCCAGCCCACTGCCTTTCAGAGGAGGAAAGGGCAGAAGCTCGTACTGCTCACTGCTCAGTCAGCCAAATGCCACATCGTTCACCCACTGAGCTCAGACCCTGAAACCAATGCAGCATCCTAGGATGGCAGAGGGCACATTACAAGGCTCCTGCACTTGCACAGTTTGGGAAGGTGCCTATAACTGGGTGCCAGCTGTCAAAATTAGGCCATTCTGAGATAAAAGATCTTTCAGTTTCCTCAGTTGTTGTAATCAGGAACACCGTTATCAGCAGGAGTAACAGTTATAACAGTTTTACAAATAGTTTTTCCACCTTTAGGGCATCTGCATTTTGCTTGCAGGTAAGTCATTGGCAGATAAAGTCTGAGAGTTGACCAGCAAAATGATCTGGCATCTTTTCAGAAGCAAGGTACTGTATAAAGTCATGTTTTCACTTGATCAGAGACAATATCTTGAGCACCTGAAATCAATTAAAAGCTGGGCGAAACATATACCCCACATGTGCAACTCACCATGCCCTTGCTCCGTGCCTTTGGAGAGTGCAGGTCAGCAATTATAGCTGTGGAAAGGCTGACATTCCCTTTGCTTATTCCACCTATGATCCTGGAGAGAAGAAAAATGCCGAAAGTCCTAGAGGCAGCCCACAGTGCATACGATGCTATTAAACCCATCTGCAGAAGCAAGAAAGGGTTCTTTTATAAAGCATAGCAAAATTGATCTCATTTTTCCACATATCCCAGTTAAACGTTTGGGGTGGGAGGGGGTGGGATGTTGGGGTTTTTTTGGTCCGTTTTTGCTTTTTCAGCAGCTACTCCAAAAGCCATGCAACAGAAAATACTTTTACTGGTACTGCACCAAGTATGGGACAGTGATAGAGAAAGAGAAATACATCCATAGAAACAAATCCCTAAAAACATCATATACATATTAATAATATAAATTAATATAAATATTAATAAAGTTAGAATTGCAAGGAAAGTCTGTAGTTGAAAAGGAGCTAAATCAATATTGGGCATTAGAATGCTTTTGTACATCCTGCTCCATTTGTTCCCAACATCAAGAAAATTTTAAGTTCAAAATAAGAAGAATCCACAGTTCTGGCCCTTTAATTTCACAATAAGTTATAAGCACACATCCTTATGTAATTCATTCTGAACAACCATACAGGATAGAGGAAGTTCTATGTCATTTGTTGCCAAGATCCACCACCTATGTACATACTTGCTTTGCATTGCTTCTAGAACCCCATCCTCTGATTAGCAACACAGAAAATTGCTTGGAGAATGTTTATTTTCATAATAAACAGATCTTGCACTGCTATACAGTGCTTTCTAAGCAACAATCCCCAGGCTCTGTAAAATAGGTCGTGAAGTGATCAGCCCTCATTAGGCACTTGGGGAACTAAAATATACAGGGATTAAGTTTAACATTTGCAAACAGCATGTCTGGAGACAGACTCCTGTATACAGTGGTAAGGACTTTTGGAAAAATTCCAGAAGCAGACAGGAATTTTGGTGCCTTCAAAGTACAGTTATGGATCTGGGGACCTAAGTTTCAGCGCTCAGAACTGGAAATGTAGTCAAGTGACTTGTCAAGACAAAGCCAGCAACCATCAGACCTAGAACTTTAAATTTCCCAATCCTTTTTGCTAATGACAGGGCCACAGTGCCTTTAACTGCATATTGTGATGGTGTGACTAAAATCAGCACAAGACACATACCACTGTCATCAATATGACAGGCCTTCTCCCCAAGCAGTCTGACATAGCACCAGTGAGTGGAGAGGAGAAAAACTGCAGGATGGAAAAGACTGAGCCAATCAGACCTATAAATAAATAAAAAAATAAATAAATCATTAGACTTTCTGCATTCATTTTAAATGCAAAGACAGTCAGGATGTTCTATATCTATCCCTCTCCATCATGTCCCTAAAACACACACAATTAAATGTTAAACAACTGCTGCAAAGAACAGTTTTGTCTCTGAAACCAAGCTACCCTCAAAACACATCTTGCACTGTTATTTAACCGAGGACACAAATACACAGACAGACCAGAGTAATATGGATAAGCTGGATGATTCACCGATTACTTTTTCGGTGAGAAGGAAATTTCAAACTCACTGGTTATAATGGCACGCAGATTTTCCAATGTTTTCCTGACTGACAACATACATTTTTCTGTCCCCAACGTGGAGATAATGCAGTCTTTAAAAGTCATAGTTCTTTTAACAAATTTTTGATTATTTGAACCTGATTCTGTCTCATTTAATTAGCTACTCTTTCCTTCTTGTCATGGGAGGAAGAACATAAGCGCTGCTGTTAGTAGGGCACTCTAAGAGGTAGGAGTGACTTCAACAGACTCCAAGAGTCTTTTGAAATCTGCCTCCTATTTCTGTGATCTTTAATTCCTGTTTTCTCTTGCCATTTCTAGCTTCATGCACTTGTTAGTTTGCATATACTATCAAATAAGCAGACAAAAAGATGCCTTGCTGTCACAGCTTTTCTTTAAAGAAAAACTGGGTTATACAATACAGATCATTCACCTACCAGTGCTAATTAAAGCAGACCAGAAGTTCTGCTCCCATCAACTTCAAGGGTGGCAGAATATTGATACTGAACGCCTAGGGGAGAACACTTGCTTATTGTAGCTCAAAAGCCCAGAAAACTAAAAATTCTCAGATACACACACTGGCAGTTTATGCTAATGAAAGACAAAGTTTTCTTCCTTGCATTTCTAGCACTGCAAAAACACCCAGATGTGCCAAACACTTCACTGTCAGGGAGCAGCAAGAGGGGGGTTGCTCCACAAAGTCACACGCAGTCTGGATAGGGCGGGCAAAGCAGCGTGCCGATAGCAGGGTCCATTGGCAGTCCCAGACGAGGCAAGGTGATGAATCGAGTCCATGCAGGGTGTCCCGCCAAGATCAGCAGGAGACAGGTCCAGAGAAAGGACTGGAAACAAGGCTACAACACAGGACTGCTCAGGAGACAAGCCACCTGCAATGTAGGTCTGAAGTCCACCCAGGAGACAAGGCTAGAGACAGCACTGGAGACAAGGCTGTATCTACAATGCAGCTCAGGCAAAGACTAGGCCTGAACTTACATGGAGCTCCTGAATCACTGGGCAGAAGGCGTGTGGGTGGAGGCTGGTCAGGGCAATTAAGGCCTATTGGTGCCCTCAGGGCCTTGACATTGCCAGGGAAGGTTTCTGTCTTGAAGGTGTTGCAATCTAAGCAGAAGATACAAGAGAACAGGCAGATCCCACAATGGGGAAAAAAGCAACAAGATGATCTTGCAAGTGTCTTTCCAGTTCTACCCTCCAAATTGCCAACAAAGGCCATAAAGGAACACAGGCAACAGACAACTGTGGTAGCCTCTGCTTAACATCACAACTAAATAAACCTCTTCTACTATAACTATTGGAGGTGCAACCAGATAAGTTGGGCTGAGAAAACAGCTGACTACCACTAAGATGGTTAGTTCATTTCCCCCTGCTTCTGCAGCCTTGTTCAGCTCTCCAGTCAGCTAATTCAACTCAATCTGGTAGAAACTTAATCGAGGAGAGGAAAAAAAAAAAGTATCCTTCTGGCTTAGCAAGTTGAGATGGCCTATAAGGAGGCACTGCCATCAAAGCCAGCAGAAGAGAAGTAGTCAAACATGTTATATATTAGGTCAACTCAGCCACTTTGTTTGCACCCCTGTTGTCTGGTGCTGCCAGGTAGTAATGATCCTTCCCATCATTGCTCAATACTTCTGCCTCCTGAGAGAAAGCAGCAAGGAATACTTTTTGTCTCAGAAGGGAAGCCAGTATCTGTTTTATTTGTATGTTCTCAGTTACATGTTATATTTTCTTCAAGCAGCAACAGGGTCAGGTAGACCTCTCTGGAAGGAGCAAGCAGATTTCTCCTTCCCCTTGAAAGCAACTGAGCCAGGTCAAGGGATATACACTTCCCAAGAGTACAGGAGACAGCAGGTAAAAAGGACAGGCAGCAAGCTGGACACAGCTCCCAGCTCCTTGCTTAAACAGAATCTGTGAGAAGGAGCAAGGAGAAAGCTTGCAGCCAGGCCTCAGAGGAGATGGAAAGTAATTCCTGAAGTACTACAGGAAACTGTTTTCCTACCATTAAAGACAGTAAGCTGACTGAAAACGAGCATAGAAACAAAAACCTCCCTGCAAGCACACAGTGGGAAAGGGGAAAATAGTTTATAAGCTTTTTAATATCTATTATACCCAAAGAAACCACTTAAAGTAGTTAAAATATATTCTCAATTATATAAATACAGTAATATGTAATAATAAAGCTTTCCTATTTTTAGTTAAAAGCCTTTTGCTCATCTTGGGAGAGGCCTCAGCCCACTACCAGGAGATGATCTAGACCATTCCAGATAAACCCAACCCATACACCCTCACATCATCATACACTGGAATCCCAGAATTTCCTCTTACAACTTTTTAGAACACAGGAAACTAAAAGAGCTTCTGATGCATAACATGCTATATATGCTGCACTTGAGTTAAAATGGCATGTTCTTGTTACAGTCTATTTACATGTACACCCTAACACAAGCCCCTTATCCTTCCCCAGAGGCTTAAATGTCATTATCCTTTCCAGTGACCTGGATTTCCCACACTACTCCTGGTGGAGCTCTGCCACATTAGCAGTGTTTTGGCAATGGCAAATGCTTCTGGACACTGCAAGTCAGCAGCTGTGCCCCTTTTAACTAATAACATTTATAAGCAGTTTTGCACTATAGCTGCCCAGTGGGAAAGTGGGACTTGAAATCAGAAGCTTCTAACTCCAGTGTTTCCTACTGATTGATCTCCAATCACACAAGGATCAATTGTGAAGGGAGAGTAACCTCTGTGACTGCGCAGGGTCTAGCACAGCAGGCTCCTGACCCACACCAGACAGTATGACAATAAGGAACAGCAGGCCCGTATTTCTGAGGCAATCTGAAGAACAAATTGGGCAAGATCACAGGATAATTCCAGTTGAAAGGCACCTCTGGAAGTCATCTGCTCCAACCTTCTGTTCATAGGGTCAGCTATGCAGTGAGACCTGGGATGAGGTCAGAGCTTTGCTCAGTTAGGTTTTGAAAACCTCCAGTGATGGAGACTGCAAAACCTCTCTGGGAAGCCTGTTCCACTGACGGCCCTTACCATGAAAAGTTTCTCTTTATTTGCAGTCTGAACCTCTCTTGTTTCAACTTATGTTTGTTGCCTTTTGTTCTCCCCCCATGCGCCATGGTGTAGAGCCTTGCTCTCCTTGTGGGTATTAAGAGGCTGCTGTTAGGTCCAGGCTGAACAAGCCAAGCTGCCTCAGCCTGTCCTCAAAGAGCAGATGTTTCAGCCCCTTTTTCCATTTTGGTGGGCCTGCTGAACTCGATCCAGTTTATCAATGCCTTTCTTGTACTGGGGGGCCAAAACCGGATGCAGTGTTCTGGATGCGGTCTAACAAGTGCTAACGAGGTCTAACAAGAGGGGGCTGATCACTTCCCTTGACCTACTGACTGCTCATACAGCCCAGGATGCTGTTGGCCACCTCTGCTGGCTTGTGCTCAGCCTGCTGCTCACCAGGGCCTTTATGGCAGAGCTGTTCCTCAGCCAGTCAGTGCCCAGCCTGCATCACTGCAAGGGATTACTCCTTCCCAGGGGCAGGACTTTGTATTTGTTCTTGTAGAACTTCACAAGGTTCCTGTTGGCCTGTTCCTCTGGGCTGTCTAGGTCTGAGGCAGAAATGAGGCTGTCCAACTCATTACTGCTATCAGTCTGATGAAAGCAAAATCATTTATAGCCTGCTTTTAAATAACATTGTGAAACATGTCTCTAAGTTTAGTCTTTATCTACTATGTTAGTAATAGGGAAGTATGCTTTTTATATTTGTCAAATTCCTAATAGTTCCTCATTCCTCATGATAGTTCATCATTCCTCATTTCAACATAGCAAATAACTTGAAAACAACAGAAGTTTGGGACTTTTTTCCCCCATCAGTCTGTTTCTTTGTTTACTCTCCATACCTCCGAACAAGACACTGTTGTATTTCCGCTCTGGAGGCATCCCAACCATCGCTGCAAACCAATCCACACCATGTTGCAATGACAAATAGAATCCATCCTGCAAAAGAGATCGCTGGTAAATAGAAGTAGGAGGACAGTTTTGCTGTGTCTTTGAAAATAAAACAGAATCAGACTCTTGTGAACTAGAGACTGTGTTAGGTGATTTCTTCCCTCCTTCTCTGCCAAGGGAAAGTTTCCTGGTTGATCAGTTGTCATGGGCTAAGAATAGCTTAAACTGTGAATGCTAACAGGCAGCAGATAATTGGGTATATATAGGTGTGTGTGGGTGAATATCTGAAATTGAGCTCTCAAGCAGAAGCCTGCTACTTGCTAACTGCAGCTGGTAAGGGCTGGTTGTAAAGTTTGATACCGCCTGGACTAAACAGGAGTTGCACATTCTGAATCTTTCAATTAATGAAGGAACACAAGATGTGTGCTGTGCTTCTGCACATAGACTATTCAGATTGGGAAAATCAGGGGCTCGGAATTCCAGAAAGAAGAGGTGGTGCAAAAATAAGGGTCCTTGGGAAGAAGAGAAGGACTTAGAGAAGAAGGGCTCCCCAAGAAGAAAAATGTGAAGATCCTGGTTCTAGGAAAAACACTGGCAGTGGGGGAAAATCCTGGATATCAGGGCCCACGGTTTGGGTTAGAGCTAGGGTTGAGGGAAAGACAAAAGCTAGAGCTGCAGTTGGAGTGGGGCTGGAAAGGGGCTGCATGAGGAAGGTGTGGGCTGCAGGAAGAAGTCTCTCCTGAAGGCCATTGCTGGGGGTCTTGAACTCAAGCTGAACCTACCTCTAGGGTTAGGATTAGGGTTGGGAGAGAGACGAAGACTAGAGCTGCAGATGGAGTGGGGCTGGAAAGGAGGCATGGGCTGCAAAAAAAATTTTCCCCAGACAAATTCTCTATTTGCTTCAGTAACACCTGAGGCTGGTAACTGTGAGCAGCTGCACAGCAGGAAATCAGCATGAATTTCTGCCTAACATCCCCAGACCAGCAGCCATTCCTCTGCTGGGAAGTCAAGACCTAGTGAATGAGATGCTGGGGGTGGGAACAAGTTAGTGAGCATGTGAAATAATCAAGTAAGGTAAAAGCTCTTATCTTACTGGTTCTTAAATAAACTCCAGTATCCAGATCCACTACAGATCGTTGTTTACTCTGTCTTGCCCATGACATCAGTGTAAGTCACCAACAGGCTGGCTTTACTCCTACCCTTCTCTGTGCATCCCAACATCACACATGTAGCAGCAGCAGAGAAACCCTCAAAGAACTATATTCTACTTCTTTGTTTACCAAGAGTGGGGGAATCTATTAGCTAGATGAAAATGTGCATCTTCCTTCAGCCAGACCCAGTTTTTGGAACTAAAATTCAGCTTCGCAACACCACCACACTTTCGTTACATGAAAGCACTCATCTTTTACAAGACAGGGGCCACTGCAGCATATGACCAAATGCAAAGGAAGAGACAGGGCCAGTAATTACAAGGACTAGCCCCTAAGAAATACCTGGATTTCCCCCAAAACAAATCTCTCATTTTAATGAGGCAGCAAGACAGAAGAGTCTCACTCAAGTTCTCAAACAAATCAAGCCCAAGAACAATTTAAATGTGCTAGGTATTATTATTCTGCCTACAGCTATTTGGTTTGCCCATGGAAAGGGATTTTTCTCCCATCTTTCCCTAAATATCCCATGCCCAGCATTTTCAGCAGTATGACTTTCTCTTTTACTTACCTCAGTCTTGCTATAATAATCAAGGATGGAAGGAAACAGTGGCAAGATGAGAGCGAATCCCAACAAGTCAATGAGGAGTGCCAGGAAGACAATTGTAATAACACGATTGCTGCTCTGTTCTTGCTTGCCATTGATAGAGCTGCTGCTGTTTTCTCCTTCTCTTAGGGCCATTTTCCAAGCTGTTCTGTTTCTAAAAAATTACATTTTTACCCAGTCAATATGATGCTCTCTGCAGGCCTCTCATAAGAGTATCTTGCTGATCCATTCTTACATTCTATAGACCTCACAATAATATAAAATAGGGCTTTATTAAGCTACCTGGTTTTCACAGGGAACAGGACTTCAATTCTCCAATCTTAGACCTTAGCTCAGCACGAAGTTTGCTTTCATCAAAAAAAGAAAAAAAAAAAAAAAAAAGAACAGGCTACAAGGGCAGTAACATTAAAAACTATTATAGGAGAACTCCAAATAAAATACAGAACTAAGGTGAGCTAAAAGCTTTGTTAACATGTGAGTAATGCTAGTACAACTTTCCCAAAATGTTTTCAATTGGGCATTACAGTAAAACAGACAAAAAAGGGCACTCTTGGTTTTGAATATCTACATTCAAGTAACTAATAGATTATGCCTTCAATGTATACTATAATGACTAGAGTAATATCAGTAACAACAAAAAAGGCAGATTTCCTAATTATTGCAGAGTGCTGTCCTCAAGATAACTCCTGGAGAGCAACAATAACTCAAGTAACAACATAACAAAATTTTGAAACATGATTTTTTTTTTTTTTAACTGCTGGCTCAAAGTCACTGATAGGCTTTGAGTTCAGGCATCAAATGATTGAGGCAGCATTTCAGTTTGTCAGAAATACGAAGACTATCAGCAGAGACACTTTCTTTGCCAATATTCTAAATTGTCCTGAAGACCTAAACAAGGATGCAGGTCATATCACATTCAGCATTCAACAAATAAGGAAGTCCCTATCCCACTCCTATTCTGAAAAGACTGCATTTCAACAGATACCAAAACCAAGGAGCAATACTTAAACTATGAACCTGCAAATTTCAGATTTGTCAAACTTTACGTTATATCTCAGCCGTAAAACAATGAAGTCCCTTCCCCTGAAAAAAAAAAGAAAACTGAATGTTCATTGCACTAAAAGAGTAAAAAAGGAGACAGAATTTAATCCAACTGAAAGTTAGTCAGTTCCAAAATATCCATTGACTTTGATGAGTCAGGATTGAAAATACTGAGCAATTTTTTAATATAAATTCTATACCAGACAAGACAGGCCATATTACACATAGAAGGCACCGTGGATATAACATCGTACTACATTAACTGAAGAATACTTCATTATGCTCCCCAGTAAGTTTATATTTGTGACATTCCTTCAGTGTAGTTTCAGTTTACTAGAGCTGAAGCATTACTAAAGTTCAGCAATCACGAGATAAACATGGAAGGGGGCCACCTGCAATCCATTTATTAAACTGTTGGCATAATACTGTTAAATCTGCTAGTGAACAGAACGGTTTGGTTATGGACTGCATCCTTCTATTCAAAATGTTAAGTCATCACCATTACAAATATTTAGCATTATTTGTTTATCCAAAAGACATGAAAGTAGATGGAGCCCCGAACAACCATTCATTTGGACAAGAAGTCCCTGGCTCTGGGTCTCTCTCTAGCCAACAGTTGACAGATGCGTTCCTTATGGCAGTTCCTATCTTGTTTTTCCCACAATTTGTTTATTCATCCATTGAATTGTATCATTGGGCTGAACTCTCAGACTGTTTGGAAATTATGTATACAGCGTAACATCCTTTACACCTTACTCCCCTTGCCCTTCCAGCTAGCGTGTGGCTTGAACCGGTTGATGCTAGCACTGACCTTTCCTTTGGCGCAAGTTTTGGCTACATGCAACTTCCCTTACGCAACACCCCAAGCACCGCTCGCTTCTGCCTTTGTGCTCCAGCAGTTTTGTTGTTCAAACCTCCCCGTATTTTCTGCTAGGCAGGAAAACTACTGTGCCTTTTGTACGCCCTGGCATCCCCGTGATAAAAACAAAACACTTCATCTCTACCATGACGTTTGATTTCTAGGAGATGTGCTCTTAAGCGGGGGAAGAGGAGGGAAGACTTTCCGTTTAGGGAAGTTGCCTCTTCAGACGCTAAGTGTCCCTGACTCGCTGCACTCTGTCCTCCACGTTTCCCTAGGGATCCCCTGAGGTTGCCCGTGCGTCTCCCCGGCTTGGCTGCGCGCTCCTCCTCGCCCTCACGCTCCATCCTCGCAGGGCCGGGCGCCCCTGCGGGAAGCTGGCCCGGCCCGTAGGGCAGAGACGTGCTCCTCCTTCACCAGGAGCAGTGCCATCCTTCTGGTATCTTCCTGCCACCCCCCCGCTCTGAAATCTCCCAGGTCCGGCTTTACCTGCTAAGCCTTGGGAAGGCTTCTCTGACTCCTTAACAAAATCCTGATTCAGGCCAACAGCAGGAGTTTCAACTAAAAAGAAAAAGGCGATTTCCCAGAGCAGCCGGAGCCCAGGGGAAAGAGGCGCCGCGGGCTGGCAAGGGCGCGGACTCGGCGGAGCCTCCCAGGGAGCCGCGGCCCCGGACACCGCCCCCTCCCCCCCGCCGCCACCTCAGGGCGACCGGGCCCGCGGGGAGCGCCCGGCAAGAGCCGTCCCTGAGGATGCTGCGGGCGGGCGCCGGCTCCTCCCTGGCTCTCCGGCGGCCTTCCTCTTCCGGCAGGGGAGGGAGCCGCGCCCGCCCTCGCTCTCCGCACCGAGGAGGAGGCCGCCCGCCGCCCTGAGGGCAGCCGCCGCGCGCCCAACCCAACGGCCACGCGCCCCCCCCGCGAGGAGCCGCCGCCGCTCGGCGCTGAGGGTGCCGCGAGTTCGCGGCCCGGCGGGGACGTCTCGCCCAGGGCTTGGCTGCAGCCGAGTCACCCGCTTCGGGTTTTCCTCCGTGTCGGGGCTTTCATGCGCCCCGAGGTGCGGTTACCGCAGCGAGGAGGAGGCGGGCAGCCGTCAGGCCTGGCAGGAGTGAATGTTACCGCAGGCCCCGCGGCACCCTGGCAGTCAGCGGCTTCCCCTCAACAGCAGCCGAGCAAAAAGCCACCCTGGCTTCTTGGATCCTGCTTTTTGTCACAGAAGTCTCGCTGTATGCTGCGTTGCAGAGGAAGCCTCGCTGCAGGGCTGGAACCACTGGGCAGCAGAGGCGCCGGTTGCCGTTCGTGGGCTCCTAACGCCCCCCGGGGGCTTGGCTCTCCCGGGAAAGCTCAGGCCCCCCTGCTCAGAAACCTCGAGTCTCTTCTCAGAGCATAATAAAAGCAACACGGCGCCAACCCTGCAGGTCTGCAAAAGAATCACGATTTAAAAGCGAGATTTGGGAGGGTGCCTTACCAAGCGTATGGCAGCAGTGGCTGAGGAGCGTTGCTTCGGCAGGCTCTGGGCTGGACACAGTAAAAGGCAGCCCCTGACCTCAGGCATTAACAATTTAGCAATCTGATCATATCCTACCTCAAACTGCAGCAGTTCCTCCTTGTGTTAATAGTAGAGAATTTCTTAACGAGAACTTACTTGTGCCAAGAATAAAGGCATGTTCTGTCGTTAGTTGCTACATAACCCCGTTACACAGCAGCTGTTAGCAGTGGTTGTGATAAACCAAAACTTCCCGGAATCTGACAAACAGGAACAGGTACTTGGAGGAGACTAACTCTGGTCCTACCACAAACTGTTCTTTGCAAAAGCTGCTTGTGAACACAGAGAATGGAAACAGATTTGGTATCAACACTGCTGTCTGACAGTGCTCTGCAGTCCAGCCACATCTGCTAGTCAGCCTGCTTAATTAAAATGGAGCATGGTTACAAGTGGACTAAAAATACATCCTCATAATCTTGAATACATAAGGGTCTGCAAATGGAGTTTAAAGCAAATTAATACAGGTTTTGAAAAGAGTTCTTCTCCCTTTGAGGTAATACAGTCCTGTCAGTGGTCTGCATTTAAGCTTACAAACACTCCGACCAAGCCCTTATGCTCTTTCAAAAACAGTGTGTCTGTCATGGATTCCCCACAAGCTGATGTGGAGGAGCTTATCTAAACTTTAGAGATAACCTGCCCAGTAGGTCAAGCGGTCAGCTGCTATTCTCTTGTTTAGCTGAGCATTTATGCACTCAGCTCAGTGTGAGAAAAGGAGTTTGGTACATATTTGGTACATATGTGGCACATATATGGTACATTGGGAATGTATGACATATATAAACATGACTATTTCTACACTCTCTTACTCTCAAATCAGAGCTCCACTGCACAAGACACTGGACAAAATACAGACCTAAAAAGAAGGTACTAGCTCCAAAGAATTTACAACTCAGTTTGAAAACTAACATCAGCTGAAGTACAAACATGGCAGATGAGAGACTACCAGGGGAATAAAAGCCTTCTGAGCGACAGCAAAAAATTCTACAGAATCAGACTTTACTCAAGATATATATAGCCTATATTCCTAACTGTGAAGGCCCTGATAATGCTAACTTACAGGTATAGGTTTAATTTTGTGCCAGTTAAATCAATGGGTATTTTCTCACTAATCTCCATGGGCTCAATAGTGATACTGAGATTTATCCATATTGCATATTTCAAGAGAGAATTTAACGTGATGCTCATCCAGCCAATTGACTCTCTGCACAGAAACCTATCAGAGATCAAACCACTCAACACAATCCAGACTGATACCACTTCATATGTGATAGCTGAGAAGAACAGATAAGAAGTCACCTCTGCTGTTTCATTTATGAATTTCTAAACCTGATCTCATTCCCAGATGTTTACCGTCCTTTTTGACTTAGTCCAGTGACAGCACCCTCTAACTCCTGAGACATATCTAGCCATCAAGCAACTTCTGGGCTGCTTCTGCATGAACAACAGATCTCATCTGGCCCTCCTTAAATCCCTGTCTTGTGGGAGAAGAAATCTGAAGAGCCTCTGAGATTTGAAACTTTCACCTGAAACTTATCTACAACTGAGATGAAGAAAAGCAAAGTATGCTCGTAGAGGAAAATGTGAAGTAGGTGTTAAGTCAGACAGAAGACTCTTAGAAGTGGACAGATAAAAAGTTATAGGCAAGACTGCAGTGGAAGAGAGTTGACCAGCTATGAAATTTCAGAAAAGCAAAGACCTACTGTGCTAGAAGCTCTAATACTAACTGGGCCTAACTTAGAGCACGTATTAAAATTGCATGAAATACTCCTGCAAAACCTCTTCTGAAAGCTGAATGATTATGCAAGGATCGCTGCTGACTCGGAGGGAAGAATCTGCTGTGAGTTGCTCCAGAGTAACCATGAATAATCTTCCAGTGTCTGGAAAAATGTATGTAGACGTACACCCCTGGTCCTGAATCACTGTATATGACTGACCAAGCACCACGTGAATTAAACCGTTTAGCATCCAGGCGTTCCTGTTATTAAACCTGCCAACCTAAAACTTTTGTAGGTTGCTGAGTCCAGTTGTGTTATTGCAGTCAGCCAGGTCATACAATCCTGCAAGTAAGCACAATCTCTTTTTAGAATTAGTAAGTCATCGTCTACCCTGTCCCAGTGGAAAGCCAGTCCAGAATCTTGCTGGTCTGATAATTAAAAATTTCAATTTGGGTTCTAGACTTTTTTTCTTACATCACTGAATGTTTTTTTCCCCTTAAATAATGCCCCTCTCTGGCTTTTACTTTCCTGCTCTACTGCAAAAGAGCAGCAGTATTCCCTCTCAACCAAACATTAATAATTAGAGAAATTTAATGACATACAGGTTTTAGTCTTTCAAAAATGAGGTCTTCATCTTATTCAATATTTTATACCCATTCAGTGTTCAGATTACATGGAAAATTTTAGTTATCCTTCCCAGCATGAATTTATTAAAAAAAAAAATGAAATGAAAACAAAAAATAAGTAACAAGCAGCTGCAAGTGGTATCAAAAATCACTGCCCCAAGATGAAAGTGCAGCTGTTAACCTCTCTGTGATTCTAATACCCTGTTGGGTTAATCTTCTGAAGCTACTTGCTGTTGGAAAAATAAAGTCAGATAAATAAAAAACAGTACAGTTCGACAGTTTAATTGCACAAAGGAGAAATAAAGTGGACTAAACCCCTAGATTGAAAATGCTGATTTATAGCACAAAATGGGAAGTTATTCCTTTCCTCATTGCTTCAGTT
The DNA here is from genome assembly GCF_036370855.1 of Dromaius novaehollandiae. Lineage (NCBI taxonomy): Eukaryota > Metazoa > Chordata > Aves > Casuariiformes > Dromaiidae > Dromaius > Dromaius novaehollandiae. The sequence goes on along the minus strand of NC_088101.1, from coordinate 77,912,012 downwards.
CTAACTGCTTGACTTGAACTATATAAAAGGTTTTGTTTTTAAAGATCAAGGTAATCACTTTTTTGCAAAGCAGGAAAAAAAATCCTATGCTATGCCAAATGGAAATAAAACAGCAGGTACACTAATCTTCTGAAATCTCTTTGAAGACTGAAGATAGCTTCACTGATTTTGAAAAGGCTAAGTGGAAATGTATTTTGTTTTCAGAAGTCTGAATAGATTTCAAACATGGAAATCTTGCTGATTTTCATGTGACATGAGTATCTCCCCTACATGTACTTATAATCTAATGTATTCTAATATTTAATACAACTGGTTTTAAAAGCAAAAAGGGCTGATGATATTCATGCATTACTTCCACTGCTACAATAACACTGAGACTCAGTAAAAGCATATTTTCTCCAGATCAAGTTTCTTTTTTTTTTTTTAAAAAAAAGGAAACATACATACATAAGCCTTTAACACATCTTACCTTACCAAAAAAATTTTGTCATTGGAGTTTAAATGTACACCCTAATTCTTTAAAATCATACCCTCCTAGTTTTAGTCATGCTTCCATCATAGTTCTCTTCTGAAGGAAAAAACAGCACAAAGAAAACATTCTTAGCCAGTCTGAAACAAAGATCGATAGTTAGAGTTACTGCCAGTGTTTAAACCTTTCTTTATGAACAGTAGGCCATCGTTACCATTTCTGAGTTATCTATTGGCCAAATCACAGGAAACAAATCTAAGAACAGTGTTTGAAAATATAAGAGGGTTTTTTGGTCTTCTTTTTTTAAAACTTTGGCCAATTAGTTTTTTCTTTATGGGATGAAAAGAATTTTAAAAATATCAAAACTGGAACATTATTGTTAAAGGGTTCTTCATGTTTATGAGTTTTCCAGGAAAATATTACAATTTTTTTCAATGCATAATAACCTTCACTGGATTTATCAAATAGGTAGATTACAGTGAATGCCTGGATAGTGATCTAGCTCACGCTAGCGACTTTAAATAACTGTGGTATTTGTCTCACTTCAATGTTTCTTCACAAAGACAGTATTCTAAAAAAGAAAAAAAGTATTAAAAGTATTTATTGGCTCTACTTAAAAAAATGTTTTACAACAGTCATTCTTGGCAGTTTTCAGTAATTAGACATACATGATAAAATAAGCGGAAAAGAATTAAAGATGTCATTGCCAACTTAGACAGTTATGAATCAATTGAGGAATTTTAGTTAACTGTCCTAGTTTCTTATTAAGAATTTCAGATCTGAGCTCAATCCAACAATTACTGAAGAGATGAATGGATATACAGCTTTAATAAACCAGCTCCCTTAGTCCACTGAATACTTGTTACTGTCCCAGTGCTACAAACTAATTAAAATGTTACTGCCTACTTTGCAAGTAGACTGTGATTAAGAGAGCTGCATGCAATTATTAAATATTAAAAAGATGCTAAAAGCTTTTTGCTGTACAGTCTCTTCTGTGTACTTCAAGATGGACTAAGACCTGGTCACACATTCTTGAGAATTCTGATTATTCATCCAAACATTCTCTGTTACCAAAATAACTGGAATATACCACAAACAAAAATGTTATTTTTTATTTTTCATATGAAAACATGGATTTTTATAATAATCAGGTTACCTTCTTTAGACAGATTTGATGATATTTCCTCAAAAGGATGCAAAAAACACATCCAAAAAATGTAGTTAATGTCTACTCAAAAGCCATATGATTGGGATATTTTATGTGGCAGCAAAACCAAGGTTTCCTTCTGTAGACAGTCCCAGTTAACTTTTCCTCTTTTTCCTTTTCATTGCTTTCCATTCACCTTCCTGTGTAGCAAGGCTACTAAGAAGCTCTTTCACTTTTCTCTTTCTGGCTGCATCTCTGTAAAACAAATGAAAAAATCAACATATTTATTAATTTAAAAAACACTGTATTGGGGAAAATAAGTATATTTAGACAATAATTATCAATTTATTAAAACCCCCACAACTCTTATATTTCACTCGCACACACTTTAAATAAAAACGTTCTGGATATTCTTAGACTAGAGAAATGAAACTGCAAAGTTGAAAGCACATAGAAGCGCCTCCATTGAATATATCTGTTTTCCCCGAACTGTCAAAATATATATATTTTTAAGCTTAGTATGGTTGATCATCATTGTTAATCTTGACATGGAGCAAAGAAATGAACATACAGAAGAACAACCCCCAAACTGGTGCTGAAACAAAGACTACATCACCTCTCCATGATTTCTGAAAGTTGCATTCTAGCCAGAAACTGGTTATCTTTCCGAATCTCCCGAATAGCTCCTTTAAATTCACGCTTATGCTTGTGAATCAACCGCTTTCTTTCTTGCTCCTTCTTGCTGCCTCCCTGCTTTTTTCCAAACTCTAAACTGAAATGAGAAAGTATTTGTGAGCACAAAACACTTTAAAGCTTAAACACTTTAACAAACAACTTTTTATGCTCAACAGTAGTGCATTTTTGTGTGAATACTAACTCAGTATTTTACTTCCTGCATATTATGTGGTCAATTTGCAAAATAAGGGGCCACACCAGCGCACACACTGGAAAAACACTCACCAGAACATCGAACTGCATGTCATAATCATGCAGATGACAAGCAGATAACATTTTCCAGAAAACAGTTAAACTGCAGACCCCCAAATGTAGCCTTCCATTTTTTTTGAACAGACTGAGAAAGTTATAGCAGAAGAGTATAATGCAAAATTGCCAATGCCTTAAGTTGAAGGCATGCCTGGAGAAAGATGGAATCTCCAAACATATTTTAAGTTTTGCAGGCTTCCTCAGCAGATGACTTCTATGGAAAAGGTCTGATTTGCCATTTCATCAGTTATTTCGGGATAAATGCATATGTTGTAGAAGTGTTAGCCTCTTAATATTACTAGAATAAATAAGGCAGACAGCTTATGCCTCTGAAGATAATAAGCAATGTGTCTAAATGAATCAGCAGCCAATATAAGGCAGAAAGGTCATATGCCATTGCCAGACTTCCTGAACCAGAATACAGTTCTATTCTGTAAAACAAATAATTGTCTCTCTTATACATCCTACTTTCCAAATCCTTTCAGCCTACTGACAATCTTAATGTTTAAATACTCTTCTCCTTTTGCAGCAAGTGTTGCTTTACTTACACTTTCACAATTTTAGGTGTATATTGTTTCAACGGCACTGGCTTCTTCTTCTCGCATACCAGTGGGGTATAGTGCTTTACCTTATTCTCTAGCTCTCTCAGAGCACTGTTATACCATTCCTGAAAATGCAAATCAAATTACCAAAAACCAATTACATTTTAAAAGTTTATCGAATATATCATAATTCACAAACTATTGTAAATTGAATCACCAGTAATGTTCTCACTTGGCTGAAGCATCCTAAAAAAAAAAAAAAAAAAAAAAAAAAAAAGTTCTTCCACTTGGTAAAATCACTGCTATTCATTAGGACATTGCTAACACTGAAATGCTGTAAGTCTTCCAGACTGGATAATTTTTAAAGGCTTTCAGAAGTCTATTAAGATGGTATCATGGACACTAAGAAAGGTCTGCAAATAGTTTCACTTAACAGAGGATGAAGTAATGCCAAAGCCAGCTTAACTCAGAGACTGCTGTTCAGAATGTCATTCTAAGGATGACTGTTCATTTTGTTTATTTTTTAAGATAGGCCATTTTGTATAATCTACATTTATCTACATACTATTCTCTAAGGATATTTCATGACACCTCTTTGAGGAGAAAACAATTCTGCTTTAGAAAAAAGACAGATGAAAAAGTTGATTTGAACCTCAACCCTGGAGAGTTGACAAGGCATATTTACATTAGTTTTATTGAGACAGTTATAAATACTACTCCATCAATTTGGTACACGTATTCAATCGCAAAAAGGTCTTACAGACTCATTAAGAAAGTACAGGAGCAACTGGATGACCAGACTGCTATTGCTATAAATTAAATCACTTATAGCATGTCAGATTTTTACAACTTAGGTGCCATCTCTTCAATTAGAGGGGCAGGATAAGACACACAATGAAAATATTTTTTCTAAACATTTTCCACTCTTCTTTGGTTTCTCCATAGCACCATCACTGTGATTTCTGAAGGGCACAAAAGGCAAACAGGCCTGACCCTTGAAGAAGTTTCACCAAGGGTTATATTTGCTTTTTGTTTGCTTAAGCACAGATGAAGAACACATTTATTAATAAAACATTTATACCAATGATTTCATTCTTGAGGAAAACATACCTGCATTTGTTCAGGATATCCACTCACTGGCACATGTTGTGTAAGGAGTATTCTCACAGGATGCATTATTTCATGGAATGATGGTAGAGACTCATACAGAACTGCACATTTCTTAATAAGATCAAAGCACAGGGCTAGACATGATAACCTGTTAATGTACAAAAGCATTTAACAAATTTGCTTGCAAAAACTGTAGTAGATTTTTAAATAAAATTATTGAAAATAATTAAGTTTGGGAGTAGTTGCAGTATGTATAACCAAGACTGCCTAACGCAATCACTTACGAAGCTGTTTATAGTTGTTAATTCAGACCAAAAATTTCACTCTATACTATAAGCAAATACTGAGAAATCCATTAGGAACAAACTTTTGCTTTGTACCAGTGCACAGAACCTAAGCTAGTACTGTGTCTTTGCCACTTAGGTAGAGTGAGAAGTTTCTATACTGTTTCTAAAGGTATCATATGTCTCCCAAACAGAATTAGTAATTTTTTTTTCTTTTAAACTTGACAATAGAATGCTTACTCATCCTTGAAGTAAACTATACCACAATACATACACAAGGTGAAAAATAACATTGAACAGCCATGCTTAATTCTCGCCTTTCCTAACTTTAAGCGTTTGATTACCTCAGTGACACGCTTCTAACACAGTGTTTGCATGTAAATGCAGTATTTGCTGCTGAAGAGCTTGACAATGGAAAGTACTGAGCACTTCCTCTGGCTCTGCATCATCCTCATCAGTCCACTGCTGTATTCAGCGGGAGTGGAGCCCTCCAACAAGTGCTCTGCACAAAGTTCTGACAGAAGATTCTTAATTTTATATGCTAAAGAGTAGTACCATGAAAATAAAGCAGAACAATTGACTGCTTTTATTCTTACTCCTAATTTTTATTATGTCTGTCAAGAACACTGTCACTGAAATTATCCAAGGTCTGGGGTTTCTTCTGTTCACATTCCCTACATACCTGATATGATTCATTTCCGTTCTGCTGGTTTCCTTTAATCTAGTCACAATACTCAATGGCAGATTTTGCTTTTGCCAGCTTTCCAGATCCTTCTTATCAGAGACCAAAAGCAATTCTAAATTCTTCCCCACTGGTGTAAATGGATGCACGACAGTATAGCCTAAAAAACAGGAATAATATTCATAAACAGATCAATTCTCAACAGTATTTCTAAAGGAAAAAAAAAAACCTGTGTTTACGGTTTTAATCGTACTGTTTTAGAAAAACACTTTATCAGAATAAGGCTTTTCTGAAATAATGGAAAACACTGGACATTGGATACAGTCAAAGGTTTGTATGGAGAGAAGGAAGAAAGGTGCTGAAGGAGTGACAGCAGCAGTTCCTACAACAGGTACACATCTGCCCTGTAGGGAACAGGATGCTTAAACTGTCAGTGAAAATGGAGTACTGGATATGTTCTAGAGGAAAGGGAAGGGAAAGGGACTGGATTAAGGAGTAGAAGGCTTTGACCGGCAAGGGGGCAAAAAGCACAGCAAGTTGGAGCAGGGAGAGCCCACAGCTGCTGAGCATTACTGAGCCTCTCCAGCCATCTCTCAGCAGGGGCCCTCAGGTACATTCTCTAAGTCCTCTCCCACTCCAGCTAAGCAGTTTTAAAACAAGACGAACAGGAAACACAAAATACATACTAGGGCAGGGCATACAGAAAACATGGTGAGAATCACTGGGCTAAATAAGCAGAGAGATCTGTGAAAAAGGACTTGCAGAGCAGCAGAAGAGAAGCATCAGAGGAATTTCATGGCTAAGGGAGAAAATTTACAGTCTCTGTGCGGGAGTCCTCCTTTTTGTTTATTTTCCTTACAATCCTCCAAGCTTAAAATGAAACTTCTTTCAAACTTTTTAGCACTGTAAATTAACATTATTTACATAATCTAGAACTTATACATGGCTCTGTACAGGGCCTGTACTCAGACCGGAAGATAGTATGTTCCAATAAAGATGCATAAGGTTTCAGTTTAAAGACACAAAGTTGCAAGGGATTATGACATACGTAGGCATATGCAAGATCAGGAGCTAAGATATTTAAGTTTTATTAACTGCTTTACTTGTGAGAGATTAGTAGATCTCATTACCAATTCTATTAGCAAAGGCTATCAGCAATGACAATTTCTTCCCACTTCCTCCACCTCCATCTTTTCTCCTTTAAGGGAACAATATGTTTAAAGCCTGGAGTAGACCAGAAGCTGCATTTCAGTCTTTTATGAAGTTCTATTCCACATAATTTCTTGATGTGAGAATTAATGGATCAAGCTCTTAAAATTAAAACAGTTAGCTGATGCTACTTATTGTCAAAAATTGAATTTCGAGAAATTTTTTGGTGTGAGTATATCAACATTCCACAGAATTAGATGTGAGCTCATTTTAAAATATTCTGTGTTGACAGCCAAAAATTATCACGTTTATCAGCAATATTTCCACTGTGAACATTTTAAAACATGATTGGATATTTTGTTACACACTTGAAAACATCAACATCAACTAAAAAAAAAATCTCATGTAGAATTTTTGATTTGACTAATGATGCCATGCCTCTAAAACATCTTTTTTCAAGCTTCTCACTGCTAAACCAACACCATACAAATTTAATTAGTGCAAAATCATTAACAACAGTTTACAAGAAGTTTAAAAACTGGTTAAAACTTGGTTTTCTGTTACCACTAAATATTTTAGAATAGTTTCTTACCTAATTTTGCAAAACCCTATATTTTAACTCAACCAGAAACCTTTGCAGATCATATATTCTTAAAGGAGTACACAAAGGAGAAAATACTTTTAAGTGCTGCATAACCCACCCAGTCTGTAACCTCTTCCCATCTCCTCCTATGGGTCCAGCTGTCAGCATTCTAGAATTGAAGGCTTAGATCTGATAGAGCCCAGCTGTGTAACTGTGGCTCACATTTCAGTGGAAGCTGCTAAGCTGAGAAAAGCTGGAAGAAAGTCTGTAGGGTATAGCCATACCAGATAAGAAAGATGAAACTGCAATGCTAAGGCTGTTGAAAGAGGGAGCGTTAGGAGCTCAAGGATTCAAAAGGGAAAAAAATGTCAACATGGTAAGTTATAAAAATCCTAAAGGGAAAAAAAAACAGGGAGTCAAGTTAAAGTGACAGCCTTTTTCTGCCTGTTATCTGTGCAAGTTGCTAAATTTGCAATTACGTTACAGGATAGACTAATCCTTTGCTTGTAGGGATATCTGCCCTCTGCTGAACTGCAATAAGTCCAGGCAAGTGAATAAAAAGGAAGAATACCAGCTTCATGGCATACTTCTGTCTCTTATCTTCATCCTATAGAAACCCCTCCAAGATCCTCAGTGATATGGTTATTAGGTGACAAGGGAGGGTATCTGCAGCATCAGCTGCTGCCTCACTGTGGAGAAACAGGGTACTACTCATCAGAAATCCCTTAGGAACCGTGAATTTCTGAGTACAGTCCAATCAGAAGGTCTATTCAGAACAACAATACTGTAAAAAATACTGCACTGCAACATTATTTCATTTCCTTTAATTACTTAGGTTCTTTCTTTCCTGCCAAAAACATTAAGAGGATCTAGTTCACAATAAGATGTTCAAGAATCATAGTTGGGGATGGCCAACCTACCAGATGATCTGGCTTTTTGTTCAAAACGGAAAATTCAAGGTGAAAGCTTAATTTTACTGAAACTTAAAAAGAGACCCTAAAAGAAAACTTTATTACTCACTCACTTGAAAGAAACTCACCCTGGGCTTGCTTTTTGGGTACAGATATGTGAAGTATTCCAAGAAGAAAATTGACGAGTTCTGGTACAAATCTTCTAGAGAGAGATACATATTCCAGGAACAAACAGCATATGAATAATCCTTTAACAACATCTTGTAATGTTGTGATGCGACACTAAAAAAAAAAAAAAAAAAGGAATGGAACAAATCAATAAGTAAATGTTTATTTATCACAAACAACTGCAGCATCTCCCAAAAGACAGAAATCTTTAATAAGTTGTACACATCTAAAATCTGTATAAATGATACCCTTTGGGTTTATGTGAAAAACATACCAGCTTTCCCTTGCCTAATTTGATACCTCACTGAAGAGGATACGCAAAGTTGAACAGAAAGTCTACAGAGCTGGTTTAGACACTAGAAGGTGCTAAACCACACAAAAAAGTCTCTTTCTGCTTGCTTGCCCTATCGAGCCTGTTCTTAAATCTCAGGCCTACTTTTTCCCCTGCAGTGCCCCATATCCACTTTCTGAAATGAACCAAGGAAACATCAGGCTCAAAGCAACCTGGATTTCTGACAATAGCAAAATAACCTGCTCAGGACTTTCCAAACACATAAACAGGACATTTAGAAAAATAAGTATGTATTTTTATTGCACTGCAATGCAATGCACCATATAAATTTTCGAGGAAAAAAACTGCCAATCTTTAAATAAACACCTTTCTTAAATAGGGACAACTGCAATATAGGGAAGAGAAATTAATAATGAATCATTTTATACTTTATTCAGTCTGTTCCATTAGTCCCATGTAATTTGTCGTATAAAGAATTCTTGTATGACTGTTCAAAAGTTGATTGCATGTGATTTTGTTGTATTCTGCAAGGGGTTTTTCTCTCCACTCTTCCTCCCGATGACTAATTGTGACTACCCCAAATACAAACCTGCCTTTTCAGTACAGTTCCAATATACATATTAATGATAACACATACAAGTTCAGAGTCCTAGGAAGGAACAAAGAATGGAAGTTTTATGCTGAGATACAACTTCAGAGACATACCTTTCTAAGTAACTGACTCATGTATATAAAAGCAGGTGTTACAACTGGATGCCAGAAGTCAGAAGTTGGAAACAGTAGAGCCGTAATTTTCAAATAAATAAGCTGGATAAAACAGAGTAAGAAGGCAAAACAAGTAAGACACTACTCCCATAATCTTAATAGATTTTACATGTATGTAACTGTAATGGATGAGTAACTGCCATGCAGTAGCCTAAAAATACAAAGATAAAAATCTTTTTGAGAAATTTGATGATATATAACCTATGTATTGAGATGGCTGCTTAAGTTGCTTTAGAGAATGAAATATCCATCATATGTCTACATCACTTTAATTCAAAAAGGCAGATGGATGAACAAATAAGAAGGCAAAACAAAACTTCATTTACTGCATAAGAATATCCTGGCGCAAACCTGGAAGACCTTGTAGGGGTCAAAAAAGGCTACCAGCTTGGAAGCACTTAAGAAACCCAGACATGCTCCAGCCCACCTCTACCACAGACCCTCATTTCCATGCTAAAGAAATGAGCAAGTGGCCCCACAGGACCTGTGATACATTTTAACGGGTCTTCAACACGTACAGTTTTGTGACCAGGATCCTGCGGCAGCAGCATACACCAACAAGTAATGCAGATGCAGATGCAAGACAGCTCTTAAATACACTTTCATTAAAGGTAACATGTTAGAGAGCTATGAATGACCTCCTGTCACGATCATAAGGATCTTAAATGATCAGTTGCAAGGTCCTTTTGTAAATGGATGGATATTCATACAGTAAACTAGGGGCAAGTAAACTTTTATCATTTTCAGCTCTGTTTTTCCTCTATGATGTTTCTGTTGCAAATAAATAATCTCCTGAACTGTTTGGTTGCTAAATACCATGGTCTAAATTTCAGATTAGATTAACTACATGCAGAAGCAAGGTCTATTCAAACAGTCACTCTCAGGAACCTTAATTGAAACAAGTGATTTGAGAACACAGTAGAAGAGCGATAAAACTACACCCTAGAAGACAATGATGGCTTGAAACCTGACGAAGCCCACTGAAAGCAATGAAAATCAGAAGTGCAATTGGTATCATAAGGGTGACCATGACAAAACAAAAATAGAAGTCAAAAGCTTTCTACAGTACATTTCCTGCAACATCCCAAACATCCTGAAAAAAGACTCTTCAAAAGAACTCAACATAAATATTTTCTAAGCCGTAAGATGCAGGTCTTGCAAGCAAATCCTTCAGTCTATTTTCCTTCAATACCCTAGTTATTCCATTAGGTTGCATTACTTCATTAAGCTAGGAGACAAAAGGGCAAGTAGCTTCCTTTGTATTACTTATTTCTGCTTTGTCTTTGAAACATTTTACTGCAACAAACAAAGGTTCATTTTCCATATGCTCCCTTCTTGAATTTCCCAATAGCTATTTACCTAGACATCTGAAGAGGAGTCTGTTCAGATTTAGCACAGCCAATGAAATTTTGAAATATTTGAAATATAATACAAGGAAAGATAAGTTCTTTCATTGTGAGCCATTAATGCCGTATCTGTAGTACAATTTCGGAGTATTTTTATACCCATAATATCTTAATGTTATTTTTGTTACCTTATGAGATACTGCATTTCTACTGTTTAAATGTTTGCAGTTAACGCAATTAAAGAAATCAGGTCATAACTGACAGCATCAGTTTTTCCTAGCACCACGTATTTAAACTTCATCAGAAAAGCAAAAAAAAATGTTTTCCTATGTAAGGTGGGGTGGCAATTTTAAGCTCTTTTCTCTGTATTAATATTGCAGTGTCACAGTTCTGTTCTGAAGAATGTTTTTTAAAACTTATCTCTAGACAGACAACTTAAAGTATAAGGAAACTACGAAAGTCATAGACACTAATAATTCATTATATCCTTTGAAACGCAAAATTAAATTTATTGTCATCCAGGCATTTCTGTACTAATGTAAAGAGCATAAGATTTTCTTAACAGTATGTGTTCGTTACCGTGTCTAAACCTGGAAATGTTGCACGGCCTTTGACTTCAATTATTTCTTCCATGTCGTGTGCAGCGTCTCGAAGGACAAACTTAATACTGTCACTAGCTGTCTCAGGAAACATCTGGCAGAGATTGTACAATGGCCTATTAACAAGAAATGTAAGTTATGATCAAGTTACACCATTGATTTTAATAAAAAACTGACATTTAAGCACCTGTGGGAAGATTTCTGGTGCTCCATCTATATCACAACAGTAACAAATTCCCTGAAACAAATCATTCCTTTTTAGGAATAGCTACCCAGTATATAAAATACACCCAGTATATAAAATATTATTGTAATATTTTTGTTTTGCAGAGACGTGTGTAAAATGGCTTTTTCCATTATGCCTTGTGAGACGATATTTAATTTGGTGGTTTCTAAATCCTAAAAAAAAAAAAAATTAAAAACTTTAAAATACACTATCAAATCACCTGATATGATTTAAAAATTTGTTTCTGAATCTCCTAACTCTTCATTTTACTGTATTAAGGCATTCTGGTACATACTAGGTAAGCCTACTACTCAAAATACTCCTAGGCAATGTTAAACAACATAGGAGGCACCAATGTGGTTAGTGATTTCATTACTCAAGAAAAAAGTTCCCTCAAAGTTAGGCCAGCTCTTGACTTACTGTTTTTGCCTAGGGGGAGATGCAGTCAGGAGCTAAGTCGTAGTTTTTCAATTATTTTCAGTTAAAATGCTCTGTAATTATATTAATAAATTCCAGCTCTAAAAAACAATCAAAATGTGTTTACAGATTTTTAAAAAGCTCCAGCACGTCTTACAATACCAACAGGTCAGTGCTGCTGTTGAAGAATGCAACACAGCAATGAATGCTTAAGTTGCACAAACAGATTTTTTAAAACTAATTTCCATTCTCATGAAATAAAAAACACAGACTGAAAAACTACATAGAAATAATTCACTGAAAGAAAGTTATCTAACTTACAAAGTCAAGATGGGAATCACAGGCTAATTTAGCTTGGACCTTTGGCTATCATCTGGTGCAATCAACTGCTCAAAGCATGGCTAACTTCAAAGCTAGATCAGGTTGCTCAGGTTGCTTTGTGAAGTTTTGAATATCTTCAAACAGAGATTCCACAACCTTTCTGGGCAACCTGTTCCAATGTTTGACCACCCCTGACGTGAAGAATTTTTCCTTGCATCTAATCGATACTTCCCTTGTTGAAACTTGTGTCCTTTGCCTCTTGACCTTTGCTGTGTTCCTCTTGAGCCAAAAGTGCCTCTGTCATCTCTACAATTGCCCATCTGAAGACAAATTGAAGGAATGCCAAATTGAAAGTTTGCTTCAAAGTCTTTATTTGGAACCTTTGTATGCGCTAACTGTAACAGTCTTTAAGTCCTGCTTCATCTAATTCCCTGTCTAAGTGAATTCATAGAATGGCAACCCATGGAAAAAACTAAGGTTGCAGAGACAACCACACACCTGTCATTGCACAGCTTAAAGCCCTCCATCAGCAATCTGAACACCTTCATATACAGAAGTTTGCATGTGCACATAATATTATTTATCTGTTATCCAAGGAAAGCATCTTGCAGATCAAAAATTATATTCTGAAGTTCTGAAAAGGTTTTGGTACTATTTATAGCTCAAGCAATATACAAAAAAAATGTTAAAATGCTACAAAGCTGGAGAAACACCAGTTGTTTACAATCTGCTCAGAAATGATTCAAAACAAATAGCATGCTTTTCTCTTTAGATCATAAAGGAGCCACGGTCAGTATGATTTATTACTTACAGAATCAGTATGATTTATTACTTACAGAACCAGTTTGTCGATCGTTTTGAGCTCTGGTAAATCCAGGGTTGCCAACTCCCCAATATACTCCAAAAGGAAGCCAAACAGTTTCTGCGAGAAGCATAGTATGTTAAAATTATAGGGGTTTTTTTCATTGTACATTTAAGCAGCACAGAAGAACAGTGATAAAGAAGTTAGCAAATGAGCAGTGGTATGTTGATTCTATTGTTCTTCAATAACATGGAAGCATGTATATTTTACACTGCTTCCTGAATACTTGCTAAAACTTACTCAGGAATTCAAAGTTAATTTTAAACCTTAAAAAAAAAAAAAAAAAGCATACTTCCAACTTTGCTTTGTTTCCTACTGCAAGGCTTGGATGATTGCATTTCTGAATCCTCTCCAGTATAACAAGCTGCTGTTCTATTGTTCTTCCAGTCAATAAAGATTTAAATTTCTCATAGGACTCAGGAACTACAAATTAAAAACAACCATATGTAAAACGTAACATATTTAATTCAAGTGACTTCTAACAAATTCCCAGTTTGAAGGTGTTGTGTTTCAGGAAAAAAAAAAATAGCATGTGGCCTTTACATGATCATCTTCTAAACACTAATAAAACGTTGTATTACATGAAAATATATTTAAGAATATATATATACACACATACATACAGGTCTGAAATATAAGGTAAATATTTTTCGGAAACTAAGATTCAATTCACCCTACATTTTTTGCCTATGCTGAGCATAACTATATTGACACATACATAAAGAGGAAGAACTAAACTTAACTTCAGAATTAAACTTAAACTTCAATCATAGCCTTACCATAACACAATTAACTCTGTTTAATTCATACTTAACTAACTTTTGTATGAAGGAATTAAGAAAAGTAAGAATCTTGCAATTAATGGAAAATAATTTTACAAAAAAAGCCTGACATATATTTAGTTTTATGCACAAGTCAACAGGTTATAAAACATCCTAACTTGTTCAGTTTCTTGAGAGCTATTTTAATGTCATCGCCTTCTGGTTAAAACAAAACCTGAATGCAATTTAAAAGGCCTTGTGTAACATACATTATTTTCTTTTGAAGAAAAACTGCAAGCACTCAAGGAAACTCTTTGGAAGGTTGTTTAATCTTGGACAGCTAATTTTGTTAAAGAAATCTATACTAGGACACTAGTAAGGTGCATTATGTACTTAATTAATACTAACGAATGCTTTGTGAATTATTTAAAACATGCGTCCTCTTTCCTCATAGGCATGGACCTGAAAAGATTCAACCTTTGAGTGTTTCTTTATTTTAAAACACTGAGATATTAAATTACAGGGATTAGACCTCAGAATCCTGCCCCTTTGAGCGTCTTCTCTGACAAAAATGTCACCAAAAACGAACACCAGAGAAAGTAATTTTTTCTCATTTAAGTATAGATAATAGAATATTATTCTGGCTTCCCTTACGTAAAGCACTAGCATCCTGGATTGGACGTGCTGGTGACTTTCAGAAATGAGTAGAGACCTACAATGATTTTTTGTTTTCTCCTCAGGGTGGCTAGAAGCAGCAGAAACAGCTGTGGTAAAAGAGGTGATGCTCAGAGCATGATCAGTGCTGATCCCTACAGTCAGTGGTTACTAGCTACTCTAGGAACAATCAAAGATGATTATGAAACAAACTTCATGGATGAGCAGGAATACTTAAGATTCCACAGCAGAGAGAAAGAGATTGATTATAAATCCTCTGAAGACAGCAGGGAACTCTGGATCAATCCTTTGCTTACCAGCAAATGTATAGGGAAGCTCTGATCTGGCAGCTTCCATTTTTAGATCTTGTTCCTTCATGTTCTGTGATTTATTTTCATTACTCTTTTGATTCTTCCATTCTTTATTCCCTGTGGCTTCTTCTTCACTTTCAAGGTCAGATTCAAGATCAGAGTGATTATCTGCATCAACACCTTCCTCATCTTCAGTAGCAGATTCTTCCTCATTTTCTTCTCCATTCTCATTATTTTCTTCCTCACTTTCTTCTTCATTCTCATTACTTTCTTCATTTCCACCTTCCTCTTCTTCCTCCTCCACCTCTTCATTTTCAATATTAATTTTTCCATCCTGTCAGTAGAGAAAATCAACCAGCTAAAACAGTGATAAGAAAGTTACAGCATCTTGCCAGAATCATCATGCAAACCTATTGTTAAAGACACATGAACAGGATCTGAGCCCTGCTACCCTGACAAGCAGGAAATGGTAGCAGCAGCAGCCAAGAGACTTTAAGGAGAGAACACACATACAGATACAAAAATAGTGGGGTCTTTCCATGGGGCTGTAAGAAACTGGAAGAGCAGGAGGTAGTATATGAAGACTAAAAGGATCAGGAGGAAAGTAGAAAATACTAACAGATGATAGGGAAAAAATTCAACATCACTTAGAGAAGCATTCTTGATTAAAAACACAAAAGGAAGTTTTTTTAAAAAAATCTATGTATTAAAATAGCATATCAGATAAATAATTGTTCCTACCCTCACTGTATTAACCATACATTTAAATTTACAAAAGATCTAGAAAAATAGATAGTGTACTTCACACATCAGTAACAAGACTACTAAACTAGTTCCAGAATTAGTATTACTGGTGATCATACTTGATAGTATTTGCCACATGCTACGCTGATTTTGCAGCAGCGGTAGTGTTAATGTTTCTTACTCACTACAACTGATACGGCATAAAACAAAAACAATCATGCAATCCAACATGATGTTTTATAGTAACACTTTTCAGAAATAACAGTTATTTTTCTAACACAAAGTTGTTAAAATCTGTGAACTTCTTTCATTTAATGTTATCAGAGAACAAGCTCATAAGAGCTCAGGTCCTCTGCTGCAACTGAAGCTTTAAGTCCCTTTTGCATTCTCCCCTTTGAGGACAGCAGCAATTTCCTTGCTGCCTACAGGCAAGACTACGACAGAATCAGTATTAACACACTTACTTGTACCACAGTCAGGCTGACTCACTACATTAGCTTTAAGGCTGTATTACTGTGCCACGTTAACCAAAGGTAATTCATAGGGGAAATGTTCTCTCATAAACTCACACATCCTCAGGCTGAAATTCGGTGGCAACCGTAACAAGTATAGCACAAATAAAAAAACTGACCAGAAGGGCTAAAGCTCTCTCTTTAGCCCAGTAGGCCAAAGGCCTATATTAATAGGAGCACAGTCAGTAGATCAAGGAAAGCAACTAACCTCCTCTTCTTAGCATTTGTTAGACTACACAGAACACTGCATCCAGTTTTGGGCCTCCTAATACAAGAGAGACATCAACAAATGGCAGCAAGTTCAGCTGACGGTCACCAAGATAGTCAAGAGCTGGAGCACCATCCCTGTGAGGAAAGGCTGAGGCAGCTGAGAGAAGGCAGAGCAAGGCTCTCCACTGTGATGCATGGTGGGGGAACAAGAGGCAACAAGCATAAGTTGAAACAAGAAAGGTTCAGACTGGATATAAAGAGAAACTTTTCATGGCAAGGACAGTCAGTGGAACAGGCTGCCCAGAAAGACTGTGTGGCCTCTGATCTTGGAAGTATTCAAGACCAGACTGGATAAAGCCCTGAGCAATCTGGTCTGATCTGAGCAATCTGCTGACCCTGCTCTGAGCAGGACGTTGTACCACAAGTCTCCAGAGGTCTCTTCTAAACTCATTTGTCCTGTGATCCTGTCTTCACTTCGGAACTCTGAAAGTTCTGAAATTTTCAATCTTACCTTGTAGGACAATAACCGTCTGTCATCTTTATCCAGGATAAAGCCATCAGCTAGGTCATCAGCTGATATATGCTTGGGTTTCTTTTTAGTCTCCTGTTCATCTATTCCACGCATTCGACGTAGTCGATCTGCCTGTGTTTTAAAAGAAATACCATACACAATTTGAGCCATCCAGATGCATCAGGTAACTACACCAAAACCAAAGGACCTACAAATACTACAGCTAAGAAAATCAAAGGAAAAAAAAAAAGGTTAACTAGGATTACTCAACCAGTTGATAAAAAGAATAAACAGTGACCTGACAAATTACGGGCAAAAGCTGATGATACCTTATTTTGTGTGGGGAGTGGCATTTGATAAGGTAATCCAATTGTGTAAGTGCTAAATCTTATTTGGAAGGCTTTAAACTGTGTTTGCCAAAACCATTACGTACCTTCATTTTAAAATTCTAATATGCACTGTTTTTTTTAATGAGACAATGCATCATTACTAGAAAGCATAAGCTTCTAAATAGTTTTATGATTCTACATTTTTTGTATGTTACCCATATCTGTAACAAGTCTGTTGTAAATACTAAGATTTTTAAGTTATAGGGAGTTTGCAAACTGACTCAATAGGCAACAACTGAAACAATCCTTCAATCCTTTTTAAAAGGATTTAAAAGATTGCACCTTGGCAACCAGCTAGACTGTGCATCAAACAGAGGAAAAGGAACAGAAGTGAAAAAAAAATCATTCCTTATTACTAGCTACTGAGCAGTTCTGAGATAACATGAATATACTGTATCCCTGAAATCTTAAATGTGTCCTTAGTATACAAAAAAGAGAAACATTTAATAAATAATTCATTCTTTCTGAAGAAGATTCAGAGCTCCACGCAGTGGAAAGAACATGCAATTTTTCCCAGGCAAACCCTATTCCTCTGCAAAACAAATCTGTACGCACACCACTGCTGAAGGACTCTTGCATCACAAGAAAACAGTGAGGGACTTGCCAGTGTATTAGTTCAGTGGCTGTGCAACAAGCCACTCTCCCACACTGAATTTGAAGCACATCTTAACTCTGAATAATTTAAAAGATTTAAAGGCAAATCAAAGTGGTATTATATTTTTATCAAAGAAACATCAACTCATTTCATAAACCTCACCAGCCATGTACTAAGCCTATGTTTTTTTTCTTTTACATCAGACTGCAAACAAAACACAAACAGAAGATTTCCTGAATTCACCCTCTGAAGAATTGTAGTTTAGTACAGCCACTTTCAGTCTGAGATCAAGCAATGAATGTAAGCAGTCACTCCCAAAAGACAGGCTACAAAAGAATCTAAAATTGTAAATGGTACCTCCAACTTCTGGAGTCGCGCCTGCTCCTCTTTTGCCAGTTCTTCTTCTGTCTTCATCCTATCTGAAGGTTTTGCTTTCATCTCGAATCCAAGTTCTCGAACAATCATATCATACTCATCAGGCTAAAGAAACATTTATATAATTGTTTATTATCTTAGTTTTATTATTCTACTTTGCAGCTACCCCTCTGCCAGGTGTAAAAGCAATAAGACTGTTAAGAAGTACAGCAAAGACTGTTTCAAGAGAAAGCTGCAAGAACGTTCAATGCAATATAAAGTCAAGCAATAGAAAAAGCAATTGAAACAGAAGTTCAGTGTATTCTCCTGGAATTTTCCTCCTATTTAAATTACTCACAATTGAAAAACTTACAAATATTAAGAGAGACATGGAGCTACTGCAGTGAGGCCAGCAGAGGGCTACAAAGGTGATGAAGGGACTGGAGCATCTCCCCCGAGGAAAGGCTGAGAGAGCTGGGACTCTTCAGCCTGGAGAAAAGAAGACTGAAGGAGGATCTTATCAATGTGTACAAGTATCGGAAGGGAGGGTGTCAAGAGGATGGGGCCGGACTCTTCTCAGTGGTGCCCAGCAATAGGACGACAGGCAATGGGCAAAAACTAAAACACAGGAAGGTCCATCTGAACATAAGGAAAAACTTCTTTACTGTGAAGGTGACAGAGCACTGGAACAGGTTGCCCAGAGAGGTTGTGGAGTCTCCTTCTTTGGAGGTATTCAAAAGTCATCTGGACACAATCCTGGGCAACGTGCTCTAGGTGACCCTGCTTGAGCAGGGGGGTTGGGCTAGATGACCTCCAGAGGTCCCTTCCAACCTCAATCATTCTGCAATTATTTTAAACAAGAACTGTTTTATTTAAATTATCTTAACTGAAAAAAACCCTTAACATTATTATTTAAAATTCTTTTCTCAAAAAGCAACTAAAATTAATAAACTAATAATTTACATTTAGCTTTCTAAATACTGTGAGATATGAGCCAAATCTTTCTTACATTATTAATCACGTAGATGTTTCTGTCACTAAAACTAAGAGGGATGCTGATATTCAGTGAGTTTAAGCAATGTATGAAGGAAAACAGTCAGTAGCAGAGATTACACTGGACTTGTGAATCCTGTCTTCTTGGCACACATGACCCACTAAACCATACAGCTTTTCTAAAATTTAGTTCTGATAATTTTTCTTCTTACATGCCCAGAAAATTTTCTCCAATTCTACATTAATTTTACAGAGCATTACAAATTCATACTTTGCATCCCTGAGAATCTTCAAATTGAGATCCACATGAAGTAAGGGAATCTAATCTTCCTTTTCAGCAAAGTACAATGACAAATTCCTGACTAAGATATCACATTACCAACATACTGGAATACTCAGCATACTATGCAGCATCTCAATCAAAAATTCACACATCAAAATTAGAACTTGTGATATAGTACCCTCTGCTCTCTGTTCATTCAACCCGTAACACTCCTTCGGGGTGAATAGGAGGCAACATTTTATTTTACAAAGTGATGAACTTTGCCTTCTACTTCAGGCACTAAGACAGTCAAAACCACAAGGTATGAGAAGAAAAGAAAGTAATCTAGCCCAAACCTTACTTTTGGTTTTTCTTCTTTGTCCTTTTTCTCTGACTTTGGGGTTTTGCGGGCAATAAGCATTTGGATTTCCTTCCAGTCATTGTCAAGCTTTTCTGTGAGTTCTAATGCACTTTCTCTCCGAGTTTGTCTCTCTTGCTGGGAAAATAAAACACAAATGCAGCAGTTACATTCAACTGAACAAGACAGAGAATATATAGCATAAAAATCAAATGCATTCTTTAGCAAATTAATAAATTTAAATATTTAACATTTTACAGGTTTAAACATTCTTCGTGGAAGAAGCAGTACAGTCACACGGAACGGGCCAAGAGCTGCATACAGAAAACAAGCTATAAGTCAACAGAAGGGGAGATATGGGGTACAAAGGAATGTCAGATACTCTATGCATCTCCTAATGTCAATAAGGTCAGATGGACTTTATTCAAGGACCTTGGACTCGTTACCTAGAGAGCCATCTCCCTTGCTTTCTGTGTCACTACCATTTTATTCTAAGAAGCTATCACAATTTCTGTCTTTGCAATCACACTCATTTACATTTTAGTGACCAAAACTCACCTTTTCTTGTTTAGATTTGGCTATCAACTCTTCTATGAGTTCCTTCCTAGATTTAGGTTTTTCCTTCTCTTCAACTTCCTGCCCACTTGACACTTTTTTACGAAGGAGGCCTCCACCCCCTCCAAAGTGAGCTGCAGTTAACTCAGCTAGAAGAAAAAATAGACAGATTGTGAATCCTTTTCAAATTCATAGATGAGTGATGATGCTGTTGGGGAATACCTCCCTATTCCTTGACAATGGGAGCAACTAAAATATTTCATCAATCATGTAATATTTCCTTCCTATCCTGACAAACTGCCACACCAAAAGAGACACATTATTTATGCTGCTAAACATTTTGGGTGAGACAGGAACTTTTGTTTTTCAATGTTCTAACTAGGATTTACATGCGGAAGTACCAGAAACCAACCAGAAAACTTGCACTCCATATGCTGCCTAAAGGCCTCTAGATGCAGGTACCCATACAGGCTGAAAAAGCACACAGATAAAAGAGGCTGCCAGGTAGGTAGCTCCAACTTAACATTTACTGAAATCCAGGAAGGTTTTCTGTGTATGGGTAAAAGGTAATCAAAACTGGTTTAAACACCCCACCCAACTATACGGTATTCTTTCTCAGTGAAAGACAGTGCAGAATAAATGATATAAACATACCAGTAATAAACAAAACGATGAATAAAAATACAGAGCAGTGGGATATTAGCTGCAAGTCTTACCTGACAATGTTCCTCTCTCTTCTGTATCACTGTCACTATCAACAATATCATTTAGTTTTTCAATTTCTGCCAAAGACTGGCCATAATGAGTCAATTCTTCATCTTCATTGAGATTATAGATATTCTTCTTTCCAAAATTTTGCTAAGAAGAATAGGAAAAGGAACCAATTAAATAATAGAAGATTTTTAGTTCCCAGGCAACAAGTTAAAAAAGCCAGTATTTTTAGTGCTAGTTGAGCAGATTCTTATTCTAGTTCTCTGCCATTTTTACAGCACTACCAGACCAAACTTTTCATTCAAATACATTAAAACCAAAGTCAGGAAGTCTGATGCCTCTGTTACTCCATTTCTACATTAACGTAACAATAACTCAGAAAACCTGAGGAAACTTACATTTCATCTGTATACCAGTAACATCGATTCTTGATTATTATTACACTTCTAGCCTGACTATACTTCTAGTCTAACTAACCTGACTATGACTTACACAAATTATCAGTTAAATATGACTTTATGCCACTTAACTCTGCGGACTTAATATTTTGAAGCAGAAAGAATGGTACTGCACGTACACTTCACATTACTTCACATTACAGAATGACAGCATGTTACAAAGTTCCCCTAGCCAGTAAATGAAACGTTTGTTCTCCAATAGGTGCAGTGGAATCTCAGATTGTACTGGTTGTGGTTCCTTTTTCTAATCTAATTTCTGAATCATAACAAGTCTAGAACAGTCAAAGAAAACGAATCAATGAATCTGCTTAAAAATGGTTTTCTTGCATAGCAGTGCTCAAAAGCACTCAAGAGAAATTTCTGCTTCAAAAAGCAGTCTTGCAAAAACAGAAACTTTTCCCAAAAAGTTTTGGATTCCCCCACAAAAGTTACTTTTTCATAAAAATTCCAAACATACAAAACCAAAAATAAAGCATTTGCATACAAAACCATGAATATTAAGCCAGCACCACCCCCAAATAAAAAAAGGCATGTTTAGGGGTTTCTTTTATTCATATATTCTACCTGTCTTTCCAAAGTGAATCGTTTCATCATCTTTTCCTCTGGACTTATTTTGCTGTCATATTCACCAAAACGTTTATCTTTAAATACATTTGACTTTTCCCTCTCTTTATATTCTTTCAGTAATGTTTGGGTGCGCTAGAAGAAAAAAGTGAGATCAAATTAAAAAACAAGAAGAATAACTATTTTCAAAGTCAAGGCAAAAAAGTTTCCATAGTATCCTTGCAATATAATCCAGTTCATCAGAATGCAGTAAAAGAGAAGTAAAAATTAAATGAAAAAAAGAGATGGGGATCTCATGTGACAATATATGCAGATTCATTAAGTACTCTTACAAGCTTTGTGTAAGAAGACCAAATACGATACATTCTATCTTACCTTTATTTCATCACATATAAAAGCTTAGCACTGTCACTGAAGAATTCTGATTTCAGTCTGGAACTCAGTATACAAGAATACACATTAAAGAAAGAAAAGGGGCCTCAGTACCAGCTTAACCCCTTTTTGCCTTGTCATCTCAGACATAAAAAACCCAAGTGAGTACATAAACTTAGCTCTCTGCTTTAGTGTTGAGCACAGGGTGGGTTACGTATCAGAGAAGTAAAAGGAAGTCTATCAGACCTGTATGAGGAAGTCTGTGCTGTACTTACTGTACAGATAAGCAGACAGCTTTACTTCTCAATGCCACTGATCCAATCCTTAACAAGCATTAGATTTACTTTACTAGTAAAGAAAAGCCAAAGACCTTAAAAAATGATATTAAACATTCTAAAGTTTTCTAAAAACTAAACAAATACTAATGCAAATGGAAACTAATTTATAATTTCATACTGAAATTATTATATAATTTCTCAAGGAAGAAAACCTGGCTATGTTTAGATTCAAAAGGATCCATGCATATTTAAAACATATGAACTGAATCTCATGATCAGGTACTGCTGCTTATCATACCACCATGAACTGCACAAAAGGAAAAGGCCAAGTTGCCTACAATAGGCCTTTGCAGCCACACTGAGCATTCAGAACTTGTACGTGCCACCAAAATCGACACCAGAAGTCAGGCTTCATCTACTACTGTTGCAGTTCCACCTTCTATTTACTTCTTGCACACAGTATATAAAAGGTCATGGAACTTAAGCACTATGCAAGAACTTTAATATATCTTAATAGTTTGGATATGGAAGAACACTTTTGTTTACCAATTATTAGATATCCTCTCTCATTATTTTTATTCATAAAATTTTAATACGTGACCTTTCATAACGCATGCAAAATGATAAATGATCCTTTTGCTATATTATTTCTTAAAAAAAATCCTGCTCTTTTCAATAAATGCTTTAAATTCTGCTTGACGACAGATTGTATGTATATGTCAGTGAGAATCTCGGGGACAAACATTTAAATTACACCTTTTTTGCTTTAACAGAGTCTTAAGTTTTTACTGTCTTTTTGTATTGTTTGCAGGGGCAGCTTAGAGATCAAACTCCAGTGCTTCAGTGAAGGATGAGGTAGACTGTTGGAATCTCAGAGGCATAGTATGAGACATTTTCCTTGATACAGTACAGTTTCTGGTCAACTAGCTAGTGAAGCTAGTAGCCATTCTGATGGTCTATTCTGTAGTCTATTACAGTGGCAGCAATATGCTCAATCAAGGAAAAAAAGAAAGTAAATATCCAAACAACAGTACAAAGTTGTTTCCACAAAAACTCACAATCTAAGAATATCTGCAAAGTGAATAAAGAGTGAGCGAGAGGCTTTCAGGAAACAGATTAATATTCTCAGGAAACAGATAAACAAATAGGTGAATGAAATTAAAGAAAAAAGGAATATTGGGACTTTGGACAGATACAGTAAAAATACAAGGAAGAGAATTCAAAAGAAAAGAAGTCTTTATTTGCTATTGCCTAACCATTACCTTTCTAACAAAGGATCTTCCATTCAAGCAGTTATATTTCTAGCACAATTATATACCTGTAGTTCAACACTGCAGACACTTAAGTTCATGCCTGAACTATAAGCAAAATGATGTCTAAAGCTAAATAGTTCAGACCTACATTCTCATTGTGATATTACCTACTTCTGAGAAAATCTGTTTAAATTTGTGGCTTCACATGAGAACTGTATCTCCCTCATAGACCATAAATAAGCCTGCAAGAGCACATGTATTAGATTTTCTCTATTTATCAAGTGTTGACTAGTACACTTAAAAGGATAAAAAGAAGGCAAGATGCACATATTCCTACCATCTGATATAAACAGGTTCTCAGTGGCCAGAGAGCACAATAGCGTAAACAAAAAGCTCTGACCCTGGTGTCAGTACAGAAAACAAGGAATAACATTGTGGACAATTTTTAAAGGGTCAAGAGTGGAGGATAAGAGAGTTGCTCCTCCTAAGTTTTATGAGCATTCTTATGAGAGCAAGGAGGACACAGTTTGCATCCCAACAAACTTGTACAACGCAACTATTTCACCAGTGCAGCAAAAGTGATCTTCAAGTTTTCAAAATCAATGGTAGTTTCTTTGTATTCATACAATTTCCACTGCAGTAAGGCCTAATCTTCTTTCAGACTGTGACTGTCACAGCAATGTTGCATCATGTCAAGTGACAGAAATTACTTAACTAAAATTAACTAAGATAATGAAAACTTACAACCCCTCTGCGCTCTAGTCCTGTATTTCCTTTCTGACAACGTATGTGCTGTTGTGCTCTGGGCCAGAGTAGTTTGAGAGCAGAATCATTCCCACAAATGTGACAGGGCAGATTTGCACTACTGAGCCCTGTGGATGGCACTGGAGACATTGCAGCAGGCTTCCCACCATCATCTGAGCAATGTGAAGGAAGCAGCCACTTCTCCCACACACGAGGTGGTAACCCTCCCACAGGGAGGTAACTACTTATCCTACCTGAGGTGGCTCCAGCCTGATCACCTCTCCACCACACCTGCAGCTACCAGTGCCATCCTTCCTCCCATCTTCTGATGTCCTCTTACCTTCTTGATGGCCTTGGACCGCGAGACACCGGGCAACCCCACGTCATTCTTGGTTTTCCTCCCCAAGATGTTAAACTTCTGCTTGTTGACCTTCACCTCGAAGGGGTTGCTCCTGACCACATCCATGGGGGACTTCATGGGGCCCTTGGATCCGCCGGGGCCTGAGGCCTTTTGCTTCCGCTTACTTGCCTTCCCCATGCTGAGCTGTGTGTAAGGGGAGAAGGAGAGGGTCAGCACTCACTCATCAGCGCGCTGAAGGAGCCAAAAGGCTGAACAAAATGGCGCCCGGGGGGCGAAGACCCCCGAACTACCTGCCGGGCCTGGCCACTGCCCCCGCACCGCTGCCAGGCCGCGCGAGATTTCCTCCCAAATCTCGCGAGAGCGGTGGGGAGAGGCGAGCAGGGAAGCGCACCGCGTAGCCGCACTCCCCGCAACCAGCGTGCCCGTCCGCCACCGCACGCGCACCGGCACAATCCGCACCTCTCGCGAGAGCTTGGACCGACTCTCGCGAGACTTGACGCACCTCTCCCCTCGCGCTGTGGGAAAAGCCACGGGGGAAGCCGGGAAAGGTTCAAAGCACTACATATCCCAGCGCGCAGAGCGCGGCGCGCTCCCCATGCGGCCGCCCGCTGGGGGCGTCACCATGGCGCGGGGCCTGCTGGGAGTTGTAGTCCCGAAGGGAGGTGCGCTAGGGGCGGGACAGGCGCGCAGAGGCGGAGCCGGCTGCGGTGGGCGGAGGAGGGCGGTCGAGCCATGGCCGGGGCGGGCGGTCGCTGCCTGCTGCTTGCCTCCGCCCTCGGGGAGGGGGAGGCCGGTGCCGGGGCGAGCAGCGGGTGATGGGGAAGAGGCGAGCGCGGCGCTGAGGTCCTGCGGGGCCGGATGAGCGGTGGCGGGGCCCGAGGAGGGGGCCAGGGAGGCAGCGGGAGCAGCCCCGGGGCGGCCTCGGCGCCGGCTGCCCTGCGGGGAAGGAGCCCCCCGCCATGGAGATCGAGAACATCGTGGCCAACACGGTGCTGCTGAAAGCCCGGGAGGGTGAGAGGCGGCGGGCGGTGAGGGGGGCGGCGGGCGGTGAGGGGGGCGGCGGGCGGGGACGGGCGCGGGTCGGGGGGGAGGATCGGCCCCGAGGTGAGGGGCGAAGGGGCGGTGAGGAGGGGGAGAGGAAGTGGCGGAGGGGGGGAGGGTCCGGCGGCAGGGCAGAGGGTCCGGCGGCGCCGCGGCGGCTTCCCCGCTCCGGCGGGGCGGCCGGCGGCTCTGCCCGCGGCACCTGCCCCGCTCCTGCCGCGGCGCGAAGCTGCTGTCGCCGGCCGGTGGCCTCTGAGGAAAGCCCCTTCCTCCTCCTCCCTTCAGGCTCTTGATTCAAAAGATGTTGTTTTTTTCCTTTTTCCGGATGTTTTAAGATCATTCATCTTTAGTTCTCAGACTTCTTTTTTTAATACACATATATCTAGGTCTATATGTAACTAAGAGAGGCTGCGTGATGGCAGCAAGAAGGGACCTAAATCTTCTCTGAAAGAAACTTGCACAATATCTTGCCAAAATTTCTGCCTGTGTTTCAAAAAAAAAAAAAAAAAAAAAAAAAAAGCTGGTGAACACCACCAGCGTTTTGCAATTGAGTGTTTTGCGTTAATCTAGTATTAAGTGTGCTCTTTTCCATTAGGTTAATATTGACTGATTCACCAACATCTTGAGTTGGAGGTTCCTCCCCCGATTAACAAACATTTTTGAATAGATCTGAAGTTTAATCTGAAGCACGGTCACTATTTAAAACAAGTTCTGAAATAAGACCGTATTCCTGCTTTTTGACTTATATAACTGTCCATTAAATGATTACTCGAAAGCCTCCCCAGATTACCACTGTACCCAGTGTAGATTCTGGTTTTCAACTACAAAATGTGCGTATTTTCTCTTTTTGGATTGGATCCCGCTTTTCTTAATTGTGTTGAGAAGTCCCAATAGTTTAGTTGGAGCTATTTAAAGTGAGTAAGAACAACAGAATCTGCCCGTGTATGTTTTGCAAGTTCCTCCAACTCTAAATGGGTTTGGCACTTACGCCATTTGTGTATCCAGTTAAATTTGCCTCAAGCAGCAAGAGAGGAAAATCAGCTTTTTGACTTTGAAGTGAGGTTTAAAGTGATCGCAGTTTTGGGCCGTTTCCCAACCTTAGCTAAAAAGACCACCTTAAACTAGAGGACAAGTTTTGGCTGGTTTCACTGGCAGTACATGTCTGTGGTGGTACAGCCTGGATTTGGAGTTTGCATTGAAGTGATTTGAGAAATGAAGGGAAAGTGGAGTCTGGCTCAAAGCTTTACTATGCCCAAATCCTCACCGCAAAGAGTGCAGTGGTAATCTGGAAAGGCTTTTAAGTGGCTGCTTAATGTCAGCTTGCCCCTTTAGTTAAGGTTTCAGTATATTTAAAATAAATCACAGTGGTAGGACTGACCAAACAAGATACTTTAATGAACTAAATGAAAGTCTGACAGCAACTGATGTCAGTATGATCAGTTCTACCTGATGGGAAGTTTATAGAAGTCATGGCAATAAGCTGTTACTCCTTTGGACCTTTTGTTGGCCTGGGCTCTTTTTTGAGCTTACACAAAAAAAAGTGATTTCTGGCTTTGAAACTCCATTGGTCAACTGGTAGAGGTCTTTTAACATTTGAGGATGTCTGAGTCCCTGTACTTGGGGTATTCAGTATATCACATTTTTCAAAATGCTCCCTGAAACGGAAGCATTTTCTGTCTGTTGCGTACTCTGGCTGGTCTGGGAATGTCTGGTTCACTCCTTCTGTCAGGGCCTTTTTGTAAAATCGTTGTCCCACCTCTATTCTTACGTGTCTAGTAGGCTCTAAGAGAATGGAATTTGCACAGATACTATTTAGGATGTAGTTATTTTCCTAAAATGTGCTATTGGTTAAAAGGACCTCAAAACTGGAACAGAAAAACAGTCTTTCAAGTGTCTTTTTCCTTCTCACCTTTCTCTTATCTCACTGGACAGAGCATGGAGAGGTGGGAGAGACTGAAATAGTGCAGAACTACAGTTTCTTATGAAAAAGATGAAATCTTAAACTAATATCAAAGAGCTTAGTTCAGTGACACCCCCCCCCATATAAACTCAAGCCAAATCAGTAATACCTTTTCTAACTTCTCTGTGTGTTGAAGACTGGATAAGAGAAGGTATTTACTTGTATAAATATTTAAGTGTTATAAGTGAAAGTAATAAAACAGAAACTACTGTGCTCTTATTTTATAGTTTTCAGAGGTGTGTTGAAAGACAAATTAATGTAATCTTAATTATGGTTTACATGGATGTCAGTCTAACCTGAGATTCCTTCATGATGGAGGTGAGAGTAGAAAAAGAAATCATATTCTTGAAAGCATCTTATCAACACTAACTCTTTTAACTTTAGAGATAGGTTATCTTCATTTTACAAACATAGAAACTAAATTAAAGATGTGGCGTACTTGCCCTCATCTGGAGAAAGTGTACGGCAGAGGCGTAATTAGAACTGAGAAATTCCTGGTACATGGGAGCAGATTGAAACAAATGGAACTTGAGCATATACAACAGACCTAAAATTTAATTTATTAGACCAAACCTGTACCTAGCAGTTTCCTCTAATTTTAGGCACCCTCTTCTGTTGATTGTATTACTTTTGGATGTGAATACCATTTGGGTTCTGCATTTGTAGGTATGCAGAATTAGCGTAGCTTGAGCTGCTAGGTGCATATCTACTGTATAAATCTGATTTGATATCTAGAAAGTAAGTTTAATCTAACTAGTGTGCTTAGACAAAATGTAGCTTTTCTTGGTATTTCTTTCTCCTGCTATGGAATGCGACTAAAAAGTGGTTCTACTGTCTACCTGTGATCTGATAATCTTGTCATTAACTCATTTCATTAGAGACCTGAAGCCCTCTTTCAATGAGGGTTCCAAACCCTATTTCCCGTGCAAGTACTTTAGCCAACGGGTAATAGCTTTGGCAGCATGATGTAAACTCAAAAATTCCTCCTTTGCAAATCATGCTTCTATAGTGCTTTTGGTCCTTACTTTGAAAAATGCAGCTACAGATCTATGTATAATCTGACTTGAATCTTCTAATTCAGTTTGCATGATGATAATGCTGGTTTATAAGAGTTTTCTAATTTGATTTTTCAGGCCAATTCAAACTCTTGCCTCCCACAGCCTTGAAACTTTCAATTTTGTTTTATGCTGCTATTCTCCAAGAGGATTTTTTCAAGCCTTTCCATAGATTAGGCTTTTTTAATAGAAGCCTGTCTCTTTCCAATCATGACTTGTAATATCTCCGTAGCAACTACGGCATTGTTTGTGTGAAGAAGGAAAACTATGAGCATTACTTATCATCTTTTAATGTGACTTTGTAAATAATCAGATGCCAGCTCTTACGTGTGTGGGTGTTCGTGATGGCTCATACTATGTGACTCTTATACGTACCTACTATTATAAAATATTGTGGTGACAGAAAATACCCTGTTATGCTTTATGGATCAAAGATAGAGGAATTAGGAACTTTGTGGGAGTTTTTCTTTCCTCCTCCACTTTTTCTAGTTGACCTGCTCATGCTGAGATATAACCTTGCTAACCTGTCCCCTGGGGAGGATTTGCTCCAGGTGAAAGTTGTTGTGCAAAGTATTCTGGGATCCTCATTCCTAGTTTGCTGGCATATGTGGCTTTCTGTACTAGTCTAGTGCTCTTCCTCTTGTGCATACATATCTCTTTAAGGGAAATCTGTATGTGAGAAAGAATAGCTAATAGAAGGTTTTATTGATTGATGCCTTTACTTAAAAAAAAGAGAGCACTTCCTAACCTGAACCCTATGCTGGAACAGCATGAATAGCTGAGTAGAAAAACAGGAGATTATATATAAAGCAAACTGGGGGTTGATCTTGTTATGAGCACGTTGGTGTGGCAACTGAGATAGAAAAGCTGTAAAAGTGCTAAGTTATAGTGTTGTATGAGCTGAACTGTGAGACAGATGATATAAATTTGCAATTTCATTATCTCTTTACTCAGATTTTCATGTAAAGGGCTTTTTATATGTTAAAGAATAATGTATAGCGCTATAACTTCTGGTTTTGTATAAAAGCAGAGGAATTAACACATCTTTCCCTAGCAGAAATATCTTTGAAATTAGTATTTCTTGAAAGAAATTGAAGGATTTGTCCTATAAATGGGAACAAATGACAAATATAAGCTAGGATATTCTGAAAGATATCTAAAAGTTCAGAGAAATATGTTTTTATTTTATTTTATATACACTTTTCTCTATATTGGTAGTTTTCTATTTTTTGTAGTAATTTCAATTGCTCCCAATAAATCCTTTGAGTATATGTAATCCTCAAATTCATTTCAGCATCCCACACATAGTCTGTGATGTTTTGAAGGAAAGAGATTCATCATTGTATATTTTAAATTGTTTAAAAGCCTTTTTTTTATTATTTTTACATTGCCTAAAGTAATAGGCTCCAAAAATACTTCCAAAGGATAGATCTGTAGTTCCTTTGAAGTCAGTGACCATTTACCCTTGTTGAGGAGCTATGCCAAGAGTTCGTTTTAAACATACCTGGTCCTTTTGTATCCACTTTAAAATTTATTTATATTGCTCTGGCATGAGCAATTTGTAAATGAGAATTGGGTCTACTGGTAGGAATATAATATGTATATCAGAATTGACTTAAGCTGAATTAAGATCAAGGCTCTGTCAAAAGCTGGGGGTTCCTTCAAGCTCTCGCTTGTGTTGACTGTAGCCCATAGCTGCGTAATGGATAAGATTGATTCATGGATCCAACTGGAAACAACTTAGAGTATTTTGGAGTTTTTTGTTTGTTTTGTTTTTTTTGTGTGTGTTTTTTTTTTTCAAAATTAGTTTTCAGATGGATCCGCAAGCCCCTGTTGATTTGATTGTTGTTAGGTGCAACCGAAGGATGGAGTTAGGGGCAAGCTTTCAGTAACAAGTGTGTTATCCTAGTCTGCTTTAAGCCAGTCCTGAAATGCCACTGCTTGTATATGAAGGTGCTTGTTTGAGAACTGAAACTGGGTTGGTTTAGCACTTCTCCCAGAAAATAACCAGACCACCCAAATTGTATGTTTGATCTGTCTGTGTTTAAAAACAACCAGAATAATTCTTCAAGAGAAATAAATCCTACTTTTACTTTCAACATAAGGTAATAATTCAAAATAGTATTGGTGGTGATAACAGGCAGATATTCTATACGTATTTGTAACTCAAAAGAAAATTCTGAGAGGATTGCTCAGAATACTGCAGTTTAACTATCGAATTAAACTGAAATCTTTAATTGTTTCTGGTGTATTTCTGGACAAGTGTGACATCAAGGCACACTCATAACCAGACTTATAGTCTTCAAAGTCCTCTCATCAGCAGCAAATATGAATTTTATTGTGTATGAGTGCCATGAGTTCTTGCAATTGCGGTTATTTTTGTCTATTCTTCCCTTATTTGCCTATGTTCTATTGCACTCTCTTATTGCATTGTGTTTTAAATTAATGTAAACTCATTGTGGCAGGAAACGTGTCTTCCTGTGTTTGTACAGAATTATGCACTATGTCTGCTTTTTGTCCTTTATTTAACAAACTGTAATGAGAATGCATGCAGGCATGTTGGAATCTAAATAATTACATTTACTAAATAAACACAGCCTGAGAGGTCTAGTTATTGATACACGCTATCACTTTGATTACCTCAAATGTGGCAATTGTAACTAGAGGTTTCACAGTCTTTTTAAAGGAACTTTACTTCTTTTCTAGCTGCTCTAGTCCTGAGATCAGTGCATACCATCATGATAAAACAACCCTTACTCATCAAAGAATTAGCTGTAAAATTGGAGTTTTCTTGCTGTTTCGTTCTAGTAAACCATGTTCATTAAGTTGTGATTAAGGCCATATCAAAATAAAAAGCATACACATTTTATTGTTTGACTGCAAGACTTCAATAATAAATTCTGATTAAGATTAGTTACATTTACTTGAGTCGAAACAAGATTTTCATGCCTGACTTCTGAAGAAACACAGAAGCTGCAGCAAGTATGCACTAGCATTCTGAAATGTGCAAATGATTACTTGAACGGTGTATAGAGCTGATGTGAAGAACCAGTTGTTCAAGTGGTTATAGCTGTGGAAGGACTAAATGGTTGTGCATATAAACAAGCTGCCCAAATGTGCACATAAATATGTGGAGTGTTTAATACTGCTTACAGTATCACTGCTGCAACAGTCAGATGAGCGAAGAGTACTTGAGCATTGCTCTGCTTAAGTCTCACTTTAGGCACTCGAGTGTAAGGAATATTATCTTAAAAATGTCATAAAACTCTACAGCTATCCTAGTTTTATCGGTTTATTTACTGAACTACTTGCATTTTTTGTTTCTGTTTGTGTTCAGAAGTGTCTTGGCCTTTATAATGCTGAAGAGTTAGGTGCCTAGCTCACACTGAAACCTGAATTTTCAG
This sequence comes from Dromaius novaehollandiae, assembly GCF_036370855.1. Classification (NCBI taxonomy): domain Eukaryota; kingdom Metazoa; phylum Chordata; class Aves; order Casuariiformes; family Dromaiidae; genus Dromaius; species Dromaius novaehollandiae. Next base: position 77,879,745 of record NC_088101.1, on the reverse strand, counting down.
CTAGGTGATTCTGGTAGATTTGCTGAGAGCCAGCCAGCTATGTGTATCAAACTTCTGCAAAAAGGTTGTTCTATGTAATACTTAAAAAGAGATGCCACTTTGTTAAACCTAATTGCTAAGCTGTGATTATGCATGCTTTTCAAGGAACTGAGGTGTCAAAAAAATGCATCTGACCTGTGCAGTGGAGAAGAGTGCAAAGACCCCGAAAGCAGCACCGTATAGGCTATGTCTGGGATTGGAAGCAAGACAGCCTTCCTGAAGTGATGTTATGTGTGAACTTGTCTTTTAGCCTGAAGTTAGCACTGCATTGTTGTTGCCTTTCTGTTTTGAGGACTTGAGGTATTAATTCTGTAGCATGTTGTGTCTTGAAGGTACATCTTGCACAGTAAAGGCAGACCGTGAAAGTTTGTTACTCAGTGGAGAGTGTTTACAAATATCTTTGTAGCATAAAGCCATAGTTCAGCAGGTTTTAATCCTTATCATGAATGGTTTGGGGGGAAGCGTGGCTGTGAGTAGGAGGAGGAGATTTTAATTCATGTGCATTTAAAATTCTATAGGAAGCTCACTTGCAACTTTCTCAGATGTACAAGGACAGATGTGTTACAAGACAGTGTATGTGCTTGGATTATTCTTGCGGATCTCTTGCAGATGATGGAGTGCTTCTGTGTCAATTCTTTTACATTTTTCACTGAACTTCTTATATACAATTAAAGGCATGCTGTAGGTCTTGATGAGGTTGAGTGCTTTCAGAGCTCATCTGGGTGGGGTCTAGTGTTAATTTCTCAGCTGGTATCTGACAATCTGGTTTGTGGAATCAGTTTTGCAAGAATGGTGTAGCAATTGTGCACTCCTAGTGCTATGTAGCTGTGTGCTTCTCAAGCATAAAGAGGGATGCTGTATTACTTGCGGTTTACAGGCAGGAAAGCTGAAGCATGGAGGTCCCCGAGCACCTCAGTGCCTGAATTTCAGTGGCAGTTTATATCCATTGAATCTTAGCACATACAGTCCGTGTACTTTCGTTAGCAAAAGAGAGCAAGATACTTTCAATGAAATGACTTTCATTGGGCAGGACAGAATCCAATTTTTCTATCTCTACTATCTCAAGGAAGACTGAGTAATAATGTTCAATGAACACTGTCCTCAGTGATATGAAAGTATGTTACAAATACTGCTTTTAAGGAGGATGACCATGGTTGTAGGAAGTCCACATGATGCTTTGAAATATATTCTTACCTGTCTAAATCTGTTTCTTGTCTTATATAAGGTTTCCAACACTGCTCTTAAGCTTAAAAAAAAAAAAAAGAAAAATTGAAGTATTTAAATTTTTGCATACCATACTCCAATGCAATGATCTAACTGAATTTTTAAGAAAAAACATGTCAAGGTAAATGCCTCTAAGGCATAATTTGGGTAAGAGAAGAAGGTAACGTTCTCATATGTACTCGAAAACGTAATTGCAGTGTTCCCTCATCATAATGGTGTATTGCTGCATCCACCCTTCTTATAAAAGATGAGTCGCTTCAAATTGGACCTTCTTCTAGCTAATTATGTCTGAAAGAGGCAAAAGTGGTAATTAATCTGAAACACATAGGGCAACCATAAAGCAGACTAAGCTAATGGCTTTGTTGCCGCTGTGTTGGAAAGCGAGCTATTGGTCTCTCTGGAAGAATTTTATCTGAAGTGTTTTACAATGAGATCCAGAGCAGAAGCTCTGAAATCAATATGAAGACACTCTTACAAACCACAGTTGTTATAATTTGATTTGTTACTTGTTTTGAGCTACCTCAGAAATGGAAAAGGATTTTGCAATTAGGGAATAATTTGAGAAACAAATTGTCCTCCTCAGTAACTTTTACCAGAAACAGCAAATTTATCTGTAAATGAAGTGGTCATGCATTCTCTTTATATTACTGGGATAAATGGGCTTTTTCTGTGTTTTCACCATAAGTCTAAGAACAGTCAATCTGGAGAAAAGAGAAAGTATGGTGGTTTATTGAGACTCATAAAGCACTTGATTCTTGTGTATCACTAATAATTATGTGGCCTTTACTGAATTTCTGTAAGATGGTGAATTCAACTGTGTTATGGCATGTGAAATGTCTCTTTTGCAAAATTAAGTTTATAAGGGTGATGTAGTAAATAACTTGTGAAATACTTGGGGAAAATACAGCAAGCTTTCTTGAACTGGAGTTAAAGTAGAAAGCACCAGTGATCCTCTTCTTGGTATTTCCTTCTTTGTGCTTCAGAAGATGACATAGAGCCTATGTCACAGCTCAGTTTTATTTCTTCCAAAAAGGAAAAAAAAACCTAACCCAGATTCATATCACTTCTTTTTATCATTTTTGGTCGATATTCATTGTACTGTGTCATGCAGAAATGAGTCTTTTATGAGCAGATTCTAACAACGAAACTTACTGTCTGTGGTCCTTGCAGCTTAGCATGATTTTTCAGTTGTACGTTTTGGGGGGCAGGAGTGGAGGCTTCTGTCCAGTGTTTTTCTTAATCATGTAACAATCTATATCCAGTCCTTTTCTGCTTAAAAATATGTTTCCAGGTTATGTATGTAAAGTGTTCCCTGACTTCCCCCACCCCCCCTTGTGTTCAGTTCTGCTGGAAATGCATCTCTGAAAAATCAAACTGCACAGAGTGAGGATACGTTCAACTTTTTTTGTTATTTTTAGCTGGAGCATCAAAACATTTTGTTAAACTAGGAGGAGCTGGTTTTAATGATGCCGGTAATATTATGACTTCATGATTAATTTTGAGACTACATAAGGGAGGAAGTAAGTTTAAAGTATCTGTATTCTAAAATATTTTGGAGGGTGAATGACTTGTCAAGCAGCATTAGGAAGTAAGAGTGCAGTAGGACTTTTTCAGAGAATAGGTGTTAGTGCAAAGAATCTGCAAGCCAGCGTTTTAAGGTTTTGTATTCCTTACTTGTTTACTTTTCCAGTCATACTAGAGTTGAGAGTGTTTTTTGCAGCAGCACAGTAAGATGTCAATGTTCCTGTTAGAAAAGATCATGCAAATTTTCATATAAGCTAAGGTACGCTCAGCTGGAAGTGCTCTGACTGCAGTGGTGGTACTCTTAAAGAAACTGTATGTTTCAGTGAAGAGATAATATATATGTTTTATTATTCTGACACCGTTAGTTGTTTTCCCCCAACAGTTTAATTCTGAAAGACTTGAGAGTAAAGCTTGCTGCTTAGTTTCTATTCAGGTTACTTAGGGTAACTCCCTTCCTTTCTCTCCCATTGTGGTTAGCGGTAATGTAGTACTGGGCTACAGTTAGAAAGTATCTGTGCACTTTTGCTACTGTTTTATCATGTGGAAACACATCTGGCCATATCATGTAGTAAAATCATTTTTAAAATATTTTGCAGTACAAAAATTACTCTTCCACTGAAATGTTTTGCAGTTAAAAAAAGGTGGGTGCAGTCCTGTATCTCTCTCTTCTTTTCTGATAAGTATGCATGTCCTCTGCTAAGAGAACTGGCTTCTTCAGGTCTAAGTAAATGTGCTGAAATTCTAATTTTAACACAGAAAATGGAGCACAAATATATTTTTGAGAGGAAACAATGAGGAAAATACTGTAGTAGTTTCTTTTAATAAGTTTAATGCTACTGCTGTGAAATCTCAAGCAGTTGAGAGATCTAGATGCTACAACAGTTAAATTCTGTCTGATATTATGTAATGCCTCCTGCAGTCCAGAATAAATGGTATATATTTGTGTAATGCCCACTCATTTATCAGTGGGGGGTCTACTGTTATTACTGCTACTGCCTTTAAAAAAACCAACTTGATTACCCAAAAATGCATTAAAAAACTTTGTTCTGTGTATCTTGTTATTCAACTTCAGTGCCTTCTGTTCTTGACCATGGTTGAGATATAACTTTTTTTTTTGGTGTCTCATATTGTTGGTGTTCCAGTTTTATACATAATTCACGGAATACCTAGATATTTGTGTGCACAGCCAAAATGCAAAATATTTGTGTTACAAAAGGCTTTCAGCATTTTTTAGTGTTTCATATGAAAATTCCTCTTTATCAATTTTGTTACTGGTTTGGATATCCTTGTAGATTAGATTGCTTATCCTGCCTACAAAGAAATCTGACAGATCTGTGCAGAAGTGACCTAATTTTACACAGTTTGGAATACTGACATGGTATTGCATTTTACATTACTCTTATATTTTCCTTCTAGGAAAACGGAGTGGACGTAGTAAAAAATGGAGAGAGATGCTGAAGTTGCCACCTGTTAGTTATTGTGAAGGTATTAGACATTCAATCGGTACGTGTGTGTAAGTAGTCCCTCTGATTTTTGGGAAGGAAGGGGGAGAGTTTGGTGGTGTTAACTAAAAGGCTTCTTTCTGGCTTCTCCATGCTAATTAACAAAAAAGCTGTTAGACCTTTAATGTAATGAAGAATTTATGAGAAGATAAGTTTATGAGAAAGTAAAAGCTGCATTGCAGCTCCATATGTGTTGAACTAATCCTAAAAGAAAAATTCACAGAGCCATGAATTAGAAAAAGGAATCATGTTGTAACTTGAGTGAGAGAGAATTATATTTCACTTTTTTCCACTATTTCTTTTATAACTTTTTCTATTCTTATGCTATAATCCTTCTTTCTTCAATGATCTTGTTTGCCTTGGAATTGCTATTTCATAGCCTTCCTGATTTTTCTTCCTCCCTTTCCTCCTGCCCCTTCTTTTCCCCCACCACCTGGAACTTAAATATTCAAAAAAACTTTTTTTTTCTTTTTTTTTTAATAAATGTGATAGGATATAAGAGGCAAATGTGCCTGGAAGAAAGTCTTTCACTATTCTTTGTGATCACTGGTATCCATCTTTGGTGTTGCTATTAAATGTGTTACCATGAAGTCTTGATGCTCTAGCTGATGTTTTCTGACCCATTCTCAAATGGAAGTACGATCCACATTGGCTTATAATAAAGGTATTTATTTCTTCTTATCTTTTGCTCAGAAAAAGACTATAACCAGCTTTGTGACAAACAGCCTATAGGAAGACTTCTCTTCAGGCAGTTCTGTGATTCCAGACCAGACTTGAAAAGGTGCATTGAATTCCTGGATGCAGTGGTAAGCAGTGAGAAGTCAAGGATGGATATCAGTAGGCAATAGTTTCTTCTGAAGTTTATAAAATGCTAATTTTTTCTAAACATGTTTGTGCATGAAAACGTATATGAAAATATAGTGAAATTGACTCTTTGCCAACTGCGAAGCTGTAACTTTTGATGAGTGTCAACAAACTCTGACTCTGTTAAAGGAATATGTTTAGTGTTTACTATAAAATCTCTGCCATCTTGATGTGGTCAGAACTACAAAAATGGTCATGATGGGAATGAGAGAGAGAATTTTGAAAAGACCATGCTGTGTTTGACTTCGAGCCTAATAAGATGTGCATGCAATGAGTTATTACTTATGGTGTGAACACAGACTTGAAAATGTTGCAACTTGCAAGGAAGCCCTAGGCTAGACAGAATGTACTAATTAAAAAAATACAATGGGGATGGAAATTTAAAGAACCTCCTGGGGAAGGAGAGAAACCAGATTCCAGAGAACAAGCGAAAAGGAAGTATTTGCCTTGATATGTTTACATCTTGGTATCTCACCCTTTAAAAAAAGGAGGGGGTGAAGAGGAGGGGAGGGGAGGGAAGAAGCACGCCCACAGCTGTATTTTGTAAAAATCCCAAGGCAAAATCCTTGCGGGGAAGGTGGAAGCAGTGAGAAGAGGAGGCAGATGAGACAGCCTGTTAAAATTTTTCCTTACTTGAGAGAACGATAGCTCAGAGCTTTTTCCTCTGTGCTTTTCCCTTGTAGTTGATCAAAGAGCACAAAGATGTAGTTTTAGGCTGAGATTACTGCCAAAAGAACATTTTTCCTTATCCCACCCATTTTTGTTCTTATTTATAAGCAGGGAACAAATGATCAGAGAGTGTAAATAGGATAGTACTTCTGCTTACATGCTTACACAAAGCCTCAGAATGCAAGATGGCTCTGAAAGCTGCAGGGTGTAAGGATGTAAACTGGATTATTGCTCTTCCACCTCACTGTATCTCCCTTGCCCCTGCAAGAGTATAAGCTGAGACGTTTCATCGGGTAAAAAGGAATTCTCGGTGTAAAATAAACCCCAGAGTTGCCGTTTGTTTTTGTGGTGTTTTTCTTTTTGGAAGCTTTTTGTCATTTTTTGGAATCAAAAACACTGTTTTTACTTTGTTGGAATACATATCTCATCTTCAGAGATTTATCACCGCACAGAATGGAAAAAAAACTACTAACAGTAGTGAACGCTCTGATTTTTTTCCATGGTCAATGAATCTTTGTGCAGTTAGGTCTATTCTCCAGGTGCCTTTCATCTGAGACATACTTTTTGACTCTCATGAGCTGTTTCTACCCCCAAATTCCAGAGGTCAGTTGGAGGCATAGAATGGATTTAATGGAAATGCAAACAGCGGAGCTGAATATCTGGAGTTGAATGCACACTCAAGCCTTTGAGCAGCACGCAATGGGGAGACCACTGACAAATCTGGATGTACCCTTAATGGTCACAACTCTTGTACGCATTTTTATCCCTTAGAAGCTTAGATAAGGGAAAGTAGAATCTTAGTACAAAGGGGAAAAATCTTAGGGATAACTGTAAGGCATGGGTCTTTTTGCTGTGCAGGTGTCCTTTTTCAGATGAAATTGTTTCTAGTTAAGAATTAACTGTGTTTTACACTGACTGAATATTTTGAATTGTTTTGAAATATGCAACCTATAATGTTATGTGGATTGCAACACTAGTGTAAATTAAAAAAAAAATCATATTTGTGATATTTGATCTAAGGGACAATTTCGCAATTTACTCTTTTTTAATCTTCCGTTTGAAAGATTGTGACGAAAAAGTACACTTGGAAATCACGGAAACAAGAAGTCTTTTAAGAGCTAAGATAACCTCTAATCTGTGACTCTCATGATCTGCAGGCTATCATGCTCTCTTGATCAAGGAAGTGAAATATAATACCTAGTGTCTCTTACAGATGATTCCTGAGTTAGCCCGCTTCTCTTTTTCTTTTTCTCTTCAACAAACTTGTTCAAGGTTTTTTGCTTGTTTGAGAGGCCTTTCATAATATTAATTGTGAAAGGGAAGGCTGTGGGTTTCTTCTTATCTTTGTTTTTTTGTATCAGATTTTTAAAATTAATTTTAGACTTACTGTTTTTGTGAATAAACCTTCTGCTATAAAATGACTATAGGGAGTCTTAAGAGCCTGGTATCTTAATTTACAAAGTTATCTGGTTCACCTATGTGAACCATGATTGTTTCAGGAGGCCAAAATGACAAATACAAGGCAGTATAATGCTACGTTGTCTTCATATTTTAAGTACTAAGACTGATAAACTTTAATTCTTGAGAAGGTGTGGCCTTGCAGTCTGTAGTCAACTTGTGGCTTTACAGAAAGAAGAGTTGTGAAATAGCTGAATATGAGGGACAGAAATTAAAGGAAAGAGTTAATTTAATGCAATCATCTAGTGACTCATTTCAGTAGCTGGAGAGAAGGTTACTCAAGTATGAAAAAGAATGGGTGTCAACTCAAACTTCTCTCTTAAACTTTGTGAGTAATAGAAATTAGTTGACAAGACTGTCTCTTAAACTTCCTTTTAAATTGCAATATCTGCTTAAAACAGATGCCTAACTGTTAATTTAGTGACTACTTTGGCATAATTGAAAATGTTAAAGATAAGGGCATTGCTGTGGTTGATTAACTATCCTGACCTGCTGAGGTTGCGTGAAAGGTGCAGAAGAATTCCTTACCATTGGGCTGATTGCTGTGGAATTAAAGCAGCAAAACCAATAGCTTACAATTGTTGATGGATTGAGTACTGTTTTGGAGTGGTTGATACCGTAATGTTTCAGCAGAAGAAAGTGTAGATGATTAATAGTGAGATAGTATGTGTTAGTTGATTGATCATAGAAATGAAGTTCAGGAATTCTGTATTTCCAAAACAAAGCAAACACCCAATTCTGGAAGCATCATTTTCAGTTGTGTGGTTTTCTTTATATAACATCTCTTCTGCTGATTAGATCAGTCACGTGGAACTGCCATTGATGTTCTTAATGATTGTTGTCTCAAGATACCAAAATGTTGTTTTGTATAGTGTAGTGCTCTGTTCTGGAGGTCTGTCATATATTCTTTGTTCCTAGATGCATGCGTGTACATTTTGAGATACGAAATGAAACAGTTTTGATTCAGTTGGCCCAGCTTACCAAACTAATAAAGATTGCTGTTTGACATTGTGCTGGTTCATCCTTCACCCGGATTGTGTTACCTTTAAAAGTCATAATTTCTGATATCTGCTTCTAGAGTATTCCTTAAAATTATTAATAGTAACAGTCATTGGAGTTTTTTAATACCATTTTTTTTCCCTGCAAGTAGCTAGCTCTGGAGCTCTATCAAACTGCCAGTTCTTAATCTGCATAATATACTTTATTGCACAGTGATCTGTCTTTATATTGCAATGCCATATATCACTAAGTCAAAAACTTCATAAAATTGTGTAACTACCCAGTTTCCTGTTATTTTCTCAAGGAATGAAATATGGCTCATTTGAGATCTCATTTATTTTCAGTCAACATGCCTTTGTAGGAAGTGGTAATAAATAATTAAAGAATGAGAATACAATAATCACTTTTTTCTTTACTTCATGGTTTTATGCCAGGTTTACCAAGACTATAGTAAAGAAAAAAATAGCTGGATCACTCTGCCCTATAATACTACATAAATATTGTTTTACTGTAATTTTACATCTACTTTAACCTTCAAGATGTAGCTTCTGTAACTGAAACTAGTCAAATTGCTAGTTTCAGTACATTTTCTGAAAGTTAAATTCCACATGCTTTTTTTTTCTTTAAGACTGTGTTTCATTATGTAGCCTAAAAATAGATTTAAAACAATGAGAATATTCAGTTCTCTTTCTATTAGGAGCATCCTGGTATCTGTGGTTAAAATTTATGTAGCATCACATTATAGAATGTAGTACTAAATAACTCCTGTATGTAATTTAATTTTCAATTCCATTCCACTAGGCAGAATATGAGGTATCTTCAGATGAAAAGCGTATAGACTGTGGCCTGAAGGTTTTAGAGACCTACTTCACTAATGGGGTAAATATATTACATTGCAAAATATTCTGTCAAATTTGGTGTAAATGTCAGATAAGTTAGAGATATAAAGAATAAGTGGCTGCATCACTTCTAGTAAATGGACTTCCAAAGTTTATTAGTACCATTTTTGACTTTCTGAAACACTTACTGCCTTCTAAAATTGAAAACTCTGTATCAGCTTGAGCAGAAACCTTGGTTGCTCTCTGCTTTTATAACTAGTATCATGATGACTTACTCATCTGTGTTTTTAAATTAAAATACTGGTCTGAAATGAAAATATATTCATCATTTTGCATCTAAAGAAGGCTTATTAACAAAGTAACTTGGGGTTTTGCAGTCTGGGAACATGAGAATGAGGAATTCCTGAAAGTCAGACTGGGCTTTTTTGTTTACTCCTACCTGGCTTTGATGAGTTAGCTGTAAATTTATAGAGTTGGTGCAGGTTTTCACAAAGTCAAATGATGTTTTGTTTTGTTCCGGAGCATGCTGTTTCTCTGTCTTTTGCATGGAGGTCATTAATATCTGCTCTTTTTGATTATATTAGATCTCCCTGATTGATTTTTAAGAATCTGTTCTTTGGCATCTGATAGAAGCTCTTGTGTGCATGTATGATTACACGCTTACTCTCTGTGAATAGATACTCCTTTGGCTTCTCTTACTCTGGTCAAATTCATAAAGCTTTCCTTCAAATGAATGTCTTCCAGATGCCATAAAAGTAGATAGACTCTAAGTTAGTCTCATCTCCTCTGATAGTTTCTTTGGGACTGCCAAAGGTAAAATGCAGTTTTGGTGAACAACAGATTTCTTTGAGCTGGTTGGATATAGTGTCCCAAACTGCGTGTTTCCCCCCTCCCATCCTTCCCTTCCTGCCAAACCAAACAGATACTTGCTTTTATGGTGGCGGGCCTATCGAAAGAAGAAGAAAGTAGAATTGATGCCAAATTTATTTCCTAGAGTATTGCATTAGAAACGCATTGAAAGTTTTTGCAGTTCTTTGTAATGGGGAACAAATATCAATTTTGCCCAAATCTGACTTTTCTGGTGTTCCCTTTTGCCAGGATGAATCTTTGCCTTTTCTTGTATTAGCAGATTTTATTTTACTTTAAATACAGAACTTTTACTGATTCTTTTAATTTACAAAATTGCCTTTATTGTTGCATTTTTTGCATTATGTAAAGTCTGCAGCACACTTGCCAGAAATCCCTCAGGAAACAGTAAATGAATGTAAAGCAAGACTGGAAAAGAACCCGTCTAAAGATCTTTTTATGGACTGTACCAGGTATGTTAAAAATGAATAATACTAAGTTTAAGTATTGCAGGAGAACTTCATGTGTGTCTGACACAAATGAAAGGTGAAGTTATTACACACATATAGTATTTGGTGTCTGACATGCGTATAGCTAAGAAACCAGGAACAGATTTGCTAAAGGATTAGGTTTCCTTCAAAGTTTAAATGCCTGACTTCTGCAGAGCTGTTTTCTTTTTTCTTCTTTAATGCTGAGATGCATAATCATTAAAGGCTGACTAATTTATTTATTTTTGCATAAAATCATAGTATTGTCTGCAAATGGCTTATCTGTTATCTGATAATCTAGAATAGTATTTCTCTTTAATGTATTTTTACCTTTTGCTAGTGAGCGCTCTTCCCTGATGAAGGTGCTTGGAAAATATGAGGTTATAAGTGGAAGCCTGAAAGATTTGTGAACAATGTTATACAATTCATGGCTGTTGAAAATGGGTTGCACTCAGCCCAATAGTTATATTCCATTAGGATTGCTGATTAAAGGATTGATTGAAATAGTTAACAGAAACTGCAAATAGCACAGCTTGGTTTTGCTCTGAAGTCATGTAGCGATATTTCACACAGCTGCGGCAGGGAAGGCTTTCTTGGAGGGACAGTACATGTTTACCACTGTTCCAAGTCTTTCTAGAGCTTTTATGTTTCTAATATTACTGGTTCTTCAAGGCATGCTTGATCACGTTTGTCTGAAGGCTTGCAACATGTTTTGTCACTGCTTGGGTCATCTCCCTGGCAACAGAAAATAAGTATACTCTACAACAACCTGAGACTAGAAGATTGAAAGGGATGTGTGAGAGCACCTAATAAAACTTGTCTGAAATCAATGTTCTGTCTTGTAGATCATCCCCTTTCCTCTGTCCAGTGAATGTCTGAATACAGTTTGAATGGTGATGTTTTCCCAGTTTCTTTTTCACCTTGGTGTTTAGCTTAAGAGGAATGATACAGACACATGGCACTCAGGTTTGGATGTGTCATTTAGTATTTAAATTTCAAATTCTAGAACAAAAAATCCTTTATCTTCCTTCAAAGAATGTAGGATAACTTGTAGATCCTTTCTTGTAAATATCTTTCAGAGGTCATACTTGCAGAGTCATAGTTGCATTGCATAGCTACTGAGAGGCTTTATTTCTAAATGAGGTGTCAGTCTTTTTGACTCTGTTCTGTCTGCTTGGAAGAGGAGACGTGGTATTTTACTGTAGCTTTCTGGTCCTGCATTCTTAGCACTGAAGCTGAGGCAGGTTATTTTTTCTTTCTAAATATTTTAGTGGATATTAATTAAAATCTGACTACCCATACTGTTTGGTGTCTTTGTTATGCTGAAAGGGATTTGGGAAGAGGCTCTTCTGATGAGTCTTGTTTTATATTAATCTTTAAGGAAAATTTTGTTTGTAAATACTTGTTTAAGCAGTGGTTGATGTACTTCAGCTTCCCTGAAAAGACGCACTCTTTCAGATCAGTTTTGTGCTTTTAAAAACTTTTGTTCTGAGCCATAAAACACCTGTGTTCTAGCTACAGGTCAGTGCTACAAATTGAAATTCATCAGTTCTGCCAGACTGTCTTTCCGATAACTTTGCTTTTAAATGTGCTCATTAATTGTCATATGTCTTAAGAGCTCTCATTTTGCTAAAAAGGCTTTTTGGCAGTTATAAATTAACTGTAGAGATCCTGTGTTTTCCTGGTGAAGCAATAATTAATGTAATCCTTATAAAACTCTAGTGTATACATATATATGTATATATATTTTTTTTTTACCAAGCTAGTTTGGGTACATCGTTGTGTTGACAATGAGATAGCAGACTTTTGGGAGTAGGTGGGAAGTTAGCCACTAAATTGTGAGATGATGCTTCTAAGAGCAACGGTGAGTAGATGTTAGAGGTTGCAACAAAATTTTTTTTATGTTGCTGTCTCTGGATAAGCTAAAAAGAAAAAAAATCTGAGAAATTGTACGTGGATGGAATATAGAACAAAAAGAAAAGAATTTAAACTTAACATTCAGACCTCCCCACCCTTTCTTCCACTACTATCATTCTTGTGTACCCAAAATTCTTAAAAGACTATCTGAAAAAGTGTTAGGACCGGCCTTTTGACAGTAGAACTGTGGTCTTGCGTGAGTTATCATAAGCTGTTCTGAAATTCTTGTGTTTCTCTGCACTTTATGCTTTGACTTCTTATGATAGAGGTAGGTGGTAGGGTGAGGAGGGAACATCTTCCTCATGCATAAATCCTGGCATTATTATATAGGAAGTATCTTCACCTGGTAATGCTGTTTAGATGGGCTTGAAGACAGTTAATGAGAATATATATATGTCAGACTTCTAGTCACTATAATAAGTAGGAGTAGCTTGTCATTCACTAGTGTTTTGACAGGAATAGTTCTATGTGACAGTTAGCCGCTCACTTTGTGAGACACCTAGGTTAAAACCACTGGGGAGCACAGTGACAATGTTCTTCTGCCTACAGTTTCACTGATGTGTTTGATTTAAAAAGGCTGATAGCATCTCCTGCTTTATCAGTAAGTCAGTATAAGAATAACTGATTTTATTTTCCTATCCCTAGAGTTGTCCATGAATATTTAAGCAGAAGGCCTTTTGAAGCTTACCAAGAAAGTGTGTATTTTTCCCGTTTTTTACAGTGGAAATGGCTGGAAAAGTAAGTTCATTTATAATGTTTATATTATAATTTTGTTTTGAATGCTTATATTATAATTTTGTTTTGTGGCCAACTCTGCTGATTATGCTATAAGCACTGTAGAGCCCCACTGAATGACACTACCTGCTGGAGAAATTATGATCTGAAAGACAAGATGTAAAGGATGATGTTGATAGAACAGTTAAAGAGCTGATACTCTGGCTGAAGTGTCTGTCCAGGAGTCTTTAAGTGGTAAATTCGTTTTAGAAAAATGCAAATTTATTACAATATCCATATGTTTAGCTGTCAAGTATGTAGTGGGATACCAATCCTTCTTGGAATTTCTATCAGCATTTGTTTTCAAACATGGTCTAATTAGTGAGTAGTGAGCAGATTAATGGGTTTTGTAACCCATTGTGTGATTGGGTAACTAATCAGTTTTTCAGGGTGGTTGAGACAAAGATCTGATAATTGAAAGTCACCAAGATCTCTATATCAGCATCTGTCTGGGTGCTTCTAAATCAACATGAAATGAACGTCCAAACTTTTTCAGAAGTCTAAAGTTGGTACAAGTTGATATTTATTCAGCACTTCTGGGAATCACACAACATTAAGGTGTTTGAACATTAGTTTTATGCTAAATTCCTATTACTCAGTGCCTTTGTTTGATTGAATTAGGGGCAAAAGCCAGGAAGAGAACTAGGGGTGTAACTCAGTTAAACCAGATTCTTTACCAAGTGAACCTAGTAATAGTTCCATTTGCTTCCCTGAAAACTGAACTGCATTAACATTGGACTCTCTTTAAAGAAACAAACCTCACTACAATGAAATAGCCCCACTGGCATGTGTGTTTAGGAATGATGGGTTTGAGTACTGGAGTCTACTGCCTCCAACTGTCTGTTCCTCTTCCACTACATCAATACCTGAACCATTTGTCAAATCAGCCCTGAACTGCTGTTGTGCACCACAGCAAAATCAGAAATTGTTTACCTTTCAAATACTGCATTGTAAGCAGGATCTGTTTGAAAAGCAGCCTACGTGTCAGCATAGTGCAGCTGAGGGAACCAACTGGAGGTGATAACCTGACCATCATTTAGAGCCTTACTTGTTCTCATCCTAAACAGCGTAGGGCCTAACTGATCTTTTTTTTTTTTTTTTTTTTTTTTTTCCTCTCCCCTCCTGCTATTGTGAATGTTTGACCACATGAGGGAACCAGTGTTTCTAGTAAGGGTACCCCTTTCATTTGGCATTCAGCTTGTTATAAAGCTGTCTTCACGTGGTCAAAGCAACATTTGTTCAGATGTCAGATGTTGTTCAGAACAGGAAGAAGAAGATGAAGACTGACCTTGGGGCGGGAGGGAATTACAAGCTTTTGTAATTCCTGTTACAGTAACTGTTTCTTTCTGTTAATCAGGCAACCAGTAACCAAACACACATTTAGGCATTACCGAGTGCTAGGCAAAGGTGGATTTGGAGAGGTGAGTACTGAGGCATCTTTATATGAGGCAATCCTTAAATGTTAATACAGAGAAAAATCTGATTTTTATCTCTTAGTTCTGTTAATGATCTACTTCTGACATATCAACTGGCAAACTGTTATCAGTCCAAACCATTTTCTTTTAATATACTAGTCTCTATACTGGAGGCCATGCAAAAAGATGGAGAAACTTCCACTGACTATAACAACAGTTACATAGCAGTCTGCTGAGATTTTTTATTTGGCTATGAGAATGTAGTTTTGTTTCTACTTGATATGTAGTATACTCATGAACTTGATATTAAAATCTTTTGATTTATTTCATTGTGTTTATAATTCACTGTTTAAAGAAAGAAACCAAATGTTTTAATTGCATGCCTGTAATGAAGGGGAAGAATGGTTACTAAAACATCATTATCTTTCTCCCACTTCATTATGATGTGGATGTTTGTCCTCTGTCCGGTTTGTTTAGGCATATACAGTGCAGATGTTTCACCAGTACAAGATGCACAGTTTTACTAAACCATTCAACCCTAGCAAAAATGGGTTTGCTCATGTGTATAACCATTTTTTGCATTTTTGTTACAGCTTTTGTGGCCCTCTTAAATTGTTTCAGGGGTGAATGTGTATTGATTCTTCTAGACTCATTTTCTGAGAGCATTCAAGAGTTTGAAGATAAAATATTATTTTCTTTTTTCAAAAAAATAAAAAAAAAAATTGTGCCTCTGACACGCCTTCCCTTTTCTAGGTGTGTGCCTGTCAGGTGCGGGCAACAGGAAAAATGTATGCTTGTAAAAAGCTAGAAAAAAAGAGAATAAAGAAGAGGAAAGGAGAATCAATGGCTCTAAATGAAAAAAGAATTCTAGAAAAAGTGAATAGTAGGTTTGTAGTAAGTATCTTCTTCTCATCTTGTCACAAAAGTTTGTCTCCCATTGTTTGCTTCATTTCAGTCTCTTCCAGGAGCTCGTAGGCACAAGACACTTTAATTGATTTAAAGAGTATGTGACTGCTAACAGAAATGATTGATATAAAGACTAGTATAGTACATCCTGTATGTGAATTCGAGTAGCTCTGTGCAGAGGGTTTTTACATCCAGTGCTGAATTGGTTCTAGCCTGACAGTTTTATTTCTTGCTTCTAACCAAAATGTTAGCTTCTGTTTCAGGATGCAGATGCCACTGAATCTTTGTCCTCTGTTTAAAGGTGGATAGATTATTCTATAGTACTCAGACTTGAATAATAACTTGAATTCTACTTCTCCTGCAGTCTATGATTGAGTATGGTTGCTTAGGCTTAATAAAGAGGATATTCCATATACCTTATTCCATCCTGGTGTTTTCCTCCTATGTTTCTCTTTATCTCTTCTTCCAATCCCTTGCTCTCTGTTTTCCCCTCTTAACTCCTACTCCACTCCTGTATACTTATTTTCTTACAGTAAACACTGATTTCTAACTTCATCTTTGGAAGTTATTCATAAATGTACTTTCAAAGGGCTGACTTCATGGGAGGTCTGCTATTTAATTGCCATTAGAAGTTATGTATCTTGCATTTCTGTGATTTTTTTTTTTTTTTTTTTTAATATTAAGTCTTTTATCCCTTTAGGTATTTTGATAGCATTCATTGGTGTAGTGCTTATGCGTTTCAAGATAAACATGAAAAGTGACTACTGTTTCAATTTAGGTTAGTTATACTGCTTTGCTGTGAACTAAGGCTGAAAGAGTATATTGGATATGAAACAATTACCATAACTTCTTAACAGAAATTCCACAGAATTAAAATTTTAGTCTTAATGCTTTTGTCTGATACTATCACATATTTTATGGTCTGTTAGTAACTCCAATTGCTAAGCAGCAAATGTAATAGCTTAGAAAGATCAAAGAGTATGTATACCACGTAGACATTACCTGGGGAAAAGTTTCTCCTTCGCTGAATTGTCATCATTTAAATGTTAATTGTAAATGAATTTTGCCTTGTTTTTAAATTCATTGGCTGATAGGTTTTCTGTTACCATTCAGATATGATTTTAAAGTACCTGACTTGGAGGGAATTGGAGGCTAGTTTAAAAAAAAAAAATTCTGTTAAGCTTTCTGTATTTTAAAAAAGTTGAAAAACTTCAGAATGCTGCCAGCTAAAAAGAAGAATGAAAAAGCATTCTGGCCAGATGCATTAATGTATTAAACAGGTATAAATAATGTTTTTCTATGAGTGTGCTAATGTTCTTGATTCACAAGGCTCATAGGCTTGAATTCCTCTCCAGAAATTATTAGTTGTAGAGAGATGTGAGATATTAAGAATGAAACTTCCGTTTATGAGTAATATTCTTTCAACATATATAAGTATTATAAATTCAACAAACTTTAATTCAACATCATTTTATAGTGGCTTGCATAAGTCTTTTCCCTAGTTGCCCAGTGTTATATCAATGCAACAGAGAAGATCTAGATCTAAGATCTGCAGTAAAACTGGATTGGAAGTGGGTAGATAATTTTTCATGCATGTGGCACAACTGAAGTCATTAGTAGCTGAATAGATCAGTATAAAACCCAAGTGGTTTAAACCATCAAATGGGAAACCTTGCTGTAAGTAGCTGATTTGTATATTTATTTACTTGTGATTGCATTTATTCTTCTACCAAAGGAAAAGTTTGGTATTATTAATGAATTATGGCCTCTATGCGCTTGTGCTGCATTTAAAAATATGTTCACTGAGTCAAAAAAAAAAAAAAAATCAATCCTGTTGGTTTGGTTTGTACTTAAGAAATGGAAGGTAAGTATATGTTTAAATCCCATTGCTTTCAATACAAGTAAGACTGTTTAGGCAACTTTTAAGATCCTACTAGATGTTCAACAGCATAGCATAGCTTTTTTTTAATTAAAATTAATTTTGTAACTTAGACAACATGTAAAATTTTGTAGTTTACTGTTGTAAAATTATTTTGCTTTGAATTCACAATTCTACTTTACAACTTCATGTGTGCTTTCAAAACACTTATATAAAACTGAAGAAAAACTGTGTCCTTCTTCCTGCCCCATCAATATGTCATTCCAAACACAGTGAGAGGAAAGACTGTAAAGAGCTATATGAAGTCTGTCTTACTGTTGGCAAGTATTAAAGCCAGGGAATACACGGTGATTTGAAAAAGTAGAACAGAAATTAGGCATTTGATTTTTATATAACCTTTTAGTTTCTCTAATCTAGAGCACCTTTGAGTCTTTAAGAGGCTCAGGAAGATGCTTTGGAAATGGGTAATTACTGAGGTATTGATAAAATAAGGTGTATTTGCAAGTTATCTTTATAAAGAATAATATAACATGCAACTGAGGCACCATCAAAAAAATCCATTGTCTGGATGGAGTTCTGGCATATCCAAACAGATTTATGTCACTAAATTGTTTTTAATGGTGGTACAAGGTTTGTCTATACATAATAATTAGTCTGGATTCCTTTGTGTCTTCAAGTGCTTTACCCCAGGAAGATTAAGAGGACAGGTTGTACAAAGCAAGACCTCAGTGGACAGTAGCAATTCTCCTTTGGCTTTTTAAGAAAGTTCATACATTACTGTATTGGAAAAAGCACTATGAATTGTACTGCAGTTTGAGTGTTGTATTGTATTTGGTATATGAGTGAAAAATGGTCTTCTTCCCCCTGCCCCTTTTTAGGTTAGTTTATCCTACACCTATGAGACAAAAGATGCCCTGTGTTTAGTATTAACCATAATGAATGGAGGAGATTTGAAGTTTCACATATACAACATGGGAAATCCTGGCTTTGATGAAGAAAGGGCTATTTTCTATGCTGCAGAGTTGTGCTGTGGTCTGGAGGATTTGCAGAGGGAGAGAATTGTTTACAGGTGAGTGTTATCTACAGTAACTGGTACTTTGAAGTTTCCATGTCTGTTCAGTATATTAATGGTAAGAATTATCTTCTATTTAAAGCAAATTGAATTACGTGATAAACTTTGTTTTAAAAGGCACAAAAGCTTTTTTCAGTTGTCCTTTTCTTGACATGTTGTTCGGAAACACTGCTCTTACTTGTCGTCTTACCGTTAATTTAGGTGTAGATACTTGCTATATTGTAAAACATTATAGAGTTGATTCAAAGTTTGTTTGCAAAGGGATAGAAATATGATTTACAAAGCAAATTAATTAGCAGAGCAAATAAATAAATGAGCTTTAGGCACATAGGATTCTGCCGCTGCCTGCTCTGAAGAAGTTCGTAGAAGGCGATGGACATCCCTTACTGCATTGCTTGTTACCCCCAGGAGAGCAAAATCTCTCTGGTAATCCTCATTGCCTTTTTAAGGATCCTCCAATAAACATGTCAGTGCTTTTGAATGAATCATATGATCTTACTCCTTTCTGGTCTTTGTACATACATCATTTAACCCCTGGCATGCATTAAATATTACGAAACAAGCAAAACAAACAGTGGTGGATCAAGAATGCTATCTCTCTATATTTATGGTGCAAAACACCAAACATCAATTGTCTTAGAATTTTGCATAATTTTAATATAATGAGTCTTAGCCCTCTCTATTGGTGAGGGAAAAGACCAAGATACACACATCAGTCTCAGAGAAAGTGGCAGAGACGTGGGCTAGATCTCTGTAGCTTATCTAAAAAATTCCTCCTCCTACTAATATCATCTGGATGTGTACTGTTTCCTAATTATCTTTCTTTTCTGAGGCTGTCTATACCTATGCCAATTCTAATTCTCATATTGCTTCATGAGTATGCCATGTGTTAAAATGGGTCAAATATAGAACGCTTGGAGACCTGGCTTATGTTGGCTGATGTGTGGGGGTCCCTAAAGAATTTTACCAGCCCTGCCATGTTAAACAGTGCGTTTTGGCACGCACGTAGGGTAGAACCACTGATGCAGCTGATCCATGGGGAGAATGATGAGCAAAAACAAGACTCAGCTTCAAGTAGGTCATTTCACTTTGGCCCAAGTGAAAACAAAGCTGATTGTAGAAAACAGCCCTTGTGTTTAAACACAGCTTGTTAGCTATTTGTATACTAAAAGACGTTCAAACATATGTATTGAATCCTAGCAGTCTTTGTCCATAATTCCAGAGTCTGGGATGGTGTTGGTTTTGTCTGGGATGGTGTTGGTTTCGTCTGGGATGGTCTTGGTGTCTAGACCTCTCTCCTTATTATGGTGTTGTCTAATTTATGTGGTATTGTTTTCCATTTACTAGGATTTTTTTATAGGTCTCCAGCTCTTGTATGGCTTTAAATATGTAGTGTAGGAGCAAGCAAAAAAATAAGTTGTTTCACAGCTAACCTAGAATAAATTACATTTTAATGAAAAAAATGGAAATTATAGTTTCTATTCATAATGAAATGAAGGAGCGAGAGACAGTTACGTGTGCATGTACTAGTAATTGTACAATTTGCATGCTTAGGGAGGAAAAGGAAAGGCTTGAATGTAATCATAATATCTGGAGGCATTATATCATTATTTAAATAGTACAGTATAAGACTTACTAAGGGGGTTCCTGCCTAATATGTAAATAAATGAAAAATGAGACTTCTAATTATACAGTGTCAGGTCAACTACATTTGAGGAATACAACTAGAAAATATTTGGATAATTTTATGTTCTCTGTAGAATCAGTTTTGGCCCTGCTTTTTTTTTTAATATAGAATGACTACCTTTTTGCAAATCAAAGTCCTGTACTTTCTTCTGTTTTGCTAATGCTGGTTTTCTGTGACATTTGTTGTTTCCATATGTATTCTTTTTGTACAATACATCTAGTAACGTAGTTGTCATAAGTCATACGGTTTTACAATCAAGAAGCCCAAACAGGTGGTTATAAAGTCTTTAGAGTATCACCAATTACAGATATACATTACACAATCAAAGTTCTGTATCAAGTGTCTTAATGCAAATGTATTTAGCAAGCAATGGAGTGAACATGTACAGTCACTGAAACAGAAAGCTTGGGAAAACTGGCCATAATCTTTTTATCCACACTAGAGAAGTTATGGTAATCCACAATCATAATGTTAGTTGTGGGCTGAGAGGGAGAGCAATCTGAAGTACCTTTTCTTTCATTGAAGGATTTGTTTTTCCTAACTATGGTAACTAAGATTTTTCATTCCTTTTGTATTTTCTTCCTTCACAGAATGTTTTTTTTTTCTCCTGTTGCTGTCAGCTTGAACACATTTAATTCTTGTTGCATCACTGAATTTCTGAAATCAAAGCTCGTTCTTGTTGCCATCACTCAAGAGCTGTTAGAGCTTTTGTGTTCTAGCTGTAGAGGAAAAATTTAAAATTAAATTCTCTTTAATCAAATGGCTTAAATTGTTTTTGGCAAACTATTATAAATTTTTCCTGATAAAACATGTTTTTGTGACTATCCACGTATGTATTCACAGCATAAGTATATTCTGAAGGCAGTGGAGGAAGGGAAGATCAGCACTTCTGCACTAGAAATCCTCAGTGCAATGAGTGGCAGCAGCTAGAACCAAAATCAATAGAAGTTGTTAGTTTTTTCAGTTCTGGAATGGCAGCATAAGTCAGTCATGTTAATAGTTACTATATTTGGGTTGTGTCACCGTCAGTAGCAAAGTCCCTCAAAGAGGAAAAACTAGGCCTAGCTTTCCTCTCTTTTAACACCAATTTTTATTATGTTTCATGTGTCAGTGTACCAGTCATTCCTGTATTTCTAGCAGGCCTTAGGAGCCTGGAGTCCGCTGTGCCGTTTTGACAGCGGGGTTCAAGGCAAGGTAGTCACGAGGGTCCGCGGGGTTGAATGAGCAGGTGTAGAGCTGGGAGGAGGGCCCTGCGCTGCCCTGTCGAAGGGAAGGAGCCGGTCGACTTGGTCAGGGGTAGCTTGTGAAATGATCCGTAGCTTGCCATATGCTGCTGACACACTCGCGCACACACGCAGCCAGGAACGGGCAGCGGTGGAGCTATTCATCCATCTGCTGCATCGAAAGCCTGATCATCCTTAGAGCAAAAAGCAAGATTTAGGTGGGAGAGATGGAGCAGAGAACAAATGCCTGGCTTCAAAAAAGCACTCCAATGCTGAAGTTTTATCATTGGAGTTTAGATACTTGACTCCTGAAAAATGATAGCGTTTTTTATCAGTTAAGCTGTTTGGAGAAGTATTTTTTCCCTCCCTGCCTATGGCCTATTGAAGCTGTTGTGGATGAACCGGGCAGCTCCTTGGCTGCCTGCTGCCGATGCTCAGAGTACACATCTTTACAGTGAAATGCCCTGGAGTGTATGTCCAGTGACAGTATTAGATTCCAGCCTGCATCAGCGAATCTTTGAATAAATGTATAAACCATGCTAATAATTCTGGTTAATCTGGGTGTTATTGCTTATTTCAGAATGTTTTATCCAGAAACTTTCTGTGTAGGATGGCTGATGTAAGCTATAGCAAAAATGAACCAGAGTGTGTTTAGTTTAATTAACTTAAAATAAAGTATATCACTTTTTAATCCATTTCTTTCAGTGAAGCTCTTAGTTTTGTGCCCTTTTCAGTTCTTCCCTTTTCTCTGCTTCAGGAAGGAAAACTGAGCCTCTCTGGCTAGAATTAGGTTACCAGCTCTAGCTCATAGCCTGTTGCAGAGCACAGGACTGGAGCCTGTGTGTTCCAGCAGAAACTGTGCCTTTGGCCTCTGCATGGTGGCAGAAGGGGAGAGGGAGCAGGCTGATAGCCCAAACTGCCATCCCAAAGCTCAGGTTGATAGCCAGACTCTTGCCTGTTCCCAAAGCTGACATCTTGTGAACCACCAGGCCTAGAAACTAATTGCATTCAACAGCTGGAATTTTGGCTACAGCATGTCTTTAATATTGACAGATTATTGATTGACTAAAATCATGCCAGAATTGAATTTAGTTTCCATTAAGGAGCAGTTGTTGCTATTAAGTATCATGTTAGGCTTTAATCAGCCTTCTTGGAGTTGGAAGTCTGCTTTGCAAGCAGATTTTTTGCTTGATTTAACCTGAGTGTATACGATGTATTTTAAAGTAGATTTGTTTCTGCATAAAGCTTGAATTAAATTTACTTCACTTTCTCTTTGATACTTTTTTGATTTTGGTCTCTCTTGACTTCCATAATATATTGTAGTCTTATAGCTAATGTTAAGTGATTAATATTATGGGGACTTTTTAGACTTTAAAGTATTTGGAGGAAAGCATTTTGTTGACTTCTTTGTACAGTTAATCTCATGAAGTAATAAAACTTCAACATGATTACCCATACCTCAGTATATGGATTTATCAATATTCGGAAAAAAAGTCAAACATACACATGCATATGTTTGTTCACAAAAAATCTGTATGTATTGGTAGTATGGTACGCGTTGATAATATGTATATATTTCCCTAACATTTTGAATGTGTAAACCGTAGACTCATTCTTTCTAAAACTGTTGTTTCTGCATTATTCAGTGTTTTCTGCTTTTACATGAATTACTTGTTTATGTGAGTTCTTGTTGCAACTGTACATATGGTCAAATACTGTTTGTTTTTTTTAATTAATTATATGTAGAGGAAGTCTCTTACCTGTGAAATACGAATTGCTTAGTAAATATTATGTAAATAGGATGGAGAGTTGGGGAAAAAATAAGGTCTATGTCCCTTTAAAAATAAGGTCCATGTCTGACCTCATGCTATTAATGGTAGAGGAAATCTAAGAGACTGTGTTGCAGCCCAGGCACTGTAATGCATGGCACAATTAAGATATAGAAATATTTATTTATTTATTTATTTATTTATGTTCTGAGTAAAGTCAGACAGAGGGTAAATCCTAGAAGTGACCTCTGAAGAGCTGCTTGGTCAGCTTCAGTGGCTACCCAAATTTTCCTGGTGGGGGGGAATCTGATCCTGTCGTAACATATTTGTGCTTTTTCTTTTCATTTGTTCTTAAATTAAAAATGTATGAGATGATTTTTATGAAGTCCAGAATTGCAACACTGAATGATTTGTCCTTTGACTATTTCCTGAGTCTTGTTAGTTTTTAATAGCTAAAGAATGTTTCACGCAAAACTTTGATGTTGACAGCAGAAAAACTTCAGATGCTCTTACCCGTAAGTTGATTGCAAAGAATGCTAACTAGAGACAACTGCTTAATAAGCTTTAGAAGCTGCATGCTCAAATTATGGGCAGGAGCTGGGTTTGAATAAATGATATTTCAGCATATGCTTAGTCTTAATAAGTCTTATGAATATTTCCTCTTTTCACTGATACTCTGGTGGCCTTGGATGGCATACTGCAGGGGGTCAGCATCAAACTGCAGCAAGTGCTGACTTGTTTTGCTGATGCGGGGTTGCATGGACCTTTCATGAGAGAGCCCTTTTAGCGCAAATTTAGGTATAAGTTGGCAGTTCTTCCTATCGAATTTTCACATTGTGTAGAGGAGGTCTCTCATCTGTGAAATATGAATTGCCATCATAGATATAATGTAAATAGGATGGAGAGTTGGGAAAAATACATCTGAAGAGTTTTATGGATAAACTGTGTTACAGATACTTGACTTTACAAACTTTACACCTCTTTTTGTTTATTGATGGAAGCTGGAAAAAACATAGCTAATGAGAACTCTATTAAGAAGTCTTGTTTTGCATTAGTTGCACTCAATGATGGCTGGTAATTTTGCCTCTGGATAATTGACCTTTTAAATTCTGTTTTATTTGTAGAGACTTGAAGCCTGAGAATATACTCCTTGATGATTGTGGTAGGTAAACTTTAATTTTAATTTTCAGTTCAGGAGTTAAAAATCTGATAAATATTGTGTCAGAAACCAAAGGAGTTGAACAGTCTCTCTATAATACCAGGGACCTGACTGACAAATATTAACATTTTAGTGTACTTAAATTAGGAAAGAGAAAAACTGCCCTTGCTTTTTTAAAAAGAGTAGTAGAAAGCATTGTTGGGCTTTTTTTAGGGCGGAGAGGAAGGAAGGAAGAAGTGGTATTGAGGGGTTGATTTCCATCCTTGGAATGGCTACTTCTTTCCCCCTTCCACCTCTCTCCTGATTTCACATGGCTAAAACTTTTATAAAACTTTTTCTTTTTTATCCTCAAATATGGAAGCATCACTTGTCAAATATGGTGCCAGAATTCTACTTAGTTTTTAAGCAATAAAGAGGAAAAAAAAATCAGTGGTTTACTGACTGAGGCATCTCTATGCCTCTTGTTACATTTTTGACTAAAACAGAAGGTGTGACGGCCAGTGGTGTACATGTGGCTGGAGAGAATCAAGGAAATATAAACAGTATGAAGAAATGTTTGTAGGGTTTTTCTGTCTTCCAAAAAGCGAAATTAATTTTCCTTAATGACTGAAACTTATCAGAATCTTTTGGCTTCACTGTAGAACAGATGCAGCATTTACCTTCTTCTAAGCTTCATCTGAGTTTGTTCTTGTAATTGCTGAGTATTTTAGCTGAAGAAAAATTATTTTTGAAGTCAGGATGTTCTGAACGATAAATTTCTTAAAAGCTTGGAACAAGTCACTTCCAGGAACTAAAGCTTTGCTAGACATCAAATGCATTCTTTAAGTTTTTTTCTCCAGTAATGTCTTACAAAAGTTGAAGGCTTTTTTGAGAAAAATGTAGCCTTACACGACTGCACTAGAATGCCTTCTCTCTGCCAAGGACATTCTGATCTTGTTCCAGAGAGCAGAGGGGACTAATTAGAAAATCGCTTCAGGAGCTCAGATCCTGCACGTGAGAGGAGTTCATCAGATGTCAGAGAATAGAAGAGCATCCAAATTCATTTAAAATAGCATTTGGCACTCAAGAGTATTTAGTTATTTCCAAGCAGTATATGGAGTGGCACTTAGCTTTCTCCAGTCTTTCCCTTCCTCCTCCCCCTGCCTCCCAGCCCTATGGTTATCCAGCACATGTGAAGTAGAAATTAATATACTGTTACCCAACAGTATACTGTAGAGCTTTTTGGAAGACAGAGAAAGTATGTGCAAAGGACAGTCGAGCATTGGAACAGGCTACCCAGGGAGGTTGTGCAGTCTCCATGCTTGAACGCTTTCTAGACCTAAACGAAAAAAGCCCTAAACACTCTGGGCTGACCTCATAGTTGACCCTGCTTGATCAGGAGGTTTGACTAGAGAGCTCCTGAGGTCCCTCTCAGCCTGAATTATTCTGTGACTCTGAGGATTCTGTCAACGACATTGTCTGTGTCCTCATACCCATTATTAGAAGTATGCATTTCTTTCCCCTGAATCTTGCTACTGCAGATAATAGGTAGGTTTTTTATTTTAAAATTCAGTGGAAAGTGAAATTTTCCTTTTTTCTGCCTAGCCTTTTATACTTTTACTAAGAAAGTAGGTTATGTATTTTTACATTAGAATCGTGTCAAATAAAATTACTGCCTTGAATTGTTTTGTGTTGAGTCTGTTCAGCAATGAACTATATCTGTGCATGGGAATATAAGTATTGGTGGGAAACTATAGCTCTTGTTCCCATTGTCCTTCATGGACTTTTCCCATCTCGCCGTTATTGTTCATTATAGTCCACCAGACTACTTCTGCATTACAGGAGCGAGTATAAATGCCGTGCATAATAGGAGAGGTAGTCAACCTGAGAAGCTTTCATTTACGAAGTGAAATAAAAGTTGAGGTTATCTACACTTGAGTGGTTCATGAGAAGGGGAAATCCTAATATGGAACTGACATCTCACAATTAAAAAAAATTCTAAATAGGTTATGGTTAGCAAACTTCTTTTTCGGGGGATTGGGGATAACAATTCCAACTTGCACTTGACATTATTAGGGTATTTTGTTATGGGAAACTACCTCAGGATAGGCTACAGTTTTCTCCTATAAAGAATAAATGGAGTAACTGCTGATGGCTTTTTAGGAAGTCAGAAAGCTAAATGTGTGGGTGTAGGGGAATACAGAATGAAAAAATACAATTGTCTGGTGTGTAAATAGAGAACTCGAAATGAGCAGTCATAATTCCTATTCAATTTAGAGTCACAGCCTATGCCAAAGCTAGGAATAGAATATTTGACAGTGAATCTTTCTCTATGACCTTCAGGAAATCAGTTAGTAGATCTATGCCTGTCTTCCCTTCCCTTTTTACACAAAAAAAAGGGGGGGGGGCAGTACTGATAAATCGCTCCTTTCTAGTTAAGTTAAAGAAATTTAGTGTTATGTGGTGTCTGAATGTTTTAATGTGTTGGGGTTTTTTTATGAGGTGTGCTAGAGAAATTGTTTTAAACATGATGACACTTTATTATTTGCTGACTATCTATAATTTGTTTTAACATAAACAGGACATATCAGAATTTCAGATCTTGGATTAGCTGTGCAGATTCCAGAAGGAGAAACGGTCCGAGGGCGGGTTGGGACTGTTGGTTACATGGGTATGTAAAATATCTTTAGTTGTGTTTTACCAGCAAGTTTGGTTAAACTTCTGTGAATATATGAATGACTTGTCCAAAGAACTGTATTAGATCCGGATTAGTTGTTGGACACTGCGTGAAGAAAAGTTACACTATGTGCTGGTAGATGTTAGTAGTCAATTGTCAGCCTTCTGATTAAATTTAAGCTTAACTTTGGAAATATTAACTTTAGGTAGAACTTTAAGAAAGCACCTAATTTCTGTTGAGGTTCATGGAAATTTAGGGTCACAGATAAGCAGCCTATTTCTTGTGATGCTGACACTTGAATTTTTCTTGATACTTTGGAAAAACTTCATTCTTAATTTGTAAACAATATGGATCTTAAGCAGTAAAGAACTTCAGTGCTTCTGTTGGATATCCACAGAATCCTCACTGTAGAAATTAACACTTATACAGGGTACAAAGAATCTTTGCACAGTGCCAGAAGACTACCTGGGAGTCTTTCAGTATTTAACTAATTTAAAATAAATCTTCATGGGATTTCTTTGGTTTGTTTTTTAGCTCCAGAAGTGCTCAAAAATGAAAAGTATACCTTCAGCCCTGATTGGTGGGGTCTTGGGTGCTTGATTTATGAAATGATTGAAGGACAGTCTCCATTCAGGAAGCATAAGGAAAGGGTCAAACGGGATGAGATTGACCGGAGAGTAAAGGAAGACCAGGAAACATATTCAGACAAGTTCTCAGAGGAGGCAAAATCCATCTGCAGGATGGTGGGTGAAGAGGCGTAGAGGTTTGAAAATTAAATTTCTAGTCCTTTCTAAGAGCTGAACTGTTTTATTTTAACATCTTCTATTGAAAACGCTGGGGTGATGCGGAGTAAAAGTTCTTAAATCTTTCTCTAGTTCAGATAGGAATTTGTGAGAACCCATTAATTGTTCAGTTATGTTATCAAACTTGGAGAATTCAGAACTTTTTTCAAGTTGAAGAAAGGCTGTATAAATTAATTTTTTTAATTCTTGTGAAAAATGGCATGTTTTACATGCAGTACTCATTTGTACCACACATGATCGTAGTACAATAGCACGCTCAACTTTGATACTGTATAAGGGGAGATGGCAGAGTAGTATACTAGTTCTCTTGTGTTAAAGAGTCTGTACAAGACAGCAGCTTGTTATAGGTAACACGCCTATACAGAAAGAAAGGTTATTCTTTTTAATATTTTATGGAAAATATGTAGATTACTTAAACCCATTGAAATAAACATAAATCTGTATTTCATGAAAGCAAAGTTTAACATACTGCAAAATCTGTTCAGCCTGGCATTGATTAAAATATCTTCATGTATCTTTGGATATAATGTGTACTTCCTGAATAAATAATGGTCTGCTTTTCAGGGGGGATGTTTGTTTATTTTTGTTGTTGTTGCTGGGTTTTTGTTTGTTTGGATACTGAAAATCTTTATGCTACTAGACTGCTGTTGTAGTTTGGATTTTCAGTTCATTTTGATAGCATGAGAAAATTAGTCTTATAAAAGGCCAAGTAACCAAATTAAAAAAAAAAATCTTTATACAGAGTCTTTCAATATAAAAAGTTTAATTCTGGGATGATATCAGTGCATCAGCCTTTTTACTCTTATCTTTGCAGTTACTTGCCAAAAATCCAGGGGATAGACTGGGTTGCACTGAAGATGGAGCTGCTGTTGTAAAACAACATCCTATTTTCAAGAATATTAATTTCAAGAGGCTGGAAGCTAACATGTTAGAACCTCCGTTCTTGCCAGATGTAAGTAGGTGAGACAGATTTGATTAGTATCTAAAAAGGCATGAACTGTCATAATTCTGTATCATAATCTTATGAACTCCAGAGAAACCTTAAAAGTTAGTTAAATTGGCAGCAGAATGCCATGTTAGCTAATGATGGCTAGATTTTTTGTGGCATTTTGTCTGAGAAAATCAGAAAACAGTTTGCAATAGTGGTATTGCTCTACGGGGCTTTGTAGCTGATTTCTTAGCCATTAGAACCCTACTTCCCCAGCTTAGGTGCTGAACAAATAAAGATTAGCCTTGAACAAGTTGCTGTGGAGTTGAAAGGGAGGTGACAAAGGACAAATGAATTTTGAAAACCACTAAGAAGTCTACAGATTAAGTTGCATGCTCTTTCTGTATCTGCAAGATGGATTGAACTTCTCAGGTGCCTTATGACAAATACTTTAAGCTTTTGCATTATTGCTGTGTACTATAGTGCAACTTGGTGATCAGCAATGTGAAATATAAAATTGCAAAAATCTCACCCCCTATTCTCATCTTGGGGGGGTGAGGAGGGGAACTTTAATGAAGCAGTCTTGTATTGTACTGCAGCCACGTGCGGTGTATTGTAAAGATGTGCTGGACATAGAACAGTTCTCAACAGTAAAAGGAGTGAACCTGGATACTACAGATGATGACTTTTATTCCAAATTTGTTACGGGTTGTGTCTCAATCCCTTGGCAAAATGAGGTATGTATATTTCAGTGGTTATTCTTTTTTGCACAACAATAAGAGTTAATGAGGGAGATAGTTACAATGTTAACTTTCTCAATGAGATACCTGAAGAAGTTTCTGCTTTAGATTTCTATGCCAAGGGACTTCAGGACTACTCTGAATTTATGTAAAATGGAATGTGGCATCTTGTCACTGTAGATA
The DNA here is from genome assembly GCF_036370855.1 of Dromaius novaehollandiae. Taxonomy (NCBI): domain Eukaryota; kingdom Metazoa; phylum Chordata; class Aves; order Casuariiformes; family Dromaiidae; genus Dromaius; species Dromaius novaehollandiae. The sequence goes on along the minus strand of NC_088101.1, from coordinate 77,850,182 downwards.
CTGATGCTGATACAGTTCTGTATGCTGTATGAGCACATTTTCCTTGTTCTTGTACCATGATACTGAGTGTTGCTGTTCATGGGAGGGGGACAGAATACTATTCAAACTAATACAAAAGCAAATTGGCTCAGTGCTAGCTGCTGCTTCAGTGTTTTATGCCTGTATACCAATAGAATATGTGAATGATACATAATACAGAACTGAAGATTCACCTTTTCTGAGGTTTCCAGACTACTTCTATTCAACATCAGTTAAGGCAAACTTTGTCTTAAGACTTTTTCAACTGACTAATGAATGAGCACTCTAGGATTCTGCATAGATTTCTTCTTACTCAGTGTCATGTTTATTAATAAAGTTCAGTCCAGGTTATAAATAACCATGTTCATATTTATTATATGAGACTGTTCCAAAATCAGCAGAATAGAAGAGAGGAATATCTAATATTTAACAAGGCACAGAGTAAATCCACTTCTGCTTCTAAAAAGCTTCTGCTTATTGCATCATGAGCTGTAGAAATACCTTACTAAAGTGAGGGGCCATCTTAGTGCTTGCTTTCATGATAGTACTGTTTGTTAGTTCTCTGGGTGCACAAGAAGGTTTAGTATAGACTTTGTGCCTTCCTCCATGTGGTTCTGTGAGTGGTGTAGTTTGAGAAGCATAAAGGTGTAACTGATACATTTGTTAGAAGAACCCAGCCAGAGTAAATAGATGATAAACAGAACACATCTGAGGGGATTGTGTTTATATTTCATATCTTTTCACAGATGATTGAAACAGGATGCTTTGAAGATATCAATGCATATGAAACTGATGGTACTGTGTCACCAGACAGAGAGAGGTCTCCTAAACAAAAGAGAGGCTTTTTTCACAGACTTTTCAGTGGAGAGGTAAGGATATTTCTTTTCCTTTGTAAGAAAATTACCAATAAAACCTTAACATCCAATCAGTTTTAACAGTTTTAAAAAGTATTTTATGACAGGAAAAAGAAGTTGCTCTTTGAATACTGAAGCTAGTGAAATCTGGTTTATTATGACTTTGTCTTGCACTCCCTTTCAGAAACTGTGGCAATTCCTATAATACCACGAGTCTGTAGCCCATCTACACATTCCCCAAGCCACTTTTTCCTTAGTCAGCATTCTGTCTTCCTTTTGTGTTGCCCAGCTGTTATCTGGGGGCAAGCTAGCTGTTAACAGCTGAGCTGTAGATCTTTCCTCCCTGAAGATATTAATTTGGGTCTTGCTCCTTACCTATTTGCGGGCTTCTATGAAACTTCCGGGGAGGTGTCTTCAAATTTAAATAAGGTCCCTCTGTGGAAAACTTGGCTGAGCCTGACTAACCAACTCAGAAGCAAGCGTGACTGGACAGCACAACTCATTGTGCTTGCTCCGTTAGAAAGCTGGACTGCCAGTGCATCATTCCAGGGTATAAACTAAACAAAGATATCCCCTAAATGAATAAGTGTGAAGTGTTACGAAACAAATGCTAAAATATATTAGGAAGTTTAATGCCATCACCAAAACAACAGCATACTGTATGCTTCCATAGTTTCTGATAATGCACAGCCTTTTCATACATGCATAGCTTGTATTTCTTAATAAACATTTAGAAGTGTAAGAATTGAATTCAAAATTTTTTACCATCTAAAAGGCATGAGAGGTAGTGTACTTGCTTATAGATGATGAGAAATAGGCTATTTGTTAGGGTGGTTCTTTTTTGTTCCAGTTGAAGATGTCATACACAATTCTGCTTGCTCAGTATGCCTGCACTTAGTGGAATTATCTTGAGATACATGATTATATTCCAGTAAAGAACACTTCTGTAGAAATTACTTTTGCTTACAAGTAGAAATGTAATTATTTAAAATTGCTAGGAGCATATCCTTAAGTAGCCGTAACAGGGCCATGTATTAAAATTGCATGATGGTAATTTTTGTTATCAGCTGGTAATTCTTCCCTGTAAAACGTTACGTTGCTAATGGAATGTATAACAATACTGCCATTTTTAGTTTGCCTCTCTGAATTCATTTTTTCCCATTTATAGTAAGGGAATTGGTAAATGTACTAATAATGTCACATAGCTACAGCTAAAACTTATGTCTTTCTGTTGTCCCATCACACTGAATCATCAGAGTTTAGACCAAAACTGTTCTGAGATACAGTTTTTTGTATTGAGAAAGAGTCCTTTAAAAATTTAATATGGCTGGAGAGCCCTCAGTTGCTTTTGAAATATTAAAATTGCAGTTAATTGCCCTGTGAAATCATTAAGAGAAGGTAAGAACCTAAGGTTAAATGGAGTTTTAAGGACTCGAGGTTTGGGTTGAGTTGTGGTTTCCTTTGATATTCCTAAAGCATTTTAGGTATGGATATTTAGCTATGGATCAAAAAGTGCTGGAAAGGAGCCAAAACCCCAAACCCTTCCCTGTCCCACAAAACACGTAGACCAATAAAAGTACCAGTTCTGCAGCTAAATTGTCACTTTGTCTTCTCTTGCAGGTCTGTTTTAAATCTGATTGCAGTGATGATGAACAGGAGTCCTCCAGACTTTAAATGATTTTGCTATCATCAGAAAGGATGAATGAACTTTGAATGTTTTATATCTCTGTAGCAAAGTGTATTATATATATTTTTTATCTGAGTTCAAGGATTTTTGTACATTTGTACTTCATTTGTTTTAAGATGTATATTTTCACTAAAGCATAACTGTACAAAAAGCAGTGAGTGCCACTTGAGTGAATGTGTGTTTCTGTATGTATTTGTATCTTGATTTTATTTTTTTTTCCAGTGGAATGAATCTAGAAATACTTAAAAGGATTTTAAAGCACAGAGATAATAATTGCGGCATAAATGTAACTTGACTTTGTATGCTCCTGGTAAGACTCTTCGCAAGCACTATTTCTTGTTTGTTAGGATCTTTACAGTATTCTTAACAGCAAAATTGCTGTACTGAAAAATTTCATAATTCTGCTATTATCTGGCAGCACAGCAGTGCTATTATCTAACATCTCTCAAACTGCTAAGGGGAAAAAAAGGAATTCCATGCACTGTGACCTGTTATTGTGAAATGTTCTTTATTGTTTATATCTGAAGACTGTCTTGAATCTGTACCTACTTATAGATAGAATTCTGGACATTTAGCTTAATCTTGTAGCAGACTGTATTGCATACTCCTCTTACCTTCCCATCCACACATCTTCTCCATACAGTTTCTGGGTATGGACCATGCAAGTAGACTCATGCCAATTTTATAAGTAACTATATTTTGAGTACCTTGCTGCTTTTACTAAAAGGGTTTCTTTTACCTGTGAGGACTCCCTTTTATTTTATTTTTTTTCTGTAAACAAAACTGTTTACAACTCCATGCTGTAGAAGGTTACAGTGTTATAATGGGTTAAAACAGAAAGCATGGTCTCATCTTACTATTTACTACCTGCCTCTCTCATTATCATGTTGTAATATCTCATGTTACAGAATTGATGGTGATCACTGCCACTGAGGGAAGGACAAAGTAGTGTTGAGTATCAAATTAATTATGTAAATAATCTTTTCTTATAGCCTTTAAAAAATTAAACATTAACCTGCTTTTAATGATTGCTTAATGCAGATGTGGAGCTGATATTGATGGTTTTAGTTAAGATTACCTGATACTCATTGGTAAAAGACTGTTTCCAGTTGCTTGGAAGCTTGTCAGATTTCCAGTCTTGTGGGCTTGAAGTATGCCAAGTATTTCCTCCTTTTTATTCTTTGAAATTTCAGGTAAAACTATTCAGCTGTGTGTGAGAATAAATTTAGGGAACACCTTTCATTGATGTTAGAAATGTCTGTCACTGTTCCATTAAGATCCTCTTCTGTTTTAAAATTTTGAATTAGGGACTTTAGAAATACAATGGAATGTTCTTGGAGTTGGAGACATGATTTTTGTTTCATATTCTGTTCTATATTCCAAACATTGTCTCCACTGAGCTTTTTTTTTTTCCTTGCAAATCTCCAGGGCACCAACCAGACTGCACATGTATTATATGCACAGAACAACTGGATATCCTTCTACCTCAGTAGCTTTCTGCTTGTGATCCACACACCCATTGGGAGAAACCTAAACTACTTCTGAGAAGCTCACAAGATGCAACTGATAGTCGAGCTTATTGTCAGGTTTTAATTCACAATACTGTCTCTCTAGTGTTTTAAAGGGCTGGAATTTGAAAAAAGTTGGAAAAAAAGCAGTTTTACAGAATGCTACAGGGCCTGAGCTGGTGTCTATCTGAAATTGCTCCTCTTGACTACTGTACCATAGGGATGAGGAAAGAGACTGTTTTCTTATGCTTTCAGTACATTTTTCCTGATGTTGAAGGCAGCACAGAGGACTGGAAAGTGACTATTGTAGAAAATACAAAGGGAGAAATAGGAAAGAGGAGGGTTTGAATAAATTACTGGATTACAGAGAATCTGATGCAGCAATCAAGTAATGGGAGACTTGATAGGGAAATATCTGAAATAAGGATGCTGGCTAGAACCATTATGTGTGTGAGCCCATGAGCTGGCATGGTCTGACCTGACCATCTTTGTTATGTACCACAATAATAGAAGGACTCTAAAGAGATTGGAAGGGGGCATAGAAAAGGAGCAGAAGTGTTTCTTTTAAATACTTATCATTTGGAAAAGCAATCATGTTTTTCTGATAAAGTGGTGTAATTTTGTAAGACCTTAGGTTTTCTGTGCTGAGACAAAGGCGATAGTATTAATACTAGACATATGAACTGACAGCCTGGATTTAGTGCCTGCTTACAGCAACTTGAAATTTGGACAAGAATACCATGGACGCAAGCTGAGTACTTTTTATGAAGAAAGTACAGGAATTACTGACAAATAAAGGAATTCCAATTTTATATTTTTCATGGTTTTTCAAAGTGTTCTTTCCATATTGGAGGGGGTGGGATTTTGACTAAAAAGATCAAATTAACACCCCACCCCCATTTTGGAGTGTTGAAGTTTAACGCTGTTTCTCCAGGGACCTGTGAAGAAAATGGACTAGATAAAGAGAAGAGGACAGTTGCTCCTAAGAGATTGCTCCTTAAATTCTTTTTACCTCTGCTTCTTTTGACAGGGAATTTGGACCATGCAAGAAAGTTGTTTTGCTTTTTAATGAAGCTTTACTTAGGTTCAGTCCCCAAGTTGTTCCTGATGTTCTGGAAACTATTTTTGTTTTTTGAGTAACTACATGTTTGCAGGATTAGGACCTAAATTCTGGTTTTTTTCCAGTAGGTTTAAGTTGGCATTTTTTCACTATAAATTTGTCTCTTTTATCTCCATTTGATGAGTATGACCTAACTTCTTGTACAATTTACCAACTTTATTACATAGATAGGGAATAAATACATTAAATCTGTCACCACCAGTGCAGGTGTCAAAGTATTACAGTATTGTCAGTAAGAAAAGAAATATAACCACATAATAATGACTATATGGTATCTAATGTAAATTCCTTAGTGAATTAGAAAAGGCAAGAAGCTGGAAGGACCAACATGACTCTCATTATACAATACACAGAGACTAAAATGCTACGCCATTTAATCTAAGGCAAGTAATACTGGTTAAATATCTTTAGTAGAGTATTAGCATCTTGGAGATGAACTTTGAAATTGGGGAACAGGGAAGGAGAGAGGAGGGCACTTGAAAGTGTGGTGTGATAAAATTTAAAAAGAAGTTTGCTCTTGATTTTTGGAGGATACATAACTGAGACAAAGAAAGGAGAAGGCAGTAGGTTGTGTTTACTAATTATATAACCTTTTATTTTCATGAAGCTGTAAAAAAGACATTCTTCTCATGTAGTGTGACTTCATTATACCTCCATTAATTCAGATTCAAGATCCATGTCTTAAAACACTTTAATAGCAATGTGACAATCCAACAGCTTGACTGCTTTGTTCTCCTGGTACAAAATAGGATAAAATTTATGGAATTCTGTGGAGTTACTTGTATGAGATCGATTATTTGTGGTTTGTTTCCAAGCATTTTTGTGTGTAAGTCTTAGCATTTGCTTGTGCATACCTCATGAATCTATTATATATTTAGCTCAAAATTCAGAAACTGTGAAACAACATAAGAGTATCTTATTAGTTTACTTTTCAATGTTGTGACCAACAGAATTAAATCTTCATGCCTCAGGGTTGTTTTCTTTCTATAAAAACGTTAACTTTTTTTTGTAGAGGTAGTGTTCATAATAATGATGGCATCATGTTTCTGGATTATAACAACATCAAAACAGCCCCTGTTTAAAAAAAATGAGCACTTAAATAATTACTGCACAATAGAAATAGAAGAACTATGGTATCTCAGTAACAAGGAGATAGCTATTGTCCAACCTTAACTTTTAGTTAAAAATGCTGTGTCTTTTTAAAATTATTCTTAGAACAGTAGATCTGAAGGCAAAAACCAATTTTTAGAATGCGCTTCAATTATTTTCAAACAATACAGATGGAAGGTATTTCTCACTGTCATTTATAAAATCCAAAATATTGTTTACAAGTTATTGAAAATAAGTCAACAGAAGTAGTATTATTTCACTATGGTTTACTATTTAGTATTATAATAATTTAACATTGGATTTATCACCTCTGTTTTAGTGTTGATTTCCAGAAAGTACTTCTAAGTACTCACAAATTGGAATTATTTTAAAACTGTAATGGAGAACATCTTCAAGCTAAATTTATGTGCTTCTTTTTATGTTTTGAGGGGTGTGTGTGGGGGGTCTTTTTATTTTTTTGAATGATCTTTGTTTGGTGTTGTTGATGTCTCTTCTGCTGTATGTATGTCTTTTTTTTTTTTTTTTTTAATTTTGTAATTGTCCATCTGGTGTAACTTATTTGTTTTGCACATGACACATAGGTAATTTCTCACGTGTTTTATATGTGTTGAGAGCATGAGAATTCTTTCCGAGTATAACCATTTTGATGGCTATGATGTGTTGCTTATAGTTTTTCCAAACCACTGAATTGTTCTTGTATGAGCTGTTTTCCTGGATGTTCTAGCATTTGTTATTCCTGAAATAAAAGCAAAACACTGCCGCATGTCTAAATCACATGTATTATTGTCTAACCTGATTTATTCACCATGTCTCTCATGGCAACTGAGATAGATAATGGAAAAATTGTGGGTTTTTTTAATTCACAATTTGTTGAAATAGAAAATGTATATTTTATGTTTTAAGTTCTTTGCCAAGGTAAGACTGTCAGATCCAGGAGACAGTACTCTAGCTCTGTTGTATTTACTCAGTTGATACCTAAATTCTTGGTCTGATTTCTAGTTTTTGCATACATTTTGGTGTGAAAATAGAGAATTATGGTGATTGTCTGTTTTTCATTAATACATTTATTGTGCTAACACTATGAATGTGAATGCAAGACTGATAGTAGCTGTAGCTCTGCTTGTGATCAGTCTTATAGATACTGAATTGTCCACAATCAAAGGAAAATACCCAGACGTCACTTTTTGAGAGAATTTACAGCTTGACATTAGTCGGACTTTTTTTTTTGAATGCTTTTCAACAATAAGCTGTTTGTATATCTCCATTTTCAAAACTGTTCTTTTTATGCAACAGTTTTCACTATAAGTTTGTAACTTATGAATTGAAAGGCTAAGCACTCAATCGTTATACAAAACAGCATATATTTAAGTGACTAATGATAATGTAACTCTGCTATGGTATATTGCAAAATACCTCTACATATATATTCAACTACATGGGCCAGTACTCTCATGAAGTCTATTGGACTGTTTATCCTAGTGGTGCCAAGTACCTACTTGTGTTTGTGCAGCCACAGAAACGTAGAAACGTAGGGTCAAGAGTGACTTCAGGAGAAGCATTTAAGCATTTGTACTGTGATAGGGCCAAAAACATTCTTGACGTGCTCGTCTAACCTGTTCTTGAACACACTGAAGTAGCCCTCTGTTAAGAGTATTTCACAAGCCTATGCTTGGGAAACCTTTCCACATTCATGACTTAAATGGTCTTCCTTTTAGATAAGGTAAAAGCATGTTTCTTCTGTTTTCCTTCTGGAGGTGGAGACAAATTTATCATTTAAGTTATATATATAACATTTTATGTATTGCGTGTTACTCCATTAAGAGTATGACTTTTTTTTCTTCATGGTAATGATGGCTTTCCCGCTTTCTAAGCCTGCCTGCTTGTGCATGCCCCTTGCTGGTTTTCGGTGCCTTTATTTCTGTTGGCCCATCTGTTTTTGTGGGGCCGCTATTGGAACAGGACCAGTGACATGATCCCTGTTTTTGCTTGTGTCACCGAATTTAAATTGGGGGAACCTATTAATATCACACTTGCCAAAGAAAAAGCCTAATCCAAGATATCCCTGGGTGCTTTTCTTCCAGTTATCCCAACTTATGGGTAAAAAGCCCCAGGGCAGATAGGGCCAAGACAGTCTGAGAAGACAAGAACAAAGACTAGCGCTGCTTTAGGGGCATGCGCTGCCTTACCATGTCTGCCTGCGAGTCAGCACCCCTTAGGGGACTGGCATGTACTTTGATCTAAAGCTTCAAAACAACTGTGCCAAGCCTGACTTGATAGGTGGCTTGTTTAGTCTTTGATAAGAGCTTGTGCTCTCTTTAATGTGCTTAAACTTATTTCAAAGTGTGGAGTGGTACATGCAACTATTGCGTAGTGAATGCAACCTTCCGCTCTCATCTTTTCATGCATCATTTGCTGAATAAAAAATTAATGATCATCCATATGGTCTGGAAAAACTCTGCAAGCTGTATCACAAGATAATTGGGAATCGTATCTTACTCTATTTCTACCTTTAAAATTCACAACTTAAATGAGTACACTTTTTGTCACACTTTTATAATGAAATTGAGGCTTTGTTATAATTCAAATTGCTTTCAGGACTATAGATACACAATTGACTTTGAGAAGCATTTCAAAGGGTGTATCTCTTGTTATTAACATACTAATGAAACTGACAGAGAAATGTTTTATGGAGTATTTGGCAACAACGCTATCTTTTTCTCAGTTAGACTGTTTATGGCTTTTCCAGCATTTACATCAAGAATAGAATATGAGTTGTATGGGGGTAGGAAATTTGTGCACAGGGGCTAAAGTTCAAATTCTGCTGTGTCAGAGGTGGATACTACTTTTTGTGATTTTTTTTTTTTTTTTGCTTTGCAGGCACGTTCTTATAACTTCAGAGCAAGAGGGACTCTGTCACCACTCATGTGAACCTGAATATTCCAAAGTCTAAAGTGTATAAAAACGTCCTCAGATAAAGCAAAGCAGGAAGCCTGAGAGGAGTGCTGGAAGTCGTAGGTTGCCAAGGTTTAAGTGTTTTATTCCTCTAACCATTTCCTCGTCTCCACACACGCGTCAGGCACAGAGCAGCCTAAACTAAAAACGACAAGCCGGGAGGGCTGGGCAGTGCCGGAGGGGCGAGGGGCGCAGCCGCCGGGCGCCCACCAGCAGCGCTGCACTCCGGCGCCCTCGGAGCCGTTTGCAGCTGCCGCGGGGCGGGGTGCGGTACCGCAGCGCGAGTCCGCCTCCCCTCCCCCTACGGGGGGAGGTGCTTCCCGCGCCGCCCGGGCTCGAGGACCCGGGGGCTGCTGGGCGAGGCAACGGCCGAGCTCGAGGTCAGGGGGCGGGGCCGGCGGGGGCACGTGAGCGCCGTTGGTCCGCGCCACGAGCTGGGGCTTGCCTGAAGCACTGTGCTGTGACCTTTGGGGTGGGGCGGTGCTTTCTTTCTGATTGGTCAGCGAGGTTGTCGCTCTCCCTGCTGCCCCGCCCCTCAGCTTGGTCGCGTGCCTCTGTGTGTGTACGTACGTTAGGGGTGCGCACGTGACTCCAGGCTGGGCGACGCGGGAGGGGGGCGGCTGCGCATGCGCGGCGTTGCCCGCCGTTGGAACCCGGCTGCTGAGCGGGTGGAGCAGCGCGGGAAGGGGGCGGGGTAGCGGCGTGGGGGTTGACGGGACGGGTTCAAGATGGCGGCGGGGCGGCTGGGGAGTGCTCGCGGCCCCCTGCGGCGTCTGCCTCATTCATTGCAGCCGTGACGGGTGGCTCGGCGCAGCGACCGCCACCGGCGCGGCGTGAGGCGGCGGCGGCGCCTCAGCTGGCTTGAGCGCGCCGGGCAGAAAGAGAGGCAGAGTCGGGCCCGCGAGGAGGAAGGCGGGCGCCGCCGGGCGCCTGCGAGAGGGCGGGGAGGCGCGGCGGGCCGGTGCCGCCGGCGCGGGCGGAGCGGAGCGGAGCGGACATGGCCACCATGGAGAAGCTGATGAAGGCCTTCGAGTCGCTGCGCTCTTTCCAGCAGCAGCAGGGACCGGCTGCCATCCCCGAGGAGCCGCTCCAGAGACCGTAAGTGAGCGGCCCCGGGCACTGGGAGGGCTCCCCTCACCCGCAGGTTCCCGAAACGCTTTGGTGACATCCTTGCCTGCGGAAGGAGGATTCTAATGTCCTCCCCAGCCGTCTTCTCCTGGGGAAGCCCAGCCCGCCCCGCCAGGCTGCTGCCGCTCAGGAACTGCTGGCAGCCTGAGCGGCAGCTGGTGCCCGGGCACCCCCGGCGGCGTTACCTCGGGGTGCTTCCCTCTTCTTGGCCGGAGGTTGTAGCTGCGGACGTGACTAGGAGCACTGCCTACTTTTTGTTTATAAAGTTTAAAGTGGGAATAACTTGCTCGGTAAATGCGTTTGAATATGCAGTGGCGTGGACAGTGAATGGGAGATACAGCAATGCTGTATCACTTTCACAGGCTGTTTCTAGAAAGTGGAATGTTATTTTCAGCTAATGTGTTGCTGAAAAAATGACAAAAAAGTGAGTATGACTTAAAGTCTAAGCTCTGATAAATTTGGAGGTAGTTGATGTGGATGTCTGTTTATTTCAAGTTTTGTCCTGTGACTGACTTGCTGTGGTGAGACCCAGAAAGAGTTAATTTAAATGTTTCTGATATCATTTGGCTTTCTTAAAACATCGGGGCAAATACATTGAAGAGACGCCTTTTTGCATCCATGTGATGTTCTGGTCTCTGATCCTAGTGCTTTGTTGGAGGACAAGGAGCTGTTCAGTACCAGAGTGCTGCCCATTACATTAGCTTTCTCTAAAAATAACTTTTATTGAACAGGTGAAAAGGCATGGAGATTTTTACTAGGCAAATATGTGAGTCACGGTATTGCTTTTGCTCCAGGTATCAGTGAAACAGGAGAAGCAGAAGGGCTGAGGAGCAGGTAACTTCTAAATTGGCAGTTTCAGAGTGTTTTGGCAGATGATGATAAGCAGTAGAGCTGGGCTCTTAGCCACCTGCTCCCACAGTACACTCCAGTATGTTTGCCAACTAAATTATCGTGGTTCATACTGTTTGGAGAGTGTTGTCTCAAACAATCTCAATGCATTTTCACACTTTCAGAGTATAATGGATGAAAAAGTTGGCTCATCTCTCATTCGTGAGCCAGTTCTTTCTAGATGTCTTCATGGTTTGCTGAGACTTACTGCTCTGTTATGTGCATTTTTTTTTTTGTGCTAGTGCTTTGTGTGACATGGTGGATAGGTGGATATCTGTTTCCAATCTTTCTTATATGGAGTGGGAAAAAAAAAGTCTATCTAAAAAGTTATTGGTAAGATCATGTTCTTAAGAAAGAAAGGCCTGTTAATTATTTGTGATGCTTGGTGAGGGGTGTAATACTTCTGGTTTGAGGGTCCGAATGTAGGCCTGCTGTACTCAAACTGTTAAAAAGCTAGGCTTGTAATTGTTCTTGTTGATCTTGCTTTGTGTTTAAAAATAGGCTGTATGTTTTCAGAAAGCTGATAGTGTTGCATGCCTCCAGGAGCTATACAAATTCTGTAACAGCCCTAAGCCTCACAAAAGCCTGTGACAGGATCTTGTGGCAGTCTTTGCTGACAAAGTTACCTAAACTTTTTGTAAAATACCAGGTTACATCTTACCATGCTTCTGTCTGTGTTTTTTTGGTAATGGACTTGAAAGGAAAAATGCCAATGTGTTTTCCTCGCATCTTTGGGAGAGGTAGTCCACTTAATTGTGGTTTTTATTAGATTTTGTTAGACAGTATTACTATGTAATAACACACAAGTAAGTGGATGGACTGTGTGGGTTTTTTTTTTTTTTTAGTTCAAATGGTAAAATGGATTACAATTAAAAAGATGTCTAGGAAGTGCAGGCTTGAAATCTTACATTTTCAAGTGCTTAAGAAGCTGCAGTTAAAAAGATACAAACAACAAGAGGATGGAAGTAGCTTGCAGGAATGTAAACTTGAGGACAGTCTATTGTTAAATAGTGAGTATTTCAAGGAAAATCCATGTGAGAGAGAGGTGCTTGGGATGTACACCTTCTTTTGCAATAGCTATGTTTTTCTGCTACCATGAAAATAAGACTTGCTGGTGATCTCTACTCTTTTTCTTATTTCAAAATAAGTTACTGGAAATTCTGACAACATAATATTACCCCTACCAGCCCCCCCCACCCCCAACTCCTTATTAGAGTAGGCAAAAACTACCTTTAAAACATTTTTCTGGTAAAAACCACTCACTCCACATCTGGTTAGTGAATGAGTCCTGCTAAGGGCTGTTTGTCTGATGCTATGAAATGTTGTAAGACCATAGAGAGAAACTGGAGTATAGTAAGACATAATTGTTTGCACAAATGTGTTGAAGAAGTTTTTTTGTTTGTTTGTTTTATTCTTGTAAGATAAATGACTTTTGTTATCTTGATGAAATGAATATCCTAGCTTTATTATTAAAATATTAATTGAATTCAAGCTTTTACCAGAGAGGTAAGAGCTTTTTCTATTTTGAGAAGTTTTAATTTGCAGAAGAATGTGGTACACTTTTATGCATTATAGACACAAGTCAATTTCTGGCCTTCTCTCTAGTTTCTCTTGCTCTTCTCTATGAAAACAGGTTGAGCTCCCTGTCATTATGTTGCTTCTACATGCTTCTGCTGAGGCACTTTTTCTCCCATATCGATTTTTTACTTTTTTCAGACCCTTAAATTTTTTGGGGGGGGAGGGATTGTTGTTTTTTTGAATACAAAGCTGCCACCAACCTAAATTTTGATTCGTTTGATGTAAAAATTCAATCAGTGACACTGAAGACCAGATGAACTGTTAGACCACATCTTATTTTCTACACTGTATTCGTTTTTACAATTTGTCAGTGAGCGGAGCAGAATGACTTGCTAATGTTTCTTCTGAAAGAGTATCCAGCTTTCATTTGGTTGTTCCAAAGGTAAAGAATTCACCTTTTTTCTTGTTAAATTGATCTAATAGTTAATTATTGTAATCATTTTAAACTATGTTCTCTTTCTCATTTGACTTTTTTTTGGCGTTTGGTTCTAACTATTAGCTTTGCAGCAAAAGATTCTGCAAGAACCAAAAAACTCTAGAATACTAGGTATTTTTCTGTACTTGAACAACTTTTCTAGGGTTTTTTTGATTGACTGCAGCTGTGGTCATAGATTTTACTGGTGCTGTGTATATTGTTATCATCAGTTTCCTGCTTCTTGTTACTCCCCAGCTTAACTGAGGACAAGGTGAATATGGATAATTCCCATTGAGTTTCTTGTCAGTGGTGATTCCTAGACAGTTTTTGGAGTTACTGTGTCTAGGGTATGGTCTTCTAGTCTATTTGGCTGACTGTTATTGAATGTGCTAACACTCACTTTTTTTGAAGTGTCCCTTATATTGAGGCTTTATTGTATTTCATTTATTTCTTGACCAACTCATATTTCTGTTCTTTATTTATAGAATCTTCTTTGAATTTTCCCATTACTTTGCTCAAGACTGATGCCAAGCTATTTGGCTTGACTCTTTTTTTCCTTAATGCTGTGTCAGCATTAGTGCTTTTGCAGTCTCTTTAAACTTTCTTACTTCAAAGGCTTAGTAAAAATCAACACGAGTGAGTTGGAACTCTTATTAACCAGCTGTTCTAGGACTTGTGAGTGCAAAATTCTCTGGGCTTGCTGCTTCTCTTATATTGCTTGTTAATCTTCTTGGCTGGAGACTGTCTGTAGAAGCCAGAAGAAGATTAAAACTCTGAGATGAGGCTCTCCCATAGCTACCTGCTACTTCTAATATCGTCTGCCTTCTTTTGTCTGTGGAACTGGAAAGAGTGGCTTGCTATTGCAGCTCTCTTCTAAGAAACATGTGATGGTGTTGCTGTCCTTCTGCCAACCCCCCAGTATGGTCACCAGCAGTTGTTTGCCTGAGGACTTTATAATACTTCTGAATAGTGCTGCTCTTTTTTTTTTAATCATGAATTCTGTCTCAAGATATACAAAATATTGTTCTGTTATCCTCTCTCTACTGACACAGAAAATCTGTGCATGCACATGATACATATTAGGGGTTTGTGTCTTCAGCCTTTCGTTTCTTTCCTTCAAAAGCTATTTTCTTGGAAGCTGACTTAGGAAATGGCAGATGAAAGACTCAGTACTGCCAACTCAGTTCAATGCTTGTTCTTCTTCCCCTTGATTGATAGTGACTAGTTAATTTTCACCTCTAGTTCCTATTCTTCCAGTTTAATGGTAACCTGTGCACTACATGCATTCCTTCTTAGTTTTCACATTAAAAACAAAAAATACAGCCTAAATACAGAAAGCTTGAATTACTCATTTCAGGCATAAATTCAGTGTTAGATGAGCTGTTCTTTTGCAGAAATCTTCATAAGAGATCTGTACTAGTATGGGTAGTATTGCATACTACTGCTTGCCTTGTTCAGGGCTATGTTATATTTAAAAAACTTTATTCTGAAAGCAGTCTCATTCAGCAATTTTAGTGTGTTTTGTATCTGAAATAATGAGCTCATGGGCAAGTTCAAATGTGCCTGGAATCGATAAATTCTATTCTTGGATTGAATATATATTGAAAATGCTGCTAGAAACAGATGTGAGCACTGCAAGGTTAAATTTTTGTAAAACGTGAAGTGATTTATTGTTTTTTCTTAAGTATCATTGATGTGAACAGGCACCTAAGTTGCAAAATCACTTGGATGTTTTAGAAAACATTTACTGTTTTGTTAGAGGTGATCCAAAAGTGCTGTTAAAGGTTCTTTGGTGCTTTTTCAAGAGCTAATAGAGAAAGTCATTGTATATTTTTATCAAATTCAGGTTGGTTACTCATATTCTGCCAGTTGCTTGAGTATGACTTTCTCATCTTCTGTCTTCCACAGCTTTCCGTTCATTGATTTGTAAAATTCTTCTTTAATGGTGTTTAAATGCCTTTCTAGTTAAGGAAATTTCACATTTAAATTTACTTACAAGATTTTCCAGGTTATTTGAGGATGAAAGGAGATTTTAAATTACCATTAGAATTTTTGTCATACATCAGCCAAAAGAAATTTTCATTATTTTTCCTTCTGTGCTTTGTGTGTGGGGGCAGAGGAGAGAGGAGAACACAGGCCAATGAAGCTGATGTAAACAAAATGCTGACCAATGTGCAATGGAAAAATATTTTTATTCCAGACTATTATTTAAACTTTTAAAAGGGAAAATATTTCTGGAGCGAGAGAAGAAGATTCCTGGGAGAAAATCTGAAATGTTCATAGCAAACACTTTTAAACCCCCCTGCCTTTCAATCTGATGGAAGAAAGATGACAAGGGTACTTAAAAGGAATGACATTTCAGAAACAGTAATATTATTAGAGCCTTATGTTGAAGCTGTTAGAATTCTTACGGTTTAGGTCCTCAAAATTTTTGTCTAACAGAGTATTTTGTGTTACCTTACTTTAAAGTACTTATTGGTTAATTACTGTTGGTCCTCAATGTTGTGTTAACTATGTTAATGTTACTGCTAAAGGCTGTCTTGTTTGTTTTTCTAACTTATTTCAAAACACATTTTTGCTACTTTAGATCTGTAAGATGGAAAATAAAACTAAATGTTAAAAATACAAATGATTTAATTTTCACTTGAGAACAAAAAGGAAGATTCTCTTTGTTATGATACAAATACAGCAGAGGTACTTTTGGGTGTGTGGTTCAGTTCCAGTAATGTTACTGGTTAGTTATTGAAAACATCTTCTGCTTTCTTTTAAGTGATTCTGTGTCAATAAAGTTAAGAGTAGGTGACACTGTGTATAATGAAATTGAATGAAATTTAATGAAAACTTAGCTGTGGTACTTGTGAACCTATCTCATTCATTTTCTTCAGTTCCTTTTTTGGAAGGGTTGGGAGTGGAGAAGGGAAGAAACTTCTAATTCTTCCCTTGGGTATAAAGGCTTATAGGAGTTTAAATCATGATAAAGTGAATGATTACAAGTTTTGCAAATTATGAACTTTACATATTGTGCTCTGCAATGCTTCTAGATTTTCAGCCTTACTAGAGAAAGAAAACTCTTCCCCCTTCCCCCCTTAAAAATTTTACTGGATGCTATACTGTTAATTGAATCTGAGTGTAGGACTGTAATTTTTTGAGTGGTCACTTAAAACTTTTTTTTCTAACAGCTTGAGTAGTAGTTGAATCTGGCATAGATTAAAAATCATATGTTCTGTTACCAAAGGAAGTGTGGTGTCTAAATGCGGTGTTATACAAACTTCATTGTAAGTTTGCTAGCTTGCTGGCATTTTATTAAATTTTTGAAGCATCAGGCTATTCCTTATATTCATTTTCATAGAGCATTTGATCATAACCAGCAAGAGCTTGAACATGCTGGTTCACTTAGGTTGAGAATGCATCTTGAGGGAGAGCATAGCCATCACCTGAGGCCATTGTAAATTGAATTTCTCTTTTTGATCTGCTTATTTCAGCAGGAGCATCTTCTTGTGCTATGTTTTAGTTTTCCCAAGGCCATGAATGGGACGTGGTTTGTTTGACAGCTGGCTTTTATAAATCTGAAATTGGATTTTTTTTTCGTCTGTATACTGAACTTCCTTTAAAAATGCATTCTTATCTATAAAGCTTCTTTCTCTTTGTGGGTCTTCTAGACAAGTATTCCTTTATCTGCTAATCAAAAGGGTCACCTCAAGTTGGGGAGGTAGGAGAGTCAAGCGCTGTTTTCCTCACTGTTGTCACAATGTTCTCCATTATTGATTTGATTTTTTTTTATTTTCGATGTTTTTCCCTGATTGTGTGCATGGAAATGTCTTAACTTGAGGGGCTGGGGCTGGAGTGGGAAGTATTTGTTTTGTAGGCCATATGTTGCTATCCTATGGAGTGTCAGTGATCTGGGCTGCTGCATTTTTAATATTCTTTAGCTAAGGGGTTAAGAAAATGCATCTTCTGATGTGTCATTGGTGGTGCTGGATCAGACTGAATAGTGATTCCCAAACCTCTGTGGTTGTGTTCCCCACCTCAGTTGGGCTCATGAGCCTAAATCACAGTCCAAATCTTTCTGTGAGGCTTGCAGCACTGCGTTTGGTCATGACCGCATAGTTCAGAAACTGTTTTCCTGGAACTTTTTGATTGCTCTCAACCCATTGCAGCTTTGCAGTGTGTTGTTTAATAGCATGAAACTACCACAGTCTTGGTAGCCTTGCAT
Organism: Dromaius novaehollandiae; assembly: GCF_036370855.1. NCBI lineage: Eukaryota > Metazoa > Chordata > Aves > Casuariiformes > Dromaiidae > Dromaius > Dromaius novaehollandiae. The sequence continues at coordinate 77,832,711 of NC_088101.1, read as the reverse complement.
GGAGAGCCTCTATGTCAGCTACTGTAAGGGGCTCCTTTAAGGAGTGCCCTATATTGATGGGCCTTCGAGGAAAGGGCTTTGTGGTTAATAGGGTTATGTTTACACCCTTCTGTTCAATCGTAGTACCTCTTGCACATTTAAGAGAGAGAAATACATGTTTTTATCCTTGCATTCTGGGAAAAGTTGTGTCCTTTCTTCCACTGGTTTAGACTAGGGTTAGAATTTTGGATGCTGCTATGGGTATTATTCTGGACAAAGTTTTGCCTCTTGGGAGGAATACACTTGGGTGCTGCCTCCCCCCAGTTCTCAGGTTTTTCATTTTCAGCATTGTAGAGACTTGGGAATATTTCGTCACCATCTTGATGGACATCAGTATTAGAATATGATTATGAGAAGGTGCCCTTAAAATAAAGTGGGAGTTGTCTGTCTGTCTGTCTGTCTCTCTCGTTGTCTGTCTGTCTGTCTGTCTGTCTCTCTCGTTGTCTGTCTGTCTGTCTGTCTGTCTGTCTCTCTCGTTGTCTGTCTGTCTGTCTGTCTGTCTCTCTCGTTGTCTGTCTGTCTGTCTGTCTGTCTCTCTCGTTGTCTGTCTGTCTGTCTGTCTCTCTCGTTGTCTGTCTGTCTGTCTGTCTCTCTCGTTGTCTGTCTGTCTGTCTGTCTGTCTCTCTCGTTGTCTGTCTGTCTGTCTGTCTGTCTCTCTCGTTGTCTGTCTGTCTGTCTGTCTGTCTCTCTCGTTGTCTGTCTGTCTGTCTGTCTGTCTCTCTCGTTGTCTGTCTGTCTGTCTGTCTCTCTCGTTGTCTGTCTGTCTGTCTCTCTCGTTGTCTGTCTGTCTGTCTGTCTCGTTGTCTGTCTGTCTGTCTGTCTCGTTGTCTGTCTGTCTGTCTCTCTCGTTGTCTGTCTGTCTGTCTCTCTCGTTGTCTGTCTGTCTGTCTCTCTCGTTGTCTGTCTGTCTGTCTCTCTCGTTGTCTGTCTGTCTGTCTCTCTCGTTGTCTGTCTGTCTGTCTCTCTCGTTGTCTGTCTGTCTGTCTCTCTCGTTGTCTGTCTGTCTGTCTCTCTCGTTGTCTGTCTGTCTGTCTGTCTCTCTCGTTGTCTGTCTGTCTGTCTGTCTCTCTCGTTGTCTGTCTGTCTGTCTGTCTCTCTCGTTGTCTGTCTGTCTGTCTCTCTCGTTGTCTGTCTGTCTGTCTCTCTCGTTGTCTGTCTGTCTGTCTCTCTCGTTGTCTGTCTGTCTGTCTGTCTCTCTCGTTGTCTGTCTGTCTGTCTCTCTCGTTGTCTGTCTGTCTGTCTCTCTCGTTGTCTGTCTGTCTGTCTCTCTCGTTGTCTGTCTGTCTCTCTCGTTGTCTGTCTGTCTGTCTCTCTCGTTGTCTGTCTGTCTGTCTCTCTCGTTGTCTGTCTGTCTGTCTCTCTCGTTGTCTGTCTGTCTGTCTGTCTCTCTCGTTGTCTGTCTGTCTGTCTGTCTCGTTGTCTGTCTGTCTGTCTGTCTGTCTCTCTCGTTGTCTGTCTGTCTGTCTGTCTCTCTCGTTGTCTGTCTGTCTGTCTGTCTCGTTGTCTGTCTGTCTGTCTGTCTCTCTCGTTGTCTGTCTGTCTGTCTCTCTCGTTGTCTGTCTGTCTGTCTCTCTCGTTGTCTGTCTGTCTGTCTCTCTCGTTGTCTGTCTGTCTGTCTCTCTCGTTGTCTGTCTGTCTGTCTCTCTCGTTGTCTGTCTGTCTGTCTCTCTCGTTGTCTGTCTGTCTGTCTCTCTCGTTGTCTGTCTGTCTGTCTCTCTCGTTGTCTGTCTGTCTGTCTCTCTCGTTGTCTGTCTGTCTGTCTCTCTCGTTGTCTGTCTGTCTGTCTCTCTCGTTGTCTGTCTGTCTGTCTCTCTCGTTGTCTGTCTGTCTGTCTGTCTGTCTCGTTGTCTGTCTGTCTGTCTGTCTGTCTCGTTGTCTGTCTGTCTGTCTGTCTCTCTCGTTGTCTGTCTGTCTGTCTGTCTCGTTGTCTGTCTGTCTGTCTCGTTGTCTGTCTGTCTGTCTGTCTCGTTGTCTGTCTGTCTGTCTCGTTGTCTGTCTGTCTGTCTCTCTCGTTGTCTGTCTGTCTGTCTCTCTCGTTGTCTGTCTGTCTGTCTCTCTCGTTGTCTGTCTGTCTGTCTCTCTCGTTGTCTGTCTGTCTGTCTCTCTCGTTGTCTGTCTGTCTGTCTCTCTCGTTGTCTGTCTGTCTGTCTCTCTCGTTGTCTGTCTGTCTGTCTCTCTCGTTGTCTGTCTGTCTGTCTGTCTCTCTCGTTGTCTGTCTGTCTGTCTGTCTCTCTCGTTGTCTGTCTGTCTGTCTGTCTCTCTCGTTGTCTGTCTGTCTGTCTGTCTCTCTCGTTGTCTGTCTGTCTGTCTGTCTCTCTCGTTGTCTGTCTGTCTGTCTCTCTCGTTGTCTGTCTGTCTGTCTCTCTCGTTGTCTGTCTGTCTGTCTGTCTCTCTCGTTGTCTGTCTGTCTGTCTCTCTCGTTGTCTGTCTGTCTGTCTCTCTCGTTGTCTGTCTGTCTGTCTCTCTCGTTGTCTGTCTGTCTGTCTCTCTCGTTGTCTGTCTGTCTGTCTCTCTCGTTGTCTGTCTGTCTGTCTCTCTCGTTGTCTGTCTGTCTGTCTCTCTCGTTGTCTGTCTGTCTGTCTCTCTCGTTGTCTGTCTGTCTGTCTCTCTCGTTGTCTGTCTGTCTCTCTCGTTGTCTGTCTGTCTGTCTCTCTCGTTGTCTGTCTGTCTGTCTCTCTCGTTGTCTGTCTGTCTGTCTCTCTCGTTGTCTGTCTGTCTGTCTCTCTCGTTGTCTGTCTGTCTCTCTCGTTGTCTGTCTGTCTCTCTCGTTGTCTGTCTGTCTGTCTCTCTCGTTGTCTGTCTGTCTGTCTCTCTCGTTGTCTGTCTGTCTGTCTCTCTCGTCTGTCTGTCTGTCTGTCTCTCTCGTCCGTCTGTCTGTCTGTCTGTCTCTCTCGTCCGTCTGTCTGTCTCTCTCTCTCGTCCGTCTGTCTGTCTCTCTCTCTCGTCCGTCTGTCTGTCTCTCTCTCTCGTCCGTCTGTCTGTCTCTCTCTCTCGTCCGTCTGTCTGTCTCTCTCTCTCGTCCGTCTGTCTGTCTCTCTCTCTCGTCCGTCTGTCTGTCTCTCTCTCTCGTCCGTCTGTCTGTCTCTCTCTCTCGTCCGTCTGTCTGTCTCTCTCTCTCGTCCGTCTGTCTGTCTCTCTCTCTCGTCCGTCTGTCTGTCTCTCTCTCTCGTCCGTCTGTCTGTCTCTCTCTCTCGTCCGTCTGTCTGTCTCTCTCTCTCGTCCGTCTGTCTGTCTCTCTCTCTCGTCCGTCTGTCTGTCTCTCTCTCTCTCGTCCGTCTGTCTCTCTCTCTCTCGTCCGTCTGTCTGTCTCTCTCTCTCTCTCGTCCGTCTGTCTGTCTCTCTCTCTCTCTCGTCCGTCTGTCTGTCTCTCTCTCTCTCTCGTCCGTCTGTCTGTCTCTCTCTCTCTCTCGTCCGTCTGTCTGTCTCTCTCTCTCTCTCTCTCGTCCGTCTGTCTGTCTCTCTCTCTCTCTCTCTCGTCCGTCTGTCTGTCTCTCTCTCTCTCTCTCGTCCGTCTGTCTGTCTCTCTCTCTCTCTCTCGTCCGTCTGTCTGTCTCTCTCTCTCTCTCGTCCGTCTGTCTGTCTCTCTCTCTCTCTCTCGTCTGTCTGTCTGTCTCTCTCTCTCTCTCTCGTCTGTCTGTCTGTCTCTCTCTCTCTCTCTCGTCTGTCTGTCTGTCTCTCTCTCTCTCTCTCGTCTGTCTGTCTGTCTCTCTCTCTCTCTCTCGTCTGTCTGTCTGTCTCTCTCTCTCTCTCTCGTCTGTCTGTCTGTCTCTCTCTCTCTCTCTCGTCTGTCTGTCTGTCTCTCTCTCTCTCTCTCTCTCTCGTCTGTCTGTCTCTCTCTCTCTCTCTCTCTCTCTCGTCTGTCTCTCTCCCTGAGTTAAGAGTTCAGAGTTGTGACGTTACTGAAGTGAGTGTAGACCAGTCTTTCTTTGACCCTTGTGAATCCTCTTTTCTTCCCTTTTAACCTCATTTGCCGCAAGTTGACTAAGCTTAGCCTTGCCTGGACTATACAAGTGTTACCTTAGGGACGTTATTCTTAACATGCATAGACTGTGCTAGAGCTTTGCATGATGGTGTGTGGTTTTTTTGGTGTGTGGTGGGGTTTTTTTTGTTTTTGTTTTTGTTTTTTTTTTGGTACAAAACCATTTAGGGGAATGTGGCGTATGGTAGGATTACCTCAACATCCTTTTCAATGCAGATAGAGAATGGTTGATTTCTCATCAATCAAAAAAAAAAGGCTAAGGTGAAACTACATGTGAGGAAGGTCTTTTAAAAGTGGTGTTTTTGAGTCTTCAGTGCTTGTTCCTGTTGCTTCCTTTCTCCAGCCTTTTTATCAGTGTTTTTATTTCAGCTTTTCTCTGTCTGTTTGACTTTTTCCTCCTTTTCCCTCTACTCCTCTTCATTCTTCAGTTTTCTGTTTACCAAATATTTTCCCAGTTATGGACTTAATGACATTTCTTGTTAAATGGTTCACTCTTTTTCTGAGTCTATACCCTTCCCTTTGCTTGTGTGCCTGTCTGCTCTCATGTGCATGCGCTCAGCAGTTCTAGTTTATGAGATCCTAGGGTCTAGAGATAGTTGATAAATAGCTGTTTATATAATAGCTGGAAGAGTGCATGTTTTTCTTGTATGATCTTAGACACTCTTCTGGCAAGTGTGTTTAAATAGTCACCATTCGCTTTGAAATCTTATCTCAGATAACACTGTGTTCTTCTTTTAGAAAGAAAGAACTTTCAACTACCAAGAAAGATCGAGTGAATCACTGCCTGACAATATGTGAAAATATAGTTGCTCAGTCTTTGAGGTAAGACAATGTTTGTCTGTAACTCTTTGTGTTAGTATGAGTAGCTATTTTGGAGTATTAGCTATTTGGAAGCTTCCTGATAATTGCTGATTTTAAATTGGCAAGCTTGTGTTGAAAACTCAAATTTCAAAGTGGTTTTCTTTGTTTGTTTGTTTTTAATCAACCCGAAGTCTAAGAAGTAATTTTTTTTAAGCATCGGTAGAGTAGGCATTTCCCTTCTACCTGAATACAACTGAGATACAGAGGTCAAATAGCTTGCCAGGTTATGCAAGGAAGTTGGAGATGGCTAATGATCTAGATCTCCCACTCCTGATGCAGTGCCTTATCCATTAGACCCTCTCTCCTCTTTTATAATTTTGTATAGTATATGTGTGATTGGATTATGAATCTTCCCTCCCCCCCAAATAACATTGATGTTTGCTTTTCGTAGTGTGCGCTCTAATATTCTAATGCTTGTTTCTTTAGAAATTCTCCAGAATTTCAGAAACTGCTGGGGATTGCTATGGAACTCTTCCTCCTCTGCAGTGAGGACGCAGAATCTGATGTCCGTATGGTTGCTGATGAATGCCTTAATAAAGTTATTAAAGTAAGAACTTTATGTATTGTGTTACCCGGTTTGACCTCTTCTGGATGCAGTGTCCTGTACAAAGTCAAAATGATGTACTTATCATTGCATTTCTCATTCCTGATAATTTCTCTTAATGTCTTTGAGAGGTCAAGTAAGCCTGTTTAGGGAATTCTGTATGTCTTCTAAGGAGAGTTTTTTTTGTGCAGAGGAGGCATCTAATTTAATCGGATCAAGATTTTAACTTCTCTTCTGTACTTCAGTGTTCTAATCAGTCATTTATTAACTTCATGGAGAAGCACTGCTGATTATGTAGTGTTATCATATAACGGGAGGGAATGAGGAAGTGAGAATATTTTTTGCTTTTTTTGTTTTGATCTATTGCCCCACTTTTGTTTTTCATTCTTATTTAAATATTTTTCTGCTTATAGGAGTTTAGCACTCTATGAAATGTGTACACCGTTATGTAACTGTTAATTTGTTTTTTATGATGCTCTGAAGCAGACTTAAAGAATGTTAACTAACTTCAGTTTTCCTTCTTTCCACCAAACTCCTCTGTAGGCTTGATGTGAAGTTAACCACTTTGGTTATCTAAAACTTCAGTTACATAAAACAACAAAGTTAGTTGGTCCGCTAAGCTATTTAATAATGTTGCTGTTTTCTGGCACGTTTCTATGTAAGCTCAGGAACTTTAACTTTTTTCAGATCTTGATATAATAGTTTGCCTTAAAGATTAAGAGGACATTAAATGACAGCCTTTTTTCAGTTGCTGCTTGGTCACAGCTATGAAATTATGGTTGTGATATTCCAACCACATGTGTATATTAGTCACTGACTGTAATCTAAGCTGGTCATAATTTGCATTCTGTTTCTATGTTTTATGCTGTGTGGAAGCAACTTAGTCTTTAACCAAGACGCTGCCTGGTATATAAATACTGGAACAAAAAGATGTAGAGTTTTATTTTTTGATCATGCAAGTAACATGCTTGTGAGAAATGGAACAGAAAGGTCAGGGCCCTAAACTTGCGTGTAAGTCAGCATTCGGTTTTTTAATACCTCAGGTATTTTAGAAGGGGAAGATGCTTTATATTTTCTCTCTCTAGGTATAAGAACATAGAAATAAACTTTCTTTGTATAACTGTGTCTGTCTGGAGATTATGCTGTTTAGTGGAATTAAAGCACTAACACTTCTACGGACAAGGCTATAATCTGAAGCAACAAATACATTGAGATAGACCTCTGTATGTCATCTTTAAATATCATTACTCTTGCCTGTCACAACTTCATAGACAGCATAACTGGCTCAAAGCGTAACTAGCTCTGGTGATACCTTTATTTAAAAAAAAAAAAAAAAAAGTCCAGTTGGGAGTCATCAAATGTTTTAGAGGTGAGGTGTTATGTTAAATTGTTTCTGAAGCTGACCTACAAACTTGTAGTGCGCTGCCTGTGCTAATGATACTGGGGGGAATGTTAGCACCGATGGTAGTACAGTTAGTCTCATTTTTTCTGGTTAGGATGAATTTTTAGATTCTAGCCTGATAAAAACAATATAGGTTTACACTGGTAAAAAGAGTTGCTGTGGTTGAGTGTGATGTAAGGACGACTTATCCTTGAAGCCAAGTTGTAGCTGATGCTTTTTTGGGTTGTTCGGTGTCTTTTACATACAGCGCCAGTAAACTTCCTATATAAGTTAATTTTTCATAGGGTAAGTGAGATTAATCCCCCTCTAGCATAGTCTAGGTACCTACAATTAATAGTTGTGGTGTGTGCAATAGTGTAAGGTTGTAAGCAAGGTAAGATTTTTTTTTTTCCTCTTTTTCTCTGGGCAAGGTAATATCTTTTTGTTAAGCTGCCTGGTAAAATGGTGGGGAGGAAATGAAGGTCTTGGGCATACAGGTTTAGGATAGGGGAATCATCCTCTGGAGGATCCCAGGTTACTTCAGTGACTATGCTTCAGCAGTTTTGGGCTCTACATGAGCATATGCTCCATAAGATTTTCCTGTCATGGGTAATGCTATGAAGATGTGAACTTAATGGTTGATGTTCAAAAGGCAGATAGAAAATAGAAGTTTGTAGGCAAGGAGTAAAGAATGAAATACAAAATGGTGTTATGCTACTGTATAAATCCATCGTGTATGCACTTGCACATTGCATGAAGTTCTTATTCCACCTGGGGGAGTGGTGGTGGAAATGTTTTATAAATAGTAGTATGTGCTATGTAGGAAAAAAATGGAAAAGTAAGGTTAGTCATATGTATAGAAAGTATTTTGTAGGAAAAGATGATATATAGCATGACCATTTTCATTTTTTCTCTCCTCCTTTTGAAAGGAGGAGGAAATTATTACTTCTCGGTGCGAACTTTCATTTTGTGTACCCTAATTCTTAATCAGGCTACAGGTTTAGAATTAACTAAGATGTATACCTTTTTGCACTGTGCTTGGTTCAGTTGTGGAACACAATACTTTTAGTGTCCACCACACTTGGTAGTAATAACTGGATGTGGAAAATAGACTAACTCATGGAAGAAACCTTTCTCAGGGGCTGATAAAGGTAATGGCGCAAATGTAGCCTCAGTTTTTGAAATACCTGAACGGTAGGCTGCTAGAAGCTGGGGATGTATAGTAGGGAATAACTCTCATTTACTGCTTGTGAATAGTAGTATTATGATTTAATATTTGTTTGAGTCTCTGGCCCTTGCCAGAAAACATCTTAAGCTGGGTCTACCTGTAGTCTGACCTCATATGGCTGTTCCTAGGCAGACCAAACGAGTGTTGTAGTCAGTATTACCTGAAAATATCTATTAGAGTTTGTGGAATTGTCTACTTTTTCGTTTTTGTGTTTGTGCAGAAGATAAAGGTGTCCCTTTTTAGTACTCACCGTGTCTTGTATCCAACACTTTCCTTCTTATATGTCATATATAAGGGATGGTTACATAGTTCCATACTTTTTTTTTTTAAAGCTGTTTTGTTGCAAGTGTAGCGCTGTTACTTTAGAGTGCCTCTGTTCTAATACAGTGTACTCTCAATGCGTTTTCTTGCAGGCTTTGATGGATTCAAATCTTCCTAGGTTACAATTAGAACTGTATAAAGAGATTAAAAAGGTGAGTTTAGGTTTCTTTCACATCCTTTTGAATATGGCAAATAAGTGTTTTAGTATATTGAAATGTAGCATTAGTATAAATAGTGAATGTTTTTTAATGTCAAGGTCAAATTTTCACTTTGGAAAGATCTGTGACTGTTCAACATATTACTCTACTTAGTTCCTCACTGTTGGCCCTCTTGTTAGATTTTAGCACTCAAAGCTTATCTGGCAGAAAATTTATGGGCATTTGGTGTGAATAGCACAGTTTTCTTTTCCAGCAAGAAACCTTGGAGAAAGGGATTATATAGCTCTTACTGTTCACTCACACTGTCTCTGACAGCAGTCCCTGTTGCCTTGTCCTTTTTGCATGTTATGAACAGATGCAGGAGGAGATGCTTGATTGTTCAGGTGCCATATGCTTCTTGAATAGCTGCTGTTAGACTCATAGGGTTGGTGAAAGAGAGGTGTTGGGTATAACAGAAGCACACAAGATAGACATAACTGCATTTCGTTTGTGAATCACGTTGGGAGCCATGCCAGAATCTGTTGTATGGCTCTGAAAAATGTACATTTTTTATTTCAGATGCAGTTTTTTTATTACTTATCCTTATGAGGCCATGCACCTTTGATATACTAGCTTAAAAAAAAAAAAAAGAAAAAAGAAAAAAATACAGATTTTTAAACACCTCAGTTCTGTCATCAGAGATACTTGATTTGAGAAGTAGTTTGAACGTAACCAAAACAAGTTAGATACGCAGTTTTCCCAGGTAGGGAGATTAGAACAGTTGTGTTTCTGATTTGAGCCACAATTTGTTTAGACCTAATATTGGAGGATATATTACAGCTCCTTAGTATTGCTGAAAATATAGAAAACTGGAAATTAGAGTAAGTTGTCAATAGAGTCAAATTGCTATTAAGCTTCAGAATGTAAGCCATTATGAAGTGAAATAGATAACTGTATGGAATCTTATGGTGCTCCCAGGAGCTGAAGATTATTTACACATCTCCATTCCTAGCAACTTTATGCTGTGTTTACATTTGTGCAAATGTTCCTGCGATTTGTCTTTTGCTCTTGTATCATCAGTCTTTTTCTTGTTGGATACCACTTTCTCTGTGGTATTTTAAGCTGATTTCAGCAGAGTGAAGAGGTCAGACACTTTCTTCTCTTGCTTGGTGTCCCTCGTTACTGATTTTGGGTCACTTAAAATAAATTTGTGATAGCAACTAGAAAAATGGAGGCAGCCATGGAGCCGACTTGATTTCCTTTTGACGAAATGAAACATAGCTTACAGACACCTTATATTTTTATCTGAGTTAAAAATATATATATATAACTATGTATATATTCTTTATAATTTAAGCAGTTATAAATTATTTTTTTAGAGAGAAAAAAATCTTTGCTTTCTGAAATGTAACAGTTATAAACTTTGTCTAGAATGGTGCTTCCCGAAGTCTACGTGCTGCACTCTGGAGATTTGCTGAGCTTGCCCATCTAGTTCGGCCACAAAAGTGCAGGTAAACTTACCCTGGTAACAAACTTCCTTGGATATGTTTAGCAAAATCTAGATGTTAACAAAATGTTATTGTTCTCAAGCTTTGTGTAACCCTCCCAAAAATCTTATTCATGTCTCACTGTCTTCTCTGAAGTAGTTCTGTTGGATTAGTTTTCTGTAGCAGAATTTTAGGTCTGCTGTACTTGACTCTGGAGGGAAGGGCAAAAAGAGCTTGTGAAGACAATGATTTGTAATTTCCTAAGTGTGTATTTTTCCCTTTAATTTCTTCTACCTTAATGTTCTTCTGAATACAATTTGCAGAAATTATTTTGTTTTTCCACAGCTGTATGTAGCTATTGTGTATATATTCTGTAGTGATACTACAGAATATGATCATGAATTAATAACAGCTTATGTGGCTTGGACAAATACAATTGCTTTGATCTCTAATTAGTTTTTCTTCGTTGCCATACTTAGACCGTACTTGGTGAACCTATTGCCCTGTCTAACACGAATAAGTAAGAGGCCTGAAGAATCGGTACAGGAGACACTAGCTGCAGCGATACCAAAAATCATGGCAGCATTTGGCAACTTTGCAAATGACAATGAGATTAAGGTATCTTTCTTTAACCTATTAATGCTCCCTGTTATGTATCAAAGCACAGTAAACTATCAGTACAATCAATCAGATGTTAAAGAAAGCAGTATTACAGCTGCACGTGTGAATTAAGACAAAAGTTGCCCTTGCTTGATGTACATTGCTTAATGTTTTGAATCGATGAAAAAGACACCTGCTGACTTCTTAATTCACTTCTATTTGCCTTATTTCTAAAAAGTAAGATATCTTTGTTTTCAGGTTTTATTGAAGGCTTTCATTGCTAATCTTAAATCCAGTTCCCCAACTATCCGTCGAACGGCAGCAGGATCAGCAGTAAGCATCTGTCAACATTCACGAAGAATGCAGTATTTCTATGCCTGGTTATTGAATGTACTTTTAGGTAAGATTCAGAGGAGAAGTTTAAATTTGCTTAAGGTGTAAGTAATATAAAATCATTGTTCATCTAAGACTTTTCATATGCAAGAGGCTTTCAGGTAAGGCAAAGATACTGACTACAGGTTAAATATTGCTAATGCTTTCTCTTTTATGTGTTAAGTTAGATGAAGATAATGTACTAAAGGTATTTGTATCTGTGTGCTGAAATATTGATTCATGGTGTTTTAAAGAAACAGCTAAAACTAAGGAAGCAAGTAGTGTATTGGAAGATGAGGAACTGTAGGGATTCTGGAAGAAGTTAGGAGTCTTGAAGACTTGCATTGTTGAGGTGGAGGGTATGATTGTCATTCTCAATGTCTGTCACTAACGCATACTCTGTAGCCTTCTTTAGAAGGTGCCCCATAGACATTTTGTTGAAAACCTAACTCTGACATCAAAAGTGGAATATCTTGATTTAAAAAAGCACATGACCGAGTGAGATAATTGCTTCCATATTCTTCTAGCTGGGAAGTTTGCACAGTCTTTGCGGAGTTGTAGAACTGATGATGAGACACTGGTACTAATTTCAGTGGAAACTTTTGCCTCAGTTGTGACACTGATAAGGGATTCGTTCATATATAGACTATGTTAGAAAATGAGAGGTAAGCAGGACAGACAAGCAGATGCATAAAGCACAATCCTCTGAGCCTTATTTATTTTCAGAATGGGAAAAAAAACATAGCTGTCATGTAGTGATTTTCCTCACTCTGTGTGACTTGAAAATGGTGTGCTTCTGCTCACTTCTCCTTTCTCTGTGCATGCACATCACTCTTTTCTGTTTCAAAGGTAATATTTTAAAGTCCTGGCAGTGGTACTGGATTCAGACAATAGCACTAAGAGGAACTTCATGAATTGATTCTGATTTTTCTTCAGTTAGAATGTTGTGATTTGTTACATAACTTATAATTATTCTTAATGTATTTTGGGGTTTATTTCTTGTGATTAGCAGGTAGGTATATTGACAAGGTTTCCAATATTTCAGGGAGGAGGCAAGAGTATCAGTGTCATTCACTAGGACAGTAGCGGCAGGTGGGAGGAGGAGAAAGTATGTGTATCCTCAGTTAACTTGCCAAGTGGAGAGAGGAGGAGGAGGAGAACCAGGAGCAAGGAAGTCTAGATCACTTGGTGAAGTAGCAGGGATTATGCAAGGTAAATTTCTTGTGTTTTTATTGGGCAAAGAGAGGTAGGGAACAGAGGAGACAGGCAGTGTGTTTTGACGTTCTCTCATGTTATTTAGATCTTTGTTATGGCTATTAAATAACATACCTTCAAGTATGTCTACATTCAGAAAGTATACTCTAGTTATAACTAGGTTTTTTAATTTTATTTTCTTTTTAAAGAAGCACTTATGTGAACTACATCGAATACTTCTTGTGTTGAAATTGGCTATTATCAATAAGTGGTTTGGCTTGTTTCCCCGTACCTCCAGGCTTGTTGGTTCCCGTAGAAGACGATCATCCTACTCTTTTAATTCTTGGTGTGTTGCTCACACTAAGATATCTCATACCTTTATTGCAACAACAAGTAAAGGATACCAGCCTGAAAGGCAGCTTTGGTGTAACAAGAAAAGAGACGGAGATTTCGCCTTCACCGGAACAGCTTATACAGGTAAAAAATGAATAGTAACGCTAGCCTGAAGAGTACTATTTGAAAAAAATATCCTTGCCTATGGTATGATACAGCATTAGTTTGGTGCTGCGTATGCTGAATTTTTTTCCTCAAATTCCTCTTCATCCTGTTAATTGACCTTTTGTCCAATGATCCGAATTCTTGATAAGTAATTTTAATAATCAGAAATACCATGAAAGCAATATGTACTAGGTGCTCCCAAAGGAGCTAAAGAACTGCATAAACATTACCACATTCTTTGATCCTATTCTTCTTTTACAAAAATAAACAAAAAGAATGATAAAGAGACATCTACCAAAAAAGCAGTGAAGTGACTACAGTTAAATGACATTTTTCTCTTGGGAAAGGATTATGCAGGTAAAGCATGTGTCAGTCACGTGTAACACACTGCTGAAATTTAGTATGGTGTATGAGTGTGTATAGTACCTTGTGCCTTCAGAGACACTGTGGGGTTTTTTTTTGTTTTTTTGTTTTTAGGTTTATGAATTGACTCTGCATTACACTCAGCATCAGGACCACAATGTTGTGACTGGAGCTTTAGAATTATTACAGCAGCTCTTTCGAACGCCACCACCTGAACTTCTGCACGCCCTGACCGCTTCTGGGGGCATTGCACAGGTCAGTGTATCCAAAGATGAATCTACCGGCAGGAACCGCAGTGGGAGCATAGTGGAACTTATAGGTAAGCCATATTTTTGGTAATTTTAGTAAGTGGAGATGAACATACATCATAGCCTCTGTTTCTTAATGCTAGCCAAAAGTATGAAGAATAAAATGAGATGTATAAAGTCACGAATGAAACTTTTTTCCAGGTCTAGTAAGAAAACTCTTTCCTCTTCACTTTAGCTGGATACGCGTATATTGTGTAATGGCAAATTCCAGTGTATTTATTGCAGTTTGTATTTTGTACTGGTGGGTTTTTTCATTTTGCAGAATAAGTTAACTGTATTGACTGACTTTTTTCACAAAATTAATGATGTTCTTACCAGATATCTGGCAACTGTCAGTTGATTTATAGAAAGCTGGTCCACTCAGAATTTGTTAGCTGAGAGCTCCTTGCCGAATACCAAAGCCAGCATGAAATTAAAACACAACTGTTAAGTTTATCCATAACTTTTAAAATCAGCTTTCAATGTTCTTGTCTGTGAAGTGCATGCTCTTAAAAAAAAAAATCGTTTCTTAACTGCTACTTAACTATTTCAAAAGAATCAATCTCTGGATTGCTGTAAGAACTGCTGTAATGAACTAACGGATCATTCTAATATTGCTGCTATAGAAAGTAATTCATTAGCCAGGCGCAATCATAGCAGTGAACTTCAGAGGATGTTTTTTTAAAAAAGCTTTGCATGAGCTGCATGGAGTAATGTTCATTTGACGGCAGCCTCTTGCGAGTTCTGATCCAAAAAGGTGTGAACTTCAAAAGGAACAAGTTTGCTATTTCTTCCTGACTTTATAGTTTTCTTTTTTAATCACATTTGCGGCTCTTAGAATTCCTTCATGATTTCAGCAGCTCTGTCCTTGCTCTGATGTGTTACTTTCTGTGATTTGCAGCTGGAGGGGGGTCTTCATGCAGCCCTGTTCTTGCGAGAAAGCATAAAGGTGATTATTTTCAAAAACAAATTTTTAATTGCATTCCTTTCTGATTTCCCCCACACACTTCATTGTCTTGCTGAACTCTGGTCTTCATTCACAAATGCCTTCTTGTTATCAGCTGAGCTTAATCGATATAAATCTTAAAAGAATTCTGTCACAATTTCTGATCTTGCAACCAAGATACACTGGAACTATTCAAAGCAGTATCATTCTTATTTTTTTTTTCCTGTAGTTCACTGGCAAAATTATGCTGATGAATATTGATCCAATTTTCATTTTTAAACAGTATATCTAAAAGTAACCTCTCCGAACAGGGCATTCTTCCTTTTGGTTATGTTTACCCTTGAATGTAACTCTCAAAATAGTTAACCTTCCTGTTTTTGTTAGGCCTGTTTTTTTCCTTCTCTTTCACTAATGCACGTGTATGTTTGCATGCTTTGATACGATGTTTTTCTACTTTATTTTTCTTTCCTGTCCTTGATGACTAATGCTACTCATTTTGTGTCTTAATGTATATGTTATGATTTCTTTCTTCAGTAGGTAACTCGTAAGATTTTAAAAAATATAACTTGCTATGAAGTATTCTTTTCCCAGTTTGTGCATGAAAGTACATCATATCTAGTTATACATTTAAACTTTCTTTGAAAAGAATCACTAGTGGAATCATTCGACATATGACAGTATAGCAGATCGATTATCTGTTTTAGCTGACTGAAATCTTGCCACTGCAGTGAAATGAATGAATGTAGTGCAGTCAGTATGTGGATGGTAGGCAGAGAAGTGCAACACTGTTAAAAGAAATGTCTTCAAAAAGTAGTGCAAGACTAAAAGGACTATACAAACTTTAAAAACCATTATAGCACCTACCTTACACTTTTTTTTTGCCAGATACGTCTTCCTGTCTTCTGTGCGTACAAGCAATCTTTTGCTTTTTTTCTATTAAAAAGGTACCTAAATGTGAAGTAGTGGTAGTGCTGAATGAAACAGTGCTTAGTGCTGCAGTACTAGCTTCTAATTCAGAAATAATAGAGCGAAGGAAAGGGTGTTGGTGTTGGTGCAATATCCAAAGGTGGGACAGAATGTGACAGTTCACAGTAACTTGTAGCAGTTTTAAAGTGTAATGTTAAAATTAAGATTTTCATATTTAGAGTGTGTTAGTGGTCTTCGATGAAACATTGAAGTACTAATAAGAGTGTAAATTAAAGTATGTGTTAAAACAGTAATGTTTTTCTTTACTGGGTAGTAAAACACATGAGCCATCAGGTGCCATCTTTCGGGACCATGATATGAAATTGTATCGTCTAAAAATCGGTGTTAGTAAATTTGAAGAATCCTAATCAGGATTCTGTACTCTGTACAGATTTAACTTTCAAATTGTTCATTTCATTCTTCTCTCCGTTGTAGAACTGAGAGCAGAATCAAGCTGACTCATAGTTCCTACTTGAAACAGTTTTGCAGTCAATCTACTGTCAGTTTACTGTCAGCAGGCTTCTGCTGTTAGCCATAGGTGAAACTTCTTTCATGTGTAAAGATATAAAGTAAAGCAGATCTACCGAAACTAGTGATACTAGCCTCGGAACTCAAATATTCCGTGCGTTTTCAGTCACTTGCTTCAGACAGACTTTAGTTTAGAGGAACTGACCTGTATTGGTTTACTTACGTTCCAGCTTCAGAAAGCTCTTGGCAAAAAAAGGCTGAAAACTCATCTTCTGAATGAAAGCCTTTGTCTGCATCTTAATTGTGAAGTTTTTTCAAAATAAAGGAAAGCTGTTTTGTGGGTTGGTTTATATAATCATGTAAACATTTATAGCCTTACTATATTAATAAAGTGTCTTTCAGTATCCTTCCTCTTTTTTTACTTAGTTTTAAAGGTGATCAGCTGTGGAAAACAGAAGAATATCCTGGCTTATTTCAGTGAAATGTATCTAAATGGGGGAAAGAACATAAAAGAAAATACTGTCTTTTATGCTTCTGGGGACTCATAGCAGGAGTTTACTCATTCTTTTGTGGGAATGTGTAGTTCTCTAATTAATACTTTATTTTACATAGAATGTACATAGAAATGTCATGGTTACTTTTCTGCCTTACCTACAGGTTTGAATAGCGTAAAATACATGCTTTTCTGGAGGAAGACAAATCTACAGTGTTTGTTCTACATATGAAAGCAATTGTGATAAAGTGAATACAAAGGTCTACTAATGCTTTCCTGCACTCATAACTTAGAAACACAGAAATGAGATAAGAAACAATTCACCTACAGTTGTCAAAACATTGGTGTCTTGCATGGTAGGCCTTGGACCACCAGTGAAGCTTATTTTAAAGTGTAAAACAGACTCATCTCTAACCAGCAGTCATGAGTCTCTCTGTCTTAGCAAGTGACATGTGAGATCTAGAAGGATGGGCTCAGTTGCTCCCTCTGTGCTTGATCTGTATCCTCTCCCAATTACAGTCTTTTCAGTGCAGTTGCATCCTTATTTTGATCCCAAGCAGTGTATGTTTGCAGATATCGTCCTCTCTCCATTGCCTCTATTTTACATAATCATTAAACTGTGAGTAAGCGAATTCTGAGATTGTTGTGTTAGCTTATCAATGGCTTCCACTTTTCCTGTAGCAAAAGTCTGTGTAAAGGTATTTTTGGCTTAGTGGTCCCTGGATCTTAATGGCGGTTGTCCACAGTTCATCATCTTTTCCCACTCACCTTGTCTTGTGCTTCTAGTCTGTGCTACTCTTCCCATAAGCATTTTCCACTCTGTTTTCATTGGCGTTCCAGGCCCCAAAGTGCCAGTAGCCTTTGACTGGTAGCTTTTTTAGCCTTAAGAAGGGAAAGGTTCCTCAATCATTTTTGGTGCTTAATGTCCCTTTGAGTCCCTTGGGCAGACATCCAGGTGCCAGCCATCTAGCCCTTAGTAATAGGGCATACTTGAAGAAATTAACGGTGGCTTAAATATAGTTCATAAAATAAACTGGAATAAATAATGTCATAAGTAGTTTCCCAAACTGTTAAAATGAAATTATTTAACTTATGTGTTGGCTTGTCATTGCCGTCCATTTCTATCCTGACCCAGATAGCGAGGGACTGGATGCTCACTTTCTTCATTCTTTTCTCTCTTCTTTCTGTTGCCTGTCATAACTTTGAAGAATAATTCAGATAAACTTTTTAAAAATAGTTTTCACATGTAGCTGACATCAAATGTTCAGCATTTCAGGTGGACTATAATGTTGGAAAACTGTAAATATTTTTGCTATGTCACTTTTTAGGTAAAATACTTCTTGGTGAAGAAGAAGGTTTGGAGGATGATTCTGAAACTCGATCAGATGTCAGCACTGCATCCTTTGCAGGTAGTTGTTTTTCCTTTCAACAGTGAAATTAACCTGCATTACTTTATTGCAAATTTGCTCTTTTATTGCTGCCGTGTAAAATACAAAAGGAGGTTTCATGGTGACTTTGGAGTAGTTGGGCACTCAAAAGCTTGGTAACAAAACCCAAACCACAGAGGCTCATGTGTATAAAACTTAAACTTACCTCATGAACTGGACCCCCAATTACCAGAAAAAACCCAACCCTAAAACCAAACCCCACCCCCCCTTTTTTTAAAAAAAGCTATCACATAGAGCTGCTGGATATAGATGGAACAGCATGAAAATGAGGTTTACTAAAAGAGATGTCTTGCAGATACTTTTTTTCCTACCTGTAGTTTAACTGCTTGATTATTAAGTTACTCTATGCAAAATTTATGTGGAGTAGAGTTTTTAGCTTTTGATATGGATACCTTTAAACAAAAGTTTAAAAACACTATTGGCTCATAAAGTCTTTGTTTTGCAGCTTCTATGAAGGGTGAGATAAGCAGTGAACTGGCTTCTTCATCGGGTGTATCAACAACTGGGTCAGTAGTGAGTTCAGCTGCTGATCCTACTGGACACGATATCATTACTGAGCAGCCACGTTCACAGCATACATTGCAGTCAGACTCTGTAGACCTGACGAGCTGTGATTTGACCAGTACAGCTACTGAGGGAGAAGATGATGATGTGCTTAGTCGAAGCTCCAGCCAAATCAGTGCTGTCCAGTCGGATCCCACTATAGACTTGAATGATGGTACACAGGCTTCCTCACCAATTAGTGATAGCTCTCAGACTACTACAGAAGGTCCAGACTCTGCTGTAACCCCTTCGGACAGTTCTGAAATTGTAAGTTTGCAACGGGCAGAGGGGGGATCCTCTTCTACTGAGGGGCCCGACATATCTCAGAGCTCTTCCTTGGAGGGCCCAGACTTGGATTCATCTACTTACTCGTCTTCTACTTTTCCATCCTCAGCTAGTAACAGTGGAAAGGTCAGCCGCTCACACCTTTATTGGAGAGCTTGACCTCCTTTTAACACTTTCACTTCAGCAGTCATTAAAAACAAAAAGGCTATAATTGGTCTGTTCAATGGGTAGGTCATTTGAAGGCAAATGCCAAAAGTTTGTCACTCACTGGAAGAATGTCAGTATCGAAGGCTTTACATACCTATCTCCTCTTAGTAGCACATCCTTTACGTTTTTTAATAGATACATTACTTAATATTTTTTAGTACAGAAGGGCTAATGGAAGTGTTAAAGGGTGACTATGCTGTTTGGAATGATGAGAAGAATACTTCTGAAACTTAATATTTCACATTGTCTTCTGCCTGTGCTTTCTCACTTGACAACACAACTCATTTTTATTCTTTTTGTTCCAGCTTATGAATTTCTCCTATACTGACCAAATGTTGCATGATTTACTAATGTAGCACTAATGTACTAATAAATGCCTGAAATAACCATATGCTATCACTATTTTAAGAAACTCATCTCTTCTAGGCAAATATGTTGTGAGGTTGTTATAACAACATTGAAAATATAACTGGAGAGAGAGCAGAAAATGCAAAAGAGAGCAAAAATTTAGCATGTGTTCTTCAATCCTATTTTCAAATATTGTCAAACTTCTGACTTAAATTTGCTGATGGTAACTTTGGAAGAGTTAAATGTTCTTTACTATTACTAAAAATGGTTAGTTTACAGTTATGACAAGCATAAACTCTTGTAAGTGTGAGGATCTGAGAACCAAAGGAGTGACAGTAGGTGCTCTAGCTCTGACTAAAATGTAAGCAGTGCAGGGGCCAAATGGAGCAGGTATTTATTGGCAAGTTTCATTTCTTGAAAATTCTTGTCACTGTTATGTATGTCAGACAGTTTGCATACTATTTATAAACAGTAATTACAAACGAAGTTCTATTGACAACTAAGTGGCATCCCCTTTACCTGCACGTGGGCATTTTGACTAACAATTTCCAGGTGCTTCTGAAGTCAGGGAATAACTGAAGAAGTATCTTTTATCTTCCAATAATCTTACGATTAAATGTTTCATGTTTTATTCTCTTTTATTATGATTATCATTTTTATGGTTATTCTTATGTATTTCATAAAAAATACATTAGTATTAAGTGTCATACTCATTCAGAAGTGTCCATTTTAGTGGACTCTGATTTACAGTGAAGGAATTAAAATATATTCAGCCTAATTGGTGCTTTATTATATACAGTGTGCTCTCAATTTGACTTTCCCATAACCTTACTTATCCTGAATATGTAGCATTTGACAGTAAGACCTTTTGGGACAAATTCAAGTTGTGACAGTAAAGCTGTTGGTTGTGCTTTGTAACTACTAAGATGGTGATAATTATGTTTAGAAACTGCTGAGATGAGGGGCAACTATGTTTAGAATAAGGGAGCAGTGGTAGTTGAGGAGGCAATGCACCAGTCTCGGTCTTAGCATCCGGGTTCATAATTCAAGTGGGAGACTGTCAGATATAACCGTGGGCCCTAATAGCTCAAATGCTGGAGGAGGAAAACTGCTTTGGGGCCTGCATGCAGCTGTATGCTAATATATATCATGCTCACTTTGCTTTGGAATTATTTCTAGATTACTAACACTGCATGTTTGAGCTCTAGTAGTGTGTGCTAAGCTAAGTTATTTTAAGTCCTGTCCTTGCACTGTGTAGGTTTTGGAGGGTACTGAAAGCCAGTATTCTGGAATGCAGATTGGGCAGCTGCAGGATGAGGAAGATGAGGCTGCAAATATTCTCCAAGATGATTCATCAGAGTCTTTCAGAAATTCTTCCATTGGTATGTTGATAAATAAATAATGTGTTTTTTTTTTTTTTTAAAGAAAAAAAAAAAGCAGAATTGATGACACCTTCAAGGCAGCTGCTACACGTGCTGTGCAACTTCCAGAGCACTGACAACTTGCTTAGTAGATGTGAAAAACAAATATCCAGGTGGAAATGTAAAATAAATAACATTTCAGCACTTCTAATGAATCACTTGTTTAGATCAGTGCTAATTCATTTTTCATGTTTTTATAATGAAGCTCAGTTAAACTGCTTTTAATTTGCCTCTAACATGGTATTTCCTGAATTACTTTTTTTTTCTTTTTTTCTTTTAAGCTCTTCAACAGCCTCATCTGTTGAAAACCATGAGCCATAGTAGGCAGCCTTCTGATAGCAGCGTAGATAAATTCACATCAAAAGAAGATGCAGCAGATCCTGGTGATCATGAAAATAAGGTGAGATGTGGTCACGATAGTCTGGTTTAAAGTTTAAAGCAACTAAGTTTTTTTTTTTTCTTTCTTTTTTTTTTAAAGTTCATGTAAGTTAGTGATAGGCATAGGAAGTGTGTATATGTAGTATGTTTCATTATAGGACAAAACAGCTAAGGTTGAATAGTAAATCTAAGTTGCAGCCTAAATTTTTTTTAGCATGAGGTAAATACACAGGTGTTAGTATCTTGAATGCACCACCAACAAAAGCAAAGCAGAATGCATACTTAATCTGTGAAACTGATGGCATCAAAACTGCTGAGGAGAACACAAACTCCTTTTGTCTGTGCCTTAGCAGGGTACACTGAGAATTTAGTTTATTATTGGAAATATCTTTGTGCTGGTTGCTAGCTATGTAAGGGGAAGACTCCTCAGAGATTATGTTGTCTTACTGTCTGAGCCTGTTTCTTCTGCAAAGAGGTTCATGTCATTCTTCTGTTTTTTGACTTTGGCATTGGACCTTGTGCTGAGCAAGGGCAAAGGGACAGTTGG
The DNA here is from genome assembly GCF_036370855.1 of Dromaius novaehollandiae. Taxonomy (NCBI): domain Eukaryota; kingdom Metazoa; phylum Chordata; class Aves; order Casuariiformes; family Dromaiidae; genus Dromaius; species Dromaius novaehollandiae. The sequence continues at coordinate 77,811,370 of NC_088101.1, read as the reverse complement.
GTATGCAGCAGGTTAAATCAGGTTGGCCTGCTGTGGAAATCTAAGTCTAAAAGTGTGTAAGGTTGCCAGGCTTTTTTGGAAACAACTTCAGAATTAATTGCCTCTCATACAACACTTCTAAAGGTCATTGCTCAGTGAGAAAAAGTAGTTTATCAGACTGCTTCAGACACAAGCAGTAAGTCTGGGTAATTCAGAAAATCTACTTGGAACTATTGTAGTTTCTGTGATTGAAATTAAACTGATTCTGATACTGGAGATGAGCTTTCCAAAACCATTAAATTTTAAGGCCTTCTTTTGCAATATGTATTTAACACATTTTATAAAATGAACTTTATAGTTTTTGCTTTGTGCAGTACTTCTAAATTTTGTTGTGCTTAATTTTTGTTTAAATTGTGGAATAATTTTTATCTATGTAACACTTGTGATTTGCCTTCAATAGCCTTCCAGAGTAAAGGGAGACATAGGTCACTATACCGATGGAAATTCTGCACCTTTAGTGCACTGTGTTAGACTTCTGTCAGCCTCTTTTCTACTTACTGGGGAGAAGGGAGGTAAGCGTCTGTTCAAGGCTCATTGGTTAATTGTGCGTCTCAATGTATAATGTTGTAAGTGTGATCAATTTATTTTGCCAAGTTTTAAAACTCATTTTACTGAAGAATTATGGTTGCTTCTTTTATGACAACCACTGGTTTAAATGATTACAACAGAGTACAGAGAAACTTAAAAATGCCTAGACATTTATGCTGTTTTATAGGTAATCCAGTTTTGAGCCATTTGGCTTCTACAAAAAAAAAAAAAAAAGGGGGGGGGGGTTCTATTATAATTTTCTTCTTGAATACCTGGTTACATTTACCATTTCAAAAAAGCTCTCTAGAGATGAACGTTTAGAATTGCTACACCTTTAACTTTTTTGTGAGGCCATGACTCTCTATAGACAACCCAATACCAGTATTTGCTTTTAATTGGTTACTGTGGGACACTCAACTTGTCCATTATAAGAATATCAATACTGCAATAAAAACTAAAGAAATACTTTTCTGAGATGCAATCCATTCTACAGAAACTCCTAAAAAGTTTAGAAGAATACAGTCCTCTCAAGTGCTTGTTTTAATATTCTTTACCAATTGATTGTATTTAGAATACCAAACCTGTGATAATTAAAACAAGATAAAAAGCATCTTTTTATTTTTTACCACTCAATTGGTGTTTTAATTCAGTATTAATTTTTTTTCAATATACTTCTGGTAGAGGAAATACTGTTCTACTTGTTTGTGTTTGAGAAATATAACTGTGAAGATTAAATGATTGAGCTGTAGTGAAGCAGAGAATTGATGTAAGGTTTTCAGAGACATAGCTGGAACCCCTAATTCAGCTGTTTTTTCTTCTAACATTTTATAGCATTTGTGTAAGTTAGTGGATTTTTTTACTGGATTTTTCATGCGTGATAATGAAAAAGAAACTTTTAACAATAGGTGATGGTTATCACAGTATGATCTTGATCCAAATTCAGCATGATGTATTGCACATAAGCTACTGAAAGTCTTCATTTGGAAATAAGGACATTTTCCTTCTAAGAAACTGTCCTCTCTCCCAGTATTTGTAATGCCCTTTAGGAAGGGCGAATAAGTTTTCATCCTTATTTAATTCAGATCTCTTTTACCAGCAGTATTATTTCCATTTATAAAGCTGTATTTCAATGGTTTCTCAGAACGACTGTCTCAACAGAATGCATGACTTATGTTGGCTTCTGTTGAAGCTGGGCACCTATGCAGTAAATGTTCTTTCATGCAACTGTACTTCCTTCAGCTGTTTTCTTATTTCTTAAAGCTTTGGTGGTATGAATCTAGAAAGGTGTATCTTCAAGAAAAATTTATGTGCTAGAGGATGTGGGTGTAGCAATACAAACTCTCTTCTCTCCAAATTTAAAAGCATTTTGCAAACAGCCTTTTCTTAGCTGGCTTATCTGTAAAATTAGAGTTACTGTGTTCTACAAGGCTCAAGTTGCTTGTTTTGTTGCGAAGTAGTGTGCTAAATTTATTAGAAAGCCGGATGCTTTTTCCGAGTGTACTTATGTTGTCTGATCTCATCACTGAAAACACTTCCACCTGTGGTACCCTCAGGGAACTGATTCTGGTAGAATCAAAATGTTAACAGTTTTTATGTAGTTAGTTTTCATTCATTCTCTTGAATGTGGTAGCTTTGGAAAAGAGTAGCTTCTACCATAAGCTTGCTTATCCTGATTTTTATCAGGCTTTTCAGATGAAACTGAAAACACCAAAACAAGCAAAAGTAATCCCCTTCTTCATTTGATAAAGCTGTTGTTTCACTTTGTCCTGCTGAGAAACCTGTTAAGCATTTTAGCCTTATGGTAGAAACATGTCAAACTAGAGGAGGCTGGTGTGGCTCAAAAGAGGAATCATTACCTTGTCAGCATAGTAATAAAATATCAGTAGGGGTTTTTCAGAATGTCTCTTTAGCATACACTTTTTATTCCATCTTTTTTTCGCTGAGCAGTCTGTATCACAAGGGTGTGTGTGTGTGTCATTGCTTATGACTGAAGTGAGCATTTAAGATTAGAGGGTTTTTTTTTTCCTTTTTTCCTTTCCTGAACTGTTAAGTGTTAATGTGTTCTGCTTATGCAGAACTTCTGGACAAGCAGTACTGTAACTTGAAGCAGTGTGTGTGTGTGTGTGTGAGGGTGTGTTTCCTTTTTTTAAGAATGTTGTATACAAGTACTGCCTCTGATAACAGGACCTACTTGGTTTGCCTTCAAAATCAAAACAACTTTTTTGTCCAGACTACACTATTTATACCATCCAGAGTTATTAACTTTTTTTTCTCCCCTCAGCTTTAGTTCCTGATAGGGATGTAAGAGTCAGTGTAAAAGCCCTGGCAGTAAGTTGTGTTGGAGCAGCTGTTGCCCTTCACCCCGAGTCTTTCTTCAGCAAACTGTATAAGAAACCCCTTGAAGCCATGGGAGAAGAGTATGGTATGTTGCTGTTTACATCATCATATTTATTATAATGTGCTTGGATTCTCAAATAAGTGAGGCATCATCTATACCAAAAACTCTTTAAATCCAATTTGATGTTTGCAGATGTATAATATTGCACTAGTTTTGAGTGCATTAGCACTGTCCATTACTGAGCCACTGGAAACTATGCTATTGAAAGTAGTGCACTTGTTCGAGATTGTGTTTTGTAATCAGACTCTCAAGCTCTGTGGAAGGACTTGTACAGCTTCAGACAAGCTGAAGTTGTTTTAGCACAACTGCTATACAAGAGTGGCTTCTTTCTGTTAAAGATGGTTTCTTCAAATTTATTTAAGACCATTTTATAAATGCTTTCTAGCCTGTTAGGTTCATTTTTATGAACGATACAATATGATCTACAGGTTTTTGAAGTATTCAGCTGGTTTGATACTGATAGTGGCTAAACTGGAGGGTTGACCAAAACCTCTTAGATTCTTCCAATACCCCCATAACACTTTGCGTTTGAGGTGAAAAAACATTAGCTTTTTTTATATATGTGACCATTGGTCTGGATGGTGTCAATGAACTGTAGATTACATGCAAGGGATCTGTGAAAGGTAGACTGAGAAAAGTATGCTTACTGTGAATATGCTGAAGTGGTTTGTATAATAATCAGTATCTATGCTGAAACATTTTAGGGACTTGCATTTTTGATGTGAGTTGACTACCTCTGGCCTAAAGGCATTAGCTAGTCAGGGCCCCATTGCATCAGGTGTGTGAGCATCTAATGATTTTGATAACCATGATTTGTCTTGAAGAGCTCTTACTAAAATTGTCTGTTCTAGCAAAGCTGACTATATAACAAATGGCCTATGCTTTTGGATCCTCACTGGAAGGAAACTGTATCCAAGAACCTCTCCATAACGTCTGAGATCCCCACCTGGAAGTCATACCTTTTCTAGGAGCCAGTGAAAGCTTATTTTGTCACGGTTAATGGAATCTCCCTGTTCCTTACTTTTCCCTAACTGTTTGCTTTAAGCAACTTTTTTTGCCACAGTCTAAAAATCTTCTGTTTCTCCTTGGTCCTTTTATTTGCTATGGGCATTTGTGGCTTTTGGCTTTAATGGGCACCAACAGAACCTGTATGTTGGACAAGACGCTCTGACAGTTGTGAATCTCCCCAGTAGGTTGTTCAGCTCCTCAGTGTTGCAACTGATGACTGCAGGTGGCGAGTCTCTTGTGAGCTACAAATGCCCTGAACTCCCTATCTAGCTAGCGTGAATCTAGCTGTGAGCTCCTGCAGTGTGGTGACCAGATACACTGGCTTTCTAACGTTCTTCTGTTCAGAGTAGTTGTCCTTGGAGATCAGACTGTGTGCAAGTCCCAAAAGGTCGAGGAGTGCAGCTTAGAAAGATTGAGGCTTAGGCTTAGTTGAAGCCCAGCCCTTGCCCTACTTCCTCACTTTCCACAGTCTGACATTGATTCACATTCTCTGTGTTCATCTTTTAGAATAGTCACTGATCTGGATTAATTTGTAGTCTGAGAGGTTGTCATGTTCGTCCTTGGAGATGGTTCAAACCTGATTACATGGTCCTGAGCAACCTGCTCTAGTTGAGCTTTGAGCAGGGACGTTGGACTAGGTGATCTCTAGAGGTCTCTTCCAACCTCAGTGGTTCTGTGAAATTCCCCAATGATTCTCAAGTTATTTAGAAAAAGGTGCCATTAGGATGTAATATATGGTAATATAATAATTTGTCACAGTAATATATGTAACTATGCCAGAAAGTTCATCTCAAAGATTGACCCCTATGTAGTATTATATAAAAAAAGTCTGCTGGGTCCAGAAATAACAAAATAACTGTAGACTTGGGGAAGGTAGACTGTTATAGCTGTTTAGTTTGACCTGCACGATGCAAGCCATGCAAAGTCTCAGCAGTTTTTAGTTGAACTAGGTGAGATTCTTCCCTAAAATATCATCCTGATTGAAGTGCTGAACATGATGATCTGAATTGTTTCCATGGTCTCACCCCATAAATTAACCGTGTGTCTGCTGTATTGATCATCAATTGTTTCTGGACTTGTTAGCTCCCTATACTTAGTATCTAAGATTAGCAGTTAAGTCTAAGTCTAAGATTAGTATTTTTAAAATAAAGTAGCTGTAACTTTTTTTTTTTTTTTTTTTTTTTTTTTTTTTTTTTTTTAGAAGAGCAATATGTATCAGATATTCTGAACTACATTGACCATGGAGATCCCCAGATTAGAGGAGCTACTGCCATTCTCTGTGGAACAATTGTCAACTCTATTCTAATTAAGTCCCGCTTTGATGTGGAAAAATGGCTAACAACTGTCAGAAGCTTAACAGGTAACAAATTATTTTAATTTTTTTTTAACCTAGCCAAAAATTTTAGTTTGTTGCATTGTTTTGAATTCCTCTTTTGTTAGGAAACCTCTTTTCCTTGGTAGACTGCATACCACTGTTGCAGAAGACACTGAAAGATGAGTCCTCTGTTACATGCAAACTGGCTTGTACGGCTGTGAGGGTAAGCAAAAGCAGTAATTGTCTTGCACCACCACAGATCATAGGGGTATTAGTCATGGACTAGGATAGTGTTATCCTCAAATGTACAAACATGGAGCAAAAAATGACTTCTTTCCCAAGAACTTTATTGTAGAAAGCATGAATCCAGGCAGAGAAATGAAGGAACAATTAGAAAATGATTGTTGGTTGGATTGCTAAGCAGTATTCTTAACACTTTATTTCTTATCATCGTAAATGTACTGGTATGAGCTGTAACATTACATAAACCCAAAAGCAGGATGAGTGCTTTGGATATATGGGTGATCTAGTCTGAATAGGGAAGTGCGAATGTATAGTGTCTGGACATAGCCTGCATTTAGCAACTAAATAAAAAAAGTGAGAAATGACAAGTGACAGTGATTATTTTTTGAAATAATAAAATAAGCATTTCAGTTTGAGTGAAAGATGCATCTGGCAGCTCTCAAAATAGAGATGGTTTAATTAAATGTTTAATTTCCGAGCAGAACTTAGAACACATGGATTTTCTTTCCATAATAAAATCCATAGAAGGTGTTGTATGAAAAAAGCAGAGGGGTGAACAGGCAAGGTTTTTACTTGAGGAACTTTCAAAAAAAAGAAAAAAGAAAAAAAAAAAGAAAAAAAGGAGGACAAATCAGAGGCCAAGGAAAGTGAAGAAAGGGAGAGGCACAGCATTGCTGATTGTATTGCTGTTTATAGATCAGTGAAGTAAAGTGTAGCTTTTACTAAAATGCAGTTATTCAATGTACAGAAAGTATGATTGCATGTGATACAGCTGAGAAAAGAACATCCAGTTAGCAAAATACAGTGGTGCAGAAATGTGGACAATCCGCCCCCTACATTTTACTGATACTGTTTTTTAATATTTTGTTTTGTAATCTTACTGTTTGTGTCTAACAGTTTCACTATCTTGGCTTTTTAGAAGACTTTGCTAGATACTGTTCAGTTCCGGCAACAGATGCCAGTGAATTTTGACTTTTTTTATCTTTATACCTAACATGGCTTGAGGTAACCTGGAGTCACCCTTAGCCATGTCTCTTTTCCTTTTAAATATTCAGTAGTTACAGGACTTTCCCCCTTTTGGCAGAAATATTTGAAAGCATTGTGGGGTGTTAATCTTCAAGAAAGTAAGTGTTTTCACATACTAAAATAAGGCATGGAAGTACAGAGTTCCATAACTTGTTGCAAAGATCACGCAGTCTACAATTTGTTGAACAACCATTAAAATAGAGGTGTGACTTGTTCCAAATCTAGCAATCAGAACCTGCTATCTAAAAATACCCTGTGGAAGTCAAGAAAGGCAATGTTTTTGAACAAATAGGAATATAGTGCCTGTATTCTTTAATCCCTATGTTTTGCAAGCCTCACTTTGGAGAATTGTCCTTCACTCATTTTTTGAGGCTTGGTTTCCCTTCTAGAATTTAAAGTCAGCAGCAGGTTTCAGCAGTTTACATGGAGTTAGTGTCCTAGCCTTGAAAAGCACCCAGCTCTGGTACTTTGTCCTAGCTCTTAAGCAGTAACATTTTCCTGTGTTTTAAATAAAATTGGTTTTTGCGGTAGTTTATGTATTTTGGTTCCATAGTATAACTGAACATTTTTCGTTGTTTCTTTTTAGCATTGCATCATGAGCTTATGTAGTAGCAGTTATAGTGAACTAGGTTTACAGTTAGTTGTCGACCTCCTTACATTGAGGAATAGCTCATACTGGCTAGTAAGAACAGAACTTCTGGAAACGCTTGCAGAGGTAGATTTTCGGTAAGTGTGTATATTTTTCTATGGGCGTTGTGGCTATAATGCAGAGCATCTGTATATAGGAGACCAGGAGCGTAACGGAGAAGTTTCTTATTAAAAAAATTAATGGGTTTCATAAAAACAATTTGGACCAATCATTCATATTAACAATGTTTGAATTCCTAATAGGGATGGTAGGAAGCTAACACTGACTTCACTACCAAGCCCAATCCTAATAACACTATATTTGGTTTGGTCTATTTTATCTTAGCTTCTAAAAAATCTGTAATCAAATCATATAATCTGGAAACTAATTTGGATTTAATGTAGTAAAGAAGAAAGTCCTTGATAAAGCATACTTAAAGGTTGTTTTTCCATTTTTGTCAACTCTTCTGTTTCTCAGTTATACTGAAAAAATAAAATTTCACTTGCCTTTTCCTGCATTCCCCCATTCTCTATGGGTTCCTCCAAGCTGAAAGACAAGAAGTCTTTCTGTGAAACTCATATTATCATTATTCATACAAAATTAGACTTTCTGAATAGTGACTTTTGGAATGTCTTACCTTCTTTTCAAAAGAACCTGATTTAACCAGCATGAGAACAATACAATCCTAATGTGTAAATCATGTCTTTTTAATTAAAGAAATTTTATTGTTCTGTTAGGCTAGCCAGATCATAGCTTAGCAAATAGCTTGCCTTCTAAAGGTAGCCAAAGCTGCGTTTACTACTTACATTTATGGTACTAATTACTCAAATTCTTGTATTTTGTTATAGACTAGTCAATTTCTTGGAAGGAAAAACAGACAGCTTGCACAGAGGTGTTCATCACTATACTGGTGTAAGTAAATTAGTATTTAGTCAATATTTTGTGATTCTGGGTTAAGGTAGAAATGCAGTTTCGGCACTTATTTCAATGTTCACAGAATTTAAGCATTTTGTTACAAGTATGATTTGTGTAAGTAGACTCATTCTAAGATCTGATACAATTGGAAAGATACTTTACTACTAAGATGCAAATATTATAGTGGGGTGAATGTGTGTGCATGTGTTTCCCAGAAATGTAAAAAGATTTATAAAGTATCAAAATGGTCTAGTCATCAATGGGGAAGTGTCACCTTACAGACTAGTATAACAGAAGAAATCTCACTTGTTAACAATTTTTTAACAGTGTGGTCAGAATGATGAAAAAATTCAGTGAACTTTGTGGTGCTTATTTATTTCCTAGCTCCTAAAACTCCAGGAGAGAGTGCTCAATAATGTTGTAATCTATCTGCTTGGAGATGAAGATCCAAGAGTGCGACATGTAGCTGCAGCTTCTTTAATGAGGTATGTGTTAAAACAAAAGAGTTCAGAAAGAAATTTGCATGTTATTGTGTGTCTATAACTAAAACAACTGCTTAGTGTATTTTGTTTTATTTAAATGAGGGATAGGAGATACATGCTGCTTTTTGACATTTGGAATGTGCATTGTTCTTAAACATCAGGCAACTGTGCTTTGCTTTTATAGCGTTACAGTTATATTTAACCATATTACATTCTGAGGGTCATGTTCAGTTGCAGCTTCTTCAAGTCTTCTGGATGGTGAAATGATTTGTTCAGTTTTATCCTGACAGTAGTTGATAGGCTTAAAATTTAGCAGTTTTACTCAGTTGTGCTCACACTCGATCACTGTAGTGTCCACATAATTATAAATAGTATATGTTTCACACTCACTGATTATAGCAAAGTATCCAATCTTGTTAAAAAGCAGATGTTTGCTGTAACTCATTAGAGTTTTAATTAGTATCCAGATAAAGGCCCTAAACAGTAGTAATTAGTTGATAGTTTAATTTATTTGAATTCAAGGACTTAACTTTTACATTTAAATAAGTTGGAAGCACCTAATATTGATTCCTGGAACACTTTGTTGTCAGAGGAGTCTCTTTCCTAGTTATTCAGACTATTAATTGCTGTCCAGTCCTAATAACAAGTAAAGGACAATGAAACTCACCAAAGTAGTCATAACTGTTGCATCATATTTAGCATTAATTGCTCTTGTTCAGGGACATGACTTGGAAATGCAGTTATTTTGCTAAACTGAGTTGTTACCAGTCAATTTTCTGTATCTTCATGTTGATTTAGTGTATTGCATGTGTGCTCTAATTAGAGGAGGGACTCGCTTTCCCAAGAAAGTTGCTAGTTTACAAGCTCGCAGAAGCCCCTTGAAACAGCCAAAATGGGCATTAATTGGATGCCCTGTCAGTGAGCTTGTAAATAAATGTGTTCTGTAGCTTATTAGTTTTGTCTAAGCTGAAAATGTTATTGTTCAAGCAGAATTAATTTTACTGTGTGTTTAAATTTTCCAGCATAATAAAATCAGCTAGTCAAAAATGTGCCATTTTCTGGTAGAAGTTAATTTTTGGCTCACATGGGTGTCAATGGGGAAGATATCTATGGAGGGAGGGGAGCATGGAGAGAGAAATGCTGCAGAGGTTATAGTATATTTTTGTAGTATTGTAGTATATATTCAGGTCATTGTAGCGTTTATTTTCTTGAACTAACATGTCTAGAGCCATGTCTTTTGTCCTAACTTGAACCCTTTGGTTTACAATAAATAGTAGTTACATAAAGGTGTGAGTTCCACATAATGGTAAGGCCAATGTGAGTTTTATTAGCAGTTTTGGTTTACGATTTGATGCATGTAGTCAGTGCATGTAGCTTTCTGAGTTGTATATAAAATCATTTCTGAATAATACTTTCCTTTTTTTGAAAATTGTTATTAAGGCTTGTTCCAAAGCTGTTTTATAACTGTGATCAAGGACAGGCCGATCCAGTCGTGGCAGTAGCAAGAGATCAAAGCAGTGTCTACCTGAAACTACTAATGCATGAAACACAGCCTCCATCTCACTTTGCAGTGAGCACTATCACCAGGTATGGTATGTGGTTTGTCTTGTTTTAAAAGTAACGTGGACCCAAATTTCAATTCAAAATGCCTAAGATGATACTTAGGTCCTGCAAGTCCATATGCTTATGCATAGTCTCTCCAATCTGTAAGAGCTTTTGCAATAGTTCTAGGCTCCTTGGAAACAGATGCAGGTCTGAAGGGTAAACTTGTAGGTGAGTAGTGATGTGCTCACACTTTGATCATAGGTAATTATTGTTCTGTGATAAACATCAGTATTTTCTCTCGATCTCAAAGTCATCCAGTTTACCCATTAAATTGCGCAAGTTCAGTTTTGCAAGCTAATCATATGTGTGCACTATGGTTCTTCAGGTATATTGATCAAGATTTCTAACTCTTCACATCTTCATTTAATGACTGTAATTGCAGAAGTCTGTACTACCAGTATAATTTAAAAATTAATTCTAATATTGATAGTGTGATCTCATTGCTGTCTTTTTGTTGCCAGATATAGTTTGCTAAACTTTCTAATTTAGATCTCAGTCTTACAGACAGGCTGAGTTGTATATATATGTGGGCTCTTTGTTTCTATCAATTTGTCATGTAAGTTTTTAATTATATAAACTTTTCCATACAGGATCTTGATAATGTTACTCAGATTTATGTACAATAATATGGGCACAACAGAACTTTGTGGGGAATACATTCTTTCAAATACAAAATAGCTCTTTTTAATGCTACAGTAATAATCACAAGTTTGAACATGAAAAAATGTTAGATGGGTTTGAGTGGAAGCAAAATTTAATGCTAAATTAGTGGCGATTTCTAGACAACCTAGTTGGGTATTGAGAGTTGATTTACTGTTTCTCTTTGCTAACAAAGAAATCATCTGATTTATAAGTAAATTGCTTTTGTTAGTGGAGAAGCAAAATTATTACAATATATTTATGTGGTATTTAGAATGTGCTTGTATTGTTTTTTCTCATTGCATTTTAACAAGTTATCTATAAAATACATAGTAGTAACTTAAGCCATAATCATTTCTGATTAAAGTATTGTTTAGCTTTTTAAGTACATGTTCTAGTAGTATAAATGTTGTTATTTCAGAACATACAGAGGTTACAGTATGCTGCCAAGTCCAACAGATGTCACTGTGGAAAACAATCTTTCAAGGGTTATAGCAGCAATTTCCCATGCGTTGACAACATCCACTACAAGAGCCCTTACGGTGAGTTTTCTTAGTCACTACAGAAACTGTTTGTTTTTTTTTTTTTTCCCCTCCTTTAGTTAAAATTATTTTCTGGTTACGTCTGTCTGTAGCTTTGGTACCATGACAGTGGTAATATATTTAATTCCCACTCCTAAGGTGTGGTATAGTAGGGTTTTTTTCGTTTTTGTGTTTGCGCCTGCTTGCACTTATTCTTCCATTGATGAAACTAACTGATTCTAACTTGGTGTTGACTTTTCAGTTTGGCTGCTGTGAAGCTTTGTGTCTACTCTCCACAACATTTCCAGTCTGCACCTGGAGCATGGGCTGGCACTGCAGGTATGTTCCTTCATCCAGTATTCAAGCTTCTAGTGTTCACGTTTACAAAAACAGAGGACACTCAGGTATCAGAAGTTCTGTTATAGGTATTTGTTGTTAAGCTTATCTTAGTAGTTATTTTAAAACATTATACAGAAGAGTAAAAGATCAGGCTGTTGTCATATGAAGTGTCAGCACTTTGTCACCTCTGGAACCACAGCATGTATTGTAGGGTTTGGCTGCAACTGCCCTAATAAAAAGGTGTGCAAAGTCAATGTCTATCAAATGGAGATAGGTAGTAGAAGAAATTTTCCATGCTTTTGAAAAAATGTCCATCTTTAGGATGTGTTAAGTGCCTTGTACTATCTCTTTAAAATCAGAACATCACCTTTTTCACCTCGATCTCATGTTCATGTTGGAAACATTGGGTAAAGGAAGCTGGTTCATACCTGCTTTTACAACTGTAGAAGTGGCAGATCTATTTAAATTGTTATCGTTTGGTACACTGAATAGGAACAGCAAATGAGGTGCCTATAAAACTTATCTATGTGTTATGTAGGTAATATATGATGGCCCCAAAGTACTTATATTCTGAAGAAACTTTTCAAACTTAGCTCCACTGTTGACAACTCTAAAGCTTTGATCTTGCCTTTGGCTATCAATGTGCTGTGCCACAAGTTGTAAAACTAGCTACCGAGCATGTGCAATACGCACGCACACACACTTTAAAGATACATAGCATTATTTGTGTTGATTTGTTGTTGTTTTGGATACCTTTTAGAGAGTTTTATTAATATATGTTACCTGTCCTGCTGTCTCCGTGTTTCTTTAACTGCAGTTCCCATCTGTCTACACTCACCAAATTCAGAGTTATATTTTGTGGTCTTCCTTTTACATGATTGTTTAGATCATGCCTTTTCTGAGTCTGTATGCTTCTTCAATTGCTTAGGTCTCTTCATATTTAAATAATTTTTCGTTAATATGTGTTCTTTCCAAAGAGACTGTTTGCTTTTTCTTTGTCTGAATTTCAAGAAGTGTTTCTGCTCTGATTTTACCCTTCTGGTATCCTGAATTTCTATTGTAAAATCCGTTCTTATAAAAAGGAAGCTGCTGCTTTGCTTATCAGCATGTTCTTTCTTTCCTTGCCAGACACAAGTTAGTGATACTTATCAGTCTGGCTGTTCAGTGTGATGTGCTCTGCATACACATTTTAAAAGATGTCTTTTGAGCTATAGCTCTAGTCTTTTAACAGCTGGGGTAGATTAGGATCCAGTGGCTAGCTGGAAGATAAACTAATGCACAGTGCATCTAGGGTTAGGACTGGTTATTTAACAAATTATGTGTGTCTATCTGGGTCTTAATGTTTCTCATTCAAGCTGTTTGTAATCAATTTTAGTTTCAAGATTGAGAGGATAAAGGTTAGAGAAACACTAATTTTTTTATTTTCAATATTCCTTCCTTATTCTTGCAGACTTGCAACAATGTGTCTTCTGCTCTACTTGCCTTAAAAAACGCTGCAGGGTGTATGTAGTAGTCCTAGGTCAGGCAATAACATAGCATTTGCCCTTTCCTCTAATTCCTTCTCTGCAAGTTTCCCCATGTTCGTATTTATTTGGATTGTTGTTTTTTGTCCAATATGAGTATTTATCGTACTAGATGATAAGATAATGAGTTTTGGCCTCTAGTGCTATCTAATGTGAACATGACAATTTACCTGATGGTATTACCTGGTGGTATGCAGCAGCAAATTATGATGTTGAATAGAGTCTGTCCAATCAAATCTAAAGATTTGATTATAATTGATTAATTAAATTTTTGTATCTTGTTATATCGCAGTGCTACTGCTTAGATTTCTCATCTCTACCTTGCATATTTGCAAATATTTTAATTGGAGATAGCTTAGGACTGTATTAGTTAGCAAATACATACTTAATTCTTCCTGTTTATCAGTAGATGTCGCTAGCAGCTTTGATACTTTTTTTTTTTTTAATAACAGGTAACAGCTCTTCAAGAATACAAACTCCTTGTAAGATCTTTGCTATAAGTACATGGGGTTTTTAAACTGAAACCAGGGTGTTAAATATTGTTTAGCCAAATATTTTAAATATTTCTGTAGTATTGATTTTTTTATTTTATTTTATTTTTTAGATTAGTAATTTACTTAGCTGCTATTTGCCTGAGCCTTTAAACTTAATTATTTCATAACATTCTACAATTAAACTTCCAGTGTTTCCCAGCCAAGTCCTTCAGATGAAGGTCAGAAGGGCTGTACCATTGGAATGGCTGGCATGGTCCTCTCTCTCCTTTCATCAGCCTGGTTCCCTCTGGACCTTTCTGCACATCAGGATGCTCTGATTTTGGCTGGAAACTTGCTTGCAGGTAGGGGGAAAACAGAAAAGTAGGATTGTCCTGTTATCTTTTCTATTAGCAATAAAATGCCTTTATCTTACCCCATTCTGATTGTATGCAATGAAATACTTCCAAGATTGAGTAGAAGAAATAAAGGAAGAAGGAACTTCTTGCACCCAGCAAGGAGGTTTGAAACACTTCTGGAAAGAAAAAAGCTTTGATCAGCTAGACAGCTAAAGCTCATTCACAGCTGCTAGCTAGATGCATAGATTGATTTTTGTATCTCTAAGAGCTGTAACTGAGATACTGTCATCTCTCTTCCAGTTTCGCTTTATGTTCTTCTGTAGGTTGGTAGTTGCCTTTTGTACTTGGTCTGTGCTAGAACTTTAAATTTTGTCACTGTTTTTTGAAAATACAGTCTAATCTTCTCAAAGGCAGGAGGTTGCTAGCCAGCAAGTGGCAAAGAAAAATGAAAGGCTCTTGCATTGGAACAACTTGATCCATTTTTAGGTTTAGAATAATTTTATAAAGATTACTGGGGATTCCACAGGGATCTCTGCTAGTTTGCTGTTGCCAATAGCATCATTATTAGTGACTGAAGAGTGTGCATTTAATAAACTTGCAGGTGAAACCAGCTTGCAAAGGTGGTTGTCCTTTTAAAGGATAGGCTTATGTTTTCAGAGTACCTTAACAAATTGGAAATGTTCTGAAAACAGAGATGCAGTTCCTTAATGATAAAGAGACTCAAATATAATGACTATTACTCCTGCGGAGGAATTACCAACTAAATGAGTACAGAATGGGGAATAATTGGCTGAATCTCAGTCCCACAGTCAGGGATCTAGGACTATACAGGATAACAAGTTAACAGGATGCAGTATTTTACTGTTATCAAAACAGAAAATGGAGTGCAGATGTGTTCTTATGTATATATGAAAACAGATACAAGAAGGGCAAAGGAAACTTTTTGCTCCATTAATCTCATAGGGTTGTAGTACTTCAGCTGCTTGCTGAGGATTCTGCAGGATCCTGGGAGAAACCTGTTTTATTTGTAAGGATAGCAAAGCTCTTAAAAGGTTACAGAGGTCCCAGCTGGAACAGTCCTTTGAGTAGGTTCAAAATAGCTTAGGATTCCTACATATGTACTTGACCCTGCTTTTATGCAGGAGTATGAACTGGGTGACTTCATGAATTTCTTTTTCTTTTTTTTTTTTTTTTTTTTTTTTTTTTTTTTTCTCTTCTCTCTCTCTCCTGATGTTCTGTGTGGATGCAAAGGGCTATGATTGTTAGATGAGTTAACATTTAACAAACACTTCTTGGGTGTTCTTTTCCTTCTTTTAAAGGAGTGACGAGAACAGAATCTTCTGTGGAGTGACCAACCCAGGAGTTACGTAGCTCACAAGTGTTTTGCCATTTATTTATTGGTTTATAAATCTGTTTCTTTAGGTGTAGCCACCAAACATAACCAGTGTAGCTTCAATTTCATGATTTATTGCATGTGCTGTGTCTATTTTGTTCTGCAATTCTATCCCTTTTGGTAAAAGATTTGATTATGAGGCAGGAAGGAGATCTGTGCACACTCGTATAAATGCAGTCATATTAAAAATAAAACTTGGAAACAACGTTTTATGTTATTCTTCATGAAGTTCTGCTTCAGAACATCACTCCTCCAGTAGGTAGTAAACTTTTTTTTTTCTTTAAGTTAGAACCAGAGTTAAAAAAAAAAAAATCTCCCCCCTCCTCATCCCCCTTGTTCTAGTGTTGGTATGGATCCTGAGATTTTAATTACTCGGTGCCTTCCCTGGTGGAGGAAAGTCTGTAACTTTTTTTTTATGAGGAGGAATTCTGTTATTGTAGGCTTCATTTTTCTGGACTAATCCAAACTATTTAGATACCACCTAAAAGCTAAAAATTTCCTCTGATCACCCAAGGGAACGTGCAACATGCTTATAATTACAGGCTGGGTATAAAGAATTAACATCTTTTTGTTGTTTAATGTTATGCATGTATCTCTGTTTAAAAAAAAATAAAAGTAGGATTTCTTTTTCTACTTGGTTGCCTGTTTGTATAGAGATGATGAACACATATCTCTCTACAATTTTCTGATACTTAATTGCAAGTTTCTTTTTGTTTTTATTATTTTTCAAGTAATGTGATTCTTATTGCAGCAAGTGCTCCCAAGTGCTTAAAGAATCCCTGGAGTGTTGAAGAAGATGCTAACCAAGGTGTTGCGAAGCAGGAAGAACCCTGGCCAGCTCTGGCAGACCGAACTCTTGTTACTTTAGTAGAACAGCTTTTTTCTCATCTGCTGAAGGTCATTAATATTTGTGCACATGTAATGGATGACATTGCTCCTGGTCCAGCAGTAAAGGTTTGCATTTAAATAATAAAATTACATAACTTAAATACAGTTGTGGTACAGAGCTATGTATTCTGGAATTGATACAGGCAACTACTTAATATCTTGATAATTTGACTTTGCTACATGTAGGAAAGTAACATGAAAAGAGATTCAGTGTGGTGTTCTTCCACCTAAGAAGCTTTTGCTTAGTTCTGCAAAGTTTGGAATGTTGAACCTTTTATTCCTGATACCTTCATTTGGAACATTAATCCAGTGAGGGAGGGTGTCTAGTGAATGGAGTACTGGAATATGTACTCTGGGCAGGTTTTGTTGACTTTGATTTGGCTAGCTGGCTGTAATGCAGCAGCGAACTCCTTTTTGGCTAAAGATAATTATTCTGTCTTCTGAATATTCTCCAAAATGTTTTCATTTCTGAAGCAGCTCTTATGAGGTACTTTTTTGAGGTAGATAAATTTTGAGACTGATTTAATTACTGTAACATAATGTTATTAGGATTAGTGTTTTTTCATGTTTTAAAGATGTATAATCTTCTTTTGACATTAGTTTTATCTGGAATCAAACTTTAGTCATTGAGCTCTAATGCCCTCTGGTTGGCTTATGCTAAAATTCAGAAGAAGGGACTATATTAAACTTCTCGGGGTACTCTCATGTCCTGATCCAAAACGTGGAGATATTTTGATTTAACTGACAGTCAAATAAAGGGGATTTTAAGCAAAACATGAATATGTTTGTATTTGTGTAGAGGAAGAAAAGCTACTTGTGTGTAAAAATTACTGATGCTTCTTTCCATTCTAGGCAGCGTTACCTTCTCTCACGAACCCACCTTCTCTTAGCCCAATTCGGAGGAAGGGGAAAGAGAGGGAGTCTGTAGAACAGGCTTCTGTACCAATGAGCCCTAAAAAGGGTGCTGAAACTAGTCCAGGTAGGCACATTTATTTACATGGGAATAGGAGTTGGGAGGGGTAATAGGAGTATGGTTACAGCACAGAGAGAGGATATAATTAGCTGAGTAACTTATTTTCCAAAGTTTTAATATTGATTCCAAAGGCCAGGTAGCCTACTGTCAAAAAAGCTTAATTATCAGGATTGCATTGCAGGAAAGGCAACTGTGTGGGGTTTTGTGTGTGGTGTGTACTGTTTAGAAGCAGGGAACTTCTGGGTCTTTTTCATCACTGTTTTTCTGAATCCTCTCAGCTTTTGACTAAAGTTAAAAAGCAATGTTTGCATATATTTTACTGACAGAAGTTAGAGTTGCTTTGGAGCTTTTGGCAGGAGTAGCCTACCCTGTTCTTGGAAAGCAGGATTCTGAATCTTAAGCTCTTATTCTTAGTAAGAAGTGAAGGAAATAGATGGTAATTCTGCTTTGGAAATTGTATTTGCATGTCAATAATAAGCCCTCCGATGTAATTTCTCTTGTCCCATAAAAAGTTAGTTTCTTTGAATGCTAGTTTATTTTCTAGTTGCACAGAATGTGTTTTTGCAGTTTTAAAAAACATATATATATATATATATATATGTAAATATGTAAATACATATATATACACACAAAGACCTAAAAATCCATGCTTACTGTGATATTTTGTCTAATAATTCAGATAGGGTAAACTGAGTGCATTTCATAATACTTAGTTATATTTCATGAGTGCCTTAGATAAAGTATATTGTGCTAATCTATTTAAAATATATATTTTTAAGCTACTAGGCAAACCGATGCTGCTGGACCTGTTCCAACAAGTAAATCGTCTTCAGTAGGAAGCTTTTATCATCTTCCATCATATCTGAAGTTATATGATGTCTTAAAAGCTACTCATGCTAATTATAAGGTACTGCATGATATTGTTTGAATATGATAAATAATTTTTAATTTAAAAAAATGATAATTGGTGAAATAAAATGTGGTCAGGCAATTGCTTTGTGTTCCTTTAAACACCCCTCTGCTGAGACACTGACATCATGTGCTCCATTACTGAACTGAAAATGCCAGATAAAATGGTTTCCAGAACTACTGTCCGAGGCTTCTGGTGTGTTGAGGCTCTTGCACTGTTTCCACAGATAAGCAAGTATCTGCTTAAAAAAGGCAAAACAAAACAAAAATCTAATAGGCATTGCCATCTTATAGCTTGTTTCTCTGCTGTTACAAACACTAACTGACCCTTCACTGTCCTGGCCATGCCAAACGCAGCACGGTGTCTATTGTCTCAGCAGTTTATCCCAGGATGGGTGAGCTTTTTCCTCATTAGTTCAGGCATAGATGATGTACTCCATAGGGGCTTGATACGCTGACTTGTATTAGGGGCATATTGTTATTATACCTACTGTGTTTCTAAAAGAAAAATATATTATCCCATTTTCCATTAGTTGTCAGCATCCTAGGCCTTCCTGGATGCTGTAGGCTGGAAGACCCCTTTCTTTGTACTAGTCAAGATGAACTCCTACCTTTCCACCAATAAGAGAGGGCTAAGATGGCAGTGGTATTGACTGAACTATGCTGAAATTCTAGGCAGAAGATCATTTAGTGCCTGTACCCACTTTTTTTCTTTTTTTAATTTTTTTTCTTCTTGTTTGGGAACTGTTAAGTAAAATATTGTTTTACTTTTGTAACAAGGTTACTTTGGATCTCCAGAACAGTAATGAAAAGTTCGGATGTTTCTTACGATCTGCTTTAGATGTTCTGTCTCAAATTTTGGAACTTGCAACTCTTCAAGACATTGGAAAGGTACAAGATTAGTGTTTTGTTCTTTATAGTATTAAGTTACCCAATATTTGTGGTCCTTATTAGGAAGAAAGCTGTATTTTTGATTTCAAAATTGGTGCTATTAAGAGAGAGAGTCCAAGAAGCAATGTGCTGTCAGTGTTGGGAAAAAGTGCTAAGCGGGTTTTCTGGTTTAGGTTGCTGCTGTTCAAAATTTAACCAGTTTGTACTGTTTAAATTTCATGTGGAGAGTTTTCTTTCCAGCAAAATGATTCCCTTTCAGTCATTCTTATTATATTAATACACTTAAATATACTCATACTAAATATACAAACCATCAGAAGGCATGCTGGTCTCCCTTTCTCCTCTCCTCTGCCGTGATATTTCCTCTCCTAACTCATGTTATATGTAGTGGTATTTCAACAATTATGAAGCAGATCTTGCCTTAATTTTTATTCCTTTATAGACTTTCAATGTTTCCCTTGAATTAGGAGTTTTTTTATGTAGTCAAGATCTGTGCTATTGTCCAATTTTCATAGTAATGCTATCTGTAACAAAAAAAATGCAATTAAGTGGCTTGGATTTTTTGCTTTCTTTAAGTGTGTAGAAGAAATTTTGGGATATCTAAAATCATGTTTCAACAGAGAACCAACAATGGCGACAGTTTGTGTGCAGCAGGTAAGGAGGTAAACTTTTTGTGTTGGAAGTTTAGCCTGATGTCCTACACTTATCAGTTGAGAATGGCCTTTCTTTTTTTTGGGGGGGGGACAGTGAGGAAACCGTACATCAGGTGGACCAAACAAAGCATGTTTTCTTTAATTTTCATGACTTGTTCTGAAACTTGATACCACCTGAATAATCTATTTTCTTCTTGACTTGCTTCCAATTCAAAGAGCTACCTTAACTAATGCTAAGAAAATGTTTGTTTCATGCTTTCTCAAATGTGTTCTGTAGGCAGTTAACCAGATTAAAAGATCTGGAAAGCAGAGAGCTGTCTTACTGATGGATTTCTTGCAGGTTTCCAGTCAAAAAGTTTCAATTAACCAAAGCCTAATTTTGGGAGGAGGAGAGGGTATAAAGTTTGCTTCATTCGACTGTTTTGAGTTGTTACGTGGTCATTCTTGCGACTGAAGCTATTTCCATGTCTTTGGCGATGAGCTGTAGGTTGTTTCTTTAATTCTTCCAGCTTTCTTCTGTTGTCTTGTATTTGATTACATTGATCCAGTTTGCAGTTGTCAGTGTGTGATGGTTTCCCTTAAATGTCTTTTTGGGAGAATGAAGAGTTAAGTTTTCTTTATTCCTAAACAATTACAGGGTTTTTTTTTTCTATTTTTCCTTTAGTTATTGAAGACATTGTTTGGGACAAATTTGGCTTCTCAGTATGATGGCTTGTCTTCAAACCCCAGCAAATCTCAAGGCAAAGCCCAACGCTTAGGTTCTTCTAATTTGAGACCTGGCCTGTATCATTATTGCTTCATGGCACCATATACACATTTTACACAGGCGCTAGCTGATGCTAGTCTAAGGAACATGGTTCAGGCTGAGCAAGAACATGATGCTTCAGGGTAACTCTTTCTTCCCTTATGATGTAATGTTGACTTGAAGTGTTGTCTTTTGCATTTATGAAAAATAATAAAAAGTATCATGGGGGGCTTTGAAACTTGAAATTGTTGCATTGTCAGTTATAATTTCTTTCGTACTTTCTGGTTTTTTTTCTTGGTGGTGAAGCCCCAAATGAGGCACTGCACTGATTATCACTAATGTGTCTCCCAAAACAGTTAAACTGTTAAAATGCTTATCACTTTTTAAAAAGTGGAATAGTTTTAAATGCTTCTATTTAAAACTTTCTCATTAATTTGCTATTTATAGCAAACAGTCAACAGCCTTAAAGGAAAGGCAGAAGAATGAGTAAGCAAAAACACCAGAAATTCTTTCTCTAAGTATTTGTTGTCCTCAGATCTACATGATCTGACCAAGGTTTATGGTAGGCTGTTTCTGTTGCTCTGGCTGTGCAGTAAGTAAGCGTATTTATAGTTTCCAGTTTTCTTCTACTAAGATTATTGAAGTAGTTAAGTAGATAAAGAAAAGTTGGTAAACAAAAAGTATGGTTTTAAGATAAGTTTGTTTATCCCTTTTTTGTGTGTTTTTTCATGATAGGTGGTTTGATGTGCTGCAGAAAGTTTCTACGCAGCTGAAAACTAGTGTTACCAGTGTAACAAAACATCGTGCTGATAAGGTATTTGTGTCTGTGTTATTACTGAAAAAAGTCATACATGAGATTTAAAACACTTCCTCCTTTTTAAAAGTAGCTTGCTTTTGAATTGGAGACCTGTTCAGATATTAGATTACTTTAAAAATCTCTCTATTACAGAATGCTATTCACAATCACATTCGTTTATTTGAACCCCTTGTCATAAAAGCATTAAAACAATACACTACAACAACATCAGTACAGCTGCAAAGACAAGTTCTAGACTTACTTGCTCAACTGGTTCAGCTACGAGTTAACTACTGTCTTCTGGATTCAGATCAGGTTGGTAATTTGTCATTTTTGCAAACTTGTCATATACGAGGATGTCATTACCAAGCTAAAATATTCACAATAAAAGTACTTGCTGTGATCTATTCATTATATTGCAAGTGAAAACAAAGACTTAAAGGCAGATGAAGCTCTGTCCCCCTACTCCTAAGAACTTCAGTTTCTGTTTTCCTGTTGTGTATAAATTGGTTTATAAGCTCAGCAACAACCCTTTAAGGACTGTTCATCATATCCTCTTATTGCTAAAGTCAGTCTGGATAGTACTATCAGTATTATTAAATAGAAATTCCAGGTTTGTTTACAAATAGAAATACCCTTTTTCTGTACTAGCAGTATGGACTTGAGTATGACTGGTAGGGACCATCATAATTGATGAGCATTAAATGATTTTGATAGTGAGGTGGAAACTTGTGGCAAATACAGTAGTCTCTGTGGTTGTCCATATAAGCCGTAAACTTGTAACATAAAACAATTCAAGCATTTTATTCACTACGGTATTTGGTAGTATGGGTTGCAATACATAATGTTCCTGTAAATTGATACACAAATAACTTTAAATGCATGGATTTTATCTTGGTTCAGAGTTAGGTTTCTTGATTAAGAATGCTTTTTCTTGAATGTAATGCATCAAATGGCACATATTATGTTAATAACAAAGGGAAAATTGCATTTCAAAATGCATGAATTCCTGTCAAATTTTTGCTGGAAGTATATTCTATGCAAAGTGTAATAAACTGCGCAATCAGCAAGTTTCTCAAGTTATCTTCTGTACATGGAGAGAGAGAGAGCGCGCATGCGCACTTCATAACATATCAGAATGAGATAGAAGTGTAAATGGTTTTCAGTGCCTGTCTTTCCTTTCTCTCCATTCAAAACATGCACTTTTATAACTCAATATGTCAGGATAATTTTAAATGAAAGCTAATGTTGTGTTTCTATTGTGCATTCTTTTTTAACACTTTATTCTCTCTCTGTAGGTGTTTATTGGATTTGTGTTAAAGCAATTTGAATACATTGAAGTAGGACAATTCAGGTATGAAACTGGAAAAAATCCTATGAACAGTGTGGGTTTACATGCTTCTTATTCCAAAACATGTAGCGATTAGTTCTGCTAGATATTCTTATCTTATGAAAAGGGGAGAGTTCCAGTCTAGACAATGCACTCCTTATTCTCTGGCTCCAGTAGTAGCTCTTTCAGGAGATTTAGGTTCTGTGTGGTAGAAGAAGTCAAGAAGTAGCCTTCAAAAATATCTTAAGCTATGTTGTGCTGTTTCTTCCTTTGCAAAAATGATTTATTTGGGAAAACCCCAAAGCTATACTTTCAACTCTTCCCTATTAGCATTCAATTGCTGAAGGGAGAGTTAGGTCTTCCTTTTGTGAATTGTGTGAATCTGTTTGTATTCTGATAACTGTGTGTGCTGAGCACCTGATCCGTTTTTGTTGTCATCTAATGCAATATAGGCAAAGCAAAGGAATGTTTGTCAATTATTTGGGTCTTTCTTGCACATGAATTTGTATGGAGACATAAAAGTTGTATACAAAAAAAATTCAAATAAAAGTAAAGGCAAAAGTAAGGTAGAAACTTTGTGAGTCTCCTACAGAAATGCTATATTATGTCTCATGTTATTAGATAGTATGTTATAATATTTCTAGTGATAGTGAACAATGGTCAAAGTTTAACCAAAAAATCCCTTGAAGAAACTGGTAGTAAAAAATGGGGGACACACATTTTTGAAATATTATACAAAAACAGGGGAACACATTCCTACAAAATTCTTAATGTAAACAGATATCTTTTTACTGAACGCAGCTATGCAATTCAAACTTGATATTTTTGTTTTTTGTTTTCAGGGAGTCTGAAGCTATTATTCCCAATATCTTTTTTTTCCTGGTATTGCTGTCTTATGAGCGATATCATTCAAAACAGATAATTGGAATTCCTAAGATCATTCAGCTGTGTGATGGTATCATGGCCAGTGGGAGGAAAGCTGTTACACATGGTAAGAAAAAAGAAAACCCTAATAATGAAATTGGCAATAGTTCAGCAGTAATTAAAAGCAGTATTAAGTATAAGCTATAGAAAACTGGGATTGTACTAATCATTCCAGAAAACACTAGCTTTTAATCTTTTTTTTTATTTTATTTTAATACAAGAAATAAGTCTCTCATAATTCCTTCAGGAAATGCATTGTACCCTGCTAATACTATTACCCCATATTTTGCATGATTATATAATAGCAACTAAACTTTTATTTGGAACTTTCTTGAGTAATAAGTTCACATAGCAGTATTTTAAAGACTTTGATTTTAGTTTTTAGGACCCTCTTTTTTTTTCCTTCACTTTTGCCTCTTTCTAGAAGAAGGCTCTGTCACATACTTTCCAGTGGTTCTGCTGAGAAACATTTTAGAAAAATATCTATTTTTATCTCTGATAATGGGCAAATGTGTTCATAATGTAAATTTTGTTTTACTTTCATAACTATGCCTTTATCTTTTTATTTTTAGTAAGTTTGCTTCAGAGATTGGTAGAAGCACAGCTAAACTAAACTAAAGCATAGTTTTCTTTGTTAGCTGAACTGTTAGAACAAGATAAAATTGCTGAAGAATGACTTGTCTCATAATAAAAAAAAATCTTATTTTAGCAATACCAGCTCTGCAACCCATCGTTCATGATCTCTTTGTGTTAAGAGGAACAAATAAAGCTGATGCTGGAAAAGAGTTAGAAACACAAAAGGAGGTGGTAGTGTCAATGCTGCTGAGACTTATTCAGTACCATCAGGTAAGAGAGGAGGACAAATAAGTGTCCCTGTTTACACTTTATGAAAGGTACTTTTGCTTTGACTGCTGAAAATACTTCAGGCAATGATAATAATCATCTAAACAAATCTTGAATAGCTGAACTCTGTGCTTGGACCTTTCCTGGTGTGGAGAATAAGCACAGATATTTTTGGAAGTAAGGGGAGGGCTGGCTTATGTAACCTGTGGCCTATGTACAAATCACTATTTCAAGGTAAATAATGCATCTGTTGGATGTTACAAGCAGTAACGTCTGCTTAGTACATGTAACGTAGGCCACTGGCTAGCCTCAGTAACAAAGTACTGAAAAGCTCCGGTTAGGATGAAGGTTGTGGTTGTGTTGTAGATTGAATAAACAGTAGGTTAATGGAACAGCTATAGAAAAAACTAGCATTCAAGAGACTTAAAAGAATGGGCGGAAAAGTGGAAAAGGACAGGATTAACAGTAGGAAAAATGCTGCATAGAAATGGTCTACATATTGCTGTACAACAGAAATGTCTTAAACATTTTAAAAATATTTTATATTTTAGTGAGATAATGAGACTGATATTTACACAGTTGTTATCACTTGCCATTTTGCTGTGGACCTTATGGGTCTGAAAAATATGTTGTTGTTTTATATAGGAATAAAAGAATTACTTTTCTCAATGCACTTTGTTTAATAGAAAAGCAGCAAAATAATTTTAAGAGAAATGACATAACTAATGGGATCTTATTGCTTGATCAGGTGCTTAACAACTTAATGTGCTTTTCCTTTCATCTTGAGAAAATGCAATTCCAGTATATGTTAGTGTAAGCCATCTATTTTCTGAGGATGGGGGGGAGGCAGTGTATCTTGTCGAATATGAGTCAAAATAATTTGTTAGAAATGCATGTTTGAATTGGGATAATTTTGTTTCCACATTTTTCTATTGATTTTTGTAGTTGTATTATCATAAAATGGCTTATATAACTATATGAAATGACGCTGTAGACACTTGATGCAAAACAGCGAGTAACTTTCAGTGTTACATAAGGTACCGCAGTTGCTAGCAGATCCTCTTCTGAGATGCAGAACCTGTCAAAGACCACGCATGCGTTGCTTTTCTTCCCACCCCATCCTGTTTGTAGCTCTGATTCTGTGCTCTCGATGCACTGGTGCTGTTCTGTGTAAGCCGTAAGCCCGGAGCAGTTGCGTGGTTACTGGGCCGTGGCTGGGGTGTTCTCAAGCCCGTACTACATTTTGCTACGGGCATGATCCTTGCTGCTGGTGTGCTCAATTACCTGCTCTCTCATGAACTTTTCATGTAAAGTGACGTATCCCAGGTGAATGAGCTGCATAGTAGTACCTGTGTTGTCTCCTTGACCACATTAAAACTTAATCTGTACTCAAAAGAAGAAAAGGTGTATATGAGGGAAATGACTTGCTCTCTTCTCGCTTTTGTTGAGTAGGCAGTGCGGCATTGTTTACTATCATTTTTTTCCAATTGTTTGACTAGTCTTTTGACAAATGCAGTTTAAAAAAAGAACATGAAAGCATTTTTTTAGTTTATAAAAGTACTGGAAAATTCTTTAAAAACAAACATTGTCACAGTTAAGAATTTTTAAAGTCAAAAACGGGGTTTTAAGAATAATATCTAATTCTCTCATGTCGATTTTCTTCATTCATATGGTGTATGCAATAGAAAATGTTGAAATGAAGTAGATGTACTCTTACAGAACGGCCAGGAAAAGTATGTAAATGCTGATAATTTAAGGCGATGAATTAATTGAGACATCTTGTATCTTGTATCTTGTTTTGTGGGAGATGGATGAAGCAGTAATAGAGCAAGTAAAATATTTTTCCCACTACAGTATTGCTTACATGTTTCCTGATAGTACGGGGTGTTTACTTGGGTTTTTTTGGACTTTTCCTCAGGTGCTAGAAATGTTCATCTTAGTATTGCAACAATGTCATAAAGAAAATGAAGACAAATGGAAAAGATTGTCCCGGCAAATAGCTGACATTATTCTTCCGATGCTTGCAAAACAACAGGTTATTATATATAAATTTATATATTTCATCTGTAAATATTTAAAATAATTGTTATATTGTATGTGTTAGAGCTTTGGTATTATGATTTTTATATAAAGACAAAAAACTGTAAAACTTGCAAGAATTTACTTGAAAGTGTGGTCAATGTATCTGGAAAAACAATTACTATAGGGTAAACCAAGTTTTTGAAGTGACAAAGGTTGTATTTTAAATGTATAAAGCATATGTAGTATTTTCTAGGAAATTTCCTGATAAAGTCCATTCTGCTGTTCTTAAGTACACAATTATATCTTGCTTAGAGCACTTTGTAAATGATGTAAAAATTCTTCCATATTTGCAGAATGTCAAAATTATTTCTTCATAACTGCAATGGGTATAATTACATCCCTCTTTAATGAGGGAAAACAAAATAGTATCACTCAAAACTGCATTTATAAATCATAGAATAGTTGAGGTTGGAAGGGACCTCTAGAAATCATCTAACTCCAATCCCTCCGCTCAAAGCGGGGTGCAGGGGTTCACTAGAGCAGGATGCCCAGGACTGTGTTCAGCTGGGTTTTGACCATCTCCAAGGTTGGACACTTCTCAACCTCTCTGGGCAACCTCTTCCAGTGTTTAACCACACATTAAAAAAAAAAAAAAAATCTTATTTATAAATGGAACTTCCCCTGTTTCAGTTTGTGCCCATTTCTTCCTGTGCTTTCACTGGGCACCACTGAGAAGCCTGGCTGTGCCTTCTTTGCTTCCCTGCTCTCCCGCCCGCTAAGATCAGATATTTATACATATTGATAAGATCCCTCAGCCTTCTCCAGGCTGGACAGTCCCAGCTTTCTGAACCTCTCCTCATATGACAGGTTCTGCAATCCCTTAATCGTCTTTGTGGCTTTTTGCTGGACTTGCTCCAGTAAGTCCATGTCTCTCTTGTACTGGGAAGCCCAGAACTGGACATGGTACTCCAGATTGGGAGTGGGGAGTAGACCCTTTCTAGCTGGAAGGAAAAGGAGAAGACTCCTTTTAAGAAAAAGACTTCCAATGCTGCTCCCTCAGCGATTTATATACCCAGGCTTGCAATACAGCTATCTTTGAAGTAAGTTGAGTATTTCTCATTCCAGGATATGAAGTTAATCTAGTGAAATTGTGCTATTAATGTTCTTTATTACATGGTGGCAGATCCCCACTCCCACAGGGTTATCTAATGGAAAGTATTGAGGGCTAGCCAACGGATTTTGAGCAAAACTAAGATGTTTGCAAACTGAGGCTGCCTTTGTTTTGTACAAATTTGTGCATGTGCTCAACTATGAAATCATGTAGGCAAGATAGGGTCCTCCAGATTCATTGAGTCCAGGTCTCTGCTTTTCTTTGCAATCAATTGTTATGTAATATAAATACTAAAATAGAAGTAGTTGATCAGTTTATTAAGACACTTAACTCCTGCAGTGCAAGGCCACTGTAGCTGCTCACTGTTCTGTTGAGGAGGAATTTTTCTCCTAGTTTTCTGCTCAAGTTTATTGTCATCCAAGGTGTTCAGTTGTTCTTGTACCATTGTTGTTCTCTATGAAATGCAGGGTAAGATACGCATCGCAGAGGGGAAGAGTTTTTAAAATTTATGACAGTCAGTCTTGTGGTCTCATTAGTCATTCTTTAAATGTGGTCTGTTTCACCTAATAAAATGTATGTTGTATGTGTATTGGATTTCATATGATGGACTTTTGTCTGTGTACCTACATCCTGTTTAGGAAGGCCTGCAGTGAAACTTTCATTTACCTTTCATGGAATTTGATTGCTCTAAATTGTGTTATAAAGGACAGTCTGATTATGCACAGGTTGTCAGAGGAATGTTTAAAACATGAAATGGTCACTGTGTTTTACAATTACTTTTAGTGGTAGTTATCAATGAGTTTTGTGGTTTTTCTTTTAAATAGATGCATATAGATTCTCATGATGCTTTGGGAGTACTGAACACTTTGTTTGAAATTTTGGCTCCTTCATCCCTTCGCCCGGTGGACATGCTTTTAAGAAGTATGTTTGTTACTCCTAAAACAATGGTAAGCAAGTGGGAGCCTGTTGGGGCAGGGGAAATGTTTCTAGTTAAGCAGTAAAAGTGATTTTCATTCTCAAGGAAGATGGAAGCTGGTGTTTTTCTGGCAAAACAAAACAGCAGCAGAAGGGTGCTAAAAAGTTGTTGTAACCTTTGTTTCTGTTTTCAGTTTGATGATAGAGTACCTGAAGCAGATTTTTAGGAAAGAATTCAGTAAAGTTAGTAAGATTTACCAGCTGGGAGCACTTTAAGCAGGAAAACTCTGCTTATGGATTACTTTCCTTTTATATTGTGAGGATCAGGAGCGTAGAAGGAACATACTGATATGATTGTAGAATGCAATTTAAGTAAATCATTTTCCTTATGCAAAGACTAATATTACTTTTATAGTTGAGATGATGTGGTGGGGTTGTTTTTTTCTTTTTTTGAAGACTTACCTTAGAAAAGGTGAATACCTTCCTATGTCATGTTGAATACTTTTAACTTAAAACTTGTTTTCCTTCACTCTTCCATAAAATCAGACACATCTGAGAGTGCAGCAAGCAGGAGGCAAATTTTATGTTCAGATCTTCCAAAATGCTATTCTTATGGTACCTGTGAAGCTTATTTGTTCACTCTGTTAATGATCTTATGCATTTTTGTGTTTGTGTTAGGCATCAGTGAGCACTGTCCAGTTATGGATTTCTGGAATTTTAGCTATCCTTAGAGTTCTGATTTCACAATCAACAGAAGACATAGTTCTATCCCGTATTCAAGAGCTTTCCTTCTCCCCATATTTGATTTCCTGTCAAGCAATTAACAGACTGAGGCGTGGAGAAAATAACGTATCTGCACCAGAGGATTGCACCGAGGTTAAACAGGCAAAATATCTGCCTGAAGAGACATTTTCTAGGTATGTTGTCTTTGAATAACTTTTGAGAAATATTAAGTTTTCTTAGAAATTGCAAATATACTATGCGATATGTACATGCGCATAGAAATATTACCTGATAGAAATAAGGGCTGGAATTAAACTGATAAGGGAGGTGTGTGTGTAGGGGGTAAAGTAAGTTGTAGAGCAAAGGAAGGAGATGAGCAGCTTTTAGTGGGGATTTTGGGCTGTTCTGGTATCTCTTCTCAGGCCAAGTGAAGGTTTTACTTGAGCTGTGGGTGAATAGATAAATTCTGGCCTTAAAATGGATAAATGATTAAAAAATGGAAACTGGATAAATCCTGACTATATCAAAATCGGTGCTGAAAGTTTAACCCTTTCTGTGCTCCCACTGTGGGGCCTGAAAGATCGCTGTAGAAGCCCACGTTCTGTATTGGAATCTTGGTGGCAAATAGATTCAAATCTCCTAAATTAGTCATGCTCTTTATTTTCTGCTTTTAAAGAGCTAGCTTTGGCTGGTCAGCTTCCCATTGTGGAGCCCTCCAAGAATGGAAAACTTGGGCAAAAGAAGCCAGGAGAGGTGCAGTGGCGTGTTGACATCTTTATTTTTGATATAGTGGGAAGCAGCTGAAATAGCTATTTGTTTAAGAAATTTTTTTCCCCTCAAATATGAAACTTTAGATACAAAGTTTAGATGAAAAGCTTCTTTTTATGGTTCAGCTCACTGTATGGGTAGAGGGAAAAGGGTATTGAGGACTCCTTTAACGTGACCTTATGTCCATCAGGAGTGAGCCGAGGAATGATTATGGCTGGGAGTGAGAACTGCTTGTCTCAAAAACCCCTTTCCAGTGTTTCTTTTTCTTTGGTGTCCCAACCTGTGTCCCTCTGGCTGGAGGATTGATCTGGAATCTGTGTGGTAGTGTGAATGTGGGTAGATGATGGTTCAAGCAGCTAAATTATTGTGACTTATTAAGTTGCTCCTCATCAGCTGAGCTGTCATAACTGTCAGGGTATGTTCTTAGCTCATTGCAAATCACTATAAAGAGACAACATCATTTTGAATAAGTTTATAAGTGAGGTGGACTGGTGCAGGCATGCCATCATTTATTATGCCTTAGCTGATGAGTAGGTAACCACAGCTCCAATGCATAATTAATTCAGTTGCTTATGATCATCTGTCCATAGCTTTATCATCATACTTGTTTTAGATCAATCTTGTATGTTGTGTTAGAAAAAAACAAAGTATGAAGTCATTGCCCATTTGTCCTAAATAAGATTTTTTTAAATCTGTTGAGTTTCACAGACAAAACTCATGTTGTTCTGAACTATGTTGCAGTGATGGTTTTTCTGTTGATTGTGTGCATGGTTTTTCAAGGTTCTTACTACAACTGGTTGGCATTCTGCTGGAAGATATTGTTACCAAACAATTGAAAGTGGACATGAATGAACAGCAACACACTTTCTACTGTCAGGAGTTGGGCACACTGCTTATGTGCTTAATTCATATCTTCAAATCAGGTAATAATTGAAACAACGCCATGTGTTGCAGCATGCAAACAGTGATCAGTGTTTTCAGTTCTGAGACGATTCTTGAATGAATTGAAGAACTACTGAGAAGGAGTACTTAGGTGCTAAAGACATACTATCCCAGGCAGTGCAAAGAGCTCCTAAACTTCGGGCTTGCACATTCAGGGAACATTTTTGTAATGCTTCCTTCCCTTATGGCTGAGCAGAATCTGTCTAGTTACTTTTCATCTGTCCTTTTAACTGTCCAAAATTTTCCAGCAAAGCATTCCAAACATCTGTCTGCATTTCTTGCAGTTCATTTTAACTGGGAGCTGGTAGGTATGTCCAAGCTTAAAATACAGACCACTGGGTCAGACTCTTGACAAGGCTGGTTTCTGTCTGTCTTTATCATAGCTTTAAAAACAAAAAAAAGTAGGAAAAGTAGTACTGTTTCAAACAATACTACTGCTTTGTAGGCTGTTGTGCTCCTTCAGGTTTGAGAATTGTGTTGTACGTGTCTTCTGCTACATATCCAATCTCTCAGCCTTTAAACTGCTGGATTCCTTAGTGCCACTATCAGGAAAATAAGATTAACAGCAGCAGTCTGTCTCTTCTCTGTATTACCTGCCCTTTCTTTAATTTCTGTCTGTGACTATCCTTTCTTTCCTTCTGATTTTCAGCCTGCAGCACCTGACCCTTGACAGTAGAGCAGACACTCTCCTGCTTACTGTGGCCTTTGGTCTGCCATGACCTTGTTCCACCTGCAGCTTCCCCATTGACCTAAGGAGAGTGTGGTAGCAGCAGAGCTTCTCTTGGACTGTTGTCAGCTATCACAGCCTAATTCACTTGCAGCTCTTTCTCCTTGCCTCTCCTCTCTCCTCCTTTGTGAGATGGCCTGTTCTGAGCCACATCTGGGGTAGATGTGCTCTCTGGCTAACAGTCTCACTAGTCTGCCTAGTCTTCTGTTGAGAATAACCTGGAATATAGTTTCCTTTCCCAGTAAGGTAGGCAAATCATCCCTGTTTCAACCTAGAACTTCTTGTGTCTCTGTCTTGGGCATTTTCTACTGCTCAGAAGGTTCCCTTTCCTCTCTACATCCTTTCCTTGGTGAAATACTCTTTTTAAATGGTAGGGCACATTCATAGGATTGCTATTCTGTTGGTATTTTCGGAGTTCAAAATGCATGTATTTTGGGTTTTTGTCTTAGAGCTTCTTGCTTCTTTCAGCCTTTTGTCCTTTCATGGTTGGCGTAGCTCTGTCAAATCATTCGGGAGGCTGGTGTAGATGAGGATCTCATCAGGAATAGTCATCCCAGAATTGCTGCTCCTGTGTAACTCCATGGACAGAAGGAGAGTGCCTTACTCCTAAGAAACAGACGGTTAAAGCTGAGAGGCTTGTACGATGTGTACCTTGACCAGTGTCCTCGCTTAGTCTTACTTGGTTTGGGGGACAGACTGTCTTTATGGAAACAAGAGTGATCTGGTGCCTAACCTAAATAACCTCTGCTGTGTTTGACAGCTTCTGAATACTGCTCTAGGTGGATCTCAGTATTTCTGTAAATACATACAGAGGTGTTTTCATTGTTAATATAGTTCCAAGGTGAAAGAATAGGGAGTTTAAGTCTTGCTCCAGTTTTTGATTGCTGACATAAGGAAACCTCCTTCACAGAGAAGCAGCCTATACTACTTTCTGTTCAAACCTTTGGATAAATTTTCCCTTATCCTTTTCTTGAAAGACTTGGAGACCTGTAGGAGAACATACTCTAGGGCCTTGGAAAGAGATCCTATTAGTAAATAGTCTCTACTAGCTTTCCCAAACTTGCAGAGTCTGGCTCTATTTAAAGATGGTAAATGTGTTCTCATGGTTAAAGTCTGGCAGAGACTATTTTCTAACCTGTGTCAACTTCAGATGCTAGTGTGATTAATATTATTCAACTCTTTCAGTTACATACTTCTCCTGTTTGTTTCCAAAAGAGAGATCTTACCTGAAAGTGGCTGTTAATGTTTTGGAGGACAAACATAATGTTCTTAGCTACTGTTCCTAATAATTCTGGCACTCTAGTCACATCCTCATCCTCTCTGTAGGGGGGTATTAGCAGGTACTTACTGCTCCCATTTTCAGTAGCTCTGACAGATTTTCTGCTCTTATTGCCACAGATTTCCTGCTGAATTTTGTGTTTGGTGGTAAGAGGTGGAATGTCTCTCTTGAACACTCCTTGAAACCCTTTACTCCTTTCTCTTCCTCCAAAGCACTGGTTGTTCAAGCTGCTTGTCCTGTCCATACAGCTGGCCTCAGTTACTTTTTCACAGATCTTGGATGATAGGTGGCTGCAATTTATAAGGTCTTGGCAAAGTCCCAGCGTCTTCATAGACTTCCTGGTTGATACTGGACAAGTCACTCTGCAGTCCAGGTCCCTATTTGTAAAATGGCAGTTACAGTACTTCCGTACTTAACAGGTGTAAATAGTGAAAAAGTGCATACAAAATACCTGTGTTAGGCATTTAACTCGATTCTATACTCTTGTGTCCAACACTATCTAATCTTTTCTTTTAAGCTCTTCCTCCAGGGTCCTCTGTTACAAAGTGTTTAAGACAAAACAACAAAAGAACACCCCCCCCACACACCTTTGTTCTGTTACTCTCTTTTCTACCAACTTCTTGCAAACATGAATAAGTCAGGTTTGGACTTTAACAAACAAACAAGCTAATGGAAGTGTTCTAGCTCTTCAACTGCTCCTTTCTACCAAAACTCAAAATTTCTATTTTGCCTTGACTTAACATCTCCTAGTCTTCAGTGACTGTAATGGGTAGGAGAGGGAATGGGAAAACAATTGAGTTCTGTTGCAAGGGCGTTAGTGCTGCCTTGGTGGATGTGTCTTTTGGCTTGTCAAAAGAGAGCTTTGGTTAAAGAAACTGAGCCCTCCAAACCTGGATTTTTGCTCCCAAGACTCAAGGTTGTGAGGTGAGAGACAGAAAAAATGGTTGTGCTTAACAGAGCCTTTCTTGACCTTTGTTCTAAGCCTGCTTTAGGGCTGATGCCCCTTGATGTTGTGGGTGAATGTTCTCTTCCCCTGTGCCCCTGTTACTATTGTAATTAATGTGTATATGTACTGCTAACTGCTGTTATCAAGGAACGGCTGAAACATTCATAAAGCTAAGTGATTTTGGGTAAGTGGTTAAATGGAGTCAAGCCAGGATCAATGAAATCAGAAAATCAAACTGGTCATTGAATTTGGGCAAGCATGTGCTTCAGCAATGGGAGCTGGGGATAATGGAAAGGGAAGGCTCAGCTAGTCCTGCTGCAGAGACTAGCTTCAAAGCAATACTGCCAAAAATGCTGTTGAAACTTATGTAAAATATTCAGGCCAAGCACTGGGTTATGCGTGTTTGCTAGAAGTGAATTTAATGTCAGACTATGGATGCATTCTAAGTACTAGTAGTAATAGCGTTACATTATATAGTATTACAGAGTAGGATGAAAGTTGTTTGCACACCTGAGCTGTATTTTCATGTCTTATATTTTCTTTTAGGTTTAGGCTTAACTAAGTGCCTGGTTTTGTAATACTTGTCTTTTGTGCTATGAAGCCCTTGTATTTTTTTTTTTTTCCTTTTAAATTATATCCTCCTGACTACAGCTACAGCTTAATGTCACTTGTGTCAGGGAACACACACTGTGGTCTTCTGTCATTCCTAACTGCTATTCTACTTGCACGTCTTGTCTTCTTACATGTTATGTTTTGTTCAGAATACTAGTATTGATTATTCCTGTATATTCAACTATAGGAAGCTACCAGACTAGAGATGAAGATTTCCAGTGCGATACCTTAAAGTTAGTAGAAATGAAAGGTGTAGGTAAGGTACTCCTCCAAGAGTAGCATGTAGTGGCTTTCATGACTGTAGAAAGTCACTAGATGGTGCACTTGTTGCACAGGCAGGAAGCTCGAATGGGAATGCACTGGCTAGTAAGTGAACCTGAATTTCTAGAAGTTATTTTCCTGTTCTCGGATATTTGCACTGTGTGTTTGTCAGAATCCTAGGGGCAACTTAGACTGGTCCACGTGGCTGTGGAGCTTACAGCTCTGTTCTTCTGTATAACTGGCAACGCAAACAGAGCTATGCTGCAGATTTTTGTTATTCTGATTAGCTCTTAGTTTCTAACTGTTTTTTTTCTTTTTCTTCTGATCTCTGCTTTCAGGAGCTCAAGAGGTCCTTTGCCTTTAAGCACTAAGTTTCTCTTTCCCTTGTTTCCCTCCCTTCGTTTTGGCATATAAACACAGAAACAGTCAAAAAGCAAAATTCAGCTTTTGTACGGAATGTTCAGCATGCAGGGCAAAGATTTTTTTCCTTACTTAAAAACATTTACTTTTTTGTGCTTGCTGCAGAATTTGGATGGAAGGGTATCAGCTTAGTTTTAATTAAATATATTTGGGGAGCCTTCATCTGAATATGAGACTTGTAAGTGATCTTTCTTAGAATGTAGAATACTTAATATAGCATGGTTCTGGTCTTATTTAGGACTCTTGTGTTCAACTTCATTTAAAAAAAAATGGTCTAATAGTTAACAATTTTAAATTTGGTAAAAGTTTTCAGGTATAAGATAAACTTTTTGATACATGAGAGAGGAAAGGTTCAGAAGATAGGTTTCATCATTACAGTTCTAGTCAGATCTCTAAGGCATTGCATACTGAGTCTGACAGCTGGCCTTTACTGGTTCCCATACTGCCCTTTGGCAAACTGCATGATTTCCCTACCTTTATAAAAACCACTTATGATTTCCCTTCCTGCCAGGAATGGTACTGGCTTATAAAACAGTTTTTGTATTTTCAGGCTACCCTGAATAATTTTGAAATTTTGCAATTCCAACTAGAGCATAGGTACTCTAATATGCTTTTATTGTTTTCAGGGATGTTTAGAAGAATCACAGCTGCAGCCACCAGGCTTTTTACAGGAGATGGATCTGATGGTAGTTTTTATACCCTTGAAAGTTTGAGTGATCTTGTTCAGTCCATGATTCCCACGCATCCTTCTTTAGTTCTTCTCTGGTGTCAAATCCTACTTCTTGTCAATTACACCAACTACAACTGGTGGTCAGAAGTGCATCAAACTCCAAAGTAAGATTTGTTTTTGATCCCTAGTAGGAGTAGAATGTCTCATAATTATATTTCCTACAGTTATGTGAAAAAAAATCCAGCTTTGAATCTGTTAAACCTCTCAGCTGTTGAATAGTACTATTGGGTACTGAAATAGGTAGCTCTTTTGCATTTATTTTACATATGCAGTTATATATACATATAGTGTGTTCCGAGGTCAGCCTGCCTTTCAAACTAAGAAAATGTATTCTGTACTCAGTTGTCCCTCAAAAATATTGTCAGGTAATCTCTCCACTTCTAAACCAAGAAAGCTTCATCTATGTACTCATTCTAACTATAATTATGGAAGTAACCATAACAAAATACTCACTATGCCAGATGTCATGCTCTGATGAAGAATTTTTATTTCATCTTCTAGTTGACAGCCAGATAGTGCAGATGACAGACACTGTTTATAAAAATACAATCTGATCAGTAAGCTATAGGTATGTAACTACATTCTGAGTGGGTCTATTCCTGGATGCCATCAAAACATAGTATTAGCACCAAACTGATTCATTAGCACCAACCACCATAGTAACCTCACTTCAGTTGTCTGAAAGTCAGACATCTGATCTAAAATTAGTGTTCTCTTGGTCTGAGGTTGGGTTCGTCCCATCTGTCAGACACTTCTAACGTTGAGATGATTCCCTCTCTGAGAGTAAGGAGGATACCCTTCTATGTGAGTGTGTATCCCTCTGTTAACTGTAGAAGGAGATTAACAACTAGCTTAGGTGACATCTCTGATGTTTGTACAGTGAATGTTAAGGAGGGCTAATCTTGCTCTACCACATGAGTGGGTTAATGGTTTGAAAGAGAAGCACCCAAACATGAGATTCTGGCCTCAGTTAAACCTGATGGCTTGAAAAGCATTATTCTGATCTGAGGAGACATCAAATTATGAGCAGATTATGATTTATGAGCAAACTAGGGCAACTAAAATAACTAAGGTGACTTTTGCTATTTGTCCTAGTTGT
Organism: Dromaius novaehollandiae; assembly: GCF_036370855.1. Lineage (NCBI taxonomy): Eukaryota > Metazoa > Chordata > Aves > Casuariiformes > Dromaiidae > Dromaius > Dromaius novaehollandiae. The sequence continues at coordinate 77,774,432 of NC_088101.1, read as the reverse complement.
CTTTTTTCTGTTTACCAGCATCACCTCCGTTTTACCTGGGTTGGGCATCAGTTTCAATCTGACGCTAGATTTAGACACTCAAGAACTGGTTTGATGGGTTGAGAAGAAGACACAGAAATTAGGATATGTTATCCCACCAGAGACATAATAAGCTATGTTTCTCTCTTAAATAACTGTCCAAGGAAGTAATAAATGCTGAACAAAAATGGAAATACCACAATCCTTAGAAAGTAAGGAGCTAATGACAAAGCAAGGGGTCTGTTTCAAAGCAGTAATAATGTTTATAATGAGTTTCTAGGAAAATAGACACTATATATAAGGATGTGGGTAGACTATTCCAAGCAATTGAATTATTAATATTTTGGTAGCTGTAGTAATAAAAAATAATATGCTTCTTGCAGGAGACACAGTCTTTCTACTACTAAATTGCTTAGCCCTCAGATATCTGGAGACAGTGATGAATCGGATTTGGAATCTAAACGTGGCATGTGCAATCGAGAGATAGTGAGAAGAGGCGCACTCATTCTCTTTTGTGATTATGTTGTAAGTTTTGATTTATGAACTTTATAACTGTATTTTTATGGCATTTTATTAGGCTGACAGTCTTTTATTACTGATGTATATGGGGTGAATCTATGTCAAATTCACAGGTGAAAAATGAACATTTGTGAAACTTGTCATTTTATTTTCAGGGGGTGGTTCTGTAAGCTCAAGTATGATCTCTGAAATAATCCAGTTTTCCATTTGGCATTTATTTCTGTTCTGAACTTAGAATTCTTATGCTTTGCAAAGGATACATGGTAGGTAATGGACATGACACCCACTTACACTCTTACATGTGAAGTCTTAGGAATATACTAAGAAGTTTTACACTTCTCAACATCAGTAGCAGCAAAGTGTCTTGGAGGTTTAAAAACAAACTTTTTTCTCTCTTTTTTTTTTGTACTTTCAGAAGAAAGATTTTACTTTACCATTTCACTTTCATTTTGATACTCTAATGAGGGCAACTCCTGTGGCTTCAGCCTCTTCATGCATTAATACTAGCATTTTAGTTCAGATCGGGAGCGTACTTCTGAAGTGAATCTTTCCATAATACCTAGTTATTGTGTTTTGGTTTGTATTGCAGAGCAGTTTTGGGGCAAGCAGACTGTATTCCTTTCAGATTCAGCTAGACAAAAAGGTGTGTTTAAGAAGCCCTCCAATGACTAATGGACATTCAGTAACCAGGCTCAGATTAGAGCTAGTGCAAAGTAGAGCCTTCCAAAACTTCTATACAGGGGAATGTTAACTTGTCAGCATCACCTGGTTAGCTCTACAGATCTTATGTTGCACTGCTTGTTGATATAGACATAGCCTCTGTAGGTTTAGAATTAATTATTGACAGATCATTTTTTTGGATTTGCTTTCCAGAAATTATTCATGTGTGTTCAAGGCTTGTAGTAGTAATATGAAGTCTTTAAAAAGAAGCCTAAGTGAAAATCACACTTTACAAGAATACTTTGAGTTTGTATCTTTGTTTCTAACAGAATTTCATTAAAAGCAGCATCTTTGAATTAACCTTCTTATTTCAGCTGGGCTTTTAGTGTAATGATACTGAAAAAGATGGTTGGAAATTCATCGTAACCCTCTTAATTTGCAACAAGACCAAAAGCATTTAAAAAAAAAAAAAACCTTGCGTAAATAATGATGATAATATTGAAATATGGACACTTCACACAATTATTTTAAAATGTTTATCAGAATTATGTTATGAAAGACTTAATGTTGTACTGGATAAGCTTTTCAGTAATAAAATGCTTATAGGTGTTAAAGGAATCAAATACTCTTCCCCCCCCTTTTTTAGTGTCAAAACCTGCATGATTCGGAACACTTGACCTGGCTTATTGTGAACCATGTTCAAGACTTGATTAATCTGTCCCATGAGCCTCCAGTACAAGACTTTATTAGTGCTGTTCACAGGAATTCTGCAGCCAGTGGTCTCTTTATCCAGGCCATTCAATCACGGTGTGAGAATCTTGCAGCGGTAAGTTTAACTTTTTGACTATTTTTAAGAATAGTCAATTACATTCCAACATAAGTTTAACTGGTAAGTGTGCAAATTTTGACACTTTTGGGTCATACTTCAAGTTATAATCTTATTTTTGAAGTGACTTCTTTAAAAATGCAAAGATGAAACCTTACAGTATATTAGCAACTTCAGTATCGAATGTGTTCCAACACATCAAATCACAGAATCACAGAGTGGTTGAGGTTGGAAGGGACTTCTGAAGATCACCTGGTCCAAACCCGCTGCTCAAGCAGGGTCACCTACAGCACATTGCACAGGATCGTGTCCAGGTGGGTTCTGAATATCTTTAGAGAAGGAGACTCCGCAACCTCTCTGGGCAACCTGGTCCAGTGTTCTGCCACCATCACAGTAAAGAAGTTTTTCCTGATATTCGGATGGAACTTCCTGTGTTTCAGTTTGTACCCGTTGCCTCTTGTCCTGTTGCTGGGCACCGCTGGAAAGTTTGGCCCCATCCTCTTGACACCCTCCCTTCCGATATTTGTACACATTGATAAGATCCCCTCAGTCTTCTCTTCTCCAGGCTGAAGAGTCCCAGCTCTCTCAGCCTTTCCTCATAGGAGAGATGCTCCAGTCCCCTAATCATCTTTGTAGCCCTCCACTGGACTTGCTCCAGTAGCTCTGTGCCTCTCTTGTACTGAGGAGCCTAGAATTGGACATGGTACTCCAGATGTGGCCTCACCAGGGCTGAGTTGAGGGGGAGGATCACCTCCCTCGACCTGCAGGCAGCTCTTTTCCTAATGCAACCTAGGATACCATTGGCCTTCTTGACCACAAGGGCACATTGCTGGCTCATGGTCAACTTGTTGCCTGCGAGGATTTCCAGGTCCTCCTCCGCAGAGCTGCTTTCCAGGTCAGCCCCTAGCCTGTACTGGTGCTTGGGGTTATTCCTCCCTAGGTGCAGGAGTCTGCACTTCCCTTTGTGGAACTTCATGAGGTTCCTCTCCACCCAACTCTCCAGCCTGTCCAGGTCTCTCTGAGTGACAGCACAGCCCTCTGGCGTATCAGCCACTCCTCCCAGTTTGGTATCATCAACAAACTTGCTGAAGGTCCACTCTGTCCCTTCATGGGGGTCATTGATGAAGAAGTTGAACAAGACTGGACCCAGTATTGACCCCTGGGGGACACCGCTAGCTCCAGGCCTCCAACTAGACTCTGCGCCACTGAGCACAACCCTCTGAGCTCTGCCATTCAGCCAGCTCTCAGTCCACCTCACTGTCCACTTGTCTATCCTGCACTTCTTGAGCTTGCCTATGAGGATGTTATGGGAGACAGTGTCAAAAGCCTTGCTGAATTCAAGGGAGACAGCATCCTCTGCTCTCCCCTCATCTACCCAGCCAGTCATTCCATCGTGGAAGGCTATCAGATTGGTTAAGCATGATTTCCACTTGATGAATCCATGCTGACTATTCCTGATCACCTTCTTATCCTTCACATGCTTAGAGATGGCATCCAGGATGAGCTGCTCTATCACCTTTCCAGGGAGAGAGGTGAGGCTGATGGGCCTGTATTTCTCTGAGTCTTCCTTCTTGTCCTTTTTGAAGACTGGAGTGACATTAGCCTTCAGAAGCCTTCTTCCAGTCCTTGGGCACCTCTCTTCTTCTCCGTGACCTTCCAAAGATGATGGAAAGCTAAAGCTCTAACTTGATTTCAGTACCTTGGTAGCATAGATAACAGAACCACTACCTGCAGAGGAAGGAATAGGAACCAGTCCATCTGCATGGGCCATAACAACTAAGGAGAATTAAAATGATTTGCTAGCTTGTGCCTTCTTTCACTGATCTGATCAGGAAGTCCTTTCAGCAAAAACTCAAGCTTCTCACTGTTTTCGAAGCCTTTTGTTTACTCTTAATCTATAACTCTTTTCATGCTTACTGCTTTCAAAATTAAATACTAAACAAATTAGTGTTCACGTTAGTTAAATAACCCAATAACTCAGACTTGTTAATGTACAAGTGATTATATTGATCAGGTAGTTGTCTATGATAGTTCTTTCTAAATACCTTTCCCTTTATCTTTGAGATCTGTCTGTTGGAATTGATTACTCTTTTCCTGTTCCAGCACCTTTGTATTTAACTCAACTGTTATCTGTGCTAGACATGTAATGTGACATTTTTTTGTTTTGTTTTAATGTCCAGCCCACAATTCTTAAGAAGACTTTACAGTGCTTAGAGGGGATACATCTCAGCCAGTCGGGGGCTGTCTTAACATTGTATGTTGATAAGCTTCTGTGTACTCCCTTCCGTGTGCTGGCTCGTATGGTAGACACGCTGGCTTGTCGTCGAGTAGAAATGCTTTTGGCTGCAACTTTACAGGTAAGGATAAATGTATTCATTTGCAAAGCAGACTGGTTAGTACTAGCAATATAAATAAGTGTAATGACTTTTAACTTGAAGTACATCTGATTATCAGTGATGCTTAAAGTGATTTCATTGGTAAGGAGAACCTTTCCAATGTGTCTGTGTGTGTATATGTATGTATGTTTGTGTATATGCATATTTTATGTTTATATGAATACATATGAAAAAACTATTGTATTTCACTTCATCTGCATATGTTTTTCCTAATCTGTTGAAAGTACACATGGATATCTTACTCATTTTAGTCCTGTAAAACTCTCATTCCTTTTTCCTATAGAACAGCATTACTCAGTTACCAGTTGAAGAACTAGACAGAATTCAGGAATACCTTCAAAACAGTGGATTAGCAACAAGGTAAATAATACAAATAGATGTTAAAATGTCATACTAAGTAATACGAATTGCAGTAATTCTATTTTGCCTCCTCTTTTTTTTTTTCCTTTTTTACCTCCTCCAAAGTAAAATACTCCAAAGTTTTTTACTCCAGTCTCAGAATTACCTTATGGTACACGCTGTTGATCACGGTAGTGGAACTGGGGATTCAAAGCCCTGCTTTGGATTGACTTTAATCCACAAATTGAAATTCTTAATCTCAAATATAGATTCTATTTTACTCTAAAGTCTATTTTTTTTTAAAGAGGTAGATTCTTTTTTGGCCACTGTTAGAACATACTCATCTGCAATCAGGTTATCTGCACACTGAATTTGATTCTTCTTATTCATTAAAAAGATTTACTGCGTAAAAAAAAAAATTGAACAGCTTTCATTTGATACATTGGCATGTATACACATAAGTGTTTTATTACTGGTGTTCATTTGTTTTGACTGCTAGTAGCTGCTGAAGTTTGCAGTTTTGCGTCATATGAGTGTGTGTATCCAACAAAGAACATGGTGACTCCACCACTTTTCCCTCCTAGAATTAGAATTAGCTCACTAGATATCTTCCTATTTATAAATGATTTACAGAACTGAGCAAGTTAGCTGTTTGCTGATATATGTTTCCATTTTCAGACACCAAAGACTTTACTCGCTCTTGGACAGGTTTCGTCTTATGGTAGCACCAGACACGACTAGCCCTTCACCTCTGGTTACCTCACATCCACTAGATGGAGAAAACCAGCCACCTCTAGAGAATGTAATTCTAGACAAAGTAAGATTATGTTTAGAAAGATTAATTATAAATATCTTGGCTCAAAATAAGCTCTTGTTTATTACAAAATATTTGAGTACAGCTTACTTTTAATTTACAGTTAATGTTCTCAAAATTGTCAGTGAATCTCAAATGTAGATCTGTGAATGATTTCATGTGTGTTGGCTGACTGTTAAACTGAGGATGAATAATTGGCATGTGCATTCATAGTTTTGCACATCACCATCAAAAACATCTCAAGTGTCTTTTCTTTCTGTAATATTAAAACATTTATATAATGTCCAATAGGAACAGATACATACTCTTATTTGTATTCTTGATGTGTTCACTGCAGTGCTCCTTTTATTCGTTTGTCTGCTGAAAACTGTTGGTTGGCTCTCTTGGAAATTAAGCATTACTTTATCTGTGCTTTTGGTTCCCACTTCTTGGCTTTAAGCTACCTTCACAGAAGACGTGACCTCTTAACTGTTTTTGTCTTTCATGTAGTTAGATGCCTTTATCTCAAAAGAGGAGTGGGAGGCTCTTGGAGTTTACTTATTCCTTTCTCTCTAGTTTATCCCATGGTATAAATCACTTCTCCTTTTCATTCCTTTGTGCTCTACAGAGATGTACAATACCAGAATATGTTTTTTGGTTTTTTTGTTTGCTTTTTATCTATCTATATGTGTGTGTCTGTATAACTGAGATGGCAACTGTTTCTGCAAACATAGCAAAAATGTTCTTTGATTGGCTGACAGTTTGGAGGAGACTGATAAAACAGTTGAGGAGCTCACTGACTTAAGCTGAGAGCTACTTAGGTAGTAGGAGGAAACACTGTCCACAGAAACCATTTATCCATGAATTTCTGTCTTCAAATTAACCAAGAAACTCCTTTTACTGTAACTCTAAATCTTGCCCAAAGGAAGCAGTAGAGCATACTTCTACCACAACTGCTGAATAGTTGCATTTTATTTGGAATTTATTCTATTTAGGTATCAGCTAATTCATGATGTCTATTTGCAACAAATAAACACAAAAAAGGAATAACTGAGGCTCTTTATATTTAGTTAAATCTTCTGCTGGAGAGCATAGCTTTCTCTTCAAGTTATCCTGTTATATTGATTAATTCCTGTAGGCTCATCTCCAATAGCTTAATGAGTAAATATTCAGTGATGTGGTTTTCATTCATTTCAGTAAGTGTTGTAAGATAGATGTTATCTTCATCTGATAAGTTACTTGGTCAGTGATTCTGAAGACTTTCCTTCCTTGGTCGTAATCTTTTTTTTCTATTACTGATGTTTGTTTGACTACTGAGTATTCTATTTGTTTTCTAGACATTCTCCTCAGTTTTAGGATCCTCATATGAGTGTGCTACATGCTGAACTTCTTTTTTTCTTCCTTTCCAGTTCAGTCTCTCTGGCTATAGGCAATTTACCAAAAAATGTGTATTTTAAGACTGTCCATTTATCAATTGTATATACTTTGCCTTGTCTTATGTTTTTCTCATTTCTGTTTCTCCTAGCAGCTTTTTTCTTTTTAGTTTTTTATTATTTGAAAGTTTTGTTGACATTGTTGTGGCCTAGTGATTTCTTATAAGGACCACAATTCAATGCCAATGGGCAATTCCCTCATCCCCCTGCCCGTGAAATATATTATTTTCTGAAAATAAATACATACTAAATTTAATTTTCCTTTTAATAAAGGACTGGTATGTGTCACTAGTGAGATCGCAGTGTTGCATCAAGTCCGACTCAGCACTGCTAGAAGGTGCAGAGCTGGTAAATAGGATTCCTGAGCCTGAACTGAACTCCTTCATGGCCAGCAAGGTAACTTCTTTGCCAGATGAAACACATTGAGCCTAAAACGCTGTAGTAAATTATTTCTAATGTCCTTATTAGTAGCATTAATAAATTAGTCTTAAAGGTAAACACTTTAAATTTATATAATACTGATGGTTCACTTCTTGAATTTCCCTCCATTTGGACAGCTAAAATAGTGTGGATATCTTTAACAGCATCCCTGGACACAAAAGTGAATGTTAGCTTTCTAGTAGTACAGGTTAGAAGTATAGAGTGAAATTAAAGGTTAGTTTCTATGTACTCCATTCACAAAAATACAGTTTTATAGTTTTACATCATTTTGTCATTTCTCTGCACAGTATTTTACAAGGCCATATGTTTCCATAATATTTAAAATACCCATGCTAGATGTACTTGTAATGTGCTCGTAACAGAAAACACATTGTAGATCCAGCATAACGGGCAACTTAGTGACTTCTTAGTTTTCTTGGAACACGTTTTGCTCAAATTTCCTACAATACTTTTGCTGCTGGCATGCAGAAATAACAGTGGAAAGCTGTTTTTAAAAAAGATACGGTTTTCTATTTTGAGGGAAAACAAGGTTAATATTCATATGTAGAGCTGTAGAACTAAACTATACCTTTACTACTTTTTTTCTTAGAATTTAAAATTCTATTTAGTAGAAGAACTTTTGGAGTGCCAAAATAATAATGAAAGCTTGAAAGCTTCTAGGTTAAATTGTGACTTGCCTTTTCAATTTAAAGTAATTTAATTTAATTTAGGGAGAAAGTAACTATGTCTGTGATGATTGTGAATTGAGTAATGGCGGTAATCTTTCCTGTACAAGCCAGAAGAATCAGTCAGTGACTTGTTCCAACTTGCATATCAAAAAGCTGATAGGGTTGAATATAGATTTCAAATTGTCTGTGCTTTTACAAGCTCACCTGAGCTTCAACATGGATGCAACTGATCATGTCCTATAACAGTCATATTCTGAAGATAGCCCAACAGCTCGCACTTTTCAGCTCTGTGCTCAAGTGCTGATACTTCTGTCAGATTTTAATGTTTTGGACTGAATTGCATGTTGGTTATCTGCCTCGTCGTGCTTTTGGCAAGTTACACCAAAAGTAGTTTTATAACTTCTGTGAGTTAGATTGGGCAAAAGGAAAAAGGGAGGTAACTTAATACTTGAAAATTTCTTGTATACTGATCATGCTTAAGCTTTATTCGCAGCTTGCCCTGGAAACTTAGAAGTGCATTGATGGTGCCCCTCCACCCCCCAAAATCTCTTGGTGTTTGGAATTTAAATACAGGACAAATATTATCTTAATTATGGCATTGTTACACTGTAGTAGAGCAGGGGTCATATTAACTTTTCACTTACTATATTAATTTGCCAGAATGGTTTCCTCCTATGTTTAGCTGCTCTTTAAGAGCAATTTCTTTACTTTTTATTTACTTATTTGATTTCAGGAATTCAACCTAAGCTTGCTAGCTCCTTGTTTAAGCCTTGGTATGAATGAAATCTCAAGAGATCAGAAGAGCAGCTTCTTTGAAACAGCCCGGAGAGTAACTCTGGATCACGTGTCTACCATTGTACAAAACCTTCCTGCCACCCACCAAGTTTTCCAGCCGTTGTTGCTAACTGAGCCATCAGCCTACTGGAAAAAGCTAAGCGATATCTTCGGTAATAGAAACAATGGTCTTTTTAAGTTTATTCTCTTCTCTGCAAAGGTATTTTACAGATGCCTTGTCAATACATGAACCTACTATTTAAAAAACAAAAAAAACAACAAAAAAACCCAAGATACCTGGTGTAAGACTGCCTATGAAATAATTTTGAAAAACATTTATTGAGGGGGGGGGAAAATGCAAACTGCTAGTTTTCATCCAGTCTTATTTTATAGGAGATGAGGTGATGTATCAGTCTGTGATGACACTTTGTCGTGCACTGGCTCAGTATTTGTTGTTACTCACAAAACTACCAGCTGGTCTCCGCGTTCCTCCTGACAAAGAGCGTGACATCCTGAAATTCATAGTTATGTCAGTAGAGGTAAGAAACTACAGCGTAATTAAAAATGTGATAATGTGTTGAGAGAATAAGCAACTTTGACTTGAATTGATCACCATGGGTTTTTTTTGTTTTTGTTTTTTGTTTTTGTTTTTGTTTTGTTTTTTTTGAGCTGGGCAACTTTCTTGTCCTGCTGTGGAAGTTTATTCAGTAGTTATTTTATTAGCTATGTGCTAGAAAATCAGGTGGGCTTATGGGACAAGGCCAGCTTTTCACAAGGAGATGTTGACTGAATAATAGAATGATCTTGGCATTTGGGAGAATGGCCCTGCACTGGTTTGGGGGCAAATGAGTAGAGAAAGGTTTTTTTTTTTTTTCCCCCTTTCCCTGTATAACGCTTGTAATTTTCTTGTATTTTGAATCTTTTTTGAGAGAACAGAATATATTTTATACAACTTGCTAATAAGAATTCGGCATTGCTGAATATAAAATAAATTTGGTTATATAGTCATATACTGGGAGAATTGATATTAATGGTTTTTTTTTGTTGTTTTTTTTTTTTTGTTTTTTTTTTTGCATAGGCAGTATCATGGCAATTAATACATGACCAGATTCCACTAAGTATAGATCTTCAGGCTGCTCTGGATTGTTGCTGTCTGACATTACAGCAGCCTAATCTCTGGAATTTGCTGGCTTCTGCAGTTAATGTGACATATGCTTGCTCCTTAATTAATTGCATTAGATTTATAATAGAAGCAGGTAAGTCTAATTTGAACAGCTATGAGAAAGTTTTCTTAATAAATTGTCAGCCATCACTGACCACATGCTAAGTGTCTAGAATCTTTCCTGTGAGTCCTTTGTAATTATTTCTTTGAAACTTTATTTTTACTATTTTAATTTCACATTTAAAGTTTTGTGTTTACTTTTGAACTTGGCAGATACTCTGGAAATATAAATATGTAAGAACTATTTGGCTTTGAGGAGAAAAATTGAATATGAGATACGCAATGGCTGTATTTTTAAAAAATCTTTCTCTAATTCAGTTGCAGTTGAACCTGGAAATCAGCTTCTTAGTCCAGAAAGAAAGAAGAATACTTCAAAAGGCCTAAGTGAGGGTGAAGCTGATTCAAACACACAGAGTAAGTAAGCAGTGAATTCCAAGTTTGGCTCAGATTTTCACTGAAGAAAAAACTTCTAGATTTCCTTTCAATTACTACTTTTAATATCAATGAGAGTTTATCTGAGACTATATCCATGTTTGAAAAATGCTTACTAAATATAGATTGACTTATTTTTAACGTGTATAGCTTTTCTTCTTGAAAGCTAAACATAAAAGCAGGTTTTTTATTTTTTGAGGTCCTGTCAGCTGTTTATACTCTGTAGCCTGAGCTTTTGCAGAGCAAGTACAACATGTACTGTTCAGGCAATACTTGTCTTAGTGTTGTGGCATTCTTAAGTCTCATGTGGAGAGGTGCAGTTCACTTAAGTTTCCATTCTTCAGAAGAAATATTCATTATCTGCTTTCCTGCATTCAGGGGTATTGTATGGGGTGAAGGTCAAGTGCGATCTGTGAGACTAGGCAAACATTGTTTTCCATATCCAGCTGTGCTGGTGGAGGCATTATTGCTATATATCCACAACCAGCTACAGAAATCACCTGCTTATCAGATTTAGTATAGAGCCAGTTATGAGAATGCTTTCTAATAATACAGATGTGCTCGGTCATTTTAAACTGTTCGGCAGAAATTCTCTATACAATGTGGCTCATTCTTGCTGGGGTTAGGATTAGGAAACTGGCGTGTGAGCAAGTCTGACAGATCTTGGGTTTTGGTAATCTTCAGCGCTAGGGCAATGGCAAGCTATTGCGGGGAGGGTGATAGGAGTACTCTTTCACTAGTTGAACTACTGTAGAATACATCTTTGTCTGCAACCTTAGTGTGGTTTTCCCCTTTTCGGTAGAAATAATCTTCATTTTAGTGCTTTCAAGGTTTTTTTCTGCATCTTTTTAATTTGTGTGTTTTAGATTCGTAACGCTGATTCTATTTTTCTCCTACTAAAGGAACAAAACACATTGCTGCAGCTTGTGAAATGGTAGCCGAAATGGTAGAATGTTTACAGACTGTCTTGGCATTGGGACATAAAAGAAACAGCAGTATTCCAGCGTTCCTTACTCCTGTCCTCAAGAACATCATCATCAGTTTGGCAAGGCTACCTCTAGTGAACAGTTACACAAGAGTACCTCCCTTGGTATGTTATGCTTTGTTTTCAGGATGCAACAACCGTTGAACAATTTTCTTGTTAAAACAAACAAACAAAAACCCCTGTGGTGCTGCATCTTAACTTTTATGTCACTAAGACTTCAGCCTTTTAATTAGTTTGATCACCCAGTTTGTCTTTTTAAACAGTAAAATGTAGTAAAGGTATGAAATGAAAATTCAGTGTGGAAGATGAGATTCGACTAGAAAGGAGTGCAGTCACTCCTTTCATTCTTATGTGAAAGAATTTCCAGGTGGTAATTAGAAGACGGAAGAGAAAGCAAAGACTTTAGTGCTTTGTCAGGGCCAGTACTTCCTCCTGCTCAGCAGGATTAATTAACCTGGAAAGAGTGCAACACACACATTGCTACTTTCTTTATGATAACTGAATTCATTTTGTGTCATGCAAAGTCCCACAATAATACAGTAGTACTGAGGTGGGCCTGGTGTTTGAACTAGCTCAGGTATTTGCGTGGTACTGGGGTGTGCCATCTAGATATTTTTGGACTGTATATTACCTTTCATTGCTAACTCATCTTGAATGCTTTGGACAAGGTATTTTGATCTCTCTTTTTTGGCAAATGTAACCTGGATTTAAGAATACCTCATAATTGCCTCAGTGCTTTATTAGTGTTGTGAAATGACTTCAAGGAGCTTTGATAAACTGCAAAGTTGTCAGAAAAATTTCTAGAGGCTTGTGAGGTAGAGAAAGAGGGTGTTCCCTGATCTGCATGCACAGCTGCTCAGCATTGTTTATGAGGGTCTGTCAAGAGGAATTAATCTTTGGGATCAAGACCCTTTTTGTCTACTCTCAGATGTATCTTTGTGCTTTTTCAGCCATCAATTGCTCTTTTCCTTGCATTACATTTCTGCATCATTATTGCACTTCTACTTTGTCCAGTAATGACCTGGCACTTAGTATCACTTAAATTTTAAACTAAATTATACAACAAGAAAATTTTTTGCTTTCCTGTCCAAATTTGGACAGTAGGACTGAATAATTAACTGATAGTGAGAAATATGCAGAATAAGTTATTAAAAAAAATTAATGTAATAGCAGCGTAGAATGTGTATTAGCTGTGTTAGGTATTTAATCTTTTTCCAAGTTTTGTGTATTTTAAGAGTTGTTTTTCCTATTGATGTCTCATTGCTTTTGTATGGTGCATATGCGTTTTCAGCTGTCCTGTTAATATTATTACTGTTTTGGATAAATAGTCTTTTCTTTATGTTCCAGGTCTGGAAATTAGGCTGGTCACCAAAGCCTGCAGGTGACTTTGGCACAGTTTTTCCTGAAATCCCAGTAGAGTTTCTTCAAGAAAAAGAAATCTTTAAAGAGTTCATCTATCGGATTAATACACTTGGTATGTACAAAATTAAAAATGAACATGGTTGGCTTTATTTGGATGTTTACCTATGATGTAAAGTTACTAGATAACTGAATGTGGTACCATTTGTTGACTTCTGTTGCTTCTGTTCTCTTCTGTTGGAAGAGAGATTTCAGAGCAGATTAGTAATTGTGCTGCAATAGCTGTTAAGTTTGGCTCAGTACTGAGAAAAACTATAAATTGTAGCAATTTAACTAAAAACTGTTCTAACTCAGGGAGTCCTTTTCAATACGCGCTACAGAATGGTCCATTGTTTTCTGGTGCATACAAACTGACAGCATGTGTAACTGTATTTTGCTTTTTTTTTAATCAATATATATTTTATAAATGTAAGTTAGTACCACACTCACAATTCTTTAAATGAGATACTGCAACTTTAAAGCTCCTGCATATGTACAGGTTTACTGAAGGGGAGTAGTGAGGCTTAAGAGTTCAAGTCTTTTTTGACAGATTAGACTATCAAGGGTAATGCATCAAATTTTCCACATACTTGGAAAAGTCTTCCCCACCCCCTTGCTCTACAGGTTAATTTTTGACTGAATTGTGGTGTGGCACTGTTTTTCTGTTTGACCACTGTAATGCCTAGGAGAGCATTCTCATTTTGAATTCTTTTGATGCCATTAGTGTAAACTTCAGGGTGTTATTCAAGAATCCTTTACAGTCCTCTAGAGTTAGAGATCAGCTTGGAAAATCTTCTGTAAAGTGTTTGAATTTTAATAGTGTATTCCTAGGCAATTCAGTCCTTTTGCTTCTAAAATTCCACAGGGCATGAAGATTTCTTGGATCACTTTGGGATTCTCTTCAACCCTTTCTCGTGAGAACTGGCAAATTTTGGATGCTTTTCTATGTTGTTAAAACCTGACAGATCCCACTGCTTTAAAGTTATACAATCAAAATATCTAAATGTACATAAGAAATAACTGGAATAGGACCATTTAAATAATAATGTTCAGAACCCTGCTTAAGGGTTGACACTCTCTAAAATAGAACAGTATGAATTTAATCTGAGTACAAAAATGCCAAATTGAATAGGAAGCAGCGTGAAATTAAATTTATGGAAGCAGTGTGCCTTTTCTTAAATGCTGTTGCACATTTAAGTTTGTAGTAAGATATAAATGACCAGCTTCTCTGAATATTTCTTCAGGATGGATTAGCCGTACCCAGTTTGAAGAGACTTGGGCTACTTTGCTTGGTGTACTTGTAACTCAGCCTATTGTAATGGACCAAGAAGAGAACCAGCAAGAGGTAATGTCATTCACTGAAATGACAGTGTCATTCATTGTATTTTATAGAAACAATGTTCTTAGCTCTAATAAACCTGTCAATCAAAAATCTATTGATCTGAGAAATTTCCGTTTATATTTGTCTTCATATGCCTGTGAGTTTAGACATATCCACCTTCTGGCTTAAAGCTTGTGTAAGTGTGTGAATAGTCTGGGGAAATTTTAGCAAAGTTTTTTCAACTTTGTATTAGTCCATCATTTAACACACACAGACAGTTCAAATTATGCTTGGTTAGATCTTTGGCTTGAAGCACAATAAAAACAGTAAAAACTTCAAGACAGAAACCACAAGTAAGACGTATGCTTTTAAGAAATATACTAGTTAACCGTAGTTAATATGTATGCTGACTTCTGCAATTAACTGTGCTATCTAATGGTCAAACTTCAATGGCAGCTTTTGGGTTTTGGTAAGCTGTTTGACTAGACATGAATCACCCTGGAGGTGCATGCCCATATCTCTTGCCTCCAGTTGTAGATTGTGCACTGGATAACTGGGCTTCTAACTTGGATGCCTCAGTTAAGTGCTCAGAGTTCACCAGAATGAATGTGGGGGTCAGAGCCAAAGAAATATATTTTTCAGAGCCAAAGAAATATATTTATACCAAAAGTGAGCATGAGGGTGAACTTTGGCGGCTATTGAGGAAGACACTTTCCCTCTTCAGATGTCTTAACCTGCTAGCCAACTGAATTACTAGGTTCTAGCTGTCTGACCTGAAAGGTTTTTTTTCCCCTCTAGGCTCTTATAACATCCACGCCCCAAAATTGTTAGTCACGATTAGTTATGCACTTGATTCCTGCATACATTCCACTGAAATCCAGACACTGAACTGTATCATCTATAAATTGCAAGTGGTCCTGACCTGGTAGGTGCAGAGCTGTTCCTAAAGCATTTTAAAGAACGCAGAGGGCAGGTGCCTACAAGCAGTGGATTCTGAGTAGCAGACGAAGAGGTTTGTTCCCCTTGCTTCCTAGGTGTCAGGTGTGTAGACCGCAGGAGTAGGGCATTGTCCATCTTCCCTGGGTTAGCATTTTCTGTCTGCTGGACTGACTGCATGGCTCATTGTGCAGCCTGCAGAATATCTGAATTATTCTTTACTATGTAATGGCACTGCTGCATCAGATGGAAGGCTGCCCGGCCTTTGGTAGTTCCTTGTTTGCCATGTAGAGAGCTGTTTGGTTTTAGAAGAGTGGTAATAGTGTTCCTTTACTTTCCAAGGAAGATTAATATGTTGAAGATTGCAAATACTTTAAGAATTGTTATAAATTTAAATATATTAATATTTTCTGACCTAAAATATCAAATTCTGGAAAAAATTAAACTTGTTACCATCTTAAGTTTTGTGGAAGGGATCAGATGAAATGAGTTAATGACGTGCCCCAAACAACTCATTCAGACTCTCGTTTGGTCTGATACTTTGAAGAAGGAATCAGTCAATAAAACCAAACCAAAAGCTGTGAGAAGCATCCTGGCACTTTGGAATCTGCAAGCTTGTGTGTTGTTGTCCTGACTTTGAGTAAACTGGGTTTTTCCAAACTAAACTACCAATGCGAAACTGTTCTGAGCAAAAAAGTGAAATGCACTGATGAGAAGCTGTTTGCTGCCAGCAGCACAGGGAAGATGAGTCTGGCATTGTGGAATGCCAGAAGTCTATTTTAAGAAATCTTTAAGTAAGGTAAGAAACTGACTATTGTAGCTGTGATGATTTAGAGTGGCAAAGTACAATGCATGCAGTGTATAGTTTTAATACTCTTATGGGGGAAAACTGGCAATACCTTAAGTATGAATAATAAATTGAATGTAACCAAAAGGTGTTAGGAAAGCCTTATTTCTCACACTTTTGCAGTGGTGTTAAATATATATACATAAATATTTTCTGGAGAATGATATCCCGAAAAATACTTTTAAATTCATAATGAGATTGAGTTTTGTTCCTAAAAGAGCAATTATTAAAAATAGTTAACACTGATTCCTCTCTGAAGAGTTTCCAACTTAGATTTGGTCTTATTCAATAATTTGGTTCAGTGGGTAATGATAGGCTAGATGAAAACAAGGGAAGTATACACTTTGAAAGCTCTTAAGTGATACTGGACATCCTGAGGTTTTAATGTTAATGGGCTAAGAGAGAGTACGTGCAGACTGGCTGATGAGATGGAAGGATTTGTTGGTGCCACAGCAATGATGCTTTGTGTGTGTTGCTTACCTGTCAGCTAGATTTCTAGATAGGAAGTCTAGTCGTCAGGGTTGTTAATGATAATTTAGTGAAAGGAAACAAATGTTAATATTCAGGGCTTTCAGACTTCTTTTTTTTTTCCAATTCGAATTACAGTAAGTTCATTTTACAGGAAGATACAGAGAGGACCCAAATTAATGTTCTTGCAGTACAAGCCATAACTTCCTTGGTGCTGAGCGCAATGACAATACCTGTTGCAGGCAATCCAGCAGTTAGCTGTTTGGAACAGCAGCCCCGCAACAAAGCTTTAAAAGCTCTGGACACAAGGTATTTTTTCACATATGCTAAAATGCATATATTTATACTTGTGGTTTTTATACTTGTGGTTAATACTTAAATAAATTAAGTTAGCTTAATCTGGTGATAGTAAAAATGTATATAGGCTATATTTTCTAAGTACGAGCGTATACAGATTAATCTGTTTACACGCACATCACATGGACTCAACATCAGGAACCTGGTGAGTTAAAAGATGATATCTGAAAAAGATAATATCTAAGTAAGAATCTAGCAAACAGTGTTTAGAGTGCATCTGTTTAAACACTTCTCAATTTTAGCATCCCTGAAAATGAAAATAAGCATAATGTAATATTGTAGAGTGAGCTAGTCAGACTTGCATGAAAGAGTTTAAGAAAAAAAATTGCTTACATTGATTTCTCTTGGGCTTTCAGGTTTGGGAGGAAGCTAAGTGTTATCAGGGGAATTGTTGAACAGGAAATCCAAGCAATGGTATCTAAGAGAGATAATATTGCTACTCATCATTTATATCAAGCTTGGGACCCTGTTCCATCACTTTCTCCTGCTACTACAGGTAAATGCCTTTGTACGAGTGGGAGGGAGTGAATTTCTTCTGCATGTGGAAGTAGAAAAGATACTTTTAGGAATTTGTTTGAAACCTGGTTTGCAGGAAATGAAGCCAGTTCCTGATCTATTTAGACATGCATGTTTTAAAAACTTGTCTTCTGTTTCTGTATAGGTGCTCTTATCAGCCACGAAAAACTCTTACTGCAGATCAATACTGAACGAGAAATAGGAGATATGGATTATAAACTGGGACAGGTTTGTTAAAACTCTTTAACTTCTGGCTTGTCTTTTATTATGCTTTCTCATAATTTGTGAAAATTCCCTTTAAGCAGCTTTGCTTAACATCAAATTTGAGCTAAAGGCTCTAATTGACGTACAGGGTAGGTTATAATTGGTTGACTCTTCTCAGCCAGCCATCCCACCTCTCACAGCATTTTTGCTTTTGTGTGCAAGATCTACACATGATTCAACTGTTGGATTGTTGTACTTTTCAGCCTTGGGCATTAAAAAAAACCTTGCGGTGGTAGATTTCACTTCATCTATTGGATTTCAATTTGCTGTAGCATGCTTGCATTAGTCCTTAGGAAAAACCATTGAACATATAATAGGCTATGGGTTTTTGTTTGTTTGTTTTTAAATTTAAATCCAGTTTAGGGACATAAGTTTAACTGCATTTCCTTAATTCAAAATAAGTATTTAGTGGTTAAAATATTCCTGAGTCCAGTTCTTGTCTAGTTATTTAACTCCTTGAAAATTATTTTTTATATAACTTTACATATATGCACTTTAAACTTAGTATTTATTTCACTAGAACAATAGTATGTATTAGTATCTCATTGCATATTTTTCACTAAACTCATATAACATTATTTTTCTTGAGTAATCTTAGATGTAGTGTGCATTGCTTAGCCTGAGAAACCATATTATGTAAAGGTGAATTATTTTGTCTAAGAAAGACTTCCTGAGCTATGTAAGGTAAATAACTTTAGCGGAAGAAGTTGAAAACATGGAAAGTGCCAGTTTCCTTTTGCTATCTTCAGATGTGCCATTTATTCAACTCCTTCAAAATATTTCTAGAAATTATTTTAAAAAAACTTTTGCTATGTTGCATAAGTCATACATGTACGTTAATCAAATACCCGAAGATTCAGTTCTTCAAATATCAATGCTGAACCTTACAGCATTAAAATAAAAGCTCTGATACAAGTTTCCTGCTTTTTCTTTTTTTCTTTTTTTCTTTCAGTTTCGTAACTGATGGTATTTTAGCCTTAGAGTACGATCCAGCTGAATAGTTTGCAATCCTGACCCCATGGTACACAGCGTACAGCACTAACAAATATGTGTAGAATATTCTGAATCTGTTGCTCTGAATATAAATGATTTATTCATATCATTTCTGCATGAGTTATTTTGGGAATGGATCATACATAGAAAAGAATTCTTGTAGTTAGAAAATGAATTCTGTTCATACTTTTTTTCAATCTTTATTTACCCTCTCTTCCTGTCCCACCATTCTGTTTAGCCTAAGCAGCTGTCTGAAGAATGACAGTCTCGAAGTATTTAGCTTCCAGGTTGAGTTTGTATCAGAGTTCAGCCCAAATGGAAATTTATCCTCAGTTTGAGCCTTGATAAGAGCTCATAATTTAAAAAATGATGCAGTTTACCATAACTAGCAAGCATCAGTAAATGGTGTGTACGTGTAGAATGAGAATGACTGCTTTTCTTGGGATTAAAGGAGTTTTTGTGGTGCACTATGATGCTGCATATTGTAAATCAACATAGGGAAATTTTCTTTGACAGAGGAGCATGCAATTTGTGTTGTTGGTCCTTCTTACAGAACAAGCAAAAAGAAAACTATCTTTTGAAGTGGGAAAAAATAATCTGTCTTTATGAATAAATCTAAAGAAGCTTGGAAATGGGTGAAAGTATGTAAACATATGAAGAAAAAAATGAAACTGCATCAGTTAAGCCTTGTACTGATGAAGAAACTTACTGTTTTGAAAGATCTATGAATTAAAAACTTATAAATAAATTTTTATAAAAACTTAAGAACTAAGAAGTTTTCTTCTTTATAGATAAATGTTTATCTAGCCTGAGACCTGGCATCTAAAATTTTGTTCTTGATTGATTTCAGAAAAAAAGGTTAAGTTGCAATTAGGTGTACTGGGTTCTGCTTTAAAAACTTTTAGAAATGTCTTCTGTTGACTTACTGAGTCATTTTCTTGCTTAACATGAAATATAAATATTTACATTTTGCTTTAGATTTTGGGTCTGGTATATTGACTTTTGGATGATGTGCAGTTGTTAGTGCATACTTTAGGTTATAGCCAGAAGCTCCTGTTGGTATCACCTGTATAACTGTACTAAGCTGCGTGGTGATGCTGTGTTTGCTGTGCCATACAATTTAAAGTTAGTTCAGCTACAAAGGGTGAACAAGGTACAAAAAATTTAAGTGATGTGCAGTTCATGTAAATGTTATTTGAGGCTGTGTGTTCATTGCTTGTGTCATTTAAATGAAAATCGCATTGGACTTCTAAGATTTTCTATTCTGATTGAGTGTTAAATGATGGGCTTGTTTCCAGTTTTTGTTTCTTTTGTTTTTTATGTTGCAAGGTCTCTATACACTCCATATGGTTAGGAAATAATATCACTCCATTGAGAGAAGAAGAGTGGGGTGAGGATGAAGAAGATGAGAATGACATGCCTGCTCCTTCCTCACCACCAACCTCTCCTATTAACACCAGGTGTCTTATTTTTTTCTTCTATCTCCTTTATCTTGCCAATAAACTTTTATTTCTTTGTTCTGAGCTCAATAAAAGAATCAAAATGAGCTTTATAAATTGGAGGCTGGGCAATAACTACACTTCAAATTGATTATTTTAGCAGGATGTAAGAATAGCCGCTTTAACAGTTGCTTGTTGTGTTTTACAGGAAACACCGGGCTGGTGTAGATATCCATTCTTGTTCTCAGTTCTTGCTTGAGCTGTATAGTCAGTGGATATTGCCATCAAATCCTAGCAAGAGAACACCAGTCATTTTGATTAGCGAAGTGGTGCGATCAGTAAGTAAAAAATTATTCTGAGTCAAAATTGAGTATATGTTACTGAATCTTTGGAGCTAAGCAAGGTTTGTAAAGTATTTTGTAATATATAGGAATTTTTTTTATTGGCAGTGCTATTGTGTGGGCTGTGTAGAAATACAGCTTGTGCAACTTATAGCATTATAGTATTTTAAATTATTTAAGCACCTGGATTGCATATTCAGCTACTAAGTTACAAATACTTTATTTTTGCATAATGATAGTTCTTTCTTGTACTTGACTACTTAGTAAAAGTAGGTTTTGCATCTGTCATCCTATCCTTTCATAAAAACAAATGAAAATAAAAAAAACTATGCAAGAAAAACTGTCTTAATGGACTTGTGTGACTATTGAAACATAAGAAACACTAAAGAAAACATGTGGAATGTGTCTTCATAGCCATTATTCGCTATCATAAAAGGTTTAGATGAAATTATCCTTCTAAGAGAGTATGTATTGTGTATTTTTGGATGTTTTAGTACATAATAAATGGCAGCCTTCATTTAGTTTCCAAAATCACATACTATAATGGGTTTGGTTTTGAAAACCTTTCTGAAAAAAGGACCCTTTGGAGATAACTGTCTTCAAGGATGGATGGTAGAATTAATTCTGAACAGGTTAACAGCTGTTGTTCCAAACATTTATTTTTACATGATGAATACATTGATTTGAGGAATTGTTGCTGATAATGACATGAGAAGGGAGAGGTGTTTTGTTTTTGTTTTTGTTTTTTAAGTTTTTAGCTGCCTGCTTATGGTATGTTTTGTATTCAATTTTAATTTGTGTATAGCTTCTGGCAGTGTCAGACTTATTTACAGAAAGGAATCAGTTTGAGATGATGTACACAACACTGACAGAACTGCGAAAGGTGCATCCATCAGAAGATGAGATCCTTGTACAGTATTTGATACCAGCCACTTGTAAGGCGGCTGCTGTTCTTGGAATGGTAAGAAATTTCATGGCAATTCATTGCAAATTCATGAGCATCTAGGCAAAGTAGTCCTTTGCTTCTGTCACAAAAATCTGTCTGTCTTAGTAAGAGTGGTACTGCTCTGGGAAAATCCCTTAGCTGATCTGTATGGCTATGAGAATTAATATGATAGGAAGCCCTCTCTCAATTATAAAAGGTCCAAAGTATTCTGGGCTTTCAGAGGTTTTGAACAGCACCTTCAGTTGCCCTGTTAGTCATATTTTATAACGTTTGAGCATAGATCAATGGTGTAGTTTTTTTTCCTCATCTTATTGAGGTGAGTGTTACCTTTTTGCTGGAGTTTATGCTGCTCATTTGTTACATTTCAGCCCAGAAATGATGACCGGGCAATGGCAATTGCTGGATTTGTGTTACAGGTGAATGACTATGATCTCAAAAGAAGCTGTGACATTGCGTATGATGAATACTTAACTTGGTAGTCAAGTATCCTATTTCTTTCTCTCACTCTTTTCTTTCTTCCGTTTCATCATTCTGTATTTAGGGCAAGGATATTATTAATGCAAGTTATTTAATGAAATAAATGTTACTGTCTTTAAATCTGTGGAGCAGAGGGAAGAAGTATTCTCTGAGAGACATTTCAGAGTGGGATTATCTTTAAAATATTACAAGTACTTTGGAAAAAGCTAGCATTTCTAGAAACTGTATGAAACTAACATGAAACTGTATGGATAATAGTGATAAGAAAAGCTTTGAAAGCTTTTGGGGTTAGACTTTCAGTAGCTATTGTAGCAGCAACTGTGCAAGGCAAGACTGTGAAAGTCATATCAAAAATATCAAAGCACATCTAGAGATAGCTTGTTCTGATTAGGGGAAATTACAGAACTTTCTGTTTGAACTAGTAACACCTTCTCAGAAGCAAACAGCTGAATAGAACAGGTTAGTGGGAGGAAAAAAAGGCTTGATTCCAGCAAGAGTTGGTTGTTGTGCTGTGCTTTGTTATGTAGAAAATCTGTTTAAAAAGAAAAACTGCCCTTTGATATATACTTGATGAATATAGGGACAAGGTAAAGCAAATAACTTTTCCTAAATGCTTACTTTTCTTGCAGTGTATGTATATTTTTTAGGTACTTCATCAATACAGGGACAAGGTAAAACAAATAACTTTTTAGTAAATCAGTATTTTTCTTACAGTTTATGTATTCTGAGACTTTGCCTCAGTTTTCAAATTTAACAAAGGTTAGGATAGGTTTTGCATATTCAAACAGATTATTGTACTTTGATAATGGGGGATGAAGTGTCCGATACCAGCTTGATACTTGAAGACTAAACCTGTGAGTGATGGAGATGTCCAGATCTGAGTGCCAGTGGTCTTGCAGAATGAATAGATGGATCACTGTACTATTAGCTGAGTGGATAGCAGTGTGTTCCCTTGTATGCAGTCTGCAGGCATCTACCAGTTTTTTTCATATAGAAGCATCCTTTGTGGTGTAGCTGGAGAGCCAGAAAATTCCAATTCCTGTATGTGAAAGATGCTTACTAGCACCTACGGCTTACTGAATGAATGCTTATCTTGTTTCTGTTGGTTTTAAATTGTTATCATTTTTAAAGGTAAAACAAAAGTAATTCAATCATCTTATGGCATCAGTTCACCAGTTAATCTGCAAGTCTTCTCTTACCTGATTATATTAATCTCGTGATGCTCATTCAAACTACTCTTTTAAGTTAGACTTAACTTAAGGTTAAAGCTGGTTCAGGCTGTATTTTCTGCTCTTAATTTTGTTCCAAGTATTTCCAGATGTCAGAAGACACCAGAATGGTAGACTGAGCTAGTATTGACTTCTAATTATTACTTTTGTTTGCATTAGGATAAAGCTGTGGCTGAACCAGTAAGTCGACTGTTGGAGTCAACGCTACGGAGCACCCATATGCCAAGTCGGATTGGAGCTCTGCATGGAATTCTGTATATTCTTGAGTGTGACTTGCTTGATGAAACAGCGAAGCAGCTCATTCCAATTATCAGCGAGTATCTGCTCTCCAATTTGAGAGGAGTAGCACAGTAAGACCCCCACCTGTTGCCACCTTCATGTGGTGAAAATTTTCTTTTATGTTAAGCTAAAGAATATGCATGTAGAAATGGCCTGTCTTATCTTGACCCCTTTTAAAAAACGAATAGAAGAGAAACTTTATCAAGACTTCTAGGGTTGCCTTGTTAAAACTCTAGGGATAGGTTTTCTTACACTGTTACTATTTCTACTCCTGACTGGAATTCTTGCATACTTACATATGAACAAAAAAAGCTCTTTGTGGTTTGCTGCTGTTAGTACATTTTAAAGCAGGCTCTTACATCAAACAAACAACTTAAGATTTCAGTGAAAATGCCAAAAACTTAAAATAAGAAGCTTTGATAACTTAGTCTTCTGTTCTTTTGCTGAATTGTGTTCCCTAGACCCTGCCTTGTTTTTCAGTCAAAAGGCATACTCTTTTCTACAAGTTTTGCTTGAATAAGAGTTGCAGGATCAGCAGTGAAGTGTATTTGTCCTACACAATTCAGGCAATGGTAGGCTGTAATTATATTGCTGAAAAATTTCTTGTGAATATTGCACTGGATTTCCGTAACCAGTGCTCTTTTAAGGCATATGGCAAGTTTGTGTAAATCACTTTGTGATAGTTTGTGTAATTTAAGAACTGATGTTAGTTTGTGTATAAATTTCATGTGGAGAAAATATGGTGTTTTAAGGATTCTGTATTGTCTCTATTCATGACCTATAGTACTTTGATGTAAGTAACCACCGGTGTTTTTGCTTATTTACAGTTGTGTGAATGTCCATAACCAACAGCATATCTTAGTAATGTGTGCAGCTGCATTCTATTTGATAGAGAATTATCCACTTGATGTAGGGCCTGAATTCTCTGCAGGAATTATACAGGTAGGTTGTGATCCCCCTAGTTACAGGTACAACCTACATAGGTATCTTTCACGCTAACTTGATTATTATAACATAGGTATGCCTTTGGTTTTAGTTTTATCATGCTTTCTTAAAAAAACAGTCTTTGTAGTTGTATACGTACTAGCTGCAGTGGTATGCTGTTAGAAGATGACCTAAATACATCTTAAGAACAAGCAGTTGACTTTGTTTCTTTATTTCAGATGTGTGGAGTCATGGTATCTGGCAGTGATGAATCAACACCATCCATTATTTATCATTGTGTCCTGAGAGGGCTGGAACGACTCCTTCTTTCAGAGCAACTTTCTAGGCTGGATAGTGAATCACTAGTTAAACTAAGTGTTGACCGAGTGAATGTACAGAGTCCCCACAGAGCGATGGCAGCACTTGGGTTAATGCTGACTTGCATGTACACAGGTATTTGCTCTTTTTCTGCCTTGCATCCTCTGAGAGAGTTTTATTCCGAAAAACCTTTCGGCTTGCCAACAGTGCTAAATTTCTTCAGTTGTTTCTGTTACCAAGGATCAAAAGCTCTTACTTTAGCATTCACAGTAAATTTATAACAAATTATTTTGGTTTAGGAAAGGAAAAAATCAGCCCCAGTCGTACCACAGATGCAAATCCTGCTGCTCCTGACAGTGAATCTGTGATTGTAGCTATGGAACGAGTATCTGTCCTTTTTGATAGGTAAGATGATAAAACCTCTGTCGTGAGGAGGAAAACAAGATAATTCCTCTTGGTACTGTATGGTCACCGCTCCATTTGACAGTTCTAATATTTAATTAATGATGTTTCTCTGCTTACCGTTGCTTAAAATTGATACTTCTAGTATACACAGTAACACTGATGGAATTGCTGAACCCAGCACAAACATACAGGAATGTAAATGGGAAACAGACATCTCCTAACTGATACTGTGTTGCACAGACCATAATACTTTATAAATGTATTTCCAGCTCCCTTTTGGTCAAACTCTTAAGTGCTTTTCAGGATGTCTTCTGCATAATCAAGGATATAAATCCAGTTTACAGGAAATAATCTTTCAAATCACCCTTAGGAGTTTAAAAACCTCTTTCCCCTTCCCCCACCCAAGTGTTGCTCTTCCTAAGGCTGTTAAGTAATTGCAATGGAAGGGCACAGTAAAATTTCTGTATTCACATGGAACTCATTAATGGAAATACTTCAAAACTACTGTTTTGATCTGACAATCTTAAGCTGTGTTAAATGAGCATAACATGTTAGATTCTTTTTCGTAGTAGTTTGTGGCATAATGGTTTACATTTTTAAAAGTGTTCAGTGGTTTTTCTGTAAAATTGGATGAGGGTCGTACTGAGGCACTCAGTGAGAACAGCTAGAGCAGTGTCTGGGTGCTTTTGAAAATACCACTCCTAAAAGTTAGCAAAGCAAATGTGAGTACTAGAAGCAGAAAGTAACTTTTGTGGGTTAAATTACAAGACACTAGCTTGATCTTGATGCATCAGCAGATACAGCCCATATTAGGAAAGGCTTCCAATCAGTGTTGCCTAAATAAAATTGTCTTTAAATTGAAGTAGCTTTTCCTTCCTTTACAGTGCAGCTTGCTTTTTCTCTCTGATATATTGAATATTCTGGTTTTGAATAAAAGAATATGCAAAGATGATATGAATGGAAATCAGTGTTTTGCTTATAAATGGTCTTTCTCTGATAACTAGGAGTAATGGTCTCCCCCTTTTTTGTTTTTTTTATTTAGTTTTTCAGGATTCCAGTTGCTAAGCCTTGTCTCTGCAGTTTCAGAGCTTCACAAAAACGTTGACTCTTAAAAACAAACATAACGCGCATGCGCTGTTCGTATAAATTTGGTAGAACTCTTTGGCTAGATTGTTGGAGTAAGATTAGATGAGGACTTGGGTTGCTCAATGTTGTTGAAGGCTTTTCTCTATCTACAGATGAAAAAATGTAAAATGTTCTTCCTAATGACAAACTGAAAAATAGTGAAATATTTGATTGGAATTAATTCACACATCATGTTCTTTATTTTTTCTTTAGGATCAGGAAAGGATTTCCTTTTGAAGCTAGAGTAGTTGCCCGGATCCTTCCACAATTCCTTGATGACTTTTTCCCCCCACAAGATGTAATGAATAAAGTTATTGGAGAATTCTTATCCAATCAGCAGCCTTACCCACAGTTCATGGCAACAGTAGTTTATAAGGTACTGTTTATAATTTTTTTCCTTAAATGTTACAGAGGAGTTGTAGGTAACTTGCAGCCCTTCAGCACTGGAATCCGAACGGAACGTACTGATTTCTATATATCTAGTAAACTATTTGGCAGTGATTGAACTGTACTGCTGAGAGCTGTGTCTTCCAGGGGAAATGGGAGTGCTAGAATCACCCAGGTAATGGGAAAATAAAGAGAGAATTAAGCCTGGGAATACTGTGCTCAGACTTCTCAGATCTCAAGGAGCTAGACCAGGTCATCTGGGCTTATGAACTTTGGAGTCAAGCTCCCACGGACTTAGTTGGGCGTCTGAGTACCCAGCTCCTTGGTACCTATGTATTGGACGCATGCATCACTTGAATGTGTGTGTGCACACCACCGCTTATATGTTAAAAAACAGAGCAGAGACGGGAAGTCTTGTGTTTCTATATGTTCGCTTTGGTCTGTCACAGGCAGATGTGATGAGTCCAGTTCGATCCTGGCTGACTCTTTGCAGAATTACTTTGTGCATTGTATTCATTAATCCTTTAGCTTCAGAGTTGTCTCTGGGAATCTGGATTGTGAATCTCAGAGTGTTTTTTTAACTGATGAGAGCCTTCACAAGAGAAACTAAACTCTTTCCAGTGTCCATCTGCCATGTCTTTATTGCTGTGTAAAATGTTTTACTGTAACTATTGCAGGTATTTCAGACACTGCATACCACTGGGCAGTCTTCAATGGTCCGTGACTGGGTGATGCTGTCTCTCTCTAATTTCACACAAAGAACACCCGTGGCAATGGCAATGTGGAGTCTTTCCTGTTTTTTTGTCAGTGCTTCTACCAGTCAGTGGATTTCAGCGATGTATCCTAAGTAGACTGAATGTGTGCCGTTTCTGAGTAAGTGTAGCGATTCTGTAAAGCACATTGACAGCTCTGGAAGTAAAAGTACAAACTTGGTACGCGGAAAGCGTGTTGAGTATAGTTAGTAGAGGTGTATACCACTTTTGTGCTATTGATGCCTAAGGTTTGACAAAAAAGAGAACTTCTAAACAGATTATGAGAATTCAATTAGCTTAAACTACTGTCTATTCCTTGTGACTATGCAAAATGGTTGTAACTGTTCTTTCTTAATTTAATGTGTAGGAATTGTTTTGAAATTTGTAGTAGGAGATGCCAGTTGATACTAAATCTGTTACCAGTACTAGAACTATTTAAAGGCTTATAACGATTTTGATATATAAACTGCACTATTAAAATCAAAGAAGAAGCAGGGTTTTTTAGAAATGTGCTATTTTTTCAGAAAACTTGTTTTTCTGCAGGTGTTCTAAGGAATAAGCTAAATCCTTGTACTGCTAGGGAAGAACTTCCCATTCATGATGTAGTATACTTTAGTATATAAACAAATTAAATTGAAAAATGGTGTTTTCATGAGAACATGAATATTTATAGAAACTGCATTTTAAGCTTCACTGGGCATTTTTGCAATGTCCTCTTAAAAACATTGAGCCATGTTCCTTCTGCAAGATAAAATTAATTTGGGGTTGCCGGGTTATGTTTTTTTATTTAAGAAAATTGCCCTCTACATACTTCCAAAATACAGTTTGCTTCTATCTTGTGGAGGTAAACTGCAGCGATAGTGAGCTTTGGCAATAGAGTGACGTTGGCCAAGTGAGCTGGAACAGCTGAAAGCCATAGTGGTATGAGTGCTAGGTTTATTTAAAATAAACAAAAAAAACCCTGAAAAAATAGCTCTGTTACATTTCATAACAGGTGGAAAAAGTAGCTATATATCATTAGGTTTTATGTTTCCTAATGGCTCTTCATTTCAGCAATTCTTTTTGGCTGCAAGTGGTTCAAACAGTGTTGCTGATCGTTCTATTTCCTCTAGCCGATCCTGCCAGGTTAAAATGAGTCTTTGGAAATAAGAAATTTCATAAAGTTAATGAAGAAATAGGATTTCTTTAGTGGCAGCGTAATTGCTATCTTAAGAATATTTTGCGCTTTAATGTTGTTGGTGAACTCAAAAATACACAGTTTTATTGGAGAACAGTATTCAACTATTATAAAAAGATGACTAACTTCAGTGTGCTGTTGCCATCATATTATGACCTTAACTTATATCCCAGTCTTCCACATATTATCAGCAGAATGGGAAAATCGGAGCAAGTGGATATTAACATCTTCTGTTTGGTGGCCATAGACTTCTACCGACATCAGATAGATGAAGAATTAGATCGGAGGGCCTTTCAGTCAGTGTTTGAGGTAGTAGCATCTCCAGGAACCCCGTATCATCGCCTACTGACTTGTTTGCAAAATGTCCACAAGATCACGGCCTGTTGAACATCCGGATGCGTAATGGAGTTGTATGACTAGTGCTGGAATCTGATATGAACGTTATGGGGGAATACAAGATTGAGACAGCACCTGGGTTGTGTTTGATAGATTTGGAGCTGCCAGTTTCTACTTGAAGACTGCATGGAGAAGTGCTCTGGAGCGCTGAAAACCTCATAAGAAGTCTAGTGTAACTTTTCTGTTGTTGCTGCTGATTCCAGGCAACTGTGGGTGAAAAGAGATATGTCAAAGCTTTTTTTAAGGGATGTTTGGGACTAAACTGAGACAGATTTACTGACTGTAAAATACGAGTAAGTACTACATGCAAGGTAACTGATATTACTCCTCTTCCTAGTGTTCAGCTGAAGTCACTGTGTTGCAGCTGGTAAACTGACAGAAACACTCTCTTGTTGCAAGTTGCAGTCATTAGAAAACTCCATTGTTTTATGTACATGTATATACTGTTGTGTAGTACAGGATAGAAATTGTTTCCTAATGTCTCTCCCAAACAAGGAAAAGAGGAAATGGCTTTTGCGGGTTACACTTCCAGCATGTAATTCTTCTCTCTGGACTTTCTGATACCCTGTGGTGTATGTGTTGGTGGTTTCGGAGATGTAGTGCACATACGTAACCACACTTTTTTTCTTTGTTCTTCTCAGGATTTAAAATTTGAGTACAGTATATCAGTAAAGAAATTTTAACTTAAATATTTCTATATCATGTACAGTATGTAAAATTGTAAGATGTGTGGTGCATGAGCTGTGCTGTAATTTGAGATGAACAGAAGCCACGCTACTGAATGTCTTGACATCTGTATTGTCCTCATTTTTCCTTGTGCGCAAATTCGTGTTCCTTTTGAAAATCCATCTCAATGTATAGATTACACTTTTGTTTTGCATCTCACTTTTTCTTAAAGTGCTTTAAAACTGGAATATATTGATTAATTTGTGTTGAGAGACCGTATTAAGGAGGCATTCTTGCTATCCATTTTACTGTAGCTTCTTTTGAATTCCTTTATTTAGAGTAATGGTAAAAGAGAGGACTAGTTACTCTGGATCAGCCTTTTGTATACTTAAGAAACTGCTCCTATCTGTTGCATGGCTTTTTAAGAGACAAAATGGTGCAAGCTCCCCAGTAGTCAATACCTATTTGACCTTTCCTTTTATACTGACTAAGACCGCAGAGTCACCTGGATTCAAACCACTCTCACTTTAAACAAATGTGTGTTAGCAGTTGAGAATCAGAAGGCTGCTATGGTCTACTTTGGGACTGGCTAAGGTGTTAGATTACACAACCTCTTTTATTACCTGTTGTATATGCTTTAGAGACAAACACAGTATGAATTTTAGAACACTATGCAGGGCCAGAGTTGGCTTTTACTCACCACCCAGGGAGCTCTAGTGATTCCTAAGCATTACATAGGGAGATCTAGCAGCATTTGTCTTTAGTTTTATTTGCTATAGTTCTTTAATTATAGAGAAATGATACCTTGGTTCTAAGTCACGTCCTATATATAACCTCACTTCGTTTTCTTATCACACCTTTTGGTGACACTCGGAAAAATGAGATAGTGTTGTCAGGAGGAGCATGTACTGTATGTATTTCTGTATATAATGTATATGTTGAAATTATACACATGTGACAACATTTAATGTATACAAATGTGTATATTTGTATTTATTAAACCCGTGTATTTAAACTAATTCCAATCTAGACCAAAAATTGTTGCTTCTGCCCATAAATTGATTAAAAAGGAATTGTCCGCTGGTATCACTTCCTCTTATGATAGGCGATGCAACTGATACCATGGGCAGTAGAAACAACTGTAGACATAGCTGTATTTAGCTCTCTCTACAGATCTTAGTATCATGAGCAATTTTTTCTGCCCTTTAGTTGGGTCACTCTTTCTTGGGCCACAGCACTGTGGTGATTTTTAAAAGAAACTGAACAGGAGTTCAGAAGAGGGTTTAATAAAATAGATACTGTTTAAAAGTTTTGAGTTATATTGGAAATTATCTCTAATTCTGATAAGAGACTAGTTGAAGGCAGTGAGATGTAATGCCCTCTGCTTTCTTGCAGGGTAGTATAGATCACTATTCTCTTTTGTAACCACCGATAGTCGTTTTCTACTGTAAACCCACACACCAGTCAGTTTTTTGTATGATATATAGTTTAAGTGAAGATATTTTTGTAAGCTATTTTCCAAAATTTAAAATAGATTTTAATATATTTTTTAAACATCAAGTTAGTCATATTCTCACCATATAATAGTATATGTTTCGTTGTGAACTGTTATATTCTTCATAATTTTAAGCTCCTCATGATTAACACAGGATAGTTGGTTAGTTTACCTTGAGCTAGTGGGAGCTAGCCCCTTTATCGAAAGAACTTCCCAAACAAACCTGTTTGGTACTTACCACAAAATCTTTCCAGCCAGTGAAAGGAGTGTTTATTGAACTAAGCAGTCAGCATGATCAGTTGAAAAAGTCTGTGACAAACTCCCTTTCCTCAAATGCCCATTGCTGGCATTCAAGCAAATATTTGCATTAGCTGGTCCTAGTCATCACCCCAGATGATAAGCTTTAGAGCTGATGCTGCCAGGTCTAGCCTAGCACAGATTCCCTGGTAGTAGTAGCTCCATCTGCTTGAACCTCTCTCAGAGATTTGTCCTAGTAAACCCCCTGAAACATGCTTTCTAGGCGTCCAAAGGACGGCACAGCTAGCCAGCTCCTCCTTTAGAAATTCTCAGTGACCGGCAGGGAGTGTGACTTGAGGGTCTTCCTGATGTGGAAATATGCACCGGTAGTGCTTAAAATCTAACGTTTCAGCTGTAGCACACTTTTCTGTCTACTTCCTATACTCGCTTTCCTCACCCTTACTTCTTCTGGAGTGAAATCATATTTAAAATCACTCCTGCCTGCTTCTAGTGACCAGAGCCAATAGGTATGCTTTGGGGAGCGTCACAGCAAAACAGACGAGCAGAACAGGGGCCATTACGAAACACCGATTTTGGACTTAAAGCAAACATAAATCATTACTAATATTTGCCCTTTGAGATTGACCTGAGGAACAGCTTTATTTCACAAAAAGGTTTTATCTTGCTGTAGATGGAAAGCTAATTCTGGAAATCAGGCAGTTGAGTTGTTCATTGAGAGCAAGGTGTAGGTATGTTTGGCACAAAACTTGTGTTTGGTGTCCTGGCTGACCAAAACAATGTCTTTAATTTCTCTGCAGTGAAACTGGGTTCTTCACGACCTTACAAGATAAAGGCATGACTTAAGGTGGAGCATACTTAAGAAAAGGCCTGAGTGAAAGGGCAGATTGATGTTTAAAAATTCATTTACAATTCAGTTGTCCAAGAACCTACTTTACTAACTCTCTAATGTGTCCCTCCTTTAAGAACATTTTATACTCGCCCACTTTAATAAGTAGCCCTTGGGCCAGCTACCCATCGGCCCATTACGGTTTGCTTGCTTCCATTTCAGCACGTCCTCTCATTGAGCGCCAGAGGGAGGAACTGGAAAACTGCAATGCGCTGTAAATTGATTCTTATTAAGGGGATTCAAAGTATTTTATTTACTGCTCATGCTCTTTGCCAGTTGAAACTGAATGTAAGTTTATTTACATCTTCTCTCAAGTGTATACTCAGCTGTCATTTCCTCCCTAGAGCGTCTAGTAAGTGGTCGTGTGTCGCTTTTGCTGGGGTAAGGATGCCTCCTCAGCACCAAGGAGTTACTCGGTTCTTAACTGACAATCAGCATTCCTAAAGCACTGAGTAATGGATGAACTGATTTAGATCAAAAGAAGTGGGAAACAAGTGGAACCTTTTGGGTTAAAAGTGATTTTTTTTGTTGTTGTTTTTGTATTTAGTAGATTTGCCTTAAGAGCCTTCTGTCTTGCCATTCTCTGTTTTAAATGGCAGGTAACTTTATATAGCAGATAAGGAGGTTGTGTCAAAAACACTGCAAAGATAGTTCTCCAAGAGCAGCAGACGTATTTTGTCCTATGATTTTTGTGGAGCTGTTGTGGCTAAGCATTTATGCATCCTGAACAAAAGAAATACTAGGGTATAGTGAGCAATAAATATAGCAATAAGCAGTCTGGTTAAATTTGGTCATTCAGGATCTTACCCAGTGGGTGAAAGGGGTGGCGTGAGAGTAAAAGCAGAACTGATTTAAGTACATTCATTGCGTTAAAGAGACTCTCACATACAATCCCAACTTTGCACTAAAGGTAGAAATCAACTAAGTGGCAATGATAGGTGCTGTGCTCTTGGACTTTTAAAACATCTTCAGTTATAAGAATATAATTGATGGAAGGTATTAAAGAGCAAAGTACTTGGGTAGTTCTTAGGTAGTTTCCTTATTTTAAAGCTAAAAAAAAAAGCAAGCTGCTGTAAGAACTAGAGTAAGCAACATAGTGAAATTATGGGGAAATCCAATATGCTACTCTTATCTAACATTGAGATTTCAGGTGAACTTTTTTGTGCGTTGCTATCTTAGAATAACCATCGAAAATCTTGGGAATCCCAGAGTTGTCCCCAGGAGAGCTTCTCTGGTATGTCACGTTTTAGGTGTGTTCAAACTAGCTGGGTATAAATGCTGCAGAGCACGTGTGAGGCATGCGCTGCTTTTTGTCGTGTGCGTTTTGTGTGAGCTTATCATTCACATCAGTCTGTGTTACGCATACCATCGAGTTGGATCAGCCTGACGAGGGATAAGGTAAACGGCACGTGATGCACCCTGCGGCGTTGTCTTGTATGGTTTGAGGGCAATGATAAGCAAAAGCATGGAGCCCCAACACTAAAAGCGATTGTACTCCGAGTAAAAGGAAAGCATATAATTTTAGATGTATGTTTAAGTTTAAAAAAAAAAAAAAAAAAAAAAAAAAAAAAAAAAAAAAGATTGCTGAAAATACTGCACATTGAAACTAAAGAGAAAATAAAATACAACTATTGCTGTAAGTGATTTTTCCTCTCGTTATTTAAAGAAGGTCTGGATGCATTCCTGTTAAAGTTTTTCCCAACGTCTTTTCTTTTCAGCAACAATCAAATATGGAGTATTTTGAAAACATGCAAGAATATCTGAACTCTCTGCAACTGTAGGTATGCTTCACAATAGCAATACTGTTTGTGATAAACACAGGAGTATCCCAGCTAAGCTTTTAATTGCATCTGATAGCCATGCTTGCCAAAACTTCTCTGAGTAAGGTTCTAGACGAGATCAGGAAACATGAAACTTAAGTGTACAGCTGTATTTGTGAATGTGGATGTTTTTCTCTGCAGCTGTCCTCTGGGGTGGATAATGTTTCACAGAAGAGGAGGGTTAGCTTGCCTAAGCTTGGTTTCCCAGCTGTAAGGCTTTCTGCTGGGTTTGCATCTTAAAAGAAAATTCTGGGTGGTCCCGCGGCTGAGTGCTGGAGGATCTCTTGCAGTACTTGCCCATTCACAGACATCTTGTTTTGATTAACTTTGCAGTGCTTGGCTGTTTTCTGGAAACCATGGACAAAGCTTTGAAGTAGCTAAATGTACAAGGCACGTGCTGGCTTCATTCTTAGAGAAAATAACTTTTTTACGTGTTGCTTTCCCTTATTAGCATTAGTAACCAATGATGAGCTACTCTTGCCACCTTTTAGATTAGCCGTGGAATCAAGGAGCAGAACTGTACCGTGGTAAGCTTTTTGTCTCAAAAGTCCTAGCCTGGTTTGAATAATGGAGTCGTCATCTTTTTTTTGTTTGTTTTTTTGCTTTTTGTCACTCGGAGAAGAATACTAATTTAGTCTTTGAAAAGATTAACCGTGAAGATGAATTACCAGATATTGGGAGATGAAGCTTTGCCACTTTGGAAAGACTGGAATTATTTAATTTACTATCACTCTAACTCTTCCTGTCCCGTACAAGTATTGTTTTATTTCTTCTTTTCAGTCAGTGCAACTATAAGAGTATTGCAGCCATCATTTTGGAATTAGTTAAAAGACAAAAAGCTTTGATTACTTCTAGAATTTTACCATAATTTTTGCATGACTGAAGAGATGGAAAGATTTGTAACTTTTACATTTGTTAAAATGCTGGAAGTAGAAACATGAAAAAAAGTTTATATGATATATAGATAGATATAAAATGATATTTTTTCAGCCAAACCTCCTGCTCTGTCATTGCAGCCATAATTCTGCCTCACTTCTGTTTCTGTTCTTTCCCATGGCATTTACAGCTAGGTATGCTAGAGTAATCCTCACCCCAGGTGCTGTTTTCATATCTTTCAAATGGCAAATGTCACAGGTAGATTTTGATCAAGTGCAACCTGATTGTTTTGCCTCATTATTTACATTTTGGAGTTCTTTCGGCTGGTCTGCAATGTTTGGGCTCCAAGCAAAATGCATCCGTGAGGGTTTGGTTTGACTGTGCCACAGGTGCTAGTTTGCAGAGCTGTGAACCAGGTTAAGTTAGGCCCTTTAAATAGTATGTTTTTGCTAATATAGCTCATCTTGAATTCTATGCACCATAAAATTTCTGCTTCAGCTCAATGTTTCCCTAATGTGAAATAACGCCCCTAAATGAGAATCTTAAATACATCTACTACCCTTTCCTTTCCTTTCAGAAGGCGAAATTGGTGTGCTTTCACTGCTCTCTCGCTGTGAAATGGGTCTAGTGTTGAAGTGTAACTCAGTCTCGTCGTCCAATGGAAGTGCAAGTGTAAAGCTTGCTAACTTAATTTTTCTGTTCTTGATATGTCTTGTTAATATTGACATTCCAAATACCATCTTTGGCATCTGAGTTACCATCTATGAAAATAACACAATTCATCTTTTAACTTTTATTTCAAGCAAGTTTGGGCAGATATTCTTTTAATTAAACTTTGTTCGTACTCTGAGGTATTTTCTCTGCTTTTGTAACTGCTTCAAACTAACACTTCTTTTGTTTTAAATGAAAGCTGAGACTGGGATGTATTTTTAAGCACTTTTAAAGCATCTGATCCTTGATCTACAGTGTGGCTCAGATTCATTCCTTCTTCCTCACTCGTCTCCTCTTCATTGACCCCTAGATGAAATATTTTACCTAGCTAATGCTTGAAACAGAAATTTTATGTCATCAATAGAGTGGTACCTGACTAAATAACAGAAGAAAAGATTGAATGATCCAAAGTAGTTTATGAATGAACTGTGGGCTCTGAAGAAGAAGCTTTAGAAGGGAGTTGAAAAAATCTGCAACTTTTTAATACTTAATGTAGTAATCTAATAAGATTATTCAGATGCTTATCTTCATCAATAACAAAATCAAATGCTTTCAAAGATGACATTTCTATCTGTATTTTTGTCTCCACTGTTTTTTTGGGTTCTACCTACTCTCACTAAAGAAACGTATTTATCCACTACAGAGTTGCTTAAACGTGAGGTCCTGGAAAATACCTGTTTCCATTCCAGTGTGATCTGATAACGTAAGAAACGCGAGAAACATGATCTGGCAGCTGGGAAACCTGCAGGCAACATTAATGGTAAAAGTGAAAGGAACCTGCTGCTTCAGAAAGCATCACCTGGGACCAAGATACTCTATCAGTGGTGCAGCAGAGGCTTAAGTTATGCTGACAAGCTGCTTTTCCAATTCCACCACTGACTTACTGTGAGGGGTTTGGAGTATCCCTTCAAGGGAAAAACACAGTACACTAGAACAGATTTGAATCGAATCATGTCAGAAAGCTGAGTGAAGCAAACCGAAGTTTCTTAGATGGCATAAAAATCCAGATTGCATACTAAGTCTTTGAAATTAATTACAAAACTAGTAGTGAAGCTGGAATGCTGTGAGAAGTCATGCTGAGTTATCATGTTGCACCTGAAAAGTGGTGCTATGGTTGCTAGACCATATATACCAATGAAAATATGAGGAACTCAATTTGCTTCAATGAGATTTAGTGTTTAAGGTTATTTTGTGTCTTTGCTGATGGGTTAAATATCATTAAAGTGGTTATTAATTATTAACTTCGTAGCAAGGTCTGGCTCCCCTTTGTATACACTGCTTTTGTTCTCAGTTTGCCTGCATTAATTCTAGATGAAGCAAAAATGCCAATCCTAAATTAATGATGATTAATTTTATTGTTCTATGTAGGTTGATTACATGAAAAAAATCCCAGAAAAGAACAAATTTGATTATTTTTCATATAGTCCATCATGCTTTATTTGCTATAAAATCTTATGTAATGTAATAATTTCAGAAGCTGAGTGACATTAGAGAAGAATCTACCCCGAATGAGATATTTTGAAAACAGTTTCAAAGCCTGTCATGAAAGATGGGCATTCATTCAAACGAAAAAATGATCAAGAGTAGATGTTTTAGCAAGACTTAAAAAGTGGTCACGGTAAAGGTTTTCTGTATAAGCATTTTCTTGCACTTTTTTGGTCTAAAGCTCTAAGCCATGGTGCAGGAGGCAATGGCAAGGCTCTGCGCAGCAGGCTGATGTGTGCTGCGTAAGAACAGAGGTCCTTGTCTGCCACTGGCTAGTTACAGATGCTTAGAGAAAAGTATTTGTGCATGTTAAACAAATAAAAATAAAAAACATCCCCACTGCCTTTCCCCCACCCCGAGGAGGACAATATTGTTGCACTGTGGTGGATATCATTGCTTGTTCCGTGTGCAGCCCTTGTGGATACAAATGGTCGAGGCAGTTCACGGAGCTCAAGGACAGTGTCTTCTCCCTTGAGGCCAAACAGCAGTTGTGCCCTGGAGGACGCGAGAGGACCCGATGGTGCTTCCAAGGACATTGTAGAGCACAGCCAGGCTGACAGCTCCTGGGCTGCCGAGAAGGATACAGCCCCGGGACAAGAGAGGTGGTAGGAAGAGACAAGGCATAGGTTGCTTGAACAGCTTGAGTATTAGGCGTGTATTTAGGCCCCGTTGTCCCTCCCTCTCTCTCTCTATGTGTGTGTGTGGGGGGTTATCATCTTCCTATTCATCTTCGGTGGCTTGTGTCTATTCACCACACTGAGCCTGAAAATGTTTCCTGCCTGTTGGCAAAGGCTGGAAGGTGTCTTTCCAGTTTGCCTCCAGCTTTTGCGTTTAGTTTGCTCTGGCTGCGTGGGTATTTACACAGCAGCAAGGAAAGGAAACACATTTTTAAATTAACGAGAAGTGATGGCAAAATGAAAGATGGTTATGGAACTTGAAACTGCTTCCAAGTAGTCTTTTTTATCCTTATAACTTGAGACATTTAACTTGAGTGTTGCTTTAGACTGGATTGTAAAAAGAATAAGTACTTTATTTGTTCTTTGAACTACCAGTTTTCCTCTAAATTACTACACTAGGGTGAGCCAGAACTATCTTTCTTCTTTCTATACTGGTGCCTTTCATCTATCTAAGTTGAGCAAGTGTGTAGGCTTTTTTTTTTTTGCTTACTTTCCAGACAATCATAAAAGTAAACTTTTTTCTGCTTTTTGTAGTTACAGTTGCATCTACTCAGTTTCTCTAGTGACAATCGGATGTTTGAATTTTCAGAGGTACTATTTTTGCCTTATTTTGTTTCTGAATCGTATTCCAGAAAGTTACTGCTCTGAAAAGTTGTCATTTTAAAGTTATAAAGTTGTGATATACAATTTTATGTTTATGAACAATAAAGCTCAACTTATGCAACATTAAGATTTATCAGAGACTGGCTGTTTCTGGTTTTGTACACTGACCTTGATAGAAATGTTTTAAAAACAAACAAAAAAATTTAGTATGTGACAGCTTATTCCTACATATTCAAGTGGTTAGCAGCTGTGCTGTCAGGGTAGGATGAAGATGGCTTCTGTCCAAAATGCTTGTATGATCCTGTTAGGAAAGGGATGGTTTCTTTCTTCTGTGGTATGATCTGATCCAAAAAAGCTCTAATCCTTGAGCTTTTATATCTGAACCCTTTGTGAATATAGTCAGATGAGAGCTGCATAAAGCCCTGTGAATTGTTTTCTCCATGTGGTGTTGTCTCTTTGCTCTTCCTTCATAGGGTGTGCTCCTGCAACATGGTTCATGTCCAGACTCTTCTAGGAGATCCAACAGACCACCTGCTTGATAGCGTGCAGGCTTTGGCCAGTATCCAGCAACAGAAATGACAACTCCTAAACTGCAGCTGAGGAGAAGGGAAACCTTGAAAAGATGATTTTCAGGTATCTGAAAAGACTTGGAAGTGTAAAGGAAAGATAAGAGATTGGGAGAGGGTGGGGAAGAGTTTAGAGCTAATGGTGAGGACAGAGACACAAAGTGCTGTGTTTGAAAATGGATCACAGAGTCACTGAGGTGGGAAGGGACCTCTGGAGATTGCCTAGTCATCCAACCCCCTCTGCTCAGAGTGGGTCAACTAGAGCAGGTTGCTGGCTCACGTTCAACTTGTCTCCGAGGATCCCCAGGACTTTTTCTGGAAAGCTGCTTTCTGGCCAGTCAGCCCCCAGCGTGTACTGGTGCATGGGGTTATTCCTCCCCAGGTGCAGGACTCTGCACTTGCCTTTGTTGAACTTGATGTAGTTCCTGTTGGCCCATTTCTCCAGGCTATCGAGGTCCTTTTTAAAGGCAGCAAATTTGACTGGTGTATCAACCTCTCCTTGCAGTTTTGTATCATCTACAAGCTTGCTGAGGGTGCACTCTGACTCATGATTTAGGTCATTAATGAAGATGTTAAACAGTATTGGCCCCAGTATCATTACCTGGGATACTCTATCAGCAACTGGGACCCAGCTGGACTTCATGCCACTGATAACAACCCTTTGAGCCTGGCAGTTCAGCCAGTTTCCAGTCCACCTAACTGTCCATTTATCTAGCCCGTACTTCATCAGGTTGTCAGTGAGGATGTTACAGGAAACAGTTGAAAGCCTTGCTGAAATCAAGACGGACAAGATCCACTGCTCCCTCTTCATCCACTGGGCTAATCATTTCATCAAAGACTGTTGGGTTGGTGAGGCATGATTTCCTCTTTGTAAATCCATGCTGACTACTCCCACTCACCTTCTTGTCCTCGGTATGTTTGGAAATGGTTTCCAGGAGTATTTGCTCCATCACCTTCCCAGCGATCAAGGTGAGGCCGACTGGCCTGTAGTCCTCCAGATGCTTCCTCTTGCCTCCTTGAAGACAGGAGGGACACTTATTTTCTTCCAGTCCTCAGGAACTTCTGCTGATCACCACAACCTTTCGAAGATAATCGAGAGTGGCCTTGCAATGACCTTGGTCAGCTCCGTCAGCACTCGCAGGTACATCCTGTCAGGGCCCATGGACCTGCGTATGCCTAGCTTAAATGTTTCCTGACCTGATGCTCTTTGAGTGTAAGTCTTCATTGCTTCAGACTTTTCCACAGGTTTCAGGGAGTTGGGATTCCTGAAAGCAAATCTTACCAATCACTGCTAAAGCAAAGAAGACATTAACTACCTTAGACTTTTCCATATCCTTTGTCACCAGGTCCTCCGCCACATTCAGCAGCAGGTCCATGTTTTCCCTTGTCTTTCTTTTGCTGTTGATATACTTGTAGAAGCCCTTCTTGTTGCCTTTCACATCCCTTGCCAGATTCAACTCCAGGTGGGCTTTGGCTTTTCTAACCCCATCCCTGCACCCTTGGACAGCATGGATGCAACTGAACATCTAAATCCACGTTTGTGAATCTGAAGTGAGTATCGTATGAAGTTAGGGGGAACCATGCTGAAAGCAAGCAAAACCAGGAGGTTTTTCTTTCAGCAAGCAGTTAAGCTGCAGAGCTCCTTGCCAAAATTATGGCTATTTAGATGCGAAGGGTTTAGATAGCTTCAAAAGAAGACTAGACAAGTTCACAGAATACTGGTACTGATGATTACTACATACACAAAAGCACATCTGTCTTGGGAAGTCCCTGAGCTGAACAGCTGAAGGCCGAGAGAATGGTTAAGGAAATTCGGCTATATGTTTGTCCTCCTCTCTCATGCATCTCTAGGTGACCACTGTCAGCCTGCTAGAGACAGGACCCTGGACTTGGATAGGCTTATGCTCTGACACAAGACATCAGGCTCCTCTGTGCTTTTGACTGAGAGTGATTGTTTGGATATAGAGGAAGACCCTTCCAATTCTTCATTCTTTTTTTTTTTTTTTTTTTTTTCCCCCCAGAAGTGAAATAATCTCATTTCCTTAGTGTCTTGTGTATTAGCTTGTGTATTTTCACCTCTGTAGTGAGGGTATCTTGGTCAGAGATGCAGGCAGTCATACCGCGGTAGCGTCAAGAAGCCCCAGGCTCCTTAGAGCTAAGTGGTGTCCATATACATCACTCAAATACAAGGAGCGAGGCTTAAGTTTGGCCCGTTCAGCTTTGTCAGCTAGAAGAGAGGGTGGGAAAATCACACATCTAATCAACGTATAGCTTTGCCTACTAAAAAGACTTCTCTGTAGATGTCAAATATTTTTTTGCTGATCTAGCTTATTTCTTCAAGAAACAGATGTAAACACTAAACTCCAGAGGGAAGCTTGTCTCTAGGAGGAAATGTTTGCTGGCGTATCCGGATGTGCAAACTCTTTACTACAGACAAAGAATGACATGAGGCTACACTATTACCAAAGAGGAATTTAAAGAATGATTTTTCAGGAGCATTTTGTGGCTTAAGGCTTTTTCTGGAACTTGCACGCATAAAGGAACATATATGAAATTTTTATGGCTACACTTATATTCGTGCCTAGGTTGAAAATTTTGTTGTTTGTCCTAAGAGCAAAGGTTTTCAGGGTTCCAGAAGCCCCGTTAAGCATTTGCTTTCATGCTGACTTAACAGTCTTAGGCAATGCAATGTGAGACACATACATAATAACGTGCCTTTTTTTCCTCTTGTATTTGCTGTCATGCAAGAATTTCGGGTTTGTAGAAAGACTCCGGAGACCAACTGAAATGCAAATCAGGATATATCAGACTAAGAAAATAGAAAGGATATTATCAGGAGCCTTGAAACACATTTTCATTTCAACTCTGAAAAGCACTGGCAGAATAATTTTGCGGAGTGAGACCGTCTCCTCCAGATGTGGCGCTGGACTGGACCTGAGCTTTGCTGCTTATTTACCTTTCAAAAACCTGCTTTTATTGTGGTGTTCGTGCCTAGCAAGGATCCTGAACATAGGCTCTTTTAATGTAACTTGAAAGGAAAGCGGGGGACCCCAGCATAGTCCAAATATAGCCCCCACGGTAACGGTACTGCCGGCCGCGTGGACTGCTTGTTGGAGGCGAAGTCGTGCTCATAGAGCTCATGCCGACGCCGGCCTTTCAGGAGTGGGGAGGGAGAGGCTTTCGGGGAACTGCTGCTAGCAGATAAAAACCTGAACTCGCAACCAGTTCTGAAACGGTCCCTGCTTGATGTAAAGGCCTTTGGAGCTTTTTCACTCAACTTTGAGCACTTCTGCCTTTCCTCTCGCAACGTTTAGCTTTGACTTTCTTCTGCTTATCTGTCGCTGGAGAGTAATTGTCCCTTTCATAAGGACCTTGCTTTAACCTTGAACAGTGGTTCCTCTAGCACCTGACGTGCCTTATGTACTATATATACTGATGAAAGAGTGAGGTACCATCCTAATGTCTTCCTTGATGATTTCTTTTTTTAATCTGTTTCAAGGATGCCTTTCAGATGGGACATGAAAGCTTTTCCAATTATTACAGCACTCTCTATGAAATTTTTTATTTAAAATTTAGATTTATATTTAGAATAGGAGGAAAAAAGCCTACACAGTCTTAAGGGGCTGAAGCAGCAATACTCGAGTTGTTAACAGTTGCTGTTATCTGTTGTTTGGTCTGGGCCTAATTGTGAAATGGGCATTTCATTACTAAATGGACACAGAGCCTTTCATGCTGATGGCGACCTGACCACACATCTCACTGTTGCTGTATGTGAAGCCTTGCAGGGAAAAGGTAGGAATTGTAATGATAATATTCTGGCAGGGAATGCTGCAACAGGACTATATATATAGTAGAAAGTGAGAACTCCCATTTCAGGGCATGGTTGAGGCATGTTCAATCAAAGGAATAAAACTGATTTGGTTTTATTTAGTCTGTTTAGGAATAAAACTTGTGCAGCAGACTCCCATTTATGCTTGCACCCAGTGTCAGGCGTGAGCTGGCTGGGGCAGGTGGACACAATCCAAAATTAAGAATAATTTGCAAACTGAGAGAATGGCAAGGGCTCTTTGATTCTCTGCCTTGGCTGGACATGTGTGAAGGGAAGAGAGTGGAGAAACTGGGCTTTATTCAGTGCACAGGAGGAGAGCTACAGAACCGCCACAAACAAACAAAAGCGAAAAGGAAAGTAAGAGTAGATATGTTTTTAATATTATGGTAATGTGCAAGGCATGTTCTTTAGCAGAATTCGGATAGGAGGACAGGACCAGGAATGGACTTGCAAAGCTAAGGTAAAACCCTATCTTAGAAAAATGAAGAGAAAGGAAAAAATGCTTTTGACGAGGTTTGATAGGAAAAGTATTGGCAAGTGTCACCAAGAATTGGGAAAAATAACAGTTCAGCACATGGCTAAACCATGCGAGATGGCTGATGTGTGCAAACCTTCAAAGATGAATTCATTGGTAAT
Organism: Dromaius novaehollandiae; assembly: GCF_036370855.1. Classification (NCBI taxonomy): domain Eukaryota; kingdom Metazoa; phylum Chordata; class Aves; order Casuariiformes; family Dromaiidae; genus Dromaius; species Dromaius novaehollandiae. The sequence continues at coordinate 77,731,123 of NC_088101.1, read as the reverse complement.
TAGGAATACAAAGAGCTTGAGTGAAAACGCGGAGGGGTACATGAACTTGTTGGCTTCATACCCCATATGATACTTCCTGAGAGATTCGGCCCATGTTTATACAGTGGCAGATGTTTATATACTGGCAGATGTGAGCCTTGATGAGCACTATGGGTGCTACCACTACTGTAGCATCAAGCCCAGGCTAAGGCAACCTGATGTGAAGCAGGTTGCTTTAGCCCTGCAGCTTCTTGCTGTTTTGGTAGGGCGTGGGCACAGAATATAACATGTAGGTGCTCCTGTCCATCTCCCAAAGCCTGCAGGCATATGTAAAGCTTTTGGAAAAGGAGTATGCACAGTGAATTTATCAGCTGGCTCTGGGATGTAATGAAAAATAGCTTGGGAAGTGCACCTTTGTTTGTGCAAAAGCAAAATGCAAAGCCAAGGGGATAAAATGCAATGATAGGCTTAATGTTCTGCATAACTGTAGTAATTGTATTAAAGCTAGCAGGCAAGGAAAATTCAGGGAGGCAGAAAGTGCTGCACTAGGCATGGGCAGTAACTCAGAGAGTAAGAGTTAGCAGGTGTGTAGCAATAACTGGTTGCAAAGCAGCAAAAACATGATTTGTGAAGTGCAGACCGGGATGCTAGGGGAAGGCAGCGGTACTCAAGCAAAAAGAAATTGGCAGTGAGGCAGCGATGAGCACGTGAGGCTACCGAGGCTTCCTTGGCACGGGCTGATGGAGGAGGAGAAGCTTGCAGCTGGCCAAGCCCTGTGCAGGTTGGATGAGGGCGCGATTGCGGGGCTGCGGGGAAACAGTGCGTGCCGTTCAGGAGGTGTCAGGTCGTACAGAAAATGCAGGAATAATGCAAATGTTCTTAATGCAGACGAGCTATTTAAATAATAGATGCTGAAGCAAAACAAACCCAAATAACTCGTGGAATAGGGAGGATGGTGTCATGGATTCCCTGGTTCCTTTAGGCCTAGGATAGTCAGCTCCCAAGGCGTGCAATAGCTGTATTTGATTACCAAGAGAGAAATACAGAGGGAAAAGGAGTAGTGGGAAGAAACAGAGATACCAGTCGCTGCCCCGGACTGCGCAGAGGTGACAGTAGCCTCGGGAGGAGGTCGTGTCATCCCCCAGGGAGCCACGGGACTGTCCCGTGGAAGCCTTCCTGCGCCAAGGCCAAAGGCTTCAACAACAGGGAGATGTCTACTCCTGACACTACGGCTTCTTTTTCCTGAAGAAAAAGAGGACTAGTGAGTGATCTAAGGTTAAAGGGACAATATTGTGGTTTGGGGGCACTATGTCAGTTGTGAGAGATCAGACTGTGAATTAGGGGGAGGAAAAAAAAGAAAAGAAAAAAAAAAAGTAAATTCAGAGGCATTGCTAGAAAACCCATTAATGGCAAACCCAGAAATAATCCCCGCTGAACCCATGAACATTTGCCAAGCAGAGGAAATTCCCCAGTGCATATGAGAACCCCAAGACAGCAGGCAGTGCTCCGAGTGTGATAAAAAATTAAAAGTATTACAAGGCAGAGACCGGGGCAGGGCGTCCTGCCGAGCGAAGACGCGGCTGCCTGGGGAGCTGCGGTGCAAGCTTGGCTGCAGCCTGGCTGTGGCAGGGAGGCGAGAGGTAAAACGTGCAACTGATTTTGCTATTTTTCACACAGGTGCGAGGTGCAGGCCGGAGAGGAGCGCCGGCGAGAAGGGACCTCTCACGGGGAGCTGGAAGGAAAGCTGAGCTCCTGCTAAGCCGGACGCGGTGCGCAAGCCAGCGTGCTGCTAGAAATCCTTGAAAGCAAATCCCAGTTAGGAGAAGGTAAACGGATGAAATTTAGGGTTAGAGTCGTAAACTTGTCTTTGCGAAGGGAACAAGCAAACTAAATGTGTAATGAATCTGAAAAGATATGGTTTGTAATATATGCTCATTGGGATGTTAAAATACTGTATGAAACCCTCCCGAAGGGCCAGGAAAGCTTATGTGGTCTGGCTGAAGAAAGACAAGCGTGGAGAAGAAAAGCTTTGGTCCAACATCTTTGATTCTTTCAACCAACCAACCAAAACCCTGCAATAATTGTAGCTGATGTTACAGCAATAAGGCATGTGGAAGGAAAGGCAATACAGCGAGGTGTGCAGGTACAGCGTGTTAGAGACAGGCAGAATGAAGAACTGGGGGTGATGGGTGATGAACTGTGGTGGGAATTCTCCCTCTAATTTAATTGTGCCATGGTCAGCTGCAGAGCACAGCTGTCCAGGTAGGTCTATGGGACATAAGATGGTAGCCCCTGCAAAGAGTATGAGAGAGAATTTGAAATATATAGAGAGAAAAGGAAGTATGAAATATAAGAGAAATGAGAGTGTGAGAGGGTGTGCTGTCATGGGCCTCTGATATCAGTAAAGACAGTATCACTGGTGCAAAGAAAGCTAAGTGTTAATCTGCTCAAGCAGATGACAAAGCTTTGGCTTGCTGGCTGCAAGGAAGGCTCAGTCCCAGCTGAACTGACCTTTCAGAGAGGCTGGCAAAGCTTCCTGTTTCCCCACCAAAGATCGTTTTCTATTTAGCTTCAAATTTTGAAAATTGCAAAAATCTCTTCCAGGCTTTTTAGTTTGCGCAATACCCTTAAAGCATGTACAGGTACATCCTTGTCGTGGCCAGCTCAGGCACCAGCATTATTGTGCAGCGCTCGTCGGTGATGGTGCATCCTGCAAATGATGCTGTGCCCCATGCAAGTGTCCCGCATGGACTAAGTGCACTGGGACAGTCTCTTCCTTCCTCATCCTCTAGTCTCTTTTTCTTTTATTTAGCCTGCTCTGAGCTGCTGGGCAGCTCATTCACGCTGGGAGCGGTGCTGGAAAAGCTGCCAAAGCCAGGGCCCCCCAGCTGGTGCTGCAGCCACCGCGTGCATGGGCACCAGCCCCAAGCGAGTTGCCCTCGGCTGGATACGTGCGAGTTGTACCCCGTGTTGGTGTCCTGGGCCGCCAAGGGCGCACTGCCGGCGGCTGGGGCGATTCGCGAGCGAGCCACGCAGGGAAGCCCAGAGCCACATCGCCTCCGCGTCTGGGGAATTTTGCCTCTAGCTTCAGTCAGCATTTGCAAGTCTTGTTAAACCTGAATAACCGCAATCCGTGACTCCAGCTTCAAAAACATCAGGTGAGAGCGATGGTTCCCAAAGCTTAGCGAGATAAAGCGGCCTCCGAGAATGCCGCTTACCTACGTGCAATGTTTTGCTTTAAGGAATCGATGGATTTGTGGATCGTAGGTGACAATATTCCTAGTCTCTACTCTTAACTGCTCTTTTCTCCACCTTTCCCACTGCAGATGCTGAAAAAGTAGTGTGAAGCGTGTGTTTACGTGCACCCCCTCCCCGGCTCTTGCACCGAGGTCTCGGTGTGCGGCGGTCCCTGCTCCTGCCAGCGTCCAGCGACTGCTAGGTCACCTCCGCGTCAGGCAACGTTTGCTTAGCTGAAGTTATACTTTTAAATGTTTGTAATTACACTGGTGTAAAACCATTTGCGGATGCTCTTCTATGCGCTTTAACGGAAATCTGAATTCACAGCCAGAACCGATTTTCTTTTGGACTCTCTTCTGAAAGCTGAATCTGTTTAAGGGTATCCACATGGGTGTGCGCTGGCTTCAATAAACAGAATTAAAAACAGATTTTGCTTAAATTGCTGCAAGTTTTAATGCAAACAGGGCCTCGGCGAAGCTGAAAATCCCCTCGCTCCTCTCGGAGCGTTTGCTCTCCCCTGTGACACTCGAGTGTTTTCATGCATTTAAATGTGCCGCAGCCCAGGCGGCAGGTTCCCCAGTATCCAATCTTCTCCTGAAACAATCGAGCTCCTTTGGCGTTTCGCAGCCTCTCCTCTGCCCCTGACTGGCTATCGCGCTTCCAATCAGGCACGGAGGAAACGTTTAAACACGCAGCCCCTCGGCTTGCCTCCCCGTGCTCTGCTCAGAGCAGGACTCGGCCATGCAACTCAGCCCAGGTAAGGCCACGCTTCCCCGTCCGCAACGTCGCATCCCACACGTTTCCCACCCAAGCGCCTCCATTTAGTCGTCGCCTCCTCCCTGCGTGAAGGGGGAGAGAGGGACCCCCAGCGCCTGGGGCAGGCAGGAGGCACAGGGGCAGCGAGCCGCAGGCAGCGGTCCCCGCGTGGGAGTCCCCGACGCGGCCTCGGGTCTGCCCTGCGCTCGCAGGGAGCCGGCGAGGGTGCGCGTCGCCTGCAAGCCTCCTCCCCGCCTTTCTCACGTGCTTGGCTCGCCGTGACGTCCCGGCGTGACCCTCCTGGCTGCTCCCCGTGCCCGTGCGCTACCCAGCACCACGTGCCAGGTCCTCAGCTTCAGGACGGTTTTTCCAGTTGTTTGTTTTGAAGGCTCTTAAGAGCAATATGCTATCAGCTGAGGTTTCTAATTAACTCTGAATAGCTAGTCTGCTGCCACTCAAGTCTAATTCTCATTAGCATCTCCGCTAACAAGCTTCAGTGTTTGCCCTCCTAATTAGCTTCTGGTTAGAGCTCTCCCGTCCTAGGATGCGCTGCTGGTAATTGCAGATCCAATTGCTTTTACAGCCAGCTCCTCCGAGACGGCGGATGCTGCTGTCTTAGCCTGACATAGATCAATGCCTAAAATACTTACGCCTGTAGGTTTTTCAGCCTTCTCTAAGTGTGTGCCTATATGGTGTGTGGTTTGTTTTGGTGCGGCTGTCCCCGCCGCCGCTCGTGCCCTGCGCTGTGGCCTTGCGGCCGCCCGCCAGCACGCCCCGCGGCGCGTCCCCTCGATGCCGGGCTTGAAAAGCGAGCACCGGTTCGCGTTGCCGGGTAGGACGCGTGTGAGGTTGGCTGCTCGCAGCGGCATTTCTGTGGAATGCTCTTAGCAGGCTTAATGTATGTCTGCGAGTCGAGTTAACCCCTTGGCGCCTGCAGCTCAGGAGGGCTTGCAGCCCGCTCCCAACGAGCGGAGCCAAACAGCTGGGACTCTGCAGAAGAGGCTAAAAAATACAGTGGGAAAATTCAGCAGAGCAGGCTGTAGTTGTGCACGTGCCTGCTAGCACAAAACGAAGCATGCAGGAGAAGAAAGGTAAGTCTTGCAAGTCTAACAAAATACCTTAAGCTGTTGAAAGCTTGGCCCACAGATGTAAATCTCTTCTGTGCAGGCTTTCAAATCAGGTATTTAATTCTTGAAGAGAGAAAAAATACTGCTCACCCTGTGAAGGCTTTCTGGTGGGCTTCTCTCTCTGGAGATGTCTGGAGTGCTCCTGTTGTCACGCTCTAAATTGAAGTCCGCTTTTTGTTCAGGCTCCTGAAATCAGGCTAAGTAATTGGATTCCACGTACCCTACTGCTCTGGGTAGGCGAAGAGCAGGGCAGCACTGAAACTGAGGTCTGAGTTTTACCTTGGGATGCTCCGATCCCTCCATCTTGACACTTGCTTTTCGTTTTCTAAATCGAGAGGTAAGGGCTTGACGTTAACACTACAAATTAACTTGGAAGATGAAGACGGGTCTTTCTTATTTGTCTTTGGAAAACTTATTTAGTTTTGTGATAAACCAGGAACTCTTTCATCATGCTAAAACTGAAGGCGCTGATTCCAGAGGACCCAGGCAGGAGTGTCCTGCATTGAAAAAAGGGATTTGAAATATGACCTGCTTACACTAATAGCAATAGAAATTGCTTAATCATGTCTAGATCTCTTAAATATGATTGCCTTAAAAGTGTAAGCACTTAGATGAACCTAAGGTAACTGGGCAAGTTGGAATGGTGGCGCTGTGTTTACGTAACATCTTGCATGTTTATCTCTTTTGTTCATTTAAGATTTACTCTTCTGGGCACAAAGTATTCGTCACTTTTTTTAGCCGAAAAAATCAGAATTTGGAAGATCCCCTTAAGAGAAGCTGATTTTTCTTGGTTTGATTGCATATATGCAAGTATATATATACACTTGGAAAACAAAAGTAATGATGGTGAGCAAATCTGAGTGTTTGAAATTATTTCAGTTACATATTGAGGAGGCTTATTGAAGTAAACTATTGACCGGTTTTATCTGCAAAACTGGATTCCAGATCACAAGTATGCCATTTACTGCGCTGTACTTTACTGTTGCCCATTGCAGATGGAAGCCCAAAGCAATGCGCACTGATTGAGATAACTTATTTGGAACTTTTAACGCAAAACTTGAGTTTGGGTTTGGAAAAAAGTAAGATGGCAAGCGAGGTGTTTCTAGTTTTCTCTTAGTTTTAAATACAGATTAAGGCAGGGAATTAGTCAATGGTAGCAGAAAGAAGAATGCAGAATAAAGCGCTCTGATGGTAAGACAGAGAAAGATGCAGAACACTAGTAGGTATACAATCCTTGTCCAGCTACTGAGGGACTTTCACCCCCAAATAAAACTTTCAGACCAAAGTTGTACAGATACTACCAAAATGTTACTGTGAGTCATCAGGCATAAATTTACATGTCCTGAAAGGCAAGGTATTTTATCCATTTGGCATAGTACATTTTGTTCTTCTTTGAAGGCCCAGGCTGTGAAGACTTCAGCAGACTTAGTGTGTGTGAAAGGACATACAAAGACAACTTGAGCTTGGGCTATGACAGCTATACTGCTCTTGCAAATTGTTAAAATAGATAAAACTAAGTGTGGAGGGCTTCTCATGGTGTCTGTTGCCTTTAGCATGATTTGCCCCAAGGATTTTGCCATTCAGAGCAGTTTGTATACTGCTGGCTTATTGCCGAGTTTGTTGCAGAAAGTATTTCTCTCAATGTGACTGTAAGCTAAATTGGAGTCATGATCTCTTGTTAAGGCAGGCGATAAATTATTTTCTGGAATATAAAAATGGTGATAAAGTACCATCTATACTGACAATGTAAAAAGTTTATGAGTTATTTCAGCATTATTCTTACTCATTGAGTAGGTTCCTCTATAGATCAGGAAGAGTCTTGACTCCATCTAGTTCAGTTGATGTTCTGGAGTTTTTTGAAGATGAAAATGGAGAGGATCTCAACCCTAATTCTTTCTTCTTGTAAGATGAAGATAATTCTATGATCCAGGCCCTTTCTTACAGCAGAACAGCCTTTCTGCGTAGATCATTAGAGAGAGCATCCCCTTAATTATTTATACTACACATACCAGGTGTGCTGATTATGAAATTTCCCTTGAGGCTCCGGAAGGAAATGAGATCCTAATAAATGCATGAGATAGTGGAACAGTGCAGCTGGACTGAAACTTCTCCTGGATGAAAATCAGTCATCTGTGTCAGTGATTCTTCTTACACGGGTTTTTAAAAAACATTACAGAAGGTAATCTTCTTACATTTGTTATCCAAACTATGCTGGAGGTGTCAAGAAACTATGCTTCAAGGGATCTTCTCTAGCTTTGCAGGAAGGAAAGAACAAACAAGGTTGGGGTATGCAATTCTTATCTCAGAGACACGTGGAGCTGGAGGTGGCCACATTGATGTTGTTGATGAATTAGTTCATAACGAGTATTATTGCACAGTGATAACTGAAACATGATCCTAAAACTGCCTGGAAAATTCTCCTTATCAGAATGCTGACAGAAAATCAGAGGAATGTATTTTAGAAATATGGGTCTCCTTTTTGTCTTGGCAAATAGAGAGATCTTATTTGGAAGACCAGAACTGTATTTGTTTGAGACTCTTGGCATGAATGCATTCAGCGAAGTACAAGGGAAGAAACAGCCCTCACCTGGAGGGGAAACAGAAATAGAAACAAAACTAAAGGTAGGAGCAGAAAAGAAGGAGAATGAACTTGATGTGAAGGACGAGGGAAAGCAACATGATGCATCAGGGAGTGAAATGGCCTACTATAATAGGAGAAAAAGCAATGCTTATTTAACCCTGAGCAATGCACGGTGACCAGAACAAACTGAAATTTCTCTTCCTTAGGCATACAAAAAAATCTGTTTAATAAATTTAGCTTTAAGAAATTGAATACATAAATGTCAGAATGCTTGTTACAATTTTGTGGCTGAAGGAAAATTAAAAGGAGCAACTAAATGAGTAAGATAGTTGCAAGGAACATGAAATCAGTAGAAAGACTGATTTATGCTGTATAAGCTGTATAATACAAGCTCAGGAAGGCGTGCATCTTTCATCTGTTAAAAAGGCTTGGGCAGAGCTCTCTGAAAAGCTGGTATTTTTAAAAAGAAGAGCAGAGAGATGTTGGAAGTGAAAAGAAATCTTTCAGAAAGCGGAGGTCATGTTTGAACAGAGGAAATAGAAGAGAGCGTACATTCTGGCAAGTTAAACAAGGCAAGTTAAACAGGCAAGTAAAATCAATTTTGAGAAACAGCTTTCTAAACTTACAGGAACCAAAAAAAACCCCTTCAAATACCTGAAGAGCAGGAAGCCTGTCAATCAGCAGGCTTGAGAAGTGATTGCAGTGTAATAAGAACATTTCAGGAACACAGGGCTATCTCAGAAAGGCTAAATAAATCTTTGCTTTGGTGTTCGTTTAAAAGATCTCAGGGAGCTTTTTCTCCTGAAGCATTTTTATGTGTGAAAGAGTCTGAACAACTGTTTTAAACTGAAGTGTCAGACAGAACAGATTCAGAAAAAATTGATAAAAAGCATAGTACCATTGATTAAAAATACATGGTAGCATCCCAAGAGTCCCAAATGTGGAGCTGTTTAATTGTTTCATTTGCTATGAATTAAACAACTGTTGTGGAAAATGAAGGTGGCAAATGTATGTGATTGATGTTTTAAAAAAAATGGAGGCAAGGACTGACCTAAGGGGTTATATACAGGTAAATCTAACCTTCCTCAGGCAAATTTATGGAAACCAAAATGAAGAATAGAATTACTAGGGTACTTATTATACATTGGGCAGGTGTCAGAATAGATTTTGTAGAAGGAGTCTGCCACAAATCTGTATGCTTTGACGCCCAGAAGCTGGTAGATGTGTTTCAGCTGATCTGGTATGATTGGTCTTCTCTGGTCCTTTGCCAATGGCCATCAAAAATCTAAATTGGAATTCAAGGAATAAGAGGGAAAGTCGTCTTATAGTTTTGAACACATTAAAGTTCTAATTGATTAAAGATAGAAAACAGAGGGTGGGAATTGAATCAGTTCTAATGAAGGAAAGTTACCAGACCACAAGAGTCTCTGTTGGCACCTCTGCTGTTAAATTATCTACGAATGCTTTAGAAAAATGGAGAGCAGACAAACTTATAAAAAAATTTTCATGGTAGTCAAAATTATAACTGCCAATACCACTATTCAGTCATTAAAAACAACTGAATATTCTTTCCATTTTTGCACCCAATCTAGATAACTGCAAAGGGATGCATAAGGGGAAAAGAACCTTTCTTCTGCATCTGCAGTGATGGGCTCTAAATTATCTGTAACCTTCAGGAAAAATATCTTGGTGTCATTGTGGATAGTTCTGGGAAAATATCAGCTCAATCCTTAGTCATCAAGAAGACAAATAGGATGTTAGAAACTTTACAGAAAACTTTTTTTTTTTTTTTTTTTTTAAGTGTGTAAATCCGTAGCATGCCCAAATGTTGCACGGTGCAGTAACTGTATCTTGAATACAGCAGAAGAAGAAATGGTACAGAGAAAAGGTGTAAAAATGATCATAGTTATAGAAGGATTTCTGCGTCAAGAGAACTTACACATAGGACTGAGAAGGACCTCTTGAGTCATCTTGTCCAGTCCTCTATTACTGCTGGCACCATGTCATATAGTTTTTTCATACAGTTCTCAAATGTATGATATAGAACAATATATATTCTAATTTCTACCAGAGAATTATCTGGTCTCTCTAATGTGAATTTGTAAAACTTCTTCAACTTTGTTTGCATCTCAATGGATAGCTTTCCTTCCACTCAACTGCATCCATCGTGTCTTTTCCCCATGTTCAGCAGTGTCATTCTCACTGAAAATTGAGCTAAACTTCTAAATTTCTAAACTCTAGATTCTAAAACTTGATTTTTTAAAAAACTTTTTCTTTGTTTTTGCATTGCACCTAGATTATTCTAACCTGTATCATATCCTTCTGAAAAGCAGCCCTACTTTCCTTTCCCTGTTTCTTTCGTGTCTGTGAAAATCCTTTTTCATTTTTGTTCTGCTATTGCACAACACAACCGAGCTCAGCTTTTGGCAATTCTTAATTCATTTCTAGACCTCCAAAATATAGTTATCTTTGCTGATCAGTCTTTTTTTCCATGGCATCATATTTTTCTATTCCATTTTTTCTTCTTATCACTAATACTGTTCTTGAGAGCAGTTCCACATCATTGTGCGGGATATTAGCTTTGCAACCAGTGCTGTCAAGCAGCCCTATATCCTATATTTCAATGCAATATTTTCAATATACATTAGCCCATAAGACCCTGCTTAGATCCTAGGCAAAAAACAGCTTGAGACTGGTTGGTGTAATGGCTCTGTTAAATGTCTATTAAATTGGAAGCTGCTGCCCCAAGAAAAATGTAGCACATATCTCATAATGCAATGCATAAAATTCCCAGGGTATATTCTCTGTCTGACCGACTTGTCTTCTCTTGGTTTCTAGTATGTATCTGCAGGACACGGAGAGAAACCAGTGGGGATTGAGGAGACCAAAACCCAGGTCAGATTAAGGAATTGCAAGGATGAAAATGAGTGAACAGAGGGGCTGAAAATCTGGGAGGGAAGTTTCTGAGGGAAGATCTGTGGCTATGTGGGAAGAGGTGAGCATGTGAAAAAGTGTCTCCTGTCACTGAGGTTTCCCCTAGTCCTCGTTAGAGGAGGGAAGGTGCACGGCAAATCTTTGCTCGTACTATTCAGACAAATGGTTGTGTGATTATCATGAGGAGACAACAGTTAAATGAGTTATAGCTAAGTTTTGTTATAGAAAAGCTAAGCTGACAAAATCGCTCATGTAGCTATAGTTATCTGGACAGTTTCCTTGTGTTATATTAATTTTTCTTACATGATACCTTATTATACTTGAGAAACAATTCGATACCAGCAAGCTCCCCTTTTTTCATAGTGCAATGATGGCTTGATCATAACTAGACCACTATCTTTTTTTACAGTGATATAATTTTAATTGAGGATGCTTATTTAAGTGGGCCAAATTTTTTTCTATATTCTATGAAACAAAGCAGTATTTTCTCTGCTTGACGTATGTTATTTGCTTGCTTGCCAGCTTCTCAAGATGCATCACAAAGTGATGGCAGATGTCTTCAGTGATTTGCCTAACCATTTTATATTCGTACTAGTAAAATAAACATGTCCCAGAGATTGTCCTCTGGGAGTCGGCGGAATCGCTGGGGAAGCTTAACCCAGTCTCTGCCCGTGACACTAGGAACGTGATGGAGGAGGAATTGAGATACTGCCCTGATGCTTGGAGAACACGTTGGCAATTCTGGTATTTGTTATCATTTGAAGCAAGCAGGTTTATCCTGGGATGACCACAGCCCCTGAAAAGGCATCCATGACATTGGAATAGACCTCTCATTTGTGACCAAGAAAAAGAGATTAACTCCAGGCAGCCCCTAGGTATTAGGCTGCTTGTGAGGGGAGCCATTGGCAAGTGGAGCTGGTAATTTGATGCATTAGTTTCAGAGGTCAGTCACCTCCTAATGAACCACCCTATTTTCTGGTGGTGGTGGTTTTCAACTTAAATCTGACTAGACCGTGTCGTCTTTAACATTAGTTGGACATTTTTGCTTCTTTGGACCATCAAGCTCTGTGACCAGCACCAAAACTAGCATGTGCAAAGCATCTGTGATGACAAATCTAGGCAGAAGCGTGAACTAGATGTGCTATTTCTTCACAGATCTTGGCTTTATCTCACCACCTTGGAAGTGACTGTCTCATTGATAAAAGAGCTCTCACTGGTGAAGTGAATGGCTGTCTGATCGTGGATGTATTTCCCCAGAGTGGGGGGTTGAGGGTTTGAAGATGTAGGCTGGCATGAAGGTACATGCTAGCAGGTGTTGTAGAAGTGCTAGGTAGGATGTTGTTATGTGACCTTTGCCCCCTTTGTTTTGGCAGTTTTGGGGAAATGACGGTGGTTCTGAGGAAACAGATGATGCCAGTTTGTGAAGCGTTAAATCAATGCTGAGTTCTTGTGCCCCAGGTGAAAAGAGATTTGAAAGAAGAGGAGGGTTATAAGGCAAAGATAGCTTGTTTGTCCCTGAATAAAGGGATGCTGGCGTGCGCCGTAGCACCTACGGGACTGGACAGCAGGCCCTGCTGGAAGAGCAATACGGTCAGTCTCCGCTCCTGCGGGGGCAGCATGCAGACCAGACTCGTTGGCACCACCAAGACTGGAGATGATAGGGGCCCCCTCCATGCTAGCTGGTGGTCCTGGTCATCTGCCGGAGTCTGGATGGGGGTGACAGACAAGAGGGCTAGCAGCTGGACAGGCCTCACAGCTGCTGTTTGCCGTCAGGCGATACTGCCCTGCTTGGGTCAGCGATGTGGAAGGCAGCAGGACAAGCTGCGCTACAGGATCTCATGGGAGGTTTCTTGCTGTGTTTTGGTCACCGGTGCTTTTGGTTGGTCCTAGGGAGGGAGGGAAGTGGCCAGGTTTCATCAGAGGATGCCAGTGGCATCCCTCATAACGGGATTCAGAGGAAGGCGGCACTGTGCTGTAGGAATTTCTGAAGCTCATCTTCTCTTTCTCTATGGTGCCGACTTTAAACTGATGGATACTACAGCAGTCGGGGATCTTCCCCTCCCTGAAGCAATACAGGCACCCGTGTGCAGTCTGCTGGAGGGACCCTTACTGTTGCACATGCCACAGAGTAGAAGGGTAACATTTAGAGAGCCTCTGGATCATTTCTTGTAGGCGTTGGAGAATTAGTGCAAGGTAAATATTTTGATAGCAGGAATTAAAGGAGGATTGAGAGAGCTGCTCAGCTCATTACAAAAGAGTAAAATGCTCTGTCTTATGAGGCAGTGGAGAAGAACTGACACAGCATGTCGGGGTGTCCACGCTGTGGTGTCCTTTGAGCCAAAAAAGCCTGGTCTCAGATGAAGTGGGTGTGCGCCCATGCTGTGCGGCGCATGCTGGCTACCAGCCACAGACAGTGGCTGTGGCTCGTTGAAGATGAGCGTATTGAGAGAGGAGGCTAGTTCTAAAAAATCCAGCCTGATGCAGGGTTCATAAGACTGCACCGTGTCTTGGCATGTGGCACAGTTAATTTTTGGAGGTATAAGTAAATTCTTTGATGATGTAAACAGGGTTGGCCAATAAAGTTCTGCAGATGACAAAAGCCACGTTAAACTTCGCAAGGCTCCCACACCATTGCAAATACTGAAAAAACGACCGTAGCAGCAGTCAGGGAAGGCACAGCTGTGCGGTATAATTTCTTCTCCAGCCAGCAGGTGCTCGACTGGAAGGATCACAAACCAGGATCATGTCCTTATGCTCAGCCTTATAGGACTCACTCTTCTTTTTTTTCTTAGAATAATAATAATAAACCACTCCAAGCAATGTAATCTCTCTACAAGCCTCTACTTCTTCCTAATAGAAGTCCCCAAAAGGTGCTTTCTGATGCTCTAGCTACGTGATATCAAATTCCACCAGCAGATGTCTTCAGAGTTTTGAGTCCGGTTATGAGGCTGTCCAGACCTTGGCAGAGATTTTTAAATTATCTCCTTGTTAAGATGAGCAGGAAATTCTGTCTAAAAATCACTAGAATGTTGCAGAATTCTAGCTATCATTTTCCTATTTTATGGGAGCAGGTTTAGGGGCACTTGCTGCTCAGTTTTAACGCTATCGGATAAACTAACAACTATATGCGGCTGAGATTAATCTGAAATCTAAATTGAAATCTTGCATCAAACTTTCTTTTCCGAATGGGCCTGAAATAAAATTCTGCAGTTTTTACACAACTCTAGCTGCAAAATTATCTTTACAAATGTCTAAAATGGATTGTAAATATCTCCATTTACTCAGCCTGCTCATCTACCCCTATTAAGAGCAAAATACCTCCTGTTCTGTCAAAAACTTGCCACTTTTCTGCTGCATACCTTTTATTTTATGGTTAATATCTTTCAGTGAGATTAAAATGTGCTGCTTTTCTCAAACGACTCTTTGCAGCTTCCAAATAGTACTACTTTACTTCCACTTCTTCCAGGTATAGATTTAAAGAATTAGAAGAAATGACAAAATTGAAGAAAGTCAGGCTCGCAGTATTTAAAAACACATGCATACTCAAGCTCTTTAACTACAAGCATATTATTATATACCAATTACATGTAGAGGCAGCTATTGCTTGCTTTATTGCCTTGGTTTGTGATAAAAACAAATAGGCAAACAGCTAGTTTAAGAATTTCTGTAAGAAGCCCTCTTAGTTAAATTGTTACAGCTAAACTCTTTTAGTTTTGAGGATGAAGCTAGATTAGAGACACAATAGTTTGTAGAACTATAGAAACTTTCTATAGCCTGTTGGCCTACAGAGCGTTTTATGATCCACTTAACAGCCAAGGAGCCCAGACTATTTTAACCTCAGCTTAAACAAACACTTAAGATAAAAGCACCTTCGTGGTGATAGAGATTTTAGTCTGACATGTTAACTCTAAAATAAGTGGTCAGAACTGAGAATGATGCAAACTGATGTATCTCCATTGGTTTCAAGAGGGCAACATTGACTTTCTCCAGCTGCAAATCTGCCCCGCAAGCTTTACATGAGAAGAAAGCTGGAGGCAAATTCAGCACATGGTGAAGAGGTGGCCAGCCCGACTGTCCGGCTGGATTGCATGGTCTTCAGAGCACCTGCCATGCCCCGTAAAGCCCCAGCCTTGCTTCTCTCGCACTGCGTTGTACCTCTCCACCCTTCAACCAAAATCCCAGCCTGGTCTCCTCAAAGCACCCAGAGCTGCCTTGCTCCTGCACTGTGTGCGCAAGACTTTGCATCCCCTGGACTCTTGCAGGAGTGGCAGAGCCACTGGTGGACCCGAGGGCAGCTACCAAGTCACAGATTACTGTGTAGCAGGCTGTTGACACCTGAACCAGCACTTTTTTTTTGTCTATATATTGCCATCTGTAATTAACTGCTTCCCCTCTCTGGACAGGTATGCTCTGGAGCTCCTGGGGTGTCCATGCAACCTCTGCTTGTTTGCGGGATCTTGATCCCCCTCCCATACTTGTCCCTTGAATCCTCTGTGCTGATGTCATGCTCCTGGGTGCCCTTTTCCCACTCACATCCCTGGCCAGCTCTCCGACCTCTGCATCTGCACCCCGCAAGTGCTCCCATGCTCTGCCAGCTTCAGACCTCACCGAGGAAGCCAAACCTGCTCCTGTCGTTAAGGCCTCGGCTCGCAGCCTTGCCGTTGCTGTTTAAGATACAAATGATTGGAGTGGTGGTTTTCGTGTAATGATTTAATGATGGTCATAAAGCTTTCCTCAGAAATGGTCAAACTTGGGTTTAAGTCCTCCTCCTCCAAAGGGATATTCAAATCCACCTGTCCCTTCCCAGGCGGCAGGCAACCTCTCAGCTCTGCGTCTTGATGTTGTGCCACCATGCAGAGAGGACTCTCAGAGCTGGAGAGGAGAAGCAACTGGGAGCCTGACTGCAGCCTGCCAGCGGGGAACTCCCCTGGCCCGAGGCGGGAACAGGCATCTGGCTTTATTCCCAAGGCTGCTTACTACACTCTTTGCATTAAAAAAATAAATAAAAAATCAAAGGCAGCCTTGGAGGCAGAGTCCAAGCCCAGCAGTCCTCTCCGCGCAGGGAGAGGTCCCAACCACCTTGCCCTGGCAGCAGGCGCTATTTTCATGCTACCCCAACCGCACCTCTTCCTCCAGCCATGTCTTTAAATGAAAGCTGGTGCAGCTGCTGTTTTGCACTGGAGCCAGAGCTGTTTTGAGGAGCATTAGCTTGGGTTCATGTCTTCCTAATCCCAAGTGGGCTTTCACATGAACATGTGCTAAGAGGTTCAGCTTGGCCAAAATGGTGGGATCTTGGCACAGAGGAAGCAAAACTTGAGGTACCTAAATACCTTCTTTTGGTGAAAAAACAGATGGACTCCTAGGCATGTAATTGGTTTGTTGGAGGAGGGGAGAAGTCACAGTTCATTTAGCTTTGAGTCTTAGACCGAGAAATTGTTTCCAATTACGGTACTTTTTAGGTACCTCCACGGTTTTGAGGACCTGGCCCTAAGTGAATTAAGAGCATGTTTCATTTTGAGATGTAACTGAAGGATGCAACGGTGACTGAAGCCCCAAGTGTCCAGTTCTCTTTTGAAAATTGACTTCAGTTTCCCAGTCACTCAGAAGCTTTTGAAATTGTTACTTTTACTATCTCTATGTTCTCCTTGTGTAAAGTAGAGATAACAATACCTTCAGGACCCATCACAATTTAAAAAGATTTATGACCCTCTGAAGAACAACACACTCAGTATTGAACATTAACTTGCTAATGGAAGAGTTTGGCAGATGAGAGAACAGTCGGGAAAAATTTATGTCTGTTAGCAGATATTCAGTAATTAAAGGAGTGGGCAAGGCTGGGATCCTTTTTAAAGAGATACCTTTTGCCGGCAGTTTTAAGATGTTCAGATGGGGGTGTTTGTCATATTCTTTTGGCTTAAGGTGAGTAGCTGTCTGGACATAGGAATGAGATCATTGAAGGCTTATGGCCCATCTTAAGTCATTTATGGTGGGACTATATAGCCCAGGTAATATGTTTGTCCACACTGTTTGAAAGGCTAAACTACTTTGCAAACTAAACTAAAGCCCTCTCATCTAGACCTTTAAAAGATAAACTCGGCTAAGCACTGCTGACCTTCCTCCTCGATTGTTCCGAAATATTTCCTCTCTTCCCTCCCCACATGCTGCATTGTTCTGCCAAATTCTCTCTCTCCCAGATACGAAATTCTGCTCCGGGCCGGTGATCTGCTGCGAGGATTCCTGCATCGACTTCAAGGCTCATGGAGGATCTTCTGTTCCTAGGACAGCAGGTACCGAAGGTTTCCCTCACCCCCACTCCCCCCCAACTCAGAGACCTTAAAGTTATAAATGTGCAGCTGTGTGTGTTTCTGTGCCTCGAGTCTCAGTTCTGCTCCACCTTTGAAAAGTGGTGGGAGAGAACAGGGGAAGGGTGCTTCAGTGCGGTAAAATCGGCATGTGGAGAAGTTGCTGTGTTGCCTCCTGCTCAGCTGGAGGAGGTAGGGTCAGCCACTGTTTCTGCTCCTTGCAAGGAGCCACTTAGACAGGTTTGTTCCTTGTGGATGGAGAAGTCCCCATTAAAATGTCTGCTCTCTGTCAGTGATCTCTGATTTGGGTTTTCATAGGGTTTAACTGGTTGGTATTTTGTCCTCGAACTCATTTCTTTCTGTTGGTGTGCTGGCCCTGAGGTTGCTGGCACCTGGCCGATATCAGAGATGTTAGCTAGTCGACTGGGCGGGGTGTTATTTTAAAAAATGTTGGCTTTTGACGTTTCTTCACTGTCTTGAGTTTCCAGCGTCATTTTGTGTCTCCTGATGGACATGCCTTCTTATAACCAAGCATGAGACTGCAGCTCGCAGTCTCGGTCTCCCCACGCATTTACATACAGGATTTTCTGACAATAATATTCTTTAGAGGAGGACACAATGACTTGCTGTGTGCTGTAGGTTTAAATAAGAATCAGTAACAAGCAAAATTACCTTGTGTACGGTGGCATCCAGGCCCACCTTTGATGTTAGCAGTTTTGGATTTGTCCTAAGGTTGTGCAGAGTATCTAGGGGTATGCAGTGTATTTCTGAACGTTTGGAGGGAAGACGTAGTGCTGTTTCCGTTCCTGACACGTGATTTGCGTGTAGAGTGCTTTCCCTGGGCTCTTCTGTAAGGCTACGGCTCGTTCTTCCTTCAGCTATTCCCTTCCTCTCTTCCTCCAGGACTTATGTTGGAGCAGTTCCTATTAGAAGTCAGCCATGTAAAATTATGTGTCTGTGTTTGTATACATATGTATATGTATGTGTTCGTATACATATGTATATAAAATAGATATAAAATAGGCAGCAGCACAGATTTTGGCTCTCTGACAATAATTAACACTAATCAAATGTGTATGAAAACCTTATTTACAGGATTTATGTACTGTCTTACTGCAGTTTCATAAAGAGTTGAGCATTTGGGAATGAAATAGTTGATCTTTATGAATGTTTCTGGGTGCAGTGCAGTGTAAATATTACATTAATAATTTTCTAAAACAAAGCTGATCTTTCTTTCCCATATTGTAGCACATAGAAAGTAGTGGGAAACATCAGAATTACCTTAAAATTGAACGAGATTCCAGAAATCTTAAGACCGATAACTCATAACACCCATAATACTTTAAATACGTAGACAGGAATTTACATGTGATACCTGCCTGAAGGAGCTCCCATTTGTAAGATAAAACAACGTAGACAGGCAGAGTAGAATAGAATACAATAATATTTCTAAAATACTTACAGCAATGAGATATAGAAATACTCGTAATAGTTGTCATGACCAGGGTTCCCATTTTCCTTATGCCTCACAGCAGAGGACTCCTCAGAAGAAAGTTGAAAATGTGTATTTTTTCTCTCAAGCCAAACATTAGAAAGGATATATCTGATTCCCTCTGCTTTCAGGACCATGAATCCCTGCCATTTTATTAACGGATAAACCATCTGGTTCTCACACATCAAGGGGTATTTTCTGTTATTTCAAAACCTCTTTGGACTTTTCTTTTGGCTTTCATCTCTGCTTAAATGACTTCTTAGCCCTGCAAAACATTGCCAAAAAGAAAAAAAAAGTTAATTTTTTAGTTGCGGGGTCTGCCATGACCCAACATTACAGCTTTTACCCGGAGGCTGGTGGAAGTCTGGATGTCAGTTATACTTATCTGAGAGCTTATGTACAATACCCAGAGAGGCCCTGTGCAGATCAGAGGTCAGGAAAGGAACTGCACGCTGGTCGCTAAAGAATTTGGCTATTGGGGGTTGTACCAGGGAGCAACACGAGCGCTGGTAGCACTCGTGTTTGGATGGGCTGTAGATCTTAGGAGGCAGAGAAGATTAGGGAGTTTGTCAGGAATATTTCGTGTAACGTGGAGCAGCACTTGTCAGACTTGCTGTTTGTTTTTAGAAAGGCAGGATGATATTTTGGAAAATGCTTGTTATTGTGGTTTTCCCTAGGCCAGCTCTTACAGCTGGAAAACACAGGCAAGCGTCTCTCTTGTCTCCCATTTGTTGGGGATGCACCAAGTCCCTGTTTCCCAGATGTGTGTTCGACCGTCCAGCCACTCTGACGCGTGTCTTCAGTGGTCCCGCCAGATCTGCACTTCGCGGAAGGTCTTCCTAATGTATTCACAAAAAGCAATAAGATACTCTGTAAGAGGCCTCAAGGAATGATTAGTTTAATCTTCAATTAGTTCCCACTGAGATTTGATGAGAAATCATTTGAAAAGGTGTGCATGAGGTTTAATATAACCTGCCTGTCCAGTTGTCATGAAGCACAGTGTGCGCAGGGAAAGATGTTGCCAATGGAGAAAATCACAACATTAGGGCTGAATATTTTTGGATCACACTTTCTGCTGCCTCAGCTGCTCATTTTTTGGTCTGCTTGAGTGGCTTCAGCCACTGAGATGTCGCTACAGGGGATTAAAGACAATGTGGGGCAAGAGCCAGCACGAGCAGTAAGTTCAAGCATGTAGATCACCACTGTTAGGTTAAAGTTGGAGTATATTAAAAAAAGAATACTTTCTTTTATGTTGCTAGTGAGATCCTCACAAGAAGCAGTTATACCTCTTGGTCTGCCCTTATCTGGGAAGTTTTGTGGATTGGGCTGTTGAGCTCTTTATAAATCCCTGGCAAAATAAAAGGTAAAACCAGCCAGTCCAAGTAGTTTTTACAATACCCTTTTACAGTAAGGTGAGCGAGGTGGTGGGGGCAGCAGGGACTGACTTCCTTAAGTCCTTTGGCTTGGGTGGTTGCTTGCAGCAAACAGTTGCACAAGAGTGCCTCCCTTGGGAAACACACTGCTGCTTTCTGTTTGCGCAGCAAATGAAAAACACTGGCCACTTTTATAATTTGAGAGAATGAGATACTGTGATGTGAACTGGCTTGTTTTTTTATAAATTGTTTAGTCTTGTGTCTCTGCAATCAGATGGCGGTTCCTTATTGTTTTGTTTAAAAAAGTCTCCGGCCCTACAGTCATTAAAGCTATTTTATATAACCAAAAAATCACAAACTTCTGAGCAGTTAAAGATTTGCTTATGACCATGGGAATCCAAAAAGCTTCCTGTGGCTATACAGAAATCTGTCAATTGAACTTTCAGGCGTAAAACAAAAAAAGAATTCCCTAGCGTCATTCATACCTGCCACAGACTCCCTCGGCACGACTCCTTTGTACTTGCATCTTCACTCCAGATGTCTCTTACCTCTGTGCTGTCTTAGGTCCCATATATTTTAGGTTCTCCCCCTCAAATCATCTAGGTTAGGTTTCTTGTTTATGCTGAGCATGCCCAGCTCCCCTGGAGTTCAGCTGGAAATGGGGAGGCAGCCCCCAGTCTATTCCAGTTACTCAGCCTTGCTCGGCTGCTGGAGGCAGCTGCCCCCATAGCTTTGCTGCCGTAACGAACTGTGCGAGTGCTCCCTAATCTGCTCCAGGCAAACCCAATCCAGTTAATCTATAATTTAAAATAATCTTGTTGCTTCACCTGAGTGATCTTTTCAGCAGAGGAAGGACAGCAGGTACTTTGTCACTACTTTTGGCGGTATCCGTTTTGCTTATCTCCAGATCTGGATGCCCAACTTGCAGTGTTCACGGTGTATTCTGTGCTTTGTACTTCCATCTAGTTTGACAAGCAAACTGTGTGTGTGTGCTCAGATCTATACTTTTGCAGGGCACATCCCCCGGTTTACAAGGCTAAATGCTGTGCTGAATGAAAAACAGCAGGGAGAACTTTAAAATCCCTGGCGGTATTTGACAGCTGGTGTTGGATGTAGGAAAGTTTGCATCCAGAAGTGGTTTGTGGGTGTGCGTTAGTTCAGGAGGATTTATGGAAGGAGACAGACGGACTTCCTCAAACTTGAGGCAGAAAGACTGGCCAGAATACTCCTGTGTGCAACTGCTTGCCGGTATTTCTTTGATCTACGGGCTGATGGGTTTGCTGGCAGCATTTCACCGAGGCCAAAGGCGGAAGCAAGCATACGCTCCTTTGTTTAGTGATAGCCGAAACAATAGAAGCTAATGCCCAGATCGGAGGAGCACGTTAAGGCTGGAATATAAACTGAGCCCTGGTGCCTGGGGATGGATTGGGCTGTAGCTGTGTATGATAAACAGCAGAGAGCCCTGGAGAGAAAACAGCTGGAGAAAGCCCAGAGTCAACGGGGAGCATGAGAGCGCTTGCAGGACAGGCCGGCGGCGAGACGAGAAGCGGCTTCCCCAGCGGGACACAGGCTGCGGAGGTGAGCGTGGGCTCGTGGGGGGATGGGGATGTCTCCTCCTGGCCAGCCCACAGACCTTCAGGGAGCAGGGCTTCATGCGTGCTGGGAGCGAAGAGGAATCTCCCAGAGAAAGCAGCTGGTTTGAATGCCTTCTCCTAATGGCGCAGCGTGCAAGACCTGGCAAACCACCTGGGCTGAAAGGTGCAACATTATACGGACATCGCAATAAACTCTTCTACCTTGAGGTGGCTTGTTGTCCTGCCTTCACGAGGTGTGAGAGGTAACATGTAGGCTTCTGGTATCACGTGTGCCTTGGAGGTGTAACTCGGTGTGTCAGGGGCTGAAGAATTTGCGTGAATCATCTGCAAGAAGGCAAAAGTTGCCCTCTGAGAGGGAAGCGTTGGTGAATAGAGGCCGTGCAGGACTTCACGGGCTGAATCGCTGCATGGCCTTTGCGGAAGGACATGGAAACATGTGCTTCTACCAGAAACCTGGGCGTTTTGGCTGAGGATAATAGCTTTTACACATAGCCCTGATAGGGGTACTAAACTCTCCTGAAATGCTTTGAGTGTGGCTTTGGAAGTAAAGTCCCAAGGATAAAGGCCAACCGATGCCTCCGGTTTGGTCCCCTGAATGCCATACCCTTTCCCCTTGCAAGCACGCGGAGATCTTTTGAGATGACTGAGTTGCCTGGCAGCCTGGTCCAGAAATGGCAGTTACCTCTCGTACGGTCTCAATTTCCATTAGCAGCCGCTTGAGCTGATAAGCTAGCTGGCAATCGCAGTGGTGAATTTGGTTTTATTTATCTTTTTGGCAGCTCTCAGCTCAGGCAGTCTTTTATCAGCACTGTCTGAACTTCACAGGTTGAAACGCTCTTCTGGAATTTCCATTCCTGAAGCCGTCTTGCAGAAATACCCAAAGCACCATTTACATCTCAGGTTTTGAATCTTTTATGAACTAATATGGAAGTCTCCTGTGCCCTAAATATTTTATCTGAAATAGTTTTTAATCTTGGAAATTTCCCTCTGTGGGGCTGAACAAAGGTCTGTGAGGGGAGAAAAGCTTGCCGCGAGGTGCAGCCTGGGGTCTCTCGGCAGAAACGCAGCGCCGGAGCTGGAGAAGCTCCCGTGCTTCTCCACTTGGCAGACAACTTCGTTGTTACGGTTTTTTATTTTCAAGAACCTGTGGCTGATTAAACTGCGGAACAGCAGGGCCTAATCCCACCGCTGTCTCCTGTGGCGATGGAGCCTGGGCAAGACTCCCCTGAGCACGTTCGTGTAATTGCCGGTCTCCCGTGGAGCGGGGCTGCAGGCCGGAGGGCACGGCGCGGCGCGGGGCTGCCAGCCTCCCGCGCTCCCTCAGCTTCCCTCGCAGCTCTTGGCGGGGAGTCAGGGAGACAGCGCGCGGATGCAAACAGCTGCTAGGTGGATTTAGCTGACTGCCAAGCTAGTAGCAAACTCCGAGCAGAAAGGCTGGGGTTCTGGCAGGGAACCGCCAGCGACTCGCTCCGCAGTCTCTCCGAAGCCAGTGGTTGCTGGAAGAGGGCCCAAACCACTCTCCGTGCTGGAAGAAGAGCAAGCTAGAACCCATTTGCTCAACACAGCCCTAATTCTTGCTACCAAAACCATGCAAAACCTCACTTAGCCCTGCACGAGTTCCCGGCTCCCTGTGCTTGGCCCCGCGTCACTGGTTGGAGCCTGGGGGCTGACTTCTCCCTAATGGGTTGATAACCTCCTTGAAGTATTTATTTAAATGTTGCTACCTTCGGTGCTTCTGTTAGCAAGGGATTACCGTGGCGGCGTTAATTCGGGCTGGGGCAGAAACCAGACGAAGTGGAGCAGGCCCTTGGGCAAAGCTACTGCCGTGATGGGCTTTTTTGTGACACGCCTGTGTTTTCTGCCCTGCTGAGCCAGAGCCATGGTGCTCGGCACAGCGCAGAGTACAGACTACGGGACAAGAGGGATCTTTTCTTTTTTTAAAATCTCTCAAATTCAGACTGGTTTAAATCATGCTCTATATCTAAACTGAACTGTTTAGAACAGATTCTCAGATGAATTCTTCTGAAAGAGAAATATTTGCATAGCATTTTAGGAGCAGAACTAGACACCTTCCAGCACGTAGCATGTGAAAATCCACTAAAAACAAAACATGGGCAGCAGAACTTACCGACTAACCTCCAAAGTAGGCAGGACCAAAATTGGTTCTTTCAGGTGGGATTCAGGAAACCGTTAGTTGGGAACTGACTGATTTTCATTGCAATCTTATCTGTTGCTTGCTTTTTGGAAGAAGAATATAGCTGATGCTACATACCATGTGATGGCTCCATATGCTAAGGACTTGCAAATGATTTGTTAAGAGTAAGCAAATCTCAGAAATGCTCTGTTCACTGTAAATTGAACTGGGAGCAAGACACACACATGACTGATGTCTTTGCTCTCTCTGCTGTTTATCTAAATTTTTAAGAATAATGCCTGTCTTTCCCTGTAGCTATGAAAGCTTAGGAACATGTGTAACTAAAAGTCCATCTGGTCCAATGTCTGTCACTGTATATTGTAAGTGCCAGATGTTTTGGAAGCGGGTATTTGTGGTATACAGCCTGGATATAATAGATTTTTTTTCCCCTAATACGATAAGTTACGGTCTAAATCATAAATGTTTGTGTGTCTGCACAAAAACAAACAAACAAACAAACAAAAAAACCCTTAGTACTGTAATTATTAATCTAATTATTATCAACCTACAAGTATATACCTCAGTGGTTTCTCCAAACAGTGAATTCCCTGGGTTCTCTCTTCAGTCTATAAATTTCCCCTTCTGAAGGCCCACATAATTCCTGTTCTTTGCTGCATTTGCACTAATGCCTCCCTTGTTCTGTGTGGTCTGATAATGAAAACTCTGTGGTTGTCCAGGTTATCCCGTGTCCCGGCTTCTCTGCATTCACCTCGCTGCCGCTCACCATTCTTCTCTCTCAGACTGACTCTGTGTGAAGCTGGCTTCCATGGTTACTACTAAAAAAGGCAATGGAGATATTTTTGGTCAGAATCTGCCAGTTCAGCAAGATCAAAATGTTTTGGGAAAACGTTCCGATTACAATGAAATCCAAGCAGGATGCTGCCCACCAAGTGGAAAACAGGGCAATCTGTATGGCTTCCTCCTAACTCACCTGCAGCTTCGCAGACCACCTTGGTTGCCTGGCCCAACAGGCAGGGAAACCCCCAGACAGAGAGCCCTGAAGCAGCAAATCCGCATGGAAATGTTCATTTTCTTGTTCTTTTGTTCTAAATTAGAAATATCAAAATATTCTCTGCAAAGCAGAGTTGTCTTTCTCTGCCCAGCACTAGCTTTCTCCAGAGTATCCATTCTGTTGTCAGACCTCTTTGCAGGTGCTAAACCTCTATTTTAGGCATATATAAAAGCTGTTCAGCCACGTGATTGGCTCTGCTCAGCAATTATATTGCTGTCACTTGTCCCTCCTGGTCTATCCTGGTCCCAGTCTTTTGTTTCCCTTGTGTCATGTCCATGTTAGATTGTAGACCCTGTGACAAAAGGGGCTCTGGGTTTTTTGTATACCATGAGACATCTACTATACTTCCTCGGCCTGAATAATGTTTATTATCCCGCTTCCATAAAGCGTCCCCTTCACCTTTTAGCTTGCACAGTTTCTTTGCTTCCCATGTGAACGGCATTGTACCGTTCCTCTGTTGAGCTCCCCTCCAGGGTGCCGGTACTGCATGAGTTACCTGGCGTGGTTTGTGTGCAGCTTTGCAACGCTGACCCGAAGACTTCGCCTTCACCACCCTTATGTTTTTCTTAAGCTTCTATCAGCCCCCCAAACGCTGAACCCCAGCGAGACCGGCTGCCCGAAAGGGAACGGGGAGCTTAGGAGCATTCCTGGAGCTGACTCTGCCCTCTGCAGTGCTATTCCTTATCCTCGGGCGATCTCCTGGTTTCCAGCTGTTTTCCTGCTGTGAGCCTACTCTTTAATGGAGGTGAGAAGAAGGTGTCGTCTTCTCCTCCGTCGCCTGTCCCTGCCTGCATCCTCTGGCCAAGTTTTTCAGCAGCAGTGGAAATGTATTTCTTCTCTCATTACTTTTATTCCTTGTTGCAAATTGCATTGTGCAGCAATTAGAGACACTAAAAACATCTTAAATAATTTGTTAGAAAGTGGGCATATTAGCCTAGCGGACAGTAAAATGTGGGAAGGAGCCAGCCGCCTGACATAAGCAAGCAGCTTTTATGGACTTAAAACGTAGTATCCCACTGCCATGCAAAAAACAAATGCCTTTGTTCTTAACACATACTTGCAGCCTTTTGAACCGAGTTATCAAGGTGTGTGTGTGTAGGCGTGTGTGCACACCAAGGATGAAAAACCAGAGGATGAGCATATGCTCAGCAGTGACTATCCTCTTTTAACACTATCCATGTGTGTTACATTCCTGGTGGGGCAGACTGGAGGATTTCAGGGAGCAGCGACCAGCCTGTGCCTTGGATACCCTTGCTTTCAACAACTTGCCCAAGCAGCTTTCTTTTGGCTTGTTTGTAATCGAGACATTATAGGACTGAAGTACCCACGGACAGCCTACTTTGGAGAGCTGCACCTCTGTCTTTGAGGGGTGCGTGTACTCCATCTCTGGTAGCCCTCCAGCTGGGACCTCCTCCTCCTGAGGTCAGTGCCCAGAGTCTCTGTGCCTCAAATGGTGTTTGCTACCAACTGGCATCAGACCATAAAGTCTTGTCTGAGGACTTGTATGGACCAAATTGAGTGTACTTCTGTATCTGAAACCCAGATGGACAGCTACCTGTGTGTCATTACCTCTCTATAGTAGCTGTCAGTTTGGACTTCAGAAATGGAAGTATGTTTAGAAGATACAAAAGTTTCTTGCATCTTAATGGAATAAATTCTAATTAGTGGAGGAGGGGCTACCTGACTTATTCTACCCAAATCCATAACAATGGGATCAGGCCTGCTCTCATGTAATCACACTTTAATGACTTAAAGTTTGTTGGTTGAACTCTGGTAACTATAGCTGTCATCTCAGGGATTAACCCCTTACCTTAAAACTTGGTGAAAGGAAGTTCTACGTAGCTTTAGCCCACACTTGCAAAGCTGGAGACCATTTATGCAGTCAGTTATCACAAATCACGTGAAGTACAGTCAACACGTGTTATTTGAGTTTTTCAAACTCTGTGATAGAAACTTCTACAGGCCAACCAGGTTAGATCCACCTCTGCAAATGAGAAACCCTTCTGCCCAGCTTAGGGCTGTGCCTGTGGCATGTTATCTTTAGAGATCCCCCTGAAAGGTGGAACAGCTGTGAGAGCTGCTACTCAAGCTGGTGTGTAATGGCTGCAAGAAAGGTAAGCTGTTTAGAGAGATGATGCAACGAACGGATTCGCACCGCTCCGTGCTCGCAGGCACAGGAGTGGCAGTGAAAGGAAATGCAGGAATGAAATCCTTGAATCCGCTGAGGTCTGCGTGCGCAGGAATATCTTCCAGACTCGCCGCTGCAGCATGGATCAGAGGAGGGGACCGAGGTGAACTGGAGAGCCGAGAAGGGGAGCTTGCTGCTACAGAGGGAAGCTGTCTCTATAAAGATGTCTCAGGAGCTCTGCTGTGTCTTTCAGCAAACCAAGGCCATGGTTTCCAAGAGAAGTAACTTCCTCTTTGAGGAGAACAGTAACTTTTTCAGTTGTTCTGCTCCTGCCGGGTACTCAGTGCGGAGGACACTGGTGCCAGAGGACCCCACCGTGAGAGCAGGCGGCAGAACGAAGCGCTGCGGGTATTGGTGCAAAGTGCGTCAGTGCTGTGGGTCTGGCAGAGGCACCGAGTCGTGCCGGTGGTTATTCTGGTGGTTTGGTGACCAGCCAGTCTTCAGACAAATGGTGACTCTTATCTGACCGGTGTACTGAACTCGCCTCTGGCTCGAGAGGCGAGATGAGGAGAAAATCACTAAAGGAACATCTCTTCTGAAGGATGGTTCAGAGGAGCGGACCTCCGCTGGCCCCAGGGGTGCCCTTCCGGCAGAGATCAGCGGTCCCTTCACGGACAGTCTGGAGAGCCAGAGGGTTTTGGTTTTTTCTTTTTTTTTTTCTTTTTTCCTTCCCTTACCCCGGCTTTTGGGGAAGACTGCAAGGAGGATTTTGGGGTAGGAAAGCTGGATGCTCGGTTTCCTCCATTTCAACTCTGCATAGGGAAGCAGTCGCTTTATCAACCAACATGCACTCCAGCAAGGCAGAGGGAGGCATGTGGAGTCTCTATAACTAATATCAATGACTTTCTCAGAGGAGGGGACAAAACTTGAGTCCTGGAGACTTAGATTCCCTTCTGGTGCTGAGGGGAGGAGAAGAAGGGAGGTATTATTGGAAAACATTTTTTTTTTTTGTAAACAGATGTTAAATAGCACTATACCACTATATCAGTCTGTTGATTATACTAATAGAAAACAGCGTATAGAGAAGTAGTAGAGATGCATGTTATACAGAGAAACAGCCGCCTCCCTTCTGCCGTGTACAGAGTTTGCATCCGGGGGCCAGGCATGGTCCCAGCAGATGATGCTGTGCAAAAGAGGCAGTCGCACATATGCAAGGCATATGTGGGTGAAAAGTGGAATATTTGTGGACCATCAGAGAAAAAAAAATTGTTGTAGTCAGCCAGGGTCTCTTCCACCCTGCCCTTATCTGTGCTAGCTCTAATGTTTGAAGTGGGAATAAAAATTCTTTAAAGCAGAGATCATACTTACCTTTGGTTTTTCTTTTTTGCTCCATATATATAGGTTATATATGTAGTTATAACCATAACCATATATATAGGTTATATATGTTTCAGCAGTGTTAATCAACATTTTCAGAACCCAGGTGGATTAAAGTCTGGAGGGGAAAAGCAATCCTCTAATGGATTACTAAAGTTCAAAAAGTGGGCTAGGCTTTGGAATAAGATACATTGGGTTTGGTCTCAAATCTGGACTGTAGCAAGAGGCTGGTGGCCTTTTTTTCTAAGCCACTGTATTACTTCTTTAAATTTGTCCTAGTCATCCCCTGTCACTGGCTACAAATGCAGTCAACAATTTGGTATGTTTTTATTAATATAGCTGCACGGAGCCCAAGGTTAAGTGATGGGTATTTCAAAACAAAACAAAACAATAAATTAATAAAATGAACCTGTCACCAGCTGATCCTCTTCTGACCACCATCTGTCCCCTGGTCATGTGATGTCTCCCAGCTGGCCACCCAAGAGACAAGCCATGCGAGATCATCATGACAACATATGCTGCTATTTACACATTTTTAAAGGTAATAGTTGCTAGGCTGTTGTATTAGTAGTTAGAAGTAGTTAGTTGGAAGCCTTTAATTTTTTTTTTTTTTTTAAAGGGAGCCAGTGACTCAGCAGGTATATTTCTAACAGAAACATGTTCAGGGCTAGATCACTGGAAGCTCCTATGCACACTATATCTGATTCCCCCCTGCTCCCCCCCACCCCCACTTATGCTATGGTGCATTTTTGTGCCATTTGTAATAAACAATAGGATAAATAAAATGGAAAGAAGGCAATGAGACTACAGATTTTATTAGGGTACCTTTTAGGAACATTATGTGCTCTCTTTGCCATCTCCAGGATGCAAACCAAGCTGTGCATTTTTAAACTATTGTTAAGATCAAGGATGTGGTTATGAGAAGACTTACAATTTATAGGATACTTAAGCATTAAGGATTGAGGCACAGAACATTTCCTGGGGATTAACGACTGACTGGGTGAGCCTCAGGCCATTAACCCCTGCCTGTCATTAATCTTCAGGAAATGCCCTGCAGTGAGGTCGTTATTGCTGTTATATGCTGAAACAGAAAATAATAATAAAAAAAGGTCCGTGTTTTATTTATTTATTTTTTTACATAACACAGTTGTATCTGGAATGTGGAGAATTAACATCTCTCTCTTTCGCGGGTCGTGCTGCCTGAATTAATGCATAGCATGCATCTCCCCGTTTTGTGGACGGTTATTGTGAGCTCGTGTGAATGGAAGTGGGGGCAGGATTTGGCCCACTGTTTGTGTTGCACAATTTAAGGTGATGAATAAGCGGTGCCTCTCTGGTATGACTGCTGGCAGAATTTAGCCCTATAGAGAAAGCAGCTCAAAATGCTTGTTTTACAGCAAAGCAGTTTATTCACAGTTCTAAGCATCTTGCAGCCTTTTTTAACTCGTTGAATAATCCTTTTAGGTTCCCCATAAAGCAGGTGAAATGCTTCTGCTGCAGTCCTAAGGCAGAACACAGGCTGCATAAATAGCATCTAAATTACTAGGAATACAAAATACACATACAGTAATACATACCTACAAAGGCAAATTCATACTGACAGGACTGCAGTATGTGCTTATCAGCAGCAAAACATCTCAGGGAAAAAAAAAAGGCTTTATATTAAAATTGCATATGCATTTCTATATATATTTAAACACTTAAATACTGTGTTGTGCATGTTCTTAAAAACAGATGCAGGCACCTTTTTAATGAGACTGCCTGCTTAAACATTTATTAGGTTACAGATATATAGTTTTCATAAAGCTGGCTGAAGCTTTTTGCAGAATATCTTTGCAAAAAGCGTTTTTTTTGTGTACACGGCCTCAGTCCTTGCAACCTCCTAGAGAGTCTGTCAAGGCGCAACTTAAAAGCTCGTTCAGGCGACCATGACCCCCTGCTAGCAGATTGTCTGCCTAAAAGGTAAGGGAAAGCTAAAAAGAAGTAGAAACTTAAAAGTAGCTTCTCAAAGGCTGCATAGATCTTTTTTTTGTTAAACCTAAAGTGTTTAAAAGCTTTAATATTGATGGCCTGTCAACTTTGTCCTGATTCTTTGGCTTTCAGTTAAAAGGTTTTTGTTGTTGTAGCTTATGCAGTTGCTCTGTTGCTATGGAAACGTGACATCAAAATGACGTTTCTCTGTTTAAAAGCTTTTAACTAAATTCCTGCCTGTCAGATGTAGGCCCCATTTTGTGCACTCAAGCTTCAAGCTGTTGCAAAAAGGTTTCATATGTTCTCTTGTCATTCAAATTCTTTATCCACATATGCATGTCTTGCACTACAAAAACCTAAACTAAAAACTCAATCTATATTAAGTGTCCTCTTTTAAAACCCTTTTAGGTCAGTCAGCAATGGCTGCAGCAGAAATTCCCAGTTACATTGTTTCTTCTCAGACTGAGAAACACAGAAGGGCCAGAAACTGGACTGATGCAGAAATGAGAGGTTTAATGCTGGTTTGGGAAGAATTTTTTGATGAACTGAAACAAACTAAAAGGAATGCCAAAGTTTATGAGAAAATGGCTAACAAACTCTTTGAAATGACTGGAGAAATTCGCCACGGAGAGGAAATAAAGATAAAAATTACAAATATGACATTCCAGTACAGGTAAGCTTCAGTTAATTCTTTTTCTTTTAAGAGATTTTAGCAGGGACAACGCAGTGATATTTGCCTTTCAGAAAGAAGTCTCCTACAGGAAATCTATAGATAAAAGATTAAAGATTGTTCATATCGCTTTTAAAATTCTCTCTTGCCAGTGCTGTTACGTCATTGTTAATTTTTTCCCCATTTAATTTCAAACTCTGGGACAACTTTGTTTCGTTATAATTAACTAGCATTGTTATGAAGTAGAGGGATGGGAATGTATTTAGTGGTAAAACCGATTTTGTTTTCTTTTTTTTTTTCCTCCTTTCTGCTGAGGGGACTGATTGTGTGAGCTTGGCAGCAGTTCCTTGCAGTGAAACTACTGCAGTTTGAAGTGGCCAGTTAGAATCAGGCTTACGAGGAAAAGTTAAAAAATGCAAAATAATTTATTTGGGAATGAAGTTCCTCGATTTTCGGCTTTGTGAGTTTGAAGGGTTACACTTTGCAGGGCCAAGAATAATTGAATGTCTTATTGCTGAGTGACACACATTGCTATAATTATAAGCAGCAGCAGCGAAAGAACTATTATATCTGCAGAGAGAGAATCAATGTGCACTGTCAATACTGCTCCCAAAGAGTTGGGGGGAGGGCGGAGGTGGCTACAAGGCGATGATAAAGAGCAGGCAGTGTCAGTCAGGAGGGGAAGTTGGCTTTAGAAAACGTGAGACATTTGTGCATGTGTTGTTTGCGGCGGCGGGGGGGGGGGGATTAGAACTTAACAGAAATATTTGCATATCTCCTTCCCCCCCCCCCCTTTTTTTTTAATTCTTATCTCTGTGAGACACAAACTGCCTCACACTGGAAATCCTGAGTGGTGATTTTAGCTATGTGCTTGTAATGCAAGAAAATCAAATATGTGACTCTTTTATTTAATCTCTCCTCAAAGCTCGTATTAATAATAAAAAAGGTTATTACAGCAGGCAACCATGTTAAAACTGCTTGCTTTTCTGTAAGGCACCCTCACTGTGTTTAATGCAGACTCTACTCATCAAATGGAAAACTAGGGGAAATCCTGTAAACCCCTTAACTTTGAATGTCCTCCTTCTACATTTGTAAGATCCACCAGCATAATCTTTAAGATCATTTTCCATAATATTAAACTTGATATTTTGTATCAAAGGCTAATGTCTTCAAAATGTTATGCTAACCCTGCTGTAATCCTTACAATTTTCTTTATGGCAACTGTAGATGAGAGAGCTGCAAGTAAGATAATTTTTCGTGCCCAGCATCACCCCGCAATTCACACTGGGATCCAGCATTACAACTCGGGAGCTCTTGGCTGCCAGGCCTCAGCTTAGTCTGCTAAATCTGCAGTCCTCGCTAGTGGGAAACACATCTCCTGGCACCGAGATTTTACAGGTGTCGAGCAACACTGCACAATATTTTAAGTGCCATAATTGCTAAGTGTAATAGGTTATTTCTGTCAGCCTTTGTTCTAAATTTTCAATTTTGTCATCAATCAGACCGTCTCAGTTTTTCTAATTAATGTTTTTACTTTAAAGTTGCATCGGGGGAAGGGAAGAAATAAAATCACTCATACATACACTCTGTGTGTGTGTGTAAACATTGCCCTTTTTTCTTCCTATTTTTATTTCTGCAATGCTTCTGTGAACTTCTAAGATCGCTTCTGATGCATGTTGTCATCTTGCTTTTCTATTTTGCAGTGCATTGCAGCTCCCTGTTCATTGATTAAGATGCTAATTTAGGAGAGTTAAAAAACTGCCCTGCACAGTCATGGTGTTGTTTCATTTTGTATTGAATCTGAAATGCATCTTTCCTATTGTTTGTTCTTATCCAAAGCATGCTCATGTTACTGAATGCTTTTGAGGTGAGGTGATATAAAGAATAGGCACAAACAAAAGCGATGACTTACAATTTGTAGTTTTCTAGAGACTTTTTGTTCATGTGTGAGGATGGCTAACACTGTAATGAAAGCGTAAATGATGTTAGTTGCTCGCTTTGCTTTGCTTTGCAGCATCTGAGTTTTAATCCACATTTTGGTGCCGGGAGGCTACTCGGAGAAGGTGCCTCATCGTAGTGTGCTTCAGTGCATCGTCACTGCACAGGGGCATAAACTGGAAAAGGAGATCCTGGAGCGGGCAAAATTTTTGAGGCAATGTTTTGTAATGCTTATGTGGAGTTACTAACCGTGACGTGTAAGAACACGGCACCAGTTGCAGAACTGGCATCTGCACCCGAGTAACTATTTCTTCTCACTGTTTCAGGATCTCTGATTTTTTTTAGACAACTGTTACGGTATTGGTAAGGTGCTGTGGTCTCTAGTCTTATTTTGATAGCGATGTCACAGTTGTGAAAGAACCTGGTTAGACTATGTGATCAGATAATAATACTATTTAGCAATGTGCCATGATTTCATGAAGGAAAATAAGTGTCCTCTCTACAAACTGCTATGCATACCTACTTATGTGCATGTGTACACAGATAATTTTTTTTTTAATGAAAGGAAAAGCAGTACTTGAACACTTCTACTTGTTCTGTTAACCAAGTTTGGTGTTGAAAGCGTTACCACTGGCAAATTGTATCTTGGGACATCTCCTGAAACAGATATTAATGATGTGAAATGTTAAAGGATCTAAAATGCAAAACTAGTAATTTTTTTAACAGTCAACACATTTATAATGGTACTTTCCAATCTGAGGATCGCATAGCATTTTAAGATCCAGTCTTATAAATAGTGTTTTGCTTATGTTGCTCAATGAAAGCCATTAGTCATTGTGCAGAAGAAAGCAAAATGAGAAGATGAACACATACATAGGGAGGGGAGGAGCATTTTTCATCCAATAATTATTGCAATTGCTGCAGTTAATGTAAATATACTCATGCTCATTGTAGCACAGAGCTCAGTATGGGCTGACAGACCCAAGTATACACCTGGGTTCTTGGATACGTTTTGATCTGGCGCGGAATTTTGTGCTGCCAGATAAAAGTTCAGTGCATGTGAGCTTCTGTCACAAAAGCAATTTTAGGGTGATTGTTTTGCATTCCTCTATATCTGAGGTAAAAACATTATTCAAATGTTAAAATGTCATTATATAAACCTATTTTATGTCATTTTTCCTCCTTGAATTCTTGTGTTTGTTTCTGACTGCCCTATATTTCAAAGAAGTGACAAGAGAAACACGATGATGTTTAGAAAACATGATTAGGATGAGGAGTGGAAAGCTTTCCTTATTAAGAGAAATGGAAAAGTTTGTGACTTGTTTGGAAAGAAGGCAAATAAACAGAAAGGAGTTCTAGGGGTGCATAAAGATATACAGTACTGATTTTGAGAATACAAAGCAGGTGTTCCTCTTGCCATAATACATTGTTATTTACTGAAATTGCAAGGCAAGAAATGTAAAACTAAAGTCATATAAATTTGTATTGCACTGCGTAATCAGCATGTGAAACTCATTACCGCTGAAAATCGCTGAGACCAAGAGAGTAATAGGTTGTGTGTTTTTGGTTTTTTGTTTTTGTTTTTGTTTTTTTTACTAAGGATCAGATGTTTATTTAATAAAGATGCAGACATTGTTTGTCTTCAAATTAGTCACAGTTATAAAAGACAATGGGTTTCAGGGTTATTACTAGTTGGCAATGGAATAGGAAGCAGCTATCATTATGGGAGAATTATTCTAAAACAGTCCATCAAAACATTTCTTGAAGTATTTAATACCACCCTTTGTCAGAAGAAAGACCGTGGGACGGTGGGAACACTGGGCTGATCTGGTAGCAGTTCCTGTGTTCCCCTGCATTACTATAGATAGTCCAAGTGCATTTGGAGCAGACTATTTCAGAGCAAAATATACCATGTATTAAAATAACTTAGTGGGGTTGCAGTATGTCGAAGGACCATTTCATCCACTGTGGAAAATAGTTATCTTGGCTGGGTGGAAAACTCTGCACAGGGCCATAGATGGCAGGAAAATTTTTGCAGGTGTATTAGGGTAAAATTGTACTTTCAGGAATTGCAGAGGCATCTGAAATAGCTGTTGTGGATAGATCAGCCACCAGGATTTAATGTTCAGTCTTAAAGACACTTGTGTAGTGAGCTGCATGAACTCCCTATTTATCTGCCTTGGAAGGAGGAAGGGCTGAGTCAAGCCTGCTGGAATTCAAAGTTAAGCTCTCCGATGTGCTGGGCATCAAAAGTATTGCTTAGATTAGTGGGCTACCTCTTGCAGTTTAGCATCACTTAGAGCGTGTGCTGAATTCTTTCTATTATGTAGGCTACTGGGGGCATTCAGCACATATAGCCCTATAATTAGTCCTTCTAAAAGAAAGCACTTTCCTGTCACTGCTAATACACTGATCTTAATGTGTAATGGTGCAGTGTATCTGTTGTTATTATATTACTACTGACATAATATGCACTGGCTTGTAAAAATAATACAGGGTTTGTAGAGATTGCACAGTGGTCTGTAGTTTTGACTGATTCCTTCTGATGTTTAAAAATAAGAACTGTGTAAATGCAAATTTATTATTTTCAAAAACATCACCCTCTCCCCAAAGCCTAGGAAACAGGATGCAGCTGTTGCTTTTTGATTTGAATCGCAGTCAATTAATGTTAATGATTGGTAAATTTGAATCAGTCTCATGATTTGAATAAAAGATTAGTCTAATTTTTTATTTTCATGTGTACATGATAGCAATTAAATGCTGTTGCTTGTGTAATTCGTTGCTATATTCTATGACGTTAAGCAACTGGAATATTTGACCTTTGCTACAGCAAATGATCAAAGATAAGTGCAGCCAAATTACATAAGAAAGTTAAATTTGAATATTTTACCAGCTTTCTCTTCAATTTCAATAATTTATTGCAGATGCACAACTTAAGTACTGTACTTTCATACATCTGTCTTTCCCTCACTGTTGATTGGTTCATGAACAGTTGTTATTTATTATTTATTTTGAAAGCTTTTCTCAGAAACCCCAGGAGATGAATCTTGTATCCATTCCTTAAGGCAAGTAGTAATATCAAACACTGTAATAATAATAATAATAATAATAATAATAAAGCAATAGTGTGTTGAGCAAAGAGAAAAAGCAAGTTATAGATTGCATGTTTTTACTGACTAAATCATGATTTTTAAAATCTCTCTAGAACATAATGTTCTAATGATTTTATTTTAGAAGGTGAATTAATAGGCACAGAGATAAAGTCTGAAAAAAGGTCAATGACAGCACAAATTACTCAACTGGTGTCTCAGTCCATTCAGTAGTATGTTTTGGCAGTGGGATCTCAAAGCCCATTATTCACTTCTCCACAGTAAGATGGACAGCCACATTTCACATTAAGTGGGTGATAGTGTTTTTCATACTTCAGATGTTTGTCTGCTGGAAATTCGACTTTGATCTCTGGGAGTTTGGATACAGTTGCTTCTGCTCTGGGCAGAATTTAATAGAGCCTCATGAAACAACAACAAGTCTACTAGGCTGAATAAAATCAGCACAAATTTATTTTGCATGTTCTGAGACTTTCTTACCCCTGTTTCCTACCTACTTTCTCTGCTTGGCTCACTCACTCAGGCATTGATCAGTATTGAATGTTAGGCTCATCTTCCTCTCTCATAACTATTGTGTCCCAGCCTTACTATTGTCCTGTTTCTTTATGAAGTTCTTAATTTTTCATTAAGAAAAAAGAAAAAAGGTAAAACAAGCCTTTACGTATTGGATGCAACTTAGACCTGCTGTGATTTATGATGATGACTGAGTTAAGTGAATTCGCCTTTGTTTCTGACTTCAGTTCCGTTTTGCTGGGCTTATGCTTACAGGCAAAAAATCTCAGTTGTCTTGCTAGGTTTTCTGAACTCCACTGGCATTTTCAGAAGAAAATGCTTTAAAATTAGTGAATCCAGAGACTTGATATCAATATTACTGAGTTAGCTATTTGATTTTTTTGTTACCGGAAAGGTAAAACATCACCACTGTTCCAGCAAATGTTCTCTGCTTCCCTCCACCTGCAGTGTTCCTGCTCCTTTTCCAAAGTACTGACAGCTCCTTTTCTCCTTGTCTTCTGGTCTTTTCATCTATTTCATCCTTTTCTCTTTACATATGAGCCAAACTCTATACAGGTAGATGGTTGCTGCTGGTGCCGCTTTTAAGCTAACACAGTTCTCCTTCCTACCTTGTGGCAGTGACCCCTTTTCTTATCGTAGGGCTGTGGTAAGAAGTCGGAAGTGGAAGAAATGGTATCCATTTAGAGGCGGGGAAATGTCTGGTTTTGTATAGCTGCAACTCTAGAGGTGTGTAGGCATGATAGTTTTGTCACAAGTGGTGGTCCAAATACGCATCTGAGCTCAAACATAAAAAACAAAGTACTGGCCTATTCAGACAAGATAGCTACTCTTGAAAAATTTGCTAAAAATGTCAACATTTAGCTCAGAATGATATAATAGACAATGCTAAAGGAAAAATAATCTGAGTGCTATTCTAGCAAAAAATTAACACTTGAAAGTTAATGCGTTCAGAACGGTCATTAGCACGCCATCTATGATTCAAAGCAAGGTAATACTACTTGGAGCTGCCTTCATTTGGGACTTACACCACATATTCTCTTAGCAGCAGTTGCTTACTGCTACATTTCTAGTGTTACATTAGCAGTAAAAGAATAAATGTGGAAAATGTGGGCCTCCTGCTGAATGAGGTGGGTGATTTAATGACTTAGGGCACAAATAATAAGGCTAAGGATACTCAGTGCCTTTGTGTAGGTCCTCACTGACCAGGTCTCCCAGGCTTTTGCTCCTAGAAATGGTTTCAAGGAATAGAGAAACTACCATTAGTGGAAGAGGACTGAGCCAGAGATCAGCTTTGAAAAGTCATGAAGATTGAGGGAGGTCCCTGATGACTGAAGAAAGGCCAGTGTTGCCCCCATCTTCGAAAGGGCAAGAAGGATGGCCCAGGGAATTACAGGTAGATCAGCTTCCCTTTAGTTCTTGGGAAGGCTGTAGAGCAAGTCATCTTGGTGGTGATTGGGAATAGCCAGAAGGGATTTGCCAAGAGTAAATCATATCTGACCAACCTGACTGCCTTCTGTGATTAAATGACTAGATATGTGGATGAGGGGAGAGCAGTGGGTGTCATCTAGTTTGACAGTAGAAAGTATTTTGACACTTTTCCCAGAGCATCCGTTTTTCCAAGTTGGGGTATTACATTCCAGATGGAAAAACTACTAGATGGGTGAAAAACTGGCTGGATCACTGGGTTCAAAGGGTGATAGCTGATGGCTTATACTCTACCTGGAGGCTTGTTCTGAGCAGAGGACCACAAGGGTCTATACTGGAACCTGTCCTGCTTAAAATCTTATCAATGATCCGAAGGAGGAGATGGAGTGCACTCTCAGTATTTTACAGATGACTCCAAGCTAGACTGTGCAGTTTGTACACACGAGGGCAGGACTGTCATCCAGAGGGACCTAGGCAGGCAGGAGGAACAGGCTGACATGAAATTCAACAAAGAAAAATGCAAAATCCTGCACCTGAGGTGGTTAAATGCCCTGCATTGATACGGACTGGGGACTGGCTAGCTGGGTAGCAGCTCTGCTGCTGAAGACCTGGGGGTCCTGGTTGACAGTAGGCTAGATGTGAGAAAGCAGCCTGTCCCCGAGCAGAGTCGGCAGAAGACCATGTCCGAGCTTTATCCATCCTCCTTGGAACAATGCCTTGCAGCTCTGAAGGCTCAAACCACATCTGGTGAAGTTGGCTGCTGCTGGACTTTGCACTGGCACGGCTGAGAAGTGCTCACGCCTGGCTTTTTGCTGTCTCACCCATGGGAATGATCGACTGCATTGTAATGAGCAGCTGAAGCTGATAACATTGTAAAACATGTTGCTCAAATATATCTGGGGGTTTAGAGATGGACAAAACAATGTGAAATGTGGACTTGGTTAGTAGTTTATAGTGGTATAATTGATAGGCTTTTAATGCAAACAGCTTAAACAATTAAAGTAAAAATAATCAATATTAAATGATAGTTGCTGTCAACCCTGTATATAGCTATTTTGTATCTGTGCTTGATGGATATGTATTCGTATGTAGGTTGCACTAGATATTTTCTGACTATGAAATTGCAGCAGCAGGTTGTGAAACATGTATGAAATTAAAATTTTGAATGCATAGAGGGCTTAAAAATACAGATGGCAGTGGAGGCTTTGCTATGCGGGACTATGATGTGCATTTCCAAATAGCTGGAAAAGCTCATCAGACCTTGCAAGTATGAGAAAAAAAGAAGAATCCTTAAACTGCTTTAAAGTCTAAGCAAATCTTTTTTCCTTCCTTTCCTCAGTGGTGGATTTCCCCTTACTCTGGGCTGAGAGCTGTTTAAAAGGAAGAACTTCAAGTTCTAACTTTTAAGTTTGGCACCATTTTTAGCATGTTTACATGTTATTTAAATCTATCCTTTTCGGGGCCAGTGTGGGCAGGATGGATTCTGACAAAGAAAAGAGTGTGAAATGC
Organism: Dromaius novaehollandiae; assembly: GCF_036370855.1. Classification (NCBI taxonomy): domain Eukaryota; kingdom Metazoa; phylum Chordata; class Aves; order Casuariiformes; family Dromaiidae; genus Dromaius; species Dromaius novaehollandiae. The sequence goes on along the minus strand of NC_088101.1, from coordinate 77,691,903 downwards.
TTGAAGAAAGGAGATGGGCCAAGTGCCCAAGAATAGTTCTTACCCTTTTTTTCTGCAAATAGAAACCTCTTCCTAGCTAGGAAAATCAGGATTTGGTTCAGCTGTTGGTATGAATGTGTAGCTTATAAAAATGAAGCATTTGTCATTGGTCTTGCCTTTCCTGTTTTGTTTCCTTACTGCACTTTGATGTAGAGTAACAAGATCGCAACTGAGAAAGCAAATGAAGAGAAAGTTGGGGACTCTGTCTCAGCAATAGAGTTTCCTTGAGATGTATAACTTATCTATACACCTCAGCTTTATGTTTCTCAGTAAAAACAAATAAAATAACAATGTGTACCAAGTGGGCTGGGGGTGAGCTTTGTGTTAGGACTGAGTAATAGATCTCATAATAAGATGCATGTGAAGGACAAAGTCATGGCTAATGAGATTCCTTTCACTATAATGTTTTAATACATGCTGTTTATAATGCATTATCAACTGTTTTTGCTGTTTTTTTTTGTAAACAGATGAAATTCATGCCTCTTCCTACACTGGTATTTACTCTGTAATAGATATATGGAAATCTACATCTTATGGTTGTCACTAGGATGTTCACCAGGGCAATTCCAAGTTTTCAGGATATATTAGGAAAAGGATATTAATTCTATTTATAGACACTTGTATTCATAATGGAAAATAAATATTTGTTCTTCAACACATGGAAGGACATGAGTTACCATTACTGTTCAGTTTGATAAAGGCAGTGATGTGTTCTCTGCTCCGGTTGTTTTAGTGCACTGTCAGAGACCTCTGTCAGACTGGTTAGTATGGCACTATGTAAGGGGAAAAAAATTATGGTATGATTAATGTGATTGTACTATTTAAACATATTCTCCTTCCCACTAAAAGTTGTAGTGTTCTTTATTTGTACTGAATCTCATTTGGGGTAACGTGCATCTTTTTATCACAAGTTAAAACTAGGAAAAGAAATTTAATGGCTTCATTGGAGATTTAAAGAAAAAAAGAGTCCAATTTTGTTCTCATTAACAGTTTTCAGTCTGACTCCTGAATGTGACCTGAGTAAATGTTTTGAGACAGTAGTATAAGATCTATATAAAAGTACTCTTAAAGGAAAACAAGCATTAATGTTCTGTGCCTTTTCTTACAGGAAATTAAAATGCATGACTGACAGTGAAACGGTTGCACCTGACTGGCCTTACTACAAAACCATTGATAGGATCTTATCCAAAGTGACAGACCACAGCGATGTGAAAATGCATGAAAATCAGCAGCCAGGTCCTTCTACATCACAGACAGAGGCCTCGCAGTCCCCATCGGCTAAGTCTACACCTCTGTACTTGCCATATAACCAGTTTACATATGAAGGAAGGGAAGAGTGCTTTGAAGATGAACATTCAGAGAGCTCATCCAGCTTACTTTCTTACAAGTTGAGGTAGCATCTAATTCTTTTTCATTTCTTATATTTCATGGAATGAACCAGATCTGCTCTGTGAAAGGAAGAATCTTTTCTCTCTGATGACTGTTGTAGCTTTTCTGTAAATCACAAGTGAGAAGTTCTCCAGTCTCAGCCATTCTGCTGAACTAGGGCACTTTCTTCCTTCACCAGAGACTGGAAGGGAGTAGGAAGACTGGGCAGAAAGTCATATATTATTGCCAAAATTCAGCATGCATGTCACTGATCACACGAGGCAGAGTATTTGTAATAGGAGTACAAGCATGTTCTAGTTAGGATAACAGTGCAATAAGAGATAAAACATACTGCTTAGATGTACTTTTGTCTTGATCTAGTCTTGCTTTTGGTAGTACTATTGAATTTCAGGAGTATGAGTATGAAATTTCCCTGGCTTCAGCTATTATTAAAATGGTGAAAAGATGCAAACTAAGTATTTCTGAGGACACTCAAACTATGGTACTCATGCAGTTTGAAAGTACATTGCAATCATTTTAAATATAATTGAGAATGTCACTTTTTCAAAGTAAATGCTAATTTGAGATCGCAAATTTGTGTTTCCTTTTTTGATAAGATCGTAATTCTCTGGGAGGCACAATTTTAACAAAAGGCAGGGTTGTATAGTTGATGCAAAATTTAGACTTTACTGGTCTCATTTTTCATCCAGAGTGCTGTAGAAATGACTTGATTACAGTTTTCTGGCAGGAAAAAAAAAAAGTTGATCTTCGAGATCCCTATCATGGGTCTATGAGGCTTTAACTGTAACAGTAAAATGATCTGTCAGTCATGCAACAGAGAAGCTGTAGAGCTGGAAGAAGAACTGATCAAACAAGTTTGGATTATTGATTTCCAGGCCTACTTTTGGATGAGTAAAACCAGGATAAATTAATTCAATGATTCAAGGAAATGGTATCTGAATAGCTGATAATTTTAAAAACACACTTTTTTGCATATTTTTGGTACCTCAGTATATATTCTTGTGAATAGTTCTTGAACTATAACAGCCTTTTTGTTCATAAGCAACAATGTTCTCAACCATAGGACATATTAAGTAGTTGATATGTAATCTATCTTGATTTAGAATCTGTAAACTCCAAGATCACATTTCTTATACAAGGACCATTTTTTTCCCCAAATCAGAATTTTATTTCTGATAACATTATTTAATATTTAATTTAAAGGTCACTTTTCTGTAAACATTAGGTATATTTATTCACTAGACCATTTGGTAACATAATGCAATTTTTAAAAGTAAGTTACCTCAGCTTAGGGACAACTCTAGGCCAACACTTGGTTTTGGTGAGTAGGAGGGGAGGAGAGAGGTCTCCACTCTAGGTTTCACTACAAGGTGTAGACAGTCCATCACAGAAGTCAAGCTAATCAACCACAAATGTGTATCCAACTGAAAATGTGTGTCCATTGTGTTTATTGTTTGCATGTTTACTCCCACTCTCATGTAGATGCTCTCATCTATAGGTAAAGTGGGCTTAAACCACTCTAACTGAATTCCTCCATAGTGATAAGGTCTGAAATTTTAGGCTATAATGAGTTTTAGCTAACTTCATGTTCAGGGATTTCTACTTCATCCAAGGTAATTACCTAACCTATTTCAGTCAAAAGTATTTGAACTTTACTTGGCCGGTTTGGAAACTTCTGACCATTTAAATCTACGCTTTAATGGCACAGACTGGCTTTGAACAGGCTGCAAGTCCATATGGCAGGTAATGACGTGCTGTCCTTGCCGTAGCTCAGGCCGCAGCAGTGCTGTTGTCCAGTAAGGATGGCTGTGAAACTAGGTTTGTGACGGGAAGGGAAAGGCAGGTCAGCTATTTGCACAGTAGGGCCTCTGTAATACGTTGCTCCCCAGCTACTAATGCAGCCATGCTCTGCCCATATTTTTGTTTACTATGGTTAGGAAAGAATTTTGTACAATTGTGCATCTCATTTAACTGCAAGATATGTTCATATTCATCAGTTCAAATGCAGTTGTGTATTTGTGTTAAAAAAGGAAAAAAAAGTGATCTGGTGATCTATAGCCACCACTAGAGAGATTAATATAACATATCAGGTGAGTGACATGAAACAATTAAAAATGTGCAGATACTTGTGACATTAATGGGGCCTGTATCTGGAAGGAGGAAAAGAGGGGTGTTACAATAGTCATAGTGGGTCTTGAAAAGCTTGTACAGCTTTGATTTGTTTAGTTCAGCTGGATGAAACAGAAAAGTGTAGGGAATTCTTTTTTTCACCAGAATGAAATACAGCACTTGCTAATGATATCAGATGGGCTGAAATCACTTATAGCTGCCATGATAAGACAGGAAAGATATTTCTTTTAGAGGTTACTAATGGAATTACAAGTTGAGAAGCAATTTTCAGCTTAAGCAATTAGTGTGTTGTACCATGTATCAGAAACACTTTGAAATAACCAACTAGAGAGAAAAGAATCGGCATACAAAATTTAGGTCCATCTTGGGTTTTTGTAAATGCCTTGTCTCTAGAAACTGCATGGATAGTCCAATAGGCTAAAAAAAGACCTAAAGACAATACTGGGATTTTGAACTGAAAAAAACATTTCAGATCCCCAGTTTCCCCCTCAATTTTTGTATTTTACAACTATATGTAAAACATGTATTTTGAAAAACATACACATATATCTATTTATAAAATATAGTATATTTTGCAACTGTATATTCCTTATTTTTCTGTGAAATAGATTATACATAGATCAGTCAAATATACACGATTTTTTTTCCCAGTAGTAAAAATCATGATGTTATGGCAACAATAGGTCAGTGAAAAAACTCAGTATGTGTGTGCATGTGTGTGTGTGTATATATATGTTTTTTTTTAGAGTCAGATTTAAACTTCTGAAAATCTTACTCTTGTCCCTTTAAACACTTGAACTTTTGAGTGTAAGCTTTGTATTTTCCACTGTATCCCTGAATGTAGCAGGAGGCTACATAGTCACATAAGTTACAACATAAATGATTGGATTCAATGTTTAGTTTCATGATAGAGAAAGATGTCAAGATTTATACTTTAATCAATACATACATACTTTCAAGCTAAAAATAGTTGAAACTAGGTTTCTTTGCATTTTACTTGAAGTTTGAGTTTGGGAGTTTCTTGCGAAAACCTTACAGTTTTCTAGTTAATGATAGTACAGTTAACATAGGATTAAATTAATTTTTTTGTTGCAATTTCCAGATGAGAAAAACATTTGGAATCCTTGTTTCCCTTTAATGGGGCATCTGCTCTTAGTTCAGTATTGTACTAACACTGCTCTTGGGCTTCAACAAAGCTTGCATTGTATTGCAATGCCCATAAAACATGTGACAATAATAGAATTATTGTCAGTAATATAATACTATGTGATGGAGTCTTGTACTGCAGCTTAAAAAAAAATTTAAACCAAAATTTCTAGCAACACTATACCTGACTTTTTATTTAATTGAAAGCATGTTTTTTTCCCCACCATGTGCACTAATTTATAATCTTGTTTTTTATTGTCAAAGTAGTAACAGAACTCGTATATGTGGTTCAGATCTTATCTGTTCTGCCATTGCTATCATACTGAAAACTTGGACAAAAAGTTACATTCGTAGATTGATAAACTATAGTAAAGACCACAATATCATCTAGTCTGACATCCTGTTAAACACCATCCATGTATTGAATCCAATTCCTCTGATGCGGAGCACAGAAATTTTATTTCTATGACATGGTATTGAGATGAACATAGTTTACCAGAAGATCCAGATTGCTCTGGTTCTCAGTCCTCACACTCTAAAGATATTTGTGTCATCTCTAATATTTATTTATTTACTTATTTCTGGACCATTGTTGATTCTTTTTCCTAAAGATACAGGTTATGGAGGTCTACTCAGATTTGTACGTAACTACAAAAGCACAAACATGCCAGATAAGTGGTTAGCAGTTGAGAGCCATTAACTGCAGAAACTGACAGTGCTGGAGACCCATTTGACATAAAGGAGTCAGAAAGGAAAAATTGTTAGTATGGTTTTGTGGAGGTAAAGCATTTGGTAAATGGATTACTCTTTATATTTAACTCCTGTTTCATTAATTGTTCACACACATCCCTGAAATATGAGCCTTACTTGGTGAGTTGTAGGTAATCAACTGAGGAACTTTTTAATTGAATAGTGAATTAAATTCATCTATCTTACATAGGTAGACAGCACATGCATTTGAGACCGAAGGCATTTTGCGTAATAGTATCTGGAGGTTTTGCTTTGTTCCACATGGTCCCAGCACACACTATCAATGCTATTCAGCCTCCCGGGTGAGGTGGAATGTGTTTTTCTCTTAGTTTTCTTCCCTGTTTTGGACCTTTGTGTGGATAGGGCTTTCCAAGGTTCTGCTTGGAACACAGTCCCAATGGCAAAGCTCTTCCGTGCTTTCTTTGCTTGTGTGCTCAGGGAAACTTCAGTGCCAGTTCTCTTGGAGACTCTTTGTTGTAGACACTGGACTCCCGAGAGTACCAGCAGATTGTCTTTAAGGTCCTGGATTTCCTAGACCTCTCTTTCCTCCAGACCTCCAAAATCTACCCTCAGAGACTGGGCTTTGCAAAGAGTGGAGATGCTTCTTTCACAGAGGGTGTGGATGTGCTCTCGCAGGATCTATTGCACCCCTCATCATTACAGAGGTGTTGGCTGTGCAGGAATGCAATGCAGAAAATCAGCAACAGGAATCAATTGGTGTTTGCTACAGCAGACATTGATCATCTCTTATGCTGGTGCCTAGAGACTGCCAAACTGGAAGTAGTCCTGGCTGAAACTGTTTCAGGATGTTGATACCGGTGGGATGCTCAGTGCTGAATCTTGTGTGCCGTATTCCTAGCCCTGCTTCCCTCTAGCCTCTCTGCTATAAAAAGATACTGACACTGGAGAACGCTCTCTGGCCCTACCTAGGAGACTTCCAACTTGTCAAGAAAGATGGCTCAGTATCTTAGGAAGCACTTCAAGATTCAAGTGACTCCTTCAGGAATTATTGGACGTTTTGCATCATTCCATGTTCCTGAGGGCTCTTTACTTGTACATTAGGTTCTTTAGATTCTTCTTTCCTTCTTTCGTAGACCCTTCTCAAGAGGTCTCCTTCAAGAGCTATCTCACGAGAAGTGAGGACTGTAAATTCCAGGTCTTTACTACAGATTTGTGTGTGATCACTGAAACCCTCTCGTTGATGACCACTGTGGGTGCAGAAAAAGTGAGGTTGGGAGCACACCAAAGACAGGGATGTCTGAAAACATTATTTCTTTTCAGTGAAGGCTGGCTAATTACCAAACTGTGTTTGTTAACTATAAACAGAAACAGTGAGTATTTAGGAGACCTTAAAGAATACTTGAACCCTGGTTTTTGGGGGGACTTCTCTGTGCTATGGTTGACACTCAGTTTTAAGGAAGCACTTGTCAGTGGGTACTTCCTCAGTATCAGCAGACTGCAGATACCACCGATATGGCTTCCCAGGTAGCTGTTATTGCCATCAGACATTTTGCCTCTCTCTCCTCTCTGGAGCTGTCCAAGACAGTTGTTGTGTTGGACACACTGTTATATATGTAATAGCTTTTGATGGGCCACATCTTTTTAATTGAAAAACAGGTAACATCTTGCATTCCTGTATGGATTCTATGACAAACCTTCAATCAGTTATTTTTTCCTCTCTGAAAAATAAGGCTCCTTTTAGATCTTTCAATCCAAATTGCTCCATTTCCTTTTTCTGCACTTCTTTCTGTCCTGATCGAAATAAAAAAGTGGCAGCCACACTTACCAAGACAGCTCATACAATACTCAGTGCAGCTCAGTATTCTTGACATGCCCCAGATTTTCTCTCTCATTCCTTGTTAAGGACCATTCTCACCAAGGCTTACTCTGAAAAGATGTCCTTGTTGCCCTAGGTCCCAGTGCTCACCAGTTCAGACAGACAGGTTTTACCACAGCTGCTTTCTAGTACTGAAGTTACATTCAGAGGGCAGAGGATGGAGATTTGCCTAGTTTCTGGTAATTAGATCCTCTATGCAGATAGATCCTCTATCAAAAGGTGACTTTGGCTGAAATGATGCCATCATTTCCAAAAACAGATTGGTTTGTTGCTCTGTCTCCTAGCATATATGCTGTTCTTACCAGTGTTGAGTGGAGTGACAGGAACCTTTGGAATAAGCAGATCTTGTGTTGTCTTTAGACTGCTGTAGACCTTTTCCACTTGGTCAGCGTCTTTGAGAATGACATTTCAAGTAATTCTGGCCCTTTGAATTAATGAGGCAAAGCTGAATTTGATGTCAGACAAGACCCATTTTTTGCAGGATGTCCAGCTATGATAATCTCATTGACCAGCTGAAGGCTTGGGCCACAGTTTAGGCAAAGAGCAACATGTATTTTTTTGACACACATCTTTGATGCCCAAAATCAAGCATGATGTATTGGATCTGCAAAGGTGAGCTCACTTCATACACCTTCCCAAGTTTAGTTTAACAAGAATAAAGATGATTTTTCCTTTCTCTTAGAATCACCATAACACTGTACTGATGAAAAGCCCTTTGAAATGTAGAAGTAGCTTTGCATACTTGGATAACTTGAAAGCCAATGGTCTTTGGTCACCATGTCCATGTACATTTGTAAAGAAAGTATTGTTCTTTCTTACCCATGTGCAAGGGCACATCATGTTCAAATGACTAGACAGTATTCAGAAAGTTTCCCTCAAGACTATTCTAAGGTTTTTCTCTCCAAGATTTTAATAGCATTTAATTTGATCCACATGTTCCTTTTCATAGACCTCACCCGTTTATGGTTATTGCACACTTGAATGTCAAAAGAACTGTGTCTTCTCATTATATTTGCAGCATTAAGTCTTTTAGGTGCTTAGGATTGTTTATTCCTCTTGTTGAGAGATCAGAATGTCACAGTCACTGTTGCACAAAGCAACCGAAGCCTACCAAGTAGGATAAGGTGCATGAAATTATGACACAAATCTGCCACAACTGAGTGGCATCGCTCCACACTCACCTTCTTCAAATTAATAAAAACACATTCCTCAAGAGTTCAGGTTATGCTGATGTCCTCATTCAAGGGTGTTCTGACATATGCATGGTGTTGACCTGGCACACTACTCACAATTGTGTTGTCTTGTTATTGCATTTTATCCAGAGAGGATGCTGCATTTGGCAGAACATGGCTGAGATCACAGTTTGCCTGGAGGGACTTTGAGACCCATCACTAGATACCTCTGATCTTGGGGTCTCCATTTTGAAGTTACTAAAACAATGAACGAACACATGGATTGTCACTCTTGAGTTAGAAAAACAAAGTATCTATCTGTAACTGGAGGCTTTTTTAGATGTGTAGTTCACATGCATATTTGCTTGCTACCTGCTGTTCCTCCTCCTTCACAGTCTAGCACACTTCTTTCTTAGATTACAACTTAAGAGAAACGGATCTTGTGTGTGTGTGTGTGTGTGTGTGTGTGTGTGTTCTGACCTGCATGTTTTGTGTCAGTAAGCAATGAGCAGGTGTGTCAATGGATTCTGCTGCAGTAAAAAGCCTGTGGTCCTGAGTTCATGTGTTGCACAGTCACCCCAAGTTAGGATGGCCATGTGAACTATACAACTTGAGAGCACTCACCAGCTTCTCTAAAAATGAGAAGGTGATAGATGTAGTATTCTGTATTTCTGGTAGCAGCTCTTAAACTGCCACCCCAAAATATCTGTAAAACCAAATATGACATGTGATCAACCTGTGGCCTATATGATAAAAGGGAACCTTGCAAGCAGTATCCTGCTCAACCTGTATCTAGTTTATAATGCTTTGTGTTGTAGTATATAAATAAGTGGTTGGTGCAACTGCCTTGCCTCAGTTTAAGGGCAAATTCTAAGACTAGTATGCCATAGTGAGATCAGCCTCCCTGGTGCGATGCTTTAAAAAAAATATAGTAATTGGAATAAATATAATGGCTAGATAAGCAAAAGGTCTCTCACAATACAGCTTTTAAACTTGATGTGTAAGAAATGTCAAAATAAAAAGAAAACACTATGCCTTGTACTCTGCAGGAAAAATTCTTATTAAAAACAATGACATTAAATTTTTTTTACAGTCAGTAACACTATACAATACTATAGTAAATACTTATTTTTTGGCATGAACTTGAGATATAATTTATTGGAAGATTCATTTTTTTTAAAACCAGCCTTAGTTATAACTTGTTTTAGGTCCTAACTTTTTTTTTTGTAAATGTGAGTTTAATGGATAACAAATATTCGTGTTTCAGAGCTGAAGAAAGACCAGTTAAGAAAAGAAAAATGCAAAGCTGCAGCTTCCAAAAGAAGAAGCTAAAAATAATGGAGGCTATGTTGGAAGAACAAAAGAAGTTAAGTAGAGCTATGGAAGAAACCTGTAGAGAAGTGCGCAGGATTCTGGATCAGCAAAACATCATTCAAGTTCAAAGCTTACAGCTACAGGAGAGAATGATGAATCTACTGGAGAAAATGATCTCCAAATCTAATGTTTAGTTTCCTTTGTGAATGCCTCTGAGATTATTAGTGATACTATAGACATCCCTTTATTGCACACCTTATGTGTGTCTATTGCCCTATTCCCAGGTTTTCCATGGAAATTAAAATCTTAGTGTAATCATAGTTAAGCAAAGAGAAGAAAGAGATAATGCAGGGTGTGAGCTATTCAGTATGAGAAAACTAGTGCAATAAATGCCTAAGTTGAAGTATTTTTATACAAAAGGTTAAGGGATGAATAGCTCTGGGAACTTTTTTCAGTACTATTTATGCCTAGGTCAGGTGTTGTTTTACAAACAGCAGTGTTGTATGTTGTTTCACATCAAGGACTGCAGCCTGACCTGTTGTAGGAGAACAAAGCACTGTATTTCTAAACATGCTAATTGCATCTTGACTTTGCTGAAGAGTAAACCCTGTTTTGAAACATATGCAGTGATTGTACAAGTGACCTTTGGTTCTTGTGAAGAGCTACTTGGGACCATGAGATGCATCAATTTAAACTCCATGCCTGATATGAATAGTACTCTACTATGGTAAAAAAACACTTTTGATAATAATAACAATAAAAAAACCCAAACCAACCTTATTATATACTGAATACTAAAATGTATAGAAGATACTTGAAGTTGCTTTTGATATTAAATGTATAATTTTTTTCATTATTAACTGGAATCTGTTGACTTAATGAACAACCAGCAATGAAAACTCATTTATTCTCTATCACAAAAGAAAAATATTGTAATGTGTGTATATACTTATATATATATATATATATGTATATATATATCAAATGAAATAAAGAAAAAGAAGAAGCTTATTTATTATTGCTGGGCAGACAGTATGCTTTGGGACAATGCAAAATATGGGGAGAGATAACCAAGTTCAAAGTTTTAAAATTTTAATTGCAGTGTAAAGATTTCCTGTACTAATGGCTAAAATATATAGACAGAACTTATGAAGGATGTTCAACATCTCTATATATCAGTATTTGCTGATGGAACAACTTCAGTAGGCAAGTGGATGTTTTAAGGAGTGGTCAGTAAAGCAGATCAACATTGATATACCACAAGAGGGAGCTGAAGGCATAAAGGATTATATTTAAGTGGTTAAGATGAAGTACTACCACCTATTTGATTCTTTAATGAAATATGACATTGAAAGAACCTTTAACATAAATTCAGAAATTCATCAGCTGAATTTCATATACACCATTTCTTTTTGCTTACTCTTTGAAAAGCATATTTCTCCTGCTTTCACTGTATTTGCAAGATTGAGTGCCCAAGATTAAATTCAGATATAGAAGTGAAGAATTAATGTTAGTAGTAGGAACTCAGGCCATTTTCCATTCTCACCATTTTAAACAATGTCTCCTCTTGAATCTTTGTTTTTGAAGTTGTTTGTATTTTCCTTATAATCTAACATATTGTTATCTAAATTAATGTTAGCTATTTTAAAACCCAGGCCTGACCAACTAATTTGTAATTATGCCTAGTGAATAAGATAAAGCTTATCCTCACCAAGCAAATTAATAATATGTGAAAATATTCCTTAGAAGATCCTTTATGTATGAAGATTAAGAATGACACAGCTCTAAAAAATGATTATTGTATGTAAACGTGGCCCCTTCCTACAGAGTTTAAATCATGATAACAGCACAATGCAAATGCAGTAGAAGACTGAACCTGAAGAAAATGGTGCTTGCTCAAGAATAAATGAAATAATTCTTCCTTCACACCTTTGCTATGGTGATTGGGTACTGGAAAAGGGCAGTCTGGCCTGATTTTTGCAAAGTCAGGTTGAATTTATATGGTTGACATTTAGCAAAAGTGAAATTCCAAATACTTCTGTGTGTGTAGATTGAATTAGTTGCATCCGATAGAGAATAATGAAACCTCATTACCTGTATGCCTGCAGAACTGCTTTTGAAAGCAGGACTGTTCCTAAGGTCATATAGGTGATCAGCATACTTGAAAGGACATCAGCATACACGTATCTGGGGGGGGGGAGGAAACGTGTGTTGTGTTTTTTTTAGTGTTTGGCACATTCCAAATGTAGAGATGTTATAGATTCAGGTAGGCTTGACATATCCATGCTGTACCACTTCCGACACTTGTTTATGTAAAAAGAAACTCTCCCTTGACTCCACAGGAATTAACATTTACTCGTATTATCTACTTTAACCTCGTAGTAATTAAATCCAATCAATATGCAATAACAATGGCAACTTGTACTGCAGAGCAGGTAGCCCCTCTCCTTGCTTGCTATGAGAATTATAATTCCACAGTTGTATAGACACAGGAATGCAAGAAATCTCCTGGTTCCTTGCCTGCTACTACAAGCAACCGTGTCCCATAATCCCTTTAGTAAATTTACGGAATTGCAACTTAGAGTCCAGTGTTTTGTCACCCGAATTATGAAGAGAGCTGCATTACAAATAGGTAAGTTGGAATTTAGAAGATTGTTTCTAACTTTATTCATGGTTAATTTATATCTGTATGTTCTTGTGTCAACACTGTGATTTAGCTGCTTCTCCAGCGTTTACTGCTGAGAACCCATGCAGCCCTTCTTCAGAACAACTTTTCTGTTACAACACTTCTACTTTCCTGTTAGAAGGTAGAGATTAATCTGTTGACTGTTTTGCTAATTTTTCTCTTTTGAGTTCATCCTTCTTAAAGATGAATTACCAGAATGACATGTAGCATTCCAGGTATGTCTTGTATAACTACATTAAAGGAAGCAGTGTTTGTTTGCAGGCTGAGAGATTTTATTCCTACATAAAAAGCCATTTTTAAGTAGTTCGATTTTTTAAAACCTCATCTCTTTAACAAAAGGCTTTATTTTGACCGTTCCAGATTATCTGTGTTATAGCCTTGTTTTTGTCCAGAGGGTGAACAAAGTACTGCTGTAAACAAACATAACTAGTTTCACATACGTTAGAGTATTTCTAACGAATTTTTTTTGAAAACAGATTGAAAAATTCCTGCCTAAACATAGTTTCTTTTTGTTGCTGTTCATTTTGTTTTAGTAATACCTGGACACTTACTTGAAAAATTAAGTTAAGTAATTTTTCTGGTTTTGTTTTTGAAGGTAGGAACATATCTCATCTATATGGGACGGCTGGCTGCAGGTAAAGATATTTGAATATTTGAGATGTTCAGACCAATTATAACTTGAAAGACCTGCCTTGAATTAAAATGCTTGGTAGAACTCCTGGTTTTGCAAGACTGAGACACTGTTTCTTTATCTGTATGAGTAAGGAGTTGAGAGTGTAGTAAGTATTCAAGGAGAGCACGTCATGGGTTACCCAAGTTTATCACTGTAACTATGACATTAGAAAAACTCCCTCCTGCCTTCTGGAAGTGTGATCAACAAACTGTAGCACTGGAAAACAAACTTGTTAATATCAGGGGAGTAACGGGGTCACCATGGCATGATATCACTTTCAGTAAATTAAGAGCCTGTATTATATATATATACACACGCACAGATGGTGCAAATAGAAAAAAATAAATAGGGGAGGAAATACAGTGCCTGGAGGCAGGTGATGTTGTAAGTTATGTAAAAACAGAATGAAAAGGAACCTGAGGAGACCTGAGAAAATGAGATGTTTGGATACATGCAAGCAATTGAGAAGAAAGGAATGGTGATGGAAGAAAAGATAGAAAAAAATGTTGGATAAAGAGGCTCTAAACTAGCCCTAATCAAAACCAGTAATTACAGGGAAAAGAAGGAACACTAGATTTAAAAAGATAGGAAAATGAAAACAGAAGAAAAAGCATGATGGTGAAGGAGAAAAGTTATGGTATAAATATGAATAAGAGCTAATGCAAGTGAAATTCAGTTTATTTTGATTAGACATCTCTCCTACAGATATGTGAGTCAAATTATAAATAGTGTACAGCAAGTAGTGACAATTTTTTCTCATCAGAGAATAATGTCTCTAGACAAATACTTGGAAGCAAATACATTTTTCACAAATTAGTGAAATTAAGGAATTTGTAAGAGAATACCATTATGATTATAAAGCATAATCTTATATTGATAGTAATGATTTTCTGGTTAAAATAGTTTGTTATTAACAATACTTTTTTTTTCTCCTTGGTTTTAAATTGGTGAATCATTTTAAGATTTTAGTACACTTCAGGCCCTGCCAAATTTAACAGTTTTACACAGAAAGAGGCAATATATTTATGGACATAGAATGGCTTTTATCATTTCCTCCATAGATGGCCATTTCTTTTGCAAAGTACAAAAACAGCAGAAAATCACACACACATTTTTTTTATTATTATTTTTTTCCAGATTTAGCCTGCACAATTCAGTGTAGGCAGAGAGAATTTGCAGTCCTGTAGACATAGCCTAAGACGACAGCCTGGTTCTGTGAATAAAGTCTCTTGTAGTAAAGTCAATGGGACTACTCAAACGAGTAAATTTATTGAACTCTGTATGTATATGTTTGCAGGATTAGTTCCTATGCTGATAATGTAATGTGAAAGAAAAATTCGAAAAATAAGTTTAGGAACATTTGGTAGTGTTATGTCAGCAAGTAAATACAACCATCTGGTCTCTAGATTGCTAATCTATTTCCCCCAATTTTATGGGTAGCATACTTCCTGTGTGTGCAAGCTTGAGACTACATCATCAAACTTTTGTATTGATCTTTTTTTGGTGTTCTAACAGAAACATGTAAAATATATTGCCTTTCTGGGGGTGAAATTGTGATTTTATGCATAATTTTTCAGGTTGGAAATTTTTCAGTTGCCTCCAGATTATTTTTAACTGTTTTATTGAAACATATTCCTAATGAGGATGATTAATTTCAGGTATATTCTTTGAAAAACAGACCAGTCATCTATGGTGAACAATATCCAGTTATCTGTAGTTCTGTAATTACCATAAATAAGGTCTGAGTTTGATCCCGGTTGAAAGTTATGTCTTATTAAGATATTTGCTATGTAGTGAAGGGTGTGCTTGGAATCCAAATCTATTGTCCAGAGCTAAAGCTATTTAAAGAAATAGAAAGTAGCTCATAAAAAGTAACTGCCTTCAATCATCTGCAATTACTCCTTTTTATAATTCCCTTTACATTCTTAATTTCTTAAATTTAATTTTCTTAAAATGTGCTTCTTCCATCAGGTTTTAAAAATTTGGCAATTATTTCTTAAAATTTTTAAAATGTGAAACATGTCTGAACTTGGATTTTTAAATCTTTCTATAACTTTTTCAATCAAAATTCAAAATTCCTCATCTTATGTTTTACCTTAGTGGTAAGTTTGGGGTTTGTAAGAAGAAGAAATGAATTGGTGCATACAATTAAAGGTATAAAATTTGCTACATACTTAAATGTCGAGGAGTGCTTATCACAGCTTGAAGTAGGCTTGTTTCACTGAGGAAGGCTATAGGAATATCAATTTTGTATGAATTGCAAAGTAAACATATTTAGAAAATTAATTAAAACTACTTTAAAAACTCTCAGTGATCCTCATTTTTCCGCCCACAGGTTTAACTATAATTTATCTTTAATTCAATATAATTAAATCAAATGCAATCTGCTTTATGGACACACAAAGCCTTGCCCATGTGAACTTGCACAGTGTTAACATTACTTTATTTAAACAGGTATAAATAAGCCTTTGAATACTTCTTATTAAGTCAGCTTAATGTGACAGCTCACCAGATGAAACTGAAATACACCACTGTTAAATCTATCACAGAAATAAAACTGTCCACACAGGATTTAAACCTGTACATTTCACCAATATACAAGGATTTAAGCACATTTAGATCTGGTTTACATTAGTTAATATTCAGTAAAAACTATAGCTGAATTTCACTGCAGTTGAAATGGCATAACATAGATTACACCAGAATCTATACCCTTGTTTCACATCTCCTTGCTGGTTAAGACTTTATATGATTTAGTTTATGTACTAACATGAATAAGGCACAAACTTAAATTTAGATGCATTCATTTCAAATGCTAGAGCAGGAAGATTGCTGGAACCTTTAAAGATGTGTTGCCTGTATATATGGTGACATTACATGTGCTCTGGAGATTGGATACATTTTTGTCTCAGTAGTAAAAAAAAGCATGCAGCTTCTCTCGTGTTGACTTTTCTAGACAGTTTGTGCCTACACCCGTTTATTGCTCTTCACTCTCAGAATCCCAGGAACTCCCACAGACTCTCAAGAAAACAGGCGAGGAAGGTGGTTAAAGAATGTACAATATATCTTGAAGAACTTTTTATTCTTATATGGACTTTCCTTCTCTTTGAATGTCCGACTGTTTATTTGTGCAACAACTCCATGCAATATCCCACGCACAATATCGTTTATTCACAGAAAGATACCAGAGTCTACAGATGAAGGCAAAGTCAGCCCACATGCAAAAACTTCAGGAAAGGCTTGGTGCCTAGTGAAAGTTCAAGTTGCCTGAACACTGGTGCAGTGTTCCTCAGTGCTAGAGGAAAAATTCCTCTCTGATAGTCCCTATAGTCAGCCATCTGTCTCTAGATATAGCTATACCTCTGAATCTCTTAGCTGTTGACACAACTGAGTCTTGTGATCTTGTCTTGTTCTCTGCAAATAAAAGTGAAGTATACTTCACATGCAAGGTATGTGGGCATGCTTCAGGTTTAGACCTAAGAAAAATAAAGCTTAGGAAAAAAAGCATAGGCTAATTTCCTATTTCAGATTAAACTAGGACGTTATGCTAGGCAAGAATTTGGCGTGAGTCCTTTATCAAGGAAAGGATGGTTATGGAGGATCAGCCATCCACACCTAGGTTTCTCTAGCTCTCTAGGCTCAGATAATGGCCACCGCAAATATAACCTTAAAGAGGTGAAGGAGGAATTTGGTTGTCATGAGTTCGAAGAGTTAATCCATCAGATATGTAAGTACAAGATTCAAGTTTTACTGTGGAATAGAAATTTTAATAGGAGGGAAGACCTTAACCTAGTCCTCAGATGACCCTTAAGAAACTATGCTGAGGGTACTGAAAAGGCATCCACATACAAAGGCAAGGCCAAAATTACTCTTAACAAATGCACCTAATGGAGAAATCCATTTCTTTTCATTCTAAAAGGTCATTTAGAATCTAGTTATGAGGTGGATTAGGTTGAAGTCAGCCTGAGGTAGGTCAGATTTAAGAGCAAGGGCAGAATCCTGTAATTCCATATGATTAGCCACAGAAGCTCTTAACACCAAATAAGCACCTGCCAGGGTGAGCCTAAATGTCACTGCAGTTGTGTCATGCCTTTTTAGCTGAATTTCATGAGAAGAGATTACCATGTGATGAAGAGTGCCTCTGGCAGGTATCCTAAAGACAGACTTGGTCCAAAAGGACCTCCTGTTGGTCTCCAAAGTTTGGAGATTAAACACTTGGATGAGGACATAAGAAAATGTTTGGACTTGACCTTGTCACCTTCCAGGTGGGGAGGAGGTAAAATATGTTTTCTGATTCCAAGGTTAACAGCTGGAAGTGGAGGGTGCCTCCTCCTCCTCACTTTGATGCTTCATAGTTTGTCCTGGCGCCAGAGCCTATGGGAATTGAATGGGAACATGCAAAGTCACTTACTCTGCCTATTACTGATGTCACCTGCTTAGTGCCTCAGGTGCTCCTTCTTACTTAAGTTTCTTTTCATGGAAGCCCTTTGGAGCTTGGAGAACTCTTAGCATGTTTTCCTTGTGGTACTGAGATTTGTGCTTAGAAATAAATTTAGGCAGCAGAGTCCTAGTACGTCACCAATGTGTGATGTGTACCTGAGAGGCACACTGTGGCTTCAAAGACCAAAAAAAAGGCAGGGCAGGGAGATGGGAGTAGAGTACTGGGAGACATCACTCATGATCCTAATTCCATAGACTTCTAAGATGCAGGGATGGAACTTGCTCCTTTCGTAAGAAGCTACCGCTATATGAGATTATGATGACTTTTTTGGTATGGTACTTAAAGCCACAAGGAATACGTGCCTGAGAGATCCCTTTTCCTTACAGCAACAAAAATATACAGTGCATCTTCAGAACATGTAAATTAAGCCACTACATGACTCACATTTTTGAGCCTAATAGGACTGAAGACACTTTACTTGTATTAAGCAGCAAGGCCAAGCAATTTTGAATTGTAAGAATAAAGCTCCAAGGCCTAAAGGAAAAAACAAACAAACAAGCCAACCTTTCAGTAACATCCCAAAGAGATCTTCCTTCACAGCAGAAAATAGAACGAAATATACTAGAAAAGAATGTTGTTTTCTTTTTTTTGTGCATGTTTTAAAGCTACTAGAAGAAAAGGAGTCTATGACACAATATGAAATTAATAGTTTTAAATCATTCTGGCTCAGCAAGGTATTCCTGTTCCTCTGGAACTGAGGAATGTAGGGTACATGGTATCTCTTTGTCTACATGAAATGATGGGGGTTACAGGTTTGTGTTTCCACTGACATCAGTAAGGCCAAAACCCAATCCTTTGGTCTCTAGTTCTTGGCAGAAATATATCAGATATGCTTACATAAATGTACTTGAAGTAAATGTTTTGGTTTTATTTGCTGGGATTTCTCATAAGCATTGCAGGTGTAACAAAACACCAACCATAATCGCATCTAGTCCTGGGCAAGGGGAAAAAAATGTTGAGAGATCGTGTTTTCTCACATTTTGTTTCTCACAATTTTTGTATACAACAAAATGCTTTATTTGATCTACATAAGTGATTTGGGAAAATTCTTTAATATAGCACATTCTATTGTAAGTACTGCTTTTAATACTATTTTTCTTTATATTGCAGTGCTATCCAAAGACCAGTCAGGATTGTGGCCTGGTTATGCCTGATTTTATGCAGAGAAAGATATTCTAGACTGCTTACCTTGTAAAACTACAACTTTGCAATGGTACCATTCACATATTTAAGAATAAGTACACACACAAATCTTTCAGCAAAAGAATCTTTATTTTACTTATAATTTTTAAATGTGCAATCCTAGCTTTCTGGGCACACCTGAATATTAATTTACATGTTTTTTTGGACGGAAAAAAAGTTAAATATCCTGAAAATAACCTTTTATGTAACATATGAGGTAAAGATGCAATTACAAAGCCAAACAGATGCAAAAGATACATAGATCAATCCTGTTATATCTAAATAGGATTTGAGAAGATACATCCTCTATTGGCCAGTCTACATTTAACAAGATCAGTATCCCTATTTAGTTGTACTACTTCCCAGCTCTTGTAAAGAGTTTTAACATGCTAAGGCAGGAAACGCCACTGGCACTAGAATGGGAGATGACTATACTCAACAGAAAGTAAATGGCACTCTTAAAGATTGGATTAACTAGCAAAACAGTGTAGATATTGATGGTTCTGTGCTCATCTTGTAGACCTCAGTGTGGTAAATGTTAGTCACTGATCCTCTGGATTGGACTCTGATGGTTAATTGAAGAAGGAATAGTTTTTGAAATTTAGGAAATAAATTCTTTAATGAGGATTTTGTTCCCAAGTACTTATTAACTGGCCAACACAAAGCTAATTATAACATATATGAAATATAACCTTCCCTGACTTTAGGAACAAAATTAAGCTAGGAAAATTGCAATAAAGTTTACACACTGAAGAAGCATTTAATGATGCCATTTGTATAAAATTTTATTTTTTTGAACATGCTGCAAACATTAAATGAAGAAACTTGACATTTATGCAAGGATATTTTTGTACGCCTAAAATAAAATCCTTTTAGAGCAACCAAGACTTTCATTAGTTTAACCAAGGTAATTAAACCATGGTAATAAAAACATAGGCTATGCATCAGGACTAAGTTTTATCTGTTGACTCCTCATATGTGTGAAAGCAATAATCATTCTTCATTAAAGTATGCATTGTAAATCTCTCCAGATCAAATCTGACACTTTCGTGACAGCCACACTTGGGTAGACAGAGATGTCTGTACACCCAACATTAAGCTACTTAGGCTTATAAGCCAAAACTTTTTCAGCCAAAAAGTCACCAATCATTATTACTGTTTGTTTTACCCTCCTGCTTTCTATATTGTGTCCAAGAGTGGTGAAAATTATGAGAAAAGTTATAGCTGAGACCTTGTGTGGATTTTTCAACTTGTTCCAGATTCTGATAAAGAAGCTGACAAGAACTCGACAATTTCCAAACTCACTGAGGAAAAGCACTAAATTGATTTGTGATGACTTGGATGCTTCTGAATGCAAGTACTCTGTGTGAACACACCTGTTTCCAGGTAAGTCTGGGTGTTCATGTAGTCTTTGTTGAGCAATGCTCACAAACATAGCAAATTCTGCTCTGCTATGGAGAATTCTTCTGTGAAGTCAAACTAATTACATACTTCCGTGCATAGGAGATAGGACAAAAGTCCTGTCAGCTCTGTTGGCTATCCTGAGTAGAACAGGTTCAGTATGCATGGAAGAGGAAGTAATCTGACACCTCCATGGCATAATTCTTTTGTAGTTAGTGAACCAGGACACCACTTCTTGGTATCACTTTTCTTTGAAACAAAATAAAGCAAAATTGGAGTCTTTGTATTAACTTCATAAAGGTCCAGCTGGGTTACTTGCAGATACCTCTGTGGATAGTTACAATTCCTATGTTTACTCTAGCCATCATTGTCAAAGACAGATTTTCATCTGCTACAACTGTTTACAACTTCAAACTGAAATGTGTGGCTGACCTATCTTCCCTTCTGTAGGCGAACTGGCTAGCGTAAGTCAACATTAGATCTGTTGAGGCAGCATGGAAGACAGTGGCAAAAGACAACCTTAACAACCGCATATGGAAGCTGGAGATAATCTAGCTATTAAGGGGTGGTAACAAAAAACATCAGCTTTTGGTTGTAGAAGGCAATTCTTGGCCCTATGAAATCTCCCCAGCCAAAGATGAACAACTGTAGCTTGCCTGGGCAAATTTAGATATCTAAAGAATATTTTTAAAATAATTACTATACCACACCTGAAAGAAGTTATCATTTATGAGGTTAAAAATCAATCAATTTCTTTTTCTATGTTTTGAAATTTTAGTCTCCCCTAAAGGACAGATAATTACCTTTATGGGAACATGCACAGCATGTCTGGAGAAGTTAGCAGGTCCATCATCTTGTCATTTTACACTAATTTACCAAGATGTCCGAGGTTGAGAAAATGAAATACTGTTTATTTTATTAAGTTGTTTTCCTCTCTGCAAACTTTTCCCATAAAACCTGATCAGAGGAATAACAACATTGAGATCTAAGTGGATCTGAAAAGTTTCATGTTGGTAGAAATCTCCTTGGGATTGACTGACAAAGAAAATAACAGCAGAATTAGAAGGTGGGAGAGGGAGTGGTGGAGCAGTCCTTTATTTTTCCAAAGTATTTTGTGTGTTTTTGTTTTTCTTGAACTCTCCGGTTACTGTAAACATCTTAGAAAGCAAAAGAGATATTAAGAAACACTTTTTCCAAGGCTGACTGGATAAGAATTAGAAAAATTACTGAAGTTAAACAGTCAAGTCACTATTTTAAATTTTAAAAGGTTTCTTACAGACATGCCAGCAGTAATGAGTTGTGGTAGCTGTCTCTTGCTCTGGAGGATGAAAAGCTTTGAAAGCAATTTAAAGGGCAGGCATTCCCCTTCAGTAGTTGCTAGTCGGTTCAGTTCCCTTTTCATGTTTTTGGTGCACAGAGATAAATAACATTGACATGAAGGAATCCCCTATGTGCAAAGGCTGTCTACCACTATCTTGTTTGCAATCAGAGATCACAAACTTTTGTAAAGTATAAACAGATCACAAAACTTTTTCATGTTCTGTAAGAAAGTCAGACCTACTTGGTTAATTCTTTGCTTAATCTGTGTAAAGGGGAAGTTTTTGCCACCTAGCTGGGGCACAGTCTTGCCCTTTGGACTCCTGATTACTCAAGCAGTGCTTCACCTACCTCCTCGTCCTCACGTGGTGGTTTAACGGTTGAACCTAACGCTCACTCCCACTTGTATCTTTACCTGTAACCCCGCAGGGTCCGGGTCGCTCTCCCCCCTGGGCCGCAGAGGAGTGACATACCTGCTTGGTGCTCCTCTCACCACCTCCCTGCTCAACAGCCGTCCGTTCCAACGGCCGCCGCCAGCGCGCGCCTGCGCGCTCCCCCGCCCCACGGGGCCGCGAGGGGGCGGGGCGCCCGCTGCCCACCGCGCCCTTGCGAGGCTGCTGGGGGGGGTAAGGAACTACGCGGCCCAGCATGCCCCGCGCGGCCCGCTCCCCGCTGCCGCAGGGAGCCGGCGGCCCGCGAGGCACGCTGGGAGCTGTAGTTCCTTGGCGCGCGGCATTGTCTCTCCCCTTTCTCTGTCCGGGAACCCGACCGCCACCCCTGCCGGGTGAGTGCGGTGACTGACAGCTCCTCGCAGCCAGTGGCCGGAGCGCTGCGCGGCGGAGCCCGGCGCCCGTCTCCTCGGTGACCGGGGGAGCTGGTGCCTCAGTAGAGTAGCCGGAGTCCTGGGGGACGGAGGTGAGTGGGTCTTCGAGGGGGGAGCCCCCACCCCCGCCTCCCGGCTTTCCCCTCCCCCTCGCAGCTGGCCCGGGACCCCGCTCGGGTTGTGGTGGGAGGGGGGGCGGCGGCAGATGGGCGTCGTGAGGGGAGCCGAGTGGGGGAGGGGATCCCGGCGGAGGGGGAGGGCAGCAGCCGCGCCGCCCCTCTGCCGGCGACCCGCCGCGGGCAGCGCTGAGGGGGGGGCGGGCAGCGGCGCCCCTCCGCGGCGGGGGGCGGGGGTGCCCCTTGGCCTCCCGGCTTCTTTTGCCGCTTGATTTTTCAAACCGCCCCCGCTGGCTCAGGTGCCACTTCTCCCCTCCCCGCGGCTCCACCCTCCTGGGAAGCGGCGCTGGCGGAGGGCGGTTAATGAGTAACAACGGCGCCGCGCGCGCCGACCGTTGCCCGGGGCGGGCGGCGGTGCCGGCGGGATGCTGCCGCCGCCGCCGCCGCTGCTGAGGGCGGCACCCGGCCTCGCGCGGCTTTTGTGTGCGGCGCCTCTCGCCCCGTGCCTAGCCCAAAGTTTGGGTTTGGGAGACCTGCTGGCCCGCGCAGCCGCCACACGCCTCTCCCGGCTGTTCCAGCCCTGAGCAGAGTCGCCTGCCGCTGCTTCGTCTTCAAATGCCCCTTTTTATTTATTTATTTTCCCGAGGCATCCCAACTGTTTTGGAGCGCGTTTATAAGAAAAGAAGAAGAAAACAAAAAGCCTTACCGCCAGCACAATCCTTTCGTGTAACTTATTTGTTGTCAGGAGGGACTTTAATTAAACTTTAATTTTTAAGCAACCTGAATGATAAATACATGCCTGTTGACGCAACAGCTTTAGAAACCTTTGGTGTGACTGTTGTCAAACAAAACAGCAAGTGTTCTGTTTGTGTTTTTTACATTTTATACTTTGGCTTCAGTTTGAGAAGAGGGTTCTATTAAATATTTTTTAGTCTGCTGTTACTAATTAAAGTGAGTAGTTCTCGTGACACGAGGTACACCTAAGTATTTTCTCGCAAAGCGGTTCCTGCTTATACAGGACATATAATAGTATTATGTTGTGCCAATTGTCAGATGTTGATAAACATTTTTATCAAAATATTGTCCCACCCAAGTTCTTAAACGACTGGTAATGTCTTCCACAGTTTGTGCTGTTATTCCTTTTGTGCAGCTTGCCTATAAACGTGTACCACATTTTAATAGTGAGCAGAAACCAAGTCTTTTAACTTCATTTGAGCTTCGTAGTGGCATCAGTTGTGGAAGTACTTGCAGTTGTGCATTAATGAGCGGCTCCTATGCTGACGACTCTTTTGCGATGCTTAATGTAAAGATATGACCAAGGGTAAAGAGATGACCTCTCCCCTCTGTGTGCTTCCTTCCCACAGGTTATCATCTTAGAGTCTCCCTACTGAAAAACCAAACGAAACCAACTGCTTTTTTGCTTTTCAAAAAAAAAAAAAAAAAAAAAAAAAGCACATTAGCATGGATACTGTAGTGCTGAGTATCAGCTTATTTCCAAAGGCTTTTCAAAATAGACTGGTGGTCAGTACTGTAGTCTTAATTTTCACATGCTCCCTCACTGCCTTCTGTCACTGTTAGGCTATAGTCTAACTTATGAATATGTCTCCTGTTTCTGTTTGCTCTTTTTGTTGCTATGAGTTAACAAGAGCAGAAGCAGGAAACAAGCTACCTCTCTCCC
Source organism: Dromaius novaehollandiae (assembly GCF_036370855.1). NCBI lineage: Eukaryota > Metazoa > Chordata > Aves > Casuariiformes > Dromaiidae > Dromaius > Dromaius novaehollandiae. Next base: position 77,667,749 of record NC_088101.1, on the reverse strand, counting down.
CTGGAAATACATAAGCAAGTAGTATTTTCTCTGTAGTAAAGGGTTTGAAAAGTGGTATGAAAAGCTAGCATGGATATTTAAAAAAAACCAATACACAAAGGAATGCAATGTTTGTGGGATAAAGTACAGCTCAGATGTAACTGGTATGTGTGGTGTTTTACATCTCAAAAAAATAATTGATTGAAATGGTAGAGCAAAATATATGCTGGCAGAAAGCTCAACCATTTCATTTCATTTTGCTGTTTTATGACAAAGCTGATGTATATAGGCAAACTATGCTGTTTCGCGTACTTGAACAACTCTTTAATTGTATGTGGTGGTGTTTCTGTCTGAAGTGTGCTGTGAAGTATTTTATAGTTGTTAAACTGTATTTGTTCTGTATCATATTACTAAGTTGTGTTGGTACAAGTTTGCTAAACCTTTCTCCAATCATAATAGTAATTTTATCTTTTCAGTGTTTTAACAAGTATATTGAAATGTCACTAACTAATATAATTTGCTTAAGATTTAGTTACTATGTATTACAAACTATTCTGCTGTTACAGGTCTGTTTTCTCCTTTAAAATGCATATATCCTCCTGACAAATACTTATGAGGTGCATGTTTTTTGATATTGTACAGTCTTTTTCTCTTTGAGATTTATGTTTGCATGCTTAGTGATACCTTGAAATCAAAGTAAGCCTGGCCGTGTCTAGTATCGGGGTGCAACCATTTTCTGGCATACTATATATGATCAAATGTAGTTATGCTACCAAATTAACAAAATTCAGTGCTAGAGTTATTAGAAGTAATTACGGTAGTATATAATTGGTAGGCTTGATAAGATTCAGCATTTAATTTTACTGAAAATCACAGCTAAAATCACTTTATCTTTGGTTATTCAGGACATTTTTCAGGTTATATCATTCACTAAGAATTTCATGCTTTTAGTAAAAACGTATGTATTTATTCAAAGATTTGTATCACTGCAACTAAAAAGTCTGTATTTCATTATTTATACTACACATTTTGTAATTTTTTACAGTAAACATTCAGATATAGAATTATTTTTAAACTGGAAATTTGTACTTATTTTTTCTGTTACATCTTTCTATAGCTACAGGTTTCAAGTCTGCGAAGAAATAAGAATAAAACTTACACAATTAGGTAATTTAGTTTTGAAATCAGGCTATAAGGTGTACATTTTTACAACTAGTTTGTTAACAGTTTGTAGCTCAACTACTCTCTCTTGGAATCTCTCTGGACATGAGAAACATTGTTTTTGTAATTTTTCAGGTAGTCTGTCATACCATTATAGTAAAACATATTTGAATGCATAGGGTTCTTGCAGAAGAGCTACATTTGTTCTTTGTCCTGAAGTTTCCTAGATAAATTGAGTGAGCTGTTATTTCTCATGAGTGTAATAGGCAAAAATAACGCACAGTAATATCAGGCTACTGAGTTTGGGAAGTGAAGGCTTTTTCAATGATGTAATACAGTTTTCTTTTTTCTTATTTTTTAATATACATACTTTAATAGCAAAATGCTCTTTAGTGTTGAAGTACTTCCTAACTTTTCACACACAAAATTATGCAAATAAATTAATAGCTGGAAGTCTTTACACCGCTGGAACTTCGTTATTAGAGAAAAGTAATGTGGTATAAGCAGCCTGCTATTTTTTTTTAACATATGGCCATACGTATAGGAATGATGTTTCCTTACCAGTGCTTATCATCTGGAATAAATGCTTGATGTAAGGGGCATAGTTTAGGAAAGCAAAAAGATACTGGTTTGTGAGTGGAGTAAAATAGAATTGTGTCATAGCAAATGCAGAATTGTGAGGTAGGAGAGCACTGAGATTTGTTTTTTTCCAAGAACAGCCTAAGTACATTTTCATCATAGTTTTTTGCAGTAGCTCCTGTTTTTTTTTTATAGATCAGACGGATAGAAAATCTGTTTTTTCTTATCAGCCCCTTCAACATTACAATACTGTGTCTTAAACTTTAGCAAGTATTGCTTTTCACTCTATTTTTTGATCAGATTATTTATAATCTAATACTCTTATAATTGTTTCTTTTCCCTTGCAAGCTAGTACCATGCTTTTAGGTGCCAGAAATTACTGTGCAGTACAGTTGACCAGTTTAGCAGTGCACTGTTGGAATATACCCAAGAGACATACTGGGGTATTTTCAAGACAATCAAGAATAGAAATAATCCCTGAAAGACAAATTAAAGTATGTATCTATTCATGCTCTCAAATAGCAGTTTTTTATTTACTGTTGGACATTTGTTGTTTTATTTTTTGTTTGAAGAAGTTTATTTTGAAAAGATTTATTAATATTTAATTATTATTCTCAGAAAGTACCAGACCTAATTATAGATAGCAGAATGCACACTGATCTCTTAGTTCATAAGTTTAGCCTTGTGGGGATAAGGTGAATCTCTATTTAAGGTACAAGACTGGATGCAGGTTGACTGGGGTCTTTTATAGCAGTATGTGAGTTTGCATAATGTTTGGGAAGCATTTCTTGTATTGTGATTTCCATCCAAAGGTTAAGTGTGAAGTTTCATTACTTTTCAAAGCTAACCTCTTTTCTGAAATTATAGAGGAACTATTGTTATGGAAGCTAGATAACTGCTATGCTAAAACAATTTGCAGAAAATGTTCTATATTGAACGGTCACAGCTGCTCCCTGGAGACTGTAAAAAACTTATGTCCCTTTGTTCAAAAAAATAAAAGCTAAAACCCCAAAACAAAACCAACTGAATGTCTTGTGTACTGTTTTGAAGCCTGCCCTATTTAGGATTTGGAAGATTCCTAAAGGAGTCGCATCCTGTAGTTGGATTTTGACCTGGAAGCTTTCCAGTTTAGCAGAACCAATTTCCAAAGAATAAGAAAGTGGGAAGCAATCTCTCACAGTTCATGTATTTTTAATTTGGTAATCAAAGAGCTAAAATGCTTTAGTAGTTAAGAGTTAGATACTAAATTATATATATTTTGTTTCTGTGGAACATCTGAAGGACTGGCCCTTATTTTCTATTCTTTCCTGGGCAGAAAATAATGCGAATAATGTGGTGTGGATTGCATCACACTGCATGTCTTTATGGCAGACTTTTTCTTTTCCTTAAAAAAAGAAAAAAATCCAGGACCTCAGAGCAACGTCAGAAGGACTTCTTGGTATTTTTTTCCTAGCAAGTAGTGGGTCAGAGACTGCTAATTTTAACTTTTTAGATAAAATAAGCAAAAGTGTCCATCTGTGAGAGCTGAGTGTATATATTTGTATCTATCTACCTATATAAAACATTGCCCATTTTCAAGTATATTATACAGTTTAAGTATGTTAAAAGGTGATCAAGTCATGAGTAGTCCATGGTCTAGCTCTGAGAAATAATTATTTTCAAATTAGTTCTCACTTGCTCAGACTTAATTTATTTCAATTTTACGTAGCTGTAGTCGTCCAGTTAATTCAGTTGCTCATACTCCAGATCTCTGGAAGCAAGAGTTCATATCATGCAGCAAGTGGATAATTTCAAAAATTGAATAAGTTGCCATTTCTGTTATTTATGTGAAATCTTTTTTAGGCATTTTAATCTGCTTAGTGAAGGAAACACATCTAAAATAATGGAATTTACCTGAGTTCATTTGAACAAGACATCCAGACTTCAGTGTCAGCACCAAAATTTAATGAAATCTATTATTTCTATCTCTTTTTATAAAGCTGCTTCATCTTAGTCATAAAATCGTGATTCTACCGCCGACAGGATTAATACTGAGAGCCTATGGAGTTCTTTTTTAATTTTTATCTAAAACAAATGGATGCTGGAATGACTGACTGAAATGCAATTTTTATAGTGCTTGTTTTCTGATGTTATTTTTGAGTAAATTTATCAAATTATTGTAACAGAATAAACATGATTTTGTGTTCCTTTTGTCTAATACATCATTTGAGTGTGCATTTGGTGGTGTTACAGATATAAAAGAAATACATATGTGAAAATCAAAGTCTGAGTTACTTATCTTAAGCTGCTTTTAGAGTCAGTGGAGAGAAACGGGCAAATGCAGGGGTAATTTATCTAATATATTTTAGATGGATACCTTTGGTACGTGTGTCTCTACACTGAGTAGAAAGGGAGAGTGGGCTATAGCTGATTAGATCAGTTTAATCTCTGACTTTAAGGTGCCTGGGAGAGGACAGATGAATCTCATCCAGGATTTTCACTGTGCTACGGGATGTGTTGGTGTCACAATGGTGCAGTAAGCCAGAAGTCTATTGAATAGTAGGTAAAATGATGGAGTTAGGAAAGAAGCAATAGGATGGAGTATGAAAACACTCGGCTGTACATCAAAAGACTTAAATTCTGTTCTTAGTTTTGTCATCAAGTTGCTTTGTCATTTTGGACAAACACTTTATTTGCCTTTACTACTGCTCTGTTATAAGTAAAATGAAGACTGTGATACCTGCCCTTTTCAAATTGTTTCGAGTGTTGTGTTATTTCTCTGGTAATAGTTTTTGGTGGAGTTCAGTAATGGTATTTCTGAACAGTAAAAGGAACAAAAAAGCTGAAATATGTGTGAAAATTCAAATGTCTCTGTTTTTTTTTTTTCCTTAGAGCTTCATCAGTTGAAGGAGTCATAACTTATGTAGTGTGAAACATGACAAAAAGCTGGACTAATTAAAAACTTTCATGCTCCAGGAGAAAAACCCAAGATGTATAGGCCGGGGGAGACAGTCAAACGTCGACTCAACATGCATGCTCCTCCTCGGATAAGAAGTGTGGAAGTTGCAAGAGGAAGAGCTGGCTATGGGTTTACCCTTTCCGGACAAGCTCCTTGTATTCTTAGTTGTGTTATGAAAGGAAGCCCTGCAGATTATGTTGGACTTAAAGCAGGAGATCAAATATTTGCAGTTAATGAAATTAATGTGAAAAAAGCCTCTCATGAAGATGTGGTGAAACTTATAGGAAAATGTTCTGGAGTGCTGCACATGGTCATTGCTGAAGGGATTAGTCATATAGATTCATGTTCTAGTGATGAAGAAGTTGGTTTTTATGATGGAAAGGGCTGGCTGAAACCAAAACCTGACTCCAAAGCTCTAGGTATAAATAGAGCAGAGAAAGTTGTCGAAGAAATGCAGTCTGGTGGCATTTTCAACATGATCTTTGAGAATCCTTCTCTTTGTGCTGGTAACTCAGAGACTTTGACCCCAAAACAAAGATCGTTTTCAGATTCTGCTGCTATTAAATTTGAAACTGGAAATGAAAGTATAAACAACCCAAACCTACTGTCCAAGGAAGAAATATCCAAAGTCCTGAATGATGATTCAGTTTTTAGAATTGGACTGGAGAGCGCCGAAGACTTTGGATTAGATGCAAGCATTTTAAATGTTGCCATGATTGTAGGTTACCTAGGCTCAATTGAACTTCCTTCAACAACCTCAAATTTGGAAAACGAGAGTTTGCAGGCTATTCGTGGATGCATGCGACGTCTGCGAGCAGAGCAAAAAATCCATTCATTAGTGATGATGAAGATTATGCATGACTGTATTCAGCTCTGCAGTGACAAATCAGGTGTGGTGGCAGAATATCCTGCAGAGAAGCTGGCATTCAGCGCTGTTTGCCCGGATGACCGAAGATTCTTTGGACTGGTTACGATGCAGACAAATGATGATGCAAGCTTGGCTCAGGAAGATGAAGGGGTTCTGAGGACATCTTGCCACGTGTTTATGGTGGATCCTGAATTATTTCATCATAAAATTCACCAAGGCATAGCAAGACGTTTTGGACTGGAATGTACAGCAGATCCAGACACAAATGGCTGTCTAGAATTTCCAACGTCATCTCTACCTGTTCTTCAGTTTATTTCTGTCCTTTACAGGGATATGGGGGAATTGATTGAGGGAATGCGTGCAAGGGCTTTTCTTGATGGTGATGCAGATGCTCATCAGAATAATAGTACAAGCAGTAACAGTGATAGTGGAATTGGAAATTTTAATCAAGAGGAGAAGAATAATAGAGTTTTAGTGGTTGATTTAGGAAGCAATCCAAGTAAACATATTCCTAACAGTATGTGGGAAAATCCAGTAGGAAGGGGACAAAATCAGTCTGCTTCCCATTGGAATGGCTTCTGTCATGAACAAGAAGGAAACATTCCTTTAGAAGTAATTCAGAATGATAAATCCCAAAATTTAAACAAACACTTAAGTCCTTCTGCTCGTATTGAAGTTCCACTGGTTTCTGCTCGAAATTCAGTACCCCCATCTAAGAAAAGTGCTGCAGGCATAGGCAATCAAAGATGGTTGCCTGTGCATGTGTTACAAGAATGGCAACACGGCAACGCTAGCGACCAGGAGTCTTACACGGATTCTACAGATGGCTGGTCAAGCGTTAACTGTGGAACTCTCCCCCCTCCAATGAGTAAGATTCCCGCTGACAGATACAGAGTCGACGGCACTTTTGGCCAGCCACAGTTAAAATCTCATAAAAATGAATGGTCTAAGAAGATGTTTTGCATGCAAAACAAGTTTGGCCCTCAGCACTTTATTAGGAAGTCTAAAGAAGATAAAAAGGTAAGAATGTGTTGATACTGGTTATTTAAAAACAAGCAAACAATCCCTCCCCCCAAACAGATAGCCTCTGATATTTTTAACCCCATTCATTATATGTGTAATAAAATTTGAACATGTATGCTATTATTTATAAATTTTTGGTGAAAATAATATGGATCTTTCTGCTTTGTAGGGGGTTTGCATATTCCTGTTTAATTGAGTGCAGCTCTGGAATTGTACTTCTGCTGGAAGTGGTGTCTGTTAGAGCTTTCTCATATTTCTTCTTATTTCTCCATTGTTTCCAAATGTTGTAGTGGCATTACAATAAAAGGAGACATGACATTCTAGCAACTTCAGTTCCTTTTGACCTCCAGCAACTAAAGAAAGGAAACAGACTGGATCTTCAGTCTGGCTCCTTTTTTTTTAGAAGGCTGGCTTCTAAAAAGCTTGCTGTAATAATGTTGTTATTTTAGTGATACCTATTTTTATAGATATGTGGACTAATCATTTGTCAAAATCTGATGCTATAAACTTTTAACTTTACCAAAATAAGATTATTTTATGATCATAAATATTCACTCCAGCAAATCTGTCAATAAAAGTGGTGCTAAAACTACATCAAAGGATAGTCATTATTGATGAGTATTAGTGTCCATTACTAGGTCACAAATCTAGCATGTTACCAGGAAGTTGCATTTCAAATTTTATTCCAATGTCTTTGAGTGCTGTCTGTAGGCTTGTTTTGTCTACTGGCAGATTTCTATAAACCAAAGCAAGAAGATTTTTAAAAAAGGATGCAGTAGGTGTCCAACATAGTTAGATACCATTCCCTTTGCTACGTACACTTTTTCCTGTTGAAGGACTAACCTCCTGGGAGTCTGGTGTTGGTAGCTGGGATTCTAGTGGAAGTCATTGATCTTGTACTAAAAGAGTTAGTGGCAAAGAGTTATGTTTAAAACATTTCCTGACTCCAGGGAAAGACAGAATCTTATTTGCCAAATTAGTCCTCAAGAAGACCTGTTCTTTCATCAGGAAGTATTGCTTGTATAATTGATTCAAGTTACCATCATGCTATCCTAATTATTTTTGAAAAAATATTTTTTTCACCTGATTAAAAATATCTAACTGCTGCTCATTGAGGAAAAAGGTACAGTGGACTATATAAAGGGGGTGACAGTAGAGTTTTGTTAGTTATTTGAAACTGTTACAGGCAAAATCTTTGCATTGTGACACTCAGGCATATAGATATTTTTGGGGTAGAATGCAGAATTTTAGAACATTTTGTTTTTGGCATGGAAGGAGAAATTCATTTTTAATGTTTTTCTTACACTGTGGAGCCAACAGCTGTCACATACATTCCTTTTTACACTTCGTATGCTGAAAATAATAAGACAAATAAACTAGTGTATAATATACTAGTAATGCATTCATGTATTTTTAATATAACCTGACTGCTACAGCAAACAATCTTTTCCAGACTGAAAGTAATGACCTGAATGTCAAGTGGTCTTAAGTATAAGGTGATTCTCACTTTTCAAAAAACAGAAATAGAAATAATCTGAACAGAAACATTTAATTTAATTTATAAACAATGTCTCCCATGCCCAAACACCTACTTTCCAATTCTCTTTGCTGCCCCAATGACTACATATACCTCATGGTCTGCTTGCCAAGTGCTCTGCTGGCAGACCAAGGGAAAGGCTTCCGTGAATGCAGCGCTCGTATGGATGCATTATGGATGCTGATCCCAACTGCTCTTTGGAGACCGGAGAGCTTCAGCTACGGTTACTGCAGCAGCTGCCAAGGGACACTGTGGAAACTCCTAATGGGTCTGCGCGGCAAGTTCGTGTCTGAAACGCTGTCCATGATTGTAATATCGGTTGGATTTTTTCAGATTTAAAACTCAAGAAAATTTTTTGAAAAGCTCGAACCATTTATTTCATGGAAGTCAAGAGTACATTAATGACATTTTCTTAGAAAAATTTGCACCTTAAAATGAAAGATGTGCTATATGTGAGTAAACAGTAAAAACTTATCACCTACTGTGTCACCCAAATCAGCATATACTAGAATATATGTTCTCACTCAAAATCCTTCAATTATTTTTCCCTTTTAAGTCTATTTACTAATAAAATAGGTTTTCTGTTCTCTGATTAATAACAAATTTGTTTGCAAAAAATACATTTAAAATGCTCATGAAAGTCTTGAAATCATTTACAAGGATGGGTTGTAAGCATTGATCAGGATTCAGAATAAGTCATAAAGATGAAGTAGTACTATGTTCTCATTTTAAATCTTTAATGAAAACAGTTATAGGATATTATGTTATTGATGAGCATACCTCTGTACTTCTGTAGGTACTGCAGAAATAAGGAAAATATATTTTCTTGTGTATTAGAGCACGAATTCACTTTCGTAATAGAATGATAATCAGAAATTCAGACTCTTTCTTGCTTTGTGTGGAGAAAAGAGTTGAAATAGTCTTTTCCAAAACATCATTCGGATGGGTTAGATGCTGTATTCAAGAAAATTATACATCCTCAGCTTACTGTGACCTTTTTAAGTGGTAAGGACTGATTTTACGCAGCATGCTCAGACACATTCCAGTCATAGAAGTATATAAAGTGGCCACCTGGGATTCCATCGATATTTTTACAACCTAGTGGCTCAGTCTAATGCTTAATTTGGCAGAGCAGTCCTTAAATTGCTTTTTAATTGAGTTTTTTTATTTGTCTTTTACATTAGTACTGAAGGGTAATATATCCCGCAAATGGGCATGTGCAGAAACCACTAGAGGGAGAAGAGGTTACCAAAGCTAGAGTTCTTTGAGATGAACTCTGCACATCCACATTGCTTGTTGTCTTCCATGGAGCCTTCATTACATTCGCTCTTGATAGGTGTTGGGGAAAGACCTCAAATGACTGGATGCAGTTCTGATCTAGGAGAACAGTTGTGCAGGCAAGCAGTGGTGACCACAGCATGTAGTACAGGAGCGTATGCTGCACTGTACAGTGCTAATGGCCCATAAACTCTTTCCTGATTTTATAGCTGCACCTGCAAAACATTTGTGAATTGTGCAGAACACAAGAGTAGGTGCGAGAGAGCCCCAGTGATCATAACTATTTCAAGTTGCACGTTCAGAACTGGACCTGGGAACTGTATCTTGTGGCTAGGAATGTATGGAGTTTCAGACTTCATGTTACAGGCAAGTAAACTGTTTTTCTGAGCTTTGTGTTCCCTTTAGTGTATGGAAAAAACTCAGTTCTTCTATATTGATATACTTTACAGTGATACAAAACACTTTAAAGTTCTATATAAGTACAAATTCTTACAAGAAAGTTAAAATCACCTGATTTGATTAAATGTTACTGAATAGTGTGAGGTTTTTTTGTTTTGCTTTCAAATGTTATTGATTTCATCCTTAAGTTATTGAACTCTCATGTACTTTATCAATTGCCATATTTTTGTCGATCTGAAATCTTTGGCTTTTAAATGATCATTATATATGGAAGAGGAGAATTGTGAGTTCATCAGAGAAATTTTGGTTCTATTCCACCTTTTCTGACTGAGATCTGTAGGAAGGTATCTCTAATCGCAAGCACTTCTACAGTTGTTATTTCCTACACTGAAGTTCATCTTCCCTGTGTATCTGAAAAGTTTCATGAGAACAGATTTCTCCTGAAGAATCCTATGAGACTTTTTTGGAGGCTCTCCTTGATTCCTGTAGGCTCTTAGAAGATTATTAGTCTAAAACTAATGGTGGGAGTCCTGATGATGTTATTGAGATTCACTGAAAATAAGGATTGTATTATGGGGCTTTGAATTTCAGAATGACAAGGGAATATTTCTTGTAGTGAGAAGCTTCTGAATTACTCTAAGGCTTGTACTGGGCAGGGGTGTGTGGTCTAGTGAGGTCTATGAGACTAGCATGTGGAGGATCTGGTTATGCTTTCGGTGGGAATGGAATAATTGCTGCTCTTTTCTTCTCCTGAGCTTTGTCTGTTATTCCTTCTGTGTTGTCGTACTTTGCTGTTGTCTTGTTCTTTCCACTGTCTTCAGCATCCCATTAAGTTTCAGTCATTTACCTGCTCACATCGGTTTGCATAATTTTGGGTTATGCAAAAGAAAAGCACTGTAAGAAATCTGAAAACTTCAGGGGATATTAGAATTGGCAAGGGATTTGAGGAATTGCTGAACAGGGAGGCATTCCTTTCCCTCTGGACTAAATTAGTCTAATACATTTGATTTTGTTCAACCCTCACTCTCTGTTTTCAAGCTAGGGCCTGGCCAAAAATATGTCTAACCGTTACTGTTTTAAATTAAGTTTTACTGGGAAAATACTCCTTTTTCTACTGGAAAGCCTCATAACAGTCAGTTTTGATTTTGAGTTTTCTCTTCGTGAGGACGGAGGCCTAGCTGTTGACCTCTCACTTTTTTTTTTTTTTAAAGAAGAAAGTCTATTTTAATGTTGTAGAAGCTAGTATAACATTTAAGATCACAGCCCATTTTACCAGCAAAGCTTCATCACTTGTATTTGTGTACTAGGTCTGTTTCAAGTGGATATGACAAATCCATTAAAAAGTAATTTATAAACCTATTTTAATTTTTGAGTATTCATTTTTAGAAACACTTTTCTCATGAAGAGTGTGAATTTGTAAATGGATGCTATTTCTAGATCTTAGAGGAAGAAAAAATGGATTAACTTACTGTCTGAGACTCACATTTTCTGAGGTATGTATCTTCTTCAATTTATAGAAATTTTAAGTGAATGTCCTCAGACCTGTGCTTCTTCAGGACTTTGGTCTCCTGGACAGTATTATTACAAATAATATTGTAATTTTAATAAGTTTACAAATAATACTATCCAAGGGGCCATTTTTTATAACTGAAAAGTTTGCCAGCTGTTTTATAACTATCATGATTTAAGCTACTGAAAATATTGTAAAAACTTTAAAAAACAGAGAAAACAGGTGAGCAATGCAGTGGGCATCTTTGCTTGATAATGTTTTGTGGCTTAGCATTTTTTTTTTTTTACTGTTTTGGTCAGAAGCTTACATACAGCTATTTTAGAGTTGGTCTTTGTTTTTAAAGCAGGTATTACTAAAAAAAAGATCTCTTGTTCAAGTTAAGAATGGAATAGGTGTTTTGTGAAAATTTTTCATTTACTTCAAATGCAAAAATTTCAGTTTTTAATGTTGATAACTGGTGAACTAACTGAAGTGCAGATACTTTAGATGCAAAGACAATGTTGGAAAAGCTGTGTATTTCCCATATTTGTTTTTTGTTGTATAATTACATGTTTTTTCCCTTTCCTCTACAGTTCTGTTTGCTCACTAGTTTAAGTTGTTCTACCCCAGCTGTTTATAAAGTGGTATTAATGGCAGCTGGATTGCTATTCTTACATGGTACAATTTAAGGTAACCTTTGGAATTATAGGCTTTGGTATGATTTGAGATGCATATATATATCTTAGAAAGAATATAACTGAAATCCCAAACACCAAACTAGATCTGAGAATAGTGCTAATGTGAATTAATCTTCAAAGAGGCATTTATATCAAGTAGGTTCTCTGATAGATTTTGTTAAGTGAAAATGAAAAGCTAATAAAAGTTTAGTAATTTCATGCAGCTTTTTCATATGTACTGTAATCTCCTAAAGTAAAGTTTTTTTTTTTTAAATGGACAATTCTAGGATCTTTAAAAATGTATAAAAAACTAGAGTAATGCTAAATGCTTTACTGTGAAAAAGAAATTAGACAAAATCTGGAGGATATATGTCTTTAGAGCAATATCGACTTTGAAAAATTCTCTCATTTCAAGTTTACTTGCTTAGAGATTTCAAATTTTTTGTTGCATCTGACTTTTAATGTTTTGTGGAACAAGTGTAGGTTCAGACTCCAGTTAACCAATTAAAATAATGACAATAAAAGGACATGCAAGCACCTAAGGATTTCTGAGTTAGTTTTGAGTTGTGAGGGCAGAGGAAAAGGCAGCATCTTAAGAAACGATGGAGAAATGGTGTAGAGAAGACTAATTAGCACAGAATGACTTGTGAAAGTGATGAAACATAGTTTAATTTTAAGTTATAACCATAGAAAGTTTAGTATTAGAGATTGTAAGATTACTTTCTGGGCTATCTAAATGCTATGTTACCTTTATAGCCCCAAAAGTGAACGTGTCCTGTCATATATATTACAAAATCTTTTTTTTTCTTTTTTTTTCTTTTTTTTTAACAAGGCCTGTGAATTCATGACATTTAGTCTCTACTGTATGCAGCCGTAAAGACATGGCTGACCTGTCAGTTAGTGGCAGGGTGAGTATGGCTCCAGTTACAAGAAACTGCCAGATTATTGTCCGAGTTTTCAGTTGTAGGCAGATAGACCACAGTCTCCTTGCAGTTGAGATTTAAAGTCTAGAAGAAAAGGATCTGTGAAATACCTGTTCTTTTCTGGAGAAGAAATAGATCAGTGTGGAATAAAGACCTGTAATTAACAAAAGTAAACCTGGAGTCTCTAAAGGACATCTGAAGTATTTCAATAGAAACATGGAGATGTGAAGCTTCAAGAGAAAGGCTTGACCATTTGTCCCATCAATAAAAAGGCCATTAAGGCATCATTAAATGTGCAAAGATAGTACTGGACAAGGCTATTCTGCATCATCAAATCAAGTTCTAGCTCTTTCAGGTAATCATGGCATCTGTTTTGTACACTTAGCTGCACCTTGGAAAAAAAATTGTTTGCACCCAGATGTCTACAAGAAAATTTTCCCAGGACCTCACTACTATGGTGTTAGAAACCTTTATTTATTTTCCAGTTTGAATTCTAGTCATGGCCACCTTCTACCCATTTCTTCTTCTTCTAGTGTTTCCTTTAGTTTGTGACTCTCTATCTTCAGTGCTTCCCCTTTTGTTTCTACGTAGAAATCATATTCTTCCAGCTTTCATTTTGTTTGACTGAAGAGCTTAGTCTCTGTCTTGCAGAATGTAAGGTTTTCATTCTCGTGATAATTTTAGTAGCCCTTTTCTGAAACTATGCTAATTTAAATTCTTTCTTGGTGATGAATGAATAAAATTTTATGCTGATTTCCTAGTAAGGGTTTTCTGTAACTGTAGTATACGTTTTCCTATATCTGTTGTGAATGCCTCGCATAATGCCTCTTATTTACTTCTTTCATAGCCATATGATGTTGATGGTTAACGTTCATTTTGTAATCAGCTAATAAGAACATCCATTTGTATCCGATGAGATGTCCAGTATTGAAGTCGATTTTGGACAGTGGTTGGGAGCAGCTGCTTAGAAAAAATGTGGGAGGGGGGAAGCATGTGCTTTTGGCGGTATAGCCTTCTAATCTTCAGCAACATGTGGTTTAGGGACTTCCCTCAGGTGGAGACAGCATCCTCATCATTGTGTTTAATAACCTTAAGGAGCCTGTGTTCCTCAATTTCTTGTTCCTTGAACTCACTTATCCTTTTGGCGTCACATGACAATAAATTCCACAATTTAATGGAGTTGAAAGCAAATAATACCTAATTGTGTTCTACATATAATTTCATTTCCTACCTGCTAATACTTTTCATGAGAAATATTGAATAATCTCATACCCTATTAATTTTCTTCTACTCATTTGATTCTTTTTTAAACCTGAGCTGCCAATCAGTTATTTTCCAAGCTATTTTCCAAGTTATTTTTCCAATCTTAGTTCTACTGTAGTATTTTTGAGATGGGTTGACTAGAACTACAGGCAGTTTTGAAAATGTGTGGGTAGACCATGGATTCATAAAGCTAATTTCTTGCTTTCTTTTCTGTTCCTTTTCTGATGATTCTTACTGCGTTTGCATTTTTGACTGCCACTGAACATTGGGCCATACTGACTTAATGTTCCTAAGTAGTACTAGTGAATTTAGAGCCAATTGTTATGTGTGTGTACTTGTGGTAATTTTCTCTGTGTTTTCCCTTAGTATACTCAGGTCCTCTCCTCTGTAATATCCAACTAATAGGCTTCCAACTCATACAAGAAACAATTATCTAATTATTCTGAGAAAATGGTCTTATTATTCCATCTTCATTAATACCATCAACACTTAAATTTTGTGAAGAGGAATTAGGATAATACTGGCATTCAGATGCTTGTATTGTTCTGTGCCTAGTATCCTTTGTACAGGAGACAAGTAATAGATTTCATTTACCTGGCTATCTAGTATGACTGGACAGCTTCTTTTCTATATCTTTGCAAAGTGCTTAGGAATCTTGTATGAAATTTGGCCTGGTTCACAAGAACACTGTGGGTCTAACAGCAATTGAAAATGCCACTGTAACGGTTAGAGGGTCATAAAATGTCTCATTATCATCTAATTATTAAAGAGGCATTCTTAAAAGTGATCAAATCCATTGACATATAAGGGTGAGTAATACCACTTGAATCTTTTGTCATACTGGTGCCAAAAAGAAAATCGTTACAGTAATTACAGTGTCACTGAAGCTTGTGGAAGAGCAGTCCATAAGGTTTGAATGGTGCTAGGCTTTTTCTCATTAACCCTCCCCCACCTAACCCAACTTTGAGCTGGCTTCAGCCCATGATGATGGCAGTAGTGCAGGGTGGCCTGAAGGGTGCTTCCGATTTTTTTTTTTTTTTTTAATCCCATAGCATATGAATCCTTTCTCTCAGCATGTCTACTTCTACCCCATGACTCGCTGCCTCTATTCCTATTATGGTCCAGCAAACTGGACCACAGCAATCTCTTGTTCTGTTACCTAAATTGAGGCCTTTTGAAAGGTGTTATTCCTTTTTTGTGATGGAGTCTGTGAATATAAGCATCTTCTTTTTGGTATGTGCTTTTTAGGGACAATTAATAAAACATCAGTTCTCAGGTTGACAGTTGTTGCACAGACACTCGTGAACAGAGAACCTAATTTATTGGCATTTTTAGTAAGGGTAGCGCTTACATGGGGAATTGACTCGCAAGCCGGGTGGCCAGTCACTGGATGGTGATGGGAGTTTCCACTGCAAGCGTCCTTGCAATGCCATCTTTAGCTAGATTGGATGAGACTACCCAGACTGTTTTTCTGGTGAAATTTTATAATCCAGTGGCAAGAGGTCCTATATGACCACTCTAGCATGTGCATGATCTTTTCATACTGTTTATCTTAAACTGTCAGGAGAGATGGTAGTATACTTACATAGCCCAACAGAAACAGAAAAGAATTTCTGTCGAAGTTGTTACATAGCAGTGACTGTACTTACGTCTCAGAGCTCTTGGAACTTGATTCATGCCATGCAGTTAACTTTCTTATGCTTTTCTCCTCAAACGTTTTTTTCAATCTCTTTGTGCATTTGAATCCTCTAAGATTAAATTTCATGTTGAAACAGTGTAGAAAGTGTTACGTCCTTATGTAAATGTGATCAGGCTTGTTAGAGTAGCAGTTTTTTAACTTTCTAGATTAGCTCTCCTTCTTTTTCTTATAATTTCCCTCCCACTCCTTTCTTGCTCTTCCATATATTCCTGTACCTCCATAGCATCCAAACTTTCTGTTGCACAACATCCAGCCCCCTTCAGTTTCCCTTTAAGGTCACAAATGTATTGTCAAATGTGTTGTCCATGAAAAGAATATATTTCCAAGGTCTTGTAAAGCTGGCCTTAGCCTCACCTAGTTTATCTTTCCCATTTTTTTCCTCCTCCAGGAATCCTGATGCCAGCTCCCTATATTTTGTTGTTGTTTAGTAGCCTTGAACACCAAGTAAAAATCTCCCACTCCCTTAGCCAAGAACCACCAGAGTCCTCTCCTTACTGCCTTGCTCCCTCTTTTTCTGCTCCTCCTAGCTCGGAAGCTGATGCATCAGAGGAGAGAAATCTTGTTTTATTATTTATATCCAGATATTTGGAGGAGAGGATATAATATGTTTAACTTTAGAGAGATACTAATAATACATGGTACAAAATGTAAATTTTAAGTTATGTATGACAATTTGTTAAAAAAGTTATACGAGAAATGCATTTCCTGGAATATGAAAGTGTGTGATACAGCTCATTCCATAGCTGGGAATTTCGTTAAGCTAATTGAAGATGTTTTCTAAAGGTGTTTGGTTTCTTTTGGTTCTGAATAATTGATACGGTTTCATCAACTTGCTTTGCTGTACTCTGGCTCCAGGTTGGAGTATCACATTGAGTATCATAGTTTCACATTGTGTTTCTTTGGTAGTAACAATTTAAGGAGTTCTTGTTGCTCTTAATCCAGAGTAGGCAGTGTGATTCTTCAGTTATGTTGACATGACTGTGTGTAGGTCGGTGTTTAAACAGGATTATTTCATTTGCTTTGAGTTGCAATGGGTTCCACAAACCCTAGTATTAGTGGTGAGGAGGGGGTAGCCTGCTGCAGTTTGGGGGTTGGTGTGAGGGGTCAGGGTACATGCAAACTCCTAAAGCCAGCACAGCTGAAAAAAATGTTACATGGAACTTGTGCTTAACAGGTTTATCAGTGAAAATTCCTTCTAACAGCTCATCCTTGTTCTTTCTTAGTCTTCAGAGAACTAGATTATGCAAGTCACCTGTATTAGATCACTTTTGTTCTGTGATTTGTGGTCTAGTCTGAGTCATGTGCTTCTTCATCCCTCTCTCTCATTAATTCATGAAGTACAGTCTTTCCCAGTTTCCCATTTGTACTTTTTGTGTACATCTTTCTAGTTACCAGGCAGAAAATTTTCCCAGTTGGTCACATTCACAAACTGCTGCTATATCCATCCTACTCTGGTGACTTTTCTTTTTAATGCTTTTATTGTAAGTATAATAGGAGATAACCTATTCAGAAGGCCAAAGAAGCAGGTTAAAAATAATTAAAAAAAAGTATTTGGAGGGTAAGATTATACTGTGGTCAGTGACTGATGGTCATCAATGAATATTTTTTTACTTAGCATTTCCTGTTAGCTTAAGGAAAAGGTGTGATTTAGTAATATAATTAATAAATATGCAGACTCATTCATTGTAATACTTTTCTCATATAGTCATACATTTACTTTTTATGTCTGTCTATGTTAGTTTGTAATTTTTATTTTGTTATAAGAATAGAAGATGGAATGGATTTTTAGAGCATCAGTGTGTCAGCTGCTTTGTTTTAATACATTTGTTGTTTTTCTTCTCCAACTGCCAGATTGGAACAGGATAAAGGCTTTTAGAGATTCTTCTTTTGCACTTTTGACCATGATAGGTAGTAGTAGTAGGAGTGAAAGTATCTACATTGCAAAATTCATATTGCTGTAGTGCTTGCTTTTTCACCAGTCCACTTGTTTTCACATACTTCTGTGCTTTTCTGTTGGGTTCCTAAAATAAAGACATCTAGTAAATTGTCAGATGAACATAAGTTTTTCTATTGTTCTATGGTAGGGTTTCAGGAATTAGACATTTCTTAGATTTTTCTTGAATATCTAGTTATTTTTAAAGTTCTGTTTTATTGATTCAGCAACAGTGTTTCAGGAAGGGAGTCTTTAAGACATGATAGTAAATAATTCTAGGGTTTATAGGCCATCTATATTAAACAAACAAACAAAAAACCCAAAGTTCACCTAGCAAATTTTGGTGTTTTAGTTGGGCAGCTGACAGCAGTCAAAGCAGTATTTTGTTGGTCATACAGTGTACTGCTTTGAAATTTTATAGGTTCATTTAGTGTTTTTTACTTCTGTTTAATAGTGTAATGAAGACAGAACTATGACATCTTCTTTATGGCTAACAGACTGCAAACTTTATGTTAATGTCAGTCACTGCTCTGGCAATCTCTCCCTGCTCAAATACTGTCAGTTCTCCAGCTCAAATACTGTGAATTTCTCCGGCCATGCTGATTAATACATTCTTGTTGCAATATCTGTTCTCTTTTCAAGTTATGGATTCTTTTTCTTCCAGCTTTTCAGAGTGTCATGAAAACCCTTTGCCAAAATGTTGTTGCTGTTTGCTTTATGTACATGTTTCTTTAAGTTTTTGTGTACACCAGACTATTTTAATTGATCTACAGAAGGAGATCCATCTTCATAGTCTAAATGTCTGCAAAGAAGTCAAGGAAGGATGAAAAGGGAGACTTCTCAGCAGCATTATCAGGAAATTAACTACTTCATGAGTCTTTTTTAGCAATGTCTTCCTTAATTTCGCAGATTATTAATTTGACTCTTCAGAGGCAAGCAGAAGATTTCTGTCAGTTGAAAATGTTTTCCTAATTGGAATCATTATCCAAATTGCTCAGTGAATTTTTGTAGATTTTGTAATCACTTCTTGAGCACTGCTTTATTCTCAGGGTCATTTTTTGCTCTTATCTTTACCATTTCATTCAGTGCTCAGTAGTGATTTTTTATATGAGAATGTCAAAAAGTGTACAGAAAAATTTTGATTGGGTACTAATTTATTGTTCTCTTTTCTACTGCTACACAGTTTTCCTATGTTTTTTTTCTACTCTCACACTTTCTCTTTGTTATTTTTTTGACCACAAATAATTAAACTGCCACTTTTAAAATGAGGCACCTGGTGATAATTAATCTTACCTAGAATCTGATTCTCAGTAGAATATAAATGGATTTGTCTTCAGGCAATTTGATCCTTTTCCTGTAATTTGTAATGTTACTGTTTCTAAAATTTTTTGTATGTATGTCTTCTAGTTGTATGTCTTTAATCTCTCAGTATATTGTATGGCAATCTTCACTATTTAAACCTATACTGGGCAGCTGTTTATGTTGTTTTTGTGCTGAATTAGAAGGAAAAGTGAAAATGTATTCATTATCCAAAATAGATGTGACTGGTATTGATATTTTTTCCTTTTTTTTCTTTCATCAGTCTTACTTTATGAAAGATAAATACCTCCACGGGATGCATCTTGTTTTGGGAAATTCTTGAAAGACCATTAAGCGAATCCATACTGTGTAACTACTTCCTTAGCTGGTTTCAAAATAACAGTCGTACTCCGATTAATGATGTCATTAATTTCATTTGCCTTACTAGTTGCTGTGTTGTTCCTAGTTTGATTGCTTTTCACTAAATTACAGATAAAAATTTTAAAATTCCAAAGCTGGCATAGACATAAGTGTTAGGTGGTGAAAGCTTCTGATGGTTGTACACATATGCTCCCATTGATATAACAGGAACTACTCATATAGGGGGAGTTAGTGTTTTGATCTGCTACATAATAATAGTAATGGAGTCTGCTAAATTTGGTGAGCAGTTAATGTGGAATTTGCTGCTTGATGCGGATTATTGCCTCAGATACAAGTTTTCATTTTGGAGGGGAGAGGCTATTGTGGTTGTAAGACATGAGTCAAGTGTGAAATACTTCAGTGATACCTGCCTGGGTCAACAGATGATTTGAAAAGTCTCTTAGAAACATATGAGCTGCCCTTATTCTAGTGGGTGCTGTCTGTGAAGGTTTATGGATAGCAACTTTCCTGTCTTCATATTTATTTGATAATTTAATGAAAAGCCATCTTAGCATGTTTATACTGCACTTCTAAATGTTCTCTTGAAAACCTTAGAGGCTCATCTCCAGAACCTGCCCAATTTTTTCTCTGCCTGCTCCAGGGATTGCTGAATCCGGTAGCCCAACAGAGGCGAGGCAGCCGCAGCTCCATGTCCCCAGGTCCGACCAGTAGTGAGGCGGAGAATGTATTCCCAGTACACGTGTACAAACGTGTATATGATGCATATATGCACAGCTGGCCACACAGCTCAACCAGACACGCACACACAGCACTCATACAAACAGCACCAGTGACCTCATCCTGTTCCCCTCTCTGGCTGATCAGGGCAAAGACAGGCCGGACTGTGCTGATCAGGTGCATGGCATGGCCAGACCAGTGTCCTGAGCTGCCCCTGTGGACTCTCTTGCTGAGTTTCACACCTGGACAACGGGGCCAGTGACTCTGCTGGGACAGTCGTGGGAGGAGCCGGTGCAGGGGCTTGCTTCTCGGACGTGATCATGGGCGCTCATGGAGATGAGCTTTTTATCACAAAAGCTAACACAGCCAATAGAGAAAGATCTTAGTAAAATGATAATTTGGAGGGAAAGAGATAGATTTTGTATAAAATGCAAGGAAGGAATATTGGATGGCTTTTAATATTGAACGTTGAGATTGGAGTCTTGGCCTGTTGCAGTGATGAGCCCTGCTACATCCTTTGGGTCCAGATTCCTGTATGTGTGTTATGTCTTGGCATTTCTAAGAGCTTTTAAACAGTCTGTGGTAAATACTGGTGACTGTCAAAGCCCTATTGCTATAAAATAGTATTGACTCCATAGGGATAAATAAACAGGCAGACACATTCTGTTGGATATATTATGTTTTATTGCAGTAAGAAGGCTGTATAATATTCTTGATTTTCTTCTCTACTTTTTATGGGTGGTTGTTAACATGAGATTATAAAAATGTGAAATTTATCATTGTTCTTTTTGCTTAATGTGACATATATATATACTTTCAAATGACCAAAGTGATACCAAGTTGTTTCAGAATTAAGAGACCAGCAACTTGCATAAAGGAAGAAATAGAAAAATATAATTTAACAATTATTATGGAGTTGCCATCAAGCAATTTTAAAGGTAGTAATAAATGATTTTAGTATCTTACTGTGATAAAGCTGCTGAAGTGAGATAGGAGAAAAATTATTCTGAATTAAATTCTGTTATTTTCTAAAGTGAAAAGGAACATCAGAAGACCTAGGAAGGAATTTTCCCTACATTGAATGTCTTAGTGAAAGGAATCCAAAATTTCAGGCACATCATCACAAGTTTTCATAATGTAGTGAGCTGCTGTGCATCTGCTTAGCACCAGTTTCTGTCTGTGTGCCTACTCTTAGGTTTAAGTTTATATGTTATCATTTGGCATGAACTAGATATGTACATGGTGAGTCATTGCAGCTTAACTGACATCTGATGACTTTTTAAGGAGGAAGAATATGCTTATGGGGAAAACAGAGAAGCAGTAGATTTAATTATTGCAGCACCAGTTCTAGTTATGGAACATCAGAGTGATGCAGTTTCTTTCCTCGAAAGAAAAGAGAAATCTAGTTCCTTCATTTTTGTAGTCTGTGATTAGAAAGTTGGATTTTATAGTTGTAAGTCTATTACAAAAAGAATATGAGCAGTGAAAGTAGCAATTCTAAAAGCATGGAGAAAAATTCCTACAGAAGCTGGGTGAGATGAATTTCAGGGTGGTAATTTCCTAGAAAGGACAAATATCTTGTCATTATCAATGTTTTCTAATTAGGACAGTAATGAGCTAGGACTGTCTTGCTTTTGATTAAGCTCTATCCACTAGTACTTATATTTAGCATTTGTACATGTTAGCAACATGACAACTCATGTTTGTACGGTAACTTAAGGCTGAATATTTATGATATTTGGCTTTAGTCTGGAAAAGTCATTTCATAACTTTAATGATTTGAAGAGCTGATTTCAAAGGCACATGGAAAGTGACCAATTCATGTTGAAACCATAGTCCTGTTACAAATTTGCAAATCTCTCTCCTTGGAATTCTGTACCTAGCAATGCAGTCAAGCTGGACAAAAGTAGGATGTTTAAAATTCAGAAGCTGTCTCTACAATAAGTAATATACTACATACAAATAAAATAATCATATATTTTCTGTTTTGTTCAGGGTGCAAAATTTGGACATCCGTTGGGATTAACTCAGGCTCCTCCCCAGCGTTCTTCTGTTCGAAGATCATTTGGAAGATCGAAGCGATTTAGTATTACTCGTTCACTGGATGACCTTGAGGTAATTAACTTTCTCTTCAAACCTAGAAATAAGTCCTAGGGAGGAACTTACAGTAGTTAAAACTGATGATAAATGAAGGAAGGAAAGCAATAGCTGTAATATAGTAGAGTTACTAATCTTTTTATGACATTTGTGTAAGGGAAATACACATTTCAGGTATTAACCTGTCTTTTTCAGTGTTTCTTAAATAGTTTTCTTTGACATTAGCAGCGACCTTTCTTTCTGTGGGGAATTTTACTTCATTTTACCCATCACGTTGGTCATGAAAAGCAAATCAGTGCAGTTTGAATTAATTCTTCAGACTAATGAGCAAAGAAATCAAATGTTCATCATATTCTTTTTTCGTTCAGCTAATAGTCATTACACTGAGAAGATTCTGGGGGGTTTAATTTGTTGATGGTCCTGAATATTAAGTAAGGGCTCTTAAAGTAGCTTATTAAGGAATGTAGCTTACTGAATGTGGAAAAGTTCCTATTTTCAAATACTCAGAAAGGTTTTTTCTCCTTATATGTCAGCAGTTGAGAAAAGGGAATCCCTAAAATAATCTCAGTGTTGGTAATTGGTATGGTGATCTTGGGTCTTTCTGAGTGTAATATTGTAATGCTATTTCACATCTGGTAAATTTTAAAACATCAGTTGATGCCCGGGTGTCGGTGGCCTAAGCTTTTTGATTTTGGTGGAAAAGAAGAATCAAAAGACCTTTGAATTTAAAAAGCTGCCTCCCCCTGCCCCTGGCTCAGCTGAGACCCTTCCTCAAACAGCTAGAGGACGTTGTTTTTTAAAGAGCTTCATTGCATTTTCTCTTCTAGTGTGCTTTCTCCTCAAAACCTGACCCATAGTGATGTGAAGGAAAATGGAGAGATTTTTTCCTTACCCTTTTTATCATTCTTATCCGGAAGAAGCTTTGTGGTTGGGGAGAAACAAAAATATGTGCAGAGCTCTTGGCGTAGGAACCATGTAGTATGTATTATACTGCTCCTTGGCAAGGGCGGGAATGCAGCACACAGATTCCTCTAAATGGGAAGGAGGAGTATAAAAAGCATTTGACATGGGAGGAGGAAAGAAAGGTATTCTAATCTTCCTGTCATGGGAAAATGTAGGAAGGAAAGCATTTCATTGAGTCTGAACTAAAGAAGAGGGGAGCTCTGCCCATTGGGTTCTTGGGGAACAGAACATATGGAAGGAGCTTCTGGCATACTCAAGGAATGCAGGTAGGAACCGCCAGTACTTATTTCTCAGATATTTTAAAGGAAATAAAAAGCAAGCATCCTTCATTGTGGTCTATTTCTACCTTGTCTGAAGCTTTCAAGTATTTCTCTTTTTTATTTTTTCTAGTTACAGAAAATACTTTTTCATTTTTTTCTTTGCACTCACGACTTTAACACAGTAAGCCCGTAACTTTAACAGAGCAAGATACCTTAGAGGCATTTGGGAACTATCTAGCTACCTCTCTTTTCATTAGAAAATGGTGATTCTTCTAAATTAAAAAAGGTTACTGGTATGTGTTACCAGTTTTGACAAAAATTGTGGTCATAATAAGAGAGAACCGACCTCCAGAATATCTTAGAGCCTAGTGCTAGTGATTCATGTGTGATTGAAGAAAACAAGGTTCACATCTCATTCTGCCAGATTCAGATTTCAGAGAGATTTATGTGCACATCTCATATTCTGGGATAGTGTTTTGAACACTGCGGTAGGATGGTTATAATTTAATTTCTGTTGTAGGAGCTGTTTTACATTGCATAAATGTTCATTAAAATAGGGACTTGGAACTTACTCTGCATTAATTTCACAAAGATATCATTGTCAGTAGACTCAAATTTCCATTTTTCTCCCTTTGCGTCCCAATCGATATTCAGTGATATATATAAATTGAGTAGCACCAGCAGGAGGGATTAAGAGACTCTCTACGTTACACAATGTCCTAATAATTAGAGTTGTTGTTCTGGATTAGGGAAATTGAAATTTTAGGCTGTGGTATGAATTGGATGAAGCAGAACAATCTGTGTTAAAAACGGTATTTGGATTAACGCCATTATACATGTAGTTGTTTGGCTGTGGACTGTTCTCTTAATCTTTTGCTTCTTTCCACTTGGAACAATCTTTCATTTTCTCTGCATGCCATAGCAGAATGACACCTAGCTTTCATATAGTTCCACCAGGAGAAATACCAACCCAGAAAATAATTTCAAAAATTTAGCAAGTCAAAGTAAAGAAGTGTTGAAGTGTTTCTGTTTTGGTTCTAACTTGTACATTGCTCCTGCAGCACTACTCCCAACCACTGTTATGCTCAGGGTAGTAGAACACAATGTTGCCACCACATGTTTAGATTATTTCAGGGCATCTATTTAGAGTTGCTGGAAGAGGAAATAACAATACCAGGAAATTCTTAGAGACTCCACCTTTGGAATAATGATCATGAACATATTACATACACTATTTAGTTGTTTTTGTCTTCTTTCTAATTATCTTAGCAGAATGGATAAGGTAACCATTCAAACGCTGAGTTTAAGATGAATATGCTTTCTAAGCTTGTGGATTTGATTCCTTAGTCTTGTAAATTGAGCAAGATAAGTTGTTTCCTTGAAGTTTATTTTATGGGCATATGCTGGATACCGTTCATTTGCTTAATGGGCTGCAGAAGGTCCTGTTGGCACTGTTAGTGAAAGGCCGAAGTGGCTCCACTTGCCCTTTGGCAACCTTTCCTCCTCTCTATGCTGTAGTGTGTGATATACCAGCTGTCAGTTTTGCTGCCTTCTGCCATAAGGTGGCGTGATTTCTTTGTGATTCTTGGTTTTTAAACTATTTTAAACTATCCAAGCATAGAACACTTTTTTACATATATATTGTTTTAATAAATAAGAACTAATTAAAAGTTTTTAAAAAAAGATTGCAAAAGAATATTTCACCTTTTCTTTCAGTAGTTATTTTATGGCCATATGTGCATAGACGGTATTCTTATAAGGTTAGAATTAGCTGTAGCGATACAGTTGCCACACTTGAGCATTTTCCTCTTACATGCAGAAGCTGTATTAAACATAGATGAGAATACATGAATTTGTAGCATTAACCTTCAGATGCTATTTTTACTAATAGATCCTGTAAACAAGATTATTGTAAATCTGCAGGGATCAAAATAGGATGACAATGTAAAATTAATGGATGCAATTATGCTAAGACTATGCTACAGAAAATGCTTCAAAAACCACAAAATATAATATATATTAATTGCGAACCTATTGATAATTCTGAACTGTGGAAATTATGCTTGCTCGCACCAGGGCTGAATATAATTATCTTTTAAGTCAGAGCTGAATTCAGTAAAATTAACGTGTTCAGTATTTGCCTGCAATTTCTTAATTTTATCATCTTCACAAGAACCTATCTAGAACTTTTTCATGTTAGCAACCATGTTAAAAATCTGTGATTTTCACCCATTTTACTTTACAGCCTACCTACTGGTCCATATTCGCAAGGTGTAGCTTAAGCTAAATGGAACTTTTCATAATTTAAAATTATTTAATATTAGGGCTAGTAAGAGAACATAATCCTTTTATTTCCTTGCCACTTTTCTTTCCCCGTAGATGTGTCATTACTCTCATTCTCTGTCCTGTCAAAAACACTGTTTATAGATTTATAAACACATTAAAGGTGACTCTGTGAGACACTGCAGAGACTGGAACACTGCCTTTTCTTAAATGTAGGCTGAACAGAGTAGTCCCTTTTCTAATCAACAGTTTTGGCACCAGATCCTATAACACTTTCAACTATAACTTATTCCATCCATATCTTAGTTTTTCTCAAAATCTATAAAAATGGTGTATTGCAGTATTGTGTGAGAATCAACAAATTTGGGCAATTCTAGAGCCAAGGAGAACGTTTGAAAGCTATAGAGTTTCCTGAAAATCATTTTGACAATGTCTTCCTCCACCATGTCAAAGAGGTTGCACTTTTGATGTTTCTCAGTTGGGCATAATAGTATCATGAGGGACATAATGTATTAAGCAAACAAGTGGCAGGCTCTTTGGGTATTTTTAAAGCATCTTTTAATTTAAAAATCTTTTTAAAATAGAAGAACCTTCAGTTATTTCTCCTAACTAAATATCAGAACAAAAAAGATAGCTCTTTCTGCTTTTCTTGTTGTCCTCTTCCTGTCTTGGAAATCTGAAAGCCGTATGCTATATGAAACAGAACATCTGTTGTTTTTCAAGATTTCAGTAATGTTTTCAAATTTGGAATGTAGCATATATTCCTTTTAAAAGTCAGTGGAAGAAATTTTGTTAGAATGTTCTATTTTAATTATAACCATCATTAATATACTAGTATTAGCTGTTATAATAGATAGTAATGCCTGTTTCTTTTTTCTGTTTTGTTAATTCCACTGAGGCATCCCGTCTTGTATTTCATCTGTTAATTGAAAGCATATAACACGTTTTCTCACTATGGGGGTTTTATACTAATGAGTGACATGTCTCTGCAGGATATTAGCTTTGGCATCTGTGGGTGGCAAAAACCCCTAAATGCTTATTTCACTTAATAATGAGTTTTTAAGTGGGTACCTCTCTTTGTTTGACTGATTTAAATAATCAGACAAAGCTTACACAGAGACATAATAACTTATATTAGACCAACTAGTATACCAGGAAAATCAGACAAGGAGAGCTAAACATGCTCCAGACTTTTCATACCCTGTCAGTTGATCTAATAAAAAGTATTAACTCTCCCTACAAAACTTTCTTCACTAATGTTCTTAGATCATCATAGCCACAACTGCAGCACTATTGCTAGGATAATCATGTAATTAAAATCAAGATGCCTCTTCATTCTCAGCTTATAATTGTGAATTTAAAATTTAAAAATGATATATAATTTGTCTTCGGTTTCACCAATTGTTTAAAGCTATGACAATTTACTGTGGACTGCCGGTATACACAAGTTCCACTGTTTACTACCTTCCAGTACTGCATCTTTTGCCTGGATTTTGTTCTAATTTATAGCCAAGGTGTAACTCTCCAACTGACAATTTTGTCCACAGTCTGCTTTCATGAAGGTGTAAAAAAGGCCAGTTGTGGAACAAAACTGCTTTGCATGCTGCAAGAATAAAATCTCCGTTTCTGGTATGTAAGAGGTTGTTCTATATTGTTAGCATTTTAAGTTCTTGAAGAAGTACACCCATTTCATATACTGAGAGTATTCTGACATTCTAAAGTCTGAATGCTAATAAAATCCAGCCCCTAACTTTGCTGTTTTGGAAGTCTTACGGATCAGTGACCAGTCCCTCAAGTCTGTGTTTCGGTTTTCCCTTTCTTAGAACGAGTGTGCTGTTGCTTGCTGGAGTAGCAGTAAATGACAAGTTCTGTTTCTTGGAATGTGCCACTAGGTGTCAGCTTTTAAAACAGTGCACAAAAAGGTTTGTGCATAGTGGTTTTACTTACTACACTTGCTGAATTATCATATCTATCTTTAGGTAGTGTAAATCAGGCCTTGCATTGAATACTGATTTCTTTTCCTTGAATTACTGTGGCATATATAGTTGTGGGGATCATCATTAAAGCTTTTAACGCATCCAGTGGTTTCTGCTAGGTGTTTTAGTCTTGTGCTATTCCATTCAGGGTCTTGACCGTTACATTACTGGTTGAACTTCTTTACCTGCTGTGCTGCATGATGACTACGCCTGCGTTGATAAATGAAACAGTGCCAGGACACAGGTATAGGCACATGAGTACCATGGTTTATACTGTTATATTGTTAGGGTTGTCACTTGTGTGGTTTTGTCCCGGGCCAATGAGTATGTTTTTACAAACAATTCCTGGACATGTTTTAGAAGTTAGCACCAATAGTTAGCATCACCATTCCCAACAGGCAGTTTGGATGCACCCAGCTTCATTTGGAGGCTGGGAGAGCTTCGTGGTGTGACAGTGTCCAGAAAACGACAGCTGTCCTTGGAACTATGCAGTATCTTATGGCACTGTTTAGTCGACTAGTACAGATAAAGCCAGTCTGTCTCTAGGTTGCCCTCATCTTGCTCTGGATGATGCGTATGTTACCCTAAGGATTTGCTTTGTTGACATCATTCTCAGTATGTCTTAAAGCTTTCCAAGAACATCATTTTTCCACATTTGGTTCTCTAGATTGCCTTGTTCAGTCTAGAATTTCAAAATCTTTTCAGTGTTCTCTGGAGGATTTAGCTTTAGCATATGCGGTCTTTTTATCAGATATTTAGCTCCATCCATTGTTACTCCACAGAGAAGGACAACATATGCTAGCATTATACGTTTATGTATTTTTCCACAGATTGTGCAATGGCATTAGTATGTAAGCCTTTGCTGCTATTTTTTACTGTACTATGATTTTTAAAAGACTGTACCAACATATGCTATCAGTTTTCCTTACAGTTATAAAACTTACTACAGAAAGTTCTTATGCATTTCATGCTGTTTTGTAAAGTATCTGAGAAAGGTGGCTTGGTCAACATATGAGCACACTTGTGTATAAGCTCTTGTTTCTTGTGAATTGGAAATCTTTATTTTTAGATACTTTCCAGAATGTTACACTGTGATTTTCCAGACACCGAGAATAACGGCATTTCTCTTCTGTGACTGCAATTGGTAAAGCGAATGTACTTTGGCAAATTTTACTGTTAACTCTCTTCCACTGCTTTTGAGATATTTTCTTTATTGCTGTTTCTGGAGAAATTTGCCATGATTTGCAGGTAAACACTGAGTAGTCAGAGACTGTGCTGAGGCCTGGATCTGATGTCTGCGTTCTCTGTGATGTGCGCACATGAGTGCCCATCTTATACTTCTGTGCCTGAGGAGAGACCAACAGCGTTGCCTAGAGTGGATACCATAGGGAATTCAGTCCCAGGTGTGTAAAGACAGCTGGCACTGTAGGCAGAATTTCCTCCCTGAGGAAGCAAGTACATTGTCTGACCCTGCCACTCAAATACTGTCCAAGCCTCATAGCCTCTGGGCTCAGCTCTCCAACACAAGCAGAGGCACAGTGGACACTTTCAGAGACTAGCCAAGAACTCGTATCCTGCTTGAATATTCAGGCAGCAGACCTTTCTTCATGCCAGTAGCC
Source organism: Dromaius novaehollandiae (assembly GCF_036370855.1). NCBI lineage: Eukaryota > Metazoa > Chordata > Aves > Casuariiformes > Dromaiidae > Dromaius > Dromaius novaehollandiae. The sequence continues at coordinate 77,638,408 of NC_088101.1, read as the reverse complement.
AATATAGCTGTTCTTGAGGCTTATGATAAAATGGACACTGGTCAATTCATAGGCTGTCAGGAACTAGGAACTGAAACTCTTCACTCTTGTGGGTCTAATTCATGTGAGGCACTTTAACCTCTTGACATTAAGGCAGAATAATAGCTTATGGCACTGAGGTCTACTATTGAAACCCAGAATTAGTTGCTGCTCAAGACTGAAACTTGCTTCAGTTTCTTTTGTTCTGCTTGTTGATTTAAGAACATTTTTTAAGGCTCCTACCAAGAAGGTGAGCAGTTAGGTGAAGTTATTTGAGGTAATAAGGACAAGAGCAGTCTCTGAAGATGAGAGTGGACTGCTTTTATGAGACTGAATGGCTGGACAGTGAACTGGCAGGTGAAAATGTATGCAGATAAATGTAAAGTGGTGCAAATAGGGCAAAACAGTCCTAGTTTCATATACAGAATGATATATATGTCTCTGAGCTGACTGTCTCCTCTCAGAGTGAGCCCCGTGAGTTATAAAGGACAGTTGCATGAAAACATCGGCTCAGGACAGTAGCAATGAAACAGAAAATCCTATGTTACAAATTATTAGAGAAGCAATAGAGGAAAAAAACCCATAATGGTTCCACCATATAAATCTGTGATTTGCACACACCTTGAATGCTGTGTTCTGGTCCCTTTATTTTGAAAATGTACGAGGATATATTAGAAGTAGAAAAGGTTTATGAAGGGGTGAAAAGAGTATAAAATCATGGGTGGTATAGAAAAAGTGGCTGGGATTGACTGCTCACTGTCTCTTTTGGGCCAAGAAGTAGGCACCACTAAATGAAGGCAGTTGGAGCCAGGAGCAAAACAAACCAAAGGACATGATTGTTCCTGCAGCAGGTAAGCAGATGTGTGGAGTGCCTTAGCACAGAGTTCTGTGGATGCAAGAAATCTGCATGTCTTCAGGGGGAAAATGGACATGAATTTGGAAAAGAGAGCCACTGGGGATTGCTAAGGAGACAAACCATGCCAGGTTCAGGAAATCTCCTGAACTAAAAATATCTGGAGTTGGGGAGAGTATAACGAGGTAAATATCCCATGCATTGCCTTGTGCTCTTCTTCACTAGACGTTCTTGCATGGCCACAATTGCAAAGGGAATGTTGGGCATGATAAACCCTTGTTCTGAACTGATGTGGCCATTCTTACACTCTTAGACTCAAGCATGGACATTGCTTTTCCTTACTAAGGCTGTGGGATTGTATTCTAGGCACAGGAAGCTGAGCTACCTTTCAATTCATGTAAAAATGGTTTAGCACTCCCTTACTCCCAGCTTTATTAGCAGTGGCATCCAATTCCTACTAGCTAAGTAAGAGAGTGCCATACAGACCACAGTCCTGCTTTTGTCTCAGTGCAAGATATTTTACCCGGCTAGTGCTGATGTCATATTTGTCTAAAGGGAGAGTTTTCTCCTTATACCAGCATGTGAGTTTAAAATCTGTGGATATCTAGTATGTTAGCATATTCTAAAATATTTTCCTCAACAGAAGTGGGCTTAAGTCCATGATTAACTGGCTTCTTGAGGTGGGACCATTTGAACTGTGAAGTATAACCTAATATTCACTAAGTTGCGTTGGTTTTTTTTTCCATTTTAAATCTTGCTTGTAAGGTATTTACTATTTCTCATTTTTAACTCTTGCTTACCTTTTAATTTTTCCTGTGTCGTTGTTTGTTCAGTTAGTTTTCTAATTTCTCTTATTAATTTTTAATGTCACATCCCCACATACTTTTTACTTGATTGTATCTTTAATTTGTCTTTTCCTTCCCCCCTTTCCTTTTCTCCTTTAATTGACCTTTACCTTCCATTTTCATTAGTTTTGCTTTATTGCTTGTGATTGTTAAGCTTTCTCCCATGGTCTTTCTTATACTTCCCCTTTGCATGCAACCCACTTTTGGTTTGCAAAACAAGGGCTCACTGACATAGTTCCTCCTAATGCCAAAGTAAAGGGAGCTTTTTTAAAGGGAGCTCTGGGGAGCAGATACTGCATCTGCTATAACAGTCTGGAGTATCAACTTTCTGAGGGAGCTGGCGTCTACATGTTTACTGGTTAGAGCTTCTGCTGCAAAATAGATTGCTCATGTAATTCCAGGGTGGGGATGAGGAATTGGTGACTGTTTTTTTGCATGTGTCTGTGTTCCTCCCCTCCTGTTTCTGTTTCTGTTTCTGTTACTTGATATGTCTATTTGTCACATCACATGCTAATGGGAGTGAGGAATCATTTGTTTCTCTGCGAGACCTGGCTAATACTAGGAAATGAATTAAAGCCTTATTGAATGGACTAGATTGGTATGTCTAGAATATAGTCACAGAATAGATGCAGCACAAATGATAGCACTATAGGCTCTGATTGATTCTGACCCTGGCTGCCATGCTTAAACTGATGGGATTTTGGCTGGGATCCATGGGATAAATCCTCATGGATTTATCCATCTGGTGAGGTTTTTTTTTTAAAAAAAAGGGGCGGGGGAAGCTACCTGTGGAGCTTCTGCTAGATGAGCATCATTATTCCTCAAAACATTAAATCCTCAAAACATTTTATTTCTTCTTCTGATGCTTAAAAACTATATAATAAAAATCCCATCCCCTGCTTCCTGCCCTCTAGACCAAAGACCTGCAAAATGATAGTATTTAAACTTCCTAGATGGGCAGAAAGTGTATGCAGTTCTTTCTGAAAATGCACAGATACTGCTGCCCTGTCTGGGGAGTAGGTGTGGTGTCGAAAACTACAAGAATCATGTTTCACCTGGAACAAGATCCTTGTAAATGCCAATGCTCTGCTTACTGCAAAGAGCGTGGAGCATTAGGGTAGGATGAAATAGGTTGCATAATATGCATACATGTGATTGTAATCATACTGAGACATGCACCTACCTGCCAGAAACTGAAAGAAAATTCCTCTGAGTCTTACTAGTTTTAACCATCCTTTTTTTTTTTTTTTTTTTAAAAAGGTCATTTTAGGTTATATTTTAAGTATTTTTAATAGGAAATGATGACCAAGATCATTCAGATAATATATTCATCAAAGAGGAATGTATTAAAAATGAAAATACGTCGGAGGAGAAAATGACGTTGACTCAATGCTTAAACAAGTTTGGACAAACGTTTCAGACAGAGTCCTCTAGGCCTTTACTGAGTGCTTTTTACATTAGCAGATTCCTCAGCTGCACGTCGCTGTCTTTACAGAAGCTGTATTGTTGCATAGGGCCTGCCAAAACAACAATTTAAAAGCTGCCTGTTCCTTTTGATGAGAAGATACCGAACCAGTGTTGAGGGCGGAGAATGTGCTGGGGAGGGAGGAGAATGGGAGAGGTGTTGATAGGGCAACAGACAGAGAAGCTTCATTTTTTTACTGGACTCTGAAGAAGTAAATATGTGTTCAGAAAGACCTTATTAATAAAGTTGAAGGGACTGTTTCTTAACAATGAGCTCTTAAACTATTTATACATGGAGAAAACTTTTACTGATAGTCAAGTGTCTGTAAGTATAAACTTTTGTTTGTCTAAAGTGAACAGAAAACAGCAATATGGTTTAATGGCTAGTCTTCCGAGCTAAGAAATCTTCTCGCAATGAAATATGATAACTAGTGCTTCTAAGGATTCAATGAGTTTTTAAAGAGACAAAGTTCGTAAGTATAAGTATTTAAGTTGACTTTCTATAAGCTCTATTATGAAGTTAAGAATACATGATTTTTACAGCCAAATTTTTAATATATCTTTTGCATTATATTGTTTTTAAAATGTGGAGTGAGTGTAGTAGATATAAAGATATTTCTCTAATCAACTTTTTTATAGAAAGGTCACTTAATTTTCACTCTGCTTGTACATGTGTTTGCATAAAGCAAGAATGTCATGCTAAAGTTATAAGTTACTTTCTAATTGTCACAGTGTTTCTTTTAAGGTGTACAGCTCAAGCGATTCTTCTTCCATCTGCATTTTTATCCAATAAAACAGAATCCAGATGGTATGAGTTATTAAAATCAGCATACTTCTATATAAAGAATTTATAGAATACTGAATTTCTGGGGTATTAAGACTTCAGACCTGTTTTACCTTCTTGTTCCTCAAAAAACACACATTTTGTAAGTAAAGATCCTAGCTGTATTATCAAATTTTGACACAGTCTTATTCTTTATATACATATATCTCAAAAGATGTTTGTATATATATATCTACATATATCTCAGTGTCATTCTCTTTAATGCTGAAAGTATGTCAGCAAAATAGATATGTTTTTAGAATGGAAAGGGAAAAAACATATTTGTAAGACTTAAAAAGTTGTATATGCATTTTTTTATTTAAAAAGAAGTAGTTTTCATGTTCAGCTTTGTATTGATTCCCTCAAAATCTATTGACTCTTAGAAGCTCCACTGCGGTAGTAGGGAATTCAGAAGCGGCTTAATGCATGCGAGTGATCTGTCACTTAATCATATCCTCTTTAATAAGTAGTTTAATTTTAATTTATTATTGGGCTGTAAGTCGTCTTCCATCTGGGTGGCCAAGTTATGCATGCTGTTGATGCATGTTTTTATTAGTGGAAAGAATTCATGTGTCTTAAAATGTTGATCAACAGAATGAGAAAAATAGTGATGTTTCCTTTTTCAGAAAAGATTTTTGAAAGAAGTGGATTCTTTTATAATCAGTTTACAGACTACAGAAGTCTTTTTCCATTTTTAAATTTTGGCTTTCAGAACAAAATACTTGTTTTTAGAGTAGATTTCTGGGTGGCAAATCTTCCTGAACCTAATGCTCTGAAAATCAAAGCCTTGGAGGTTTAGGGAGACAGCAGGGGGCACTCTTAGCAGCCGTTTGCATCAGCTTCATTGCTGACTTTGTTGTATTGGAAGTCTTAATATTTAAAAAGACGGCTTGCATTTCAGTTATTTTTAACTGAGCAAATTCCAAATAGCTGGGCTTAAAAGATATTTCTGTTAATATCACCTTGGAATAGGAAGGACTTTTATCTTGAAAGCTGAGAGAGGGAAACCGCAGTGTTGTGAACCTGAGAATCTTCTTTCATCAGTAGCACGTAGGCTGTCTGCTTGCTGTTGAAGAGCTGACAAATCCTTGACAAAAGTATATCTGGAGAGCTAATAGAAAATTTGGAGAATTAGAAATAAAAATCATTCTATTTTATTTAAATGTTTTCTTCATTTGTATGTAGGCTTTGATTCTTTTGCCTTTTATTGCAGTAACTAGGGTCACTGAGCTAAATAGTATTCTTAACAAATTCTTTTATTCCGGTTTTCATGCAAGTAGTTGTTCCTTTCTTTGACATGAAATATATTGATGAGATTTAGGATTTCTGGCAGCATTGTTAGTGCATTCTGCCAATGTCAAATTTACTTCAGGAACTTGTGTTACTCAGAGCTGATCCAGAGGTTTGTCTCTTTCTAGTTGCCTGGCATTTTTTGTGTGTGTTTTCTTCTTTTAGGAGTCAATATATTCAATCCTATTCGTCTTGTGACAAGTGAAAACTTATCCAGGCTTCCAGTTATTCTATCTTTCTCTTGAGCTTTTTCTTTTCTGCAAACAACTGTACAGCAGAAGAGAGGAGCAGGAAGTGCAGAGGGGGTAGAAGAGAAAAACAGATCGACCGTATCTGGGGTCTCTGCCCCTTCCCACAGTTTAGCTTCTAAGCAGATGGATGTGGGTTTAAAAATGCCTCCTTTGGTATATCTGAATAAGTGTTTTAAAGCTGTTGTGTCATATTTTAACACTTTCCATTAATAGCTTTGCAAATTAATGTTCCTTAGGCTGTGAGAGGGACTGGATCCTGCTGCGTCTGACCTTTGAGCCTTGACTGGCCTGACTGGTTTACAAATATGAATCTGATAACACAAAATCACAAGATTTTGAATATGGAAGCTGCTGAAATAACCTATGAAAATATAGAGGAAAAGGAATTTTGACAAGGGGCTTTTTGTAGCCCTTACCATCAACAACTATTGTCCAATTGGTAGGGCTTGTTTTCAGCACTACTGAAGGCCCTGTATGGAAAAAACATGGCTCTGCAGTGCTCAGTTTGATGAAATAGAATCAACTGTGCTAAAGGTCTGTTTAAACTATGGGGTTATTAGGTGTATAACACCAAGTACGAGTGCCTAGAAAGTATAAAACATTGCCCACACACAGTGTTCCTAATAATATTCCAGTACAGTTGCCCTAGTGAGGTGCTGGTCTTCCAGCTACATCCAGTAGCGTGCGTTTTTTTTCTAATCATTCTCATGTTCTCGTGGGTAAAAAACATACCTGTTAAAACTACGTTAATACAGTCGGTAGATTCCTAGTGGACTTAGGCCTATTGTACAGCAAGCACTATGGTTAAAAGTCCTTTTTTGTGTTCCCCCGAAGGGGCATTCACAGGCAAGTTCTCTAGGATGTCTCTGATCTACTTGTGCTTTTTATTTACGGGATGTGACGATTATTTGCACCTAATCACCTGTATGTTTGTAGCAGGGCTGCTATGTGGTTGTTTGAGGGACTGACAATGCAAATACTTTCCCCAGCCCACCTGGTCTAGTGTCAAGTAATATGCAGCATTTAAACATCTCTGTTAGTGGCATTTTTTTCTTTAAAAATTGTAAATTTTTAATACTTAGCCACACTTGGCAAAACTGGTGTTATGCACAAATATCACAGGGATTTGTTTCTTTAGTCCTAAAATAATGGAGGATGTAATTTGTGAAACACATTCCTTCCATCTGCCTGCTCATTTGCTTTTCTTGCACTTCTTTGTGGTATTAAAGACTCGTAAAAGACGACACCGTAAAATACATTGGTGTGCCTGTCCAAACTAAGAATGCATCATAAAATGAATTTTGTCCATTATAGCAGTCTATCTGTGCCTCTGGAGTGCTTGACAAAGCATAGTTCCTCCATTTTCATCTGTGATTAGCTTAACATTTCTTCTCTGATCACTCTAAATTAAACCCAGAAGATAGACTTGTTCTGTTAATCAAGACTATTCATCCTAAATTCTAAAATAGGAGCATCTGCAGACTTGGATGGTCTTTTGCAAGCCAGTCGCACTGTGGGATCTTGAATAAAGGCTCTTCTTTTTGCCTCAGTTTCTCTCTCGATAAGTTCAGAGTAATATTTGCCTGCTTCATGGGGTTGTTTTTATATTAGGGGCACAATCTAGGAACTGTCTGGATGTGGGGGATTGCACATGCTACATTGAAGAAGGAAGAAGATTATTTTTTCCTAAACCACTTCTAGTGAATCCACCTTGGATTTAAGGACACCATTAGCATAAAAATGCCCCCTAATCATTCTTCAGTTTTAACTCTGGTATTTAGTTTTAGCAGAAAATTGTATTACAATTGCTTCCAAAAAGCCCCCCAGAAATTAAGGATCCTCTGCTTCCCAGATACAGTCTCTTGAAGACACTGCTATAATGGGCAAGTTAATCTCTCTTACATTACAGGTAGTTGATTTTGCTCTCTATTGCTAGGGTGCTATCCCCAGCACTGTGACACCGGGGAAGCCCAGGCTTGGGCAGTAAAGGAGGAAGGGCAGAATATCCCTTACTTTCTGAAAGCAGAATTTTGTCTCTAATGACACTGGATTGCTTCTAGGTTGAACCAAATATACCAAGTTCCCCTGTACTGCAGATTTTTACATGCAGTTTACAGTGTTAATCACTGAAAAGTTGAGCAGAATAGACCGTTTGAGATCTTTCTTTATTCTGGCTTGCATGATGTAAACCTCTGAAAATAGTGGTTTACTGTGTAAATGTTTCTAAAACTAATGTTAGGGTGATTAGCTAATGTTTTGCTGAAAACTGTCGTGGGAATCTGTTTTATTGAATACAGGACTATCACACAATTCAGCTTCATTTTATTTTCCTGAGTTGTTATAGGAAATGTTTTAAAATATAATCAGCGTGATTTATACAAAATGATCTAGCTTTTCTGGTGAGAGATAATTGAGATCTAATCTGAATCCCTGACGAACCACAGCTTCCTGCATTGGCCTGTTGCTATGGGTAACATAAAGGGAGTAAAATAGAACTTCATACGAAATGCCTTTAAACTTTACTGGCATGTACAGGCATGGAATAGGGTTGAATTTTTTAGTTTAATCTTTGAGAAGCTGATGTGTTAAGGAAATGTGTTTTCCATATTAAGTGAAGATGAATTTAGGAAGAGTACTGCTAGGAAAAATAACTGCTGTTTCTTATGAAGAGCGGGTAAGTGATATGAATTATATTTAGCTAAGGCAAGACATCATTGCAGTGAGAAATTAGAAGAGGGTATTGTTGCTGGCAAGAAATTAGAGAAGAATATTATCAGCTTCAGAAGGCTTTTTGCTTAGCTTTCAAGATCTTTTACTTTAAAGAATTTGAGTTAAAATTCCTTTGTAAATGCAAACATTTGGTTTTATTATCATGGAAGAGTAAAGGGAGACAACCTTATTGTACCAACTAACATTAAGATTTTGGGGATGTATTTGTAAACTGTGTCCAGTATATATAAAGCTGAAAAATCAGTATGTTTATAGTCTGTGTATTTTTAATTCTGTACAAAGTGTTTTGTGTATATCTTTTTGTACCATTATATCAATATTATATTTGCAGGTAAAACTGCGTATTTTTTTGTATATACCCTTATTAAAATAATTTTAAGGATGGACTTGACATTTAAGCCACTGTGTTTAAATGTGATAAGATTGGGTTTGTTTGGTATAAAAAGTTGAATGTTTGTTTCTTAAAGGAATCCCAAATGTCACATAACTTACTATTCATGTGTTGCTTTTGCAGATTAAAATATTGGACAAATAATTGACCTTCAAGGAAAAAATATTCAAAGAAATTATTGTACAGTAGTTGTAGTATATTTCTTTTCCTTGGGAATTCTTATGTCTATAATACTTTTGTATTAACTATAAATGCACTTCTTTGGCAGAGAATTGAAAAGACAAATTATGTAATAGTTCTCCTTTAAGTGGCATTGTAAGAGGGAAGCCTTTTCATAAAATTCTAAATCATTAAATTAATTGCAATAATATTTTAAACTGAGGATAAAGATAATATTACACACTAATATTGAAGTGATAAATATATTTGAGATGACTTATTGGAAAGAAAGTATAGTAGAAATTTGTAAGTAATCTGGCTTTATTTTTGATTTCAAATGTTAGAACAATGTTTATCATATTTTGAGACATAATCCCCCTCCCATGGGTGCTCATAGCATTTGTACAATGCTGTTAACACCCCAGTGCATTTACAAAGATAAAAATACAGGTATGCAGGGCAAGTCCTGGAGCAGTGTGACTATCTAGAGACCTGCCTGTATTTCATGCCCTGGCAAAGGGAGAAGTTGCTTCAGGTGATTTAATAGGAAGTTTGATCAAAGCTAAATGCAAGCAGAGAGTCTGCTGAGCAGTAGGCTTTCTCTGAGCTAAGTGACAAAACGTTTGAAAGTTGGCTATTTGTACTGGGTCTTTACATCTTCAGGGTTCTGCCTCTGGAAGAGCGTGACAGTTTTCCCAAACTTATTTTGTATATTTAAATCGTATGAGAGGATTGGTTTAGGAGATTGGTGTAACCAGATAAGGAATGCTGTTCCAAGCTTAAAGGCTTAATTAGAGGGGTTTTTGTAAAATAGTATATTATATTATATAGTCTATTATATTAAATACTATAATATTGTAGTAAGTCAGCCTAGCAAGATCTGAAGGCAGCAGTCAGAGAACTCTTTGGATGTAGCAAAAGGTTGGTGACCACATTAGAAGAAAGAGAGCCCAGGGCACATAGAAAGGTCGTTTTTAACCCTTTTTTCTCTGAATCTTTGTTGATGCTCAGGTAAGAAACAGATGTTTCTGTTTAGTCTGTGATTTTTGTCATTGCCAGGGTAGGGGAGGAATACTTTTTCACTCTGGTTATAGGTTTTATCCCTTCTCATCCCAGAAGCAGTTGGAAATGTGTGTCTTTTTTGTCTCAGGAAGGCACTCACCCATGTTCTATTAATATGGATGATTTCATGTTGCTCCATTTTATTGCTCAGGCCTGGCATTTCCTAGTGTGTGTCACCCCTCCCAGTAGCTCCATCTTTGCATTTCTTCTTCTTGTGTACTCCAGCATGACCTGAATGGCAAATCTTTAGGGGGGAAAAAAGACGTTTCTGTGTTCTGTTACCTGGCAGTCTGCGTACAGGGATTTTTTGGCTCAGGGTAGCGTCTGGGATATGGATACAGTGTTTTTTGTTTCTCTGCATCACGGTTTTATGGCAAATTTTGACAGTAGTTGCTTATTCTCTTTCCTGAGGCCTGATCCATCTAAAAGAACATTTTTGCATTCCCTGGAACTAAATAGCTTTCATAAATGACAGTTCCTGTCAACTGAAAGCTGGCTGCAGACTAGTTTTGTGCACACTGGTGCACATGTCTAACAGGTTATGTACAATGAAAACAGATGTTTTATGTTGCTTCAACCTTATGAATTGCATTCTTCTTTATACCCTTTCTCCCTAGGTTATCCTGTTGTTGGTAACCAGATTCTACGCTGTTTCTATTCCAGAATGAGAAGTTCATATACTCATAAAGTAGTTGTCTTCTATGAATTATTTTAAATGAATCTTCTTTTAGATGGATTGCAAGCAGATCATGAACATGACATCAAAAAACTCATGGGCCCATCTGGCTTTTCTACCTTGCAAAGGGAGATGATACCAAGAGAAATTTTACATGTTCTCTCTTGCTCAGAACTTTATACTATCCAACCTGTGTTGAAGTATTTGCCTATTTCCTTGGACCTAGGACATTTTTAATGAAGTATGAAAACTGGGAAGCCATTGTTCAGCTTACTGGCTCTGGCACTAACCTCCTCACTTGGATCACAGGGATCAAGATCTTGCCCTGAAATGTAGGAAAGAGAGTTGCATCCTCCAACTTTGGAATGTGTGTATACCTCGGTTGCCAAGCCAGCTGGATGAACAAGCAGACTTCCCTTGAAGAAATACATGGGAAGACATTTTAGTTTTCCTAAACTGGATTTTTTTTTTTAATTTAGTAATTTGTTACTATCAGACTCCTGGCATATACCAGGCTTTTTACTAAATTAATTTGAAAGTCAGGCTAATTTGAAGAACTAATTTCAGTTCTTATCTGGTTGTGAAAGATTTGAGGGTTGATTACAATTCCGATTTTATCTCTGAGTGATAGTTGATGTGTACATTCACAGAATGAATACAGATATGTCCTGTCATTTAGAATGAAATGCTTTATTTACTTTTACATTATCTCTAACTGGCATAGGCTGCTACCCCATCCTTGCTTATCTTTCAGAAATGGCTACATATGTGAAGTGTTGAATCTTAATAGTTTTTTAATAGGTAAATTTTCTATTAGGTATTTCTTAATAGGTATGTGTTAAATGTTAACTTTCATGACATAATCAATCTTTATACGTACACTTGATCAAATTTTGCCCTGAATAGCCTTCAGTGGTGGTAAGAGTGAGCACTGAAGAATGAAAATCAGCCTCCAACATATAGGGAACTTTTAAAATGAGATCATCATACAATTTTAAAAAATCTGGTCTTGCAACTTGCATCTGTGGACAAATCTAGACAGGTTTTAACTGAACACTTCAGAAGAGAAAATGCTTTGTCTAAATGTTGACTGTATGCAATTTCTGACAGGTTTATATTAAGATTTCTAAGTACTCATAAACGTGTTTTAAACATATGACTATAAATTCTTATATAATAATTACCAGCTGTAGCTTCCAGCTGGTTTTATTAAATTAAGTGAATGTAGTTTAAGTAACATAGGTGAAATAAATGTTCTTGTTATAAATTTTATTGCGTGATCTAGAAAAGTGAACTGATATTGGCTGAAAAGTGCTCTGGAGTTTTAGTGGCACTGTTATATATAAAAAAGTATTGTGTATTGGGAATATATGAAAACCAAAGAGTGAATCTGAAATATCTTAATAACACAGAAATAGGTTGTTGACGTTGGAAAACCAGATTTTCTTGTCTAAATAGGTAAAGCTTTTCTTTTTGGGGAGTATGTTTAAATGTAGTAATTACCAAAAGCCCTGCTTAGAGTGATTTTAAGATAATGATATGTTATCTAACATACATTAGCCAAAGGCTTTAAAATAAACAAAACACACACAAAACCAACCTATGGTGTGTAGAAAGCCGATTGCCTTACGTTATGCTAATTGAGTTAAAACTGTATTTCACTGTCCATAGCACTTAATTAAGTGGCAGTTTTAGTGTAAGGTTTGAACTTTATTATGAAATCACACCATTTTTCCTTTAAAATGTTATTTTACAATTGTTAACTTCCCAGTTGCCAAAAAGTAGTGTATATATTCTTTCTGCTATCATGAAAATCCTATTAATTTCACCTGACACTTTCAAAAATATGAAGGGGAATCATATTTGCTGTTCGAATTTAGATTCATACAAGCTGCCAAAGTAAATGACCGTTCCTAGAATATATTTTGCAACCTTGTGTATTATTTTCTGTCTAGTGTGTAAACTGATACTATTACTTTATTGAGTCATCCTTTTCTTCAGTCTTCCAATAATGATGTTGAAATTGTGTTCATCAGCTTTACTGTACTGTATGTGAAGAAGAAATTAGAAGCAATTATATTTATAAAAATGTTCAGTACTATAAATTGCATTTTCTAAATTACAAGCATGAATTAAATTACAACTTCTGAATACCTAACATTCTTGCGAGACCTACTTGCAAAATATAAGTAGAATAGATATAAGTAGAATAGGTAAATCTCACTGAAGAACTGCGCCCAAAACAGTAGCACTTTGACACCTGAAACAGTGCTATTAATAAAGAGTGAGGCCTAGATACAGTTTCAGTTGTACTGTTATACTCCACAGAGTCAGAAGCATTTTGTGTAGCTTCACAAGAAGTGTCATCTTTTCTTACATGTTTTCCATGAAAGGTGCATTTGTGTTTATCTAAATTAGCAGTAGAGGAATGATGTCAATAGAGATTAATTAGACTTTGAAAATTTCAGAATATTTGTAGTTAATATTAAAAACTAGATCAGATCCTCTGCTGGTTATATGATTGATGATGATACAAGACTTTATAACAACACAGTGATGTTCTTCAGATAATGCTTAACAAAGACAAAATTTGCAGTTAAAGACAGTAAGAAAGAAAAAGAAAATAAACTATTATTGTTACTAACGGTATTTATGGAATTTGAGGGGGAAAGGGAATGTTTGTTGCCAAGGCTAAAAAATGCAGATGAACTATGAATAGATGGCTTTTCTTTTGGGTGTGTATATGTAGATTTTTTTATTCTTCTTCTGCATATCTTCTGTCCTGGAAATATTGTGGATATATATGGCATTCTTCCCTAGTTTAGCCAAAGAGCGGTACAAGATAAGAGTTTCTTCTTAACTATTTAAGAAGTTAATGAAAGGCTCAAGGACAACTTACATGACCAGGAAAAGATTGCCCAAATTAAAATAACAGTAATTTTTAATAGTTGTTAAAATCAGAACAAATTTGAATCTAAAAACCAGCTGTCTTGATCTCAGCAAAAGCTCAGCTGAGCATCGAAGCGCAAACATCTGTTCTCTGGAGTTCATGGTTGGGAAAAGTTCACCTACTTGTTTTGACAGAAATATTTGCTGCCTAGAGGCAATTTGCAATTAAAGGTGAGAATCCTAGGGCAGGTAAACGCTTAAGTTTCTACATTGCTCTAGAACTCTAATTGTCCTTGAAAAGGTGTAAAAGACTGGCAGAAATGGCGAAGGGTGCTTACCTCCATCCTAGCTTATTGGAAACACTCTCGCATGCTTTGGGCTCTGCGGAGGTTGGAAATGCATCAGCAGGGGAAGTTTTTGCCATCCTCTGACTGACAAAATACCTGAATTTTACTTTTGATTCGCTTGCGGTCTGAAAAAAGAAGAAATTTCCACATATCTCCATATATTGCAGCAAAATAAAGTATATGAGGTGTTGTTTTCATTTTAAGTGTTTGCAGGCCACTTTTAAAGACTGTTAAAATCAGTGTGGCTACTCATGGCAGGAAGGAGTTATTCCAGTCAATGTTTGTGGGATGAGGCTCCAGCATGTTGGTCAAAAAGCCTGGGGTGAATTTCGTGGCGAGGAGGAAGCACTCCTAAGAAAGTAACAGCTGGTATCTTTAGATTTTTCTCTCTCACTTTATCTATCACTATTAAGATGATAAAATTAATTGACGCTTTACACATTAGGTGACACTGAGAGATTTCTAATACTTATCAAGAAACTTAAGTAACACTTACTTTTCTCTTTCTTATTGCAGTCAGCAACTGTCTCTGATGGAGGTAAGCTGAAGCTTGTTTTTACTTTTATAATCTAAAAAAATCAAAATTTCCACATTAGTACCATAATATGTGGTAAATAAGGTGATATATTACAAGATGTCTGTCCTAAATGGTGCAGAACTCTGTGACTTCTGTGGGAATTGTGCCAAAAACATGTTGCAAGATTATGTTCACATACTTTCACTGATTTATTTGCATAAATGTTTTGTGGCAGATCTATATATGCACACTTTTATTATGACTAGGATTCTTCATTTGTAATAACAAAAAGGCAGAGATAGCAGTCCTTGATATAATTGGATTGTAGATAAAATCTTTTTCTCTATTTTGTTGTCCTATACGATCCCTGTTTGCTTTTGAAGAGAGATTATCTAGCTCGTAAGTTGTAAGCTGTATTGGTGCATTTGTTGAGGCTGAAACTTCTTTACTGTGGCACATTTTGAGAAAGGGGTAAGTAATTTGATATTTGTAAAACCACAGCATGGAACTTTTGCAGTTCAGGAGTACTCCTAGAGTAAACTCCTCTTTATGTCACCTGAGTTTGTTTTGATTTTTAGCATGGCTTTAATGCTTTACAGGGCTGTCCACTCTTTGTTAAACATTGTAAGATGATTTCTCTGAACCTTTGAAGTTAATTGAAACAATTTTAGTATGCTTCCTTAATGGAGTAAAGGAATTAAGTATAGTTTAGGTATACACGAGATGGCTTTTTTCACTTGTCTTGCTTTGCAGGAGTTGCTTCATTTGATCCTGTGAAAAAACTTGCTTGCACACATTTTATTACTTTTGGTACTCTTTGTAAGAAAGAGTAAGAAAACAATTTTATTAAATAAAGAGGGGAGAAACTGTTGCTCTAATTAGTGCACTGAAACTGAAGAAATATTTTAGATGGTAGGGTTTTTCATATTAAATGCAAATGTAAATGCAAAAGTAGCAAAACTTATTCACAGCATTCCATCGTGTCCTAATTTCTGATTCCTTGTAAAATTAAAAATACAGTAGAGAGACGTATTTCTGTTTTGGGCCTCTTGACAGCCATTTTCCGCTGGCTGGCTGACTTTGTCAGGTTTTTTCCTTCTCTACTGCTGTCACAGTCTACTGCTGTAACAGTACTTCTCTCTAGATGAGGAGATAGACTTTATAATGTATCTCTCTTAGCTACAAAATGACAAAAGAATGAAACAGAAAATAATTGTATCTATTCTGCTCTCTGTTTCTACAGCATAGGCTATGTTTTCAAGGCAAAAATAGGCATTTTCCCCCCCAGATGTTACCTGTGTGATGTAAAAAATGAAGGAAGACAAAGCACACAGAATTTTTCATTTGTACATGTAGTTGAATTACATTCCAGATGCCTAGGGGCAAAAAAAGTTAAGATCGATCTTTTTTAGCTAAAAGTAGAATGTACTTGTGTCTTGTCTGCACTGTTTCTAGTTCTAGTTAGATGCTAATTAAAATTATTTTACTTCTGTGGCCCATCCAGACTTGGAGATTCCTGTGATAGTACTCCTTTGTTAGTCATATTCAAGCTTTTTATGCTTCCAGTTGAACTTTTTTTTTTTTTAAGATCTGACTTATTTTCAGCTCTTCGAATGTGACTGCTGTAGTTCATTCCAGTTCCATAGATGATTATAATTTTACAGTTAATACCATAGAATTTTGTGAAATAATGAAATCTAAGAGCTGTGTAGGTTGCAGAGGTGAAAGAAAACATAGTAACTTGTATATGTTTTTCTGATGGGTTGTATGACCTCTTTTTTTCAGCTAGTGCTGAAGATTAACATGGACTCTTTCTCTTAATTGTGAAATGCTACTTAAACTATAAAGGGGGCCTAATTTATGTAAAAAGCAGTAGTTGAATCATATTTAGTAATATTGAATAAATGCTTAAGTACCTAGAAAGCAGATTGGAAAAATAAGAACCAGAGAGAATGTAACTAGGAAAAATGAATTGAAATAAAGTCCTAATTCATTTCATTTAGAGCTACATTGAGTAAAAAGCTCTGATTCACATCCAAATTACATTTTCAGGCTTTCACTTTTACTGAAAATGTCTCAGCACTGAAAATTTTCCAATCTTCTCTAATTTCAGTAATTCATTAATAGATCCACAGATTTACGCATTACAGGGCAGGTCTAGATTAGCGAGATTTGCACCAGTGTAACCATTAATACAGCAGTACAAACTTCCCTTTCCACACTAGTAATACCTATGTATACATAGTATAAATACCGTTATTAAGAATTAGTCTCGGAAGGAGAGTTTATATGTAAAAAGTAATAATTACGTGCTCACATACATCCTTGCAATATAATAGGAGGCATGACAGCTTTCTAGACACTTTTTCCCCAAGGTCAATGAAGCCTCATGTCATATGGATTTTATTACATTAGAGCCAGACATTGGAAACCATTTACTCCTTGCTGCATTTATTTTAGATAGTAACTCAGCTTATGCAAGGCTAGGATGTTCTCATTAGCCAAAACTGTGCACTTTGGACTTTTTGAAATAGGTAACATGTGAAGATACAGGTACTTGAATTGGTGTTATTTCCAGTGATACTGACCAGCCACAACTCATAAGAAAAAACTGTAACTGATTTGCTTAATGAATTACAATCAGAAAGCAAATAGTAATACTGTTTAGATGCAACATCACTGCTAAAGTTCAAATAGTCCAGAGCACCTATGGTTTACAAGTGGCATAAATTATTTTATGTTAGTACAACTACCTCTAACTAACAGATTTCTCCTGTTACCCATCTCTGAAACTACACATTTCTACTTGGATGTCTTGAGCACTGTGCTATCTAGATCATCTCAGAGATGAAATAGTTAAATTGTCATTAGTCACCAGCTGATGTCTTACTTTCCCTCTCACCATTGATACCTGGGTGGAGCTTTAGAAAGGGAAAACTTCAGGGTCAGTGGGATTAGAATGAAGGTACATCATCATCACCTCCCAGGCAGGCAGGTGGTGAGGTGTCGGAGCTATTCAGAAGCTCTTAAGTCAGTTCTTACCTACTATTCCCTACAGAGAATCCGTTCCACGATGCTGAGGTCTATTATTTCCATATATATAAGGATAACAGATATTATATATGTCTTTTTCTTGTAGAGCACTTTGCTGTATTATCTGATGATTTTTCATTTTTAGCATTCATCACCAGGAAAGAATTTTCATAAGGAAAAATGTTCTTAAAGATTTTTCTTGTAAAGGAATCTGACGTTTGGAATAATAAATAATGTAGAAGTGTATTTTAAAAAGTAACTAAAGAAGGCAGAATAAAAAATCCCCAATGGAACTCCGAAACAAAACAGAACACTGTTGTTTACACTATATGCAGACAGATTTCCTCTAACAGGCGTATGACTTATTTTTTAGTTATATTGGCAATGCATGCTTGCTGTAGCCATGTTCCACGGTATCATAAATAATTCAAGTTCCTTTAGAAGCAGTGGCGAAAGGTCTTTTCTTTAAATTATTTATGTAGCATTTTATAATGCTTTGTGTTAAGTATACTATTGGTTTCCTCTGCGTGAAGCCACACGGGTAAAGAATCAATTTGTTCTGAAGTGTGTGGAAGGCTCCCAGGAACTGCTGGAGGAAATGCATTAGCATCCCTTATCCCCAGAGTTACGGAGGAAGAAACAATGTACCAACTAGTAAGGCTAATCTTCACCCAATGGGTTCCAGCAGACTGCAGCTGAATTTGGTATGGATTCAGAAGGATGGCTTTCAGTGAATACCTTGAAGTATTTGATTAAATGGCACCACAGTGGCTCTTATCAGCTTTATCCAGGTAATGTCTTTAGCGATCAACTGGAATATCTTAATTACATGAATGTAGGCATTCTGATGGTTACAAGGAATTTGTGGAGCTGCTCACAATAAAAGAGAGGTATAAAAAGGTTGGAAAGTATATGTAGCTTTTATGAAAAGATGTTTACAAAAATATACTTTGTTGTATTCAGACTTACTGCTTTATATGATTTAAATCAAAACTTTCAAAGCCATCTTATCTTGAATATTTTCAAGCTTCTAGTTGATTAGATGTGTGCATTTTCTTGCAGAATGCTGTTTTTCGTAAAATAAACCCAAAACACTTTACAAAATGTGGAAACACAAAAGGTGTAAAAGGGTCTTGTTGGTGTGGAATTTTAGGAAGCATTCTGTGTCAATTCTGTATTCGAAGGAGGTAGTTAAACAAAACGGCATGAGTCTGCATGGAAAATGGTGGGCTTCCTCTCTAGGTATGGTGGGTCTGGAACAGAACAGAAATACGGAGAGGTGCCTGGGATCCAGAGGGCTCGAGGAGGGAGCCTCCCTCCTTTCTGCAGGCAACGCAGGGTGAGTCAGTGCTTCCATACACTAAGGAAGGAGGAAGGAAGCTCTGTTCGCAACACTGATGTGTCTTCCAGGCACCTGAGTTGGGGTTATCACAGTAAACTGCTTTTGCATCTCGAGATTCACAGTACCTAATCTTACTTTTTTAAACACATAACTAAAAGGAGGAGGCTGCTTTGCACAAGAGCCTAGTGGTAAGACCGGAGTGAGAGGAATCTGGGTTCTCAGCTTTTCCCATCCTGGAAGAGTTTGAGGCCACTGCTTTTATTGCGCAGCAGAGTGATTGTGGGATGAAATATGTGACTAGGTTGGGCAGTTGCTCGGTTCCTTCTTTCCGAGGTGGCCCTATGTAGCTGGGAATGCAGGAGCTGCGAGGGACGAGAAACCTAACCCTACAGGCTCACGTTGGAAACATTCCTCTGCAGGGGCAGTG
This sequence comes from Dromaius novaehollandiae, assembly GCF_036370855.1. Classification (NCBI taxonomy): domain Eukaryota; kingdom Metazoa; phylum Chordata; class Aves; order Casuariiformes; family Dromaiidae; genus Dromaius; species Dromaius novaehollandiae. The sequence continues at coordinate 77,619,291 of NC_088101.1, read as the reverse complement.
CAGCAGGAGTCACATGTTTATACAGTCTTCATTTAAGTGTGATTTGGATAAATTGTGTACTAGTGATGTAATTGATGGGTTTTTTTCCCCCCATCTGAAAGGGGGAATCTCTCTGATTCTAAATCATGTACTGATATACCTGCACTGTGCTGTAACTGTTTTAACTGCAACTGTTCATATATGTAGTAAAAGAAAATTGAATAACTAAGCCTTTTCTGGGAAAGAATCTTGTTGTGACTGGTTTTCATGTTAAGAGGAACCCCTGCAGAAATCTGTACAGATTTTTAAAGGAAACTGCAATTTTGTTTCAGGGGAGAAAAGAGCAGCATCTGGGTTATGGGTAATTATGAATTCAGCTAGTCCTTTCTGAAATAATCTGAGTTAGCTAAATAGAATTTGACAGAACAGAGGAAGTTTACTGTGACTGAATAAGCCCCTAATGCTGCTTTAAGAGCAGCCCCCTTTGGAGAGCCCGTGACGGTGGCTCTCAAAGTTGTCGGAAAAGCAGACTTGTTTCGATTCATCTGTTTTTCCGGGACAGCATAGCAGAGGAGCGAGAACCCACTGCAGGTCACAACAAACCTAGTTCTGACAAGCTGGGGAGAGCGAGCAGCTGTGAGCAATTAAAGGTGGTCAGCAGTCGCTGGCTGGTGCAAATCCTCAAAGACCTTAATTACAGTGTGGTCTTTCTCCTTGCCACAGGGCAACTGAACAGCCGCCACCGGAGAGAGGAGGCAAAAGGGAGAAACTCACCTTCTGAGGACTCCTGGGCCTACTGTTTTGCAATCCCTTCCCAGTCCTAAGGCACTGTGACTTGTGGATTTAGAGTTGAGCAGTTCATGCGACTACTGCTCCCTAATTTCCCCAAATCAGCCAAGTAGGCTTAAACATTTTGGTATGTTATTTTTTACCAATTTTACCTGAAAGGGTCTAGGAAATACTCATCTGAGGAATTCATTGGGGATTGAACCCTCTAGCAGTGAGGCAGTAGCTGGGTTTAGCAACAGCTATAACTGTTCCAGATGTATCAAGAAGTGGGTGTCTGTTCACAGCCTGGACTGCAGGATAAAATATATCCACCTGCAGAGTTAAAGCAAAATAATTCAGATAATAAATTAAGATAATAATTCACTTCAGATTCACATTAGCTTCTTTCACAATAGTTTCACTGTGGCGACAGGTATTCTCTACTGAAGCTAACAGTTGACTTGGTTCTGTTCTTTGGTATGTCTTATACAGGAAAAAGTGAATAAATACTTGATACAAGACAATCTGGAATTATATGCTGAGTCTTTTTTATTTAGATTTGATCAATATGGCCATAAGGGGAGTAAAAATATTTATAATTCTTAAACATTATCCTTGTTTAAAGTATAATAAGAAGTAGTTGCATTTTGACTTCTCTTTAATCTTATTCAGTATCTTTGTGTTATTTTGCTTAAGCAATAGTTTTACTTATAGAAATTGTAGTTAGCTGTTACATCTTAGTAAATATTTCTAAGCTCTAGAATGCATTTAGTTTAAAAATGAAGTTTCATAAGAATTGTTTTCTTTAAATTTTCTTATCTTGAGGTCTTTATAACAGCCTTTATAACTTTTTGCTGTCTTTATAACTATCTTTGAATGGCCCTTTTTTCAAAGTTCATACTTTCAGGGAGGAACAATAATGTTTTGTTACATAGGATATAGAAATGCAAAGTCATTTTGGATATACAAGAAAAAAGGAGTCCTTGAGAGATCTTATAAAGTAATAATTTTGGTGAAATTGCTCCTTGGTTCCATTAATGCAGGTGATTAACTGAGGAAAATAAACAACGATAAAAATGGCCCTGTGAAGAGTAGGCTATTACTTACTGGTTGTGAATTTTTTTCAGTCAGTTTGCATTCACAGTGAGCTGTATATTTGCTTATATGTTTGGCATAGAATTATTGAAGATATCACCTGTTTATCTGAGGATATGGTTTTCTTGTATCCTTTGTTACTGTGCATATTTCAAAGAATCCAATGACTACCTTTTTCATAAAATCACTTCATCACAGTATCATTCAGTTGGAAGGGACCTCAGGAGATCTCTAATGCAACCTTCTGCTCAAAGCAAGGTCAGCTATGGGATCAGACCAGGTTGCTCAGGGCTGTATTCAATTGTATGTACACAATCAATTTAACCTAAAATGACATCTGTGAAGTGGGTAACCGTGAGTATTACTCTACCAATTTTACATTTGTGTAAACTGAGAGGTGGTGAGAGCAGTGATTTGTAAAAGGGCATGCAACAAATAAATGAGAAGTTTGTGAACAGAACCATGTTGTATCAATGTACAATTCCCTTTTTCATTAGCACAGTCTTCTCTTTCACCTTTCCAGTTCTGTGAACAAGTGGTCAATCTTTAATAATTTTTGTGTATTTTGGTTACTGATCTGTGACAAAGATGATCTTGGATTAATGATAAATAGTTGAAATTAGTACAGTGATGCTGCTACATGTGGATGTGTTTTCCTGAATTCTCTAAGGATTCTTTTTAATTCATCTTTCCAAATAGAAAAGGCATTTCTGTTTTTTTCAACATCAGAAGTATCTGGTCATTTCTCAACTTTGTCCTGAGAGAAGGCATTGGGTGGGCATAGTTTGACATTGAGTTTTTGAGTTAGTTTTGCTTGTCAGGTGTCATCAAAATCTGTTGGCAACCTGCAGCTGTTGTTCTCTCTTAATCCTTATAGCAGTATTGCTACCCTTTTAGCACTTAAATTGCTGTAACATCATGTTACATTTTTTTGTATGGGCTGGCTAATGGGAATGTCCTCTCAACATTATTTTATTATGAATCTGTAGTGGTGGTATGTGTTCTCTCATTTTGAATATTTCTGTTTTTTCCTATGCTCAGTTTGAAAACACTGGTAGTTTAATTCTTTCTCTTGTGGCTCAGATTCTTTATGAAAATATTATGTTTAGATATGATCATTATTCTTCTGAAGCAGGATGTTACTACTTCTGCGGTCTCCACAGAATTTTACAATGATCACCAATGTCAAGAAGACCCCCAAAATACTCCAGCAAGGATAGGTTGGAAAAAGGCTGCTAAAAGGCAGCTGAAAAGCAGTCCTCTTAGAACTGCTCTGCTGAGTTGTTCACACAAAAACTGGGAGACTGTTGGCATCTCCCGATTATTGCAGTATGTTGGATCTAGTCTGGGAGAAAGTCATGGATCCCTCTTTTTGTGAGAAAGTCTGTTGATCGGTTCAGGGTCTATGGTTTGATGGCTCTATTTCCCATGGATGAATGAAGCAAGCATCCATTACTAGCCCTTTCTCATTGCTATTCTTTTGCTCAGTTGTCCGCTTTCCTAAATTTTCAGCATTTAGCAGGAATCTCTCATTTCCATGGAACATTTCACAGAGTCCATGTCTACTGATTTAAGAGTGCATAAAATTTTCCTATCTTCCTATTACCAAATAGGCTTTTGTCCACTTTTTGGTGAAAGCTGGATTCTTAAAGGTCCACCTTCTTCGGATAATCCTCTGAAGGATTGCAGCTTATGGGGACAAGCATGTAAGAAGGAAATATTATCCAAAATACTTTTTTTGTAGAGAAAAGACAAAATTTCCCTTTCTGCCTTCCCCTTTTGCTTCTGCCAGGGAATTGCTGTTAAGCCACTAGTATAATTTTCTTTGCAGTGGAACAGAGGAAAATTTGAGAGTATTTTCTTTTTCTGTGCAGTTGCTGCTAAAAAGAATGGGAAGGGATCTTGTGAAGTCTGCACTACTGTGAACAGGTGGCATCATATATATGGAAATAAAATGCTGTAGAAAGAAGAGTAAAAGAGAATAATGTTTTATTGACTAGTTTGTTAATTTTTTTGACAGAATTGAACAGCACTGATTTAAAAGACTGCATCAGTGAGAATAGCCTCAGTAGCAATGCTAGTCTTCCCAGTGTACAGAGCTGTCGACGACTTCGAGAAAGAAGAGTTGCAAGTTGGGCTGTTTCTTTTGAGCGTCTTCTTCAGGATGCTGTTGGCATTAAATATTTTTCTGTAAGTTTTGAGGGACAGTAAGAAGCCTTTCAAAATACCTGGAATGGTTGCAGTAATTTCTCTGTGTTCTTTTTTTTCCTTGACACTATCCTTACATATGACAAAAGAATAGGAGATCAATGTTACACAGTTTTTACCTGAACATCTTTCTAAGTTTAATGGAGCTGGCTTGCAGTTGAATAAGTGTTCGTAGTAGTCCACATGTTTCCATGTACTTCTGGGTAGCAAAAGTTTCTGATAAAAATGTAGGTTGTATGTGAATATTTAGTAAGATTTCCCATTTTGTAAAACAGTTATGTTCAATTATAGTTGTATGTGTAGTCAAGATATTTTGAAAGAAAAAGATCAAGTGTCAATAATTTTCTGAGAATTAGACTATTCATATGTTTCCCTACTGAAATGTTGTTAAAGAAAAACTTGGAGATGTTGAAATATATTGTGTGCATTACCAATTTCTTGAGGCCCAGGAGAGATTCACAGTCCTACTTAGGTTTACCTGCAACTTGGACGTCATAATGCCTTGAAGTCTGGCGTAAAGGCTGGTGAGTCATGGTGCCTGAAATAAATGCCTTTTGACTGATAGGTTAACATGCCTTCAAAGGGAAGTCCAGAAAGCCCACAGACTGAGAAGGGAATCACCTATAAATAGCCAAAAGAAATTGCTATATAGAAATCTGCCAGTATTCAAGCACCTTTGGAGCGTTAGCATTTAATTCAAGATTGTGTAGTAAGCATCTTGGTCCATTTGGGTTTCAGAATGTGTAGTCGTCTCCTGAGGACAGAGCTGTCACAGAGCAGGAATTACTCTCTAAGAGGAAGAGGTTTTGCATATTTTGCAAATACTCACATTTTGCATAATAGTGTGTTGATTAGAGCAGTAATCCTGGAAGTGAGAGACCTGATTTCAATTCCCTCCTGATGTGGTTCAAACCAACATCTCCTGCTTCCCAGCAATATATAACAACTGATAAGCTACGTAATGTTCCAACTGGGGCACCATGCATTCTTCCTGATGAAGCTGAATCATGCAGCCAGCTGCACTAAAATCGTGGGGTCAGAAAAAAGAAAAAGAGACTGACTATAGATTTGCAGTGAAGGCACAGAGCTGGGAAGTAGGCAATTGTATTCTGGTTCCTGCTCACAAATTTGTTTCTCTTTTAATCTTTGATTACATGTAAAATGCAAAAATGCACCCTGATTACTCTCAGGATTGTCTTTTATACTTTCTTTGTCTCAAGTGAAGTGTCTCAAAAGCTTTTAGGTTATATTGGCAGGTGGCTAGTGGGTTTAGGATGCCTGTATTGTAGTCTTTCTCAATTGCTTTCTTACAGTTGGACTCCCTAAATTCTAGGTAGATCTTAAAAGAGGCATAGTTCTAAGTGTCTCTGTGAATATTTGTCTCAGACTGCTTTCTGAGGCTGCTTTTGTATGTTAAGGAAGCTCGAGTGATATCAGCATAACACTTGAGTGAAAGTTGTGGTTTGTGGGATAATTTAAAATAAGATCCTCAGTGAAACACTGATCCCTAAATTTATAAAGCATAAACAAGCACTGTTTCAATTACGTGAGTCTTTGGGTGATTTTTGAGAGAACCAAATTATTTTTTAAAGATTTTTTTTAAACCGTAAAATGCTTTAAAGAAACATACGCAGAGAGAATATTGGATTATGCAGATTTAAAACAGGGACAATTTATATTTGTATAATTTCTTAACCGAATTGGGTCCCAGTCCTTATTTGGACCTTTGGATGCTTCTATAATATAAATGTCCTGATTATAGTGTGTGGCACTGGGTGATTTAATTTTTTCTCAAGAAAACATTTTCCAGGGGGAACCTATGTGACCACATAAGCAAGCAAGCAGTGATGAGGATATCTTGTAGTTGCCTTGTGGTGCAGAAAGATGCTGTAATGAATACAGAATTGATTGTGAGCACTGTTCTATAAACATCTACTTGCAGGAATAGTCATATAAATGAGGATTGATTATTTGAGCATAGAACTGCATTCTGTGGAGAAACAGTTACTTGTCTATATTGTACTATTAAAAATGCAATTAAATATAGCCTGTTTACAGTGCAATTTTTAAAATGTAGTTATAAAATACTGAAATTGTTATTAAAAGCTTATTCGTTAGTGTATGTGCTAGTGCAACTTCACATGAAGTTTCAGACTTGACCTATGTACAGGGAAATGGTTTGACTGTAGCTTAATGCATTATTCTCAATTGTATATATTTAAAAAGAAAAAGAAAAAAAGCACAAGGTACAAATTGGAAATGAACTGAACTTTGCTTTTAAAAAAAATGGACTGTGAGACTGAAATATTTTCATTATACAAACTTTAATATTCTTATATTTATTTTTATAAATATGTTGTATAAAACTGCAAGTAACTTCTTTTCTTTATGCTGCATTTATTTATTTGCTTATTTTCCCTGTAGGAATTTCTACGGAAGGAATTTAGTGAAGAAAATATTTTATTTTGGCAAGCCTGTGAATATTTTAACCATGTACCAGCACATGATAAAAAAGAGGTAAGTCAATGTGATATTTTGATACATGGTGTTGCTTGCTAAAAACTGATGCTTCTTCATGATTATTGAAATTATTGGAACTATACTTGATCTTAGTACTGTGATTTCACCATAACAGCCTCAGCCTGAGTTTGCTAATCCCCTGGAAGTGCCGTCCCAAGGTTAAGATGTTGGTTGTGTTTGTATTTCAGTGAAGTGCAGAGGTAGCTCAATGGGAAAAGAGCTGAGGTATTTTGGATGTTGGAAACACTGCAGTAGCCCAGTGCTAGGGGGGATGCAGAGCAAGTTAATTTAACTTGCTAAGGAGAGGCAAAAATTAGCCTCCATTGTCTCCTTCTATCCCTGCTACCAGCCAAGGTAATGTGTTTATAAGGTAACTTACAGTGTTGCAGTGAGCTGTAGCAGACACGTTTGTCCAGAGACTGTGAGGATCTGCATCTCATCTGTTTAACATTGTCCTACATTAGTCAGGTACTTTTGGTTACAGGATTTTTGTCCAGGTACAGCACATCACTGAATCTGGGTCAGGTTTGCAGTGTGGACATGGTTTCAGCTTCCTAGTTACTGCTTGCTCTTTTATGCACCATCCATTTTTTCTTCCTCTTCACTCGGTCTTCAAACTATGTATTTTCTGAAACCGTCTTAAGGGCTCTGAGCTTGGTTTGGTGCAACTTCTTCATTATTTCCAGAATGTAGGTGTTTCAAAATAAACAAGCTAAAAATAGAGCATGATTTTTTAACAGTAAATACATTTACATTTTTCTAACTTCCAGAAATTGAAGCTGAGAGAATATATAAATAGTAACTGTTATCTATAAAGTTTAAAATCAAAAATATCTGCTCTGCTTTGTAAGATGGCATTTGATGAGCTTGACATTTTTATAGTTGGATTATTTTAAATTTTATTTTGTTTGATGGCAACTTTTACAACTGAAGAAATATCTGAGACTCAAATATTTGTAATTTTAAAGGAAATAAACTGTTTATAACCCTAAAACTAACCAAAGCTGTTGCTTGTCGTAATTGCAGTCAACGCTGCAATCTGAGATGTGTCCACGAGAGAGATCTAGAGAGGAGAGATCTACAGAGAAAGACAATTAGACAAGAGACCTATCTTTATTTAAGATTTTAAAAGTAAAGCTCCTTCTTTATTTCTTTTATCAAATGAAAGGCTCTTATATATTAAGGAAATTTGAATAGCTCTGTGTTTTTTTTATGGAATAGATCCATATAAAAATAACTGTATAAAAATATGTTTGCAAAGTTGCATATAAATTAATATGGAAAAGATTTCTTTTCTGTAGCTTTCTTACAGAGCTCGAGAGATCTTCAGTAAGTTTTTGTGTAGCAAAGCTACAACCCCAGTTAATATTGATAGCCAGGCACAGCTGGCAGATGATATTCTCAATTCTCCACATCCAGATATGTTCAAGGAACAGCAACTTCAGGTAACCATAGAAAATGTAACTTTTGTAAAATTGTGTCTTTTATCTTTTCCTTTGAAGTGCTTTGAATTTCTTTGAAATAGTTAAGTATAAAAGTATTTTCACATGTTGTCTATTTTATTACATATAAGAAGAAATTGGAGACATAGACATTATATAGATGCTGTTTGCAGTATAGAAACAGGCTGTGTAATGGAATGCCACTTGACACTTTTTCCGTACGTTTGCGTGTGTGTAGAAAATTGCCACTAACTAAAAAATAATCTGAAAAATATTGTTATTGAAATGAAGGGTGAGTGCAAATAAGGTTATTCATTAGTATCCATGCTTAGTCCATCTGGTGCAACACTATCAATATGGTGTTTGCATACAGTTGCTTATTCTTTTCTTTAGTGGACAAGTGTGTACACAAATAGTATCTGATTTTGGTTAAAGTAGTTTGTAAAATATGCCTGTCATACTGAAGGAGGCCTTCCCTTATGCATTAATAGTCCAGTAACTCTCTTTGTGTCTCTTAGGAAGATTAAAGGAAAATATTGCAGAGATAACTACCTAGCAGAGCATGGATATCAATTTTCTCATCTTTTGGTGTTAGATTGTGTGACTGGAGTCAACTCTGAAAAGCTTTGTTTTGCATCCTGAAACTGTATTAAATTTAAGGTATTAGTATTAGCTGTGCTGTAAAATAGTATATTATATTTTTTAGACACAAATTGTATTTAGCTTAAGTGTTGTGATTTGTAGAGGAGTGTAAACTCTGTGTGTTTGACTTTCGTCAAAATACCAAGGGCAAGTGAAGTAGTTTGTGTTTTTCAGTCAGCTTGGTTTTGCAGCTGTGTAGGTGTGTGCAGACTGTACTCTTACTTTTCCCCAGTAACCTTGTATCTATGCATCTATGAGTCCATGAGATTCAGATGTTGCTTTTCCATACTTTGCACTTTTGGCATTACTTAGTAGTGTTATTGTTTGAGTTCCACAGTAAGACATGTTTCAAAGCTATGTGCATTGTATACACTGAATATTTTGAGTCTTGGCCTGAAGAATGCCTGTGCTCTGAAACTAGTTGCCTTTTGTGAATTTTACCAGTGTACCTGTGTTTTTCAAATGGAAAGGATCAGTGACAAATTCTTCATTTTTTTTTCTCTTTTGGAGACCCTTAGAATTTTCTATTATTTCTATACACATTGTTGATTCATGGTGACTCCATGTCTTGGCCTGCTTTGCCTGGCAGCCGAAGCCGATAGCTGAAACCTAGCTGCCATAGTCTTATCTGTCTTTTTGTACTCAGCTTTGAGGGCTCATCAGACTTTGTGCTGAGTTATTTCAGCACATTAAGCTGGCAAAAAGAGCACACAAAAATTAATACCTTTTTCATAGCTTACCATGCTGCAAATGGTTCATTAGAGTGTCCAAGAAACATGACAGCTAGCACCCAAGAGGGAATGGGAATATACAGGGGAAATGCAGGGCTGTGGAAGTTAGCATTCGGTTTGGATTAGGTTTCTGTGAAACTGCAGCCTAATGTTCTCTCTGCGTTAACTTTCTGTTTGTCAGAAAATCTTCGGGCTAGTACCTTTTGAGAGAGGTGTCCCTGCACAGTCTGAAAGATGCTTTCTGTCTGCAACTGGGCAACTGTCACTTAGTGATGGATTTCCATGTAGACACTTGCGAACGCCATAACCAGTTGGGTGATGGACACTAGGGTTTTTTAAATTCTTTGCTGGTAGGGAATTTATCATAGCCAACGAAGAGGCAGTCCTAGTGTTTTTTGGGTCATATGTAATTAGTTTAATGGCTAGACAAGACATAAAGGTAAAAGAACACATTGACTTAAAACAAGACATAGAAAGACAGTGTAACAAAACAGAGAAAATATGATATAATATTATGTCATATATGAGATCATGTTTAGCAGTTAAGACAGAACTTTTTTCTTTTGCTTGCAAGCAAGGCTGGCTAAATTAGTTTCAGACATTTGCTCCAGGCCTGGTATTGAGCTGCTTCCTTACTGTGTTGTTAAAGATGGATGTTGGTCTCACCCAGAGCAGCCATTTTAACCTTGTAACCTTATGGACTCATTGTAACCTTATGGATTCTCACCTCTTTGCCTCTCCCCGGATCAATAAATATCTTTGCATATCCTGTATCATTGTATAGTATTGTATATTGTGATTAGATCATGTTCCTGAGTTTTGGAGCATAAACTTTTTTCTTGTTCACAGCTACCTTGAAACACCCTTGTATAATTTTACAAATCTTAAGTTATATGTAGTACTGATGTAAAAATCCATTAAAAATATTTAAAATGGCTAGTTTGCCTCATGCTTTATGTAGAATGTATGAAGACATGTAAACACAATAAAAGATGGATACGATGGTGGTGTTACAAGACTACACAACATCTCTTCTACTTTTGCACTTTGCACTGTGTACAATGCATAGCATTCTTCTAAATCTATGCTAAAAGAATAGATTAAATCTTGTTTCTTTTTTCATTGGTACAGGGTATTTAACAGATCTAAATCAAATCATGCCTAGTGCTGTTTATAGGTTAATGTCCTAAGTTTTATAAAAGTTGGCTGTTGAAGAATAGTGCTTTTTTCTTGATGTGTTTTGTTTAAGCTTGCGTAACAATTATTTATCAAATTTTAATTTCAGATTTTTAACCTGATGAAGTTTGATAGCTATACACGCTTTCTCAAATCCCCCCTTTACCAAGAATGCATCCTGGCTGAAGTAGAAGGTCGTCCTCTTCCTGATCCTCAGCGCGTTCCCAGCAGCCCCACTTCTAAACACAGTATCAGTTCAGAGAAGTCCAATATCTCTACACCGAAAAAGGTTATCTTTGATTGTATTGTTGTTATCTGAAAACTATTGTTTTTCAAGTTCTTTAGAAGATCAATGATAATGTATTAAAACCATTATTTCAATATTTTAATCCACATCATGTGTCAAGTGTAGGAAAAATATATAAAGGAAATTCTGCATTTCAAAAATAAGGCAAATGGCTTTCCTGCAGTCTGTTGCATCTTTGGTTTTCTAGAAGTAAATTGAGCGTTACTGGTGAGCTGTGGAGAGTTCTTTCACGTTTACATGAGCTCTCCATGGTTTGTTTTCAGTTCCTATGTTGTACTTCTGTACACTTCTGTCTACATACTTTTTGTGGTTTCCTCTGATTTTTTTTTTTTTTTGATTGCTGCTGGGAGGTAGACTGGCACATACCATAGTGAATGGGGTAATAAAAACTGCTTACCTGATGATCACACTCTCATTTTAGCAAAAGTGTAGGAATGTTTGTTTTAGATAATATACCTACAACTATGGTCTGACCAATGATTAATTGTGTTTTGGTGATAGTTAAGTGGTAAATCAAAGTCAGGAAGATCCTTAAATGAAGAGTCAGGAGAGGAGGATGCTGAGAAGAAAAAGAGGGGAACATTTTTCTCATGGTCAAGAAGTAAGAGTTTGGGAAAATCACAGAAGAGAAAAGAAAATGGTGATTATCAGAATGGTGAGTTTTCACATTCCACTTCGCTGCACAGTTGTTTCAGCAGTAGATGTGACTAATATCATCATGTTTAGTTTGCTTCTAAGCACTTCCTTAGATGTGACAGAGAGAAACTGTTAAATCAGAAGCCCATAGCCTGGCTCGTATCTCTGGGATTTTTATTAAAGTGGATGTGAAAATAAGTAGATAAAAATCTGAGAATGTTTAAACTTGATTTTACCGACTTCCAAGAGACTTTCCTGGTTTCCAGTACACTCTGCATTTTTTGTGTGCTAGAGATCACTTTATCAAGCAGGAACCCGCTGTTGTTATAGTAAAGTAATTTCTTTACAGAGGAGTTCAAGAGCTGTATATACAAATAGTGCTAAAACTACAGCTATTTTAAAATTTTTCCATGTGCACTATCCAATCTTTCTCTTATTAGCACCACACAAGTACATTCACTTTTCAACACTCTCACTATTCTTATTTCCTCCTTTACTGACTAAAATAAAGCAAGAAGAATCAGAGTTGTGAAAAACCTTGTAATCTGCTGTTTTGTTACCTTACTGTTTTCAAAAGTTTAAGGAAGAGTTCCCTAGAGAGAGCACCAGTACATGGTCCCTAGAGGAAGAGACAGAAGTTTGGGATTGTTCATTCTATTGAGTTGCAATAATAGAGAAATCCCATCGAAGCACTAAATTCAGACCATATAGTTTCTGTTGTTTCTTCTTGTCTATTTTCTGTGGATTAGAGCCTTTCATTTTTCTATGTTGAGTGAAGGCCCAGTCCCACAAGAAATCTTTCGTCATATGAATTGTTTAAGTGTTCTCAGTACGCTCATATATGAAAAGATTTCAGAGACATTTACTAAGATTATAGGCCTAAATTTCTGAAAGTGACTAGTGATTTTCTTAGATTTTGGTTTTCTAACACCATACCTGGACTCCCCTTCAGAAAAAACTAGTTATTTCCCTTCAAAGTATCTGAATAGACAAAATATTTCTAAAAATGTTTAAAGATTTTAAAATGTTCTTATGTGTTTTAAAAATTATTTTTAAACAATTTTTTTTCTGCTCTCTGTAAAAAAACAAGTGAGATTGTTCAAGGATTACATGGCCAAGAAATACTCATCCAAAGATTGTTTTCGTTTTCTATGCTTCAGTACATAGTATGAAGATTTGGAGTTTTTTTCTTTAATAAAAACAATGATCTTTCTGACCACAGGAGATAAGGTTTTGCAATAGCTTTCTGTATTATAACAAATAATAAAATTAAGGATTACTAATGATCACTGATTCTTTCCACAAGCAGATTCTATTCAGCCCAATGGATTATCCTACAGACGGGAATCACAAGGCTCCATGTCATCAGCTGCTAGTCTTGACTTGGTAATGGCCCGTTCTTAATAACGAAGTAGTGGGGGAGCAGTGAAAACAGTGGATTATTATTTTCTAAGAAGTCTGAAGTCATTTGTTTAAAGTAGTACTTTGAGAAAGCATTTTAAAATGATACATTTAGAGGGCATAATGCGGTATTAAGCAGTTTTAGAATATAGAAATGAAATAAAGTTCGTGTTCATATGTTGCTTCTTGTTTTGTCCTTTTATGAGAAGGATATCCTTTCCATCCTGTCTCCTGTCAAACCTAACTTTAAGCACCAGCAGACTTCTAGAATAAAAGTTTGCTGTTCTAAGGGAGCTACCTGCATCTCTTTATAATAAACAGTGCTCTCCCTCTACCAGAGCTTTGAGAGCCTATTCTGAAAAACTGCATGTAATAGCTTTTCCTCTGCTTGACCTATAGTCAAGCTGTGTTAAGATGATTTCTATGCTAGCAGTGTCTGTCTGTCTTCTTTCCTCCCCATTTCTTTTACAGTTGTGAGTTTTTCTTCCTGACATTGTGACTTAGCTCTGCTTCTAAATTCTGATGAGAGAGAGGTAGAAAATTTCTCAGTAAACACTACGATTTTGTGCTAGCACGTAGGGAAATAAGTAGTGAAGACACTGTGAATCAAGTTCTGCCTTCACAGGGCAAAATTAAAATGGTATTAATTATAGAAAGTAAATGTAATATTCAAAAGTTATTTTAACTAGGCTGATATGGGGAAAGTATATAAAATGGAAAGTAATTTTAAAGGCTTTTTTTTATAGGCCTGTATATCCCTCTAATTGACTAGATTCTATCAACTACATATATTTTGCCTGCGCTACAGATGTTCGTCAGGGAAGTGAGCATGGCAAAGTCATGTTTATTTCTGTTGCAGCAAAGTCATATCTTAGAAAAAAGAAAATACAAACCCTCCCTAAAACAACAACCTCTCTTTTCTCTCCCACTCCAACTGATTTGAGTCAAAAAGTTACTGGGATTTGGAAGAGAGGAAGCAAGTATAATAGAAGAGAAAAAATACAATGAATACCCTAAAATGATGTTGGAAACAGTATTTTGGTAGTGTCCTTTTAAGTTATAATTGAGCTTTTCATTAAATTTTCAAAAAATACTTCTGGTATTTTGTAGTAGGGTTACTGTCTGTGACATTAGAATAAAAATTAAGATTGTGCCCTTTACCCATAACTGATTAACACTGTACTTTTTGTTCCCTTTAATAAAAAAAGCATGGTTATCAAGTGAATTATTTTAAGATTTTAATTTCTCTGTGGGATATTTGTATGTGTATTGTTTAGATTATGGTATGAGAAGATTAAGTTTTGTTTAAGGACTTTTAAAGGTGTTCCTCATCACCAAAATGCTTTGTTGATTCATAATGTCCAATGATAATTTTTACATCAGCAGAAAATTACTGAGTATAGACACTTGATTATCTGGAATTTAAATAAAATTTTATTTACTTACTACACTTTTTGATTAGGTGTTCTGTTTTATAGCTTGAGGATCTTATAACCTGTCTAATGCACTCACTGTCAAATGCTCAGCAGTTCTAGAAATCTGTTTAATTTGTGCAGTGCTGCTATCTTTGTCTAAAGAGTTTTTTCAGTATTTAAATTCATCTGATATTTGTGATATTCTGAAGAATTACAAAATCATAAATATTGCTGAGGTTGCGCTTCTTGGCTTAGTTTGGTTTGTACAGATTCTAAATGCTTATACATATTCCTAATTTTCCCATTGCATGTTGACTTTTCTTTCTTTTTTCTGTCAAGTCGGAAGCCTCTAGATTACCTGCATTTGTACCAGATAAAGAGAAATCCCCCAAATACTGCTCTGTAAACCTTCCAGATGGTTCGTCCAGCAAAATGGTTGTTAAATCCGGATTCTCTATCAAAGAGGTGCTATCTGGACTCTGCGAGAAACATGGCATTAACATAGCTGCAGTGGATCTTTTTTTAGTTGGAGGTGACAAGGTACTATGCTTTTCTTTTCTTTTTTTTTTGTGTGTGTGTGTGTGTGTGTGCAGAGTTATTTTATTAATAAGGAATTCTGATTGCTCAATAGTAATACATATATGCTGGTTCTGCTTATAGCTTTGCACTGGCAATAGTATGTCAGTCGAAGAAGAATGTTAGTCAAACTAGTACTGGAGTACTGTGACCAGCCAGGGTAGCCACCTTACAAAAAGCAGAGATGAGCTTATGACAAGGATTGCCTTAACATAATAGCTTGATTTCATTATCTAGTCAATGTAGTTTGTCCAGGAGAAGGGATAATGCATGCTTAATAAAAAATATCGACATGGAAAAGTGATAGCGGATATTAGATGGTACTTCAAAAAGCAAATAAACGTAATGACAGTCAGTTGTTCAAAGCTAAAGCAAGATGAATTCATGCTAGAATTAAGGTGTGTAGTTTAATGTGGAGAAAAATTATCAGCAGTTTACCTTGGCAGGAGGTGATGGGTCGCATTTCAACAGAAGTATCTGTGGTTCAGAGAGAAGCTGTGGATATGAGGCAGATTTATTGTCTTAAATTTGTGATGATTAGTGACAGAAGTCAATGAGCGTACAATGCGCCTACTCTTTTAAATCTTTTAACAACTGTTAATTTGCAATATTTTCTAAAGTATCGTTCTATGTGATCGTTTATTCAGTTGAAAGGTCTAGGCTTGGTTTAAAATGTCGAGTTCCAGAATACCTGCTGACTGCAGTGGAAGTTGAAGTTTAGTCGTTGTCTCATAGAGTTCTGCTCTGTTAGAGCTAGCCAGGAAGAAGTACACCTTAATCATGTTGCTTATTGTAAATTAATACCCACTAGAATGCATGCAATTTATATTAATTTTCTTTCTTTCTTTCCAAGTTTCCAAAGCTTCCAAGTTTCTTTTTTAATCATGAAGCTGCTCTTTGCTGCATATTTTAAATTCTATTTGTTCTCTGTTCTGTTTCTGTCATGGGATCTTCAGCCACTTGTATTGCACCAAGACAGTAGTATCCTGGAGTCTCGGGACCTACGTTTAGAAAAACGCACTTTATTTCGGTAAGAGTCAAAAATACTGTCTTTTCGTGCTCTTTGTTGCCTCTATTTTTTGTAATTGGACTAATGTAGTTTCTAATTTACCTGTGCAGCAAAACAGCAATTAATACAGAACACAATTTGTCTGAATTCAGTAAATAATCCAGTTAGCCATGCAACATCTTAGATTGCAATCCGGAATCCAGCGTTAGGTATCTAAGGTTCCCAGCCATTGTGTAGGCACATTAGAAGAAATAGCCAGGAGTATCAAGCAAAATCAGCCTGATGTGAAGGTGGATGACCCAACATTTGTAACTGAAAATGATTAGCATGTCTTTTGGTTAACTCTCAGTTTGAGATTTATGTGAAGTATAAGCACATGTCCATTTTTAGTCTTGATTGCAATAAAACTTAAGCCAGAGATAGGGATTCAGCATGGGATTCTCTGAGTGTACATAGGTGCTTAAGTCAGACATCCTGCCTAAATTCAGGCACTAGGGCCCTTTACATTCTAAGCTAGCTACTAATTGCTTTCCCTACACGTAACAGTAAGATTAGGGTATCTCTAAAAGATAATTCGGATCAGGTCGACCAGACTAGAGATCACTGAGAGAAATGTGGGTCCCCAGCAACATTTCAAGCCACCTAGAGCAGTACCTTGTGAGTTTTCAGTGCTGAAAAAGGAAGCTTTATGGATTGCTGTGTTGGATACAAGGGTAATTTAGGTGCTGGGTGAACGTTTAAATGTTTTTATGGTGTTGGTGTCTTAACTGCTCAAGCTGGTGCAATTGTGATCAAGCATATAGAACAGATCTGCAGGCCCAGAGGAAACCTTCATGTCAAAAAGAGACATGCCTACTAGATTGAAGCAGCACAAGAAGGAGATGGAGATTGAATTGTGGGTCTCCTAGTCTAATCCTAAACACACCAATAAAAAATGTAGCCTTTATGATTAAATAGATTGTTCCCATTCCCTTACCTGTAATTATGTGCCTGACTGGCACATTTCAGTAGGTCTAGTTATATAAATAGTTCATCTGAGCATAGATTTATAGCAATGAATGTTAAACAAGTCAAAGTTATTAATATGAACGTATTATTAATATATTTATAATATAATGCATTATATAATCATTATTATATGTTACAATTATATTTAAAAACCATGTTTTTCTTTTTTTCAAAAACTCTAGAACATTTTTAATGTTTCTAAATTCTAAAAATCCCAACTAACATTATGAAAAATGTTGAAATAATTATTTTAGGAAAAAGTTGTGAAGTAGAATGTGTGTGATCACAGCAATCACTCCATTCTGTTCTATCTGATTAGTTTTATTACATCATTGGCTGTATTTTATAAGTGAATAAAGCGTATTTTGTCAAGCATTCTTCCTTTTAGCTTTATATTACTTTTCTTTAAAAAGTAGGGCTAGTTGCTATGTAAGGGTACTTTAAATTTATGAATATGGTATAACACATTCAATTTATAAATGGAAACTAAGCAGCCTTTTATTAAGGTGTGTGTTTGTTCAGTTGCCAAATTAAAAAGGGACTTCAAATAAGCTGCACCATATGTTACTTATGTGTTAATTAAAATTTAGAAATGTTCTACATTCTTTCTTTCTGTAGATACACACCATATTGGCAAAAACACTTAAATATTTGGATTTTTTTATGTCATAATACCAATACGATGTGGCAATACTCAGTTGTGAGTTGTCTGTTACTTCTGTGTCAATTACCAGTTAATCATTCAAACTGATTTTTTCTATTTAGTAGGTGTTGTATTCTAAAATATGAAAGATGAAGTTTCAGCAATTTGGTTTTTTTGTGGAAGGGAGAATTCAATGAGACTAAAGATCTTGTATACAAGTAATTTGTGTGAAAGGAAAGAAGGGTTTTATATTTAACTGTGACCAACAAAATCACTAAAGATTTTAATTTCTTCTGATGATGTCCCTTTCTTCTGTGAAAGTTCTGTTACTTGTCAGCTTGCCCTTTACATCCTGTTGTGCCATTATAGTCAAACAGGGCTGTTACGGAGGAATCTTGGCACACCTGAAGAAGAGCATTTAAAAAAGCTAGGAATAATTCTATGCAGGGAAATGGAATAGCTTTTTCCTCTTATTTTTTAATTCATGCTTCTCTGCTATTTTGATGAAGTGATATGAAATTGCATAACAGACTCTGAAGAGGCTGTCTTCACTGCTTAAATTCCAAGTGGATCTCTTTTAAAGCTTTTTCATATAGGCTTCTTTTACAACAAATTCTTGTGATATAGTAGCATTTAGTCAGAAATTATCATTATCTGGAATTCCACTGTATTTGTTCCTGTGTTAGAAAAAGAAAAAAAAATATTACTGTGAAAGCCCATCTCGAGTAATTGAATTATAAATTGTAGGTCTGTTTTGTGATAGTGAGAAGTATTTTTCTTGCCTCCATGGCTATAGGATGGGGCATAAAGTGCCTGCAAGTGTTACTGGGACATGATGGGCAGAGCGATCTCATTGGAAATGTGGAGGCGCTAGAGAATGGATTCAATTGGTCTAATGTCACCATACAATTAGGTTGGCTCTTGACTTCCCTTAGCACTAGAGAATGAAACAGTGGAGGTTTTATTTGTATTGAAAGTGCTTTGCATCTTCAGGTTAGGATGGATTTGTGTTAGTTAAGTTGCAGTATCTGCAGGGTCAACAGCTTTTACTTTATTTGGCTGTATATTGCATTTATATATTTTGTACCTTTTATTTATTGGAATAATTTATACTTACTGTGACAACTGATATGTTTCAGGCTGGATCTTGTTCCAATCAATCGATCAGTTGGTTTGAAGGCTAAACCCACAAAACCAGTAACAGAGGTCTTAAGGCCTGTGGTTGCAAAATATGGTTTAAATCTTAATGAACTTGTGGCAAGACTAGTAAGTATCTTTTGGTGTAATTCAATCTGTAATATTTCTTGTCTGGAGAAGAGCATATGATAGTCCTAAAATTTTCCTATCTTTATAAATATGCATTAAAATGTGTATATATGACTATGTGCTGAGATGTAAATGCGTGATAGTCATAACCATTTTGCTTAAGAGTAGTTACCCTAAGGCTTTATTCTGCATCTGTTTCATCTTCTCATTCAGAATAAATCCATCATCCTAAATAATGCAGCCTGAACATAAATTCTTCCAGGGCCCAACATTTCCATCTTTTAGCCAAAGAGAGTTGCCTGAGATTAATTAAAGCTATTGTTCCATTATCCCAAGAATCATGAAAGTTTCAAGTCCCTTTGCAGACACTTTCTGTGAAAGCAGACTGACTCAACTTGTTCACTACTACTTTTCTAGCGTTTTTTTTCCTGAAATATTAGGTAATGCGAAGTTGTTTCTGTGGTATTTCTAGGATGTGTACTGTCCTGGCTGCACCAATCCACGTTTTTCAAATGCCTGAAAAATGTGTTGGTATGAGATAATTTCATTTAATAAATTAGAAAATTAACAAATTGGTGTATGGACACTTTAGAATACAGAATAATATCAAACTTTCTCTGAAGAGAGTGATTTGCTAAACATATGCAGTAATAGTCTTAGACTATTTGTGCATGCCTGCAAACTGATTTTGCCTCCTTATATCTTCTTCTCCCCTAAATACCATTCTTCTCACATGAATGGGTTATATTCATTGCAATCAAGGCAATTTTACACACTTTTGGAATTAACATTTTTAGAAAGGTAGAAGAAGGGTTCATTGGGGCTACACTAAGTGTAAAAATACTTTGCTAACTTTCTGTTAAAAAGTGTCAGACTCTGCATAAAGTTGCTCTGAAAACAGCTTTTTCTCTATTATATACAAACTGTGATCCGACTTTAGAATGGTGAGCAGGAACCACTTGATCTTGGTGTCCCTATATCTAATCTGGATGGTCAGCGGGTTGTTCTAGATGAAAAAGAGCCAACAAAGGGTAGAGGTAAGTTGGCGGAAAAGCTTTTATTTATGATGTCAAACCAGTTTCATAAAGCCTGAGTTTGAGTAATTTCTTCTATGGGTGCAAAAGCAAGGTAAATGGGGGTTGGGTTTGGGTATGTCACATCTAGCATATATATTTTAAATAAAATGGAGTACAGTTTCTAAAGATTAAAATTTAAATTCATCTATCGATACCAAGTACTTTACTGTTGTTTTAATAAATTTTGTGCATATTATATAGTAACTTGATATTGTAAAAACTAATAACTTGAATATTCTACTTGCATTCAAGCTTAGATGCACACACACATCTAGAGACATAGTGCCTAGTGATAATAATAAGAATAAAATGCCACATAACTTCTGTGAATTTGGCAATTAATTCGTTAAAGACATTCTGCATGCATAGGACAGATGCAGTTTGGGCAGCAACTATATATACACTACTATGATAAACCCCTTCCTTAACAAGAGAAAGTAGCAGAGCCCACATCTCTAGTTTGTAAGCTATGATTTCTGTAAGTAAGACCAATAAGGATATAATTTGTGATTTCTCTGGACAAAAGCATTTGTAAAATAGAAGTTGAACTAAACTCAATTAATTTCAGATCAACCTCTGGACAGCTAGAAGACAATCTTCTGTCACAATTAACATATGCTAGATTAATGTAAGCAGCCTTGGGAGTAAAGGTTCAATTTCATTAGGAGCTATTTTTATAGGTACAGAACACTTAGTTTTAAAAATGAAATTAGATTTGGTTAAATTAAATTGACTTAGAGCAGAGATCGTCTTTGAGCAAAGGAGGATTATTGAGGAGAATCAGATTTGTCATTTTTCCAGGAAGCAGAACCAATTGTCTATTTGAAAAGAGATATCAATCTAAATACTCTCAAAGATAATTAGTTTAAGGATTACAAGTGAAATCGTAATCATATGTGCTCCCAGCTATTCTAAAAGCCTAAATCATAGAGGATCATTCTAGTGCTGGGCTGTTTCTGCAGCAGCGTACCAGTGAAAAAGGGGCAGGATTATGTGTTTCAGGCTGTGTCTTAGGTCAGTATATTGACTGTAGGCAGATATAAATTGAAGGAGCCATTGAGCTGCTTACCAGTAGACAAGGAGGATATGGCAATGTCCAGGAAACAATTGATGCACAAACCAGAAGAGATTCAGAGTGACCTTTCAGTGGCCTTTTCTGTTGAAAAAAAAATTATTTCTTCTCATTTAAGCTGGGTATTCTAAATTTGAGAGTCACAAACTGTATTATTACCTGAGCTTTTAAAAGTTATTTGACCTAAATCAACAGAAAATCTAGGAGAATTTAAGTGAAGCTACAAAATCTTTAAACTTTGCAAGCATTTCCAGTATTAGGAAAGTCTGAAGATGAGTGGGAGATTCTGGTAGCTTTTGGTTGAAAAGTGTTGGAAATGTCAGCTGTGATCACTGTTTATTTTCCAGATACAGCTTAGGGAAATTTCATAGCAAAAAAAAAAATAAAAATAAAAATGATTTTTTGTCTTTCACTGTCACTTAAATATTAATTATTTGGAAAATTACAGATTTATAGTTATAGAAGGTATATTTATGTTCAGTGTTTACAGATAAACAAAAAGGTGCATCAGTAAAACAGAGTGCAACTGTAACAACTTCTTCAAGAAATCAAGTATCTACCGTAAGTCTTCTGCAATGATTTTTGTCCCTTAGATCATCTTTTATTTTCTACTGGAACCCTATACTAAAAGCTGCATTCATCCATGATTTCGAATCTGTCAAATTATGTAACTAGATTGAGTATAGTTAGAGTTCATCCGTTATTTTTCCATTGTCATCAGCCTTTTTCTGTGGGAACTTTGTCTTCATGATGAATCGGACAGCTCTTTCACTGTTTTATATTTGTTATTTCTTGTCTCATTGGTTTATCTTTATTAAAAATGATTGAATTACTCTGAAATTCAAGGGCCTTTCTGTAATGTGAATTTTTCAGAGTAAACAATATTACATTTGTATATGCATTTTCGGGGAGTATTGTGGCAAAATTTTTTAGCAATAATTAAGATTAAACTAAAACATTTGCTGTGGTGTTGTTAGAGAAATGGTTTTCAAAATAACTTCTGTTCACTTAGATATGTACAAAATGATAGAGCCTAAATGTAAGTAGTACCTTAACTTTCCTTCTAATACAGGGAGAGGGAAGAACTCTAGGAAAGTCTAATTCTATCAAAATGAAAGGCGAAAATGGAAAAAATGCTAGGGATGCCCGGCTGTCAAAGAGAGAAGACTCTATTGCAAAGATTGGGAAAAAAAAATGTCAGAAAATTAATTTGGATGAAGCAGAGGGTATGTGAACTTTTTAGTTTATGTAATAATGTAAATATTCTAGAAAAAATGGTAATTCTATTTCTGTGTAGGAAAAGATACCGTGTATCTAATACTGCATTGTGAAAATCATAGTCATGATCCTTATATTTTTATTTGATATTATGTTTGAACCGTAAAGTTTTTGAAGCTGAAGGTGAAATTTTAAGAACACCTAAAAGCTAGATACTAGAATTTGTTAAGTACCTAAACATATACGGAGGTGCCTAGTGGAATTTTCAAATGTGACAGTTACCTGACTCCTGGTGAAATAAAAAGCAACTAGTTAATTAATTACATTTGAATACCCTCTTCGATACCCTTTGTAATTTTACAAGCCATGTAAAAACTCGCTCACCCTTCAAAAGCCCCTTACGTAGGTGAGATTCAGTAGCTCACCGAAAGACGTTCTGGACAGTCAAATAGGCCCTAACTTACTCAGCTGAGAGCTTTTGAAAAACTTATGCTAAAGTATATAATAGTCAGGATAGTACAATCTGATGACTGTGGAGGAGATGAGATGGGCAGGAGTAAGACTGGTTTACACTCAGTAATTGATCTTAAAAGGTGCTGAGAAGTAGAAATGAGCAAAGGCTTTATTGATAATCTTTTATATTCTAAGTCATATTTTTACATCCAGTTACATCTTTTTTGTTTTGGTGATATCATTGGAAATGGACTCAAAAGAGAATTTGTTTTCTCATAGAAAGTATATCCATGGGAGAAGTATGAATAATAATTATGTAACTGTAGAAATCTTGACATACTACCCTCTGCCCTAGAAGATTAACTGAAGCAATTACCTATCTTGCCAGCTTCCCCATTTTGCCCAGTAGAAAACACAAAGGACATATTTTACCTGCAGATTTAAATTTTCCCCTGATGTTACCAAATATGCATATCCAAAGTCTGGTTATGCACAGTTATACAGCATATTAATTTCTATCTATGAGTAAGTGTCTACTGACTGGAATGAAAAAAATGCTATAATTAAAACCTTTATTGCAAATTAGATGTTTGTTAAAATGTAAGTGTTATTACAAAATATTAGTGTATTTTAAATTATTTTTTCTGTTGCTTACTCTTTTAGTAACTTGTTTTCTATATTTTAATATTTTCATTTTTCTTCCTAGGGCTGTGTAAATCATTAACATAATTTGAAAACTTCAGAATTCGAGGCTTTCACATTTTATTTTGAATTTTGTGAAATTTGTCCAAGTTTGGAAAATATTTATCAAATGTTGTAGATTGTTTTTTAATGAAAAACCTGTTCTATGAAGTTTGAAATTTCAGAAAGGAACATTTTTGTATGACACATTTCAGAATGTTGCATGTTTTAATATGCATACTGCCATTTTGCAAAACTTTGGCAATAAGAAGCATTTTGAAGCTTCCATCTTGGCACATTCAGATTTTATGGCATTTGACAAAGCATGTTAAAAACTCATTTTCATAAATACGTTGTAGAACCCGCCAAATATGGTTAGAGGGTTATAAATAAGGTCATACAATACAAGTGTAAGTGTATGACTTTATATTATGCTAATTTAAAATTGATGCTAATATCCAGTGCTTTTTTTTGTAATGGCTTTTGCTTCAAACAGTGTTTATAAGATGGGTTGAAAGTGTTGATGTTGATTCATCTGTTGGAGATGACCTTTCAAACACCTTTAGTATTCCATAGTCTCAATGCGCCTTTCTTGAAAAATGAGGACATGCAGAGACCCTATATTATGAGTTACATATTTTTTTATATTTAGATGATTGGTACCAAAGAGTTAGTTTATTTTTCCAATGCTTCTTTTTTGAGGAGTGGTATAATTCTTGGCTTATGACTGAAAAGTTTCTTGTTGCCAAGTTTTGAGGCTTTCTTGACAGAGTGATGAATTATTAAAAGTATTATTTATATATAGAAACATATTAAACCATTGCACATCACTGAGGACATGATCAGAAAATTGCTTCTAATTGTGTTAAAAACTGCATAAACAAGCCCTGCCCCATCACTGTTAGTAATGGCTCCTTTGATGGTTATTGACTGTCTATGTGCTATTGATTGATTGCAGAGCAAAGTAAAATGGGGTTACTTAAATCATCATCTGATCATGCCCTGTGATGCTAAAATCCTGGATTAAAACTACACTATGAATTGAATTTAAAACTGTGATAAAATATTATTAAATGGAGAGAAATTCAATATAACAAGGAGGTTTTCAACATTCCGAATCTATGAACTTTCAGATGGCATGGCTATTTTTGAGTTAAGATGGGTAAAACCCATCCAGAATATAAAGAAGTGCATGCATTGTCAGTGAGACTAGAGCCTTGTTTTGTATAAAGAATTAAAAAAGTCTGTGTGTGTAAAGATTTATTAAATGCATAAAATAGGAAATAAAAATAGAAGATTTGTTCAAGGCTCAGTGAATTGCAGCTGTTCTAAACTGCAAAACTCCTCTTACAATAGCAATCCTGATGGTCTTAATTATAGTGATGCTAGTGAACATTGCTGCAATTGAAAAAGTTCCTAATTAACATGGGATCTTATTTCAAGGCAGCATTGAAAGAATTGAAGATCTTCATGGAAAATAAATGTGCTGAAAATTTGCGTTTTAATGGCATTGCACTTTCTGACAAAAACTTGTCAATTTTGGGTTTTTCCCCAATAGAATTTTTTGAACTCATATCCAAAGCTCAAAGTAACAGAGCAGATGACCAACGTGGACTGCTAAGGAAAGAAGACCTTATTCTGCCTGACTTTCTTCGTTTACCGCCCACTGGACCAGAACCATCCTCATCTACTCCAGCAGGCCCTAAAGGCCTCAACAAGAGAGTTTCGAAAAGTGATGGCAAGGATGGATGTACATCACCAAGTGGAAAACTGGAGTCTGTACAAAACTATAATGAAAATTCAGTTAAGAAAATGGGTTACTCGGAAAATAAACATAAAGCTGCTTTGACAGCGGTCAACAGTCAGAAGACTTATGGTGTTCCTTTTAATACCCCATTGTCTCCAATTCCACATGCACAGGAAAACAGTACAACAATATGGAAAAGGCAATCAAGAGAATTAGAAGCTGAAGGCATACAGATGGTAGATGATGAGAATGTGGCAGACTTGACTCTTGTGGCTGAAGGAGATATTAGTAGCCCTAACAGCACTTTGCTGCCACCGCCACCACCAACACCACCGTCAGACATCAGTAAACTCACAGAAGCCAACTATCCACCCCCAACTCCTTTTGCAGGTAATCAGGAAAAATCTGGATATCAAAGATCCAATTCAGGTATTTCTAGATTTTAATAGTCTTTCCTTTCATGTAAAACCACTTTTCTCTGGCACTGTTAATCAGTATTTGGCACCCATTAAAACAAGAAAGAAAACTCTCTCTGCACCTTAATTTTTTTTATAAAAAAAGATTTTCATTGCCTTAGTCTATGTTAACAATAATATTTCTGGTTGCCTTTAAAAATGTACTTTTAGTTGGATTTGGCATGTGGCCAAAAATGGACACATGCAGACAAACCTTTAAAATACATCCATATGTTGTAATTATCTCATTCTTTACCCTAGGAGTACAGAACAGGATATCAGCATTTTGAGCTGCCTAACACTGGTGCATTCCAGATTTTCCGATCCATTTGTCATAATGAGATACATGATTAGGGCTTGGAAGTTTAAGTGCTTTAGCAGGAACACTAATTATGTGTTGAAAATTGCAGTACTGTTTATGATTAAAATCTGAAATGGCTAAGCCTTAATTTTAAAAAATATTTCTCTAACAAAGTAGATATTTGTGACTAAAAATAAAAATGCTAGTTTTTTTAACGCATACTTTGCTACCCAGAGTACTAGATTGCATTTATCACACTTTTGCCCAGAGTATTCACATGTGGAATAGCTTTTTCTATTCGATCATTTTAAAGAAAATATGTAAATCTGTTCAGGATGTAAGTTTTGTGGTCTAGCAATATCACAGAGCAATATTAGCCCAAGAGTGAAGTATGGAACTTCTTTATAAACACGGACTATAATAATAATTTCCATTACCAGAAACAAGAGTTTGAAGATGATGGGTGTTGTGACATTGACATTTTACAGTCATTTTACTGTACATTTTAATGTAAAATATAAGAAGAGGTATCTATGTGCTACATTTATTTTTGATGTTTCACACACATATGGTGCCATAATTTGTATGATCACATTTCTTTGTGATGTGGGAATATACATTTTAATTATTTATCTTTTTACACAGAGTATTTGATACTGTTCTCTATCTGTATGGTTGATGATTTGTAAATACTTCTTTGATTGTTGGATGCTTATAAATGGCAATGCAAATTATTTCATCCTCTTGGTATTTTAAAAACAAAGTCCTTTATTAGTAGTATTTGAGCAATGTTCTATAAATGCTACCACTTTAATTTCTGAAACTGAATATTGAACAGACTTGTACCCAGTGCCTACAAATACAAACCCACAAAATGTACTTCAGACCTATTGATGTGTGTATGCATAGAGCTGTGTTGGTGTCCTTCTGATAATGTGACAAGTGTACAATATAGATATCAATTTGCATTTTTTTCAGTGAGAACTGTTAAAAAACCATTTGCACTTAAAAAAAACTTCATGAATTTACAATATTTTAATGCATGCCATACATTTCTGTGTAACCACTGAACTGTAGCTTTCCCTTTTCTCACTTTCTACTTTTTACTTTGTAGAAATCTTTGTGTAGTTTTCACATGTATTTTGTATCTTTGTTCTCTCAGGAGTAATAAATTCTAGACCTAGTTATGCAACCTGGTTTTAAGCTTTGATTTTCTTCATTATTAAAAAAAATTAAAACAAAAAGCTCTCACTCCTGCATCAAGAATTCTGATTGAAATTGTTTTCTAATAACAAACAGATTAACAGGTATGAACTAGCAATTACTGTGAGACAAAGCTGACAAATTAATATTTGTTAATAATTTAAATATCAAAGGGCAAATGCTGTCTTGAGATGCTGATAGGTCACATGTGAAATTCATAGCATTTACATGTGCACCAGAGGGCAGATGAGACAGGAGATATCTTTTAAATGAGTCACAACAGGAACTCCTGAAAGGAGAGTCTTTTCTGTCTTTGGGTTCTTGGGCTAAACTTCATATTCATTACTCTTCTTCTTATTTTAAACATTTCTTTCTTAAGAAATGAGCTGGTGATCTCCATTCCTGTGGTGTGGCATAATCAATATAACAACCTCTTCATCTGGTAGTCTTGCATAAGAAATGAAGGGTTGGTGGGGTGCTGGAGATGGAAATATTCTTTTTGTTCTTAGACATGGGTCTTCCATAATGATATGGTGAAACCTCATAAACTAAAACTACAGAGAAGCTTGTGGTACTGTTACCTAGACCTCGTTGTGGTCTGAGGGCTGAAAACGTCATTTTTTCAAAAGTCACAGCATTCCCACGTAGTTGTGGGCCTCCATGAAAGAAAGTGAAGCAGTTTAAGTCCCTGTTGAAGTTCCCATTTTAAAGTTACTCAAAATTTTCACAACAGATAACTAATATCCTACATATTGAATTACTTTAGAATTTTTTTTAGAGATTTTAATTTCAGGTACTCCAAATACTGGTGATTATGTGTTTTATTTTTCTGCCATAGTCACCTGTGAGAGACCTTTAAGTAATCAAATGAAACTATTCTGCAAAACTGAAATCTTAGTTTCTCTTAGTTTTGTGACAAACCAGATTTTATCTTTTTTGAAGGAATAAAAAATATTTTTTAAAGTATGTAAAACACCTTCCTTCATTGCTGCTGCCTTGTTACATACACTATGTTACGCTGTTTTCACAGTATATTATTTTATAGAAACCACAATCTACAAAAATACTCACTAATTTTAATTTGGTTTTATGTGAAAAAGTGGGCTAAAACAAAGCTTTCCTATTTTCATGATTTCATGGAGTTTGCATGTAAAGGCTACTCAATAATGCATCGTAATTATAACAAGGAATGCTGGATACCATCTCCAGTCAATAATCAATTTTTAAAAAACTAAATTATTAATAATGGTTTCTTTTTTAAGTGCTTTAATGGTTCTCCATTCATAATCTCCTATCAATGGAAAATGCATTGTATTTAATTGGTTTATTAAATTAAAATGTAGGGGAAACAGTGAAAGTTAAAGATGGCATGAATTGAAGTGGTCTGTGGTCTCGTTTTGAAATTAATATAAAGACAAACGCTGTGTTTGCTTACACTACATGTTGGGTTTCTATACGTTGGGAGAAGGGCAGCGGTGAGCAGTGGTTGCAGTCTGCAGGGACCCACCAGTCCCCGGTGCACAGCCCTCCTGCAGGGGCCAGTTCTCTAAGGCACGGGTTGATTTGGCAAAGCCAGGCCAATTCCCTCAGCTGTTTCCCTGTAACTCTTGAGGTAACTCTTGGAAACTCTTGAGGCGTTTTCATTTGGGGATCTAGAAAGCAAAGTGTGAATAATGGAAAATAGCATAACTGACACATGAAATTTGCACCGCTCAGAGCTTTTGAGAACAATTTTCCAAACACAGTCTTGATGTTCTCAAATACATGAAGTAAAACAAATATGTTTATAGTGTACTAATAGCTATAAAGAGTGTATTATTACATAAGTTTGTAATATAAGAATCTTAGCTTCTAATTGTGCTACTCATCAAGAGAAAATTTCTTTAGTTTGGAATGAGCCTACTATTTCTGGCAAACATCCCATTTTGAAAATCAGGGATATCCGGAATCAGAAGGTTAATTCTGAAATGTGCTTGCTTCATAGCTCTACCTCCACTGCTGACAGTACCTGTCTGTGGAAGAAATAACTAATTAGTGTGTGGAGTAATTGGCTTGAAGTGAAGCATTCATTTTCAAAAGCGTTAAATTACTAATTTTTAACTGTTGGGTGTAATCTTTTTAAACTGCATGGTATAATCTCGGTACTGTGGATGCTGTCCTCTGTATTCATAGGTTTCTGCCAGGTGGTTAAGTGTCTTCATTATCCAGGTGAAGAATGTCTGTCGTGGGGAGAGGGGCAGTTTTTCAAACCCGTAGTCCCTTCTCAAGCTGTGACTATCAGGCCAGAGGTCCTTAACTGGGCTGTTGATTCCACGATATTCCACTGTGGCCAGCGATTTGTTCACCGCAGTTGTTCAATCTGCTACAAAATAGGCAGGCACTTAGTCCTGGGTAGCAACTGGGCTTTTTCAGGAGGAATCGTTCCATGCTTAGGTAGGATAATTTGCCGTAATCAGGACGGAAGGTATATAGACTACAGATTTGATTCCATCAGCTTGTTCTGCCCTCTTTTATGAAAAAAAATTGGCTTTATGCGTTTAGGATGAGAAATATTCTTAAAATGAAATTACAGTCAATTGAATTATTGCCTACCAAGTAGGAAGGTACTCTTTTGCTTTGAGCAGATGTGTAGACTTTCTGGATGCAGCAATTCAATGGAATGAAGACTTTATTCAAAACTCCCTTTTATAGGTACATATTATTATTGGTTAAGATAAAAGAGTCAGCTAGGAAATACAAAAATGTTGAACTCTCTGGAACTGCATCTAAGTAATATGACAATGAAAGATAAAGAATGAATATAGCCTATATAAAAGGTTACTTTTTTTTTCTGAAGATGTCACTTTTTTCTGACGATATCAATATTTCTGAAGATACGTTTCTGTAGTAGATGGGCAGCGTTATCCTCAAAATATACTTGCTTCCTTTCTTATTGGAAAGTGCTCTTTCAGATACTGGATAGTTAGTACCCGTGTTAGGATGTTCTCATTGAAAGACAGGTTGTGCAGAAATCAAGCGCAGGGTGGACTCTCAGGGCCTGGGGCTGGCTGGTGTTCTCAATGACATAAAAAAATTCCCAACTGCTGTATTTTTTTATTCACGGAAAGGTTGCAGTGACCTGTAACGAAGGGATAAACATCAGAGAGTGTTGGCCATATTTCTGTGACTTTCACTTTGTGGCTACTAAACTTTTCAGTTTTAAGGGTAATGAATTCCAAGTACGGTAAAGCTTGTGATAGATAAAGAGACAAAAAATATTGTAAATATAACTTAAAGAAGGCAAAATAAAGCCTTACTTCTGTAATTGATTCTATAATTTTATCTATTTAATATTTTTCATAGTCTGTTATTCATGTAGTGTAGCCTAGAGAAAATCCAGGGGAGTCTCCTATATAAATTAAGCACATGAATGAAAACATAAATGAAAGAAAAAATTAAGAAGAGGAAGGGATTATGATTAAAAGATGTAAAAATAATGTAAATCACTGTTTTTAACAAAGGCTGTTGTCCTGAAGGTAATTATGTCCTTTCTGGCTACGTGTTATTTTATTGAAGATAACTGGATTCTGTGTCAGTATAAAGAGGGTCTGGTACTACCAGGGCCAGAATGTGTTAATCCTTTTCACCAGAGACTCGTGATCACCTGGGAGGATTGCACGTAGTGCGTGGCTGAGGTGATGTTAAATAAAGGAGAAGGAGGGATTTACGTTACGAATAACAGCTGGGAAGTGAGGAAGGCCTTGAAGATAATTATTGGAGGTGTAAGCTCACTTCAATGAAACCGCAAGATACACATTTTAGAGAGAACTAACGATTGTATCGCTGACTGGGTGCAATGGCAGAAAAATTACCATCCCTCCTCTTTGCACCAAATGCGCACAGGCGAAAACCAGATCTATCCAAAAGCATTACTTACATTTGAAAAGACCTTAATAGCTATCAGTCCCAACTCTAACTGGTAGCCCAGCTAAACCACATTTTAGGATTTTTTAATTAAAAAAAAAAAGCGGATTAAGTTAAAACTGATTTAAGCAATTAAATCCATTAATATGTTTCCCAACATATTACTCACAGCGACAATTAAACCTAGTGTTACTAACTACAGAAAAAAAAAAAGATCAAGCTGAGGACTGAATATTTGCAGACTACCACAGATGTTTTGCCATGTCTATTAGTTGGAAAATACTCAGTTGAAATTTATTTTAATGTTAATGGTAGAGAAAGGGTAAGTTTAAGCAAATTGCCCAAAGTTACGGAGGAACATGCATCTCAGTCTGCATCAGAACTCAGAATTTTTTATTTTATTTGTTCTTGGGCTGCTCCTGGCTTTTAAATGACGTGGTGCGCAGCTCCCTGCTCCAGCTGCTGTCGCCACGCAAGTAAGACGTCACTGCCCCTAACAAACAGTTTACATTGCTTCCTTTTTCTGATTATATGGGTCACTTGTGAGCAGTACTGGTCACACATGCTCCCTCTTTAGGTAATATTCAGAATGTCTTTCCAGATAATGTTTTTGTGCTTTGTTCTTCTTTAAATGAGAGCAATGAAAGAATTCCTATCCACCTGGTTTCTAACCTTATCATTGCAAAGGACTTCCCAGGACAAAAGTGAATGGAATAGTAATGCATATTATTGCTTCTTGGTAGAATAGTTCATTTCCGAGCTTGATGCCCTCACTGGTGCAGAGTCTAATTTGAAGGCACCAAACATATGGTTGAGTTGGTGTTTAATCATACAAGTGAAGTACAGCATATAAAGTCAATTTTTCTCTGAAAAGATTAAGCTTAGCTGTAGGAATCCTTTTATTAAGCCCTTTACCTCCTCAGCATTGTATCAGTTAAGGGGTAGAAGGAAGGATATTTTTGAAAAGTATTTAACATGCAGAATTCTAAATTTTAAATGTAAAGTATCCGTTTCCCTTCCAAAGTGTGAGTCGCTTTATAAATGTAAAAAACACATAACAAGTGGTGTGACCAGTGTGTGCTACTTCACAGCAGTTCAGGACAGGAAGAGAGAAGTATCTTTCCCAGAGTGAAACTACCAGATTATTGGTATCTTAGGGAAAAGAGTTAGTGATATTGAAATTTTTCCAGGACATCACAGCAGAAGTGACCACAGCAAAGCTCCTTTTTCAACTCCCATGTGAGTAAATGCCCTCTCACCCAGCACACTACCATCTTAACGCAGGTCTGTTGTATTGAATCAGAGATAACAACAGGATCTGCCCAAACCCCGACACTGGAGAACACACTCGAATCTATGACGTTGGTGACTTAAAATGACTGCTTACTTTTGGTGGTGCTAAATGCCAGTAAATTGTTTCTGGCAATTTAGGTGATTTCACGTGGGTTGTAGATGAGCATTATGAAACACTTCAAACAGATTCTTACCTGGTGTAAAGCAGCACAGAAACATTAACCTGCAGCTCATGGTGTAAAGCAGCACAAAAACATTAACCTGCAGCTCATTCTGTTTAACCGAAAATCTGATTCTCTCTCTCTAACCTTTGCTGAATGCATGGTATAGAAATCAGCACAGTATCCTTATTATTGTCCAATAAAACTCAGAGCGATGCATATAATAAGTGGTTTTGACAAAAATAATAGAATTTTGGCAAAATACTACGTAGAATACTATGTGGAATGATGAATCGATATGGAGCAGGTGTCTATGTGGAAATGGTATTGGCAGAATTGTGAAATAGAGTTTAACCTTACGTCATATATGAAATCTACTCAGTATGGACTTCCAAATACGCATAACTCCTCAGTGAAACTTAATATACGTCTGCTTATTTTTACAATAAAACTTAGAAATATAGCGTGAATGGAAGTAGAACACGTATTGATCACTTAGAAGTAAAGCTGCTAAATTTTAGATCTGATCTAAATTATGCTTTAAGAAGTGAATCCTACCTATAAAATTTTACGTATTGAAAAGAAATGGATCTAATAATTATGGCATAGAAATAGTATCACCATTTGCACTGCATCCATTGCAAGATGTTGTGGGTGGACCTACAAACCCAAGACATTTCCATTACGATTATGGTTATTTGACCCTATCATCTTCATGGATAGTTAATTCCTTTTCTGAAATTTCTCTCTCTCTCTCTCTCTCTCTCTCTCTCTCTCTGTCTCTCTGTCTCTCTCTCTCTCTGTCTCTCTTTTTTTTTTTTTTTTTGTGATCTCTGCCTGGAATTTGGTCAAATGCTCGCATGGTCTTAAACTACTTGGAAGTAAAGGTAGATATCTTGCTTAGACCTTTCTTAGAGCTTGATTTTATAGAGTAGAAAAAAAATTCTCTGGGTGCCCTTTGTCCTCCTGTGCTAAAACACCTTTACACAATCAGAATTTTAAAATGAGAAAGCTTGCACAAGTAAGTCTCCGTATTACACAAGTAATACACAAAATCTAGGTATCAGAAAAAGAGAAATGCTGGTAAAGGAAAGCAGAAGATCACCCAAAATATTACCTGATCATTACCTTTAAAAAAATACAGACCTATACACATGGCCTTCTAAGCGTTCATTTAGCTGCGAGTCTGTAAAACAGCAGTTCTCCAGATTAAAGACTGAAGAAGACAAGTATCATCTAATCTTTAAACCAGCTGGAACATATTAATGGGATCAGATGCACAAGGAAATTCCCCTAGAGCTGTATGCAGTGCTTAGCACGCGGGTTGAAGATTACCTATAGACATGATTATGTTATTCCAGTCTGTTTGGAAATTATTCTGTGCAACTACTGCTGTAAGAACAGGCTTTCTTTCCCTTCTGAAGCTAGAAACTTGGACATTAGATTCAGGAAAATGTAATATCATTCCTGACGTGCTTTATGCAAGGCAAAGCAATCTGCAGAGAAATCCATGGACATTTTCATCCCTTTAGTACAAGAATAAGAAATGAAGAGAAATTTTATCAGTGAAAGCTCTCTACACTTTAAATAGTACCATGCATAGCTACATCTGCTCACATCTTTGTTATTTAACAAGCAAATATGAAAAGGAGACCAGTGCAGACTTGTAGGCATCATTCAGGCCTCTGTCACAAGACAGCATTGAGTATGTGCAGATCTTGAGTCTATTTTAAAACTCAAGGGATACACTTTTGTACAAGCGGCTTGTAGGAATCTCTCATAGTCTTCATACTTTGTAAAAGTTTTGGATTGAAAAACAAGAAAAAGTAGCATGTTAAATTACTTTTTCAGTGACTACACAGTGCTGCTCCTGAAATCACCTTCCTGTGTGACATAGATGAGATGGAAAAGAGAAATCATCTGCATTGTATTATCCTTTAGTAATTTCATATTCTTCAGAACCAATATTTTGGATAAGGCCTTCTGCGTTACTCCTATTTCTCTGGTACTAATACATTAGATGCTTCAGAAGGATTGCGCCAGTAATGGGCATTAATAGCAAAAACTGCTCATAATATGAATTATTCCTATCCCCCTCCTCTTCAGATGGTCTTCCGTCCTGTGCAGCCTGAGAACAAACATTCTGCCTTGCTTCTGCTTAGTTTGTATTAGACTGCTTGAAAGCCCGTTTGCTCCGTGTGGGGAGTCAATTACACCATCATCCCAAAACTTCGGTGGCATTTCTTACATGTAGTTATAGGAAGTTATAGAAAGACTTAGTAACTAAATAAATATAGTAATACTTACAACTTCCATAGTGTTCCTCAGCAGGAGTTTTCAGGGACTTTGGTCAGTTGAACCCCATTAGTGGGGAACTGTGTCTTTTGTGGAAACTGTTCTAGCTCAGCTCAAGTCAATAAACTACAATATCTTACTTCATCATAGAAGTTCTTATATATTCTTATAATAAGACTAGTAGAGGAAACATACTCTGTCAATGCAAACTCTGTTGTAATTTATCATTAATATAGCTTTTTAGAAAAGAGTATCTCTTTTAAGCCAACACGAAAGAAGAATCAGAGCTCTTTCTCAAAGGACACAGGGCAGTAGATTAAAAAGATCAGGAGAACCATTCAGTATATTCATATAGGATAAACATTTTAGGATAGAAGAATAACGTTTTACACCACAGCCATCCAAACAGCAGTGAAAATTAAGGGGAAGTTCTGTTTGTAGTGTAAAGATATAACCATGAAAGATAATACAGCCTCATTAAAGGTTAGTTGCAGTGTGGCAGGCTGGAGCTGTGCTGGGCTAACAGGGCCGAGAAAGCTTTCTGCCTTCTCTCTGCAATTACTCAGCTGATGGTTTGGGGTTTGATCGAATTCCTTTGGACATGAAAGAGGCAAGCATTACTGATGTGCAATATCCACATTTTTAATGTGAGGCTGCACTATAGGTGAAACACTAAAATGGTATTACATCACTTCGAATTTTAACTTATTTTCATTAATAAAAAATATAAACTTTGAGCGAGCCCCAGAGTGATCTGAATGAAACAGATGAAATTTGCTTTTCTATTCTTTTTTAATTTCCATTCTAGGCATATTTCCCTTTCTCCAGATCAAAAAGTTCTTCATTATGATTATATGTTGACAATTATTTTTCTTAAAAATGCCAGAAGTGCACGGTTCACTTTATAGAACAAATACAAATCAAAGATTTCAAAGCCAGCTGTAGGATTTAACCACACAGGTCTCATGGGTTTGTGCTGCTAAATGCGCTAGTCAGACAGTTTTGTATACTGTGGCAAAAAGTTAAAAAAAATTGTAGGTAAGGTATGTTACATAGAATGGTATCTTTTAATAGCCTAGCTGATATAGATGGAAAAAAAGGATTACATGTGAATTGGAAGCCCTGTCTCAGGTCTGCTTTTGTGCCTTGAAAGTTTTTCTGTTTTTTCTTGTAGTTATATCAATTGCTCTAATAATTTAGTGCTCTCTGCAAATTTTGCCGCTTCATACTTTAAATCATTATGGTGAGGGCACCTCCACTACAGACATCGTATTGCTAGATGTAGTGCGAATCAAGAAAGCAGCTCATGCTCCACCCTTGCCTTTGTGTTGCAGCTACTGCAGCAAGTGCCTGGAGTTTGGAGCATCATATCTAAAGTGAAGCTGGCAGCTTTTCTGGAGCTTAGGGCCTCACTCCAGGGTTAACCTCAGCTAGTGCAGTTGTGATTTTAGAAATGCTATACCATGGAGAAACTTCAAAGTTAAAAGTCACACTTAACTTAGCATCATCACTGAGATGTTTTTGAGTTTTTAAGTCCCTTCAACAAGCTAAGCTATTTCTCATCTTCTTGTCCCATAAACGCTGGTCCGTAATTGCTAGATTGCAATTCACTGCAGTGAACACAAACTTCATACCATCTTTTTGATTTGCCACAAAAAAGATTTGTCTGCTGGAAAAAGATTACTCTCTAGCCAAGTAAAAGTAATATCTCAGTGGGGATCTGGTAGTGGAGGTCAATTAAAATCAAGGAACGTCTCCCACTCTGTCCCACTGGAAGTTCGTTATTCTCCTCCTTTGGGTTTGGGTTTGCTGGGGTGAGATTTTTTTGTTTGAGAGGTGCTCAAACTCATACTAAATAATTATTTTTTAATGGGGGTTTTATCTACGCTGAATAATGCTAAATGAAGAAAGATATGGATTAAGATAACATGCTTCTTTAAGATCCAGTGTTTAGTTAGTTACTCAGTATATCAACAAGTCTCCTTGGTGGGGCAGAGGAATATCCCAGCTGACTATACCTCAGAGGAGGTTGTCATATTGAAAACTGCTGAAAAACTAAAGACATATAACATTCTGTTCTGTTATTTTTTTTTAATTCTTCTGTTAGGTGCAAACCACAAAAAGAGAAAAGATTCACAAGAGGCTTCAGGAAGCGCCTGCGAGCAGACCTCTCACAAAACGAAGACCAGCAGAAGCGTTAACCCTCCTGGCGTGCGAGAGAAGCCCCCTAAGGAGCTCCCTGTAAACAGGATAATCGATGTGGATGGAGTCAAGCTGGAAGACGCTGGCACCCGCTCCTGCGATGACTCTGAAGGCAACCTCAGCTTTGAAGGCTACATCTCGGAGCTGAGGTCTTGCCAAGGGAGAATGAGGACTGGAGTTTATAGGACATCAGACCTTCCATCTCTGATTAGTGTCAAGAGTGAGAAAAATAAGGGCACGGAGAATCAATATAAAGCTACTTTTGTTTAAGTCTCTGTTTTCAGTTAAGAGCTCTGGTATTTTTGCCTGGCATCAGCAGCAATGGAGATATGCCTTAGGGACATGTTTCTGCAAGTTGTAAGCTGTTTTCAGTACCCGTTGCCTTCAGTGAGACTGCAGTCTGTTTCTGCAGGGGTCAGAAATGCAGAATGAAAAAGTAGTATTTCAGCAAAGCAATGGAGATAGTTGTTTTTGTTCTCTTACTGTTTCTATGATGTCATTTTCCCTGTCATGATTCAATTGCACAGTGCAATTAAAATTATCATGGTTTCCACCCCTATCCTTCAGTGTCTTTAATAAAGACAAACTTATTTTAAATTCCCCTATCCAAAATTTTTATTTAGGATGAGTTCACTTTAATGTTCTAAGGGTTTTCCTGGTCTGCAAGATTCCCTTACATTGGTAGACTTGTAAAATGGAAGTAAAATCAGTTATTGTTGTAAAAAGATTAGGATTATTTTGTTAGTATCTTCCTACCTGTCTGATAACAATTGAGAAGAGGTCTAGGTGGAATTCAGTCTTGTTTTACAGGTTATCTGGATGGATATATGCAATAAGACCTACATTATGCAAGCAGGAACTGAGAAGCAAAAAAACCTGTGAATTTCTTGTGCTGAGAAGAATAGCTGCTCCAGTAGCCTACACTGGTGATGTTTCCACAGCAGAAATATATATACTAATTACATAGTGGTGGGAGGGTCACCCAGGTCCCTGCTCAGCACTGTTCTCTTGGTGTCTTGGCTTCAGGAGAAGTTGGATTTTTTTATTGCTTTTACATAAGAAGTTAAGTGCACCTCATTCTTCTTGTAGATTATAGTATTTTTAGTTAATCTTCTGGCCTTGAGCAGAGTTTTGAGAGAGAAAGAAAAGATACTTAATAATACTAAACATACGGCTTTTGCCATCTTCTCCTTTTCCTCCTTTCCTGTTTCTTCAGAGAGAGTTATGAGTCTGGATGGGCAAAGGGGTATGTCTGAAACAATATTGAGTGTATATGTTGAACTATCCTGATGGTTCACTGCTCTGAGATTGCTGTGACACTCAGACAGTCATGTTACATAGCCCCTAGGCTGCAGATCCACACGGGCAGTAAGTCAAAAGCATTTCTGTAATTATCCATTAACTTATCTTTCTTTGCTCCTTCTTACTGAAGCCTACCAAGATTTGTGAAGTTTTTGAATAGCAGAGATTATTGGAGGCAGTTACTCAGTTTTTTAAACTCAGTTTGTAATGAGAAAGGTGTACAGATTTGTATAAATTTACAACACTAAAGTAAGATTTCTAAAGCTTAAGAATTATAAGTCAGATACTCTAGTGATAGAAATGGACATAGCACCCATTAGCTTTAATAGTGTTTCATGCTTTTTCCCTGGTGAGTACTTTCACTGCTGATATTGAGGAATACACTTGTTAACATTAGGTTCGACTCGGTGTGTGAATGAATGAGAGTATATGCTGTTCCCTGAAAACTTTCAAATTAAAACTGAATTGAGAGTCACGCTAGAATCATGCTGGTGTTACAGTTTTAGAAACCTGGGGTATTTACAGTGGTATTGCGAGGCTTTCAGTTCCAGATGGTAGCTAAAAATTGTTTTCTAATGACAATGAATGAAATGAAGTGGTTATCAGAGCTCACTTCCCAGCGTGGCCGCGTATCCGTGCCAGGGAAACACGGTAGCACCTTGAATCAGAGCAGGGAGTGAGGGAACAGGCTTGGAAACCGATGTGACTTGATACCACGCTTTAACGGGCTGTGCTATCCGAGTATATCTGTGACATAAGTGTAAGCAACCCAACTTCGCAGCCGCTCAGACTACACCTGAGCTGAGGGTAAAGAGGCAAAAGGGGAAAGTTTTTGTACTGTTTACTCATTTTGATCCATAGGATATGTCGTTACATATTTTATTATATATCGTCTGTAGTGGGACACAACATAACTAAATAGTATTAGCCCAGTGATAGTGAGAAATATTTAAAACAGCTCTGTATTTTTTAAGTGTTTTTGCCATGTTTGTTTCTTATTGTTTTTTGGTGGCCTTTTGATATTAATTTGTTGCCTGTAATAGAGTATTTATTTGCACAGATGAGTGTGCAAAAAATTTTTTTTCCTATCTTCCAGCAAATTATTTGCTTTGTTCTAATCAAGACCAACATTACATGGGTAAAACTCGAGAGGGGGCTCTCTGACCTTTGCACTTTCCTTGTGTCTGGGAAAATGAAAACCTGATCTCATACAGGTAAAAACTTGAAACTGAAATGCAGTAATTAGAGTCTGTAATAATCACTGATTGATGTTTCAGATGAAACAAGGTAGCTTAGCTTACATTGGGTAAGTGCCCCTTAGTGACTTACTCCTGGAGAGCAACAGAGAATTCTTCAGCTAGAGACAGAGACAGCTGAAGGGAGATAAAATGTCTTAAAAAGGTTGAGTGCCATGAAAAGGGTGGATAGGGGTTGACAATTCACTGTCTTTGCTAACACAAGAATTAAGGAACACCAGAGGAAGCTAGTAGAAGCCAGGCTGAAAAAGAAGAGGTGTCTCTTCACGCACTACTATTAGGCTGGTGAAACCCCCGGACAAGGGATGACGAGGATGTGAGATGATCACTAGGGCTGCACTTGGAAGAAGTTAAGAGAGACCTATTGGGGGCCACTAAACAGGCAAAGCACGCAGGATCCAGGAAACATGTTGAGCTGCAAATCACTGGAGGTGGAAAAGAGCTGTCGGTGAAACAGTCCCTGTGCTCGCTGGGCTCTTGCTCTTCCCTGCACATGCAGTTCGGGTCACAGCCGCAGGCAGCGCAGCGCTCACCGGACCTTTGCCTGAACCACTACATCCAAGCTTATGTTTCTGTAAGACCTTTTTTCAGCCAGAGCTCCTATTTCAACCAAAAGATGTTCTGAGATCTTGCATGGACCTTCGCTCAGGTGCCTGGGCCTGCGCCTGCAGTTCCTGTGCTTCGCTTGCCAGGGAATGAGGTGAAATCCTACTGTTTGAGCCAAGGAGCTGCTTGTGGAAAATTCAGACGTACAAAATTCAAGACCATTTTGCTCTTCAGCCTCTGCAAATCCCTGTCTGGTAGAACCCGATCCATATCTGGTTACCTTAAGTTGTGAGGATAGAGTTATAGCACTAGGACAGGGTATGTTTACCTAAGAGAAAATGTGTATTTAGCATAGTTCTTTCACCATCTTTTGAAGGCAGTAGAATTTAATTTCTTTTCTTTCCAAAAGCTTCTGAGCTCAAAAAAGAAAAGCTGTTTTAAAATTCTGAATGCAGTAAACGAAATTTGACTGTACCAAAGACTCAAATGGAATTTGACAGCACTGGGGAATCAAGCTGAGGGCAGGGAGATGAAGGATGTAAAAGAACTGAGTTTTCTCTAACACAGGGAAAAAAGACTTGGCACAATGCTGGAAATCCTGTAAACAAAGGAACATGGGAAAAAAATATTCTTCCATGTACTGCACTGTTTTATTCAAAAGCAAACCTGAATATGAAATGCCAACTATTGGAATATTGTTTAAAACAATGACTTCTTAGCTAGGAAATTCATTACTTAGAATAATATTAGCTGTACTTTTCAGTATCTGGCAGAATATAAAATCTAAACCTGCTGGTATCAGTTGCGGCAGATCATGGAGTTAATAAAAATGAATGTGTACAGCCTGTCTCTGGCTGATGTTTTCCAAGCTTTGTGCTATAAGGATGTTGTCCAGTTTTAATTACTGTGTGACTTCAACATTATAATATGATTTTAAGTTGCCTCATTATACTGTGATTTCCACTACTAATGAAATCTATTAGCAATTAAAAAGGCAGGCCTATAGAAGCATGGCTTGATAGCTTAACCCTTTATCCTGCCAGTTAGTTCCTAAAGGTAATCAGATTGCATGTGGCTTTATTTCTCTTCTACTTTTGCCAGCTTTCCTTCGTTGAAACACCACTTGCATGGAGAGTTGCTCTTACGCTTCCTCAGTCCCACAGTGATACCTGAAAGGAGAACATGGTCTTCCAGTCCTCTTATATGGATGAGAGTGCTCCACTGAAATGATATATCAAGTATCTGAACCCGAAACTGTAAAAACTGGTAATTCCAGTGGTCCAAAAAAAACCTTAGAAAATACTGCAGCATTTTAAATCTTATTTAATGTACTGATTTTCTCATCTTTCATTCGTTGTCATGGTATCTGACTTTCAAAGGGTAGTTTCAGCCTCGTAGTTTCAGCAACAGTAACTTTTTTTAAAGGCTATGTGAAGAATAAAAGAAATACATGTAAGCAAACTTTAAAAGGGGCTTCCCCCTTAGGATTACTCTAACAGTGTGCCTTGTCAACAGATTTGTGATATAACACACGTGCAAAATAAGCCACCGAGCAGTTTAGCTCTTGGCGATTGAATGACAAATAAACCAATGTTTTATAAAGGCACATAAACAGGCTCTGCAAAAAGACTTTGCAGAGATTTACTGCTCTGCGGGAAGGAGCCGATACCTGGCTGTATCGTGTACGTACTTTCTCATGCCCCTGAAAGTCTTCTGGGGGCTCTTTGGTGTCTGTCAAAGATGGTGAGTCCTTCTTGCCCTGTTTTTCTTGCCTGAAAGTTTCAGTCTGTTTTCTTGCCTTTGCTACGGAGTGCTTTGTTTTATTCCTCCTTCTCTTCCTATGCTGGAATTTACAATTCTTAACAGAAAACTGTTAAAGGACAGTGGCTCAGCCAGCTGCCTCCTTGTCTCATTGGAGTAGGTAATCATGGTTTATGAGTCTACTTTGATTTTTCAGAGGTTGCTTGATTTTGCCCACAAACCTGAAGTTCTTGGCTGTAGTGTTTCTCCGTGCTGGGGCCGCCGGTCAGGCCAAGCATCTCTGACGCAGAGGGGATATATGGGCAGGGTGAGCAGCATCACGCAGTCACCCGGCGGCTTCTTTCCAAAGCTCCGGAAAGGTTTTGAAAAGTTTCCAAGGGCTTGGTTAGGCAGAGGCCGCAGCCCAGCGGCAGGTCCTTACCAAAACGTGTGAGGACCCCAAACCGTTGCAAGTGCAAGCCGGTCCTCCGAATTCCCAGCCCCGGTCGGGCCGCTGTGCTTAGGGATGACCCTCTCTTTGGCACCAGGAGGCCGATTTCCAAGCGCCGTGGGAACGCAGCGTGCCGGCGTGGCAGCAGCGTGGCTCTGGGCAGAGTGAGCGTGTTTACCTTGCAGCAAAAACAAGTGGCAGATCCAAATGTTTCACTCTGCCTCTGCTCTTGCGACAGCATTTGAACCTTAATGCGCAGAGCCAGGGTGCTGAGCAACAGATAGATCCGTGGACCCTAGTGCAATGCCAGTTAAAACACAGGAGAAACTTTTGTTGATTTTACTAAAATATTTCCTTTCTATTGACACACTTATTTTAGACCCACTTATTATCTTATTTTTAGCCTGGCTGCTTGTAGTCATTTCAGGAAACCATTATGTGCTCAGAAGTGCTGGAGGATCAGGTGTCCGCGAATCTCGCCCACATTACTCAAAACGTTAGCAAACCCAATATATATCACACATGTACCAACGTGTTTTCTAAATTGTTTGTGTGGAAGATAAGGAAAGAAAGCCATTTATAATTTTTCCTCCTAAGTGATCACTCTGTTGCACAGTCTAAAAATGTGGTTCCACAGAATTGGATTTGTATTCTTCTTTTATTTGTGGTTTCGGTTTTAAACATCTATACAACAAATTTGTAATAAGAAAATGCATGTTGGATTAATTTCTCTTGCTTTGTCTCCCCAAAGTATTGAGAAATCCTGCACTGCGCAAGGATGTTTATAGAATCTGAAGTGTGTCAAATTCATTTAAAGTGTTAATTGTGTATGCAGTAAGTAAATAATTTATACCACTGGAGCTGATACGATTTCATTGACATCTACTTTCAGTACAAGGAAATATAGAAAAAAATGTTTTCAGTTATTCACAAAGAAGTCGTCTATTATAAAAAGCATTACATGTGAACGAAAGTTGATGTATTTTAAAAAGGGGGTATTTTATCCAGATCTTTGTTTGTGATAGAGCGTGGCTGAACCGTGCCCTGGCATAAAGAATGAAATGGTGGCTCTCCTCCGGGCAGTCCCAGCGCTTGCCCTTGTTTCTTCTCGTTTTCAGGGCTTGGCTCCTGGTAGCCTCCTGCCATTTGAACCTAGCACAGAAGTTACATCACAGCTTTAAGGAAAATACAAGGCAATATGAAAATGGCCTGCATTTTATTAGATTTCATAAAGATATCTTCTTAAACCTAGCTTACACAAATAAATTCCTTTACAAGGGAATTTTTGTCAAATATTTATATCCCTTAAAGATAGCTCATCTTCTGGAATTTAATAATAGTGGACTAGATTTTTAGCCTTTAATTCCTTTTGCTCCATTCTAGCAATGCAAAGGGATTGCAAACCTGAGGTAAGGCAGTAGCTGAATGTTTTCCAGGTATAATGTAATCCTCCTCTGGCTGCTCTTCTGCATGTTCTTGGTGGGTTGGCTAACTGTGCAACTTTGGAGTGGACAAAATGCATTGAAACTGCTCTGCCTTGCAGCAGGCACTGCTAAAAACCAGGAATGCTCTATCTGGAGCAAACTGGAGGCCCAAGGGATGAGTATCTGTGTACACTAACACGGAGCAGTGACATGATGGTCCCGAAATGGTCTCCTTCTCCTTCACCACCCTACCCACTTGTGCTTTTGGTGCTCTGCGCCAGAGGAAGGAGGTATGCAGAAATCTGAAGTACTAGTAGAAAATAATGACTGGTGGGACTGGGATGAAATGTAAGTCTTCCAGGTCTGTGCCGACACTGCTATGCCACCCAGGATAATCTTGTGATGATGCTGAATCCCATCCCCATGTGTACAGAGATATAAAACCACTAGAGCAATCCTATAGCAGGCCTATAGCCTCATGGCAAATACTGTAACCACTGCTCAT
Organism: Dromaius novaehollandiae; assembly: GCF_036370855.1. Lineage (NCBI taxonomy): Eukaryota > Metazoa > Chordata > Aves > Casuariiformes > Dromaiidae > Dromaius > Dromaius novaehollandiae. The sequence goes on along the minus strand of NC_088101.1, from coordinate 77,575,185 downwards.
CTGCTTCACTGGAAAAGACCATGCAGTCCGTGTCCAGGAAGTGTATTCTTAAATATCTTAAATCGGCTCTGGCAGGACCCACCAACCTGTAGCTCATCTGCATTCTGCAGAAGTTGCAAGCAATTGGTGTCACTCTTGACGGACCCATCTAGGATCTCATTCAGGAAAAGGAGCTTTCCCTTCTTTTTTTTAATCTCAAGGTATTGCAGCTCACACTGACAAAACTTACGCTGGTTAATGTCCAGTTTCAAGCCTCAGTTCCAGAGCAGGCTGATAAAGAAACTCACGGCCAGCTAGCAGTTCTCATTAAAGCTAATCCTCTTGGAGTGGCATAATCTTAATTCAAGTCAGGGCACAAACCCAAAACTAATGTCTCTCCCTGTTAACGCGTTGAGAACAGCCAGTCAGTCCCTTCCAGGTTCTCTGCAGTGTTCAACAGTGTCCATGAGAGACTGTCTTCCTCGGAGAGATAGCGGAGGCCTTTCTTAACGGCTTGAGTCTTTGAGGAGGTGCTAGATGGCTAAGCAAGTGCTATGGTTCTAGAATATATCAGTCTCCTAGAGAAAGCTGATTCTCCAGTTGTATCTTGCCTATTTATTTTGTACTCTTGTGAGCAAAGGGACAGAAACAGAAAAAGTTTGAGATCTCTGCCATTCAATGCAAAGACATATAATTAACCCTTGCCATGGCTTGTATCATGAAAGGACTCACTCTGCAGTGCCATAAGATTTCATTTTCCTTGCTAAGCAATTGCATAATTAACAGGATTGGGCCTTATGTGAGGAAAAGTAAGTCCAGTTTAATTCAAAATAGACATAACAGTGCTGATTTGGAAGTCCTTCTGGGCCCTGATTCCACTCTTAAGAGACCCCAGGTGGGATCCTCTTGCCTAAATTTAGGTGACTACTCCATAGCTGTCTTTATATGTAGACACAGCTTTTCATGATACAAATATCATTAGAGATATAGTCAGTACTGTCAATGGAGTATAAGGAATAATTTATTTCATCCTAGAGCTGATCCATACATTTGGACAGGTGACTCGTACCTTAAAATCTTGGTCTCCATTGATTATACTGGCAGCCTAGATACCTAGCTCAGATGTAAATACATATGCAGTATATCCGTGAAGTGAGGTGGGGTGAATCTGAGCTGCCAGTTTCTCCTGATGTGTGAACAATAACGTCGGTGACAGCTCGGATTGTTTCTGCAGCAATTACAAGGAGCAGCAATTACATTTCTGCAGCAATTACAAGGAGTGGCACTGGAGGTACAGGCAAATGGGGGAAGAAAGAGAGAGAGAGAAATGCAGCCAGCATATTGGTCACACGGTGGAATTTAAGCTAAGTCTGTTCTTGAGGCTGGACTGAGGCAGTGAGTGGTGCACAAATAGGTTTTGAAGTCAGGATTCGTGCAGCAGGGAGAGGGCTGCTCACTGAGAGAGACCCCAGCCTCATCCTTGGACATCGGACACCTTGGACCCCTGCCTTATTTTTGGGAGCGTTTGTCAGAAGAAGACTTCTTCTTCTCCCTGTTTTGCTGGCTCTCCCAAATTTACCTTGAGGCATGGGCTGGAGGTCCGAGGGACGTGCTGGGGCTGTATCATCCATCACGCTCACAAACAAGAGCTCAGAGGCAGAGGCACTGAGGAGAGAGGCTGGGGCGAAAGGTAATGGAAGGAGTTGGGGAAAAAAGGTAATGGGGGGAAGAGACAGGAAGATAAAAGGGGTAAAGGGAGATCTAAGCCAGACAGGAGGAATCTTCCCTTCGAAAGGGAAGATTTCAGCCACCTCCAGCTGCAGAAGCAAAGCCACCTTCCCTCACACTTGCCTGACTTTTAGACCATTTTAAAGCAATGGGGGCGTCTAATATGCTAATGAAGAAAGTGGGTGGAATAGCAGGAATTTGAGCGCTGCTAAAAATGTACCTGCCTAACAATTACAAATCAGCCTGTGCTGAAGTTACCTAAATGGGCTGGCAGCAGTTGAAGGTGGGTGCCTCTACACCTCTTCTTGTCAGTTTTCGGTGAGTACATGGCTAAAAAAGAAATCATACGCCTCTCTATATGGGCCGACTGTTTCAGCCAGGGTTGTCTATAAAGGTTTGTATCAAAGTCCCTGGAAAATGCAGTTTCCTGCTTTCTACTCTTTATTCATACAGTAGGAGGAACAGCCTCTTCATGCAAACACTCCCTAGACTGGTTGCAGGCATAGTATTTTAGATCTGTCATGGCATCTAGGTGTAGGAACAGAACGAAATATCAGCTAGAAACAGGCCCCTTCTAAAATCTTGGTTAATTGTTGTGACTAGATCCAGGTCTGGGTTGTACAAATGAGATTTCTGCATATAGCGTCTTGTAGCAAAGCCACAAATCCCCCACAAACTTGTGTGGTTAGGTGGATGTAATCACAATCTGATTTTCTTTTTGCAGCTCTAGCTCAGCTATTCCATTTTTACTTTTATTTGATTTGATTTTCATATCAGAACTGATGTTTTCTGGATGCATGAATGAAACATTTCTAAATACAACTGCAAGTAAAGGCAGAGCTCTTGTAATACATAGCTGCAACTGCAGTGGCTGAATGTGGCTAAAAACGTGATTTCACAGAGATGAGAGCATGAAGCCATTGCAAAGTCAGCATACATAAAGGTGGCCAGCTGAAAAAGAGAAAAATTTAAGGCAGGGTATTGTCTGGTACTGTAGCCCATCAACACCAAGCCACATATGTCAATGGCAAAAAAAGTGGATACAAGGTCATGCTCGCAGATTTTCAGTCTGATTAGTATGTTGTATGCCTCTTTGGGAAAGTAAATATTAGCAGGAAAGACTGGTGTGTGGCTGGATGAAATGGGGCTACAACCTCTGCGGAAGAAGAAGAACAAAACCCAAAAAATGTGGATAGTCTTCCTAGGATTGCTGAGGCTGGAGGAAGGGATGCCCGGAGCTGCTGTAGCACAGGCCATCAGCAAGGCTCTGCCTTTCGGTGCAACATTTTTGGGGGTCCTACACTCGGTGATGCAGTAGGTAGGCTGTGAAGCACTGGGTCAGGGAGAGGAGGCAAATACGGAAGTCCTCTGTGAGTCACAGTGTCTGCTATCGTTAGCTGAAGGTAGGTATCGCTTGGAGGGTGGAACGAGTGGCGTGGGATGGGAAGTTCCTAAGGGAAAGCAAGATCAAAGAGGCAACGTCCGAGTGGTAGAAGTGAGATGGGGGGGGTGAAGGTGTCGGGTAGAGTGACATGGAGGGACATGAGCAAAATAATGGAGTTTCGGTCCCTGGAGAAAAGAGAAAGGAGAACAGTGCAGAAAACCCCTGAATTGTACGCTGGAGGGTGAGGGAAGCCAGGAGAGATGCAAGTGGTGCTGGAGAAACGTGGGAGGTGAGAGGAGTGAGGAGGAGCAACCATTTGGATGAAGGCGTTTCTTTCAATCCGAGGATTATCTGCAAAAATACAGCCACTCCAAATTTGTGCTTGCTGGAGCCCAGCTGCCCAGAAAGCAGTCTTCTGCAGCTGTGCTTTTGCCAGCCTTGCTGCCACTAAGAGAGGGGAGGATGCTTTATAAAAAGATTTATTTTTTTCTGCTACAGTGCTCTAGAGGTGGTGCATGTTTTTGGGACTGTGAATATTAGCAGGAAAGTCGGGGGGGGGGGGAGGATGAAACAGGACTCCAGCTCTCTCTGAAAGCTAAAAAGCTGTAGTTTTTTTATTCCCGGTGTCTCTGAAACTGCTCTGTGTGCGCGTTGGGGGGTGACGCGCAGAGCTGTTTGCAGTCACAGCGCGGCGTGTAGAAGCCAACGCCTTTTGGGTGCTACATTGTTTAAGGTCCATACAAATAACTCCGCAGTCTGCGGTGCTTTTTGGTTTGATCTGAGCCCAAACTTTGCTTTTTTCTTGCCAAGATAAACAAAGCAAGTGAAATGATTTCAACTTTCTTCCATAGTGCGTGTCTTTAGCAAGAGCAATGCAACGGCTTTTCTCTAGGCACCGCTCCAAACCCGGCAGAAAAGAGGAGGCGGTGGCCCAGCGACGAAGACCTCACTTCAGGATGGGAGCAGTCGGGCTCAAGTGGCTCCTTCCCCAAGACAGGTCCGAACTGAGCCCCCGCGTCCGGGGCCCCGAGCGGTAGATGGTAGCGGGAAGGGGAAGGCTCCTGCCGGCACTCCCGGTGCAGCTGTCTTCTCTTATTTAAAAAACTTTAAAAACTCACCAACCTTGGAGCACATGTGTGTTATTCCCTGTTTTGGTGATTAGGCTCCTGCATCACGTAGCTGGGACGGGTGAGTTTTGGTAACCGCTCCCAGGAGCAGAAGATGGGAACGATCTCAGCGACAGAGCCGAAGGCAATCCTCGCGCGTCTGATAGCCCCAGCAAGGTTTGCGAAGGGGTGACTGCCTGTCCAGCTCCCCCCCAGGGAAACCAGGGAGTGGGGAGGGCTTGTGCATCTCTCTCTCAGCTCTCCCGAAGCCCGTGCTGCTGTGTAAGAAGCAGCATTGCCACACGTGAGCTCTTGCACCCCCCCGCAAAAGATGAAGAAAAAGTGGTATTTCTCAGACTAGCCACATTTTTAATTGCCTCCAAGTTGCCTGCAGCCATGTGGTTTTGTAAACGTGTCTTTGGTGCAGCACGCTTCTGGTCCATGCAGAGGCTCTAGATCTGACACCGGTTCATCATGCCGACAATCCCATGGCCTGGAATTGCCTTCTTACCCAGGAAGCCAGGTTTGGACTTTATAACAATAATGTCAACTAAGGCCTGGTAATAAGATCATCTCAGGAGGCAACGCTGCTCCGTTAGTTGGCTACCGTATGTTAACTTCAAAAGGCAAGAAGAAACTGCCTTTGAAAGAAGAAAAGCTTATTACTTGAATAAACATGGAAGTTTGCAAAAATACATGGGGGATCAGTCACTCGTTAGAAAAGATTATGATCTGGGATAAGATCATATCTTATATCTCATCTCTTATCTCATAAGAGATTATGATGGTTTTGGCTCATTCGCTGCTCTGCATAAAGGGGAAGCAACTGTTTGCGCTGGTTGTGCGTTGGCCTCGGATTAGTCGATTCAGGAGGTTGGGCTGAGATTCCTGAACGCTCTCTGAGCGCCGCTGATTGCAGCACTGCTGTACATGAGTAAATAAAAACCGCTCCACTTACTGGAAGAGGCTTCAGCCCTGTGCCGCTTACTTTTTTCCCACTGCGGTCCTCAGGTTCAGAGGTGCGCGCAATTGCCGGGGGTTCTCCGTGGAGCGGCCGTGGAGTGAGGCACGAACGCAAGTGTTAGGAGAAGGGATGTCCCTTCCCTGCGTGGTGCCTCCCTGCTGTCGGGGTCATTCCCAGATAACCCCAGGCCTGTGTTGCTACATTGCTCTACCTGGAAAGCAATGAAAGTGAAGAAGGATTAAATGAGACCAGCTTCCCTGATTATGGATGTTTGTGCATGTCTGCTCTCTTTCCCCAAGTTTCCTCCCTGAGGCCCCCGTATGCACACTTGTGCTGCCCATGGTCAGAAGTGTCACACTGACATGACACGGACCTCTGCAGGGTACCTCATCCTCCATCCCCACGAACTCCCAAGTTCCCGCTGCCCTTTGGGGTTTCTAATTCAGGATCAAAACTAAATCTCCGTATTTCTGAGTAGTTTGTCACCAAAAGGTTTCTTCCACCAAAAAATACTATATGGCTTACTTCATTTTTATTGTTTTTAGGAGAAACCTGATGAAGGCAGACTTTGTTCTGATTATAGATAGCCCACAGGGTCACTGATCATTTAATATAATTTACAGAAAATATCCCAGAATTCTACATTTTCTCTGTGGCAATAAGACCTGTTCAGACATCTCTCTGCTGAACCAATGCAGGCAGTGTAGAGCAGTTAGGGGTTTTTAATGATTCATATCTATCTGAAGCCTGAAATCGCTGTTCAGTTGTTATTCAGCCCTTACTAGGGGTATTTCCCACTATGCGGTGGTGTTTCTCCAGCAGCTCCTGGAAACAGCTGTTTTAGCTGCTCTCTTTCCTCTTTGCTTTGTGCCAGGGATCAGCTGAAGTAGCTCCTGGTGTCATTGCTTCTTTCTTTTTCATACATGTAAGTGTCAGCTTTAGCTAAAAGTTTACAGTTGTTACTCCCCAAAGGACACTGCAATTCCTGCTCGTAGGTCAATGCCTACGAAGGGCAACCAGGCACAGACACACGGACAGCGCATGCAGCATGACCAAGACTGAATGACAGAACCACAGCACCACTGAATAACTGAGGTTGGTGGAGACCCTGGGGGTCAGCTGGTCCAACCTCCTGCTCAAAGTAGGGATAACTTCAGTGTGACATTTGGTTGCTCAGTGCCTTGTCTTCATTACAGCAGCCTCAGCACTTCATGAGACATTTCTTACTTTTAGGTATATGAAAAAGCTATATCTTACAACCTGCCGTGGTCACCACTGGAATACAGTGTTTATGGGCCCAGAAGTGGATGGTTTTCACTCTGGCAATGGGTGGAGGAGGCTATCTCCACAGCTTTAAAGAAATGTCGCCCCTTCTCCCCTCCCCATCTGGTCTTCACTCCTCCGTTCCCCTTTTTCTGCAGAGCTTTTGGGAAGTCTGGAAGCAGCAACCTAATGGCTGTTTCGCTTTCTTTGCACTATTTGGAGGAGCCAGGACGGTAAGCATATACCTACAGGGCATTGTATAGGAATGATCAGTTTGAAGCTGGTCCGCTAAGTCAAGAATGTGGGTAGGAAGTGGAAATCTGTGTTCCAGCTTTGCCAAGTGTCCCCAGGCAGCTCAGCCAGACTCTCTGCACCTTTTATTTCCCATTTGTGAGACAGGTTGATTCCTCAAGTCTGTTGTGAAGCTTTATTTATTTCAAATCTTCAGCCAACAAATGATGCATAAGAGCAAAGATTATTTTTCTATTTATTTGTTTTCTGCTGAATTTTGGGGAGACAATTCCAAATTCACTTCATTCTCACTTTTCCAAGCCTTGCTGATGGTAGGAAAGTTTTGCAGATGAAATTACACCTGCATAACTATGCTATCAAGATCTATTACTGCAGCGACAGTCGCAGTAGCATGACAGCGCATCCAGTAGAAATCCCCTCAAACTTTATAAACCATCATGGCAAACTTGTGCCGGGGTAGCTGCACTGAACCACAGGGCCTTACTTGCACAGCCATGCTGGGTTAGCACATAAAATCACCCCCCTTCCCTAGCTGCACTGGTAAAACTTCAAAGGGTAGAGCAGAACTTGAGCAAGGACTATGATATTCCGACCGCTGCCGTGGCTCTGCGGATTTTGGGTGTGACGAGGTGTGGTCCCTGACTGACAGATCGCGGCTGGCACAAGCCTCCAGCGCAGACATAGTTATACCAGCCAGACCTGTGGGTTTCGGCTGTGGGGCAAGGTGGGGCTGAAGCAGACTCCACTGGTGCAATCTCAGTTCCAGCAGTGTGCTCTGCATCCCTACGGGATGTGCTTCTCCAGTGTCGCTATCTCAGCCACACACTTAAGGACGGATAGGGCTTTATTCGGGTAGCTGTAGAACGGAGCTTTTTAGTACACCAAATGTTTTGTCAGACTAATATGTATTTTCCTTCTTTCTAATTGTCCTAGTCTGTTGCTAAACGACTGTTATTATAAGTAACTCCTGGGCAGGTAACCATCCGTTAATGAGTAATTCTTGTGCCTGATATTGGCATTGATCTGTTCCGTATTTTGCAACATAATTCATTAATATAGCACATTTCCTGAGAGGGCTTGTTTGGAGCCCCTTGTTATTACTTACCATGCTTTTAATTACCTAGCGAAGGCGAAGACATGGGAAGTGTCTGGCTGCTAAATGCTTTCTGACTGCAAACGACACTGGCTGAGGTCCCCTGGAGGTGCTCTGAGACCCCTTGGGTTCAGGGCGAGGAAGGGCGTTCACTGGTGATCATCACGCAGGGTCGGGCACTTTGTAAACTCTTCACTCCCTGTGGTTTAGGTAGAGTGTCTTGTTAAATGGCATTCCCATCTGCAAAGACATTAATGATTAACAACGATAAGAGTTCTGCTTACTTAGAAAACTAAAACACCCTAAAGTCAAGTAAATCGCAGTCCCTTGTGAAATCTCATTGCTGATTCACCCTCCCGCTCCAGCCCAGCCCTGGAGAGTTACCTCTGCCAGGCAGAGCCTCTGCGAGGAGAGCAAAGATGAAAGCCTGGGCTCTTTTCACTCTTGGCTTGGCTTTGACTCTGAGCAGTGACTGTTCAAAGATGGTAAGTCTAATTTTTATGTTTCGGAGCTCACCTACACGCTGGTTGGCAGGACGATATTGCCTCAGGGTTGAGTGAGCAAAGCTGCTGACCAGACCCGAGGGAAGAGTGCTTCCACTGAGACACAGAAGTGATTTGCTAGATCAAGGCTCGCAGCAGTACTAAGCGCAGGCCTGTAGCACCGCTGGTCCCATATATACTAGCTGCCTGTGTTTAAAGAAACTACTCACATCCCTGCTCTGCCAGAGAGGAAGAACGGGGCGGCAGGGACCACCACCACCGAAATACTTTGGAGAATGCATCTGAGAAACGTGATGATACAAGCAGGTACCTGCAATAGCATGGAGCAAGGGTGCTACCCACCAGACTCTGCTGGTATGTCGTAGCCAAACGTACTAGCTTAGGTAACCACCTGCCCCGTTACTATTTCCATGCCATGTTCTTCAGTATTTTCAACATGTGTTTTTCTGAGTCTTGTTTTTGGGTATGTCTGCATGGCAGCTGCGGCACCGCTGAGCTCCACTCTGCTCGTTTGCTCAAGCCCTGCCATGGGCTGGCATTCATCGTGGAATAGCTGCTCAGCTAACGCCCTGGACCCACGGCTGTGTGGCTCTATGCTTGTTCTTACTTTGCTAGCTAGATTAAAACGAGCTCAGATATAATTAAATCATGTTGAACTCCTAGGCGTGTGAAATACAGAAGTATATCCTTAGACATTGCACTTCGGAGCAGAGAAGAAAATTCACGGTACCTAAGACAAAGACCAGCCCTGGCTGGAGCCTCTGGAGACTGGCCAAGTGCTGAGAGAGTCACTGTAGAGTGCAGAAAGTGTTTCTTCCTCACACTTGTTCAAGCCCTCCCTCCATATCTAAGCAACACCTTTGTCTTATTTCCTACTTACTATGTCCCATATCCAGTTCTGTGTTCGTGATCTGCTGCTTCCTTCACTGCTTTTGGGATATTTTTATTTTACTACAGCATAGCTGTCAGCACCTTTGGTGGCAGCAGCACTTTATTGCCATTTTTTATTATTTCTTGTGGCTTAAAATCAGCTCAGCCCAGTGCTCTCTGCATGCTGATCAGTAAACCCAAACAAAGTAGCAATTGCTTTTTTAACTAATCCCCTGGGGAATACAGCTAAACGCCAGGAAAGGCCAAAGTCTGGGTTATTATTTGCAGCTATGAACTAGCTCCAGTGTACATATATGCTTCCCGCAGAGAGAAATAGGAGATATGTCCCCTGTTAGCAGAAAGATAGAGTGGAGCAGAGCTTCAGCGTTTCTTGTGCTGTGCTGGGTTTTCCTGGTTTAACAGAGACCTCTCAACAGCCAGTGTTTATCTACCCTCTTTCACCAGAATGTGCCCCAGCTATAATTACACATAAATAATGAGAGCCTTGCAGAAACAGAGTGCCAACATTTTGTGTCTCCAATCCACACTCTTTTTTTTTCTCTTTGTAGCACTACAAATCTGGGGCACGAAGCGGCTCAAAACATGAGTTCTTTCGCCAACAAGGTACAAAGTCAAATCCAATAGGTTTTGCGACAGTAAGAACACGCTGCCTGTCTGTATCTGTGCTGTTCAAATAAGTAGTAAGCCTGTCTTTGTCTCAACATGAATTTTTGAATAAGGATTAAGGAATGGTTATGACAATATTACTTTCTATGTAGAGGGAAATTCGGGATTAGCTCAGGAACCTAAGGTAATTTTCCTTCAGGCATGGATTAATGGGAAGGTGCTGATGGGATTTCATTTCTTCCGAGCTGCTGTGGCGTATATTCTCTTATACCATGATGTGGCTGTAGATGGGCAACTCCCTTCATTTTGATCACGGCTGTATCTGCCCTGCAACTTTAAAGTACATAAGCTCTTTGGATGTAGGGGTTCAATTTCCACCAAGTCAACGCAGCCCTGGCTCTTTCTGAGAGAAGGACTTGAGCTCCGTGCAAATTGCTCCGTTGCCTTTGTTTCGATGGCACCTTCAAAAGCAGACAGCCTGGCCGTGCATGGACGTAACGAACCGTTTTGACTGTCCTGTGCTTTTGCTGTTATGGATTGCACGAATCGGGCCATTAGTGGTGCCTTTGTAGCTTGTAACACTCTTTGATCACCTTTGGGATGAACTATGTCTTCTAAATGGATGTATTTACACAACTCTTCTAGCCACTTTTAACGGGAGGTATGAGGCAGCCAAGGTAAATAGCTGAATATTTGCCCAATTAATTCAATGAAAACCAGGCTTGAAAAGTGATAGCAAATGAACGGGCAGTAGCTGCTTTGCGCTGGCAGATAAAGGGACAAGGTAGAGCAGATAAAGTGACCACAAATCTAACTGGTTGGGGAGGATTTGGACCACAGGGCTGGGTTATTTTCCGTACACTGTAATGCTAATAACTGGCCTCAGCAGCTTTTTGAGGTGACCAGTCTGGGCTGGTGGCTGAGCGTTAACAGATGCCACACGTGTGAGCAGACCTGCCTTCCAGAGCTCAGGTCACGACCGAAGGGGCAAAGCCAGGGAAAGCCACAACTGTGCTTCGTCGTAGAGAAATGGAGATACGGGATGCTGCAAGGTCCGTTGTATTTTCCACGTGCCACCTGCAGCAGTGGCTGGCTTCACGTTCATGCTCTTCGTTCTTAAAACTGATTGCTTTTAGTTTAATAGCTAAATACGATTTTTCATTGGCTTTTTTTTTTTAATCTTTGGTCTCTTTCATTCTGAAGACTCGACTTTTTTTCTGTTATTTTCTGTTTTTGTTATAAGGGATCTGCTTATCCCAAAGGAAGACGATACAATCAAAGTTATCTGTCAGCCCTCAAACTTTAAAACCCTCTTTCTCCTGACTATTTCTGTATCAGTTTGCACTGTTGGGTGCCTTAATTGTTTTAAACTGATGTTATAGCATGATATGGAGCCTACAAGGATAGTACTTCAGAAATCAATTTAATATGCTGTTACAATAATATATAATTAGAAATGATAACTGCAATTAATGAATACAATTGACATTTAATGTACCAAGAATAACAATATACTTTGAGCTGAAATGATTGGAGATTTTTATTCTACCACAGAACCCATTAATCTCTGTTGATTTAGTCACTGCACAGGAATCCAGGCCTCTTCTTACATGCTAGAAGTTGCGAAGACACAGAATCCAACGTACCATTGAAAAACTTGAAGCTATGTGCCTTTAATGCAATGTTTTATAAATATAATATAATATAAGATACAGCTGTTGGTTGGTGTTCAGCTGCATGATGAGGTTTTTGTTCTTGTATTTCAGTGTTTACAGAGGACGGGAATTTGTGTAAATTTCCTTTTCGGTATGGTGGACGGTTTTACCGCTCGTGTTTATCCAATCTGGTTTCCCAAAAGACATGGTAAGTTAACATCGCTCAGAAAATAAGACAATGATGTTGAAACAAAAATATATTTTTGGTTTTAGGGCTTTAATCTTGTTTTCATAAAAACGAATGTGGGCTTGTTCCCATGCCCGGTGGGAGCGATGAAGCTCTCCTGCTCATGTCCATGGCCCTCAGATGGAGACTCACGCACAGAACGGAGCGAGCACACGAGCGGGGGCTCCAGGGCCACTTAAAGCTCAAGAGCTGCAGAAAAGTCTTCCCTGGCCTTCATACTGCAACTCCAGGTATATTTGTCAGGATATTTTACAGAATATTCTTTTACAGACTAAGCAGAAATGCTGAAACCACCCGACAGAACCCCTCCGCTCAAGGAAAGAGGAGGTATAGACACCAGTAATCAATGACGCTCTTATAAAGAACTGTTTGACTTGTGTGGGCCGTACACTTTGTACTGCAGCACAGCATATTTTTTGAGGGAAGTTGTTTATTTTTTTCCCTAGTCTCTAATGTCTGTCCAGATTTGCACCAGGTCCCTTTTGGACAGTGCAGTACTAAGAGGTGAGGCATTACTACTGTTCTTTAGGTAATGATTTATTCTACTAATATGCTTAAAGCCACGTCTCCTTATTTTGGGCAAAGGTTGTTTCACGTATGGGGAAGCTGTTACAAGTATTCATTATTCATTTACTTACATTTAGGATTAGAGGCAGGCCGGGTTAGAGGCAGCCAGGTGGGAACCCTATTGCGGTAGGCACCAAACAAACAAGACTAACTCTGCAGACATACCTAATGCAAACATATCTATGCAGACACACCTACGCAAACATATCTAATGAGTGTATTAACAGAAATCAAAGGCAACAAAGCAGAGTACCGGTACCAGTAATGTGTGGGTACCAGAAATGTGAAAATAATGCACAGATAAGGTACAGAAAAACACATACATGCATTATTTGAGATGAATTAGATCATTTTATAGAATGGGCTTTACTTGCACATGCAGGAGAGACCCCTTATTTTTTATACTGGATCGTCTATTTTTTTCCATGATCTGTATCATCTTTCTGTGATGGCACATCTGTTTTAAGTGTAAAGTGCTAGTGTAATATAAACAACACAACACACACTTTTTTATGCAAATAGACTAGAGCTTCAGCCTAGGAGACCACTTCTGATTTTCCTGAACATCCATAGAGAGCAACCAGATAAGAAAAGCCTCAAAGAAACAAGCATATCTTAACAAAAGGAAAGGAACTGGAACAATTTCCTAGTTTGAACTCTCTTTGATGAACTGTAGCCACAGGGCACTTCACCTTTGGACACACTGAATTCCATGTAATGTTTAAGATGGTTCTTATTAAGACATGACATTCTGCATATTCACTTTTAACCAGTTATGCCACAGAAATGGAAAATCAGTGAATGTATGGGATCCAAGGTTAGCGCGCACTTTAGAGCTGACCTTGGACAACTAGCAGTTGTGCTTCCTATTTTTGAAAAGCCATTTGCAGGTGGGGAGATCGGGAGAAGGACAGCTGGAGCTGCCTGGTTTTGACAAGCCATTTCACCCCAGTGGCTGACCTTCTGGCCAGTGTTCACTCTTCTTTCATAAGCTGAAAGCAACCCAACGTGTAACTTCAGGCACTGTGATGCCCGTAAATGAGGTCTGAATAGCAATTGGGAGACTCGCTCTGGGCATTTGTGTCTGACTGGGCACGAGGCCATGCCGGCCTGATGCTGAACAGCTTCTTGCAGAGGACCCTGCGGGGCAGCAGGCGAGGGGAAGACTTGGCCGCTTCCCACGTGTGAGCTGCTAGTGAGGATGGAGGCTGTGGTAGGCGGGATGCAACCTGGCTCTTCGGAGATGGTTGTGATGAAGCCAAACCAGGAGATAATGGTGGGTTGTTCTGTTAATTGAAAGCTTTCTAGACACTTGGCTTCGTCCGGAGGTTTTCTCTGCAATAAGTGTCTTTCTGTGCCTGATCCAAACCGAAGGGTGGCCACTTTAGATATCTTTCTGCATTTACTTCAGCGAGCTCTGGATTATGCACCTGATGAGTCTGTGTTCTTAGTCCTGAGGCTGTATTTCTAAAGGCAGTACCTTATACTATGGGCCAAAGCCTGCTCCCATTGGCTTTAATTTCATTATATGTATTCTGGTACGACCTATGACACATGTATAGTTCACCATCCCGTTGTATTAAGTTCAATAAAAAGACAGTCCTCCTTCAAAAAACATCTATCTAAACATATCTACATCATTTCGGATAGCTGCTGTGTTCGTTCAAAGGAATAAGCGTAGTAGGACAATATCAGACATGACCTTGCTGATTTAGAGCATTAAATAATTCAGTATCTGTCAGAGTACTGACTACAGAAACCTCACCCTGCTTATTCCAGCAGCAACGAACAACATTTTATTTTTATAAACATTTAATGAAAAAACACAGGAAAGGAGACAAAATAATTGCAGTTTGCAAGTAGTAAACTTCCTTTAACAGTATCCTGTATTGTATTTCCCTTTAATTATGATCTGTTTTCACAGACAAATCCCTATTTAGCAGTCTCTTACCAGGTACTAAAGGTGGCATGTTAGTTTACCTTTTCTGTTAAAGTTAAAAAAAGTTGGAAGTGTTGCTGAAGTTCATTCCTGTGTCCTTTAAGACAAAACAGCATAGGGACAAACAGAATGGCGGTGCAACGAATACCTGCGACAGCAAATCCCGTTTGCAGGGCCAGCTCTTGGGGGATGGCTTGGGCTGCGACCCTGCTGCGGGATGGCGAGCGGTGGTGGCCCCTGCCCACTCTCCGGTGGGGGAAGCCCGTGGCTGGGCACTGGCAGGGTGAGCTGGCTGATTTGGTGGAAACAAATGCAAAGAAGGAATAATCTCGTGCCAGTCAGCCAACTGAGTTGACGTCTGCCGAGGTCCAGCTCAAGGGAAGTGGTGGGAACATGTGGCTGATGGGGCGAGAGGTGGAAGGGCGACTACCCCTTTCAGTGACTTAGCTGGGCTTAGCCGCAGCGTCAGGCTGGTCCCATAGCTACGCCTTGGCACACCTTGAAGGTCTTATGTGGCAAACAGCTATATCCCTTATGCATAGCTGGCCTAGCGAGCAACTTTTGTTGGGAACACAGTCAGAATATTAGCATTTGCTTCACCCAGACACATTTTCTAGTGAGCAGAAACAAGCATAGTTGAAGGCAAGCTGTTTCGTGTCAATAGATGTACCAGCAGTGGCAGCACTGGTTGGTAGCTGAGATGGTTCTTGAGAAAATGCTCCTTGCTTCCTCAGCCCCGCCTCCTCGAGGTGGCAGATTTTTGGCTCAGGGTAAGTCTACTCCTTTGACTTTGAAGGTGTTGACTTATATTCCAGAGAAGTCTTGTCCCACCTAAGAGTGTTGGATGTGTGGGTGCTCGTTGCATCAGGTCTCAGGGATGGGCTCAGGGCTGTGCAAGACGACTATGATCTTATCATCCTCTCTGGAAACAGCTAAATTTGATACCCTGGCCACGGATTTAAAAAAACATTGCAAAAGAGGTCTTTTTGGCCAGCTGATGGAAGGTGAAAGGAAATTATTTTCAAGTTAGATAGTTTATGCCAGTCCTGGACAGGGAAAGAACAGGTCGGGGTGAGCAACAGAGTGACCAGAGACCAAGCTTCAGAACCTGGATTTTGCTGGTGCTGGTGACATTGGTGGTTGCTCTGGTGTTGTTAGGTATAGTCAGGCCCTCTTTCTTGATCAGGACAACAGCTAAAAAGGTCTGAGGGAACTTACGGTCCTTGACCATGGTGATAGCAACAGGTATGACGGTGGAGCTCAATCGTTCCAAACTATCTGGTTATAGTCTGAGGCTTTATTTGCTCTCCAAAGTTTTGTTTTTAAGCCTCCCCAAATGCTGCTAAGGGGTAACATAGCCCTCGCCTCTTTATTTTGCCTACTAGTTAGGCCTAATTTGTGATGCACCATTTTGGTCCATCCTGCTCCTGATTCCATTCCCCTGTTGTTTACCACACATGAGTTTAAAATGTTGTTTAAATCAGTCCCAAGTAATAGACTTTTCTGGTGTAATTAACTGAGTATCTCTTCTTTTAGCATTTTATTCTTTTATCAAAAATTTTATGTGACAGGCTCATGCAAGACATTTGTAGTCTCACAAATTTAGAGAATGGGCCCAAACAGAAAGAAATAGCACAAAGAAATACTAAGCCAGTACTGGTCAGTATGACTGCTGGAGGTAAAATCCCATGAGAGACAGAAATGTCATCACATTTTTGGTTGGCCTCCCAGCAAAGAAGAAATTTTTAAAAGGAAAGAAAGGAGAATAATGAAGTAGTTCTGGGGATGTGCTGGAATTCTCCCAAAGAGTAAGAGAAGCATGCAGGAAATAAAGGAGGATTATATGAATATACAAAATATCAGGCACTGGAGGGGCAAACTGACGTCGGAGGAGAGGACCAGTGTCTTTGTAGCCACTGCGAGATGGTAGGGAACGAGGGGGTCAGTGAAGAGCATTGGCTGTGAGGGCCAGAGGGCTGTGGGAAGCCAGTGGAAGAGCAATGCCAGGGCTTCTAATGACATGAAACATTTAGGATGGAAAAAGATGTAGTTCTCCATTTGCTTAGAATTTAGCTGTTGCTGGTGAGAATCCAAAGATTATTATTTTTTGTATAAATTGTTTTTTCCCCCTAATGATCAGAATGTGCTTAAACTCTTTGTGACAGATATCCAGGTAGTTCTGCATTTAGGTGCAAGTATACAGGGCCTTTTTCCGTTCTGCTCTCCCATGCTGCTCGGTGTACTGTTACTTTGCTAAGTCAATAATTGTGTCAGTTATAAAACCTTGGATTCTCCTTCCCTGCCATTGCTGGCACAAATGAAGTGTTAAGGTCTGAGGCCATTTTGCCAACAATGACATAAGAAGTGCACCGCTGAGAATAACTTTTAACTTACTGCTCAGTTTAATCCTAATGTGGAACAGACCATCCTTTGAAAGATCATGATCGACTCCCCACCGAAAGGGCAGGGAGAAATTTCCATTAACCCCCAGCAGAGCTGCATGGGCCGTAATGCCTGTGAGAAGACAGCATCTTTAAGAATGTGTTGCATTAATCTGTATTAGACTATTGAGCACCTTTCTTTTCATGCACATTATTTAACGGAGGTCACCAAACTTAATATGCATGGCCTATTCAGACGTTCTGTAGGAATTAAAGCATTTTAAATATCACATAGCATCTAATTAAGAAGCAAAGCAGGGCAGTTAAAATGGTAGATGTGCTCTGCAATAAAATTGCAATCTAGCTTGTGAAGTCCTGGGGTGAAAAGATATTTGGTAACACAACTGTTCAATGTACAATAAAACCGAGCATAATAAAAATAAATTATCTGGCACTTTAAATAAAGCGCACTCGTATTCGTGTAACACCCTGGAGCTATATGTTTCCCTGTGTAGTGACAGCTGGTACAGCTGATATTTATTATGCTGCATTAGAGCTGGTCAGGGAGGATGTTTTGGTGGCGGGAGCACTGGGGTGGGATGTGGACCTCCTGGGTTCAGCCACGCACTCCTTGGGTGGCCTCGACGTCTAGCTCCTCTGCAAAGCGCGAATGTGCTCTTGCTACTCCTGAGAAGTGCTACGAGTCTCGAAGCTGACAGCCTGAGGAGGGCAACGAAAGTGCTCAAATAAAACCACTGTCACAGTTTGTCTCCCTGGGGCCTCCACAGGATTCCCACAGGCAGCGCGGTGTGCAGGATGCAGCCCACTGCTCCGTAAAAACGGGACGTTATATCTGTGCGTTTGGAAACCACCCCCATGTCGGTCATTTCCTCATTTTGTCAGGCCAGCTAAAAAGTAGAAATGCTTTAAAGGAACTAGGTGCAAAATGTGTTTGCCACTGAGAGCCAGGAGAAAGTCCCTCTGTGGACAGAGACTTCTGCCTCCGCAGACTATTAAAGGCAGCAGACAGGGATCAGAAATGGATTGGGTCCTGTTCTGCTTGTTTTGTAATGAATAAAGGAGATGTAATTTACTTGCTTTGTTTTTGGCTTTTATTCTGTCTTTCATTTTCTAATCCTCGAAATAGAAAGAAAGTCACATTCTTCTGGAGGATTCATTGGAGATCTCAGGTTCTGCTTCCACATCTCATTCTTAATCTGTCTTTGGAGAGAAATCTGGCAGAGCATCTTTAACAAAAAAAACCCATATTTTTTCTCTGGTATTTTTTAAGAGAGCTTGAATTAAACAGATGCTAATTAGGGAAAAAAGTATGAATTTCAAGGTGGTCACTTGAAAAGAGTGAAGACCGTATTGTTTTAGTGCAAAAATGTATATTTGGCATTCCTAGCCTGACAGTAAAAAGAAGGTCCTTGGCTCTAATGATGTGATGCTTTTAGGGCCACAGTGGTTTGTAGTGGCCCTAAGCCTGTAAACCCACATGAGCATCTTCCTCTCCGCAGAATTTTTATTTAAAGTAAGCATTCCCAATATACACATCCCACCACCAACAGCAGGGCAAAAAAGCTTCCCGCGCTCGCCCTCCGTGCTCAGTGATCGCGAGGGATACTCCTGCTTCAGCTGCTGCGATATCCAGGTTGCTTAAAGCTGCACTAAACTGCACTTTTCATTCGTTTTAGGTGCGCAACAACGCATAACTACGACCGTGACAGGCAGTGGGGATACTGTGCTTTGTTACTCGAAGACCACTCAGGTAAGGCAAGCCCCTGCTGAGCTGCTCCAGATAGCCAGCTCCTACTTTGCCTCCTTCAGGAGGAAGGACTGGTGTCTTCTGTGCTACTTTTACCTGGAGCTGAACAAGCCTTGACACTGACTGCTTCTGGAGTCTCTCTCTGACTCCCCATAGCCATAGCATAAGGTTGTGCTATCTTTAATATACTCTGTATTGACCCATTTGAAGTCATGCAAGGAAATTATGGTAGCACCAACACGGAAACCTGAACTCCCGTGGAAGCTGAGCACAGAGATTGTCGTCTTCCTCTCCCTCAGAGCTTGGATGTGCCTTTAGTTTTCTCATTTAATCAGTTACATTTTCTGACTCTTTGAGGAATTTATGTTTTTAGAAGATACAGAAACATTTCCCACAACACATATCCATCACCTACAGCTATCCTTCCTCAAGGTCTCAGAGGAAAGTGCAGGCCTTCAGAAACAGCCTCCCTTGGGTTTTTGGACTGCTTTGGAGAATACAAGGAGATAGGTGCATCCATGGAAGGAGTACTGAGGAACAGTGCAAGGATTACTCAGCTGAGCAATGCCACAGCTTCATGTGGTCACCACACTCAAGTGCTGCAACCACCCCACTCTGATAGTCTGTCTAAAACAGGAAGCCAAGGTCTGCGGCAACCTCTTCTTTCTCTGTAAGTCAATTTTAATTGAGTGGGTTGTTTATTTTTGCAGAGCCTGACCTTGTAAAAGGCAGACTACTACCCACCGTAAGTTCCTCATAACTTCAGTGGAAATGGCAGGGGCTTCTGAAAGGAGACCAGAACATTATAGTCTGTTCCTAGGACACATTGTAGACTAAAGATACATCGGGAGTCCCCTTTCTCAAACCAATTACTTCGCAAGGCCATGGTGTCAGGTACCCTCTTTTCCACATGGCCCAATTAAAAGACTGAGTGCCTTAAGGCAAAATAAAACAGGTTTACTCAAAAGGGTACAGAATGCCTTCATCCTGCAGAAATGGCCTGTCATCTGATGGAAAGGACACTTGCCATGGATTGGCAGCTTGCAACCGCCCCCAAGCTGAAGAAAGTATTGAACGAGGGTCCTTGACACACTGGGTGAAAGCAGCAAGTCCCAAAAAAATCATTGGGCAACTTGCATCCCTGTCCTCAGCATTACCTTGATAGCTAGCTCTTGCTTGTCTCTGTCTCCCCAGCTTCAAATTTAACGAGCTGGCTGCTTGTGGGTCTACTCCTGAGACATCTAACTTAGTCTGTTCATTTTATAAGAACCTATATTAATTCTAATAATTCTAATTCTCAATTTATATAGTGATAGATCAGCACTGAAAATCAGGTGCTGCACTGATCAAACCTGATGCACTTAAGTCTATTTTTGGATTAGTGTCTAAATGCTGATAATCATCTTTTCTCCTTTATACTACTTTCAGATGTGACCTGTCTTGTTTAGTCTGCAGGATCCAGCTAGATAGCCTCACAGGGTCCCTTCTCGCTTTCAAACGAAGGGCATGTTTTTAACATTCCCTTGCAGGGAGTTCTCCGTCGTGTCAGGAGCCTTATTGCCAAACTGATTACAATCTACCAGAACACTTGAAAAGCCAGTGTTAGCTGAATCACGCTGAGAGTCTAAAATTAAGTGGTGTGCAGCAGCGTCACTTTAAACTTAACAACTTCAAATTATTTTCCAACCTGGCTTTAAAACAGGTTAACAGGAGATCATAGGCAAATGACTTAACCCCAAAGCAAGTAGCAATGTAAATGCCTTTGTAATGCAAGCATGTCAAACATGGACGTAGACTTTATGGACAGTTTGCACTCAAAAGAATCAAGTTATGGGGGTTTCACTTACTTATTGAGTATCCTCCCAGATATTAAAATGCTGGAAGCAGTAACTAGTGACTGCTTTGATCCCCCGGTGAAACACTGGCTGTCCAGGAGGTTGGTTAGCAGGAGGGTTCCTGCCTCACCCTTGTCTCTCTCCCTTCTGTTACATCCTTACTGTTTTTATTTTTCCCCTCCTAAGAAAGCAAAGATTTTCCAGGCCCTTTCCATTTCCCACTTTAGTCCTTCAGGTCATGTTTCTGTTGTGGTGTTTTTCCATTGCCATGAGGAGTCGCAAACCATCCCAGCACTACCTGCTGCTCCTCTGCGCAGGAAAGCACAGGGCTTCTGCACGGCAGTCACACGAGCGCGGCATGCCACACAGGCACCTAGTTAAGCTTACACAGCTTGCATCACTTTTGGGACCCAAGACAGTCCACCTGGCCAGGGTGGGTTTCTCTCCAAACCCATTATCTGCTTCTCCAAGCCTTCCCGGTGAAGCTGGGGAGTTGTGCCTGAGTGCGAGCACTTGTCCCACAGCACGTGTCTCTGGGTCCCTCTAAGGGGTGGCTTCCCCAGGGAGCCCTGGATCCTCTCCTCCTCCGCACGCCTGGCCGGGGGGTGCCTTGTGCCACATCTGTGCTTCCTTCCCCACTGCTGGGGCCACGCCAGCCCCATGCATGGCTGTCTCCTGCCCCCCGAAGCTGGTGGGCCACGTGCAAGCCTTTTCAGCCCATTCTTGCCTGTTACCAACCATAGCATTTACTAGGATGGTTTTAAAAACAACAAAAAAACACACAGAAGTGTTTCATCCTCCACTAAGCTTTATAGATGTGGCGTGTTGGTGCATTTTGGCCTTATCCCATTCAACCGAAGTCTCCAACAGCTTGCTGCAGCCTGGCTCTTCAGGGCTGTCTGTCTGCTACATCTCCTCTCGGCTCCCGTCTCTTTGGCTTCCCGCTTGCCCATCCATTTTGGGAGCTCTGAAGCTCTCTATAGCCCAAGTGCCACCTCTCCCACCCTGCCTTTCAGCTGGAGCCAGCTCTGGGCTCCTGCTAGAGAAACGGCCAAGGGTTATCTCTGCCAACACACCACCACCCGGAAGGTCTGCCAGCAGGAGCTGTGGGTCTCACCTGTGCACTCCCAAAATCTGTAGCACTGAAATATTACATTCTTGGGGGAATCTCAGGCACCTGGAAAACAGGAGAAAAATATTTTGGCAGAGGAGAAAGTATCCTTTGGCTGTGAGAGGTTGGTGAGGAGTGTATACCCCAGAGTGGGAAAAGGGACTGCTGGAGAGCCAAGGCTGAAGCACAGACTCTCCAGACCCACACTATCATGCGTACGTGAGAAGTCTACTTGAAATCATTGGAGTTGTTTATAAATTAATGTTGAGCAAGTGTTTAAGGCACTGATCTAGAAAAACACTTCCAGAGAAAGTTTAACCAAAAAGCCTTTAGCTTCAGGATAAGGCTAAGCTCATGTACGAAAGCTCTGCTGAGCAGAGATGTTAGCATCGCACTTTGCAGAGCCAGAGTTCACAGTAATCACAGGCTGAAGCACATGTTCAAAGCCCACTGAAAGCAGCAGGAGCTTTATCGCTGCCTTCAGGGGCTATTTGTTCAGGTTTCAGCAGGATCCTCCACGCTGTGCCCCAGAAACCCCCAAGGAGTGCTGGTGCAGGAACCGATGCGGGACCGCAGGGGCCAGCACCGCGGGGAGCCTGGGGGGACCTGAGGGGCTCAGACCCACCGCACGCGCGCAGGCTGGGAGCCTGGGCTGCCTTGGAGCCCCTTCGTATGCATGGGCCAGCTGGGCTGCGCACAGCTGATATATGTACACTTACGCATAAATGCACCTATCTGCGGGACTTCCAGCTCTTGCACAGTCCTTTAAGACTACTGCTCTGACGGGGCTACTGAAAGTCTGGAAATCTTGGGCAAATGGCCCAAAACCCAGAGAAGCCCTGATGAGCCTTGTGACTTGTGAGGAAAGTGCCAGATAGCAAGTTTTTTTTTAAGGGACGCTTGGACTGATACGGAAAGAAGAACTAGAACAGTGTGGGCTGCACATGCAGAAGGAAGAGCATCATCCCAGGAGTGACTCTGGGGAAGAGCAGGCTCAGTTCTGGGGAAGGTGTGTGGCAGAAGTAGAAAGCTATGGTGGGAAAATGTGGTTAGAAAGGCAAGACAAGCTCACTGCTTCTTCAGCAGAGCCTCAGAGAGGTGAAGCTGCAGCCAAAGTGACTGTTAGCAAGCACCAAGTGTTTTTCCTGTGAGGGTGGGGAGATACTGCTGGGTGGCTTTAGACCTTGTCTGAGAAGGCAGAAACATGGCACTCCGCAGTTCGGTGGGACTGCTAACTGCGGGCAGGCGTCCCTACAGGGAGATGCAATGTGTTTGTGTGCTTAGGGACACATCTTGGAGGCATTTGCAGCCACAGGTGAGTCAGCCTGGCTGCCGGCGCCGGAAGGAATGGATGCAATGGGGGACTCCAGTGGGAACAGAAAGGAAGGACTGAAAGTGCTTTCTGCAGCTTTAGTGAAGGCACTAAAAGTGACCTGAGTGCTACTGTACTGGAAGATGGTCTGAAGAACGAGTCACGGTTTGAATGTGACAGAGATAAGGAATACAGAATTTGCCTTTGAGGAAACATTACAGCATTAAAAATTTCGCAACTATCCAGTGGCAGAAGCAGTAGAATAGTCACTGCCTTTACATGCTCTCCTTTGATGTTATCCTGCAGTGAAATTACCCGTGAATACACCCAGGACTGGTATTTGATATCAATTACGCCACTGTTTTCTGAAGCAAATACTTTGGTCTCTGTAGAGGGATCTTCACATTTACACTGCTGTAGCAAAGTTCAGGAATAAGCCTTAAGTGCTGCTTTAGCTTTGTGTGTGTGTGTGTGTGTGTGTGTGTGTGTGTGTGTGTACGTGTACGCCCGTGTTTTTATATGTTGCATGCTATGCTTAGCAACACACCGTCTAGTTGAAGGAGCACCTGATTTTAATAACTTTACAGTTCCCCTTGCAGAGTTTGAATAGCATTAAAAAAGAGGATTCAAATGTGGGCAAGCTGTTGGGCCAGCTCTTCAGCAGGTGTAAATGTGATGTTAGGGGAGATATACCCCATGACACTGTCCAACACCACGACTCTTACAACCTCTGTGTTGCACGTTGCTGAGCTTCCGACACAGGGATGAGA
This sequence comes from Dromaius novaehollandiae, assembly GCF_036370855.1. NCBI lineage: Eukaryota > Metazoa > Chordata > Aves > Casuariiformes > Dromaiidae > Dromaius > Dromaius novaehollandiae. The sequence continues at coordinate 77,551,831 of NC_088101.1, read as the reverse complement.
GAGCACTCCTGGCAACCCCCTTCCTCTCCCACTCAGTTTTCCCATGATTGAGAAAAATTCTTTAGAAAAGTAGAGACATACTGGACTGGTCCAGTTTAATCTTGTTTGGTCTGACTCATTTGGCTGTGCCCTTTTTCTTCAAAACTTTTGGCTTTACGTAACTGTCCATTCGTTTTAGAAATAATCCAAAAATCCATAGCAATATTTTTTCTGTCGGGAATTGCCCTTCGTGTCATTTGAAAGAGAGATGCCTAATCCCAGTCGTTCCTGCTGAAATGCGAACGATGCAGGCCAGCCGAGTGGCGAAGGCCGCGCTCCAGCCTCCCCGCCCCAGTGCAAAGGCACAGCTCCATCTCGTGGGCGTTCGTCCCGTCTCCTTCCTGCTGGTGCCGGCAGCCCCGGCGACCTTATGCCTCCCTGGACCCACCAGCTTGGGACGAGTCACTCTGGGTGAAAAGGTTCAGCTCAGTGATTTACTACATGGTTTTAGGAAGCTGGGTAAATATAGTTTGCTGTGCAGCTTAAGACAGAAACAAGTTGAATTGGTTGGATAAACACTGTTCTAGTTAGGTTAATAGGTGGCGTTAAAATGACAGTGCATTGAACCAAAGTGGTTAATGTATCCAAGCCGATGCCTAGCACAACAAAGCGTGGCTTATCTGGCTGCTATTAACACTGACTTCTCATGTGGCATTTCTAGATTACTGTGCAAACAACCCTTGCCAAAACGGCGGGACCTGTTCTTTCGCTCGTGGCCATCGGAAGTACCACTGTGCCTGTCCCGAGGAATTCACGGGAAAGAACTGTGAGATGAGTGAGTATCTCCTTCCACGAGACGCTGCAACATGAAACACTACATATAAGTAGCGCTTATTAAAGTGTGCTTAATGAAAAGGTAGTGCTGTTGTGATGGGAGAGACCACCGCAGCACGACTGTTTGTGTAGGCGGGTTTCCAAATGGCTGTGACAGCCCATTACTGACAGGACAGCTGAAAATAGCTTGATTATACAGTTATAAATCCAAGCCTGCTGTGAGCCAGCGAGGTATTAAACTACGGGAAGCGCAGAGCGCGCCTTCCCCTCCCTTTGCTGTTTTTAAGATTTAAATATCACTTACATGTTTGGAAATGACTAATAATATCATCCAGTAGGTAGGGCAGGGAGACATGAAAAAGCAGCAAAATTTCTGGTGCTGCCTTGTCCCTTATGTGTATGCACACATAGGACCATTCAAATTTTTATTGCGATGCCAGCTTTATAACGATATAGTTCCTCCACCGTCAGTGGATTTATTTCCAAAGGAGGTGTCAGGCCAAAAGGTTCTCCTTGGGCTATTCCTCCAGTTTTGCAGCCGTTCATGTCAGCGGTGTCACTCCCGGTTTACTGCACTTCGGGAAAGGAATTAAGCTTTTACACAGAGGGTTTTCAGTTGTGCTTGCTGTTGTTTAATGAAGCTTTTTTTTCTGCAGCTTTGGACTTCTGTGCAAACATGCCTTTTTCAGTCTTGGTGCTTCAAAACACTGGCTCCAGCAGAGCCCATCACCTGTGAGAATTAACATGTCTGACAGATGTGGTGCAGTGGGACAAGTATATACTACTGATTTTATGACATGGGTTTCCTGAGTGAACTTTTAGGAGGGCTTAAGTAAGGTGATGCTGTCATGTTCATAGGACCTTGGGAGAAAATCCTCTGCCTGGAGGTACTTGGAGCAGCTGCTCCAGCGGCTAAGGGCCTCCACACCATGGTGGTTAACTGGTCTGGGAAGCACCAACTGCCAGCAACTGTACGTCCGTCCAACAAGACACAGGGATGAAGAGGGAACGTCAGAGATTGTGGTGCCATCCCTTGCAAGAAATAACCTCAGAAAGCCTGTGTTATTTTTTCGACTGTGTTTCAGAGAAATGTTTTGACGACAGTCTCCATGAGCTCTTCGATCTGGACGTGAGCTGGTCAAGAGCCCAAGAAGGAGTGGTGGAGCAGTGCGTGTGCGCGGACGGCCAGATCGAGTGCCAGAATGTCGAACACCAAAGTAAGGAGCAGCGCTGGCTGGGCAGTATTTTGTACTGCCCCTGTCGACCTGCGTGGAGCAGGGATAAATGAAAGTAGGGATGTCAAAGCCCTTGTGGTGTTGTACACAGTAACGCTGCTCTTGCAGCCCCAGTATCTCACAAGAGAGAACATTTTAACTTTCCTTTCTGAGTGAGCAGTAACGTTGATGCAGGAAATCACTTCAGTATGTCCATCCCTATCTGAGGAAGCAATTAAACACTTCAAGCTGAATTTTAGGGACATGCCCACACACTTTCTTCAACAGTGATCTGATCCTGAGCTGCAGCATGTAAGAATATGCAGTAGATTATATCATAGAAGTAGCAAAATTTCTGACCTTATCAGCTGTATTCCAGAGCTGTAACGTGCCCGTGAGACACACCTTGCCCTGCTCCTTCCCTGCACACCTATGACCTCCTTGAATCGCCATCTCACCTCCAGGGTTTCTTCCCCAGCCTGTCTGGCTCCTGAACTCCCAGCGCATGGGCTGCACCCACCTCCACGATCCCATTTGCCCTGCATCTGCCCCCAAACTCCTCTGGCTTTTGGGCAAACATACCCATTCCCAGCTAGGGTGATGCTTCCGAGGTTTTGCAGCCTCCTCCTCGTTTGGTGGCTGCCAGGTGCCGGGCGCAGCTGGTCACCCAGCTGCAGGGCATGTGCCTCAGGCATCACTTAGCCGACGAAGCCAGAACGGCACCTCCGTTTTGGAAGAGGCAAGAGACAGGCCTCATCTGCATAGGAGCTGCAGTACGGCTACCTTGTTCCTCAGCCAGGCTATGCTGTCAGCTAATTATGACTTTTATCCTGGCCAGACTCCCAAGTAACTTGCAGCACTGAGTAAGCTGCATAAAAGCCCTTTGAAATAGGTAAGTGCTTTAATTCCCACTTTATGGAACTGGAAAATGAGATGTGGAGACAGCCTGGCTTTCTGGGACACATTGTGAGTCTGTAGGAGTGCTGGAAAAATCACTGTAACTTAATATTTCCTTTATGATTCCTGGTTGTGAATTCTAAATACTTGACCAAGCTCCCTCCTAGAAAACTTACTGTAAATTTTAATGCAGCTTAGGGGCAAATGTGGAATTGGCAGAGCCCTCTGTACAAAAAGAAATGCTAATACCACCATCACCACCACTAGTAATAATAATCATTGCCCCTATTTTATCTCCTGTCCATTGATAATATTTTTAATAGCTATGCTGACATTATTCAATAAAAGCAAAAACAGTGAGCCAGGCTGCAGTGGGTATAAATCAGCATAGCTTTCTTGTCTGCAATTTATATCAATTGTAGATCTTAGATGAGCAAAGAGGTAAAACATTCCCCAAAATATACATACACAGAGAAGGTGTACTAAAATAAGTTAAAATGGACTGCTTTTCTTGTACAGTCTGTATCTTCCATTTGACCTCTAGTTTCTGCTTGTAGGTTGCGTTCAAAATCCTTGCCTGAACGGTGGTGAATGTAAAATGATTACCTTCAACGGGAGAATGGTATGTGATTGCAAAGGAGGTTACGTAGGAAAGTATTGCAATATTGGTAAGTATAAAAAAACTGCTGGGGAAGGGGGCAATACAGAGTTTTCACACGTATGTGAAGCAGGCGTTTTTTCAGCCTCTGTGTTGTATTCTGCCTTTGCAGGTATTTCAGGCAATAACTGAATCGGAGAGTCATGTAGAACAGGGCACACAAGCATTTAATGCATTCCTCCAGTGTAAAATATAACACATTCTTCTTCACCGAGAATGTGATTCTACAAATATTTGTTCATGTCCTTAATTTTATGGAAAATTAACCACAAAAATTTTAATCCAATTACTCATGCCCATAAAACTGAGCACATGCTTCAATTTTGCCGGAGCAGAGTCCCAGGGTTGTCTTCCAGCACAAATGTTTCTTCACAGATTCATGCGTCTTATGCTGTCCCCTCATGGACTAAGGATTTATATTCTGACAAAACTTAGCAGCTGGCTATATTTGGTAGCCTTAGACTGTTGTGAGCAGTAGACGAAGATAAAAGGGCACACACTTTATTTTGGTTATCCTGTACCTTAAATTAACAGCGTAGCTTGGCTAAATATCCTGATTTGCAGTGATGGGTTGGGGAAGAGAAGTCTGGCTTTTGGTCCTCCTTGTTAGTCCTGTGCTGCTTCTTGTTTGAGGCTGTGTGGATTTTGACATAACTTTCCTATGGAAGATTTAACATTTCTCACCAGAGGGGTTAAATCTGTTTTTAAAGCTTATCTGTGCACTGTATCTTCAAGTTATATCAGTGGCTACTTTTTAAGTATAGTGAGTGTTGTGCATAAATTATAATATGCCTTCAGTCATACCAGTCTGTGATCCTATCAACTCTCTGGCTAAGTCTTTCTGAGTATGTGAATCCCCAGGCCTTGCTAAGGGTCCCATCAAAATCAAAGACAAGACTTCTGGTAGCTACGATGGGGACCTAGTTGGACGTTTTTAAAAACGAAAAAAAGAAAAAAAAGCTAATGAATGCTAATATATTAATTGGGATTTGATTTTTTTGTTTGTTTGTTATTATGGTATTTAAAAAACGGTGTAGCCATCAAAAATGAATGAGCAACTGAATGACTTATGACCTGGCCCTCAAACACAGCCAGTCCCCAGGTACCAGACCAACCTGGTGAAATGGGCCGGTGACTTTTGCAAGTCCCTGGTCTACAGGGAGGAAGGATATTGCAGCTCTGCTTCTCTGTCCTTTAGCTGCACCAGTAGAGACTTGTCGCAGGCTTTGCCAGTGCTGTTGCATGGGTTTGGGTGGGGGCTGCACCCGTATGGCACCTGTGCAACCTGGCAGCCCGGGAAGGTCTCTGCACTGCTCATCTTAGCTGAAGCTGCTTTTCAAATTCATATTTAGTTATCAACATCCCATGCCCAAAGCTGTCCATAAACATCCTCAGAGCATGGCCTGGATTATAAATATCAGGCTGACAGTGTTACAGCTCTAATACTGGTTTCTGTCTGACTAGCTCAGAACAAGAAATAAGCAGGTGCTCTTTGATTACTTGAAAATAATAAAGCAAGCATTTGGTTTGCTAAACAAATGGCTTTAGATGCTTACAATCCATCTGCATTCGGCTGCCTAACACCCACACGCAAAATGGGGAACTGAAAGAGTGTGTTTATCTGTCAGGGCCTTGCAAACAAGTTTAAAAAGGAAAAAGTCTTTGCCAGGATTTAGTCATTATAAATTCAAGCAAATAAATTAGCGCTGGGGTCTGCTGACCTGATAGTAACATCAGACAAAAGCAGCGGCGTTCTGATGAAAGCACCAGGGGTTTGCAATCTCACAGTATGTGGAATTGATTTTTAAATATATGTTGGATTAATTTATGCTTCAACCCTTCAATTTGATGCTGTGAGCACAGCTGGCTTTTTTCTTTGTTTTGCTTTTTGCAATCTTGCATAGTTTTCCTTGCCTAACAGGACTGAATTTTGAGCTTACCCTTAAATCTGAATAGCCTATGGGTATAATGCTTGATTTGAAGAAAGTTACAGCATCTCTAAAATGTAATTTATTCTAAATTATTAATCTACAGAGTCAACTTTAACCCAAAGTTGTGATCCAGAAATTTGTTCTCTTCCAAACAAAGAAAACAATCAATGTAGTAAACCCAAAATACCCCAAAATGTTGCTGGGCTGTGATGTGTCTGAGATCACAGTGATGTCTTTGCTCCTGACATTTACAAAGAATAACCAATCTTCATATGTTTTTAATAGCAGAACAGCTATTTTTTTTCACCATCACGTTCACAAATATTAATAAATGAGGTGCCATCCTGGATCAGATCAAAAGTCTGATTACTATTGAGACTCCAGCATGGGCAAAGTAGAGGATGGCTGAGGAGTAATGGAAGTAGCAGGAAATGTACTGAGAACTACTCCTCTTCGCTTGAGGATTTTCTTAGTAGAAGGCTGGGCCATCCTATTTCATATACCTTTACCTGTTTTCCACAATTTTCTCTGAACTCTTTAGCATTCATTTATGCTTCTGCTTTTCACAGCATGCTGTGTCAAGAAGTTCCAGGATTTAAAAAGCTGTGATGAGAAGCAGCATTTTCTATTGTTAGTTTAAAACCTACTGCCTGATCATTTCATTTTTCCCTGCTTTGTACTGTGAATAACAGACGTTAATGATAACTTATGTGATTTTACAGATCTCTACTTATCTGTCCATTAGTTGTCTCTGTTCAGACTACTGAGTCCCAGTCGGGGCTCCAAATCACCTCTCCACTGTCCTTATAATTCTCTTGCAAGCAGCCATTAGAGCCAAGCCTGCCTCATTATGGCTGTGCAATTGCCAAAAAGTTATGAGCTGGCTTAAAAAATACAGGAGGTGACAAGTGTAACACAGTAGATATAAGTAACAAAGAAGATCTATATACAAAGGACTGCGTCCAATATAGATTTCTATTCTTTGTCGTAATACATTATTTTCTAGCCCTTAAAGAAGAAGCCTTCAGTACTAAAGAAGGAACTGCCATCTTAAAAATATTCTAACACGGTTTAGGCAAAAGATTTCAGTGAAGCATAATTCTAAAGGAAATTACATACTAGATATTGGAATTAGATACTAGATATTTGAATTGGAAATGAAAAATCCTCCCCAAACAGATGCTGTTCAACGTTATTCAAGGATCCATTTTTAATTATGTTTAATTCACAATAATTGCACTTAAATATGCACTTGTAAATTTTCAGAAAGAAGTCGTTTTTGTATGAAGAGTAACTTCTGAGACACAGCTCTTGATGGGGGAGCTCTGAATCCAGGTGCTAAGTAAAAAACTTAAAATTAGTTATCTAATAACGAGTGGCAATACCTGTATTATTCGTACCAAAAGTGTTATAAAAAAGCCCAGGCCCGTCCGCATGGGCATTGCTACACGTGAGGAAGAAGCGATAGGTAAGAAACACGTAAGGGTGATGCTTTTGCCCCTGGGCCAAGCTGGGATAGTCCTAGCTGAGAAGTCAGTTGAAAGGGGATTGTGAAGATTAGTTTTTTGAGGCAAAGTTTAACTTCATGGGAGGAGCTAACTGTCTGCCAGGCAGTTATAAATAAAAGATTGTAAAATTACGTTGATATTTTAGGTTTCTTTGTAGAGGTAGGAGCCATGGTAGAGATGTTGGCTGAATATAGAGGAAGACAAACCTAAAGAAAAAGGAGGTGCTATTTGCCCAGAGGATACAGGTTATTCATTTATACTAGGTATTAATGCAGATGTTAAAGGGGTTAATGGAGATGTTAAAAAGGAGTCGTAGAATTTTTTTTTTGTTGAGGGATTGGTGCCTTTATGTTTCTGTGGTTGAAAAACCATCACTGTGTTAAGACCGCAGGCTTCAGCTGGAGTGCAAATGGAAACTAGTATATATTATGCTTTACTTCTGGGTTAACAGCAATTTCTTCTAATCCTTTTCCTCCTTCCTGTGGAGTTCTTGCTTTGGTATTATTATTTAGATGTGTGATGCTAGTTAATTTGGAGGTCTCATTTTTATTTTTAGCTTTATTCTTGATGTACTGGGGGGTATATTAGTAGGATTCATTTATTCTGTCTCATTAGTTGCCAAGCCTTTTCCTGAAACATTTAGTCTGTATTGATAACTTTGTTGTGTTACTGTTGGTTGGAGGAATAGCTGGGAGTTATATGTGGGTAACTGAGGTGGGGTTTAGCTACTCAGTTACTTTTTGTGCTGTAGAATTATCTTATTCATTGGGTGGTACAATGTTCTTGATTGCTGGTTGGGGGTTTTGGGGGTGTTAGAATAGATTTGGCAGCTATTCAGGGTCTTTTCTTGTGGAACTATTTATGAAATTAAGGTAGTTGGGTAATAAAGAAAATTATTGGGATTGATGAGTTGAGGGTAGATTTCAGTGCTTTTTATGCTTAAACAAGTGATGAGGTGGAAGGCAGGCATAGGACAAGTCTGTCACTGGCTGTGGGTTACGGGAGGCAGTAGGCTTGGGAGTACTGGGAGGATGGCACAGGGGATTATTTGATTTGAGGTTTCTTGGGATTACATGTTTTGAGGTCTCTTTGGAGTAAGATTTAGGTAAGAGTAATGTTTTTTTCTAGTATTTTGTTCATGATGAAGTATGAAGTTGTTGGGGATATTTTTGAAAACCCTTCATGTTTTCTAGTGTTTGCTAGTTGGGCTATGGGTGATGGGATTAGAGGGATAACATAGCTTTAAAGAAAGCATGGGTTGGGATGCTAATTGTGGAAGATGTATGGTTATATAAGGAGATGAGTGTTGTTTTCTGTCAGAAGTAGGCTGAGGATTTTTAGAAAAGTAAGATGAGAGAATAGATGAATATGTAATTACATACAAGAAAATAAATGCCTTGGCCACATCTTTGAGGGTTAAACTGGAGGAGTTTGATGTAATAAAAGCAGACAAAAAAAGACAGGGAACCCACCTCTTTAGTGGTTGCATGCTTTACTGAAATAGAGCGTTTGCAGCCTTCTGCCAGAAAAGGTAGTTTAGTAAAGGAAATCCATCTCTGGGGGCAGGAGGGAAAGGTTTAAATCTTTCTCTTCTGAAACTCTAAGAAGTTCAGGAGTCTTAACTTTTTGGTTTATGTTTACAATGTTATGCATTCTATAATCTACCAGAATGCTTTCAGTTTTGTGTTTAATTCTTTATTTTCTAGGATTGCAGCAAATAATAATAAAAAACAAGTAATAGGGTGAAGTATAATAACAAGGTGAGTTGGCTGAAAATAATAAAAGGATATTCAACCAGCTGGTTCCCCATTAAGGCTGGATAAGTAGGTTTACTACTAATAGTTGAAGAGGGTTTGTAAGTGTGGCTGGGATAATTCATGCTGTTTGCATGTATGGAGCACTGGGATTACTAATAAAAGTAGGATGGAAGATGATAAAGCTAGTACTCCGCCAGAGTTGCTAGGGATAAAGCATAGATGGCAGAGCAAATAAAAAGTATTGATATATCTTCATATGCTTTGGAGGAGTGACTAGATGGTTTGCAGGGGTAAAGTTTTACAGGTCCCTTAGGAGATTAGGGGAGATTATGGCAAGGGTTAGTAAAGCAAGGATAATTAAGAGAAAGTCTATGGTACCCTTGCAGAAATAGTAGGTGTGAGCTGGGATTTTACCAGATTTTGAATTGCTTCCAAGAGGGTTTTTGGAGACAGTTTCATTGAGGAAATACTAGGTGTACTAGGCTAACAGCTGTAGTGATAAATGGTAGGAGGAAATGAAAGATAGAGAAGTGCGTGAGGATGACATTACCAATTGAAAACCCACCTGAGATTCATCGCACTAAGATAGTTCCAATATAGGGGTTAGCAGAGAGGAGCTTAGTGATAACTGGCTTCTCAAGACAATATAAGGCATAGTCTATGGAGGTGGTAGATGTGAGCAATAATAGTGAGGCTACTCTGATGTCTCAGGTGTCTTTATAGAATTAGGAAGTATAAAGATCTTGGCTGATATGGAGGAACACACAAACAAAGGAGGAGGGAGCACTGTTTGTGTGGAGGTTATGGATGAGTCACTTATGCTGGACATCTCAGCAAACTTGGGCTAGAGAGCAGAAAGCTACCAAGATGTTTGTGGGATAGTGTAGAGCTCTATGAGGATGGAGGATAAGACAAATGGCAAGGAGTCAGGAAAAATTTCTTCAGTTAGAGATAAATGTAGGTAGGAGGTCAACAGAGGACTTGTTTATTTTCACAAAAGAGTGTTTTTTCCAGCTGTTTCTGTGGTTAAATACAGTAGTGCCTTTTTTAGATCACAAATTTTTGCTGTAATCCTAGTGTAAACTAGTATGATTTGTTGGTTGTTCTTTTTTCTGAATTATGTTTCATTTTAGGACCAGTAGCAGCTGCTTAGTCCTTACTCTTACCATAATGTCCTTGGCTTGGCAGCCATACGGTCCTTGGCCATGACTGTAGTTCTAGTCCTGTTTTGGTTTTGTTTAAGAGACATGACAGTGGTATAGGTTAATTTTTAATTAGTTTTAATAGAGGGTATGCCTTTTCCTGAAATGTGAGGTGATTGACATCTTTTAGTCCGTAAAATCTGTTTAGCTGTATAATTGTTAATTAGGAGGGTGTTTGAAGGGAAGATGTGGTAGACTTGTGGTACGGCAGCTCACAGGCTTTCAGCTCACCTCTTCATATTTTTCAGGTTCACATAGCATTACTTTAGCCTACAAAATTGACTTGATCTTGGGACCATGCTCTTAAGATCTACACGCAAAGACCTACAGGTGTATTCAAAAGAATGGCAGCTTTGAATCCAAATTAGGCACTCAGATACTCTTGAAAATCCCATGAGGTTAACCACGCAAGAGGTAGCTTCCCTGTCAAGGTGACATAACACTGGGATCTGTTTGTTTCTACTAGAATTTCTTTTGCCTACGTATTGACAACCTATTTCCTGAAGATGTTGCTCCTTTTAAGTCTGTATACCTGGATATTTGATTGCATTGATTGCCCTGTAAATCGTAACTGGTGTGCTACAATTCAAGATTATCACTAGAAAAATGAAATGGAAAAAAGAACCAGTCCTTCTTGTTATTTAGGATATTGTTCTTCTAAGCTATAATAGAATACCAGTAGAGTTTATAGATTTCTAGACTTAAACCTTGAAGTGAAAGGATTCAGCTTACTAAGAAAGTAGAAAGTACATTTGCAGACTAGCCTTTATGACAAACACAACTCTCTTCAATTTTAGCTCAGTTGATCTTATAAATATTTGCAAGTGCAATGATATGATGCTACTTTGTAGGAGAAATACATTAATAAGTCTGGCTGCGATGAATGGAGTGTGCAATCTCCTGGAGTTATGATGCAACTTAGAGATCTTTTATGCTTTACAAATCACTTTGTTTTCCCAGGACTAAACCCGTTCTTGTTTTACATGTTAAGTTTCTATTACATGTAATTCACTACAAAGGGATGCCAATTTTTCCAGTATTTCTGCATAGTTTTTTGGCTCAGACAGATTGTTTGTGTGTTTCATAACCAGGCTACAGTTCCAGTGGGGATTTATTTCAGTGTTAGGTGCTGCCAGACTGGAGATTTTATTGCTATTCAACAAACTGGGAAGCAGCACATAATATGAATTAGTTGTTTGTTAGAAATTAGTTACCTTTGTTATTTGCTGTTGTATTAAATCATAAGCCCAAACAGAAATATTGAAATATATATATTTATACATTATACATATATTTATATATAATAGAGTTTATTCTGAAGGTAAACCACATTTTTCTTGGAGAAGATGATTAAGAACAGTGCTAGGTAAATGCGAATGTTTCTCAAAGCTCTCAGCATGGTGTTTTTTGCATTTCACATAGGAATGTCTCGCTGCCTTACTGCTCTCAGACTACCTGAGCGGTTTTGAATGCTTTATACAGCGAAGCGAGACACCTGTAAGAGCAATCTCTATGAATACTGGAGACGCCTTTCTGTCGCACGTTTATTGCCAGTTCAGACGAGTGGTTAGCTGGGCTTGCAGCGAGGTGAGCGGCAGCTTCCCGAAATCAGAGCCCTTCACAGCTTTCATCTCTGCGGCGGTGAACTTGCAGCTACCAGCTGTCTGCCAGGGCAGGAGCCAGGGAGCTTGCAGGTGAATCGCGCAAAGGCTGTCCCTCTGCCAGCACCTAGCTGAGCCAGGGCTCACGCGGGGAAGAAAATTCACTTATACCCTGTACAGGGCTTTGAACCCGGACTGCATGTGTGCTTGAAGGACGCTTCGGATGGAGGATGTCCAAACAGTTACACCAAGGCTTTAGTTTAGTTTATGACTTTCTAAAGATCTTTTTCATCTGGACAATGGGTAATTAAGACACCAGGGAAGATCTCTTATGAGGGCAGTTGTAAGCAGAGGGAGAACTTTTATTCTTGTCCTCTTCCCTCTTCCTACCATTAGCTCATACAGAACAATACAGGCTCGAAACTAGTCCAACACAGTATTTAATAAAAGCATTATGAGTTGGTCAGGGATAAGACAAGGCATTATGTATGAATGTAAGGGTTTCTTAAAACTGTCCTGCCCAAGAATTAGCACCATCAGAGAAAAAAAAAATCATTTCTATTAATACAATGAAACAGAACATATATAGCTGCAAAAAAAACACAGTCAAGGCTCAAAAACATTAGCAAAATGGTTGATGAGATATTTTTGGGGAAAAAAAACAAAGATGCATTGTTTTCTACAAAAAAATCTTTGAAAAGTTATTCATAAAAATGTTCAGGTACGTAACTACAGAACTTGAGACATGAGCTGGTGACAGAAAGATCTCGTCAAATGTTTTCAAGAAGTCAGCAATTCGAACTGGTTGGATAACTTCTATTTCAATTTGCTTTTAATTTGGTTTAAGATCTGAAACTGCTTTTTACTGAAAAATTAAAACACAAACTTGGCGTGACATTCTGACAAAATGTGCCATCCCGACACAATGAGAATGTTTGATGTCAGTTATTTAAACCTCTGGGATTTTCAAAAATAAAACATAAAAGGGAATTATTTCTATTTTTAAGTTTTATTTATTTTTTATATAAAGAGAAGATATTGACCTAGCTCTGCAGAGTAACTTGCAGCTAGGTTTTTGGGAAACCAAAGCTGCCTCTGAAATTTTAGGCCGGTTCCACTCCAACGTTGATTGGCAGCACCAAAGGGAAGTGAATGAGTGAGAAGAATACATATGTTCTGACTTCCATTACTTTCTTCCGCATAAGAAAGTAAATATGTTTCAAAGTTATGGGAAGCTGCAGAAGCTATAAAGAATTCAGAAAGAACAATTCCCAGTCAGAGCAATCCATTAAACCTGCTGAAAGCAGACCACCTACACGCCACTTCTGACAGAGAGGGAAAAGGAGTTGTTTCGATGCTGCAACAGTTGAAAAAAAGACTAGTAGAAGCAAAAGGGCTATAAAACTGCAAAACTCCCAGAGATTTTTTTTTTTTTAAGAATCATTTGTCCTCACTTACAGATGATGATATGTGTTAGGCTTTGTGCATACTTTTTAATGGCCTGAGATACAGGTGCCCTTCAGATGAGGTGCCCTTCAATGAGGTGTGCTGTGCATGCTGGAGTGCTACTGCAAGCTTGTCAGAGGCAGGTTGTTGGAGTGAAAAACAGACTGATGGAAAGCTGCTAATGACTGCGTTAACATGAACGTTTCTCCACAAGTTTTGAGACGAGGTTACTCTGCTCTATTCCCAAAACACTCTTTAGAAAACCAAAAACAAACAAAAAACTGTGTGAGAGCTATTACTGTTGCTCTCCACAAGCTCAGTACGTGAGCCAAACTTCTTTGTTACAGGAGGAGAACATGAGGGATGATTTAGAAAGGGGCCAAATTCTTCCAGTTATAATCTCCTGGCAGCTTTAGCACTGACTGGCAAACTCGCAAAAACAGAGATACATTGGATTTTAAGGCTGACAAGGTTGAGCACAACTTGTAAACACCATCTGCAAGATGTCCAAGTCATTGGTGTTGCAGAACATGGCCCCGATCCTGCATTGAAAAAATCTCGTTTCATCCTCCCCAAAGTAGGCAACGCTAAATCATTTTGGAATGTAATAAATACAGTACAAATGAAAACAGCACCTGGCACTTCCCTGGATAAATGAAAGAATTTAGCATACAGCATGATGGTGGTATTTTCATGACTGGCAAACAGAGCCTCTTAACTTGCAACTTGCCCAGAAAATAAATGGCAGTGTTGCCAAGAAATGGTTGCTATTACTAGAGATGCAAATGGAAGACAGCTCTTTTCAACGTACTCTATTAAGATTATGGTTGTTAAAATATGTGCTTGTTTTTAATATTATATTCACCCTTATTGAAATAAAAGGAATTTGATTTAAAGGCAGGGGGAGGATCAGGAGATGCTGTCGCACCATCTCAGAAGTGTCTGCCAAGCCAAGCGAGAAAGACAATTTTGCAAAGTATTTGCTAGCTCACATTAAATTCCTGCAGCACTGTCCTTGACATCCAGCTCCCAAATTTATGCCATGTGCTTGCTTGTAATTTTGAGGTCTGTTGCTACACTGATGGCTGGGAAGGATAATCAACATCGGTGGTTTATTGCTGCAATTCGCTAGTTCAGTGCTGGTTATATGCCCCATTTCCCACGTCACCTTATTCTGTCAAAATAAACAGATCTTTGGCAATAGCTGTCCACACTGTGGGTTGTGACAGATCGTCCTCACAGTTTGTTTCTCAACAGCCAAGCAGTATTATGGTGTTATATATTTAAGCATGTTTATATGTTTAAATGAACATTCCAGCAGTCTTGCAGATGTCATGGATAAGTCGCACTGACATGGCTGGGATAAAAAACCCTCTGGGGCTTGGTCGCAATTAATCCTCTTTGTACATTAGATGGTTTTGTGTTTCCTTTGGGATAGTCTGAGCTGTATTTTGAGGGCAGGCTCACTATAGCTATTTGTATACAAATGCATCCCCATATGCTTCTCAGCCATAATGCTAGTATGTGCTGTTGATAGATCTTGGCAGCTGAGTATACAGGTCATGGAAGATATGTCAGACCTATCTGAAGAAATACCCCATGTGCAGGTAACAAAGAAATAGGTTTTGAATATGGGAATTTAACCCACTAGCTTAACTTCTGTGAAATTGGTATATTTGCAATATGTATGTGTATAAATGTGTACATAAATATATATATACACATATATGTGTATACACACATACACACAGTAACAGGTGTGTTTGAGGTTATTAAAAAAAGTCTTTTCCAAAATCGGGCCTTTCAAGCATTCGCTGGCAGGGCAGGATTGTTTTGGCTACCTTACAGCATAGACATCTCTATGTGAGCTGCTTGACTTAAACTCCCTTTACTGTCAACGGAGAACTGGTCAGAGTAGTCAAGAGTATACGACAAGATTCATGTCGTCTTAAAAATGTCACCTAAAACAGGCTAGATCAGTTCTGCTCTAGAAATGCCTGTTTCTCTTAATTGACTAAAAAGGGAGTTTCCAGTAATGAGCTGAGTTGTAAGTGTCTAAAATTAGGCTAGATGAATCCCAACCATATTGCTGACTTTGCTGCAGATTGCTGACTAAATCTTCCAAACACAGTAAAAAATTTAGGTCTAATTCTCTGCCATATCGCCTGTTGAATAGTTATTTGTGCATGTGTGAAATGAGGCTAACTCACTATTCATTTTAAGCAGTAGTTTCTACCACTCACTGTTCTTTAAGTTCTTACTTGCTGGAACAAATTCCTGTGAAAGGTAAAGGGCATTGACTGTCTTTTGGGGCCTCAGACATGAAATAAGTATTTATTTAACATGTTATTTGCTCTGATCCTGACCAGTATGTTGTTTTGCCAGTTCCTAGCCATAATTGCTACCATGGCAATGGTACAGAATACAGGGGTACTGCGAAGACAACAATTTCTGGATACAGCTGCTTGCCCTGGAATTCAGATTTACTTTACCAAGAGTTTCATGTCAACGGTGTCGAAAAAGCAATATTGCTAGGCTTGGGACCTTTCTCTTACTGCAGGTGAGAAAAGTTCTTGTTTGTCCTGTGTTTGTAAGCCAAGAGGTGGATGTATTGTGGGAGCAGCTTTGGCAGGGAGAAGGGCCAGGGATACCAAAGCAGGTGTTTCCCATACCTCAGAAAAGCCAGACTTTAGCAGCCTCACGTAAGGGATGTACATGTGGAGAAAACTAGATTGGGCAGATAGGCTAGATCAAAAGCTGGGTCTGCCACGAGAGGGCTAGTCATACAATAACGTTTGGAATTCCTGGTCTTTTTTTTCCCCAGAATTTTTTTCAAATGGGGCCATACTTCAACTATTTTGAAATCGTTCATAACTGTATATTCACAAGGAGAAAGAAATGCACTAGCCAGACTGAAATGGTTAATTTTTAATTTCAAATTATTCAGTTGTGAACTATGCAATATGAAGGAAAAGAAAACCATTTTGAAAGTGAAAAGTTATTTCAGAATGAGAAATCAAAACACTGTGCTTACATAACGTCAAAATGGGATGTCAAATTTCTTTCTCGGATTTCTTCCAAAATAAAATTCTTGCAAAATAAAATTTCACAGTGTTTTGATTTTGATGGAACTGCACAGATGAGAGACTACATTTTTACTAAAGCTTTCTGTACAGTTATAATGAAAAGATTTGTGGTATATAGGCTTTCTCCTCTTATTTTATGCTCCTCTTGTCTCTGAGGTCTTCATGAGATCAATGGATATCCATGAATAAAGGAAATGTTTCCATTTGGAGTGAATTCTGGAGATGAGCAAAAGTTAGAAATGGCAAAGTTTAGATGCTTCTCCATATCTTACTGGCTGATCTGTATTTTTTGTGTGTGTGGAGGTCAAACTAGTATTTCAGGAAGATCAGAATGTACTGTACTTCCTAATTTGCCTGGTAATAAAAAGCACAAATGCTCAAAGTAGCTCCTCTTCTCTGTGATCTACAACAAGCTAATGAATGGTTCCTATACCCTCCCTTAATCCAGACTGGCTTGCTTTCCAACGCTTGGTCCTGATTCAAGCGCTTAAGCATGAGATTCACAGTATCCCCGCACAGCATGGCAATTTATGGGGCACATACTTAGTGCTCTGATAAATCCTGATCCCTTCAGTTTGCATCATTTAAGCACAATATTCCCTTGTAGATTTGAAATGCAAAGAATTAAATGGTGTAGGAGCTGATGTTATCATATTCTGTAGAGCTGAGAAAAAAAGCTTTTCACTTTTGTCACTTTCTGGGGCTCTCTCTGCTATACTATATAATCCTGCAGATATCTCCTTCTTCAAATAGTCTAATTTAGAAACATTGTTGGTGGAAGATGAGTCAACCTGTATTGCTGCTGCAGTTCTCAAAATGTGAAAGTGCTTTAATCTTTTTCTGAATAGCAATCAGGTTGAAAAGCAAAAAAAAATGAAGAACCTTAAAATAATAGATACTGCTTCTGATAAATCCAATTGAAATTAGAATTGCTGTTTACCTGGAGCCCTGAATTACCACGTCTGTTTTTCTGGTCATACTGAAGATCCTTCTGGGTCTTCAAAGTTTCCCTATATTCTTGAATTAGTAAACTGGGCAAATTTCTCGTTACTTACTTTGCAGCACTGGCAAAGACAGTCTTGCTGTACCGTGGAGAAACCTAGTGGAATCAAGTGAAAAGCTTGTTTTGCACAGAAGTAACAAAGGGCTAAATTCATTCTGTTTTTTTTCCCCCCTCTTAAAATGCTTCTGAGGAATGTAATATTTTCTTGAGGTAGTCTTGTGTTTCCACAGACTCTCCAGGGAACGTGAACCTGAGCATCTCAAATTCTCTTTTGCTAGTTATTCTTGTTATGGATTTTTTTATGAATCTACCTGTGTTGGAATTTCCTCATGTTAAAAATTCATCTAAAAAAAGGAATCTCTCCCATGGGATTTAGTCCTGAAAATAGCTGATCGGAAATCTGCTAAAGCACTGCGGTGTGGGCTGCAGTTAAACCATGTGAACATGCTCATGCATCCAAGTACTTGTAAGAAAATTTTACTGGTACTGAGTCATGTGTCTGCATTTTAGGTCCTGATCTAGCCTGTGACCATATGCTTAACCAGCTTATCTTTAAGCATGAGTAACCCTACTTAAAGACTACTTACTCGTCTAGGGGAGCTTTGTTAGGTCAGGTTCAGACAGTTCAACGCTTGGCTGTCTCGTCAGCCCTCTGCAGGTGCAGGAGAAATTGCAGAAAACATCTGGGAAGTGTGGAACAACACTGTGGTTAATGCTTGTAATTCATTTTCCCCTTGAATTAATTAGAAATCCAGATGATGATGAGAGACCATGGTGTTACATCATGAAGGAAAACAGTTTGTCTTGGGAATATTGTAACATTCAATCTTGCGGTATGTAAAGATTGTCTTAAAATCACTGTTATCAATTAATGAAGAAGAGTTACTGATGCTAGAACAAGTTTTCACTGAGTAATTGTGAATGTTCTGTTGTTCCCAGAATGCTGAATATTTTGCTGTTTGCAGTAAATCAAATGACCAAAACAAGCTGCTTTTGCATTTTTTGGAGTCATGATACAACATGAGATTTTTTTTTTCCTGCAACAAAGCAGCGTCACACTACCCCTGTCACAATTTAGTGACCACGGTCATCCCAATACCACCAGAATTTCTGCTAGAACATGTAAGACTTCAGAAATGAATGATGCTTTGATACAAATTGTCCTCACTTGGGGAAGCAGGCTCAGAGAAGGGAATGGGCCTCTGTGAGTAAACAAAGGACTAGATCCTGAAGGCACATGATGTAAAGTATATTAACTCCAAAAACTAAAGAGGTCTGCTCTTTGCTTAGATCAATATTTAACTGTTGTTAATGCTAAAGCAGGCCTTTAGAACAGAGTCATAATCTGCAAAGAGTTGTTCTTTTATTCCACATTTATGATTCAAATACAGGTGATTGATGACATTAAGACAAACATATTCGTCCTTGCCATTAGAATGACAAAGCTCAGTCCAGTATGTGAAAATGAAGATGTGCTGTATGTGCATTGTGTCTTCGTCAGTAATAAAAGATATATTTGTACCGGTAAATGAAACAGTGTCTGATTATACATTCCCAGGCACATTCAATTTATACTAATATACATGTAGCCAAAGTGTTTGGAAGAGACATAGGTTTCAATCTTGCAACTCTCCTGAGTGAGATCCAGTTGCATGTGAACACTTAATGATAATTTAAAGAGTCTTTATTTGAAAGACTCCTATGGAAGTCCCAGTGCTTCGAAATTGCTAGAATTTATAGTCTGATACTATATCCCTTTATATTTCAGAAAGCAAGGAAAGGATGCAACCAGCTCCAGATAATGTGGATAATTCTACAATTGCCAGAAGAGCATGTGGGAGAAGACACAAAAAAAGAAGCTTTGTAAGACCCAGGATTGTTGGGGGATCTTCATCTTTGCCTGGATCTCATCCCTGGACAGCCGCTATATATATTGGAGACAGTTTCTGTGCTGGAAGCCTTGTTCAGACTTGCTGGGTGGTGTCAGCAGCACATTGCTTTGTTAACAGGTAAACTCAACTATTAGCATGGCAGTAGGTTCCCTCCTCATCGTCACAGCCTGCTGGTGAATCACAACAAACCTGAATTGCAACAGTGAAAAAGAAGGCCAATGTTTCAAAGCAGTTATGGGCAAATTGAGTGCAATTCATGAGCTGACAAATACCTTGGACACCTATTCTCTCACTAGCATTTATCTTGTTCCTTAAGGAGTCTTGAAGAAGTTAAGTGACCTGATTAAAGGAAAAAGGTAGTGCTGGGTCTAAGGATGGCAGGGTATAAGAACAGGAGCTTGCACACACAAGCATCTGTGGGGGGATGTAAGTATTTTGCTGCTTTGCAGTTACCTGATTGCATGTTTATGCCTGCTGTGAGGTGTAACAGAGATGATTAGTCTCGTTGCTGTGTTTTGTTCAAAAAGGCTGAAACATCCAAGCAGTGATTTATTACAGACAATAAATTATCGCTGATTGGCACAGATAGAGTGGGCTGAACTTTTCCAAGAGCCAAAGGGAAGAACTGAACCACTGTTGAATTTTGGTGGGATTTTGGAGGCTGATATTCTTGAGAGATTTTTTTTTTCTTCCAGCTGTAGGACACTGGAGAAAAAGTTGGCTATAAGATGCTCTTCTTTTATTCTAAATATTTCTTTTTCCACAAATGCTGAATACTTTTCCTGATTTCAGTTTGATCACATTGATGGGAAAAATATTACATCATTTCATACCCATTGTTCCTGTGCATCGTAAAGAAGCCAAGAGAAACAGAAAACCTCATGCCAGAATACATACCCTGATAGCTTGTAGAGCTAATAATACCACTGTGAATGCTGTACTCAGGCACTTGGAGCTCGAGCCACAATGCGTTTGTTGTTCAAATGTTGTGAAATAGCTACTAACTTTGGCAGCTATTCAGGACATTTCCACCCACTTCCAGCTGGTGGTTTCGTACATACAGATTTGCCCTAATTGCTGCACTGTAATTTGCATTCTTCCGCTTGGGTAGTACCTCTGAGTTAGCCACAGTTTCAACCGTTTTCCGCTAGGCGACAATAGATACCTGTGCAACTAACTTTTTGTTTTCTTCCTTTTTTTGCAGCCCCTCCCTTTTTTTTTTCTCTTTTCCTGAACGATTCACCATCGATTCATAGATAGTCATAGCAGAACCATTTAGTGCCTTTACAATCTAGTCTAAGTACTGTCCTGGGAAGCAAACTTCCACTTTGTTTTACAGGCCCCAAATCTGATTTTCAAAGGGATCAGTTTACCCTGCAAGAACATGGGGAACATATTCATTTCATTACATATTCATTGAAGAATCTTTTATTGTCTTCTATTTTCCCAATCCTTAAAAAAATGTAAACTTTGAGCTTTCCTTTGTTAATCCTAAGCATAGTTATTGTTGTAGGATAGCTGCCTTCTCTGAGCACTGCAGTTACTCAGGATATTTTCATCTAGGTAAATTAGCCATTGTGCGTTTGTATCTGACAGACACTGGCGATGAACACGAAGACAAAGATGACTAGGAAAACTTAGTCGTGTTGATCACTCTGCATCTGTGCACGATGTATGACAGCAGATGTTTTCTACTCCTGCACTGGATAATAAAACATAAGAGTTTTCTGATGTAGAAGACACCTGCAAACTAAATTCACTGTAGACTTACGCACATGCACATCAAATTGGTTTTAAAGCAAGAGCAAAATTTGAATTCCATTGTTTTCAAAGCTAGAGAGTTTACTACTTTTCCAAACACTTCCTGATTGTTCCCAACTTTCCCTTTCTTCCCAGCTGTTGTACTGGTTCCTATTTGCTGTCCATCCTTAGACACTGGCTATAAGAGTACTGTGGTCTTTTTAAAGTAAACAATCAATGACTGAAAAATTCACCAGTGTGAATTACAAAACGCAAAATCTCCTCCGAATGTGGTTTTTCCCATTAGATCAGTGTGCTGTTGAGACCTTTCTGCACCGAGCTGTTTGTAATTCTAGACAGCAGATGTAACAGATCAATTTAACCACAGCACCAAAGTGGTGGTAGCCATTAGGTGAACACTGCCCAGATGTTCCCGAGTTGCTGGTTTCCCAGCACCTCTAAAATCTTTATCCATGCCTGTAACATCTTTAAAGTCCTGGTTTCCTAGAGAAATCCACCACTGACTAGTTTTCTGGTCTCTCATTTCTTCCTTAATTTTTATACTCATTGGCAAACTCTGGTCAAGAGAGGTAATAAAGTTTCTGGAACAAGAGGAGCTTGCAGCCCCTACAGCAGTTGGTCTGCCAGCAGCTTGGCAGCAGTATATTTGGGTTGTCATTTCTTTCTGTCAAGGAGCAGCAGCCTTTAATTAGGTTAATCAGGACCCACAGAGTCTGGGTGTGCTTATAACACTAGCCATCTTTTTCCTGGCCAGCAGTATGTAGGGAGCCTAGGAGACAAGTCAAGGTATTTTGAGAAGGTAATATAATGGACATGGTGGGGAGCTGAGGTTATTATAGTTCATGGGACACACAGCCATTGAAAACTGGATTTTATTTGTCCTATTAATCATGGAATTGCTTGTTCTTTCCTTTGTATTATAGTCCACCAAAATCCTCTATTACAGTAGTTCTGGGTCAGCATATATTTAATAGAACGACTGATGTAACACAAACATTTGAAATAGAGAAATATGTCTTGCATCCTCAGTATTCTGTGTTCAACCCTCTTGACCATGATATCGGTGAGTATTTTTGTTCTTACAATATTATATCCTGTTTAGTTGACTTAGTTTATTTCAGTTGTCCTGTTGAAAGCTGCCTTCACAGTGGAAAAATCAGAGACAGTAGGAGAGGCTTTTGATAGCAGAGGGTTCTTAGTTCCACCAGAATTATAGCAGCATCTGCAAGCTAGACAAATCCAGATGAGAAATCAATTGCAAATTTTAAATAATTATGGTAATTAGCCATTGGAGCAATTTACCTAGATGTATGGCAGATTCATCATCACTTCAAGTCTTTGTGGGATTGGGCGTCTTTTTCAACTGAACCAAAAACCGTGGGCTTGATGCAGGAATTACTTGGTAAAATTCTATTGTCTGTATTGTATAGAGGATCTGACTAGCTGAATATAATAGCCCCATCTCCTCCGAAAAGCTGTGTTACTAAGAATCATTTTTTTACACTAAAGAGAGAGATTTAAAAATCAGCTGTCATATCAGTCAAAAGTTAAATACCTTTCTGATTGACCTTATAACATTAGTCAGAATGACGATAGAAGAGCAACTCGCTTCATTTTTCCTGATCTGCTCTTAGGGAAGCTGGCACGTCTCCCTGGAGTATCAAGCTGTGTGAGCACTCTGTCTATGAGTGTATTTAATAGCCTGGCATCAGGGATATCTTAGGTCAGGAATGTACTGTCTTTTTTGCTCCTAGATGGTGAATATTTCCGACTATATAGCAAAAAGCATTCAGATGCTGTTGTGGCATCTGCTGTTGCTGCTGTGTTGGTGGCAGCTCTATCAGAATAGCACAGATTGAACTTGATTTGAGGTATTACTCTGCTCTGAACTATCCTGGTGTAAATCAGAGCTGGCACTTCGAGATCCCTTAACTCTTTCGATTGCTCTGAAATCTGGCACGCCTTGCAGATATGCAGTGTCCAAGTCTGGGGTTGGTTGAAGATGGAGATCCTAAGATGTGCTCCATTAAAAACCAACGGCCTGATTACAGGCAGAAATCTGGAGCAAAAGAAAGTAAGGGGTCATACTCTGCCCTGTCAGTGACTTCTACTGTCACAACAGAAGAATTATTTGGTGCTGAAACTGCATTTCAAAAGGAAACAAACCACCACATGAGTGTTTGCTGGGAAGCAAAGAGGATTCGGAAGTGAGCAGAGTTGGCGGGGAAGAGAGAGGAGGTGAGGGAGAGCAAGCTGTTGAGTGCTGAAGTGCACCTTGTGTGGGCTCCTCACTTTGTGAGATACTGTTTACAGATACCACAAAACCCCAGAAATCTTGCCGGTAGAGAAATTGGATTATCCAGCAGGATCTCTTGCTTTCCACACAGCTGTGTTCAGAAAACCTCCAGCCTCTGAAAGCTATGATACAAAGTGCTAAAGTATGTGCCCACGTTACCTCAGCTTGGCCACCTCTGAGTGGTGTGCCCAAACTGGACAACTGCCCTCGTTACATCAAACACAAAGTCCCCTCATTTGCTCTACAGCCCAACACAGGTGGCTCTCTACAGAGGACCAGTGTTCCAGCTACTTCCGATTCTTCTTTCAGGATCATGTTCATGATGCCGTATAACTCTGTATTTACACATACTCATTAGACTATATGCGCCTCCCTCCTGACAAGCTTGCCTGACCACTGAACGATCCTTCCTCCATTGCAGTGAGGTGCAGTGGCCACATGTACAGGTTCAGGGCAAGTGCTTCATCTCCCGGAAGGATCTGACTCACTGAAATCGTCTCATGAAACAAGCAAAGCTCTGCTAAAATGGTTCAAGTAATCCCTTGACCAGTCAGGACTGGTCTAGAGGTTTCGCCGGTTTTGCTGGTTTTAGCCCTGTGAGGGCAGAGTAAAGGTTATGGAGGTAGCATAGTTCTCTGTCATTTCCAGAAGATTGGTTTTGAAATATCCTAATTTTTCATTCCTTAGTTTTAGAGAACTTCAATTTTGCTGAACTCAGTGATAACAAGGAGTTTGAATTACATCAGCTCTTTCAGTAATTATTTTTTTTAATAAAACTGGAATTAGGCATGTGGCCCAGACTTTCAGAAACAGTGAGCACTTACACATCCCACTGATTCCAGCTGAAGTTGTGGATTTGTCACTGTTATTTAGCTTTAAGGTGGGGGGAGGCATACATATTCTCTCTCTTCCCCCTTCTCTGCAAAGGCAGTGAAGCAAAATCTACTCAGCGAGTGCAGTATAAAACAAATATTCCCACAAGAGGAGGAGCTGAATGTTTCAGCCTTCAATTTACTGTGAAATCAGGTGCTGTTGAGATGAGTCTGTCTGTCTTTGATTGAAATATCTTAATTAAGAGAAGCTTAGGGGATAATTAAAGTTGTATCTGAGACCCATTGCTGCCAATCCCATTAAAAAAAGAGAATAGTCGCTTTATTCCTCCTCTGTTTTCTGTTCTGCAGCTTTGATTAAGCTGAAGAAGAATGGCCAGCGTTGTGCCGTCAAGTCCCAGTTTGTCCAGCCAATCTGCTTACCGGAAAGTAACACCGTTTTCCCTGAGGAGTACAAATGTCAGATTTCCGGATGGGGACACAAGCAAGAGAGTGAGTTAATGACAGAGTCAGTGTCTGGGGGAAAAAATGCTACTAATTAAAACATAATGTTCAAGGATATGTTATACAATTTATAGTTTCAGAAAATACTTTCAAAGGGACCTCTGGTGAGATTCATTTTACCTGCATTTAGATATTTATGATATTTACATCTGACATGGTCATCCTGAACATCCTTAATAGTCACCGGAGTTTGGAGTGTGGTTCATTCGACCAAACATTTGCATCTATTTTAGGATGAGATGAGTTGTCAACTCACTAGGTCTCTGTGGAGTGTGAGGGGAGCCCACAGTAAGTAGCTTAGCTGTAGGTACCAACATCATACATACCTGCATTTAGTCCAGTGAATCCTACCCTGGTTTCTCAAGATGGATATCAGTGAGCATAAACCAACCACAATCTACTTAAACAAAAGTCTATGACGGAGGAGATCTTTACCTTCACCAGGCAGGAAACTCTGGAAACGTCTATTGGAGGGGGGCAGTTAGACCTGGGGCTAAGCAGTGCAATGTCCAGCTTGAGAGACATGAAAAGAAGAACCACTACTTCTCACCCGTCCTTTGAGATCGGGAATTTCAAGACTGCGAGGCTTAACCATGTTGCTTTGATGTGGAGGCAGCAGGAACCTATGTAGATAGGCAAGAATGATGCCTCGTTTGCTAAGAGATTTAGCAAAGGCAAATATAGTCCTGATTTAACTGTGTGACCTAAAGGTAACAAAAGCTAATGGAGTCTTTGGTACAATTATGATTAAATGGCAGATTAAATATCACATCTGGAAAGAGGAGTGGACTGAAGGGCTAAAACAGGACTGCTGAGGGAGTGTTCCTGAATCTCTAGGAAATGAGAGAACCTAAAGTGGATTAAAGCCTGGATATGAAATGGTGCTATTTTAAAGGGTATGGGATATGACCAGAGAAGCAGAAAGTGATCATTTATAATAATTATTATCTTCTAAAGAGATCCACAACATGAACATCATTGAGATGTTAAGTGTGTTTATATGTTGTATTTTGGATTGTGTTTCCATGCTATGTTCTTCACATTCGAAGAAAATAACTATTTTTTTTTCCTCTCTGGGAATTTTTTAAAGATGTATCTGGTTATTCAGATATCCTGCAAGAAACTACAGTTCCAATTATTCCTGAGGAGAAGTGCAGAAGCCCTGAAGTTTATGGAATAGGAGTCAGTGAAAATATGTTGTGTGCTGGATACTTCGACAGCAAGTCTGATGCTTGCCAGGTAATGTTGTGAATTTGCTGCCTGGAATTAACTCACATGGATATTATCATAAGATACGTTGCAGTGCTACAATACTGCCTTTTGACTTTACAGAGATATCTCACTCTTTAGTCCTGTTTCCTAAAGAAGTGAAATGTATGTGACCACACCGTTTGCTTCCACCATAATTTTTTAACCCGCTCAGTGTCAACTAAGTTCCACAGAGGGGCAAAAACCTCCAAGGCATTATATTCCTCCTAGCTTCATAAAACCCAGCTATGCAGCGGCAGGTGAGTTGCCTCAGCGCGTGGCTGGGAGACTGCAAAATGATGGCAGTGCTCTGGTGGCCAGCTGGCAGCTTGCGTGGAGCCAGCGCCAGCAGCCGCTGCCTCTTGCCTGCATGGAAATAAGGATACCTGGGTGGGAGGTGTGGAGCAGCGGTGGGGTCTGGAGGAGGAAGGAGCTGAGGTTACTATAGTGGATGGGTTTTAACAGTGTTAAACAGTATCAATCTGTTGGAAGCTGTATTTCACAACTCCCACCCTTCATGGAACAACCTCGTATTCTTACTGCTTCGCATCTCTTCTGCAGCTGTGTCACACTCTGGCTCTCCATGAGGCTACAGGGCTGTTGTGGCGTTAGATCAGGCTGCTTTTTAAACTAAGGATCAGGCTGTTACTCAGATAAACTTTCAACTGTCTCTTTAGTTGGTACTGCAGGAGGAGGGTTACACCCCATTAGCAGTAATTTGGGGAACAGCCAGCACATGTCTAATACTTGGCAGTGAGATTAAGTAAAGAATATGTACTGTGTGCTGGAACCCCTATAGAGATCATAAGTGTCCCAGCAAAGGTGTCAAGAATGAAACGGTAGCAGCCAGCAGTGGCTCAGGGTTCCCAGGCCAGGGTGAGAGCTGGATGTAGCTACTCGCTGCAAGCATTCACACTAGCTAGAGAGCTGGGAACTGCCTCGCTTGCTCAGTTTTCATTGCTTTGCCCAGTAAGTAATATAAGTATTCAGTATTACAGCTGCTTCTCACTCCCTGCCCTGGAGAAACAGCTGCTCAGGAATGAAGGAGGGAGAAAGAAGGTAAAGAACGAGGGAATGAGGGAGAGAGGAGCTGCATAAGGACAAATGGTCTCAAGAGAGTTGCAAAGTCTGAGAAACACTGATTTAGAGTCACAGATGTTGCTGCAATACAGTGGTCATGACCTGAAATCATTATTAGTGAATCAATAATTTTTTTTTTCTTGCCAGCAGACTTGTAGTGTGGTGTATATAGGAATATTGTAGACCTCTTAATGTTACAGCAAATGTAGCTGACCTTTGAATTTTCTTAATGTATGCTCAGGAAATTAATCTATAAACCATGTGTTATGTATAAAAATATTTCAAGACCAATAAATACCAAGTAGACAATGTGTTCTGCTTGATTATTTTTAAAGATTTTTCTTGGTAACTCTTTTTTTTAACCAGTGAATTGATACAGAAATTGCAATCAGTGGTACTTCTGAGTTGTGGAATAATAAGCAAGGTCCTAAGAAGTAAATTAATCTCAGAGATAAGATTGCATCTGATGTCCCTCATTTATCACAGAAGTCTCCTAATATAAGGGCAACACAAATTTTCTTCCTGTTTTGCTCTCAGAGGAATTTCTTTTTAAATAGGAAAATACAAATTTCTTCTCCGTCTCAAACAGGTAGAAGGGTGGCTCCTTTCACCAGTGCTGTTTACTAAGTCATGTTTACCTTTTCATTTCTAACACTTCCATTTCAACAGAAAGTCAGTCTAAGAGGAAGAAAAAAAATGAATACCTTCCCTGAATGACTGCAGTTTGCCAAATTCATCTTTGCTGTGGTGTTTAGAAATCACCCTTACTAAGTGAATTTTTTTAAATCATACCTGTAATTTCATTTAATGCATGGTTACAAGAAGCTAAAAGTTTTTTGCATTAGAAATCTCATTGTACAAGTCAGAAACATAAGTTATCATTTTTTCCAGTAGTCTCCCTTTGGGACTTTCCCTGACTGATCTTTTCCCAATTATTTTCTATCAGATTAGATAACCTTTCCTTCCTTTTAACACAGGGAGATTCGGGTGGACCTCTGGCTTGTGATGAAAATGAAATCTCTTACCTGTATGGAATTATCAGCTGGGGAGATGGCTGTGCCAGAGTCAACAAACCTGGAGTTTATACGCGAGTGACTAACTACGTAAACTGGATTAACGAGAAGATAGCCCCCCGAAAAAGCACGAGCTGAACACCTAAACGTGCTACCATTGCACAAGCAACAGGCAGGAGTCTTTCAGTTTCATTAAATTGGCATGAATATTTTATTGTAAAATAGTATGAAAACTGTCATAGTAATTCTTTGAAATTTCAAAACTGATCCCTAAAAGTCGGTCTAATCCAGCTGATGTCAGGATCTTTGATCTAGAATTTTGGGGCTGTGGATAGCTCCATATAAGAGCCTGTCTCTATTTGGCCTAGCGATACAAACATGTTAACACAGAGTGTACCAAACCCACAACTGTTGGTGTACTGGTGGGGTACATAAAAAGAGTTATTTGAGTGTTTTCGCCCAGTTTCTGGTGGAGGTGTCGGATCCCATAACCAGCCCATAACAACATCGTCCTCGTATTCTCAGCGGAGTTTAAGGAAATAAATAAAGAAAAAAGGACAAGCACCAAGAATGAAATTCCCTTCCCCTTGGAAGCAATCTCCTGCAGTTCAGGTTGAGCAACACCAGTAGAGTGATATAGATCAAGCTGCTCCCCGGCTAACTGCGGCCAACCAGTTCTGGGGAAAAAACAGAGGATTTAGGCTTTGATTCAACAAAACATTTTAGCACATTTTTATGTTCCACTGACACAAAATTAGGATGCTATACTTCAGAGCTCTGCTGAATCTGGTCTGCAATTCTCTAGCACAGCTAATGTAACACCTCCTGAGAACATTAAGTTTATTGCTGAAAAATATTGAAAATCAGTGCACTTGATTTCAGACCGACATAATTAGGACCTTTTTCAGACTATATCACCTGTTCCTCACCCCAAGGATAATGGGTGGAAATACTTCACCTTGACAATAAATACCTAAACCTTTCTTAAAATTGTCAATGTTTTAAAGATGTCTTAGATTTTGTAGTGAAGATTTATTTTGATGATTCAGAAATGGGGGTATTGTTCTAGATTTTTAAACTGGATGGCTGAGGTGAACAGCTTGGGATTTTCCTTGGGTATTTGGTGATATCATTAACCACTAATGCTTTACTGTCATGGTCTGTGGAATCATTATGGGAACAATCGAAGAAATTATTACAATGTATAGCTGGTGACTGTGGCTGTGTACTCTGCTGTGCTGGCCAAAAGGCAGAAACTGATTTAATATTAAAAAAAATATAATCTGATAAAGGAGAATGGAAAATTACAACTTTTTAAATACAGGGAAACTTTAGCCATGTCAGATATGTACATTTGGAAGTGTTGACGTGAAATGTTTTTCTTCTCTGGTAGTGAACATTTTTGAATTGCCTCAAGCATTTCAAGCAAAGCTAGTCTTCAGGATATAAAAATTAAAAGTGAGGACTGGAGACTCAGATATGTATTTTTTTTGATAGTACCAGTAGCATCTTCATAGGTTTCTTAGTTGTGGTGAATTATTTCTGTAGCTAAAAGAAACTCGGTAAGGAAAAATAATGAAAACCTGAATTTGTGTAAGGGCAAAGATATAACAGGGTTAATCTAGATAAATGATGTAAACTGTTTAATAAAAATGTCTATGGTCTGTTTCTTGGACTTTGCCTGCGTTGTATATGATTACAGTTAAATATATGAATCACTATGCAGGTTGTTCAATGGGTTGAGAGCTGGTGAAAAATTAAATAACACTTCTCTGTGCAGGAAAGCATCTGAAAAGCTCTGCATGAGAATACATTTCAGCTAGTGGTGCTCCCAGTTTTATGCAAGTGTCACACAAATTTCCAGTAGACAGAAGATGTGGAGTGGAGAAGCCTGAGTCACAAAGCTGAGATCTGATTTTCAGTTACAAATACTGTGAACACTAAAATCGAAGGCTTTATTTTTCTGAAGTGCTAAACACCAGTCTGAAAAATTCAGATTGTTTTGGCATCAAGACCCCTGAGTTGCATCTGAAGACTGGTTGTTTGGGCCTCTCTCGTTGGCCATGTGCAGTATGAGGCTGGCTCGGTTAACACTGTGGAAGGAGCGTGACCGTGTAACAGGACTAAGTGTACCTGCTGATGAAAGACATGCTCAATCAGCAGGAAGGAACTATTTTGTCTTCACTGGAAGTGATTCATTTGGAGTAACTTTTATTGTGCCTTGCTAATATGAGTCAACACAAAGCTGATGCTATTCTGCACAGCCATAGCTGTCCTGTGACTTCGGTTTCATTTCGAAATCAATATCCATCCATACTACGCATGCTTTTAATCTGGTGGTTTTGTGTTGTATATATTCTCCTAGTCTTCTCTTGCTGCAAAGAGGGTGGCTGTCTGATAGGACACTACTACTAGGTTAGTAGTTCTGATGACTTCTGCTGTGTAGAGCTTTTTATCTCTCTTGTTCCCAAAATGCATGCTGTTTATACTGCTGTGCTGCAACAGCCATACAATCAATAAAATCCTTCTTTGAAATATGTTGAATGTTCACAGATGAGACAGTCTATTTCCTGCCTTCAAAGGCCTGCATGACAAATCTTCAGCTGATATTAACTGTCATATTTTGAAAGTGTTAAATTTAATTTGTGGCTTTCAGAATAGCCTGTCCATCCATTGTTACTGCATTGATTTGGAAAAACTAAAGTCACGACTTGGGGAACTGCTCTTCGGTGAATAGCCCTGTGTTAAACCCCCAAACTCAACAGCCTCCCTAAGCTCTGTGGCTGTAGGGAGGGAAGCAAGTTTCCAGGTTAAGCAAGGGGTCCAAGCCTTGAGGATATCGTTCACGTTCCTATGTGGTGCTCCAGTACTCTCTGCCTCAGGCCTTTCCTGCTGAGCAT
Source organism: Dromaius novaehollandiae (assembly GCF_036370855.1). Lineage (NCBI taxonomy): Eukaryota > Metazoa > Chordata > Aves > Casuariiformes > Dromaiidae > Dromaius > Dromaius novaehollandiae. Next base: position 77,521,191 of record NC_088101.1, on the reverse strand, counting down.
TTCCCAAGGGAATTTCACCCCCAGTTTTCCCTCTAAGTCCTTACTGCTTTGGTTAGAGTGAAAATCCAACATAAATTTACTCGCAAAATTTTGTCTGATAGGAATCTTCCTAACATTTATCTAGAAATTGAATTAGAATGCAAAACTGGCTCAACAAACATACCCGAAATTCATTATGAAATGCTCTTAAAGATGGTTTTATTAAATTATATGTTATTGGATGCAAACTGACCAATTAAAAGGAGAGAAATAAATGCAAACATCTAAAAAAAAAACCCCTTCTATTATACTATTGAAAGAAAAATGTGCTGTGGTGTTGTTTAAAAAAAGCTGAAGAAGTAATTACCATCAAATAAGATGCAGTAGGAGTATTTTTAGAATAATGGACTCTAATTAGGCCATTGCTCATTGAAATAAATCTGAGGACATCATTATCACATCTTATTCTATTAATTGTAGCAGCTCCGGGTGCCGTGCAAGTGGGCTGTAATCTTGTGACAGTTGCATTGCAAAGAAGGAAAAAAAAGAAGAGCATTTTTATCTGGGGTAGTTAGCTGACTGTCTTCTGGCAGCCGAGGGGAGCGGTAATTGCACTTTCTGGAAGAGGAGCGGGGAGTTACGGCAAAGCCGGGTGTTTAGAGGCGCGGGCGTGGGGGTGTCTCGCCCGCCCGCCCCGCTCCGCGCCTCGGGGCTGGAGGGAGAGGGGATCCGGTCCGGGCTTTCGCGCCGGCCCTCGGCAGAACCGGGGCGCAGGGCTCCCTCAGCGGTCAGCTGCAAACCCCGGAGCTGGATCGCGGCGGGAGTTGGGGGGCGGGCGCCGGGCGCTGGCCTGGGGTCGCTCCCAAAGGAGCCGTTGTGGCGGCTCTCGGGGGGCCGCCGCGCTCTGGGTGCCCTGGCTCGCGTCTCGCGCTACCCAAGTCGGAGGAAAACAACAACAAAAAACTCCCACAATAAAATCCCATGATAAAACAGAACTCGGGGAGCTTCCTGGGACCACCTTCCCCCCGCGGCAGCCGGCCCGGCCCCTGACCGGTGGGGCGGGGGGCGCCGGGGAGGGCCGCGCCGCGCCGCCCTGGCCGTGCGCCCGCCTCGCTCCCTGTGCCTGTGCGGGGACCTAATAAAGCTATTTTGAAAGTGACCCCTCGGCCAGAGCGCGGGGAGGGAGCAGCGAGCCGGGCGCAGCTGTCCGGAATCATGACTGAAGATGACGGATTCCGTGGTGGTGGAGGGTCACGTCAAGTTGAGAGATGGAAAAAAGGTCCCCGCTCTGGGCGCAGGCCCTGCTGCGCGCTGGGGCCGGGGGTCCCCCAGCAGCGCCCCCCGTCGCGGGGGGCTGCCGCGGGAGGGGAGAGGGAGCCTGCCCCGGCCCTGGCTAACCCTGTCCTTTTGCCTCTCGTTGCAGTGGAAGAATAGGTGGCTGGTGCTGCGCAAGCCGTCCCCGGTGGCAGGTAAGAGCAGCGGGGGGCCAGGGCGCCCCTTTCCCGGCTGCCCCCTCTCTCTTCCTCCGTCCGGCGAGGGGGAAACGCAGTTTGGGGCCCTAAAGAGCCGCACGCCGAGTTTACACGACCCCCTCGAGGTTAGGTGCCTCAGGAGGAGAGCGCCCCTGGCCCTCGGCGGGGCTTTCCTCCAACCATCGCTGCTCTTTCCTCTTTTTCGTTTAAAAAAAAAGGGGGGGGGAGGAGGGAAGGAAATTATGGGCTCAGTTAGCAACAGGCCAGGCGGCCAAAAATAGAGGCTATTGAAGGAGCCCCGAAGTGTAATGAACGCAAAGGCGAGGAGAGAGCGCAAGCGAAGCTGCAGGGCTTCATGTTTCCTCGCTCTCAGCTCGCGGGGCTCTGGCTGGCGGCCGTTAACGGCTCCTGCCGCGGGGCTTCGCCGCCGGCCTTGGCGCCGCTCCGCGCGCCGGCACCGCGGGGCTGCGTCACCCCCGCTGTGGTAACCGGCCCCCCAAAATGGCGGGGCGGCTTCTCCCGGCTCCCCCAAATGGCGGGGCGCCGCCTGGCCTGTGGGGGACCGCGCTTTGCCTGAGCGAAGCCCGGGGGTGGCTTCCCTGGCAGGTTATACACTCTATATCCCTGCAGCCCCCTCCTAAAGCTGCAGCTGGCAGGAGTTTTTCTTGCAATGATGAAACCCGTGCGCTGGTGCCCGGTTATAGTGTTTGTACGTCGGGCTGCGAGCGGTCTGAGAAAGCGCTGCCAGCAGCTGTAAATTCAGGCCTTGGGGATGAAGGTTTTAGTAGCTTCAGGCAGTCTGGGCGTTCTGACCAGATACGAAGTAAAACAGCTTAAAAAGTGATGTTCCAAGGCATAGTTATTTCTTTTTGGTTCCTGTTTAAAATGTCAGTTCAGGGTTTTTCAGAAAAATTTTTTCTTTTTTCAGGGTGGCTGTAAAAAGTTGGCATCTTAAGCTCGGTAGTTATTTTGAATCCGTGTTTTGACATAAAACGTTTCAATTTTAAAAATAAAATGTCATTTTGAATTGAAAACTTCATTTCCATGCTTTGAAGGGAAAAGTGAAGATGTTATTCAGAGCTGATGTTTTACAATTGGAGGGGGGGAATAGGTTTGAAGAAGCCCATCTATTTCTAAAGGGGAAAATATTGGCCTGAAAAGTATGCGTTTCCAGAGCTAATTGTTGCCAGCCTTTACAAAATGTGAATCTACATTGCTTCAGAATGGCTTATGGAATAATTTCTAGGTTGTTGATGGTAGACTTTAATTTTTTTGAATAATTGAAACTCAGATCCAACTCCTTGTTACTTGGGTTATTACAGTTAACTTGTTAGCATCTTAAATACTTATTTTAACCTATATCTTGACTGAATTTCTTGAACTTCCCTCCCTGAATAGGCATCTGTTGGTCCTAGTGTTAATATTTAGACATGTGAGTGTGGGTCTGGATTTCTAACATGAGGAAACAAAATTTGAAGGGAGGAAGATAAGGGAGCTTTCTTTGAAAATCTCCTGACTGATAATATAGTTTATTCCTTAGAGATACTATTTTTATTAGACCTATTTAAATTAGCCATGTTAGCTGAACCTCCCCAGTGTTTTGCTAATTTGCTCTGTAAACCTTAGTTTTTCTTTCTTCAGACATGCAGCTGTGTTATGGAATCCTTAAATATTATAGTTGCAGCTGTTTCTGCTAACAGGTGCAAGAAAACAATCAGTAGTGCATGTGGAATTTTGCTTTAGTTAACAGGCAGTTCAATCCTTCAGTCGTTTTTCACCTCTTTGGAGATTTGCCAGTCCTCTTCACAGCAGAGGCGCCTTGCCAAGACTCGGAGCACCCTCCCTCCCCCCCAGTATTCATAAAATGGAGCACAGGGGGCTTTCTCCTTTGCAGTGTGTAAATCAGCTTAAGCTATGGATATTAAAACTTCAATATTTACCACTGATTTCAGTTCGAATTGAGTGCTGTATGATAGGAAGGTAACTTGGAGGAAGATGTTCCTGTTATCAGATGTGGAAGGTGGGGAAGTGCTCTCTGTTTTTTTTCTTGCCCTTTGGGTTTGATCATGAAATGTATTTTTCCCATGTGACCCTGACATTTGGATTATTTTTTTCCGCTGCATAGTTACTGGGCAGTAAACACCTCCAGGAAGGGGTTAAAAACAAATGGTGACACAAGCAAATATTAAAGAAAATGTGTGGCACATAATGATTATTTAGCAATAGCTACTGTGTAACATTTAACTAGGAAACCTGAGCTGACACTAACAATCTCTCTGGCACTGTAGTCTGCTCACCATTTAGTGGTTGAGTAATCTGTGAACTACTGTAAGAATTTCATTTGTGGTTCAATATGTTCTAATGGAAATACAGATGACAATAGTCTCTCAGCTTTAGTGTTTGTAATGTGAACAGCTATCATAGTGTAACTCCTATTGTTCAGAATTAATGAGTCAGTTCTCTTCCAGATGCAGAAGGCTATCTGAAAATCACTGGATTTTTAAAAAGTAGAATAATTGGGAAGAGTTTTTACTTACCTTCTTGTTTTTAAGCCTGCAGATTACACTTGAAAAATGCTTTCAATATTTATTCCCTGCACATAAGGACTGCAAATTACTTACTGGGGGAGGAAACTGAGTTCTTATATTGACTTGATCAGACTGACCCTCCAATTGTCAAAAGCAGCCCTATTTTGAATCAGAGTACTGAGAATTGTGTTGTGTTCTGTTCTGCCTCATCCTCTCTGACAGTTTTGCTTCTTTTAGACTGTTTGCTCATGCTGGTGTACAAGGATAAATCTGAACGAGCGAAAGGGCATAAGGAGAGGAGCAGCGTGACCTTAGAAGACATCTGTGGCTTGGATCCTGGGCTCTCCTATGAGGGCTTGAATCACACGCTTGCAATCATCTGTCTCTCTCAAGTTGTGATGCTGGGATTTGAGAACAAGGAAACAATGTATGCGTGGGATGTACGAATCCGCTACAGTTTGGGGGAAGGTAACCTTTGTCTTGTCATATTCCATTTTTTCTTTGGGAAGAAAGCAAAGAAAAGCACAGCTAAAATGCAAATAACAAAGTGCAGTTAAGGAAAAGACTGTCACTCACGTGTTGATGAAGAGTATGTCCTTTACATCTTAAAGCAGGTGTCTCTTACGATATTTTTTGAGCATATTGCTGCTCAGTACTGATGGCTAACTGTGAGAGCTTTCAACTTAGTGGGTTTTTTTTTTCTTTTTCTTTTTTTTTGTTTGGGGCACTGAGAGCTTTTAGTCATCCAAGTTCCACTTCTGTCCCTGCAGTTTCCTTGGGTTTTTGATGACAGGATTTAGAAGGAGCCTGATTTAAGAGAAGTGGAGTCCTAGATAGAACTTGGCTGGTTAAATCCTGGTTTTACGAACAGCCTACTAGCCTAGAAGGTATTCTCTTTGATAAAATACGTCACTGTTAGTGTCTCCTCTCAGGATGGGATATCTCATAATAAGGAGTGTCATTAGACACAGTTTTTCCACCAAACTTCACTCTTATGCATCCTTTTTTTTTTTCTTTTTTTTTTCTGCTCAGCAGCTCTAAAATATGGAGTTGTGAACAAGGAATGGTAAACTGGTAATCCAGAGTAACTGTCCTTTAGGTTTGTTTAGTGATGATGAGGGAAAGAGGGATAGATGTGTGGGAGATGCACATTAACTGTCTTAACCATTTGCTACAACATGTGGCAGAGGATATACAACAATGGAATTGTTCCATGGCAATGTGAGCATAGAAAGGTGGCATTGGAATTCTACACAAATGTGATATAGCTACTGAGTTCATATCTCAGTAGCAGTATCAGAATAGAGACACATGGATATACCACTTGGAGCTATCAGATATGAACTGTTGCACAAGGGGAAGGGCTAGAGTGGGTGCCTGAATAATACAGGCGCATATATCTGGAGTACGTGGTGCACTTTGAAGAAGTAGCTCTGTTGGGTTCTGTTTCTATTAGTTTGCTAAATTTGGGATCTCTGTACAGTGTAAACTTATACTAAAAGAGCTGAAGGAGAGTATGCAGTTGATAGAGTAGGTATGGTTTTCATGATCTTGTACTGGTGCAGTCCTGGGATTGGAAAAAGTACTTGATCTAAATCTGGATGTAAGGGTGATGGGGGTGATAGTGATGGGGAGCAGAGGGAAGCAGAGTTATTAAAGAAAGCTTTGAATGAGGTAAGGATAGAGTTTGGCCTATTGGATGAAGCTGTAGCTCCAGATGCAGCATTGGAGTAGAGACAGAGGGTGAGAGTGTGTTTGGAGGTGAAGAAATCGAAGAAGTCAGGGCACAAATAATTGGCTGAATTGGCAATAATTTTTAGAACACATTAATTGCAGAAAAGCTCCGGAGAATGAGGACAGACCAGAGCATAGAAAACTTGGTCAGGATTTTGTCTTTCACTGCAGACTCAGCTGAGTGTAGAAGTCAAATTGAAGGGAATTTAGCTATAGTAGACAGAAAAGAGTGGAGGCTTTTATAGGGAGAGAGGCTGGTGACTGTTGAGTCTTTTTTTCTTAAAGGCTAACAAGGGTGTAATTCTTTCCCGAAGACTAAGGTAATTGGGTGCTGAAAACAAACTGTGAGAGATGACCTCAGAGTCTGAGAAGTGAAATTAAAAAGGTATTGGGAAAAGAGGGTCTAGACAGGAAAGAGGAAGTTTTTTAACTGAATTTTGACAGTGGAAGTCTGGCCAGGCAGGGACGGAGAGATGGAGATGCCATATGTGCCAGTGGAATGCTAACATGGAATGGAGTAGATGCTGTTCTTGAGCAAGGATTACAGAAGTGAGTGAGGTGCAAGTCGGGTATGAAAAAGAGTGCTTGAGCCCGCAGCTGATACTGAGGAAGCTGGGAGACAGGTCAGTGAATAGCTTTGAAGAGCAAAAGGTTGGCTAGAGGAAATGAGGAACTTAGTACCTTTTCTTCATGGGTGCATTCAGCTAAACAGCTGTTGTTTTTTTTTTTTTCCTTTTCTTTTTTTTTTTTTTTCCTGAACAGGAGAAGTAGATGGCTGTGGAGAGTTTTGGAAAAGTTACGACTTCTCATGAAAGCAGCATATCACAAAATATTTACATCCAGACTTGAATTTTCCTCTACTTTGGGGTCGATCAGATTTGGGCCTTTTATTTCAGTTGGTGCTTCAGTTGGAGCTGCAGCCCTTTGTTTTTGGCAGCCATTGTAGCTTGCAACTGGTTGTGTCAGTGTGCCCCATTCTTCATTTATGAGAGGCAGAAAAAATCCCAATGCTTCTGTTCCTATAGTTTCATTAGTAGCAAAGTAGCACTGAAGTTAACTGCTCAAATGGGTCTGAATAGTATTGAAGCTTCCTTATTGAACATTATTTATTCGGGTGGTTTTCACATCTTTTTCATAGTTTATGGGTAAACAGTTTGTGTTGCATAGTTGTGTGCCCAAAAGGAGACATCATGTGACTCTTGATTTGCTCCCTAGCAGTACTAGCGGCAAAGCTGTAAGTAGAGCTGTGGTTAGATCTATCTCGGGCTCCTTATACATTTCTTTTGAATGACTTTGTGGCTAATTCTGCTGGAGCCTCAGGGAACTTACCAAATGCATGTCATAGATAAGGAGTTGACTTTATTCTTAGTTACCAACTAGCACTAAGATAGTATTTTGATGAGAAGCAAGATTCAGACCTGCTTGAAATTCATGATGCTTGAAGGAACAAGAGGAAGGCAAGAGTGGTTGCAAGAAATGAGACTACTTGAAGGTTACCCTGTAGATTTCATAGATAGGAAGCTGTATGATCTTTAATGGATAATCAAAAAGCTAAATCTATGCACTTCTTGGTTAAACGCTCTACTGAAAACCTTTGACTGGAAATGTAGCAGTCCTGGCACTTTTCTGAGTCAAGACAGACTTTTTGTCTAACCATAAGGCAAAACCTTAGAGGAGCAATGGAGGTCAAGACAGTTGTTTGAAATTTAGGGGCTTGCTTACCTAAATTGTTCCCTTGAAACACTTGAAGATTTGAGCCTTTGAAGTGTTCCCTTGAGTTTATTATTCGGAATGCAACAGCTCTGGAGGAGGAGATGGGAGACCAGCCTAGAACAGCCCATGTTTTAGGTAAGGACCCTTGCAATATGGGGGTTGTCAGAGTTAGCATTTGAAGTTGAATTTTGTAAACTCAAATGAGAGAGGTGTTTTTCTTTCTCTCACTATTCTGAAGTTTGGATCATGAAATATGAAGAGTTAATAAACTTTCTTAGATGTTAGTTACCTATAAATCATTTAATTTCCTAGTCATTTTAAATGTCTGGGCATTTACAATCAGCAACTCCTAAAAGATTCACAAAGGTAGGAAAACATGATTTTCCCCATTTTACTGCTAGGGAAGGCAGTGTGTGGAAAGGAGCGAAGCAATTTATTAAAGGTTGCAAATGAGATGGTGACAGAGCAGTGGTTAGAACTTGCCTGTTTCTTTCAGCCTTGCCTTTTGGGCTCCTTGGACACTGTTAAATATGCATGCATGTAGGAAGAAAGATGCATAGGCTGTTGGGAGGAAGAGATAGACTCCCTTGTAGCGATGCAAGGGTGGGAGAAGGATATGACTGAAGTGTGGGCTGGATAATTTGAGATAGGGCATAGCCTCGAAGACTTTGGATAAATTAGTGTCTGATCAGCTCTGGCATTAAGGCAAGATGCATTTTTTTCCAATACTAAATTGGCCTAACAGAGAATAATGAGCTTATTGCTACTCACATAGAGTTGCCTTCACCTAAAGTCTTGATGGTGGAGCCTAGTGTTGTGGATGTGGACCAGTCTTCACACTGCAGTTGAACAAAATGACTTATGTTACAGAAGTCACGGTACCTTACTTCTGTTTTCTCTAGTAACTTTTTTTTCCTTCCTTATCTAATAGTTCATAGGTTTCAAGTTTTTGTAGCACCTGGCACTAAACTAGAGAGCGGGCCTGCTACCCTGCATTTCTGCAACGACATTTTCGTCCTTGTAAAAGACCTCCCTCCTAGTGTCATGGGGCAGTGGAAACTCTCAGATCTACGTCGATATGGAGCTGTCCCAAATGGATTCATCTTTGAAGGGGGTACCAGGTGTGGCTTCTGTAAGTACAATTGGAAACTAGCTTCTAAAAATTATTTTAAACCTTTTGTAGAAATGTAAATGCTAGTTTTGTCAGTGTTGAATTTTGAGGAACAACTGTGTAACTTTCAGTCATACAAGCTGCCTTGTGATATCAGAGAGTATGTTCCACTGATTAGACTTCTGCAGGCTTGAACCCTGGTGTGGTAAAAATGTGCTTGTGTGGAGTCCTGGCTGAACATTGCTGTGTGGCTCTCCAGAAGATGTTTAGTCAACTGTTGCTACTGAACACAGAACAAGAAAAAGATAATGAAATTTTATGGCCTGTGTCATGCAAGAGATAAGGCAAAATGTTTTAATGACCCAGTGGTGAAATTATGGTTAATTCTGTTGTTTACAGAGGGAGAGCTGTATGGAGGCTTTGAGGTTACAGGCAGAATTAAGGCTCTTGTGTAAACACTGATGTTTAAATCCAGTAGAGGACTTGAGTTCCCAACTTTAAGGAGTCTGCTGCTTCTTCCCTTCCCCATTAGTGTCTTTGCCACACCATGGAAACATAAGATTCATTGAATCAAAAGGAAAGCAAGCAAGCTGAAGCATGCTCTTGTAGCCTAGTAGGTAAGATATCCCTTCAGATGGGGAGGAACCTCTGGTTCTAATATCTTCTTTTGAGACTTTTCACATCCTCACTTGAGAAAGATGCAAAGCATCTATGCAAAGCTGAAAAAGAAGGGAGAAGGTTAATGCAGCTGGTCATAATGAATACATGAGCAACTTTAATTTTGATCTGGAAAAGTCTTTTTGAAGTATCTGGAATCATGAAGATGCATAATAACAATGATCCTACTGTTCTGGTTTGTAGAGTAGAATAGTTGATGGAGTGATTGGTTTGATACTTGCCTCATTTTTCAGAATAATGCCCACTAAGGTTTCAGCCTCAGAAGCAGAGTTTGGACCCACTCCATATTGGTGATCTGTGATTGCAAATGGATATGCACATCACCAATTCAGATGCGAAGCTGTTTGACTTGTGTATTGAAATGTGAAAATAATTGATTTCTTCAGTTGCTGAACTAAAAAGTAAAAGGTTCCTCAGTTGATTTGAAATTTCCTCAGGACTTCTGGCAAAATTTGGGAAGGAAGGGGAAATAAATGATTTTGACTCATTTCCTGTAGTGAGGGCTTTTTATTTGTTTTGTCTGTTGAAAAAGGACAGAGCTGAATTAAAAGATGGCAAGTATCAACTGTGTTCTGTTTTGTCCTAAAACTCCCAATTTAGGACACTTGTTTGTTATGTGAAAGATTCTGGTCCAGATCTTTCTGTGGCAGATTTGGAGATTGTGGTTGAAGTGTGGTCTCCAGCCTCTGAAGGAATGGATTATAGGTGTAGCCTGGGAAGAGACAAATCTGTTTTCTTTTTAAGGTTATTCTGCTTCACTTAAATATTAAGCAGTGCAGGAACTGGAACCCAGATGTTTTGTTTCCTGGCAGTGTGTCTAGACCTTGAGTTAACTAAACAGTTATAGAGTTTAAGGGGAAGTCAGCAGCATCGCCTTTTTTTCCCCTCTCTGGTGGATGGTGCAGTTGGCCCAGGTTAAATTTGTGTAGGTCCATCAACACCTGCAGGTTTGGTTTGAGCAGGTTATTTGCCATGCAGAAATGAACAACTGCTTTATTCTGTCTCTGTGTGCAAACACCCCTTTAAATACAAACTAGACTTCTGTTTGTCTTAAGTGTGTGCACTTCTGTGCAGATGTAATTTGGGTCCAAAACATATCCCAGAAAATTTACATTCTGAATAACCACCTCTGAAAGTGTGGGGTGTTTTTCCTTTCTTTTTTTTTTCCCCCTTTTCTTTCTTCCTGTAAGCATTCTAGAGCTGAATTGCTTTTTGTTTGTTTCATTCCCCAAAGCTACTGCTGTTTCTGGGCAGTTTATGTACAGTATCAATTTTTGAGCTAAGGAGATCTTAAATTATCTAAATATGTAGAACTTATATTTAAAAAAGTATAGGGAACTGAAATAGAAATGCTAGCAGTCTTTAAGTAAATTTAGCAGTGGTTAGGTAGATTGATAACTGTTTTAATCTGTGTAAACATGTAATTCATCAAATGAGAGAATATAAAACTTAACTATTTGAATGATTAGTTGTCCTGAGGCTGTCTAGGTAAGCAGAATGTCTGTGATCTTTTTTTTATTTTTATTATTATTTTTTTTAAATTAGGTAAAAGGTACAACAGCCCTGTGATATGTTGGCATTAGTTTTTTCTATTACTCTTCAAGCAGGTGCCTCCAGGGAAGAGCTTATCTTCTTACCAATAAAGGCTTTAAATAATGACTTGAATTTGGAGTACATAGCTGATTGCAGATGGAGTGTCTTGATCACAAGCATTTGTTTTATGCAGACTTTCATTAGAATGTGGAAGGAGACAACATATTATTCTGAATGATACCCAAAAATGAAAATGACTAGCAGAAAATAATGATGGCTGTTAGGACTTCATTCCACTGAAAAAGAAACAGTTGGGTCTCTCTTTCTTTCGTGCCTCTTCCAGAGGGACTGTTCAGCGCTGACTAACAAAGCATTTGCAACATGCTGTCTGAAGAGTCCATTTCTTATCTGTGTTACTCTTTCTGAGAGGGACACTGTGATTGGGTATACAGAGGAGAGATTTAGGACTGCTTAGTATATATGATTTTTATGATAAGGGAATGAATGGATATGATTCCAATTTCAGCTTTCATTCTCAAAAGGATAAAAGTAAGGGATAATTGCAGAGCAAAATAAAATGCACTGACTCATTTATCACCCATTCTGTGTAGAAGGATATTTCTTTAGTGGCTGCCTCAATCAAGGCATTTGGAAAATGCAGAATTCTGCACTAGAGCTGAGTACTTTGCACTCGTTTGTGATGTTTGTGTTACAGCTAGCCAGTAATTTTCTACTGTGGTGTTTACTGCTCTAGTCAAACCACCTCAATGTGTAACATGGCTGCACGGAGATACACAGGGTGAGGCCCAGCGTCGTTGGGAATGATGGATTAGTAAAGAAGTGTCTCTGGTATTGAATGCAAGAATTTTTTCTGTGGTAACATGTCTCAAGGATGTAGAGACCACTGATACTCCTTTTATAACCTGTGTAGCTTTGAGCCCTGCGAATTAGCAAAGGAGAGGGTCTGCAGGAGGTAAGTTTCAGCAAATTCTGAGCCAGTCTCCTCCTTGCTGGATTCTCGTTTGCTTGAAGGTGTCTCTGCAGCAGTTTCATAGGAGGCCCTCTAGAGCCTTGCTTTGAGCCAGGCAATATATGTTCCTTAGTTGTACGGCTTACCCAAACCTTTTGTTTTTCCATTTTGTATTTGCTGTCTGAGGATTGCCTGTGTCCAGAAATCTGAGTATAGCACCTACACAGTCACTGATTTGAGGTGACCTGACTTCTGAGTATTCATCAACAAGATACTTGGACATAAAGGTAGAGAACAAAGGTACATTTCTGTAAGATCTAGCTAACGTACTTGGTCCTGAGTTACTGTGTTTACTGTCTTAAGAACCTTACTCTAACTTCTGGATTTTGGTTTTTGCCTAATTCTCACACTAATGTAAATTGGGAGTATTCCCCAGGAATATCATAATCGAAATGAAACTGATGTAAAAGGGAGCAAATGTGATGCTTTGTCTTCCAAAGAGAACTTGTCTTGTTCCAGGAAGATTTGCTGCATTTCTTGATATACCATTAATTAAAATGATCTTTGAAGCTGTGGTGAGGCATGCACAAGTAAAGAATCTGATTTCTGAGTGACTGTAAATTGTTTTTGAAGGTCCAATGCAATTTTGAGTATTGGTGTTACCATGATTCTTTAATCCTTTAAGAGGAAACAAAGTGCGTCTTAGGCATAGAATGTGGTCTTGAGTTTTGGAGATCCTTTTATATCTACGTTCTTTTTAAATATTTTGACCTAAATCTGTGCTTTTATCCTAGATTGTTACTGTGCCAGCGTTGTCCTTTAGCATAACGTTCACTCTCTCCCTGATGTTTACCTCATAAAGTATTTATAGAGCATTTATGCTTCCAATCTGTCTCTCTTGTTAGGTTAAATAAGCTCAATTGTCTTGATTTTTCCCTAAAAGATATGGGAGCCTCTCGGTAGCTCTCCTATGTACCTGTTTTTTAGCATGAATTCATCTTTGGTTACAGGCAACCAGAGCTATGGAAAAGTACTTTGGAAAGGGTTCCACTATAGTTCTGTCCACTGTCTTAGTGCTTTCTTCTTTCTTCAGAAATGTCTGTCTTGATACCTGGGATAGCTGAGAACCTGCCATGGAAGGGTGTTTTTGCATCTTTGCATCTTGCCCTCTGCATGTGTGCCTTAAAAGGGAAGAACAGCACATTCATTTTGGTGCAAAATAGCCTGCCATGGCTGGAAGCTCTTTGCATGTGGAGTTGAAGTTATAGGAGCTACAGGAGCTTAGGAGTTACAGGAGCTGATGCCCTTAACTGAGCACTTACACATCTGTAAGCAGAACAACATTTGAATATGTGCTGAGTCTTAGTATTTGACTAAAAAAAGTGTTGGTAAAGGGAGAGAACATCTTTCTTCAGGTATCTGACTCTTTCACCTCATTCTTCTCTAGTTTTTCAGGAGTAGAACATACAGTATTGAGGGGAAAAATGATTTATTGTTACAGCAATTGTTTTAATTCTTAAACAAAAACATTTTCCAGTACCCTGTCATACAAATGTTATATAATACTATGCTGCGTCTATTAATGTTGCTTTCCTATAGGTTAAACCATCCCTTTGCTCCCACTCTTCCTGCAAAGCTCTGAATGTAGAGGAATAGTGAGTTTAAAGATGTATTGATAAATATCACCATAATAAATTCCTTACTGAGAAGAACTGATGACTTTGTAATTGCTTTTCTTTGCCATTCCCCTCCATAAAAAACCCCCCTGAAACTCCAAACAGGAGCAGAGTTCAGTTTTAGATACTGTTGTGTTAGAACTGAGGTCTAAAAAAAAAAAAAAAAAATCTAAATCCTTCTTACCATTCTGTTCCTTGCTTCCTCACAGAATTTTTCATAAATGTGAAGTACTTAAGGTTTTGAATTAGTTGCTTGGTGGATTCTGCCCCCCCCCCCCCCCCCCCCCAAGCCCCAAAGCCTTTGGTGCTCTATCCAGATAGAGGGAAGCCATCTGAGATAGTGCTGAGATTTCAAACATTGAATCTAGGTATGTTTTCAAGAAAGATAACACCAGATTATTCTTAAGCAGGGGAAAAAGCATTTAAATTTTGAATTTCTCTTGCTGTTGATATCACAATTACCGCATTGTACTGCGAGAGATCAGAAAATTCTTTCTTCTGTTTATGGCAGCTGCAGATAAGTTCATCTCTGGGGCAAAATTCTTCTCTCCCCCTCCCATGTCCCTGGCCTCTCTGTAGCGGAAGCTCAATAATGTGTGCCATTTGCCAAAAAAAGTGGGGGGCAATTGAGAGGCTTGCTTAGAGGAACAGATTAGAGGAGGGGAAAAAAAAAAAGCCTTTTGTTTGCCTAGTTCCAGAGCCTAGTTTGAAGTTGCCTTATATTTTTCACTAGTGTCTCCTAACTCCTAGAGGAGAGGAACTTGTAGGGCTCCTGGCTGCCCTGTTTCAAAGAATAAGTGATACTGCTGCACTTGGCTGCAGGATGAACAGGTGTACTTCTGTGATCTCTGATATTTTGGTAAAATGGCTTTCCTTCCTTCATGCTAAAGACTTCTGCAATGGGCTCTTAAAAATCATTCTGAAATAGTGGAAGTGGCTATGGACATACTGGAAAGGCCAAAGGAGAAGAGCCATATAACAAATTGGAATTTTCTCAAAAGTTAAAGTAGTAGAGATGATTGACCTGGAGCAACATCTGGAATTTCTTGATAGATACTGGCTTGAGTAGATGAAAATTTCTGTGTTAATATACAGATATTGTTCTGTTGTTGTCTCATATATAAGCCTACTGCAGACTGTAAACTGTATTTTTACTTTACTATTTTGTTTTTAATAGCTGTGCTCATGTCATAGTTGGCAATAATGGGAAGCCTGACTAGCATTTTCAGCAGAGAGGACAAGGGCTGACTGAGCCAAGTAGTCCGAGATGCCTTCTAAAGGTGGTCCGTAGAGACATAGTGGTGGAACAGCATGGTAATTGCCATGAACTGAACTGCTGTGATTGGTACCTGTCCTGTAGCTAAGAGACTTCAGGCTCCAGCATTGTCTGGCAAGTGCTAGGTGTAATAACTCATGGTGAATGATTGGCTCTTCCTAGCTGGTTTCACAGATAGTGCGGCGATGTAAGTAATTTTCTGGTGCTGCGCATTTTCCTGATGCGATTACTCAGAGGTTTGCTTTTTTTAATGTGATGAATTAAAGTCAAACATTAAGCAAGGTTTAATAATACTTGGAAGTTTTGTGAAATTGGCAACTTCTCTTTAAACATTTGGGGGACTGTACAGTGCTGTACTGCTAAATGCCACTGAGGACTGGCTTAGTGTTTCAGCCTTGTGCAACTGGTTTCTTTTCGGTAAGTCTCTTACCCCATGGAGAGAGAATGAGCAAGCTCTTCAGTCTAGTAAACAGCTGCATGGTATTACAGTGATGCATACCGCATATTCCTCGGCTTCCAAATGCTTGTGCACCAAATCTGTTCCAACACATGACTGAGATGTATAATTTCTAGTAGAGAATTTCTCAACTGTTTCTTTAACACAGAGTGAAAAAATAAAGTAATTGCTGTTTTTTATGTATATGTTTAAAGTATACCTCAGTTAAACACCAGCTATTCATTCACCTCTCCTGATGTGCTTCGCAAGGACCCCCCAACTTCTTTCTTTTCAATCCAGTTCTATCTAGCAAAATAAGAAAGAAACCATTTCCTGTGAGAGTTGATTAGATATTATGGTGATTATGTGAATAACAGACTCTACAAAGAAATATTTTATGCATATGTATATATTAGATTAGTACCCATGTGCAAATGCATATACATTATTTGCACAAGTTATATAAGGACTGCCGTGCTTGTTTTTGGGATTTCCAAATATATGATAGTTCTTTGGAGAAATCATCGCTTCTGTTAATCTGCCAACTGACATGGAAATGAATTTTTGCACACATATACTGTTTTTGGTTCTGTTAAAGGCATAGGGTTGTAGAGGCTCTTGAATTTAAGTAGGAATTTTCTTAATAATACTAATAAAGAAGTTTTCCCGAGTATACTTCAGCAATCTTCTTTTCCTGAATGACCACATGGATGTGTAGGATTTTGGCAAGTTATCAAGCCACGTAGTCCATAGCTGTGCTTGAAAAATAAATGTTCTCTGTTACGATGTCTCCATATCCTGCTTGCTTTTGGTGCATGGGATGGGCATGTTGTGTGTCTAGAGCCCAGCAAATCCCATTTCCTGCTCCCTCAGGAAATGCGTGTCCTATGGCTTCTGGCATCAGTGTGATTCATGGGGGAAGAGTCTTAAGTTTAGGCGAACTGATTTCCTAGGCTTCCTTAGTTCAGTGGGGAAAGGAGAAAGTGGCTCAAAGCAGTAGCTAAATTTTGAATAATTCTTGAATACACATTTTGAACCCAGCTTCTTCCGCTGCAGAGTTCTATGACTCTTAGTCATCTTTCGGGGAGGGGAAATGGGAGGTTAGAGGGCAAGACTGTGAATGAGTCACAACCCTAACCTCTGATAACATACTAGTACCTGTCAGGCTGCATAATTAATGTTGTAATCTCCTAGGTGGCCTTTAACAGTAAAGGCAGTGCACACACATGTGCAGTGAGAAAATATGGGACAAACTTGCTTTAAAGAAGCAATAAAAATAGGAAAACAACATCAGAGAAATGCAGAGGAAAACAGGCTTAACTCTGGGTTACTCTTCCTGTGCTTGTGTGTGTGTCAGTCTTCTGAGTTGTTTGAACATAGTGTTAATATTTGAGTATCCTGAGTCTTGAGTAACGTGTTTGAGACCTTGTACTCTAGAAATGATTGGCAAGCTAACCTTTAAGTATAGGTATAACTTGTACCAGCAAGTCAATTCTAATGCCCGAAATGAAATAAACTGTACCAGGAACAGAGTTTTTCTTTCTTTGACCAGAGCAGTGTTGACCAGTAAGATTTGAAGCAGAAGAAATGTGGTGGAGCAAGAAATCAAGTTATGAGGATGCTGCTAGCAACATTGTCTTGAATGGGTATAAGCAGAGCACAGGCAGAGACTTAGATGTGACATAAACTGAGAATGACATAAGGCTGTGGATCAGAACATCTTATCTCCTGGGTGGTTAATTTACTGCTTGCAAGCTGGATCTAATTTACTGAAATAGTTTATTTGCTTTGTGGTCTGTTCTTTGCTGTCCCCTTTCTCTGAATCCCGTAGTCCCTTGTCAGGCAATCAAAAACATATCATTGCTTAAGTGAAATAGTATCCTGTTTCATGTAACTGGACGTGTGTCTGGAGTGTGATGGGAGGTGCAGGCATTTTGGTCAAGTTCAGCTCTGCTGCTTTAGGTAAAAATGTCAGAAATACACATCTAACTCAGAAGAGACAAGAGAGACAAGTACAGGTCAAACTGATGCCCAAATTAGGGGCCCAAGTCCTTAGGAGAGCAACATGCAAAATTTTACCGCAGGACTAAGACTGGATATTCTGGTTTTCTAGTGTACGTGCCTCTGGTGAACTGGCAGCACTTCTTAAAGGTGTGTATACAAGTTAAATTTCTATTTATATCTGATTATTATTTCCTGAAGTCGCTTGTTATTGGGGTGCGATGGGGGTGCCTTTTGCCCAACAACTTAAGGTCATCAAAAACCAACTATACTTTTTTCCTGGTGTGAGTCACATTTGGACCGATAACTTTTCAAATAAAATGTTCTGTGGAGCATTTTTGTCTTGTGTGTTGTCCATGTAGCCATGCAGCTCAGAACTTTTTTGTTTGTTTAGTGATTCTCATTCTAATTTGGTTAGGGCTATACTTGATGAATGGAAAGCAAAATATCAGAATAGAGCAAAGGGTGAAGATCCGATGACGTGGAGTCATTTTATGTTCTGTTAATAGTAGGTATATATGAGCTGTCTTGGTAAGCAGGAAAATGGGTGAAATAGCTACTCATTTATAATATAATTCAGCAATATAACCCAAACCTGATCCACTGTGACATAAAAGGCTGCTCTTCATTACAATTGGGTAGAAGTAGAATTAACGTGGTTCATATTGATGGATACACTTTCAGAATCCCTAACGTTTGCATAGCTAAGGTTTGATCTACAAAGTTTCAGGTGTAACTAAGAATTAAAAGACCCAGGCAGTTGTTAGGCACATGGCTTGTATTTTGTCATTGTTCTAATTGCCCAAGTGTCAGAAGATTAGCCTAAATGATTAGGTAGCTATTGAATTTATGTGTATTTTGATGATGTAATGTGTGCTGACCTGAAATTTTTCTTCTTTCTTTTTTCTGTAGAACTTGTTGATTTCTGTGGATATGCCAATCTTTGGATTGGCATATTATAACTTCAGCTAAATACATTTCTCATGTACTGAGGTAAAAAACATTTTTATGCTGTGCTTTCTTGCAGGGGCTGGTGTTTTTTTCCTTTCTTGTGCTGAAGGAGAGCAGATCAGCTTTCTGTTCGACTGCATCGTACGTGGCATCTCCCCGACGAAAGGCCCTTTTGGTTTGCGTCCAGTCCTACCAGGTTAATATAGGAAGTATAGAGTAACCATGCAAAGCAGCAACTTGTCATGTCTAGCACTTATTGCTCTGATTGTAATAACAGCTTGCAGACACCAAGGGCATAGAAAGTGCAAAGTGGTTTTCATTCCAAAATGTCACAGTATGAATTTACCCGTTGAATGTACCCAGTTTCCGCTGCTGCTCTGGCTTATTCATATTTCTGATGATACTGCTAACTTTAGCCTTCTCTTATTTAACAGTACTAAAATACAGTAATTTGAATTGAGATGAACCCTAACATTTAGTTTTAAACTTGCACAGTTCAATTTGGATCCATGTCTGAATTACTGTTTTGATAGTTTAATAAACTGAAACCTGGAAAACTAACCTTCTAGGGCAACTCTGAGTTCATCCCGAAGTCCTGCCAACCTTAGAAAACTTTTGTCAGGCCTCTGGATCACATTACAGTTTTGCAGCTTGAGCTTTTTATTCTAGTGTGTGAGGATTAAATTCCTTTTCCTATTTCATGGTAAATGCTGCATGCACTGTAACATTCAGAGAGGAAATTAGATGGAATCATAGTAAGCCCTTTTGCCTTTTGACTTTAGCAGATGAAATATAATACTGAGTTGGAATGACTGTGTCAAACAGGGCAAAAGTGTGAAAAATGAGATTGCAGAAAAATATTTGTGAAGTGGCTGTGGGGAGGGAATAGGCTGTAAGAATGGCTAAGGATGAGACAGGATTTGTAGAAAACATTAAGAGTTTCTGTTCAGGTGTTAGGCAGATGATAAGAGTTTGACAGTTTTATTGCTGTTAAAAGCATGAAGATAATTAATTGTGGGAAGGAAATGTGAAGGAAGAGATTAGGTCTGGATGTGAAATTTGTGGAAATGAATTAAAGTTAGTTCAATTAAGGCAAATGCAATACATACAAGGCTCAGTTTGTCTTTTCTTTCTCATAGTTGTAAACACCAAAGTGAATAAAATAACCAAGAAGCACAGTAGGCAATAAAACCTCATTCTTTTTATATGATGATGCGTGCTCACATTGAACTAAGTGGAATGTAAAAAAAAAAAAATCAATACTGACACTTAAAACTTTGCCAGTGAAGGCATATTTTTCTACATTTCTAGAATAGTATTATGCATATACAACTCCAAATCTTTCATTTAGCAAAAATGTACATCTAGAAAAATTATGCTCCCACATTACCAAATAAGGTGTTCTGGATTACTAATGCATATTATTCTGTTATCGTTGTAAAATAACTACTTGGGATTTTTTGATTTTTTTTTTTTATGGCACATTCTCTCAATCATAGACTTTAAGAAAAATCTCTTTTTAAGAGAGTTTAGAAGTAAATTTGCTTTTGCATCTTATAGTTATCAGTTCAGCCCTTGTGTTTGTGCGTTAATATACATAGCTGCATACCACATTCCTTTCCTTTCTTCCTTCAAGAAGTCTGACCTTGCTAAGTGCATGAAGCAGATGGGGGAATATCTTGGGGGTTAACTGGTGATTTATAGGGAGGGAAGCCCTCTTTTCTGGGATCTGTCTTTCTTGTCTCATCTGCTTCATGGACCTACCACTAAAATGAGATGAAGATGCACGTAGCAACTAGATATCGCTTTGTTTCCCTGGACAGGAGCAGTGGCATCCATTCTGTGTTCAATAGGGAAATGTACTGTAGTTTTTGTAGGCTCCTCTGGGGCCCCTTTCCCAGATACTTTGAGCCCTATAACTTGTATTTTCCTGTACTTTTTTTTTAAAGCCCTTGTCTCTCCCAGTTTTCTGTCACCCCTTGTATACGTGCCCCTTCATACAACCTTTATTTTTTATGTTCTCCCCAGACATTCATTTATTATCCCATTCAGAAGCTTGCACAGACTTGTTTAATGTGCATAGACATATTCAACACTGGTGATTCATCCATAGACTAATTTTTCTTATCAACTATGCCATTACACAGAATGTACTGTATTACTTGAAAAGATTGAGTCTCCACCAGCTGCATACTGTATCTGTCAAGAGTATTGAAATTAACCCAATCTGTTGAAAGTGATATGTTAAATAGGTTAATCATCTACACACCTTAGCTAACTAGATGAAAACTTGTGTTGTGAATTCTACCCAGAAACATATAGTCAATGTTATTGGTATTTACTGCAGTGTAGAGTGCTACACAGCCTTAACTGTGCTTTATGTATGCAATGTTCTGGTTTTATGTAATTTAATTTGCCTAGAAGCTTTCATAGGAAGCTGCTTTTTCTCCACAGTTTGTGTTTTGAATTTGGCTTCTTGCTTTTGGCTGTGCTGCTCCAACTACTTAAAGCATGGAATATGCTTGAATAACTCTTCAGTATTTTCAAGAAAGGAAAACACACAAAGGGCGTCTTTACAGAGAAAAGAACTTAATGTGGTGAGAAGAGGTTAGACTGACAGTGTTCTTGGACACAAATGCTCACAGAACAAATATGATCTAGGAAAGCAATGCAGTCAACATTTGCTTAGTCTATCTTTGGAAAAAGGATAACAAATAAAGCCAGTGGCTCCTTATGTACAAGCAGCTCACTTAATGATATACTAAATGGAGCACTGAAATATTTAAATATCAGCATGGAATTTATAGGAAGTGACAGAGACAGGATTGAAGAGGAGGACTGGAAAATGACCAGTTCTTTTATTTTTACTTGCCATAGTGATTCTTTAGACAAGTGTAAAATGCACCATATCCAGAATAAGCTTGTAAAAACTGCACATGCAAGGGAAATTTGCTCAAGTACAATATTCGCATGTGCACTTCAGGAATGCAGTTCTGAAAAATATAGCTTATTTCTTCGAAAGCTTGGTGTTCTTTTAATATGAATGTATTTGTTCACTTCCTGTATTTTATTATGTCATCTGTAAAATATATAATGAAAATACTGTGCAGTGGAACTTGACTGACCATTGCAAAGTATCAAAATCTGTTCTGATCTCATAGCTGACCTTATTTTGAGCAGGAGGTTAGACTAGAGGTCCCTTAAGGTCCCTTCCAACCTGAACTCTTCTGTGTTTCTATGGAAGTGGCTATCATATGAACGTGAATATTCTCACAGTAAAAATAATCCCATATGTGTACATCCAAAATAAAATGTAAAAGGAACATAAAGTTAGAAGGTTGTTACAGTTTACTACTGTGTGGTGCGTATTTTTGGAGCCCTTTAATGACGCAAAACTGTACCAAAATCCTCCCTTTGGTAACACTGTTGGCAAATTGGAAGTTTTGATTTGTTAAAGACTGCATAATCAGGCCTTAAATTTGAGGCAGATAGCACTGAGTGGGAATACAAAGGTAATGTAGATATCCGTAGACATTTGTAGGCAGCCTAGCATTTTAATAAATGACTTCTTTAAGTGGCAGGAAGTCATTGGATGGATTGTTTTTCCCCAGCTGCTAGTTGAAAAATAATTGCCATAATTGGCTACTTCTGTAGTTGTTTTTTTGTTTTTGTTTTTTTTCCCCTCTCCTTGGAGAAGGTATTTAGAAAGAAGACGAGAATTTTATGTTCTTGTCTTGACAGAAGTTTAGATATTGACAGAGTAATGAGTCACTGATTGCATGTTTTGTAACCCATACTGAATTTGCATGCATATTATTTGAGAAATGTTTATTTCAGGTGTATGTTACATTCCTTCTCTTCACTTCTAAGATTCCTCTTAAGTTGCAAACATGAACAAGGCAAAGGCCTAGCAGCCTATCAGTGGTGTCTTTTGTTGCATGGGCAGATCAGTACTCCACAAATCCGGCTAAGGCTAAAGGACAGTCTGGTCCTGCAAGCTGGAGAGACCCCAAGTGTAATGTTGATAGTCTTGATGCTCTCTTTTAATTTTGGAAGCTTTTCCAGGCTGCTCTGTGACTGACTGGAGAGTGTGCAGTGCTGCTTGCTGAGGATCTATCTGATGCTCTCTTTTTGTCGAAGCTTGATGCACCTTTGATCATTGCAAGACAGCTCTGTGGCTGCCTTCTGCAGTATCTGTACCAAGTGGATCCTCCTCAGACTTTTACATCTTTTCATTCCTCCAGACATCTTACAAGGTGTGGAGATGTTAGCATGAAGGTGAGGGTCCAGGTCTGATTTGCGAATGTACCTACAATTACAAAGGAAGAAAGGACAGATGTTCAGCCTAACTTATCTGACTTTGTTTAACAGAATAATTAACCGATGCTGCATTTTAAAGATGCATATAATTTGAAAATATCTTAGGTAGCTGTTGACTTAACTTGATATGATACATTCTTGTTGACAGGTGCTTGCCAAACAACCCTGGAGCTTTGAATCACTGTGAAACTTTATTCGTATATTACCAAAGTATTCAAAATCTCCCACGATGAGCAGCTGATGTGGCTCTAATGGGTATCCACCAACGTAATATAAAAATAAAATCTCCATCAGAGACATTTTTAGTCCAGCCAAATTTCATGTAATCCTTCAGCTTTGTCCCAAAGCAGTGTTTAAAGAGATTTCAATCACTATCTTGTAGAAAAGAATTTTCTTCATAGCAAGGGATCCGCTTCTCTTTTGGAAAAGATAAAGTGCTTCCTTAATTGAAGGGCCTGAGTGAATCTGATTTCTTAGGTTCCGTGGGACTAAATCACATGACAGGGTAGATTCGTCTAGAGTTTGGGAAATGAAGGTACCAATTGCACTTAAAATTGCTGGAGCTACTGTAGGATGTTGTGTGGGCAGGAGCTGTCCCAACTTCCTTGGACAGCTGTCTCAGTACTGGTCATGCTGCTGTTGTCCTGCTGAGTTAGTAATATGGCAGATTATTGCATATTTGTCTAGAGGCTTTGCATGTACGAAGTGTAGGATGATGCCAGCAAATTCACCTTCACTGTTGACGAAAACATCATCACTATTTTTTATTAGGCCTTATTTTTACACGTGTATGACAGAAGGTTATAGGTTCTGTTCTCCAGTAAAGGCTGTTCTCCAAAAGGTATAGGCCAGTGATTTCAGTCCTTAGTCTGATCTTGTAGCAGAATGTCCTGATTAGTGCTGGATAATCGATATCTGAAAATACTGGTATAAGAATTTACTGCTTCTGTGGGAATGATATTGTGCATGTTTTCTGTAGAAGTCTTGCTTTTTAGCAGAGAATTGAAATGATAATTTGTTTAAATAATTAAATTAATAATAATTGTCAGGCCTATGTGACAAAGGCTGTACACTGAGATTCCCTGTTGTTGGGTGAAATCTGTTATGTTCTGCAGCTGTGTATTAGCTGATATGGGAATTGGCTAGTAGTAGCAATTGAGCGTGTGTAATGCAGAACTTTCTCATTTGCTTTCTCTTCCCCTGCCTCTCCACCTACCCCCCCCCCCCCCCCCACCTTGTATTTTATTACAGGCCAGTTTTGCAGGATCAGTTGCTTGACTTTTTTTTTTTTTTTTTTTCAGTTACGCTATCTTTTTCTGTTTGCAAGAGGGATATCAGTTACTAAAAAAAACTAATAGTTGTGTATGTGCTGTAGTAACATTAAAAAAATCTGTGTGCAATCGTATTTCAGAGGAAAGTGGAAGATCTTTCCTACTGACAGCTTTTTGTTGTGAGAAGAGTTGGTGTCTGTTGCATCTTGGTTTGACTTACTTGTTGATCTGTTATGCCAGCTTTATACTCAGAGTGCTCCTAAAACCTCTTTGTTGAAACTTTCTGGATTTCAGGGCATACAGTAGAGGTAGCTGGTGCAGAGCACATTCTCAAATAGATTCAAGTAGCAGCCCTAACACTGTGTGCCACTGGGCAGATCCTTGCTTAGACCTGTCTGGGTTGCACTGTAGGTGCTGGTGGCTAAATCTTTGTATCTTCCTTTGGCAAAGATCCATATGGAAGTGATGAAGGTTTTGTCTGAGTAAGTGCTTACGCAGGTTGGAGCTAGTCAGTGCTTTGTATGAGTTGTATTGCAGGGGAAATAGGTGTTTGATATGGAGATAATCCATATCAAACAGTCTTCTTTCTTTCCTGTTTTGAAAGTTAGGTTTGGAGGGTGTAAGGCACTGACATCAAGACCTACGAGGTCGCTCTTTGATCTGGGAAATGCAGAGGTCACAGATGCTATTTTTCACAGGCTGTGATGGGCAAAGTTGCTCTCTCCCTCCTAGAACATCTTTAATTTTCAATATATGCTGCTGTATCAGGACTGTGTATGGTATGTCTGGTTTCTTTGGTAACCTCATCCAGAGTATGGACTGCCAAAGATGGAAAACGCCTCTACATGGGGAAGAAAGCTCAGTGTTGTCACTTTGGCTCCTGTGATGTGCTCAGATCTATCCAGGGTAGTTCAGAAAGTTAATGGGGTCAGGGAGGAGAGATGTGGCAGTTTGTTTCTCAGGTAGTTAATGAAGTAGGGATTCTCCTGGAGCTTCAGCACACATGAAAAAACTGCTTCCCCGACTGAGCTTGCTTTGACTGCTGTGTGCAGGTGAATGTTTACCCTCACATGTTGACCACACCAAACTCAAGTCTTTTAAAACGAAAAGACATGGGTTGAAAATGAAACTTTTTTTCATTATTTCAGCTGGTGGTTATTTTACTGATTCAGCCACAGCAATGTGTATCTCTGTTCACATCTTTTTTTTTTTTTTTTTTTTTTTTAAAAAAAACCCTCTTATTAAATGATTCAGTGATTAAATGATTTTTGTGGTATGCCTTTACTACCAGATTGATCAGATACGCGAGTGGCAGCTGTGAGGAAGCTAATCTATGTTTTATCTGTCATTAATTCCTTTCTGTATATAATTATATGGGCTACTGAAACTTCTGATAATGAACAAGTTAGCAGACCATTTGCAACTGCTGGACATGGCGCACTTTTCAGTGCTGTTTGCAATAATCTGTAAGATCCCTCTTGGGATGATGGCGATGATTGCTTTCAACATCTGGTTTTATTGTTGTGCCTGGTTGGAAACAAGTAGGTTTAGAGGAAACTGGCCTGTTTTCTGCAGAAAGTCCTTCCATGTTTTGTACAACTTTTGGTCTTTCTCTTCGTAGTAAAATGGAAGGAGATCTTTTCAGTGAAGCAATTTTAGCTGGAATGGCAAAACCACTAAAATGTATTGTAGGGAAAAAAAATGTATAATACATTTAAATGGTTTTTATCATTCTAACTTTAGTCTTATATTAAACAGGAAGATAGAGACCCACTAGAGGTTTATTTCCTCTCTAACTTCTGAAACTAATCAAACATTAAAGTGATATCTTTGTAAATAGATGATCTGTATCAGTTATGAGGATATCAAATAGTTTAACCGCTGTGACTTCAGTTTTATTATGTAGACTTGTACATTTAGTATGTGGTCTGTCTTAATGACAAAATTTCCCCTGAGCTCAGTGAAGTCAGAACTCCTTCTACAGGTCACATGTTGTTAGCTTTTACTGCTTTAGACCTGCTAGGTGCTAATTATCCTTGTACCTGTTGCCTTGAGTGCTGTGGTGTTCAGGAGTCTGTCCCTGGTGGTGACTCATACAGACTTTGGGTATGAGCTCCCAAAGTCTGTGACTCTTGGAATTATGACTGATTATGTAGCATCTCTCTGGGATGTGCCATAAGGCGGATTGTCCTGTATGTTTTCTGATCAAGATTTTCCCTCTTCTGTAATAAAGACCTAACATAAGAATACACAGGGGAATACATCTTTTTTTTTCTCTCTCTCTTCTTTTTACATGTTTTCCATGTCTCTTCTCTTCATTTATTTATTTTTTGTTCTTTTTCAAAGATCCAAGTACAAATCCAGCCTATTCAGAAGAGAGATTGGCTCATGAAGCTTTGCAATTAGAGAAGCGCTTGAGCTTGCTGTCCCATACAAGTCGCCAGGGCAGTGGAGGTAAGAAATATCTTTAAAGAAAAAAGACAAATGGTGTTCCCCTCCTTCCTAGTCTTTAGAAATTTTGTGTGTGTGTGTATAAATATATATATATATATATATATATATATATATGTGCGCACACACATGCACACACATGTATATAAAGTTGTAAGATGCTGAGCTTAAAAGAAAAGAAAATAAATGTTCAGGATATTTGATTTGGCTGCTCTCGTGGGGCAGTTCTTAACAGCATTGTGTAAAGGCCATTGATGTGGATTGGAGTTTTTAGCTGAGCAGAGTGAGTTTTCAATCAAATATTAATACAGAAAAATCCTTTAGTATGTTGAATCCTGCTGAAGTTGTGCATGTGCAACTTCAAAAGAACTGCGTGCATCAAGTTTGATACCTGATTAAGTACTTTATCTCACAGGTTGGAGTGAGTCAACTGACTAGTATAGTTCACACAGCAGATTTACAGGAGACTCTTGAAATAAAACCCGGGACTCCTGTGCTTTGGTTCTGTTTGTTGTTGTTCTTTTTCTTCATGGTAATATCTGTACATGTCCCTTCTGGAGTTGTTTACGTGTGAAAGTAGAATTGGTGCCTAGCACTAGGTTTGTAAAAGGATCTATGACCTGGACTGCCTGGACTTGTTTGAGAACAATTCTAGTTCCTCAAAACCTCTGGTTGCTCTAGAATTTAAAGTCTACAAGCCTAAAAATTGACCAGTAAAGATCATCAAAAGCTTAATTATGTGCTTCTGTACATATCCATGACAGCTTCAGTTTTGACACTGCTGAGTCATGTGGCTTGTGACTAAATTCCACTGAGACTTGCTGAGGTTTTTCTTAGTTATAGTATAGCTACTGCTTTGATGCAAAACAAATGAGACCTGATAGAGAGACATGACTATCTTTTATCCAGTCACTCAGTGTTTGGGAACATGTGGTCCAGATTCATATGCATCCTCTGCTTGAGACCACTTCTGTTTATGTGCCTGTTATTCTAGGAATGTCATAGTCCTCAGAGCAAGAGGAGTTCTAGAGTGGGGTTTTCATAATCCATTATTTGAGTTTTGCACAGGAAAATAAAATATTTGTGGGAAATACAATAGAAAGAGTATCCGTCTTGGTGTTCCTCTCTCCCCAGCTGTCTGTAGGTTTGCTGGGAAGTGCATTTGCCTGAATCTGGAGATCTAGGTTCTGCCACTGCCTTGGAGAACATGGTTAGAGCTCTACATAGTTAGAGCATATGCTACAGGATCATGAGAGAGCTTCCCTTCACAAGTCCTGCTACCTAAAATAGCTGATTAGGAGAAGTGATTTCAAATAAATTCAAGAATTTTATTTTTTCAATAAAAATATACAGTTCTTGTAAGCAGAGTAACTTTTGTTTCCCATATATTATTTCTTTAGACTCTGGATGTATTGCTTAGAAATATACTAATACTTTTGTATTTCATGCCTTCTGACTAGAAGGCTGTATAATTTCATCTCAGGACTTACTCAAATCAGAGTCACAAGCTAATGTCATGTAATGGCATTGGGGAAAAGGGAAGGATTGGATTTCACAGGATGAATGTTTGCTGTTCTGTGGTAGTATATATCTAGAATTACTCCACAGAGAGCAGGAGAATTGCTCTAAATATTTGTCCCAGCAACTGGGAATAGAAATAGTAGTGTAATACCGGAAGCTCAGGTCGTGCAAATCTATATGATTTGCAGTGGACTCTTCCTGCCCTACCTGGCGACTTGTTGACCAGTGTTTAAAAACAATATCTACAAAATGATCCTGCTGTCAGCCTTTATTTTCACATTGATTTTATTAAGGAGGAGGAAAATAACTTTGCGCATTGTATGTGCTGCCATAGGAGAATATTTCATGATGAAAGTGCCGTCATGCCCTTTCATGCCAGTGATTAATTTTTTCTTAAAGCAGATGCCTTGCATAGCTGTAGTCACCTGTAAAAATGTCCTTCTTGCAAGTATCAATGAGGAAAAAAAACTTCTTGCAGTATGTGTGTAAATGGATCTTGGGAGATCTTTTTCCTTATGGATATGGAAATGTTGTCGTAGTAGTAGTATTCTCATTTTTGTTTGTTCCAGTGATGTATGGTTGTGTTTTTGATATGAATATTATAGAGATGTACAGTGTAGTGGACATCAGGGAGCAGGGCAATCTAAATTGGATTTTATTTTTGCTGTCTCTTTAATATTCACTTTAATACCATTCAGGTAAGATTTAAATAGATTAAAAAAAAGTAAAACAAGATAATCATTTGGCTGATTCAAGCAGAAACACTGAAATCTCATGGAAGTCTTTGGGGTATAGGTGGTGGAAACTTTTCTTCAGAATATCCTCAGGTATTCTGAGAACATGGAACTTTGTGACTGTTCCCTGTGGTATACGATAGGAGTATCAACATTACTCCTGTACAGTCAGTTGGCTTTAAATATGGTTCAACAGGGGAGAATTGGGGGCATAAACTCTAAAAATGTAGCCCTGAATGTAATATGTTCCGCGATGTGATAGGGTTATGGTAAGGTAGTATACTGTTTGCATTTTATTTTTCCCTTGGGGATAGGAATTATTGCAGGCATTCTGGCTTTCTGACAGAAGTTCCCCTTACAAAGCAGGTGGAGTCTTGTGATCCTTTCTGTTTGTACATTCTTGCCATGCTACCAGTCTATCCATTGTGTTTTAAACATGAGTTGATCTGTTTTCTTTTTTTCCAGGAGATGATAGAAGTCTTTCAAGCTCATCTTCGGATACCAGCCACTCGGATGTTAGCGTTGGGAGCAGATTGACAATCTGGCCTGAACAGTCTTCAGCCAGCACTTCTCAAGAGAGTCACGGACTGGCAGCTGCAAAGGGCATTCATCTTGGGGAAGAAAAGACCCATCCAGAAGGGGCACGTGGCATGACTAAACCACCTCCAAAGCCTCTCCGATCCAGACAGCTGCAGGAAATTGGTCGTCAGAGTTCTTCGGACAGTGGAATAGCTACTGGTAGTCACTCTTCTTACTCTGGAAGTTTTTCTTCCTATGCTGGGAGCTTGGACATTTGCCGTGGTGATGAGTTTGGATCATTGCTGAGCCTGCCGTTGAACTTTCCTTCAGATCAGAGTTTATGTACTTGTCCTCATAGTGAGTCCCACAGAGGTACGAGCTCAGAGTATCAGGTTCCCAGCTCTCTCAGACATATTTATGATATACCCAGGAGTTTGTTACAGGCAGCTGCTAAAGATGTGCAGCCAAAGAGTGCCGATTCCACAAAACCCAGGGACCAGCCCCTGTCACCTCAAGGCATTAATGACCCAAAATTGCTGATACCGCACTTGGAAGCACGGAGAGCAGCCGAGCACAGCCAGGACAGAGGGAGACCTTCATCCTTACTCTCAGAAAGCGCCAAGGACTCAAGTGATGAGACATATGTGGATTTTGTTTCGAGGTGGTCAGATACAAAACCACAAGGACAGGTGTCAGACTCCAAAAGTAGTGAGTTGGCACCACCTAGTGGAGTCTCAGCTGACCCCTATGACATATGTAGCCCCCACCTTGGGATGACAAGAGCTCTTTTTTCAGCTTGTCCAATCTGTGGTGGACTAAAGGTAAATACCTAACACTGAGCAGATGCTAACAAAGCCTTCCTTAATTTAACACCATTAATTTAAAGATTGCTTAAGTTACAAGTCACAAATGTTATTATTTTCATTATATTTTTAACAGGTAATAACTTTTGTGGTGTTTATGCTGAAGCTGAGAGGCTTAGTATGTGGTTTCCTCAAAATTTGTGCCTGATCAAGGAAACACTGAACATTACAAGCCATCAGTCATTACTTCTAAATGGGCCAGTTTTGATTCTGACTGTATGTAAATGACTTGCAGTGACAGTGATAGAAGCTTTTACGGCATGTAAGAGAGCTGAATTTGTCCTATAGCAGTAACCTAATGTGAAGGACGTTGATCTGTCTTGCAGCTGGTGTTTCATGAGAAGAACAAAGGCAGGCCAAATAGTATGTGCTGCTAACTAGGGTGACCGTAGTGCATATTTTTATTTCATTGATGTTTTTCTTTCTTTCATCGTGTTTGTGAGCATGACTTGCACAAGAAGAAGCCAGATCAGTGAAGGATCTCACTGGGGAAAGAGAAGATAGCATGGCAGTTCATAACCGGTCACCTAATCTGGTATCGTATTTATAATTGGTGGCCAGAGCCAGGTGCTTTAGAGGAGATATGCAGTAGCTCATCACTGGTCCACTAACAGGATTACCCTTTTCCAGGGAAAGTTCTCTTTGATCACCACTTGCAGAAAGGCTTAAATGCCGAAGCATGGAGATTCATATGCCTTTTCTAGAAAACACATTTGTTTTCAGTTTCTGTTAGTATGACTCGGATATTCCTATAAATTATTTTTGAATGCTGCTAAATTCTTGGTTTTTTATGGCAGTAAGCTTTATAAATTAATCGTGCGTTGTGTGAAGAAAATATTTCCGTTTTTCTCTCTTCTGGAGAAGACTACTTTGCTAATGTTTTTGCTAAACTGAAACAAGATAAAGCTGTTTGTGCTGGTAGGGTCTTGAAAGGCTGGGAGGGTTAGAGAGCATGTTCAAATTAGGGAACGTGTGAAGGAATTCAGCAGAGACACGTTTGTTTGAGGAATTAAGTACTGCCATTGAAGTGGGCACATTTAAAATGAGCATGTGGGATTACATAAATCAGTGCTGTGAAAAGAGCCTGAGTGTATAGTTAGTTAGAGAGAAACTAAAAGAATATGTTTGAGGGACTGTTTTTTTATGAAGCTTTTCATGTATTTGTATCATTGACTGTCTTCACTTGTGTGAAAACTAGATGATGCTCTGTGTCTGAGGTGCTTTTATGGCTCTGTCACAGCAGTGTGTGAGCGCCTTGGACATTGCTCTGTGTCATGTATTTATACTTGCAGCATTTGGGAGGTAGGGAAGCGTTGGTGTAACAGGCTTTGGTTGTGCCTACACTGATGGTTAGGGTCAGTGTTTTTTTCAAGGCCATCCTTGCGAACCGTCTAAGTCGAAGGCCCTCCTTAGCCCTCCAGCCTACTTCTGAAAACTCTGTTGGACTCAAGGGGCTGTGATTCAGCCTCTCGGTTCTGCTCTCTCTGCAGTGTGCTTCCCGGGTCTGCTGCCTGTAATCAGACAGGTGTGGGGAAGGAGGTGCAAGACTGATTCCTAGAAGGGCTCTGCCCTGAGATCAGGAAGCTCCAGGATTGATTTGTTGTAAGCAACAGGGAAGGAATTAGTTGAGGTGGGGTTAGCTCACATGGTCTAAATGTTTGTGAGTGATCTGACTTGTCAGTTTAGACATACCTTCAGCAATTTATTGAAGTCTGCTGCCTGGGGTGGCAGACAGGCATTTGAAACTGAGTATCTCATTGTACATCTTCAAAACCATTAAGGCTAAATTATGCCACTCCTTCCATAGCTACCTGTTTGCTCTCCTTCTTCCCCCAACATCCAAAGTCTCATTTTTTTATATGTATCATCAGGTTTCATAGTGATTCTAGTTGCCCTAATAATACCAGTTGGCAAAAATCTCAGGAATAATCAGAATTTTAACTTAGTGACAGAGAAACAATGGTGCAGCACTCTTGCTAACTTTGGTTAGCATGAGGTTTGTTGTTTGCTTCTTTTTTCATACCCATTTGAAAGTATTGTGAAAAGAAGCTTCATTAAATCATTCATGGGTTTATTTCTAGTTTGAAAAGAAAAAAATAACCTTTTGATACATTTTCCTGAATGGTCCAAATGAATTATTTTAGCAGTATTTAATAGACACTGTCTTTGTTTTTTCTCATAATGAATACAGTGAAAGCACAAATCCATATGCTGTAACTAAAAAATAATTCTTTTTGCTCATTCTCTGAAAAGAATATGTTTGAGAAGCAGTTATGGCCACATTAGGGCTGCAGTTAGTTTTCACATTTATTTAAATCCATATTCAGAAGGCTTTGTGCCAATGTTTGGAGTGCCTGTGCAATTTCAAGTTAAACTGTTAATTAAATTTTTCTTAAAATTATGTTTTAAGTGTTTTTTAAAAGCCTACTATTTATAGTGAATGTGTGACCTGGATAAAGTGAAGTCGACAGCAATGATTAAGCATCTAAGTATCTCTTTGTTTTCTGCTCTGTATGTAAATTTTGGAAAATGAAGGTGAGATCTGGGCAGGGTGTATGAGTTAGGCTGCAGGATGGAGTCATGAATAGGGGGAAGGATGGTGGCATATATGGTCAGGATGGACTAGGTTAAGAATCACCTGCTTTGCCAGTGAGGAGGATGATGGTGAACATAATGCAGGGAGAACATACCCTGGGAAAGTGCCAAGATTCAAACAGGACATGGGGCAGGGAATGTGTGCTCCTCTCTAGAGGAAGAATAGAAATAGCATGAATAAAACCACTAAGCATCGCTTCTATTACTTCTGTATCATATTTTGTATTAGACATTGGGGATTAGTAAGCAAGGATGCAGGGTGATTTGTGTTCTGTTGTACGTTATTGCAGTGTGCTGAAGATGTCCTTCATTACACACTTGACAAGGTGTGCCTTTGCCACTTAATTTTTGCCTAGGTGATTTCAGTGCTATAAATAAATGCGGAGATGAGTTTTTTTGTGTAGTGTAAGGATATTTTAAGCTCAGAATGTTGGATTGCTGTGGGATTTTTAAGCAAGCTGTAGAGATTTATTGTTAGGCTCTATTTTTCAATTTTCAAATGCCTAGCTGATAGTAGTTTGAAGACTAGCATTTCACTGTACATATGTTGCTCTGTAACTTCATTTGATTCTATAGTTTGAGAAACATTGTCAACCTTTTTTACAGGGTGTCTTTTTTTTTTTTTTAACTCCATCATTGTAAATTTTCTTAGAAGTCTGAAAATAAAATTCTTTTGCAACTGTTTTTGTCCCTTTCCATCTGCCAAGTACTGTTTTTATTTTTGCTTTGCTTTCTCTCCCCTGACCCTCCTCTTCTTGCATTTTGAATGGACGTGGAATGATTATGGCTGTTTCTTGGTACTACCTAGTGGTGTGCTCACGACAGCGCTGACAACTTGAAATGTGCCTATTAGGAGGAATTCTGTGTTTCTGGCTTACCCTAAACTCATATTTATGTTGGTGGGAGTTCTTATGTGTGTAGAAATATAGCTTGATTACAGTTCTGATAGTAAACTTGCCATGATAGAGGAGAAAAGAAAGCACCAGTTTGTTGTACGTGTCTGCTATCTTCAATCATGTATCAATCATGATATTCGGCCACCTGTTTTTGCTGATCATTTAAAAATACCAAAAGCTCCTTGGAAATCAGGGTCCCAAATCAGGAACAACTCTACCCAACTCCTCTGTAAGAGATCTATACAGTTCCTGCTGCGATGGTAACTGAATGCCTGGTAAACTCTGAACCTCCCAGCATATCTGTAGTAAGCTGAAATGCAGGAATGCTATGGCTCAAAAAAGAGTTTAGGTGCTTTGTCATGTAGCTGGATCCACAGCTGTGAGTGGGTAAGATCCCCTCCCTCCGCAGAGACAGGGAGATCTGGTACCAGCCTCAGGGGCAAGTGGATCCCAGATTTAGTGGGGAGTTGCTCCAGTTAACTGATAGGAAATTTATCTTTTAGTCTGTTCTGTAGAAACTGCTTTATTTTGCATTAAAAAAAAATAAAGTACTCAGTAGCTCTGAGAGAGGAGGGCATATGTGTGTTTGTACTGTGATCCTTGAGCAGGCACCGTACCCAGTATATTTAATCATGCAGCACCATATCCCTGCAGGACTTGTTAATCAAATGCAACCTTTTATGAGTGTAGAGTCTTGCTAGATGTAGAGCTGCTGTGAGTGTCTGTTTGCGTTGTGCTTTGCAGACCAGGAGGAGCCTAGAGAGAAGCATGGCTAATGTGTGAGGCGGAGAAGGGGCTTGAACTTTAAAGAACAGCTTGCGCTGTGGTCTATTTTGTTGTCTGGCCTGGACTAATTTAACCAAAGTCATGAAAAGCCTGTAACACGGTTGGAAGTGTACAGGATTCAGAAGACTAAGGTTGTGAGACCCTTAACTTTGGTTTTAGCTGGGAAGTCTCTTTTCACTGTAAATGCTGCTTTTGAAAGTGGTAAATGAGAAGGCCTGTAAGGTGTAAACTTGTGCAGTGAGACTTAAGAAATAGTGGCTGCAGATTACATTGTCACTTCCATGCAATTGAGAATGTTTTCAATGTTTTTTGTTTTAATCAGGTACTTTTCTAATCTAGTATTAAAATAGGTACTAAAGAAGTCATGATGTGTTGTTATATACAAGTTTATGTAGCTATTTTTTTCTGTCGGAGCCATTACCTCTTTCCCCATGAGACTGAACACCTTATGTTTATAGTATGTGTATTTCCCTGCTTTTTCTTAAAGTATAGGAACATGATTATTAGTAATTACACACCTCTTACATCTCTTTTCAAAGATTTTTTTTTTCTACATTATTGATGTGTGAAGCTATAACATTTTATGCTTCCTACCACCTTCAGAAAAGCTTCAGCCTATCTAGACTTGGCAGTTGTAAATTCTCAGTTGAGAAGGATGCATTTGTTGTCATCTACGGCGTTGCTCCTGCTTGTATTTCTGTTTAAACCTCAGAGCTCCAGGCAGTTCCTGCATATATACCCGCTCACCTGCTAGAATTCTCCTACCATGAGATGTAAGATTTGCCATCAACTGCAGAGAGTGGTGGATAAATTGCAGAATGAATTGCAGAATTTTTCCATAAATTAATTCTTAATTTCTCTTTTGGGTCAATCCACTAAAGTTTTGTTTTGGGGTGTGGTTTTTTTTTCCTTCCTAATACAACCTGACTGCAGTGTAGAACCCTTCATTCCCATGTACATCAGGGCAGTAGGTAGTACAGGCAAATTCCAGTGATAAACAGTCATAAAAGCAATCTACTCTTCAGGGAACACATACTTTAACAGAGCTGTAACAGGAACAGTTCACACCTCAGAGGAATTTGGGTGTCAGTAGTCAGTATTATTTACCTGAATAATAGCGTGTTTGTGAGGCTCTCTTATGCTTTGATGACTACTGGTTTTGGGTACTGCTGGCATTTGGCATAAATTAGAAAACTTACATTTGTGCTCTCCTCCTTTTAAGATTTAATTACACTTGTTTTTCTTTAAGTTCTGACTGTGATACTTGCACCTGCAGTGAGGTGCATCTTCGATGACATGTATCACCACTAAGTAGGGAACCACATGCACTGGACAGTGATCGAGCAATCTAGCATTTTAATTCTATTGCAGTTATTATAAAAGGCTCTGAAACTGATACAACAAAGTAATGGCATTCACAGGGCTTTGCACAGACTCAAAAGCATCTTTAAAAACACTAATTTCCCCCTCAACATCTTTCTGGAATAGGAGAAATTTGTGATCATTGTTATGCTTGATGCTAAAATGCAGTCATTTCTGGAGCTGGCTGGCTGTGCTGATAAAAGCACACAGCAGCACGATGCAAATCTAAGACGGGAGTGAAAGAATGTTCTCCAGTTGAAACTGGCAGGGAAAAGGGGCATAAAAGAGGTCAGGCTCAGGGCTTGTGGGTGTTCTTTTGTGTACTATATATATATATATACACACACACACACATTTTTTTCTTGGCCAGGATTCAAGTCTTCCACAGAGTTAACTTCCATCCTCTTACTGAAGTGCTTTTGGGTCTACTTATGCGCTGTTTTAAGATGTTGCTTGAGGCAGTCCACAGGGGAAGGATGGTCCCCCCCCCCCCCCCCCGCCTTGGTTTATTGTTATTATTTCCTACAATATTGTAATGCTTCTTGGAAATAGGCTTCACTCCTGAATAAGCAAGAAGACATCCAGTTTCCATTTACTTTGCTATTGCTGGTATCAGAGGAGGTCGCTTACTGGATATGACTTTGGGCTTCACTGTGAAATACAGGCATGCCAGCCCCACTAGAGCTGCGCAGATCTGACTGATGCTTTCGCAGCTGCAGGGCACTGCCTTCCATCTTATCCAATGAACAGCACAAATCTGAAAAACAATATAAAATGGAGATACTCTGTATCTATCATGAAAGAATCCCTATAGTGTTTGTGACAAGAGTAGAAGTTCTAATCTCCATTCAGAATGATAAGAATTAAGCTCTCGGCACTTTTGGGGATTGCACACTAAGCAGAACAGATGGCCAGTGATCTGCAGTGGGAAGAAAGTGCCTGCCACAGAAGCACTGGTAAGTGAAATAGTATCGATAATACCAGGAAAAGAGTATCTTTCATATGTGCTTGGAACCGTAGGCGATGCAGCTCAGCAGAGTTAATTCTTCTCTTCTAAATAGATACAGTTGCTGGATTGTTTTT
Source organism: Dromaius novaehollandiae (assembly GCF_036370855.1). Classification (NCBI taxonomy): domain Eukaryota; kingdom Metazoa; phylum Chordata; class Aves; order Casuariiformes; family Dromaiidae; genus Dromaius; species Dromaius novaehollandiae. The sequence continues at coordinate 77,484,732 of NC_088101.1, read as the reverse complement.
CTGTCAGAGAGCCAGTGAAGATATTGATAAACAATGGTATTGACCTTCTATACCCCTCAGAATGAACAAATGGGAAAATCTACTTCCTCCCCAAAATTCAATCAAGCATGATAATAGCTTTTATTATTACCACAGCTGACAACTGCCCCTTCCTCTTTTGGTAGCAATAGCTTATGTGAAGAGAGAGAGAAAGAAGTGTCTTGGAGGAGGGGGAGGAGTCTGATAATGAAGGCTGGGAAAAATTACTTCCTTTGGAATGTAGGGTTTTGGGGGATTTGTTTTTGATTTGATGGTAAAGGGAGTCATTAAATTTCCAGGAACATGGCCAGAATAGGAATGTGGAAGAAGTTTTTTTTTTTTTTTTTTTTTTTTTTTTTTCCCTCCCCCTTTCTAAGTTGAAATCCATCTGTTTTTTGGGGAAAAATTCTACAAAATCCTATAAAATGTTAGCAGGGAACATCTTCTATGTTCATTTTCTAAAAGGGAGAAAGTAGAATTTCCCTGCAGAGAAAGAAAACACAAAAAGGCAATAGGAAAGGGCAGATTACACTGAACCAAGCGTGCTCAGAGGGATGCTAATAATTCCAGTGCCAGCCCCAGACTGAAAGCCTTAAGTTTGATTCCCACCTGATTTATCTCCTTCTACAGCAGCATAGACAAAGTTATGTTTACCAAAAAAAAAAAAAAAAACCAAAAACCTCACTTCCCTGACTTCCCTTTCTGCAAAATCATTTTAGTGTTTATCAATATTATTTTGAGGTCATGGAGTAAAGAAGGCTGTGCAGAAAATGTTCTGCTTTGATTAACATTCACTGATGCATGACTCAGAAAAGGCATTGGTGAGTATCCATAGAATAGGAATCATATGGATTGGATGTCTGGAGCATTGAAGTAGCTCACTGGGGTAGATGGGACAGGTAAAAATAGATGGTCAGTTAGGGGTAGGACCTTTCCTAACAACCCTTTTTCACAGAGGCACTTAAAACTGGAAGTATGTGAATTAGTTGTGCAAACCATGCTTAAATCCTTCCATAACCCATGAGAAGGCAAAAGAATGACATTAGTTTTGGAATCAAGATGCCTGATACACCTAATACTCCTGGATATCTATGAAAATCCTGTCAGTGTGGCTGATAATATCCCAGATGGGTTTGTAATCAGATCTAATCTGATTACAAGGTATCAGTTGTGTAAAGGTTTTAATTTAGGCAAATTCTAAGTGTTTCAAATACAAGGGTGCAACCTTATAGGGTTGTACTACTTGGTCTATAAAGAGCAAATAAGGCTTTCCAATATTGGCCTAGTAACAACATCTTCATATGGGTATTGTGATTTTGGCATTGGTTGGCAAGATGGGAGGTGTGGCAACAAATGTACTGAAGACAAAATCGTTACCTGCTCCACAAAAACACACTGAAACCAATCTGAAGAATGAACTATGAATGTTTATATTTTCACAATAATACTTCTCCCTGGTAGAAGGGTTAGAAAATGTAGGTAAGCTGTGCTGGTATATATAGAGGAAAAAAACAATAGATGCCTGCCAAACAGTGTCTGAGATGGGCTGTTTTAAAGTTGGATTTTTTTTTTCTTTCTTTAAGAGACATATAGGTAAGAAGTTTGAGATTAGGATTGAACTAGGAATTTTGCCTTATCATGATTTTGCTATTGTGGCTTTGACCAATGTACCTCAGTGTTCCTATCTATAAAACATGGATAGTACTTCTCAGGGCTATTGCCAGGATTGATTAGATAGTGTTTGTTTAGTACTTTGGAGGTGGACAACTCTAAGTGCTAAATATATTGCTAAATATGTTGCTTTCCAGGTTGCAATGAGAGCCAGGAAGTCGTTTGCCTGTCATGTGAACTGTGGATAGAAAAGGAACTCTAATAACATTATTATTATTAAAAAAGAAAATCAACCTGCCAGATTGGAGCAGCTGCTCTATGACTTTTTTCTTTTTTTTAATGGTGGGAAGTCTATCACTAATTTTTATAACCTCAACAAATAGTTCAAAGCTATTCTCTATTAAATGAAAGGTCACAGGGCAATGGCACTGAATGTATTATCTGCAAAAATACTCTGTGCGTGAAATTGTGCTCAAAGAATGGAGTCTTTCAAGAACTGCAGAGTTACTGGAAAGAGGTTATTAATGCAGGAACCTTTACACTCCATGGATACAAAAGGTATACAGAGATGAGGATATGGCAATTAAAAATTGGTTCTTTCCAACGATGGGATTAATCTGAGGGTTGACCAACTCTTTGGCATTTAGAAAGGTCCAAGGTTCCAAGAATGTGCTTGAGAATATGATGGGTATTCAAGCAAGGTTACAACACCAGCAGCAGGGAATAAAAAAAGAAAACCATAAAAGTTGGCCACAGCCCCATCAAAGAATTTCTCTTTCCTGGAGAAATTTGCATTTTCAGGATTCATAGACACTTATATTGTGCCCTTAACAAAGCATTATGGAGAGGCATATCTGGTCAAATCCAGTTTGGCTATTTCTTTTGATCTCAAAGGAAAAAAAAATCAAAAATCATTGCTAGATCAAAAGCAGTTTTGCCTGAACAGGGATTAAGCAAAGCTGCAAGCCTTACTTCCCAGAAGGATGTGTGAGAGCAGAAGACCACAAGGAATTTCTGGAGCAGCTCCAACAGAGAATTTGAGGCTCTTGGAGTTAGGTGTTTCAGCTAGTCAGTTGCTCCCATCTTACGTAAGTTAAATACTCACTGTTGGGTTTCCTTGCTGCGGGGCTAACTAAGCTTTAAGGGTGGGAATGCTGGGCCAGAATCAAGGTGACACAAGGAAAGCTTAAAGTTAATTGAGCAGCTGAGTGAATCTTTTTATAGTGCAAAAAATGCCGTCTAGTTCACGTTTATCAGTTACAGGCAACCACTTTTGTTCCATTCCTATGTAAGGATGTGGAGGAAAGGACTTTCCTGCATTCTGGCCATCCTCGTTGGTGTAATAACATTTCGACTGTTACAGGATTCCTTGAACAACTCTAACTTGCTTCAGGGATTAATTTAATTCATGGGTGTAGGACTAAAATGTAGGAAAAATATAACATGGAGCTACTGTTGCTCTTCTATCCCCTCTGCTTCAGCTCCAGTGAAGTTTGATGCATCAATCTGCAACAAAACATGATTTTTTTTGTTGCGTTTTTAAGGTTAAACTGTGCTGCTTGGGGCAGAGAGAGGATATTTTAAGACCAAAACAAGTGACTGTTACTAATGTGATCTGTGTGATAAATGACGTAAATGACAACCACGATGGGGTGAGTGAATACCAGTCCTATGAACAGAGTCTAGGTTGCAGTAAGGCCTCTCTTTTGCTCTGCTTGTATTTCTCCTGTTCTCTTGTCTTTTATGTGTTTCCATGTTTCCTTTCCTAAATCAGGGGGGTTCTTTCATCTGAAAGAAAAGAGTTCATGAGGAGGCTTTCTCTGATGCCGTGCAATCCTACACAGATCCAAAGGGCAGATGGAGAAGGGGCTTTAAAATTGAGTTTTTGCTCTGAAGTCTTGAGACATCAGGATGTTGGGTATTTGCAGTATAAACTGCAGCAGCCAGCTGTCAATCAAGCAAAATGACTGTTTCAACAGCTGGGAATCAGTGGGACATGAACTCTGGCTGTGTTCCCTCTTCCCTAGCCCCAACCCTTGCAGAAGGCCAGATTCTGTGGAATCCGCTGCTAATTCAATGCTGATTGGAAGCAATTTTGAATGTACAAGAAATCCGAGCCTGGAACATATTAAGGAAATATAAACCTTTTCCAGCTCTGCTTTATTACAAGGACAGAGAAATGTTAAGTGGGCTATATCAGGGTTAGTAACTGTATCTCTGAATCCTCAGTAGCTCCAGGAAAACTTTTCTGGATGAAGTTTGCCAATTCAACTCATTCCTTGAGACTCAAAGTCAAGGGGAGTGTGTGTGCTATGGAAATAACTGCTATAGAAAGCTTTGGAAAGCTACAGAATAATTATACCTAATAACTTATAACCAAGCTCTCCTATGTAGGAAAAGCCTGTGAGCAACCCCCTTGCATAGTTAAGTATCTGTATCCTTTGAAGCAGGGCAGCTTAATTATAGTTTCATTACCTTTGACAAACTATAATTTCAGTGATGGGCTGGGGATAAAGGAAAACACTTTAATCTTACTATTTCAAGCCTTCTCTCCCTTGTTTGTCCTTTTAGTTCTGTCCATTTCCTTCTAGTGAACACTGATTATCTTGTTAGTCAACTTCTCCAAAAAATAACTAACCTTAGCTGTAAACATGAGGTTGCAGTTGGAAAACAGAAAAAAAATGAGTGCAAAGGTAGTGTGGCAAGCTTTTCCTTTCTATTCTCTATTGGTTCATAATTTAGCTCACTTTAGATCTGTCTGTCTGTGGAGCAGGATGCACAAGTTATCATGAGTGTGTGTGTGTGTCCCCCCCCCCCCGTCCTTACATGGAATGGGCTGGAAGGAAGGAATCAGATACCAGTCTAATGTAAACTGGCAAGGCTCCATTGACTACAGACCAGGCGCAGGTGTATTTTTAGTGCTTGTCCGGGGAAGTACAAGCTAAGCCATTGCTGTGGAACAACCCTCTTTGGAGAAAATAGAAGCAACAGCAGACTTTTCCTAGGTGGACATTTCAATACATTGCAGTTTAATGTAAATGCCAAAATCATTGGTTGCTTTGCTCCTGTCTACAGATTTTTCGAGGTGTGGGTCTTAATTTGTTCAAGTCTGAGATTTCCCTTTGTCAACTTTTGAAATATTTCCACATTTGAGCCATTCTACACTTACTGTTTGTCGCTGTGCTGCTGTGGTTAAATTCGTGAGTTTACTTCATTTTCAAAGATTTCTCTTTCTTCAGAAATGGATGTCTTGGTCCTTTTGCAAACAGAAAACTTACATGAGGGGAAAACATATTGCAATTTTGTATAGTTGATTGAACTAATTTTCTGTTAATCTGAAACTTCGTAACAAGAATAATTGTGGTAACTTAAGATGCTTCTGAGTACAGTGGCACAATAGCTATTTTACGTTGAAAACTTCCAGAAATGTCTGTTATGTATTTTGGTTGAAGTTCATCCCCTTTTCTCATCAGAGGAGAAATGATTCAGTGTTAAGAAATTAATGAATTGTTGAACCTTTTGTCTGATATGTCTCTTCTGGTGTAAATTTGCCATAAATAGCTCATTTGGTAATTAAGAAATCAAGGGTATCTGAATGCCTTTGTGAGTGTGCGTGTGTGTGTATGATTGTCCTTTTCATTTGCTTTCAGACTCCTCAAGCTTACTGCTAAACAGTACTTTTGTATATTTATACTGACTCTTAGTATCTTGAAATGGGCTAATATTCCTTGTGCTGGGATGTACTATCCTAGAAGTGTAGAGCAACAGTTTCCCTTTGGCAAGCTGTCCTAATTTTGCAGGTATTTCTGCTGTACTGAGGTGCTTGATAGTGGCACCAGTAGGCCTGGGAACATTGAAATACAAAAGAAACGGATCACATGAGGCACAACATCCCCTCTCAGCTGCACCAGGCCTCTCCTGTTCCTTTTACATGCTGAGCCAGAAGAATGGGCTCAGAACACCACAGCACTTATTATCTGCACAGGATGGTAAAACTTGCTTTTGTTCGTACCTATTTGGGTGCCCTCTGAGCCTTATTTTCGGTGTTGCAGTAGTTTTATCTGAAGTCTCTGCCTGAGCGGTTTTTACTTGGTACAGAACGAGTGGGATTTAACAGATCTCTTGTACGAGAAAACTCAGCCCAGCAAATGTGGGGAAACTGAGCATATTTTAAATATCTGATGTTCTTGTGGTAGTGTAATGCTACCCCCTGTTGGAAATTGGAAAATATGGAATGTAAATTGGAATATATGGAAGTGAAGCCTCTTTGACTTTGTGTTCATGTCTTTCCATTGCACTTGATAGGCCTTTAAATAAGTGCCAATCTGATTTAAAAAATGTATATATTTATGAGGGTAAATATAAAAGATTTTTCCTCCAGTTGCCAGAGTTAAATTCAGTTGAAAATGTCTTCTTTTGATGTTAAAATACAGCAGTATGCAAAGATTCTTGCAATTTTACTGTCTTTCTCTAATAGGCTATATATTTGTATTCTGATAGTTAATGGTGATTTTTATCGTTCATAAATATGTCTACTCAAAAAGGCCTTTTCACTTCTAAAAGAGAAACACAGTCCTGTCTTTTTGCATGACTAAAGCTGCTGAAGACAATGTTACTGAGCTGTATTATGAGTAACAGCGCATTTGTGTTCAGCTGTGAAAATGGTAATGGTTAAAGCAATGCTCAGCGTGCCCTGCTGAGTTTTCAGCAGTCAGGACAAATGCGTATTTGAAGTGTCTAGCCGAACAAGGCTTGGAGGAGGAGAAAAGGGAGGATAATATTTTGTGAAAGCATCCCTAAAACCTTCTCCCATGCATTAAAAAGAAAATATGAATAAAACAGATTAGTAGTTGACTACACTATCTTGGACTAAAAAATCTGGTGGGTGTCCTGTGCTTAAATAATAATAATAATAATAATAAATTGTTCCTTTGCACTAAAATTCCTGAACCAATCTTCTGCTGCTGTAAATCATCACAGTTCATCAAAGGGATTGGAGGGAAGTCAATGTACCTAATTTTTGATTACCTGGAGGAATTGGCCCTCTTTGTTATGGCCCTAAGAATCTATGATATGCTGAACCTATGATATGTCAGGGCTGCCTACCCTGGATTTTAGACCTGAATTTCTATGAAGAGGAGTCTTGCAGTTAGAAAAAAAGAAGTTATCATTTCTGAACTGAGTTAATTTGAGGGTTTATTTTAATGGCAATTGTGTAAGGAGGCTTTCATGTTCTGAATGGCAGAATGATTGTTATGAGAAAGATCTGGTCAAAGATGAGTCAGTCAGGGCTGATGTTAATACATTTTATTATGTGTCTAGCATCAACTCCTAGTGTATTTGTTCCGAGTTGTGTGCTCTGAAATCAGGAAGTGCTATGCCCCAGTTGTTGTAGCTGATGAATATATTTCATGACACTTGCATATGGTGTTTTTATTTTTCAGGAAGAATTGATTTTAGTTTCTACTTCTGCTCTCTAAGCCCTGCTTCAGTTCTGGGCATGTTTATCAAATCCAGTGAATTGTTCTCTGAGGCAATTTGAGATGTCCTGCTTTGCCCTTTCTTCTGGCTTGCTGAACTCCTCTGCCCAGTCATAGCTCCGGCTATGAAAGTCCTCCTCTGTCATGTACTGGGAGTGAAGAGCATTCTGCTCATACACCAATGTCTCTGTGCTGTGAGGTCTGCTGCCACACTAGATGAGATCCTCTGGTAATATTCATAATCCTTAGTGTCTGGCTTTTCATCCGACTTGCTTGTGGATCTACCTAGAGGATTTGCTACTGCAGTAGCAATCTTGGGGCTTGTCAGTGTACCAGTCCTTGCAATACCTCCATGAAATAACGCAGTGCTTGTACCCTGGTTTTACCTGTGGTTAAATGGGGTGCAGAGAGATAGATACTCGAATTCACAGAGGTATTTAGTAACCTTCCATCTGTATTTGTCATACCCATTTGCTCGAAAACAATGAGAACCTCAAATGTTGGAAAGGTTAAAAGCTTGAAATTAGTTTAAAAATCATAAGACTTAAAAATGAAAATAAATATGTATTTGAGTGAGGTGGCAGAGAGTCTTTAGTTCTTTCTTAAGTTGTTAAGTTTCTGGGCATTTCTCTGTAATCATGAGCCCTGGAAATTGTCTTCTATTCACCATTCTTTTGTTTTTTGTTTTTTTTTTTTTAATAATAAACTTTTGTGTTTTGACTCTGGTTGAAACATTTTTCCATCTATGTTATCAATGGATTTTCTTCAACATATGGGATTTTGAAGGGTTTTAGCTGTTACTAGTGTTATGACAGTGTATGATAAGTTGGTGCTGTGTGCCTTCAGACTTTGTTATTTACTTGGGGTGAGCTTTATTGCTTTGGGCCGACAGCACGTGGTCCTAACTTTTTTTTTTTTGTGTAGCCCAGAGGCTTCAAGTGTGATTTGTAGTAGTGCCTGGAAACAGACACAAATACCACTGACATGTTTACACCACCTATTTTGTATGTATTGGATAATATTGTATAGATATTTCCTCCAGAATTTTGCCCAAATATTTTTGTGCAAAATTAGATATGCCTGTGATGTTAAAAGGATGTTATTTAGGTGGAAAAGTTAAGCCCTTGACTGTTAAGGAATTGACAGATTGGCAGTTGCTCATGCCACCTTGATTTTGCCCACATGGGTGCCTCTTGGGCAGTGAATGAGGTGGACATCCCATGGAAAAAATGCTGTGTGGCCAAGTAATTGCATTACAGTCCAGGTGTTCCTCCTGCTACTATTGCGGCTCTTTGGTATGTGGTATTCTAGGTCCCTTTTCAAAAAGGAGAAGACATGCCCAAATCCTGTTGTCTGCTGCTGTGTCAGTCCCCCCACCCCCACCCCCCATGCCCATTTTATTAGCAGTAGCAGGGCTTGAAATTTGACCCTTTGACGCTGCAGCAGAGGCTCCTGCCATCAGAATTTCAGGGCTATTGCTACTAGCTGGCAGCTGGAGATGGCTTTATCTCAGGGTGGAGGCTCGGAAGCTGGAGCCATGTATTGGCTGTTGTGGTAGCTGTGACAGAGGGCTCAGCCCAACTATTCTTTCTCCCTCTTGAGCGAACAGTTTGAGGATGATGGAGGGAAGGGGTGACTTCAAGTGTGTTGTTGTTTTCCCTGCCACAGTGTGGTACCAATGGTCATACACTGCACTGAGGTGCTACCTCCCAGTGGGCAGCTGGGAAGCCCAGGGCAAGAAGCAGAAAGGCCTCTCAACAAAAGCCTTTGAGTGGAATAGGACTTCAAAGTCCTAATTGAAGCATTCCTCTATAAAACATAGGAAAAAAATTTATACAAATCTGGACTAGAACTAACAAGTAGTCTTCATTTGTTTTTCATCTTTTTTTGTTTAAGCAACACCTATAGCCTGTAGGTTAGTTGAGCTGTGATTATCCCACCAGCTTTGGGAGGTATATTCTAAGGTGACACAGAGCACTAGTTGCCAGTGCCACTAAAATCATCAGCTTCACTGCTTCAGAAAAGAGCTGATGTTTGGGTTTGGCTGAGCAAACTGAGATGTTTCTGAACTGACTTCAGCAGTCTTTCTGTAAGCTGGCAGTTGGCTTGTGACAGATGAAGCTGAGTAATCAGAAGTTCATGGCTGAAATTAGAGCCCTGCACCTGAAGCATGCCTTGGACAGGAGTTTCTGTTTCATTTGGAGTTGTTAGGAAGGAGTCTAGACTTTACAAAAATTATGAAATTAGTAGTTTTGTTCAAAACCTGATCAACTGCTAGGCATTGTGAAACAGCCCATCAAAGCAGGTGACCTTTAAAGGTTACTTCATGTCTCCGTATTTGTTGACCTTTCCTGGGATCCTTTTTTCAGTGGCAGCCTAGCCATTCCAGCTTTAAACTTTACTGGCGGTTGCTCCAAGAATAAGTCATAGTCTTTGATCCTCTGGACAAAAATACCTTAACTGTCAGTTTCACAGGGGACTGTTTTTTTGCTGAAAATATCGGTGCTTTGGAGAACTTTGGACATGTTGAGGACTTTATTTTTCCTGTTTTCTAAAAGCAATTTAGACTTTGCTGCTTTGTGAATTGCTCACAGTTCAGGATACTATTGACAGAAACACAGGTCCATCTTGTTGGTAGCAGATTCCTTGAGATAATCCTAACAGTTTGGATTTAAGGCTTTTAAATACCGCATCTTGTTTGAATTGTTTGACGTTACGATTGCGGAAACTCTTCAAGAGCATCTCCTGAGAGCCTATTACCTCCAGTAACGTTCTGGCATTTTGAATTCAATGTATGTCATAATTATTTTGTTTGTGGTTCCTTTTCCTAGTGTGGATTGCTATATTGGACTCTGGGCTTGATTTATACTGTTGGTGTCCTCACCGTAGGACTGTTGGTGCCCCTTCTAGCCACAAAATACATCCTTCATAACTATTGTCTGCTACCTCCCTCCATGTACAAACTCCGTGAAGCAGCGAAAGGATGCTGACCAAGGGTCATCAGCAGGCATGAGAGTGATTGATTGTTGTTAGAGAAGTCTGCTTCATGTTTTCCACTTTCCAGGGACCATCATCAGGATTTTGAGCCATGATTTTGATGGTCTTCTGTTGGGTAACTGGACTTTTTGCATCGTCTTGATACTGCATAGTGGCTTTACAAAGGGTGGTGGTGCAAATCTAGATCGTATTCTTCCTGTAAATTGAGCAGCTGACCAATGTAGCAGTCTGTTTGCTTCATTTATGTGTGTGTATTTATAAGTGTAGGGTAGAAATCTCACAATGCAAATAGTTGCTTCTATCACTGTTGAATATGAATTCCTCTTTCACAACAAGAAGTTGGGACCCCCTTGTTTGTTTTGAGCCTTTCTTCTAGTCTGATGATCCAGGCTAGGGGAAAGCTTCATATATGTGCTTAGACTGAAGCAACTGGTGCCTAAAATCTGTACATCTAGGCTCTTACTCGGTTCAGAAGAATGGAGCTATAAAAAGCTGTCAGACTTAGACAAGCTGAAAGGAAAGCTTTCTTTCCAAAGATACACACAGGGAATGACATAAGCTGTGGCTGATGAGGTGTGTCTGAAATGTTGACAGTTATCAGGCAAATGGCATTTCATTCCTCTTGCCAGCTATGATGGAGCCCAGCTCAGCGTTACAATCTACAGAAGCTGATCTGGTTTTTCTTGGAAGTGTGGTTTCCTCTTTTGTAATTGGCCATGTGAAACAAAAATGTTTTGGTTCTTTGAAAATACATGTTTTAGAAGAGCCCTCAGTTTCTACCATTAGAGCCAGTACTAGGAGGGATGAGCCGAAAGAGCAAATATTTCCTTTTTTTCTGCTCTGTCCATCTGACTCGCAAGTTCCTAGCTCTTTTTTACGCTACAGAGATGAGCTTACAAAATAGTTGTGATGCCTCTGTCAGTATGAATCTGGCAGAACTAGTTCCAACAGGAGGAAATTGTGCGGAACAGTTATCTTTGCTCTTTGTCGTAGAGCTTAGACAGGAAGATCTGCACTTCAGGACTGCATCTTGTGTCCAAGGCTAAAGCTCCCATTGTCAGCAGCAGAGCAGGATTGGGTATGTAGCTCATGAAGGTCATTTCAGTATATAGAGAAAGGTATATTGCTATATATAGATATCTATATATTGGACTGTATATGTGACTGGTAATTTTTTAAACTGAAAACAGAAGTGGTAAATCATGTTTCATGGAATTTAAAGTGATCGAATGGATTTTTTTTTTCTTAAGAAAAAAAAGAGAAATGCAAAGATATTGGTACCAGTACTTACAGGACACAAATCTTTGATTGTAAAAAGTATTTATGTACCATGATGGTTATTTGCACACACAGAAATACATGCCAGAGCTTAGGTTCTGTTTAACTGGTTCAGGCAACAGAGCTGATCTGTGAATAATGATCCAGCGTATCAAACTAGTGGATTCTCCTAACATATATCATTGAACCCTACCCAAGATATTTGGAAGCAGAACATCAAAAATGAATGTCATCTGACAACAGCCAGATCACTACCAGAGTTAAAATAGCCCTGGACATGCAGTTCATGATGTGTGATATACAAGCGGCGCATATCCGTTTACTGGGGGTGTTGTAATGGTGAGACTGTTTGAACTAAGTCCATGCATCACATATTTCAGCACTCAGCTCTTGGTCACAGATAAAAGAATCTACATTAGAAAGGATATTCTACCTATATTATTTTATAATAGTAGATTTGTTGGAATTAGATTGCTAGTTATTGTCCAAATGTCATACTGGGCAAAACAAAGGCATATTATCTAAGTAAGTTTAGTTACCCATTTTCTTCTTTGGCCTAATTGTATGGTAGTTGGAGATTTGTGTTATACTTCACATCTGAGAACCATGCATTTACATTTGTACATTATGCCATAATAATTTTAAAAGGTTCTGCTGCAGACAAAAACATGTTTTGTCTTAGTTATGTAGAATAAAAAAAGGTAGCTTCCAAGTCCCTGATCCCGTTCTTTCTATTGAGTTGCCTTAGTAGTAGCCCCTGTGAATTAGTGAAATTTCCCTCCTATTATAGCAGGAAGCCCTGTAATTGTGGAATAGAATATAGTGTCTGGGAATGAAAATGAAGACAATAATTTTATAGTCAGGAAAAATCATCTGATAACAAACGACTTGTTTTGTTTTATTATCCCTGACTTTTTTTATCTAATCATATCTGATACTCCTAGTTATTTGATGTCTTCCATCCATTCACTACAATTCCACTGATATTTTATCAGTGTGTACCATATCCCATCTATTTTCACACATCTAACTTCTGTTTGCCTCTTTGCATCTTTCTTTTGCAAATCTAATCTAATCTTTTAACATTGACTTTGGAAGTATGTTTTTGATATCATCAAGCTAGCCTTTAACGGTTTTCTTAATCTTACCCACCTAATCTGTGCATTTTTATGAAAAACTATTTAGAATTTATTTTGTAAGAGTGACTAGGAGTTCCAGTCATGAATAAGACTCCATTTTGGAACAAACTGTACATATATTAATAAATGTCATCTCTTTAGTTCTCAGTTATTTCCATATCAAATACGATGCTCAGTATAGAAGGATAATGATGGTTTAAGTTCTGCTGTCACATTCAGAGGTCGGAACGCCTCTCTGATTGATTTTAACTCACATTAAGCAGCACATCTCCCCCAGTCCCCAAAAGTTTCTGCAATTGAAATGTTGTTAACAGTTCAGTGTTGCTGGCTTTTTAATCTTGCTCTTTCTTGCAAAATTGCTATACTTGTGCAATTCTGCGAGGAGGGAAAAACAGCAAACCTTAATTTGCAAGTAAAGCAAGTAGCTCTAATTTGAATTTACATGGTGAACTGAGCTATTTAATAAGTAGGAGCCAATGCTATTTTGCAAATAATAACTTTGCCTTAAGTTAAAAAGAAAAAAAACCCTATTATTATTAAAAAAGAATATGCTGTTTATTGTTTGTTTTTTCATGTTACTGTTGCTTGTAAGATGTGTGGTGATGGAAGAGGACCCTGTTCTGGAAGGTTATGTATAAACAAATGATCAAAATACCATTCTTTATTCAAAGAGCTTTCAGTCTCCTTTCAGGTCGCCTGCTTTCTGTCCTCTATTGTTATTCATGTCTGTACTGTAATTTGGGCTATTCTGATGTGTAATGCGTTTATGGAAAAAAAAATTAAATATTTTTCAGGGTTGTTGTCTGGTTTCATATGTGGAGTCCATGCTGTGAATGACAATAAAGCTGTGCAAATTAATGAATCTAGAGGCAAAAGAACAGAGAGGAAGATAAAGGGTTTTTTTTGATTGACTTTGCAAACTAAATAGCATAGTTCCCTCCCCCCCCCCGCCCCCCAGGCTGCAAGCTATTAAAAAGCTTTTTTAAAAGCAAAAAAGATATGAAATCCCATATCACTAGCAAGACTTGAATTTTAGGCATTTCAGCACTGCAGTCTGCCATTTTTTAGTCCATTAATTAAACTAATATTAGGTTTCCTAAATAAAGGGAATATTGCTCACAGTGGACTCTGAAGTCCTCTGCACTTTACCTATGCAGATGCCCATGCACTTTCCCCACTGAAAGCAGCAACTTCTCTGGTGGCACACAGTAGCTATCGAAACAAATATCATCCATTACAGTTTAAATTAATAATGGGACACAATTTTCTGAAATACTGCTTTTTTTTGTTCCAGAAATGAACTGTAAACAGTTGCTTAAGTTCAATGTCTGATATGCTAATACAGCTAGCATGAATACACAAGTAAATATGGAGGCTGTAGATAGCGTGTCTGCGGTAGGGACAGGCAAGAACATCTTGTCCCTAGTGTTCTTTTGCATGTTCAAGGTTGTTTTCTTTTGCACATTTCAATAGTGTCCTTTTTAAAAACTTAAAAAAGGTTTGATTAAGCTCTTTTAGTGTGTACTTTATTGTCTGAAAGAGAATCAGTATACACTTTTCTCATCTTTTTCCAGTTCATTACAAGTTCCATCAAAGCCAGTGAGTCTTTCCACTTAAGTGAGGTTTTACCTAGTTGCTAATTTTTTTTAATTTTTTTTTCTCTCCTTGAATTCACATTTTTAACCTCTGAAAAGTGGAAGGCAGCTTGGAAAAAAGATTTGGAAGTAGAAAACAAATGGAAGTTAAAAATTACTAGTATACTTTGAAGAAGACAAGCTCTGATTGTTACATCAGTAAGGACCAGTGCTTGTAAGTAGTCTGACAGATCATTTCCCAGAAAACATGATGACTGGGTTTTTCAGTAATCAGATTTGTCTTGGGGAGAATAATTCCTGTGCATTTTTTTCCCATCGATCTTGTTGTTCAGTGTTGCCTTGTTCTGAGTTAAAATGTATATTATTTAATAAACTTTGCATCTTAGTATGTTTGCCTTATGAAAATCTTGTGCAGGAATTTGTATGTTTTGAATTTCTGCTTGGGTACTAAGTAAATATATTTTATTTTTTGCTAAAATATTTTGGGGCAAGTTAACACTGTGCCTATATAGAGTGGAAGATAAGCAGTGTATGTAGAGTCCTGAGTGCTTCTAAAAAGCTATCACTTCATAAGAAAGTGGAGCAAGCAGAGCAGTATCTGAGATTACAAGCAAGTCTTGCATTTAGAATGAGAAAATTACTTTCAGGTGTTAATATAAAACATTACTGTCAGGTGTTAATATAATACAAAATATTATTGCTTTGGAATTTTGCAGTGTTAGAGCTGAGTAATAACAAATGTATAGTGTTTTTCCACTTCAAAGCCCAGAAGATGCATTTATTAATTGAAAAGAATGGACGATGATGAAGAATTCTTTTCTTGCCGAGATCACAGAAAGAAGAGACGCGTCTCTGGGAGAGTGGTGTTCAGTAGCATAGAGTAGATTGACTTCATAGCCCACTGTGATGTTGTAGTGCCAGAGCAGCCTTGATTCTGGCTGGAAATCGAATATGCTACCTGTCAGAGTATCATCCATATTAACTTTGAATGATATAGATAATTTACTTGGGGAGAAACCTGACCTGCACCCATAGTTTGGAACACACTTACTCTTAAAAGTGGGTGAGCACTGATGCTCCATGCCCAACTGCTTTGTGTCCCAGCTGCAACCATACCACCATGACAGGAGCAACCCAAAGCAGATGAGATGGTACAAAGTTTTCCTAGAAAGACCCTGAAGTCACAGGTGGGATTTGTCAGTGGTCTAAAGTCAGTCTGAGCTCTAGGATATGATGCATTGGTTTTATGGAGCTGAGTCGTGGGAGCACACCGGGCTCCTGGCTGCTCACAGCACCTGCCA
The DNA here is from genome assembly GCF_036370855.1 of Dromaius novaehollandiae. NCBI lineage: Eukaryota > Metazoa > Chordata > Aves > Casuariiformes > Dromaiidae > Dromaius > Dromaius novaehollandiae. The sequence goes on along the minus strand of NC_088101.1, from coordinate 77,469,313 downwards.
TTGCAAGCAGATACTTACATTAATCCTGTTACCCCATCTTGGTATCCTCTGCCTCTGAATGTGAATTTTGTTGCCTTTTGCAGTTTAATTCAAGACTGATTGAATAGTGCTAAGCTTCGCTGTGTCTGCTACAGTTGTTACAAAGCAACCAAAGCAAAGTTAGTAAAAGCCTTTACTAAGCTAAACTGAGGATTTACAACTTGAATATGCATGTTCTGCCCACCTTCAGGTGTTGCTTTGCCCCTGTTCTGTTTTTTAAAACACAGGCTAAGCCTTTTTGGTGAAGTGGTTTATCTGCCATTTTTTCTAGACTTTATAAAGTTTCTGTGTCTTGTAAAGAGATTTTTCATTCTAAAATTTTCTGTTTTCTTTAGGGAACAGCAATTTTACAGTCTGGAGTCTTACCAGCTATACCAGGTAGGAGCTATTTAGTTATTTGCTTTGTTGAATAATAACACTTAAGTAAAAACTTGCTGTGAGAGAACCAGCAGATTGATGGGAGTAGGGCTAAAGACTGTATTGAGAAGTATCCTCTTTAATTGTTTTTGCTGCTACTGTAGTATCTGATTGCAAGGGTTCATATGTTTGCTATTCCCTTCCTCTTATAATTTGAAGAGGTTCAAGGTTGTTAGTTTTCATATAAAGCTGCTTAGTGCTTTTTCTGCTGACGACATAGTCAAAGGTCAAGAAAGTGTTCTTTTAGGTTATATTAGCACCCAGGGTAAACTTCGTTTAGAAGTTTAGCGTGTAGGCCAAGGTTTCTAAATAACACATGAATGTGGGTTGGATTCTTACCTGATACTACCTGGAGCCGCTTTGCGCATGTCAGTGGAACTACTGATTGACGGACAAAATCAGTAAAGGAAGGAAGCTGAGTATCTGGTCTGCTAAGATGGTTTAGGCACAGGTAACACATTGCCTATCTTTGCACTGTAAATCTGTACAGTAAATATCAGTAAAATGTTGTAGTCCTCTGGAGTTCTCTATTTAGCCAAGTTGGTCTGGCACTTGTATCATCACTTCACCTTGAAGACAACTTTTCATCGTTCTTTGAGTATGCTAGGGTTTGTGTACTGTGTCCATCTTGCTCCTTTGAGAAATCAGTGCAAAAATGTCATTTAGCATCTCAAGTATCTATACATTCCTTAACTGCTCTGTTGCTTCTTCGATAATTCAGTGGATCCACTAATTTTATCAGGTTTCCTGCTTCCGATAGACATAAGACAATTGTTTTTGCTTATGTTTTTTATTACTTTTAAACATCTTGGCAAATACATAAAGAAGTATAGCTGCCTCATGCTCGTATGAGTGACTCAAGTTGGATACCTAGGATAAGGAGGTTTTTTTGGAGAAAGTCATAAGTAATTCTATTCCTTTGCGTTAGCAGGGGGAAATCCAGAAGCATTTAGCAGACCTCGTTCCTAGTTATTCCATTCTAGTCAGTGGAATTACTCTAGATTTGTAAAGGTGCAAGTAGGAGCACTAATTGGATCATTACTTCTAATTTTATCTTTCCTTCTGGTACTCAGGTTTCTAGTCCTCTAATCAACCAGAGTTAAAGCAGAGGGCTTTGTATGGTGGAAATGTGTGTAAATACAGGGGAACATGCGTCTATAGCTGCATGTGTTGGGTATGATATTGTCTCTGCATTAATTTCAGTGATAAATTAATTGTGGATGCCAATAATACCTGACAAAAACTTAATCTTGGACTATTCATGCTGATGAAGGAGTTAGTCATCATGATAAAATCTGCCATTAAGCAGACTGAAAATGCAGAAATGCAGGACAGATTTTTGGATCCACAGAAAGGGAAAATAAAATACTGGAGAAATCTGGGTGGGTTTTCATGTGTTGTATAATGGGAAAATCTTGCTGAAGAAGAAAACTGAGTACATTTCGGAATAAATATAAAATGATTTAAGTAGATGGTAGATGTCCTTTTAGACTCTTAAGTTAGCCTTCTTTGTGCTGTCTTTGTCTTATCTTAAGTAGTCTCATTATATCCTTGTAGAACTTTATTCTTAAATACTATACTATTTTCCCAGAGTACAAAAGCAACCAGCATATTTTCTCTGATTCAATAATCTCTCGTATTTATTATCCGCAGTTATTTCATTTTAAAGTATGGTCTTTTGTATTTGTTGTCATTTCAAATATAAGTGAATTGAACTTGGTGTTGCAATGCTTTGAACATAATACCGTCATATTTGGATTTCTTGCTTTCACTGTCTTTAATCCAAGCCACATGCTGAAAGTCTATTGGTACTGAACAGTAATTCAAACAGTTTTACTGGACTTAAGGAAAATCATTAGTGTTTTTCTTTATTTATCTACTATGCTTTTTTCTAATGTTACCTCAAACAACATATACAGAGTACAGTTCTGAGGTAGCTACGTTCAAAAGCTGTCTCGCACAGGTACGTGGCAGGATATTTCTACATTAATATCTGCCTGATTGTACAATAACTCGATAAAGTTACCTTGCTTGTGAGTGTACCGGTCCACTTAGTCACGTGCACATTTCTTTTGTTCCCAAAGATTTGAATTTTTCATTCAAATACAATATACAAACGCAAACCCATCTTTTCTGTGCTACAGGTGCCTACGCATTCTGTATGGTATTTTTGCTCTTGAATTGCTCAGTTCTGTATCATCAAATGGACTTACAGAATCCAAATCAATTGTTTAAATGTTTCTCCGTTTATTGGTAGTGACTGTAGGTGATGATATTCTCCTTCTAGCTTTGGTTACATATACTGAGCAATGGAACAGACTGAGCAATTTCAAAGAAATTTGTCTCAAGTCTAATGCCAAGTTGAAAATAGTTCATAAAAATGGCAATAGGTAACACTTATTTAAATGCCCTTTTTGAATTGTTTTACTAAAGGGGGAAAAAAAGATTCACCCAAACCAAGGGAAATAAGTTAACTACCTTTAAATTATTTTGTTACTTTTGTTATAGATAACTTTGATTAGAAAAAGAGACTGGATTAGATTGCTTGCATTTGGAGCAGTAAAGTATTCTGATAGTTACTATAGCTTTTTAACAGAGATGAAGGTAAGGGATGCTTTGGAGTTATGTGATATAAATATGCCTGCTCTGAAGTATAATAAAAAAGTTGTATTTGTGATCATTATGGATGTTAAAAAGACTGTGATAGGCACTTGGGTTCAAGAGATTGATTCAGATTGCCTGTTACCTGAGGTTGCTGGATTCAGGAGGCACCTAGATTTAGTTCATTTTGGACCAGGTTGTTCTTATGGGGCCTATACATAATTTGCCATGAATGCTTAAGAAATTTTGTAGCCTGAACTAGTGGCTTCAGAGTTATTCAGAGTTATGTATGTGAATTCCTATATCAGGAGCAGCTTATGCATTTTGAATTAAGGGATCATGAATGAGGTGCACATTCAGTGTTGAGAGCTAGAGCTGGAACCAGAACCCAGCACTTTCCTTCACAGAAGAGTAAGATAAAGAGCTGGTGGTCATCTTGATTGTCTTCTTTCTGGTACTATAAATCAGAGGACCGTAGAAAAAGCAGGGCTCAAGGGGTTGTTTAGTTCATACCTCTGCCCAAGATTAGGATGTACTTATGTGCATGTTGTTTGTTTAGCATGTTCTGCAATGATGGAGAATCCTTAATCCACCTAAACCATCCAAAGTGCTTTGCTATTCTTACATGTAGACTGTATTTCCAAATAGTTAACTTTAATCTTTCTTGCTGTGATTTAGGCCTATGACTTAAATAAAGCAGCAGCAGACAGGAAGTTCCATCCCTTACAATGCTTTCATGCTTTCCTTCAAAATATTTGGACTTCCTCAGTTGAGGAGATCTCAGCCCTACATCTCCTGTTTCACTGATGATGTTTAAACCACTGTTTTGTGTGTGTGAGGGGGAAAGCCCACTCTTTCGGTCCTTAGTTGCTAATCCTTCCAAGTGAACCAAGCGATCAGAAACCCAAGACTCCTGCAAAGCCATAGACTCCTATTTAGAGAAACTAAATTCAGAGTTGGAGTGGGTTTGCAGAAGTGCTTAGGCTCCTTTTACAATCCCTGGAGAAGGCATTTCATGCAGGCTCTCTGTACCATTTTTTTGGAAGCACCTGTCTCTTCCTATTAACTACAGGGAGCCTGAATGCCCCGGCATTCCCAGGAGCCAGACCCAGCCTCAGGCATTTCAACACCCAAGCCAAACAACTGTAGTGGGAAGTATGAATTTGACTCCCATCTCAATTCATGACCTCCCTGTATGTCAGTGCTGCAGGCTCTGGCAATGCAAAAATCAATAGCTAAATTGGAAAATAAGCAAAACAATCTCTTCCCTCCCTCTTGGAAGCAGTGTACTTGAATATTGATAAGTTTTGTGACTCTTGAATTCTTTTCTGTCTGCGCAATTCCATTTTTTTCGTATTGTAAATGAGTAAATTCTTCAGCATTGCAACAGACTGTCTTTCTATCTGGCAACCTCTTTGCTTGTAATGAAAGGCCTACACAATGCTTGAGTGGAAATGTCTGGAGAGACTGTACTAAGGAACAAACATAAAACAATGCTGTGGATTGGAATTCAGCTAAAATGTCAAGATGCTGACTATGAATACAGTATCTCCATTAAATTGTTGTTAGGTAGATAGGGAGCCAGGGAAGGGAGAAATGAAGAAAAGAATAAAATTAAGTATATAACAGAGGCAATGGGTGCTGAAAATGAACTCAGCTGCCTGGCAGCTTAGGCTTTCTTCTTCAATTTTTTCAAAAGTTTTATTTATTTATCTATCTATCTATCTATCTATCTATTTATTTATCTATTTATTTTGCAAACCTATTCAGCCTGATGCTCCTATTCCAAGCTTAGGAATAAGCTTCAAGGAATTAAATTAGATCAGTGAGAAAGAAGAATCTGGCCTGTACTGTGTTGGCTGTTGTTGTTTATATTGAAAATAATTTATAATTCACAAAAGTTTAATAGGTCATCAGGTTTTATAAGTTATCAGTTTTTCAGATGAAGGAAGACAAAGCGTGCTATGGTACTTTTATTGAGCCAGCAAAGGACTGTGTACTGCACAGTGTCCACCATAACAATGTCATGCATCATAGAGCTGAACATTTTAATAGAACAATATTATTATAATGAGAAATTGATTAATAGACCATGTCATATTATGGCAGGGTTTTTTCTTGACCATGCTGTATTTTATAAGTGCACTTAAAATAATTCCTGTGGGAGAAGAAAAATAGGAGCTCAGCAAAAATAGTTTAGGTAAGCTGATTAAAACATGCAGTGTATTTACAAGCTAAACCTTGACCTTAGTGCGTATCTGAATTACTAGGAGCCTAGTAAGAAAAAAATCTTCACTGTGAAACCTAAACTAGTGAATGATTCGAATGCTGCTGCTTCATCATCATGGCTGTGTAAATCCAGCAGGTTTCTGTTTCCTGCTTTGTGGGAGGCAGAAAGTGAGTCCACGCCATGGTGATCCTTGTCTTGGTTCCTGATCTGCTTCCCCATGCCTTCTCTGACGCTGAAATCTGGGGAGATTATTTATCCAGCCTTCTAGATAACAGAGATAAGGAACCTTATTTGTCATTATAGTGATTATTTTGGCTTGCTTTTTTTTTTTTGTTGTTCGTTTTTGTTTGGTTGGTTTTTTTTCTTCCTATTAAGCAACCTTCATTATGACCTTCATTCTTAGCCTACACAGATCATGACTTGGGTGCATAAGGACTTTTGGAACAATTGCAACTTTATAGTTTTCAAAAAACACTCAATGAGATCCTTGGCACAAAAAATGATAATGATTCTAGCCTAACAGCTTTGGGTTTTTAAGGATGGAAGGTTGGGCTGTCGTGGCCCTACAGCATGGGAAGATGAATGAGAGTTACAGGTGGTTAAGTCCTCTGTGATTTTTTTTGGAGCAATATTTGAACAGTCAATGTGCCTGAATGCATTTCTGGTTGGGAGTGGTTCTGCTACTTCTGAAGTTCCCTGTTAGACAGGAAGTGTTTTTGAACATGCTGAAATTTGGAGAGCAAATAAGCATTTTTTACACATCCCTCTCAGCTTTTGTGGATTGCAGATAGTGCTATTTGTATGGCATAAAATATATGAAAGCACTTTGAAAACAGAAGAATAACGAAATCAGAGAAACTTTAGAAGTCAATTGTATAGCACCAGGAAGTCTCTTATTACATTTACACGAAAAAAAAAAAAAAATGGTGTGCTTGCAGTCTTTCTCCTGTAAAGCAGTAGCTCTAGGCTTTGGATGCTCTTTTAAGCAAAGTATCTGTTTCCAAAGAAGGAGATAGATAAGCTGATTGGCTGAGTAGATCTAGCTACCTCATGATAAAGATATTTGTAATTTATTAAGAAGCAGGACTTTATCTTGGAGCACAGCATTTTCTTCTGTCCTGACTCCTTGTCAGAAAATCCAGTAGCCCAGACCTTCAAACTTTGCCCTAATCTGTGGAGGCAAAGAAGAGGCTGGGCAGTGGGAAGTGAGCACTTAGTGTATGCAGGGTATGAATTGCATGCATCTCCTAACTGGTCACACAATAATAAGTGATAGGATTTGAAAATGTCACTGACTGGGCTCTGTTTATAACATGTATACCAGCTTCTTTCATATCTGTTACTATTTTTTCCCCTGTGGCTTTTTCTTGTGGCACATGTGCTGTAAATTGCACCCACTCTTCAAGAGTGGGCAAAAAGAAGTGACTATGATGTTTTTTTTAAAAAAAAGATCAGATAGTGGTTGCTTTTGTTCTCTCTACATCAGATGTCTGAATTCTAACCATAGGTAGGAATACAAAATATTCTGGGAGGAGACAGCATACGTTCACTTTGTCGCATTTTGAACATCATCTTCCCCTTGTACGCTGAGGAAAGTAGAATGCAAATGCCTTTGATTGAATCCAGCTGAACTACTCAGTTTTAACGAAGACTTGAGAGAGTCAGTCACACAGAACTGCATGGCACTGGGAAGTGGAAAAATTAATTCTTAATACCCTGGAAGACAAAAACAGTAATGGAAGGGAGCGTCTGTCTCCTGCTGGATGCTTCATATGTTCGGAAAGTTATCTTGCTAATTGGCTCTTTCCATTGCTGCAAGAGTTATTCTAGGATTCATAAATGATAAACAAACCAATATATATGGTAGCTATAAAGAAGGAAGAAAACCTCTGGGCTGATCTCTATTGATGTGTGTTTATACAAGGCAGTTCAAAGCTTAACGAAAATTCCATGAGAGATTTGGCTATGTAAATATTGGTTAGTCACCAAATCTGAACATGAGAAAAATGCAACAGGTCAAATCCTGAAGCATTAATAGGGTTCTTTTCAACCAGCTCCAAATGGGAAAACTTCAGCTTGACCATAAATGGATTTGAATATGTTATTGTTTTAACTTTCCTTTCCTCTCTTGTGTACTTTTCACAGATCCTGAAAATGTTGTTTAAAAATCCACCTTCCTTGCAGAATGATTTCTGCTGAATTACACCAAGGGTTTTGTTGGGGGGGGGAGGGATGGGAGGGACACTTAGTTTTGTGATGAGGCTACAATTAGCCTAGAGCTGTCGTCATCTCCTGAAAGCAAGGTAAAACTTTTACCTGCGCAAAGCATATTCTGGTACTCTTAATGCAGAGACAAGATGGCCTGAGAAGGGAAAAAGGAAAACCAGATATAGTGAAAACATAACTAAATCCCCTGATAGAGAGCATACATGCTTTATTTGTCCTATTTTTGTATTTATTTACATCCACAGTCTCATTAAACACAAAATTTCAAAGTGTTTTTACTGGTTAAGCTCTCACCAGGGGTATGTAAAGGTTCTACAATCTGATCTCATGTTAACATACCAAATCAGTTCCTGAGTAGATATGCTTTAAAATTATTATCGTAGCCTTGGAATACACTGGATATACTTTTTGAATACACAAATACTGCAGAACTAAAGATTTTAGTTGAGTTGCATGTTTCTGAAATACCTATTTACTACTCTTAATCTACACTTCTCATTAAGTGATATCACCTCTGTTTATTATTCAGATTTGTTTTATAAAAGTATGGGAATAATATTTTAAGCATGTAAATCATTAGAATTAGAAATTATATTATATGAATATGTATTTTAGTTATTTATATCAGAAATAAGAAACAAATTAAGAAATTATTATTTTCTTTAGCTTCATAGGTGATGTAGATTTCTTAGGTGTTTGAGACTACTGTTTATATTATAGAATTTCTTCAGGGGTAGCGTATAAGCTGTATTGGTTTTGGATGCTATTTTAAAAACAAGTAGCAGAAAAGGGTCTCGCCTGTCCCCCATCAGGGACAATTCATCAGTTTAGAGGAGTGTTAATTCTGTATATGATCCAAAACACCCAGCAGCACATGGCATAGCCACCCTGTCACTAGTGGCAAGGTTACGCATAACCATAGCCTCCTACCTTAGTTCTGTTAAGTACAATTTACTTGGACAAGAAGCTGCTTTGAAATTATTCATGTTAGGAAGTAAATGGCAGTCATTGTGGTTAAGGTGCCCACAGCAAGAACAGTAGAGGCAAGAAACTCATGGTTGGGTATGGATAATGCTCACTGAATAGGTAGGTATGATGCTGATTAGTTTGCTGGTTAAATGAAGTAGGGATATATGTGTGTGAACAAACCCCACTACACGTGTACTGTTCTGAATATTTCTGGATGCTCTGAATTGCTTTGCTAAGTTTTGTTGCCTCAAGCTTCCATATCTAATCCTGTAGTTAGGGCAGACTTATGCTGATCTGAATAGGGCTGGGGAAGGGAGACTGCCTGTACAATCTGCTGTGCCCTTGGGAAAGCTGTCCTGGCTGTAACACTTGGAACGATATTTCACAAGAATGGGCTTTGACCTGCATTCAAACCCTGCTGGCATTAGATCCTTCCCCTACCCTTCACCCTATCGTGGATTGTTACATATTCATGCTGAAAACTGGATGGTGGACTGCTGGAATTGGGATACAGTTTCCATTAGCTTTAGTAGGATTTGGATCCAGTCTGATGAGATTTTAGTGACAGCTGTAAGAACTGTGGTTAGCTTATACCAAAGCTACTTTTTGGATTGCAGAGACAATTCCTTACTTTGAGTTTTCCACTGCCATTTTACTCCTTGGTTCAACAAGACTGTCCCTCCAAGTAAGATACTACTCAGCACAAACAGGTTGTATCTCACAGGTTTATAGAGGGCATCCTCTTTTCCAAAAGACAGACATCAGCAAATTTAGACTATAATGGCACAAGCTCAGGATAAAGAATTGAGCAAAATAAGGAAAGAGGCAATGTTGCTTGAATGAAGAGCAGTGACTTAAAATTCTTACCAGAATTCTTGTGGTGTTTCAGAAACATTTACGAAGAATGCTGAAGCACAGCAGATATCTAATAATAGCAACAGGAATTTAGAATTAATGTGAATATCTCTCTGTGAAAACAGGTGCTTCGTCTGTCATGGCAGCTTCTGGATCTCTGGAAGTGCATAAAGGGCACACTCTGCAAGCTGGTAGGTATAAGTGGTTAGGAGGTATGTGTGTGCACCTAAGTTTAACTTGCATTATTTTTAACATTTTAAGTTTAAATTATGATTGATTCCCTATTGTAAGACATATGTATTTCTTTGGGGTTCTTTTTTTTTGCCTTGCAGAGTTTTGTTAGAAAGGCATTGACAGATGGGATAAGTTTAGAAGAGGCAGTGACAGATGAGATAAGTGTCATTACATAGGCAGTAATCTTATTTGCAGCAGAAAAATGCTGCCAGCACTTCAACAAAGGGCACGCACCAAAAAAAAAAAAAAAAAAATCTTCTCAGGCCATGAGAAATCCTGTATCCTAGCAATGAGATGGGGAGAAAAAAACCTTCCTATTTAGAGATATTTCATGATAATGGAAGAAAAACACCAATACCTGCAAGTAAGCAGATAAAATTGTGTTTGTAGCCCAAAACTAGTCCCAGTATGTTGATACTGTGGGCATAGCCCTTTACCTGCCTTGCCTTATTTGAGGTGCAGTTTGAGGTCATGAGGGAAGCTGGGCATCTTTCCAGCTTAGTGCTCTGGAAGCATCAGTGATCTTGTGCAGTCTGGTTTCTTGTGAAGATGACGATTTGCACTGGCAAAGCAAAGTTGTCTTTGGAAGGGCTAGTTTAAGCACTTTCTACAGGGCTTTGTCAGAAGTGGAGAAGTTATCCGTTGTGCTGGAGGAGGAATTTTAACAAGAGTCTTCCAGATGCTCCCAAGATCACCCACCCACTTCTGTCTGATTCATGCATTCAAGACAGCTTTGCTCCTGCATCCACATATAGCAAAGCATACAATTGACTTCAATGGCCTTCGGTATCAACACCTGTAAAAATGCTCTAGCACTTATTTCCTTGCTGTTGCACTCATCGGAAAATGCTCATGTCACCACCCCAGAAACGTAAATGCTAGCCACTGTTTGTCGCTTCTGAGATTTTTCAGTATTACTTAGATTGGAAGGTTAGAAGTCAAAACCAGAAAATCATATGCTTTGTTTTCATTGGACATTTTATTAAGCCCAAAGCCATTGACTGTTCCTGTATTCTAGGTCCTAAAGGTGGTTATGAGATGCTGACACTTCCTGCAGAACCTGGCACTCCTACTAGCCCTGAGGAATCTGGTGAGTAAAGATCTTTGCAACCAGTTGTAGCAGAAGACATTAGTGTCTTCTGTTTTTTTTTTTCTCTTTCTTCCTGTATGCTGCGTATCTCTTCCAAATATTAGTTTTTCAGGTGTTGGCTTGTGAATGTGTCAGCTTTACGCGTGTGTGCATGCGTGCACACATGCACGCGCACACACACACACCCCTTGGGGCTCTGTTTATGGTGTTGGTTGTTTTATTTTCTGAGGGTTTTTTTGTATTGCAGATGTCTGAGGATGGTGCTTACATAGGGTCTGAAATATGAATAAGTATTTACTAAAAGAAAGGCTGAAGCTCCAGTATCAAACCACTCTTTTTTCTTCTTTCCCCAACCATGCTATCTTTTCTGTTCTTTTTCACTCTTAAATACCACCATATTTTCTGTCTTACTTTTCTGGTGTTACAGATTTTAACTGTTTTTTTTCCTTCCGTTTTTCCTCAGGCAGTCATTGTATTCTGCCAATACTTTCACAATGTCTCCATGTTATAACTGTACATTTCAATCTGTTTTTGTCCCAAATTCACCCTCCATGATGATCTCAAATCCTTGTCCTCTAAATACCGATTTTCTAGCCTCAGTTCATTCAGAAAGTACTGTTGAAGGCATTGCCCTTGTCCGTGGCGCTGTGTGCTCTGTTTTCTCAGCAGGAGCTTTTGGCTGTCTTCTGCTCTTCAGATAAATATCTCTCTTCAAATAAATATCGTATAAGGCAGGTTTTATAGTCTGAGGTTTTTTTTATTAGGAGGAAAAATGGAAAACAAAGTATTTCTATGTTTACAAAGCCTAGCTTCTGTTAAAACAGCACAGAATAAACAACAGGAGATTGTTCCTTTGCTACCATTACAGTTTGCCCAACTTCATTCTTGATTTGTTTTTCCCTTTGGGTCAACTTATAGCAGGAAAATTTGATTTTTTTTTGTGGGGTTTCTTTGTTCTGTGTGCTTCCTTTGCCTCTCTTGGGCGAAGCTCCACCAATTGATAGACTGTTCTCCATATATGCTACTCAGGAAAATCCCTTGGGTAGTCTGAATGAGGTATTACATTAAGCTTTTGGAAACCTCTCAACTATTTAGTTCTGTAATTTGCTTGTTTTCTTGCCAGGTAGCTTTGAGGAGATTTCACTCAAACTCCTTGTACATCACTTTAACAGTGTTTAGAGAGACCTGAAAATTATTCTCTCCTTCATGACTATTCATGGCTCTGTCAGTCCTAAGACTGTCATTTGCTAACAACTTCAGCTGTTTGGAATGCAGGTTTTCCATGCTATGGTTCTGCCAGATCCCTTTCGGCATGGTCAGGCCAAATTCCTTTGGAGTCCAGAATAATTTAGCAATTTCTGTAAACTGTGTTTGAAAATAGTGATTTTTCTTGCTTGAATATTTGATGGTTTTTTTTTTTTCTCCCTAACACCTTGCCTTGAAACAATGCCTTGAAGTCTGATGGTCAGCAGAATGGTTGGTTACTTCATGCTTGTTGCATTGTGTTCTTTATGAAAATCTGTCAAAGAAAATGGGTGACTTTCAAGCCTTTGGAAATCATGGACTGCACAATAGAGGCTCTTTTGATTTAGATAGCTTAAATCTGGAGAGATTCCAGTATCCTGGAACCTGCTTCATTCTCTGACAACTCTTACTGTGGCTTGACTGTGTATGAGCCATCTCTGCTGTTCATAATACAGGCTAAGAAGAAGAAGAAAAGATTCCCGTTAATGGTCATTCAGAGCTGTTGGTTGGATATAAGAAGTCATTCTCTTCTGTGCTGTAAATAGCCTTGGACACCTTCTTGCCTCTCCATTTGCATCCAGACAGTGCCTGATTGGGCTGAAAAGCGAAGCAGTGACTGGGACAAATGAAGTTTAGAGGTGGGGTTTCTGTGGGGGCAAGGAAGGGCTGAATGGGAGAACTTCAGGGAGAGGAAGACACTGAATGTGATACCATTTTTCTCTTGCGCTTCTCAGTCCCAAATTGAATTAACTGATGGTCCTATGGTGCTTTCTATGCATTTATTATTACTCAGAAACTGTCATTCAAGCAATTCAGAGAATATATGGGAGTGATTTAGAATTCCTAATCTGATATAGGATTTTACATTTCCATTAGAGATGGGCTTTCCAAAAGAAAGTCATGGCATACTTTGAGCAAGAATCTTCCTTTCCTAACAGCTGATCAACCACACACAGGCATCTTATTACCTCATGTTCAATAGTGTGCTTTTCTCAAGTGATGACAGCCAGTGCCTGTATCTCTGAGTCTACTGCATGCCTATGATAACTATTTTTCCATCAACTTACTCAGATACATGTAAATGTATAATTATGGGATTATTTTGTTCTGGTTCTAAAGAAAGTTAGCTTTGATTACGGACTAAAATGTTAAAAACAAAACAAAACACCCCCTCCTCCCCCAGCACCCAGGCTATTGCTAAAGACAAACTGTAAAGGAGGAAGATGAGAAACGTGTTGCAGTAAAATGCAATAGCAATGAGGTCAGTGGTGCTCATCTAATCTGTTTTTTTATATTTAACAAATGTTACGAAAATGAATTAAAAAAGAATGATGGCATATAGACAATAACAGTCAAAACCTGTCTTCCCTGCAAGCTCATTTGACAGAAGCATTTTAGTATTGAGTACTTGCTGATTCCTGCAGGCTATAGAGCATTCCTCCTGGCACTAACTGAAGTAGGAGCCAACAGCAGTAACTTGCTCTGTAATTACTTAAATGATGGCGTCTTAGGACAGTCAGGGCTATGCATCTGGCTGCATATTTAGCATGTGATTGCACTGTGGAAGAATCATTGATGTGCTCAGGAGTCCTGCTCCCTAGGTCTCTGACTTCTTTCATTGCCTACCTAAATATATGCTATGAGCAAAAGCAAAAACTGGGGAATACCATGGCTTTTTGGGAGCAAAGAAGCTGCTCAGTTTTCATGCAAACTCTGGAGATCCTGAAGCAGGTTTCTCAAAATAGGCTTTCCATTTTGTCCTGTGAAGTGCTTTGAGTTGGGTGAAACTTGCACAAAGAACAGTTGATGGGAGAGACTGCGCCTATTTGAATTCTGGTGATGAGGGGTATTTGCATGTAGCATGCCAGGTTTGAATTTGGCACCTTTCTGTGCTGAGCTGAACTATAATTTTTAAGTTTACCATGTCTTGCGAGAATGTTGCAGCCACAGAGCAATACTCGAGCATTGGCCTGGTCAGTGTTTTAAGGGAAAAAGCTCCAACAGGACTGATGGAAGGAGATCTGCTTCAGACCAGTTACTAGCCTAGTGTGTCAGGCAATGAGGTTGTAACTCACATAGTTGCCGGAGCGTAGCTAAAGTACATGTTTGTGTTCGGCTCTCTGATAGCCTGGGTAATTCTGGGAGGTTTCTTTCTCTTGATATTCGTAGTTTGATAATCAAGGTGTGGATGCTTGATGTCAGGAAGGGGTTGAAGACTGAAGTGCCTGGTTGGGCAAGGACAGGAACATTGTCCTTGTATTTTCCATCTTAGTTTCACTCCAGGCAAGGTTAGAATAATTGAAAGTAGGGCTGGAAGAGGTCTTGAAGTCATTGAACAGACACTAAAGTCTCCTTTTGGCCAGAAGCACTTCATAGAAAAATATTTTCTGATAGTCTAGTTTCTTGTTAGTCTAGCTTTTTCCTAGATATTTTTAGATGCAGAAATTCTTCCACCTCTGTGGGGTTTCCTCTCGTGTTCTTATAGTCTTTACTATTAGCCAGGTTCTCCTGCTGTCTGATCTACTTCTTTCCTGCAATTTAAGTCTTTTATTACAGTCTGTCCCCCTAGACATTGTTCCTGTCTTCTCCAAATCGGTGCAGGGGGGCTGTCTCCTCAAGCTTGCCTTTCCCTTATTTACACAGTTCTCCAGGCCCTTTTCTTGGCATATAGTTTCTAGACTGCTAGTAATTTTGGTTGGTCTCCTGTGCATGATATAAATGTCCATGTCTTCCTAAGACAGATTGCTGCACCTAAGGCTTTACTAATACTGTGCTAGGGTTGAAAGCCTTGGGAAGTATTGTGTTGCATACAGTACTTGTGTCTGAAAATTTTGGCATAATGTTTGCTTTGTTTCACAGCAGCATGAGATCACAGGCTGTGGTCTGTGATTTTCTGCATAGATTCTTTCTTAATCTGTCTTTGAGGATCTTTACTGTAGAAGCCTTACTTTTCTTATGTCTCACCTGGCACTGAGGATATACCATCTGGCAAGCTGAGTTGTTACTGCTAAATGTTTGCTTTCAGAATATTTGATGGAACAGTGCTTTTTTATGAAATGGATCACTGGTCACTGCAAACAATGTCTGTAATAACATTACTTATTTTAGAAGGAGCAGTAGGTTACTCAGCTGATGTCCCTGCATCAGATCGACCCCACAGTGAGACAGCCACCTATGTTAATATTCCTGTCAGTCCTACATCCAAAAAACAACTTCATTACATGGAACTGGAACGTCAAGAACCTAGCACAAGCATAAGAGGTAAGGAATTCTATAGTATTATTTAAACAACAAAGGAGGCAATAATACAGAGGTGCAAGTGGCATGGGGAGTCCTTTTTTCTCATCTACCTATAGCCTTTTGCTAATAGAGGAGTTCTGTCTTCCTACGTAAGTGAGGCAGTTCTCATAGTTGCCAACTCTTTTGGATAGATTTGTAATTACTGAGGTTCTATAAGATGTCGCATACTTGTGACAGGTGCATTGTATATGCACTACTTCTAAAATGAACATTTCTGAGTCTGTAGAGTTTGACAGACAGTAATTTGCTTGTGTTTTCAAGGTTTTCATCATATGTACTAGAACTAAAAGCTTGCCTGATTTTCCTTGCCTGTCTTTGGAAAGAGGGCTGTGGGTGTAGGTGAACAGGGCTTGCTCCTGGAGATCCTGACTGTAGCCATGCAGCAAATGCTTAAGAACAGAACATAGTGTTCTTCTATCTGCTTTCTGTAAGGATGTGTGAAAGTGCTGCAGCGATGAAGCCAGAAGAAGTACTTGTTTTTTTATTCTTTCATCTGGTTCTGAGTATTTTACTTCTAATGCTTAACATGGAGAATTACCACTTAAACATGCATTATAGTACCACGTATTGTCACTTAGACGTGTGGTGCTCCTTCCAGAAAGTTCCTAATCAGGATTTGGCATTTAATTTTTCACACTTGGTGTTGATAGGTTTTCCCTATATAGTTTTCAGATATAGAAATTTTAATTTTGATGGTTTTTACTTTTAATTTCAGCAAATCTACAGCTTTGAAATGCTTACACTTTTCCTGTTGTGTTTTGGGTGTTTATATGGCTCTTGTTGAAGTAATTCTCAGTTTCTCCCAGACTTTAATGAATTCTCTGTACAACATCCTGCTGAGATATGAAAGTGGTGATGACTTAATTTTAAAGACAGTGGACGAGGCAATTCCATAAACTGACATAAACTTTCCTAAATGTCAACCCTCAACCCCTACTCAACTTCTTTAGCTTTGAAGATGCCTGTGATGACCGTGAATTTACTTTATTTTTTCATGCTAAAATTTTCTCAGCCTCAGAGTCTGTGCATTCAGAGAGCTGTTCTGCTCTTCATTAATGAGCTGCTTTTATCCTACTTTATTGCTCCTTATTGGACTGAACATCATGGTGCAGACTGAAGGTGGTTGATCTGGTAAATGTTCACAGAATATGGCTAATCCAGACTAAGCAGAATCCCTGTCAATGCTGCCATGCCAGCATTGTTTTCTTTTCAAATACTAAGTGTTGTTCATTTACTGTATAATAGCTAACTGATGAGAGATGCGCCCCAGAAATGGGAGAGTTGAGTTTTGTCTTCTACTGGGATGAATATGGGTGAAGTTTCAAACCTGGGGCAGAAATGCAAGTGATTCAGGTGCGCACTTTCTGAGGAAAACTAGATGCCTAAAATATGTAGATAACAAAGCTTTTGAGTTTTTTTTAATTGTGGATTTAATGTGTGCTGACAGGTAATCTTCTTATTCCCTTTATAGGTCTGTTTTTAAGACCAGATTAATATCACATAGGAAATCTGTGGAAGAGGAGTCTTAATGGCTTAACCCTGGGTCAGTTTTGCCCAGGAATACATGAGGGATATAGCCTGTTACATGGGTTCATTTGTTGTTTTAGGGAGTGGATCATCCAGATATGCACAGATTGACATTGCGGCCACAGAGACAGCCCACAAAGTGGGAACACAGCATGCCCAGTGCCGGGAGGAACGCTTGCAGGAGCTAGAGCAGAAGAAGAAAGGGGCTCAGCAGTGACCTGTCTGGAAAAGAACTTTTTGCTCAATGTAAATTAGTACTAATTTAACTTTCAAAAGATTCACATTTATTGTTAAAAATATGCTCATACAAAAACTGCCATTGTTTATTGTATTTATACCAGATTCATTCCAATATCTTGATTCCTAATTGGAAAGCTGGTAGCATGAGGAGTGTGTGTGTGCGTTTTTTCTTTCTTTCTTAAAATTGATTGTAAAGTCTAGATTACTTTTTCATATACAATAGATGTAAGTTACCTTTTTCTATAATTCTAAAATCCTGGAAGAACCTGAAACCAACCAAATATAGTGATTATTAAACTGAGGCATTTTCTTTAAAGATAAAGAATTTGGATGTGTGCAGATAGGATGATGTGAGTGTGTGTATGTAGTATTTGTATGCATGTGTCTATGTGCATTCATATGTATGTTTTGTATGTAAGCACACACTACTCTGATAAAATATATGTATATATCTGAATGTATAAAATATTTAAAACTTTTATTCATATATTAATGGGCTCTAAATTACAAAGGCAAGAAAATCCAGTGCCTGATTTTTATTTTTATTTTTTTTCCAGGCACAGTTTTGTTCAATTCTTATGCTCATTTATAGATATGCTTAACTTTACCTATGGGTAATTCAGTTTTAAAACTCACCAAGAGTTCTGTACCTTTGACTAAAATTGCTCAGATGTAGAAGAGCGGCAGTGTCAGGGGTGCATGTATTTATATACAGACATGCTTGTGAAAACACACACACACAGTTTAATTATGTGTATAAATCAGATATCTGAGGCAAAAATTGTCAAGTCATTTTAAGGGCTATGTGGGGTGCTTCTCTTTTTGAAAACCGTGTTTTAGATACCTTAGGCTTTGATATCATAGTTGCTGGGTACCTATAATTCTTACCAGCTTTTCCTGGAGTTGAAGAGACCTCTTGTTTTCAAAATCAGGTCTCAGGTTTCTCATATTGAATATCTTAAAATTAAGGTGCTCGAAAAAAACAGTCACTTTTGAAACAAGCCCTTTATTTATATCTCCAAAGCTATTCCTTATAATGGAAACCAGCATGAAAATCAGATTGCCAAACTTGCAACTGAAACTTTCATTAAGTAATTCTCTGCTCTCCCGAGGCAGCACAGAATAAGTTCTGTGCGAGAGCCTGATGTCTGCGGAGATGCCACGGAGCTGAGGCACGATGGGATGTTTGGTTGTAATATAGCTTTAGCCTTAAGTCTTTGGCATCTTGCTTTTGTACAGTAAGTGAGATTGTAGGATTCAAAACTTGACTTAGTTTCTTGTGTTCTATTCTTGGTGTATGTAATTCTTGTATTCTGTATATTTGTCTGAGACAAAATGTTATTTAAATAAAAGTGGCCCTACACTAACAAAGCAGTAAAGAAAAAAAGAATTTTGGCCTGCAATAGCATATCAGCTTTAAGCTTCCAGGGGTTACCAGAAGTGATATCTTGATTATTATGACTATTTGACTATGTACTTTTAAGATACAGTATTACAGCCCAATTTTGCTTTTTCAGGTATGCATTACAATTCATACTGGTGAGTGAAAGTTTTGTGCCAGTGAGGGTTTCACTGAGTGACTTGGGAGGTGAGGAGGGTGTTTGTTTCTGAGGCGGAATCTAGCCTATAAATTTATTTGAATGTAACCTCAATAGTAATGTAAAACATTAGAAACCTCTCAAATAAATAAATATGTTTGAGAGTTGACAATTGCCACTGTCATTTTTCCTGCCCTAAGATGTACGTTCCTGTTTATCAGCCTAGAATACTTATGAAGGGAAGAGAAATATTTACCTTATGAATTTCCCAATTTTAGAAGATTTTTCTTATTTAACAAATGGACAGTTGTGAATATGTAACACATATTTGTAAATATGCGTTCACTACAAATGCAAGAGCCTGGACTTCAAGCTCTTTGGGACCAGTTTTAACTTGGGCCCAGTGCTTACCAGGCCCAACTGAAATGTTATTTACCTAAGGTTCCTCCATTGTAGGACTTGCAGAGTTAACACTCTTACTATGTAGCTATTTCCATTTAATATTTAAAATGTCCATTGCTTGTGTGATGTATTAAAATGGTTTCAGTGCTTTGCAGTTTTAGTCTTTTTTTGTCAGAGGTTTTTATAATGCGACCTGGAGATGGTTTTTGGCATTGCAGTAGGTAATTGGGGTCTCAGAGGGCCAATGTTCAGATGGAAGCAGCGTGGATTTCTGTGTGCTGTACTGCAGCTATTGTGCCAGTGCAAAGCCGATGTCATGATGTCGTGAGCTGCTTTTTGCCTATTGCAGCAGTGCTCTAGTATGTGTGACAGCAGGATGGAGCAGTGCCCTCATGTACTGCCTCCAGGGCAGTTGGCCTTGATCTGTCATCTGCGTGGGACACAACTTAGGCATCTCTATGGGCTCGGCATTTTGGGATCCTGATACATGCTGGTGATGGTTGCAGTATGCTGCCACATAACAAAGCTGCCATATTTCTATTGTAAAAATGTATTTACCAGGAAAAAGTATTACTCAGGTTCTTTACAAAGGCTGCTTTTCCATACAGTTCTCAAAACTACTTGCATTGTATCCTGGTCTTTGCAGCATGGGTAGAGATTTGCCATAATAGTAAGGAGGCATCACAACTCTAAAAATGTTTTTTCAGGTTAAACGGGGATGTGAATCTGTGCATGCGTGTGGTCCTCTGTGTGTGTGTATGTTGTAGTAACTTCAGCTAGGATAAGCTAGATAGCTGAATGTACATTTATAGTCTTTGTTAATGTTATCAGAATTATCCCATAAGGTTTTCCACAAATGAAGTAATCTACTTTTTAAAGCTTAGGCTTTTATTTCTCTTGTACTTAGCTGGAATAAGACAAATAGACCAGTGACTTCCACTTATTTTTTGTTGAGCTCTCTTCAGGTTCTCATGCACTAAATGATGTTGCAAAACATTTAGGAAGCTGAAGAAGCAAGTTAAACCTTACTATCACATCTGCTAAAAGCTGGTAGCTTGTCCTTACAGTATCTCACAGGCCTCTCTATCAGGTTATATAGGTTTGCTATTTCTGCTGAAGAAACTAAATTTTTTTTATTTGAAGAACAGGAGTTCACAGAAATGGGAAACTCTTTTTCCTAAATAAATAAAATATGAGTGGTGGACTGAGGAAGAATGAGTGTCAAACTTTTTTTAAATGGGGTGATGAAATGTACAAACTTCAAGAAGTACCTTTTCTGGGTTGTCTGCAATAGCCCATGTATCCTTTGCTAGAATGACCACAGCAAGAAGACAGGATTTGGTAGGTAATTAATACTTTTTCAGACTGTCTTTTTTCAGAAGACAGTCTTGTGTTGTATTTTTAGGTCACCTTTTACCTGAGAAGATTCTCTATTATTGTGCAGCCAGTTACACAAACATTCTTTAGTAATCTAGGTTGAAAGGAAGCGTTAATTTAACATCATATAGCAGTAAGGCAAAAGAAATTAGAATAAGATTGGAAGAATTAGAGGTTATTAAATGGAAATTTGGAAGCAATAGCTATGTAAACATATCCCTTTTCAGTGTAGGTGAGCAGAACTAAGGAAAAGTGCCAAGAAAATTGTTGATTTGGATGCATTCTGGTGAGTTTGTTTTTATTCTTTCCCTGAAAGATGGCTGGCCTCAACATAGTCTATCTCTGAGGTTTAGGACGCCGATGATCAGGTGGTCACAGATTAAAATCAATTCTTCTGTGAACTTTCTTTGAATGTTTGGGACAAAGGTGACAGGAAAATGCATGTAATTCACATTCTGGATTGCAATACAATAAATAGTTTTATAAAGCAGTACGCATTTTTTTTTAAAAAAAATGCAGCTGCTGAGTAAACTTTGAGTTAAGCAGAAACTTAAGGGTGAAGGAAAGTTCATGACTTAATTTTAAAATGTACTTGCTTAAACATTTGTCTGCATTAGAGCATCTAGAAATAATTCAATTTTTTTTATCCCATTGCATGCACAGAGGCATATGTAACACAATAATTTTACTGAAATAATAGGTGTCAATTTATATGAGCAGTGAGCAGTGGGGAGAGTGGGATCAAAAAGCAGATTTAGCATGACAGTAATCTTTCTGTATGAGTATGTTGTACTGCTATGAAATACCTTTAAAAAAAATGCAAGAACCTGCTATTGTGTAAGTTAAATTTTACTCCTCTGTGGGTGAGATTGCAATTTATGGGGAGTTCAACATATACAAAATAGAGCAGATGGCATGAGTCTTCACGTTCAGTAGGGAACCTGGCCTTCGGATACCACGGTTTCCATTACGTTGCGTGGCATATGGATTCATTACGCAGCAGGGTCTCTTCCTGTGTTATGGTTGAAAGAGGTACCCTGGGAGCTGCGTCTGGCTGCTGCAATGCACCTTGTCCTTTACTACCAGTATTTAGCAGTACTGGACACAAATTAGAAGCACATGAATAATTCATTTTTGGGCATTTGACAGAGAGGTAGGGAGGTGTCAGCAGAGAGCTGAAGAGCAGCAGTTGTTCCTAGCCGGCTGTCAGCACTGGCAGAAGGGCAGCGGTTAGGGCTGGGCACGAAAAGCGTGTTAGAGTCTGTAAAACGCAATGTTTGGGACAGCACTGAGACTGCCAGTTAGGGCATTGCTTCTTATACAACGTGTGGTTGTAGCAATGAGGTGAAGTTTCTTGGAACAAGTTGCTGTTCTGCTTCCTCTGTCAAACAGAAGATGTGCCAGCGCCATCTCTGCCAGGATTGGAAACTGGGGGGTGGTTAAATGGCCAGTTCTTAGTGCCACGCTGTCTCGCTGTACTCGTAACAATGCGCGTGTCTGTGTCACGCTGTCCCTGCATCAAGCGATGCAAATGGTTCATATTTTCACTATATATATGGGCTGGATCTTGGAGTCATTAATCCTCTAGTCTGTGTCTAGTTTTCCTCCTCTGTGGAAAGTATATGAAAAAGTAGTGTGTGTGTTGAGTGGATGATCATGGCAGCTGGGCCCTGGTACGAAACAGAGAGCAACCTGCCTTGACAATGAGGTGGTGGTCTTTCAGCTCCATCAGTATTATTCGTGATAGCTGGGCGATTTTAACTGATGTGGATGAAGTCTCTTGGAGGAGTTGACCAAGAGTTGGTCCATAGATGAATTTTTGTTCTGTGTTTTTTACAGTTAAAGCATGGTACTTGTGACCACAGGTCACATCTATGATAATGTACTTCCCGTGATGACCATACCTGAAGTCCCAGGTGGGCTGCATTTGTCATCTGCTGGTACTAGATATTCCTCATAGCATGTATACCTCTGGCCAAGCCCTCCCTCATACTGACAAAATTTAATGTGTTCAGACCCTCTCACTGATGTCTGCCCGGCTGGGGAACTGTCCTTCAAGATGCAAGTTACAGTTTGCAGCTGGCCACCTCTTCATTTTGGACTGTCATGGGAACTCAGTCCCTGTATCCTGGTGAGGCACCTGCCTTGGACAGTGCCAGAGGAGCTGGAAGTAACAGAGCAAAACAAAACCTGGTGGCCAAACAGAAAGATTGCCCCCATGAAAGGGGTTAGTCACAGCTGAGCTACCCCTGCTCTCAGCCTCTGCTGTGTCACTGAAAAGCTGTAGGCGGTCGAAGCTGAACAGGATGATTTGCATTGTTCCTGGATTGGAAGGAGCTGCAGGGAACTAGTTTTTAATCTCCTTGTGGCTAAATATGCTCGCTCCTCTTTCTTCTTTAACCCCAGATATGCAGTGCTAGAGTACTGTGATTTGGACACACGACTGCCCTCTTTGGGTATGTTGGCTGTTTTTCCTTTTGAAAATTCTAGCGTAACTGTTCATTCAGATGGCAATAAAATGAGAAGGAAAACAATTCCTAAGAGCATCCCTGGAAAATCATGGTTTGCAGTTCTAACCCTTTCTCCTCTTAAAATAATGTAGCTCCCTTTCCCCTTTAAAGCAAGTGGCCTAGAAGATTGTAACTGCAGAATATTATATAGTATTTTATTTCAGTAAAAGGCTTATTTCAAAGTGATTTAACACTCGCTTTGCCCTATAAAGATCAAAAGGTTTAAATTTATGGTAGACCAATTCCTGACATGCAACCTTTGAGAATAAAAAGTGATTAATTATATTAAAACCAATGTGTGCAGCTTTCTGATAAACTAACATGCTGATGAAGGAAGAGAATACCTACATGCTATGTTAATGTTCCCATCATTTTTATGTTCACATATTAAGCATTATATTTGTGTGCTGTTTTCTTTTTGATTTTGGAGAGTGTTCTTCTGTCAAGTGGTGACATAATATACACTGATGTGGATACGTGAGACAGTGCATTAGGGCTATTGCTAAATGTAGTTGGTTACTGCACTGAATATGGCTCAACTTGAAACACTGTGGATGACAGTTTATAAATTTATTTTGGCTCAACAGGACGGATTTTATGAATACTTTTATTTTATGACTGTGGGTACTAGTAAAAGAAACACATACCACATATTTTCTATAGATTAATGAGCATCCCAACAGGTGCTATGTGAATGGCCTGAAATACAAGTCAACAGTGTACCATGTTGGAAATGATGCTGGTAGTTAGCAGCTGTCTCTTACATGAGGTACTGCATACACAAAATGCAGGTTTTGTCTTCCATAGTTTGCTGTTTTCTGTTATAAGGACAGTTCTGTTTGCATTGGAAGTAGAGGTCTATTCTATTGACTTTTATTTCATGACTTGACTCATTTATTCTAAATGCATGCTATGGAAAGAAAAAAATTATATTTAAAAATGGTTTTAGAGCCGCCTGTGTAGTACTAGTAAATTTTTGTATGTGCAATAACACTTCAAAACAAAACAAAACAAAAAAACCCCCACCACTCTCTGAAGTGCTGGCAAATGATGATCAGGAAGCTCTGTGGCTGATGAGTAGGTTGAGAACCAAGCACATGAACTCTCCTATTACCTCTGTCTGGATTAGTCCTGAGCTGAAACTGTCCTCGTGCTTTTGACATAGGAGCCTGGGTCAGGGCTGTGAAGGAGTTCCTCAGCAGCCCGATCCCAGCTGCGGTGGCCTGGTGTCTGGGCACTGTGGCATGCTGAATTGGGGCTGCGGACCTATGTTCTGTTGCTGAATGTGACTGAACTAATTCACCTGAACTCCTGTGTTGAATAAACTGCAGAGGTGAAAGTATGGTGAGGAGTTGGGGCCTCTGTTAGCTCCATCTAGGGTTCATGGAGCGCATTGCCAGCCTTAGCATAGCTGCAGACCTGGTATGCTGAGATCCAGGCAGCAGAAATGCTGGGCATACACACAGGTGTGTTTCATGCTCTTGAGCCTGGAGCTTTGGAGCCACCTTCTGCTCTACAGTCAGAGCTTGAAGCCCTTCTCCTGAAGGGCGAGTGTTAATCACTCAGCCTGGCTCAGCTGCTGAGGTAGCCACCTCCTGGAAGCTAAAGCGGTTTGTCTGATGCTTCCTGTTCTCTTCTGTGCAAATACTATGCTGGCTATGTTCAGCTCTAGACAGGGAGCAGGAGTGCTCAAAGGATGCCTAGAGGACCAAGCCTCACTGACTGGAGCCACATCCCCTAAGTATCCTGCTTTGATTAGCTCCCAGGCACTCAGGTCTGTCTTGAAAATGTCAATGTGCTGGAATGGGGCCACTACTGGGAGTGGGGGCTGGGAAGTCAGACAGCACCTCTGCTGCAGCTTACAAAATGTAAATGATACCTACATGGTGGATTGAGATACCTCTCGCTATTGCCCAACCTATTAGGCATCAAAAGTCCTTGGGAGGGGAAAGGGGAAATCAATTACAGCAATAAATTTGCCTGAGTGGCTGTTCTTTACTTGTCATGATAGAATAATGTGATCTGAGCTCCTCTACCAGCATGTAGGACATAATATTTATTTTAAGAAAGTCTTGGTTATTTTTGTTGTATTTAATGCCTTGTGTATTTATTTCCCTCTCATTTCTTCCCCCCAACCTATTTAATAAATAAAGTCACTGACACATTTATTTAATCTGAGGTTCTTTTTCAGGACAAAAGTTGACAGACTGGGTAAGCACAAAGCAAGGTAAGCACCTCCTGATCATTTTCTTCTAAAAAATACAGTTCTCATCCTTTCTCTTCTGCTCCCACTTGTGTATTTCAAATTATTTCTCAGAGTGGTTTGAAAATCTTGGCAATTTGATTAATTACAAAAGCATCAGATGATACCAATTAAAGAAAAGAAGGAGAAGGTTCAACCATTGTGGAAAAGCTGATAGTTCATTTCTGTTCAGATGTTTTTTCCATGCAGTCTCACCCCTGAACTCCATTATTCATCTCTCACTAGGCACAGGACTGTATATATGAACCAGGCAGGGACTTGGAACTAAAGATTTCATTTATGCCTTTTTTCTTGGCTTTGAACTTTTGTTGCTATTTATGAAAACACAAGAGTTGTGATTTAAGCTATTTTTAAAATCTTTAACATCTTAAGACCACCCACTCTTGTTATTTTGGCCATATGATTTGTCTTTGGAGGACTAAAAACACCTAGAGCAATAATTAACTGACTTGTACATATATTCATGTGTGGAAGGCAGAGAATAAAGAAACGAGTGAAATTAGGCTTTTCAACTGGAGGCTAGCTGTCTCCAGCTCTCAAAAGGTGAGGACAGCAGCAAAAGACCTTGACAGGCATTGAAACTATTACTAGTTTCTTCTCTACCCTCTAGCAGGCTCTTACTCAGCTACAGAGATTTCAGGGGAAGTTGGATTCAGAGACAGCAACCACTGGTGTCTGATATTTTTTTTTCTCCTCTAAGTTTGTTTGGATGAAGTGGTTTTCTTACTAAAACGAGGACAGTCTTTGGGCTTGTTCTGACCCAATGACTCACTAAGAGCAGGATTAAATGACTAAAGTAAGTGAGGTGACTGTGCTGATATCAATCATCTCCCATGTTGCCACTACTGATCTGTGACTGGTTCCTAATTCAAAATTTCTGTGACATGCAAATATTTTGTGAATCTCTTGTTCTTTGAAGTGCTTGCCAAACATTTTCTCTGCAGGAGGCTACCTGGCCTCTGAGCCTGATTACTGTCGCAGCTTGCTTGTACTCATCCCTGTTTAAAGTGAGTGACCTCCCACCAGGGTAATAGCTGCTAGCACATGCTGTAACAGCTGCGCAGAGACAACCATTAGTACTGCTAATCTGACTTTGGTTATGTGCTCTGTGAACCCACCACCTCATAGTATTCTGAAATTCTTCAAGTAGAGCTTATTTGAAATATATTCCATTTCAAGTGCGTGCCACAGACGAAACCCAGGTTTGTGATATACCCTCTCTTGCTGAGCATACAGCTCCTCTGCCCGTCTTTATTGTAGGCTGAGAAACTCAAATTGCTTCCCCTCATGGGAGAGATTTCCGTCACCAGTTTCTGAACGCTCTCACTGAAAGCTTTCCCCTGAGCTAGAGCAGACAAAGTGTAGTCATACCAATCTGTACAACCCAACTGGGATTTTATCACTTGATTCAAATGCAAGCAGGTGTTAGCTCTGAAAGCAGGAATTGCTTGGATCTTTCAGTGTTTTGCTTAGCTCCTTTCCTCTGCTGATGTATAGAGTACATATGTTCAGATTCTTCATGCGGGAGACCATGGCGTAGGCCTTCCAGCATGCAAGTTGCAAAACAAGGCTACAGCCAGTCAATACTGAACAGGCTTACGGTACATGGATTTATTGCTTATTCTACCACAGGGAAAATGGAACTGAAGGACATAGTATAGAGTTAACATAACATTTCTATTCTGTGTTCACCTTGAAGAATTGAAAAAATTATGATCTTGATGATAAACCTTGGAGCCAATGCAGCAACTGCTGGGGTAAAGAAGGCTGAACAATCTTTAATATAATAATCTAGGGGGGAAAAAGGCACCTAAGCTCTCTTTCCTCAAGTATAAATGTATTTTAGCTATTGCTGAGCTTGCCTTTTTTTTTTTTTTTTTCTTTTTTAAAGGACAGCAACCAAAGGGGGCATACACCATAAACTTAATTAACTGAACCATCTCTAAGGTGCCAAATTATAAATATTTATGAGAAATTCCAGGTTGTTTCTACTGCCACTATTGGAAATTCTGTACTTAAATTCCAGGGGGGTGGAACTGCACTGTAATCACAGAACGTCACTTTAGTTTTGAATGAAATTCAGGATCTGAAGAAGTGCATGTAGCTCCACTCATTGCTGAATGCCCTCTTGTTTGACACAAAATCTGTCAGAAAGATAAACCACATCAGGAATATGGTTATGCTCAAGTCTCTCATGGGACTTGAGTTCAATCAATTACAGTATTTAGGCTACAGTCTAGGATTGTCATGTCACCGCCACCTCGAAATGCCATTACAACTGGAACTGGCTGTTTCAGATGCTCTTCTCTCAAACAATTCCCTATGGGTAACTAAGCTACATTATTATTATTGAGTACCATTATTAAATTACTTATACTAATAATGGTAGCCTGTGTTTTCAGTGATGAACAGTAATTCTTTGGAATATAAATAACTGTTAGAGTACATTAAAACATAGTAAAAATTGATACTGCAAAGTAAGACATGAGGAATCCCAAAGAAGGACTGCTACTACAGTTTTGATTCAGACCACTTTTGCATTATGAAATAGCTTTTATATACAGAATCAGACTACTTTTAATCCACCTGAGACTCTCGATGAGGACAAATGTATAGTGGCTGATTTTAACTCAATGGATCTCTTAAATAATTCTCATGGCATGCATATGGTAAACAAGGCTTGAAAACATGTTTCCCCCCAAGGTCCATTACAGCTGTGCAATGCATGAGCAGTAGAACATGTCAACTACATAGCTGTAATGATTTACCTACACTGGACCTTTGCCTTAACCTTGTTACTGGAACAGTTTCACGTGAAACACCTTAGAAATAAAGGGTCAGCATTATTAGTATGGGAAAATTCAACCCAGATGGTTAATGTTTGCCAAAGTTCTGAAGCTCAATATAAAGAGCAGGTCTTGAAAGGGAAAGTGCTAATAACATTAACTAGAGATTTTACTAGGACATGTACAGGGCAAAAGCTGGCTTTGACAGCCTCCTGCCTATTCAGAATACAGAAACCCATTCTTGTCATGCAACTGTTCCCCCCCACTCCCAAACTCTTAAAAGCTGATGGGTGAGTGAACTTTAATTCCCTGTAATGAGCATACATGCTCAATGAAAGATGGGAAATTATTTCTGACTGAAGGAGAGAGAAGAGAAAAGAAAAAAAAAAAAAAAGCTCACTGATACCTTGTTTTGATTTTTAAGGACTAAGTGTAACAAAACCAAGCAACCATTAATGAAAAAATTGTACACATACATCAGTAACTTCAGACATGTTAGTCCATCACAAAATTGTGTGAGTTGACCTCAATGCTTGTTGTCTCCTTACTGCTGCAAGAGTCATAGACAGTGCAGCTCTGACCCAATGCTTGAAGTTGGTGGAAATATTTAGTTACCTTCGGTAGGAACTGGATTAGGCCAATCATCATTGAAATTATTCAGTAAAAGACCTGCTTATATTTTCTGCCTCTGTTTTAACCTCCTGCATCTCAGTGTTTGTGTCCACTGATCATGACACCTTGATCTCTGTTATCAAGTTGTTGTTTTTTTACTACTAGGAAATCTCTGAAATTTCACGTTTATCCTTTTGACAGAACTGCTTATTTCAAAGGCTAGTATTTCATTGTGATATAAGATTTATGTTATCACAGGTGTGCAAATTAAATTTATAATCTAATCATTTAACTTGATAGTGCAAGTAAACTAGCAACTAAGTGGACCAAAAAAGAAATTTCTTACAGAGAACAATTCTGTTCAATCCTCAGTATTTCAGAAGGACTCCTTGGTAAATCTTGTTCAGAAAAACATTCTCTGTTTTGTGTTAACAGATTGATCCCATGAAGGAGAAAAGGTGTTTATAATTCATTGTGTTGAAGACCTTGAGAAATTCTGCTGGATAAGTCTTGCAAGTGCTTCTTTACCTAAGAGGAAAACAAAAAAACCCTCAAATTGTACTAAACAAATGAACGGTGCTTAAAAAAAAAAAAATCAGTATCTTATATTCAGATTTTCCTATCAGTGTATGTGATAACATGACCAGGGTGATTTCAGGTATTTTATAATGAGGTCTACAAAAAGCAGTTGTGCTTATCAGGAAGCACCCTGTGCTAAACAGATGTGCCTTAAATCCCACCCCCGCCTTGGAAGCCATTCAACTTGCATTAAGTAATTCAGCAAGTCTGAACAATGGAACCTGTTCCACAGTCCCCCAGAAGAAAAGAAAAGGCAGGAACTGTTGTCCTAGGCTCATGGCTATTGAACATCCTAGTAGGAGAGAGATGTAAGGTTCAGTCCCTGAAACAACTGCATGAACTGAATCTGAGTTTATCACACCCCGATGTCTCATAGGGGCAGCAGGGACAGCTGACCACTCTTTTATACGCAGCCAGTTACATCAAGTTTGTGTGTCTATAGCAAGCCCTCATGGAAGACATAGGCGGCAGAAAAATAGGGGCCCTTTGGCTTACTGTAAGTAAAGGCTAAATGCTAGGGTTAGATTTGGATGCAGAATAATCACAGCAAAAGCAGGGCTGAGCAACTCAGGTGCAACAGTATGTTAACAAAGCTGCTTACTGGACCAAAACTAGCATGTCTACACAGTGCTGCTGTATATTGTGTAGATCCACTAGCTTCTTTGGTGTAAGCTCAAGCATCTCTGCAAGGCACTGCACTGTACAGCACAGACCTAACCATAGGTGCCCCATTCACGTTGGAAATGATACTAGTTTTTCCCTTTCACCATTTTCCTTTCTAATTACATCACCTTCAGGGTTAGAGCTTGTTCTAATTATATAACCAAACAGTGCCCAACACAAAAAGAACTTCAGTTTCTACTTAGGACTGTAAACATGAGTAATATTTCAACAGCATGTACCATCAGCACTGGGAAATCCACATTTTCTCTGCTGCTGAACTAAGCTTTAAACATGTATACGTACGCTGGTTTTATACAGACCTTATATCCTAGTTCTTTTGTCTTTTCTTCTAGCATGGCATATTTCTCTTTGTTTCTGTTTAGATGATCCTTATCTCCAGTTTCCTCTACATGTTTCAGTTTCTGGTGTGAAATCTCTAATTGTTTCTGGTAGTGATGATGTTTTTCAATTTTTGCTTCAAAGTGTTTCAGCTCCTCCTAGGAAAACAAATACACAGAGCTTAACAGTATTCTCCTTCCAAGGCTTCCTCTTCCCCTCTCTCTTTCCTTGCAAGACATGCCTAATGCTATTTTAATGATTCAGGCACCAAAAGCTTTTTCAGTTCCCTATTTCTTAAGAACGTCTGGACAATACCTTGATGATGTATTGCATTGGCACTTAGACATCCAATTCTGAAGGCAAGTGCTGAACAACAACCCACAGAAGAGACCTCAAGAGGAGATTGCTGATGGCTGTAAAGTGTTAGGAGTGAGTACCAAAGAAAAGCTTACACATAATTGGGGGAAAGAGGGAAACAATTGTAAGAGAGGCCTCTTCTC
Source organism: Dromaius novaehollandiae (assembly GCF_036370855.1). Taxonomy (NCBI): domain Eukaryota; kingdom Metazoa; phylum Chordata; class Aves; order Casuariiformes; family Dromaiidae; genus Dromaius; species Dromaius novaehollandiae. Next base: position 77,438,771 of record NC_088101.1, on the reverse strand, counting down.
AAAATCAGTTCCTGGATTTGCTATTTTCTGCACAGGCATCAACATTTTCTGGGTTTGCACTCCACTAGCTGAAATAGGATGAGTTAACTAACAAACAAAACAAAAAGACCTCTTAATGTAAAGTGTCTCAAAGGAAGCGGCCTTTAGATAACCCAGTAAGCTGCAGTAGGGACAGAAGAAACAGTAATGTCTTTACCCGCCAAAGCATGCTCTTGGTTTTGCTGCTTCAAGCTTTCTGTGCCTTAGGGCATGTCCTCAGTGAAGAGCACATGGACAGTGCAAACCATTATGGCCAGTTATGGCCAGTTCTGTGCATTACACTGAGGAAAAAAACAAATCTTACAGTGAAACACCTTTTTGACAGGGCCCACTTAATTTTGGTTTCTAGTGTGTTTCAGTCGAGGTGGATGACAAATTCCTCTCACTTCAAGACAATAATTAAAAAAAAAAGATCCATCATCCTAGTTAGTCGTGGTTTTTTTTTCTTCCCTGTTTTCAACATTTCTGACATAGTTTCCTTTTGCTGTAGAACGTCCCAGTCTGTTTTAGAATCAACAGTCCATTCAGGACATCAGTTTGGGGTTTTATTGCTCTGATAAATCATTTCAGCTTTTCCTCTGAGATGATGCACCAGCAGAGCAGCTTTTACACTTCACGTTACTAAAACCTTATGAAGGCTGGTATCGTGGCCAGTGAGAAGACGACATAACTTAAGCTACTCAAAGCTCAATGGAATCAGCAAATGATTTTCTTTAATTCTCCTTTCATGGACTTGTTAAATGTGGAGCTGCTTCACTGTGATTCTTACTATCTTATTTTTGTTAGGACATCTTAGCATTCACAGTAATAAGACAGGTCTGGTCTGGTGAACAGGGTTTGTATGAAAGAAGATTTCTGCTAGAATACTCAAATGACTAAGCAGAAATATAATGTGTTCTTGCTGATGGAACTGAGTTTTTCTTTCCACTGAAGCAAACAACAAAACCAAATTTACTTCTCATGCAATTGTACAGTCTAGACCAATCTGTCGAGATTAGTAGGAGCTTTGTTGCAGACTTCCATGGGCTTTTCTCAAACACTCTTAAGAGCAGGGCCACTGAAATCAATGTAATTAACGTTTGTTTCATAAGAGAATCAGGCTCCAAGAGAGGCAGGAGAAATTGGATGGACCTTAAAGCTAAGCTCTAGTATCTAAGAGATACAAATTTCAGTCTCTGCCACAGGCAGTTAAAACTCCTCTTTCATTATCTTCTCTGGAAAACAAAATCAAGGAGTCCCTAGTCATGTCTTTAAGGTAAAACTGTAAGTAAGGGCAAGTCCATGAACAAGCCCTGAAGAATTACTTCTCCAGGCCATGAAAGCACACTATTCTCACAGTCTACTCTGATAAACAGGCAGAGTCAGATTTTTTTTTTCCTCAAAGAACACAATTTGAGTTAAACAATAATAAAAGAAACAGTATGAACCCCACAGGAATTTGTTTTCAATAGTATTTCCCTAAAAAGGAGTCTTTATCATGGTACCTCTTGATTACTTTCATACTGCTTCAACACAGAAAGTTAGCAGTGCAAGAGGTGGGCAGGAAAGGAAAATTCTTGGGTTTCTAGTATTCACTGCTTCCCAAAGCAATAATTACATTGGGACATCAGATAAGATGGGGAAATCTCGTACACTACAAACAAACAAGCAAGGCCTAATCCTTGAAAGATTTAAAATATGCAACACCTGCCTTCACTGGTTTCAATACTTTCATTTGGATAAGTATAATGGAACCTTTCACACAGCTAGTTAAATCCATGTCTGTATATCTGAAAGATTAAGATCCATGTGCATCTTGTTTGTTTTTGTCTGAAGAGCAATAGAAGTGGTTGCAGTAAAACAGGCAGTGTATACTTCTTTATGCTGGGAAATGCCCTTTCCATAAGAAATTTTACTGGAATTCTACTTACCCGAAAAGATTCAAGTTCTTTCTCAGTAAAGTTGGCTGATTTGGCCATGTCCCACAAATCAATCACTCTTGGTTCCTCAAATTCTAAACAGACACATATCACTGAATGAAAATCTGGACACAATGTTTTCATGTCCACCTTGTATAGAAGCGGATGCCTTCACACATACAAATGCAAACAGATGCACTAAACATTGCATTACTAACTGGTCTATTTAGATGAAGAGGAAGGAAAACCCAAGTTCTTAACTGAAAACTTTAGCACTCTAGTAATTCTTTTTTTAAAAGCAAAACAAACCAGGAACTGATGAATGAAGTCATTTGCCCTGCATGTTGTCTCACTTATCTGCTCCTCTGGGTCAGAAGGAATAATATCCCTTCTCATTTGAGCACGGAAGATAGAACTATCCTCTTTACAGGATGGTTGATCCTGTTCTTGCATTAGACTTTTAGTGCTGGCTTCTAAATACAGCAGGTTGGCTGTATCCCTTCAGCCCTTCATTGACAGTGTGGCAACACTAAGAATTGAGAATATACATTATTATTTGCCCACTAATTTTTTGTATGAAATTGATTAAAAAAACAGCATTATCATACCACTGTTTGTGTCATATCCCTGGTGACTGACTTTACGCAAACGCTCAAACCCCTGATTGATGCTCCTTAGCTTGTCTTTGAGTTCTCTGTGTTTGCTGTGCAAGATTTCCTCTTTTACCAGATTCTCTTCAGATGGGTGGATAACATTCTTGTGAATATCTGTTGAAAGAGAAAAGTTGTATTGATTGTGAGCCAAATCCTGATTGGTCAAAAGCCCCAGAAATCTCCCCAACCTGGGGTTAACAGATGATGCTCAGTTCTCAGCACTTGAGGTTAGTGTAAATAAAGCACTAATGCCACACTCTAAGAAGCAGTAAGTCCTTTTTTAGGTCAATACTAAGTAACATCGATGCTCCTTAATTCTCAGGAGGGTGACAGTACAGAAACACTTTTTAACTCTTACTGGCTGCCAGCCATGATTTTAACATGGAAATGTTCTCATTTGCCTAGGTCAGCAATGTCCCAGTGAAATGGGATGGGGGGAATGGCTGACCAGTCCTGTGCCCTCTTCCCTGGCCATTTCAGGTATAGCTTTCAGCAGTCATGAATGAATTAGGATATCAGATGCTGAAATGACTTCTAGCAACTTTAGCTTGGATGCTACAAAGTAGGCATCAGGCTGACTATGAGCTTTAGAATACTTTGGCTCCAATAAAATTTTAGCTAGGAGTAATACAGCAAACTGGATTCAGCCTGTCAGTGCTTTAATACCTTGGGCTCAGAGTCTAAGATTTCAAGGATATCCTCTTGGGCTCCCAGTTGGTGAGATAAAACATGTGTGTGCTGCAGACTTTAGGACCTCGTTTTGCAGCATTATTTTTCAGCAAACTACAATGGCCATCATTGCTAATCTGATGATATCTTCCCTGCTTAAAGCACAGGCAAGAATCAGAAAACTGAAATGGCAATACTTTCATTAGCTGGCAAGGTTTTTGGCATCTAATGCAGAACTAAACCCAGCAGGTATCTGGGAATGTCAGCATGTGCAAGCAGTTCTGAGAGAAATGTAAAGGTCAGGCTTTAGGATTTTCAAAGAAACTTGGAAACAGTGGAGGTAATGGGCAGAGAAAGAGCTGTACTGATCTGGAAACATCAGAAAAATGTTCAGATACCTTCTGTTCTGCTCACGGTCTCTAACAGAATATTGTATTCATGAATCTTTTCTTTGTGGTGCTTAAATTCTCGCCAAAGCTTATCCAGCTCCTCATCAGAGAACTTCCCAGAGGTCTTGGCCTGAAAGAAACACGAGCTCATTATGCTTCCCAGACCAAGTGCTGTTACATGCACTCAGCTGCCACTACTTCTTTCCACCACATTTAGAAAATGATCAAGTCCAACTTCTTCTTGGCTCTTTTGTTTTAAGTCCATTTAATTAGTGTAAGGGCAGGATTTAGACAGTGAAGGACTCATGTCAAAAAGAGGTTTGTTTCAGACTTACACAGCTGGATTTCCTATGAACTACCCAGTGAAAAAACCTCTGTCATTTATACACTGTGAGAAACAGAAATAAGGGCCACTGAGCTACGTATGCAAGTGCCAGGGGACCGTTTGCATGAGCAATGCAGCCTGATAATAAGCAAGGTCTTTATTCAAGAAATCTTATTCTCCAGTCAAGTGAAGACTATTACTGCCATGTACTTACTTTGCAGTGATCTGTTCTTCACTGGACTAGTTTTTAGCAGTTAGGAAAGCACCTGCCATACAGTTAGAGCACTGCCTGCAGTTCTACTACTTGCTGCAAAACATGATCAAAAGTGAATGTTTTTAGTATATGTGCAACCTCAACCCTTTTTTTTGCTAAGGGAATATTTCTAAGTGATACACTTTACCGTTCCCCAAAGCATATGACATCATGTCCCTTCTGGAGCTGTATCTAGTTACAGCAACATTTTAAAACCCAGCAAATCTTTTTCTCTGCTTTACTACCACAGCACTAGACTGCCCTAAGAACTCTTCACTTTACCAGCCTATTTGTTTTTAAAAACCTAAATTATTTCATTTTTGCAGGCCAAGACTTTGTCAGTTTTAATTGCCCAAACAGACAGCTCTCCATTTTTAAGCACTAATGCAAACCCCTGAAAGTTTCCCTTGAACACCATGTGTGGTGTGTTGTCACTTAACATTCCCCCATTATTTTATTCTAAAACATCCTGTGAAATAGTTCTCTTTATTTTTATATATATATAAATATATAAATATATATAAATAAATATATATATTTAAAGGGCCAAAAACAACAATAAGATAAAGAGGAAAACCAACAAAGGTGTACTACCATACAGCCTAAAATTCACAAGCAGGAAAATCATTAGTTCAGTGAAATCTGAGCAGAAACTCTTCTTTATCCATAGAGGGCCCAGGATCTCTTCCATACAGGCCGATGTGGGTGTTTTGTTTGGCAAACACAACCTGCCACATCTAGTGACCTGGATGGGATGCACTCAGTTTACAATAACCTGAGCTACCAATCACAGCAGCTTGGCCAATACTTGCAAACAGGGGGCTCTTAGAAGACATAGAGAATAAAGAGTTTAGTGAAGAAACACTAACTTCCCCCTGCAATTTCTGGAAATCTCACTCACCTTGCTCCACAATTTTTCCAGTCTTGGATCATCTAGTGCATCACTTTCTGTACCATCTTTAATGTAGTTGGTATCAACTAGATGAGAGTCCTTCTTTCCATTCATGCCATATTTAGTCATAATGACTGTAGGAAGAGTAGAAAACACAGAACCATTAAAACCAACCATTGATGTATGGAAGTTGAGAGGCTGACTACATCCTTGACTTTCAGAGATGGATTCTGCAGTGTAAAGGCTAACAGTTTAAGACAGATGTCCCATATTTAATAACCTCTTTTGAGAACAGGAATGGAAAAATGTGTTAGTCTCTTGCAGCTCCCTGCTGACCTCCAAAGAACTTGAGTGTGCTCAGTGCCTTGAAAGACGACCTGTTATTTAATGGTCCACTCACAAACACAGGCATCTAACCATGCATGTCTGATGGAAAGTTTAAACCTCCTCTGCAAAGATATACCTTACCATTTAAGTTGCGTCTAAGTTTGGCTTCTTTCTCTCCATCTTCATCGAGCCCTTCAGCCTTCAGTTTTTTCCAGCTTAGCTCATCCTTTTCTTGTATTTTTAGATCGCTGTGCAACTCTGCCAGTTTCACAGCAGAGAGATGAAGCTAACAGAACAGAGAAAGGTTTGTATTCAGTTATGTGGAGTCACCTCTTGCTGCAGAGTTACTTCAGAAGCCAGCACGGCACACAGAACAGCATTTTTTCTTTTTTACTGAAATGGGATATATCTATCTGAATTTAAGAGCATTATGGTATGAGCCACTGCATAAATACATCTCGTATCAATGAGCATTGCAATGCCCTCAGCATATCAGTGTTAACAGACAGCGACAACACAGCCTTCTCTCTCAGCTCTTCAGCTACTTGGAGAACAGTGAAATTATGTAAGGGCTAAGAAGTTGTGCCTTTCTCTGCAGTTTCTTCAAGCAATATTTAAATGAGATTTTTTCCCTCCACTATTAATGGGACTATCTTTAGAAAAGTAACCTTACTTTAAAAATGTTCATTCCTGATGACAAAGAATATGAAAAAAAAAATTAATTAACTAGTTGTTCCCCTTTCTTTGTTTATATTTGAATTTCTTTTAGGCTTGACAGTTAAAACTATTCAGTTTCAATAATTTGCAAAAGGCAGTAACAACCAAACTAACGTGCCATTGCCACTGAACGTGCTTTCTTGTGGATCCCCTTCTAATCATATGGTTATAGTGAGTTGGTAAATTTTATTCATCAGTATGGTTTTACAGACCATCGGGACACTCAGGATGGCCTTGCAGGTCACGGAACCACTGTATCAGCAAGTTCTGCTATGATCAAAGTGCATAATTTTCCAAGATCACTTCTCAGCATGGTTTATGTGCATTAAAAACATACAAAACCTGCAGGTATTCCTGTCCCACATAACAGAACAGAAAGATAAGATATGGAGGCTAACAATACGAAGAAAAAAAAATTAAGACCTGAATGACTGATAGATTGGATTGAAATATACATATATACATGTGACGTATACAGAGAAAACAAGAATGGAGACAACAACTAATGTGCAAGTGGCTAAAGCAGCACTGCTGTAAAATAAGGCAAAACTTTTGAATTTCCTGATTTTGGACACTTTGCTTATTCAGTTTAAAACAAAGAAAGGTAATAAATCATATTAATGCTTCTGAACTTCTTCTGTATATGTTAATAACAAGAAGGTGGGGTGAGGAACAGCCCAGAGAGGCCACAAAAAATTAATAAAAGCTAGAGTAATTAAAATCACAGGTAAATATAAAGTTTACAGAACACATTACAACTTCTGATCCCTTTAGTATTAAAGCACAGGAATCTCCCTATTGTCTTTACCATCTGCTTCATGGAAACTGTTTGATAAAAGCTAAGCACTTAGCATGAACCAGTTCAATTAAGATTTTAAGTATATGCTGAAGTCAACCAAATATGTAAGTGCGTGCAGTCAGCAAAACTGAATCATGTACTTATTTGTTTTTTTTGGAGCAGAATGACCTGGACAGCAGAGTTTCAGTATGGTGGTGGTACCAAGTAACACTGCTTTGCTCTGCAGATGTGTTTCCTGATGCTTCAGAAGGAAGACTGAGTAAAAAGTTTGCTATAAATTGTGAAGGAAATGACCATCTCAGTAGTTCCTTATTCTGTTAGCATTAAAGAAACATGGACTTAATATGCTGTTAGACTGAACAGATCCAGAAAAAGAAATCACCAGCAATAATTCAAGTAACAATTCAGCTCCTAAGGACTGCAAAAATAGGACACTAAAATCTTTTAAATATATGACCTTATCATCAGAGACACACTAATATATAAAACATTACACAACTCAGTTTGTCAGAAGTCCTATGCAGATAGCACAACCTGATAAACACAGGCAGCTTTGTGTTTTTTAAAAGCTCCAGAGAATATCAGATCTTCTGTACGGAAAGTTTAGAGATACTTGGTCATTAAAGCCAAGCATTTTAATTTTTTAATAAAAATCTAAGGAACTACATTTAGCCCACTGTTCTTTAAGGAAAAAAAAAACAAAAGAAATAAAGATTCTACTCAGATTTCTTTGATTCTCACTTTAATTTACTATGAAGTTCAAGTAACTATCCTTTTAGACATTAAAAATTCTTTCAAACTTCCTGCCAGAAGCCCCTCACCTGTCCCATTTACATATCACAAAGGTGACTACATAGGCTAATTAAAAGTATACACTTCAAGAGCCGTTTTCCTTAGAGATCATCTCATACAGGCTCCAGAATGACACCAGGTAAAAAAAATGTCAATAGGTAAAGACTCTAATGACTTCACTGTTAACGACATCAGACACATGTTGGTATAACTGATTAGAAGCAGAGGTGAAAAGCTAAATTTAATCATTAAATGACAAAGCTCTTAGTTACTCATTCATTATGCTGTCTGGAAATTAACACCCAAGACAGGTACCTAGTAATGCTGGAAATGAGTACCAGAAATCTGTCAATGTTTGCTGGTCCGGTTACAATCATTACCTACAGTAGCACAATTGCCTTGCTTCTCTGTAGAGAGGGAAGGGTCCTTTACTACAAGTTTTGAGGTATAACATACTCTAGACTGTGGAACCACGGCTGCTTTGGGGTGGAGAGCAATCCCTGGGAACAAGTGATATGAGAACTACACCAGATGATTATCTGAGATTAGCAGGCCAAACCACGTACCTTGCGAGACCTGCATAAATTTGTCAGTGGTTCAAACTGTAGAATCAGGGTCTTTCTAAGAACTCCTCTACTAAAATCACTCTGGTAAAATTTTATATAAAACATTTTTTATATAAACTACGGAAAGAGAAGCTGGAGAAAAATCAAACCCTCCCTCTGGGGAGCAGGAAGGAACTCTGGCTTTCCCGTTCTCGGTTACCCCTAAGTAATGTTTCAGCGCTTGCTGAATGACTGCTCATCAGACTGTGTGTTGCAATGCTGAATTGCAACATCCATCCGTGATGTAAAACCAAGGAGTTCTTTATCTTCCGTACTACTGATTAATCAAAGCCTCCACCACCATCGAAACTAAGGAAGGAGAGTTCAGCATCTGGCACATAGCAACATTTCAAAGCAAGTCTAACACAGGCTTTAGTTTGGATTTTTCCTCCCATTCCAAATCCTGCCCTGACATACTGAAGAAAAAAGAAATCACTTTCTAAAACACAGGCTGGGTGTCTATTTAATTCAAAAGTGCAATTCAGATGGTGGCAAATTTAGGCCAAGTAGATGTTGCTTAACTAAAATCCGGCCCATACTTGTGAAAGTTACTGTAGTTTAGTTCTTTACCCTGGCAGACGTACATCCCTTTTACATTTGAACACACTGGGGCAAGACTTAATGTAGATTTGTGAAGCATCTCAAATCTGAATTCCAGATGGTCCAGGTATGGAAAGAAAAAAAAAAGATTTTTATGGGGAAAAAAATGGAGGAAACTAACAATACCATCATCATATTTCATGTCTAGTCTATTGTTTCGTCTTCTGCAACTGCCAGTTCATGGCCAGAGGTGCATTAGCACACACGCTCCTGTAATCTCATCCCATCCTTCTCCCAGTCAGAGAAAGAGCATTTTTAATAGTTTCCTTTGGCATGTTGCTCCCAAGGATGGATATAACTACAGAGCATTATGGCATGGGTTCTATTTTTTGATTAAACCCTGTCAATAGTAACAAAGTGTGTTGCCACTTATCTTGCCTGAGGCCTTCTGCTCGAAGAGGGATGCCTGGCCTCTAATGCAATAGCTCAGGGTGGGGAACACGCATCCAGGATACAGGCGAGCTGGGATTAATTCCCCTTGCCTGAAGCAACCGAGCCCTTTCCCGCTGGTGACCGTAACCTGCCCGCTCCGCAGTGTTCAGGGCATGAACGTGAGCGTGCGGTGCTCTCCTTCCCCTCCTGTTGGAGCCATTCTGCTCCACTATAATCACGTTTTTGCCCACAGTACGCGCTAAACTGAGAAAGACTGTCATAATTAAGGCCCTCAGCCGGCAGCGGTGACACGGCTCGGTGTAAACGGAGTACCACAGGTGACCTGACCACCGAGGCGGAGGGACCCTCACTCTTCCGTGCGGCGCATCTCTGCCCCGCGCAGAGCAGGGGGGAGGCCGCCGCCTCGGCAGGGCCGGGCCGGGCCGGGCGGCAGCACCGCGTCCGTTACCGGCGGGGCTGCGCACCAGCCGCGGAGCGCAGCGCGGGCGCGTCCTCGGCGGCCTCCGGCTTCACCTGCCGCCTCCCGCTGCCCGGGAGGAGGCGAGGCGAGACGAGCCGCGCCGAGCCGCCTCCACCGGCCCCCAGGCGCCGTGAGCCCCTCACACGCCGCCGCAGCGCGGCCCCGCGCCGGCCGCCGCACTCACCCGCTGCGCCTTCTCCCAGACCTGGTTCAGCCTCACCACGCGGAACTCCCCAGCCTCCCGCCGCTTGGCGCCGGCGGCCGCCAGCCCTTCGTTGGCCTCGCGCGAGTACTTCCCCGCCCGGCCGCTGACGGCGAGCAGCAGCGCAGCGCCCAAGGCCGCCAGCGCCCGCGGCGCGGCCGCCGCCATGTCGCGCAGCCCGCCGCAGTGCGGCGCGGGGGACTACAAGTCCCGGCATGCCCCGCGGCGGGAGGCCGCTGGGGCGGGAGGCCGCTGGGGCGGGGAGCCAGGCGCGAAGGGCGCTTGCGGGTGGGAGATGGCGGCGGCGCCTGTGGCTGGGGGCTCGGGGCGCCGGGCTGTTGCTCTTCAGGCGGCTTCGGTTCACGTTTCTGCGCATTGGCCACGCAAAATGTAGAAGTGTGATGGTCGTGGGCGTTTTGTGAGCTGTCCCTCGGCGCTGGACGTTCAGAGCGAGTCTAACGGGGGCTTCAGTCTGGGTTTCTCCCCCCTCTCCGGATCCTGCCCCCACATACTGAAAAATCACTTTCCAGAACACAGGCTGGGTGTCAGTTTAGTTCAAAAGTGCAACTCAGATGGTGGCAAATCTAGGCCAAGTAGGTGTTGCTTGTCTAAAATCCGGCCCATACTTGTCAAAATTACCATAGCTCTGTTCTTTAACCTAGCAGATTTACCTCCTTTTTATGTTTTAACATGTTGAGGCAAGACTTACTGTAGGTGATGTGAAGCATCTCAAGTAAAAAAAAGATTTTTATGGGGAGAAAAGTAGGAGGGCACTGGCAATACTGTCATCATGGACTCTGGCACCTCTTGGCTGCCCGGTGTCTCGGACCCTGTGGGTCCTTCGGGGACATGTTACCAACAGCAAGTGTGCAAGGAGAAGCAAGGAGAAGTGGACATGACAGGTCTAAACACTGCCCCCTTGGTCTAACAAAGTTTTTCTGATAGAAGTATGCTGTTGAGTCAAGAGTGTACAGAAACTTAAGAAGGGCAGAAAGAAAGAAAGAATGGGGAAGAGCCAGAAAGTTGTGAAGGGGATGGGGAAAGTCTTTTATCTTGGACTGCTCCAGAAGAGGGGCAGAAGGGCTCTGTCCTCCCTTGGAGACGGTGGCAGTGGATAACTCTACCCAGGACAGGGTATAGCGGGAGTTTGATCGTGGGGAGAAGGAGAAGCAGCAGCTGGAGTCATCACCGAAGGGTGGCACATCAGCGGCCGGTGGTGGGAGGCCTGCAGCTCTTACTTAGGAATGAATACCCCCTACCGTGTGGCATCTCCACCACCTCCTGCTCCAAGTATGCTGCTAAAGAAGTGCAGTAGGCCACAGAAGTTTTTGGAGGGGATTAAGTCAGGCTGTATTAAGAAAAAATGCATGATGCTGAGAAAGTGCCCAGTAAATAATGCAGGATTGATATATGTGCTCCCCCAGGCATTAAAAATGCACTAAAATTGAATGGTGAGCTGATGGGAATGCAAGGTACGTGGTGCAGAGTGCACTGTCTGTGAGTGTTACTGAGGGGAAGAGAGTGAAGAAAGCTCTTGCTTCTTTACTTCTTTTTTTCTTGATAAATCCTGTCCATACTGCCAAGCTTGTGTAGTATTAGGTCTCCGGCATAGTTAGAAATTTGTTTTGAATTTTGTTTACAAGTTCTCCAAAGTATTTGTGTTTTTTTTTCTCTTGAGCTCGGCTAATGGTGGAAGCAGGGTTGGCATTGCATGGTCATGGCATGGGGTTGGAGTCCAGGCGGCAAAGGTTCACTTCGTAAATTCACCTCCTGTGTGACCCCGAGCAAATCAAAGCGTAGCTCTGTAGTGCAGTCAGCACCAAGCCTTCACGCATTATAAATCAGTCCTATGAAAGCAAATAGATTGCATAAAAATATAATGAGATTTCTGAAAACAATGCTCTGGGGAGGACTTTTACTGGATTTTCATTTTTTGAGATTTATACTATGCACAGTAAGTAATATAAATGTCTTGGCTTTTCCCCAATTTCCTAACTCAGTGCTGAAATTCTCAGTCATATGAATCTAGAAGCTGATGCTTTAAGACCAAATTGCAGAAGAGGGTTGAAGTATCTCAGGGTCACCTCATTTCTAAATCAAAGAATATTTTTCTGTTTTTGAGCACTGAGGTATGCTAGCAAAATGATGGTGGGAAAATAAGCCTATCAGCCAAATCCTGTAGAGCTCTCCACATCAGTTTTAGGATTTAGAGCTTGTTTAGTCTCATTATTATAGTGTGTATATGTATTGGTGAGTCATTTTGGAACAGATGGTTTTTGTCATTTGAAGCATTGATTGCCTGAGTTTTCAGGCTCTCTGTAAAAAAAATTAGGTCTCCATACACATTCCCATTCCTTTCCTTGTATTGAGCTTAGTTGTGGGCAGCTTTGTGCATTTGTTGCTTGAGTGTTTTGAGCTGAAAACTTGAGTTGTGAAAAATTTTGCGAATAAGTAATGCAGCACCATTATTTTGCTTATGATGGCTTGTTGGATGTGATTCTCCAGTGCCCTTACATCTATGTAAAGTGTGTATTTAGTACCAGCATTCGATATGGTTTTGTTCTGTATATCCTGGCCCAAGTTCTTCACTCCCACAAGAAAAAAGCCAAAATGACTCCACTGACTTCTGTTTAGAGATTTTGGATTTACATTAATGTTAATGAGACCAAACTCATCATAGGGTACATCTTAATGTAAATAACAAACAGGGGCAGTGGGAGGTAATGGAGAATCAACTTCATTCTTGAGCACTTTGAGTGTAATTCTCTCTTCATTTTCTTCTAGTGCAATTGAAGAGCAGCTCTGCTGAATCCCTGGGACTGTGCTAAAACTGATATGAGCACTGGAAGTGTTAAGCCTATTGTCTTGGCCTCTACTGATTGCATTGTCTCAGAGGACTATAGTTGAATTGATGGACCATAGCCTTTTCTGTATTGACAGAATCACAGAATGGTTGAGGTTGGAAAGGACCTCTGGAGATCATCTAGTCCAACCCCCCTGCTCAAGCAGGGTCACCTAGAGCACATTGCCCAGGAGTGTGTCCAGCTGGGTTTTGAATATCTCTAGAGAAGGAGACTCCACAACTTTTCTTGGCAGCCTGTTCCAGTGCTCAGTCACCCTCATAGTAAAGTAGTATTTCCTCATGTTCAGACAGAACTGCCTGTGTTTCAGTTTGGGCCCGCTGCGTCTTGTCCTATCACTGGGCACCACTGAGAAGAATCTGTCCCTATCCTCTTTACACCCTCCCTTCACATACTTGTACACACTGATAAGATCCCCCCTCAGTCTTCTCTTCCAGGCTGAAGAGTCCCAGCTCTCTCAGCCTTTCCTCTTAAGAGAGCTGCTCCAGTCCCTTCATCATCTTAGTCGCCCTCCACTGGACTCGCTCCAGTAGCTCCATGTCTCTCTTGTGCTGGGGAGCCCTGAACTGGACACAGTACTCTAGATGCAGCCTCACCAGGGCTGAGTGGAAAGGGAGAATTACCTCTCTTGACCTGCTGGCAATGCTCTTCCTAATGCACCCCAGGTTACCATTGCAGTTTCAGGAGGAACAAGTGTGTTTCTCTTCAAACGAGAAGTGACCAGTTTCCAGCCTTCATCTTCTACACAGTTATTACTTGTTCCAGGAGCCCGCCTACACCTCCACTGCTGTGTGGGGTTGAGACTCTTGAAGCTGTAGGGTCTCTGAGAATATCCTGTCTATCTCTCGCTCACCTTCTCGGATGCTACTCAGCCTGCTTACTTCCTCCCGTAACGCCTTTACTTGACAACAGAACTCGTCAACAGCAGCACATCTTCTGCAGAAAAGATGACTGTCAGCTCCAGCCTCATGGAGAGATCCCAGGTGCTCTGTGCAGCCTGAGAGCTGCAGAGCTGCATCCGCTGTCAAAAGGCCTGTGTGGGTGGAAGCATCTGACCTGGCAGATGCAGTGGCTCCAACGGCTGCTGGAGAATGCGCTCTGCGGCATGTCATAGCCATATTGAGGAAGCGTACAGTACTGTGACTGGAGAGGAGGGCCCCTTCTTTGCACCCTGCTGCACAAACTGCTGCATCTGTTCACTGCCTCTGGGAGCTCTGCTCTAGGCCTGGCTCTCGTATAACCTCTCCCTAGCACCAACAGTCACCTAATCAAGGGTCAGCGGGAACAAAGGCCCCCATTATTTGTTATCTGTATTCAAAAAAAGAAACAAGAGCAAAACATGATGTAGACCACACTCAGAAGTCTCTTTTCTGCTGTCTGTTCAGCTGAAAAACATTACAGAAATTCAGAATGAGGATGACACTGCAAAACAGTAAAAAGATCAGAGAAAGTCTTGGTTAAAAGGAAGGCAGAAGAAAGTCTATTGTTCACTTACAGATCATTGTGGAGTTCCTGGTACAGTAAAAGGGAGGAGGACTGAAGCTTTTGTTCAGAGGCTTCAACATGATTTAAATTACATTCTTCTCTGTACAGTGTCAGGAGATCTTTTCCTTTAAAATTCAGTGTGAGAGCTGGACCAGCCGCTGCTGCTGGTTTCAGTTTTATCAGAACCAGTTCACCATAGAATTTGCCCCTTCACATATTCTATTTACAAGTAAAATTTTGTGTGAATGATCAAAAGCTGCCCAGCATTTCAAACATTCTTTTCTTGAGCTCTGGAAAAGAGAGGAGTTGCGGCATTTCTAGTCATGGTGCTTTATCCTACCAATATAGTCTTTAAGCCTGCAGGCTGAGCTTAGCCAGCCAAGATCCAGGGAAAGCAGGGGACATGTGACAGGACTGCAATGGGGCTGCTGGCTTTTTCCAAATATGCCCTCACTGTGCCTCCTCAGGACCCTAACGACAGCGCACTGCAGTGAGGTCTGAGACCTTTCCTTTTACAAACTCTAACCTCAGCCAAAAGTCTGCCCCCGCATTGGAAAGGGACATGTTAGATATTACCCAGGGTGCTTTCCCCCTCCCTCTGGAAGACCACAGGTATTTCAGTGGAGAAACTTGGGCTCCACAACAAGTTTTAGGACTTTTCCTACACCCCACTGCTAACTGAACTAAATTTTACTGAAGAGTGGTGCTGTTGCATATTGTGTTTGTACCACCTGTGGAAGACTGGCAAGGTGGAATATGAAAACCTGTTTTATGACCCCGAGTCCTCTCTCTAATCATATGCTTATACTTGAGAGGTAGTAAAATTCTACAAAACCCATTGCCTCTTCCCAACCACAGCCCTCATCCCATGTATGAAAAACATTTCTACTGGCAGTGGACTAACCTTTTTTACCTTTCATTTTTTCAAACTGAGGTTTGAAACTAACTGCCAAGAGCTGCGCTCAAGTGAATCAAAGCTGTATCAAAGTTCTAAGAGAGTTGCTTGCTCTTCTCATCAAGTTCTTTCACGTTTCCTCTCTGTGGTGCACATTGTCCTATAACAAATGCACCTCAACCTTTCTTTCTCTGAAATCCAGCCCTAGTCTTACCTCTGCCAATATCCAGGTAAATGGGAGATATACCCCTCCCAAAGGACTTGCACGTCTTTGCCCCACTACATTTCATCTCTCAAAGTCTTACCTAGTCTGTGACCTATCTATCTCTCTATTTGGAGAAAGTCCTCATTCTCCAAACCCTAACCCTACTTGTCATCCCAGCCAGAACATAACCCAAGAGAGATACAGCTATATTACACAAAACATACTATTTCTAAATAAGTGCCTCATTCAACTTGTCTGTGCAGCCTGCAGCTGGGATTCTCTACTCCACTTCCACAAACTTGACCCTAACCTTAACCACAATGCCATACAGATGCAGACCAACTTTTTATTTTCCAAAAATTAAAAAAAGAGTCTAGTGTCTTTTCTAAGCCATGTTTCTCATTCCACCTCTCCAAAACCAATGCAGTCCAGTAATGAACTGAACTTTGCGACATTTCCTTCTCTAAAATACCAATGCTACTGCTAACACTGATAACCCTCCTTGCTTCTATGGTGTGTAAGATCTCACAGTACCCTGAGTTGTGTTGCCCTTCATTTTGCTGTATCTAATTTTAACCCTAAGAGTTTCTAGGTTTTAGTGTATATTAAAGATGAGTTTGTAGTGGAAAACTGTGAAAAACAATTGTACTTGCGCTTTTCCATCAGTCTTCTAGGTTTTTGAGGTATGCAGCATTCATCAATTAACATTCATAAATTTTTAATTTGCCAACTCTTTTCTTTGTTCCTAGCCCTTTCTTTGTACTAGATGATTTGTACCTCTAGCAGATTTTAAGGTAATTTAAGGAAATTAGCAGTTCTTATCATCACCTCTCTCTGTGTTTCTGGTGATTAGAAGATCCAGGAATAAACCAAGTCCTACTTTTCTAATTCTCTTTGTTCCTACACCTAGGAATTTTTAAACTTAGCAAAAACTCTAGCCTTAAATACACTTAATACTCACCAACCTTTCGTTTTGCAGATATGCGTAATCCACCGATGAAATCAAATTACAAATGCTTACTTTCCTGAAATATAATCCATACTGCAAGGAAAGTCCTAATTTATATTTTAGCAAACAGAAATATACCTGTTTGAAAAGATATTTCATTAATATATTTTGCCATCTTCAACTGCACTCTGCAGTGTTGTGGTATGAAAGATCCAGCAATAACCTCAGTTCCACTAACTGTCTTCTTCTTACCTGTCTATATTAAAAAATATGGAAAAGTCTTAAACATTTAACAGAACCTTAAACATAATCTGGGGACCACTATAAAGGCAAACAAAAAAAAAGAATAAAGCTACTAGCATCTGCAGACACAGACTTTATCCTGGGTTTTGTAAGTGGGCAGTATATACAAATCATAAACTCATCTTTTCCTAAATTCTTAGCTAACCCTAGCACTAGACTAAGCCAGAGCCAGGTAACCTGTAACTGTTCCAAAATTGGCTTAATTACTTTAATGTCATATACCCTTGTCTCTGCTGAGAATACCCAACAGCATAATGAGCAACAAATTATGCCCTACTGCTCCTCTTTAACCTAAATCTAATTGTAGCCCAGCAATAACCGTCTCCTTAAACACTCCTTCCTGTCTGTCCTGACAAAAAGAAGGGCATGTACACTTGCCTTTTGATTCTAATTTAAATTATTTTGGGACATCTGTATCTAGGGAAGGCAAATCATTTTGGAACTATATTAGCAAGGGGTTTTTTTGTAGGCTGCTTTTAAGATCATGCTCACTTTTAGTTAAAATACAGGCAGGTACTATGAACTTAGATTTATCAGTCTGCCCTTTGACTGATCTTTTATCTTCGCTGGGATAGTACACACACACAAGGAGATCTCGTACACCTCTCACAAAGAAGATCGTTTGTGCTTATGTAAGTAAGAAAAGTGTGTCCAAACTATAAAAGCAATAATAATTGTCTCTTGGCTATATATATATAGTTATATAGGCCCATTCATAAAGATATGCTACAAAACTCAGTGAAAGATTTGAGAATGATAAATAATTATGAATCCTAAATTTCTTGATTAAGATTGGTTATCAAGCTTATATTATATCCATGCTATAAATACAATTTTCCTCATTTAAAAGAGATAAATCAAGATGCCCAACACTACTGAACCACTTAGTGGTTCAGTGAATTACACTACATCGTAGCACATATCTTTTTCTTTCCTGTCCCTTAGGAAGAGAAACAGAATAATGTAACCTTTTCTAGAATGTAACAGCAAACAAAAATAACTCAGGTACTTTCTACTTCATACGTTCACACAGTTATGGATTTCTATGTAGTTGCTGTCATCTATGGAGTCTACCATTTTCTGTTATCTAGGCTATGCTTTTTGAGCAGTCTGCCTTCTGTCTATAGCAACCTCATAGTTTCATGCTTATTAAATAATACAGAGTATGTCTATAAGAATATATGTCTCTTCAAAGAGTCAAGGTTCATCTGTAGCTTCATCTGAGATACCATAGTATCTTTGTGTACCAGGGTGAGAGTCATGGTATGTTGGCTGTTGTTGACAGTGGGTAAATAGTACCATTTGGGTAGAAACCACTCCAGATCTTGCTCTCCTGAACATCTTGACTTCTCTTGGTTTTATGTGTGAAATAACAGAGTTTAGTCAAGGCTGTTCTAAGATACTTGGAGACCCTCCATCCAAACATCAAAATCAGCTGTCTTGCTCTGCAAGATTGTATAGAGGCTCCTTAAATGACAATATGCAGTCCCAAACACAGTGTGAGAAATATCATGGGAAGGCAAAAGTTGCTTGAAAGTGTCTCTCTATGCCCTTGTGGTGGTGGCTGCAAGCCAAATTCTCTGCCGTACGTATCATGGCAGTTTGCTACAGCCTAATCTTGTAAAGAGAACCACAGGTGTACCTTAACACTAGGTACATCCTCCTGACTTTACTGGTGTCTTCAGGATTTTATTTATATTTAGGATTAAGTTCCAACAGTTTACATTTTTTTTTTGTCTCTGTAAAGATCCAGGAGCTGAGCTTGCTGTCCATGCTGGTAAACACTCTTAGGTTAACATCAGGGATTGATAGCACAGAAACTTTCCAGATCAAGATGGCTCTGGAGTTACCTGCTTGTCTTTGCTCAGTCAGTGACACAGCGTTCTCTGAATGTAGGGTTTGCCTCTGTATGGATTTGCAAATGCATCAGGAGCCTTTTTCTTCTTTTACTTTCTGTTACTAATGGAAGAGAAAGCATCATTCTGGATCTTAAACATTCTTTTTCACAGAGGTATATAGTCCTTATGTTCAAATTCAGCTTAAATTAAGTATTTATTCAGATGTCCTTCAGGTTTTCCAGTACAAAACAGTCAGAGATATGTATCTGGACTAACTGACCTCAAATCTCTCATCAAAGGCACATCCCTTTTTTGTCAAGGGTTTAAGTCTCTTCTTTCCCTGCATGCTGTTCTGTAACTCTCAGACCAAGGTCAGAGGCAGCTTCTAGACATCAGTTTTGACTCCTTCAGCAGGGCAAAAGAAGCCGGATTCTTCTGACATTCCCTTCAGGAGTCTGTGATAGCTCACAGTGATAGAAAGTCACAGTTGTCTAATGAGCACTTTACGTGCTCATTCCTCAGAAGGCCTAAAGGCTTAAAGCTGTACCTGTTACAGCCTCGCAAGCCTTTCTCCTCTGGGCCAACTCTGTTTTCAGCTAGGAGAAGCAGTCTGTCCCCCTCCCAGCGTCTGTCTCCCTGATTCTCTGCATGAGTGACTCTCACCTCCCTGTTTTAGCAGACCCAAATAATTTGCCCTTTTCCAGCCTCTGAACTCTTACGGCTGCTTTGAGCCAAATCCAAACTGTAGGAAAACTACTCTGTCATAGTGTGAATGAAACCGTTTATTTTTCACATGGTCCCTTTAATTTAAGCGATGTGACTGTTTTCCTTTTCTTCAACAACTTCTTTATTTTCTGTGGATGTAATTCTCTGCATTCAAGCAGGAAGGTAAATAATTCTCTGCATTCAAGCAGGAAGGTAAACAATCTCAAACTGAAAAAAATGAATCACATAATATGCAGAAAAGACAAACTGGGGAAATGTTTGTTATCACATTAATGTCTTACCTGTGTCCCTCATGTGAATTACTGAAATATTGCAGAGAACATACCAGTTTGGAATTTACTTTGAAATTTGCATTCTTATTCTCTTTTATGCATTTTATTTTAGAGAAAGAAAAGCCAACATTTGTATAATATTATTGCAAAACGTCTCTCTGGAGTACTTAATTCTCATAGGTGGTTAACAGTTTTCTATTGCTATTGTCTTACTGAAAGTACTTTAGCTAAAGTGTTTAAGGTATGCTTCAGCTGATGCTGAAGATAACTGTATACAGCTGATGATCAGCTTACGAATTGTGTCCTTGCAGAAAGGATCTTTGTGGTTGATTGAAGTGGACCTTGACTTTGTGAAGAAG
The DNA here is from genome assembly GCF_036370855.1 of Dromaius novaehollandiae. Lineage (NCBI taxonomy): Eukaryota > Metazoa > Chordata > Aves > Casuariiformes > Dromaiidae > Dromaius > Dromaius novaehollandiae. The sequence goes on along the minus strand of NC_088101.1, from coordinate 77,418,865 downwards.
AAAGGTATTCATTGGCATTCTTGGCTGTTTTAGTTCTGACCACAGCTCTAGATGACTTCTAGCTGCTGTAGTGGATCCCACTTTCCTTTTTATCTAGTTCCCAACACATGTTTCTGTAGGCTTTTTCTTTCTTCATGACTGCAAAGGGGATAATAAGGATTACTTCAGTGAAATCTTGATTCAGTTCAATGAGCAGAAGTTTTGATTCTGAATAAGCTCAAGATTTAAAATGAGAGGTCGTTTCTTTAGCACTCAGATTAGAATCCCAGACACCTTTATTCTTTCATAGTCTTGTTCATACCAGCGTGAACTTTACTGCTGTGAGACTACTTATATTTTTTATATCAAGGGTACAGATAAGCTTTTTATAGAATTTGGGCTGTGAATTATTAATATAAAATAAACAATTGGTGTAAAATAAACAAACTAATTGGAAACAGATATCTCACCTGCCAGAGAAATACAGCTGCTCTCGGAGATGATACTCATCAATGTAACTCATAGTTGGGGTCTAGTTCAATCAAAAACACAAGAGAAATTTAATAGAATGTGAAATAACAAACAGGATTCTGAAAATTGACAAGTGTCATGTCCTTGAATACTGTATATTTAAGTGCTGCATTTTTCTCTCATAAAACTATTACGAATAATCGTCTGGAACTCTTTTCCTCCTGAACGATCCTTTGGGGAATTCAGCAGTGCAGTGCAGAAACAAACCTGACAGATACGTTCCTCTCTGGGCTTCCTTCACATCAAGTTTCTGTCAGAGTAACTGTGCCTTTTTGCGTCAGGAATTTAGTTAAGGACTCCTTAAAAGTACTGTCGCAGTTTAACTTGTTCCATTTCTTCCTACAGAAATGTAGGACAGCAATCCTGATGACTTCTAAACGGCTGGTTGTTGCTGTGAGATGTAAGAATATGAGGTCTTCAGTACTAAGCAAATGAGCCTGTATGTTCGTTTGGCTGTGCTGCCACCTTGAATCGTTTCTGCCTCTTGCTTCTCTGGAAGCTGTTAGGGTGGAGTGGCCGAATCCGGCAGCCCGACAGGCGAGGCAGCCGCAGCTCCATGCGCCCAAGTCCAACCAACAAGGCTGAGAATGTTTTCCTGGTAGGCACATACAAACACATGTATACAATACATATATATATCTCTATATGCACAGATCAACCCAGACAGACACACAGAGCACTCACACAAACAGCACCAATGGCCTTATCCTGTCCCCTCTGTGGCTGATCAGGATGAAGGTCCATGAGTGGGAGATATATATACATACATATGATGTGGATCCCTCCAGTCGCTGGACTTAGACGCTCGGTCTACCTAGTAGCAGCGCCTGGAGACCATGGATCCTCGCTCGCTCCGATTGCTGGCACCCCAGACACACAGATCCTATGACCTGTGGTCTGACTGCAGTTGCTGGTGCTTGATTTCTACTCGCTCTGGTCTCTCCAGCGGCTGTCACCCCAGACACATGGGCCCTCTGACCTCTGGTCCTACTCCACTTGCTGGCACTCAGATCCTCACTTGCTCCAGTTGTTGGCACCACAGAAACATGGGACCCTGTGATCTGTGGTCTGACTCTATTTGCTGGTACTGAGACTTTCACACACGCACACACTCATGCACATAGAATAGAGAGTTCCTCACCCAGGAAAAATAGTTAGAAAAGGGATTAATACAAAGACAGGACAGACTGTGCTGATCAGGCACAGGTCATGGCCAGAGAAGTATACTGAGCAGCCACCTGTTTACATGTAATGGGCCCTTTTATACCCTTATCCCTCTAGTTTCCCATGTTTGTTCCTCCATGAATCACCTACATCCCCTTTTCCCTTTCTCCACCTTTTGTTCCTCCCCTAAACATCCCATAGTAAGTGCAATCTGGAAATGCACTTCTTCTGCATCCCATAATGTGTCCCATCCCCCTAGGCAGTAACTCCCTCAGTTGGAAGGGTGCTCTGGAGAGCTGCCTCCACTGGCTCTCTTGCTGGGCTTCACACCTGGGCGTTGGGGCTGGTGTTCCCCTCGGTCAGCCCTGGCAGGAGCCAGACGGGGTGTCTGTCTCTCTGAGCAGGTAACTTGGGTTTCCCCACTTGCCTTGTTCCTCTGTGCTCCTCTGTGCTTGTGGATGAGCCTTGGACGGGCTGGTCGCTCTCTTGTGATGGGCCTGGTGGTGGCCAAGGAAGGGTATTATTCGGGTCCCCCCACCTGCCGTTGTCCCTCTGTGCTCCTCTGTGTGTGTGCAGACAAGCTTTTTGATTATTTTTTAATTCATTTTTTTGTACCTAACAGCAGCGATCCTCTGTCCTTCTAACTTTGGCTATGTCATTCCTTGTTTAGATACCTTCACGAGCTTCCTTCATTTTCTACTTCAGTGTCACATCACAACTTTTGAAGTATAGCTGCATGATGCATGCTTTCATCCCTTTCTTTTCCTCACATTCCCCTTTAGTTGCCTGTATACGTTTCAAACCTTACCAAACAATACCTATATCTTTCAAAACTTATGTGAAACTCCAGCACTCTTTTCCTAGATGCACAAGGAAGAGCTGTATATTGCAGTTCTGTGTCATTCAAGTATGTATCTTTTTTATATGTGTTCAGCCATACAAGAACATTTTATTTGCTGGAATATTTCTTATCAGAGCTCTCAAAGAGGGGCAACGATATTTTTCAAGTTACTCTTATGTGGGGGATTGATTTTTCAATGAGCAGCCTTCAAAGCTGGCTTAGCATTTTAGAGCATTACAAGCTCTGGCATGAACACTTGAGAGTGTTAAAGTAGTTTTCATTCTAATTACTATTCCTGAAGTTTCAGCTGTTTAGACAGAAGAAGGGTCATGGGAGCTGTAGAAAACTGAGCCAAATAAGCAGATGGGATCTTCTAGTCCAGCTGAAAGAACTACTCTTCCTGTGAAAGATTCAGACAGACAATTTCAGAGCTAGAAAAAATGTCCATCACCTGCTACATTTGAGAGCTTCCCAGTGGGCATTTACAGAGAAATTCGGCAAAGAAGGAGAGACAGTTAGCTCAGTTAGAAGAACTCCACAAGCCATGTGCTAATTTCAGTGCGTATTTTGTCATCCTTACTGGCTATGAGGAAGTCAGATGAAGAAAGTTTGAGTATCAGTGGCTGAACATCTGCTCAACAGAAATGATCCCCACAGGACAATAATTATAGAGGGAGATAAGATTGCACCAGTCCCAAGAGTGAGAGTGATTCTCATTATTTTGTTACTTTATAGCATATGACAGCCTGAAAAATATCTCAGGAGCCAGAGGAAAAGATGTGTTCCTTGCCTGAAGTGCACACAATCCAAGTAGAGACATGCTGGGAGGACAGGATGTAGGTGAAAGTATACAACAGAGCCAGAAATACTGAGCTTACAGGTACAAAATAACAAGTGAGTGTGAGCTACAGGAGGGATGATAAAGTTAGTTTCTTTGCTATAGTCTGGATCAGAAACAAGAAGAAAGGCAGGCAAACCTGCACTAGCTGGTGGCGTGCTGCTATTGTACCCGGTTGTTGCTGTTGGAGTCTTGCTTCTGCAAGATGGGCTACCAACAAAGAAGAAATCAGCATAATTGCCAAGAAAATTATTTCCTGAAAGTGATTAAAAAGTGATTAAATGAAAAGAATGGTTCTGCATAGTGTTAAATGTAGGATAACTAGTATTGAGCACTACAGATGACAAATCTACCAGCCAAAAAATATAAATAAATGTAAATTTAAATGTGAGCCACTTAATCATTTCTGTCTGTTTTTGCTAGATAGCATCCAAAATAAAAACTGTTCAGGAAAGACAGAAAAGTGAACAACTCAAAATCTGCTGCACTTGGGAGTGAGCAGCAAGATCCAAACATGGCTGTTTGCTGCTACAGGGTTAGGAAGAAGATACACAAAAGGTAAAGGAGGAGATCTTCAGGATTCCCCAAATAAGATCTGAATATCCATCTATTTTCACCTGTGCTAGAGGAAATGTTACTAAAAGATGTAGTTGCTGAACATCCTTACTGTAACACAGCAACAGAGCCTGAGCTGGAAAGGTGCCCTCCTTTCATACCTCCGTTCAAAGGACGTTGGTGATCTGCCTGATTAAACACAGTGATAACAAACCTAATTTCTCTAGTGTCATCTTAAGTGGCCCATATCAATAAGCATTTATTGCATGGAATTAATGAATAAATGGGCAGTGAAACATTTTTGGTGACATTGTTCAAGTATTTTGCATGATGATAGATCTCTTAACTACTATGTGTGTGACTGCTAATTGCTGCAGCTGGAAGAGTCAGGCAGAAAAGCGGTGTTCACTGTAACCTTGTTGGTGAAAGCTTTTCCAGTATTCTTCCTCCAGGCTGCAGTTCTGTGTGCTTGGTCTGGTGCTTTGGAAGGGAAGCATAGGTCAAAGTCCTTTCAGGTATTTCCAATTACAGCTGCAGCTAATTCAGTCACAGGACAGGATTCGTATTAATCCCCTGTTTTGGCTTGTGTATTGTCCAGAAACAACGTAAAATCCTTTTGCATTTTTTGATCACAGATGCATTCACTGTTTCTGGCTGTATGGATTATTTGCAAGTGGTTTTCTCCACTGTGAGTGGAGTAGGTTTCCCTTTAACTGAACATAAAAATCCCAGTGTAGGAAATACTGAAGCACATGTATAAATTGAAGTCAGACTTGGTTAAAGCTACACATATGGTTTTGGAAGGGGATTCTGACCTACGTTAGTAGTTCATAGGGGACTTTTTTTGTATCACCAAACTCTCAGACTTTCATAAATCAACTGTAGGAAATGGGGCTTTGACACAGTTTTGATAGTTAGTGACAAGATTTGACCATTCTTCTTTTGCTATATCAAGGATATTGATCACATCGGATTATTTCTGTTCCATGGCTCAGAAGAGCTACAAGAATCAGACACGAATACTCATGTTAAAAAGTTAAAACTTTAATCACCATAATTATTTTTAATATTCTCTTTAAATCTATTGCATCACTAACAGTGGCTTTAAATTTGTTGCAGCACTGACAGTGTCAGTGACAAGGCTGGCAGAAAAAGACCATCTGTGAGAAAGAAAAGGTAAGTCATTCTTGCACTTCATAGCTGGCTCCTAAAAGAAGAACAGGGATGCTTATCCTTATTTCTCCAGCTTTGACAGCTGGACAAACATGCTGCATCATACTAGCTGACTATTGACAGTTAAAACAGATCAGGTCAAGCACACTGCATTGAATATATCAAATACAATTAATGTTCACAGAAGCCGTAACTTAATTTTCAACAGCACTTACAGCATTGTACTTGATTGTGAAGAATTGAGACTGTTTTAATCCACATTCAGACTGTCATTTATATTTAAAAGTCCTTTATTGCAACAGTTTTCTTGCCAGTTGTGTTGCTGATCCCATATTTAAGAAGTTCAGTTCCTGTTTTTTTACTTTGTGAAAAAATCTTCTAGTTGTGTTGGTCAGGCTCTTCCATTTGCCTAAGTTATGGGGATTTCAGTGGGTGTTTTGCATGATAATAGGTGGGATGATCTGCTTTACTTTGCACATCGATTCTGCAGTCTGTGGGGACCTTGGTTTTGCTGTGGAGAACCTTCTCAGTCCCTGACCTGTGTGTGTCTACACTGCATTGCAGTTTCTGTTGTCATTGCTCTGTGTCTGAAAACTCTTACATCATAGCTGTCTAAGTCACTAAGAACCTGATCCAAAAGACTTTTAAATCAGAGAGAATCTGTTTACTTACATGAGTTTTGGGTAGGGTCTGTGAGGTCCATGCCTGCTGCCAGTGAAGAGATAGGAGATTGTCTCTTAATTTGAAAGGGGGCAGGATATGGTTCTACATTTGGATTAAAAAAGCAGTGAGTCTAATGTAGAAGAAGACTGATTAATTGATGGTGCACAGAAAGCAATGCTGTCGCTGTTAAACATGACAGCTGAAGATGAGCACTGATAATCATAATTTCTGAAATGAATAACATAGTTAGAGAAGAGAAATATAAGAAGCCAGAGGGCTTCACGTCTACTCTTGTTCTTTGTATTCAGCTACTATGCCATAATATGCCAAACCAAGCTCTGGATCTGAACTTTGAAATGGATTGGAGGAGAGTCTCCCAGTTCTGAGCTCCTCGGAAAGATTGCCCAGTCTTTCCAAGGCAGTGCACAGGAAACAAATAAATAAATAAAGGGGAACCCTCGTAAGATTGTCATTCATTTCTTCAGGATAGTCTTTGGCCACAGGAGGGCAATACTGTTCTATAATAAATTTGACATGCTTTATTCACCAAAAATCTGGTTTTCAAACAGGTAACTGAGGAAGGAATCAGATTGATCATGATTAACAGTCATTGAAGTCATATGGATCAGGAAGTGGATTTATGCCTTTAGCTATGTTATGTTATGTGCTAGTCTCCCCAGCACTGATGTGAATATCATCCTCTTTTTCAGAAGAGAAATTGTAGCACAGAAACTTGAAGCTGGGTTGAGATCTAAAGAACTGCTGCTTCCCCATCCTTGGGTTTAGATTGCTACTGGTTTATACTCTCCTTCCTACCAGACACTGGCACTGAACTGGAGACTGGAACCAAAAGGGGACACAGGCAATACGATAGTGAGTGTGGCAACCTCTCATGGTGCTGATGGAGCATGCTTTATCCCTTGTCCTGCAGCTGTTTCAAATTGCAGTAAAGAGAGTTTTACCTGAAAATGGCGAGAGTTTGAGAGCATGCGACTCCCTCACTAGGCAGTAAGAATATTTATTTTCCCAGAGGCCAAGGATATGTTCTTCTTTACTAGGACTCACATGTAGGAACAGGACCAAGACTTTTAACTTATTAGGTTATTGATTCATGCCCTCTATCTTAGTTGGCCAGATAAATCTTTCTGAAGAGCCATCTAGCTTAATAGTTAGGGCATTCTCCAGGGAAGTGAGTGTTGCAGATTTTAAATCCCCATCGCAGATGAGAGAGTTGAACCTGCCTTTTTCACAACTGTGGTTCTCAGATGAAGAGGAGGTATCACTGTTGGGTCTTATGAAAGAAAGTGGAAATTGCCTCTGGGTTCTTAATGAAGGTTAATCTGATAGGTGTGTTTTGAGACTAGTGTATTTAACCTTTAAAGGAAGAGGAATAGTTGGTTTACATAGTCTGAAAGTTTACTGTGAGAATGGTGTTCAGTGTAGTTAGAACTGAGATGTTTCTGTGAGTGCTTAATACATTACTTGACACACTTCAAGTATTTAAATATTTATATGGAAATAATTTGTGGAGCCTGAGTACCTTCAGAGTTTGTAGACAGCAGGACTCCTAAAACTAACAGAAAAAAAGAGGAAGGTTTCTAAGGGCCAACTCTCTCATCTGTGTTATTAATATGCCAGGAATGGTTTTCAAGAAAAGCTGAAATCAGATTACATGTTAGAAAAGCATATTTACGAAAAAGGATAGATTGCCAGCTTCCAAGGTAACCTTTTAGGTCAGCTGGAAATGAAAACATTTCAGAGAATGAATGTTACTGAGCTGCCCTTTTAGCTTCTATTTCTGAATAAAGGCTCAAAGAGGTCCTCTTCTGAAAGACAATTTCCCTGAGTGGTGTTTTTCAGTCTGTAGTCTGCACAGTACTTCTGATGGGCCTGCAAAAGCTAACCGAGGTCCTATGGCTTCTCTTTAGAAGTTGCTATACTTCCCCCAAATATGTTTAAGGAAGGAAAGAACATTCATGTCAGGTATACTTTAAATGTGAATTTCTTTATTTTGTGCTTTATTTTGTAAGTGTGATTTCAGTTTCATAATCCAGAACAAAATCTTTAGTTTTGCTAGGATAAATTTTACTGCTTTTATTTTTAAACTTGTCTGAGGTGAACTGAAGCAAAACTGACAGTTCTGAGGTACTTGCACTGGCAAGGAGGTAACGAACCCAAGGAAAATGGCAAGCCCTTTGGGATGCTTGTGACCAAGTTGTCAAATGTCACCTTCCAAACTACTGGAGTCATTTTGAGAGCTGGTATTTTCAAGTGCTAGGAAAAGAGTGGAATTCCTTCTGGTGAGCATCAACCAATGTCTCTCTAACAAAGGCCAGGCAAAGATGATGCAACCCTTGATTTGATGAAGCTACTGAGTAGGAGTTTCGGGGAAGGGAATCCACATTTTGCATTTAGACATTTAGGTAAGACTCCTTTCATCTCATTTTACACATCACTTAATTTGTATGTACAGTGAAGATATAGAAGGTGGAGCCAATCACCCAAGTGTAATGTGCACTTCTGTGTTTACTTTGGTAAATCCCTTTCCCAGCTTCCTCTCCAGGCCCTTTTTTCAAATCCCTTATATGGCTTTGAAATCTTATCCTTAAATATTGAACAAAAATCTTTGAATCACTGAGTGTCAGTTTTCTAACACTTAAATGTGTGAAAATGGTCATGTGATTCTGGATGTTTTAAAATGATTTTTAAATGATTCTGATATTATTTGTTCCTGAGTTCTTTTCTACCCTCCGCCACATTTATATTCCTAAATGGATCTGCATGTAATGAATGTCATAAGTAATTGCATAATAGAAGGCACAAGCAATTGAATATCAGTCGAGTATCAGCCCTTACAGTGAAATCTTTTCAGCTGTGGAATAGCCTCTTACAGAAGGCAAGATAACTTTACTTTGTGGCCTTTAGGACAAATTAGCCAAAACACTAAAAAACACAAGGAATAATAGCCTGCAGGGGGATGAATAACATAGCCAAGTTTTGGTAGTATTTTTCTGTTTATTGATATTTATCATTTCCTTCTCCTTATTTAATAGTCCACAGTGATTATTACTTCAAACACTTAAATCCATCGCACTTTTGAATGTTAGCAGGTAAAAAAAGCAAAAACAAAAACAAAACCAAAAAAACCTTCTCTTATTGTTTTTATTCTTTCTCTTTAATAGCATCAACCTATTTTTCTAGCTAATCCTGGAAATATTTGCTATTTCTTTATTCAGTAACTTAGAAGCCAGAAGAGACCATTAGGATTGGCTCATCTAACCTCTTGTACAAGATAGAACAGAGAACTGAACTCCTTAGTCTCAGCATCAATTCTTTTTCTTGAGATGGAGAACAGCTTTTAGAAAGACACTACATTTTGCTTCAAGACTTTCAGTGACAAAAACCCTGCTATATTATCTGGTAAGTCTTTGAAATGCCTAATTACCTTCACTTAAAAATTGCATCTTCTGTCTGGCCTGATGTAATTAGCATCAGCTGGCTGCTGTGGGATTTGGATGTGTCTGGCTAGCTGCTCAGGAGAGAGCACCTGAGAGCAACAACAAAGAATAGCTCATCCTGCTGCTCCTGCCCCCTGATGTATTCAGGAGTCTAGCTGAACTGTCCGCAAATGCTTTTGATCTAAGTGTGGTAAGCAGACCAAATTATCTACACCTGGGTTTTGAAGGTCTACCTTTTGAAGGTAAGTGGGACAGAAGTGTGAGAGACAGCAGCATTCACAAAGGCTAGCTTTTAGTCAGGAGAGTCCAAATCTCCCTCTTGTCAATGAAGATAGAGTGGTATTGTTACAAAGAGTGTACTTTACCTGGTCAGTTGTTCAACACAACAGTTAAGAGAGCAGGGAGGTTTTCAACAACATGGCCAGCACATATGGGAGGGGCATAATTTCTCCTTTGGTGCCAGCCTCTGCAGGACCACTGATATTTTACAGTAAAAGTTTCTCATGTCTTTTAGTAAGTCTTTAACAGGGTACTTATTAAGTCTTATGGCTTGGCTAAAGGTTCCTAAGTAGTGATGTGTTTGGCTTTAATGTATAGCTCTTACTTCAGTTATCTTTTCAGCTCATGAGCAGAACTATACTGGTTGGCAACTGCTATCACCACAGGTAGGCAAAGAGAACGCTTGTAATCTGAAGAAGAGGAAAATTGTCCTGATAGTAAATTCTACTTGGCTGTCTCGCAGCCTTTCAGGGATGTCACATGTGTCTTACAATAAGAGACATTTCAATAAGAGTTGGGACTAAGGAAAGATAAATAGAATTGACTATGTGAACTGTCATCTTAGAAATTAAAAGATGAATGTTCTGTTGTCAGCTCTGTCACTGACTTGCTCTTTACCTTTAGCAAGGCCTTTCATCAGCTTTTCTCTTGCTCACGGTTGTCTACTTGAAGAGTGAGCTTTTTGGGAGAGGAGTTCTGTCACGTTATGTGATTTGGTTGAGCCTACTCTTTTTTTTGTGGCTTCTAGGCCCCTCTGTAACAAATGCTAACAGGCTCTCCTGGGCTATAGAGACACACAACTCTGTACTCTTGAACTTGATGTTTTTTAGGTGGTATTATCATCACAAGATGTAGCTAGAAAATCCAGCATTGTGTCAAAGGCTGCTTCTTGGTGATACATTGCAATGACAGGTGCTTATTTCTGTTTGTTAGTTAACTATGCTCGGGGGGGGGGGGGAAGAAGCTTAAGTTTTTAAACCTATTATACATTCCAAAGGGTCAAGTTGCTGTTCTTTTTAAATACAATTTAATTGAAAATGGACAGTAGCAATCCTAGATCTTCTTCAGCAATAATGAAGCAGGCTATTGATATGCACCATGTGTCCCTGATTAAAATCAGAAGGCGAGGAATGTTCAGCCAATTAGGCAATTTGTGAGACATTGGCCCAATTAGTTTGTGACCATGAAGAAACAGGTACACAGAAAGATACTTTATTGTTTTCCCTGGAAATAAATAATAAAAAAAGAAACTACAAAGTGCTGAACATTGTCCTGGCTAATAAAGCCAGTTAATTGCCTGAACTCTCTTGCTGCTCTCTGTTTTTCCTTAAAAAAGCTTTGTAGTAGGAATTTATAGTATAGGTAAATATAAAACTAGGAAAACAATGTTTTCTTTTGTAAGAGGAAATAATTATCCAACTGTTTTATATATTAGAATTTTGCAAATAACAGTTTCGGAACAGGCATCAAAAATGAAGAGCTGAAGACATTGGCAAAGTTCATTTTAAGAGTTTAGCAGCAAAATTCACTTATAGCTGTGCTATGAATTGCAGCAGTGATATGGACAAGAAATTCCTATTCTTGCTCTCTATTGTTTGCTTCCTGGCTGTGTTGGATATTGTGTATCTGCAGACAACAAGTAGAAGTTACTCAGCTTACTGAAAATAAACAAAAAAGGACAAGGTGAGGTCTTCAGCAGAACATAATGTAATACACATTTCACTTATTAAACATGCTGCAGCAGCTCTGAGAATATTAGGGCTTTGGTCTCTGGTGAGAAGCACAAGTTCTGGAAGTGTAAGCATTGTGTGTGTGGAAAAAACAAAAAGTAATCCCAGCCACAGTTTAGAAAGGAGTAAACATCTCCAAAGATTTTGTTTGGGTTTACTGACACCTGAATTGTTGCAGTGAAGTACTGATGCAAAGACCAAAACCCAAGAATATAGTTTAACATCTGGAGAAATACTCTAATTTTGTATTGGGAATGCAGCAGTTTCTGAATACCTAGTTTTACAAATCTAAGAGCAAGTGTCAACATCTAATTCTCTGATTAAAAGAAAGACTTATTTAAAGAAGTATAGAAACTGATGTGGTTACATGTTAAATGGACTTGTAGACCATCTTAAACAGGAATCATTCATTGTGGAAGACAGTTTCAATTACAGACAAATAACTCTCTATGTATTCCTAGTTCCAGGCCTGTCTCTCCGGTTTATCAAAAATCATACCTTGTAGAGACCCTTATAAAATACAAAGACACATATAGTAATGTAGTATTTTTTGCAAGAATATGTCTGATCATGAATCTACCCAAAGTATGGAAAAATCTAGCACGAGGTTTGGAATACCAGATTATCCTTTTTATCAGATGTCTTTTGTCAGGGGAAAAATGAAATGTTTTAAAACATTTCTAGAGCTTTAGTAATTAGGTCTGGTCTAGGAGACATACACAGGGTATGTGTATGCAGATTTGCCAAATCTGTTAACAGCTGCAATTGTTTCTAAACTGAGGGGAAGAGAGTTTGACACCAGCAAGTAAAGATGGGAAAGTTTCATTAGGATTGCTAGCAATTCAGTCCCACCCCATGAAAAGATAATACATTGTAGAGACTGACTGAAGATTAAAGCTTTGTCTCGTTTGCTTAGCTGGTGTTATAAAACATGTGCTTCACAGCTTCTGAGTGTTGGAAAAACAGGTTCATTTAATCATGCACTCAGGGGCTTTATTCACCTGAGGGAATTAAAGTTCAGCTACTTTGTCGTGGACTAAATGTTAATCCCAAGGTGACTGGCTGGTACTTAGGTGCCAAGGAGATAGTACTCAATTACTGAAGCTGCTGAAGGTTTTTTGGCAGCCTGATGCCTATTCATTGCATTTGTGCTGAACAAGGAAGCAACTGGAACAAGAAAATAACAACCATAAATCCCTCAGGGAATGTATCAAGTCAGAATTAAGGAGTTTAGTTCTTTTGCCAGCCAGAAATTTCTGGTGGAAAGTGTGATTCTTGTGATTAATGCCGCTACAGAGTGGAGCCTGACAATATCTATGAGGTATGTATGTTGCTAGTAGGAGCAGCAAATACAGGGACATTTACCTGTGGCCCAGTCCTGTCCCAGCAAAGTCAGTGGGAGTCGCTGGCAGTCTGTGAGGGGCACTTGCATGGCTTTGCTGTCGCTAGTTACCCTGTGCTGGAAAGTTCACTTTAAGCTGTAGTACATCTGAAAAGGCAGTTTGTGAGGGAACAGAATTCCTTGATTTACAGAGCTGCCCTGACCTACATAGCTTTCAGTTCCTTCTGTCGCACTTCCACTGTATTTAAAATAATGAAGTGCTTACTAGACCATGGCAAATAAGTGTGAGAATGATTTTGTAGCCTACTAGCTATGGCTTTTCCTTGAGAGGGCAAAGCTAGACTGCAGGTGCTGAATACCTAATAGAATATAGTGAGAGCATGTGCTGGATAAGGGTCTCCCTTTTCCAGCTGAATTTTAAATTATTCCTTGAAAAGCATAGATTTAGCAATAAGGCCTGAGGAAACCCTTACTTTCTATAGAAGTCTTAAGTGAGCTGTGCATTAAAGTGTCCTCATGCAGGAATGGGGAAGAAGATGAGTTACAGCTTTGGTGAATACTCTGTCAAGCAGACCACAGAGTAAAAGCGCGATGAGAGGTTACAACTGCATCGTCCTCTGGCTCAGTTTTGTGATTTGACTGGTTTTATTTGAGAATATTGTTCTCAAGTGAGACAGGTGGAGCTCTACTGTGAATTGAATGGGGCTTAGGCCCGGGATAGGTACTTAGCTTCATATGTTCATCAAGACATAGGCAGTGCTGGCCATTTTAGGCACCCTCAGGGTTAGATGGAAGCTGAACGGGAGGAGTTTTGAGGGTCCAAATTTTGGAGAAGGCATCTTAGCTCTTTTATAGATGTAGTCCCAAACGCGGCGTAGGGAGTCTTGTTACAGAATAATGATTTGCTCCACAGGCTCCTAACTTCAGCCTTGTACCATAACCACTGTGCTACCTTGCTTTCATAGCATTAAAATGCAAATCACTTTATTTTGTTTTACCTACCTGTAGCAATGCTAATGATGGGACTTCAACCACTCTTTTTAAATGTTCCACAGTGTGTTAATCATATTTTTGACAGTGTTGCTATTATAAGCTTGCATTTTCTCTTAGTTCATGTCACCGTGTATGCAGATTTATACTGTCTGAATCAGCCTTTCTAAATAGCTTCTTCCTCAGAACCCTGGAAACACTAATCCCCGCTCTAATCTTTGCAGCAGGGCACTGATTCCTTAAGTGCCTAAATATGCTTTTACAGACCTCCCCACCAACACATTAATTAGATATCTTGTCCCAAAAAGGGACGTGTCATAACTTTATTAGCTTTACCTGAACATTCTTTCAACACCAGGCAGGTGTAAAAATGCAAAGACCATGTTTGTTCTAGCAGAGCACAAGGTTAAATTACAGATTATGAATGCAGTTTTAGAATATATTTAACAACACAAATCATCATGAGTTTTTCCAGTATCTGTCACCCAGGATCCTAAAAACTCTTAAAAACATGTCTTAGCTGGTAAGCTACAAGAACTCTTCACTGTGTAATATTTTGCCTGCTGTATCCCATCTCTGGGTAAACACTTCCCAAAATATACCCTTGAGGTTTACCTGTTCCCTCAAATGGAATAAGGCAATTGTGGATGAATTAGGAAGACTCCTTTTACTAAAATGCTACCTGGTAATTTTAGTCTCTGATTTGAGTAGTAACTTATACTGTAACTTTGAGGATTTGTAGAAGGCTGTTTAGATGCTTAGAAAGTACTCAGGGATTAAGTGCACTTGCTTGTTTTTGATATCTATTGGGCTATTGATGCCAGTACTGACCCTTTACTTCCACCCTTTTCACTTCCCAGTTAAGACGTACATTAAACTCTCTCTTTTCCAGGTGCCTCCCTATTCAGATATCAGAACATCCTGAACATCAGCAGGGACCATCAGAACAGGGAATTTAGGCAGCTTCTTCTCTTCCTGCCCATGCCTAATACCACCGAAAGACTGCAGAAAGAAAAGGAGAGAAAAAAAAGAAAAAGAAAAAAGAACCCCAGGGACCCCTCTACTTTTTAATCATTAGGAGAAAGAGGCATGGAAAGCTGGTAAACATAAAAAATACAAATAGGAGCCGTACTGGACATGATGATATATGATACACATTGATTATCCCACTGTGTTTTTTTTCCCTTTAACGCACTGAAAAGATAAGCATTGAAATGCCTCCTGCCAAGCGAGAGTCAAATCAGAATTTCTTAAATATATCTCACTGCCAAGAACTTCACAAGCTACCCACTTAACCAGGAGTGAGCATCAACACTCACCTCTTGGTGGCAAGTTCACATGAATAATACACTGCATCCTTTGAAGTGGAGGCTTAGCCATCTATTCGTAGAAGATGTTGTATTTTTTAATACACCTACTGTATCTTTTGCAACATGAATGATGTCTCTCTGCAACTGGAGCCTTAGGTACTTTGGTAGCAAGGGCTACATGAAGCTTTTCCTACAGCTGAAGAATTTATGAAGTCTTTCTGCCATGTAGATTCTCTGCATGAGATCATGGTTCATATTTACAGGATCTCTCTTTTCCTTCTTGCCACCTATTTTTGTGACTGTTGGAAGATTATAATCTTTGAAATGTCTACTCTTTCATCTTGGGCAGAATAATGACCAATAGTGCCACAATTTATTAGGGAAGATACAGACAATATGATCAGAGGTATTATTCCAAAGGAAATCAGTCTAGAAATAGATATGAAGTGTGGTTAAGAATGCTGAAGGTATAGTTTTCCTCTAGCTCATAAGACTAGATGAAAACACAAATCAATATCTATAAAGCTCTGTTACTGTCTCACAACATAAAATTATTGAATGGTATCAACAATCATTTCTAGAGTATTAAAAATTAATTTTACTTCCTCAAGTATAGATCATAACTAGTTTCAAACTGTCAATTTATTATGTTTTCTGCAGCTCAAAATCTTGGAAACTTTTGTCATTGTCCATAAATTTGGGAGCTCTTACTTTGTAGTATTAAAATTAGATTTTATCTGATTTCTATTCTGTGTTTACTCAATACAATTCTTCTGATATGATATACTGATTCTCCTCTGTATTCTGTCCAAATTTTGTGTCACCAGGAAAGTTCATTGACATACTTTAATTTTGGTTGATGTCATTCATGAAAACACCAACTGACATCAGTCCCAAGAGTGATTCTTTAAAAACTCCAAAAGGTAGAATCCTCTCATCCCTTTCAACATTTTGGCTTTCTCCAATTCCTTACTCATCTTACAGTTTTTGCCTTGATCTCTAACTCTCAGTTTTAAGATGCTGTTACTGGCTTTGCACCATATTCAGTACTTTATTGAATGGTTAGATCTGTTCTATATCTTCTTATGAAATTCTTGGGTGTCAGCTCTCCGCCCCAGCTTGTCTTTATTCTTTAAAAGACACCTTCCACTTACCAAGTGCTTTATGCTTTACCTTGATTGTAGTCATAAACTGAAAAAGAGTGCCTGTGATTATTTGTCAAAGCTAAAGTGTTCTTCAAAGGAGAAAACACAGTTTTCTCTTCTAGAAACTGCAATTTAAGTCTACCAGATAATCATGTGTTTAGGGTTATGATAACAGATGCATAGTGTCTATGAGTAACCCATTTTTTTTTTTTATGTCAGATCCAAAATTATAGCTCTTTCTTGGTAATTCGTACTCCAGAGTCATGCCTTCAGAGTAAAAAGGTGAAGAAAAGGCATCTGAAAATGAAATACCATGTGGAGAACTTGACAATTCGCCTTTCCTGTCTTGGAGATGGAGTTTAATTATAATTAAAGAACCCTTCAACCTAAATTGCAATTGAAGATTTTACAGCTACATCTGATGGTTCATGTCTTGCAAGTAGTTTCATAGAATGATTTGCATCAGTTTATGCTCAATTTGGTAATAATACTTCTGTAAGAAAGGGCTTCAGCTGAGATGACAGCCAAGGTTTTTGAAATCCCTAGGGCTTCACTAGTCCTGAATTTGTTTCTCCTCTCAGTTTTCAAATACGATATTCTCCCACAGCCATGCAAGTCTAATAGCAAATGCCTGCTTTTTATCCTCAGTCAACTCCAGTTGGAAAAATTTGAAACTATTGCTTTAATGAATTGTCAGAGCAAATGATGCAATTTATCTAGTCAAAATATGCACACTTGGTCTATAAGAAACCTATATGCTTTTTCCTTGGACAAATTATAGTGGGGTATACTGGTATTGTATTATACTGATACCAATCTTGTGTGACATCAATATCGTATATTGTTACTTTTCTATGATGAGAGAGTGAGTTGTTTAGGATACATTAGTTTTAACTACTTGGCCAGCTGGAACTGTTCCAGCATGTCTTAACCATGTTGGGTGATGAGTGTAGCTGGAAATGTCTCTTCTAAAAGCTAAACTCGTTTCTATGTAATGGAGAAGAGAGGCTAAGCCAGAGAAGGCTACAGAACAAGAGGAGGCTTACAGAACATAAGCAGGCTCAGTTAGAATTAAGAGTAAGAAGTGAGAGTGGTGACCCTGGTAGGTTGTTAGTGTGTAACAATTAAAATGAAATGTTATAAATGAATCTAGATTTTTCAGCCTCAGATGCAATGGAAAAGCAAATTTTTGCTTGTCCATATTACAAAACTGAATTGTGACTAATAACACCCAGCTAGTTTGGGGATCCTTCTTTCTGAAATTAGGGAAATCTAGGCCTAACTGTTTTGTTCTTGTTTCCGTTGTGTTCTTGCCTTCATCTGAATGTGTACTGGCATAACGACACTGATAGAGAGCTATTCTATTCATAGTAACTGCGTTGTATTCCCATTAAACTCATTATACACTGGTATTAGTGAAGTATTATACACTGGTATTAGTGAAGTATAAACCAAGTCTAGCCTTTTTCTTTTCCTTGTCTTCAAAGCTGGGCTAATACTTAATTCTTTTCATAACAGTTGGTAAGAATTAACTCATGGATGCTTATGTGGTGCTTGTGGATCCTCACAACGCATAAAAGAAAGCAAAGTGGACAGTAGTTTTAGTCCCTGTGCTAGTCTAACAAATGTTTGAAACATGAAATTTATGATTTTTTTCATATGAAAACATGAAACATAATGTTTATATAAGCTTTGCCACAGCAAAACTTTGTCATAGCAAAGAATCATAAATTAGCTAACCAATCCAATAAAGCACTTGGGAACATGCTGGCCTGTTAAGATTTTTAATGTGTCAATGGTTAAGTTGTATTTAAGTGCTTTGCTGAGTTAGTGACCAAGTTTTTCTTTTCTATTTGTGATATATTTTGCTGTGTGTAAGTGTGTGATATGTTAAATGATTCAGTTCAGCATAGTATCGTTACAGTGTTAGGCCATGGATTTGTGGCTAACTTTTTGCCTTGCATCCAGACTGCTCTGAAAACTCCACTTTCCTCTCTTAAGCCATTTCTCGGCTAGAGCTATGGATAACTCTGTCCATCTGAACAGCCCATAAATATTACAGTATAAAATACAGCCTTGTGTTTAAGCTTCCGCTGTCATTTAAGAATCTCAGAGCTTTTTACAAATATTATCAGGTAAATGCTCAGAACACAGGGAATTACAACCTGTTGGTCTGAAGACTATTCCAAGGTGGTGCTTATCTGCCCCGGATCTCGTCTCACTCCATCCAAGATGAGAAAACATCCAGGCACCATAAATTCTTGTTCTATGCTGCCCACCACGTAATGCTTCATGTGCTTTCATAACAGATGTTCTCAGAAGTCCGTTTGGTCAATTTTTAAAACCAAATGAATACACTTTTGCCTGGGCTCTCCTTTCTATAAGCATCTGCCAAAGGATTAGTATCTTCATCATCTCCTTAAATGACTCCAAGCTGATTAGCACAAACGTAATATGATTTGGAGGCCCAAATTTTAAGATTGCTTTAATAGCTTCAAGCTGATCATATCCTTTTGCAACTGCTTGTTGTATGCCAGTATACAAGTGTAAGTGCTGTCCCATTTCTTCTCCCACCTGTTTACATGAATGGCTCTTTACAGCAATTACGTTATACAACCCCCCCACCACCACACACACACATTTTAATATCCTTATTTCAGAGTGTTGCCAGAGAAAATACACTAGTATGAACAGTTAGATTATTATAGGAAAAGCTGAAATAAGGAATTTGACTTAAACCCATCAAAGAATTGTGTTTTGAGAAAATACTCTTTATAGTACTTTGCAGACTGTGTTCACTTCATATTACTTCAGAGCAGGCTATTTATTAGTAAGCAGCATTACATCAGTGTGGTCAGCACAGAAAAGTGACTGTTTTCTGTGTGCCATGGAATTTTGAAAATACCTTTTGCAGATTTGAGGGACACCAATAGCAGTTCTGAAGAAGGGCAACTTCTTAATGAAATACAGCTAGCCCAGTCTGAAGCTCTGTTCTCTCTAGTTAAGTGACCTGCCTGAATTTGGCTGAGAGGGCCAGCGGACATACTGATATGGGACTGTAAAGGGAAGCTTCCTTCAAGAAGGAGAAAATGTTGTAAAGACAGCTTTTAAAACATTATATTGACTTTTTAAGGAGGATTCAATTGTCTTGAAATGAGTTATGTGGATACATTGCCTTTCCTCTGATGCTTCAAAAATACAATTTTCAAACCCTTGACTGGAACAAACCTGTAATCATTTTGCTTCTTGTCAGGTCTCTGTCTGTCAGATGTTCTTTAAAATTATTTGGCAGGTTTATGAGACGGCATGTATAAAAAAACCTTAAAGGTTTCAGGATAGTGTCAGAGAGCTATGAAAGCCCCTGATCGAATGGGCAATTGCAAACATTTCGTGGCACATTGTGCTGTCTTCCATTGCATCACCTCTGCCTTTCTACCTCTAAAACTAGACCCGTGAGGAAAGATTCAGGCAGATGTGAGAAGATCTCCTGCTGTTACAATAGAGATTTCAGCAGCAAGACTGAAATCACTTCCATAGCAGGTTTCAGAGCCTGTATTCAGTCTGGGAAAAATAGATTGCTGATACTTTGCATACATTAGGAGATGTTGACTTTACAGAAATACTAAGCTTGCTCATTAATTTCCTATAAGCCCTCATGGTAAGTCGTCCATTTTAACATTTGTAGTATTCTATCCCATTCAAACTGTTTCCACTTCAGAACAACTTGCCAAAAATCACCTCAGGCAGAAATTTAGAACTTGCAGAAATGGGACCTATTAAATTCATAAGAGCTTTGGAAACCAATCTGTACAATTCCAAGTACATCACGCTTTCAGAAAAGAAGCAATCATTGCAATTTATTTTATTACTATTTAACCAGTCACTTAACAAATGAAGTCTCTGGTGAATTTGAACTCTTCACTGGGTTTTATCCTTTTGCAGATAACAGGGTTTACTGATGATCAACATAAAAACAAATATACTCATGATATGTGCCAAAGAATTTGGCCTTTGTGGGTGTTCAGAGATTTTAAAAGAGAAAAGTCGCAATGATCGCACATTGTATCACAATAGCTGTTTTGCAGCTAATGAAAGGTCTCTTCATCTTTGAAGTGTTCATTGCAATTTGCAGATAAATGCTATAATACTTACAGTATTTGCATTGTTATGGTTGTTTTTATCCAATTCAGATAGGAAAATGCAGAGTGCTTATATATGTCCATGAATAGCTATGCAGGTGTGATCATTTACAAAAATGTAATTTATTCTAACTTGGTATGATAGTGATCAAAATTATTTTTGGAGGATTCTAAATAAATAAGGCCTTTGCAATTAAATAGAATGGAAGAGTCAAAAGTGTAAGGTTCAAAGCAGCACAGACAGATATTTCATGAGATAATGCTGTCTTGTAATATAATTTTCATTAATTCCACTAGGTAACAAATTACAAAATCTCTGTGCAGTTTAGAATTCTTTACCTCTGTCAGTAGTTATTAACAGATTTCTATTTACTCTTTTTCTTAAGCTTTTTAACCTCTCACTTTGCTATACAGTTTTTGCTCTCTTGGGATTCTGTCAGTGAATTCCCAGCAGGTGTTGCTGTACTGTTAAAGTGCTTAATTATCAGACATTTATTTCCATACCTAAGAAGGATGGCTTACAGCAGCGCATGTCTCCTTTGAAATGAGTATATAGATTTTGGATTTTAGTGAATTACACAATGCTTTTAGAGGAAGTATTCATATAATTAAGAGCTGTTAAGAAGTTTACACTGTTTTGGCACATGTTACTCTATTAAATGCAGGCATATATTTTGACTCCCATATGCTCAGTCCTTTCATTCTGCCTATATAATAAGCAAAGAAAAGAGCAAGTCTATGCAGGTGCCAGAAGCAATTCTTATCATATGAGGCCACTGCCAGCACTGCCTGGCAGTGAGTGTGTGCTGGGTTCTGGCATTAGAGGAGGGGAAAGTGAAGGATTTTTCACTGTAGCGTGACTCCGGACTCTCGAAGAGCAGTGTGCTGTGGCTCCATGGTGTAGAGCTCCATTCCCATTTTATTTTGTCTTGGAGAAGGCAGCAAAAGGGCAAAGCACTCCAGTTCTGAAAGTCACGGCGGCTGCTATTCACTACACCACCTCATCCTTTACCGTTTTTGCTCTAACACCATTGACCGTATCCAGGACTCTTGTCAAGCAGGCAAATAGTGCTGCCAGATCCAAAGCGTGGAGGTTTGGGCCTGATGGCATTTAGGCTAGATATGAGGAACATTGCTGTATTTGAATGAGTATGTGTTTGCTTTTTGCTAAAACAAATGAGGACAATTAGTCAACAGACCAATTTACCAACTGTTTGGTGGAGTCTCCATCACTGGCAATTGTAGTACAAGAATGCAGATTTTCTAAAGGGTGTATGCCACTTCAAGCAACAATAAATTGAGGGAAGTCTGAATGTCTGCTTCATGCAGAAAGTTAAAAGCAGAGTTCAAAAATATCCCCTCTGGTGTTACACTGTTTGAGCACCTACCATTAAAAGCAAAACCATTTCTACACCTGTAATGAAGTAATTGTTTATAATGTTAATTGCTTTGTCTTGGTGTCGAATAGTCGCTGCCCCTTTCACACTTCATAACTGATTTTCCATTTGTAACAATTTGTAATAATGAGTAATAAGATGGTCCAGGATTCACCTTTTTTTGACTCTCTCCTACAAATATTCTTGGTGCTAGTGACTCCCGTAACCATAATTTTAATGTTTTCAATCAATTCAGTAAAGACAACAGTAATTTTTAAATAGTGCAAAATTTTTAAAAATCAGAGTTATGTGGAATTAATTGAAATGCCTTGCAGAAATCAGAACATATTATGTCAACACAATTATTTTATCAGAGATTGAAATCATATAAGAGACCCAGCCTCCTATCAGATTCACAATTTCTAGCTTTAGTGAAGAGAAGAAAATCCAAGATAGCATTTCAATTTAATACTTAAAGTTGCCTGAAGGATTAACCTTTCCTGCCTAAAAGGCAAGCTTTCACTTGCGTACCCATATCCATGGCATATTCATTTACAGTAAGACTATTTCTACTCTGCTTCAGTAACTGACAGATGAACTGGAAGTCAGGTTTCAGTTCACATATGTTGATTGCATTGCAGCTATAAGACTGTCCAGTTTGCAGGCTAACACAGAGCAACGATGCAGATTCTCGCATATACTCATAGCTTTACTTTTAACATGTTTATTTGGGTGAAGGCAGTTTTGCCAGAGTCCTGATTCAGAAACCACCGGCTGGATTCTCAGAGTTGTAGGGTAAGAACATGCCCCAGATCTTCCCAAAGCTGATGGAAGTGTGTCTGTCTCACAGCTGATAACTTTTCTGACTCTGCAGGCAATTTCTGCATTGATAGAGGGAGACGAGACAACACAATACAGAAGAGATGTGTTTGGAGAGGAATATTCTGGACCAGCATCTTGCAAGTTGTCAGAGTTTGACTGACTCGAGTGGCATTGAGCCAGTTCACCCTGGCTGGAGATTTGGCTCTGTTTCTGATCGTGCTGCTGCTTTTTTTTTTTTCCCTACCCCTCATCTAAAGTTTTCCCCCACCCTTCAAATTGCAAGTGCTAAAACATAGCTTAAAGTTCCTTGCACTGAATCCTAATCTCTGAGAGGAACTCGCTGTGTCCTGTGGCATCCAATGCGTAATGCAGAGATAATGTGCTTCCTTTTCTTGATGGCAATATCTAAAATTTACAGGCATATTTTTACTTGTCATCATCACATAAACACACAAATATCCAGGTTGAGTGTCTGACTTTATCTGGGAAATTCAGAGCAGAAGTAATTGTACTTTCCTGCCTTTGTACTGACAAGTGCATGAGAGATACAGAGATTTTTTGGTCCTTGTTTAGTTAACATTCAGCAAAATCAGCATGTTTTCCACTTAGCATTATTTATGTGATACACTGACAAAGGCAGATATATCCTTGCTGCCTGCTTCCCCACACCACAGAAACTACTGATTAATAAAAAACAGAGCTGCTTTCTCTTCCTAAGTGACTTTGTATTCTACATTTCAAAAAGGATTGAAAAGTAACAAAAACACCACTACAAAACAATCAAAGGGATGGAAGACTCACAACAACCCTTTCTGTCTTGGGACCTAAACCATGGAAAATACTGTTTCCTTCCTAACCACCACCAGATTGAAGTGTTCTTGTGTCCTCATCTCACAGGTAAAATGAGCTGTTTACTTGAGCATCCTTAGAGAAAAATAGTTCATTTCTGTGTAGCTGAAGGTAGGCCTTGAAACAGGAGTATAAATCTAGGATGCCAAGACCTGGAATACCTACATGTTCCTTACAAACTCATGAAAGCTGGAGGAGTTCAGCAGCTCTGAAAGTCGGATCATGTTTACAGGGGATTTACATCTGTTAACCAAGGAAGTTTGACCATGTTGCTATATTTCCTAACTGGGAATGTGATGAGTTCAGGTAAGCGTGGAAGTTTAATCCCATCCCAACCGCTATCTCCTATCAGGGTCAAAAATACAGGTAGACCGCAATTTAAACTCATTACTTCCTGTTTTATCCTCAGTGGACGTGAATAACAGTTTATTGTATTCCTCTTTGTTGTGGTCTTTAACATACTAGAAGACCATTAAGTTATACATTCCCACCAAATTGTTACTGGCGTTTTGTATTGTTATAGAGTCTTCCCAAAGCTTTTGATGGTCTTTGATCAAAGAGATCTGTGCATTGCTCAGCATATTCATAAATCACCTGGGAAAGGGCATGAACAGTGTGGTCACAAAGTTTGAAGAGGTACTAAAAGTTATTCATGATAATAAAACTGTTGGCTGACTGAAGAACTGCAGAAAGAGCTAACAGGTCAGAATGACCAGACAGTAGATTAGCAGATAGAATTCAGTATAGATAAAATGATGACCACAGAAAAAAGTTGTGTGAACTTCACATTTGGAAAGGTTAGGCTCCAAAATGGCTGTTACCACTCAGTGAGAAGGTGGGAGCTCAGCAATATCAAGTTCAGGAAAGGCAAACAAGTTTCAAAGGCATGAAATGACTTCTGTGCAAGGAACAATTACATAAACTGGGAATTTTCTGACTAGAAAAGAGACAGTTGGGGATGATACAATGGAAAGCTGCAAAATCTCAACAGGCTTGGAGAGAATAGATAGGCTCTGTCTCCTTATATAGAAGAAGTAGGAGTACTGAATGAAGCTAATAGGAGCCATGTTCTAAACAGACAGAAGGAAGTGGTTCATCACCTGACCAGTTACTGACTTGTGGAAGTCCATGTCAAGGATGTTTTGACTGCTTTAGGATAGGTTCAAAAGATTTAAATTTACATGTTATCAAAGGGAGACTGGACGATTTCATGGAAGAAAGCTTCACTGATGGTAACTAAATTCACAGAAAAGCACATATAGCCCAGGAAGCCCCTGAGCTGAAGCTGGAAGCTGGAAGACTATTCAAGGGAAAGCATCTTGTACTGAATTTTGCTTCTGGCTATTCTGGAGGGGACAGAATACTAGACCAGATGGAGCTTTGATCTCACTCAAGAGGACCTTTCTTAAAAAATCAGGCCAGTGCATTCCAGTTTGGCCAGGTGCAACCAATATAGATGAGTATGAAATTCTGGGCTTATTGGAGACAATAGCAATGTTCTCAGTGACGTCAGTAGACTGGGCACTTCATTCCAGGAGCCTCAGCCACAATACGTTGTCCTGGAGGAGAGAAGCTTGCCAGGATGGTGAATCCTCTGAGCATATACTGCAAACTTAAAGGTACAGCAAAATGCTAGTGAGATTACCCTGAATGCAAAGAACAAGCGTAAAGATTAATGACAGTCACAGAGAAGGGCTTCACTCTAGTGGTATTTTGACTTACTATATTTGAAGTTTTATGCTTTCTCTCAAGAGACTAGGAACCTTATTCTAGAAATAACCGTTTTCAGAAAATAAAATTACTGTGACCACACCATGATAATATTGTCTCCTTCCTGGTTTGAGTTAGGCCAGTTGAAAGAGCCTCACAAGACTAGTCAAAAGGGAAAGGTTTAAGGCAGAGAATGACAATAGATTCTGGAAACAATTTTCAGAGGGTTGACACTGCTGTCCTCCTGTTAATGATTTTATTATAGACATAGATACAGGATTACATATGGAGAAACTTAATTAGAAGTTTAACTTCTAAAAGCCCTTTCTCTGTTCCTGAGGTGTGACAACCTCATATGTTTATTCTAATTCTGACATTGGTCTTTCCAGTTTCAGTACGATTCCCTGCAGAGCCATAACCAAGTTTCCTTCTAAGGAAGATAGAAAATTCATGTATAACCATATGGCACATACACTGCTGCTCCCATCCAATGGGGATACTGCTGGGGAGCAAATACTCTGTGAAATTATTACTTTGAATGGTGTGAAATACAAGTGCTGACTCACTTAACTGCAACTTGGATGCTTTGTAACTAAAGTTTTATGGTACTATAATGAGATCACATCAGTTCCCCAAAAGGACTTTGTCACCAAAAGAGAATATTTTAGTATTTGAGCACTCAGAGTGGAACTTTAATTTCCCAGTTAATTCTCTACACAGAACCATAAAGCCATGATTTATATAGTTAAGTGTGTAAAGTGAAGACACACAAAGAGATACGTGAAGTCAGTTGCTGCTTATTTATTGCAGTTATTTATTGCTTGTTCTATAGCAGTGCTTAGTAATCCAGTCAAGGGTTAGGATCTGGCGTATGAGGTATGCTGTATACGCAGTATCAGGAAGCTTGTCTAAATGGAAAACAGTAAGTGTTTTCCAAAAAATATTTCAGAATAAATTATTCTCTGTTTGTGTCTGGATATTTAGTTACCCTTTTAAAACAAGGCAGAAGCATCAATTAAAATTTTTTTTGATTTATTTTGTAGTTGAAGAGTTTTGAAAGAAACAGAAATGCTGCAAAAAGAAGAGCCGTCTTTAAATGGCTTAGCAATATTTTTGTTAGAACGCACAAGGATTATACTTCCCTGCACAGACAGCCGTCTGCTTTCCTTTACATTTGTTATGGTTTTCAATTCCTTACTGAGATTCTCATTCCAGATTTTAGTTTTTGACAAAGTGGCAGTGTTTAATGTTGGCTTCAATGAATAGGAATTCAAGTGAATGAGCCTACAGGTCAAAGTGCAGAAAAACTGGAACTTTAATGAGGTCCGTCACACTTATAACACTCTTTCTGTTGACTCAGTGGGAGATGAATCAGGCTCTTATACAGCATGCTGTCATGTATTGTCCATATAGATGTGTTGTGTATCTGCATATGGAGAAGCAGTGTGATATGTGATTCTGTGACTGTTATCTAACCAAGATGATGCCTCTTTCCTGTCAAGTATTTTATACACGAGGGTGACACAGACTGCCACTCCTTGGGCATCTTGTCCAATACCGCATATACTTTCATACATCGAATTAATGTACTTGACGTTTCCAGTAGGCTTTTATTGCACGTTTGTCACCGCAGGAAGCAGTGGGTTGACACTTTGAGGTGAGCAGAGGGCCCATCAGCCCAGGCTGGGAAACGGGTTAGAGCTCGAGCCAGCTCTAGTGGGGATGGGGCAGAAGAGAGTTGCGCAGCTATGGCCACGTCAGAGAACTGGGGGTATGTGTGTTGTGCCAGGACACGATGAAATGAATGTGATGAAATATGCATGAAATGGAACAACACCCTGTTTCCTTAGTGAACTAGTGGTTAATAATCTTCAGAAATCACCTTTCACTCATCTTCTCTTCCAGCTTCATCTTATCCCTTCATAATATATTGCTTTACAACAGCTGACTATGAAAGGATCCTGAAGTTCAGTCTATTTAGTTTATCTAGAAGAAGGTTAAAGCCTTGATTAGTATCTGTAAGCACCTGTGTGGGAAGCAGTCTGATTGCAGCTGGCTCTTTAATCTAGCAGAGTAAGGTATAATGAGATTTCAAACAAGGCCTGAAGGCTGAAACTAGAGAATTTCAAACTAAAAATAAAGTACATTTTTTAAAGTTTATTTATTTTTTTAAAGCGAGCAAAGTAGCTCCCAGAACAATTTATGTAAGAAAAACTATTTAGCCATAAAATTATTAACTCTGATACTTAGGTCAGGAATTTACATAGAATAAGTCATTCTTGAATCTCCTTGGATTTAATTGTAGGTTGTTCTTTGTATTATATTTAAAATGTATTATAGCAAAATTCAAAGTCTGTCACAGTATCCTGTCAGTTTTAAAGTCTTTATATGTAGTCTTACCAGGACACTGCCCTGTCTCAGCTATTTGCTTTTTGATATTAATTTTGAAAATGTACACACAGCTGCCAAGCAGAAGTACTGCTAAGCGTGCTCCGGGGTATGGATAAATAAGTTAGATGCACCAGAACACCCTTGTTTGAGTAAATATATACTTCAGAAAAAGAAGTGGCTTTAATTAGAAAACTGTGATCGGAGGATAGTGGAAGAGACATGGTAAAGCTTTACATAGGTAAAGATGAAGAGGCAATGAGGGTAATGCCACAGAGTATTTGTAGCTAGTAGTGCTCTATAAGATTGTCTTGAGACCATACAGTTAGCATGGAGAAGTATAGCGTGGAAGAGCTAGAACAGACCACTGCAACGGTGGCTACCAAAGCAATGTAGGTGCTGACATAGAGTTCAGATAATGCTTCCACTCCCCGCTTCCAGCAGCCAGGCACATCACCGCCTCTCCATAAGTCATAGCCCTATTGGGCTTTATGCGTACCATGGCTTGAGACAGACCCTTGCCCGTGCAGGCTAACCAGAAATCTTGAAGGTTGGCAGTGTGCTGGCCACTGATTAGAATGATAATATCTCAGTTGGTCCGTCCTTCCTTCTTTCTTTCTTTCTTATTTTTCTTCTGCAAAATTCAGCTCCTGTTGGAGACTGTAGTAGGACATTCCACTTCAGTAGGAGGTTATGCAAAAGCCTGGGAAGAGATTACCCCTTGGGGCTTGCTAACTACTTTCTGTAGAGAGATATCTACTTCCTGGCCATATTTTGGTATATCATGTTATATCTAGATATTTAACTATATCATACTTAATAACTATATGATATATATAATAACTATATGATACACATCAACTGGGTATATCATCATGATATGTCATCTAGGTATACTGTGCTATAGGTATATCTTACTCTTTAATCTGAAGGCTCTGCAACAAGCTCCTTTTACAGCAGTGATACTGGAAAGATGGACTAATGGTCTGGCAAATTGTAAATTCTTCCTTTTCTTAATTCTTTTGCAATATACATGTTCTACGAGACCAAGGCAGGCTCACCAATATTATTTTTTGATCCTGTTAAAATGTAGATTCAAATGTCCTGATATGTCATAAGCCTGCTACTCTTCTGGGAAAATAATACTTGAATGCAATGTTTTTCCTCTTTCATAACTTTAAAGGGGTGTGCGCTCAGTACTCTCTTAGAGGAAAACAGTATCTTAATGCCTGCAAGCCCAAGAAAATAGCCATGAGACTTCCAAGCCTTCTCCAAAGTCTTTTATCCAAGCTAACATGTACTGTTTAAAAGAAATGTTATAGCTGGTAGAGTTAAAATAATGTGGGTTTCATGTATTTCACTTTCCTTAACAAGCACCAAGCTCTTTCTTATGCAGGAGAGCTGTATCTATGCCAGTGAGGTACTGCATATCACTCTGGACCACTCTTCTTTCCTGCCTTCATTCCTACGTTCATATGGGTTGTCTCATATAGGAATAGAAATCTGTAGTTGGGATCTCTAACATGTATTAAGCTTCTGCCAAGTTCACGGCCATGTTTGTACTGACCCTGAGGCAACTGACAGGAAATAATGACAATGACACCTGGATTTTATACAGCGCTTTTTGAGTGCAAAGCACTTTACAAAGGTGGTTACCAAAGTTAAACAATAAGGGAAGCTGCATCTGCTCTTTGCCTCAGTGGCAGGTCAGCAAGCTACTGATAGACCAGTTCTCCTGCACCATGAGCTAATCCTGTCCCTTGAGGTCCCTCCCTGTCCTCACTGAACTGAGCTAGGACTTCCTGCATTTCATCTGGAAGAAAACTGTGGTGGGAGCAGAGAACGAGACATAAGAAATGAGAGAACTGAAGTGGTAGTCATAACTGGCTTGTGTAGTTCTTTTAAGGGCAGCCCAGCTAAATGATACCATTTATATGACAGTTTGAGCAAGCACCAAACCTCGATCTCATGGTCAAATTATGTAGACTGTGAGAAAGGTGTTACAGTGCTGTAGAAAGTAGGTGCATGATTGGGGTATTTCAGAAGAAGATGCTTTTCCCAAAGCATGGCAGATGTTGGCTTTGTGTAGTTATCAGGTGCCTCATCACTTGAGGAAATTCAGATATGGTTGGGACCCCAGAACAGACGTGGGACCCCATTTATTGGACCTTCCTGGGAAGAGGAAGTACCAGTTTTACTGAAGTTTTCACTTTTGTGTGGGCAACTCAGGACATCGAGTTTATTATTCTGGTCTGGTGACCTGTGATTGTCCTGGCAAACGATCGCAGGCATAAGGGTAGCATGCTACTTGGAAACACGGCAGCCTATAGACAGGCAAGCAATTGCTGATGAATACTATGTTGGTAAATGTAATATCCACTTCCAAACAGTGATATTTTACCTTCTTTCTTTTTTTTCAAATGACACAGGTTTCAGCTCCTAATATTGCCCACACTTTAAACGCCAAACTTAAAACAGGCACGCTCCATACGGTGGACTCCTTTCACACCAAAGTGAAAGAGAAAACATTTTAGGAGCTGACTTTTTCTGGCTGGCTTTCCATTATTTATTTTGTCATAGTTTGTAGCCCTCTAGGTGCAAGTTTAGATTCTAGGTGCAAGTTCGCACGATTAAGATATACACACATTATAGATAGCTTTCTCTTCCTGTTTGAGCTGACATAAGATTTCTTCCTGCAAGTTTTGCACTGTCATTCACACTGCTTCCAGCAGTCTCCGTGGCAGAGCACATTCAGTTACTGACTCCGCATGTCTTTTCTGA
The DNA here is from genome assembly GCF_036370855.1 of Dromaius novaehollandiae. Lineage (NCBI taxonomy): Eukaryota > Metazoa > Chordata > Aves > Casuariiformes > Dromaiidae > Dromaius > Dromaius novaehollandiae. The sequence goes on along the minus strand of NC_088101.1, from coordinate 77,388,802 downwards.
GAGTTCCAGTGATGACAAAATTGCATTAAATGCAGTGATTCTATTTTCTTAACAGCATTTGCTTCCAAATGTTTATTTCCCCTCCTCTTTTCTGTTGTCCTCTTTGTAACTTCCAGGTGGGTGCGAACACGACTAAGCTTCCCTTTCACCCTGGTGTGCAATGGGATGCAGTCGGCAGCGCCTGTACGGGAGGTTGGGGAGGAAGGGCACGGTCGCAATGGTCAGCAGCCTTCCCCATGGCCTGGAGAAACCTCCTCCAGCACACACTGCCCTGTGGGGCTTATAGGAGGGAGCCTGTTTGGAGCCCTGGTGCCAAGCTTCTTTTCAGGGACTTTCAGGATTGTACAAAGCTTTCCACAAAGCAGCGGCTTATTTTATGAAACAGGACCAGAGGGAGCAAAGGGAGGGCAGGGGGCTTTCCAGGACTTTTTTCCTCTCCTGCAGAATAGGAAGCTGCTGCTGTGAGCACAAAGAGGCATTGAATTAGCTCTCTCCCCAGGCAAGGATCCTTAGCTATGCTGTTATTAAAGGCATTATAGGTTATATATAGCTTATATATAGGTTACAGGTTGTACTGTAGGCATTATATGTTAATTCAGGCCAGTTTCAGTGCCCTGGGGATTTGAAACAGGGGAGAAGTGCCCCATTGCTCAGTGACCTCTCGCTTTAGTGGTAACCTTCCCCTGGGGCAGTAGGGTCTGTTTCCCCCCTGCAACCCTATTTTCATGCAGTTAGCAAGAGGACAAAGAGTCTCAATCATGGTCAAATAAGGAGACCTTAGTAGAGCCATGGGACTCTGGACAGTCTTGAGCAAAATTTGCTGGCTTGTAAAATTATGCACTGTCATGTTTATAAACGTGCTAGTGAGTCCTTGATTATCTTTCTTTTTAATGACTGCATCCAGGAGGAAAATGATAGCTGGAGGGCTTGGATAGGGTGATAAAGATAATTCACATCTAAGCTGGACTCACTGTTCAGGGAACAAGATCTGCAGAGAAGAGGAAAACTGCAAAACTGAAGAACAGCAGAGGCACCTTTGCTCATATGTACAGAAATATATATCAGATGTATTTTTCTGGAAAGGAGGGTAAATAGAGCAGATGAGGGCAGAAATCTTTGCTATTGGCAATGGCAGAAATACTGTAGTCATGATTCCCAGCAGTAAATTGGTACAGCTCCCGGAGACAAATATAGGCCTCTTGGATCCAGTAGAGCTATAGTAGTTTGTACCATTCAAAAATTTGCTCTCAGTGCCCTGAAGTTTGCATTTTATTAGCAATAATAACCTTTTCTAAGTAAGTCTTGCTAGAAAACCTCTTCAAATGATGTATTTCAAGTGTTGGTTTAATATGTTCAACACGATTCGTCGTCCATCATTTGCAGAGGGAGGTCTTGCATGTTACAAGCTAAGTCTATAGTGAATAATTTCAAACAGTAGTGGATGCAAGTGCTTTTTGGAACAACACTCTGAGCACTTGGTGGGGAACTGGCTCTCTTTGTGATCATAAGCTGCAGTCAAGCCAATAAAAGCAATATTGAAATAAATAAGTCAGCCACTGCAAACAATAGGGATGAGTGTGCTGTCATCTGGATGTCCAAATGGACCACTACTGAATTAAAATAGTGTTTGTTTTGCACAGGCCAATTCTGAAACGATTAATAAACATACATACAAAGTGGTATTAAGTGCAGGAGGTCATAAGACTGACAAGGCCACTATATTCACAGTCAGAGAACTGTGAAAAGTAACATGGAGAGCATCAGGGATGTCAGAACAGAGGAAAGTTGCAAGATTCTGGTACTGATAAGGTAGGATATTTTGCACCATATAGCAAAAACTTGTTAGGTGAGATTTTTAGACCAGATTCTAATCCTATTTACATGAAATTCAGTGTAATATTATTTATAGATGGAGTAATTCGCTTTCATTTATGGTTATTTAAACTAGAACCTGAGCTGGCACAGAACCTCTTAACACAATTTTTTACATTAAACCATGTTGTTTTGTCTTTGTTTCCTTTTTCCAATGTTGATTAGGAATTCTCAGTATGTCCTCTAACACGGATTCTCCTCTTCTTAATCCGTCTTGTGTTCTTCACAGTGAACTCACGGCAAAATCATTTCCAGGACAGTAGAGGAAGGTGTATTATTTCCATAATAGATAACAATAATCATCTCTGATTAAATGAGTTATGATGTGGCAAGTAAGGTATTAAGACACACTGAAATAATTGAGTGGGAAGAGAGTGATGCTGAAACATTTGTCAGCTATGCAAAATATGTTATTTCTATATGTACAACTGTTCCTCAATCTATGGACCACTGGACTTACGTAATGATGCATACATGCTCTTTGCCGTACAAATTACCTAGACTGCAGACACAAATATGGATCAGCCCTTGAACCCTGAACCAGGCCAGAGTAGAAACGTTAGCCTGCTTTTTCCTGTCGGTTTAGAAAACTGTCCTTTGTGTTTGGGAACATATTTCTAGCAGAGACAAATACTATAACTATTCTGGAAGGCAGAGGTACATTTCCTGACTGTAGATTAACTCAAGAGTTTGTGAACCCCTATAGCCAATGGAGACACATACGATACTAAAAATTACTTTCCACCACCATGTGTATGGGTCAGAGTAGAGCTATTAAATATCCAGTTCTAGAATCTCTTAATTTTTCTTAAGAAATGTATATTCTCTTTAATCTCCCTTTTTTTGCAAGGCATATCATGAAATTTATTTTTCTTTAGATTCACAGTCCTATAGTGTGCTGAATTCTTTATTTTTGGCTGCAGTAATACCTTCAGCAAGAAGGTCTAAAAATAGATGTGTGCGATTTGGTGGGCCAGAAGTGTGAGCATCAGCACATAAACTTGCTCTAAACATGGCAATTTGATTTGAGTCACACTGGACAAACTAAAATGCTAGAGACTTAAGTCTGTAAACTTTCCAGGTCAACTAATTATGTAAAGAAGGAAAATAGGTCAGAACGAGCAGGACCTTATTTTCTGTTTATGAATTGTACATGAACATCATTGGTCTCACTTTCAATACAAAATGATTTGCTGAATATTGGCTCTACCCAGAGGCATTTAATAACTGGTTTCTGATTTTTTTAAATTCAGGTTTTAGATTATCAAAGATTCCTCTCACTTTTAAACCCCATTTCCTAATTAAAAGGAATACCATTTTTAGTATAAATATTTAGTACCTCTGGAGACTATGTTATTATAGATTCAAAATGCACTTTCTTTGAATACTAACTTACTCCATTTTTCAGTCAGTACAGTGGCCAGTGCTAGCTAGAGTATTTGTGGCAGATAAACACAAAAACAGGCATATAGAGCAAATTCATGTAGTGCCTCATGGCAAAACTACTAAAGGAAATGGCAGTTTTTCCTACCAGCCTTGATGGGCTTTGATCAGGCCCATCAGGAGTTTATTTCTGTCGAATTCATTCAGTTCTATAATTTCTCTTTCGGATTAATGAACAGATCCAGAGGGCTGAAATTCACACATCACCCACAAAACATCACGTTCAGCTGTTTCTAGGAGCTGCTGCATAGCTTTTCTTTCAGATTGGCTGTTAAATCTGAAGTCTTTTAAAATGTCATTGCCTTCTGGGGTACTAAGAATTTTGCAGTAAGCAAAATGTCATGGAGTAGGTAAGTTAATTCCATCGCATTTGTGTTTCTTGCCACTGATTTACGTGAGTTCACTCTTTTGGTACCCACCATAGTTTTTCTTTCAAGTAGCAAGACAGTTAACTATTGGAACATATAATCCTCAATTTTTTTTTTTAATGTGACTCATTGCCTCTCCCTCATCTGCTAATTAAAAAGGATAAGCAAGGATTTTGTTGATGAAATGCAGCCACAGCTTTCCTTTCTGTCATTTCAGAAAAGTTTCCCCTAAATTCGTCTATGTTTTGTGTTCATTTACATCAGCATGGTCTGCAAACTCATTTCTCGCCAGTGAGGCAAACCCTATGATCCGTAATGGGGCTGGGAAACTAACTGTGGGAACAGTTCTGTGGTGACAGCTTGCTTTGATCACTCCATCCTTCTGCGCTTGTTTTAATATTAGGCTGCTCACAGCTGTATCTGCAGAAACTGGGACTATTTTCACAAAGGCTTTCATTACCCATGGCATGATTTTTGTTAACGATTGCCATGTATCTGTCAGCCCAGTAGTCTTCTTAGCTATGGTCTTGACACGCTGTTGAGAATTCACCATTTACCTTGCGTTATTGGTGAGTTAAGCAGTTGAAACAGCCCCTAATTAGGTGACTCCCAGGGACCTTTCACGAGGACATCTGAACCCTTTATTCATGAAAGCTGCTGGTGGCTGGACCACTGGCAGGCCCAGGCTGCCGTCTCTCCTGCCCCCCGTATTGTTTCCATCCCTCTGTACCAGGGTGTTTCTCTCTCTCATCCCTTATCAAACACTTCAGTTCTAAATTACTGGAGCAGTGACCATCTTTCCTCTTTTTTCATTGAGGACCTAGAACACAGGAGTCCCAACACATCACCGAGGCTACTAGGTGCTAGACGAATACATGCGAGTATTAATCTATTAAGTGCTATGTAAAAAGCAGATGAAAGCTGGTGATGTATGTTTCTTGTCAGACTGCCTCACTATGTTTTGGTACTGATATTCACTGACAATTATTTTCTATCGATTCTCATTTCATCCAGTTATTAGCTCAGAAACCAAATCATTTGTATTAAATATAACAGCTTTCACCTTTTTTTCAATCAGTTCAGATTGCAGGTTATATTACTGGATTATTCACTCTTAAATTGTAGAAAGGTGCTTTTTAAGTAACACAGAAAAAAATTCTGAATGGCATCAAATAAGAAAGAGCCAAAGAAAGATCCACAGTAGGACTGGATTATTTTGATTAACATCTATCTTGTTCAGACAGTATTATTGACCGAAGCAGGGCTGGGAAGCTTAAGTTGCGTTGCTTCAGCAAAGCCAGGTCAGTGGGATCCCAGGGCTGTTCTTGCTGACATTCCTGCTGCTCTCGGGAGGAGCAGGGCTTGGCCCGGGGTGCTGAGAAGTCCTTGCTTGCCGGGCCCATAATCCCCCTCGGAGTGCCTTCCTAGGTGGCTTCCAGTTTCTGAGTTTCTGCCCCACCTTCCTCCTTGCTTTTGGAGGACCTGGAGAAGACCTCGCGTTGGACGAGGGGCAGTTGCTCACTCCTCTGTACCATTAGCTGCCCCCGTCCAGGTGTGGTGTGTTACAGCTGCTGGAGCTGCAGGGCGGTTCCCGAGAGACCAGAGGAAGATCGGGTTTGCAAGGAGGCGGTCCTGATTTCCACCAAGTCTGCTTTCCACTTTTTCCAAGTGCACATGTACTTTTCCAGTAAACTTTTCAGAACAAGCCTGTATGTGCTTGGCATACAGTACAAGGACACGAGAGTCCTGGCTGACAGCAAATCATAAAAATAACATTATCATTCACCCATTAACTCTAAAGTATGGTATGTTTCATCATATACATGCTCTCTTTGTATGCAGTTTTATTGTGCTTCATTGCATTGATTTTTTTGTTGTAAATACCTCTGTATTAGAGTGGAAGGTATGTTAGATACACTTAATTTTTTTTTCTCTGTGGTATTTTAATCTGACTTTTAAAATTCATGGCGTGAAACCAGAAGATAAAACAAAACTCACAGGCAATGTAATCCAGCAAGAAAGACAAAGCTCTCTCCTTAGGAAATCTGTGTTAAGGAGCTACTTTGGCCATATGGAGAAATTCTTATTACTCTCTCAACACAGAAATACCAAGGCATAATAGCGAACTGCAATGACAAGTTCTGCCTATTTGGAATTAGAGAGATATTCTGCATTGACAGTGTCTCTCTGGAAGTTCCATTAAAATAGAGCAAGAAATAAAAAGAGATCCAGACCACCCAAAATTACAGTGAGAAAGAACAGTAGTGGTCATAACAGAGAGACCCTAATGTTTTGTAGAAACAGTTTTTGCTTCACTTCGTTTCAGAGAGGGCCGCATAGTATTGGTTGATGGAAGGATGCCAATGTGCTGTATTGTAAAGTTTATAAAGAATTCTGGGACTTTTTGGAATCATGATAAAAACAGCAGCAGATTAACAAAATTGCTTGGTGCTTAGAGTGGAAAAATTTTGCTTTTAATATTTTATGTGCCCTGAGTTACAGCAGAAATAAATGGTTATCTCAGGCTGCAATAAACTATAACTTTGTTTTCTAGAAGCAACCTACATTCAAGGAACTATACTCTTAATGGAAATACTGAGCAAAACTAGAGAAAGTTATTAAAACTTGGTATAAATGGCCAAAGAGGGCATTTCGGACTTCCTTTCTATTTGTCTTCCTGCAAAGATGATATTGTAGCAACAATAGTTGTAAAGCAACAATGGATATA